>NC_140587.1:651689762-656489762 GCF_964204655.1 Triturus cristatus | reverse complement strand
AAAGGCAGAAGTGTTTTCCAGGGTTGCCATGGCTTCCCATTAATGGTAACCTCTGCAAGAGGCTTTTCTATGAGGAAAAATGTTTTTCCATCTTCTAAAGCAGATTTCTGTCACATACAGAGGGACAGAATCTTTCAACTGATGGAAATTACACAGATATTCCTTTTTTACACTTGATTCATTCAGCAAGTTTATGACTGGAGAAAAGGTCCCTTAAAAATTGTGAAATTCTTTGTCAATCCCGAAGGTCGGAAAATTGCTCCAAGTACAGAAGTTCCATGTAGGAACAGAATTTCTACTTTCCAATTGGATCTGTCCGACTCATGCCCTTTGATGAATGCGGTGGATAAATATGGTGCTGGTGCATGCCGCAGAATGTGAGCAAACATTCAGTAGGTAGCCCTTGCTGCACTATTGATCATGTCAAAAGGTTTGTATAGCGCATACTTCACATCTTTTGAACTTCCGCCTCCAAATAACTTTATAAGTCATCGGCTGGACTTAATAAAGTTTTCACTGATTAACAACTAACACTTGGTACGCAAAGGCTAATGATAAGTAAATGGACTTCAGAACCTAGCATTTTTAAGATTTCTCATCTATTTTTAATGCAAGACCCGATATCTTGAGTCATAGCCACAATATTGCAGTATGTCATATCTTTGTTAATTTGTTTTGTGCAAAAAGGAACACTCTCTTATGTGAGGCAAATTTTATCTAAGGTTGTTTATTAAATTTTGTGCTTTAAGATTGCTCGACCCTATAAAAACTGTGAACTCCTTCTTGGCACAGCTGTGTACCACCAAATTGTACATTTTTTAGTATTTTAGAGATCAACAACAACTCGGAAGCCCTCCAGGAACATTATGATTTTCGTAGTTCCCCCGGATTAAGTCTGTGAATTCCAACCCTTCACCTGTGGATTGTATTTAGAGCAGATAATTCATTGTCCCCACAAATCTTTGACTTAGATGATACTCATCTGCTTTGCCAGTTCTCCTAGCACTCAAGTGGTAACACACATTTCCCCAGCTTACAATATACATTTGACTGTGGAAACGTGGCCCATCATGCAGAAAGTATTTATGTAATGCAAACTGTGTACAGAAACTTAGACAGATCCTAATGTTGTAACTCATGGATTGGATTCGACAATGCTGTTTTTATCACACATGCATAAATCTTTCTATGAACACGGCCCAAAGACCACTGATCAAATGGCCTTGAAGTGCCAAACATCCTATAGTATTAAAACATCTATACAATGCAGTGGCGGCCGTTAAGTTTTGGGGGGAGGGGGCACACTCTCACGCACACACACACATAATACTCAAAGCAATGTATTCAAACAGACGCACGCACGCACACAAACGCATCCATTCACAACACTCTTCACCAAACATTCATACATATATGCACACAAACACATCCATTCACAATACTCTTCACCAAACATTCATACATACATGCACGCACTCACACACACACCAAACAGTTTAAAAGAAAAACAAACACTTACCTGCAGCCAGCTCTGCCTCGGAGGTTCCAGAAGGCTTGTGACTGCTGCCTTCCCTCATTGGCTGATCTAAGGCCAGCCAATGAGGAAAGGCAGCAGTCCCAACGTCATCACAGAATGGGATGGGGTCAGTGAGACTGCTGACCACACCCCACTCTGTGATGAAGTGTCACTGATTGACACTCTACCCAGGGCGCTCCAGTACTTAAAACTGAAGCGCCCAGGGTAGAGGCAATCAGTGACGCTACCCCTAGTCACTGAGGGGAGGGCCTCAAGGACCTTTGCTAAGCTGAGGAAGTCATGCCCACAGGAGCTGTGAAGTCCTCAGCCCAGCAAAGTTCTGCTCAGGCAGCCAGGAGCCTGCGCTAAATGGGCATGTCTCGCTCCTGGCTGCTTGAACTGAAAGTGAACAGTGTCCTGACCTTTGTGCAGCCTTACATACACTGTTCATGAGGGGCAAAAGGTGGCGAGGAGTGGCCTCTCAGCCCCAATGGATCGGCCGCTCCAAATAAAATGTGTAGGGCAACCTGTGTTGATTGCTCTGCCGTCGTGGAGCCTGGATATGCCCCTCATGGTTGGGTTGAACTGGGGAATGAATGAGGGCTAACGGTAAGACAATATGCATAAGTGCAGTCTTTCCTCACTGTCGCTGGTGCCAACCTTTTGGAGTTGGCCCACATGTATGTAGTGGGGAAATGGGAGTTAAAAGCAGCCTAGAACGATATGTTAATAACAACCCACATTGTATTGTGTGAGTGCAGTGAGTCAGACTGTCTACAGGAGGGTTTGGGGGGTAGAGGTCAAATTATATCTATGTTGTTAGACATGCCATGCTTGCCGTGGTATTCCCCTAGCCTTTTTGCCTTCACTCCCATGTTTTTGCTGAACTTGTTTTCAATGCAAAAACAACAGTTGATAGACAGAATGCAGAACAATGTAATACATTCACCCCAGTACAGAGATCTGGGCCTAAAGCCACCCTGGACTGGAAACAAGCATCCTAGGACCGGTTTCGGGGTTTTACCCCTCTTCAGCCAGGATAGCTTGATTCCAGTGGCATGGAGAGCACGGGACCCACGTCTGGGCATACCCTTCCCACTCGGGGTGACAAATGCAAAACAAGCATTGGCATAGCCAATAGGTCTCGCCTTTGGGACTTTCTAAGTGTTTAGCCATGCAACAGTTGCATAACTAAATACTTATAAGGTCCCAAAAGCGAGACCTATTGGCTATGCAAACCGGCCGTGCGGCCGCGAAAGTGATCGCGATCAAACATCAAAGCGGCAGCGAAAGTGAAAGTAATCGCGGTAAAGCGCGGCTCGCGCGCCCGCACTATAGCTCTAGGCTGGCCTGGTAGCACTTTTTGGAGCCCTCTCAATAAGTCTCGCCAGACCAGCGCATGCGCTGGGTCAGGCGAGACCTAAAAAAGTGATAGAGAGAATGTTTAAATTGATCACAGCCACTGGTAATCACACTAGGCAGTGTTCTGCTTGGTCTCTTTCCCTCTCGTACACTTATAAAAGGACTAAAGATGCGGACACCCTTCAGGGCCCACCAAAAGAAGGGGTGTCGAACTGTCACTGATAGATCATATGTCCACTGCAAGCCTTTTAGCATAGTTTAGCTTAGTTTATTGCACAGTTAATAAAAACTCACAACATTTAATAGCATAATTCATTGATAAAAATTTGGATTTAAAACAAACTTATTAAAAAGTAAATATCAGCTTATTTGAAGTCTTTAAAAGGTTTTTAAAAGTCTTGGTTTGTGTCTGTTAGTGTCCCGTTTTTTCTTTGAGTCTTTCCGCAACTATATCAAAAAATGTTGTTGTTCTACAATTTAGTTGAGTTTCCGTGGGGTTAAAACAGAGCAACACAGCCTGTCTGCAGCTGGTTATCCTCCTATGATTCCAAAGGGTCCGGAGCAGGGAGAGCCTTATGTCCAGAAGGTTTTTACAAATACAATTAATGTGTATTAGATCCTCCTTGCCGGAGAGGCATAGTCTGCAAAGATTTATTGTTTTATCCCTCTTCCAGGGTGCTAAATGTGGCATTATGGGTATGTTTCCTAAGCGGAGGTTAAGGAACTTGTTTTTTGTTTTGTGTGTGAGGCCCATTGTTAGGTACTGTTGGGGTTTGAGAGTTGTGTAATCTTTCAAAACTCCCCATCCATGCTCTCTATTGGCTAAAGTTGCCATATCCTCTTTTAACGAGATCGCCTTGGTGGCTTTTGTTACCACTCTTTTGAAGGTACCGGCATCGGTTGGAGATTCCCACAGTTCTGTTAGACCCAAGATGACCAGTGATTCCATTAAATAGGTCCTTGCTGGGGATTTGTCTCGTTTTATCAGTTCAATCCAGAGATGTGAATTTAGTGTTCCTTGTTCAGCTTTTCTGATTTTCCACCAGCTTTTTATATATGCGCCTCTTCTCTCCACTGTTTGTTTTTGTAAGCCGAACTCTAGGCGAATTTGAGCTGGTGACGAATAAGTGGTAAGGTGGAATATTGCTCTATATGCACGACTAATGGTGTTATCCAATGTTGTTGCATCTTTGCCTTGCATAGATTCGAAGCCATAAGTAAGCATAGGTTGTAAGCGAGCTTTTATTACCTGCAAGAGAGGACCCAGGGATCGGTCTGGAAGGGCTTTCTGAAGTGGCTTTATCGACATGGAAAAAGTTGTGCCCTTCCGACGAATGGCTTCTAATTGCTGTTTAAAGGAGCCGTAGCAGTCTAATATAATGCCTAAATATTTGTAGGTAAGTACCTGCTCTAGCCTCTGACTATCCAAACGCCATAGATATTTCCTTTTTTTATGATAATTTATTGTCATTATTTTGGTTTTGTTTAGGTTGATTGTTAATGAATTAACTTTGGAGAATTCATTTGTTTTGTCTAAAAGATGTTGAAGGCCAATAGGGGACCGGCTGATGAGGACCAAATCATCGGCGTAAAGGAGATTAGACAATGAAGTGTCACCCAGCCGTGGTGCATGAGATGTAATTGTTATGAGCTCTCTTGGAAGGTCTGCTAGAAAAAGGTTAAATAACATTGGGGCCAAGACGCAGCCTAGTTTCAGTCCCTTGTTGGTCTGTATTTTTCTGGAAAGAAACCTCCCAGATCCATATTTGATCCTGACCCAGGTGTTGGTATGGAGCATTACCAGCTGCTGTAAAAGTGGTCCTGCAATTCCCCATTTTTCCAGTTTCTGCCAAAGATTGTGCCGGTCCACATTATCGAAGGCGGCGGAATAATCGATGAAGCTTAGAAATAGGGAGGTTTTGGTGGTTTTCGCCGCTTCTATCAAAAGGGTTAGTGCCATGATATTTGTTGTGGTTCCATAGCCACTTTGGAACCCAGTTTGGGTTACTGTAATGATATTTCTTTCTGTTGCCCAAGCTGTTAAATCCTCCAAAACGAGGCCCACATAGTATTTCGCCTCGGTGTCGATTAAAGCTATGAGGCGATAGCTTCTAGGATCATTCCTGGCCCCCTTTTTGTAGATCGGACTTATGATTGATCCTTTCCAGGATGGTGGAATTATAGTTGTTGTTCTAATTTCACAGAAGACTGGTGCTAGAATTTTGCTCCAAAATGCGGCATCGTTTTTGTACAGTATTGGCGGTATCCCGTTTGGACCGGGGGCTCCCTCTGTTTTACCTTTAGATATTTGGGATATAATTCTGCCAGCTATTTCTTGGTAATGGGTTTCCTCCTAGTGCTCTATTAATTTAGGTGGTGGTAGTTGTTTTCTAAACTCCTTTTGTGCTTGATGGTGAGTCGACTTATTCGTGTGTGGTGAGTTCACTACTTTGTTAGATGTACAGACCTTTTCATGGTTAATAAACGTATCATCGGGCCAATCATCGCCGATGGAGGTCTCCTCTTCCAAAGCAACTGTGTTGAAATGTGCTACTAGATAGTTGGCCCAGTCGGATTCTGATATATTAGAGTCTATTCCTTTGTGGCCCGGGTGCTGAAGATTGTGAATTATTTTCCAGAAATTGGTGCTTTTCTTTTGTTTAGAACTGTAGGCGATTTTTACCCAAAGATCCTCGTTCAGTTGTCTTTTCCTTGCCCAAGTTTTCTTTTTTAATTGGGCTTTTTGAGTGCGAAGCTCCTGTTGTAGGGTTTCGATGTTGGGGTCTTTCCGGAGCCGCTTGAGGATCTTAGTTATACCTCGTTTTATGTTTTTTATCTCTGGCGTTGTTATTTTACCAAAAGTAGACCATGAGGTGTGTCCTTTGCGGGTTTTTTGTTCAGTCCCATGTTTAGCACCCAGTGTCTGTGTGAAATTTGCCCAGATGTTAGTTAAACTAGAGTGTGGGCTGGGTGTTTGATGTATGATAACTTTTGCGCTAACTGCTAACGTCTCAATATCTGACGTTTTACACCTTATTCGTCTATAGTTTGCTGTGTACTCTGTGCCAGTTTGGCTTTTTTGCTCCTCTGCTTTGTTTTCGCAAGTCAAGCTCAGATTGGCTTCCAATGGTAAATGGTCACTTTGAGAGCCTTCTCCTATCCTAAACACGCTTATTTTCTCGTAAAGTGGAAGTGACACCAACATATAGTCTAGGTATGAGGTGGTTAAGAATGTTGGTGCCGGTGGGATGTCTTCTTCATGGCGACCGTTGAGTACTCTCAAATTTAGCTGCTCTAGCTCTTTCAATAGTTGGCAAGCAGTTTTTGTAGGTTTACTTCGGGTCGGGAAAGATTGACTCGGAATATCCCAAGCTTTGTCCATTTCCTTGGTCATATCGTCAGTTGTTTTGTCACCAAAAAGGTGAAGGTTAAAGTCGCCTGCTACAAGCGTCTTTTCCATGTCCCTATCTTCCATTTGTTTTGTTAGTACTTTGACGAGTTCCGTTGATCCGGAGTGTCTGTGCTTTGGATGTATATATAAATTGACAATGTATAGCTTTTTGATGGATGAGTTGGATGTAAGTGTTAATGATAGTACCTGTATCGCATTTGGTGGAGTTAGATTTACTGTAATTGTTTCTATTTCGCCTATTGTTGATATTGAAGCGAATATTGTCAATCCACCTGCCCTGTGTCCATATAGGGAGCTACTGATTGCCGGATGTGATTGACTTGTGTAGCCTTGTAGTGATATTTCATTTGACTCCCATGTTTCCTGAAGGAGTATCAAGTCGAAGGTTTTAAAATAATTTATTATTTCGGGGTCCTCTAGTTTGTCCATGAGGCCGTTTATGTTCCAACTACAAATTTTGTTTTGGTCTTGAAGTATCTCCTAAATTAGTAGTTGGTGCTGGTACTGTATGTCAATTTACGGTCCGTGTTATGGTTGTTCTGCATAGAGCTAGTTGATTAGGGCTTAGTCGTTCAAGATTAGTTTGATGGTTTCCCACTCCTGGCGATCGACTGAGAGCACCTCTCAAAATCGATTTGACATTTTGATGGCGGTCCTGATATTTTTCTTCAAGTAGCGGAGTAGGATACGCTGGTCTTTTTACTACTTGGAGTTTAATTCCCCAATGGGAGAATCTACTTGTTTCCTGCATGATTTGGTTAGCTACATTGTTAGTTGACCAGAAGGTCTTCGTTATTTCATTACCGTTGGGCAATTGGGCTGGATGGAATTCAATGGCAAGCAAGTCGAGCGTGTTTATATTTCCTATTTTGTCGATTGAATTAATTAACTTCAGTATATTGCCCCTATTTAGGGTATCTGCTCTTCCTCTAGATTTAAATTCGGGTATGAAAAGTATTATATCTGATTCAGATTCCCTTGCGGGCCGTGATTCCTGGTGTGATTGTTGATTAGTTGTATTGTTCTCTTGTATGCTCTGGATTTTGGATGATGTTGGACTGCGAGTTGTTCTTGCGCTGTGTTTTGATTCCTTAATTTTACTGTTATCTTCTACTGTAGTAATGTCTGCTTGCAGGTTGCCCATCGGTTCATTGGTTGTTGTCTGTAATTTGGGGTGTGTGCTTTTTATTAGATGGGCGGTTACTGTAGTCGATGTTCTTGAGGTTACAGATCCCTCTTGGGTATATTTGTCGGCTTCTGAGGCCGCTGGTGGTTCCTAAGCTTGACTTACGCTGTAGCCTCTATTGGTCTTGTGGGTTGGGGGTCTTGGTTGACGCTGTAACTCCTGCCCTGATTGTTCCCTGGTTTCGTCGTTTGTAGTTGTCAAAGTTCCTGTTCTTGTTTTGAATGGTGTCTCTTTAACTGGTTGATTTATGTGTTGAAGTGAAGGGTTTTTGTATTCCATAGGTTGAATTGTAGCTCCCGACTGTTCCTGCACCTTTAGTGGGGTTGCCGGGCCAATCTCTTGTGTGGGCGGTTGGCTGGCTTATTGTACCTGCCCTTCCTTATTTGTTTTCTTCGAGTGCGCGCGTTCTTTAAATCCTGTACTAGCACTACTTGACCTTTTGCTGAGTTGTTCTCTGAGGTCTCTTCTATTGTATTTGTTAGGATTGACTGCTGGAGCCATTGCTGTGTATCACCGACTAAATCGTTTTCTTGTACAGTTAGACTGTTATCGCGAGATGGACTTTCCAACCTTGTCTTGTTTATTAATGGCATTGCTGTTGTTGATTTTATATCCTCCAAGAGGTTTCCTAGCATCTTTGGTAATGAAGATAATTTGTCAATTATCGGTGAGCATACGCAATTAGTTCTTTCAATTTGAGTCAGTTTTACTGACTCTTGTCCTCTTTTGATGAGGCCGTTAAGATCGGCAAGTTTTCTATCAATCCCCTTTGTAGCCTCTGCCAGCTTATGTAAAACTATCAGTTGTAAGTCTAATTTATCTGATTGATACTGGAGGGCTGTGGATGATAGTTGAATTGTATTAAGTAAGGTTGTCCAGAAAATATCAATGGGGTCTCTTGTACCTTCTGGGGACTGGTGTATGCTCTCATTTCTTGGTCGGTTCGCAGGTTGTTTTGCGTTGTAAGCGGTCACTAGATCGTTCCATTCTTGTGTTACCGGGAAAGACATGTCTTTTTCCACGGAAAATGAGTCCCTTGTTGCTTTGATGGGGGAGGAGTTTTTTGGGCCTGTTGCTTTTTCCTCTAGGGTATGTCCCTTGTTGTCGTAGGGATAATTTAGTTCTGAATCGAAACAAACTTCGTGACCACTAAGTGGGTTGATTCCTGAGTCTTTTTTTGCGTACATCTTAGCCGTTTTCAGTGTAGGCACGGAGCTTAAAGTTGGAAGTTGAGTTGGGGAGATCTTTCTAGTTGGGGTGTGGTTACCGGGAAGTCCTGGTGAGTCTTCCAGCTCTGAAGCGAGTTTGCCTGGTTTGACATTTTTTGGCGTTGTGCAGGATGCAGTTGATTCCTGGATTTGACCTTCCGTTAGCGGGGCTGGATTAATGTCGCCTGGTTTAGTTACGCCTTCTTTCGGCGTTAGGTCACTGTCGCCTAGTTCCAGTTTTTCTCTGGCCCCAATTTTATCTATGATTTGTTCTTTATTCTCCCTTAGACTTTGAGGCTTATGAATTTCTACTACAGTATGATTGGAGGCTTGGGGCAGAGGTTTGCTTACGTCGGCGGGTTGCAATGGAGTTTGCAAACCTGTTGCAGTATAATTTGATGAATAAATCTCATTTCACGGGTTCTTTAAAAAGGTGAATTTGGTATAAATTTTTGGTTGGAAATCATATTTAGTTGTTGGATGCTGGCCTGCAAAGTTGATTAAGTCCTGTCTCTTTCTTGTTTTTTTGGTTAATGGTAGATCTGATGTTAAGGTCTTGATTTGGTCTGTCTCTGTTAACTGTTTTTCTTCTATGTTGGAGTCAGTTACGGTGTTAAGACTTCCATGTAAGTCTGTGTCGTTGGAGCTGTTGGATAATCGTTTGTTTTTTGTTAATGGCCCTGCGCTTGAGGTTATGTTATTCCTTTTGTTCTTCGCCGTTTGCTTTGTTGGAGGCTTTCTTTCTCTTCCTGACCTCATGTTGTCTTTTTATGTCCGTAGTCCTATTCTGTCGGCTGATGATCTGCGTCGGTGCTTCTGTGGTCCTTTACCCTTGCTTTTATGCCTGGTTGGGCTCCTTTTCAATTCTGGGCTTTGCTTTCCTGTGGCTTGCTGTTACTATTGTTTACTGCTAGTGCACTGTCCGCGTTTTTACTGCACTGTTAACCTGCCTTCTGCAGTACCGCTTGTGCTTTCCTACGCTCTTATTGCTTAGCGTCTCAAAGCTTGCCGTTCGCTGTGGGGGTCTTTGTGGGCTGAATTACCCAACCTCCACCCGGGACCTCGGTCCTGGTCCGGGTCCTGATCCTCACTCCCCCGATGTCTCACCACGCAGCTCTCGGCTCACAGTTTGCAGCTTACCTGCTGTCCTGCTGCCCCTTAGACGGCAGTTCTGGCTATTCCTGCTTGCTCGCTGGGTCGCTGCTGGCGGCTCTCATTGGTTTCTCCCCGGTTTACCTGGATTACCTGCCTGCCGTACGTCGCGTCTTCAGCGTCTCCGGCCAGCACTGGCTCCTCCTAAGTTTTTCCGGGGAGGACTGAGGTCCGGGGAATGATAGCTGGGTCGGAACCAGTGAATGGGTGAATGTCAGCTCCGCTCCTCTCCTCTCCTCTCACTGCTGCTTTTGCGGCTGCTGGGCGGGGTGGCTGTCCATGCTGGAGGGCTGAGAGTGTAAAACCTGGTGCGCGGATCGCTAGTCAACTGGTCAATGAATCGGCCAGGTGCCTCTCACTAGGCTCTCATTTTATTAAACAGTGGTCACCTCCGCAGACCACCGAGGCTCCCTTAATGCTTTTTCCCCCCTCGCCGCCTTCCCACTATTCACTTTGCACTCCGGAACCCTGCAAGTCTCAGGGTTCAGTTCGGGTGCGGGCGGACGGGCCTGTAGCTGCAGAAATCCTTCCGGTAATGCGGCTGAACCGGCTAAACCGGGACCTGAGCTCCCGTGTACTGTCTCCACCCCTTCTCCACCCCTTCGGCACGTAACTTCTAGTGCGGGCTCTGTGGGGATTGAGCTGCTCTCGTCCGGAGCTACTCACGTTCAGACGCTGCGCCGCCTCGGGGTTGGTGGTGTCCGATGGGGTCCGGGGGGGTCAGGCTCCTGGTCTCCGATAAGCTCGGCGATACTACTGCTGCTCGCTCTCATCTTCCGCGACTCTCTGCTGCTCGCTCGCCGTTTCTGCGGCACTCTGCTGCTCTCACTGCTGATTATAGAGAAAACGCCTGTCCCGGATGTGATTCTCTGCTTTAGCATAGTGCAAAAGTATTATCATCAAATATTTGAAATGTTAAGCTTCAGGAGGAAATATTTTCAACGTGAAAACATCAATTGATTATTTTAGTCTGCGCTGGGATTGTTATTAAAACCAAAATCGTGGCACATCTTATCCATGTCTACTTTACGGTTCAGTCTCTCTTTTACGCACACAATTTACAGTATCATTTGAGAAAGAGAAAAAAAAGAGCAAACGAAATCCCCCATGAGTATAGGCTGGGTGGACATACAAGATTATTCCACCCACCTCAATTGCTCAAGTCTCTGACTCGGACAAAGTACAGTCCCTTCCTACACACATAGTCTCCTACTGACAGATGGGAGGGTAATCCTCAATATTTAGAAAGGGTATGCAGTTCCTTAAGAGGATGGTTTGTTAGTGAGGTCAATTCTCAAATCCGTCGATATTGATTAGACTCAAAGAACCTATAGGTAGGGAAGGGGAGTTCCCATATTCGGAACTAATGCCCTCACACACCCAGCAAGCTAGGTGTCATGCTTCATCATCTGGGCCTGCTCCTCGTCGGGCCGGCGGTGCAATGCCCGACGGGCACCCGTGAAGGGGCTCTTTAGCGGAGATCTTTTGTTCCTTGCCGTTGAGTGCGAGGGTGTGAGGGGCCTGAAGGACTGTAGATGAGTAGAGTGAGTTAAAAAAGGTTGGATAGTCTGTTGAATGTGTTTATTTAGGACAGCTGTCCACCTCATTAAAAAGTTAGAGGAAGATGGACAGTTAGTGTGACTTGTATTTGTCTCTAACTGTCTCCTACTCTAGTGGTCGACATGTTTCATGCCCTCATGGTATTTCGTCAGGACCTGTGTGTGTTTCTATCTACAGTGTACAGAGGGTGATACTATCACTATCTGGGTCTGGCACCACTAAGGTGTGCCAATCGTCGCAGTGGAGCAACCTAGAGCGACAGGTATTAGTGCTTCAATCAGCTCTTGGCGGTATCACAGGCTAGCCCATTAGCTATAGTTTCATGTTGCCTGAGGTGGTTCGTAACCTACCCGTCACCGCCAGTGCTGGAAAGGTTGGCGGTGATGGGTAGGTTACGAACCACCTCAGGCAACATGAATTGACCTCACTAACAAACCATCCTCTTAAGGAACTGCATACCCTTTCTAAATATAGTCTATCCGGGGCATGTATGCCGGACCTCTTGTAAAAGCCCTTCTGTCCTCCCCCTTTTGTTAATAGGGTAATCCTCAACCCAAAATTGAGCCGATTTCACTGTCTAAGAAAGGTGGAGAAAAAAAAGCATGCATGTTTTAAGGCGCATCAGAGGTAAACCTTTGGCACCGAAGTATCAATGCCAAAAAAGTAATCACTCGCTACCGTCCTTGCCTGTGGATGATCTGTCCGACACACACACACGCACACACATAATCTATTGCCACTAAGTGGCCAAAATTCAAATTATGTCTACTAAATTTTTCCCGAAACAAGATGATTTATTTTGTTTAAAGAGCGGACAGAGTTGTCCATTTTGAAAATGGATACCAAAAGAAGTCAGCAATGGTGGAGGAGCCACTCAGGATATGACCTTTTTGACATGCAAGGGAGCACGCGATTTCTACGGTCAAAATTCTCCTAAATTAGTCAAAACAGCATTGAAACCTATATACAACAAAGTGTAATTCTATGGGCGAAAACGAAGAGAACGCTTCAATATAATGAGGAGTGTTCACGATTTAAGATATTCCCAGAGTTACTAGTTTGTGTCATAAAAGGTGTACATGGCACTGTGGCCCACTGATTCCCTCTCACCGAAGCTGCCGTCCGGTTTGCTGCAAATATGAGGTCAGGGTAAACCCAAACAGCACATGGATAAAAGGTGGGTACGACTGAAAAAGCCACAATGTGAATGTTGTCATTTTAATGTGCACAATCTGGATAATTTCTTGGGAATGAGCTCGTGGAAAAGAATAAAAGTGTTCAGGACCAGAGCTGATGTTCTCCCAATCCCAGAAGAATGACCGGAGGGCTCGTTTTAACCCTATCTTTACAGGGAACAGATAAAACAACAAAAACACGCAGCACAGAGAGCAGTTGTCAACGCAGCATTACAGCATGTACACCCCTGAGAGCCAGGTGTTGACACGAGCCCAGTCCGCAGCTGACAGCTTGATTCCAGCCGTCAAACAGAACACTACATGTTCAGAGCTCGACGAACTAATATTAGTTTAAGGGAAATCTGGCAACCACCTCAGCCTGGCAGCGGAAGCAACAAGCATTGGCCGCGCGGCCGTAAAAGTAACGGCCGCGCGGCCGTGAAAGCGAAAGTAAGCGCGATCGCGATCACAACGAAAGTGATTGCGAGGACGGGACGCACTGTGTGTCATGCACGCGAATGGTGCGCGCGCAGCAGTGATTGGCGGCTGCGCACGTGCACGCTCGCGTGAACGCAAGCGCTAGGCCAGCGAGGTCTGGTAGGTAGCACTTTGGAAACCCGTATACTAAATATCGAGCAACCGCGCATGCGCTGTTCTAGGCTCGACCTAAACAACAGTTGATGGACAGAATGCAGAACAATGTCATACATTTACCCCAGTACAAAGATCTGGGCCTAAATCCATCGTTTTTTTGCTCACCATGCCATTTCAGTTTGCACCCTGCCATACGCAAATCAGTCTTGACCCTGTGCCTCATGGGAACAGTCCTGCCTGAACTGTCAAGCCAGGTCCTCCCTGGACTGTAAACAAGCATCCTAGGACCGTTTTCGGGGTTTCACCCCTCTTCAGCCAGGATAGCTTGATTCCAGTGGCATGGAGAGCACGGGACCCACGTCTGGGCATACCCTTACCACTCGGGGTGACAAATGCAAAAACAACAGTTGATGGACAGAATGCAGAACAATGTCATACATTCACCCCAGTCCAGAGATCTGGGCCTAAAGCCATCGTTTTTTTGCTCACCATGCCGTTCCAGTTTGAACCCAGCCATATGCAAATCAGTCTTGACCCTGTGCCTCATGGGAACAGTCCAGCCTGAACTGCTAAGCCAGGTCCTCCCTGGACTGGAAACAAGCATCCTAGGACCGGTTTCGGGGTTTCACAAACTGGGGTGGCGTAGTGGGCAAAAGAACGATGGATTTAACCCAGATCTTTTGACTGGGGGAGAATGTTGCATTGTCAGCATTCCATCCATCATTTGTTTGCTGTAACACTTTGAGCCCTAAGTGGGATGGGTATGCCCAGACGTGGGTCCCTTGCTCACTGTGTCACTGGATTCAAGTTAGCCTGGCTGAAGAAGGGTGACTTACCCTGAAACCGGTCCCAGGATGCTTGTTTCCCGTCCGGGGAGGACCTGACCTAGCAGTTCGGTCTGGACTGTTCCCATGGGGCACAGGGTCAAGACTGATTTGCATATGGCTGTGTCCAAACTGGGGTGGCGTAGTGGGCAAAAGAACGAAAGATTTAACCCAGATCTTTTGACTGGGGGAGAATGTTTGCATTGTCAGCATTCGTCCATCATTTGTTTGCTGTAATACTTATCGCCCTAAGTGGGATAGATATACCCAGACGTGGGTCCCTTGCTCACTGTGCCACTGGATTCAAGTTAGCCTGGCTGAAGAAGGGTGACTTACCCTGAAACCGGTCCCAGGATGCTTGTTTCCCGTCCGGGGAGGACCTGACCTAGCAGTTCGGTCTGGACTGTTCCCATGGGGCACAGGGTCAAGACTGATTTGCATATGGCTGTGTCCAAACTGGGGTGGCGTAGTGGGCAAAAGAACGAAAGATTTAACCCAGATATTTTGACTGGGGGAGAATGTTTGCATTGTCAGCATTCGTCCATCATTTGTTTGCTGTAATACTTTTTGCCCTAAGTGGGATAGATATACCCAGACGTGGGTCCCTTGCTTACTGTGCCACTGGATTCAAGCTAGCCTGGCTGAAGAAGGGTGACATACCCTGAAACCGGTCCCAGGATGCTTGTTTCTGGTCCAGGGAGGACCTGGCCTAGCAGTTCTGTCTGGACTGTTCCCATGGGGCACAGGGTCAAGACTGATTTGCATATGGCTGGGTCCAAAACTGGGGTGGCGTAGTGGGCAAAAGAACGATGGATTTAACCCAGATCTTTTGACTGGGGGAGAATGTTTGCATTGTCAGCATTACGTCCATCATTTGTTTTCTGTAACGCTTTTCGCCCTAAGTGGGATGGGTATGCCCAGACGTGGGTCCCGTGCTCACTGTGCCACTGGATTCAAGCTAGCCTGGCTGAAGAAGGGTGACATACCCTGAAACCGGTCCCAGGATGCTTGTTTCTGGTCCAGGGAGGACCTGGCCTGGCAGTTCGGTCTGGACTGTTCCCATGGGGCACAGGGTCAAGACTGATTTGTATATGGCTGTGTCCAAACTGGGGTGGCGTAGTGGGCAAAAGAACAGTGGATTTAAACCAGATCTTTTGACTGGGGGAGAATGTTTGAATTGTCAGCATTCGTCCATCATTTGTTTGCTGTAATACTTTTCACCCTAAGTGGGATAGATATACCCAGACGTAGGTCCCTTGCTTACTGTGCCACTGGATTCAAGCTAGCCTGGCTGAAGAAGGGTGACATACCCTGAAACCGGTCCCAGGATGCTTGTTTCTGGTCCAGGGAGGACCTGGCCTAGCAGTTCTGTCTGGACTGTTCCCATGGGGCACAGGGTCAAGACTGATTTGCATATGGCTGGGTCCAAAACTGGGGTGGCGTAGTGGGCAAAAGAACGATGGATTTAACCCAGATCTTTTGACTGGGGGAGAATGTTTGCATTGTCAGCATTACGTCCATCATTTGTTTTCTGTAACGCTTTTCGCCCTAAGTGGGATGGGTATGCCCAGACGTGGGTCCCTTGCTCACTGTGCCACTGGATTCAAGCTAGCCTGGCTGAAGAAGGGTGACATACCCTGGACCGGTCCCAGGATGCTTGTTTCCGGTCCAGGGAGGACCTGGCCTGGCAGTTCTCTCTGGACTGTTCCCATGGGGCACAGGGTCAAGACTGATTTGCATAGGGCTGGTTCAAAACTGGGGTTCCGTAGTGGGCAAAAAAATGATGGATTTAACCCAGATCTTTTGACTGGGGGAGAATGCTTGCATTGTCAGCATTCCATCCATCATTTGTTTGCTGTAGAACTTGTTTTCAATGGCATTAGGACTCTGTGCACTGTACAAATGCTAGCCAGTGGTAAAATGATTGTGTTCTCTTAACATGGTAAAATTGTCCTCATTGGCACAATTGATTAATGCTACTAGTGGGCAGCAGCACTTATTGTGCCACCCGCTAAAGTAGCACTGCAAAATCTTTCTCCAGCTGGCACTGGTGCCTCCAGTGCAGTTTTAATCTGCCATTTCGACCTGGCAAAATAATCCTTTTTGCCAGGCCTAAACCTTCCTTTTTAATATTTATATATCACCCCTAGGGTAGGCCCTGCCAGTTCATAGGGCAGAGTGCATATCTAAAAAGTAAGACATCTACTTCAGTTTTACATGTCCTGGAATTGAAAAACTCCTAAAGTTGTTTTTCTTTGATGTAAGGCTATCTATCTCAGAGACTAACACTGGGTTACCTTGTTACATTTAATATGTGTTAACTTCAGCCCGGGGATGGGAAGAGAAATACTTCTTCCACTCATTTGAGTTGTAATTAATACACCACTTTGATGGAAAAGTTACCATGCTAAAATGCCAGTTTTAGAAAATTGGCATATTTCTGCTCAAACCAAATGTGCCTTTCTGTCAGTGTACAAGGTCACATGACTGTAAATGTCTCTCCTGTGGTGTGCAGTATATTCCTTCTAGACAGTGGGACAAAATGACCTTTGGTGTTTAGCATTGTGCTCCTTTCCATAGCAGAATGTCCTGTGGGGTTGTACTCAACCTTCTTCCGCTTCAAAGGGTAGCCTCAGGACGATGCCCACCCCTTCCTCACTTATAAGGGTTGCCTACCCTGCCACTGAAAAATGCAGCTCACACCTAGGCCTTCCTGCCGTTTGTTACTGTTGGACCCGGCCTCGTGGCGTGGCCCTTACCCACGTGGATTGTGCCCGTTACCCGCCCCGGCCTTCACGGGCCACCCTTCGGAACTGCACCGAGACCCCTCATCCTGAGCTGCACGAGGTCGCGTACCCCTCGTGGCTCCGCCATCTTGTTGGCCCCCACGTGACACCGTGCACCAGCCAGTGCCACCCCGCTCAACCCAGCCCCGACCCCAGCGAAGCCCCGACATCGAGGCACCACGAGCTGGCCAGGGGGTGCCGCAGGAACCATTCATCGCCCCCGGCGGAGGGCAGTTTCGATGGGACCCCCAACTGTCCTCCCCTCTCTAGGTGTGATCGCCCTGCACCTCTCGTGGGCCTGGCGCCTCTCATGCTGGGCGTCTGGCCACCTCCACCCGGCTCCTCCGCCCCCACCGGGCGCCTGGGTCCGGACATCAAAGGGCTCCAGACCTATATCTGGGGCGACCCCGCCACAGACCGGCAGTTGTATCCCGGAGTCGAGAGCCCTGCTGATTGAATCGCGGCTGACCCCACGGAGAAGAACTTTTGTCGGAACCATCACGAGCCCTGCTGACTGCGTCGCGGCTCCTTCTTGTGAACACCTTGAAGCCACCCGGAACATCGGAGCCCTGCTGACGCTGTCGCGGCCCAACCTCGCTGAAGCCTCCCTCGGAGCCCTGCTGACGACGTCGCGGCTCGAGCTGAGCAGAAACCATCTTGAGAGCCCTGCTGATTTGATCGCGGCTCTCCACGAACTGAACGCCAGAGCCCTGCTGACGCCGTCGCGGCTCGACCCCTCCGAGATCCGGAGGCCCTCCAGCTTGAGGATAAGAACTGGGCCCCAGGTACCCTCGTACCGCACCCCTGCTACAGACTGTCCCGCTACCCCTACCCTTCCAAAGAGACACTGAGACTTTTGGTGGATCCCTCGATCCCTTCGTGTAAATATTGACCTCGTAACCTTTTTATTGCTGATAAAGAATTGCTTGTCTTGAGACAACCTCCTCGAGTCCTGTGTGGTGGTGTTACTGTGCTAGTACGTGATAGGAGAAGGATCTCTCAGGAGACCTCTCGGCAGCGCTCGGCTACTTCGTACGGAGGGAGGGCCCCCCTTGGTGGTCTCGCCGACTCCTCGGGGTCCGCCTTCCAACATTTGGTGGCCAGCGACGGGATCCGAGCCGAACGCAGTACGTACCAGCCAGTACCCACTAGCTACCCATCCAAACGAACAGTAAATCATGAGCAGCCAGGAAAACAACGCGACAATGGAGTTCCAGCCCGAACGGCTGGAAGAATATACGCACAAAGAGTTAAAACAGTTCTGCAAAGCCAAAGGCATTACAACCACCGGCCTAGGTACCAAAGAGGAGATGCAGAAAGCTCTGAGGACATGGCTGGAGGCCGGGGCGGGCCCCTCCCAGGAAGAGGGTCCCTTGCCCCTGACTGAGACCACATCAACCGCACTGACTCCGGCAACCGGAGGAAGAAAGAGCCTAGAAACCGGCCTCTCCGAAGAGGAAATACGAGAGCGGGAGAAGGTCCGGAACCACGAGCTAGAGCTCGCACGACTGCGGCTGGACGGCGAACTCCAGCTGGCGAAAAAAAAACTGGCCCTAGAGCAGCTACGGCTTCAAGAGGAGATAGAGGAGAAGAGGCGACACCGGGAGTTGGAGGAAAAGAAACTGACCCTTGAGCACGAGCGCAGTCTCAAGGAGCTCGAAATCAAGGCCAAGAACGGAGAGACCAACGCCCCCAGTACTAGAGACACCCTACCGCCTTCCGAGACCAAGGTACATATCCCGAAAGAGGTCGTCAAGGAGTACTACAAGAACGACGACATCCAACAATGGTTCAAGGCCTACGAGGTGGCCATGACCTCTCACCGGGTGCCCCGAAAAGACTGGGGCGCGGGTCTGTGGGGGCGGTTCCTGAGTGAGGGTCGAGACACACTGCTCCAGCTGCCGGAGGAGGTGATGACCTCCTACGATCACATGAAGGAGGCCCTGCTCACCCGCTACGGGCTAACAGCGGAGATGTACCGCCAGCGGTTCAGGGACTGCAGGAAAATCCCGGGTACCACCTGGGTGGAGTATGTGGACTTTTTCAGTCGGGCCCTAGAAGGATGGATCAAAGGCAGCAAAGTAACCACCTACGGGCAGCTGGTCGACCTCATCGTGTGGGAACATCTCTCAAACAATTGCTTCGTGGAACTGAGGCAGCACCTCCTCGACACCAAGATGACCGACCCGCGAAAACTCGCCGTCGAGGCCGATCGATGGGTCAACTCCCGGGTCCCCCGGAACTCAATGGGGGAGTACCAGAGGAACCCCACCGGACCCCCCCGCCAACGCGGTGGAGGGGGAGGGCCGAACAGGAACCGAGACCCTCCCGCCGGGGCCCCCAGGAGCCCCCCTCGAGGGCCACCGCAGCAACAACTCTCCCCGAGCCTAGCCCGAAGGGGGGCGCCCCCGGCCAGACCCGGACCTCGATCACCAGTAACGTGCTACAGCTGCCAACAAACCGGACACTATGCCAGCGATCCGGTCTGCCCCCTGAACCGACGAAACGGGGCCGGCAGGCCCCCGCCCCGACAGCTGGCGGCCGCCGCCCTGGGAGAAGAAGAAGAGGAAGAGGAGACCCTCGACCGAGGGACCACTGAATGGGAGCCGGCAGCCATGTCCCTGGTCTGCCTGGGTAGCCGAGAAATGGTACCCTGCGCCCCCATCCCAA
The DNA here is from genome assembly GCF_964204655.1 of Triturus cristatus. Classification (NCBI taxonomy): domain Eukaryota; kingdom Metazoa; phylum Chordata; class Amphibia; order Caudata; family Salamandridae; genus Triturus; species Triturus cristatus. Next base: position 656,470,317 of record NC_140587.1, on the reverse strand, counting down.
GCAACACCCAGAAGTACCGGCAGCAGGTCACGGTCAATGGACAACGGGCCGAAGCCCTTCGTGACACCGGCGCCAGTGTCACTGCTGTCCGCTGCCACCTGGTGACCCCCGAACAGATCCTACCGAATGTGCTGTGCCCCGTCCGGACGGCCGACAACAGCGAAAGCCTGTGCCAGATGGCCCTGGTCCCCTTCGAATGGGGAGGGGTGACGGGCCTGCTGAAGGTGACGGTACGCGACGACGCCCCCGTCGACTGCCTCCTGGGGAACGACTTGGAGAGTTCCCCCTGGGCTCAAGTAGAGCGACGAGAGCACCTCCGAATGCTGGGACTATCCGACTGGGCCTGCGCCATCACCCGGCCCATGACCGCCCGGGCCCCCCGCTCCTCCTCGGCCTCCGGGGCCGCCCCGCCCGAGGGGCTCGCACCCCCTCCCGCCATCAGCGAGGGGGAGGCGGACACCGACCCTGGACCTAGTGAATCCTCCCCCGAGGAGATGGTTTCCCCGTGCGCCTTACCAGAGCTGACACAATGGTGACACGAAGGGGGCCCCACCCGGGAGCAGTTCCAACAAGAGCAGCAGTCCTGCCCCACTCTCAAAGGGGTCCGCCAACAAGCGTCCGCCCAAGCCAACGGGGACCAGACCGGCACCCACTGGGTCTACTGGGCCGAGGGCCTGCTATACAGTGAGCAGAAAGTGGCAGAACTCGGGGCCAGCCGAGTGTTGGTGGTCCCCCTCCGCTTCCGGGAGTTCCTGCTCAACCTGGCACATGATGTGCCCCTCGCCGGACACTTGGGGCAAGACAAAACGTACAGCCGTCTGGTGACCCACTTCTACTGGCCCCGGATGCGGAGAGACGTGGACAACCACTGCCGGTCCTGCCAGACCTGCCAAGCCAGCGGGAAGACAGGGGGTCGGGTCAAGGCCCCCCTCCAACCCTTTCCAGCCGTCAGCACCCCGTTCGAACGGGTCGGAATCGATATCGTGGGGCCCCTGGACCCCCAAACCGCCCTGGGCCACCGCTTCATCCTGGTCCTCGTGGACCACGCCACCAGGTACCCGGAGGCGGTCCCGCTGAGAACTATAACGGCCCCCGTGGTAGGCCGGGCCTTAATGGGGATCTTCTCCCGAGTGGGATTTCCCCGCGAAGTGGTGAGCGACAGAGGCACGAACTTTATTTCCAGGTACATGCGGTCCCTGTGGCAGCAGTGCGGGGTCACGTACAAATTCACGACCCCCTATCACCCTCAGGGAAACGGACTGGTTGAGCGGTTCAACAGAACATTAAAGGGAATGATCCAGGGCCTGGAAGAGCCCCTCAGGCGGAGATGGGATGTTCTGCTGCCGTGCCTCCTGTTTGCCTATCGGAAGGTCCCGCAGAAGTCCCTGGGGTTCAGCCCGTTTGAACTATTGTACGGACACCCGGTCTGCGGACCGCTCAGCCTGGTCAAGGAGGGCTGGGAGACGAAGCCCCAAGGCGCCCCTCCTGACGTCTACCGATACCTCCTGACCCTCCGAAACCAGACCCGCAAGTTCCGAGCCATGGCCGAAGCCAACCTCGAGGCCAGCCAGGAGGACATGAAGCGGTGGTACGACCGGAACTCCTCTACCATAGAATTCGAGCCAGGTCAAAAAGTATGGGTCATGGCCCCGGTTGAACCCGGCGCCCTCCAGGACAAGTGGAAGGGGCCCTTCAAGGTAGTGGAGAAGAAAAGTCCCGTCACCTACCTGGTCGACCTGGAGTCCCCCAGGAACCCCCTCCGGGTCCTACATGCTAACAGACTAAAACCCCATTTTGCCCGGACCGAACTGAGCCTGCTGCTGGCAACCGACGAGGGGGGCGAGGACGACTCCGAGCCCCTGCCCGACCTCTTGCATTCCAACGTCCATGATGGATCAATCAAAGGTGTCCAACTCGCCTCTTCCCTGACTCCGGAACAGCGCAACGACTGCCAGCAACTGCTGCAGGACTACGCAGCCCTCTTCTCCCTCACCCCGGGGGTGACCCACTGGTGCGTCCACGACGTCGACACCGGGGAGAGCCCTCCCGTGCGACACAGAGCCTACCGGGTACCCGACCGAGTGCGGGCCTGCATCCAGGCTGAAGTAGCAAAGATGCTGGCCCTGGGGGTCATCGAACCCTCCGACAGCCCGTGGGCCAGCCCTGTCGTCCTGGTGCCAAAGGCCGCAGCTCCCGGTCACCCCCCGGAGTTGCGATTCTGCGTGGACTACCGAGCCCTGAATGCAGTGACCAAGACGGACGCCCACCCTATACCCCGGGCCGACGAGCTCATCGACCGCTTAGGGGCCGCTCGCTACCTGAGCACGCTGGACCTCACCGCCGGGTACTGGCAGATCCAGCTCACCCCCGGCGCCCAAGAAAGATCCGCCTTTTCGACCCCGGATGGGCATTACCACTTTCGGGTGATGCCCTTCGGAATGAAGAACGCCCCGGCCACCTTCCAAAGACTGGTGAACAAGGTTTTGGCCGGGCTTGAGGCGGTCAGCGCGGCCTACCTAGATGACATTGCCGTGAACAGCAACCACTGGGCAGAGCACCTCCTTCACATCAAAGCCGTCCTGGCCGCCCTCCAGCGGGCCGGGCTCACGATCAAGGCCAGCAAATGCCAGATCGGCCACGGATCCGTGACCTACCTGGGCCATCAAGTGGGGAGCGGGCAGGTGGCCCCTCTCCAACCGAAAATAGATGCCATCCAGGCCTGGGAACCCCCCACTACCCAGACCGCTGTCCGGGCCTTCCTGGGTCTCACCGGATACTACCGGCGGTTTATCCGGGACTATGGGAGCATTGTTGGCCCCCTCACAGAACTAACGTCCAAAAAGCAGCCCAAGAAGGTGCACTGGACACCCCGCTGCCAAGCAGCCTTCGACACCCTAAAGACAGCAATGTGTACTGCCCCGGTGCTGCAGGCCCCTGACTACAATAAGGAGTTCGTGGTGCAGACGGACGCCTCCGAATATGGGATCGGGGCCGTCCTGTCCCAGGCCGACGAAAAGGGGCTCGACCGACCCGTGGCCTTCATCAGCAGACGGCTACTGCCCCGGGAGCAACGATGGAGCACCATCGAGCGTGAGGCCTTCGCTGTAGTGTGGGCCCTCAAGAAGCTCCGGCCCTACCTCTTCGGTACCCACTTCCGGGTCCAGACCGACCACCGGCCCCTGCGGTGGTTAATGCAAATGCGGGGCGAGAACCCCAAGCTGCTGCGGTGGTCCATCTCTCTACAAGGGATGGACTTTGACGTTGAACACCGGCCCGGCAATGACCACGCCAACGCCGACGGCCTGTCCCGCTTCTTCCGCCTCGACGAGGAGAATCCCCAAGGAGATGGGTGACTCTCCATGCCTTCGGCTGGGGGGGACGCCTGTTGGACCCGGCCTCGTGGCGTGGCCCTTACCCACGTGGATTGTGCCCGTTACCCGCCCCGGCCTTCACGGGCCACCCTTCGGAACTGCACCGAGACCCCTCATCCTGAGCTGCACGAGGTCGCGTACCCCTCGCGGCTCCGCCATCTTGTTGGCCCCCACGTGACACCGTGCACCAGCCAGTGCCACCCCGCTCAACCCAGCCCCGACCCCAGCGAAGCCCCGACATCGAGGCACCACGAGCTGGCCAGGGGGTGCCGCAGGAACCATTCATCGCCCCCGGCGGAGGGCAGTATCGATGGGACCCCCAACTGTCCTCCCCTCTCTAGGTGTGATCGCCCTGCACCTCTCGTGGGCCTGGCGCCTCTCATGCTGGGCGTCTGGCCACCTCCACCCGGCTCCTCCGCCCCCACCGGGCACCTGGGTCCGGACATCAAAGGGCTCCAGACCTATATCTGGGGCGACCCCGCCACAGACCGGCAGTTGTATCCCGGAGTCGAGAGCCCTGCTGATTGAATCGCGGCTGACCCCACGGAGAAGAACTTTTGTCGGAACCATCACGAGCCCTGCTGACTGCGTCGCGGCTCCTTCTTGTGAACACCTTGAAGCCACCCGGAACATCGGAGCCCTGCTGACGCTGTCGCGGCCCAACCTCGCTGAAGCCTCCCTCGGAGCCCTGCTGACGACGTCGCGGCTCGAGCTGAGCAGAAACCATCTTGAGAGCCCTGCTGATTTGATCGCGGCTCTCCACGAACTGAACGCCAGAGCCCTGCTGACGCCGTCGCGGCTCGACCCCTCCGAGATCCGGAGGCCCTCCAGCTTGAGGATAAGAACTGGGCCCCAGGTACCCTCGTACCGCACCCCTGCTACAGACTGTGCCGCTACCCCTACCCTTCCAAAGAGACACTGAGACTTTTGGTGGATCCCTCGATCCCTTCGTGTAAATATTGACCTCGTAACCTTTTTATTGCTGATAAAGAATTGCTTGTCTTGAGACAACCTCCTCGAGTCCTGTGTGGAGGTGTTACTGTGCTAGTACGTGATAGGAGAAGGATCTCTCAGGAGACCTCTCGGCAGCGCTCGGCTACTTCGTACGGAGGGAGGGCCCCCCTTGGTGGTCTCGCCGACTCCTCGGGGTCCGCCTTCCAACAGTTACACTTAAGAGTGCAGTCAAACCCAGGAAAGAGGGAAGGTTAGAAAAAGGGGCATACCCCACCCATAAGGTGGCACTAGGTATAAGAATCGCACCTTCGGAACCTCTCATCAGAACACTCCTTGACCGGTGGAAGACTTAGAAGAAGGACTGCTGTGTTGTCTGAAGACAGAAGTCTGGACCTGCTTGCCTTGAATCGAGGCTTCCTAGAAGTGACTCCATGGGTCAATTAGATGATCTCCTGTTTGAACTACAGGGACACAACAAGCTTGCAGAGGCCTTCCTGTAACTGCCCAGTTGACCAACAGAAACTGGAGCTGTCTGTACCTGCCTCAGCCCTGATTCTGGTCTCTGATAGGGTTAGTCCTGATTTCAATAGGTGACCCCAGGGTCTTGGAAACTTGGCTGGCATCAAAGTGTATTCATTCTGTACTGCAGGTGAAACTGTAGAAGTTATTGGATTCCTTTGCGATGTCTCCAAGGAAAAGTTCCGGTGTCAACTTGCTCTTCACGTCAGCAATGACCGTCCGCAACTGACATGATCCTAGTGTTTCCCATCAATGTGAGGCTTCAGTGATGTCCTGCTCTACACACCTAACAGCGATCACTCTCCATGGCCCCCTCCAAAGCAAAGCTCTAGCTGAGGCTCCTTCCATGGAATTGGACTTTAAGAAGGTAAACTTCTAACCAGGCCAAACCTGTATCTGACCCGTGCTCTATTGCGGTCAACCCTTACGTATGACTTTGACCCGGTCCACCAAGATCAGTGGCACTTTGTGCCTTTTGGTACTCTTTTCACCTAAAACTTTAAAAACTCATAACTCTGGCTCTAATTATTCGATTTTTTGAGTTTTTGTGTCATGTTATTTATTACAATGAACTCTATTTTAAATTGGGTTGGGATTTGTTTTCTGTTGTGTTTTCACTTCGTTACTGTTTAAGGGTTACCTAAATACTTTTCACATTGCCTCCAAGTTAAGCCTGACTGCTTGCCAGATCCTGTGTTCATACATTGTAACCTAGCATGTGTAACATAAATGTATTGTTTCTCTTTTCGTGCTGTATGTTTTCATGGGCATGAGCTCTGTAATTGTGGGATTCCACATCCTATATGGATTGTTGTCATCTGTGTTCCACATTGTTGGCTCCAGGTCCCTCTGGAGATCAACCTGGGAAGATGTTTTAGCTGTGCTGCCAATAAATCTACATATCCACTATTTGGACTTGTTTACTTTTTAACACTGCTGCGATGCCAAGCTATCAGAGAGTTAAGCACATGTTAATTTAGTGACTTTTGTGGTTCACCCTAACAAGGATTGTATTTATTATTTGAGTGAGGCTTCTACCACTTTCAACTAATAATGCATTCTATTACACATGTCTACAAGATAATTGGATGTGTTCCTTCAGGACTAATTTTCAAGGTGCACTCTTGATGATCCCTCCATACATTCACTCTCAAGGCAACCCCCTTGTCATTAGCGTGCCTGAGGTTTTACTTGTTTCCTACTCTGCATGAATGAGAGAGGTGAGAGGTACTCTGAGACCAGAACCAGGATTCCTATCTCCTAATGATCATCGCTGATAAATTTTTTCTTCATCTAGCGCTGGATGTCTCCTGGGTATTTTACTACTTGGTGGAGTTCCCCAGATTCTTTTTCCAGGATCAGTAGATTGCTGTGTTGTATGTACACGGAGCACATGGTGGTTCTCCAAACGTTAGTCAGTAAGGTCATGTTAGACATGAAGAAGAATGTCAGAGGGGTGATCCTTGGGACTCATCTCAGAAAGGTACAGGTCCAGATGGAGTTTCTGGATGCGATTCCTGAGAGAAGATTAAAGGCAAGACATTGTGGACAATTCTAGGAAAATATTTCAGGTGTTTCAGCTGCAAGTTGTGTTCTATTTTCTAGGATAGGAAGTCTAAATTATTGATGTGATCTTAATATTGGCTTGCTTATAGCATGTGTATATTTTTGCATAACATTATTTAATTTACATGTAAATGCAAACTTGAATTTATTGACAGAGTGTTTGCAATATTGTGGTGTGTGTTGCTTGCAGATACACATTATCTCAACTTCTGATTCAAAATCAGATATCCTGATTTAAGGGCAATTTTTTTTTTAGATTTTATTAAAATATCTGAGCATAAATGCAGGTACTTCCATCACATGTTTCGGACTCCTTCTGCAGGGCCAAATAATTTGTTATTTCATTGATGACATCAGTAGGAAAATTGCAGATTCTCCAAATTTATTTTGTTTCGCCAGCCAGGTAATTTCTGTGTGTAAGAAATTAGGTTGTTGGTTGACTGGGATGTGAGCTCTGGTCAAGTGTCAACCACAATCCTTGTCAGGTATAGGCACAAGCCAATCCTAAATTAATCTGTGCTCATACCTCTGGTTGCTTAGCACAAAGCAGTTAGGCTTAAATTAAAGGCAGTGCATAAAGTTTTTTTGCAAGACTTCTAACAGTACGCAAGTGAAAATACCACACAAAAACGATCCCACACCAAGTGAGAAACATGGAACTTTCTTTAATGAATAAAATAAGACCAACACAACAAAAATCCAACCAGTAGAAATGAAGATATGCAATTTTAAAGATTGCAGTGAAAATAACGCCAAAAAGCACAAGGCACCAACTATGGATATCTGGTCACGCCGGACCAGGACAAAGTCACAAGTTCAGGACAACCACGAGAAAGCATGGGCCGGCTACAGGGACCAAGTCAGGTCTCACGAACAAAGTACCTTAAATCTGTTTTGCAGAGCATTGCGAGGATCTGTGCTTAAGACGTATTATGCAGCCGAAGCGATGCATCACTTTTGAGATATGGCGAGGCTGCGATGTGAGCACCGGGATCGTTGTCAAGGATCCTGTCAATGGGGCTTACAATGCGACTTCTGGCATTGAGGATGTGCTGCGCAGTCAGGGGGACACGTCAGTTCTGAGGAGCTGCAAGGCTGTGATGTGGAGTCTGTCATCAGGGCTACCGATGACATAGGATATGAGGGACTGGGCCAAAAATGCGTCACTCAGTGACGGTTTCTATGAGGTCTTTGCGACGGGTACATTCGACGCAGCAGCAGCGATGCATCGGTTCTGCTCGGGTTTGTGCCGCAGAGGAGATGCATCAGTTCCACTGGATCCACAGAGGCTGTCAGAGCACCTTAAGCCCATTTCCAGGGGTCAAGGACTGGGGAGACACCTCTCGGCAGGGTAGATTCGCAGATGGTCAAGTCCAGGTGCAGGTTAAATGTTGTTAGAAGCCTGTTGTGTCCCTTAGGCTTCAGATTAGGAGGCCATCCAACTAGCCCTTGGAGTCACTTTGGCTTCAAGAAGTGCATGTCCATTCCTTTTCACCTTGGCAAGAGGGCAGCAGGCAGCAAGTCAGCACAGCAGGGCAGGAGTCCTTCAGAGCAGCAGACCAGCAGAGTGGCAGTCCTTTCAGCAGCACCGCATTCTTGCTTCCTGGTAGATAGCCACTGGTACAGAAGTGTACTGCAGAGTTGGTGACTGAGGTCCAGTATTTATACCTAGTTATGCCTTTGAAGTGGAGAGATAATTCTAGAGGCAGGCCTTTGAAGTGCACAGGTGCCCTGCCTTCTTGGCTCTGGCTCCAGACTAACTACCAGCAACCCTTTGTTTGAAGACAGGACACAGCCTGTTCAAGGGTAAGTGGTGCTGGGTCTAGCACCTCCCCCCCCATTCTGCCAGTGATGGCCCATCCAGTCACACCTAAGCACCCCATTGTGTGTGGCTGTCTAGGAGGAATACACAAAGTCTAACTGTGAACTACACCCATTCAAGTGACCCAGGGACAGGCACCAAATCAATAATGCAGAAAAATGGCGACTTTCTAAAAGCAGCATTTTCAAAAATGTAATTTAAAATCTGACTTTAATATAGGTTATTTTATTCAAGAAAAAATTACACTTATTTCATGTAATAAGGTATATCCAATCTCATCCTACGGGAGATGTGGGCCTTGCAGTAGTGACAAATGTATATATCCAGTGGTGTAGTGAGCACAGGACCCACGTCTAGGCATACCCTTCCCACTTAGGGCGACGTGTTCTGTTTGCATTTGTCACCCTGAGTAGGACGGGTATACCCAGACGTGGGTCCCGTGCTCTCCAAGCCACTGGAGTCAAGCTATCCTGGCTTGTTTCCTGTCCAGCGAGGACCTGGCCTGGCAGTTCGGGCTGGACTGTTCCCATTGGGGCAGGGTCAAGACTGATTTGCATATGGCTGGGTTCAAACTGAAATGGCATGGTGAGCACAAAAACAATGGATTTAGGCCCAGATCTCCGTACTGGGGTGAATGCATGACATTGTTCTGTATTCTGGCCATCAATTGTTTTTTTTGCAGCATTTAATCTACAGCCCCTGGGTAGAGGTAGTGAACCTTTACATAGGGGCTTACAAGTCAATTAAATATGCCAATTGGTTATAAGGCAAACTAACATGTTTTAAGGAGAGAGCACAAGCATGTTAGCACTGGTTAGCAAAGGTAAAGTGTTCAGAGTACTAAGGCCAGCTAAAATGAAGTCAGCAAAAACAGGAAGGCTGAAGGCAAAACGTTAGGGGGAAAACCATGCCAAGGATGCCTGGTCTAGCAGGTGTCCAGCCCAGATGAAAGCAGGGAGAACTATCCAACCTCTTGGGAATGTTCTTTACTAAGGCAAAAGATCCTGGAGAGACTATCGCTACTGGTGTGGTCTCTTCCAGGATGGTGTTTCACAATAAGTCCATTCACTGTAGGGAAAAGGACCCCCTCAAAAGTTTGGGATTCTCACCCCTCATTTGCATTAGCCATCCTGGGTGTCTGTGGTCTGTCTGAACCCGCAAGTGAGCACACAACAGGTATGGTCTCAGCTTCTTTAGTGCCAAGACCACAGCAAAAGCTTCCCTCTCCATTGCATTCCATCTCTGTTCCTGGGGAAGTAACATCCTTCTGATGAAGATTACAGGTTGATCCAGGCCCTCTTCATTCAGCTGAGGAAGCACAGCCCCTGTGCTATGCTCCAAGTCATCTCTGCAAAATAACTCCTTGGAGAAGTCAGGGGCTTAGAGCACAGGTGCTGTGCTCATGGCCTCCTCCAGGGTGTCGGAAGCATTATGGCACGGCTCTGTCCAGATCACCTGTCTGGGCTGCTTCTTACAAGTCAGCTCTGTCTAGGGTGTAACAAAAGTGCCATATCACTTTACACATTTTCTGTAATAACCAGTGAGGCCTAAGAAGTCTGTCACCTCTGCTTGGGTCTGGGGGGTTACCAAGCCAGAATGTTTGGATCTTGGCCGGGAGGAGCTGCACCTTGGCTCCTCCCTTTTGGTGTTCCAAGTAGATCACTGAACCATGCCTTTTCTGGCATTTACTGGCCTTGATAGTCAGGCCCGCCCTCTGCAGAGCCTGAAGCACTTCCCTGAGGTGGCACAGAGGGTCCGCCCAGCTGGAGCAGAAGACTGCAATGCAGTCTAATTAGTGGTCACAGTGGTCTCCAGCCCAGCCAGGATCTGGTTGACCAACCTTATAAAGGTGGCAGGATTGTTCTTCAATCCAAAGGGCATCACTCTGAACTGGAAGTGTCCTTCGGGGTAGAGAATGCAGACCTCTCTATAGTCCAATTGTTAAGTCAAACATGCTGAGGAACTTGTAGGTTCTATGAGCTTATAAGCTTTGGGGATGGGGTGGCATCAGTCTTGATGACTGCATTAAGCCCACTGTATTCCACTGTATTCCACACAGAACCTAAGTTCTGGAGGAGCAGCCTTGTGGACCACCACCTATGGGCTGGACCAAGCGCAGTTTGAGAGCTCAATACCCTAATTTCAGCATCGTGGAGACCTCCTCTTTAATGCTGTCTCTCACCTTATCAGACAACCTGTAGATTTAACCCTTCACTGGTGTGCTGTCCACAGTGTCAATATCACGGATACACCATGAAGTGAGTCCTGAGGTAAGGAAGAATAGAGAGGCAAACTGCCGCAACAACTGGGGGCAGTCTCTCTGCTGCTCTGGGGTCAGAGTGGGGGAGAGGTTGACACCATCCTGCTCCTTAGGAAAAAGGAGGTCAGGGAGATGTTCACTCTCCTCTTCCGCTCCATCATCCGTGACCAGGAGCATGGTTAACTCAGACTTCTCAAAGAAGGGTTTAACACGATTGACATGCAGACCCATAAAGGGTTCCTAGAAGTCTTGAGGTTCACTAGGTAATTAACCTCACTCTTGTGCTCTTTCACATCATAGGGCCCAGACCAACGGTCTTGCAAGGCTTGGGGTTCTCTTTAAGCTCCACCTCCCATACATTTTGGCCTGGGTGAAACTCGACCAGAGTGGTCTTCTGGTAGTGCCACTGTTTCATGACCTTCTGGCTGGTTTCTAGATTCACCTTAGATTGCTTCCAGAAGTGCTTAATCTGGACATGGAGGGCCAGCATGTAGCTGACCACCTCCTGGGGAGCCTACCTGAAGCTTGCTCCCACCCCTTCTTTATCAGGCAGAGAGGTACTCACACTGGGTGACCATACAAAAGCTAAAAGGGGCTGAAGCCAACCCCCTTCTGGGGCACCTCCCGGTATACAAACAACAGGCATGGCAAGAGTACAGCCCGCTTCCACCTCAAGTGCTCTGACAGGTCCATGATCATGTCTTTGAGGGTCTTGTTGAACCTCGCCTATCAGTCTGTTGATGGTAATGGATGGGGAACGTGTAGGTTACCCCACACTCCTTCCACATGGCCTTCATGTATGCTGACATGAAGTTGGTACACCGGTCTGACACCACCTCTTTGGGGAATCCCAGATGGGTATATATCCCCATCAGTGTGCTGGACACTGCGGGTGAAGTCACCGTCCTCAGAGGGCTGGCCTTTGGGTAGCAAGTGGCATAGTCCACCAAGACCAGAATGAACCTGTTGCCCATGGCTGTCTTGGGGTCCAGAGGTCCAACAATGTCCATGCCCACCCTTTCATAGGATGTGCCAATGACAGGAAAAGATTGCAGGAGAGCCTTGCGCTTTACTCCTGACTTGCCACTGGTCTGGCAGGTAAGAAATGACTTGCCGAAAGCATCTGAGGCCCTCTTCATCTAGGGCCAAGAAAAGTAGGTAACATGCTTATCAAAGGTCTTGGCCTGCCCTAGATGACCAGCCACAGGTACATCATCAGCCAGCTCCAGTAGGAACCCTGTAGCACTGGGGAACCACCAATGCCTGTGTTGCACCATGCTCAGGAACCTCAGGCTCCCTCTACAGGAGACCATTCTCTCAGTAAATCAGGTGATAACCAGAGGTGTACCCAGCTGCCTGGGCCTTGGTCTGCCGTCATAGGCCCTCAAAAGTAGAACACTCCATCTGTGCCTTGCAGAACTCCCTGGTGGGACCCCTTTCCTACTGCCAGTTCGCCAGCTCTGGTAGGTTTCCCAGGGCAGCAAAGTTCTCCCTTGTAGGCTCCAAGGCATTCCCTTCAGGCTAAGCCTTCTCCTGGACTGTGGGAGTTTGAGGAACAGGTTTCTTGTGCCCCTTGTCTTCCAGGTTCCAGGTCCTCCTGACTACCCTCTCTGGCAGACATAGACTGCATGGTCAGACACACTCACTCAGGCAACCCTAACATCTCCGAGTTCGACCTGAACTCCACCTCCTTCTATTTGGTGGGATTCAGGTCATTGCCAAGCAAACAATCCACAGGCTTGGATTGACTCACAGCTCCCATCGTGGAACCTGAGACCCCCACCGCCCCCACTCAAAGAGGACCCTGGGTGATGGCTCTCATGGTTGTTAGCTACAACAACTTGGTGGAATGCATTAGGGACTACCTGCTTTGAGGTCAACAGATGACATCTGACAGTTGACATGCTGGCTCCAGTGTCTCTCAGAGCCTCCACCCTGTTCCCTTTAATGGTGATGCACTGTCTGTGTTTACTAGTATTACTAGGCATATTAGTTCTATGCACCATCTCTCCATCGCCCAGGGAACCAGTGTAAGCTTTACAATGCCTCCCCTACAAAGTGGGATAATCTGCTCCCCAAGCATTACACTAGCCAGCCCCAGTGACTGCCTACCAGTGGAGGACTGGCCCTACTTAGGACATTTGGCATCCTCCTTGACATGCCCTTTGTGTTGGCATTCATAGCACCTGGTAGTGGACGGGGCCTTCCCATAGGACTTATTGTCAGGGAACCACTTCTTCTTTTTTCTCAGTTAGAGTTTGGTAGTCTTGACCCATGGAACTATTTTGGGAGCCTTGAAAAAACTCCTTATTTTTAATTTTGTCTCCCTCCTCCTTCTTCTGGTGATGACTCTTTCTACCCTTGTTGTGAACCCCCAGATACCTTTTTGGAGACCCTGGTGTTCCCCAGCCATCCACCTCCTTAGCAAGCTCTCAGTGGGTGGTGAGCTTACTATCAATCAGGTATAGGCACAGATCTACAAAAAAGTGTCAAATTATCCCTCTGTACTGCAGGTGGCCCCCTAGGAATGTCTTCTACAGGCTCTTCCATCTCATCATCATCTCCTGTGGCTTCAACCACTGACTAATGAGCTTCCATCCAGGTCCTCGGCACCTTTTGGAGCTCCAACTTCCTGGTGGTGCTCTTGGCTGGAAGTCCTCTTTCCTTGATGAATTCCTTGAGCTGGCCCACAGTGTATGTGTTCATGTTGACCAGTTCAAACTCCATTCTTGTAGGTATGGCTTCAGGTATAATGGTCAGAGAGAGAAAAAGGATAAAGGCTAATCAAGGAGATTTTAAAATTCTATTTGGTCTCAGATATGGGATGTAGTGTACACAAAAACACTGTATGGCAATGCACAAAACCAAGCCCTAATCCCACCACTGCCACCAATGTAAGAAATTGGGTTGTTGTTGACTGGGGTGAAGCGGAAACCACAATCTTTGTCAGGAAGAGGAACAATCCACCCCTAAATTAACCTGTGCTCAATCCTGGTAGCTTGGCACAGAGTAGTCAGCGTAAACTTAGAGGCAATTTGTAAAGTATTTGTGCAACACTTCAAACAGTTATAAAGTGAAAACACAAAAAGGATCCCGCACTAAGTTAGAAAAATACAACTTGTTTTAATAAATAAAACAAGACCAAAATGACTAAAATCTATCCAGTAGAACCGGAGATATGCAATTGTAAAGAATTCAATTGAAACAACGCCAAAAATCACAAAGCGCCAACTGTGGAGATCTGGTTGCGCCGGACCAGGACAAGGTAACACGTTCGGGATGACCATGATGGCAAGCAGGCCAGCCACAGAGACCCAGGTAGGTCCCTAAACAATGTACCTTAAATCCTAGTTTGCAGAACGTTGCGATGATCAGCATTGAAGATGTAACCCACAACTGAAACAATGCGTTGTTTCTAAGATGTGGCAGGTATTTGCGACAGTTCCGATTCACACAGCAGCATGATGCTCTGGTTTGCGCCGTGTAGCAGAGGAGATGCATCCATTCCACTGGATCCGCAGAGGCTCTCAGAGTAACTTAAGCCCACTTCCAAGGGACTGGGGGGCTCTACTTGGCAGGGTAGACTCACTTCCAGTTTGAAAACAGCTATTTCAAAATTTGTAAAACTTCTTGTTGTCAGAGAAAATGTATTCCTGGGAGCAGCATACTTTGAAGGACGTGTATGAAATCAGTGAGGTATGAAACATCCGCCATAGAAAAAGTATTTGCGTAGTGCCTTAAAAAAATATGAGATTCTGGGTCAGAATAGGTGCCACATATTCAGCGTTTGTACCTGAAGTGTTTAGTGGCGCATTTATCAATAATCCACACAGCACAATGCAGCAAGCCACTTTGCTGTGATGCTCTGCGTGAAAGGAAAGGAATATGCCATATTTAACATCATACAGTGCATTTATGGCTTTTCCTTGCACTGGCACACTCTTGCCTGCTTAGCGCTAACCAAGGCACCCTTGCACCATGTTGAGAGGGTACCTGCATGGTAAGCAGTATTGGTTTTGCGCAGGAAGACACACCTTCCTGTACAAAAACAATCCTCAGGCATTTTCCTCTTTCTATGTGTGCTGCAGAATGCAGCACACATAGAAAGAGGAAAATACAAGGAGAAATAAAGATAGTTCTACTTGATAGGCCTCACCTGAGGGGCATAGCATTTTTATGCTTTCCCAGGTCTACCGCCAGTAGTAAATCAGGGAAGGCACCAAAATCCATGGGTGGATTCATGGGAACACCCACGCTCGACCCGTGGAATGCCTTTCTTGGACAGAGTAACGCAACACAGCCATTTGAGCTGTGTTGCATTACTCTAGATTTATCAACCCACTCAGGGCCACGCAAGGTGACCTTGCATGGCTTGATAAATTTGACTTTTTGGTGTGTCACCCTTGCACCCCCTTGCATGGGGCAAAGATGATGCATAACAACAATGATAAATATGCCCTTTATTTTCCTTATTACTTACTATTATTCACTCTCAGAGGGTACTCCGCTATGCTTTTATTTTGCTTGGGTATATGATAGAGGCATAAAAAGCTATATTATATCAAATATTTGTTTTGCTTTTACATTTTTTGTAGTTAAATGGTAGGTTACTTGGATTACGCAAGGGCGACACAACAACAAAGTCAGTTGTTGAAACATAAGAAATTTCTTCATCTTCAAAATATTTTTACGGTGGAGCATTTTTTATAAATATTTTCACATGGGTTAAAGCATATTTCTGTAATACACATAAATGCCCATTTCCCGCTTTAAGATAATCTAAAGATGGAAGTATAGGGCAGTAGCAGCACATACATTTATGATTCCATGCATAAGCCTGGGAACTTTTGCAAATGCCCTAAATGTTAGAAATCTTTGTCAAATATAGGAAGACATCTACAATGCATAGATTTCCCATTCTTCCCAATTCTTTGGGATGTGGGCCGAATGTATTTGTCTTTATTTATTAATAATTAGGGAGGATCTGTACAGCCTCTAAACAATAGTCTTCAGAACCTGTTCCCTAGATGGAAGGTTCACGGTCAAAAGCCAGTATGAGCAGTGTTGTTTACAGGTCTTCTTCAATCACAAGTGGTCTCTCACCTTGCGGGAAAGAGCATGGAGTGTCAAGTAGTGTACTGAAGAGGAATGAGGTGTATTAAAGTCTGTGTATCCTTTGCATTTGGTGTGCGGTCTTTTCATTGCACCCGCCCCAGGCTTCTGTGCAGAGCTGGGCACTGGCACTCGTCTTTTACAAATTAAGCACTGGGACGGCTCCTACAATGCACAGTCTGTGCTCAGTGAACAGACTGTATGTAGAGCCCACTCCTTGCAGATACCCAAGCCCCATGAGTTGGGCAATGCCGTTCTACACACAGTCAGAGCTCAGTACACAGATTGTGCTTAGAGCCTGCTCCTTACAGAGACGCAAGCCCCAGTAGGTTGGTAAACTCCTACTACGCACAGTTTGCATTCAGTGCACATACTGTCCTCCAGAGATACAAGTCCCATTAGGTTGAAAGCCTATACGATGCATAGCTTGCACGCAGTGTGCAGACTGTGTGTAGAGCCCACTCCTTCTAAAGACCCAAGCCCCTTAGGTGGGCAAGCCCCTTCTCCACACAGCCTGCACTCTCTGCACTGCTCTTCAAGGAGAGTCCACTCCATTCAGACACCCAAACCCTATTAGGTGGGGGAGTCACTACTACAGTGAGGCCACTGACTCTGTGCAGCTTTTCATGGAGCTCTCAGTTCTTCCACATGCTTAGGTCTCCATATGTAGTGAAGGGCCTACTATTTACAGTTAAGTATGTTAGTAATATTTTAGTTTACATTTAAAAAACACTAGAAATTAAATGAAAAAAACAAAGGTTAAAGTGACCATATAGTTGGTAGTGGAAATGATTGTTAGAATACATTTGTTTAAAAACTAGAAATTCATTTAAAACGCCAAAGGTTAAAGTGACATTATAGTTAGGTCTGGTAATTATATCTTACTTTACATGTTTTTTAAACTTTGAAATTCACTGAACAAAACAAAGGTTAAAGTTAGGTAATAGGTGAAAATGTCAGTGAAAAATACAATTCTAACCTATATTACACTGACATCCAGCAGTTATAGTTTGCTGAGATAAGTGTAAGTTTCCCCCCACCATGCACTGCTTTTGGCCTCACATATTACATCACTCCTGACATGTTAAATGGGATCCTTGATGACATCACTGATGACATCTCAAATTACACCATTGAATGATGACATCATTCACATACTACTGTTCAATTTACTCTAAAAACCAGTACAGCCTTTAAAATATATAAATAAGTACCAAAGGGACGAGAATCATATAAATCATGAATTATATAAACATATGTGCTAATGTAAAATAATTAGACTGTAGTCCACTGCCTCGAAAAAACACAACCCCGTCATGTGTCCAAGACCTTACCATTGCACATCCATCGCAATGGGCAAAAATTTTTTCACAGAGCCCACTACTGCCAGACAACCCCCTTTAGGTGCCTAAGCTCCTACCACACACAGCCTTCACCCTGCGCAAAACTCTTTATGGACAGGCCACTCCCTCCAGACACCCAACACCCATTTGTAGATAGCAGAGAGAAATCATTTGGAGTCGCTGAAATGCTGCCCAAACTTCACAGGTCACAGTGCCACTCCACAGGCACACACTTGCATCCCAGGTGAGCTTGTCAGCTTGTTGGGCCAAGGGAGCCTTTTAAACACAATGAGGGAGGTGAGCACACTTCCACTCATTCCAGCACAGTTCATCCCATTGCATTCTGGTAAATGCAGTATGCTTCCTTTAAAGTTTCTGTCATTTTCACGAACGTTTGTGCAGGTAGTGCTGTTATCTCTAGACACATGTTTCTGGATTTAGTCCTTCATCAGTAGAGAGCAGAACTAGTAGATAGCAGAGAAAGGTCAACTGGAGTTGCTGAGATGCTGCCCATATATTCACAGGTCACAGTACCACTCCACAAGCACAGAGGTGCATCCCCGGGAGCCTTCTAAACACAAGGAGGGAGGAACCTCACTGCTTCTCATCCCAACACAGTTCCCCCCATTGCATTCTGGTAAACATAACTTTTCGCTCTCTACTGATGAAGGAATACATCCAGGAACATGTGTCTAGAGTCACATAGCACAGTCTGCACCAACAAGGGTGAAAAATTAAAGACTACTACGGAAGTAAAAGTTATCATGCATTGCATTTACCATGATGCATAGGGGGCAATTTGAGTGCTGGGGTGTGCTCCCACACACCTTCTGTTTAAAAAGGCTCACTTGAGCTACTGAGCTAATGAGATTGTGCCTTCTAAACACAAGGAGGGAGGAACCTCACTGCTTCTCATCCCAACACAGTTCCCCCCCATTGCATTCTGGTAAACATAACTTTTCGCTCTCTACTGATGAAGGAATACATCCAGGAACATGTGTCTAGAGTCACATAGCACAGTCTGCACCAACAAGGGTGAAAAATTGAAGACTACTACGGAAGTAAGTGTTATCATGCATTGCATTTACCATGATGCATAGGGGGCAATTTGAGTGCTGGGGTGTGCTCCCACACACCTTCTGTTTAAAAAGGCTCACTTGAGCTACTGAGCTAATGAGATTGTGTTGATGCACCTCCCCAGTGATGGTACAGAGACCTGAGAAGCCTTTGGGCAGCATTACCAGCACATCTAAAATGACTTGTTGCTCTCTACTAATGACAGAATGAATCCAGAAACACGTTTCAAGAGTTACACAGGACAGTCCGCACCTAACAAGGGTGAAAAATTAAAGACTACTATAGAAGTAGGTGCTATCGTACACTGCATTTACCATGATGCATGTGGGCTATTTGAGTGTTGGTACTGTTTGAAAAGACTATCAATCCCTGTTACGTGGTGAAGGCTCTTCTACACACAGCCTTTATGCTGTGGACAACTCTTCATGGTAAGCCCACTCCATCCACACAAGCAGGCCCCCTAAGGAGGCCAAGCATTGTGCAAAAGGTTACACTTATTAGCAGTACTCAAGATATTGAATTGCTCTAGCTCACTAAATATCTTTCAGTGCCAGAAGCATATAGAAAACTGTCACACTCATTGGATGATGTCATCAGTGATGTCATCAGTTGAGATGTCATCAGTGATGTCATTAATGATGTAATTGAACAAGCCTTGAGTGATGTAATGTATGAGGTCACAAGTAGTGCATGGCGGGTCATAATTTATAGTTAGCTCAGGAAATTATAAGTGGAGAATTTCAGTGTCCTTTTAGTTTCAAATTTTATTTTTTAGCTGACATTTTCACTATAAACTCACTTTAACCTTTCACTTTTGCAAACGTATTTTTAAATGTAAAGTAAGATATTATTACAAGACCTAACTATAATGTCTTTAAACTGTTTTTCAGTCAGTACATCATAAAATCATAAGATCAAATTCATTACCTTTCCAGAATACGTCTTCTTTTTTAATCTTAAAGTTCATAAGCTTAATAAATGAACACGTTTTTCATCAGTTATCTCCACATCAAATTTGACAACAGTGTAATCCAAGTTCAATCTTGACAATAATTTCAATCATGAGTCAACAGCCAACATGTGTTTCACGATCCTGCAATTTTTTCATGGCTAAAATTTCCTGATAATTATTTTCTTGCACATGGAGTCCAAAATTGGGTTGCCAATTAGGTTTTCAATTAAAAAATACAGTTCTATCTGCATACATCTTTAAATCAGATTATACACCCTTTTTCAAGTTCCACAAATATGCAGGAAAACTATAATGATAATCAGACAGGAAAATTAAACTTGAAAGCAGACATCCCTCAGTAAAATAAAAGAATCAGATGAGGTCTTTTGACTGCAGACTATTCTTACAAAAAAGACCTCATCTGATGCAGAACAAGGCCCAATCCATCAAAGTGCATCAAGATTGGGCCAGGAGGGTATTGTACCCATAACATCTGGGTATGAACATCTGTCTTCTGATCAGGCTTCCCCTTCGGTAGGATCTTCTGTCACAGCAGCAGGGCTGGGTTCTGTACCTGGTCCTGCACAATCTACACCTCCATAGAGTGGTGGTTTAGCTGCAACAGTTAACTTCATTTGACCTATTTCCCGAAGCTGTGGATGTCTTCCTTGCTGCAAAGGGTTCTTCCACTAAACCCATTTATACCAGGTGCTGGGACAGAATTGTGGCCTGACATGGAGCCCTCAACATAGAGCAGTTTCAGACAAATCTGACATATGTTTTATTATATTTTGTCTCTGACTCTGCAACGAATTTCTGTGGGCAATATTTAAGGTTATTTGTCAGCCCTTTTGGCTTTTTGCGTTTGTCAGACCACTGTATTTGTTAAAATGATCTCTTGTGATGAGGTTTGCGATGCCACTGTGGACTCTAAACTTGGTGCCGACTTTCCTCGAGTATACTCCCTGCGAGCTGATGCATAGATGTTCAGTACGTTTTCTGATTCTAAAAATGGTCTTGCTTTTCACAATTAATTCAGCTTGTCACATGAGTGACTTCCAAGCTCTCTTGGTGCAACTGTCTTACACCACTTGTTTCCCAGATAAACTCTTGATGAGGACCAGGGTGGCCTTTTTGCAAAAAGTCATGTCTTCTTTTCATGTCGGACAAACCATCACCCTCTCAACATTCTTTGCTTCGCCTCACGCTGCCAAAGAGAAGAGACTTCATTGGTCGGATCCCAAGAGAGGCTTGAGTTTTTATATTGAGTGCATCAAATTCCATAGGGTGGACAATCAGCTATTTGTGGGATTTTTTGGGGTAAAGAAAGGAAAAGCAGAGTTTTTGCATTAAGACCTTCTATGCATTGACCAAAAGACAGTCTGCAGAAGGACTAGGGGCACATTCCACTAGGGCCATAACTGCTACCACTGCGTTGGCGCTCGGAGTACCTGTTCTTGGTCTGTGTTAGGCCGCGAAGTGGGCACCACTGCATATGTTCATGAAGCACTGTTGCCTTGACAGCCAGGTCTGACAGGAAGGACATCTCCCACCTTTGGTTCTGCAGGACTTTTTGGTTTAAGCCCATTCTACTGACCCTCCACCCTGGAGGGGTACTGCTTTGGTACATATAGTAATGGATATTTCTGACCTCAGATTTCTCACCATCAGAAAAAGAAGCTCCTTATCTTTGGTAACTGTCTTTTTGGTGGATAATCTATCTAACTGCAGATCCGCACTGCCATCCCGCCTCCTTGTTCGGTGGAATGGTTTCTCTCTTCCCATTAAATAAGATCTCATCAAAGAGATCTACATACTATCACCTCTGATTGGTTTTGTTCTCCACGTCCACGTACGTGAACAGAGTCAAGAAAGAAACTGATGTCAGCATGTATGGGTGGTACTTATATATGCTTTGCTCTATCACTTCCCTGGCGAAATGGAGTTACTGCAGAGCTGTAAGGGGCCTTTTGCCTGTGCAACTTCTGTGAAAGCTTTCCGGATCCAGTCTGGCACCTGGAGGATATTCTAACGGTGAATAACCTGAGATGAGATAGAGTATCCACCAAAACAAGCATTACTGAAGGAAGGTAACATGATCCTACTGTAGTAGTCAATATTAGGAAGATGCCTTGTAAAATGTACAAGCTGTGAGGAATGCTATGACTTGAGCTGGGATAATGGGGCATGAGTATTAGGCTGGGGCACAGTGTTTCTAAAGCCATGTCATTTAAGTGATGTGAAAGTCATAGGAGAAATAAGATGATGCCTCAAGAATGTGATTTGTAGAATATTAAAAACATAATACCTTCCATGGGTTGTCTGTGCATGCCATTCCAAGAATCCTAAGCCTGTGCTATATGGTTTTAGAAAATGGGTGTTATTACCGTTTTGAGGTATTCACAACTTGACCAGATAAACTTGTACAAGAGTCGTACTCAGCATGTAATTTAAGTTATGTGTATGGCAAAGCTGGTTTCCATTGGAGAAATAAGATGAGGTTTTTCTGGAACATGATTTGTACAATGTTAAAAACTTAAGACACCGGCGTGGCCTGAGGCATCAAGATGGCGGTCGCACTCTAAGAGTGCTCCAGGACCCTTCCGTCATCCGCCTTGCATCCTGCGGTCTGTGGCACCCATCCGCACTCCAAATCTGCCGGCTGCGGTTCCCTGGGTGTGGAGCTCTGCCTGGAGCGTCTATCTGCCGATTTGGAGCCCCGGACACCCGGCTGGGCTCCCAATTCGCCGGGGTCCGGAGTCGCAAGATGGCGGCCTCCTGGACGTCCCGTTGGTGATCCCGGCGCTCCGGCCCAGTGAGTGCCACTCGGAACCCCAGCTCCTGTCCTTCTCCACGGCGGACGCCTTGGCCCCCAAGACCTGCTCTGCCCTTTCATTGCCCACTCCGGTGAGGGGACCTCCTCATGCTCCATGAGCGCGAAATGGCGGTGCCCGGCGCCCACGGCCTCAGAGCCTCCGGAGCTCGTCCCCCGCCTGTGTGTCCGGGCCTGACACCCAAGAGGTGGCTGGGTAGATAGCGGCGACGTTCTGGGAGGCCTTATGTCGGATTTGAAGATGGGGTGGCCGGGAGTGGAATCGCCCCACCTCGGCTCCAAGGACTGCCCAGGAACTCCAGGAGGAGAGATTGTCGGTGCGGAGGAGGCAGTCAGGGATTGGCTGCCATATGGGGCAGCGGTGCAAGAGGTTGGCGCTCGGCTTCCCGGGCCCCCCCTCCTCTCAGTCCTACCCAGTGCTGGGGCGCTCCCAGGCCTCTCAGGTTTACCGTATCCAAAAATAGGGGGGGGACCAGGAGCTGGTTAATGGTCCAGTGCCTGTGCTCCAAGAAGTCAATATGGTAATTACTATAAGGCACTGTTCCAGGGTCGGTATGGTTGAAAGTCAACCAAGACCGTACCACCTCTTGACCCTCACCTTCCCTGAGACATGTCATTCTCAACCCTGGGGGACAACCTAGGCCTCAGCTACGGTGAGGACATTGTGGCTGAAATCCTGAGAACCCCGTTACTCTTAGATGGTGATGGCAACACAGCAGGGACCAGCGCACAAGGCGACTGGAATACCCTTACTTCTCTCAAAAAACTTCAGGTAAAGACTGCTCTTCACGGCTCTATTATGACCGAATACCTCAGAGCAAACTCAGCACCTAACGGATTGTTGGTCCGCACGGCACCGAGGATCTTTTTGGAAGACCTTATATTCAGACGCGAATGGAGCCAAATTGCATGGAAATGCACTCGAGATTGGATCATTTTGATTATCAGTACCGCAAAACGCCTGTCGGATGCTTTGATTGTCAAAATCAATATAGCAGAGAACGGTCTCAAAACCAGCATTAGCCTTTCTGCATATAAAACTCGTTTAGCAGAAATAAACTCAGAAATCTCTGACCACCGAGACTACCTGCTAAACCAGAAGATTAACAAACTACAGAAGGACCTGAAGAGATTTGATAGGGAGAAGATCTATCCCTATACAAAAGAGGACTTCCAACCTACAGAGACGGACACGATCTCTGACGATGGATCGTTAACGTCCAACCGTTCAGGTCAGTCTTCGGGTAGCAACTCGAGTAATCATAGCTGGGGCCGCCGCTCCAACCCACAGGGTCTATTACCACCACCACTAGGGCCACCACCTTTCTACGGTTTTCCACCCCAACCATTCCCACAACACGGACCCATGTGGTACCCGCCATACAACCCACTACAACAGGGTTTTCAGCAACCTTTCCTCCACAACCCTCCTCCACCTTTTCAGAACAGAGGCAGGGGCAGAGGCAGAGGAAGAAGAAGAGGGAACAAGCAGGTACATTGGCAAGATCCGGACAACCAACAGAGAACAACGAGAAGCATGGCACAACACCAACAAAAAAACTGATTGTCAACCTGTCTTCGAGACCTCTGAACACCGACGAGACCACAGCCTTGGAACTAGGACTTGGGTTTGTGCCCACCCCACAGGAGGACAATTTCAGAACCAATGAGGAACTACATCAACTGTTTCGCAAAGTGAGACTTAGGGCCTTCTTCAAAGACAACCAAACACAGACTGAGGACGACACTGGCTTGAGACCCCCGTCGAAATTTACCCCCAGCGCTGGTATGGTCCCACACGAGGTCCTCACTTTCGAAAAAGCTGTCCTCAAGGAGGTTAACCGATTAGAACCTCCTAACGCCTACAACAACTTCCCCAAAAAACTGCGGAGGGCGGTGACCACCCTTCAGAATGATGATTCCATCATAATAAAACCTGCGGACAAAGGGGGAGCCACTGTGATCCTCGACATACAGGATTATGAGAAGGAGTGTCTACGCCAACTAAACAACACTGAGTACTACGAGATTCTAGAGACCGACCCTACTTCTATGCTACTGAACCAGATCAGAACCTTGGTCAACGAAGCAGCAACAGAGGGATGGATTACCTCTAAAGAAGCAGCCTTTCTGGTGAATCCGTCTCCTAGGATGCCCTACTTCTATCTTCTACCTAAAATCCATAAGGGGGTTACCCCGTGCCCTGGCCGTCCGATCGTGTCTGGGATAGACTCCCTTCTGGAACCTTTGAGCCAGTTCAGTGACTTCTTTTTGCGCCCTTTGGTCCAGGCTACTCCAGCTTACCTCAAAGACACCAGAGATGTGCTTAACCTCATCCAAACCATCAATGATGAAAACACCGAGGAAATCGACTTACTGCTCACATTGGACGTGGAAGCACTGTACACGAATATCCCGCAGGAAGCAACCATCGAGGTGGTAAGCAACCTGTTACAAAACTCGGAACTTCCAACGTCTACACCGGCAAGCTTCATCTCGGCCCTCATTGCCCTTGCTCTCACTAACAACTATTTTATGTACAAAACCACCATCTACCACCAGGTACAAGGGACCAGCATGGGGAGCACCTTTGCGCCGAGCTTGGCTGGACTGTACATGTCACATTTTGAGGCTAACCACATCTTCACAGACGCCAACCCATTTCATCGACATATGGTCACTTGGAAACGGTATATAGACGATGTGCTGATCCTATGGAGAGGACAGGCATCTAAGACACTGGAATTCTTTGAGTGGATCAACAATCAGGACCCCCATTTACGTTTCACCATGACCTCCAGTGACGAGAAAATCCCCTTCCTGGACTTATTGATCCAACTAGAAAATGGGATACTTCAGACCAGCACGTACAAAAAAGAGACTGACTGCAACAGCCTCCTGAGCTTTAAGAGCCACCACCCCAAAGCTCTACGGGAAAACTTACCCTATGGCCAGTTTCTCAGGATCAGGCGCAACTGCAGCAAACTACAGGACTATGACAGACAAGCCGACACCCTATCTGAGAACCTGGCGAAGAGGCACTATCCAGTTAAAGTAATTAACCAAGCTAAAAAACGGGCTAGGAACAACACCCGTGAGGGCCTCCTGGAAACGAGAGAACCCGAGACCAACAACGTGATCACCTGCGTCACAACCTTTACCCCCCTCTCCAACAAAATCAAAAGAATCATCAACCGTAACTGGAAAATCATCAATAGTGATGCACTAAACATCCCAGCACCTCGTTTTGCCTTTAAAAGAACCAGCAATTTAAGAGACCAACTGATCAATACACGGCCACGCCAGAAACAAGCGAGAAGAGAGAACACTCTCTGGGATCTGCCAGCAGTGAAGGGGCACTACCCGTGTGGTTCGTGCAGTGCTTGCACCACGACACGACACACAAAGGTCTTGGAAATTGGTGAGTTTAAGTGGGAACAGAGGAAGCACACGAACTGCAACACCGCTAATTGTGTATACTTGATCTCGTGTCCTTGCGGACTCTACTATGTAGGCATGACCACCAGACCCATCAAAACAAGGATCAGCGAACACAAAAGCACCATCAGACGAGCTCGCGCAGCCACAAAACTGACGAACCATTTTCTGGAAAAAGGGCACCCCTGTGAAGCGATCCAATGGACCATCCTGGAATGCAATAACAACTGGAGTAGCGAGTCGCTCTTTAGACGTGAACAACGCTGGGTGCACCGCCTGCATACAGACACCCAAGGGCTCAACGACGATATCCCATGGAGCGAGCTCTAACACTAACACTTTTGTGTGTAGATACAATGTGTAATCCATCGTACACCGTCCCTCCGGCTAGGAGCAACATAACTGAATAATTAGACCCTAGCTCGTCACGTTAGCTCTGAGGTGCATTGCTATATTGAAAGCATGAGCCTGTTACGGATGGGGACTCTACACCTTCAGCACCCGTGAACAAGTTCTCTTATAGCCCCGCCCATACACCGCCACACCCTCAACCCTGGCAATCCTGCAGGATAATTTGGCCTTTGGCCAACAGTGACACACCCACTTTTGTGGTCCGGTCTGCTATTCCTGATTTACACATCGTGAACACCCCACGGCCCGCCTGCGCACAGTAACACACCTCACACACACCATGCATGCGCCAAAAACACCTCCTCACGCATGCACCAGAGATCACTGAAACATCCTGTGTCACCGCGCATGCGCAGCTCCGGCCTTCTACGACCTTTCGTGCCGTCTGAACCGGAAACAGGTACCTCCTTCTATCACGGGACTCAGTCTTTAAATACCATGGGTAAGGCAAAGTCATTTACCTTCGAGCAGGCGTCAGGACCGGGCAGGTTTCCAGTGCCGTCACCTGAGCAACCCCCCTAGATGGTGTGGGCCTCCTACGCCGCTTTTTAACTCAAGGAGCAATTCAAGCTCTTACTTTAGGTCTTACGCAAAGGGGGCACAACAGACTCCTCCCTGCACACACCACCTGTTTAGGAGACACTGTACTCCCTTTCATTGCCGAGTGGGAGGGTGATATTTTACCCCACCCACCACACATAGTCTGGGCACCTTTCCCCACACTTTTCACCTCTACTGGTCCTGATGAAGCGCAATGGATCACTCTGACCACTGAAAGGCGCGAAACATGTCGACCATTTGACCTGTACCTTAAGTTACTACTAAACACATCACGTTTTAATTAGTAACATTTTTGCCACGTATTTTAATGTACCAAGGGTGCCTTCTTATTAAAATAGCTTCCCTGGTAACCCTTAGGTATTTTTATTCCTGCACACACTACAGCCACCACTGACCCTGGTACTCCCCCTCCACATACCCGCATGCACCAATCGGCAGCGCTCTTAAAAGATCTCCGCTAAAGAGACCCTTCGGGGGACCCGTAGGGCATTGCACCGCCGGCCCGACGAGGAGCACCGCCCGATGATGAAGCATGACATCCCTCGGGGTGTGTGAGGGCAACAAGAGACACTGATGCTGTCTCCCCCCATCCTGAGTACCCCATCCTAGACCTCTAAGACTTAGATCTTTCCCTTTACTTTCCCTTTGTTGAGGTACGGTCTTGGTTGACTTTCAACCATACCGACCCTGGAACAGTGCCTTATAGTAATTACCACTCTCAGGTTTACCGCCACTGCGTCTCACTCTGCCTACGGGACTCGCTTTCAGTGGTGGTGGTGGGGAAGCCCACCGGCTGTGCACTTCGGGCAGCGGGCGCTCCCTCCCCCCTGGGCCAAGTCCTGCCGCCCCGGCCTGGCCCTCATCACTCCTTCCTGGTGGACATCCCCTGGCGGCCTTTGGTGGCCACGCCTGGGGGGTCGGCACGCCTGGAGGGCCTATTCTGCACCTTCATTCTGCCCCGGCCCATGAAGAGATGGCCGTTACAACAAACAAATGATGGACGGAATGCTGACAATGCAGACATTCTCCCCCAGTCAAGAGATCTGGGTTAAATCCATCGTTCTTTTGCCCACTACGCCACCCCAGTTTAGACATGACCATATGCAAATCAGTCTTGACCCTGTGCCTCATGGGAACAGTCCAGCCCGAACTGCCAAGCCATGTCTTCCCTGGACCAGAATCAAGCATCCTAGGACCGGTTTCTGGCTATCAGCCGTCATCAGCCAGGATAGCTTGACTCCAGTGGCGTAGTGAGCACGGGTCCCACGTCTGGGAATACCCATCCCACTTAGGGCGAAAAGCGTTACAACAAACAAATGATGGACGGAATGCTGACAATGCAGACATTCTCCCCCAGTCAAGAGATCTGGGTTAAATCCATCGTTCTTTTGCCCACTACGCCACCCCAGTTTAGACATGACCATATGCAAATCAGTCTTGACCCTGTGCCTCATGGGAACAGTCCAGCCCGAACTGCCAAGCCATGTCTTCCCTGGACCAGAATCAAGCATCCTAGGACCGGTTTCTGGCTATCAGCCGTCATCAGCCAGGATAGCTTGACTCCAGTGGCGTAGTGAGCACGGGTCCCACGTCTGGGAATACCCATCCCACTTAGGGCGAAAAGCGTTACAACAAACAAATGATGGACGGAATGCTGACAATGCAGACATTCTCCCCCAGTCAAGAGATCTGGGTTAAATCCATCGTTCTTTTGCCCACTACGCCACCCCAGTTTAGACATGACCATATGCAAATCAGTCTTGACCCTGTGCCTCATGGGAACAGTCCAGCCCGAACTGCCAAGCCATGTCTTCCCTGGACCAGAATCAAGCATCCTAGGACCGGTTTCTGGCTATCAGCCGTCATCAGCCAGGATAGCTTGACTCCAGTGGCGTAGTGAGCACGGGTCCCACGTCTGGGAATACCCATCCCACTTAGGGCGAAAAGCGTTACAACAAACAAATGATGGACGGAATGCTGACAATGCAGACATTCTCCCCCAGTCAAGAGATCTGGGTTAAATCCATCGTTCTTTTGCCCACTACGCCACCCCAGTTTAGACATGACCATATGCAAATCAGTCTTGACCCTGTGCCTCATGGGAACAGTCCAGCCCGAACTGCCAAGCCATGTCTTCCCTGGACCAGAATCAAGCATCCTAGGACCGGTTTCTGGCTATCAGCCGTCATCAGCCAGGATAGCTTGACTCCAGTGGCGTAGTGAGCACGGGTCCCACGTCTGGGAATACCCATCCCACTTAGGGCGAAAAGCGTTACAACAAACAAATGATGGACGGAATGCTGACAATGCAGACATTCTCCCCCAGTCAAGAGATCTGGGTTAAATCCATCGTTCTTTTGCCCACTACGCCACCCCAGTTTAGACATGACCATATGCAAATCAGTCTTGACCCTGTGCCTCATGGGAACAGTCCAGCCCGAACTGCCAAGCCATGTCTTCCCTGGACCAGAATCAAGCATCCTAGGACCGGTTTCTGGCTATCAGCCGTCATCAGCCAGGATAGCTTGACTCCAGTGGCGTAGTGAGCACGGGTCCCACGTCTGGGAATACCCATCCCACTTAGGGCGAAAAGCGTTACAACAAACAAATGATGGACGGAATGCTGACAATGCAGACATTCTCCCCCAGTCAAGAGATCTGGGTTAAATCCATCGTTCTTTTGCCCACTACGCCACCCCAGTTTAGACATGACCATATGCAAATCAGTCTTGACCCTGTGCCTCATGGGAACAGTCCAGCCCGAACTGCCAAGCCATGTCTTCCCTGGACCAGAATCAAGCATCCTAGGACCGGTTTCTGGCTATCAGCCGTCATCAGCCAGGATAGCTTGACTCCAGTGGCGTAGTGAGCACGGGTCCCACGTCTGGGAATACCCATCCCACTTAGGGCGAAAAGCGTTACAACAAACAAATGATGGACGGAATGCTGACAATGCAGACATTCTCCCCCAGTCAAGAGATCTGGGTTAAATCCATCGTTCTTTTGCCCACTACGCCACCCCAGTTTAGACATGACCATATGCAAATCAGTCTTGACCCTGTGCCTCATGGGAACAGTCCAGCCCGAACTGCCAAGCCATGTCTTCCCTGGACCAGAATCAAGCATCCTAGGACCGGTTTCTGGCTATCAGCCGTCATCAGCCAGGATAGCTTGACTCCAGTGGCGTAGTGAGCACGGGTCCCACGTCTGGGAATACCCATCCCACTTAGGGCGAAAAGCGTTACAACAAACAAATGATGGACGGAATGCTGACAATGCAGACATTCTCCCCCAGTCAAGAGATCTGGGTTAAATCCATCGTTCTTTTGCCCACTACGCCACCCCAGTTTAGACATGACCATATGCAAATCAGTCTTGACCCTGTGCCTCATGGGAACAGTCCAGCCCGAACTGCCAAGCCATGTCTTCCCTGGACCAGAATCAAGCATCCTAGGACCGGTTTCTGGCTATCAGCCGTCATCAGCCAGGATAGCTTGACTCCAGTGGCGTAGTGAGCACGGGTCCCACGTCTGGGAATACCCATCCCACTTAGGGCGAAAAGCGTTACAACAAACAAATGTCCATCACCATCCCCTTTTGTACCGCTTTGTTCGCCATAAGTTGGCAGGGTATGCTCAGACGTGAGTCCCTTGCTCACTTTGCCACTGGATTCAAGCAAGCCTGGCTGAAGACGGCTGAAATGCCAGAAACCGGTCCTAGGAAGCTTGTTTCCGGTCCAGGGAAGGCATGGCTTGGCAGTTCGGGCTGGACTGTTCCCATGAGGCACAGGGTCAGACTGATTTGCATATGGCCATGTCTGAACTGGGGTGGCAGAGTGGGCTAAAGAACGGTGATGGATCAAACCCAGATCTGTTGACTGGGTGTGAGTGTTTGATTGGTTCTGATGCTCCGTCCATCACCATCCCCTTTTGTACCGCTTTGTTCGCCATAAGTTGGCAGGGTATGCTCAGACGTGAGTCCCTTGCTCACTTTGCCACTGGATTCAAGCAAGCCTGGCTGAAGACGGCTGAAATGCCAGAAACCGGTCCTAGGAAGCTTGTTTCCGGTCCAGGGAAGGCATGGCTTGGCAGTTCGGGCTGGACTGTTCCCATGAGGCACAGGGTCAGACTGATTTGCATATGGCCATGTCTGAACTGGGGTGGCAGAGTGGGCTAAAGAACGGTGATGGATCAAACCCAGATCTGTTGACTGGGTGTGAGTGTTTGATTGGTTCTGATGCTCCGTCCATCACCATCCCCTTTTGTACCGCTTTGTTCGCCATAAGTTGGCAGGGTATGCTCAGACGTGAGTCCCTTGCTCACTTTGCCACTGGATTCAAGCAAGCCTGGCTGAAGACGGCTGAAATGCCAGAAACCGGTCCTAGGAAGCTTGTTTCCGGTCCAGGGAAGGCATGGCTTGGCAGTTCGGGCTGGACTGTTCCCATGAGGCACAGGGTCAGACTGATTTGCATATGGCCATGTCTGAACTGGGGTGGCAGAGTGGGCTAAAGAACGGTGATGGATCAAACCCAGATCTGTTGACTGGGTGTGAGTGTTTGATTGGTTCTGATGCTCCGTCCATCACCATCCCCTTTTGTACCGCTTTGTTCGCCATAAGTTGGCAGGGTATGCTCAGACGTGAGTCCCTTGCTCACTTTGCCACTGGATTCAAGCAAGCCTGGCTGAAGACGGCTGAAATGCCAGAAACCGGTCCTAGGAAGCTTGTTTCCGGTCCAGGGAAGGCATGGCTTGGCAGTTCGGGCTGGACTGTTCCCATGAGGCACAGGGTCAGACTGATTTGCATATGGCCATGTCTGAACTGGGGTGGCAGAGTGGGCTAAAGAACGGTGATGGATCAAACCCAGATCTGTTGACTGGGTGTGAGTGTTTGATTGGTTCTGATGCTCCGTCCATCACCATCCCCTTTTGTACCATGAAGAGATGGCCGGCCTGTGCAGGGTGATGCTTCGAGGGCCTCCACCCCTGAACCGTGAGTGAGGGGCCAGGGGACGATGCTCCATTTCACCGGCGGTGGCTGGCCCGGAGCCCAAGGAGGAGACACTGTCTGGTGAGTGGGGAGCCAGCCGGGGGTTCGGCTGCCGTGTCGGGCAGCAGTGCGGGAGGTCAGCGCCGGGCCCTTCCAGGGCCCCCCCGCCCTCTTTGTCCTCCACTGTGTTGCGGTGTCCGAGAGAGGCCTGACCTGCTGTCCCTGCATCTTGGTTCAGCCTCTGCGATGTGCTTGGTGGGGTGCTGGGGAGACCTACTGGCTCTCAACGATCTTCGGGCTGGAGCTGCAAGGAGCCAGAAACACACCGTCGCAATAGGGCCGGGGCATCACTGGACCTACCACTATCACCAGGGTCTGGGAGGACCTACTTCCGGCGGGCCCAACCTGTCTCCCGTGGAGCGTGGTGCCCTTTCTTCCTCCTCGGCTGCCAACTCGGACAGTGGTGCGCTGGTCGGCTGCTGCCCTCCTGGTGGTCCCCAACTCCTTCCTCACTGGGTCCCACCTGATGGGGGGTTCATTGCTGGGGGTGCCTGCGGCCTCGTTCACCACTCCACTTATCTCCAGCTGTACCGCAGGGTTCTGCCAGCATATGGGATCGGAGATGCTGCGGCCCACCCCCCCACTGAACTCCTGAACAGCGACGTCCACCCTGGTCTAGCAACACTGGACCCTGAAGAACCGTGCAACCACAGCTGAGTCGCGTGCTCTGGGCCCGCTCTACTTTGTCCGGCCCATGCAGCCCACGTGGATCCCTGACTGGCCACTGACCATGGGAAGAGACAAGGCCTCTAAGTCCACTGCCGCCCCCACACAAACAAAGATGGACCGGTTCACCACTTCGGAGCACGAGCCACCTGGGCAATTCGATGGGGCTCCCCCCATCCCGAGCAAAGACTTGGCGGCCATCCTGCAGGCAATCAGCGCCTCATATGCGTCGGTGGAAGGGAAGATTGGAGAGGTTAAGGTCGATGTGTCCCTCCTCCGGCAAGACCTCCATAATGCTACAGCCTGAATATCAGAAGCCGAATCCCGAATTTCAACAGCAGAGGACGATATCCATCAACTAAAGGAACAGGTGGCCAACCTACGAATACACACCAAGGAGCTCCACCAGCGCGTGGAAGACGATGAAATCGCGCACGCCACAACAACCTCTGACTAGTGGGGTTCCCTGAAGGAGTCAAAAAGACCCAGGCGACCGCCTTTGTGGAGGCTTGGTTCACCTCATGGATGCCTAAAGACTCCCTCTCCGCTTGGTTCATGGTAGAGAGGGCTCACCGGTCCCTCGTGCCGAAACCACCAGTCAGGGCCGCTCCTCGCCTCATCTTCCTGAAAATTCTTAATTATAAAGACAGGGATGCCATTTTCCGCGAGGCGTGATCTCAAGGACCCCTCAAATTCCAAAACCATAACATTATGGTGTTCCCGGACTACACCAAGGAGGTACAAGACCAATGACGCTCATACATAGACGTCAACAAGAAATTGCATCCCTTGGACCTTCAGTATCAGCTCCAGTTCCCAGTGCACCTGCGGGTCATTTTTCAGGACAGTGCCCATTTCTTCGACTCTCCTCAAGTGGCCTGGACCTGGCTAATAGAAGACGAGCCCCTCAAACACCAACGTAACCTGTCCTCCAGGCCAGGGGTGCCCAGTCTATGCAACCTCGATCGCCTGGGTGCCAACGCAGGCGGCATACACAATCCTGTAGGAGGCGCCGGTCACAGGCAGCATCCTAAAGATCCTCGAGCATGGCTGCCCAAAGACTCCGAGATGCCTCTAGCCCTTCGGACTCCCCTCCCCACCTCAGGCTCCAATCATTTGGCAGCCCGCGCGTGGCCCCCCCACTGTCGGCCCAAAATGACTCCCCGAGGGCGGATGCAGATCTATCCCGCAGCCCGGCCCTCTGACAATCCTGCTAGTGGCTGCTGATGATGTGTACTCTCCGAGGGCACGCTCCGACCTCATGGGAACCCGGGCCTCTGGCAGAC
This sequence comes from Triturus cristatus, assembly GCF_964204655.1. NCBI lineage: Eukaryota > Metazoa > Chordata > Amphibia > Caudata > Salamandridae > Triturus > Triturus cristatus. The sequence goes on along the minus strand of NC_140587.1, from coordinate 656,437,100 downwards.
TTGTTGCTCTGATCTTTAGTCTTTCTGCCGAGATATTGCATATCCATCCCCATGGAGGGGTCCTCCACGCAACTCAAACCGAGCCTTTTAGTTTGGTTTTGGTTCTACAAGGGGGGCCGACAGATGCTTCTGTTCTCGAAGTATAGGGTGGGGGAGGGGCGGGGGGGTTGGGATTGTTCTTTTCCAATGTTTGTTGTTGCTTTTTATTGTTTTGTTGAACGAGCAATCACATGGCACTCTGTTTCACTTCTTCATGGGATACGTAAGGCCTCACACTGGCAGCCCGACACTCACTCACACGATCCTCTCACGGCCACGACTCCCTGTACGGCTTTGTTCCGCCACTACGACCACCTGCCACCATGACTGACACGCCCATCCCAGGGACTACCCTTCATGTTCTGTCTTGGAACATCAACGGCCCTTAGACTGCTTCAAGCGCATGGCTGTACTACGATACGCTCAATGCCTCGGGGTAGAGGTTCTCCTACTTCAGGAGACACACCTGCTGGGTAATCACTGCCCCTTCCTGGCACGCTATGGGTATGACAGGGTATGGCATTCGGGGTTCTCCCAGGGCTCCCACGGGGTGGCGATCCTGCTGAAACGTTCCCTTCCCTTTGTGACTACACGGGTCATCCATGACTCTCAAGGCACTTCGGTGGCCCTTTGTGGTTCGTTGAATGGTAACCCCCTTAACTTAATATGCATATACTCACCTCCTTTGATGCTCACGGCGACCCTGGAAAAGTCCACCAAGCTAGTGACCTCCCTGTCCTTGGGTCCCACTTTCATCTGGGGTGACTTTAACGCGGTTTCCTTCCCGGAACTGGACACGACGGGACCCCCCCTCCCACAGTAGACTCGCGCAGGTGAAACAATTAACAAACTGGTCTGAGTTACTGGGCCTCTGTGACACATGGCGCACCTGGCACTCCCACACTAAACTATTCACTCACACCTCTGCAGCCCACCACACGCAGGCGCGCATCAATGGATTGCACCGTGATCCTGGATGTCCGTATCCTCACTAGGGGTATATCGGATCACTCTCCGGTGCTTCTTAGCACGGGGACCCCCCGCCCCCTCGGTACGTCCGACGTGGAGGATGTACGCATGGTTCCTCCAGGATAAGGAGTTCCGCAAGGTAGTGGGGAAGGAGCTCAAACAGTATTTTCTGGCCAATGACGGGTCGGTGTCCTCTCTAGGCACCCTCTGGGAAGCAAGCAAGGCCACGATCCGGGGCGTCGCTAAGGGCCAGATTAAGCGCCAACGGCAAGCACAGCTGCAGCAGATCAACTCACGAGAAGCGTTGCGTCTCAAACAGTTCCTATCTGTGCTTGCAGACGCTTCCAAAGAGAGACTCCTCGCTCACCTCCGCGCTGAGATTAAGCAGCTTTCCTTAGAGGCAGCTGAACTCCTTTGGCGGTCATCGGTGGCCAGAGTATATGGCTGGGGCGACAAGAACGGCTCAATTCTCCATAGACTGGCTACCTATCCCAGAGCGAACCGCATTATCCCCGAAATAATTGACCTGGATGGATCGGTGCTCCGATCCCCAGTGGATATGGCTCACGCCTTCGCCTCCTACTACCATCAACTCTATACGGCTAAAACCCCGACGCTTTCACTCTTGGGCTTGCCGGGGACGCTCGCCTTCCCCACCTGGACCCCACTGTCCAGGCAGAACTGGATCGCCCTATCACCCACGAAGAGATTGGTGAAGCAATAAGACTTACCTCCTCGGGCAAGATCCTGGGTCCAGATGGCCTCCCTCAGAATACTATGCTCTATATCGTGAGACCCTCGTTCCCTACCTCGATAACCTGTTTGAGGAGGTGGCTGACAAGGGTTCCTTCCCTCCCGAGACAGACATGGACACCATCGTGGTACTTCCCAAATCTCAGCCACCTTCCCCATGGTGTGCAGACTACCGTCCCATCTCCCTTATCAACACGGACATGAAACATTTTGCCATGATCCTTGCCCAGCAGCCAAATCCCTACTTGTCCGTACTGGTTCATCTGGACCAATGCGGGTTCATGCCCTCGCGCAGTACCTAGCATTGCCTCCGAAGGTTGCATCTGGCCCTGGCTCACCGCCACCTGCTCACACCCTATTTGGTGGTCCTCCTTGTGCACTTTGAGAAAGCCTTCGATTCGGGGGACTGGGTTTTTTTTTACGATGTCCTCACTGAGATGGGTTTTGCGGATCCCGCCCTATCGGGTCCCCAATGCCTCCAGATTCTACACTCCTTTGACCGGGCCTCCGGCTGAATCCCGACAAGTCAGTCCTGGTCCCTATCCACCTGTCTAGAGACTGCTATGACTGGCAGTCCAATATACCGCTCCGACGCCAGTCATTCAAATACTTGGGGATATGGGTGACTCTGCTCCCTGAGCTAGGCTGGTCCCTCAACGTTACCCCTTTGGTGAAAAGGTCCAAGGCAGATCTTCAGAAATGGCAAACATTACCTCTGAACCCCGTGGGGAGAGTCACCCTGTTTAAAATGATGATTCTCCCCAAGTTCCTATATGTTCTCCATTCTGCTTTCCGAGGGCCTGGTTTCGGGAGTTGGACGGCCTGGCCTCTAAGTTCCTCTGGGGGAACGGGAGGTGGAGGGGGAGGGGGAAGGGTTTGTTTGTCCTTGAGCATATGTAGGATTCCCTCATTAGATGGGGATTTGGGGATGACCAATCTGTATCTGTATTATCTGGCCACGCGCTTGCTTTCCATACACGACTGGTTTAAAGGGGGCTGGTCCGACCCGGCCTACAGGCTTGAGCTGGGCGAGTTAGGTCTGACCAAAATCCAATCCATGTTATATGGGGAACCTACCAGAGGTGAAGCGATCCACGCTGTTGGCATGGCGGGCGGCGCTGCAACATACTAAGTGGACACAAAAGCTGACCCAGTGCACGCGCGCTCTGGAAAGGCACCTGGCTCAAGGAGGTTAGTGGGCTACAGAGCATCAGATCTTGGGACCTTATAGGGATTTCACAGTTGGGTGATGTGTGGGCAAACGGTCACATGCGCTCCTTCAAGGACCTCCGCACCCGGTACTCCTTGCATCAGACACAATTATATAAATATCTACAGCTACGCCATGCCCTCCACGTACACCTCACAGAGGACATGCGGATCCCCAATCACAGCCCTCGAGGGGCGCAGATCATGTTTGGGGACCTGGGGAGGGGGTGCATCTCCCAGACACTGGTCAATAACACCCTGACCTTGCTAGATCGACTTCTAAACTATTGGGAGGAATGGGTGGGCACACTAGAGGAGGAAGACTGGTGCAATGCTCTTATGGCTCCCAGGACGGTCACCCCGTCTGCCAGGCTTCGTAAGGTCCAGCTATACTATTTGCATGCAGTCTACCTGACACCGACACGCGCCACCGAGCAGGTTTTTTCCCGACCTCCACCTGCACCGGGTGCGCCCATGAACCAGCTGATTTCTTTCACATGGTATGGGCATGTCCCCGCTTGAAACGGTTCTGGGGCGACATCGAGGAAGAACTCATGGAAATACTGGGGTGGAAGGTCCCTCACGACCCACGGCACGCACTCCTGGGTATTACAGATGCGCTGGATGGGTCCAGAAATGAAAAGCTGTTTCTTACTACGGCGATGGTGGTGGCTAAGAGGGACATAGCTGCATCCTGGAAATGCACTGATCCCCCATGCGTTGGGAAATGGCGGAGAGAGGTCAACTGGTGTGCCACACAAGAGAAAGCCATGTATGAGGCACGTGGTTGTCCTAAAAAGTATCGTAGGGTGTGGGGGAAGTGGTTGGGGGGTGGAATAGACATGCAGGAAATGTTCCAATGCCTTTATTTTGTACCTTACCGACCCCGAGCTGGGGAAGAGTCGAGATGCTGACTGTAACCTTTTATTCTCACTGTACATTGATGATTGGCTGGCATTGTTTGTCGAGAAAAACAATAAAAATGTGTTTATCCCAATAAAAACACTTAAGACACCCTCGGACTTCTCTGGGCATACTATTGAATCAAATTTAAGCCTGTGACATATGGGGCTGTATTACAGATGGTGTCCCGGGGGCGCAACGGGCGTTTGCGCCCGCTTTGCACGTCCCTAGGGCACTTTGGTATCATAGAAGGGGTCGCAGACACTTGTTCATCCCCCTTCTATAATACCCATAGCGCTGGCACACCATAAAGCGCCAGCGCTATCAACAGAGGGTGTTACCTTGTTTGCAGTCACTGATTACACCTGCCTGGAAGGGGATCTCTAAACCCTTTTAAAAGTGCAGGCGGATACCGCCTGCACTGTGAAAACCAGGAGCATGAATGCGCTGCCCCCAGGGCAGCTCGAATTCGTGGCTGGCCTTCGGGCAGCGCATACACCATAATGGGGTGCATTATCACTGTTTGCGCCCGACGCACCTTTTAAAAGCTGCGCCGGGCGCAAACTTTGATAATGGGTAATACGGCCCCATGGTTTAAGAAGACGTGTATTACTATTATAACGTTTTGCGGCATCCACAATTTGACCAGGCACATCTGTGCAGGAGTCTTCTACACAGGGTTCAGACTTTGTAAAGCATGTACTTTACAAAGCTTGTGACATGCAGCACCAGTGGGAATGCCACTATGAGGCAGGGTGTGTAGAAAATTGGGCCAAGCTAGACGTGTGCACTCTTTGAAGCAGGAACCTTAATGACATATTGATGAAGTATGCCCTGGTAGTTAAGGACATGATACAGCACCGAAATTGAGCCAATTTGTGGGGGTTTCAGAGAGTTTGTCTTGTTTATCGAGGGCTGAATAATTAACTAAGGGCCTGATGTGCTATTAATCAGATTGCCGAATCCTAAACTGCGAATGATAACGAATTACAATTTCTGATTAGGTAATATTGATGTACTAAAATCTCAAATGTGCAAATTGCAATTTATGTTCCATCGCAATTTCAGTTTACCAATTTTTAAACGGCAAATCACTAATATTAAAAAAAAATTCACGATCAAAATTGGCAAATCACTTTTCGAATATTGCACTGTCAGCCAACGGTGAACGTACATCCAGGAAACGAAATGCTACTTTTGCTTCTGAGACCAAAAAGGAGCGGACTGGAGGCGAAGAGTGAGGGGCGTTTCTCAAATGTGCAAAATGGCATCCAATGAGCCTGAACGCGAGGAAGTGGGCTGCAGAGGCAACCATAAATAGAGGGCTCATGAGTTGGGATTTGAGTTGAAGAATGCATGGTACACCATTACCAACCGTTTGAGAAAAGCTCCCTTCTGTACCAGAGGCTACTAAAAGATCACTTTGTCTGTATATTCAAGAGCTTATTAATGCTATTAAAGTATCATTTCGAAGTACAGATGAAATAGGAAAACGTTTGTCTGTTTCACGCCCTCATACCAAATAAAAAATGACAAGTCACAGAAAAGATGCAACTGACACTTGGAGGGGGTCAATCAAATGAGCCACCAGCAACCCAGACGGAAGAGGCAATCGAGAGTGCCTTGTTGCCACAAACAGTGTCTGCAGTGTCCAACACTGACTCAAGTCTGCCAACCTAACCACCACCAGGTAAGGTCATGCATTATATTGTTTTATTCTTGTTTACTTTTACGGTTTTAAAACTATGTATTTTGTACACTACTGTACACATTTATTACACTGCATTTATATCAGTGCAGTGCCTTCTGGGTATTGTAGTTTTTAATAATTCAAGTATATACACATTCCATTCAATTAATATTTAAAACTAGTAATCAGATAAATGTTGAAAAGTATTTACATATAACAACAGTAATAATAGTGTTACATAAACTTTAAAAAAATATTTTTAAATCATTTTGAAACATTTTGAATTTACAAAAAAATGCAAACCCTAGATGTGCAGACTGAAGGCACAGAAGAGGTTGCATGTGATGAAGTAGAAGAGGATGTCCAGTTTGTAGAAATTTCTGGACAGAAAGAAACTATCTCCACCAGTACTCCTACTACAGAGTCTGCAGCAAAGTGTGCAAAGTAACTCAGCATAGAAGTACACAAGACCAGTCTACTCCACCACAGACTGCAAGGCCTCAGGTCCAACAACCTAGACTGTTATACTGTTATTGAGGCCATGACTTGCACCCGCTTTCCCAGTTTACCCCCACCAAAAGTATATTGGTTGTTTAGGAACCGATACCAACACACGGAAACACAGGCACCTTACATTACATGTCACAATACAGTGATGCTGATGATGGAACGAAGTAGCAACTCCCGGGTAGGGGCCATCCACCAGGTCACGCCCCAATACGAGAGCCACTACAGATGGGAATTCGGACCAGTATGATGCATATTACAAACATTGCTGTATAGTGTATACCGAGTGTAACCTGTAATGCCTCTGAAAGCTTTGCGGTACATTGTAAGCTGTAAAATTAATGCGTGTGTAAATCGATATACATGACCTGTATCACTCTAACCTGTGTGTTTTCTGAAACGATAAAATTCAATAAAAAAGGTTTTTAAAAAAACAATACTTGGTGTCAGACCATGCCAATGTTTGATCGTGATGCAGGTTTTCCTTACCTCAAAGGCATTTCATGCATTAGAGGGTGCTAGTGTTCCTACTGCAAGAGTACTTCAAGCAGTGGAGGCAGGAATGCTGATAGTCCACTGTCAGCAAGCACTACATTCTAAAATGGATGGGTTGGGGGACACTTGTTCAGGAGGGCTTTAAATCATTTACTAAAAGTATTGATGCCTTGATTGAATCTGTAACTACATTATGTGATACAACACATGATGAAATGAATAATCAAAGGGGCTGTACAAAATCACACTTGAAACGTAGATAGGCATGGAGAGTAGTACATGTACAGTAGTAGAAAAATGCCTAATGCTATTAGAGTGCTTACTCGAAAAACTGTAAATATTCAGACAGAAACCCTCCTCTGGCAGGCCCACGGTTACCAGAGGCAAGAAAGAAACACTAAACATAATTATGTTACTCTACAGTTTTGATGTTTTAAAAACACATTAAATATATGTGTGACAAAAAATAAACATTTTCAACATGTCGAAATTCTGTGAGTAAAGAGAAAAAAGAAATTGTGTGTAAACCAACAAACACTTGTTTGTATTTTTTAAGAAATTGTATTTATACAACATCTCAACTGAGAAATAATTGTTGATTATGATGAATGATCTGCGTAACCTTCCCTCGGATGTCTTTCTTGAATCCTGATCAAGGGAGAATGGAAGTTCTTCCTCATCGTCGGTGGGATCCACATGTAATCCTATTCTGGGAAGCTGCATCATGGAAGATTGGACAACAAGTAATTATTTTTCAGGATGTTTCTGTGAATATTGTAAAGCTCACTCGCTCCTATAAGTACATAAGAGTCTGCTTTTTAATAGTCCGAAAGACATTTTTACTGCAGCCCCTATGCACCTACATCTACATTCACTGGGATAAACATCATTCAAATAAGACATAAGTAACCAACGATGGATAGAATATGCACCATCACCTAAAAAAGCAAAAACATTTTCTAAATGTAGTGTCACAAAATATCATGTTTATTGAAAGTTTCCAAATGACGCCATCTCTAAATTCACCACTAGCTAAACTATTACATATTCCCCAACATTGAAACATATAGTAGGTATGAGTACTCTAATGTTAATGTGCAACAATGTGAGTTATAATACACTCTGCATTGCATACTATGTGAATATTTACCAAATGCCTAGTTAGGTCTCGCCTGACCCAGCGCATGCGCTGGTCTGGCGAGACTTATTGAGAGGGCTCCAAAAAGTGCTACCAGGCCAGCCTAGAGCTACAGTGCATGTGCGCGGGCACGCGCGCCCTGGCTTTCCGCGATTTGCTTTCACTTTTGCGGCCGCACGGCCGCTTTGATGTTTGATCGCGATCACTTTGGCGGCCGCACGGCCGCTCGGCATAGCCAATAGGTCTCGCTTTTGGGATCTTATAAGTATTTAGTTATGCAACTGTTGCATGGCTAAACACTTATAAGGTCCCGAAGGCGAGACCTATTGGCTATGCCAATGCTTGTTTTTCTATTACAATAAAGAAACTCTCCAGCTCCGGGTATACCGATCTGGACATGTATTCCATCTCTGCAACCTATCACCTGAGGAAGTTGGGCCATCCTTAAAAACGTACTTTATGTTGCTTGTTGCTTTGCTGTGTTTGGTAAAATTGCATGCAGATGTAATTTCAGCAGCACGGCATCTAGGTATTTTCTGTTAAAATCTTGCTAGGGCACTCTGTCGTACACCGCCTGCTGCAGCAATTTTCCCTGTTGACTACATGAAGTCAAAAGATAAAGGTAACATGGGACCTCTACACATGCTAGAATAACCTCCCTAATATCGGATTTAAATCATTGATAAGGTCATAAATCACCTGCCTGCTTAATTTACACTTCCCATGTATGTGCCTTCTTTTGTCATTAAATATTGTGACCGGGAGCCTAAAAATGTTCTCCTGTCTCCTCCTGTGCTTCCAGGATACTCATTCATCTCACTGCTGCATATAGTGCACCCATTCTGCAGAAACATTTTTATTTCTCTCCCACCTTTCTCGAGCACCTGCTTCCAAGTGCTCGTAATTTGTGGCTGGAAAAAGTCAAATTTGCGATTATTGACAAACTGGCGAGTCACTAATAGAGAATCGCTAATTGATTCTTGCTAAAATATTTGCTATATAACAATTCGATATTTATTTGGTTCACTCTGCAAAGTATGCATATTACTGATTTTAAAGGTTTTATGCACAGCGGTGTGCTGGTTTTGTGTTCGGAATCCAGTTTGCAATTGGTTTATGAATAGAAAAATGTTTGTACATCTGTCCGCATGAGCCTTATTAGTGACTGTGACGGTGCGTGCCTCACCGCACCAGTCGACCGTTCGCCCTATTACGAGTTTGCTGGTTGGACCCCCCAAAGGACCACTGCAACCGCTAGGGATCCGTGATCTCACGAAGGTGTTGCAGTTGTGTGAGGCCAAAAAATGCTGGCGGTGCTGCTGCCGCACTGCCAAGCCTATTATGAGTTTCCTCACATTCACCCTTTTCATGGAGGTGAGGTCGCCATGAGACGGGTGGTGGTGAGGAAACTAATGGGCTGAGGGCCCCCTGTTGCCTCTGGGCCAGGGGATGCATGCAGGGGGCGCATGTTGTGCCCCACTGTATGGATGCACCTCAGTTCCCACAGTACATGGACTGCACAGTCCATGCCGTGCAGGAATGTTCTTTGGTGCTCCCATTGTGGTGCCTCTCTATGGCTTGGATACTAGAAAAGCTCCACCGTGGGACCGCCAAAGCACCGCCTGCCAGACCAGAATTAAACTCCTAATCTGGTGGGTTGAGTGCGGACGGCTTTGGCAGTCTCGCAGCTGGGTGCTGGCATGGAGGCTCACAGGGAGACCCCCAAAGTTGTAATCAGGCCCATACTTTGAAGCTGTGCTTTGCTTTTGAGTTTGGTTTGAGGATATGAGGACTTTTTTAATCATCACCACCGTGTTTGCTATGAAATCCGTTACCCAGGCCTGTGTTTATGTTGCATTATTGCAATCATCTGCTTTTTCAGTTTCATACCTTTGACTTCAAGTTTAAGGCTAAATATGACCCGTTTGCAAGCTACAGTGTGCACCGGGATTGGAATTACAAAATGTGCCGTAATTCACTACAGGAAAAATATAGGGTAAATTCCAAGAAATGTGGACTGTACTGCATACAGCACTAATTCTGCATGCAATTCCTCATTTTTAATTGGAAGGCTTGGAATCAACTGTATTTACGGCAGCAGTCAAATATCTCACCCTGTTTATGGATATTTTCCAAGCACTGTAGATACTTCAGCCAAGAGGATCTTAACCTTTTGGCTTCTGTGGATCTTATCTGAATCATTACTGGAATCTGGGGACCCCCACTGAGTCATTATTGGATGCAGGGAACACCCAACCTAAGCACCTTCTGGGATTTGAGCCTCAAAACAATACACAAAAATACAGAAACAAGCATACACCAAACAAATGCTCAATTATTCAAAGGTTGTGTTGAATTCACACTCAACTATAGAAATCGTTTTCAAGGTTCCTTCTTTATCTGTATGTAGCATATTCATTTTAATGTACTGATTTTAATATTATTTAAATCTGTAAAGCAGTGGCTGACTCCTGTGTAGGACTCATGCCCCCCCCCCCCCTTGGAGTACAGGTTAAGAACCACTGCTTTAGTCCATTCTAGACCACTCCTAATAAGGCCCTATTTTGTATATATTGTGTAAAAAGGTTTCCAAGCACTGCAGTTTGTGACCTGCCGAGTTTAGGGTTGCCATGGCTGTGACAAATACTGTGTGCACTGACCCATGTGAGAAGTGCTGATAAAGGCCCCCCCCCCCTCCTCGTGCAGGCCTCTGCAGCCTTCTCTGCTGCTGTCTGTGCCCAGCTCCTGCTCAGTAATCAATCTGGCTGGGGCCATCACAAAGCTGGGTGTGGTGTGTTGATGGCTCTTCTGATGAAGTGCTTTCCTGTGCCAAATATAGCTGTAATATACTACAAACAGGCGGTGGGGTTTTATACAACCTTGTCTCGCTGCTGCTAGACGGCCTGACATGTCATGCTCATACTTAAAAATAAACTGAGAAACAGGAAAGAAAGTACAGAATTATTGTTTTAAGCTGACTGCGAGCGCTTATCATCAAAGTCGCAGAACCTCCATTGTATGTGGAGAAATACAGCGCTGGCAGAAAGTCCAGTCAGCTAGAGTGGCCCCGAATAAATCTCTCCTGTACTTAAGTGTCAGTCCTGAGCGCAAACACCGTGTTGTATTCCTTCCCTATTCTCTGCTCAGTGTTTGCAGTATTTTACTATGCATTGCTGAAAGTCATTTACAGGCCTCCAATAGGAGTGGCCCCGTATTTGGAGCGATGTTTATCTCACCCAATGAAATGTAACACGGAAGAGGTCAAAGTTCATAGGTGTGATAAACAATAGCTATAACCAGTTTTTAAAGCATGATGGGGTGAAAACATGCGGATTTTGGAAGTGGCCTGATAATCGTGACTGACCATTCCCAAGGCACCGTATTAAGGGCCTCATGTAGGTAGCATACCAGTTACCACTTCTAAAATACCGAACGATACCGAATCGGTATTTTAGAAGTGGTAACTGGTATGTAGGTAATGAGTCGGTATTTTTTACCGAATCGTTACTAGTCGGTAATTACCGAATCGGTATTTACCGATTCGGTAATGAGGCATACCTTCCCATTGATGGGAAGGTATGCCTCATTACCGAATCGGTAAATACCGATTCGGTAATGGGGGGAACACATACAAGGGTGGCAGGGTGTCACATTGACACCCTGTTGCACCCCTGATTCGGCCATGTGTGCACATGTGGCACACATACATGCCCTAAGGGCATGTATGTATGCCACATTGCACACTGCTACGCGCGTAAAAATGCATTTACACATACATTCATTATTTACCACCAACTATAAGTTGGTGGTAAATACCGACTCTTAAACACACACACACACTCCCCCTACATCTCGATTTTGCTTTCGGAATTTACCGAATCGGTAAAATTACCGATTCGGAAAAGTTACCGATTCGGTAACATTACCGATTCGGTATTATTACCGAATCGGTAATTTTACCGATTCGGTAAATTCCGAAAGCAAAGTTTGTCCCCCTACATACCAATGGCCAAAATACCGGTCGGTAACGGTATAATTACCGAAAATCGGCCGTTACCGACCGGTATTTGGCTACCTACATGAGGCCCTAAGTGTTGGTCTCTGTGGTGGATTACCCTGGGACGTTACCACCATTGCATGTCCTATACGTGTTAAATGACCGAATATATGAAATGTCGGCAACCCTCAGAATAATTTTTGCACTTTTAATTTACCAAATGGGTTAAAAGTGTATAATATTTCGAGTGCTACCCACTTTGCTATGTGATGGAAACATATATACAACTTAAATGCATGACTTTGAATTTAAAAACTTCAGCTCCTAATAACAGTAATTCAATATAAATAGCACTTTGGAGTGTATAAAATGTTTTTAAAAGGGTCGTATTGCAGCCAGAATTCTTCAATTACAAATAAAGGGTCGCATTATCTCTACTGAATAGTTTGCATTCCATTGGTGTATGGCTGTGGCATTACAAAATGCAGGTCCCATATTCAGTAAATAGAAGTTGGGCAATTGGGGAGTGCGAGCTGCACAGCTTGGCACTTTACACATATGACACCTTCAGGCACTCCTAGCTTTGTAACCAAATGCACTTTGCACGCTGGTATTTTTGGGCTCATATTACCTGTGTGTTACAATGATGTAACTGGGTGCCCATTACATTGTGTCTCCTGGCCGTTCTGTTGTCTTTTCCTAAATTGTAGCACTGTTTTTCAGCCTGAAGTTTTTCTGCATTTTGTCGTGGACTGATTAGGTAGAGTCGTATGCCCACCTGACATCCAATGGCACCTCGTCCCACAGTTTACAGATCCGGACTGTGGCCTGTTTCCAGGATGGTAGTGCTTCACTTACCGACAGGCAAAGATTGCAGATTTCTGTATGAGGTTTTGATGTACCTATAACCATTGTCTCCCTGAAGTAGAGGTATTCGTGCCTTAATAAAAGTATGGGAACTGAGATGATGTGCACAATGGGGCGGGGTGAATAAGTGTGGGGGCAAAGGCATGGCTAAAAACCGAAAATATTCTGCAACTTTTTTCGGTCTTTCACCTTCAGGTAACTACATCTAAAGTAACACAGGGACTAAAATGGAAAATACATGCAAACTAAGTAAACCAGTAGAAAATTACTCCTTTTTTTTAGGTCTCGCCTGATCCAGCACATGCGCTGGTCTGGCCGAGACATTTTGCGTACGGGTTTTTAAAGTGCTGCCTGTGGTCTAAAGCTTGCGTGAGTGTGCACGCGCGCAGCCGCCATGTGTCTTTCCATTGTAGTGCTTGATCGCGATGCAATCACTTTCACTTTCGCGGGCCGCGCGGCCATGTCACATTCTCGGCCGCGCGGCCAATTCATGTTTTTCCTGCATTTGATAAGGGCAGGGCTTAGGATTCATGCGCCTGGTATCTGACTTTGGCTTCTTCAATAAACATACAGAGACCGAACTGAACGAGGTCCCAGTTGTAGGTCGAGTGGCAAGTAGGGTCTGCAGACAGCCTACGGTTCCTGCATCAGGATTCGATTGGATACATCATGGCAACTTCGGGAAAAGTAAGCAAAACATTTTGAGCTCCAGCGAATATTTAGATAATAATGGAATGAGAAACATTAATACCCACATTACAGGGAATGCATTAACTGAAATAACAAGCTAGGCTGCCGAAATGCTTGATGTTTATGCAAACTGGGTTTAATGTAAGTGCTGCGCATCTGAATACGTTTTTAAAATTACCTTTGCGCTTTAGACGCACTACTCGCTTCTGGGCATACAGTTCTTACTTAAATACGTAGTTGGCCGTTTGATTGAATATTCGGGCACCAACTTCCAAATACACGTAAATAACGCCATATTTGCCGTTTTGAAAAAATAAGGGTATGTAAAATATATTTCATGTATCGAAGTGGCCATCGTGGCTAATTAATTTTAAGTTTTTGCATAGGACCGGTTCTCATAACATTTTGTTTTATTTTTAGCTTCTTGTATAGTTCTGGTCCCGAACGAGTTGAGTTTAAAGGTGTTTAGAACGCATTTTTCTATATTTTCACGTGCTCTATTTCTCTTTCTAGTACTTCGTCATGCTTTTAAATAACCGTGTACAGCTAAGTATACAATAAAGTACGTTTACATACGCGTGCCTTCGAAAAAAAAGGTATGTTTTTAAGTTCCGCTAAATGTATACACTAGCGTTAAATTCGCCCACGTCTTCTGCTGGCTGCATTTCACAAGGTCGCCTGGGGACAGCTCAAGTGACAGCTAAGAAAACAAAGACTTCCTCCAGGAAGAGCGGCAGAACATAAATGGAACAAGCATTGGAAACGCCATTCGTCTCGTCAATTCCTGAGCAATCGGCAGTTCTGAATTTGTGAAATAAGTGCCAGTGCTCTGACCAGAAGGCCACTGTAGCATGCACCACCCATCGCCCCTCTCATAGCTGCCAAAACAACTACTAAGCATCTGTCTCACCTGCAATTCCGACCGTTCTGAATATTCCAGGTCCCCAAAGCTAAAGGCATGGCTGGGGATGCAAGTTTTAGTAATTTTAATGTATATTTTTCCCAGGGCTTTAAGTGGGATGAAAAAACTGGGGGGCGGGGGGCCTCTCAAAGGGGCGTGATCAGTGTTCTTAAGGGCGTGGCTTAAAAACACATAAGCTAAAAATCCGTGTTAGCACAGTGTGCCGCCCGACTTGTATTTTAGTGTTCCTGTCATTGCGTCCAGATATATGATACAAGTCCCATCATACATACAAGTCAGGACTATTGGCTTTGTCAATGGTTGCCAGTTGCATAAGATAAATAAGCAGCAACTATGGATTGTATATAATATTGGAAAAACTTCCAGTTAAAACCCTGGTGACACCACAACAATGTTGCTGCTCCTGAGTTTCAAAGGTAAATCCAGATAGAAAATGACTCTCTCTAAAGGATTTCCATTCGTCTACAACGCTCACCACGGGCACATCCACATCGATGTGCCTGCTGTCACTGCAGTCCGGAAGACCGCCTGTGCCAGGGCACAAAACAGAGCCCCCTTAAAACAAGCATTGGCATAGCCAATAGGTCTCGCCTTTGGGACCTTATAAGTGTTTAGCCATGCAACAGTTGCATAACTAAATACTTATAAGGTCCCAAAAGCGAGACCTATTGGCTATGCCAATGCTTGTTTTCTTTTTTCGTGGAGTTTAATTTAGCGCGTACTAGACCCCAAGGAACAGACAGACACATTAATTTTTTTTTGTTAGGCATAGGGTGATTAAGATGATTTGCCCAGAATCACAGAATGTTGAGTGTCCCTGCCAAACCCGGTGCCCCAGTTCCGAGGTCGACCGCCCTAGCCGTTAGGCCACATTCTCTCCTGGTTGGTGCAGTGTAGAATACTGACTTGTGTGTGTTCAGTGCTACAAAGTCCCAGTCTGTAATTGAAAGCACCATGAATGTGTAAGTCATTATTTGAAACATGTATTACACACAGCCGCTGCTACAAAATGTGCAAAAAGATTTTAAGATAAAAAAGTGCTTCAACATATATATTTTAGAAATACCCAGACTGTAAATAGTTCAATTTTGTTTTTATAACTGTTTTAAAGCACACACTTCACAGCTCAGTTGGTACTTCCCTTGCAATACCACTAAAAAAGAATACATCTGTGTCATCGGGAAGCTTCAAGTGATCCCATCAAATAAAGTCAATACTGGCTTCCAAGCACCCACTACATTTGCAGATTAACCAGTTGTGCACATTTGCATTTCTTTCAGTCAAGCAGGCACCCTGACAAGAAGGCTTATTTAGCTGTTTGCAATGCTCTTGGTTTCATAGCACAGGACTCTCCATGCCTTACACCTCAGCTGAAGCATTTCAGCTCTCGGAATTAACCGTCCCGGGACAGTTGTCTTTTTACAACAAGTAGGGGAACTGTTTTGCTTAAATTTAAAAAGTATGGACACGTCATGCCCCTCAGATCCTGCCCACTTTGACCTCTGCCCTGAAGCCATACTCCAAACTTGGCCTCAGACCAGTTTGTCTGGGAATGTCTTTTTCACCATTCAGCATGTGTTGGACAACAATCTATGCTGACATTATCTGTATTCCTTCTATTGTGAGTGTGTCATAGTCGTAGTCTGTGCTTCCTGCATCGTTGTCTCACTTCCAAATGTTTTGTGTTTCCTTGAACTGGCACATCTGTCTGAAGGAAACAGACACATAGAAATAAAATTTGCCATTCTGTCCAAAGGGGAGGATTTTCTCACACAAATTAAAGCTATTTTAACTGTAATTAGAACATTGGAATGTTGAGAGTTCAATTGAAGACAATAGAGAAGATCTGGGCTTTCAATCTCTGGTATAAGTCAGGAGCTCCAACATTCCAATGTTTGTCTTCATGTTTTTCCCTTTTTAATTTAGAACATTCTAACATTGGTGGAATATTCTAATAGTCTTATAGCCCGTCTGCCTCGGGCTATACAAGTTGTTTAAGGCCCTCTCCCTCGTTATAGGCCGGAGCCGCATTCTGGGCCTTTAACAACCAGCATAGTCCTCTGCAGTGGATTATAAGACTATATCATTAGGCCTTTGTCTGAAGTTGTTTTCTCTGTGCTGTGTGTCGAAGGACTGACGTTTTACCACCAGCCCCTTTGGGCTTGCAGCTCATATTTTAGGTCCTTCCAGGATTCTGAAATTCAAAGGATGCTCAGCCTTTACACATGGGAAGATTTATTCACTCTACCTGCTCCGTTTATATTTTATCAATTGACAGCACCAAAATCAAAATATCATGTTTTGTAAATCTCGTATGGTAAAAATCAAACCGCTCCCTTTTCTGTTGAGGGTCTAAATCAGCAAATCAAAATATACCGAAACGCTGTGGTTTCACCGGTATGGTTTCAGTTCTTTGGTTGCTGTGCCAGATAGAAAACAAAAAAATGGTCTGGTTTCTACTAAGCTTATTTATAGATGTTTGTGTGAGACTTAAGGTATGCATAGTGTGGCCAGAATCTTTATGCTAATATACTTGATATATTTATTCCTTTATATATTTTCTATAGAGCTGACAACCTTGTTAAAAATGTTAAACAAGAAAGATAATAAAAAAACATATTGGGCCTCATGTACGTAGCCCAATACCGGTCGGTAACGGACGATTTTCGGTAATTATACCGTTACCGACCGGTATTTAGACTGTTGACATGTAGGGGGCTCATTTCTGTATTCGGTAATTTACCGAATCGGTAAAATTACCGAATCGGTAATTTTACCGATTCGGTAAATACCGAATACAGTAATGAGATGTAGGGGGACTGTGTGGTGGGTGTGGGGATTCGTTATTTACCACCAACTAATAGTTGGTGGTAAATGACGAATAGGTGTGAAAATGCATTTTTGTGCACTGTGAAGTGTGCAATGTGGCAGACATACATGCCCCTAGGGCATGTATGTGCGCCACATGTGCACACATGGAAGAATCAGGGGTGCAACAGGGTGTCAATGTGACACCCTGCCACCCTTGAATGTGCTCCCCCCCATTACCGAATCGGTATTTACCGATTCGGTAATGAGGCATACCTTCCCATTGATTCAATCAATGGGAAGGTATGCCTCATTACCGAATCGGTAAATACCGATTCGGTAATTACCGACTTACTCCGATTCGGTAACATTTACCGAATTTTTACCTACATACACTTTACCAATTCTTAAATACCGAATCGGTAAGATTCGGTATTTAAGAATCGGTAAAGTGTATGCCACCTACATATGGCCCATAATGAGTTAACCTAGCACTAACAACAAGACTGCATTGTTCTACGAACAAGTGGTTCTCACCAGAGAGTCGAAGACTATTTTAAATAATCCAGGACCAACATTATTTTCTGTTTATTTTGAAGAGGCTTTATAATCTGTTCTAACCTCAATACAACTTGAAATGCTTTTCGAACAATCCCTATAAATAAGTGATTAGTTTCCTATATTTATTACGGCTTCTAAGAACTATGGTCATATGATGATACTACAAGTCATTGGTGAGCAGTCTGTCTACATCATCCAGCCGTGCCTTGAAACCACAAGATGACAAGTGGGCTGGAGTGATTTTCAGGAGGACAGTGAGCACTGCTTTCCAAGGATACAAATGATACAGAATCATGACTAGTACCTTTGTCCAAAAGTCCAGAAATCAGTTGAAGGTTTCAAGGGACGACATTTTCTTAAAAGGAATAGATTAAAATGAGCACATTTCACAATATCCTCTCTGTGGACTGGAAGTGAGGAGCCAGTCCATGGCCATCCCTAAGCCTTAGCTGGAAGAGCTACTTTGGGGGGTGCAGCTGAAACCGTCCACTTAAGCTGTACAGGGAGTGCACACATTGTGACATGCATTAGAAGAAATTCATCCCTTGCGTGATTCAATTTTAAGCAGAGAAGGACGATCAGCGTCTCCTTAGAATCAAGACAGCGCCTTGGGTTTCTTAGATTAGAGAAACACTGAGTAAAATCCTCAAACTGGTGTACAGGCAGGTCCAGTCTTCCTTCAAACGCAAACTTTAAAAACATAAGCGGAAAGAAGAATCTTTGTGGCACCCTGAAAAGGAATTCTGTTGATTTTGATTATAAGTATCACAGCCTCACTAATTTTGACTAGTTTGAAGGTATGGATAGAAATCCACTCAGATCAGTGCAATCAAAACTCTTCTGGTCTCTCATGATATCAGTGAGAGCCTTAGGTTCAGTTCTTCAAAAGATGCAGAGATATCCAGAAGCACAGACCAACAGGCAACCCACTATCAAGCCTGGCAATGAGTTACTGTTCAATAACTACTACGCACTGCAATGTCTCTGAAGGAGCACTGTCACATAACCCAATCAAAGACAATATGATAGCCAGGCCTGAATTAAAGATACATTAACCAATTATATGCAATCGATGATTCCACTGGCAGGGCACTGGTGGGCACTAATGTTATGAGCGTGTGTTGACTCAAAAGGCTCAGACAGGTTTTACTCACACATTGGTGTGGTAATGTAAGAATGTGGCGTTCATTTTGCCACAAAGGCACAGATAGCAATAATGTGATGAACCTAAGAAAAGTTATCAAAGCACAGAAACAAGTACTTGTTGAAGATATCTTTATGTAACTGACAATCTGCAAACACTACCAGAACATAATAGTTTATTTTTGTCCATACAGTTGATTCAGACATTGGTATTTTGAGAGCTTTATTGAAGACAATAGGTAGTTCAGGGCCAAGAATGCCTATAAGGGGCTTGTGCTCTAACAATAAAATGTAGTTTTTCTGTTTCTTCCCGTTTTAATTTATAACATTCTAACCTCAGAGTTTGGAATGTTCTAATAGCACAATAGCTCTTCCGAGTTGGGCTATACCAGTTGTTAACGGCCCTCTTCCTTGTTCCCCTTGCTTCAGGCTTAGGCTTGTAACTCAGGTTCAGTGCCTTTACCAACTGGTATAAGCCTCAGTAGCGGGTGAAAAGGCCATGTCAGACCACTGGAATTTTATGAGAACCATTAAAGATCATACAGTAGTTCAGGGCCAATATTGGCTGGTGTAGGCCTTCAGTTCCCACATATCTCTGTTTTTCCCTTTTCAATTTAGAACATTACACCCTCAGTAGGCGGAATATTCTAATAGCGTTAAAGCCCTTCTGCCTTGGGTTATGCCAGTTGTTAAAGATCCTTCCTGAGGCTCAGGTCTATAATTTGAGTTCTGGACCCTTAACAATCATTGTAGCCCTTGGCAAGGGACTATAATGCTATTATGCAAATTATTTGTAAATCTATGTAAATGCACTTGGCATAAAACCAGTGATGGAGCAGGATTTTGGGAAATAAAACCTGCTCGGATCAAACTTCCCAATGTGTGGATTATTAACGAGAGTTGTGTGAAATTAACAGTGAAGAACTAAAATGGGGAGATGAAACTGCGCAATGGTGCTGGAAAGAGATCAGTATTTCCAGTGTTTTCTAAGTAGGCCGCAAACATGAATGATTAATGCAGACATAACAGCCAAAAGAAAATAATGATAGAAGCCATGAGTTTTTAAAAAACGAGACATGACATTTTCCTTTTCACTAACTGTTTGAAAATATGTACATAACGTGAAGAAGAAAATGCAAAACATTAATAGAGCATTAATAATGAAGTTTTGTTGTGATATGATAATCATTTGTGTATTTGTTTTTCCTAGAGAAAAAGCATATTTTACTGTTATGCAGAGCAGGCCTCAAGAGTCTTTTTAGTCTTTTAACAGCAAGTTGGTAAGTAACCAGAGTCTCTCATTATTATTATATTTGGTTAAAGTGTTTGAATTATTATTTCTTTGTTTAGGTCCTCATAAAGTTAGAATTCCGTCTATCGTTTGGCAATCCTTGACTACTCTCAAAGGTCCATCGGAGAAAGAGGACCACATAGATAAAATGAATGGGGCGATTCACAAAGGTAATCTGAGACAAAAGACTAACTTTACGACTTTTGGTATTCACAGAAGTCATTTACGACTTTTGGTATTCAGAGAGGCCATTTACGGGCCCGTGGCTTGGCGCCCGCGGATGATGGCGGCGCTCCTGTGAGGCTCCGGGACGGCACCGGGAGACGGACCGGTTCCTGCCTGCCAAACCTAGTGACGGACAACTCAGGATGAATCGGAATGCGCCCTGACCTTGGCCATCTTCGTTGAAGTCCTTTTACTGCATTCGCTGCGTTATTTTTGTCGGCAGTAAGTTCTGTCAGGCTTTCTTCGGTGGCGGCCGCCATTTTAAGCTCTCCGCTCAGCGCGCGTTGTGATGTGACTGCTTCGCAACGAGCGCTCGCGTAGCGGTGCAGAGCTCCCATAATTTGACACAGTCAAGAAAGTGGCCCTAATGCCCACTATATCTATACATGCAGCCCAAATATGCCATATAAACTGCATTTTGAGTGCTACTTTTTCTCCTGCAATCTAAACAAGATAGAATTTCACTGCACATTATAAACCTAGCTGTGTGCTTCGGAGTATGGGGTTCTGCCTGATGTGACTACACTGGTTTTACGCTGCAGCGGCACACCTTGTACCGAGGAGCATTACACCACGCTGTAATTTGAACTTCCTTTCATATTATGATGTCATCCTCTAGTCAATCGCTGGCACCTGTGGAGTAGCTTTCTGAAGGCTTTGGCGCCATAAGGCAATCGCCTTAAAGCTGCTCGGGCATCGTAGTTTACCACATTAAACCTGTTTTGGCCAGGGAATTTCCATTACAAAGCGCCCCGACGTCCTTACACGCTTGAGTTTTACGGAGATGGATGCATCCCCTTCATAACACACTCCATTGCTCCCTTACATCTGTTGTGTTACACCTGCTGTGTCATATCTCGTATTGCCTTCATTTTAGTCTCCTGTTCATCTACTGGTTTAACAATTTCTCAGCTTTGCTGCATGGGTAGGCTCAAGTCAATGTCGCACTTGCCTCGTTCAACCAAGCCTCATATTGCGAAGAACTCAAAGGTTTTTGCTGCTTTTTCGCAATTAGAAGATTCCCTTAATACATCTGATTCAGGTCTACCAATGGATCCTACCAGGCCTGCGCAAGATACTTCTAAAACTAATACGAAGAGGCTTAAATCGAACTCCCTCTCACCCCCAAAGCATCCGGGGCCTGTATCCATGGAATTATTGTTAGAGGAAATAAGATCCTTGCGTCCTTTTATGGAGGAGACTAATGTTAAGCTCCAGGTCCTTACCGATAACTGGTCACAAATGGAAACAAGAGTTACATCGATTGAAAAATCTGTTCAGTCATTTCAAGAGACGTCTTCAGTTGTCTCAAACCTGAAGTCTCAAGTTTCAGACCTTCAACAGCAAGTGGAGCAGTTGGAAAACAGAAATAGACGTAACAACCTTCGTATTTATGGCCTTGTTGAAGGAATCGAAGGATCTGACCCGCTCACTTTCTTCAAGTCATTCCTTCCTAAGCTTTTGCACTTGCCACAGGATAAAGCCCTCAATATTCAACGTGCACACAGACTGGGTCGACCACCTTCCTCTGCCTCTTCTTCACAGAGACCTAGAGGGGTCATACTCTATTTTTTGGAATATACGGATCTCCTGATGGTACTGGCAGCGGCTAAATCTTCTCCAAATTTGACTTGGTCTGGTTCGTCCCTGTTCTTTGCACAGGACTATGCTAAGGCTACTGCCAACCGTCGTAAGGTTTTCCTAAGTTTCAGAAATGATCTACGTGCACTGGGTGTGCGATATGGACTTTACCACCCATGTCTCTTCAAAGTTACCTATAACAATAAGACTACCAACTATGAGGACCCAGTGCGCCTACAAAGCTTCATCAATGCGCACAAATCATCTCCTATGGTTGTTTCTGGATCATCCTCCTCTGCTCCTGGTTGACTATTGTTTTATTTTGATCCTCTTGTTGCAGTTTAACTGGGTTCTTCTGTTCCCCCGTTCATTTACTTTGTCACTCTTAATTGTTTATGCTTGTTGGTTGTCCTTTGTTCTATTTATTTGTCATGGTTTTATTACAGTTTCCTAATAAGTTTTAATCTTCTTTTCTCCCTTTTGTTCTACAGGTATTTTTGTTTCATGTGTTGATGATGTCTCCCGGTCCCTGCCTCGTTGCTCCTGGATGTGCCGCCTCATCTATGTGGCTCTTTCCCTCCTCCACCCTTTCTCGCACCCTTACTTTGTAGGTATGTTCTTCCTCTATGCCCTTATCCGTTTTCCCTGTGCATTCACTGCTTTTTCCTTCGATTCCTCCCCCTCCCTTCTTCCTTGTTCTTATTTTTGCTCACATGTCTTCATTTTGTATTCCTACCTTTGGTTGGAACCTTTTGCTTGTGTAAGAGTTACATTTTTTGTTCTTCTTGTTACATTTGTCTCTCAGTCTTTTCTTCATCTCTGGCTTTCTGCTTCAATTTTGGCATTACCGTTTTTTACTTCCTTACTTACAGCCTTCTCTATCAATTTTGGTACTGTTGCCTTTATTCTTCCTTTCACACTACTGCTCACGTTTTCGATTATCTATTTCCTTTTTCTTATTTTAGCATGTCTCCGCAGATCTTTCTTCTTTCTTTTTCTCTTCTCTCCTTTTCATGGGTTTTTCTTTCATTAGCCATGCTTTATGCATCTTTTGTAAATAAGTTACTGCTATGTCACTGAATTTATTGTCGTGGAATGGGAAGGGTATTAATTCTCCGATAAAGCGTCAGCGGATTTTGTCACACTTAGCCAAATTGAATGTTGATATTGCATTCCTCCAAGAAACGCATTTAACTGATGCAGAGTCTATTAAGCTTAAACGTGGTTGGGTGGGTGAACTGTTTTACTCGCAGGGTGATGGCAAACGAAATGGTGTGGCAGTCCTTTGTCGCAAGTCCCTCCCTCTACAGGTCATTACTCATGAATCAGATGCTTCTGGTCGATGGGTTTTTGCCAAGCTATCACTTAGAGGTGTTCCAATTTCTCTCCTCAATGTCTATGGACCAACCACGGGTGATCCTTCTTTTTGGGCTGATTTCTCTTCACTCTTAACCAAATTTATGGACCATAACTTTGTCCTGGCGGGAGATTGTAACCAACCTCTCGACCCCTTTATTGATAGGATGTCCATGGCCCCCCATATTCCCAACAAACCTCATAAGCTGTTTAGTTATGCCATTTCACAGCATAAGCTAGTAGACTCCTGGCGCCTCTGCAATCCGAATTTGCGGGAATATACTTTTTACTCTTCCTGTCACCGCTCCCAGTCACGACTTGATTATATCTTTATCTCCCACAACCTTGCTCAATCACTTTTACACTCTGAGATAGGCCCGATACTGCTTTCTGACCATGCCCCTGTTCTTACAAGCGTTGATGTATTCCCTAAAATTGTTGGCCCTAGAAGATGGCGTTTTAACAACTCCCTCCTTGCTGATCCTAAGTTTACAACCACCTTCACCTCCTTCTTTGATGAATTTTTTTTGATAAATGATGACGTTAATCTTCCTGACCATACTATTTGGGATGCTTTTAAAGCAGCTGCACGTGACTTTATTATTAGTTATGTTGCGGACAAACGCAAGAGTGCACAAAAGTTTACCAACAACCTCCTTTCTGATATTAAGAAATTGGAACATGCATATTTTACCTCACATTCTGCTGATAGCTTGGCAGCCCTTGTTGCTGCAAAAATGAAATTTAATGAGAAATCTACAGAGGATGCCTCATTGTACTTGTTGAAGTCTAATGCCAAATTTTATGGGGGTAGGAATAAGGCAGGAAAGCTCTTAGCTAATTATTTGAAGATTAAGCATAATAAGTTAAATATTGAATCTGTTTATGACTTTAATGATATCTTGAAACACACGGATGTTGATATTCTCGCTGAGTTTTCACGTTTTTATGAAACTTTGTATACATCTGAAACTCAATCCTCTCCCAACTCCCTTACTCGGTTTTTTTCCACCATTCATACACCACCCAACTTCCCATTTGACCTTTCCTCCTTAGAATCTGACGTTACGCAAAAGGAACTACTCGTTGCCCTACAACATCTTAAACCTAATAAGGCTCCTGGCCCTGACGGTTTTACTGTTGAATTTTATCTTCACTTCTCTAAATTAATGATCCCACGATTACACTCACTTCTTCATACTTTTTGTGCCCATGGCGCCTCCTCAGGGACGTTTTCGGATGCCCATATTTGCCTAATACCTAAGCCTGGAAAGGACGCACAATATTGCAAAAATTATAGGCCCATATCCTTAGTCAATATTGACTACAAAATCTTTGCTAAGGCATTGGCGATCCGATTGGACCATCTTCTCCCTGACCTTCTTGGTGAGGAACAATCTGGATTTGTCAAGGGTCGTCATATTACGGACAACACTAGACTTCTATTTAACATCCTGTCCAAATCTTCCCGCTGTCAGCACTCACTTGCAGCGATTGCCCTTGACGCCGAAAAGGCCTTTGATCGGGTTGAGTGGCGTTATCTCTTTCACACTCTTACTTGGTTTGGTTTTGGCCCTAGATTTATCTCTTTAGTTTCCCTGTTATATTCGCACCCCAGAGCTGCAGTTTTTGCGAATGGTCAAATTTCCTCTTATTTTAACCAAGGTAGAGGCGTTCGTCAGGGTTGCCCTCTGTCCCCCTTTCTCTTTAACCTCGCTTTAGAGCCTTTTTTATCCAGGTTGCGTCAGAATCCTGACATTCATGGTTTTCAGGTTGCAGACTCTCATATTAAACTTGCTGCCTATGCAGATGATATTTTACTTTTTCTCTCTAACCCTGCAGAATCTATTCCTGCTTTTCTGAATGAAGTCCGAAATTATTCCTCTATTTCTGGATATAAGCTTAATCATGACAAATGTGAGATCCTCCCTCTTACCAAATTTACTTTTAAACAAGAATTTAGCGACTCTCAATTCACTTGGTGTCCCTCCCATATTAAATATTTGGGTTTATTCATCACCTCCTCTATTTCGGACACTGTTTCTTTATGTATGTCCAAATGCGTACAAAAGATTGCAGACCTCACTGCTAGGTGGCATCCTTTATATTTATCCTGGTGGGGTCGTCTTGACACTCTTAAAATGATGATCTCTCCTATTATTCTATACACTATTTCCAATATTCCTGTGCCCATCCCAACAATTTTTTTTACAAAGATTAACTCAACGCTATCTTCATTTCTATGGAACTCCAAAAAACCTAGAATGTCCCTTGCCAGGCTTATCCGTCCCACCTCCGAGGGTGGTGTCAACTTTCCTGACTTCCCTGCATATCAAAAGGCCTTTTTACTACGTCAAGCTTCCCTCTGGCTACAAGACCCCATTTCTCCCTGTCCTCTGTGGACTAAGGTTGAGCGTAATCTCCTCTCTCCGTTTTCTTTTGCAGAATATCTTGCTTTTACCCGTAAACCCTCTTTGCTTCCTACTGCTATTCATAAACACACCCTTAAGCTTTTACTGTCTGCTGCCCCTGATCCCCCTACGACCGTAGCTGATCTCCTTTCTTCCACCATTTGGCATAATAAATAACTCTTAATTGGTCGCAAGCCCTTTTATTGGAAATCTTGGAGAAGCCGAGGTTTGATTTGGATCTCGCAGCTCTTCTCTGACTCCACTTTTCTTTCCTTTCCTGATCTCTGTTCTTCTTTTGGCCTACCCTTATCATTCCTTCCCAAATATCTTCTACTTAAAACTGCCGTCCTAGAGGTTCGTGAGCGACTTTCGGTCTCCCCTCCTTCCCCTGTTCCGCATATCCCCATCTCTCAACTTCATTCTTTCCTGCGTACTACTCCTAGAGCATCTCTTATTTATAAAAACCTTCATACACATAAGTCACTCAGACCCAAATCTAAAGTTGAACTTCAGTGGGAAACAGACCTTGACATAAATTGGCCGATAACCTTGTGGGACAAAATCTGGACAAAAATACGCAAAACCTCTAGAGCAGCTTCCTTGACACAATCCTTATTTTTTATTTATAATAGATTACTTCACACTCCTTCTACATTAAGCAAGCGATTTCCAAATACTCCAGACAAATGCTGGTCGTGTGGTTCTCCGAATGCTACCTTACTCTGATGCAGATCAGGGTGCACAAAATCTCCCTACTTCCACGGATAGAGTAATTTCACAGTTACACGCACATACACTCATCGTACACTAGGGCCCATCTCACTAACATACACTCAAATACTCTACCAGCACTGAACCTGTGGAAAGAAAACTCCTAAACACCCTGCATCTACACTGAGGTCGATAAGACCTGGTTATTGTAACTGTCCTGAATCATGATCTAAACAATCTATACAACAATAATCAAAATAGAGTACTCAATAATTGACAAGAAATAATAACCAACACCGTATTCAAAATTATAATGCTTTATCTAAAATTAGTCAAAGAGAATCAATCAGAATAAATCATTTTTCTCATAATTACCTATTCTAGCTAAATGTCAGAATGGGTCAGGACAGGTCTCTCAGTAGAAGTCTCCCAAGTCGCCGTCCTCACAACGTAGATCCTCACCAACGCAGGTTTGGGAAGAAAATGGCAAAGTGGCAAAAACCCTCTCTAGGCTAACAATATTTATAGTATTTTAAACAAAAGAAAGCAACAAAAAGTGTTCTTTACGTCCGCTGAACCGCTGAGCAGAGCGAGAAGGAAAGGATATAGCATCGCTACATTTGGAAAATCTCCGCTCAGGAAAATCACAAAAATAAAAAAACAGAACAGGAACCAAAAAATAAAAAGTAACTTTTAGCATCCACATTTCCTCGGAACTAATATGATGAGCTCAGAGTTCATTCATTATGGCTCCTTTGTCTTTCAAGGCTGTTCAGATGCATCTGGAGACTTGCCCAGAACTGCTGCTGTCCTCACGGAAAGTTTTAACCAGGCAAAGACTGTGGTCAGATGACTCGACCATATTCAGCAAGGCCCTCTCATCACAAGTCTCTCACTCGAGACCAGGCTGCAAACGGCGGCCATGTTTTTCTAGGCCAAAATAGACCATCTTAATTGAAAGAGACAAAAACAACGTTACCACAGCATAGTGATTAAACAGTGTTAACCCCACTAATACCCTTATGTGTATATAATTATCTAGCCTTTGCAACACAGAAAAGCATTAATTCAAAAGCGTTTTGTGCTTTAAAATAAACAGCACTCAGCAACGTTTATTTAATAAAACATGCACATCATCTAGTAAGCAACACAAACGCGTTCCCACGTGTAGTTCTCTCTTGTTAATTCGTACATGTTGATAAGTAAAACACTTACACAAAACAAATAATTAATAATTAATAATTAGTAATTTAATTATGACAAATAGACAAACCAGAGCTTAAAAACCCAATAGATTTTCATCAGAAAATTCTGCTCCAGCAATCCCCCCTTTGGTGATTTTATCACCAAATCACCCAAAAAAAAAATTTAGTGAAATTTTAGTCCCATTTTAGGAGAAATTGGAAATGTCTTTTTCTCCTTACACAACACTACACACCAGACACTCTTTCATCATCCCTCTTTGTTTCTAAGTAGACACTCTCCCTCAATTCTTCTAATTCAATTTCTTGTGGTTCTCTTTTCAACCTTTTATTTCTATTTTCATTATTTCTTTTAATTAATTTCTTTTCCCCTCCCCTGTTTTTACAACACAAACACACCAATTTAAGTATCAATAAAGCAACAATTATACAAGTTAAAGGAAACAATATCTTACCTATAATAGTACTACCTATTTTTGCAATAAAACTCTTAACAGCTATCACCTTATTAGCTAATTTAGTCCAGATACTTTCAGCTTCAAGTGGTACTAATTCTTCATGCAAATCAGTAATATTTTTGATATAGACCTTCAGGTCTTTGCTTTCGTCTGGAATGTAAGTGCAACAATGTTGAACTTTCAGCATTCCACAAACTCCACCCTCCTTGGCCAATAGAATATCAAGGGCAAGTCGATTTTGCATAGACATGGCACGTACGGCAATCAATTCCGTATTCACCAAAAGAAACCCTCCAGCGGTATTTGTCGATAAGCGATCCACCACTGTTGACAGTTTCCGAATTCCATAAGCATTCAAAGAAATTCCCACTGCTGGAATTAAAGCTCCAAAAATGTCACCTACTATTTCAGACCAAGTTTCTCTCTTGAAACGCATTAGTAAATTAATATGTTCTACATCTTCTATTCTATCTATATGAAAGATCTTTGGAAAGACCAGGCCCACATAACACGTGCCATACCAATGGTCAGGCAACTTGTAATAAGCCTTGTTCCCACAAACATAGTACACTCCTGGGAAAATTGTATCTTCTCCACCTCTGAAACCCCATCCTGTTGCAATGAAGTATGTATCATGACACTCACTAGTCCCAACAAAATATGTATCATATTGGGATTTCCTTCTTGTAATGCACAGCTTACCCTTCTGTGGTGCATCTAGAGCTAAAGTTGGACTAGCCCCATTTCTCAATTCTTTTCCCATCTCAATGTCCCAAATTGTCTCACTCACTTTATATTTTCCTGCTTTCTCATGCATGCTCAATCTCCTTTCCTCCACCATATTTAGGAAAGCTTTCTCCTCTTCTTTCAAACTGCAAGTTAAATTATTCTTAAAAATGTAATCTAATGTTAATTCTTCTTTTTCAATAAAAATCTCACCAAAAATGTTAGCTTCTTTAGCTGGATTCATTTCTTTGTTCATTGGCAAGTGCCCAAAAATACTATCTTTGTTAGACATCTTATAATCTATTTTCCCTAACAAATAAAAAATACTACTTAATACACTACAAGAAATTCCATACGTAGCTGGTAAATGATGATAAGTAACACCCTCTGAAACGGATGCAGGTAATTGCATACAAACGTAGCAATCCCTAACTTCCATTGTTTTCACATATTCGTACAACAGTTTAGAAAAAACATTATTAGAAAAATCATTAATTGACCTATCTTTATGTATGTAATTATTACTAATTCCAGTCGGAACTACTTTTTGTGAACTCTTCTCTGTACTTGTCACATTCTCTGTATGCACCTCAAATGTACCTATTGTAACTCTAAAAGTAACTAACAAAGCTAAAACACCCCATAGTAGCATTAATAATCCAGTACAGCAGCAGCACATTTTACACCATCTTCTTAAGAAGGCACACCTACTTTGGTTATTCTCTATGTTAGCCATTTTACTACTTTGACCGTGTCTTTTGACTTAGCCTCTACTACTCCACTACTTGAGACTCTAAAATTCTGGATTACTTCAAACAATCAATTTCAGTTTCTTCTTTTCACTTTTTCCAAGTGATTTCTTCTGTTCACTCAATTTGGATATTCATCACTCTTTACTTCATTTTCTTCAACATCAAATTGTATTAGATCTTCCACGATATCCTCAGTATCCGACTTTTCATCAATGTCAGTCAAGATTACTTTCAGGATTTCACCAGTATCTTCCTCAACCACTTCTCGTACGGTCTCCTCTGGATTTCCTTGACTTTCTGCCTCTTCACCTTCAGACAGTGCCACGTACGTCCATTCCGGCAACCTATACTTCTGGTTAGGTTTTCTTATCCTCTTGATCTCTTCTGGTTCTTTTGACACTTTTCTCTTTTCACCTCTTGCTGGATTTTGACTCGACACCTCATTCACTTGTTCAGCTTTCGAGTTATTTGCTCTTATCAGTCTGTATCTCAACCTCTTTATTCTGTTGTTAGGCCAAAGATCTCCTCTTATAACCTTTTTCGGTCTTGTTTCTGTATTATTTCTCTCTCCAATCCAAGTCCTCTTTCTCAGAACTCGACCCTCTGATTTCTCATTTTCACTTTCATCCGATTCTGTCTCAAATGCCTCTGGTTCTTCAGCAGTTTTCTTTTGCTCCACAGTCTTTTTCACCACTGTTTGAGACTTCCCTACTTCTGTCCCTCCTCGGGTCTCCGACACGCAATCTTCTTGCTGTCTACTTGTCCCTTCACCTAGCTTGTCAAGAATGTTCCCTACACCTCCTCCGGGGTCTTCCGCAATCTGTCCCTCTCTATCTTCTTCTGACCCTGCTTCTTCAGGTATAATCTCAAGTGGTTCTTCGATCTCCTCCTCTTCTGATTCAGGAGTAGTCTCTGTGGAATTGCTCTTTTCTCTCCTCTTTCCTTCACTGCTTTTTGGAACTTCAGGCTCTCTTACAGAATCTGATCTCCTTTCTGAGACTCTCAATGGTTCTCTTGAAGCCTTTTCTGCTTCTTTCCTCACTGGTTCTGTATCTTCATCATCACTGGAATCTGACTCTTCAAAATACTCCTTACCAGTCCCATCCTTTGGGTTTGGAACTCTCAGAGTATGACTCGCATGTACCCAGTTTTTCACACCAGCACACTTTATCGCAGTTGTCGTAGTTAGAATGACTTGTCTCGGCCTTCCCCACCTTGGAACCAAGCAATTTCTTCTTCTGTGCACCTTAATCCTCACCCAGTCCCCTGGACTCAGATCATGAGCTTGCTTCTTCTCAAGTGTGGTAGCTTCTTCTCCAACCTGGTGAAACACAGAATGAACTGCGTCAGCCAGGCCTTTACAGTAATCCAAAATCATGTCATCAGTTATTGTCATCAACTTATTGACAGGTACATATGCATGTCGCATTGCACGTCCCATTATGATTTCGTGCGGACTTAAACCAGTAGTTCTATCTGGAGTAGATCTAATAGTCATTAGCACTAGAGGCAAGACATCTGGCCATTTCATGCCAGTGGCTAAACACATCTTAATAATCCTGTTCTTGATTGTGCCATTTATCTGCTCAACCACACCAGAAGCCTCTGGTCTGTATGCACAATGTAGCTTCTGCTGTATGCTCAATGCTTCACAAATCAAACTCATGAGTTCATTATAGAAGTGTCCACCTCTATCAGACTCAATCGTTACTGGAAACCCGTACATAGGAATCAACTCTCTTAACAGTAACTTTGCCACTGTCATTCCATCATTTCTCCTAGTCGGATAGGCCTCCACCCATCTTGAAAACAAACAGACTACCACTAGAACATACCTCAGTCTGTTCACTTGGGGCATTTCAATGAAATCAATCTGCATTCTTGTAAAAGGACCTCCTTCTCTGCCTATTGTTCCCAGACTCACCACTGTCTTTTTCCCAGTGTTAAATTGCTGGCAAATCAAACATCTCTGACAGATGCTTTCTGCAATTGTCCTGAACTTTGCATTGTACCAGGTCTGCTTAAACGACCTGATCATCGCATCCCTTCCCAAATGTCCCTGGCCATGATACATCCTTGCCATTGTCGACAGTATGGAGTTCGGCATTACTGGTCTGCCATCTCTATAGACCCAAACATGGTCTGTTTCTCTTGGGGCACAACCTGCCTTAATCCAGTCTTTCTTCTCTTCCTTTCCTGCCTCATCCTGCAACTGCTTCACTTCATCCCACGTCTCTAGAACATTAGTAAACATCACAGAACAAAAAGACATTTCACCCTCTTGTTCCCGATTAATGGATTGATTGTTTTTAGCGCAATATTGAGCAATGTCATTGGCATATCGATTGCCAACTGTCACAAAATCATCTCCTTGTCCATGAGCAGCACACTTCACAACTGCTAACTCTTTAGGCAACTGTATCGCCTCAAGTAATTTTCCAATCACTTCAGCATTCTTTATTGGAGTCCCACTCGACGTCAAGAAACCTCTTTGTAGCCAAAGCTGGCCAAAATCATGCACAACTCCAAATCCATACTGACTATCAGTCATCACAGTCGTTCTCAAATCTTTCCCAATTTCACAAGCTTTTGTCAATGCCACTAATTCAGCAACTTGCGCAGATTTCACTCCTTTCAATGGTGATGCTTCCATAACCTCTGAAACTTTGCATACCGCATATGCTGCACATAGCACACCCTCATCATTCCTCAGGCATGATCCATCCACAAACAACACATGATCACTCTCATGCAAGGGAAGATCCCTTATGTCTGGTCTCGGTTTTGTACAGTAATCAAGCACATCCAAACAATTGTGATCATCTTCTGTTTTCACACCCACATTTTCAATATCCGGCAACAATGTCGCTGGATTCACATTCACACATCTCTCAAGAGTCACATTTGATGCTCCCAGAATGACTTTCTCATATTTAGTCAGCCGACTATGTGACATGTATTGGGTTCTGCTTCTTGTCAAAAGAATTGCCACATTATGAGGTACGAATACCTTTACAGGATATCCCATTATGATTCCCTCACTCTGTTCCAGGCTTCTGCATGTTGCAGCCACAGATTTCAAACAACCTGGTAAACCTACAGCTACAGGGTCAAGTGTCGATGAGAAGTACGCAATAGGCCTCCTCAGCTGTCCATGCTTCTGAATTAACACTGAAAGTGCACATCCATTTCTCTCACTGCAGTACAACTCAAACTCCTTTTCATAGTCAGGCATACCCAAAGCTGGGGCTTCACACATTCTGCTTTTCAGCTCCTCAAATGCTGCCATTTGTTCTCCATCTAGTTCCAATGGGTCTGTCATCTCACTTTTTGTCAGTTTAATCAGTGGCTTTGCTATCAGAGAAAAATTAATTATCCACTGACAACAATAACCCACCATACCCAGGAACATTCTCACTTCCCTCTGGGTCTTTGGGGCTTTCATTCCCCTGATGATTTTGATCCTGTCATCAGTCACCTTTCTCAGACCTTTTTCAATATTGTGTCCAAGATAATGCACCTCTTTCTTACAGAATTGCAATTTGGCTGGAGATACTTTTAACTCTCCATCTGCCAGATGATTCAGTAAAGCTATAGTATCTACTTCACAAGCTTCACGTGTCTTTGATGCCACAAGTAGGTCATCAATATACTGCACTAGTACTGAGTTTTCAGGCATGCTTTAGCTCTCCAATGATTTTTTCAATAACTGATTGAATATCGAAGGACTCTCTGTATACCCCTGTGGGATACGACACCATGCTAAAATACGCTGGCCAAATCTAAATGCAAAAATCGGCTGGCTGTCAAGATGCAATGGAATTGAAAAGAAAGCATGACACAAATCAATCACTGTATACCACTCAGCATCATGTGGAATCTGATACAAAATCACTGACGGATTTGGCACAATAGGACAACATGCCACCACAATTTGATTAACTTTTCTCAAATCTTGTACAATCCTGAACTTCCCATTTGGCTTCTTTAGCCCCATTATCGGTGAATTACACGGGCTACTCAGTAGTTCTCTCAGAACTCCCTGCTGAATCATTTTCTCAATTATAGGAGTTATTCCTTCAATTATCTCTAGTGTCATTTTGTACTGAGGAATGTTAGGATACGTAATTCCCTCTTTCACTGAAATTTTCACAGGATCTACATTATTCATCAATCCCACATCCTCTCCAGTAAAATCCCAAACTGTCCTTTTCACTGTGTCTCTCAGCTCTCGAGGCAAATCCTCCGGATCAAACACAGCAAATGCACCAATCATTTCACTCTCTCTATTTCCTAGAGTCATTCGGTACAAAACATCCTCATCTGGTGTCTCAAAAGCTATTCCATCCGGTGTACAGAAAATTGTGCAGTTCATCTTACACAATAGATCCCTACCTAACAGGTTCACTGGACTAGTGTCACAGACAATAAATCTGTGCATGTCTGAAAATGTCCCTATTTGTACTCTTACTGGTTCAGTAAGACGTGTCCTGATTTGTGTATTGGCTACACCAACTACTTGGATTGCTTCATCCGAGAGAGGAAGATTTCTAATATCTGTTGACCTGACAGTTGATCTTGTTGCACCTGTGTCTACTAAAAAAGTAACACTTTCTTCATTTATTTTCCCATCTACAAATGGTCCTGCCTGGTCTATTTCTAGAGTTGCACCAAGTATGCACTCTTCTTCCTCCCTTCGGCACCGTCAATAATCACCCTCAGACTCACTCCCTTCATTCTTTAACAAGTACTGTTGTACCTGGTTAGAACGCCTTGGTTTGTTTACCTGTTCATCATTGTAGAATCCTGAATCCTGATTATACTTTTGTGACCCTCTATTCTGCGGCAAGGGCGGTTTTGGCTCTTGACTCTGCTGTCTCACAACTTTCTGTTGTTGCTGCTGTTGATTATTTCCCTCGTTCTGCACCTGTTGATTTAAGGGTTTTCCTACATTATTCACTAATGGTGGATTGGTACACTCAGATCTCCAATGTCCCAGTTGGCCACAGTTGTGACATGGGAACTTCTTTTTAGCTTCCTCAAGATTCCCCTTTCCTTTCCCTGCATACCTAGGTCTATTCCCTGCATTATTTCCTGCATTATTCGCCTGCTCCACTAACTGTGCTTCCTGTCTTTCCGCAACCTTCACTTGTGCCCACATTGCTTTTTCTTTCAGCTTTCTCTGTTTTGCTTCAATCTCATCACTGAAGTATTTTGCATGTCTCAGAATCTCATCTATTTTCTTACTCTGCCAGTCCACTGTGTGCTCACGAATTCTCTCACTAATCTCAGGTCTCAGGCCATATACAAATCTGTATACAAAATGACTCAAATCTTTGTCACCCAGGTGTTCATCTCCACTGAATTGTTTAAAAGCCAGTATCAGCCTCTCATAAAAAGCATGAACTGATTCTTTTGCTTCCTGTTGTGTTCGATCTATTTTAACCCAGTCTGTCTCTTTTGGAGGTACCTTACTCTTCAGGTATACCATCACCTGATCATACTTTCTCATTACCTCTGGATCTGGTGCTCCTGTTCTCTGATCTCTTGGATATTCCTCAGTAGGCCAACTCACAACTATTTTACACTCAGTCCACAAGTCTGCTGGAACAATTATATCAAACAGACTATTCAGGTTAATCCACAGCACTTTTGACAATTTCACAAACCTATCTACCTGCCTATACCACTCGACGGGCTTTTCTCTCAATCGAGGGAAATCATTCGTAAATGATAAAATATCTTGTCTGGTCCATGGAACATGTACATATCCTCCTCCAGGTATTTCTCTCATAGGATAAGTATCCACTGGTTTCTCCTTTTCTCTCACAGGAAATGCTGAATAAGTTCTATCTCCTGATTCTTCTCTTTTCTTGTACCATCTATCCTTCCACTTCTCTACATCACCCCATCTTCGCAATAATGCGACCATTTCTTTAATCTGTCCTGTTCTACCAGTACCATTCAAATTCTCAATATCTTTGTCTGT
Source organism: Triturus cristatus (assembly GCF_964204655.1). Lineage (NCBI taxonomy): Eukaryota > Metazoa > Chordata > Amphibia > Caudata > Salamandridae > Triturus > Triturus cristatus. The sequence goes on along the minus strand of NC_140587.1, from coordinate 656,401,707 downwards.
GAAATCCATTCTGTAAGACTTCTGCAAAGCTTTCACCTTATCAATGTCAACTCCCTGTTCATTCGCTATTGCTCTTAACCTGTCATGTGTATTTCTCGCTCTCCAGGTGATATTTTTACACATAAACAACAGCTCACCTTCATGATGGTTTTAAGAATTTCTGATGGAACTGTCCCTGCAACAAGCTCTTCTAGTTCTACACGTAACCTAGCCACATCAATTGCTTGTGAATCTTTATCCCTCTTTTGAAGAACTTTCATCCAATCATTCAAATCTTCAGCTGTTATTTCAGTAGTTTTTCTCACTGGAACCACTTTCTTTTGCGGTTCTAAAATCGGCATCCCTGAACAACTAGCTTCACTAGCATCCAGTCTTTCACTACATTTGTCATGTCTGGATTGTCTCAGATCACTACTTTCTGTCCTTCTTCCTGAATCTCCTGAGGGACCAGCTAAACTTGTTATCTTATTCCCAACATATGGAATCACCAAACCATTTTCACCTGTCCTCTGCTTGTCAAACACAGGCATAACCGGACCTATGGTTACAGGCACCGTAACAGCTTCCAGATTCTTTGTTAATTCCCTAATCTTTTCAGTCAGCTCTGTTGTAGTTCTGGCTAATTCTCTTGTATTCTCGTCACCACATCGATTCTCTCTTTCCCTGAAAGGATTACCACTTCTTAACTCAGGTGTCACATTTTCTGTTTCAATGATACGCACTGTATCTCTTATCGGAGAAACAACTGGTGTACTCTCGTCTGGTTCTGGTCTATATGGAGGTGGTCTCTTGTAAATCATGTCATTCAAGACCTCATCCTCATATTCATTAACTCCATATCTTCTCACTTCTGCCTCAGGAACCCTTTCTGCTCCTTCTTCAACTGTTCTCATAGGATATAATCCCTCTGACATGCTAGCATCTCACCATCTTTTCATTCGATCATGATGAGTTTCACGTTCATGTCTCCTCCCAAACATGTACCTGTAATGTCCTCCAGACCTCTGTTTTTCTCGCTCATGTACTTCCTCTTCCCATTCCACTAAAGCCTCAAACTGTGTCGGCCTTGGTTTTGGGTCAAGACATAACATCTTTTCCCGTAAATTTCTCACACGGCCAGATTAAATGAACCATGTTCTGGAAATGCTAGAACACCATCCTCTTTGGTATATCTAACCCAATTCTCCAACCATATACAGGTATGATACCCATATCTCGCAGCCATGAAGGATGCAGGTGTTTTCGCTGGAGGTAACAATTCACCCTCTCTTGTCTTAACATCTTTATCCTTGTCGAACCACCTTTTGATTTTTCCGAACAATGTTTTTTTCTTTTTCTCTTCTTGGTAATACATTTTAGCGTTTACCAAAACTTTCTAATTCCTTCCGTATTATAAATATACAATACGAATTTTCAACCAATAACAGCGCGACTCACACTAACGCACCAATCCTGGAGCGTCTACGTCACTAGAATAGCTCTTCCAATCCTTGCGCGAACACTATTCTGATCCAATATCCAATCAGAGCGCGGTCTGTTTGACGTCAGCAGTCGCTGCAGTCGCCTCTGTCTCCTGTCTCCTGTCACTCGTCTACCCCTCCTTTACAAAACTCTTCAGTAGACTTCGTGTCAAATTTCTACAAAATCTATTAGTTACAACATATAAACATCTCCATTGTCTGCTTCGCTAACCACAGAATAGTAAAGAAAATCTATTTCACAAGAATCCCGTTGACACAGTAGCACATCTACTCTACCCTGCCCTTCTTTCATGCATTCATTTAACTGTTTCCTCTAGGACTTGTCCAAAGAGTCTTACAATCAACTAAATGCTCATACATTCACGCACATTCATACAAGAAAAAATATAGTACATACACACAGAATCCTGCTTCCCGAGAACAGCGAACAATCTGTCCCACTACAGAATTATAGCACACATCAACCAAGCAGCTTACCTCTGCCCAGTTCCTCAAACAAGCTCAGAGAATACCTATTACTTCTCCCGCGATAAGCTTTAACGGTGAACCTTACGGATCCCTGGGACTTAAGACCAGAGTTTCACAGATAACCTTCGCTACCATACACACTCCTTATATACCAGAAATATATTCTAATAGTAACATACGACAATGTCACTGATTCCGAACCCAGACAATGTGACGCGCAACTTCAATTGTCACACGTTTTTCCTACAATCCCGTCTTTCCCGAGAGCAGCATATACTTCCCTCTGCCCTACTACGGAACTGCTACTAGCTCCCAAGTTCCAGAAGCACTACATATAACTCAACAGGACGACTCCAACATATAGTATTAGTACATATATCATCATCAATCAATAATCAATAATCAATAAGCTAATTTACAAGCAATCTAATCAGATCAAGCCAACCATCAATAACCATCCTAACTCTGCGACCAGGAAATTGATGCAGATCAGGGTGCACAAAATCTCCCTACTTCCACGGATAGAGTAATTTCACAGTTACACGCACATACACTCATCATACACTAGGGCCCATCTCACTAACATACACTCAAATACTCTACCAGCACTGAACCTGTGGAAAGAAAACTCCTAAACACCCTGCATCTACACTGAGGTCGATTAGACCTGGTTATTGTAACTGTCCTGAATCATGATCTAAACAATCTATACAACAATAATCAAAATAGAGTACTCAATAATTGACAAGAAATAATAACCAACACCGTATTCAAAATTATAATGCTTTATCTAAAATTAGTCAAAGAGAATCAATCAGAATAAATCATTTTTCTCATAATTACCTATTCTAGCTAAATGTCAGAATGGGTCAGGACAGGTCTCTCAGTAGAAGTCTCCCAAGTCGCCGTCCTCACAACGTAGATCCTCACCAACGCAGGTTTGGGAAGAAAATGGCAAAGTGGCAAAAACCCTCTCTAGGCTAACAATATTTATAGTATTTTAAACAAAAGAAAGCAACAAAAAGTGTTCTTTACGTCCGCTGAACCGCTGAGCAGAGCGAGAAGGAAAGGATGTAGCATCGCTACATTTGGAAAATCTCCGCTCAGGAAAATCACAAAAATAAAAAAACAGAACAGGAACCAAAAAATAAAAAGTAACTTTTAGCATCCACATTTCCTCGGAACTAATATGATGAGCTCAGAGTTCATTCATTATGGCTCCTTTGTCTTTCAAGGCTGTTCAGATGCATCTGGAGACTTGCCCAGAACTGCTGCTGTCCTCACGGAAAGTTTTAACCAGGCAAAGACTGTGCTCAGATGACCCGACCATATTCAGCAAGGCCCTCTCATCACAAATCTCTCACTCGAGGCCAGGCTGCAAACGATGGCCATGTTTTTCTAGGCCAAAATAGACCATCTTAATTGAAAGAGACAAAAACAACGTTACCACAGCATAGTGATTAAACAGTGTTAACCCCACTAATACCCTTATGTGTATATAATTATCTAGCCTTTGCAACACAGAAAAGCATTAATTCAAAAGCGTTTTGTGCTTTAAAATAAACAGCACTCAGCAACGTTTATTTAATAAAACATGCACATCATCTAGTAAGCAACACAAACGCGTTCCCACGTGTAGTTCTCTCTTGTTAATTCGTACATGTTGATAAGTAAAAACACTTACACAAAACAAATAATTAATAATTAATAATTAGTAATTTAATTATGACAAATAGACAAACCAGAGCTTAAAAACCCAATAGATTTTCATCAGAAAATTCTGCTCCAGCAATTCCACATGATATTTCTTTGTAAACATGTTCATGATTTTTGGTTACAGGTATGGGCTCAAGTCAATGTTATTTTTCACACATGTATTCCTTTTTCTCCTATTCACCTTTTCTTAGGTAATCTATCCCCTAGCTGGGACAATGTAGATATGTGTATTCGCGTTGTTGACTTGTTACTGGCTGTTGCCTTTCAACAGCTTACTGTTAATTGGAAAAACGCATCCAACATTTCCTTCAAAGCTTGGTGGTATAATGTTTGTCACAACCATAGACTTGACAATGCCTTTGTTTTTCCTGTTCAAACAGCAACTAAATGCGCTGACCTATGGCTCCCCATTACATTATATTTAGATAATTGTGTTGCCCGTTCCTCTCGCTTATCACCTGCTCAACAGGAGGTTCCTAAACCCCCATGATGCCCTTCCCATGTCCAATATTTCTTAACATATTGTTTTGTATTTAGCTGTTTAGTTACGACTTATGTAATTTCTTTGTTTTTCTTCAAATTGCCCATGATTATTGTTTGATTGCATATTCTCTCTTACATATTATATTTTATAATCACCTCTTCCCCCTACCTCCCCTCTTCCATCTTCCCTCCCTCCCTAGCTGATACTCTGTATTGCATTCTCATTTTCCATTGCCTAATAAAATCTTTAAACTGAAAAAGAGAGGCCATTTACGAGTCGTATCTTTAGGTTTGCAGTCAGGCCGGAATCTCTGCACCCGGGTTGTACTCACTGCACCCGCAGTGTAGTCTCCGGCTCGGGCCATATGCTCCGGCTCGAGCCGTACTCTCCGGCTCGGACCGGGTAAATTGTAATCAATGGTCCAGAATGCAATTTTTGCAAAAGGGAACATTAGGGGAATGTAATAAATGGTAGAGGAGGTCATGAAAATTAGTTTGGGCAGGAAAAAGAGTGTAGCCAGACACTACATTATATCCCAGAAAAGCCCCTTTTCGCTGCATTACCAGTTCAGTTTCATCTGGAACAAACTTGCACATGAATCCATCCCTCCTACATTCATCGTACAGGGCTCACTAGAATGCTGGAAATTCCACATGTGTGTGCAAATGCCAGCCCATGCACTATGCAGAATTTCCAATGCCTGATTTCTGCTGCACTCTGTCGATTTGAGGGCTTTCATCATTGATCTTGGGCGGGGGCTAAAAAGTCCTCCCAAATGGAAGTATTCCCTAATGACCTGCAATCCAAGTTTGCCGCAGTCTCCGACAGCACCCTCTCTTTGTAGAAGGGCCTACAGGCTTGGATGAACCCATGGAGCGTCAGCCCTCCCTCCCTTATACATTTCACTCTCATATGTAGGGACAGATTCATTGGCGCATTTCGCATAATATAAAACCAACGGGGTGCAGGACCACCCCTCTGCACACGAAGATGATGGTGAAAATTTGGACTCAAGGCATTGGGCTCACACAACTGGCATTGTATCCTGTTCTGTAACACATGAACAGTCTCGATGAAACAGAACAGCAGCAAAAACCTTTGCTTCTGTTTTTTGCACTTGGTCATTCGAGATTTCTTCATGGTGCTGAATGTCAGCGTGGGCCAGTGCGCCAGAGAAATAACGGGAATACAGCTCCCCCTCCCTCTTGCCTCCTCTCCGCCTCCTTCTCCGCCCCTCAACATAATCCTGATGGTCTGATCTAGAAACATATTTTTACTGAAAAGGAAAAGGATAAAAATGACAGCTGACTTCCTGTGGGGGGCATGGGTGTTCATACAGCAGCAGGCATTACAGTAAGGCCCTTTTGGTCACTTCTTTTATCACTCTTAGTCATTTCACTGATTATTTTTGTGCTCCTTTGTTCAGGCCTAATTAGTTGGTAATTCTGTTGACAGCTTTATTTACAGCAAACAAAGGAACGAGGGCCAGCACATGCACTTTGCATCAACAGAGAAACTCCCGGCTGCATCTGCAGTTGAACTAGTGCAGGCATGTACCTAAAGATAACAAGGCTTTGCCAGAACACATTAGCAAAACAGCACTTCTGTGACGACGACCCAGCAGGATTTAAACAGAATTCACTAAACAATTGCCAACATGTTTGTAATTAAAAGAAATATCACAGGGTTAAACACTAAGGGGGCTCATTTAAATTCATTTTTCGACAGACCGGCAGCCGATCCTCTCCAATAGCGGAAGCCTCACCTCCACCACCCCGAGATGTCAGGGCGGCCCAAATGGCATGTTTTTTTCAGGAACAAAACGTGAAATCTAATCGTGTGTTTCACACAAAAAACAAAAAGAAATGCCAGTGACGAGTACATTGTTTTCTCTCAATGCCACTTGTGCATGTGTTTTTTCCCCGCCTGGGAAGCCGTGCCTTTCACTGAAATCCTGTCCAGCAATAATCAGTGTAAGGCCTTATGATGCTGAGAAACAGATGACCCAGTGGCAGAACCCAGTGGTTCCGCCATCTTTAAATAGGGCAGGGGAACTGTAAGAGCAGTGGATCTGGCCTTCCACCACTTACAGCAGATGTCCTGCATCCGCCACACTCTACATGAAGCTTTAAGTTTGAGAGTCATCATTCCACCCTGGTGCAGCACAACAGTGTAATGTGTGGAGAGTCCATGCCAGTCTCTTAGGTCTGGTGAAACATGATTCATCCTGGCACCAGCAGCTCCGTAAATGTTATCACTGGATAGAAACCCAATGGGGAAACCCGATGCAATAATCAAGCGCTAGTTCAAGGAAGCACCACCATTTTGGCTGTTTCATCTGCTTGAAAAGGTAAGTCCAAATCCTTCTAAATAATTGGTATTAGAAACAGACACAATAGAGCAAAATGTTATGTGCATTTTAGTATCGCTTGATGTCAGCATGCAAAATTGTGTTTGTTCCACATATGGCTTTATGCCACTGATATTGGAACTCTGTAGGGTTATTTGTTCTTTGAAAACTCAGCTTCAACAACTCAGATCGAAGTGGTGGACTGCAGCTAAATGTTTCCTTCTAGAATGCTGTCAGCCACCTCTGCAGTATAGAGTTTCTGGGTCAGCCCACATTCTGTGCACCCTTCGGTCACACATAAGGGCAGTGTACAGACAAATGACAACATATACCTTGTGTGTGTTCAGCACACTGCTTTCCAGTCCCAGTGGTCGGAAAGGGTTGTAAGGTTTTGAGTCTAAAGAGTGCAGGAGCTTGACTAATTCTAGAGCTACACAGAAATCATCAAAAGCTATGAAGATCCTTTTTAGCCATAAGCCAAGTGGAATGTAGATGTTAAATAGTATTTGCTGGTTCTTTCTTATTGACCTGATTTCAGAGATCTGACCCTCACATGACTGTCAAAGCCTTGATCTAGACATTGCATTTACAAATATCCACCATATTGTTTGCTTCAGGAAAAATGGAGCATGGTACAGTTTGAGTCTGGGAACGCGTGTGTCCCTACCCCAATCCCAGGGAGAGTTTGATGTTGGCAAAAGTTGTTCCCTTGGCCATGCTCAAGGAAATTTAAACGTACACAAAGCTATGCCAATGTTTTTTTATCTGTGAGAAGTGCATGCAAACTGTAGGTCCATGCAGAGAATTACAAAACATCAACTTTGAAGCGTATAAAACATCCACAGAACAATAACCCCCTGCAGAGATTAAACACATGCCTACTGTATACGTCCATTGACTGTGAGGCTATTAGTTGATATTGGCCGTAAGCATCTTTTCTTATTGGTAAAATTATTTATCATGACTTCTAGGGGAGCATGAAGATGCTTCTAGGAATTTGGCACACTGGAAGAAAATCCTCTTAGAGGATGTGAGGCAAAATATTCTGCAAGGGAATAGGGTTTAATGAACGTCATATGTCCAGTTCTAATATCAAAACGGAATAGTTGTTTTTCACAGTGTTTGTCTGGGATGCACTTTAAAAAACAATGTGGCCACTAATTTCACATGTTGCTGGGCCTAATGAAATAAAGAAAAGTCACAATTGCCCACTCTATTCTGATAGTAAAGAGCATTGCTTACATTTCAGGGTCCCATTCTGCCAATGAACCATGCATGTGACACTTATTAAATCCACATTACTTTACCTGTAGTCGGGAACTCCCATGCTTCCGACAGGGCTATTAAGTGAAGGTTATTCCTCTGATAAACTTCAGAGGCACCCAAGAGCCTTGTTGTGAATATTGCACTTTGACAGCACTGATGTTCGTTGCTAACTCAAAACTTAATTTACAGCTAAACCCTGTGCTTAACATATTTTTCAAGGGTACTGTAGGGTTCTGTTAGCTTTTTCAATCACTCATCTTTTTCAATCCGCCTTGTCAATTATTAATCTAAGCTATTGTTGTATCTAAATAATATTTGCTGCACCATAAATTGTGCCTGAGAAAAGACACAGTTGTTTTTATCCATCTTGCTGTCACAATAACGTCTACTGATTAACTTTCCTATCAATGTCATTAACGTTGCATGGGTTTCCTGCTTCTGCTAAGTATGTGGATGTGAAGAGAATTAAGCAATCTTAGTTTCTCAAGTTAGAACATTTCCTTGAGCTCTTTGTCTGATTCTAACAGCACAATCATCTGTGGCATGACACTTAGTTCTTCCAGTAAATCAAAGGAAATTGACTAATATCTGTGTCCGTTCCATAAGAAATTAGCGCAGTAAATTTGAATTTATTTCAGTGACAAAAAGGTAGCCCTCCATAAACAGCACAAATTAGCATATGTCAAAAATGAATGAATCTAAACCCTTTTGTGCATTAGTCCAGATGGGCTCAACTTCATTCCAAGTTTACATCTTAAGAATGGGTGCTGTCAAATTTCTACTGTGAAGACTTTTGACTATTCAGTGTCATTTCTACATAGAGTGCGGCCTTTTTCTTGTCCTGGAAACGACCTCATTTCAAGATACCTTTTGGCATATGCTAATTTGTGCAGTTTATGGAGTGCTACCTTTTTGTCACTGAAATAAATTCAAATTTACTGCGCTAATTTCTTATGGAACGGACACAGATATTAGTCAATTTCCTTTGATTTACTGGAAGAACTGGGTGTCATGCCGCAGATGATTGTGCTGTTAGAATCAGACAAAGAGCACAAGTGCTCTCCGCTAAGGGGCCGATTCCGATGTCGGACAGACCAGAGTACGTCCGACATCGGTCAGGAACTGGAACCGAACGACCTCTTGTCGTCGGTTCCAAACCTGCAAGTAGGATGTCGCAATCTTATACTTAACAATGAGAGCATATATTCCTAACGGAATGCAGGCTCGCATCATTAAGTGCAGAGGTGCAGTTCATCACTACACCCCATGGCAGCCACCCCAAGGTGCCTGCCACCGGGTGCAGGGATCAACAGGGGGACACCATCTGTGCCCCTTAGGCTGCCATACGGCAGCCTTGCACACATGGGGGCCCTGCTGGGGGCCTTAAAGGCAGTTTCCCAATGCCTTTCTGGGTCGTAAAGGCCGGCAAAGAAAGGCAGTGGGAAACTGCCATCGTACTCCCTCGGCCGGGAGTACTGAAGGGTTTCCGGATGGCGGACAGGCTCTCCGTCGGCATGGCTCGGTCGGAAAGGAATCTGAACAGGCAAGTCCGATATGGCCAGGTTCCTCTTTTTGTATTCAATTTAATACGACCCTACCTGGTTCTGGTCCTTTGGGCCTATCCCCACCCAGTTTTTGTACTTTTAGACAGTTGGCATTTTTTGCCTTAGCCATTTCATGCCTGCAGCCTGTCTCTGGGTCCCATGACTGGGTGTAACTGACAGTTGGGCTTTGTGTATTCCTTCTAGACAGCCACACACAATGGAGAGCTTAGGTGTGACTGTATGGGTCATCACTGGGAGGATGGGCGGAAGGAGCTGGACTCAGCCTCACTTATGCTTGAATAGGCTGTGTACTACCTCCACAAAAGGGGCTGCATACCCTGTGTAGTTAGTCTGGAGCGAGGGCAGGGAAAACAAGGCATCTGTGCACTTCAAAGGCTTGCCTCTGGAAGCTTTTCCCCACTTCAAAGGCGCAACTGGGTATATATGCTGGATCTCAGTTACCATCACCTCAGTACACTTCTGGACAAGTGTATACTCTGCCAGGAAGAAGGACTGTTGTGCTGTTCAAAGGATTATCACAGCTGGAGTGCTGCTCTTAAAGACTGCTGCCCTCCAGTGCTGACATGCTGACCTCTTGTCTGGGTGAGAATAACTGAACCTGCATCTCTTGAACCCAGAACCCAGAGTGACTCCAAGGGCTAGTTAACTGGCCTCCTGATCTGAAGCCTCAGGGACACAACAGGCTGCCAAAAATGTTTTACCTGCCACATGTGAGTCCACCCTGTCAAGGGGTGCCCCCCCGGTCCTGGACCTTTGGAAGTGGGCTTAAGGAGCTTTGCCAGTCCCTGTGGATGCAGTGGAAACAACAAATCTCCTCTGCTGAGCCGCGGAATCCCAAGCAGAACCGATGCATCGCCACTGCTGCATGGAATGGACCCTTCACAAAGACCTGCAGCATCACCGCAGCTCATAGTAACAACCACTGAGCTGTTCATCCTCGGTGCAAGCCCTCGCATCCCTCGTTAGCGGCAGCCTCGACGACGATGCAGGACTCCACATCTCAGACTCACAGCTCTTTGAAAGTGATGCATAGCTTCGACTGCGCACTACATCCTCAACGCCAGACTTCGCATTGCAAGTTACAGACCATTGCAGCCTCACAGCATCTCAAAATAGACACATCAATTCGGGTCACTATACTCTGTTCAGCAGGCCTAACTGGGTCCTGTAGCCCGTCCACGCTCCATTGCGGTCGGCCTGAACTTGTGACTTTGTCCCGGTGCAGCATGAACAGATATCCACAGTTGGCACTTTGTGTTTTTTGGCACTATTTTCACTAGAATCTTTAAAATTGCATATCTCTGGTTCTAGTAATTGGATTTTTGTCATTTCAGTCTTGTTTTATTTATTAAAGAAACTTTTATTTTTCTTACTTCGTGTGGGATCCTTTTTGTGTGGTGTTTTTTACTTTATTACTGTTGAAGTGTTTACACATTACCGCTAAGTTAAGCATGACTGCTCTGTGCCACGCTACCAGAAGGTTGAGCATAGGTTGATTTAGGTTTTGTCTTGTGCCTTACTCTGACAAGGATTGTAGTTGCTGCTTGACCAGGGCTCATCCCCGATAGCCCAACAACCCAGTTTCTCACAGGGATCAGCTGATCTTCATAATAGTTTTCAAATTCTTGTTATGATGCATGGGTTTGTAATATGCAGATGGTGCACAACCTACGTCGTCAGATTCAAGCTAGCCTGGCTGATGAGGGATGAAACACTGAAACCGGTCCTAGGATGCTTGTTTCCGGTGCAGGGAGGACCTGGCCTTACAGTTCGGGATGGACTGTTCCCAGGGGGAGCAGACTCAAGACTGATTTGCATATAGCTTGGTTTAAACTGGAATTGCATGGGTCGCAAAGAAAACAATGGACTTAGGACCTAGAACTCTGTACTGGGACGAATGTTTGACATTGTTCAGCATTCCTTCCATTGATTGTTCTTTTTGCAAAAATACTGTGATGTCAAGAATAGTGTGGAACAGAATACTGTAGGTAAAAATATCATTTTTTAAGTGTTTAATATCAATTTTCTAATAAAGCAGTATGTAATAGTATGTAATATTTTGTAATTATTTCTTATGTTTTACTACTTTTTGTGTTATAAGTTGTTGATACTCTGGTGTGAATTGTGTATAATCATTTTTTAGCATAGTATACATTTTTTTGCTTTGGTAATATATTTAAAGATGTCTTTATTTTATTCTATTTTTTTTATCTATAGGTGGATTGATATGTTTGTAGGAGAGTAGGGTAAGACGTTTTTTAATATATATAATTTTTTATAGCATTTTAATTTGTTAATCTAGTTATTAATGATGTACATTATGCTATTTATAAACTATTCAATAGATATATTTTTTATGTGGTAATTTATTGTTGTCATTTTGAAGTGGTTAATTAGATTATTGATTAGGCACATGTTGTAATAGTTTTACGTCATATATATTTAATATAAACTGCATTATGTTTCTATATCATTATTATTTTTTAATTATTGTGTACTGGTATTTTTTTGGTATTATGTTTTATTTTTTGAGGGTGTTGTGAGTAGTAGAGTCTAAGGTGTTTTAAATATAATTTTGTAATGTTTTAATGTAGCAAACACTTTTCTAATTTGTTATTTATAATCTTACCTTCTAACGTCATCTTACATTTTAATTATTTATGTAAACTGTTTAACATTAAAATCATTACAGTTTTTTAAAACTATTTGTTGAAATATAATTTTATGCTTTGATCTGTATTATTTTTTTAGTTTAGGAGTGGTAACCTTAAATCTGACCACCCAAATTCCATCACTATCCCTACTGTTCCTTACGTTACATTGGGCATATTAAATGTGGCCCGCCAAATCCAACACTTTCCTTACTGTTGCTTAGGTCAGGGGTGTAACACAGGCCCCCGCAGCCCCCGCGGTGCGGGGGGGCTCCGAGCTGCAGGGGGCCCCTCAGCACAATACTCATGCCCAAAAGCTCTGGATTAAATCCAGAGTGGGGACCTCTCTGTGTACGTGGCAGGGGGGCCCCCTCAACTTTCGTTACGCCACTGGCTCAGGTTGGAGCGTGAATAGTAAATTTGACTCCTCCAAAGTCCAACAATGTACTGTTGCTTATGTTGGAGTGGGTATAGTAAATCTCACTCTCGCCAAAGTCCAACACTTTGCATACTGTTGCTGAGACTAGTGTGAGTTCTAAATATGACCCCACCAAAGCCCAACACATTCCCTACGCTTTATCAGGTTAGCGTGAGAATAGTAAATATACCCCTCCAAAGATCAACATATTCCTTTTGTTGCTTAGGTTGGAGCTTGAGTAATAAATATGATGCCTCCAAAGTTCAAAACTGTCCTTAATGTTGCTCAGGTTGGAGTGAGAATGGTAAATTTGATGCCTCTAAATTCCAATTCTTTCTCTACAACTCCTTAGTTTGGAATGGGAATAGTTATTCTGACCCCTTTAAAATTGATTTTTTTTTAACTGCATTAGTTTTACTTTCGTATTTTAACATATTTTTTGGGAATTTATTTTAAAAGTTATTTTAGTTGTAATTTAATTTTAATTTTAGATTTACATTTTTCGGGTGTAATCTTATTTTTGTTTCATTCTTTGTTATTGTTAACAATTCCTTTGTACGTGTTCACGTTTTGTATCATTTTTAATGTATAGTGTTAGCAACTTTTTTATCTTTATGGTGTATTTTAGGTCCATTTCAAGATGGAGCCCTTGGTCAGATATCTGATGCACTGAATATTTTATCCACCTTTTGTGTTTAGTGAATGGACTTTTTCTTTAAATGACCTTTCATGATTTGATGACTCTTTACCTGTGAACAAGGCACTTGCTGTATCGCATGGGAGATCCAGCATTGGATGTTTAGAAGTCTGCTCAATAAATCTCGCTGCTTCTCGTGAGTGCATCCTCTCTTATGTTTGATGACCAGGGAGCTGAACTTTATGTTACAGGTGCAAACACCCCGGAACACATCACCGCTGTCTGGGCCCATAGGAGGCTGGCCTTATATTATATAGATTTATTTTTGATACATTTTTATTATATACATTTTTGCAATATAATATATAATTATAATATATACATATAAATATAATTTTAAAAAAAACGGTAAAAATAGTTTTATTGTAGTCTTGATAAAAAAATTAAATAGTTTTTTAAAGTTGATATGATGTAAAATATTTTACATTCAAAATACCTACCTATGTATGGCAATATTTAGTCCACTATATTTTAGCAGTAAGTATTTTTGTACTTTACGCAGAAAGTATGTAAAGTTTATATTTGTTTGACTGGTTTTAGTATGGCAGCATTTTTATCCTCAATAGTATGTCACAGAAGCACTTAGAACTATGTATGAATAAAGTCAATTTTCTTTCAATTTGAGTTGACAAGAAACTTGTGTGTATAGATGATGCTGATATAGCACTCATGGAGCCCATTTTAGTAATACAAATATTCACATTTGTAAATTACCTACTAATCCCCAGTTTGTATCCTAATTATGAAAGGTCAGTGCTATAGGTGTAATGTAGTTTACGAAGTAACTGAAAGTTAAAGATTAGTAATCATTGTTGTACATGATATTTGAGTGGGAGAATTCCACATCAGCAAAGGAGACTAAAATGATCTATAAAAACTGAATGTATTCTATAATTTTAGTTCTTGTCTTGAGACCTCCTATTTTGCCAGAGTTGTGAATTTTATTCACCGAGGATTCAAATGCTAGAGAGATGAATAGGAGAGAGAAATGACAACTCTGTTTAGCAACTCAGAAGAGGTGAAGGAATCAATTTCAGGAATCATTCTCATGACACAAGTGTCCTATGCTGGTGGTTTAGATAGAATACTGCAGGCACATCCTGATTTGAGGGCAACCTTCTGCTGATGGAAAATTCTGCTGAAATGCAACTCGCCACTTTTGAAAAACTCTTTTCAATTTAACAAGAGGTCAGAATGTTTCAGGGAATTCGGAGCTGCTAGTCCATACAGCTAATAATCACACTGTCAATATTGGTTTTTAATTGTTTTCTGTGTATTCGGATTTTTTGCTGCTCATGTGTATTGTATGTAGGATTTGTGGTTTATGTTATTGCTAATTATGCAGGTGATCAATTATTGCTTTTGATTTTTTTCCTCCCAGGAAGTTTGTAGGCACAACAGCATTAATTGCGACAGGCATATTCATCTGGGGAACATTATTCAGTGTGCACCGTAACTATTCTTCTTCCGTCTCTGTCTTTAACATTTATTGAATTAATGTTATTAATACTCAAGGTGGAATTGTCATTTTTCAAAATGATTTTAAAGCTTTAGTCCTTTCTCCAGACATTGAATTCTTCTAACAAGAGGATTTTGTGGGAAGGCATTGGAGCTCCACAAAAGAGAGCCCATGAAGTTGTTGATTATTTCGCTGTTGTGAAGTTTCGACTGTCGCAAATTAGCTGTGAACAGAAATTAATTGTTTGTATCTATGAGGTAATGGGTGATAAGGGTGTGGAAGCTGTGTCATTTCTTGTTATCGACTGTGGTTAATACCCTGGATTCATAGTAGATCCGCATTGTTCTCCATCTGTTTGGGTTTGAGTGTCTTGATGGATTTGGAATTGATTCTGAAGGTAAAATTGGAAGTAGTAGGGGAGGAGTTTTCTAGGGCAGACGCATTGGTTTCCTTACAAGAAGCATTGTGGATGTGTACTTACATCCACTAATGTTATACAGAATCTGCTAGACCTGGATACACCTTGAATGTGTTTATTAAAGCTTTTCTATTCATATGTGTCCACCTGGGACTGCAAGAATTATTTATGAATTTATTTTTAACAAAAAAACTGTCTCTAACTGGAGTCCAACTGCTGTGCAAGACACTTAAAGCTAAGATACAAAATCAACTTACCATAGAAAAACTTTTTTGTTTGTTTCCTGGTTACTTTTTAATGTATAGTAGATGAACAAAGAAAACAAATCCAAACAACTTGCCGATGACTACATTGTCACATAATAATATAAACACATGAGCAACTCAGCACTGATAGTAATGATATAATAAGGGTCCATCATTGGGCTAGCACTTGTGAAATGTCAATGATGTCCCACCAACTAATATCATACCCACATAACAGCTGGCAGAACTCGCGCTAAGGTGTTGGGGATTGCATAGACCATAAAGAAACCCCCCTCCCATCCCTAATGATCTGTCAGGGGGGAGAAGGGGAACCTACATAGTTTGTGAAGCAAGGGCAGCGAACCCTGAAAAAACAGGAAGAACATAAAACTAGAAAGCAAACCAGGTATATCTGTGGTGAACTAGAGGTTTCTGCTGGGCGGTAGGTGTGAAAGCGCGAAGGCATTGAGTCCCCAAAAAAAAACATGTAAGGACCCAACCCTCTAATCAGTTGGATAGTTGAACCCATGGGGGAGCAAGCCACAGAGCGTATAAGGGAGTGGGTGAGGGGGAACATGTAGTCCAAATTATATGTGTTGGAGGGGAGAACACACAGAGCATAACTCCTATAGGTCAAATATTGGGACTGGGGAGACAATGCTATCGCCCTGGAGACACATCATCATGTCTCCCTCTAGTGGCTTGTAGGTAGGAACAGCATTGGTTCCTCAGGGGGGGCGTTAATTAGTCTTGCCTTATAGCTCGGTCAAATAGGCATCCCATGATCTAATGGAAGTAGTTCTCCCCGCATTGAGGGGAAAGTTCTCCATGTTGCTACTTCAGCCATGGCCCATTAAAGGAGATTGTTCAACAATAGGGATAATGATGGCACAGTAGCTGATTTCCATGACAAGGCTATGCAGCACTTTACAAGCACAGAGCCTAAGTTAAAAAAGAGTTACATACTTACTCTTTCATGTACGTGGGAACAGGCTTAATAGGCAGATGCACATATTGCACTGCCAAGCACGGTCCATAATCTCGGACAATGTTTGAGTAGCCTTTCCCTAGTAGTGTGCAACCTCCTGGCTGGCCCAAATCATATGATAAACGTCTGCATTGCACATGGACAGCGCGGGCACTTTGATGGAACTCCTAGAAAAATACAACGTAGAAGAAGGGGGGGTCAAGTACGTCTAGTGGACATAATTAAATTGTGTATATTTCAGGAGGAAGTTCCTGAATACACCCCACCCTTGTGTCGATGCCTATTGCCATTGTTTATCTGTCAGCTCGCAGCTGGCCAATAGCACCTGCTTATCCGGCAATCCCTGTAGGGTGGGTATTCGGGGAGCAAACAAACCACCATAGAGCAGTGTAAGCCTCCCTGAGCCATGTTCAAGCAGTGCCAACAGGACTTAAAGAAATAGACGGTTCATCGCTGTCTGCTCCCCAAGTCGCCCCAGGGGCTTCCACCAGTGCATCATCTGTCAGGAATTGACTTTCTGGCAGTTTGTACTGGTCTCGCAAGTCTGTAAAGGGTATCAATGGTTTGTGATCATAAAGATCCCTTAGCATGGTGGCGCCTGACTCGGTCCATGCCCTGGAATCGTGATTATCAGCTATATTACAAAATACCAGTAGCACCCATATGGACATTGTGGGAGCATATAGGACTAGGCCGCGACACAGTGACACGTATCGATCCCAACAATTCTTGGCTGTCCAGATCAGGTGGCCCGGTCACCTGGTGCCACCTCCTGGGTTCATTAGCCAGTGCTATACCCTGGTCGACCAGCGCATGCTGTGCACACATCTTCTCTGGGTTGGGATCTCACCTGATCCACCACATGGGCCACTGCAGCTGGAGAGCGGCATAATATAATTTGTATTTTGGCACATCCAATCGCTTTCTCACCAGATGAGCAAATAGTTTCTGCAGCGTGACTCACTTGCCTCTGGTACCCCAAATTAGCGCTGTAAAGAGTGAATCTAAATCCTTAAAAAAACACTGAAGCAGGGAGACCGGTAATGACAGAAAGTGATACTGCAACCGAGGTAGTAACAGTACCTGTGCTCTAGACACTCTGTGCAGTAGGGACAGGGTCAAAATGCCAGAGAGCTTTGTGTCCCGGCTAGCGCTCTGCCAAGATTAGCGTCCACCAGTTTTAGCTACTTGTGGTAAATGTTTACTCCGAGGTAACGGAAACTGTTAAACTGCCACAATAGTCCAGAGCGACGCGGCTCTCCACGCCCTTCCTTGGCGATACCTTGTAGGTGAAACAGACAGGACTTGGGCCAATTCAGGTGCAGGCGTTAGGTCAGGCCAAAGCCATCCAGGGCCTAGATTGCCCCCGGGAAGTAATGATCGAGGTCCCTAAGGAATAACGTGATGCTGCTGCATATTCCCCATTGTGGGCCTCACTGCCGAAAGAGACCCGTCAGTGGCAGGGCAACATGAAGAGGGAAGAGCGGACAGCTTTGCTGGGTGCCCTACGGACCATGAAGGTCCCTGCCAGTTTGCACTTTAGCTAAAGGGTCCTTGTACAACAGGTCAATCCAATGCAGTAACTCCGGGAACCAATCCTATATGCCTCAAGGCACCCCTGATATAGAACCAGCTCAAGGAGTCGAAGGCCTTCTCAATGTCCGACAATAGAGCCACCCCAGCTGAGGGCTCAAGAACTTGCTCTTCCATGATGAAAAACAGCTGACAAAAATTGAGGAGCCTGTTCCTCCCTGGTATTACGCCATTCTGGTCCAGATGGACCAGAAAAACGACATGTGAGGTAGCAAACAATAAGCAATGATCTTCCCCAAAACCTTACAGTCAGCACTGAGTAATGAGCGTGGCCTATAGGAGGGCACCTCCACCTGGTCTGTATTGGGCTTGGGTGGCACTACGGTGAGTGCCTCCCTCATTGACGGTGGATGGGTGCCTGTGGTCTTGGCCGCTTAAAATAAACAGAAGAGCTGCAGGGCAAGCATAGCCCTGTAAGTCAAATAGATTTCCATAGGAAGTCTATCTGTCCCTGAGGTTTTGTTGTGTGCCATTTAGTCTAGTGCCAATCGGTCCTCCCCAATCATTAACGGGCATCTAATGTCTAACAATTAAGAGGATACAAGCGGGGAGAATGTTAAAGCATGCAAGTATGCCAACAGCTCAGGATCACACAGCTCACCTTCTCCTGAGGAGAGGGTACTATAGTAGTCAAAGAAGCCCTCATTAATGGCTATCTGTGACATGAGTATCGTGCCCGTTAGTGAGCGAATGATCATCAATCTAGGCTGCTCATTCTCAAAGCGCAGCATCCATGTCAGAACACGCCCTGCCCTCTCTCCATCTGCATCCTGTTTAGCAACATAGTCCGCATAGTACAGCCTACCCAGTTTGCCCATCAGGGTTCTATAGTCTGTCCAGAGGCCAGCAAGTTCTACTCTCTGAGTGCCCCTGTCCCCAAATGGATCTCCGCCGCACACATCTTTGTCTCTAGGACCGTCAACTGACGTTGCATGGACAGTTTTGCACCAAAGTTGGTTCGAACACATAGGTCTCGGATGACCACCTTAAAGGCGTCCCATTCCACCCCCCCTGTCAGACACCTAGTCCTCATTCAGCTCCAAATACTCCAGTATCTACAGGCATATCATCTCTCAAAACACTGTGTCCTGTAGCATGTGCAGGCAACGTCACATAGGTATAGGAGTTTGATGCTGACTCCAACTCAAGGTGACTGGGGAGGGTCAGTGATTCAACAAAATCCGGCCCAAATATTCTGTCATTAGAATAAGGGAAATAACCCTGGATTGCCCAAGAAAAGGTATATTAGTGTGTGAAGTTGGTAGATCAGGGAGAAATTAGAATATTCGCGCTCTAGGGGATCTAAGGAGTGTCAAATGTTCCACAGTCTGCTATGAGTGAATCAGCCCACTAAATATTGAGCAATTCTATGCACCTGTGTACCATGCAGTGGTGGCAACAACCAGTCTAGGTTGATATTATGCACACAATTAAAGCCTCTCCCTCAGAGGCTCAGTGCCTGGAAGTTGTGAAGTAATGTAGGTAGAAGGGAATCAAAGAAGTGAGTTTGGCTGGAGTTGGGCGTATACACCATCACCAGTGAGAGAGGTGCACCATCTAGGTGGCCCTCAATTAACATATATTGCCCTTCCAGATCCACTCTCTGGTGCACAATCTGAAGAGGGACTGCAGGTGCTACCCATATGAGTAACCCTCTTGCATATGTCGAATGATCAATACCCACTATCTGACCCCTCCAACGACGCTGCAAGCATTGCAACTCCACTGATCTCATGTGCGTTTCCTGAAGATAAGCAAAGTGGACATGTCTAAGCCAAAGATAGGAATACACCTGATGGAGTTGCTGAGGAGTTCCCAACCCCAACACTTTCCAGGACAAGAAGTTATAGATGGGAGGAGAGTCGGCAAGTCTCCTTTCCATCTACCAGGCAGTGGAGCTCTTCCCCTTCCAAAACCTCTCGCCCCACCCACAGCCCTGCACCATCACCACCCCCATGCAACCCACCCGTGATCCACCACAGACAAAAGAGAGGATACAAAAATGCAACAAAGCATAAAAATGGAACCCCCAACTCCTAACTCCCCCAGAACAAGTCCCAGACGAAGAACAACGCAGCAAACAGCATGAGTCAAACCAAGTCCACAAAGGTTGTGCGAGCAGTGGGTTCAGATGGAACGAGGACAGCTGTCGCTTGACTCACCCACCTTATGCACTGCGCAGGGGATCTTCAAGTTCATGGAGCACAACAAATAGTGTCCAAGCAATTACAACAAAAAGATATTGAGTCCTTGGTCAGATTGCCAGCTCAGCAGTCATCTGAGTCAAGGCTGGGCCAGTTTGCATCTAAGGGGGCATGTCTATGAGGGCGTGCTCTCAGTCCCCTTCCAGCAAGGGCATGGATCTTGTAGGGATGCCAGTGGCATGGCTGTGGCGACATTCCAGAGCCCGCTTCTTCGCTACCTGCTCCTCCGTGGGCCATCCTGGGTGGGGATAGTGTGTCATTGTCATCAGGTAGAACATTGCTGCCTCTTCCAGCTAGTGTGTGCCACATCACATGAAGGAGGGTATACCCCTTTCATCTCTATCCATTCCCAAGCATCAGCTGGGGATGTGGATAAGCAGGTAATATCAGAGTCGAGAACCCGCAGTTTGGCTAGGAACATCAGAGAATAACGTAAGCCCATCTGAAGGAGTTAGCGTTTAACAGACATAAAGGAGCCCCACTGCACCTCTACTGTATAGTCTGGATATATTCACTGGGTTGTTCTCCACTTGCCAAGGCCCCTTGGTGAAAGCAACTTGTAGAATATGGTCTCGATCCCGGTAGTTAAAGAGGCTCACCACTACTGGTCATGGGGCTGACCCAGGAGGAGGTGGCCTGCCAGGAATTCTATGCCCCGATACACTGAGAAGTAGGTGGATCGTCCGCCATCAAGGACAGTGTGAAGCAACCAGTTCTCTAGAAAGAGGTCCATATTAGAGCCCTTTGCACCTCCGGAAGCCCCACTATATGAATATTATTGCGCTTTGTTCTCAGAATGGTTCACATGGGCGGAAAGCAATGTTACCTCAGCTTGAAGAGTATGTAGTTGAGATTGGATGTCTTACACTGAGGGGCACAGGCCCGCCTAGACAAATTTATTAGATTCCACTCAGTATCTCAATTTGGCTTGATCCACCCTTAGTAAGTACATGTCAATCGTGAGGGCTTCTAGTTTTGGGTCCAGTGTGGCATTAACATTGCTAATGGCCCCCCAGGAGCTCATCAAATCTGCCCATGGTGGCAGCTCCAAAAGTTACTTTGCAGGCATTGTCTGCCAATGAGGACTCCACATCTTGTGATGGGAGCTCTGAGCCTTCCCCTTGCTGAGGTCCCCTCTTGAGGCCTTGTTATCTGACCTTGTTTGCTGCTGCTGCCCAGGTCGCTACCCATTGAGCCGACAAGCAGAGGGCCTCAGTCACAGTAAATAATAGCGATGTCCTGAATTCGGGCCTCAGATAGCACAATGCATTTAGCGGGCAAAGCAGTGAGGATCTCATCAATGGGGTGTGCTGTTCTTGGAGCATACGGTCTCCAGTCCCACCAGGCTTATGAGCGCACCCACCCGGGGAACTTGCAAACCCATCACTGCTAGTCCGCCGCAACCCAGATGTCCAGGCCTCAGGGGGAAGCTGCAAGACCTGCACTTGGCATCCCTTTCCACAGAGCCTGTATTTGATTGCCGCTCAACGCACAGCACCAATTGAATAGCAGCCGTTCTTCAAGGGCAGGGGCCTAAAGAGGTCACTACAGTGCAACTGGGGGCCAACAACAGAGGGCAGGCCCTGACTCCAATGGCACAAGCCCCTGCAGCGTTCACCCCAGCAGGTGTTTCACCATGGTGCTGCTCCCCTGTACAGCCGAGAGATGAGTGGGGGGCTCTGGTATCAGTTCTCAGGGCGGGGTGGAGGGAGTCCCCTCGTACGACGACCACCCTCAAATTTGGGGCTCCCTGTGAACGGTCGTCCAATCTGCAGTGTGCGCAGCATTGACTCTTCCTCAATAAAAAGGCTAGTAGGGGCCAGTGCAGCATCAGCAAAGGTCGGTGTCAGTGGGCAGGTCCTGGTCTTGATTCCTCCAGCTGTCGCTCTCCCACTCCAGCAGGCGTCTTCCATTGCCGCGGCGCTCCATTGCTAGCAAGGAGTGATAAGGACCGTTTTTAGACTATAGGCCAAGCAGTGGCGTAGCAAGGTCAGGTGGTACCAAACATTTTTGTCACCCCCGGCTTGACAAAATGGTAAAAATATGTGTTTAAAACACATATTTTTGCCATTTTGTCACCACTCTCACCTCAGTGATTTCTTGTCACCCCCGGCTTGACAAAATGGTAAAAATATGTGTTTAAAACACATACTTTTGCCATTTTGTCACCACCCTCACCTCAGTGATTTCTTGTCACTCCTGGCTTGACAAAATGGCAAAAATAAGTATTTGAAACACATATTTTTGCCATTTTGTCACCCCCCTCAGTGATGACACTCGGGCGGCCGGCACCCACCACACCCCCCTTCCTACGCACTGGGGCCAAGGGGGGCCCTGATGTTGCAGGATGCTTGTAGGCGGGCGAAATGGGTGGAGTTCAATCACTGTGCATCCCTCTTATCGGCCATCTTGGTCATACCCCCATACACAGAAAAAAATCTTACATAATGTGCAGAAATCATGGGTTGATTTGACAATTTTCTAACTCATGGATCACACCTGGTCAGAGCCTAGAACACATTTGGAAAATTGCTGTACTTGAAGGGGGAAATTATTTATATTTGCAGCATTATTCATACCGTGTTTAGTTACATACAGGATTTGTTTTCAAAAAGAACAGTATGCAAAGGAAGAGAGAGAGAACAAGAAGGACTGAAGATCTCTGGCAAAATAGTTTTTTTCAATTCGGTACCTAAGAGTAGCTGGCTCAATGGAAACAAACAGAAACAAAAGCCTACGAAGGAGAGCGAGAAATAAGTTTTAGTAAGTGTTTTTCAGGTTATGACAAATTTTTCTGTGCAGGCAAACAATTGTAGGCAGCAGCATATATACATGAGCTAAGTTAGAGGGTTAAACAGGGTAGGGAAAGCATCATGGGGTGGGAATCGCTTTAGTGTTCTAAGTCAGTGGCCTTGAACTAACATGTTCTTCTGGGTGGCATAAGAGCAAAGAGTGCAGTCTCATATGTGACTATATTTGTTACACAAAACCAAAACAAAACTTCATTAACTATTAATATACCTAATTGCGATTATCCAAGATATGAGTACATTATGTGTGACCTGTGTATATGTTCAAGGTGAAATGAACATATTACAAAAAAATATTTAGTTAAGCCCTCACACACCTAGCCAGGTTCCATGCTTCATCCTTGGGCTTCCCTATTCGCCAAAATGATTATATTGGCAAATGTGCTTCCTGTTTGGCAGGAAGTACATTGAAGTTGTTTTATGAATGAAAAGGGGATCCAAATGGTGTTGTTTAAAGATCTCTTTGGTATCTCAGTTATGCCTCTACTAATTGGAGTACCAAGGAGATGGCTAAAATGTCACATACAAGATAAGTAGGAGAACAATTCTCAAGTATCTTAGTGGTCAACATGTTTTTGCCTTGTGGGTACCTATGACATCCATGGTATTCCTCAGGATCTGGTTCCCTACTACTATGCAGTTAATGCTTATACATTAATTCAGCATTCCACAAATACAGAAGGTATGCATTATTCAATAGAATAATTCTGAGGTTTTGAGGTTAAATGTGGAACTCTTACAAAGGGCAATATTACCACATGGAGGCCACGCTGGAGATTCCCTTGTAGTCACACATTTGTGAAAGGATGATCCCCGCATGTACACCTATCCATAAGGAATGCTCTCCACATGTATATTTGGTAGCCTATACGGAAGTCAACACACTAGCAATGGAGCCATTTCAGTGCTGTCAAGGTGTGTGTGATGTGGTCACAATTTTGTGGCAAGACCTGAAGCTCATATTATGCTTCTCTAATCTTGCTTTCATTTCAATAGGAGCAGTCAAGAACAAGAAAATATACATTTTCCATAGGGCTTAGAGCAAACAAGCCAATGGAAGAATAATAATAGTACTGAAAGAAACAACAGTTAGCAACAAAGAACAGCTATAATACCTAACTTGATTGCAATCAGTTGCTGCTCACGTTCAAGATACGTATTTTAACATACTTTAGCTACACATGTTCAAAATGATTAGGAGTAAACACCAATGTATATTTTTTAATGCTTACCAAGTATTAACTTCCACAAACACACTATTTCTTTCCTTTTAGTTCCCCTTCAGGACGCCTTGCACGACTGTGCTCTTCCTACTCCCACTTCGCATCATCAAAATATATATGATGCCGTCGCTCCCTCAGAGCTTGCATCCTGTCAGGGAGGCTGCCCCGAGTGGAGCACTCACCTGGGGTCATCCTCACTGCAAAGCCCAGTTCCTGTCTGCCTTCAGCACCGTCTTCATTTAACAAACGTGCTCGACCTCTCCCCTTTTGGGAGCGGTCCTACTTGAAACTCTGATCCCCCACATACAAGGCACTGCATTTCTACCTATTCGAAACACGACTCCTTCGCTCCCATTTCTTGAACTAACATGACTGCTTTGCCCATAAAGTGCTGTCTAATCTCCTGTTCCCAGCCCACTCTAGATACAGGGCTTTTCCAAGCACTTTAACCTTTCTTGGGTTTGATACAATTCTGTTCACTCTTTCTAGATCGAGCTTAGCGCAGCACGCATGCGCTGATCTGTGAGGCTTCTTGTAACTGCTCTGTGTGGGTCTGACTCCCCCACGCATTGGGTTGGCTTTTGTGTGTGTCTTTCAATAATGAAAGCACGCAAATGGCTAAAGGCGGGTGCATGTCCCACCTCTTTTGTAATGTTCACTCCCGCGGCGTTTTGCCTGCGGCAGCAAGCAGCAGCGCGCAGGGCGGCAGCTGCATTCCTCGTGGGTCAGGTTACTATCTACTTGTTTTGCATGCATTAGCACATAAAAGCTGGATCTTTTGACTTCTTTTGTGTAATGCATTGATACCTCCGAGCAAAAGTCCACTTTGTAATTCTTGTTTACTCATCTTTTAAAATGGAGAGCAATCAGTTTCCCTGTCGATATTTATTTAAAAATACAAAAATATGCTATTTTTACTGATTCGTCATGTCACTGCTGCCTGACCAGTAGCTGACAGGACTACTACCACAGGGTGTAACAGTAATAAGGGGTGTGCTGTCCCTATATAGCTGCCAATCTGCTCGTGTTTGTACAGCCATGGCAACTCTTCTCAGGTCACTGAATTTTTTTTACATGCAGCTATTTATATTATTAAATCCTGGCTGGCACCGAAGCGTGAGGGTGCATCTAATAGTCAAATAATTGTTCAAATTCAGAATTTATATATTTCTTCACCAAATGAAGAAGGATAAATCAGCAGACATAAGTGGAAATAATATGGTTAAACACAGACACTTATGTTAAAAATTAAATAATACAATACGATGTGCCCTAACTCTATTTATTCCCTGACTCTGTGGATGAAGTTACATTGTCATTATCCAGGATATGAGCCCCATTGGTCGGCTCACGCTGTGATACCCTGTACTCCTACCCCCCAGCTCCTCACTGGTTTCATTGTGGCACAAGGTGCACCAATATGTACGTTTGTTTTGTGTACTTTTATATAGCACAAACCATGCCCAACGAGGCATCGAAGCGCTTTACGTGCAACGGAGGAAACTGTTGTAAAAGAACCACCAGACTACAGCAGACAGAGCGCCATCACTCATTGGGTTTGGCAGAAGACCTGCTCCTCGTGCTACGGAGCAACTTACGGGGTTACAAGGTGCACTACATAAATATACGATAACATATTCCACCGCCCACTCCCCGCGCCTCGCAGCCTGGCAGCGAGGCGCTACGGTAACATGCTGAACTGTGACAGGCCCAGTTATATGCCGCAGATTAACTGAAGGGTAGTTTATAAAAGTTGGGAAAAACACAGAACAAAAATAGGAAGATGTGCAAAAACATGAAATGATGGTGTGAAGGGGCGCGCGTGCCTCTGACCCCTGGGACAGCGCGGGCGCTGCTCGAAACGCCTCGCCCGACACTGCTCGATGGATGCTCAGGGCCGCAGGAGCCGGTAAATGGAAGAGTTATAAGAGCTTAGCATCAGGGTGGTGGGGGTGCGGAGTAGCATCCCTCCCCAGCGCCCAGAGGCCGTGCACGAAAATCAGGACGCATTAAGGGTCATTACCTGGGAAGGCGGGCCGAGGCTGCGAAACCGGCTGTACTCACAACAAGGCTAGAACACTCACTTACAGGGGATATGTGGCTCCATCCAGGGAGCGTTAAAGAGCCAGCGCGACGTGGGCTGAAAAACACCTGCGACGGACTAAAACGAAAATCATCGCATCACTGGCCCACATAGAGAGCATCTCCAGGGGTTTCCACTGCATCACTCTGCCTTTCTTTCACTGCATCACTGGCCCACATAGAGAGCATCTCCAGGTGTGTCCACTGCATCACTCTGCCCTTCTTTCACTGCATCACTGGCCGCATTGAAAGCATCTCCAGGTGTTTCCACTGCATCACTCTGCCTCTCTTTTACTGCATCACTGGCCCACATAGAGAGCATCTCCAGGTGGTTCCGCTGCATCACTCTGCCCTTCTTTCAGTGCATCACTGGCCGCATTGAGAGCATCTCCAGGTGTTTCCACTGCATCACTCTGCCCTTCTTTCACTGCAAAAACAACAGTTGATGGACAGAATGCAGAACAATGTCATACATTCAGCCCAGTACAGAGATCTGGGCCTAAATCCATCGTTTTTTTGCTCACCATGCCATTCCAGTTTGAACCCAGCCATATGCAAATCAGTCTTGACCCTGTGCCTCATGGGAACAGTCCAGCCCGAACTGCCAAGCCAGGTCCTCCCTGGACTGGAAACAAGCATCCTAGGACCGGTTTCGGGGTTTCACCCCTCTTCAGCCAGGATAGCTTGATTCCAGTGGCATAGAGAGCACGGGACTCACGTCTGAGCATACCCGTCCCACTCGGGGTGACAAATTCAAAAACAACAGTTGATGGACAGAATACAGAACAATGTCATACATTCACCCCAGTACAGAGATCTGGGCCTAAATCCATAGTTTTTTTGCTCACCATGCCATTCCAGTTTGAACCCAGCCATATGCAAATCAGTCTTGACCCTGTGCCTCATGGGAACAGTCCAGCCCGAACTGCCAAGCCAGGTCCTACCTGGACTGGAAACAAGCAGAAGAGAATGTCTGCATTGTCAGCATTCCGTCCATCATTTGTTTGCTGTAGCACTTGTCGCCCTAAGTGGGATGGGTATGCCCAGACGTGGGACCCGTGCTCACTACGCCACTGGAGTCAAGCTATCCTGGCTGATGACGGCTGATAGCCAGAAACTGGTCCTAGGAAGCTTGTTTCCGGTCCAGGGAAGGCATGGCTTGGCAGTTCAGGCTGGACTGTTCCCATGAGGCACAGGGTCAAGACTGATTTGCATATGGCCATGTCTGAACTGGGGTGGCGTGGTGGGCAAAAGAACGATGGATTTAACCCAGATCTTTTGACTGGGGGAGAATGTCTGCATTGTCAGCATTCCGTCCATCATTTGTTTGCTGTAACACTTCTTTCACTGCATCACTGGTCGGCAAAGAGAGCATCTACATGCGTTTCCACTGTATCACTTAGTCATCCTTTCACTGCATCACTGGCCGCATCGAGAGCATCTCCAGGCATTTCCACTGCATCACTGGCCCACACTAGGAGCATCTCCAGATGTTTCTATCCCTCTCTCACTGCATCACTCAATCCTTCTTTCACTGCATCACCGGCAGCACGGAGAGCATCTCCAGGCATTTCCACTGCATCACTCAGTCCTTCTTTCACGGCATCACTGGTCGGCATAGAGAGCCTCTCCAGGCATTTCCACTGCATCACTGGCCCACACTGAGAGCATCTCCAGGTGTTTCTATCCTTCTCACTGCATCACTCAATTCTTGTTTCACTGCATTTTAGGCGTGCACCCCACTTCTACAATAAAATTCACAGTTTTTCGGTATCTAGGGCTTTTCACAAATATTAGGTTGCCATTTGATTTCATGCAGGTTTAAAAAGTGCACGCAACTACTAACATTGGTGAAATCTATCTCTGGGGTTCACCACCAAGGAAGTTATTTTGGAAAATGTATAAAAGTGAGCATTATAAAGCACATGATACAACCACGCTTCACACGTGCCGAGACTTGAAGAAACGGAGCCCAAAGTAATGTGTCCAGCACAGCGACCCATATCATCAGTCAGACATGATGTGTATTTGATCCGATATTAAAGGGGTGATTGGGACTGTAATTAAGACATTACTCCATAAGGCAGATGACATCACAGCCTTAGGGCCACACGTCACCAATTTCCAGTTCCACAGCAGGAACTTCCTGGTCTCCATGTCCCATAAGACGTGCTGCCATATGCGCGTGCCCAGTAACACATATTGTCCGTCTCACTTATAGTGTAAACCCCCACGTGCCCACAGTTTATGGATGACTACTAATGGACGCAGAAAGTGACAACCAGCGTCACACAAAAGCCAGCAGAAAAACTGACATCTTCCGGGGTCAACACAATTCAAGGGCTAATGACATCGTCGGAGTTGAAGGAATGCGACGAATGTAGGGTCAGACTGGGATCACAATTAGGTCTGGGCACTTCAAAACAAGCATTTGCAATGCAATAGGTCTCGCATCTACGAAACTCTCGTAAATGTGAGACCTATTGCATTGCAAATGCTTGTTTTCACTGCACAGCGTGATTATCCTTCTGCCTCATTACAAAAGTGTCCAATTTGGTTTATGATATTTGTACATGTTATTACCATTATAGTTATTATGCTACAAACATTTACCATGAATAATGAATTTTCCTCACAATTTTACTGCGGTGATGAGGAAAGTGAAGATTTTATGAATAATTTTAATTCTTTTATTTGGCCTCCAGCTCAGCAAGCTGTGTTCTCATTCATGAAAAAGATCACAAAAATATCGAAACAATTAAGCAAAATGTAATGGATACAAATTCTGCGGGAAATTGCAGAAAGCGCATGGCACAAAATATATCTGTCCATTTGTCTAAAGCAAAAGAAATTGCCACTACTATTATTTCTAACAATACTGGTTCAGCTAACAAGAACTCATCCTCTAGCAGTGCACAGTAGGTTGGCGAGTGTTCCTCACACATGAACATGGGCTGTGTCCCTCCCAGGCCTCCCTTGAAGTAAGGAGTATTGTCAGGGCCAGTTCTAGGACATGTGGGGGCCCGGGCAAAATAGGAACATGCAAGGCTCCTATAATTTGCATAAGATTTAACCTCTCAGGAAGTGACATCATATGAAGTAATATCAATTGGCCATTATTTATATGGCATTGATGAAGCTGCTTTGCATGAAGCTACTTACCTAGTTTGGATATCAGTAAAACGGTTAAAATAGTATTAATAATCCTAATAAAATACGTACATAGATATAAAATCACTATTAAGTAGATTGAATGAAGTTAATATGTGGTTTACATGAATTAAACTTGGTTATTGTTCTATTGAATGGGATGAATGAAAATTATATGCTAACTGGTCATTCTGATTCTGGCACTAAGAGATGTCCAAAAGAGAGGTACAAACTTTACTAATGTGGAGAAAAGACAGTTTTGAGTGTTTTTAAAAAGACTGGAGTTACACCATAGGTCAAGAGGGAGATCGGTCCAGTCCTGCACAACTAGAATGGAGAAGGATCTGCCTCCAATCAGGGCCATCTAAATTTTAGGACGCAACAGGAGTTTGGTTGGCACAGAGTATGGGGTTCTGGACTGAATGTAAGGAGTGCTGTAGAAAGATAGATCCTTTTTAATGCAGTGCACAATGACAAATGGATAGTGCCTTGCTGATAGAGGGTTTCAGACCAAAAGCCCAGCAGACAGCATAGAGGTGAGAAGAAATGGCATAGCGATGCAGCCATCTTAGATGAGGAGCCTAGCACGGTTCTGATGATTTGAAGGGTACTGAATGCAAAAAGGCAGGAAGCCCAAGAAAAAGGGTATTTCCTTAATCTAGCGAGAAGATAATTGACTGTACAACAGCCTCAAGGTAGTGAGAGGGCAGAAAAGGAATGATATTCTGTTGCTTACGGATGTAGTAAAGGCAAGTTGATGAAAAATGGTTATTATATTTTGAAAAAAGTAAGATGCTGGAGAATGAATCCAAGATTTTTTTGCTGACTCTGCCAATGTGGGCGATTGACTTACTTCCACTAGCCACCAAAGAGAACACCATATGGGATGAGATCCTTTAAAAATGAAAACCCTTGATTTGTCACTATAAAGGTTTTAATGAATTTGTCTTCATTTAGAAATCAACTGCTAGCATGCACGTACAAACATATTCTTCGGCAGAGACCTGATTGCCACTGAGGGAAATCATGTTTGGGTATCAATATGCACATGATATCAGCAAGAAACCAAAGGACTGTATGAGTAAGGCTAACTGGTGATGATGAAGATTAAATAGCGGAGACCCAATAAAATCCATAAGCCAGAGGTTTAGTACGTAACAGAAATAGGTGGCGAGTGGATTGTTTCAGATTTCCCAGATAGGATAGAGGTAAGCCACACCAGGAGAATATCTTAAATTCCAGGTTGTAATAGTTGATTTAAAAGCACTGGCTCGGAACCAGTGCCAAATATGGCACTAAGGTTTAGTAATATTAAGGTTGCTCTAACTCCATGATCAAGAGTCAGCCTCAAATCATCTGACTCAGCACCAAATGCTACTTCAATCTCCTAGAGTTGTCAGAAGCCAACCAACACAATGTCAATTAGTAAATGACTTTTTATGAACATTTTTGGGGAGTTGACTTCTTTTTTCTAGGATTTTTGAGAAAGGTGCAACAACGTATGCCCAAAGATGGTAAGTTTTGAGCCAGCTGAAGATTTTTAGACCATTTATACCTTCCCTTCAGACTCTACTTACTTTATTTCTTCAGCGTTCTTTTGCTGGTTCTGCCTATCTAACTTCCACCTCTACCCTTCTGTATCTCTCCGACCAACCTCTTACCATCTATTGGTGGTTCTGCTTACTTCTATCCTCCTCTCACCATTACTTCTCACTCCACTCTGCTCATGTTCCCTTGCTGGTTCTGTCTCAGTTATATCCACACATCTTATCCATTCCTTCCCCTTCAGTGCTCATCTCTCCCCAGCCTCATAACTTCTTTCCTTGGTCTGCTTCGTTTACATCTATCTCTCTCCTCCCATCCTCCCGGAGCATCTTATCTTTCCTTATTGATTCTGGCCCTCTTTAATTCACCTCCCTTCTTTTTCTCATCTTTCCCTCAGACTCTAACCTTACCTTCTGTATTCTGTCCCACTTACATCCATCTTTCCTATGCCCCTTGGATTGTCCTGTTTACTACTGGTTCTGTCTCTTATATCCACAGAAGAGCTACTGGAAGAATATAAGCTCCCCTCAATAGTGACACTGGCATCCATGCCTAGATCAGCACACAAATTAGTGATAAAAAAGGGATAGAAAAGCCTAACCTTGTGTAGGGACATTGATGCAACCTCCAGATAGAAGCATAGCAGATATATTGTAGACACCTTTTCTACCTTAAGGCAACCTTACCTTGATTTTAATTTGTGGCCTCAGAACAAGGCCATGTTTCTGAGATTCCGTTTTTTAAATCTCCCTTTTAAGGCTTTTGATGGTTCATGGAAACTAAAAGGCTGCACGGGCAGGTCATGTAGGAAATGCAAGTTAGCCGAAGAGTTCATTTAACATAGAATGTGCCAATGCCCAGCCCTGCTAGACATGCAATAAACATTAAAGCCAATGTTTAATGCTGAGGGCAAAAGAACAATACCAGAGGGTGTATTATTGTGCTTTAAAGGTGGGTCTGTAAAAGTGGTGGGTAACCTTGTGAAGTTCGTGAGACAGACGGTTAAGGTCTGGGAGAAAAAGACTTAACTTAGTGTTTATTTTAATTTTAAATGCGTTGATTTTTAATGGTACTTTTTAATCAGTATTTAGTGATGTCTTTTGTGTAACATTAAAGTATTCTCTCTCCTCAAAGCTTTACACTTCACTTCATCTCTCTGCCTGACTGTTAGAGTATTAATTGATTCTGTCCCTCTTACATGCACCTCTCACTAGTCCCTCTCTCTCCCCCTTTCACTTACGTTCTCTGCTGGTTCTGCCTCTCTCACCAGCTCACATCTATATGCTACCCTTCACCTCTCATCTCTCACTCCAACCTTGTACCTTTTTTTGCTCATTTGTCCTCTTTAAATCCACCCCACCCCTTTAAATCCACCTCCCTTCTTACACCTCCAGCCTCTTACCTTGTCTCGCTGTTTCTGAATCTCTTACATCCATCTCCCTCATCCATGCTCCACACTTCACCTCATCCTTCCCCGACTAATTTTTCTCACTGATTATGCTCCTCTTTCACCCCCCTCTCTCCACCCTGTTGCACACTTAATGGCTCCTCTCTCCCCAACCGCTAATCTTTTCTCACTGGTTCTGCCCCTGTGACAGCAACTTCTCGCCTGCGTCCTTACACAGCATCCTACCTGCTATTGGTGATTCTGCCCTCTAACATCCACCTCTCACACTTCCCCGTACCTCCACTTAAGTCCTCCTCATGATTCTGCTTCTTTTATAACTGCTGCATCCATTCATGCACTATCTCGCATCTTTTACCTTTCCTTCCAGCCTCAATTTTTTTTTGCGGATCTGCACTCTTTAGATCCACCTCTTCCCTCCATGTTCTACTCATCATGTTTCATCTCCCTCCCACCTCTACCCTCCTCTTGTTGAATCTGACCCTATAACATTTACCTCTCCTCTCCATGTGCTGATCTACGCCACTTTTCTCCCCAGTCTCTATTCTTGTTTAGTTTGTTTTCCTCCTTTACATCCACCTCTACCCTTCCACTGTCCCACTCTTTCCAATCCTTTTACCAGTTGCGGCTGGTGCTTGAGGGAGCTAGATCATCGCTGCAAAATATTGATGGGCACAAAAAGAAGCTACTTTGAACAGCTTTGAAAGGCAAAAAGTATAAACACCCAAACTAACAGCCAGTTTGCATATTTACTTTCACCAGTGCTACACTCCTTCTGCACCCTTCACACATTCACAAGCCAAAGAGAAACAGTGCATGCTACCTGAAACGCAGCCCTGGGGAATATAGGAGTATGCTTGGGTGGTGATGTATTTGTAGCTGTGTCGCTCAAAGCCCTATCAGAAGCCATGATAGAATGAAGTTGTAGAAGGGTCAGCCCCTGATCCTATCCTGTCTTCTGGTAGGGCTGTCAGCAAGCTCATGTGCAGAGACACAGACTCTAGGACTGAGTGAACCAGAAGAGAAGTGCTGGTACATAAACCTGTCTCCGTACCAGTTGGTAAGTTGGACTGCCCACTGCTCGCGGTTTCTCCTGTCTGTTTTGCTCCCCACTGGTCAGGATTTTGTTTCCACACTAAAGACTTGGCATGCTGTGCAGGTGGTCATACATTGTATCAGCTTTCTTAGCCTTCGATCACACGGTGTGAAAAACCTTTGAGTAGGGAATCACCTATGATCATACGGTGTCACATTCCTGAGAAGACTGTCACAGCATGTTAGCTTTGAGTGTCCAATAACAGTCTTATTGCACATAAAAAGAAAGATGTATTCTCTAAGTAGTAACCATGATTGTACATTTAGTTTATTTTAAAAGCTACGACAATGAATCAGTGTGGTGTGTTGGCATTATTCTCCCATGTATTTCCTGGGCTGCAGTATTTCCTTTTTCCGAGTTTCAACATAAACTTATTATTTTGTGCAAAACAGTGAGAGCCTTTTGGTGTAAATCAAACCTATATTAATTTGATTGACCTATTTTAGAATTTCAAGGGGTAGGAATACATCTATTGCAAGGAAAAGTAAATGGAACAATAACTTTTGCATTTAGCGCTTAATATCACATATTTACCAGTACTAAGCTCTGAAAATATGTTTTAATGATAGCCAACTAAAACTTGCGACCTGCTGACCATTGCAATTTAAATTTAAATGTAATTCATCCCCTACACAAACCCATAAGTTGAAATGTCGAATTCCTGGATGGTTCCACTGTCTAACGTAGAAAATATACTTTGAGTCCAGACGGAGATAACTTTTAGCATCCTCTATGGTCAGGGTAATTTGGACCCAGATATGGCAGAAATAGTTGCAAAAAGAATTTTCACCCGATTTCACAGTTTTGTTTACATTAGGTCCCACATGCAAATGGCTCTTGCTCCTGGTTTGTTCTCTAGGAAAATAGGAGACAATTCAGGTAGGGTACACATGGAGTTATAATGGTGTACCAAAGAGAAAGGAGCTTAGAGAGCAGAATGTTGCGCACTAGAGAACAGTACACAATGAGTAGAGGTGATTACTGGGGGAGAATGTTGCAGGCAGGAAGGTGTATTCATTGAAAGGGTAAAATGGAGCACATGGGAAAGTGGGGATTACAGAAGGAGGAAAGGAAAAGACAGGAGTGCTATTCAGACTGGTTAGAATAGATCACACATGTGGCTTCATGACCACTTTTTATGGAAACTGAGCCACAAATACTATCTTCTGCCACTTTCCAAAGTTTTCTTGGGCAGGGTGGATCTCCCTAACCACTGGGAAGGGTAAAGGTTGCCTGGCACAACATAAATTATTGTATGTTTCATTAGGGACCTCTGCATTTCAAAGTTCACCAGTCTCTCTTACCTTTTCTGTGTGGATTCTGTTCCTCTTACATTGTTGTCTTTTGCATGCAATGCCCTTCACCTCATTTCTCTACCACCTTGTTTGCATTGATTCTGCACATTACAGCTATCTCTCCTCTTTCCCCAGTCTCCCTTTCCATGAGCCCAGGGATTTAAGCGGGGTGAAAATAATGGGTGGGTCTCTAAAAGAGGTGTGGACTATGTAATTAAGGGCGTAGCTTAAACACAGAATATACATTTCTGTGATTCCCATAGTGATCCATCTGACTGGTACTTTGGTTCCTCTCTCTGCTTTCTGTGTGGTGACCAATACTCCAGGCGATTGAGTATGGAGTATTGAGCAGTGTTGAGCAGTGGGGGAGTGGCAAGCATACCAGCGGAGGCGGAGGCGAGGCAAGGCAGTGTGGAAGTGTGTGGTGTGCGGACAGTGAAGTTCGAGACAGAACTCCTGATCTTTTGAGCGCCCCCAGGCACTGGCACCGGCACAGAGGAAGCAGAGGTGAGCACGGAGGAAAGCAGGGGTGAGGGGTGAGAGCTTGAGCCTGAGTCTACTCCTGCTCCCAAGCAGGAGGAAAATCAGAAGTGAGCAGCGAGCAGTGAGAGCGATGAGTCTGCTTCTGCACCTGCTCAGAAACAACTAAACCTTGCCTACTCACCACCCAGCACCTAGCAGCCACCACCCAGCAACAGTAGAAGTAAGCGGAGATAAGGAGGGATAAAGAGGGGTGCTGAGGTGAGCGGTGAGATCCTGAGTTCTACTCATGCTCCCAGGTACGTCGACAGTGACAACTGAACACCCAGTGATAAGGAGGGAAGCAGAGGGAAGCAGCAGTGGCCAAATAAGGCCGTACAAGGCAGTATAAGATGTGTGCATAAAGTAATGCGCTCAGGGAGAACAAGAGGAGTGCGGGAGGTGGTGTGGCGGAAGCAAAAACTGCAAGCCTGGGCAGCTTCGGCCGATGAGGACAACGATGTCGACTATGTTGCCAATGGGGTTTTTATAGAGAAGCCTGGCATGGAGGTGCCAGGTATAGTAGCACTGTGCCTTGATAGAACTTCAAATTGCGATCAAATAAAAAGGGTAAGGAAGACAGACTTTTTGAAGAACCCGGTGGATGTATTGCTTACATATCGAAAAGACATGCATATTAGGGAGCTACAAAGCCTGATACAACGACAGGCAATGGGGCCTCCCAAATTAGACCCCAGCAAGAACATGACTAAAAGAGAGAAACTGAAACCTTTCTCTCCTTTGGGGGGGGGGGGGGTGGTTAAATACAAAAATAAATACAAAAAAAACCCCGTTTAACTGGGATACCTGGCATCTTAGTAGTGACCGGCTACGTGTGAAGGAATGTAGCATAATAGTAGCCCAGCAAGGGGAGACGCCAGTCATTCAGGAAGCAGGCGACAATGGTGATCCACAATTGAAACTGGTGTCTCCTAATAGTAGTAGGGCGCAAGTGGGGCAAAAGGAACAAATAACTCCGACTTGTTTGGGAAAATAAATCCAGATTCATGTTGAGGTGCATCAACAAGTAGATAACAATATGATATATATGGCTAATTTGGATGAACTAGATGACATAGAAGGAATAGATCCTGTTTGGGAAATTAAAAATGGAAACGGAGTTAACAGAGTTAACGGACGTATTGGGCACTGTTGGTGGTAATGCAGTACCTGTGGCGACAGAAGCACAACCAGAAAAAGTTCATGAATCGTCTGACGATCCAATTCGTTATCCATCCCATGACTTATCTCAGGGAGAGGAGGCCGTTGGGGGTAATACAACACCTGCAAAGATAGAAGCTCAATCAGAAATCGAATATGAACTAACTCAGAGAGAGGAGAGGTTTGAGGTAACTGAAGTGCCAGGGGCTCAACCTGTTGGGCCCCCGGTAGTGGGCTCCCCGGCTAATGGTATGCAAGTTGGACCTCCAAGTAGAGGATCATTGGGGGATAAAGGCCTGGATAGCAACACTTGGGAGATTTTACTTAATTAATTTCAATCGGTGGTCAATGCATTGACATATCAATCAAGTTAGTTGGATATCCAGGTGGATGTTTTAAACACAATGGCGTTGTATATCACAGCGATTGATACAAAAATTGGAGCATTGAATCAGCTGGTCCTAAGGGCGCAGGCAGAGGTGCAGGTGGTGATATTGCCTGAGAATACTTGTGAATGTAGCCCAGTACTGGATAAACTGTCTTCGCTGCCTGGGATGCTGGAACAGGTTCTGGTAGAGATAAAGGGGCAATTACAATCTGCCAAAGAAGTGACGAGCCCAGTAGGTCAGATAGCTTACAACAGTGGGAAACCAGAGGGAAATAAATCTGCCAGAGTAAGTGAACTGGAGAAGAGGAGCCTCTGGGGGAAAATTTCAAGCTTGGAGAAGGCACAATTGAGGAAGAAAGTGGATATAACACAGGGGAGTAATCCGGAAAAAAGCCTAGATAAAAACTTTGACATTTGTGAAAGGCTCTCAAGTGACCAGATATTGCTTAGTACATCAGGTAGGAATGGGTCAGTGGAGCAGGAAGCACTAGAACCATCCACACAGGGGGAAGCAGTCAAGACATGTAAGCTTTCTAAGAGACAGAGAAAAAGACTTAGGAAAAGCCACAATAAAAAAAAATATGTGGAGAATAATCCAGGTATCCAAGGGAAGGTGTATCAAATTTTTTGCCCAAAATTAGGAAATCAAATGGCGCTACCGGAAAAAAAGAATGATGACGAGGTAAGGGAAAATAATGTCGGGAAGGAAAATGAGATTATACCAGCTAGCGCGAAAGGGAAAACAAGGATGAAGGTAAAGGAGAGACAAATGGAAGAGAACCAACAGGGGACTGTCCAGGCCAAATCGGTAAAACATGAACTTACAAGCCAAAGTAAAATAA
Source organism: Triturus cristatus (assembly GCF_964204655.1). Taxonomy (NCBI): domain Eukaryota; kingdom Metazoa; phylum Chordata; class Amphibia; order Caudata; family Salamandridae; genus Triturus; species Triturus cristatus. The sequence goes on along the minus strand of NC_140587.1, from coordinate 656,364,188 downwards.
TTAAGTTGGTGGAGCTTTTGGAAAGATCGCACAACGCTTCGGAAGTAGAGAAAGGCTTGGAGGAGAAAGATGAAAAGGAGATCAGAATGCAAGTAAGGGAACAATCATTAAGGCATGATAATGATCTACAAGGGGAGCAGAGGCAACGACCGCAGCACGAATGTCAATTGGGAAAGAATGACCGAAATGAATTAGGGCAGGTTAAGGATATTCAGCAGGAAATAGTCTGCACTATTCAGCAGGGTCAAAGAGAGAGGTCTATTCGGCCCAGCTCACCTAGTATCCACTGTTAAATGACATCTGTACCAAAATATAAATCCAGGGGTCACTTTGATCGAATAAATAGAGGATCTATGATTCGAATGACCAAAGAAATAGCGGCATTACAACACATAGAGTCCACGGATATACATTCAGTTACATTTGTAAGCAACCCGATGTGGGGAGGTGAGGAATCAACAATGATCACATGGGCGACAGCAGAGGTAGCGGACCAACTATGGGCGGAAAAGGAGAAATTTGAAACACGGGGTATTGAGATGATAAGGGAAAAGGAGGAACCCTATCCACAGTTCCTAAAACCGAATGGTGACGACAGTCGGCTTAAGAGGGTTGGTGAGGAACGTGGTAGGGGAAGTCAAAAACCAACGAAAAGTCTACAAATGAATAATAAAAATCAGCAATTGGGCATAACGTCAATCTTAAAGGGGGCAAGGAGTAGCTCAATCACTCCTTTAAGGGATAATATAACCCTTCAGGCAGATAACTACACAGACGCCATGGTGAGCAAAACTCTCTATTCAAAATCGGATTGGTCTTTGCTGCCGAGTGCTCTGAATGTCAGGACAGACAAAGACTTAAGATACTTACAGGATAAAACCCGTATCGTTGGTCACAAAAACAATGTTGACATCTGTTCATGGAATATAGAGGGTCAGGCAGCAAAGGTAGACGATCACACATTTTTAACATATATTGGAAGGTTTCAGATAATCCTCTTTCATGAAACATGGGCACAAGAGGAAATTAAGTTACCGGCATAGTCATGCTATAGCAGGCCAGCAATTAAAACAAAATTGAAGGGGCGTTCAGAAGGAGGTTTGGCTCTATACGTAACAGTGGCCTTAAAAATAAAGATTGAAGAAGTGGAAATTGATCATTCGAACATTCAAGCAATTACGGTCTGGCCTCTTAGCCCAGGAAATAAGACACCTTTGATGATAATAAATGTATACACACATCCCCTTGGTAGCAGGAAAAAAGACACAATAGATAAGATACTGAGTCTATGGTTATCACAAAGCATGATGAATCCAGCTCCTTGGATCCTCTTTTCAGGTGATTTTAATATGAATTTCTTCCAGGTGACGCCTAGGGACCAAATATTGGATGTAATTGATCAAATTTGGCATATCCCGGCAACCGAAGCAATTAAACAACGATTTGACAGAATTGGTAATGAAGTGGTGAGAAATCTGGAGCATCACGGCCTTTGTTTTTTGAATGGCCGGGTGGATCCGGACATTCCATCTCAAGCGACTCATTTCGAGGTAAAATCAAAAGCTGTTATTAATTACATCTTAGTATCCCTCCCATTATATCAATCGATAATAAGCTACAAGCTGGGCAATTGGCTGGAATGTGATCATCAGCCACAAATGATCAGCCTCAATCTAAATATTACCCGATACGAACAAATGGCCCCAGAGTTAGGGCAGTCTATTGGTCTTAATTATAAGTGGTTAAACTGGTCAGCAAATAGCATACAAAACATCGAACAGCAAGCATGAGACCAGTGGGAAGAAGAGTTAAATAAAATAGATCAAAATCCTTTGACCCTTTGGGAGCACTTCATAATTCACCTGGTAGAGAAAAATGCTGTACGTTCAAAAGGCATGGTAGCAACGGCTACGTCTTTTCCCAAAAAAAGTCTGTTCAACTTAAAATAACGAAAAGGAAATTGAACCATGCCTTGAGGGTCTAAGAAATCATGCATCCTCCAGTGTCAGGAGTGAGATATTACCGAAACTAAGGTCACTCTACAAAAAAGAGGTATGGATACAAACAAAAGCTGAACTAGATCTGTTCTGGAGTAAAATCAATTATGCAGCAAAACGCAAAGACGCACGTGAGTTTTGGAGACTGGTAAATCAAGCCAATGGTAGGAAACAACAACAAGTAACTACAAATATATCGGAAGAAGTCTGGGAAAAGCATTTGGGATCCATGACAGGTGGCATAAGAAATATAATAAATCCAACGGAAGAAGGTTCAGCTGACAACTTAAGGGACAACGACAATCTAAGGGAAAATACCCAGCTAATGATCCAGCATATAGCAGTGGAAAAAATGATAAGTTCCAGCCGACAGAGTAGTGCTCGAGGGCCAAATGGCCTTCCTCAAGCCCTATTTAAAGAAAATCCACAACATTGGGCAAAGAAATTGTCAATCCTATTTAATTATGTTTTGATGAAGGAAGAAGTCCCAGATAAATGGAGGGTCTCAATTTTGGCCCCGATTTACAAAGCTGGGCAAGCCTCGGATCCTGCTAATTATAGACTTATAGCTTTAATGGATTGTGAAGCAACGTTTTTTGATAAATGTCTGCTGGCAGAGCTAACGGCTTGGGTTGATGCCAGTAATCTACTTCCAAGGAATCATACAGGGTTTATTAAAGGCATGGGGACGATTATTAACATTCAAATGTTAGTTCTCATAATGGAAATGGCCAGGCGCCGTAGGATGAATCTTCATTTGTGTTTTATTGATTTCAGCTCGGCTTTCGACACTGTGCAAAGAAATATTCTTTGGAACAAATTATCGAAAATGGGAATTGCACCTAGTTTGCTGAGAGCGATACAATTGTTGTATACCAATACCTGGACGAGAGTAAGGTTGGGACAGGGTACAGTACTTTAAAAAAAAAAAATACGATAAGGGACGGGTTGAAACAAGGATGTGTTTTGGCCCCTACCTTATTCAACTTGTATTTAGCTGATATCTCATTAGGGCTGAATGGTATTAATTCTCACTCACCAACTGTGGCAGGTTTTAAGGTTTCGCATTTACTGTATGCTGAAGATATTGTATTAATAAGCTACACAAAGGTGGAGTTGCAGAGATTAATTAGTGAAAGTGCTCATTATGCCTCTACTCATGGGTTACAGATTAACTCAGAAAAGACAAAAACAATGCTGGTGACAAGGGGGTTAGCTGCAAGACCTATATTGAGAATGGAAGGTTCTGTCTTAGAATCTGTATCTGAGTATAGATATCTGGGTGTTATAATAGATGCTAGGTGTACGGGTACAAATCAGTGAGCTGCACTACAGAGAAGAAATAATTCATTAATTGCAGCATTTGCCACACTCCAGAATAATTTAAAGGGGCTTTCCCTCAATCCATTATTACAAGTCATGTCAGTTAAACATGTTCCATCTCTCGCATATGGAGTAGAGACTTTAAGAGGATGTGCTGATAACACCATAGACAAACTAGTGACAGGGACCTACCGACGCCTGTTTAATCTTCCTCGGCAGACTACACCAGCGCAAATCCGACTTGAATTCGGACTCAAACGACAGAACCTAAACAGCTTAGTAGCATATTTAAAATTCTGCCATAAACTTAGAAGGGATAATAACTCCTCGTTTATTACAGTGGTCTGGGAGGCAATATGTGATAGTAAACATAAGCAGGCTCATTAATATTTTAAACTGGCGATGGACACGTTTAAGGCGGAACAATTATGGGCTTTACCCCTCTCACAGGTGGCTTTTAATAAAGTAATAAATGGGTGCAGTAAAAAATTGTCCTCGTTATGGGATAAAGCAGTACTGGCAAAGAGATCCCATGCGTGGACAGTTATTGCTTCCTACGGTATGTTAAAACCTCAGAGCTATCTAGGAGACTTAAATAGCCAAAGGGCAAAGTTGAAGTTTATGAATCTCCGATTTGGAAATAGTAAATTTCTTGGAGACGCCCCTGCTTGGAAAAAGATGAGTAGTGAGAGGACGTGTCGCCTCTGTAACAACAAGAGAGAAGATATTTGTCATATTATTTGTAGCTGTCCTGCTTTAATAGTTGAACGTAGGAGGCTGCTGAGGTCGGACTTCAATAGAAAGTTTGCAATTCACGGGCAGACTTTTGAAGTTTATAGAAATAGTGGAGAAGAAACTGATTAACTGTGGACAATGAGGATTGTTTTATATATATATTTTTTTTCTTTATTTTCAGCTTTTTGGGAATTGATGAATAGTACTTTTTAATTATGTGGTTTTTAAATAAGGATATGGAATTGATTATGCATGAAAAATGAAGAATTTTATAAAGGTGTTTTTAATTGTAAGTTTTTACTAACTGAACAATACATTTTTCATTCATTCATTCATTCATTCATTCATTCATTCATTCATTCTCTCTGCTTTCCGTGATTGAATCCAGAAATATAACAAAACAACTGACATACACCTAAAAACAGCTAGGAGTATTGGTTTTTGCCAATGGTTGTTAGCTGTTTCAGCTAAATGAGTAACAACAATAAATTATTTTACTTTCACCTTGTTGTTTTGACCAATAAGTAGCTCCTTCACAAACAGTTGCATAGAATCACAACTGGAATGCAGGATCATTGCTCTTTGTGCTATGCAGAGAGGCCATATTTTGAATGATCATGTAATCTGAACACCTTTTTGACCCACAGACAGGCACAGTGTGAAATGTGTACTGCCTGCAGCCTCATCTTCAAAGTGCTCAATTGTAGCCTGTTATAAACACCTTGAGGCGACTCAGTACAAAGAGTGCATCATCAAAGAGTAATCTGCTGTGAAATTAAATACAGAAACACACATGCTGGAAATAGCTAGCACTCTTGGGGAATGCAAGATTAAGTAATGCATGGGAAATATAAACAGGAACAAAATCACTACCATGCATTACCCTAACATCAGGACCACTGGAATTATGCGGCAGGAGAGGGCTAAATTATGTGTCAGGGCAAGTAAATTACGTGGCATAATGTGGCACATTTTGAAATAGTATTACTTCATGTTTTTGCCATTTTTAAACTTGGTAACACTGTTTGGGCATTGGTTATTATCAATTTAACACCCAAATTTAGCAGTGGGAACAGATGGTTGACTATTCCAGCTTTTCAAAGGTCCTTCCCACATGCGGCAAGACGTGTTGCTGAATTGTTAGTAACTTTTGAACCGTTTGAGATAGAAAGCAATTTTGTTGTTAAAATCTGTAGATTATGCAGCAGATGATGGATTATGTGGCAAATGTATAATTATTCAGAAATCGTTGCCAATGCACAATCGCATAATTCCAGTGGCCCTGCCTAACACGCAGCATCAGACTGGGACAGAAAGGGCTTTAAGCGGGATGAAAAAACTGGGTGCTCTTTCAAATGGGCATGGCTGATGTAATTAAGGGCATGGCTTAAAAACATGTAAGCTTTATAAATCTGTGCATAGCATAGCGTGATGCTCGACTGGTATTTTGCTGCTTCATTTATTGCCACCAAATAAATAATACTACAAGTAACATTACACCTACAACAAGCCAGGACTATTGGCATTGTTAGTGGTTATTAGTTGCATAAGATGAATAAGCAACGTCTTTGACAATAACGAGTCTCATTCAAGTTACTTTAAATGCAGCGATGGGTGGCACTACTGTAGAGTTAAGATTTTTTTTTCACTCTGACGGTGAGTGTAAAAATGGAGAGCGGGCCTTCTCATCACCTGCTTTTTAGAACTTTCATTCATTGTGCAGACACTGGATCAATGTTTTGCAGGCAAAGTTAAGGACATGAATATAAGGCCCCTTTTCAATGTCCATATTAATTAACTACTGGGTCTAAGATTTGAGTGATCCAGCAGACATTGACAAGCGCAAAATATAATGAAGCGCGCACTTAGGACTCGGCCCCCCGGGCACCCGGGCACGCCCCCCCCTCCCCCTTGGTGATCGTCATAGGTGGAGTAGCAGGTCGGCAACACGAATAACTTCCGGGTCAACGTTGTGACGTCGTTTCCGGCCGGCACCCCAAGGGGGGGAGAGGGCGGGGGCCTATTTAGGGCGTCTTGCCCGTGTCCTCGCCCTCTCTTTGCTTACTGCGCCGGCCCCGGTACGCAGGGGTGTCCTTTCTAATCTTCGTCGTATTGCGCTGGGTAGAGGACTGGCGCTTGGTGGAGGCTTACGGGACAGCAGCTGTGGGAGTGCATGGCTGCAGGTCCGGACGCAGGAGAGCAGTGGAGTGTCCGTATGGTCGAAAATGCGGCGCGGCCTGAGATGAGGTGATTGAGCCATAAGTGGTGTTGGATTTTGGAGGTAAAGGGAAGGGAGCCTTTGTTGATGGTCTTGCGTTAGCGGTGCGGGAGTGGAGCGTTGGTTTTTGGTCGTGTGTTTCTAATAACGCGGCGGGGGAACTGATCGGGGCATCAGCTGTTTTATGGGCTCACATGAGGTCACAGAGGTATCTCTGATGGGCGCGAATTGTGATGTGTCGGGGAGGGGCGGCCCGGGTGTGCGGAGGTGCGGGCCTCGACGGGCTTGAGGTGCCGGGATCCGTTGTCGCAGTGACCTGGTTCGGTTGCAGGGCTCGGTAGAGGCTCCGTGCGTCGTGGTTGTTTATCCGGTGAATGTTGGGCTGAGGTGAGTGCGATTGTTGAGGCCTCGTTGGGTTGTCATGGCGTTCCGGGTGGTGGATCAGGCCGTGGGGCCTAGTAAACGTGGGGGGCCCGGGTGGTGTCGGACACTGGTGGAGTGCGGTGGTCGCCCCCCAACGCGACCCCCCCACCCCCACATGTTCTTGTTTTCCGGGGCGGAGGGATCGATTGTGAGCGTCAGGAGTCTTTGTTTTTCATGGGAGAAATTCGGGCCTAATGCTGTAATTGTTCTCCATCCCAGCTGTGAAGGCCTTAAGGTAACCTCCTCGGGAATGGTCTTCCTCCCTAATTTGTGGCTGTTTATTAATCTGCAATCAAATGAAGCAATGTTGACTGGTGGAGTATAATTCACCGTCCTGCTAGGCGGATAGATATGTAGGGAGTGAAACTGATCCTTTTCCTCCCAGGAAGTCGGTGTTGGTGCAGTGGTGCAGTGTAAAGGAGTTGTAGACGCGGTGCCTGGGGGCGGAAGTGCTGTGCTATGGGATGCTACTGTGCTTTGGTGCCTGTGTGCAGTGATGCGATGATGAAGCAGTGCACTCCCAGGTGCAGTGCGGTGTTGTGGACTAGTCTGCATAGGATGCATGAAGTTTAGTGAGGTCACTGCCCTCTGGCGCCAATGTGTGGTGTTTCCGTATGGGACACCAACTACTCGGTGTTGTATTTGCATCGCTTGGTGTAATGTTACGGGTTAGTCTTCGTTGGAAGCAGTGCATTGTGGTATTTTTCTGCACATGGAATGCATTTAAAATGGTGATATGTCCCAAAAGTGAAGAGTTCTTGTCAGTGTCACTGGGACGCACTGCAGTGTGTTGGGCTAGTCACCGCAGGGTGCCATGCTGTGCACTGGATTAGAGCTCTCTGGGGGCAGTGGTGGTCCTGTGTATTAATGGGTTGTGACTAGTATTCCTAGGGTTCAGTGCACCGTAAAAACACTCAGTGCAGTGCTGTGGTTAGAGCCCAGTGGATGGATTGTGGCAGGTCAGTCCCCTATGATGTGGTGCATTATGGTGCAGTATTGTCAGTGTCTCTGGGACGCACTGCAGTGTGATGGGCTAGTCCCCGCAGGATGCGATGCTGTGCACTAGATTAGAGCCCTCTGGATGCAGCGCTGGTCTGGGTTCTGTGTATTAATGTGTTGTGGCCTTGTATTCCTAGGGTTCAGTGCTCCCTCCAAACACACAGTGCAGTGCTGTGGTTAGCGCCCACTGGATGGATTGTGGCGGGTCAGTCCCCCTGATGCGGGGCAGTATTGTCCCCCCCCCCCTTTTATCTTGCCTTCGTACCCACATTGTAACCCAATTGACAGGGGTCAGTTACTACATAGTACCAATTGACCTATTTTCCTTGTACTGTATTTTCAGTGATTTTCGTATTTCTCTTGTGTCAGATAGAGAACTGTTCCTGTGCACTCATTGCCGTCTCTTTCATTTCTCTTTCCGGGTTAGATGGCACATCTTCGGTACTTAGTGCAGAGCTAGTAGTACTACTGAGCATATTTAACCTTTGGAGTAGCAGGCCGGTTGTGCTTACAGATTTGAGGTTTCTCCCCCTTTCCCTATTGGGGCATAGAAAACGGCTACAGCTAGGCACGAGAATACTGCTGTGGGCGGCACTGCATGCACGTTTCGCTCGGTATAGGTCACTTTGGAGTGCCTTGTTTCACCTTTCTTATTTGTCGTTAATGAATAATTGCAACCAAATTTACAAGATGGTTAAATTTCACCTTGCAGTGTTACGCCGAAATGTGAGTACAAGTCTAGTTTTTCTTGGAATCTGCTTGGGGCTCGCCCTTAAAAGAAAGTCGGTTTAATTCATATAAGCATGGTGGTGTGTCGGGGTTCCCAAATCTCCCCCCCCCCTTGAAAGGTGTGGGGTCTGGGTCTGGGCTTGCCATGCGTGGCCGAGCTGGGGGCATGGCCCACTACACTATTCTGGGGAGCCAGGTTTGAGTCGCAGCGCTTTTAAGTGCAGGGCTTCTGGGTGAAGCACTTAATCTCCTCGTGTTGGAAAAGAATTGGGTGGGGCCTTGGGTAACGTATCTGGTGCGCGCGCACACGGCATAAACACCCAATAAGTTTGGTCGTACAGCCCCATCAAAATCACAGAAATATACGGAGTAAAAATATTCTATCATGGGGTGGGGTCAGGACTGAAGGAAGTATTCCGCAGTCCACTAATTACTTGTTACCCGGACGAGGGTGGTTACATGGGGTAGACGTTTGATAGGGTACTTTCCTTCGAAAAACGGCAGCAGTCACGTTAAATATTATCTGAAATGTGGGGTATGTAACAGGAAATCACTCCACTGCCTCATCGCCTGTGGCAGATACATCTTCGAGGTCGGTCTGCTTTGGTGAAGGTATACGCGCAGGATGTGTCAGACATCGCCGCTTGGGGGCCCAGAGGGGCGCATTCGTCGCGTTTACCTCGGTGCGATCTTCGGGGGATCCTGCATTTCCATCAGGCCCTCCCCCCCTGTTTTTCCCCTGGGCAGGCTTTGTCGCCTCCCGCTTCGGCGCCTCCCGCTTCGGTGCACGTGAGTCCTGGGGGCTCAATTTCCTTCTTTCATGCTGGCCGGGGTGGGCCGGAGCTGGCATTCCTCTGTTTTTCGTTTGCGTATGTGTCCCGGGGACAGGACCTGTCCCGGCTTATGCACGCAGCGTATGTCGTTATGTATCTAGGGATATAGAGACGGTTCTTCAGCAGGTAGCAGGAAAGGAGGTTGCTTGGTGAGTGTGGCCTGTTTGTTTCGCCCAGCGGAGGCAGCTGGCAGGGACGGAAGGTAAAAAAGCCAGCCCGTAGCTGGCGCGAGGACGCATCAGTGGATGGTTACTTTCATGGGTACAGGTGGGGTAATTCCTTCCTGATGAATTAAATACTAGTATGGGTCTGGGGATGTATCCCCTACGGCAACAGCGGTCGACCGATGGTTTTACCTGATTTCCCGCAGCAGATGCAGAGTAGTGGGGCGCTTGCGAGGGCTCTTCCAGGGGTAGCAGGCTTGTGCGGGCGTCGCGTCCCAGAGCGGTGGGGGAGCGGCAGTGTCAGGACACTGGGTTAGCTAGGGTAGACTGGCCCTCCCCCGACACATTCTTGGTAGCAGGAGCACGTAGCGGCGGGTGGATGTCCACTGAAGCATGCATGCTCATCGATTATCATATCAGTCCCGCATAGTTAGGAGGTATTGCTAGCAGGGCTATTTCCCGCAGCAGACGGTGCGCGTGAGTTGGGTCACTCGATGCAAGATTAGGGAGCCTTGGCTAGCGCAGTCGGTGGAGTGGGGGACTCTTACTCTCTGGGTTGTGGGTTTGTGCCTCACGTTGGACATAAAACGAGTATTTGAGCCGCGTCATGCGCAGCAGGATAGATAGGGCGCGGTTAAGAGTTAGGTAGGGTGGTAGGAGTGGTGTAGACCCTGGGTGGCCTGCTTGTGAGCAGAGCTGGTAGGGAAGGTGATGCGCACTCCGTGACAGCGAGCGCAAGACGTCGTGTGGGACTCCTGTCCCCTTGGTGGGTTATCCTGCACTGCAGAGGTAACATGTCTGACGAACCGGGCCATTTGAATAAGAGATGCGCAAAGCCGGAATATTGGGAACCTAGGGGTCACAGGTCGCTTGGGGTGGGGAGGGGGAAGGGCGGTCTGCCCTGGTCCCCCTTGTGGCGGTAAAGAGGCCACATAGATTGCCTTTACATTGATAAGGGGAGTCCTCCGGCATATTCCGTAGGCCAGCACTGAGGTGGACAGACGGTAAGCTCACCCCAGAGAGAATGGGACACCGGCTGGGGGCAAGGGCGCCAGTTTAAAAATAGGGCATGGGGCTTCCGCCCCTGGTTATTCCCTACGAGCCCCGATGAGCAGCCTGGTGGTGGAGGGGTGGGCCCCTCAGGTGGCGGACCTAGACCAGATGACAGGGGCTCACCCCTCAAGGACGCAGGTGGGTTGCGCCTTGCGTGGTTCTCAGTTGGTTGGACGAAGCGAGCCAGAAGGCCCCTTAGTGCTGGAGCAATAGACAATGTTTTTCTGGTGAATAAATTGAGTTCTGCCCGACTGGCACGAAGCTAGGGGCAACTCGAATATAACTATTGTTTAACAAGTGAATTATTGAATTTGATAACTCCATATCGTATCAAATTGTATGATTTATATATTGTCATGTTTGTGTGATGATTTGTAATAAACATGGCCTTTTTTATCCCACAGCTTTGGTTGTCAAGCATTGATTTGTGGGTTTGGTTGGGGGCAGGGGCTGGGAGCCATACTGGGGGGTACGAGTCCTATGACAAGCGCGAAATATAATGAAGCGCGCACTTAGGACTCGGCCCCCTGGGCACCCGGGCACGCCCCCCCCTCCCCCTTGGTGATCGTCATAGGTGGAGTAGCAGGTCGGCAACACGAATAACTTCCGGGTCAACGTCGTGACGTCACTTCCGGCCGGCACCCCGAGGGGGGGAGAGGGCGGGGGCCTATTTAGGGCGTCTTGCCCGTGTCCTCGCCCTCTCTTTGCTTACTGCGCCGGCCCCGGTACGCAGGGGTGTCCTTTCTAATCTCCCACCCACCCGTCCCTGAAGTTAGAGATTGGGGAGGTGTTGGATAGGGATTAGTGTCTGGCGGTAAAGAGGCCACATAGATTGCCTTTACATTGATAAGGGGAGTCCTCCGGCATATTCCGTAGGCCAGCACTGAGGTGGACAGACGGTAAGCTCACCCCAGAGAGAATGGGACACCGGCTGGGGGCAAGGGCGCCAGTTTAAATATAGGGCATGGGGCTTCTGCCCCTGGTTATTCCCTACGAGCCCCGATGAGCAGCCTGGTGGTGGAGGGGTGGGCCCCTCAGGTGGCGGACCTAGACCAGATGACAGGGGCTCACCCCTCAAGGACGCAGGTGGGTTGCGCCTTGCGTGGTTCTCAGTTGGTTGGGCGAAGCGAGCCAGAAGGCCCCTTAGTGCTGGAGCAATAGACAATGTTTTTCTGGTGAATAAATTGAGTTCTGCCCGACTGGCACGAAGCTAGGGGCAACTCGAATATAACTATTGTTTAACAAGTGAATTATTGAATTTGATAACTCCATATCGTATCAAATTGTATGATTTATATATTGTCATGTTTGTGTGATGATTTGTAATAAACATGGCCTTTTTTATCCCACAGCTTTGGTTGTCAAGCATTGATTTGTGGGTTTGGTTGGGGGCAGGGGCTGGGAGCCATACTGGGGGGTACGAGTCCTAAAGCCCTGCTCCATCTACTTTTACATGCTGATTCTGCTCCTCAGCGTGCACCTTTTGTCTCACTGCCATACTCGAGCCCTATCTGCTCCCACCTCACTTTATTTTGTTTGTCTTACCCTTTCATTCGCCTCTCTGCTTCCTTTCCACTTGTCCTAGGCGAGCAGTTTCCATTGTAATGCGCCGCCATTCTATCTTTTGCTCTGCGCCCAGCAGGATATTCTGCTTTTCATTGATACAGGGGCAGGGCACCCCTTACACGCAAGGGCACTCCAATTAACTGTCTAAGTGCTGTCATCAACATGCAGAAACAGCCATTAGGCCTAGAGATATGGGCCAGCAGGGGAGATTGATAAAAAAAGAAAAATGTCAACTCTTAGCAGGCTCCCTGGGCCTCAAAACTCTGGAGTCTTTAAAGGTGCGTGGCCCTTTGGCTGCGAGCAGGCGCGGGGCCCTGGGCAGCTGCCCACACTGCCCATGCCTAGCTCAGGCCCTGGGTATTATCTAGGAACATACAATCTTTTCCACAAATAATAATAAAATATATACAAGACACCGATCAAGACAATTATTATTATGACAATCGCTAACAAAGGTGAAGAAATGCTAATTGTCACTTTCTCTCACATTGGGAAATTGGAAAATGAAAGTAATATTAAATTCAGAGGGCTATCCTATGTTTAAATCTATATTGATACATCACCCTGCATCCACTGAGTGGCTTCCTGCAGACCATGTGAGTGATTATATTTCAAATAGGTTACATTTGGTGCTGGGTAAACAGACTAGATCCAAATTTCAATTGGAATGCCCTAGGCCCTCATTATAAAAAAGCAAAACCATAACTCCAAATATTTAGCCAAATATGTTAACATTCTTTTTGAAATTTGGAAAATTTACAAGGAAAGGAATAAATAAGGCCTGGATATGATGCCTGATATGATAGGACCCCTATCCCGTATACTGATGACACTAGAGTAGCGCCAGGCTTATAATTGCTAGCAGAAGACCGGAGCCCCAATATTCCAAAGTTCATCTTCATGTATTTCCTTCTTTAATTTAGAACATTCTACCCCAAGTGGGGAATAAATTGTGGGGCAAGAGCACACAAAGGCACCAACCCAACTGGTAAGCCAAAATCCTGGCCCTCGTGTTTAGGGATCATTTAAAATAAAATGTTCCCAAAAAGGCAAACTATTGCTGCAAACCCTTGGGTTGTGTCCATAGTCCAGGTTATTCCATAGAACTTTAGGCAAATCCTTTTCAGGAATTTCATCCTCACCCATTAAAATTTTTCAAGATCTGAACTCCTTTGTATCCCAAGAAGTCCAACCTCTCTTTCTAAAACAAGCAATGCACGAAACAACTGTTCATCCTTCCGAGTTTCTAAGTACTATTTTCCAAGTACTAAAGAAAACAGAAACATGCATCTAGTGATAAACTTATAGGGCCCGATTCACAGAACAAACTTAAGACTAAATCCTAAACTTAGTACCATTCTGGTATTCACAGAATGCACCTAGTACTTCTGGTATTCACAGAATGAACTTACTACTTTTGCTATTCACAGAATGAACTTAGTACTTTTGCTATTCACAGAATGGATTTAGGACTACTAAACTTACGTCCGCACTCGGGCCGGAAATTCCGGCCTGGAGGCGGAGCTTCCGGCCCGGAGGCGGAGCTTCCGGCCCGGAGGCGGGGCTTCCGGGCCGGAGGTGGAGATTTCGGCCATAGCTAAATCGGCCGGAATCCCCACCTCCGGGCCGGAAGCTCCGCCTCCGGCCCGGAAGCCCCGCCTCTGGCCCGGAAGCTCCGCCTCCGGGCCGGAATCTCCGGCCCGAGTGCGGACGTAAGTTTAGTAGTCGTAAATCCATTCTGTGAATAGCAAAAGTACTAAGTTCATTCTGTGAATAGCAAAAGTAGTAAGTTCATTCTGTGAATACCAGAAGTACTAGGTGCATTCTGTGAATACCAGAATGGTACTAAGTTTAGGATTTAGTCTTAAGTTTGTTCTGTGAATCGGGCCCGTAGTATTCCAACCAATTTGTTGTCTACCAACATTTTAAAATGGAGACTATAATTCACCTGAGAGAGTCCCTTCTGTTGGGGTTCTGGGTTGTCTGAACAGATCTTCAAGATGTTTATCTAACTATCCAAGTTAATCTGCACTTCAAGAAATAGCTTCAATTCCAATGTAACAACAAAAGGCAAAAATGTTTTTCTCTTCGTTTCGGATTGTCATCATCATCTTGATGCTTCACATAAATCAAGAATCCAGAGGTTGCACTACTCAGATCAAAGGGCATTCATTTAATGATTTATCTAGATGACATCCTTTTCATATCCCAGTATATTCATACACTACAGTCTCAGATTCTAACCTCATATTCCCTTCACCAGGATTTGAGATTCATTCTCAATCAGGAGTAATCTGTCTTGATTCCCTTAAACAAATGGAATTTTTGAGTTTTCTGATGTATTCAGCAACTTCCACCCTTCATCTACCTCAGTCCAAAGTAAAGCAATAACACTGAAAATTTCCCAAACTCTGCAGACTTCGTCCAATACCCACAGAACTCCATTAAGAATTGTAAGTCTTCTCCGCTCATCGATAAAAGCTATATATCTAGGGCTTCTTCATTATCAAGCCCTTCAGATATTAACAATTAGTCACTTCTGCAGGGATTTATCTTGCACTGATATAAAAAATCTAGATCAGGAATCTCAACTTGCACCTCAATGGTGGCTAGACGACCTAGACTTCTGGAATGGCACAACCAGTGCTTAATTTGAGCCGGTGATTGCTGGTGGAGGCCTCTGTTACTTACTTTGGGGGACTGGCACTTATTTTTCCGCATCAGATATTTACCCAGAGCAAGAGAGGGAAAGACACACAAATCAGAAAAAAGCAGGAAGGGAAAGTCAGAAAAATCATCACAAAGAGAGAAGGGTGAAACCTGCAAGAGTGATATAAAGGTGCAGGGAGTGCCTGGTGGTGGGTTAAAGAGGCATGAGGCGGGTTCCAGAATATTTCTGAGCAGAGCTTCAGGCACTGGCACTCTTGTACAACTCAAGCACTGAAAACAAGTTCCACTTTGGCTCCAGATCTAGTACTAGAGTCATATGCAAGTCTGTCAGGTTGGGGCGCTTGATGTGGTCAATTCTTAATTAGAGGTACATGGTCACAAGAGGAGACCCCCAAGCACCAAAAAATGCTTAGCCATGCTTGCAGGCTCCTGTGCAATTTGGAGTTTTGTAGAAAAACGAGATAAGTTGTTCCATTCTCCCGCGCATTAACAATCTGACAGCAGTGAGATACATAAATCATCTCAGAGGAACAAAATCGAGACTCAGCAAAATGTTTTGGGGAGTTTTACCTCGCGGTCTGGGGGAGTATTTTCCTGGAAATTTCAACACCCTAGCAAATTAGAAATCACGTTATCTCCAAGACTCAAGCTTTTAGAGACTACATCCTTCCATATTCAGGAGCCCTTCCCACAAATGGTGTCTATACGGAATAGAATTGTTTGTCTTGCATCTCAAGTCTCATCTTAAGTCTTTTTCAGCTGGAGACCAGGGCCCAGATTTTCACAACAGTCTCAGAACGCAGCCCAGCAGCCAAAAATACTGCGCTGCATTGCGTGACAGTAAGGGAGTAGGATAGTGCCACATCTACAGAGATATGGCTCTCTCCTCCCCTCTCCCTAGCACTAGTGCAGACGCGAGCTGCTGTGCGCCTGGCACACACCTTCACACCACAGTGCAGGGTTGTGTGCTTGAGTCTACCAGACATTTTGTGCTAGAAGGGTACTCTTCCAATACAAAATACTATGCTTAGACCCTATTTAATACTTTGTATGTGTGCTGCACAGTGCACCATGCATGTAAAGTCAGAAAAGAAAGGAGAAATATTAACATTTCTCCTTTTAACACCTCCTTTCAAATAACTTTTGCCGCTAAACCCTGTCTACTTTTGTTTAAAGATAGGGTTTTGCATCAAAAGGTATGGGTGGTTGCATGGCAACTTCCATGTACCACCCATGTAATGCCCTCTTGGTGCTAAATAATAACAAGCAATGCTTTGCCCAGCTTTGCATTACTGTCAGGGTACTTTCTCGCGCAAAACAAGGTTTGCACTGGAAAGTAAATTAGGAAAGAAACATTTTGTGCTGCTTAGCGTCCCTTTTGTGAGGCTTACCCAGTGCAAAATGTTTGTAAATCTACCCCAGATCTGTTAGCCTTAGCAACCAACGCATTCCTTCAGTATTGGTCTGTGGAAGTCAATTATGCTTTCCCTCCATTTATTATGACCAATAGGGTGCTGGCTCAAGTAAGATGACAGAAAGCATCTCCGATTCTAATAGCGCCTCAGATGTGGTACCCAGATGTCTCAGAACTAGCAGCACAGTTTTCTGTACTAATACCAACCTTTCCAAAACTTCTACAGAGTTCCCAGGCCACGTTCATAATTTAATATTGGACAACACTCTAAAGGTAACTGCTTGGAATGTATAGGAGCACCCTGGTCCACTCCAGGCATTTCATCAGATGCTGCAGACTGCAGCACGAAATTATGGGGCCCTGGTACTAATAGAGCACAAAAATCAGACTGGGATGTGTAGTCAAACTGGTGTCTGGGAAAATCTAATGAACCCTTTTCAGCCGATTCAATTTAACAGTAAATTTACTGGCATAGCAAACTAGTGAAGGTAAACTTTACTGTACAATCAATACTTATTGGTCTCCAGTTTCTACACACCATCCTTCTATCAATAGGACACCAGTTGGAGAACATCCTCTTCTAGGTTAGGTCACCTTTTAAAGTGAGGAAAATGTTCTAATCCTCATCTTCCAAATAACAGTCAGCTGTGGGATGGTGATTTGGTTCTTAACATGTTTATTAATTGGCCAAATGATTCTTCTTTATCACATAAGGTGATCTATGGTAAGCTAAGCATGTTATCATGTTTGGGTTCCATAAAACATCTTCTGTATGTAAGAACATTTAAGCTATTTCACACCAACATGAGTGTTTTTCAATGTTAGAAGACATGCTAAGACAAATTACATTTTTGTTTTCATACTTACCTTCTAAACCAGCCTAAATTCTGTGTAGATAATTATTTAAAAGTATATGAACAAAAGGCTAGCCAACTCACAATGTCCCCTGATACCCAACTCCTCATTTTTTTCAGCAAACCCCACAGAAAAGTTTATTCTCCTATTCTAATGGGACAACTGGACAATGTTCTTGGTGGGTACTGATACTTCCATTGTTGGAGCCCATTTTTCCAGAGGGGCCATGGCATCGAATGCCTTTGTGGAGGGATCATGCTGAGAAGACATTCTCAGATCGGCAGACTTTGTTTGCACCTTCCATTGTAAACCTGTAACCAAGCCAACCTCTTAGGCAGTAAACATGCTTTAAACAACCATAATATGAGCCTCCAGTCTTATCATAAAATGAAGATTTTGCAAGTGTTTAATGAAGTCAATTCTTAATTTCATTAAAGACACTGGGTAAAAATTATCCCACCTCTTTGTTTTATTTAATAATTTTCTCTTCCTCCTTTGTTTAGTGCCAGCCATTCAGACTAATTCAACTGCCTAACAACTTCTCAAACTGATTCAACAATACTTGAGTTTATTCTTCAAGAACTGCATGTTCTAAGATTCTTTATGGCGTGACCATATCCTGGGTAATTTCATATTCCAGAAGTGCTTTCACAGACTTATCCAAGGCACTTTTTACTGTGCTATTAGCAGTTTTTATTATGTTTCTCATTCTACCATTGTTTCACAATTCTTCAAAGCCTTCTTGTTCAATAAAAAGCTATTATAGATGTTACTTGTTGCTGATTGATGTTTCTTCCAATACTGCTATTATTCTCCCATTGTGCTCCACTCTTTGCCCTATGGGAATTTGTGGTTTTTTTTCTTGACTGCTGTAATTGAAATTAAAGCAGGATTAGAGAAGCACAATGCAACGTCTTTAATAAAATTCTGAATTTCCTTCATGAAACAGTAGGAAAATCTACTTTGTATTCACCAGATAGCAGGTAACCCGCAGCATGTATACCCTGAATGAGGTATCCCTAATTATAGGGACAGTTAACCTAATGGGAACTCTCACAGTTGATCCTTGACAGGATGAGAGACAAGACTATAGTTTTAGGTCTAAAAGATGTCATGTTTCTGAGCAAATTCAGCTGGTCTCAATATTTCTATCAATCAATCAATCAATACACTTATAAAGCGCACTACATACCTGTTAGGGTCTCAAGGCGCTGGGGGGGGAGGGGTGCTGCTACTGATCGAAGAGCCAGGTCTTGAGGAGTCTTCTGAAGGCCAGTAGGTCTCGGGTCTGCCGTATTTTTGTGGGGAGGGTGTTCCAGGTCTTGGCGGCGAGGTGGGAGAAGGATCTGCCGCCGACGGTCGTTCTTCGGATGCGAGGGACTGTGGCAAGGGTGAGGCCTGCGGAGTGGAGTTGGCGGGTGGGGGTGTAGAAGTTGAGCCGTCTGTTGAGGTATGCTAGGCCGGTGTAGTGGAGAGCTTCGTGCACGTGGAGGAGGCGCTTGAAGGTGACCCTCTTGTTGACGGGGAGCCAGTGCAGGTCTCTCAGGTGGGGGGTGATGTGGCTGCGGCGGGGGATGTCGAGGATCAGGCGTGCCGAGGCGTTCTAGATGCGTTGCAGCCGTCTCAGGAGCTTGGCCAATTTTCCTGCGAAAGGGCGTTTCCGTAGTCCAGCCTGCTGGTGATGAGGGCCTGGGTGACTGTTTTTCTCGTTTCGGTGGGGATCCACTTGAAGATCCTGCGGAGCATTCGGAGGGTGTTGAAGCAGGATGAGGAGATGGCGTTGACCTGCTTAGTCATGGAGAGGGTGGCATCGAGGATGACCCCTAGGTTGCGTGCGTGGTCGGTGTTGTTTCCAGTGTTGTCGGCCACCAGGAGTCTTCCCAGGCTGAGGGGTTGGGCAGAGGATGAGGATCTCCGTCTTGTCTGGGTTCAGCTTCATCCAATTAAGCAAGGGGGACCCCAAAAGACAGATGGGGGGTGGGAAGAACGGGGTATAGAAATCAATATGAAATGAGAAACAAAACCCACCCCTTCATATATATGGATGGGCCTAAGGCATAGGTCCCTGAGTCAAAAGGCACTAAATTTGGACTGAAAGCACAACCAAAATTACACTAAGTGTTGAACGATACAATGAATAACATAATAAAGCTATATGCAAAAAATATATACATTACTGATTTATTTTATTCTTTTTTTCTTTTTTTCATTTGCATACAGTATAAAATTGAAGTGATCGGATGCTTTTTGTACTTTTTTTTGGAATAAAAAATAAATGGGTGAAATTCCACAAATAAGAAACACAATATACGAAATTGATATATTCAAAATAGCAACATGTCCCACTCCAGATTCAACACACACATACCGGCAATCATTCAGGACAGATCAGGTAATATAAAACAATCAAAATGGCACGATTCCATAACAGAGGTAGTATGGAAGATGAACAAATATATCATCCAGGTGGAAGACACACGGTTGAATGGAATGCAGAAGTGCCAAAAATATATGGGCGCCAACGCGCGTTTCGGTGTAGGACCCAGACCGGGGTCACACCTTCATCAGGGCCCAGAATGGATAGGTCGAGGGGGACATGGGCGATACCTAAATTTAATCCAGAGGGAAACGTATAAAGATTACAAATGTCAGACAGGTAACAAATACAAATAAGTGCAAATAATTTCAAGTATAATAATCAGACATATACCATTTTTGGTGGCAGTCAGCTCAAATAGTGTGCATAAATAGATATCATTATTCAAAATCGGGTCCAATCGGTACCCATGGAGAACAGAAGTGTGGGAGCACCTCCAGATTGAAACATTAGATATATCAACAATACCACAGAATAAGGGTTCCAATACAAGGGCAAGCGATGGGAGAGGTAAAAAGTAGAGGAAAAACAAAAAATAGACAGGGTAAAGAAGATAAAATAGTCAGTAAACAATAAATAGTAGACAGTTTAGCTGCTATTCACTGCAGGGGAAGCACAGATATAAAGGATAATCTTACGTGTATAGATTGAAGCGTAAGTCCTTATAGAGAGGGTTTAAAATAGCGTCGATTAGAAGAGCGTGTAACTCAATTTAGTAATTCATCTCTGGACCAAGGCGGTCTGTAGAAGGCGAAAGACATCATAGGGCATTAGGGCTCTAATCTTAGCTATGATGGGATTCCACAAGATATTGAGGAAAGCTGGGGGGCACGGGGGGGGAGGGAAGAGGGGGGTTTAAATTCAGGGATGGAGGGGACCTACCAGGCGTCAGATATCCGGAAGGAGTGCTCATGTAAACACAGGACGTGTAGTGGTAGGAGCCTATCAATTGGAGAGGCAGGCGTAAGCTCCAGCTTAAAGTAGCTTGCAATTGGTATTGATTAGTCTGTAAAGAGAGCATACATACGAGATGTTATGATAAGGGATAAAAAAAGGGGTGGGGGGTGGGTTGGGGGGGCGGGTTTGGGGGGGGGGGCTTTTGCTAAAAGATAACACAAGATTACCAATAACGGGATTGGAGAGGAGTTAGCGACCACCCACCTGTTTTGTAGGTACAGCGACATATCATCATGGTTAGAAGTAAGTTGTTAGTTTTAATCGTCAAAACATATTCAGCAAACCCAAGAGGGTATGGGGATACTGTTACAGAGCGAAAGCTTCTGGCTGCAGATCGTTTCCTGCAGATAAGGGAACAGAAAGTGCATAGAAGGGCAGTCAGAGGTACGGGGATGGAAATCGATACTAGCGTAGCAGGAATCGCATCGCGGAGACAGGGTCCAAGAGGATACAATCTGGATTTGTTATAGCCGCTCGTGAAATAGTTAAACTGCCTAGTTTTTTAAGGCTGGTTCACTGCCAATAAAAAAATTAATCTAGGGAAGCGCGGCGGAACAACGGAACAATGTACTTACAGGATTACTCGAGCAATATCATAAGTTCGTCGGAGTCCAACCGGGTTGGCGTCAGTGATCAGTTTCGTCCGGAGGAGGTTCTTCGGGTTTAAAAGATCAGGGGTAGATCTCCCGCCAATAAGGGGATGCGTAACGTAAGCTAGCAGAGTAGTAGAAAGAGGACTAAGCCACATCTCAGCAAAGTTCCAGTGGGTGAAGCGTAACGTAAGCTAGCAGAGCAGTAGAAAGGGGACTAAGTCACATATCAGCAGGGTTCCAGTAGGTAAAGTGTGGCCATGTTGGAATGGAATTAGGTAAAGCGAAAACAAGAAAATGGCAATAGTAGTGTGCCATCGTAAAGAAAATTGAGGATGACAAGCAGGGGTTTATACACAATACAGTTTAGGTGGTAAATGGAGTGAATCAATTCAGAAATATTTCATGGGAGGGTCCCCCAAAAAAGGACGAGCAGGAGGCGGGCTAAGAGCACAATGCCAGATTAGATGATTGCATTTTCCCACTGGATGGTCTCGTTTAGGCCGTGGTGGACCGCATCTAGATAAAAGATCCAGAACGTCTCTCTTTTCTTTCTGACGATATTGGGATCTCTACCAGGGGGGAGCGAATTTTTTCAAGGATGGACCATTTAAGGTCCATATCACAATGATTAGCCGACAGCCAATGATTGACTAATGGGGCAGCAGATTTCCTCAATCTAATATTGGATTTATGTTCACACATCCTGATCCTAACCTCACGGGATGTCTCACCGATGTATATGAGGCCACACGGGCATGTGATAATATAGATCACATTAGATGATCGACAATTGGTCATCTCAGGGAGAGTGATAAGCCGATCGTTGATAGTAATGGTGTCCCCCACTAGGGCGTTCGGGCATGCCTGGCAATTGCCGCAGCGGTGGTTCCCCCTGATAGGTCCTAGTCCAGTGATGGCAGTTTGGAAAGAGTTCTTTTTCTCAATGGTTTTCCCTCTAACAAGAAAGTTTTTAAGATTCTTGTTGCGGCGGAAAGCAAACAACGGTTTGGGAATTTTGGTTTCATCATTTCCGATATTTAGGAGATACCATGATGAATTAATGGTTTGTCTGATACGATGATTGATGTTGGAATGTTTGGTAACGCAAACCAGTTTGTCAAGGGAGTTGGTATCCTTGGGTTCGAACATGGATTCTCTGTTGTAGTATCTTGCCCTTTTAAAGGAGTCCTTGATTAATTTATTGGGGTAACCTCAGTTTAATAGTTTCACCTTGAGAATGTCTGCCTGGATTAGGAAGTCCTGCAGTTGAGAGCAATTTCTCCGGATCCGGAGAAACTGGCTAAAAGGGATGCTGTCCCTTTGGCTTCTGGGATGGTAGCTGCCATATTCTAGCAAGGTGTTCCTGGCAGTGGGTTTGACATATAATGATACACAAATTGTGTTCTGGTTGTGTTGGACCCACACATCTAGAAATTCCACCTTTCGATTGCTACGGTGTTCCGTGAATCTCAAATTGATGTTAGCAGCATTCAGCCAAGCAACGAATTCATCGAGGAGGCTGTTGTCGCCGTTCCATATGAAAAAGATGTCATCAATGAAACGTGACCACACTCGGACATTTTCATAGAAGGGTGCGAGCTCGTTGTAGATGTTAATCTGTTCGAAGTATCCCATATAGAGACACGCGATACTTGGGGCACAGGAAGCCCCCATGCTTACGCCCTGTATTTGATGAAAGTAGTTATTATCAAATTCAAAATAGTTTTCATTCAGGACAATTCTCAAGCATTGAATGATAAAGGGGGCATTCGTAATTTCGATTTCCTTAGCCAAAATCTCCTGGATCACCAAAAGTGCTTCATTCTGGGGTATGTTGGTATATAGGGCTTCCAGGTCCAACGTGACTAGCAACTCTTTTTCTGGATCAAATGGAGTGTTTTCAATTTTAGAGATAAAGTGGCCAGTATCTCTCACAAAGGATTTGAGTTTGCTGACCAACGGTTTCAGGAAGCAATCTACATATTTGGCAAGAGGTTCCAGGGCTGAACCAATGGTGGACACGATTGGTCTAAGAGGAGGATCACAGATGTCTTTGTGGGTCTTGGGTACCCCGTATATGATGGGCATACGGGTATATTGTGGGGTCAAAAATTCCGCTTCCTTGGCACAGATGAAATTCCTCTCCACTGCAGTTTTAACCATAGTGAGGATACGCTGTTTGAGGTTGGGTTCAGGGTTTCTCAAGATGCGTTTATAGTGTCTAGTAGATGACAATAGACTGTTCATCTTCTCAATATAAGCAGGGGTGTTCAGAATGACGATACCACCCCCCGTATCACATGGCTTAATCGTGAGTTGTTTATTCTCTTGTAAGGATTTCAAGGCATTCTGCACAGTGAAGGATAAGTTGCTGTCAGGTTTGGGGACATATTTGATGATTTTAGCAATTTTCATGGAGACCGTTTTTTCAAAAATGCCGACCTCTCGTCCAACTAGGTCTAGGCTAGGGGTAAAGTCAGACGGGGGCCTCAACCCAGATAAATTCTCACTGGTATCGGGGGAAGGTCTATTCAGGAAGAATTTTTTTAATCTGATTTTCCTGAAAAAGGAATGCAGATCTTTCATGAATTCAAATTTGTTGAATACGGTAGTAGGGACAAAGGATAGGCCCCTAGACAAAAGGGTCATAGCCTCGGGGTCAATATTGGACACAGATAGGTCAAAAACCGGAATATTGGTTAAGTTTTCCAATATTGGTTGTGTCTTGTCTGAATATACATTTGTGGTTGGCCCCGTCCCTGACCCTGATGGTAATTCCTCATTCGAGGTGTCCGGGTTCTTGGGCGGTAATTCCCCCTGCGGCTGCCTAAAAAATGGTCAGACATTGCCGGTCGATCAAATGATTCATGTCGCAGTTGATAATTGGGGTTGTATTCCGTTTCAAAATCTGCAGCTCCTTCACCCTCCGAATCCGTGGTGTCCGAAAAAGTCGTGATATATGAAGGGGTGGGTTTTGTTTCTCATTTCATACAGGGTTCAGCTTCAGTCGGCTGTTCTTCATCCATTCAGCGACGTCCTTCATTCCGTCATGGAGGTTGGTTTTGGCGGTGTGAGGGTCTTTAGTGAGGGAGATGATTAGCTGGGTGTCATCGGCGTAGGAGATGATGTTGAGGTCGTGCTGTCGGGCGACGTGGACGAGGGGTACCATGTAGATGTTGAACAGCGTCGGGATGAGGGAAGAGCCCTGGGGTACGCCACAGATGATCTCGGTGGCTTTGGAGCGGAAGGGGGGGAGGTGGACGCTCTGAGTTCTGCCAGAGAGGAACGATGTGGTCCAGTCCAGGGCCTTCTCTTGGATTCCGGCGTCGTGTAAGAGTGTTCGTAGTGTGTTGTGGCAGACCGTGTCGAAGGCGGCTGACAGGTCCAGGAGGATGAGGGCTGCTGTTTCTCCGTTGTCAAGCAGGGTCCTGATGTCATCGGTGGCGGCGATGAGGGCGGTTTCGGTGCTGACATGAAGCTTACTGTCAACGGTAAAGCCAACAGGCTTTGTGTTAGTTATAAATGCTGGGGAGATGCTGATGCGGGACATGAACTTGGCAGTGGTTGGGGGAAAATATAATGAACAGAATCCTTGAGGTTTCAATGTGATGGACAAAGAGAATAGTTCTATAGCCTGGACAACGCCTACCGCATTTCAGAGTACTAAGTTTAGAGACTCAGGTGACATTGCGTTTATAGAGGACAAATAACAGGTATGTCCAGGTTCGTAAGAAATGTGTTAATCTGCGCCCATAAATTGACTCCATCCCTAGCGCAGATTACAAATTTTACGAACTCAGAAAGGCTTCCAAGTGGTGCTCCTGGAAAAGCTGCAGCACTGAAAATCAGGGCTCATATAACATTTTTTAAATACAAACTTTCAATTATTTCTGAAATAGGATAGGCGAAGCTATCAGGCTAAGATGATTAGGGCTATACCCAAATTCTGGATCGCTTCAGTGTGCACAATGTCGCCAAAACTCTAGTGAGTTTCGAGTTTATTAGTATTAGACGCACTACATCCTCACACAATCTTATTTTATCAGTTTTGCTTTTGTCATTGCACTGTTCAGTTTCCTGGTAGTTTACCTTTTCAGTATTGTGCAGGAAACGCTTATTTTACTATTTGAGCTAAAGGATATGAAATGTGTTGTGCTCCAATACATTACCAAAAGATGCTGCATTCAGGCTACTTTTCCTTGAGTGTGACTGGCACCCGGGCCTTTTCATAGGCACAGGAACAAAACCCCATCAAAGAGGGTTCCATGCTTCCATGAAGGGTGAGGGTAAGTGTGAGGAACCACGACTAAGAGAAGCTTAACAATGCTCCGCGAAACCAGTTATTAGTGGACCAAAATTGGGTGAAGCATAGTATCACAGAATTTATACTGAAACCTACACTTCAAATAACAGCTTTGAACATCATCATAGTGTTAAATGCACAACCAATAATTTCCTTCTAGCGGTTTAAACTGGAACAGATAATTGTTCAAATTGTCGGGGGGAAAATCGGTGTTCTGTGTTTTATGCAGGAGACTGCCTATAACAAAATTCCAATTTCCTCCAAAATGAAAAAAAACATTTGGATAATGTGAGTTAGTGGGAATTTAGAAAACTTTAAATCTCTTCCCATGAATATTTCAAAGGTTGACGGGTATAATAAAATTGTGAAATCATATGCCAGAGTTTCTTTAAAGAAACAGTGGAGGAGGGACCCAATATAGAGAATTACAGGTGACTGTTTCAAAGTATTTTAACCATCAACGGGCACACTTCGGAAAGAAATGGTCAGATGACAGGAAACCATTTTGAGCAAGATAAGAACGTATTTTTAGATTTCTACCACTAGGTGGAACCAGTGACTTAAGTTCAGTTTGTTCTGCTTGAAACCAAAGGTGAGACATGCATTCTTTGTCAACACCACCCTATAGAGGCAGAAACACCTCGTTTAATTAAATCCACGGAGTTTTCAGCAGTTTTCCCCTCAATTAATGGAGAGTATGACTCATATTCAGTAAAGGTTTGCGGGACGGTAGCGAGACGCAAAAGATGCGAACTACTTACCACTGTAAAGGCCCGCTCGTGCGGTATTAAACTGGATTGTGTTTCGCTGATGCAAGCTTTAGCAAATATGGACTTTCACTCGCAGGGCTCAAAATATGTGCTGTTAAAAAAACGCATTGAATTCTCTGCAGCAGGATTTAATGTAGTTAATTAGCATTACATTTGAGGCCTAAGACAATGTCTTAATTATAACAGGAAGTGACAAGGTGAACACAGTCATGTCTTTTGTTCTGTTCCAAAATTGAACATGGCTGACCCCTTGTCTGTATTGTTATTTTATTTTCTCCACGAAAATATGTAAGAACAGTAGGGCTTTCAACGCTTACTAACCCTTTGAGATTAGAGAATAGGGTTTCGTTAGTGGTTTGTTTTGGCTCATCTTGAAGTGATGCTGCTTTTAAAAAAAGTCACCTTTTATTCGACCTTCGGGTCAATCTATGCCCAGCCAGCACTACCATACAAGATAAAACTAATGTAACAAAGTAATGAAATAGCATGCAAATCCTGATAAAAGGGTGGCAATCTGAGCCATCCCGCATATAATATTAGAATAACATATTTTAATAGATAAACCCTATTCATTTTGACCTCTGTAGTGTCCTGCGAGACACGTTCTAGTGTCCCGCAGGAAGCTGTCATACCAGCCACTCCCTCGAGGGCTGGACACACTGCACCCCCACACCAATCCATCACTGGTGCAACGAGTGACGTGGCCCCGTCAATAAAAGGGCCCGAGTGCACGTGCTCGTGGCCAGTTACTGCACCAGACAGTCCAGTGTCCGTATCACTTATTCACCTGCCATGTGGGCCTGAGGCCCAACTTTACAACCTATAGGTGGCTCTGTCGGACACGAACGGCAAAGGCCAAAAAAAAAAAGAGATATTTTTGTGCTCATGTGAGAATTAGGGAGTAAAATTGAATTCCCAAAATAAACACTGGGGGACATATTTACGTGCCCCATTTTTGATTGCGGACACGTAACGCCACCTTGCATGGCCCTGAGAAGCTTCATAAATCGTGGACCTCATTTGTGAGTAATTGGCTTAGGGCAGTGCTACAAGTCTTCGTGCTGTGCTGTACTACGCCAATGTGAAAGGGCAGGAATGCACCGTATTTATGAAATACGGTGCATTCCTGTCCTTTCCCCTTACGCTGGCGCATAATTTGCAGCCTAGCACCAATGTAGGCACTTGGTGCAAGGGTACCTTTGTTGCAGGTAGGACTGTTTTTGTGCAGGAAGGGGGACCTAGCTGCACACAAAAAACATCCTGAGAAGAGTTTTCCTCTTTCTGTATGTGGTGCATAGTGCAGTACACATAGAAAGAGGAACAAACGAGGAGAAAGAAAAATATTTTTTCCTCGTTATGCCTGCTGTTGGGAGGTGTAAGGTTTTGGCACTGCCCCAGGTTTACGTGATTAAGTAATCTGGGGCAGCGTCAAAATCCATGGATGGTGTGTGGGAAAACACAAAGCCCATGGAACACTTCCTTGACGCAGAGTAAGGCAAGGCAAATGGCCTCATGCGCTGTTTTGTCTTACTCCATATCTATGAGGCCATGCACAGCCAGAGTGGCTTTGCGTCACCTCATATATATAATTGAGAGACTTACGCCGACGGAGCATCAATAAAAGTGACTCTCCAGTGGTGCAAGCCTCTCATACCTAAGCCCCCTAGAGTAGAGCAATACAGCGCAAATCGCTGTGTTTACTTACTCTGCACCAGGGAGGTGTTCCATGGGTGTTGCGACGGTGTTTCCATACAATATCCATCAATTTGTATGCTTTCCCAGATTTATCATAAGTGGTAGACCTGAGAATGCACCAAAAAACTACGCTTCCCAGGTGAGGCATAACGAGGAGAAATATATTTATTTATCCTTGTTTTTTCCTCTTTCTATGTGTGCTGCATTAAAAAGAGGAAATGCCTCATGGGGTTGCTTTTGTGCAGGAAGGTGCCCCTTTATGCACAAGAACAATCCAACTTACAATACAGGCACGCTAGTGTCATGGTACAAGGGTACCTGCATTGGCACTAGGCAGACAAAACTGTACCAGTGCAGGGGAAAAGCAAGGAATGCACCGTATTCTATTAAATATGGCGCATTCCTGCCCTTTCCTTGCCATGCTGTGCAGTGCAGCAAGGTAATGCGTCACTGCACTGCATGACAATCTCATAAATATGACCCCTGCTTTGCAGATGCTGTATACTTTTATATGTGCTCGTTCTTACTCTTGTCCTACATTCTAAGTCCAGAAAAGTCAAAGTCTGAAATGCTTAGCACCCAAAAATATCATTCCTGGAACTCCTTTTCTGGGTCAACCCAAAATTCGCCTCATTTGTGTGAATTGAAAAAACTTGTTGGAGACAAGTTGCATTGAAAATACGTGCTCATATTTTGTAATCTGGGGTGCAATTTGCACTATGTTGTTTGGAGAGAGTAAAAAGCACTCTGACACACATAGGTGGGTTGAGTTTTTGAGGTCTGGCATTAGCCTAGACATTTCTAGACTTTTTGGGGCTGATTTACAAGAGGCCTGCGGTGCCGGAGTGTCACTTTTTTTTATGCTAAGGTTACGCTCTCAGTCATGTCTATGCGGTGACGCAAAGCTACCCTGCGTGGCTTTGCATGGCCTCAAAATATGGAGTAAGGCAAGGTAGTGCAAAGCGCTGCATTGTCTTATTCTGCTTCACGGATGTGTTCCATGGGCGTTGTGGTGGGTGATCCCACACAACACTCATGGATTTTTACACTGCCTCAGATTTTAAAAAATCACATAATGTGTACATGTGTTGAGTGTCACGGCTGAAGATGGTATCTTATGCCGATGATACTCAGCTGATTATCACCTTCACACAAGACGAAGGTTATGCTGCCTCCAAGTTTAAATTATGCCTGGTCGATCTGACGAAATGGATGGATTCCAGCTGCCTCAGACTGAACACTGGAAAGACTAAGGTCCCTGTGGTTGGCAAGCAACCATCCATTTGGTCCTCTATATGGTGGCCATCTGAATTACGGTTGGTTCCTGCTCCTAAACCAAAGATAAAAATTCTTTGGTTGTGGTTTGACTCACCACTGTCCTTTGATTACCAGATCTCTACCTTGGCTTACTTCTGCTTCAGCATCTTGAAGAGGCTTCATAAGATTTTAGAGCTTCTGCCAGATTCGACTAAGAAAACAGTTATCTAGCCGCTTCTAGTGTCACGTCTGGACTACTGTAATGTTCTTTATCTTGGTGATTCTAAAAAGGCAGAATAAGAATGTTGCAAAAGTTGCAGAACACTGCGGCCTGAATGATTCTGAATATTCCTAGATGTTTCTTTTTGGGCCCTGCCCTTGCTAAGTTCCATTGGCTTCCTATTTAGGCCAGAGTAGCTTTCAAAGCTCTGTAATTCTGTCACAGAATCGTAAATCTAAAAGGTCCTGGATTTCTGTTTCCCCTGATCAAACTTTATCTGCCAAATCGCTGCCTTAGATCTTCTGGAACAGCCAGGCTTATAATACCCAAAAACGCATATAGCTCATTTGGTTGGTAGCTCCTTCAGTCTTCTTGCGACAAAGATGTGGAATATCCTCCCTTTGGACCTCAGAATGCAACCTTCAGAAATTGTGTTTCGTAGAAAGTTAAAGACCTAGTTCTTCAGGCGATCAATGGTAATTTAATTGTTATGGCTGGCTTTCTGAATAGATTGAATTGATTGCTGTTAGGAGAAAATGTAGCGCGGGGCACTCCGTATTGGAGTAACCAGGTGCGTTACAAATTTCTAACTAACGTAACATAACATAAAATAGTTCTAAGGAGCCAGGCGTAACACACTTCACCACCTGCTTTAGCCTCCTCATGGCATGGTCAAAGGTTGGGAGGTGGAGTGGTTACATCTGGGAGGAGACTAAACCCCTTTAGTCACTTTTGAGGCGGGTCCTCCTTAATATACAACATAGCTCCAAGGATTGTCCTTGTTGTGTAATCTTGTACAGAGAAACCCACCCTACTACTTACCCTTATTGACATGTTTGTGATTACTGATGTAATGCAAGTGTTGTGAGGTTTTATTTTCATTTATTCTGTGTTGTAGGCAGAGTTACAGGGTGATTTAAATACTTTCGTGTGAAAAGCAACCAACCACAAGAGCCCATATGGACTTCATGCCAATACTTACGAAAGGGACCCTGGATAGTGCCCTGTTATTCCCACTGGCAAGCCTGAGCATATAAGGCATTACCTGGTAATGTTCTGTATCTGGTTCTGAATTTTTTTCCTGGACTATGGGGTCCACGTGTGGGGCAAATCACCAATGATGCAGCACCACATGTGTATTCCTGGTTGTCATTGGCTAATAAGGTGGGTAGCCAGCTTACGTTATATCATAACTGGCTGCCTTGGATCCCCTGTATTAACCTATTACCTTACCAAATAAACCTGCAACATAACTTTCTCCAAGCAAAGCTGGTGTGGTTTTAGTCATTCGCTTGTGGACTTCTATTTTTTTTGTATGCTTATAGTCAGTGCAATTCAGGGCAGGGGCGGCTGGTGACATTTTAAAGTGGTAGGGCGTAAGATGATTGGTATACTTCACTGTTGCGAGCGAGCGCAGCGAGCGAGCCCGAACCCCTATAAGGAGGGTTCGGGGGGGTTCTCCCCCCGAGAAAATTTTGAAAAAAGAGAAGAAAAATGGTGCATTTTCAAGCAAATTTGAGAAAGCAGGAAGGTTAATAAAGCAATTGTGAAAGTGCAGGTATAACATTAATAAAGAGATGTCATATAACATAGGTAGCTGCTTATTCAGTGTACAACCACAGAGCTTCATAACAGACTTCGAGATACAATGCATTTCTGAGTACCTCACTCACAGATGTTTTTTATTTAACAAATAAACTGGTTGCAAAGTAGCAGCATTCAAAATTGTTTACTTTTTGTAAATGAAATCAGCACGTCTCTCTCTAAGAGCAGCAAACTTTTCAATAACTTTTGTGTTAAAGTCCGGGATTTTCTGAACTAGCTTGCTCTCTACAGAGAGCATTGCCAAAGCATTGAGTCTTTCCTCAAGCATGGTGTTTCTCAGGAATGTCTTAATCCTCTTTAAGGCTGAAAAACATCGTTCTGCCTCGACTGTTGTCATAGGAGTGGTTATGACAATTTTAAGTAAAGCCACTGTCTCTCCAAGTGACTTTTCCATATTAAGTTTATGAATTAAAGCCAGCAAAGACAAGGCACTGAAAGGTGATAAAAAAACACGTGAATTTGCGTTTCAAATGTCCGATCCTGCTGCAGCACACTTACAAAGCCCACACATGACAGTAACTCGATTCAAGGCCCCATTCTCCCGATTTTTTTTTTTTACAATCTCCCACTTTGCTCTTCTGAAATGGTGGCATGTACGTTTCAATCAAATGTCCGATCCTGCAGCAGGTTTTATGACAAACAGCAGAGTAAAAATCTTACAGTCAGCAGAAAAGGACAAAAAAGTTTCATAAACTCAGCAAAGCACAATACAGAATAAAACTCCACCACATCCAACACCACAGCCGAGCCACCCCCATCCATTGAGCACTGAAGCCTGCGCTGCTGATACTTACTTGGGCGCTTCACACTGGGCCTTGGCTAAAGTTATTTCTAGATTGGACCACAGAAATGATGCGACTCTGTCGCTTTTAACAGACTTGACACACTCTCAAACACTTAATGCATCATTTTCTGCAGTTCTAAAGGCTCACGTTAATTTTATTTTTTGCATATTTATATAGCGCAAACTCGACCCGAAGGTATTGGAGCGCTTTACATAATTAGCACCTATTTACATTGCACATTCAGGCATGGGGAGATTAAGTGATTTGCCCAGAATCACAGGACGCGACCCCGAGGTTTCCAGCACCAAAGTCGGCAGTCTAGTTGACGGACCACATCCTCTCCCAACTGAAGAAAGTGCCACCTTTTAAGTCCTGCACAGGAAAACATAACACCCTAGGATCGTGGTGGTAATACAGTGAGTGCTTCTGTGTCCAGTTGGGGTGGTATGTAGATGCATAGGATATTATCATGTTTCCCCTCTACCGATCCCTCAATTCCCACATAGTCACCATGTGACTCCTGGAAGGTTCACATCCCCACGAGCCGGACATGTTTGTGAAGGGGTATGTACAACCCCCCTAGATCCCCTAGTGAAACCAGTGTGAAAGACCTGGTCATAGCCAAATCTATGTAGGAAGTGGCAGTTGGAGACTAGTAGGTGGGTGCCCTACATTAGCAGTACTTCTGGTGTGAATCATTTGGCAAAGCTAGGGACTGCCATGAGTTTGATGTGGTCAAAGAGGCCGTTAATATTTCAAGACATGACTTGAAAGTCAGCCAGGGCTGGTGGTCCTACGCGAGGCAATATTTGAAAATCAAGAGACTCTCAATCACAGTTGTTGTAACTGACTTTTGGGGAGCGTGGGGTGAACCACGCGTGAGCAGCAGGAGTGTAGAGGGCTGGTGAGACGGGGGCTCGTGGAGGTGGGCTCGCGCAGCCCAGAACACAAGGGATGATGGCGAAGAACATTTACAAAGTGTGACAATATTTCTTGGTAATAGTATTCTGTATTTGAGGGTGTCAGTAGGTACTGCATATCCCAGGTGGCGGCAGATTCCAGCGCACTCTGAATACATCCCCTAGGACTCCCTCCCTCTGTGGCAGTCCTGCAGTCAGTCACCCACTCCTGACCGCAGCCTTCCCCGCCCCAAGTACACGCTCTGACCTTATCCTACGTCTACCGCTGCCCCCACCCTCCTTTCCCGTAGAAGAGGCACGGCTCGCTTGTCGCCCCAGGATCGTCACATCCAGGCATGCGGCCGGCTCTCATCCGGTTTCACAGCCGCTAAAAGCCTCAATTAACCGCGCATTAATTATTCAGTACGTGGAAGGCGCGAGCCGCTGGCTGAGGTCTGGTTACAGTTTACACCTCTGCTTCTGGGGGAACAGTAGAGACACTAGTACTAGTCTGATCCGGAGAGGATGCAGACAGTGTAGGCACTCCTCAGACTCCTTGGACACCGATCACAGCCTCCCCCAAAAGACAGGGTCCCTGTGCAGCGCCCCTGGGGCCTTACATTGACCAGAAAAGTCCCATTGGTAGCTGAAGTAAAGTAAAACACCATCGCATTACAAATGCTGGGGAAACCACATCGAAAACGACAGTACTCACCAAGTCAGGGCCCAGGGGGACAACAGTAGAGACTCAGCACTGCAGTGTAGTACTACACAACAGAAAAAATTGTCACCACCACCACCACGACGAGTCGGTCGGTCGGAGTCAACCCACGAGGTGTGTACGCAGAGGCAGTGGCACCACCGCGTGCATGATGACGTGACAGATTGATGCATTGAGTGCGCAGCGCACCTCATGGCCAATCACTGTCACTGTGTTCAGACTAAGCCACAGTGATTGGCCATAGTTGCGCGGCACCCAATCCAGTTACTCCTAGGCTGCCGAGACAGTCTCAGGCTCTCTCAGCCAATCCAGAGACGCTGCATTAGCAGCGCCTGCCCTGGATTGGCGAAAGAGCACGGATAGGGCTCGCCCGGAGGGGCTGCTGCAGAGGCAACCCTCAGCCTCTCGACCCCCTCCTCTCACTTAGTAGTACACATGGCTACAGTGCGGCGAATGCGCATGCTCGTGCTTGTCGTGAGACAAACTCGAGCATGCGCAGATAAATTGCGAGCCGCCCGCTGCCGCTGTCAATCAACTCACTGTGTCACTGTCAGTGCTCGCCTCGCCCCCTGGCCCCACCCCCTTCATTGTCCGACGCTCGCATTCATTGCCTTGCAATAATAATATATTATTGCATTGCTGGTCTCAGTCTGCGACTCTGCGTGCGTTCGTTCGCGGTAAGTGGGGCTCCGCCCCTGCGCCCCAATGGACGCACCGCCACTGATTCAGGGTGTGGGTGCCTTGCTATGGGATATTGGTGCTAAGTTAACTCCAAGCTGCTGAAAGCATTGCAGTGCCATACAAAGGGCAACTAGTGCGTTCTTCAAGTGCTAATTGTGTCACATAATGTGACATAAAATAACGTTACCTAACATAACATGAACATATTGGAATACTCCGTCTGCTTCAGTTAGCTGGGGATAGCCTGAAGGGTGGCTGACTCAGACTTTCATACTTCTGTGGTCGATGCATTGAAGACCTTGAATTTGGCAATAATAGCAGCACAATTGTGACGGTAATCGGTGCTTTAAATGGGCCGGTACTGTCCGGTACGGAGTACCGGCACTTTGTTTTTTGAAAGGGTGTGTACCTGCACTTCTCAAGAGAAATGCCATCTTTAATTGGCGAGTACCAGCACTTCTCAGAAACAAGCAGGTACACGGTTACAGAGTACCTGCACTTCTATGTTTCCATTTCAAGCACTTACAATAAATATGGCTATATTGAAAGTCTGTGAATGCTACGATTTATTTAGGCCGTTCTACATCCTGCTGGAAACTGCACGTGTAAAAACGAGAGCAACACTTTTTTGTAATTGAGTCAGTTTTAACCTAATCATCACAAACAATGAAGGCCCGTTCCGGGAAACACCATCAGATAAAAACGATCGTGAAGTGACCTGTCTCTGCGAGTGTATTCCGCGTCGGCACGTACGACGCTAGAGCCGTCACTGCTCGGAGTTGATCCAATCATGGCCCGGCTGATGCTCTCACACCTCCAGCAGTTAGGCTGTTGACGCTGGCGCGGTCGGGGTCCAAGATGGTGGCAGATCTCCAGGCAGAGCCCTCATTGTATTGGACTGGCAGCGGGGCGGGCCTGCCGGCCGCATTGTGTTTTAATCATGTGTGTTCATTAGCGCTGGCTGTGGCATGAAAGGCCTGTTTACCTTCTCCTGCCGGGATAAGGTGTAGCTCCCAGTCAGGCTGGTGGGTCGGACATGTCCCTGGTGAGGCGGGATGGTAGGCTCACTTGGCGCGGGGTGCGTGAGGGAACTTGTCAGACCCTCGTTTTGTAATCTCCTCAACGGGGCCTGCCCCCTGTAACCGCGCACCTGAGGAGGGTGGGGCGAGGGTGGGGCGAGGGAGGGGCGGAGTGTCTGGGCAGTAGGCCCTGGAGCCTGCCCCTGCGGTGTGAGCACAATGAAGGCCAGGATTAGGCCCGAATCACGAAGGATATAGCCACCCCCAGACTCCTTCGCGAGGCAGCCGTGGCCAGGCTCGCACATTAGCTGAAACAATGTTGAGGCATAATTCCAGATTAGGAAATGCGATTACACTGATAAATTGATCATCAAGAAAAGGCTTGAGGTTCACCATATCTGAGCATTGTGTGCAGCCCTGGTGGTATCTCTTGCATTGTGTGTGCTGGGATTGAGAAGGTGGTGCAGCAGCTCAGAAGCACCCCCCTTTTGACTATGACGATTAAAAGATGCCCTTTTATCCAGTTTGCAAAATGGCGTACATTAGAATCCTTTATCAATAGCCTGAATTGTGCACGTGCCTTTCTTTCACACATTGTTGGCTGTTTCTGCTGCCATTCTTAAGGTACCTTGTACCATGCATCAAAGATGCGTTCTTGGAAAGTGATTGTAACTTGAACATTTAAAGACACAACTTTTGGGCAAAGCAATCCTTAGTGCAGCAGGTGAGATAACACCTGGGCCCAGGGGTCTGAAAGGCCAACTGCTTTTACTACCCTTAGAGATGTCGAGAATGATTAATTGGAATCTCTGGGCTTCCAGCAGATTTCAAGGCATCTATCTTCTCTGTCCTAAAATAGCTGACAAGCAAAGTCAACCTCCCTGAAGACAGGAGTAATGTTCTAATGTCACAGTTCAATGAAACCCCGCGATGTCCAGTTGCACTGACCAGTCACCAACATTTTAATAAAGGTAGAAACAGTGATAGCAGTTAGTTCTCAAGTTGCCACTTCATTTCAGTTATCTCTTTTCATATTTTACCTAAAGTTTCAATAAAAATGATCTTAAACTTTAAACTTCGGATCCCCCTAAAATCTGATCAACATCACCTCCAGAGATTCTAGGATTGTCTGCATGGTCCCAAAGAATTAGGCTTGCTTCAGATTGGGTTATTTTTATTGATATTTCATTTTATTTTGGGGAATTTAGTGCAGGCAGAACTCCAAGGAGCAGTAGTTTTACACATAAGATTTTTATTGTAGCAGGATCGTCTCGAGCCAAAGACCCTATACCTAGAACTGTATAGTCCTGCTAAAACTATGCCCTGGCACGATTGGCTATTTATTTCACATATGGTACACATAGGGGCCTATTTATGAGCCAGTTTGAGTCGCTCTTGCACCACACAATGTGGTGCAAGAGTGACTCAAACCTTACATGTGACTTATGAAGACACGAAAGGCCACTTTGCGTGGCCCTGAGTGGCTCTATAAATCTGGAGTAAGGCAACGCAGCGCAAATCAGTGCGTTGCCTTGCTCTGCCCTGGAAAGGCATTCCTTGGGCGCTGCATTGGTGTTCCCACACAACTCCCATGATTTTGGACGAGTTTCCAGATTACCCACAGCTGGTCGACCTGGGAATGCGCCAAAAAGATGCACCTTCTCCGGTGAAGCGTAATGAGGAGAAATATCTTTATTTCTCCTCGTTACTTCCTCTTTCTATGTGTGCAGCAGAACGCAGCACACATAGAAAGTTGCACATGCCTTTAAGGACTGTTTTTTGTGGAGGAAGGTCTTGCATGCAACACAGGCACTCTTGCACCATGGTTCAAGGGTACCTCCGTTTGCACTTGGCTGGCAAAAGGGGGCCAGCTCAAGGGAAAAGACAGGAATGTGCTGTATTGCCTTAAATACCACACACTTCTGCCCTTTCCATGTCACACAGTGCCACGCAGCGCCCTGTGTGACAAGCTCATAAATAGGCCCCATAGTTTTCTGAAATGATGTGTATTACACGAGTTAACCTTGGGCAGTCGTCTGCAGACATTTGTACGCAAGGTATGCCTTCAAGTAAATAAACCATGCAAGATAACTGCCCTGCTGTAAGCATTTTCCATACAGTTTATAAAGCCACATGGGGAACTTTGCGTTCACGGCACATTCAGTCACAGCACACACAGTTCCCACAAGAGAGTTTCTGCTTGAACCAATCTTCTGCCAGTGACAATTGCACAAAAATGATAACCAAAAATCTGGCCCCCCAACAATTGGAATTTATTTGCGATTACCCATGTGTACAAAACAGTTTTGCCCAGGTCTAATTAAAACCAGATTACCAAATTCATGCTTGGATAGTAAATAGATTGGGGAAAAGCAGTTGGGACTGTAATAAAAAAGTACATATGTTGTGTTTACGTATGTACCTTACACATGTTTATATAAATGTACAGATTTTTCCCTGAGGGTGAATGCACCGCTGTTAAAAGGTTGTAGGTGTGAGTAAGCCCATATGTACAAAGATGCCTATTTTTACTAAATCAAGTATTTCTGGAGATTATTAAGCGTGCGCTTCACATTAAAATAACCCTCAAATAATCTACTTACTGTTCTCATTTTAATATTTTGTTAAGACATCGAAATACATGTAGCAAAAATACGTATTTTAGGAGACATTGTCTAAAAGGAGGGATACCTATGCTTGTTGCAAGATGTGGATACTGAGGGGGAAGATTAGAGGGCAGATGGCCAAACACACTTTATAACTTGAGGATAAACGTGACATGGACTCCCACAGACTTCTGTTTCCAACGTTCATACCTCTCTGATCCTCAAATTTTGGTTAGGTGAAAATTGTACTGAATAGAGTAAAAAAAACATAGTTTACTTCTGAGATGTCTAGGAATGCCTGAGAGTGTTTTATAGAAATTCGAACTCACCAGTCTAATTTTGTTGAAAATTGTAAATATGTCCCTTCGCACTGTGACCTGTAACCAGTACTTAATTTGTAAAAAATAAGTGACAAGGCTCTCGTCAGGAGGTCACTGCAGCTTGCATTACACATTGCCCCTGCCATGTTGCCAATGATAGTAACAACTACTAACCATCACACTCCTACAAGTCTGACAATTTTGACTATTCCAGGCCCCAAAGCTATAGAAATGGCATGGGCAGCGCAGATAATAGTCAGTTTTAATGTATATTAAATTAATAATAACTGTTGCGGTCACCTCTAAAATAGCCAGACTGCGCCACCTTGTGTCAGACTGTCACACGCGCTGTGTTAACAATTAAGTGCCGGTGCCTAGATCTGGAAAACACCGGCTCAAGTTAAGCACTGCAATACACACCAGTCAAGAACACGGCAAGAGTAACCTTGATCACCATGAATGTTATGGCTGTGACAGATTAAGACAATGAGATTGTGCCCAGTGCTTTAAATAGGAAAAAATAAGTGTAGGTACTCATTAAAATAGAGGTGTGGCAAGTGGGCGGGGCTAGGGGCAGGGCTAAGGGCAAGATATGATCATACATAATGACTTCTGTACCAGTTGCAGCACATATCAAAACACAGGAGAAGTGCGTTTATGTCAATAAAGCAGATGAACTCATTACACATAATTTACATGATCCTCGGAAGCAGAGCGGAATCTGCCCTGCACTGGAGGTAAAACCTAACCTGCGCCTGCAGTGCTGTGCTGTGGATCAGAGTACCGGTACTCTCCCTGGCTACAGAGAAGTGCCGGTACTGACGGCAAAAAAATTCGGATGCGCCGGTACTCAGTACCGGCCCATTTAAAGCACTGATTGTGCCCCGAAAACGACTAGAAACTAACGGTTTTGCAAAACCGTTGTTAGTGAAGGCTTTTAATTATTACAATTAATACATGAAACATTTTACAGAATATATATATTTATTCTGATTTACCACAAAAAACACCTTTAGAACAAACGATGTTAACTTCTTCAAGCATGTCCCATGAATGTGGAGCAACCAAGAGAGCGGCAAAAGAGGCAGAAAACATTTAAAAAAATGTTTTTCTTTAAAAAAATAAAATAATAACACCTGAAAGGTGTTTATTTGGAGGCAGAACGCACTCCGTGACGTGCTGTGAACAACATGCCTCACACGAGGTGGTGTAAGCTCTGACTTTCCACAACGCTCGCTGTGATGTTTATAATAGCCCAGTGTGTCATTGTCTGCATGTGTTACTTCAGCAGAGAGCACAATGCTTTAGAAGCAGTTACAATACAATGCTAAGATCACAAGATGAACCGCATCTGTTATAAAATACGTGATATAGTCTACAAAAGTAACATGAACCTGAGAAGAGGAAGAACATTCTGGAATTTCCACTCCGTAAGTGCAGTCTCGAGGTTCAAACACCTGTACTAAATGAACTAGATGCTTATTGGGTGAATACCTGACGTAAAGGTGCGAACTTGGAGATGACGAAGGTATTACCAGGAAGCTCATTCCCCAAGCGAGCAGCCGTGGCGCGTGCAGGTAGGAGCGGAGGGGCGGGGGAGGTGGTATTTTGACAGACGACGAAGAGGGGGAAATTAAATAAATAATCAATTTTCCTTCGCCGATGTCTGTCGAAATCCCCCCACCCTGCTCACCCAGGTTAACCGCAAGGGCCGCGGCTGCCAGCGAATACAGCCCCCTTCAACCACACACAGCAGAAGGTTTACAATGACGTCACTCCCCTCTTGTTCTCGCCCCCAGCAGGTAGAAAGTAGTTTGGGAACCAGTTGTTCAGTACAAAGACGCCGTTGTCACAGTGAGCGTTATTAAAAAATACGATTCAGAGATAGATTCAAGAGCATTCTTAGCCTTCACTGAAAACAAGAACTGGCTACTATACATCACACGGCCCTCGTCCTTTCATATTAAGCCAATGTCCGTACACATTACATCATAAACCAGTGGGCTCGTGCACTGGCTGCGAATTCTCAGAGTGTAATCCTAAAGTCAAAGGCAACGTTCCGGTAGGTCCGCTAAGCCTCTCACAGGAGACCAGTGAAATAAGACGCCATCGGTGGGAAGGGACGTTACGTACACCACTTTTTAACAAGCCATTGAAAAAATATGTAATTGTAGGCTTCGGCGAGTACGCACAGGGATAGCAATGGTCCTCTCCTGAGTCCTGACTGGTCTGCTTCGGGCCTGACATCGAGCACAGTACGTAGCGCAGAGCTCTGCGGGTCTCAAGCCACAACCACGTGGGGTAACACACCCGTCAAACCCCAAAGACAGCGCCAGAAATCCCACCTCAGCCTGCAGGGCCGCTGGCATTAAAGGAGCCCGGCGGCCTGCGCTCGAGAGTCCAGCGGGCCTTTTTCTTTGTAAACCCAAATTCTGCTTGGCAGGTGTCGCCATGATCAGAGTCCGCCATTGTGAGTCCGTCTTCCTTGGAGCAGGTGGTAAAAATCCGTGCACCGGTGAAACTCGCCCACTGGTATACTTCACCCCTGCCTCCTGTCACTGAAGCACTCCGCTCCCAAGCCGGCTTCACCCCGCCTGTCACCGAAGCACTCCCAAGCCCTCGCCTCGACGGGTAGCAGGTCCGAGACAGGTGGGTCCACGGCAGGAGCTGACGCAGGAACAGCACGGTGCGCGTGCAGCACCGTCGAACCAGGAGAGTGAGTGGTAGTGAGCCCGAAAAACTGGCATTATATGCCCTAGTCCTTGCTGCCTTCACAATAGCACATTGTTTAAGTATAAGATCTGCTGAACAATGAGGCTTTGATAGGACAGAATACCTATTCAGAAGCTCAACTTTGCACATTTACTCGGAAAACACACAGAGCTTCACCGAATGTACCTTCGGAGCACAACAATGAACGTGTGCCATAATCCTTCAATTGATAGCTTTATTTTATCCAGACTGGACAATGGCTCCCAGGCACTTTCACTTCTGGACTGGGAGGACAGGCCCTGCGTGAAGGGGTGACCGGTAATCCCTTCACTGGGAAGCATGCCGACCTCTGAGTTGTTCAAACACCTGCAGAAAGCTCAAGAGACTAGTATGAATCCACTGCCCCACACCACTTCTGTGATACATCTTTAAACTTTGCTTCTCAACATCGACAGGCAAAACAGTTTTTTACCTTTACAAAAGGACAGGAAGGTGAATTTAAAACTAAATTTTGAACCACCCATTAGTTATAAATACGTTCTATTCTCAATTACAAGTTTCTACAATAAAAATGACACAACTGGTGTTAACTCGTGGCAAGATCAGGGCCAAATCCCAGCCCCTGTGTAAATAGAGGTATCAGATTTATGAGTTGTGTGAGAATGATGACATCATCAGACATTTTCCCAAATGCGGCCTGCTAATTTGCGATCCCTTAGTAATCATCTGCTTGTGCAAGGATCGCAATCATAAGTGGCACAGTGTTTATCACTACCAGTAATTGCTTGGTGCACTATAGATTGCACCCTTCAGCACGGCAGGGTCTGCGGGGGGCCTTTGTTCCGCTAGAGCGTCACACAAGGTGACACAAGGCAACACAAGTCTTTAAGCCAGATTTACTAAACCAGACAAAGCCACCTTGTGTGGCTCTGTGTGGCTTAGTAAATCTAGAGTAACGCATGTTGCTGCCTTGCGTTACTCTGCTTTGGGAATGCGTTCCAAGGGTGGCGCGTGGGTGTTCCCATGCATCCACCATGGATTTTGGGCATTCCCAGATTTGCTAAGAATAGTAAACCTGGGACTATGTCAAAATGGTATGCCATCCCAACTGCGGCGTAACGAGCAGAAATATGTTTATTTCTCATTGTTAGTTAATCTTTCTATATATGCTGCATTCTGCAGTACTCGTAAAAAGAGGAACATGTCACTGCTGATTGTTTTTGTGCAGGAAGGTATGTCTTGCTGCACAAAATAATCCTTCCTACACAAAAACAATCCTGCCTGTACTGCAGGCAGCCTTGCCCCATGGCGCAAGGGTGCCTGTATTAGTGGCAGGCAGCACTCAATGTGCCATCACAGAGAGAGAAGGAATGCGCCATATCGTAGTAAACACGGTGCATTCCTGCTCCCTCCCTTTGACGCAGCGCAGCACAGCGCACAAAGTTGTCTTGCATTATGTTGCACCAAATGTTAGTAAATCAGGGCCAAGGTTCTTGTCCCATCACAAAGTGACGTGGAAAGTATTCTTGCATACACAGCAGTACGCCGAGGAGGAGATGCCCCACCTTCTGGAAATCCAAACCAATTGGCTACTGTGATTACTTACGTGAGGCGTCTCATACTTTTTTGAGCAGTGCCCACCACTACTCTTTGTGGGTAGCATTCATCGCTTTTTGATTTTATCACTAAAGTGACACTCCTAGAACCTTGATATGTACAGGTGGTTTGCCCCTAGGTAAATGCATTTCGAGGGGAAAATTGACGGTGTATGACAAACGGTGTAGAAGGTGGGGGTTTATTGCTGTTGATACTGATCTAATAGGTAGCGAAGTTAAAGAGGGGGTCAAAATATTTTTGATTTACTAATAACTTTGTTGCCATTTGATGGATCTGCACTAAATTAAGCAGATAAGTAGCATGCTTTGCCTACTCTTGTTTTTCACAATTTAGTGAATGACCATGGAGAGAGTGACAGATTGAAAGAAGGGTCAACAAAGTGTTCATTTGCTATAATATTTGGCCCAGTTTTTTGAATGTGTACGAAATGTGGCATTCATTAAGCCAGTTTTAGTTGATTATGTCAAGTTTTGAGTAGAGCTTTCAAGAGTAGGGTAAAGATAAATGGGGCAGTTTTGAGCATGGAAGGGGGACGGTCAAATGATATGGGGGTAATTCAAAGCTTTATTTTCTGATAATGTTGGCATGACATTTGCATAAAATTTGGCAGCACAGGAATATCAGGATTTATGCAGAAAAAGTTAAGTGTGAGGGACAAGACTGCAAGTGCCTTCGACTAATCCGCACTGTGCATGACCGAAGACCTTGCACACCAGGGTTGTCTGCCTGCGAGGCTTGAGCACAGGGCTTGAACAAATTCACTGTAGCTATCTCCTGTGCAGCACATCATAACACAGTGAGTAGAAGAGTTTGCCCACCCACTAGATTGCAGAACTGTGGCCAAAGGCCGTTGACAGCTTGCAATGGTTACTTTGTAGGTGAATGTAGTACATCATAAAAACCTAAAATTGACTGAAAAAACACAGTTAAAAGTTAGTTATGCTCCAGCAAACAAAAAAGTCCTGAAATTCACCAGTTATGGCATTCATCTCACAATGTACATGATTTACCATGCCCCCACTTGCTGATGGCATGTGATAAAAAAACAGAAGGCCAACAAAAAAAAAAAGATGGCAGGTGCATGAGTTAAGGTGTGCATTCAGCACGCCTCACCGGGGATGGGATTAGTAGGAGTGCCCCAAAGAATTGGGTAGGCGCCTCCAGGTAATTGGGGGCCAGACATGTTGGGTGTGCACAGGAAATGCTCGACTTAAACAATGTGGACAAACCCACTATGAGTATGTGTTACTCATAGTGGGTTTGTCCCCTGGTTGGTGTCATGCTTCATCATTGGGTCCCAACCGGGTGGCCGAGTGCCCCCTGGTTGTGCTACGACGCCGGGTTACAGCGGAGCTGGTGTGGTGCAAATATGTGATGTGACGTGAATTAATTGTATTAAAAATATCTCTGAGAATCCTTGCCTCTAGACTTTATTATTGGCGACTCAGGATATGGTTAAAAATATATGTGGTGCAACTACCAGGAGATTATTACCGTTAGTAATAACTGGGAGCAGAGAGGAAGCAAAATGCGTAGGTGCAGAGAGAGCAGAGGATGACAGAGCACTCCTCAGCAAAAAGAACTATTGATGGGCAGAATGCAGAACAATGTCATACATTCACCCCAGTACAGAGATCTGGGCCTAAATCCATTGTTTTCTTGCTCACCATGCCATTTCAGTTTGGACCCAGCCATATGCAAATCAGTCTTGACCCTGCGCCCAATGGGAACAGTCCAGCCCGAACTGCCAGGCCAGGTCCTCTTTGGACTGGAAACAAGCATCCTAGGACTGGTTGTGGGCTTTCAGCCCTCATCAGCCAGGATAGCTTGACTCCAGTGGCATGGAGAGCACGGGACCCACATCTGGGCATACCCGCCCCACTCGGGATGACAAAATGCAAAAAGAACAATTGATGCACAGAATGCAGAAAAATGTCATACCCTCACCCCAGTACAAAGATCTGGGCCTAAATCCATCGTTTTTTTGCTCACCATGCCATTTCAGTTTGGACCCAGGCATATGCAAATCAGTCTTGACTCTGCGTCCAATGGGAACAGTCCAGCCCGAACTGCCAGGCCAGGTCCTCCCTGGACTGGAAACAAACATCCTAGGACCAGTTTCGGGCTTTCAGCCCTCATCAGCCAGGATATCTTGACTCCAGTGGCATGGAGAGCACAGGACTCAGCTCAAGAACACTGCTTGTGGCAGTATCAGTCAGTGTCCTGGAGTTAGGATCAGGGGCCATCTTGGGTAAGGGTAGGGCAAGAAGCAAGACTGGTGCATTGAGGAGATGGAGGTGAAGATACACACGATGGATCACATACTCAGAGCAGGGGTCCAGTAGTTTAAGTCCAGCCACGCATTAACCAAGTGACTGTGTAGTGACAAAGAATGAGGAGATCATAACCATAGAGTAGGTGGGATTGTCATTGGAGAAGGTAAGCTAGATGGAGGAGAAAAGTTTGCACATTGGAATATTGTTAACAAAATATTGTTTTACCTAAATATGGCCTATGACCAAAATATTGTGGCCTAAAGATTGTTTACAAAAATAATATACATTGAGTGTAGATTTCCTATTAGGAACTCTAATG
This sequence comes from Triturus cristatus, assembly GCF_964204655.1. Lineage (NCBI taxonomy): Eukaryota > Metazoa > Chordata > Amphibia > Caudata > Salamandridae > Triturus > Triturus cristatus. The sequence continues at coordinate 656,319,477 of NC_140587.1, read as the reverse complement.
GGGTGATATTTTTAGTTATCTGACAGACTGTTGAGGACAAAAATATCATGTACCCTAAATATCATGGTAAAAAATATCGCCCAAGGAATGGACAACCTCCACCAAGAAAAACTACTTGAGATACCATAAAATTAGCAGACTCCAAATGTACTTCTAAACAGCACATTGTTTTTATGACAGATGGGAACTTGTCATTTTAGTAGCTTTAGTACCAGTTCACTTTTTGTGAGTTGCTGACTGATTGACTGCTCTACTGAAAAGCTGTCTGACTAAATAACAACTGATTTGTCCTGGAATTGATCAGTCCAACCATGCAACAAAACAAGAATTGGGGGCCTATCTGACCACACAAATCCTTGCCTAACATAACTTCCAAACTTAGGCTTCCAGAGGCGTAAGCGAACAAACACCAAGTGAGTCAGCCATACCACATAATCATTGAAGGCTTCCAGAACAATGTCCCAAATCTTTAAACCCTGCCTGATCTAAAAAATGTGGTGAGCCATGTAAGGTTTGGCTTTTAGTTGCGACAAACCCTGAATAAACAACCCTTGAAACTGATGTAAGGTTACCTTCCTCTGCGCAAGCTCTGATGGAAACCCCGCACTGGAGCATCTTGTCAGATGGCATGCAGCATACACTTTTGACTGCGTCTATCTCCAGCAGTCTTTTTCTTGACCAGGGTCACCTCCATGCTATCCACGGCCCTAGTGAAAGTGCTAAACGATTGTATATATTGATCCGAGTTGTCTGGCACCAAAAACAGAAAGTCATCCAGGTAATGAAGAGTCTCAACTCCTAATTTGGGTGAATGGTCCCACCAAATTAATAACCTCTTTTTTTGCTAGGCCAAAAGACAGGATCAATGAGAAACCCTGGGCTTACTCTGGAGACTATGGCACAAAGCATTAGGCTTTCTCCAAGAGAAATGCATGTTACGAATTGCAGAGGCACCATGCCAATTTAGTTAAAAAGCACATCTCTTTGGTTGGAAAAACTAAATACTTAGGGTTTGAGTCGGATTAATGGAGCCAAACCTATGAATTTGTAAAATGTTTAAGAAAAGAAGCAACATGAAACTGTAAAGCTTCTTTGGTTGCCGTAGTCTGTTACCTAGGCATGATTTCAGTCCAAATGCAAACGAGCTAGGGGCCGATAGACCTAGTAATTCATAACAGTCAAGAGTTTTACCTTTTGATTTTGTCATTATTTTGGAAGTCCAACTCCTTCAGTTTAACTTGTGAGATCCTTCCAAAGTTAGATACTTATTTTTTATGGTCCTGCTGATAGCTTGACTTTTGGCACCAAACAGCTCTGTGCTGGATAAGCATAAAAAATGAAGGCACAAAAGTCTGCTTTTTCAAGGAACACTTTGTTGCCTTTTTCCACTCTCATGTTTTACCTTCATTATTGGTTACATTGTTGGATTTCACAATTGTCCTGTGAGCCGAAGCAGGATACTGTAGCCTATGAGGGCTCCAGGAGGCTAGTGATTTGTTTTCAGCGGTCTCTTGGTGGCCTCAAACATTTTGATAAAAGTCTACAAGTAGGGTAAACCGGTAAATCTTGGCCGCCAACGCTGCATCTTATTTAGGCGCCTCTAACACCTGCTCCTCTTGAGATTAAAAAAATGACTAAACGCCAAGATTTGAAGATGCTGAAAATGTTTCCCGGCACTCCGACAGCTCCCTAACAGCAGCAGGACGCTCTTAAGGGCAAGGCCAGTGAGAGGCAGGCTCAACCACTCTCTCCAGCCAGAGCTCCAGCACGGATTACAGCCCAATTGGTTTTTAAACTCGTCTTCCAAAATGCCTTTCTCCAGTGTTTTAGGTCACTGAGGCTATCAGAGGCCAGCTGGCCTGACCTTTGAGCGCATTTTTAAAGGTTGGATACAAGGGGAAACATGATCTTGACCTTAGTGCTTCCTCAGGTAGCTAGCAAGCAGACATCCTCACATCTCCTTCATATCTACTATTTTTCTTGTATCCTACAAGCCCAGTTGTGACCTGAGAAACTGGTGTTATAAAGGTTTTCTTATAAAGTCCACTCAACAATGATTGATGACAGCTCATAAATCAGTCCGCAAAACATTTTCAAGATCCATCCAGTCTTTTACAGTAGTTTCTACCGCTTTACTGCAAGTCTGCCTGATAACTCTGCGGTCTTTCAAAATGGTGGGACCCCTGTGTTAGTGTGCATATCTCAGAATCCTCCACTAAGGGCTGTCCTAAGTAGAAGAGGGATGTTCCCTTCCTCAAAACACACCTGGATGATTCTGAGGCCGGACCCCCATTCCTTTCAAGGGGACAGATTGACTGGGGGAAGAGCAATCCCAAATGTACCACTGACAAAATAGCACAGTTTATCATACGCATGCTGTTATTTAAGGTTCTAGACAGTTCTTTGCAAAAGCCATCAACTGTTCCGTTTCACTCCCCTATCCAAAGATATTCAGGAATTATTCCTTACTGCCTGTTTGCAATCAGCCCCAAGACCATTGTTATCTCATAGGAAGAACATGCCATGCCTCATCTAAGAGAGAGAAACCGTACTCAGAACTGAAATCACTGCACTGCTTCTACATATAAGGCAACTCCTACTTTTGGACATGATGAATCTAGTCCATGTTAGCTTCACATCACTACTTTTATGTGACTTAGTTAATGCCAAAGCTAGGGTTTTATACATGTCAATAATGGGTTAATTTGACATGTTGATGTGGTAGCCTTGCTCACAGCAATTGAGATTTGCAATATCCGCCCGGAAGTCATGCTGTTAAAATCACTCATGAGCATGGTGTAAATCCATACTGCATGTCAGAACCCCTTTCCTTGGGAGGTTGAAGCCTTTACTCCTAATGTCCTGTGCCCGACCTACCATGGACCCTGACCAACTGAGCTAAGTACCCCTTTAGCACTTGACTATTGGAGGTAGCGTGAGTCGAGCAGTCCCAGGCTGTCTGCAGGGAGGCAGTGCCGGACTGGGAACTGAAACCGGCCCTGGCAAACTGCTCGTCCGACCCCCCCTGGGGGGGGGGTGGAGAGGCTGCGGCTGGGCTGTTTGCTAGGGCCGGTTTCGGCCAATTTTGCAGCCCCTAGAGGCCCAAAACCAGCTCTCACCCTGGCGGCCCACCGGGGGAATGCCTGGTGCCCGCTACGGCCAGTCTAGCTCTGCAGGGAGGTAGATACAGGAGATAGACAGGCTCACAACTCAAAGTATGTTCAATAGCAGCAATTAATGACTGTGCAGTCAAATACTGTCTTTTTTTTTTTTTACAAAAGTAGTATTTATATATGAACACAATGTGAAAAATGGCATACACAAACAATGCACACAGTACCCTGAAGTCAGGGCTCTAGTGTTGAATAGGCAGGCCCTTGAGTCTCACTTCCCTCTCACTATTGGTAGCGGTTATTCTGCATTGAACATAAGTAACATTCAGGTTACACCCTGTTAGACTTGGCATTTCTTGATGTGGTTACCCCTGACATTTTGCCTCTACCTCCTCTATTTTTGATGCTGTGATGGATTTTGTTTTGCTGGCGTAGATGCTTTGGGGACTTTTCCACTGTTAATCAGTGTCAAAGTGCAAGTGCTCCCTGTATAAAGTGTTATGGTAATTGGTTGTCCATAATTGGTATGTTTGTCATACTAGTAAAGTCCCTAGTAAAGGGCACTATGTGTGCCAGGGCTGGTAATGCAAATGATACTAGTGGGTCTGCAGCACTAATTGTGCCACCCACATAAGTAGCCCTAAAAAGAGATCTCAGGCCTGCCTTGTTGTTCTGACAAGTGCACCCACTTGCCAGGCCTTACCCTTCCCTTTTTATGCACATCAGACACCCCTATAGTAGGCCCAAGGTACCCCCTTGGGCAGGGTGCAGTGTATGTGAAAGGTAGGACATTTACTGAGGTGTGCACCATGTCCTGATAGTGAAATACTGTCAATTTAGTTTTTCTCTGTTGCAAGGCCATCTTGCCCATAGGACAGAATGGGGAATGCTGTGTAACATGTTTCCAGCATATCTTTCCATTGGCATAAGATGGAGAGATGAAGTTTAGTGTGCCTGAACTCAGAATTTAATAACACATCTTTTTGTGAAGATGGTTTTTAAATTGTGTGTTTAGAAATCACACTTTTAGAAGTGGCTGGTTTCTTGTCCAAACCATCCTGCGTGCCTCTGCCTGATTGTGTATTGACTGTCTGGGTTTGGATGTGACAGGGTCTGGGGAGGTGTCCTGACACCAGGGAGGAGTAGGTGAGACAGCAACAGGCTGGCCTGCATATGGTGTGGTGGGAGGAGTAGCACCCTGGATGTGAAGAGGGATGTGCTGCTGCCACAAAAGGATGGCTCCACCTCCTGTGGAGCGTCTGAGGCCCAGACCCTCACTATCAAAGGAAGAGGGTGTGAACTGGCAGGAAGACACCCAGAACTGGTTTGGACCGGGCTCAGAGCCCCCTGAACACAAAGACTTCAAAGGCATATAGAGGTATAAATGTGAGAGCTGAAACCCCTGAACTCAAGACTGAACTCAAGACGGAAAAAGGATTGAAACTACTTTGTGATCAAGAGGAACCTCTGCCAAAGAAGAACATCTGAAGAGACTGAAGAGATGGACTGCCCTTGCTGTGTGTTCTGGGGCTGGCTTGCAGTTTGCTGATTTGAATAAGGAGAGGACAAGGGACTTTGCTGTGTGCTGTGTCCCCCTGCTTGAAAGGACTTTGCTGTGTGCTATGTCCTGAAGTAACTTGTCTCCAAGAGCCCGAGGAGAGCTGGTCCCCTGTTGTGGAAACTCAGGAACATCAAAGTTTCCAACCGTGTCTCAGCGATGCTTGGTGCATGTGCTTTTGCACACCTGAGGCTGCCATGTGGTCCGCATTGCCCCTGCAGCATGAAATATTATCCACGCTGCTGCATTGCTGTTTGTGACCTGAGCCGTCATCGTAACTGAGGCTGTGAGTAAGGATCGCCACCACCGGCCCGAGACGCAACGTGCTAAAGGATTTCTTGAAGCTAAGGAAGCTGCAAGGTAAAAGGAATCTGCCCAAGATCGTCAACGAAGGAGAAGGCAGCGCTGTAACCCGTCTGGCTACAGCGTCGCCTAGCAACGGAGCTGCAACATCATCGGAACCGCCCAGCAGGACGTCCGACGAGCGGGGAGACAGAGAGAGCGAGGCAGCTCACCCCCCAGGTAAGGCTTGGACTCCGGTCGGGAGCCGCAAGCGTGTGTGGCCTGGAGAGGCGTGCAGGAGGAGTACAGGAGGTCTCCGATCTCTCTCCCTCTGCACCGTGTTAGACGCGCTGAGTCCCCGAGCGGCCTGTACCTGCCCAGCAGTACCGGGGCCGCCTCTTTAAGTTCACGACCGTTGTCTCTGTTGTTGGGGCCTAGTGGTGCCCGAGCTGACTGAGCAGATTGGCTTATAGAATTATTCCTTGCATTACGAATTGCCTTATGCTTGCATTAAGAACTGGCTTATTCTTGCACTAAGAACTGTATTATTCTTGCATTAAGAACTGCATTATTCTTGCATTACGAACTTCATTATTCCTGCGTTACGAACTGCATTATTCTTGCATTATGAACTGCATTATTCTTGCATTACGAACTGCATTATTCCTGCGTTACGAACTGCATTTGTACTTGCATTAAGGACTGTCTTATTTCTACATTACGAACTGCATTACAAACTGCATAGCATTGCATTAGGACTGCATTAGACATTGTGAACTGCTCATTAATACCGCAAGAATCTACAAGTGATTGTTGGCCTAATAACCGGCAAAGTGAAATATCATGAATACGCATATGTTGGATTTCTATTGTTGGGTCGCATCGTATTTCTTTTGATAAAGATACCACTATTTTTATAAAATCCTGTGTGGTGTCCATTTGTGGTGTTATAACTGTGTTACTGGCAGAGTGGTTGCAAATACTTTACTCATTACCTTGGAGATAAGCCTGGCTGCTCGTGCCAAGCTACCGGAGGGTGAGCAGGGGTTATCTAAGAATGTGTCCCTCCTTTCCCTGACTAGAAGCAAGGGTCCCTATTTGGACTAAGGTACCTACCTCAGCCAACTAGAGACCCTCAGTTCTAACACACCCCACTAGCAGTCCAAGTCTCAGGAGTCCCAGTACAACTCTTTCAGAAAATTCAAAAGTGGTCCAGCGCTAAAGCACTATCTGTCAAGCCAGTTCCACCGTAGGCCTTCCGACCCATCAATCAGTCTTTGCTGCACCAGCAGAGATTGCATGACTGAAGTCTGTGAGAGTGTCTCACTAATGGCACGGAGCTGCAACGGCTTACTTTGGTGAATATCACTCGCAGCTCTGCATTGGCAGCATCTTGATGTTTTTAAACGACAGAGAGAGACCCCTTGTTCTAACCAAGTGAATAGGGTACTCTTCACAAGTTAAATAAATTGTCCCCCAGTGAAAGTGTGCAATGTTATCTCCACCAATAGAAGATTAGAGTCTATCTCTTTTCTATCAGCACCCACACTAATATTGGTCCTAATGCACTTCACCGTTCTAACAACACAAATTGTAATTACCAATGTTAAAAAAACCTTTGTTTGTTACAAAACATGTTTTATTAAAATATATTAATTACAATAAAAGTGGTTCCTCATTCATAATGGTTTAAAAACATATTCTAAAAAACAGTTTGTTACAATTACTACACCTATATTTCATAAATATCAATACAATTTATACCAGATTCCCCATAGCATACAAGACAACAATCACATTACAGATTTACAAATAAAAAGAAAAGGGGAAAAAAAAGAGAAAACGTTTTTAGACAATACACTTTGTCATTTCAATGACATATCCTGAGCAAATCATTTTAGGACTCAGCCTGGTTGCACTTGTACTTTTGCAAATACAGAACTGAAACCACCCAAGGATTATGTCCACCAAGTTTGCTTCGACGCGTTTAGATGGTTTTTATAATTTCTCCATCTTTATCAAGACAGTGTAATTTTTTCTCTTGATTCGTTTTCTTTTATTATATCCTGCATAGAACAAACATGTATTAACATTTGTTTCTTCTATTTAATATCTCACTTTATTACAACATTATTTACACACATTGTTCCTAACTGATGGGATTTACCACCTTGACAGCACTTTCAAACATTATTCCTTTCCTCACCTGGGCTCTCTGACCTGCTGCGATCTCCCGAGGCGACTCCGGGAGCAACGAGACTTTCCAAGCAATTTTTGCTTTTTAATCCACTTGCCCCCTCACCTGCACTGCGCCTCGATCCCGGCGCTTGAATCCTTCCTGGCTAACGCGACCAGCGACCAGAGACCAGACCGCCGCCGCTGATCGCCCCCTCCTCGCTGACTCTCGGAGGGGACGGGCGGCTCCACCATCTTGGGCGGGTCTGTCCTCGGCGCTGCAGCGCTCCTGGCTCCTCCCCCCTGCCACGCCCCCTTGACCCTCTCCCTCCATGTGTCGTCCCCATATAACTGTTCCTGTTTTCCGGCGGCGCAGCGGGCGGGCGCAGCGGGCGCGACGAAGGCGCGCCGAAGTTGCGCCTAAGTTAAGCCCGTCTGCGCCCGTCCGCGACGGGCCGGGACCAGGGGCCACCCGTTCTGCCTCTCGCCTGGTTTACACTGCGGCCCAACTTACTGCACTGTCTGCCTCTCCCTCTCCTGCCTCTCTCCCCCATCATCACCTACAAACACTTGGTATTCTCTCTTCTCCTGTACTTCGTTCAATTCTTGTTTCTCCAGACTCCCTCCCTCTCCCCTCTGTTTCCCCTCCGGTTACTCGTTCCCCTCTGGCCCCTACGGTTGGCTCTGCCTACCTACTCAACACTCGGTCCGCAGTTAAACACCAGACAGCACTTTTTAATCTTTTAACCACTGATTTTCCAGACTTTTTATTTCTGACCGAAACCTGGTTCACTTCTGACTCTCTCCCTGATCTGCTAGCCATCCTCCCTGACACCTATTATGCTCTCCGAGCTGACCGCCCGGATGGCAAGGCTGGCGGGGGGGTGGCGATGATTGTCCGGTCGTCATTTAAATTTCAGCTCCTCCCCCACCCCCCCATTCCTAACGTGGACTACCTGGTGGCTCGTTCCCTCAACTTTCCTTCCCCCCTTACTGTGGTTCTTGTCTATCGCCCCCCTCAATCGATGCCTTCCTTTGTAGCCTCCTTCCAGGAGCTGCTGGCCACCCTTGTGGTCAACAACTCCTCTGTACTCCTTCTTGGTGACTTTAACTTCTGGCCAGGAGACCCTAAGGAAGACTCTTTTTCTAAAGACTTTTCGGTCACCCTTCAATGTCTGAACCTCACTTCTCATGTCACATCCCCTACCCACGTGCATGGTCATATACTTGACCAAATTTGGTCGTCTTGCCCCCTTGCTTCACCTCCCTCCATTTCTCCCTGTGTCTGGTCTGATCACTCTATTATTTCTTTTTCTGTTCACTTGGGTATGGTTGTCAAACCCTCTCCCCTAAAAACCTTCTAGCACGCAACTGGAACCAAACAGACCTTGATTCCCTCTCACTCTCTTTGGTATCTTCTGCTCCTGATCTCACTTGTCTCCCTCTTGAATCTCAGGCCAAAGCCATAAATACATGGCTTGCTGCTTCGTGTGATCGTGTGGCCCCGCTTAAAAAGATCAAAGCGGCTCGTCCATACGACGCGCACAAATGGTTCTCCACTGAGCTCAAGGCACTAAAACTTGATCTCAGACGGGCGGAACGCCTTTGGAGACGTCAGTATTCCCCTCCTCTGCGAGCTCAGTACAGACAACTCCTCACCAACTATAAAAAAGCAGTTCTTAATGCCAAAACTTCCTATTTCACGGAGAGAGTATCGCTCTCCGTAAATAAACCTCGTGAAATTTTTTCCTTGGTTCGCAATCTTGCTACTTCTGACCGCTCCACCCCTAGCTTGGTTCCTTCCCAACCCCTCTGTCTGTCACTTAATAACTTCTTTATTGACAAGATTGCGAAAATTAAAGCTGACATTCCTACTGTGCCTCAGCCTACCCCTACCAGCCCTGTTACCCTTCCTTCTTCTTTCTTCGACACTTTTCCCCCTATCTCCCTTGATTTGTTTCACAACTACCTGTCTAAAGTTAAATCTGGCTCTCCTTTGGATGGTGTTCCTGCACGGATCCTCAAAATCCTCTTCACTAATTGTCCTGGTCCCCCCCTTTCTCTTCTTAACTCCTCACTGGTTTCCGGTGCTGTCCCCTCTTCCTTTAAATCTGCTGTTGTCCTCCCTATTCTCAAAAAACCTGGCCTAGATCCCTCCCTCCCAGCTAATTTCCGTCCCATTTCCCTTCTTCCCTTCCTGGGTAAGATCCTAGAGACCCACGTCACCTCCTGCCTCTCCTCATACATTGAGGACAATGGCCTTCTAGCCTCCCACCAGGCGGGCTTCCGCCCTGGCCACTCTACAGAGGCGGTGGTTCTAGCGGTCTTGGACGAACTTAAGGGTAAGGCAGATGTTAACCTTCCCCAAGCCTTGGTGCTTCTCGACTTGTCCGCTGCGTTTGACACGGTCGACCATTCCATTCTTCTCGGCCGAGTCTGCGCAGCGGGCATTCGGGGCGCGGCCCTCTCTTGGCTAGCATCCTTTCTTCAGGATAGGCATCAGGCTGTTCATCTCTCTGGTTTCTCTGCCCCTTCCTGTTCGGTCACCTGCGGTGTTCCTCAGGGCTCTTCTCTTTCCCCTCTCCTCTTTAACCTATATATCTGTCCCCTTGTTTCTTCTCTTCTCAAGCGGGGGGTCTCTGTATATAATTACGCTGATGACCTCCAGCTTGTCTTTGATCTGTCTTCTTCTCCTGATTCTATTCCCAAGTTCAGTTCCACCCTTATCTTCATTTCGGAATGGATGAGCGCCAACCATCTTAAGCTCAACCCCGATAAAACGGAACTTGTCCTTACGGGTGGTCCCTCTAACCCTTGGTCCCCTGCACATTGGCCCCTCTCTTTTGGCCCCCCCCCCACGCCCTCTCCCTCTGTTCGCACCCTTGGCATCAAAGTCAGCTCTGACTTAACCATGCACTGCCAGATCAGCTCTGTGGTGTCTTCATGTTTCCTCTCCCTCCGTCTTATTCGGAAAATATCTCGCTTCTTTACCATCGACGCGATTAAATCCATAGTCTTGGCTTTAGTCATCTCACGCCTCGACTATGGCAATGGCCTGTACGTGGGCATCCCCTCCCACGAATCCCGACGTTTACAGGCCATTCAAAACCAGGCTGCCCGTCTCATTTTTTCCCTTCCCAAATCCTCTCACATTACCCCGGTTCTGAAATCCCTTCACTGGCTCCCCATCTGCTTCAGATCCCTTTTCAAACTTGCTTGCTTTGCCTTTCGCGCCCACTCCCGCTCTGCCCCTGCCTACATCACTTCCCTCATTTCTTCCTATGTTCCCAGTCGCACTCTTCGTTCTTCCTCTCTCTCCCTTCTTCACATTCCCCGTTTTCGCAAATCCAGATCTGGGGGCACTCGTCTTTCCGTCTTGGCTCCCCAGTTCTGGAATAGTCTCCCACTTCATCTTCGCTCTATTCCTATTTTTAGCCACTTTCGTAAAGCCTTAAAAACTTTTCTTTTCTCTTTGGCCTTCCCCTCTTAGGCCCCCTGTGTTTCCCTCTGTGAGTTCTTACCCAGGTCCCCCCAGTGCCAGGAAGCCGCTTGGCAGCAGTGCGCTTTATTAAATATTGTTTTCATTTCATTTCATTTCATTACTATCCCACTTCTTTGAGGTCAATAAATCAATCTATATAATAAACATTCATAAACGATTTTTGTGGATAAAAAAACGTATCTATCCTCAGCCTATCGTGGGCATACCCAATGTCTTGTTCATATTCAATTTCATCTTGGTGTTCTCAATGCCCCTCCAGTGCAAAGCTAAGTTTCCTTTGATTGTTACTACAGGAGAATGGAATTCAACTGCTTCTGGTTCCAATTCTCAGTCAGGGATCAGGCCACATGAGCCACCACAGCAGCCTCTCCACTTGATGACGGCATCAACCAGGCTACATTCCTTGTCCTCTCCAGTGGCGCTCTCTGCCGTACAGGATCACCACTCCTACTCCGCACTGAGGAACTGGGCTGATCGGCACGACTGCAAGTTCCTCAACATGGCACCCCTTCTGGCATACAGTGAGATCCCCTCACCCAAATAGAAGATTGGCAGACCTTAGCCCCCAGTCCTGGTCACTGGCAGATCTCTTGGAGACCTTCTCCTCATTGCACAGCCCGGCTGGCTTCTTGGCAGTTGACAATTTTGAGGGCCTCAAGCTCCCCTTTTTAAAGTCCATTTCCAGACACTAAATGTGATTTAGGGTCTGAGTTTTATAAGTTTGTGTTCCTTCCTTTTGAAGTTTTCTCTTCTCTTCCCTGCACTTCTTCAAGAAAGCAGTCTAGCACAGCAGTAGTAACTCCAAATCTGATAGCCCTAAAACATAGACCATGAAAGGTAATAGAAGTTTCACACCTAGAATTCAGCCACAGTGTTATGTGTATCAAAAGGATGCCCCAACCCTACTCTTTATAATTCTCTTATCAGCTCCATCCCCTTCCTGAGATGTGCCAGAGCCACTTTTTCAGTGACCTCTCCCTGAATCCAACAGCAACCTTTGAAGTGTACTGAAGAGCTTGGCTCTTCTTTCTCCAGTGTGTGTGTCCCACACAGCTCACAGGAATGCAGAAATCCACAAATCTGTCTGGGGTCTACTCTACCTCCTCATGCTCCTCCAAACAGTCCTGGTTTTCCCAAATAGGAACCTAAAATCTTCCATGTATTGTACCATTCACAGGCACACATACACCCAGCACACGCATACAACACACATGGACTGCACAGCAATACATACTGACTTGATGTACACATTAGAAGGACTTTCCATGAATGAGCCTTTAGGTCTCACTTCCGTGACACAGGCAAAAAGGGCCTCTTCACTCCTATTGATCACTACACAGAATGCTGCCCCACCAGACTCGTGCTACTTAACTTCTGGCAAAGGCAGTAGCCTTTCACCACTAAGAGGGTTGCACTTTGAGAGCCCCTCCCGGTCCAACAAGACTTCGATCCACGAGGCAGGCTTATGTCATGGCACACATTCATGATCCGTGTTCACCCATGACAAGACAAATCAGCACCAGGGATCTAGTCATCATTGCTGCTGGGGCATTCACAGCAGAGATACACCTACTTCACCATGCAAGGGACTTTTCCGTTACAGCTCTGCCTTTCACATATGACTTCTGTTGTTCATGTCCATTATACTGTGGTTTTACCCAAAGCTGGACACAACTGTTAAGGTTACCCATATTTTACTGTGTTTATGAGTTAGGACAGATGCACTGGGGACTGTTTAGCACATTCTCACTCCTCAAAGTAAAAATGCCAATACATCTAGTCTGAAAAAAATGAATGAGCCACATAAAAAGATCCTTAGCTTCTACTTTAAGCACTTGAGAATAGTGCTGAACTGCTCAATTTAGCAAAAGAACAAATGGGAACAGCGCATTGAGCATATATTTCAAACAGGAAAGCCAGCTGTTGGAAGTCAGCTTGGTTAAGTAGGTACAACAAAAAGGTGAATTGTTTGCCAGGTTTCGCCAGAATCAACCCCTTACCCAAGAACCTGAGCATATGCATAGTTTGATCCCGGAAGAACGACACACTGAACAACATCCACAGCCATGGCACCATTTAGAGACCCCCTCGTTTGGAGAAATTGTGGATGGACCTGAGATCCCTCTGCTCATTTTTGTACACTAACCTCACATGTAAACAGACAGGAATGGCCCCCCTATCTTACCCAGTCTTCTCTCCTATTTTCTCTCCTACAGCCAACAGAGACAGATTATTGTTGTGCATTGTCCCCCCAGTTCTCAGAGATGGAACTTTAATGCCATCCCAAAATATGATTCCTGGGCCACTGCTGCATTTGGGTAAGAGTGCCTTATGTATGGTTTCTCTTCTTTTTTGACTTTTAAAAGCATTTAATTTCAGGATATAAGAGAATCCCACAGAAGACAGCTGTTCTTAAACTTACAGGCTCTGTCTGAGTGAGCGCTAGACTTCCAGATAAATGTTTGCAGGCGCCTGATTTGTCAGCTTCGGCTAAGGTATGACATGAAAAGACTGTTTTTATCTGGTTTCCTCAACCCCCCCACCTTACACATCAATGGTAAGCGTTTATTCATGTCACTTTGATCCCAAACCATATTGGGGTTTGCTGCTTTTCTTTCCAGCCGATTCCACTCGTGCATTCTTTTATTCTTTCCCTGCTGTGCCCCAAATAATGCACAGCGCACAATGAGAGTCTTATCAAGCTAAATGGCTATCTGTGAACTCAAACTGAGGTTTCTCTTGTAGGATCGAATTAGGCCTGGGTAGAATTTTGCTTATGGGAAACATCCGTTACATCGTGGCTGTTACCATGCCATTACAACTCAAGCATTACCATACATGCTTTGTAACAATGCGTAGTTACTACGCATTTTTTTCAAAGCATGTGCTTTTCCACGCATGTCTTTACAACAAACTTCATTGTAAAGGTATGTATGGTAAAAGCACATACGCTGTAATTTAGGCGATCCACGTCGTTGTGAGGAAGCAGATGCTCGTCCGTTTCCTCACAATGATGTGCACCGCTCCTCAGACCGAAGGAACAAAGAACCACAAGGAGAGAGAGGCAAGGGAGATTGGGCCTGGGGTGGGGGTTACTATTTTAGGATAAAAGGGGGTCGGGGTCATGTAGGGTAGTCTTTTAGGGAGAGGACTGGGGGTCGGGTCTGGTCAGGCCGATCAGGGGTAGTGTTTTAGGGCTAACGGGAGGGTCGGAGGGGTCATGCAGGGTAGTGTTTTAGGGTAGGGAAATGACTGGAGGTCGGAGTAGGGTCGTGCAGGGGTAGTGTTTTATGTTAGTGAGAGGACTGGGGGTCGGGGTGAGGGTCGTGCAGGGGTAGTGTTTTAGGTTTGCGGTAGGGAAAGGATTGGGGGTCGTGGAGGATCGTGCAGGGGTAGTGTTTGAGAGTTTAGGGTAGGGTCAGAGTCATGCAGGGTAGTGTTTTAGGGTAGGGAGAGGGCTGGGGGTCGGGGAGAGTCGTGCAGGGGTAGTATTTTAGGGTTTAAGGTAGGGAAAGGAAAGGATTGGGGCATGGAGGTCGTGCAAGGGTACTGATTTAGGGTTTAGGGTGGGGCAGGGTAGTGTAACTTACCTTAGACACTTTAACCAAGTGTATGCCTTTACCATGCATGCCTTTGCGTTGTAATGGCATGCATGGTAAAGGCATATTCGTGGTAAAAGTTTGCGTTGTGATGGTAGGTCATGGTAAATGTATTTGCGTAGTAACACCTGTGTTGTAATGGCATGCGTGGAAATGGTACGTTTTACAACGTGACCTATTCTCGCTTATACCAGAGTAATTGCCATAATTTAGGTTGGGTTTACTGATAATTATACGATTACTCCTGTTCTCATAATTAGGAGTAATTTGGGGGGGAGACTCCTACTAAAAAAGCAAATTTAGCAAGCTGAAGTGGCCGCTCATGCTCACTACTTAAGTTCTGCTGAATTTAGCACTGCTTCTTAGTGCAAAATGCATCCTAGCATACATTTTGGATGCAAGAGTGCATTTTGCGCTCAGAAAATAGTACTGAATGGCTGCAGTAAGCTGGGGAAAAAATCCTACCCCAAGAGCACATTTAGCAAGCACAAGCGGCTACTCACTATTTGTGTTCTGTTGCACTCACGTTCATTTTCTAATGCTTGTGTAATCCCGCATAATTACACTACACAGAATTACGCCTGGTACACCCACCCCTAGATTAAATGGTACATGATGAAATCCTTGTGAGACGTGCCGGGGGGAGATCCAGGGCAAACAAACACAAGAATGCTTCAATTGTGGCAACTGGAGTCTTATAACTCTGGTTTCTTGGAGCCACCTTACTATTGGAGCTCAAGGTGAGCACCTGCCCTCAGGGCCGTCAGTCCAGTGACTACTGTTGTGCTCGCCCCACTGCTATGTAGGAAGGCTACCACACTGCTGTGGTGCTCGCAGATACCCTAAGGTTCGTAGTAGTTACCACAGACCTAGAGTGACCAGGCATCCCGGATTTGTCGGGACAGTCCTGGTTTCCCATCAGCTGTCCCGGTAGATTTGGGCAAATTGGGCTCACGTTGCGGTTTAAGAGAGGGACGACTGAAAACAATAGGATGCATGTTTTTATGTGTTGAAACGCAAGAAAAGTTATCAGCTGTTAACTTAAAGCAATATAATTAACATATGATACTGGCTTTAAAAAATTATTTTATTTATTTCCTTAGTGCTTCGTTGTTGATGAGCGCCCTTTGGTTGATGTAAAGTTGTAGTCCTTCTTTTATTTTTGGGAAATGTCCCAGTTTTTGTTTTTCAAAATCTGGACCCCCTACACAGATCCCACTCTTCATCCAGTTGCAGGGATCATTTTGTGGCTCCAATATGGCTTTGCTGAAGTTGAGCTTACCCTCTGTCAAGCCGGCTGCCCAAAAGGAAGAGGCAGCCCATCCCTTTGGTCCAAAAAGGGGGAGTGCAGAGGGACAGGCCACCGTGGCAGGCGTCACCACATATGATAGGACACTGAAGGTGCTGCTGCTACTTTGAAACCCCATAGTTTCCCTACGATGTGTCTTTAAGATTTTCTGGCACCTGGAGTATATGAAGATGAAACTCACCACGCACAGTCAGCTTTTCCCATGCTGGTGGGTGCCAAGAGCTATGTGGGACGTGGGGGGGGGGGGGGGACAAAGGCGCACATGTATTGGTTCTAAATTAATTGAGTTCTCCGTAACCGCTGTTTGGATTTTAGTACAGTTTGTAGCGTTTAACTCAGCCTAGCCATGCCTAGCTACCTCAGAGGCACTCTCCAGTGCCAAAATCCGATCTCAAGGCCCTTGAGAAACAATTAGGGGCATGCTGGAGGTGTCAGAGATGAATGAGGCTTTGCATACGTCCTTGTAGGTACTATTCCTTTCCCTAGAAATTTTCCTCGGCATCAGTCCGAGTTAATATCAACTTTTTCCTACGCCCTGCACAGCGCCTCACAGTTTTCAGCAGGTAGGACTTCAAAAGCAGACTCTCCTCTGTGGAGATACAGTCTAGCCATCCCTTTTGCCCAGTAGAAGGAGCCATATCTTCCCAACAGCTGGAGGGCTCTCCTTGTAGTGGTCTTTCTGCAAACTTGGTCCCAGTCTGAAGAGAGAGGATGTGGTCCGTCGGCTACGAGGCCGACTTTGGTGCTGGAAACCAGAGTTCGAGCCCCGAGGTCGCGTCCACATCCTGTGATTCTGGGAAAATCACTTCCTCTCCCCGTTCCTGAATGTGTAATGTAAATACGGTGCTATGTAAAGCGCTCCAATACCTTCGGGTTGAGTTTGCGCTATATAAATATGCAAAAAAAAAAAAAAGCTACGACCCTGGCCCCACAACACAACAGTCTTCTTAGACACACATGTGCGGTTTGTCTCTGGTCAGTGAGCAATTCTGGCCTTCGCTGTGTAACTACACACCCCCACACTATCTGGCGCCTTTACCCGTCTCCTGATTAACCAGTATCGTCAGCACGCTATGCGACGATTTTTGACCCGTTCCCATAGCAACTAAACACACGTCAGCACGCAACGCGACGACACGTGATAGGAATCTCACTTTCAATTTGGGTATATCTAGCTGTAGCGGCTGTTGTTCCTCACCACCCCGGACACTGACGGCTTGGGTAGGTCAAAAGAAAAAGCGTTTGTTGACGCTGGTGAGTACATCCTTTCTCTCCGCACATGCTAGTCTGTTACCCCCCTTTAATTCATTTTTGACGGACTTTAGCCACTTGTCATTACCGCGATTAACGGCGTAGTGTGGGCCCTTTAATTCATTTTTGACGGACTTTAGCCACTTGTTATTGCCGCGATTAACGGCGTAGTGTGGGTCCTCTATTAAATACGGTGGGCCACTTCCACCTGGCGATATTAGATACCCCCTTGCTTTAGATTAAACCTTCTAACCCGAACAACAGTACACCAGGGTTAATTAGCGATACGCTGTTTTAGATTAAGCCTTCTAACCCGACCAACAGTACACCAGGGTTAATTAGCGATACATTGTACCACGACCAGTCTCACCTTGCTTTATATTATTCGAAGGCCAGTCAGAACCCTTGCATGATAAAAACATGAGTACTCTACATTACCCATATCATTATCTCTTGTGTTTGGTCTCGAATTTCAAGTGTTTGGTTGCTTGTTTGTTTTTATATCCCCCTCTTTTTTACTCCAGGACCCAATCGGTGTCCTTTTAAACCGCCAGCTCCGTTGCTAGCTCTTCTAGTTAACGCATTAGGTGAGTCAATCCTTGCTGTCCTTTAGAACTTCACCAGTGTATTAGTAAATCTGATACCACCCACCCCTTTCACGATCACGGAATTCTTGAAGATTGTGCACCTTGAATTTAGCGTGCCACACTCACATTTGTGCACGGTGATTCTGGAAACACCATTGCTGTAAGATTATGTACTCGTTGTAGAGATGTTGTTGACTTTATCCTTGATTTGATTATTTTATCTTCACAGGCCAGCAGCCTAGGACGTGGTATGTAGCACACACATTACCACTTTTTATGTAGACAGTCCCCGATCCTGAATAATTGCCCTGATCCTCCAGACATATATGGCAAGAAACATGTCGATCATTCTAGAGTAGAGCTTTACGTCTAGAACTTTATATTCTAGGACCTAGCCTCTCTACATCGTTTTTAATAGGGTAGTCTACCTGTTGAATAAAAATAGCTTAGGACTGATTAACCCTTTTTACTTTCACATTCTGCTACATTTATTCCACTAGGCCCCTCACACCCACGCACATTTCGGCAGGAACAAAAGATCCCCGACAAAGAGCCCCGGTTTCGGGAGCCCGTCAAGGATTGCAGCGCCGACTTGACGAGGGGCAATGCTCATATGATGAAGCATGACACCTAGCTTGCTGGGTGTGTGAGAGCATTAGTTCCACCAAAGGAAATTTCCCTGGCGGTCCTCTGAAATTTCCCTGGCCGTCCTCTGATTACTTCATCTCTACTCTCCAGTACTTGAGGAACTCTGTACCCCTTTTTGGATATACACAAATCATGACACCTGCCCACTATTTATACAAAGAGCTGACTAATCAGTTCAGGTGCTACATCTACATTTTGGAGACCCCTCCAATCGGATCACTTCTGGCAGAAAGGGAGGCTTGAGCTGTGAGTGCCCTACAGATGGAGGAACAGGGGCAGGTGGGGGTACATTTCAAAGGAGGAATGTGACACCTCTACCCACTAGAGTCTCAACCCCATTACAGTGACACATTGGAGGAGGAAATGAATCTTCCAGTGCCTGTGCAAAGGTTGGAAATGGACCTGAGCTACTTCCCCCAAACGGCGCTCAAATCTGCATTGCTGTCTGGAGTCTGTGTAAATAGTGAGGCCCCTAGTGAACGCACATGACTGTCATGTCTACTGAAAGCAGAAAGCTATAGGCCTGGAGCACCCCTCCAGTGACTTGCCAACAGAGTAACAAGTGGCAGGGTTGTATGCTCTCCGAAACCATGTAGCATCATTTCTGTTCCAATAACCCTTCATCCAGTTCATATGGAACTCCTAGGTTTACACTGCCATTTATGTGGCTTTTTTGAGTCCTTGCAATGTAGTTCTATAAATTTGCTATAAACTGAATCAACAATTTCCACCAAATCCTCTCTTTTGTCTCCTTTGCAACATGACCTCCAAGCTGATCCAAGGGGAAATCACAGTTGAAGAAACCATATTGACTGAGGGGAGCTAGCCTCACCTTGCGTCCACTGGCCTTCACATTCTCCCCTGCATTGTCATGTTTTATTGAAAGGTGACCACTGCATGGAGCTACTGCAACTGCGTGTGTGGCTGCATCTCGCAATGCCACCTGGTAAGTGAGAGCAGAATCATGGGACGGCAGTAGGTCAAAAATGGCAAACCTTTGTGGCCTGCGGAACTTCTAGCCCCCCTTGCTGCTGCTCCTGAAAATATAAAACTTCTGTACACATGACTCAGGAGGCCAACCGGAGCACCAGAAGTGACATCACTGCTGTTGACCCACGTAAAATTAAAAGACCTCTCTGCATGGCATTTGAGGCATATGCAGCCAAGGAAGAGGGGTCTATCCACCACACCAGTCCACGTGATGCGTGGTTCTCCCTATTTGGGGGAACTACACAATTTTGTTTAATTTGGATCGCCCTGGTTAGAATGCAGATTTACTGGCTCCACAATTTAGCCACTAGACCACAATTTCAAGCTGTTAACCATTTCAGTTAAATCTGTGAATCCTTTTTATTCCAATCCTGGCGTGGTGGATATTCTTATAGGTGTATTTTTCACTGCATTACCACTTTTCCTCCATGCCCAACTATGACATACAAGTGATGAACATTTGGTTTTCCTTCGCATGTTATTGCAACATTTGTAAAGACCTTGATTTACCTTCAGAGTCCCTGAAGCGCTTCCATCTGGTTAGGAACAAAGTTACCCTGTTTGTGGGTTTACTCTGTGGTCTGTGTTGGAAGTGACAGGTGCTGTGCATGAGGTTCTGTGGGGGGTGCCAATCATGTTGCAATTAGCTTGTGTCTGTTTAAGCATGGAGTCAAGCAGAGAGATGAATGAGGCTGAGTTGTGTGTGCAGGTACATGTCATCTTCCAAGTGTAGGCGGTAGCAAACAATGGCTATGCTTTAGAGGTAGGCTGGTCTGTGTGGTGCAGTGCATGAGAGGTGTTCTAGCCACGCTGTTCCGATCCAGTAGTTGTTCTTACGCACAGAGTGAAGCAGAGAAGTGTAGTTAGAGACAGTTGGGAGATACTTACCACCATCTTCTGACCTGACTTGTGCATTGCCAAGTCCATAACCAGGTCAAGTGTTTTTGGAACAGCCAGGTCTTCACTGCCCTCCAGAGCTGGCTGGGCTCCTGGATGATTCTTCCTGCCACGAGTCTGGCATTCCAAGGCTAACCCTCTTTTCCTACAAAATGGTCGGAATTCTTTTACATCCAAATTCTGCTCAAACTGTGGCAACCGCCCCTTTACTGAAACTCCCAAGTAGTTTAGCTGTTGCACGGCTTGATAACATGACTCAGCTGTTCATTCGGGAAGCAGGGAAATTGGTTCCTTGTTCCTTTATTTACTGATGAACACCTATAAACCACAGGGGATGTCTCATCCAAGTTGAAAAGAGCAAGATGACAGTGTAAAGCAGGTGGTACCTGGTGTCAGTGTAGGGCTGGCTTTAGGGCGGTGTGACCGGTGCAATGGGCTGGTGGGGGGGTGCACACTTTGTTTAGCAATAATTTACGATTTAGAGGCACCTGCTACAGAGTTCGTTCTGCTCCAGCTTTCAGGCAGCATTAAAAATGTCAAGATATTTCTAGTGATTAATGTTCCTGCTAGAGGAGGCAGATCAGAGTTTTGTCTAGTGGAAGTTTCGGCCCGCCTTAAACTAGTGCAGAGGGTTAATATGCCAGCTGTAAATAGCAGATCTGTATTTTATGTGGATAGCTGAGTGGATTAGTAAAGCCAACCTTTACTAGCACCTTAAAACAAGTGGATGGTATGTGAGAGAAGGATTATGGAGAGATGAGGGGCACTTTTGTCGAGAAGTAGTAAGGAAATCCGAAGAGGAGGTCATGGGGGAGGCGCCAAAAAACATTGTGGCACCAGGTGCCACCAGCGCTACAGCCAGCCTTGAGTGTAGGGAGTCAAACTGCTGGGAACACTGGGCAATGTGTTGTAAGCCTACAGCTGGCCCTGGTGCACGAGGGAGCAGGAAGGGGTGGGGTTCAATGCTGGCGATGTGGACCAGAGCACGTGCCCAGCTAGTAACCATGTCCTTGGTCGTCGTTATGGAAACGGTGGCTTTATGTATGACAAGCGACACTGCTGGGAGTTGATATTGGTGACATGGCAGGTTCCGTGCCTAGCTGTCTGAGGCGGGCTTCCTGTCACCAGCTCCGGCTGTATTCCACCACATAGGAGACTGCAGGTGATTACCCAGGTCACGACCCTTCCCCCCCCCCCCCCCCCCACCCCCCCATCCGTAACCCAATTACAACGTTCCATGCTGTAGGAACATTTTTATCAGTTTTTTTTCTATCTTTCGCAAATAAATACAATAATCCAAATAATGTACATATTGTCCTAATCACCAGCGTGTTCTTTTGCGCAGGTGTGATTTCGGCTGAGCTGAGATGCGTTAAGTGCTTCTTAAACTCTGGCTAATGAGTTTGCCACCAGACACCGCAGGAGTCGAGCCACTGCTATTTTGGCTACTAGAACGTCACGGACATTCATACATGGACATGCACGCGCACAAGCCGACACAAGCGCGCGCACGCCGTGTTTCATGCCAGGCCTTCCTAAGAGGAGGCCGAGTGATGTGTCGAACGTTTATTCATATAACTCGGAATTACTGCTCTGTGTGTCTGACCATTCCTGTCAGCAAAACATGCTGTAGCTCGGATATTTGCTCTTCTGCAGAGGGCCACTGGAGAAAACGGAATCGTGATATGGTTTCAGGTTTTTATGAAGCAGTGCCAAACTTAAAATATGCCTAAACACATTTTTACCGTGTTCTTAGTTACGCGCGACTAAATAAAATGTGCACGAATTAGTGACAGGCGCTTCTGCGCTATTCACAACCGAGGGTGCATGCACTTTTTCATTCAGCATTAAAATTACAAACCTGAGGGTATCTGTGCAAAGGCCCGCATTCCAACGTCTGCACAGGCACACATTGTGCAGCACAAGAGAAAGTGCCCAACCATAGATCTTTCGTCCCACGCGTGGCACTTTCCAAACATGAGACCTAAGATTACACAATGATATGTGATTTCATGAAATCTAATCTGAGTCAATAACTTTGACTAATCTAAAAGGTGTAATCTACATCAAAATATTTACATTGGAACATCTGAAGTGCATGTGGCAATCAGCTGTGGAGTCAGGAATCTTGCCCTGAGAATTTCCGAGGCAATAAACTTAGCCTGGAAGCGGGGTGGGGGCGCCAGCGCGATTTCCCTTTATTGCTTTTTCTACTTACAAGTATGACATGCTCCAGGGGGCAGGGAGGTCCGAGCGTTTATTCCCCTCATTTAAAGAGTAAGTCTAGCTCCTCGACCTCTCGGACGCCTGCACCGGGCAATTATCACAATCAACAGACCTCTCACCTGGGCACTAATGCTTTAATGGTGATTACCTGGATACTGTACTTGGACATTTCACATACGCGTGGCAAAGTTCCTTGAATACACTCCCGGGCACCTTTCACCTGCTCTTTGTCCACCTGTGGGCATGCACGGACAAGTGCACCCAAAATGCAACGCGGGACACGGATAACAATGGTGCCAGCAGCAGTGAATGGCGCATTCAAGGCAACCTGCCCACCGCGGCATCCTGCCCTGCCCCTTTAACGGAACAATTCGTCAGGCTCATTGCAGACCCCGCCCCGGCGCCCATCTCGCTGGGATCTTTAAATGAACAGTTTTTGATTATCACTTTCGGAGGATTAAAAAGTCCTTTTTAGTTCACTGTGCATCACCGCCACTCCGAGACGCTAGCCTGCGAGTCCCTTTGAGGCAAATGCTTGTTTGCAATTGTTGAACAACTTTGAGCAATACCTCTCTATAACCAATATACTTAAAGGTGCAACCTCTTTAGAGTATTACTTATTTGCTTTATGGTCACCTCGGGGAGGGGAAAAGAAAACATTTTGGACACTTTCAACAGTTCATAGTCCGTGGAGGGAACGAAAGAATACAACCAGCAACAAAAATCCCAACAGAAATAAGATGGCGTCTTCTGTGGTCTCATTCGAATGACAGGGAGAGTCTGTCACCAGGATCGCCAGGCTTCAAAACAACGTAGTCAAATCAAGGGAGAGGTGAAGCATCATGGTACAAAACTGAAAGGAGGGACAATATCCGCCTTCGTGTCTTTAATAAAATCAGACCTTTTCTGAACGACTTAAGAACATCTGCATTTTATATCAAGACAAGGGGCTCTAATATGTCTGTTTAAAGCTTATTTATTAGGGGAAATGAAGTTTGATATACAGGCATAAAAAAATCATTGAATGTAGAAACTTTGGGCTGTATCAGTGGACTCTAGTCCTCTAGTTTTTTTCTAGCCCAAAAATCCAAGATTCTTCTTGCAGAATGAACCCTCAAACAAAGAGAGAGGCCCCTTAGACTGGGGGCGAGGGAGACAGGTCAGGGGCCACCCCAAGATTTCTCCCCTTCCCCACTCTCAGACTCTTTAGTCGTTCTGGGAGCGAGGGGGTTATGCAGGTGTCTCTACAGTTGGTATCCTGCCCCCTGCCCTCAGATGAGAGTTTACCTGAGGGGGTGACAAGTGTGCCCATAAGTTGCACCCCACAGCCCCGGGTATCCAGGAGGGAGATGTTATATAGGTTGCTATTTAGGTTGTTGCACAGAGTTGCCAGAAAATGCCCTCCACTTTGAACCAAGCCTCTAATGACATGAAGTGAATGATGCAAGTATGCTTGATCCTTCTTAGAATAATTCCCTTCACCCTTACATTGACTGATCTATACGTCCATTCTGATACCCTTTCACCACCCTTTCACCTATCCCCCCTCCCTCCCTCTGTCCATCCATCCTTTAATTATTCTTGCCATTCATGTACATTCCGACCATCTGTTCACATTCATCAATCCTTTCACCCATCCATATTTTCACCTTTACATCCATCATCCACCCATCCATCCATTAATCCACCCAATGACCATTCCCTTCAAACATAGATCTATCTTTCCTTTCATTCTTTCAGTAATATTTCCTTTCAGTTTTCAGCCAAACCTGCAATCACTTCCTCCATCCTTTTACACTTTCTTCAAGTGATCCTTTCACCCTCCTGTTCATCCATTCAACCATCCATCATTGCACTCACCCCTCCATTTTTCTTTTCACCCACCCTTCCTTCCTTGCCCTTTAGATTTCCCTCCTGCCCCCTTTTATTACTTTCACTTTTTCTTCCTTCTCCCCTTTCTCCTGTCTAGTTTCTATGTACCACAGTTCTTTCTTTCCTCACATTATTTTTCCTTACTTGGCTTTCTCTCTCTTACATCCACAATTTCTGCATTCTCTCAGCTTTTTTGTCAAAACGCCACTGGGTCTGTGCCATGTTGACACCAGCCTCTTCCCTCCTGCCATTCCAGCCTGACAGGACGATAAGGACCCTGCCACAACTCAACATGGAGCATGTGCTGCTCTTTCTCTGTAAGTGCCAGGCTGCTCTCCTTATTCCGCTGCCACGTCTTCAGCTCAGGCGTCATCTGGTGCATGCTGATCGACGCTTGGTGTGTGGAGTCAGGGGCTTCCTCCACGGTGCTTTTAGCTTCATGGAGGTGTATCTTGTGGCCTACGGCTCTAGTCACCATGATGTGGGCCCGTGTTTTGGTCGCTGGTGCCTGGGGATGCCCAACCCCTAGAGAACCTACAGCCTCTGCTGGGACCCGATAGCAGGGATGGGGACAGGGTCAGAGGGTCATCCACCAGTGGGGCAAGCACCGAAGGGTGGTTTCAGGAGTCCATAGCAGGCAAGGGGACTAAATCTGGGGATACAGAATTTTACACTCAGAATGATCTCTAAGAAGTACCCTTTTTCATGCTCTATTGCTACTGCAGTTGTGGGTTTAACACTGAGGTACCATCATAACAGGCTGCCTGCTGAGATGAAAGAGGATTACAAGATTTGGCTCAAATTCCTTCAGAACTTCAATGGCCTCATTGTGAGGACATTTCCCTCATCTTTCCAGTCAACGTTTGGACCTACAGACTGATGCAGTGTGGGTTTTGGATGAGGAATTATATCCCAGTTGGAGCCCCTGGCCCTGTTTGTATACCAGAATGGGAAAGGCCCATCATGATTTCAGTTCTCTACAACGTTCACTGCTGCTGTAGTGGCTGCAGGCATCGATCCCACAAATTACTCCTCTCACTCTTTCAGAATCAGTGCAATCCCATTGTGGTTGGACCAGGGGGCAGTCAAGGGAAGGTCAATAGCCATGGGAGATGGTCAACTCCGTCTGATAGGTGGTACATCCACCATGAGATCTTGTGATTCCTCTCACTTATATTCCCTTTTCTTCACTTTCACAGAGTAGTGATGTCTTCTAAAATGTTTTGGGTCATTGGCCACTCTTTCGTTCGACATGCAGCATGACCACAAACAGACCCCAGCAACGTTACAGAAGGTCTTCTTCAGGTGGCTTTTCATCAGTGGTCATAAGATGTAACATCTGTGAGAGGTCGGGGCAACGGCTAGAGGTCTTGAAGGCCTTTAGTCCCTGGACTTAGTGGCAGTGCTTAATTTGAGCTGGTGCTTTCTGGTGCTCAGCGCCGGCACTTAATTAGTTTCCAGTGCTCGGAACCGGAAACTAATTGTCATCACCATACTTGGAACAGTCCACCACATGGTGGTGCTACTCATCTAATTTAGAGATGAGCAGAACAATGGTAGTTTCAGACTACAATATATATTAAAATTGCTAATACCAGCCTCCCCAGCCATTCCTTTAGCTTTGGGGACCTGGAATAATCTTAACTGTCGCATTTACATGCAAGAGAGATGGTTAGTAGTTGTTTTGGCAGCGATGACAAGGGCGATGGGTGATGCAAGCTTCAGTGGCCTCCTGGTCAGAGCCTTGGCACTTAATATTTTACAAATTAAGCACTGCTTAGTGGTTCTACTCCTTGGAGGCAACCATTTATAATAGGGCTGTGAAGGGTAGTGACAATGCATTTCGAGTGAGTTTGCTTAGTTGAAGTATGCAATCCACGAAGTACATATTGTGTGGTCTCATTTGATTCATGGAAGGAATTATGGTTACAGGATCAGAATCAGGAAAATTAATGTCAGCCAGGTGCCTTAATGCTGAGAAATCAAGTTATGCGTGAAGCCTAGCCATCAGAGACATATCCAACATAAACTATTGAGGGTCCCAGATATGCTAATCAGGGTTGGGTGCTTTTGTCTGATCATGAGACAGACCTTGTTATTGAATCAATCTGTGTTTGCAGAAGACATGTGCATTTTCATGTCCATATTAGTCTCTTTCGTAAGAAGTGCAGAGAGCTGTAGCAGTGGGTGAATTGATGAAAAATCATGGGTCCTCTAGAAGGTTGCATTATTAGCATAATTGTTTACATATCTCTGATCATTGTGATTGATGACAAATTAAGATATGTATTTGTATATTTGTGTGTGACTTAACAGGGTAGTTTCTTTTGTTTTGTCACTGTTACCACTCACTCAGATCTCTATGATCCACCAGAAGAAGTTAATGGGTCTTGGTTAGACTACAACGTTTTTGTACTGCAGAGGAGAATCACCCAGTTAGAAGCCAATGGGCAGTGAAGACACTTTTGCTCATAATTTTGTTTGTAAATATCTCTGTACTAAGGATAATTGGGCAACTTTTTTATTGTATTTATTGTCATGATTCTTGATGATAGTACTAACTGTTCTTTTCTTCCCCCTTCCCCATAAATTAGTGCTTGCAATAAAGTGACAACCAATTTCCACCAAAGTATTGGGTATGGTAGTAATTTTGACTTTTGCAATGACATGTCATTTTGTCCAGGCTTATGCAATTGACGTGTGACTGCTCAACTGGGAACAAGCACATTATGGGCATGTTAACGGACAGTTGTGTAAAAAGACCAACGCTCATTGAACTTTGTGATGGCCTCCAATCACCAAGATCACATTCTGGTTCTAATTGGTGGAGGCTTGCACAGCTAACTACATTGCCGGGTCTACTATGGATGAAAATGGTGTGGGAGATTAAAAACCCCAAGCTTAAGAACAGCCAGTTTCTTTGTTTTTGGATCTCGACCTGGAAGAACTCCTGCTTCCACAATTCATACCATCACTTTATCCACCCCACGCGGGCACCTATTTTTGGTGGTTGCATAATTGTAAATTCATAACAAAATATATTTTTTTACATTTTCCTTTGGTTGCAATGGATAATTTTCTCAAGAACTGTTAGTCTTCAAGGCATACTTGTATTGTTGTCTTTTTTATAATAAATGGTATTGTTGTACTTGGTGGGAAACAAGGAGTATTTGTATGCTATTTCATACATTTTGGTTGAGGTCTGGTTTCTAGAGGCACATTGCTTTTGCAAATGATTCTCTGATATTCACCTTTATGGCAAATTGAGTGGAGGTGGTCAGTCTTGGATATGACTCAAGGATTTCATAGTTTCCCAGGACCGTTCATCATATGGGAACTTGTAGCCAGCCTGGGCATTTGTGTACACATTGTTGATTGTTGATAACAGCTTATCTTCATCCTAGATATGGTTGGAGAGATAACAGTACTAACTCCAAATATTATTTTTCACTTTCTGTAAATAATAATTAGTACGTTTATTACAGTTTCACACTTTGTTGCCCTTTAGTGTTGCATATAGTTATAATTTTGGCATGAGCAACAGTTTGATTTGTGCTGTGCCAATGTAAGCTAGCACCCATTGTCAATATGTCAAATGCAATTTGTATTCCCAATGCCCAGTGCTTACATTGAGTGGAATCCAGCTGGACTCTAGCTACAGACGCTGTTCTTGAACCGGAAGAAGGTTCAGCCCAGCCCCAGGGACTCATGTCTACTGTACTACTGTGCAGTGTATCAACACAAGGACTCATGCCGGACAGGACCCCGATGCACATGCAGTGTGTGCTCCACAAGGCAGTGCAGTGATCTGCGGGGAATGGAGGCCTCTCGCAGTGTGAGCCGCTGCAAATGCCTCACATCACAAACAATCAGCACTTTCTTTTGTCAGTGTTGTGTCTTGGCTGAGATCAGGTGTCATAGATCAAATGGAGCCTTCCACCTCACCACAAACTGAAGCAGCGGTTCATGGGAAAGGAGGCACCCAGTGTGTCACTAGACAAGTTGTCTACAGATATTCTCAGATTTGTAAATGTTTTTTACTTTCTCCAGCACTACCTTCATGTAAGATATATAGATCCGTGCGTTTTCTGCAGGATTGTCAGGTGTGTATGCGACTACACTAAAAAGAAACATTTATCTAGGATACGTTAGAAACAAAATGTATTGGCACTTAAGACGTGTTTATTACCACGCGCTTGAAACGATTACATCAACGTTAGAAAAGGATCACCCTCCTTGTATGCACATCAGACCTGCAGTTTGTTGGGGTGTGAGTGGTGGCTATGTGGGAGGAATAGCGCCTTTTTGTACATTACTAACTCGTTTTTATAGAACCAACAAAAAATGAAATAACATTTTTTAAAGTTAGAAAAACAGACTATTGATGCAAAACTGGCAAGAACTAATATTTAAGCCTTGCAAGTTACATGCAGCTGCTTGAAGTGAGAGCATAACAGTGCATTGTAACTTTTGCCTTGCAAGATACACAAAGAACTCTGCAACATAAGTATTCAATGCCACAGGTGCCTTAAATCATCATTTTATCTTCATATAAAGACTGTTTGGGAGCAAGTAAATAACTTGGGAGTGCATTTTTATCACATTTTCTATATTGCCAATTTGTGTGAGATATATATATATTTTTAAAATAATTCAGAGACCGGCTGTCATGGTATCTACTTTTCATGGCGCCTCATGAATGAATAAGTACATTAAAAAGCATGATACTTTCGGTTACACTATGGACTTTCCCACTGGTGTGCACGATTTGAACGTTTATAGCATAAAGGCACCAATTTATTTTTATTGTGCTATCACTACCGGAAAATACGCCTATTTTCTTTACAAACTAATTCTGGCTAATCCTTCATTACCAATGGAAAGCAGTTACTGTGACTTTAAAAATATGTAATCAGTGGAGAACGCCTCACGGTTCGGGGGAAACGATACACATTATTTTTATGCATTTCTATTTGTAGAAGCAGGTTGACACTGCGGCTGGTGGTGGAAGCTGCTTTTTATGAAACATCCCTTGCAGTATTGGTCCCGTGGGCATCGCGCGTGCCAAGCGATCATCCCAAAAAGCCTGCTGGCTCTTCGTCAGTGAGGAAACATCTTGCAGCGTCCTGCGTGGTACGTCATGCCGGAGAGTGCGTGTCACCGATTCCTTTCGGGTTACACATGACCGTCGTTAGGGACACTGGCTCGCCCGTGCCAAAAGTCCTCAGCTCACCTGGCCGTTAGAATGTTGTTGGAGCCTCTGATTACCCAACTGTGGACACTTGGCCATGTTTTTTCTGAAACACTTACGCAGTGCTGCGGCGCAACAACGTCAATTCGCTTCCTGCCTGACCTGGAAGGCCGCAGTGAATCAAAGATGGCTGGCAAGCCTTCAAGTTTTCACTTTAATGAATTTAACAGTCACTGTTTGCCAAGCATGACCGGGATGAAAAAGCCCGGGATTACATTACACTGGTTCTTCTAGCAGCGTTAGTGAGTGATGTCACCGTAAATGGCATATTTCAATTTGTTGTTTGGACCAAGTGTTGCAGACGTGCAAGTTCTGTTGCGCTTCTTATATAAACGTAAGGATATTTATGCAATATTTGTGTATTATTGTCTGCTGATAGAAACGTAGCTATGACATCGTAATTCATTATGTATATTTTGTTCTTGTCTTCAAGCCATCAATAGAAACCTGGCAATGTATAGGTCTGACGTTATGAATGACGTAAGGTACTATTTTTTGCATTGTAAAAGAAGGGTGGGAGTGCCAAGGGTGGATGGGAAGGTGGCAGAAAGGCAGGTATTAGGATTGGGTGTAAGGGGAGGATTAAGTCAAGGTGGATGAGGATGACGACAGTATGCCGCACAATTATTTTCAGAAAGGATGAGTGGGGGCGGGGGGGGGGGGGGGGAGGGGGGTTCTCCTGGGGGCGATGGAGGGTGGTAGGATGCTAGGCACTGTAAGCGGGGTTTCGGGTAGGTGAACGCATGTTTTGTATGGCTCCCCCATCACTGCACTACCCCTGCATTGCTGATCTCAGCAGGGAAAGGCACTAAATAAACTTGATTGGTAGTAATTAAAGGCTTGGAGTTTAACATCTTGAGGTTCTAAGTTATATCATAGACAACTTGAACTTCACTGTTGTTTTTCTATTTGATTCTATTTCACTTAGAATCTCTTGGTGGGAAGCAATCACATTATTGAAAGCTGGCCATCAAAAAAATTCTGTTTGTAAAATTCTTTTTTTCTTTACATTTTTTTTAATCAGAGGTTCAGACAGACTTCTTGCCTTTTGACTGTGGACCTGCTGAGTATAGCTGGAAAGGAGGCAACTGAATAGTTGGATGCCATAGATTTTGGGTCTTGTTTTTATTCACGCACATCGCAAATGTGTACACAAATTCAACAACTGTAAACATAGATAGACAAAACAAACATAACACTGAAATTAGCACTGCCATCAACCAGAGAAACTTAACATCCACCCAAATGAAACCATCTAGCCACAACTGAGGAAGCAGATCTGTATCAAAAAGATGTGCTCAAGGACCCCTGATGCCCTCTAGCCCCAAACAGTTGGAAGGTGGCCTGGAGCAACTGCTAAAACTGTAAGGTCGAGAAGCTGTATTAGGGCAATATTTCTCCCACCCCAACATGAATATCCTAATACTCCATTAATAATCATCAAATTCCCCATTTCATGACCAGAGGAGGTCAATTCAATCAACATACTAAACTAAGAGATAGAAAACAACCAAATACCTCACCACCAACCAATAAATCAGCTAAGATGTTCAATCGAGCCCAGCCACCTTATGGAGATGCATCTTTTGTTGGATCCAGGCAAACTGAGGCTCAAAGAGGCTGAGTGCTGCTTGACTCTAGATTGCCTCCTGCTGGCACACCCACTATGTCACATGATGACATCACTTTGGGTTTTCTGCTGTTTGGTCTTAAACCAACTACTCCATGACAGTGATCCGAGAATAAAAATGGAAAGTCCCTAACCTGTTTGGGAGACAACTCCTAGCGAAGCCCGCCGACATTGTTCCACTCTACAAAAGCACTTATGCAGTTGCAGCAGTGCACATGTGCAAAATATCTGCCAATCTGCAGCATATGAGAGTTGTTTAACTGTGTGACATGGGCAATGAAATCTTAGGCCACATTCACAAAGAAGAATTGACGCAGTAACAAAATCTGGCATGAGTAAATTGTGCATCAGGCTGGCATACTTACGTTTCTATTGGACATTCACAAAATATTTTTTTCCACCTGGGAAAACTGCACATAAAAATGTTTGGGAATCACTAAAATAGGGCGCAATCCTGATCACAGAACATTTTCATTGACAAGTGGAGGGAGGAAAACGTTTAAAACATCCCTGCAGATATAGAAGTGTATAAGATCAGTGGAGAAGGTGCTCCTCTATGTTTAAACGCTACGGGGAAAAGGATATGGTCTGGTACAGCCTACCGCCCCCTCCTCCCCTGAGTGTGACAAAAACCAAGATAGCGTTCATGTTTTTGGAATAGGGGGTCGTTGACCTCCGATCGTATTTATTAACAAACAAAACAAGTTATATTCATAAATACCATAACGCAGAAATGACAAGACAGGATTTGGTACATTTGCTTCAATCCTAGCTTTAACAAAACTCTAATACATAAATGTTCCTATCCTAGTCTAAAACATTGCTGATCACATTTCTGCGTATTCCTCTGGGCCTACGGCAAGGTCAAAACGCTGGCCCCTCCCCTTACACCGAATTGTCCCGCGCACCCCAACCGGGATGCGCATGCGCCGGAGGCCCAGCTGACCCGGAAGTACTTACCCCCAGGCAACCCCCAAACGTTCAGGACTTACTCCATAAAGGGGCCATGCAGACAGCGCAGCTTACTTACGCCCGCGTGCGGGGTGGCCAACCAGCCAATGGAAAGCGTAACCCCCCCTTTGTCCCCGCACCGTTCCAACCAACCGGTTGTAACTGCCCCTGGAGTCTGGTGAGAGCCAAATGTCCCTCCCCTCTGGGCGGCTCACGTAATAAGACGCCCCAAAAGATGAGTCAATTTAGTCTGTCCAACCTATGACCTTACCGCCCGCCTATGGAATACCGCCTAAAAACACGACAAAAAAGGCGTAAACAACATATCTACAAATTGGCATCCTGTGGAAAAAATACAGAAAACATACATTTCTACAACAAACTCTTATTTCAGGGATGGTGGGTGGGTGAAAACGATTAAAGATCCTCCCGAGGGAGGGGTGGCACATGCAACCGATGTGCTGCCGAAGGGAGAAAGAGATCGTCTCTTGTGCTCCCCCCGGCTTTAAGGGTCCCTGAGGGTCGCCCACGCCCCCGGAAGTGATCAGATCACTTCTGGGGCGCGGGAGAGCCTCCCATGCCCCGGAAGTGATTCAATCACTTCCGGGGCATGTCCCCCAGCTCAGGCGGGGACCACGATTGGGGCACGATTCCGGGGGGCACGGCCGACCACCATAATGGCGGCGGGGCCGATGCTGGCCCCGCCTTCCTCTATGGTCTGGTACGGCCTACCGCCCCCTCCTTCCCTGAGTGTGACAAAAACCAAGATAGCGTTCTTGTTTTTGGAATAGGGGGTCGTTGACCCCCGATCGTATTTATTAACAAACAAAACAAGTTATATTCTTAAATACCATAACGCAGAAATGACAAGACAGGATTCGGTACATTTGCTTCAATCCTAGCTTTAACAAAACTCTAATACATAAATGTTCCTATCCTAGTCTAAAACATTGCTGATCACATTTCTGCGTATTCCTCTGGGCCTACGGCAAGGTCAAAACGCTGGCCCCTCCCCCTTACACCGAATTGTCCCGCGCACCCCAACCGGGATGCGCATGCGCCGGAGGCCCAGCTGACCCGGAAGTACTTACCCCCAGGCAACCCCCAAACGTTCAGGACTTACTCCATAAAGGGGCCATGCAGACAGCGCAGCTTACTTACGCCCGCGTGCGGGGTGGCCAACCAGCCAATGGAAAGCGTAACCCCCCCTTTGTCCCCGCACCGTTTCAACCAACCGGTTGTAACTGCCCCTGGAGTCTGGTGAGAGCCAAATGTCCCACCCCTCTGGGCGGCCCACGTAATAAGACGCCCCAAAAGATGAGTCAATTTAGTCTGTCCAACCTATGACCTTACCGCACAGGCCTGCATAGTAGACCGACTATCAGGCCCCCCCCCCCAGACCCAAGATCATATTTACCAGTGAAAACCCTCCAGCCAAGCTAAAATGTTGCCCAGGAATAACTCATTACCCAAGCGTGACAGGTGCACCCCGTCTTGCACATAGCACATGTCCCCCCTAATGCATCCATGAGCAATTACTTGTAATCTAGGGGTCCTAAACAGCCTGTCTATTTTGTTATTGATCCTCTGGGCAGAGTGGTTGAGAGCCTTCACTGATACCCCCCCACGCCACTGAAGTCTTGGTATCATGTGTGACCACACGATAACCGTCTCAGGGCAGTGCTTGGCCAGCCATGCCGACTCTGACAGCACCGTTTCTAGCAGGACCCTCCGATTGAGATGTACCAAGTTGTTGCCCCCCAGATGCAAAATTATAGCGTCGGGAGGGGTATCCAAAGAGGTGAGCATGTGACCTACCCGTTCTCTGAACCTGTCAAAACGCAAGCCCCCATGGCCGAAAAAAGAAACCCTGAAACCTAACCGCTTTGCGCGCGCTGCCCCATCGCCTGCCCTGAAAAAACTGCCCAACCGGGACACATAAGAATGGCCAAAAACACATGCATGACGTTCCCGCTGTGCCTTCGGGGAAATCCTCGTCGACTTGACTGTGCCACGTTCGTGGTGGGATGTCGCCGTCTCTCTTCCTGCGTGACAGGCCGAGGGAACTGGTAGTAGAACAAGAAAAGAGTGCCATCAGTACCGTTAACATAAGGAGTCACAACATATCAACACGCACATAACCCCTAAAACAATTGGAGGCCCACCGCCCAATCCTACGCACAGCCTCCTCCCCAAGCCCCTGCGCAACCGCCTCGGTGGCTGCACCAATCCTGAAGGAATGTGTCCCAAAACTACCGGGGTCCAGACCCGCCCTCCCTATTGCCTTATCTAAAACCCATCTAAATTGGAACTTTGTCGGTGGATCCCCCCCATGTGCATTAGCAATGTCCCCCCCCTACCACTCGGTCTGTATGGCAGGAAAGACTCCACATGAAAAACCGGGCAGCAGGGGTTGCCCGGTGCCCGTCTGAGAAACACTACCTGGCCTTTTCCCTGCTGATCTGTCTTCGAACGCCGGATTGTAACCTGCAATGCCCCGTTATGGAAGTGAATGTCACCCAGCTGTAAGCCACCCCCCAGGTCCCTTTTGTTCTTAGCCACTAATTCCCCTATTCGAAAGGCCCCATAGAAAGCCAAGGTAAAGGCTACCCTGAATAACAAGCATTCAAAAACGTCATCGCAGATCTGATCTAACGCTGCCATGACTGCTGCCAAGGTTGTCAAACCTATAGGGCGTCTAGTATCCGGCGCAGACCCCTGTAACCGCTGCCAACCCTTCAATGCCTTGCGCACTATGAATGACCGCGTAGGGTCCCGCCCGCCACCCATCTGTGCAAAGAATGAAATTGCTGCTATGTGTCTCCTAGCCACCCCTACCAACTTCCCTTCGTCCCGCAGGGCTCGCAAGTAGCAGCACACCCCGGCCGAATCAGCCCAATGTGTCCCACCCTGGTCTTTTAAGAAATTACAATATGCCCCAAACGCCCCTTCGTATGCCTTTCTTGTTCCTGGTGCTAGGCTCGCTGCCACCAAGTCTGGTAAGTGTGGGCACCAATCTGCCAGAGCTGCTCGGGAAAAGGCGTTGGGCATGGTGCTGCTCCCGGGAGATGAGTTCTGAACACCTGCATCTTGAAACGAGATAGAGCGTCAGCGGCATGATTCAACACCCCCGGGACATTTTTCGCCCTAAACTGCAGATTCAACTGGAGGCATCTCAATACTATCTCCTTAATCAAACGCAAGATCATTTTACATTTTGCTGCCTGGTTGTTTATACACTCCACCACTGCCATGTTATCAGACCAGAACACCACTGCTTTGTTGCGTAGCTGCTCCGGCCAGACCCACAACGCCACCCAAATGGGAAATAGTTCCAGAAAACCAATGTTAGCGGTGAGACCATTGTCCACCCACCATGCTGGCCAACGCTGCGCCACCCACTGAATGCCCAGAATGGCGCCAAACCCCTCACTGCCCGCGGAGTCTGTCATTAAACCCAACTCCGCGCAAGAAGTGACTGGGCCGGGCCACAGGACCGAGCCATTGAAGTCCCGCAGGAATGCTAACCAAATCCGCATATCCTGCTTGACCTCGCTGCGCAATCTTGTGTGGTGGTGCTTCTGCTTGAGGCCTGACATTGCCTGTGCAATGGACCTTGAAAAGGGGCGTGCCATTGGTATAATGCGTAATGCAAAATTTAACTGCCCCACCAGCTGTTGTAGCTGATGCAACGTGACTCTTTTGGCTTCCAGACATTGCCTCAGCGTCTCCCTGAACTTAGTCACCTTGTCGGCGGGAAGCCGTGAGCACCCCGTGACTGAGTCCAGCTCGATCCCTAAGAATTCTATAACCGGGGAAGGGCCCACGGTCTTTCCCTGCTTCAGGGGTACCCCAAAGCTCGCCATCAATGCACAGAACCGTTCCAGCGCCTGCCCACACCCCGTGCCCCCTGGTGGTCCCAAGAAGAAAAAGTCATCTAGGTAGTGCAGCACATGCCTATGCCCTGTCACTTGTCTGAAAACCCACTCCAAAAACGTACTAAACATTTCAAAGTAGGCGCACGACACCGAACACCCCATTGGCATGCACATGTCCATGAAAAACTTGCCCTCGAATTGGAATCCCAGGAGGTGAAAATCACTCGGGTGGACGGGTAGGAGCCTGAAGGCAGATTCTATGTCTGATTTTGCCATCATCGCCCCCGGCCCCAAACCCCTCAACATTTCAATAGCCTGATCAATAGATGCATAACGCACAGAGCAGCAGTCATCATCAATGGAGTCATTCACAGACTGCCCCCTTGGCGCCGACAAGTTGTGAATCAGCCTAAACTCTCCTGGCTCCTTTTTGGGACTACACCCAGGGGGGAACAAACAAAATTATGCACAGGTATTTTGTCAAAGGGCCCCGCCACCCTACCCAATCTACATTCTTTTCCAATCTTGGCTGCTGCCACCACAGCATTCTGGGTGACCGATACTTGATTCCTGCAGAACGAGGGACCTACAAAATTCTCCACGGGAATTCTAAAACCGTCTCTGAAACCCCCAATTAAGGTTTTTGCTGAGGTCGCGCACTTATATCTATTCAACCAGGGCATCATGGCGTGGAGGAGGATGGGTGTCCTAGCTCTGGTGGAAACCCCTTCCTTCTGGTTTCTTTTCCCCCCTATCCTTCTGTTTTTTGAGGCACTTTGCCTCACCATGCCCTGAGTTGCCACAGAAACTGAACGCGTGTCTAAATCTGCATGTCCCTGGTGCCCTAACGCAGGAGCGCCTGTTGTAATCCCAGCAACATCCCTTCTTTCCGCCCCCCCCGCCCTGCGCAGCTGGGGAGAACGCCCGAAAGGGCTGAGGTTTAGGCGGGTCACTGGCAGCCTCAGCTGAAAGGCCGCCCACATGATCCAACCAGGATATTCCCTCCACCTGATTCCACTTTAACGTAGGATCAGATGCTCTGATGCGCCTAAACTTCTTGTCATACTCCAACCACCCCGAGCCCCCTTTTGTCGCCTGCGCCGTGCTGATCCTAGACATATAGCAAGCCATCGCAGGTGCCTCCTCAGGGAAACGCTCTGTCACCACTGCCATGTAAATATTGTAAGCCAACATCCAATGCCTGATGTTCTCCTCAACCCTGTATTTTAACATTTCGTTCGCCCACTCACCCGCGAGTATATAATCTTTCTTCCTCTTCATTTCTTCCCTCTCAACCTCATCTATCAAGAGTGAAAAAATGTCAATATAAGTCCCTTTCCAAATTCTCTCCTTAACCTCCTGCGACAGGTGGCGGGAGAGAGATTCGTACGACGTGCGTGCCTCACCCATGCCCAACAATGGCAACGTCTGTGGCTTACCATGCGAAGGTCCCGGGGTTTCCTTGGGGGCCCCGACCGCTGGAATGTCTTTAGGCTTGGCTAGTTCGATAAGCTGTCTCGCCCTTTCCAATGCGTCCGCCCCGCCAACACCCGCCGCACTCACGTTCAAACCCATGCCCCCCAGCCAGGGAAGCACGGCTGCTAAACTGGAAACAAAATCGGGAGGAAGTGTTGGCACCCCCCCCGGGTGTGGGGGGAACAGGTACCGAAAGATCAGGCACCGCTGGCACTGGCACCGCTGGTGCGGGGTTAGGATTTGCAGGTGCAGGGGGAACAGGTAAAGAAAAATCAGGCACCGCTGGTACTGGAACCGCTGGCACTGGCACCGCTGGCGCGGGGGGCGGGTTAGGATGTGCCGGCGCTGGTGGCGGGATAACGGGCGTCGCGGGGAGCAAAGGAACAGATCCCCCCACTGGGTTAACAGGAGAAGGCTCGCCCCCTGGTGCATTAGGGGATGCGGGAAGGACAGGCAAAATTGGGGCCCCACCATTCCCAGGGACAACCTGCGGGCCTTTCTTTGCCCTACTCTTCTTCGGCAAGGGGGGAAAAGCCTCTCTTGGGGGTAAAGCGTCCCTGCGTGACCTCCCAGATGGCCCTTTCTGCGCATCCAACCTCTCTGCCAGCTGCGCCATGGTACTATCCATTTCCCCAATCTTTCTCATGAGCGCGTCTAAAACAGTTGCTATATCCGGGCGCCGCTCGCCACGCTTAGCCTTAGGGGGCATGACTACCCTGCTACCTGCACAAAACTTTACCGTTGGTTTGATGGAGGAAACACGCCCGGCCACTTCACCCATTTTACCGGAGCCTCACTACTGGCTAGCCCAGCAAGGCAGGTGGGCAATAAGCTCCAACCTGCTTGGCTCCCAGCAGCGCCGGGATGCAGACCCTTGTCCGTGTCCTCAGGAACCCTCTGCGAACTCCCACGTCCTTGCGCAACGCCCCTGTTCTCTGGCGACACTCAGAATCGTAGGCACTCCAGTAATGCTAGACAAAAGGTGAAAAAATTAATGCTCCGCCGCACTTTGATGACCTTCGCAAGGATATCTCTATCCGTAACCCGCAGCGCTAATGGCCGCACTCTGGCAAAGCAAGAATCACTGAAACTCAACAGAATAGAGGCACTATCTGCCCAATGGCATCAATAATACTCGTGAAAAAACACACCCCCTCTCTCACCAAATGAAAGCAATATCAGCCGTTTGCTGCACAGCGCTGCTGAAAAAACACACCACCTCTCTCACCCGTGTTGTTTCCAAACCCTACTCGTGATGCGTGAGACTCGTCCAGATCGTCGATTTCAGGCGCTCGTCACGTGTAGACTCCGGCTCTCCGTGATACGCGTGCCGAGAAAAGTGAACCAAGCCGATGCTAACAACGCTCTGTGCCCCCTCCGCAATGCCTCCCACGTGCTGCTGACACAATGAAAAGGGATTAAACCTCCCGATGGAGGGTGTTCACGCTGCCGGGATCTCCTCAGCTGGCCCCATCCCAACTTCGCTTCGATCGCTGCCCTGCGAATGCGTGCGCTCTGCGTGCCTGCCTGCCGCCTCGATTCCGGTGCCCTCAGCACTCAAAGAAGAAGGCGACGCAACCTCACGATGAAAGGTGAAAAAACGCCGGCTTTCTCCGCCCGCACGACGATCCAAGGCTTCAGGAGGCGCGACGCTGAAAAAGAAATGAAAACGATTAAAGATCCTCACGAGGGTGGGGTGGCACATGCAACCGATGTGCTGCCGAGGGGAGAAAGAGATCGTCTCTTGTGCTCCCGCCGGCTTTAAGGGTCCCTGAGGGTCGCCCACGCCCCCGGAAGAGATCAGATAACTTCCGGGGCGCGGGGGAGCCTCCCATGCCCCGGAAGTGATTCAATCACTTCCGGGGCATGTCCCCCAGCTCAGGCAGGGACCACGATTGGGGCACGATTCCGGGGGGAACGGCCGACCACCATAATGGCGGCGGGGCCGATGCTGGCCCCGCCTTCCTCTTTCTATGCAGACTTTCTTATGGAATGTTTCTATGAAGCCAGGATAGAGAAGGGGTGCAAGTTGAAAAGGAAAACTCAAGCAAATAGTTTTATATGTTTTTGAATCTCCAAATATCTTTGCAGGATTTGAACGTTTGAGGATTATTTTTTAATGACCTCATGCCAATTGCCCCTGTACCAATTTCACTCATAGTGCAAGTTGCACATATACATTGAACATGACTTACTATTGCTTTAACTTAAAAAAAAATCTTTTACAATATTGGACATTTTGTGCATAAACAAGTAGTGTTTTCCTGTGGGCATCAACTTATTTGTGAGCATTAAAAGCTGTATGAATTTGACCCCTGATGTGCAGTCATATTATTAAATGTTTAGAAGTGTATCCCATTTTTTGATGGCATATTTAATGGGGCTAATAAAAGAAGCTTAGATAATCAGTTTCACTTTAACATATTAACAATTCACCATTAAACCATAAGGCAACACCAGGGCTGAGTCGAGGATAGTCACTTCTTTAAGAGTCAATTTAATAATCAATTTCAGACATTGCCCCTTAAATGTCTTTAGTTGCAATTTAGACTAGAGACAAGCAAATACGAGTCCAAATAACCAGCTCAATTGGTGTTACATGGACGTTCCCATGCAACCAAACATGGGTTATTATGCAAATCCTTATCTGCAAACAATTGAAGACAGTGATTTGTGCCAAAATCTTACACCTCTTATAGGTAAGCGTAACGGCGGTTCGATGTTCTAATTTCTTCATACATGTCAAACTATGCAGGTGTGCTGCATTGTAAAACAACAGGTGAACTGCCCCACTTGGCCAAACTTAGCGAGTTTGGGCCCCGCTCCCAAATTCTAAGGCTCACCACTTTAACCGGCGCACTCCTGTGCTCCCTCCCCACAAGGACACATACCTGACTTGAATCACCCAATGTTGAGCAGCCACAATGCTAAGCCAGGGCCGGCGCTGCACGCCCAAAGCACAGTATACACGAAGCGCACCAGGGGGGAAAACTCACCTAATCGTCAGAGCTACAAACAACCATAGTCAAAAGATCGGTAACCAGGGCCCCTAAAGGAAACTGATGCCTAATCCCTTCCGGCGCTGGGTTAAAATAATTTAATAAGTACAAGGGGTGAAAGGTGGCCAAAGCGGACACTCCTTTCCCGCGCGTTT
Source organism: Triturus cristatus (assembly GCF_964204655.1). Lineage (NCBI taxonomy): Eukaryota > Metazoa > Chordata > Amphibia > Caudata > Salamandridae > Triturus > Triturus cristatus. The sequence goes on along the minus strand of NC_140587.1, from coordinate 656,279,128 downwards.
TCTAAATCTATCGCGCACTGGGCAGCCGCTGGGACCATCGGCGTGAAGGGTCACCTGATCCAATCCTCCCTTCCCCGTCTACCACAAAACAATCTAGGGCTTCCCCCGCGACTGCCCTGCAACACAACCCGAAAAAACCCCGTTCTGTTTACCTCCGTGCACCACCAGTACACCACGGCTAAATCACCTCTTCCTAGGCTGCGCCGCAGTTCCGGCTCTACGGGAACACCGCTGCTCTCCACTTTCTTAACCTGCAGTACTGCTATCCCTCAACTGCCGTCCATCAAATTCCACGAGCGCCGATCCTCTAACGACGTAACTCGACGACCTGCACATATTAACGGAGCCCCCTGCATTCCGAGGCCGGCGCGGAAAGAAAGAGAGGGCGAGGACAAGGGCAAGTTGCCCTAAATAGGCCTTCGCCCACTCCCGTCCCCCTCGGGGTGCCGGCTCCGGCCGGAAGTGACGTCACGACGCTGACCCGGAAGTAGTTGATGCTGCCGTCCCGTTTGCTTCATCGCTGAGGACCACCAAGGAGGGCGTGCCCGGGTGCCCGGGGGGCCGAGTCCTAAGGGTGCGCTTCATTATATTTCGCGCTTGTCAAAACAACAGGTAAAGTGAGAAAAGTGTTAAGGTATAGTTTTTGGATTAAGGGGGCCTACCGCATGGGTGACCCTGGCTAATAGGTGGGACGTCCACTGACCGCGTGGGGAGGGGGAGTCAACAGCTGCCTTGCCAATCTTTGAATTGCAGATGGAGCCGGGCAGCGTACGGCATCAGTTAGGGGCTTAAATAGGCATTTTAGGATGCTGCTTTCCGCCTCTGTTCTCAAAAAGGTACCCCATGGTTCAGTAGTGGCTCGTGGAGGGAGTGCCACGGGGTGGTGGGGCTGGGGTAGTAAACTTCAGCTCACGGCCGACCGAAGTAATGTAAATAAATAAATAAATTAAACGAATATCATTGCGCGGGGAAACGCCATATGCGTTTCAGCACGCGCAATGAAATTAGTTTTATTTATTTATTTACATTACTCCGGTCGGACGTGAGCTGGAGTTTACTACCCCCCAACCTGCCCCTCCCCCACCCTGCCCCATCGACCCGCGGCACTCCCTCCACGAGCCGCTACTGCCATGGTTGATTGCAAAGACTATTTCTATTTTCACAAGATTGGGGTTCACATGTCCATCTAGAAGAATCAGTTGTATTGTTGAGTCTTTGTTGGCATTTGAGGTGCAGCATCTTTCTAAAGGATGAAAGGAAGGCTTTCATTTATGGGTGAGTGAGATGGTTGGTCAGTTGATCATCTGGGCCTATGATAGGGTAACTCATAGTTGGCTACAAAGCAGGTTTACACCTTGCCATGTGATAGTTAAATTAGCCAAACTCTGGATTCTGCCTCAATTCTGCCCCAAAGAAGGACAGTGGTACTAAGGTGATCAATGAAGATTTGAAGGGGGTGCCACAGCGACTGAGTTTATGCCCTTCAGGGGTACTTCATCATACTGCCTTGGGGATGTGGGGAGGATGGGGCATGCACCACGGTGGCCAAGTTACAGCCCGCTTGCCCACTCCCAACTCTGTACTTAAGGTTGGCTCTGGCATGGTTTTAACCCCTTGGACAGGGGAGCGGGTGAGTTTATAGTATGGGAAAGAAGTAAGTGGCCTAAAAATTTCAGCAGGCCCCCCAACCAAATTAATGCTGCCGAAGAGCCAACCATGACTCTGAACAATCTTTCTGGTGAGGTGATTTGATGTCTAGTATCTATAAAAATGATTCATTAATGCGTGAATACTGATTAGTGATTTATAATGGGTTTTGAAAAGAAACACAGCCTGAAACTCTGTTTCTCCAGATCCAATGCAACGAGTCTTGGGTGAGTTCCTGTGGATGAGTAAATAAATGAATACTCTTCTGTTCCTTTGTCCTTGGTTATTCCCTCTGCTAGACTTGGGGGGCGGTCTTTCGCCTATGTGTTATAAGGGTGCCCTTACTATGCTTGACCGAACGCACACACCCTTGAACTATGGTGCAAGCCTGTGCACATTGGCTCATGACAGCCTAAAGTGCGCCAACGCTGGTGGAGAAGTGAACAGTGCTAGCTCTTTGTAGATATAGCACCGTTTTCCACTCTCCCTTTGACGCTCAGCAACCTTGGTTGCTGTGCTGCGTTGTGTCACCTTAGTATATTCCCCTCAGTGTTTTCAGTTGTCTGGAGTCATTGGACAGCTCCATACATCTCCTTGTTGTCTCTGGTTGTATAAACTAAGTTCAGCGTCCATCGTCCCTGGTAACAGTGGTGAAATGATTATTATCACTCGAGCTTAGCCTAGGACTGGAATCTGAGTTCCCTAGCTACAAGGCGTGACGTGGCAACCCTAGATGTAAGGCGCTACAAAATGAGCTTCTGAAATGTCGCACTTCTCTGTCTCACTGGCATCCTGGGCCTCTTAAAGCACGCCCTTCTTGAGGAACATTTCCTTTCAGCGCTTTTGTCACGTTGTCCCTCTATCTAACTTTTTTTTGTAACCAAGGCCTTTCCGTCCCACTGAGGTGGCTCGCTTTTGATTTTGGAGAGCTTTGAAGGAACATATGAATTGTGTTCCCTTTTTGCTGATTTATAGCTGGCCATGAAACATTCACGCGCTGGCAGCTATTGTGCCCTTTATCATATCTCGGGGGCTATCTGATCGCGGCTTTTTGTGTCATTGTTGGGTTACTGCAGAGCTCGAGTGGGCCCCGTGGTAAACAATGGGCCTGGGCAGCGGCGCGCGCCGTGGCCTCCATTGAATCGGCCCTGCTTACACACGCAGGGCTTCCAATGAGTCTCCTTGGGCACTGGGCGGCAGGAAATTGCGATACACACTGCTGCTACTTTGTGCAGCACAGCCTGTCGCTCCCTGATGCTTATGGCATCCTGCACACGGGGCCTAGTGTGATTTATTGTTAAGATTCTGGGTCAGTGTGAAATAATTAATCTCATCCTTTTTAATCGTCTTTGGGGTGCCTTCCATTAGCATACACTATGTCTGTGTGTATTTTTGCTTTGCTTCTGAGTGTATTTTTATTGAATATAAACGTTAGGTTTTGAATTTTTTCTTTATTTCCTTGGCCCCTCCCTCTCGTCCCCCAGACGCCACTCGAATACCCTATCTTGTGAGATTCTGCGTGTCCCAGAGAGCAGGCCTGTGTGCTGGCTGGATTAAGTATTGCTGGTGGAGGGTGGAGCAGGCTTTGAAGTTTCTGAGCTTGCTCGGGTCATATCTGGAGATGGCCCTGTTTCTTTGCCTAGTCCTGAGCAAACATAGATTACGACTCTGATGTAAAGATCTGAGACACAATTTACGTTTCCAGATTTCAAGGTAAGCCCTGCATTAATAGCTGATGGGGCTCTCTCAGATCAGATGTACAGCATCGATTTTGTCATGCTCGGCGCAACAGATCTGGCCGGAGGCTGCCTTGTGCGTACACCATGTTAGTCTGGGATAAAGCCCATCTCTTGACATCACATATTGCTATTCTGAGTGCCTGCAACAAGCAGCGCAAGGGTCAGACGTGAAACCCATGCCAAAACGAACAAGGAGTCAGCAGTTTTTTAGAGAACTATGCAGCATTATTTTAATAAACACGAACAGAAGAAAAAAGGTACTTACGGCCTGATTACATTTGCGCTGGTGGAGGATTTGACATTTATCGCACCCAATAAAATCCGACACCCCAGGCACTGAAATATATTGAGTTCGTTGAATAGCACCTTGTCAGAACCCTTTTTAGACGACCATGGGGCACGCAGGCGCTACTTGGCCCAACTGTTGTGGTTGAGGTGGTTTACTCCTGATGTCCAAGGGTCCTATCTATTGCGGACCGTGATCAACTGAGCCAAGTACTCTTTCTGCACTTGACACTCAGTGGTAGCTGTGGACGAGCAGTCACATGCTCTCTCATGGGGGAAGTGTAGATACAAGTTAGCAAACACAACTCATACCTCAAAGTGCACTCAGTAATGACAATAAATCAATGTCTAGTCAAAATGTTGCTTTTATATGAAAATTAAGTATTTAATTTCTAACTGTACACATTAAAAGAAATAACAACTTTTGTAAGCAACATCACCAGTCCCTTGAGTTCGGGTCTCTACTGTTTATCCGGTAAGTCCCTGTCCCACCCTCTTCCTTGCAATGTGGTTGGAGTTCTTCCCCATTCTCTGTTGGTCACATCCAGCGAATGCTCACTTGTAGACGTTACTCGAGTCCTCTTTGACTCCTTAGGAAATAGTCAAAAGTGTCTCTGGTGCCACAGCACCTTCAGCAGCGAGTCCCCTGGGGCCAACATGGCAATTTCAAGTCTTACCCATTCCAGCAGCACGGAAGCATTCAGCATTTCAGCAGGTGCACTGACCATGGGCACTTGCAAGCTCTGGTCCTGTTCAGAGGAGTCTGGCTGCTTTTGGTACATACAGCAGCACCCGGCAGGCGCAGGATATCTCCCGAATTGTGCTGCTGGCCTCAACAGCGATCAGAGGTGCTAGCTCTCACCTTCTGACAAAGCAGTAAGTTTAGTTTTACCCACACGGAGAGAGTGGGTTGATCTTCGTTCTCCCAACTGGAGCCCAACGATGGAGCAAAGTCCTCTTGGAGTCCTCCGGAGTCCATAGTGTTATTCAGGGAGTGTGTCTTGATGCACAATTTCGACTTGCATGTTGCAGCTTCAGTTGTCCATGGAGATGACCCAAACTTGGCAAAACTCAATACCAGTAGCCTCTCCTGGCATACAGAGTTGCCACAGCACTTGCTTGCAAGGAATAGACTTCTCCTGTGCAATCACCAATCGTATGCCAGCCCCTCCTGGCATACAGGGTTGCTGCTAAGGCTCAAACAAGTTTTGAAGCTTTGTAGGAACCATCATTTTTACGTTAGCCCCCTCTGGAATATAGGGTCACCTCAGTGAGGTGGTACAGGGTTGGCACTCCCCACATGGCACTCTTTGCACAGCTCAGACCATGATGGCCCGTTCCTGGCTTATGGAGGTCGCCAAATCACTCCTGCACATGGGCAACAACCTGATCAGTGCTCAGACATCTCCTCACAACTCACACAGCAAGTTCTCTTGGTAGGGCTCCCCACAATGCTCTCCTTTTCCTCACTGGACACACTGGTCTTGGCAAGCAAGCAGGCGCTGGTGCTACAGGCTCCAGGTCAGGTGGTCTTGGTTTCCCTGGGTGATGTCCCTTCATGCATCAGGGAGACTAGCAGCCTTGTCACCCAGTCCTGGTCACAGGCAGAAGCCTTGCAGAGCTTCCCCTTCTCACACAGCCTGTCTGGTTGCTTTTCAGATGACACATTTTGGGTCTCAACCTCCTCTTCTTATAGTTGATTTCCAGCCACAAAATGTGATTTAGGGTCTGAGTCTTTGACGTTTTATGTTGGCGTTCTACTTCTTTTGAAGTCCATACTTCTCTCACTCTCTCTCTACTTCCTCTTGAAAGGCTGTATATCACTGCAGGAGAGGCTCCGAAGCTGATAGTCCCCCAACACAGGCCATGGGATTGACGAGAGTTCACACCTGGATGTTAGCCACAGTTATTTTTGCATCAAAAGTTAATCTCTGGCTCCCAGCCTTACTCTTTAAGTTTCTCTTATCATCCCCATCTTCTTCTTGAGATGTGTCCAGGCCCCTTCCTTGTGATTTATTATTAATTCAAAGAGCACCCTTTTGAAGTGTACAGGGGGAGTCTCTCTCGCCCTTCCTCCAGCGTGTCTCACCCAGCTAGCAGGAGTGCAGTAATACACAAGTCTGGAGGCACTCATCTACACCTCCTGTCTTCACCAGGCAGGCCAGGGCTTCCCAAAATGGAACCAGGGTCCGCCATGTAATGTACCATTGTAGGCACACTTGCACCCAGTGTACACACACAGCACATGCACTGTCACCTCCATGTATTGTGACATCCCAGGCACACAAATAATCCAGCACACACAATCACTTTGTGCGCACTGGTCAGTACTTTATCCTTTCTATACTTTGCCATGGTGTGCTATTTGCAAACACACAATGCCAGCACACACATTCACCGTGAGTGCACTGCACAGTACTTCACCCTTCATGTATTGCACTTCTCACAAGCACACATACACCCAGCACATGCTTTCCATGTGCATGCAATGCACAACACTACATCTCTCATGTAATGTGTTCCTCACAGACAAACATTCATTCTGTACATGCACTAATCATGCTTGCACTGCACAGCATGGTCTATCCTGTACTTTACCCATTTCAGGCACACAGGGGTGAGTTAAGTACACAGCAGCAGAACTTAAAAAAAGGCGAGTGGGCTGTAGGGCTCACTCCAGTGACACAGGGTAAAAATGATCTGTTTATTCCTACTGAAACTACTCGGTATGATGCCAGCACAGCACTCGTGCTGTTTAACTCTTTGGGAAGGCAGTAGTCTTCCACCACTGTGCGAGTAGCATTTTTGGAACTTCTCTCAGTCCAACAAGACTACAATCCATGAGACAGGCCTATGTCACAGTGCACAGGCATGATCCATGAATGCCTATGACAACAAAAATCTGCATTAGTGATCCTGATAACAATACAGTTGGGAACTTAGAGCAGGGAATGAACACACCTTTTACCATGCAGAGGTCTTTTCTGTGCCAACAGATGCCCCTCCTAGATCAGAACACCCCAAACCATCTCCTAACCTGGAGAGACTGGGATGTCAGATCGGTAAAACCAGCAGGAATGTCCTTAAGAATTCTTGTGGCTAAATCCGGCTTTGTGCTCCACTACAAAGTCTGACCCTTACAAAGTAATAGACCATCTCATCAACTTGGGACTCTCACCTTTCACATCCATCAACCATTTCAGCAAAAGGGATCCAGACAACAATACAGTGGAGCACTCAGAACACGGGTGCATGTCTTTTACCATGAAGAGGACTTTTCCGTCCCAATCCGTCCCAACACACCTGTTCCAAGTTTTTCCACAGTAATAGGGAATTAAATTCAGATTTGGTGCCTAACATACAAAATTACTTTGTCTTTTTCTCCTGTTAAAGTCCAGCAGTTTTGACGTACCAGAACTTATTGGCGAGTCCGTAATTCATCATATCTGCTAATTACTGGGTGTGTGGAAACGTGTATACTCAGATTTCCAATCCTGTGAAGAGAAGGGTTTTCTAAGGGTTGGGAATTAACCATCCAGTTGTAATTAGTCCCTGAGTTATAATTTTCCTTTTTAAGCATTTGGAATTGTACCACTTCCAATGTAGAATTGTATTTGAGTGCACAAGCAACATCTTCACTGTCCTTCGCCTTTAAGTAATTGTCTTAAATACCAGAAATCTTAGACCCTTAACTGAGACCTCTCTTCCTCCAATCCGCATGAATTATGAGGTCAGCATATGAGACTGAATATCAAAATATCTAACTTCCAGGATGCTACGTTAGGCTCACAATCTGGAGACAAAAATGACATAGAGTTACTTACACTTAATGGCATTCAAATACTAGTTAGCTCTTCAAGCAAAGATAGCAATTTTCACCTCCATATGCAATGATAGAAATGTTAACATTAGCAAAAAAATGAATATTGTGACAGTTAAAGTTTTCACATCTAACACACAAAGCCACCTAACTCCCCATAAAACACATTAGTTAGTGCTGATCAGTGGAAAACGTTCTGCTGGCAGGGTCTGGCAGTGATGCAAATCAATGCAAAGGAAGCTACAATGGGGGGATGGGGGCTTTAAAGTTTCTCCTCCCCTGTTTGCTACAAGACCATGGTACACAAACTGGCCCTTAAACTGAGAGACACTATCATGCATTTTTTACATTAGTGATGCGCTATTTCTGAGCACTCCTGATTTTGATAGATAGAGAATTGAGGCAGCAGAAGTAAATTACACTGTGGACAGCGAAAAGTGCCTGGTACAGTCGCCATGTTCCATCCTGCTCATCATTTTTTTAATTCAAGTGTGTTTAGGCGCCAATCATACAGAGCACCCGGACAGGAGCTCTACATGAATTTTATTTTCCTCGCAAAACCAGGTTCTGTGCTTCATTGGGTTGTAGGTGTCCATTTGTAGCTGATCTCCTTTTGAGATATTTTTGAGTCCACATACCATGACCAGCCATTTCACACCTAATGGCTGATGACAGCTTAGTGATAGTCATTTGTTACAAGTCTTTTCATCTGCAGCCCAAGTTGGAGAGATTGCTTTCTGGCTCTTCCAAATTACATCAATATAGTGTATAGTGAAAAGATCTTGTATCAAGCTAATTCCAGCAAGTGGACCTGTGGCCTGCAAAAAAGAATACATGGTTCTCTGACAATCCCCCCCATCATGTGTTAATGTTAGCAAGGGGAATTGAGCCAAGCAACAGACACTTATTTACTGCAAGATTGTCTGGGCTAGATTCACAAATTAAGTGGACATAGTGATTGCAACAATTTTGAGATATTGGAACAAGATGCACTTTGACCTGACTGAATTCCTCCAAATTATCAAACAAAACTCTAAATATGAGTGACCAGTTGGTTTGCCACGAATTTTCACTGTTTCTGAATAAATGCCGGCCTTGTGACCCAGTTGTTCAAGTTCACTATTTGACTTCAAGAAGCTCTGTGCACCAGCGCAGGGAATGGAATTGTACTGGAAAAGGAAACTTAATTGCCTCCACTGAATGAGTTGAGAATATACTTAAGGATGGAGGAAAACACTTGCTCTTACTGAGCTTTGAAAGAGATGGAGGTAGATTGATTTGGTGGTAACTTGCCTTAATGATCGCAGAACTTCAGATCCGGCATGAACACATGCTTCATGAGGGCTTCTGCCAGCAAAGGATTGCCTAAAATCAGAACTTGTTTACACTCTACAGAGAAGTGGAGAGAAAGTGGCGCTCTTTACATGCTCTCCACATCTTTCTGGGAGAACTGTAGTGTGTAAGGAGTTTAAAGAAGTGTTGGACTTAACCAGTGCTTAATTGAGCCCGTGGGGCCACCGTCACTCATTTTTTGGGAACAGGACTTATTTTTCCTCATCAGACATTCACCATGAGCAAAATAGGTAAAAACACACACGTGGGAAAGTAGGAGGAAGAAAACGATGAAAAAAACATTACCAAGGGAGAAAGCAGGAACCTGGAAGAGAGAGCTGAAGGGGCAGGCAGTGTCACAAAGTGGATTAAAGAGGCCTGAGGTGTATTCAGGACTACACAGCCTTAGTATTTGGCATGCTGACTTTCAATAGCGCCAACCGTGGGTCTCTGAGCAGTGCTTTGGGCACCAGCACTTATTATTTTGCAACTAAAGCACTGTTCTCGCCACATTTGAACCTTGGTCTACCACTGTGTTGAGAATCGACCTCAAGGATTGCACTTTACACGTGACTAAGCACCTCCTTTGCGTGTGATTGGGTGTGATGCCAAGAGGCTCTTATGTCTGCGACTGACAGTGTTTCACCCCATGGACGCGCTGCCTACAGCCCTGGCTTTCTCATTGCATACTCCCATTGCAGCCGCCATTTCAGTAACCGACTATGCGCCAGTAAGATGAACAGCAAAACTCTGTATTACTTTTACAGATATGGAAGTGAGTACTCCTTTTTGTCCACGCCAACCGAACTTCACACCTTGGTCTTCATTATGAGTGGACTAGTTTATGTGTTATAATTACCGCATACAATAAAAACTGACGCTTATGTGTAATGAAATTATCTTGTGTGATAATTAGCACTTTTTATAGGTTTTATTACCAGAAATAAGGCATTGCATGCAGATTTTGCTGCTTTTTCCACCAAATCTACTAGCAAGAAAACACTAATATATCGTGCAGGGGGTGCGGGAGCAGTAAAGAAACAATTGAGCACGTGGTATGTCTTATCCCTGCACTTCTCAACGATCGAAAGATCCTGCTACGGGGCGTATGGAACAAACTTGGTGTTCGCTCCTGTCGACAAGCTATTCTTGCATCCATGAATCCGGATAATCCAGTGCTTAACATCCGGTTCACCAAGTTCATTACAAGAGCAGTAAAAAGACATACAAACTGTGAGAGCCAGCAAGCTAACAATTGATGATCCATACTGGGGAGAATTAAGCATGTTGTTTTGCTGACCTGTTTACTTTACGGTATTACTTGACAGCGGCCAAATATGGTATTTTGCACATTATTTATTTATTGTCCTCTGCTTTGTGCGACCTTGAAGCTTCTACCATCTCATGTAGGGTTTTTATCCATTCAAAAATAGAACTGTACCATCAGTGGATTAGTTAGTAGTTTTTTATTAACGACTAGTGTCATGTCCCATTGTTTTAGTATGTCGTTAAAACTAAAATGGATCATTACAGTTTTCAATTGTGTCTGTAAAAAGGATTTATTGTCTAAATGTAGTCCACATTTAAACAGCATGAACAAATAGAGACTATGTATTTTCTGACGGGTGTTGATTAGGTCTTTAAATAACTATTTACTGTTAAAAACCACACCCTCCTATTATCTACTATTTATTTGTGACAGTATTAATGGATTAAATGGCCGCATTTAGGCTTGCTTTTAAAAGAGCATGAGGAAATAATGTAAGTAAAGATACAGGAGTCCATTTAACAGCCTTCTACTGCCGCATATGTAAATATTTTAGCAACTGTCCGACATACATTTTTATTGTTGCATGTCCATCATTGTAATGATTTTTATTATTCATACAATAAAGTATTCACATATGAGTTGATATACAGCTCATGCCACAAAAAGCATCGTCATAAGGCACTTAAAGCACAGATGTTATTAACACCTAACTCTATCGTCTTGTTTTAACAACCTTGGAAGGATGAAATCATAGTCCCGTTTACATCTCCAGAAGGAAGGCAAACCCATTTCTTCTTATAAGGATCTCCATAGGCATCCATCATATATTTCCTCAGGATACTACAATGATGAAAGGACCGATGATGAAGCATGTCACCACAGTGGGTGAGGACATTTGTCCTTTTAAGAGAATGCAAAAGCAGTAATGTAATGCAAAATGATGCCTACCCCATGCAGAAGATGCAGAGGGGCCCATGAGTCTTCCATATATTCATTGGTCATGGGCTGAATGGCCCCCTTGAAAGTTTGGGGGCCAGTGAAGGATTGGATCTGTACCTCAGTGTTAGGTGCTATCAGATGCTCTGCATACAAATGCAAGGTAAAATTTGGGATACAGGAAGTCAGAGTCCCACATTGTATTGCTTTGCATTTGTAGTTGTATAGTGCATTGCGACGCTAGTGTGACACTGCAGCAGTATGTGGGCCTTATCCGATAGGAGGCAAGACAGATTTGGGCAATCCAAGCAACAGGGCACCCACCCTGCTAGTTTAGGAACCGAATGTGGTGTAGCAGACCGAGTTCAGTCCTGATCGATTTCTACTGTGCTGTAGAGCGCAGTGATTAGATGTCCTGCTACATTTGTTTTTTTAAGGTGACACACATTTAGAAATAAATCAATAACTAAATAATGATGGATTCATCATACATGTAAAGCTATTAGAATTAGAATAATTATTAATACATCTACAGGCATTGAGAAACTACACTGGCTTCCAGTGGGCCAGAGGATCAAATTTCAAGCGCTTTGCACGGCCTTTAAAGCCCTGCAGGGTAAAGGACCACGCTTTTTGATGGATTTGCTTCAGTGGTACTCTCCTATTAGAGCGCTTCGTTCAGCAAATGCCTTCCTGATGCTCACCCCCAGAATCAAAAGGATTAGTTGGGGGGAAGGAGTTTCAGTTACAATACCATTAAGGAGTGGAATGCCCTCCCGCTCCCCCTCAGGAAGTCCTCCTCCCTGCTAGGGTTCAGGAAATCGCTTAAAACCTGGCTTTTTAGTAATTAGTTCTTTTATTCAGTTATGGAGACCGTGAGCGCCTAGACACCTTTGGGCAGCAGCGGTGCGTCCATTGGGGCGTAGGGGCGTAGCCCCACCAGCCAGCCCGGCCCCTGCTTGGACCCGCGGCTGCTCATGCTCACGTATGCTAGCAGTGACGACGCAGCGCTGTCAGTTTTCCTATAGCGTGGGTGGGACCTGTCGATGAAGGGGGTGGGGCCGGGGGCGAGCACTCCGTTTGAGTGACAGTACTGTGTGCACACAGTACACACTGAAGGCCAGCGGCGCGTAGGCGCATACTCGAGTTTGCGTTATGCCCAGCCCAAACATGCGCACTCAGTGTCATCCAGTCAGCCACTACTAGGAGAGCGAGGGAGGGGGACCCGAGAGGCCGAGGGTTGCTTCATGCAGCAGCCCCCGGTCTCTCCTATGGGCGAGCCCTATCTGTGCCCATGGTGCTGTAGCCAATTGAGGCGCTGCTAATGTTGCAGCGTCTCTGGATTCATTGGCTGAGAGACACCGCGCAGCCTGCAAACCAGGCATTGGGTGCCACGCAAGGTATGGCCAATCACTGTGGCTTATGCGAACAGTGATTGGCCATCATCGTTAGCAGGTGCGCACTGGCAGTCCGTCGTCACCGCGCCACACACACCTCGTGGCGGTGTACTAGCGTGTGGTACTGGCTGGCTGCTGCTCCTGGTGATCAGTCGGTGATCTCGTTTAAAGTAAGACTTCTTGTAGCTGTAGTACACATTATTTGTAATTGCTACCTTCAATTAAGGGGAAAAAAAGGAATAATCCAGAAAGTATGTATGAACAAGGGAGAAAAAAAAGAATGATTGATAAACACAAAGAGACTGAGATAAAGAAGATCAGAATGGATGAAGTACTAAGAGACGCCTGTGCCCTGCAGCGTGTGTACTTTTGCGTCAGGCTGTGGGCTCCAGACACGTCTCTGTGTATTTTGGGACCCTGCCACGCCACGCGGCCGCGGCCTCCCTTACTTGAGTGAGTGATGTGACTGACGGGCCCCTCACTCCGGCACTCCTTCAACTCAGTCACTGTCTCTCTCGCCGCCTGGCCCTTTACAGGAGTGGGTTAGACAGTGAATGGTGGGGGGGGGGGCAGCGCAGGAAGAGGGAGTGGAGAATACAGAGTGAGAGTAGAGGTGTCTCTTGCATTTAAGAATGACTGTTCATTGCAGAGTTTGGTTCTTATAGGGTCTATTTTTCATAGTCCCGTGGCATTATAACTCATTCCGTTTCCTGAGGAGTCTTGAAGCAGCTTTATACCTTCTCCATTAAGGAAAACCTTTATAAACAAAGGCTAGCTCATTCTTTTAAGTCCATGGCAGAGGAGGTGGGTGGTTATTTTGCCTGTTCTGTGAAGCTCGTGAGTGGGTTTTATAACAGGTTCCTCCTCTGAACACCATGTGATTACAAAAACATAAATAGAATTGCAGTTTAGGCCGTAGGCTTTGCTTCTTCGAATAAGTGAAGCTCATAGAGGAAATTGGGCTTTTCAGGATGTTGCAAGCCTGTTTCAGAAAAAGTGTAATGCTAAAAAAAACAGGGACGCTGAAGAAAACACTCCCACACGGAAGCACGTTTAGCATTTCTTCACTTCTGAGGGCAATCTTCTGAAATATTTCCAATCTGAAGTAGCACCATGGCGGTCCCTCTCACTCTCCTGCTGCTGACAGCACTCTGCGGTGAGTAGCCGCACGCGTTTTGTGATGGCAGAGCGTTTATGTTTGTAGTGCGTGTTCTGTAAGTCTTGCCCGTTTATAGAGAAGTTTTGAAACACTGACAGGGTGAGATTCTGGCGGGTGGGGGGTTGAAAATGAGGCAGACAATGCAGGCAGAGAGAGGGTTCTTGTGAGTGGAGAGACGTGTCCAAGAGCAAGATGCGAGCTGGGGAAAGCGTCAGCGAGAGTGCAAAGCATGAGAAACGAAGAATGAATGGGGGTATAGAAAGTGTAGTGTACAAGAGCGGAAGGAGAGCGCGGTGGTAGGGGAGTGAATTGACTCTGAGAACTCACAAACGGCTGGGAAATGTACAAGACAGAGTGGGAGAAAGCGGCACAGGAGAGGGAAGCGAGTCGCTGAGAAACCGAGTGAAGGGGGGGGGGGGCAGCGATCAGTCCTGCAGCAAGAACAGGGGCACCGGGCCAGAGGGTCTGAGGGCCCTTCTGGCAGAGTAACTGGAAACTGACTAAGGCAAACGAAAGTAATGAGTCAGACTGAAAATGATAATGGTTGGGTGAAAAAATCTCGGCTTCTCAAGTTTTTCAAATGTGCTATCCTCTGCAAATCACATTATTTGACATGGGGACCACACGGGTTGGGGATTGGGCGTAAGGGCGGGGGGAATAATATTGAAAACAAGCATTGGCATAGCCAATAGGTCTCGCTTTTGGGACCTTATAAGTATTTATTTATGCAGCACAATATCCTTGGTGCAACAACATCGACTGTTGCATGGCTAAACACTTATAAGGTCCCAAAGGCGAGACCTATTGGCTAGGCCAATGCTTGTTTTATGAGTGTGCATCAGTGATACAGGAATTAGTGCGGGCCCTATAGTGTAGCAGTAGCACTAGCCAGGTGGGCAGCTTTGCGCCATGGCAGAAGTCTGGTGACTTGTTCATAGAGCAGAGCACACACTATTTCAACCAGATGGTCCTCTGCAAATATCTTTTTGTTCAACCCAGTTTTATTTTATTTCCTTTTAAGACAGTTCTATATATACATCCCCAATTAAACTATCTTGGACAGAGAGAGGACCAGTTTGTAAGGAAGCTGCTATTGGACGCACCCAGATTTAAAACACATGATTGGATAGAGAGGACAAAAAATCAAGGTATAATCTTCCCACCAATCATAGAGGCAGAGTTCACGCAATCATCACATTGAAGCAACAATAAGAATGAATGCTATATCATGCAACTAAGCCAACAAATACAAAAACAAGGGTTTCTTTAATAGGGAGAATTGTATACTGAACAAGTGGCACGATGATTGCTTGCATTTGAAAGACTAAGAGTCTAAAGTATTGCACTTGTATCTGTCCCTTAATTAAAACATCCAGAAATATCGCGATATGGCCTCTGAGCAGGGTGAAAACGTGTCTGGTCAGAGATGTGAAGCCCTTCGTAGTGGTGCAAATGTTTTTTATTTGAATAATTAGTTACTCTACTAAGTGACGTTTGATTATTTGAGAAGCTTCCACAAATAACCAGTCGAGAATAAGACATGAACGAAAGCAGCTATGCAGGGGGGGGGGGGATAGAGGGGTTCTTGGGGTAGGGGGTGGGGGTGGGGGGTGGGGGAGGGCAGTTCTTTCATTAGAGGTGTTCTTCTTGGTTAGGAGTTGGATAGTGTGATGCAGGGTAAAGTGTAGGAACAGTCAGAGCACCTTAAGGTAGTTCATTAGGCACGGTTGGCACAGCCATCTATTAATGTAATAACTGCACTTTCACAATTGCTTTATTAACCTTCCTGCTTTCTCAAATTTGCTTGAAAATGCACGATTTTTCTTCTTTTTTTTCAAAATTTTCTTGGGGGGGGTAACCCCCCAAACCACCCTTTTGGGGTTCGGGCTCGCTCGCTGCGCTCGCTCGCTACGGTGTTGTATGCTAATTCGTTTGCGCCCCACCACTTTCAAATCTCACCCACCGCCCCTGCCTTTGGGTAGTAGTGCGCTTAATAAATTGTCATAACATAACATCTGTAAAATAACCAGTAACTGTTGTTTTTAGCATATTCATGGACTGCAAAGGATGAAAAATGAGTGGAGGAAGACCACATAAAATATTGTGACTGTGTATGTGTGTGCACGACTGTGCATGCATATGTGTGTGTATATGGTGTGTATGCCTTTGCATTAACGTGCATTTTGTCTCAAGGAGAGTGCCAAAGGTGAATCTCTCCTCTGGTTGATTAGATATACGCAGGTCCACTGGAATTATGCTGCCATAGAGTTTTCCTCATAGTAATGGATTTACCATACTTTCCACATTATTATCTATTTGTATCATAGTTTGCATATTTCAAGAAAAAGTTGTTTCTTGTTCCAACGGGTTAATTTTTTTTTTGTAAAAGTCTGAAACCAGTTGCCATTTTATGCCGGACATTTAGTAAAGAGGAACTGAACACGTTTTAGTTTTTGATTGGCTGATTACTGTATTCAGGTTTTAATTTGCTAAAGATATGAAACTATGCTCAGACAGTATTATTGTGTGTTAAAACAGCAAAACAACGAAATAATCCTCCCACAGAATGTGTTGCATTGTGCCGCATAATTTGCCTTTTCTTGGCTCATAATTTTATGAACCTGTCGCATAATTTTGTTCTGTATTGCCACATTATTGCAGGGGCCCTGGATATATGTAGCTCATTGAGGTCGCTCTTATTTCAACAGGGACGAACAAAGGTGCGCATTCTGGACTGGTGTCCTCTCCTGGCCTTGTAAGCAGGCCTGGACTCAAACTGGAATGCACACAGTTAACTTGCAACATTACCTAAGGTTCCTCTAGCGTCCCCAAGGAGAGGAAAGAGGCAGAAAACTTTCAGTAGCCAATTAAACATGGAAACATTTTGTGTACAAGCAAAAATCAAGACCCGCCTTTGCCCGCTGCCAAAAATAATACTAGGTTTCCTATTTGTACTGTATAATGTTCAGGATGAAAAACAAGTGACACCATTCTACCAGCTCCCACCCCCCTCCAGTGGGATACACTATAAGAAGGGTCGAAAGGCCTCCATGCCTTACTTGTACACTGTCAGTAGCGCCTAAGAGCGGGCTTCATTTAAAGTGAGCGTTGTGAGCAAGAGAAATGAGTTTCATGTAGACAGAGTGATTTGCCCAGGAAGACACAATTTGGGTAAGCGGGGATGCTGAAATTAAACCAACGACTGGTTCCTTCCAGGGCAATTAGCGTGCAACTTTCTTTATTTTTCTTCTTTTTTATGCAGTGGCAGTTTTATATAGAGCGAACTCGACCCGAAGGTATTGGAGCACTTTACATGCGCACCAGTTAGGTCACACAAGGACACATTCATTTTTGGTAGGCGTGGGGAGAGAAATAAAGTGTATTGCCCAGAATCACAGGATGTTGAGCGGACGCCAAGACTCGATCCTGGTTCCCCATCTCCAAGGCCGGCAGCTCTGGCCGTTACGCCACATCCTCACCCCAGGACCTGAGGGACATGTCCTCCATGATAAAACCACAAAGGGTACACATTTTATTACAATAAGTGATGTAAAGAAAGTAATGCCCGCAAATGGCAATCTCCTGGTCACCCAAGTGTACGTGTGAACATCGACCTGCCGTCTTCTTTCGGTCTTTGTAATACTAATGAATGCGGAAGGCAGGTACCCTGCTCACTTTGAGGCATCAGATCTGCAAAATTAGTGCTCATAAAGCAAATGACGCCTCCTTCTTTACAAAGCAAATCCAATTAAGCCCCTGCCGGAGAGAGAATTAGCGCACGGCCCCTGTCCCAACATCCGCGGGAGGGAGGCCACCCCTGAACAATGCATGTCCCGAGAGGCGGCCGCGCCTTCGGGTGTCAGTGCGGGTGTCAGTGCGGTGCCGAATGTCACACCGAATGCGAAAACACTGCAGCCCCCCAGCCGCTGCTAGGGGACAGCAGGTGTAAAACCCTCGCTCACAATCCCAGGGGGCATCGAGTGTCAGCTCAGCACTGGGATAAGACAACAATCTGATGAGCTCTGTGCGGGTCTCCCCAGCCCCCTGGGGAGACGAGCCTCCGTGGGGCAGGGACCCCGCAGGGGCCTCGCCTCCCATTGTTGGGAGTTCGGCTTGTGTGGTCAGGTGAATTCACAGCAGTGCTTGAACGCGCTCTCAATATACACACATACCCAGCATGGCACTTGCACACATTCCACAAGAGGGAGACCTGATTGTGCCTCAAACTCCACAATTTTTCAATTGAATCTCAAAATTACGAGCTGTAAGCACTGCGCGTGGGCTCATTTATGCCTTCGTGCAACTAGGGGTCAGATGTACTAAACATAGGGACGGCATAAGGGTGTTGGAGCCCCTGAGCAAACGAATTTTGGGTTCCCCGGTTCAGAACAGCTTTGAAGTCGTGAGATCCCATTTCAACTGTTTCATGCCCCCTTTGGCAAGTCATTGACAGTGCACAGGCACACTTATCAACATTTAAATGTGTTTACATCTAATAATCAGGAATAGTGACTTGTGTTTTCAACACTGTAACACAGCAGCAGGTCACTCATTTTACTGTGAATAATCCCTGTGACACCCTGTCAATTCCAATATGCGAGGTCCTCTTTCGATGTCAAACAAACTTTTTTATGGATGTTGCATGAAACATTAACCCAACATTTCTCTGCAAAATGGCTGTGTATCACCCACATTTAAAATAAATGAAAGGAAAACGGTATTTAAAACAACCTGAATTATTCAGGGTCATAATGGCAAGACTCTCCCCGGAGCTGGCTCGATCAGGGGGCCCCATGAAAGGCAGGGGCCCTAGGCCAGAGCCCACTCAGCCCATGCCTGAAAACTTTTCTGACTGAACATCACAATGCCTGCAAATGCTCCAATTCAGCATCTGCACCCCTTAAATTGTTTGTCTTATGTACTAATTCCATTTTAGGTTGTTGGGAAAGTTTTTACACTAAAAAAGGATTCTGAATGGATACCGATTCAGTGAGCAGTGAGTCACAGTTTGTAACCTACCTCATTAATATTCATGAGGTAAGTCAGATTCCGACTCACTACGATTCTTTAAGAACCGGCCTATTGGCAAATAGGTTGGTTCTTAAAAAACTGGTGGCAAACTCCGATCAGTATTTTGCGACCACTAAATAGTACACCTGGCCATTTAAAAGTAGATATTGGGGCCACTATCTCCATGTCAGTACCGGAAATATTGAGTTTCTGGGCCCAGGTTAGGGACAATATATATGATCTGTAATTACCTGGTCCGTTACTCATGCAGTTACTCATTTTGGGCCCTTTTCTACTCACATTTACAGAATTCAGGAGGACAATGAGCATGGATTGGCTTGGGTCATATTTCCCGTCCCTGTCCCAGGAGGTGTGGGACAGGGAACAGGAAGCAGGAAGTCAAGTGCACAATCATTGCATCACTTACACCCATGTTGCTGCGATGGCGTGCGGGGACTGTTTACTCCTTGCCTGACTGCGCTTCACCCTTTCACTTTCCCATCGTGAGGAACAGACTAGATCACAGCTGAAGGACCGCAGACCATGTGAACACCCACACATCCAGTCCCCTCTTTTTATGTTGGAATTGATGGGACATAGCTGGGGTAATAGCTACACACACCATTGAATCTCCTCAACGATAGGGAGACTCTCCATCTAATACTTCCCAAGTCAGCACTGAGGTGACGGGAGAGCAAAACCAATCCTTATCCTGAAAGGGCCGTTCACACCGGCTATGGAGCAGGGCATGGGTTTGATAGCCAGTGCTCTCACATTCAGGGGCTCTGGAGGCAGTTTGGTGTTGGGAGGGGAAGGGGGTGCATGACAGGTGGCCAAGGGCTCAGTGAGTTGGGACCGCCCCTCAGGGAGACTGGTAATTTCACCTGTGTGGTCCAAGTAGGATGAAGGGTATCAAGTCCTTAGTGCTGTGGCATTCTTGTAGAGTCCTGGAGCCCCTCATTGGAACTGACATACTGATGTCTGTACTGATCCACTTTACACTGACTGCTTTGCTATGACAGATGGACTGAATTTTATATACTGTAATCTTAGAGTAAATGTTTTATGTTGTTATAACTCCTCTCTTTTTTTAACAATGTTGTGCTTATAATTTGTCATAAATTAACATAACCCGACACACATGGCACTGAGTAATGTCTTATAATTGATTCATTTAGGTTGTGGGAGGGGGCATGGTCCTGACTGGTGTCTCCGGGTCCTATTGCAGCAGGTGCTTTGGCACTGGAACCCCGGGGACACTGGGGCCCACTGCACACAAATCATTAGGACCAGGACCCCCCAGGTTGTTCCCGGCCCCGCCCCCATCATAACCCACAAATCAAGACTTGCCGACCAGAGCTGTGGGTAAAAGAGGCCATGTTTATTACAAACCATCACAAATAAACATGACAATATATCATCAATAAGATTCAAAATTCAAACAAAATATTTATCAATTTTGATCACTGAACGATATTTTCATTTATGTTGATCATAACTTCATAATTTTATCAGCAGAAATGTCAGAACTTAATTTATCGACAAAGAATGTTCTCCATCGCTTCCAGCATTAAGGGGCCTTCTGGCTCGCACCCGCCAACTGAGAACCACGCAAGGCGCAACTCACCTGCATCCTTCAGAGGTGAGCCCCTTCATCTGGTCCTTGTCCACCACCTGAGGGGCCCACCCCTCCATCACCAGGCTGCCCATCGGGGCTCGTAGGGAATAACCAGGGGCTGATGCTGAGGTTCTGTAATTCTCAAGTCTGACTCCATTTTGTTCTGTGCCACCATTTTGTGTTGCCCTCACGTAGGCCTGTGAAGGTAGCCTGGCGAATAATGTGGCCTGGCCTTCTTAGCTCATGTATACATTAACTAGGTTTCTTTTTGACTCTGAAATGAACTGTAAGAAACTGACCTCTACACCTGAAACTGAGCCCGCAAAGCCAATTTCCCTGATCAATCTTTGTCTTAGATTGCCAATCAATGTTCAGGACACCGTTAACTTTTAGTTTCCTTGCACATGCCTTATCTTGTTCAGCATCTGTTACCGTTTCTTTTTTTATGTTTCTTCATTACATGGGTTATGCTTTCAATTATAGGTTTGTCCGGCTTGTGGAGATTGAATTTGGGACACTCCTAATAATTAACTTTTGGGTTGGGATACTGTAAATTGAGTCTTTGTTATGTGACACTTTGTTTGAAAATGTACCTTATTGGCTAGAATTTTGTGCAGTGGGTGTACATTTATAATGTGAATATTGGGTATAAAAGGAGACATCTCGCCTTAGTAAAATGAGCAGTCTCCTGAGAACTTACATGATTGTACTTCTAGGATAACTGTTCACGGCTGCAGCTGAATAAACTTGGTTTTCACGAAGCAGCAGAGTGTCCCGTGTCTCTGTAAACTAAGGCAGGTGAACTCGAAGATTTCAGGCGTGCCCTGCGCCGCCGGACCTCTGGAAAATCCGGTTATTCAATTGGCGTCCCCAACGTGGGGCGGCTTCAGAGGTCGCGGTCAAGCCTGAGGGTCGCGAGAAGTCGGGTGAGAAAACTCCAGAGGATGCGCACCACGTGATTGACCCCGGCATGTCGCAAGTGGACCGAAGGTCTTTTCAGCGCGGTTTCCCCTTCCCAATGGCTGCCTGACCGCCACCCTGACTGCCGCCCTGCCTTGGTTCCCCTTGTGGCGAAGATTGGTATCGCGAGACAAAAGACGGGCCTCTGCTGACGCGAGAAAACATTTGGTCAAGTAAGAGTGGGTAGCTCCCACTCCCTTTTTGTTGTTGGGTTTCTTTGTTCGACCTTTGCAAAGGTCGAAACCAAGGGGTAAGTACGTATTGTACAGACAAAAGAAGTCTAGTGTACCCTTTGATGTTTGGTAAGAGACTAGTGGGGTTCTTGTGACGATGCCTGGTCTTAGTAAGTTTCATAAATCGTGTTGCTGTAGTTGTGACAGGGACTCCCGACTGGAGGAATCCTGCCCGGTCCCTCCGGTAGGGACGCCCAATTATGAATTATATTCTAAACATAGTTATGGTTCTGTTGTCTTTAACGATCTCTGGATCAAATACACCAGCAACGATGGTGTCCTTCAATGGCTAGCAAATGGTAGTTTTCAACCTGAGATCTTGGACAACCTAGAGGAAAAATTATTTAAAAGAAAAGCCCGGCCGGCAATGTTTGACTCTCTTCGCCTATGGCGAAAGGAGGCCAAACAGAAAGAAATTAAACAAGCTAAGAAAGACAAGAGAACTAACGCACTAAGTATTATGGAGGCAGCGAAGAAACTTCGCCAAACTGAGATAGAACAGGGTATCGAACTCGTGGACAGGCAACACCGCCTCACGACTGATAAGTGTTACCCTGCCCTCCCCAGCGTCAGATCCTCGGAGAAGGATGAGTTCATGGAAAACCTTCTTAGCTCACCGCCACCGTATTCCTCCCATCAGCGTACACCGGATCCACCGCCACTTGCACCACCGGTTGCACAGCCCCCTCCCACTCCACCGCCCTTGCCTGCTATTCATCCTTTGTTGCATTTCCCCGCTCCCACTCAGGACCGCCTGTCTCTGCCTCCCCCTCGGCTTCTTTTCAGGTAGTTCTCCCGCCATCTACCACTCCACCCCGCTCATCCGCCTCGGGGGCTCGCCCCCGCGTCCCGCAGACCCCGAACATCGTGGATAGATTGCTGGCCTCCGTCTTACGGCGCTTTTCTTCATTACGCCGACAGACACGCAGCCACATACCGTGGGGCACAGAAAGGGACGAGCTAGACTTATTGGCCGAGAGATGGATAACTAATGGTCAAGATTATGGGGTGGTTGATATGCTGACCTTGTTTGGCAAATGGGAACCTCCGACACAGCGATACGTCTTTAACGCGATGTGTGACATTCTGGGACAAATGTGGGAGGATGGCGGGTTAGGAAATCGCCCTGTGGAGTTACTTAATCTCCAACGGGATTTTAATGAGGGAGTCGTCGTCTTGGAGGGTGATATACATGATTCCTTGGACGGCCTTCTGGTCATTCGGAGCTCTTACAATTGTAAAACCGATAAGAACATATTTAAAATGCACCCTATGGGTGAGGTCCCACCTATATGGCGGGAACAGACAGGTGATGCAGCACATAACAACATTGTGGCTGCTCACTTCCAACGTGTATGGGTCCATACCCCCTGGAAAAGATCGGAGATTTTTGCCTTAAAACAACACCTCCCAGATCCCCGCAAGAACCCAGCGGGATATTACAAGGAGCTTACTCAGACCATTAAGGCGTCTATCATGAATTTGGCTGACATTGATATGTTAATGGGTAACGTGGTTCCCCCGCAGATATGGACCCGTATACGGAGACAGGATCATGCGGAATTGGGAGGAACATGGGCGGTCATCGCCGCTACCGATGCTGCCCAGGTGGGCGGTGGGAAACCTGATCAATTAATCACGGAACTCCCTGGTAGGATATTAACATTGATGAAAACAATTATACCCCCCTTGAAGGTCAATTGGGACAAGCTCTCCGCCTGTAAGCAGAAGAAGGATGAGAGTGTCTCTGACTTTTTCACTAGATTTGAGGAGACATTTACTGACCACAGTGGCCAGGACCTTAGTACTGAGGGTGGTCAACGGCTATTCGTTGATAAATTTGTTTCCAATCTCCTCCCAGAAAAATCCACTAGATTAAAGGGCTCTGAAAGTGCTTGGGCTGTTTCTTCCTCCGCACAAATACTCGCCACTGCCCAATATTATGAAAATAGGGACCAGGAGGAGAAAGAAAGGACAGACAGGAAAACTAAGGATCTCAAGACAAAAGTACTCCTGCAGCAGGCATATCCTCCCCAACCACGTCCCCAGTCACTGCAACAATACACCACACAGTTCCACAAACTCATACAACGGCCTGGCCCCATTATTCCCCGACCACCTTTAGGTCCAAATCAATGTGCCTATTGTAAGGAGGAGGGACACTTTAAGAACAGATGCCCTGTGCTATTGCAGCGTACCGGTGCTCCAACAATGCCCTGGGGCTGAGGAGGATACCAGCCTGCCCCTCGGGGTAGAGGCCGCGGAGCGCCGCCCCATGACGCCCGGTCCCTGCTTCCCCAATCTTCCACTAATTATTTTGATCAACAAAGTGGCCAATCTGCTCACTATTACAATGATGATTATGATGTTCACTCTGAGGGACAGGATTTCCTTACACAATAGGATTGCCCTGGACAAAGGGAGGGAGTAACATCGATACCTGTGGACCAAAAGGGTCCTTATGTGGATATCACGGCATTGGGTGTTACTGAACCTTTTCTGGTGGACACCGGTGCTAGTAAGAGTTCTGTGATGCGTGCTAAACTCCCTGACGCACCTTTGTCTGGCTTAACAAATGTTTCCGTAGGGTTCTCTGGAACACCGGTGTGCAACCCAGTTTCTACCCCCTTGCCTTTGTCCGTTGGCCCTTGCCACCTAGAGGCCCCTCTTATTCTCACCACCGGATGTGGGGAAAATTTGTTGGGCCTAGATTTACTTAAACGATTACATGCGACCATTTATTGTTCACCAAGTGGCGTACACTTGACACTGGGGAGAAAAATAATCTCCCCTGTATATTTGTCCAAAAATGAATTGCCCCTTGAACTTCAAGCTTTACCTACCTCTTTATGGGCCCAGGGCCCTAATGATGTTGGCTGTTTACAAATTCCCCCATACACCATCACACTTAAACAAAATGTCAGATTACCCCGCATTCCACGATACAAGATTTCTAGTGAAGGTGAGAAGGCACTCCTACATATCATTTCTGATCTTATTCACAAGGGTGTAATTGAAGAAACACGAGGGAATGTCTGCAACAGCCCTGTGTTACCGGTTCTTAAACGTACAGACCCCACTCAGCCACTGTTTACCGCTTTGTTATTGATCTTCGAGAGATTAACAAAATTGTTATTCCCCAGTTTCCCGTGGTCCCGGATATAACAGCACTATTGACTATGTTGCCTCCTACTGCTGGCTGGTTTTCTGTCATTGACCTTAAAAATGCTTTCTTTAGTATTCCCATTTCTGAACACAGCAGGGATCTTTTTGGATTCTCTTTGGGGGGCAGCAGTTTCCGCTTTAAGAGAGCTATTGTGAAAGTCCATCTATCTATAGTCAAGCTCTCAAGACCCAACTGGACACTTTATCTATTCCTCAGGGTGCCACCCTAATACAATATGTGGATGACTTGCTAGTTGCAGCTGACTCTGAGCAACTGTGCAAACAAGTGACATTGGCCCTCTTACAGCACCTAACAACTCACAGACATAAGGTCTCCCCCTCCAAATTGCAATACTGTTGTCAAGAGGTTACCTACTTAGGTCATCTCTTGTCAAAGGAGGGACGTAGATTGACCCCTGCACGTATACAGGCAATATCCCAGATGGCTGTTCCGACAACACAAAAAGAAGTACGAGCATTCCTAGGCATCAGCTCCTATTGCAGACAATGGATCCCCAATTTTTCCCTTTTGGCAAAGCCCTTATTGGCCCTTACACTGAAAGATATACCATATCCCCTCCCCTGGACACCTGAGTGTCAGCAGAGTTTCACTGACCTACAAACATCCCTATGTTCTGCTCCTGTCTTAGGCATTCCAGACTACACGAAGCCTTTTACTCTGTAGGTGTACAAGAGGGAAGGTTGTGCATTGTCAGTCTTAACTCAGGACTTTGGCGGTAAACAGCGCCCATGTGCCTATTTCTCTAGTACTCTGGACCCAGTGCCCAGAGCATTACCTAGTTGCCTCCGGGCCACCGCAGCTACTGCATTATCAATACGACAATCAGCTGGACTGGTCCTAGATAACACCCTTATGGGGATGGTCCCTCATGCGGTGGACACACTCTTGAACAGAACAAGAACACAGCACCTTACGAGTGCGTGTTTGACAGGCTATGAACTAACACTACTGGCAAGCCACATCCATATTAAGCGATGCAACACCTTGAACCCTGCCACGTTGTTGCCCCTTCCAACCGACACACACACACACAGGATACACATGATTGCCTCTTTCGCACAGAAGAGGAAACTAGAGGAAGGATAGATCTGCAAGACACCCCGCTTTTGGACCCTGAAGGCACCCTATATGTGGACGGGTTGTGTTTCAAACTTCCCAATGGTGAGACTACAGCAGCCTATGCGGTTACAACTCTGCACACGGTAGTAGACACAGCACGAATACCACATAACTCGTCTCAAGCAGCCGAGTTGATAGCCTTGACTAAAGCCTGTGTGTTGGCCAAAGACAAACGAGTGAATGTCTATACTGACAGCCAGTACGCCTTTGGCGTCGCACATAGCTTTGGCCGCTTATGGAAAGAGAGGGGATTTCTTACTTCACATGGCACTAGGATACAACATGGCCAGTTAGTAAATGAACTTCTCGAATCACTCACACTACCTACTCGAATAGCGATAATTAAATGCAGTGCACACAAGAAAATAACAGATGATATTGGCAGAGGTAATGCCTTTGCAGAACGAACTGCCAAAAATACAGCCCAAGACATCACAAGCCGTGTGTGTTGCAGGCCCTGCCAGATGGATTGCAGAAGGAGGGATGTGTGAGGACACAATTGAGAGTGTGAAAACGATACAAGCTGAAGCTACCCTGGAAGAACTAGCTAAGTGGAGACAAATGACAGGAACACTGGATGATACTGGATGCTGGACAGACTTGTCCGAACAGCAACGTTGGCTGTTACCAGACGCATACGTACTCCCAGTAGTTACCATGGCCCACGGTCCTGCTCACATCAGTGCAAAAGGGATATGTAAACTCCTAGCCCCTGTTTGGCAAAATTCTGGTATACCCAAGTGTGCTGACAATTTAGTGAAACACTGTATAGTGTGCTTGATGCATAATCCAGGAAAAGGCACCCCTACTCCAGCAGGTCACTTTGCACCCCCAACGTACCCCTTTGAGGTTTTACAGATTGACTACATACACATGGATAGATGCAACAATATGAAGTATGTACTTGTGGTGATATGTGCCTTTTCCAAATGGATTGAGGCCTATCCCCTCAAAGACAATACAGCCTTGTCTACAGCCAAAGTCTTACTGAAAGAGTTTTCCCCTAGATTTGGGTTGCCACGTATGATCTGGTCAGACAATGGAAGTGAGTTCGTTGGACAGATCATGCAGAAAGTCTGCACTGGACTAGGCATACGGCAAAAATTCCACGCTGCTAATCACCTGCAATCAGCAGGTTTAGTAGAATGCTATAATGGTGCACTAAAGCTGAAACTTGCCAAGGTGCAGGCCTCGACCGGCCTGAACTGGCCAGATGCATTACCCCTTGCTTTATTATCTACCAGGGTCACCACACACTCCCGTATGGGACTGAGCCCCTACGAGGTTGTGTTTGGAAGACCAGCAAATGTATGGGGTGTCCCCAGGCCAAAGAAGTATTCTGACATCGAGTATCCTCTGTTGATTGACTATTTACATGAATTGACAAGTAAAATGCGTGTCCTTCACCAGCAGGTCCGTGATTCCTTGCCTGAAGCCTCCAGTGACGTTGGCCATTCCATCCAACCAGGTGATTACGTGTGTACCAAGAACTTCCAGAGATCCAGGAACTTGGAGCCCCGGTGGAAGGAGCCACGCCTAGTGTTACTAGCCACAAGAACAGCTGTTAAAGTTGCTGGAAGCAAGAACTGGATTCACGGTGTACACTGTAAGAAAGTTCCCTTGCCGTTACCCTACGACCAGTGGGTACGCGAGGGAATAGGAGACTTTGAAGGCGAAAAAGTACCCCGTTTTGTGCCTTTTAGTGATGCTAATTTAGAATTTACGGCATCAGAGAAGGAGGACGATGATGTATTACAGGAAGCCGTGCCACCTCCACTAAGGTTGGACACTTCTGATCCACGGACTTTGTTTCAAGACCAAACAGTGCCTGGCTCTACCAGGTATAATTTAAGACCAAGAACGATTACTAACAAATGAACTATACGTATATTTTATGATACAGTTACCATTGGTATCTCCTATCCAATTAGGTTGCAGGGTCGTGGTAAAAGCCTTGGTTCGTGACCCGAGTAGTGGCCATAGGCCTGCGGGACCTGCAGTGTCATAGGACGGCTGACCACCACGGCTAAGTGAAGAAGGAAGACTGCCACGAGCAACACCTAGAGGGAAATGGAGAGTACACGTAAAAATATCGACAAAAAGAAGAATATGAAGAGTAAATATCATAAAATGTTACGTAGTAGATGTACTATAAGCTTGTGCGTTTTTCTGATATTATGTGTGCTTTTTACAGGAATATCTTGGGTGGTCATTGTGTCTGCAGCACATAATATGGTTTCCTCTGTTTTCTCCATGGTTTCTCCACATATGTTTTACACATTACCCGACCATGAACAACATAGGAGGAAAGAGTACTTCAATAATACTTTCATCCAACTTTTACACCAACACCAATTGGTAATAAACACAACTAATTGTTGGGTTTGTGGTCTTATGCCTCATACGACAGATAAAGGTATGCCATATTTGGTTTTGCCTTTTTCTTTTAATGGGTCTGTGTGGGCTTTTCAGACCATGTTTATCTATGCAAATGAGGTACGCCCCTTACGTTCCCTTAAAGATAACTCGAGCAATAGTGCCTTAATAAGGGGAATAGTAGCTATGATCCGAGATATTGATGCATATAATGCTATCCCTAAGGATGAGGTGCAGGCTTACGTTGGTTGGAACGTGACTGGATATAGTACCAGTTTGACCTATTTGGATTGTACCCCACCGAGGCCACTTTTGTTTTCAAGGTAATGGTTGGAATCCAAAAGCTCAGCTAGGTAAGAGTGTGTGTGCTCAAACCTATGTCTATTCATCTCGGACTTCTCCACCGTTTGTGCCAGCTAAAGGCACATATTTTGTTTGTCATGACAGAGCCTACACATGGTTGCCACCTGATTTTTCAGGAACGTGTTATTTGGCGTTTCTACTTCCCCCTACATACACTACTGCTTCAGACTATCATAGAATGAGATATGGTAGAGGTGTCTTCAATAAGGAAGATACCGCAACATACGAAGTAGGAGATTTCTTCAAGGGCTTCTTGCCCTTTTGGGGTCCTATGATCAATAGTAGGCATATTCAACAGCTTGTCCGCGTTGTTGAAGCTACTATTAATGAGACAGCAGGTGCTCTTAGTAATGTTACAGCTGAGCTTCAAGCGGACCGCCTTATGACTTTGCAGAACCGTATGGTATTAGACATCATACTCGCAGATCGAGGAGGAGTATGTAAATTGATTGGCTCCAGTTGCTGTGTTTACATACCAGATAATGCCCCTACAGTGTACCAAGCCATCTCTAGGTTGTATAAAATCTCTGAGTCTATCCATGTAGACGAAGGAGACTGGTCATTGACGGGATGGTTTTGGGGACTGCTGTCCAAATGGGGATGGAAGATTTTGACATTCCTTGGTATGGTTTTAACCATCCTTTTCTCTTGTTGTCTTTGCATCCAGTGTGGTCCCGCCATTTGTAGTCTTTGTGCTACTATGTGTGTTCGGAGACCTGTCCCGAGAGAAGTAGAGAATAATAAGATGATGCTACAGCAACACCTTGATGACCTAATGAATATCGACATAGACCTAGATTCAGATTAACTTATCTTAGGTTATTGCCTACGTAATGGCAAAAGGAGGGTCTGAGGTTCTGTAATTCTCGAGTCTGACTCCATTTTGTTCTGTGCCACCATTTTGTGTTGCCCTCACGTAGGCCTGTGAAGGTAGCCTGGCGAATAAAGTGGCCTGGCCTTCTTAGTGCATGTATACATTAACTAGGTTTCTTTTTTACTCTGAAATGAACCGTAAGAAACTGACCTCTGCACCTGAAACTGACCAATTTCCCTGATCGATCTTTGTCTGAGATTGCCAATCAATGTTCAGGACATCGTTAACTTTTAGTTTCCTTGCACATGCCTTATCTTGTTCAGCATCTGTTACAGTTTCTTTTTTTATGTTTCTTCATTACATGGGTTATGCTTTCAATTATAGGTTTGTCCGGCTTGTGGAGATTGAATTTGGGACACTCCTAATAATTAACTTTTGGGTTGGGATACTCTAAATTGAGTTTTTGTTATGTGACACTTTGTTTGAAAATGTACCTTATTGGCTAGAATTTTGTGCAGTGGGTGTACATTTATAATGTGAATATTGGGTATAAAAGGAGACATCTTGCCTTAGTAAAATGAGCAGTCTCCTGAGAACTTACATGATTGTACTTCTAGGATAACTGTTCACGGCTGCAGCTGAATAAACTTGGTTTTCACGAAGCAGCAGAGTGTCCCGTGTCTCTGTAAACTAAGGCAGGTAACTGGAAGATTTCAGGCGTGCCCTGCGCCGCCGGACCTCTGGAAAGTCCGGTTCTTCAATGCCCCATGCCCTAGTTTGTAAACTGGTGCCCTTGCCCCCAGCCGGTATCTCCATTCTCTCTGGGGTGAGCTTACCGTATCTCCCCCTCAGTGCTGGCCTAGGGAGTATGCAGGAGGAGTCCCCTTAACAATGTAAGGCAATTTATGTGGCCTCCTTACTGCCACTCTGAATTCAACTTCCAACCCCTTCTGAAGCTCTACTTCTAGGGATGGGTGGGTGGGAGATTCACGAAGCCCACTGCACACGGGGCGGGTGCTGTAAGGAAGAGAGGACGCGGGACTGGGCAATGTGCCCATAATAGGCCCCCCGCCCTCTACCCACCCGCATTACCGGCCCCGGCAGGAAGTGACGTCAGTTGAGCCCCGGAAGTCCTTCTCGCCATTTGTGGTGACCAATCCCTCATCCAGGAGCCACGAGGGCGTGGCCGGGATCTGGGAGCCCGAATCCTAATGGTGCGCTGCCTTAAAGTACGCGCTTTCCATAGGACCCGGAGCCCCCAGGTTGTTCCTGGCCCCACCCCCATCATAACCCACAAATCAAGACTTGAAGACCAGAGCTGTGGGTAAAAGAGGCTATGTTTATTACAAACCATCACAAATAAACACGCCTTATAGTACGCGCTTTCCAAACTGTTTTTAATATCAAACAAGGTTACGGGGATCCATTTTCCTTACTTGCATTAGGGTCCATGGCACCTTTATGGGGACCCACTTTCCTTACTTACATTAGGGTCCATGGCACCTTTATGGGGATCCATTTTCCTTACTTGCATTAGGGTCCATGGCACCCTTGCTGTGCAATGCACGGAGGTAGCTCTCTACATAATGCAGAATAAGCACCCTAGAGGGAAATCTCCACTCCACTGTCCACTACGCTGAGCTCTGCAAAAGAACTCTTTCAGTCATGGTACAAATTTCTATAATAGATGTGAGAACACCGACCACATACATCGCACTCAAAAAGATTTCTCAATTCAGTGGCATTTATTTCATTTTGAAAGTTTCACAAGGATCAAACCTGCAAACTGTTGCTTTCCATAGACATTTTTGACATACTCAGAGGCATAACACAGGCCTGTGCAGCCCTTGCAGTGCAGTGTAGATGTTGTACCTTGATTTCCTTTCCCTGCTGCTCAGCCAGTATGAATGTGAAGTGGATGTGGAATGTTAGAATGTTGAAGAGAGAGCAGAATGTTGGAGTGCCTGGTTGTGTGTGAGAGAGACAGTTGGAGAATGTGGGCTGAGCAGCAAGGATGCTCAGCCTCTTAACTACCATCCTCCATCCAAGCTTAAATAAACCTTTACTTATTTTATACCTCATGGCTACGTCTGGAGTTCCAACACCTCACCTTTGTAACATTAGCGACGATCTGGAGAGAAAAAAAACTGCGTGTACTGACTTCTAGTCTACCTGAGGGGAAGATAGCTGAATTTAAAACAAGACTATTTGCACTGGAAACTACCTCAAGAAAAGCAACTGGGAAACTAAGGAGAAGACCGCCCCTCTAGCCCCACCAGAGTCCTCCACCACCTGGACAGCTTGCCTAGGGCGTTTGACCTTCCTTACTTCCATCTTGTGAACACCATTTTAGGTGGAGCGCTAACCAGTGTACTTTGAAGATTGACAGCCTTCTGAAAAGACATTGTGTGGCTTCAAATCAGCTCGTTTACAAACGCTGTCATCTGGCATTAGGAATTGGCAACTTTATATTTACAGGGACAAGCAGTGAACAGACAACTGTTCTGCACTATTCTACGTTTGGAAAACAACTGTTGGCGTTTTTGGTGCATCTGGACAATCCAAGTATTTAGCGGTGACTATCTAGCAACTTCTTAAGTACCAACAAAGTGCACAGCAAAATCAAAGAGCTGCAGCCAACTGGTTTGGGAATTTTGAGGCAACAGGCAGATTATCTAACGCGTCAGCATTGTGGTGAGTTCACGGCGATGTTTGGTTTGGCTTTGATGCTGTGCGCTGTCCATGCACCCAACAAACTTTGACTTTGTTTGAATTTGGTGCAAGTCGTGCGCAGCGCTAGCCATCGGACATAACGGCTGTGAGTTACAGTGCGTGCCTCCTTACCGTTTGTGTGCAACTTTTGAATTCACCGCGAGGCTGCCATTTCATCGCTTATCACGAGCTGCGGTTAGTAAGGCTCTTGCGCAATTAATGCCTGGAGCTCCAGCTTTCCTATGACTTTGTACGATGCTGCAGGAGCACACACCTGCCGTGAGCCACCAGACACTGTTTTCCTTACGTGCCGCCATCTTGGATATCCAACGCTTCCCTTCACACCGCTGTTTGCAGGAGCTGCTGGAAATACCTGCGGTGAAGATGTTAACAGAACTTCTGCAATCCTTGACTGAGGACTACTTCATTGGTCTGGTAATCTTTGTTTTAGGCAAGAACGTGAGTGCAGCTGCATTGTTTACAGTTTGCTGTGTCGAGGCGCTATAACAGAAAGGAACCATCGTTACACTGTTCTGCTGTACTGTGGCTATCTGGAACTCAGCTTTGTTGTCTACAGCCTGCATTGCCAGAACGCTGAGACCTGAATGGATCATCGTTACACTGCTTTGTGTTCTAGCATGTAATGTTTATTGGAGGAATACAGCACTCTGCCACCTGGTACCGCTCAATGGTATGCAGGTGCTGCATTCTTCCATCTGTTATCGGCTGTAGATTATCTCACTTCTGAGAGTGCGAGTTGAAGCATATATTCCTTTCTGTTTCTGCACAAAGATTTAATATCAGTGGGTTCCGGTGAGACATTGCTCATCATGGCTGCGTCAGTATTTACGCTGGACTGTATTTTGGTGCTGTTTGATGTATTATCATTTTCATTCATGCTTGTATACTGTTTAAGTATTTTCACGTTACAGTACTGGGTATTTCGCAAGCTTACCTTTTCGATTTTGATGCTGTGTGTCATGTAAACTGACTTTTTGTTGCCAAGTTATGATACTCTTTGCCAGTTTCTATTGTTTTGTTATTACTTGCCATTTCTATTTTGATTTTGGTTATGCATGTTGTGATGTTATTAAGCCATGTTTGCTGTGTTGTCATCAGTAACTACTAGCTCATCTGCTTGGTGCAATGCTTAAGAATGAGTCTAGTGTGTTTCATTTTATTTACTCTTATCTGGTAAGGCGTGTGATTTTGTCTTAGTGGAATTTGGGGCATGTACCCTATACGTTTGTGCCTTAATGGAATTTTGGGCTATGGGTCGTGTACCCTATACTTTTGTGCCTTTGTGCGATGGGTCGTGTACCCTATCCTTTTGTGCCTTTGTGCGATGGGTCGTGTACCCTATACGTTTGTGCCTTTGTGTGATGGGTCGTGCACCCTATACTTTTGTGCCTTTGTGCGATGGTCGTGTTCCACCCATTTACTGTATACATATATTGTTTTCTCAGGAATGTGTGGTGTGTAGAAGGGGCTGAGTGTTAGGGATTTACATCTTTTTGATGTCCTGAATTCTCCCAGTCCTGCACAGCATTACCATGAAAATGTGTGTAGAAGGGTGTGAGTGGCTTGGGATTTCCATCTCTTTGATGTCCCCTATTCTCCCATTCCTGTACGATATTACCACTGCGAAACGTTTCCTTTAGAGTCTGTGGTGTGTAGAAGGGTGTGAGTGGTTAGTGTCAGCTCTGATAGCTTCAACGTGAGTCCACTGGATACTTCAGAGTTGGTTCGTTGCATAAGGGGTTCCACCTCTTGATCGTCTCAATTCCGCCTGCTATTATAGCGCAGAAGCTTGATCTGATCAAGTGAGGGAAGGAAAGGAAGGGAACAGCGGGGAGGGAGACCTGTAAATAGAAACACACATGTTATTCACGGTATCTACTCAATTGCTAACTATCAAACTTGAATCATAGATATCTCTCTACATGTATCTCTCATACCGGTAAAGGAAAATAACACCGACTCTCATTTACTTCATGAGTAGATTCAATTCTTGTTGCTATCTCTTTTCATGGCACGTGGACACCCACTAGAAATCAGAATACTCTGCTTCCATAGAAACTGTAAGCCTCAGTCATAAGCCCACTGTTACTTCAACACACAAAAGAGATTATACGACAATAGCATAGAAAGCGTAACGCTCTGAGGTAAACATGTAGCAGGAATAGTTCTTCCCCCAAGGAAAAGAAAGAAACAACTGCGTGCTCTGATATCTCCGCCGTTTCTCAACACGGCTTCGGCACACCTTGAACTATGAATATGTTTTGTGCACTGTATGTTTGCCGGTTCGCAACCCGGCTTCGGCTCCCAGTGCTCCACCCAGACTTTACGTATAGTATTCAGATTTGTTTCCTAATGATCAGATTTCTTAATTAGGAACAAGTCTTTGCATTTTCTCTCACACAACTGATGCCCCATGCGACAATGCCACACACACTCACAGTTAAACACACTGCAAGCCTGAAAGTTCCTGCCAAAAATACGCTCCTCCCTTGACCATGACACCCACTTCGTTTACTTTGCGAGTGAGCCAAACAGTTTGCTTCAGGAGTAGAGCCTTCTCCCTGTATGCCACAGGAGTTTTAGGAGTCTTGGTGCATGTACACCCTTACCCTACTCGTATGCCCTCAGTTCGGAGTTGGCTGCCTTCGTGACGGGAAAAAGGAATATCCGGCACCGCTTGCTTGTAACGTCGGGTCTTCTTTTACAGGCGCGTGACGCTGGAACCGGCGTCACCGTGCTGGAACTCACGTCGTGAAGCATACGCGCGCCGCATCGCCTGTTGGGGATTGTAGTTTCCTATCCCTCGGGATTGTTTATGTAGCGCTGACGACGTTCCTCATTCTGCGCTCGTAACAGTTAGGGATTTACATTTCCTTAGTGACTTTCTCCCATCCCTGCACTATGTTACCACTGTGGAATTTCTATAGTTAGTCAATATTGTTGAGAAGTGGATAATCTTTCCCTTTCTTTGTTCTTGGTTATTTGGAGTTTTCATGTGTTTACTGCATACTTCTCGTTCAGGTTCCTTTCTGTTGTTCTCTTATATTTGCACTTTGTTTCTTTCTCCTTAATTCTGGAATTCTATCTGTAGGATCTTTATTTTGTTATCTCCATTTGTACATTGCATATTTCTCTTGTAGTGTACTTTTATTGTGCAATGTTGTAATCATTATTTATTTATTGTGTTTCCAAGGGAAGGGGATGTGTTGTACCTTGATTTCCTTTCCCTGCTGCTCAGTCAGTATGAATTTGATGTGGATGTGGAATGTTAGAATGTTGATGAGAGAGCAAAATGTTGGAGTGCCTGGATGTGTGTGAGAGAGACAGTTGGAGACTGTGGGCTGAGCAGCAAGGATGCTGCTCCTGGTGGGCCTTGGATTATCTTAACTACCATCCTGTAACTACCATCTTCCATCCAAGCTTAAATAAACCTTTACTTATTTTATGCCTCATGGCTACGTCTGAAGTTCCTACAATTCACCTTTGTAACAGTAGACAATTGGTGTTCCCTCAATAAAGTTCCTAGTAGGCCTCATAGGCTCCGTCCACTCTGCATGAAGGAGTTCACTTTTTAGGATACTGGGAAATGTGAACACTGGTAGACATCAACTTTGGGAAGACACAGCATTGGACATGGGGAGACATGGAAACAAGCAGACCTGGACTTGGACACAGAGATACCTCAACTTTCGGCGACACAGAGAAACACATACAGGGAGACATGGGGAGCAGGGGATGGGTGTGGCATTGGGAGATAGACACTGAGAGTCATGAGGAGACACAAAGACATTAACAAGAAGACAAAGGGAGGCACGTACACAAGGCGTGAAGAATGCTGAGGAGGCAGGAAACAAATGGACAGAGGAAATAAGTTAAGAGGACACATGAGACATACAGACAGACAAAGATGACGCTGAGACATGGAATCTGGGGAGAAAGGTGAAACAAAAGCACGGTTTCTGGAAGACATGCATGGTAACAAATGGGAAGATTTGGGTACCTGAGATACACTGGGGGGCATAAAGAGATGCTAGAAGACAGAGAGATCAATTGGAAACACACTGACTGGACAGTGGGAGACACTGATAAGGACAGAGAAACATAGAAGACCAGTAGATACAGTAGATATGGGAAGACTGACACAGTGAGGCCTGAGAGTGTGATGATATGCAGGGAGAAATACACATGGGAATGTAGGGACTCTGTGAGACGAGGAAACTGGGATAAATGGAAACTACAGAGACAGTGGACACAATGAGACATGGAGTCACTCTGGGAGGAACAGACACCGAGAGACCCAGACTTTAGGCGACATGGATATTGGAAGACACAGATAGTGAGAAGATATGAGATAGCAGAAGAAGAAATATGGAGAAAGTGCTCTAAGTGAGCGTGTTGAAATGGTTGGGGTTTTCTATAAGTGACGTGACCAAATAAGTGCACAAAAAATATATTACAAGAAGCTTAGCTTCTGTCTTTATTGTCATGGACTACAACGTGAAATCAAATCCTGTGCTTATCAGAGCATGCAACCTGACCAACATTTGAGTGCCTCAATGTGGGTTTTCTGCAAGTGCATTCAAATGCATCACATAACAAACAAACACCTAGAACAGTCTTCTCCACTGAGTATCTCACAAGTTACTGGTAGCTCTACAGCTACCTGTAAGTAGCTCTCCTGTGTATAGCACACCCTGCTAAATTGGAACTTTTGCTTAGTTGAAATTACATGTATACCAAAGTTGAGAGGGTGAATTTGAGGCAAAAATGTGTGTATTTTCAAAACTCATAATCTGATATCTGGAGAAAAAAGGCTACATTTCCAAAATATATTCAAATGTGATATTTGAGTGATAAATTATGTGGCACTTGAGAAACTTTTAACTAGTACCTTGGTGACAGGGTCATTACAACTATTGCTGTTATGCATTGCCTATGTAGAGACATTCCAAATTTGCAACACCATATTTACATGTGATCACTGCTAATAATCTTGCATATGGTAGCCACTAATGTAATCTTGTCTGACGTGGTAACTATTACAATACTAATAATATTACAAGTTCAGGATGATTTTCCTGGAACATAAGTAGCTCTTATTGCAAAAAGGGTTGGGGACCCGTGGCCTAGAACAAGCCAGACCTCCACACTTTACCAATGCTTGTCAGGAATTATTTGTATTCAATATCAGATAAATTAGTAACATTTCACAGTATTTTGCACTAGAATCTCCCTCTCTGTGTTAGTCACTTGCGTCATCTTCATGTCTTATGCTTCTTCTCATTCCTCTCCGTTGCTGTCTTTTCTCTTTTCACTGTCTTTGTGCATATATCACTTTATTTCCTACATTGCGCTATCCCCTAACACAAACACGTGTGTGAGCCGCCCCCACACAGAAACGCTGCATTTTGCTTTGTTATAAAGGGGTTCAGACTACATGCTCATTCAGTCATTGACCTCTCTAAAGAGCGCTCAGAGTGATGTTCAAATGTTTGCTAATTGTAATTACTGTGAGTTTGAAGATATAAACACAGCAGTCCAAATGAGTACAACACCAAATGAAAGCAAGTGACAGGCATTATCAGAAACTCACACTGCCTTCAGCCTAAAATCCAGAGCTGTCGATCGTGCCCTCATTCACACTCTGAACTCACCCAGGTGCCTAGTGGTGACTCAGCTTGAAGAATGCGCTATACAAGGCTCATATGTTGCAAGAAAAAACAAAGCTACTTAAAGATATCTGGGAAAATTTGAACATAGCATTCAATGTGATACAAAATATCTGTAATATATCAGTGACTGCATTCTGACTTAAATAACCTTCAGGGTTTTTGCACGCCTTGTTGAGAAAGAAATGCTTGCATTGTTTGTAAAGTTAAGGATCCAAATATTGGAACTAGAAGAGGGACCCAATTCAAATCTGTGTTTCTTACTCCCAGCTCTGGCTGAAAAGCATCTCAATAAAAGCACTGAAAAGGACATGAACACAGGAGACAGGCACACATGGAGGGAGGCAAACATAATGTACATCCCATGGTGTTTGTGTTGTGAAGATAAGTGGCTCACAGGTGAGATTTTTAAACTGCATTACAATTAAATAACCTTCTGGTGCAAACAACAGTAACTCAACCTGGCTCATTTGCATGTTTAGCATGGTATGGTAGGTGATACACTTGGCATTTTGAGGAAACTCCAAATAAAACAAGCATTAGCAAATACTGGAGATTTTTCATTATTATGGTGTACAGATTGGCCATGAGCATGCCATTGAAATGCACCAAAGTGCAAGCAAAAGTATCTGAAAGATGGATGCTACAGAAAGCGGGTTGCTTTATTTTCAGTAGCATCCATTTTTCAGGATCTTTTTTCAATGCTCACTCCGAAGTGCTCCGTAGTGCTGCCACACTGCTTGCTGACTAACTATAAGCATGATGGCCATCTTGTAACACTAAATAATATAGTGTGTGGAACACTCTTCCAAGATGGCCACCATGGTTGTAATCAGCCAGTGAGAAGCACAGGAGTGCTGGAAAACAATGTCTGACAAAAAAATTATTAAAAGGATGTTACAAAAAATAAAGCAACCCTTTTTTATGTCACATCCATTTTGCAGATGCTTGTGTGTGGTATAGGACTGATTTCAGATGTAAAACAGTCCCTAATGCACTCTAATGTAGGTGGAAAGACACATCCAAAAACCAATAGATAAAAAAAGAAGCTAAAATAGTCCTGTGCGCTGATCCAAGATGTGAATGACTACATCTGAAGCCAATGGCTGAAGATTCTGGAGCAGAATAAGCCAATGGCTGTAGAAGGCTGACTGAAGGCCATTTAACTGAAGTATAGACTATAATTAGGCTTTCCTGCTGTTTGTTGTTTTTTGTCTATTTCAGTGATGTTTCACAGTTTTTTCCAAACCTTTTGAAATCAGTGCTTATTAGTGTTCATTCTGCTGCCTAGCCTCCAAAATAGACAACAACAGTGTCTTTCCAGAGTCTACAAAACATGCTTTATTTTTACAGTTATTTCTATAAAGCATGTATTTATTTATAAAGGAGAAAGAATACAAAGTTTATAGTATTTTCCACCTGGCGGTGTGGCCAATCTACTTCTGTTGGCCTGTTTTAAGCACAGCAAGTCTGTGTGTTGCACTCTTAATCACATCTCTTTACCTCTCATACTCGCTCTGTCTGGCTTACAGGACTATCAATGGATTAAAATAGTATGAGAGCTATTTTCAAATGTATTATTCAACAAATTCCAGGACACAGTTGAGGGTCATTTGTCTACTTCTCACTGAATATCATGACAGTGTGGGGTGGTTAACCCTGACAAATCCATAGCACCTTCTGAAACCTGGAACATGGTAAATTATTAAATGGTGTGGCCAAGTCCCTCAGGCAACTTGGACGCTAGTGAGCACTGCTCTAAGTGATTTACCTAAACATAATACACTTTATAAACCAATGTTTATCTGTTTCAAACTCAATTTTTTTACTGTCATTACAAATCGATGTATCTTAACAATCACAAATAAAGTACATTACATAATAACATAAATGTTTTTCACCAGCATTGATACAATCAATTAATGTTGTACATCATTACAGTTGAATGGCGCCCAATGCATTTCGGGGCGAACAGTCCCTTCATCAGGGGAAAACCTGTTGCTAAAGAAAATTCATCAGATGATGTGCTAATGAGTTTGCGACAATGTCACTCAATATGATGAAGTTGCTGGGTGTGTTAGTATATAAAATAGAAAGCCTGTGAGTATTTGTTAACCTCAGTAGCACCCAAGTGTTCCCCAATGAATAATCACAACATAACAGCCATTTACATCCAAGCGAGACTCTGACTGCCCGAGTTACCTAAAAAGATAAGAGCCTACCATTATATAGAAACACGAGATTATGCTGTCAACTCAAGCTACGTCAAACACCAAATTCACGTACCTCAAAAATAAATTTAGAGGCCTCTGGTGCACTTTAGTCTGGTGGCGAAGAGGAACCAATGTCACAAATGCTGTTACTGCAATAACGAAAAAAACCTCTGATAGCCCTCCCATAAATGTAACACAGGCCTATATGTGTTCAATTCAACTCTAAATCCACAGGAAGAATCAGCATACCTTGACTAGCCACGTGAGTTCTCGCGAACGAAGCCACGCAGTGTTTTCTCAAAGGAACAGGTCAGTCACGATGCTGGAATCAAAAAGTAAATAGCTTTGGTTATTCTCCGTCTAAACCAGAGGGGATTGCAACACTGTAGATAGACCCTAGCTACTGGCACATACCTCATGATAGTCCGTATACATGCCATTCACTGGAAATGAATTCCATTCCATTTCAAATTCTTTATTTCGACATTTGTCATAAAAGAATCATACAAGTTTACATTTTAAAAAATATTCGAGTTTGATACAAATGTAATAAAATCAGTTATTATCAAAAGAAAAAATGTCAGTACCCATGAGACAGCCTAAAATAAAAATAAGGGTTTTGCACTTCGATATAAACTGAACTTTCGGTAGCCTACTCTTGACAATTGCAAAACTAATGGCGAAATATAGTTCAAAGCATTTTATCAAATGTCCTTCTTTTCCTCCACATAGCTCTCAAAAAGGATGACATAGCAAAAACTATTACAGGATTTAAATCAGTTTTAAGAATTCGGAAAGATTGCATACATTGCGTAAACCCCAGGTTTTTACAGAGGGGAACAATCCAATACCTTATGTGTAGATACAGTTTTCTTGCTACAAGTGGGCAAATATCATTTAAGGCATACTCAAAGCAATAAAAATCTTTGATCATTGTAAAAGAGCGTGACAAACTACCAGTATGGCAATTCTGAATAGAAGCAGTTAGTCTAAATTCATAATACAGGTTGACCAAATGCTTACGTGAAATACTAGAACATGCTTTCGCTGGCTCTGACCACAACAGCGGGAGGCCAATTCTCCCCAATTCCTCTTTCACATACCTTAGCCATGGGTGATTCCCCGCTTTTGGAAGGCCTATAAATTCCAAGAGTTCTTCCCTATAATCCTGGAGTTCGGGGGTAGTCCAAATCCTCTGCCAGAATGTTAGGGGTTTAAGGCCCAATTCCTCATTTATGGGTCTAAGGCCCATATCTAGTCTTATTGGCAGTAGCGGAGTGCTTGGGGGGAGGGCCAGAAGCTGCCTTAAAAATTTGTTTTCTGTAAGCACAATCTCTGGACGGCAGTTAAAGCCCCAGAGTTCACCTCCATAGGTTACACCCCCCCCCTTGCCTGAAGTTTGTATATTTCAAGAGGGGGGCCAATTGGTTTGACACAAGAATTATTAAAAAGTTTTAAAATGCCCCCGATAATTGAGCTAACTTGAGTGTGCTCTAATTTG
Source organism: Triturus cristatus (assembly GCF_964204655.1). Taxonomy (NCBI): domain Eukaryota; kingdom Metazoa; phylum Chordata; class Amphibia; order Caudata; family Salamandridae; genus Triturus; species Triturus cristatus. The sequence continues at coordinate 656,237,747 of NC_140587.1, read as the reverse complement.
GTGAGGGACCCAAGACATAGTTTCATTTAAAGTAAGACCCAAGTACTCGAAGGTCTGAACCCTTTCTAAACTAACGGTCCCTATAGTTGGATTTGGGCGTGTTGTTGGTGGTGGGCTAAAAATCATGTATTTTGTTTTAAGCGTGTTTATTTCTAACCCGCGGTCGAGGCAAAATGTCTCAAAACCATCCATCAATAGTTGGATGCCCATCTGTGACTTCGAGAGTAGTAGGGTATCATCTGCAAACATAATCGCAGGAAACCGGGATCCGCCGAGCTTGGGGGCATCACTATTTGAAACCTCATTCAGGTGTGAGAATACTCCATTAACATAGAGGCAAAAGACGGTTGGTGCCAGGACACATCCCTGTCTGACTCCCCTGTTGACGGGAAACCTGGATGATAAAACACCACCTTTGCCGCACCTAACCTGTGCAAAATTTCCGCTATGGAGTCGGATTATCATATTCAAAAGGGAGACAGGTATACCTAATTGTGATAGGACCAGCCAAAGTTTGGTCCGAGGAACCAAGTCAAAGGCCGCACGTAGGTCCACAAAAACAGAGTACAATGACCCACCCTCAACTTGTACAGTTTTCCAAAATAATAAAGTCTATCGAAAAATCTGGTCCGTAGTGGATACATTCTTTCTGAACCCTGCCTGATAGGGGCTTAGAATGGAACACTCTTCCATCCAGTCCCTAAGGCGATTCAAAATCAGTCCAGCAAAGATTTTTTGGGGGACATCGATAAGGCTGATCGGCCTATAGTTGACTGGGAGGAGAGGTGAACCCTTCTTAAAGATAGGGACTATCTCAGCTCCCAGCCAAGTATTAGGAACCGCCATACCCCGCTGGATTGCATTAAATAAAGCCGTTAAGTACGGGGCCCAGACTTTAGGTTCGTGCTTAAATAGGTCACCTGGGAGTTTATCCAGACCAGGTGCCTTACCTGATGGAAGTTTGATTAATGCAACACGAACCTCTTCTTCCAGAAACTCAATCTCAGGTGCATCAACAATGGTATTAGACATTAGACCCATCTGTTCCCTCTCGAGATTAAGATCATCCCCCCATAAAGGGTAGAGAAGTGTTCTTCCCACACATTTGCAGCAATATTTGGCAAAATTGCCGGTGAAGGGTCAGACGACCCCGTGTTGACAATTTGCCAAAACTTCTGGGGGTCTCTTGATCTTAGTGCCGATGTTAAATTAATCCAATTATCGTTATCCCACTCCATCTTGGCATAATATATTAATTGCTTGCTTGTGGAGAAGTGTGGCTCAATGGTTAGAGCAGCAGACCTCGATGCAGAGCACTGGTCCGGGACCAGGGTTCGATTCCCGTCGCGGCAGGGTCTCGGGCTATAAATTCCGTGGACCGGATATTCTCGCCTCAGTGCCTATTCTAATCATGGGTCCCACGCTGCAACTCTGGGCAATAGCTTGCTTAATCTCCACAACGGCCCCACAGCGCTGGGGATGCCTGGCTTCACCCTGGGGATGCCCAGGAGTGGACATTTCACAGGGAAAGCCAGGAAGGTTTCCCTAGCGGTATGAATACAGCGCCGGGAGACCCCGTCCGGGGTAGCTGTGCGCTATATAAGTACTAGCACATTTACATTCTAAACGTTTTTCTCTTATTAGCGCCTTATTGTTATTTAGCTTTACAGCCTTGAGAAGTTCTGTTTTAAGTTTCCTACATGTAATATTATGCCATGTAGGTCTGTTACCTCTCCTTCTCACTTTGGGCGCTATAGGATTAAAAGCTTCTGCCAGAATTAAATTTAATTCAAAATTTAGATCCCCAAATTTTTGATAAATTTCAGGGGTGGGATACTGCAACGATAAAGCAGCTACTGCTTCCAATACCGGGATTACCTGCGCATAAAGATCTGCCACTAACGCTAAATTTGTAACCAGTTTCTCCCACCTAACCCTGCGCCTATTACTGGTTAGAAGGAGCCTGGCATCTAGGGGTTCAGTTAAATTTCATGGACCTTCGGGGTTTCCCGGGGACAGTAGTTCCAGGATCAGCGGATTGTGATCGCTATCAACCCTGGATTCCACCTTAAAATCGACAACCTTATCCCATGTGGAGGTTCCAAAAAATATGTAATCCAATCGTGACTCATGCCCGATTTTGTTGAAAGTACATTTGGAGGGGATATCAGATTTTACACGACCATTGCAGGCCCTAATTGAATGATTTAATGTTAGGGCCATAATCTGCACAGCCAGTGGCGCCCAAGTCCTAGGTGAAGGGCCCACTACTGGTGGGACTTTCCAGTATTCGTCCTCCTCCGAGATTGCACTGTCAAACAAACCCATAAGCGGTTCAAAATGGCAACTGAAATCACCCCCTACCAGGAGGGTGATGCCTTGGGGAATCGTATTTAAAAATGCCGAAAGCTCTTCAATGGTTCCAGACTCAGCTGTAATATTAACAGGTCTTGAATAAACATTGACCAGGCCAAGCCTGGAATCATTCGGCCATTCTAATATCACGCATTGGAGATCCGCTGACAACGTATTCACTACCCTTGCACTGCATCCGATATGGGAGCGCACCCAAATAATTAAGCCCCCTGAGGGTCTACCTTTTCCACCCCACCTAGCCGGGAGTGAAAATGAAGCAAAACCACTCCGATGATAATCCTCCCTTGCCCATGTTTCCTGAAAGAGGCATATATCATTCTTATCTATGAACTCCCCCCACTCGGGACATGCTATTTTGTTGGCTATCCCTGCTAAATTCCACTACAGAATTGACATATGATCAGCGGTAGGTGTGGGTTCTGTAATTATTACACCACAACCCTCGCTGGTCGTTTTAGTTGTAAGCAGGGAACTTTCCAGCAGGGCCCCACACCGAGCGTCCGGGAGGCCAGTGCCCAAAGGGAGAACTGATTGGGCATTATCCGCTCTATCTGCTCCCCCCGTCCCGCCCCTATTCTTACACGTAGCTGAGCAGCCTAGCGGGGTATAGTTATTCGTAATGATAGTATTACTCGCCCTCAGATAGCTCCTCAATATGGAGCTACAGTGTAGTCAGTCCACCTCATCGAGGCAGCTGAAACGGTTGAAATCGAAATATTGAGATGTGGGGCTGGGAAAATGCAAAGTATTCATATTCCTTCTAGGGTTACTTCTGGACCATCCCTCTTCTAAACCCGTATCAGGTTGGCTAACAGGGGGTGGATAGAAATAAGCCAGAGCAAGGGTCTGAATTGAGGTCTACTCCCTGGAGGACGACATCTTCAGGATGTGGGCAACTGTCCCTGAGTCCCTAAAATTTACCAAAATACAGTCTCCGCTAATGTTTTTCTTAGTTGGGCTCAGCCATGAGACCCTTCTGACCATCAGGATTTCACTAAAAATGTGTGGAGGGAGGGGTCTATGCTTGTTTACCCAACTCACTACTTTATTTTTAAGTGAAGCGAATGATTCAGCTCCTATGTTAGTGGGTTGAGGAACTCCTGTTAAGACCACTACCAGGGGAGCAGCTTCCGGGGGTAAATTTACTGTCAATTTCTTCCTCAATCTTTTGCCCTCCGGATTGTCTTGCTCAATATGTACAAGAGGCTTTTCCACCATTGGGCCAGGGCAGGAATGAAGGGGGGGGGTCGGTATTCCTATGTAAAGTGTCCTGAGCTGGAGGTGGAGGATTTACCACAGCTGGGAGAGTTGTTAAAAGGGGAGAATTAACTGAATAAGTACCCCTTGGATCTACCACCCTCCTCCCTTCCATAGTTCCTGGCAAAGACCCAATGGCCCTTTCAATATTTGACAACCTAAGATCTATTTGGTCAAATCTGATAATTAAAGGGTCCAGCAAAGATTTCAGAATACTGCCCAGGTCTAAGGTCTGCTGAACAGGGCAAGCCTGAATATTATCACCATCGATCTGGGTGGAAGACTGTACTATAGAGGGAGATGGGAGCGGTGGATTTGTCGAATCACTAACTACTGAGGGATTCGCCTTTTCTTTTGCCTGGTCTTTAGAATTAATACAATTTGCGAAGTTGGATAATCTTGCCTTCTTACCACCCCCTATCTGCTTCCCTCTCTTTCTTTTTGGGACCGCCCCCTCCCTATTACCTCTTAACTGAAGAAAATTAGCCTCAGTCCCACTATCTCGAACAATGGGCACATTAGGATGGAGTGACGAACTATGATCGATATTAGCCGGCGTGGGATCTGATGTAGATCCAGAACAACACCCGAAATTTGGCGGGGTAGTCACTACCAAAGAAACACTGTTGGAAATAGGGTTGGGTAGTGGCAAACCCCTGTCAGGTATTCTAGCTTTAGCTATATTGCCCAGCGACGATCTTTTTGCAGTCTCTATGCCCTGGGAAAGGCGGCGTTCAAGGATAGTGATCTCATTAGATAACAATGAGTTTGCTCTTATCAGAAAACTGTCCAAAGTACCTGACATCGATGTAGTAGAGATAAGTGCTTTGCTTCTTGTCTCTCTGCCCGCCATAGTCCTATGTCTTCAGCAATAGGTTCGCGGTTGAATAACAATGTCAATAACACATAGGTCAATTTGACGGAAAACCAAGAGGGGTGGCCCGGTCCGGTCTCACACGGTCTATAACGGGCTAAAACGGGCTAAAACGGGCCCGCCCTTGGCCCGGGCTTGTCCCGCGTTGCGTTGGTGTGGTGGAGTTATATCCGTCCAAACAGGGGGTGGAGCATGAGGGAAGAGGCTGCAGCTGTGGTGGAGTTGGCTGCTGGTCCTCGCAGTCCTTCACAGTGTCAGAGCCCCAAGAACAAGCAAAAGGCCTCCACGAGCGGCTCCCGCGAAGCGGGGGCCGCGAGCCGTTTTCAAGTGTCCAAACAGGGGGCGGAGCGTGAGGGAAGAGGCTGCAGCTGTGGTGGAGTTGGCTGCTGGTCCTCGCAGTCCTTCACAGTGTCAGAGCCCCAAGAAGCGGAAATGAATTTATAATCAACGCTTCCCGATTCTAATAGGGAACAAGTACAGAAACCACCATTACTCAAACGTGAGCAGAAAACCCAGTTTCAATACAAAGAAAGATTGCTCATAATACCTGGTGTCCAAGTTGTTGCGCGTCAAGGCTCCCGCTCGTCACCTATACTCATCTCGTCTCCCACTCGTCAGCTGTACGACTCTACCAGCTGAAAGTCGCCTATAATCTCGCCCAACACCGATATTGCGAGAATTCTCGCAACCGGATTCTAAGCGCCATTACTAACTGCCAAATGGATACTGACTACATACCACAATTAGACTGTAAACCGTACGGTTACAATATTAAATCACATACAAAGAATCAATACTTGGCATTCTAGGCACCTATGCATCGCCTCTACGTGTTCCACGTTCAAAGTAATTTCAATGCGTTTCTGGAATACCTAACCAGCTTACACTGTGAGAATGGGCGCCATCTTGAAGTGGTGTTCATTCAAAAGATTAGTGTGGAGCAAGTGCATGTTGGTGATGTTAAAATATTAGTAAAAGGTAGGAGGTTAATAAACAAAGATCAAATCCATATAGTGAAAGTTATATGCAAAAATATAAAACATATGATTTTGTCTCTTGCAGTGATGCCAGGTCCACCTTGCTACTATTTTACATGATTAAACATTCGTCATTATATACAAAGGAATCAAGCACTCATAATAATAAAAGACTTAAAAGGACGTCGTAACTGGTGTCTTATCTAATGTTGATGTGATTCTCATGGCAAAACTTCCCTTAGTTAATTCATTAGAAATCGAGCAATTAAAAAAACTTTAGTCACTGCTAAACTGGTGATGTTTCTAAATCTTATGTGAATATAATGTATATATTATAAGGGGTCTTCAACTGGATGCATGTTATTATACTAGAGAAAACATGCCATTTTGAAACCATCATTGAGCCCGTGGGGCATTAGGGTTTTCAGCCTTTTTATCCAAAATGCCTCACGTTGTAATAGTTTTTGGGAATTATCAATATCTCGTCTGATTGGTACTTCCTCAATGATTTGGAACTTCAGTTGTGCAATTGTATGTCGATTCTGCTTGATTTCTAATGAATCTAATGAAGGTGTTAGGTAGATCGGCACAAGCATTCAAAGGTATTGACGCAAAACCCAATCCACTAAGGTAGGATGTGTGTTATCAAGTTTTAGATGTCCTGGTGGTGAAAGACTTCTGAATTAGTTGTCCATTACTGTAAGGCCTATCTCTCCTATTAGATACCATTTGGTTACCTTATTACATTTAATAACCGCTAACCTTTGACTGGGAACAAATAGGAATGCCACATTTGGACTCATTTAAATTGCAATCTAATTCTCTTAATGGTAAAGTTAATTTTAAATCATAATTTTGAAAATGCTACTTTTGGAAAGTTTACATTTTCTTGTCCTAACCATTTAGCGCCTGCTACCAGTGTCTTGGGTCGCATGACCACTGTGAATAGCTTAGCTACTGAGCTTTGTATATTCCTGCCAGACGGTGAGACAAAAGGGGCTAAGTGTTGGTAGGATGGGTCATTCTGCCAGGATGGTTTGGACTGAGCTGTTTCCTTCCCCAATTAAATCTTAAATGGCTGCCTCTGAACACACATAAAGAAACCTGATACTAGTCTTTTGTCTCCCCACACTTCTTGAAGGCTTGACAGGGGAAGGAAAGAACTTTTCAAAACTAGATGTGGGGGTAGTATAGGATATCCCCCCACTTCAAAGGCTGGCACAAGGTATAAATATTGAACCACTCTTCACTACACTCTTGGACCTGCAGACATTACAACAGGAAGAGCAGCCTTGTTCCCCATAGAAATTATTGCTGTCTGGGGCCTGCCTTGTTCCCCAGAGGACTGCCCTGCTGCTAGAGGCCTGCCTTGTCCCAAGGAGGACTGTCCTGCTGCTTGAGGTGTGCCCTGAGCCCACTGAAGTAATACTGGACTGGCTCTCTTTTTCCAAGGTGACCTGACTGACTCTCAGGGTCAGTTGACTGAACTCCTGTTCTGAGCTTAGGGACACAACAAGCTCCAGAGGCCTCCCTGCAACTCTGCAACTGACTTGCTGCAACTGGACCTGCATGGACCTACAACTGGACCTGCCTAAGCCCTGCTGGCTGCTGCTAGACTGAGTCCCTGATCATCAAGTGGTACTTCCCAAGGTCGTGGATACTTCACTGGCATCAGAGTTCCCTCCTCTTCAAGAAAAGGAGAAATCCTGAAGTTTTGGGGCAATTTGTGACCGTGAACAGGCCTGTTCATGCTGAGACTCTGTGGCCTGCGAGGACAACCAGTGTGAAGCTCCGTTGAACCAGACTCTTCGCGTTACAGTGAGCACCAGTGATGACCGGCCATGTGAGATCTGCACTTCGCACTGCAAAAACGGCAGCCCACAGAGACCGCCAAAGCGAAGCTCCAGCAATGGCCATCAGCGTTACCCAAATGGACCTTTGTGTTACAGCAACAACCATCAATGATGACAGGCCTAATCTTCACGCTACAGTGATGACCATCCGTGACCCTCTGGCTGCTCCTCACAGCCTCCTCCACTGTAAACGGAACTCTTCACGCTAGACTTTGACAAGGTAACTTTTTCAGTGGGACTAACCTTGTCCCTGTATCCGAAATGTGATCACATCATGGTCGGCCTTAAGTCGTTAGTTTCCTCTGGTCAAGCACGACCACAAGTGTCTCTTTGTGCTTTTAGGCACTATATCTACCTACAAATTTGAAATTGAATATCTCCAGTTCTGCTGATTGGATTTTTGTTGTTTTGGTATCATTGTATTTTTTACAATTTACACTATTTTCCTAAATTGGTTTGGGATTTTTCTTGTGTTATGTTTTTACTTTATTACTGTGTGTGTGCTGCATAAATACTTTATAATTAGCCTGAATTTAAGCCTGATTGGTTTGTGACAAGCTACCATGTGTTAAGCATTGGTTAATTTTGTGACTTTTGTGATTCACCTTGACAAAGAATGTGGTTGTTGCTTGAGTGGGGCTTCAACACCTCTCAACCAATAACCCAATTTTTTACATACATGTTTCAAATCAGCTGCTAATAACACAAAGGAAGGGTTTAAAATTGTGAAAGAATTATTCTCTTCTGTAGATTGCTCTAAGACAGTTACCCTTTTCCCCAGAACTTTGTAAAACATCCCCTTCATATTTTTCTTCTATAATCAAGTTGATCAATGACACATTTGATTAGCCTTGATCTCCCTGTCTCCAGAAAAATCCTTTCATACAGAAAAATGAGGTAACACCATGGTGACACTATTACAGGCTTTTTCATTAGTCAGTGCAGATGTTAGGTCTGTGCGGAAAGATTCAGATTCTTCTCAGAACTGGTGTTAATATTGATAACATCAATGTCAATGTTTATAATGATACGCTTGCATAGACGAGCGAAATCGCATCACAATTAACAAACTCACCCGTCATGAACTCTCCATGAAACTTGACTCAGAAATACATGGTCAGGCAGGCTTTGTGACATAAGCCTGAGGTTACTGATCGACACATCACAGGTGCGGTAGTACGTTGCGGGCAGATAAACGCGTGAACAGGAAACTCAGGTCCAACCCCCAGATAAGTGCAGTGACACCTCAATGACCCAGGGAGATTGGCCCCGATAAAGCACATGTGGCTGGAGGGGTGTGCGCATTCCCAAAACATCGTAAAGTCAGATGCCACAAGAAGTTAGGAACACATAGCCAATCAGGACACAATGCACACAGTACATGCAGTGATCACACGTCCCTCATTCCGGACATCTGGACACATTACCCGCATCCTCCATTGTGTCCATACAAGGTCGGAGCCCACCTGGATTTGCTATCCAGGGCCTTCTTTATGACTTCATAGTCAAAGCCCGCATTCTTTCACCAAACAAGGATTGACTGAAGTATTTTTATAAAACCCAAAACTGTATAAAGACTGTAGGAGAGTAGGGTCTGCTATCCTATGGTCACCCCAAATTTTTGCTTTTTGCTTCACTGGTTTTTGACATATTGAGGCTGTGGGCCTGCTAATCAGACCCCCAGCCTGCTGTTCTCTCTAACTAAATTGACACTATGCACCCTAGGTGCATAACCAATTGGGATTGGATCACCCTGTGAGCCCCTGTACCAGTGTACACTAGGTACCCAGGGCATTGGTGTATCTAAGGCCTACCAGGGGCTGAAGCATGTATTGTGCCACCCCTGGCCTGGCCTAACAAATTTGACACAACTGGCTGATCACTCAGCTGGGGTAAGTTGGTGTAACCACCTCTTACTTAGGTGTAGTATACCTATACCGAACCTTAAATGGGACACATGTTAACCTATAAGTCACTCCTATGGCAGGCCTTAACAATCCTGAAGGCAGAGTGCTTGGTTCCATGTGAGATGGTGCTCTGGCATGAGCTGAGCCTGTCTGCAGTGGTCGGAACAACTTCCTTCTACCGTTTCCAGATATCGTCATACCATATACTCTTAAGTGCATTATGAACCTCGCGGTTAAATGCTAACTTTGGTTTGGCTTTATCAAAACATGTCGAGTAAGGTGTCATACGAATTGGAATACTAGCCCCTCGCCAATTCTGGCGACGGGGTTAGCATTCCACCCTTCTAGAGGGACACGACATGTACAGTACCTGAAACCCGGGTAAAATCAGACATAGCCTCAGCTCCACAAAATGGATGCTGCCACCACAGACACAAGTCTGCCCTCCTGCTGCTGGGAGTCCTTCCAGCTTGGTAGATGTGGACAAAGGGTTTCCTGCCAGGGGAGGTGCGAGCACCACCCCAGACAGGATTTTGTGTATTGGTCAGGTAGGGCTTGAAAGGAAACAGACATGCCTGAGGCTCACCAGGAGCCTCGGTGCATATGCCAGTTCAAACCGGTCCTGGGGCACACCAGCCCCGGACCTGGGGCGAGCTGGACAAAGGATTGGGGGTGTAACCACCCCCCGTCCTGGTCCCACCCTTAGGGAGGGACCTAGCAGGTAGTCTGGCCCCTAGAATCCGCTTAAAGGTAGGAGCTGTGTCCTAAGACTTCAGACATCCTGGAATCAACTTAACCACAAGAAGAAGATGGGAACTTCGACGCTCTGCTGCACAGAGGACAGAAGGAAATCTCCCCTATGGTCAGGGAGTGACCATCTTGCTAACGCAAGCACCAACCAGCTATTCGACGTCTGCTTTGACACGCCTCCCGCCGGAGCCCGAGCCCAGAGCCCAACAAGACCTGGACCTCCAGACCTTTCACCGCCCGATCCACAGTCCCTGAAAAGAAGGAACCCGTGGAGGCACCGAGACACGTGGAGCCAGCCATCTTGAAAGACCGACGACAAGCTGCAAGCGCAACAACAGAGGCTCCCTCCAAGTTGTGCTTTGGGTCCTGAGACGCCCAACACCCGAGCAGCATCTGCACCAAAGGTGAACCCTCCAGCATCTCCACGATCTGCGTGGGGCCCCTCTGCACTTTGCATCTCGACGCGCCTGCCCGGTCCCTGGCCCGCTGGCTAGTGGCCATTTTGGCGACCTAACTTGAAATCAACGACGCTGGTCTGGTTGCTCTAGACTGGCCACAGCTGCTCCCCAGCTGGTCAGAACAATCAGCTTTCCTCTCTTTCCACGACTCCTGCCTTTGCCAAGGCTTGTTTGCTTCTTTCGAGTCGCCGACACCGCCGACAGCGAGAGCCTGTGTGGGACAGCTTGTGAACCGACTCCTGGACGTCGTCGACCTTCAGGGACCACGTGGCTGCAGAGACAAGCTACACCTCTTCACCTGTTTGCACCCGACATCGCCTGGTACCTACCTGGTGCCACGCCGGTCACTGGCTAGTGACTGTGAACACTGTCCCCTCTGCTTTCAGGTCTTCTACAACTCCGATCCACTCTTGGATCCACCGCATCTCTTCTGGACCGACCGCCTGCAGCATCTTTGTCGTCAGGCTCCATTGAATCGATAGAAGAAACCCGACGCACTTCGAGACCTATGCACCCGCTTCCTGTGGGTGAGGTAAAGCTGGCACTCCGGTGCCCAAGTGTAGAGAAACATCTCTAGTGTCTGTGTTTTGAATCTTGAATTCGTAGTCCATCCAGAAGACCCTTCTAGCAGTAACTTTTGAACTTTTACTCACCCGTTGAAAACCTATGGGAGCACGCATGTAACTTTCCTCACTGCACACGCGACCCGTGGACCTCCTGGTCACTAACTGAAGTTAGCTCCTTGTAGGCCCAGCGATTCCAGAGGCCCTAGGCCTTTTCCCTTTCCTGTTCGTGGTACTTATACCACTATTTTAGTATATAGTTTGATCGGCCACCAGGGCCTATCTATATAAAGTGCAACTTCTGCATATTATAACATTGTCTTGTTTAACGATTTGTGCTCCTGTGTTCATAAAGAGTCTAGGGGATACTTTGAGTAATAAATACATATATATTTTGAATATATATCTGTGTGGTATCCTTTCATTGGTATAAAGGGGGGTTACATATGGTAAAACAGCTTGCTTAACACGCTTTAACGAGTTTAGCCTCAAAGACTGCTTAGCCTACGCTACCACTAGGGCAGCTAGTCCGAAAAGGTTGACTTACAACCACACCATAAGGGTTGTTTGGCATGGTTCAAGGTGGTCACTTTAACTAGTGAACAGCATATACCAGGCCAACTTCTCACATTGGTGAGCAGCGGTTGGATTTGAGCTTGCTGTGTTTTACCTCTGTAATCTCTTTGTTACCAATTGAAAGATCATACAGGTACATATAAAACAAGATAGATATACTTAAGTTCTACTGAACTTAGTTGTTGTAGAGCAAAGGGAGTAGCACACCCTGACTACAACTACTAGATAGGTTTAGTAGGAAAACCCAAGTGTAGGTAGATTGCAACACATCCACCCACACTTAAGAGCAATGGCTGGGGCAGAGGGGTCCAATGTACCCATCTCTGTTGAGAGTGACCCCCAGAGGGCACCATCCATCTTTGCTACCCTAAACCAAAATGAGCTCAGGCAGTTGGCAAATATCAGGGGCCTTAAACAGCCCAAGAACCCTACCTCTGCTGAACTCAGAGAGCTTTTACAGGCTGATGAAGATCAGAAAGCTCTCAAGAAAGCCTCCCAGTTAGGCCCCTTAGGGACTGGAACAGGAGGCCCCCCTTCTGAAGATGCTACTGAGTTACCCCTTTCCAATAGTCACCCCTTAGATGAGAATCATACTACAGAGGATGAAAGTGATAAGGGTACTGAGACAGAAGGTAGTGGGGATGAAGGGAGAACTAGCCCAGTGCCAAGTGTTATACGTGGCCCAGCTAACCTAAGGCTACTGGGGACTGACAATGGGATCATCCCATTGGATCTCCATAGTGGACTTAACCAGGGGTTTGGGAGGCAAAGGAATCACTCAGGTGAATCTAATGCTTCTCATGACTCTAGAGGCTCTCAAGGTCACTCCAGAAGAAGGATGACCACCCCTCAGAGGAGGGAACATGAGGCCAGAATGCAGGAAGCTCAGCTGAGAATCAGGAGACAGGAGCTAGAAGTAGCTCTGATGGAAGAGAAACTGAGTAAGGCTAGGCAACCTAGAGAGAGTGGGTCTAAACCCACTGGTGGTAGCATTGTCCCTAAGGACAAAGATAGGGTCTTTGACAATAGGAACCTGTCCAAGGTTGTGCCCCCCTACAAAAGTGGGGATGATATCCACAAGTGGATGGCTGCTCTTGAGAGAGCCTGCAAAGTGCAGCAGGTTCCTGAAGACCAGTGGGCAGCAATCTTATGGCTCTCCTTTGAAGGAAGAGGCAGAGATAGACTCCTCACTGTTAGGGAGGAGGATGTCAGAAACTACAGAGCCCTGAAGAGTGTCCTAGTTGATGGGTTAGGCTTAACCACTGAACAGTACAGGTTAATGTTCAGAGACACCCAGAAGACACAGACTCAGGACTGGTCTGAATACATTGAATGTGCCACTAAGGCTTTGGAGGGTTGGTTGCTGGGAAGTAAGGTATCTGATTATACAGGATTGTACAATTTGATGATGAGAGAACAGATTTTAAATAACTGTCAGAACCAGCAACTGCATCAACACTTGGTTGACTCAGATCTGACCTCTCCCCAAGAATTGGGAAAGAAGGCAGACAAATGGGTCAGAACCAGGGTTAAGCAAAATAACCAGAACCAGGGCCAAGGGGGTGATCAGAAGAAAACAGACCAAAAGGGTGGAGATCAGAAATCTAAAGACCAGAAGTCTTCAACAGGGCCCCAAACTAGTACTAACGAGGGTGGGTCCCAGCCTAAAGGGAAGAAGAAAGAAGGTCCAAAGAAACCCTGGTGCAAATCTTGCAAGAATACAACTCACTGGACTAGTGATTGTAAGAAGGGTGGAGCCCCCAACACTGTTGCCCCTAAGGCACCTGCTCCCAGTACTACTGTTAGCAATGTTGGTCCCCAGACAAAGGGTGTAGTGGGAATCACTATGGGAACTGAAGGAGATTCTGACTTAGACAGAACCCTGACACAGGCAGTCTTGATCTGTGATGGGGACATGGATTTGTCCCTGACTGTGAGCCCCAGTAACCTGGGCAAGTACAGACAGACTCCTTTAATAAATAAGAAAGTGGCTCAAGCCTACAGGGACACATGTGCCAGTGTCACTATGGTGACACCAGGCTTTGTGGACCCTGGACAGTACATACCAGGTGAGAACTACCTGGTGACCAATGCCAGCAATGCCACCACTTCACATAGTGTGGCAGTTGTTAACTTCTCATGGGGAGGGGTAACTGGCCTCAAAAGGGTTGTGGTTAGTGCAGACCTCCCAGTAGAATGTTTGTTGGGCAATGACCTAGAGAGTTCTCTATGGTCAGAAGTGGAGTACAGGACACATGCAGAGATGTTAGGTATATCACCACATGTCCTTGCTGTGACCAGGTCACAGGCCAAGTTCAACCACTGGAGAGTAAGATACAATCCATCAAGGACTGGTCCCCTCCAACCCCCCAGACTCAAGTTCGAGCTTTCTTGGGCTTGACTGGGTACTACAGGAAGTTTGTTAAGAACTATGGGTCCATTGTGACTCCTCTTAATGATCTGACATCCAAGAAGATGCCCAAAAAGGTTCAGTGGACAGTAAGCTGTCAAAAGGCATTTGAAGACCTGAAGAAGGCCATGTGCTCTGCACCTATCCTGAAAAGTCCTGACTACTCCAAAGAGTTTATTGTCCAAACAGATGCTTCTGAGTTGGGTGTGGGAGCTGTGCTGTCACAACTTAATGTAGATGGTCAAGACCAACCCATTCCTTTTATTAGCAGAAGGTTGACCCCCAGAGAGAAGAATTGGTCAGCTATTGAGAGGGAGGCCTTTGCTGTGGTGTGGGCCCTGAAGAAACTGAGGCCATACTTGTTTAGCACTCACTTCAAGATTCAGACCAACCATAAGCCCCTCTTGTGGCTAAATCAGATGAAGGGTGAAAACCCCAAACTACTTAGGTGGTCCATTTCCCTACAGGGGATGGACTTTACAGTGGAGCACCGGCCAGGTACAGACCATGGGAATGAAGATGGTCTCTCCAGGTACTTCCACTTAGGACATGAAGACGAGACTGGTCAAGGCTAGTTTAATGTCCCTGCGTTTGGGGGCGGGTTGTGTAGGAGAGTAGGGTCTGCTATCCTATGGTCACCCCAAATTTTGGCTTTTTGCTTCACTGGTTTTTGACATATTGAGGCTGTGGGCCTGCTAATCAGACCCCCAGCCTGCTGTTCTCTCTAACTAAATTGACACTATGCACCCTAGGTGCATAACCAATTGGGATTGGATCACCCTGTGAGCCCCTGTACCAGTGTACACTAGATACCCAGGGCATTGGTGTATCTAAGGCCTACCAGGGGCTGAAGCATGTATTGTGCCACCCCTGGCCTGGCCTAACAAATTTGACACAACTGGCTGATCACTCAGCTGGGGTAAGTTGGTGTAACCACCTCTTACTTAGGTGTAGTATACCTATACCTAACCTTAAATGGGACACATGTTAACCTATAAGTCACTCCTATGGCAGGCCTTAACAATCCTGAAGGCAGAGTGCTTGGTTCCATGTGAGATGGTGCTCTGGCATGAGCTGAGCCTGTCTGTAGTGGTCGGAACAACTTCCTTCTACCGTTTCCAGATATCGTCATACAATATACTCTTAAGTGCATTATGAACCTCGCGGTTAAATGCTAACTTTGGTTTGGCTTTATCAAAACATGTCGAGTAAGGTGTCATACGAATTGGAATACTAACCCCTCGCCAATTCTGGCGACGGGGTTAGCATTCCACCCTTCTAGAGGGACACGCCATGTACAGTACCTGAAACCCGGGTAAAATCAGACATAGCCTCAGCTCCACAAAATGGATGCTGCCACCACAGACACAAGTCTGCCCTCCTGCTGCTGGGAGTCCTTCCAGCTTGGGAGACGTGGACAAAGGGTTTCCTGCCAGGGGAGGTGCGAGCACCACCCCAGACAGGATTTTGTGTATTGGTCAGGTAGGGCTTGAAAGGAAACAGACATGCCTGAGGCTCACCAGGAGCCTCGGTGCATATGCCAGTTCTAACCGGTCCTGGGGCACACCAGCCCCGGACCTGGGGCGAGCTGGACAAAGGATTGGGGGTGTAACCACCCCCCCGTCCTGGTCCCACCCTTATGGAGGGACCTAGCAGGTAGTCCGGCCCCTAGAATCCGCTTAAAGGTAGGAGCTGTGTCCTAAGACTTCAGACATCCTGGAATCAACTTAACCACAAGAAGAAGACGGGAACTTCGACGCTCTGCTGCACAGAGGACAGAAGGAAATCTCCCCTATGGTCAGGGAGTGACCATCTTGCTAACGCAAGCACCAACCAGCTATTCGACGTCTGCTTTGCCGCCGCCTCCCGCCGGAGCCCGAGCCCAGAGCCCTACAAGACCTGGACCTCCAGACCTCTCACCACCCGATCCACAGTCCCTGAAAAGAAGGAACCCGTGGAGGCACCGAGACACGTGGAGCCAGCCATCTTGAAAGACCGACGACAAGCTGCAAGCGCGACAACAGAGGCTCCCTCCAAGTTGTGCTTTGGGTCCTGAGAAGCCCAACACCCGAGCAGCATCTGCACCAAAGGTGAGCCCTCAGGCATCTTAACGATCTGCGTGGGGCCCCTCTGCACTTTGCATCTCGACGCGCCTGCCCGGTCCCTGGCCCACTGGCTAGTGGCCATTTTGGCGACCTAACTTGAAATCAACGATGCTGGTCTCGTTGCACTAGACTGGCCCCAGCTGCTCCCCAAAAGAGCAGCCCCTCTGACCTTGCTGGTCAGAACAATCAGCTTTCCTCTCTTTCCACGACTCCTGCCTTTGCCAAGGCTTGTTTGCTTCTTTCGAGCCGCCAACACCGCCGACAGCGAGAGCCTGCGTGGGACAGCTTGTGAACCAACTCCTGGACGTCGTCGACCTTCAGGGACCACGTGGCTGCAGAGACAAGCTACACCTCTTCACCTGCTTGCACCCGACATCGCCTGGTACCTACCTGGTGCCACGCCGGTCACTGGCTAGTGACTGTGAACACTGTCCCCTCTGCTTTCAGATTTTCCACAACTCCGATCCACTCTTGGATCCACCGCATCTCTTCTGGACCGACCGCCTGTAGCATCTTTGTCGTCAGGCTCCATTGAATCGATAGAAGAAACCCGACGCACTTCGAGACCTATGCACCCGCTTCCTGTGGGTGGGGTAAAGCTGGCACTCCGGTGCCCAAGTGTAGAGAAACATCTCTAGTGTCTGTGTTTTGAATCTTAAATTCGTAGTCCATCCAGAAGACCCTTCTAGCAGTAACTTTTGAACTTTTACGCACCCATTGAAAACCTATGGGAGCACGCGTGTAACTTTCCTCACTGCACACGCGACCCGTGGACCTCCTGGTCACTAACTGAAGTTAGCTCCTTGTAGGCCCAGCGATTCCAGAGGCCCTAGGCCTTTTCCCTTTCCTGTTCGTGGTACTTATACCACTATTTTAGTATATGGTTTGATCGGCCACTAGGGCCTATCCATATAAAGTGCAACTTCTGTATATTATAACATTGTCTTATTTAACGATTTGTGCTCCTGTGCTCATAAAGAGTCTAGGGGATACTTTGAGTAATAAATACATATATATTTTGAATATATATCTGTGTGGTGTCCTTTCATTGGTATAAAGGGGGGTTACATATGGTAAAACAGCTTGCTTAACACGCTTTAACGAGTTTAGCCTCAGAGACTGCTTAGCCTACGCTACCACTAGGGCAGCTAGTCTGAAAAGGTTGACTTACAACCACACCATAAGGGTTGCTTGGCATGGTACAAGGTGGTCACTTTAACTAGTGAACAGCATATACCAGGCCAAGTTCTCACAAAGACTTGCTCAGATTGATTGTACTTTGAGATAGTGCTCAGACTCGTTTCTGTAACTGTGCTCCTGGACCAAGTGTTTAATTAAACCAACTGTTCCTGTTTTGCCAAATGCCTCTTGTCTTTTGTTTTTTCAAGGCAAATTCATATTCGAGCAACATCGGCACGATGCTAAGAATGGAAGCACCTCCAGGCACCATTGGGTTCCTATATGAAACTAACACAGGACCCCTAATATGCCAGGTGAATGAGGAGTTCTCTAAGTATTCAAACACATAATGCTAACTGATAACACTTCAATGTTAATACATAATGAATTAGGCCTCATGGGTTACATGTTCTCACGTTTAATGCTGCACAGGGGATTCTGTATTGTTTGGGCCTGTATAGCACCCTTTTATCCGTGTATAAGGTTGGATGGCAGAATATTATGTTGTAAGTAATTATATTTACCATATCACGTGTAAACGTGCTAATGAGTCAAACTGTTGCGCTTATTAAAATACACATAATCAACGGACATATATGATATTTTAACCTTGCTGTACCACATAGCAGAATAAAATGCTGGTGTACATAAAAATATACGCTGTGAATATTTAAGTTTTATTTCCTATTTAGTCCAATTCTGTGAAGACAGATTATACGTCTAATAACATAACATATTTTGTCCGAACTGGTCATAACAATAAATAAAACCAAAATGCACTAACGTTGGGGTTGTCCAATTCACTCCAAGCAGAGCACATCAACACTGCAAAATCATATTACGGTACCATACAAAGAAGACCAAGCGAGGAGGTTCGGCCCAGCCAGAGGCCTGCCTGCTTACAGCTTGACCTGTTGTCATAGTAACATTGAACTTCCAGGTATTGATGTGCCAGGGTCAAGCATCTGGCTTGTTTCCAAGATTGTGCTTTTTGCTTGTTCTGTCCTGGGACTGCATGAGTTTCAAAGATAGTCCGTCTACGGGGGGAGAACCTTTAAGCCAAGAACACACAAAGCAGCTAGAGCTACTTTTTGTATAAATGTTAAAAATACTTGTGCACTTTAGCAGTTTAAAACTCCCATTCTGTGTGCTCTTCATTATGAATGCCCTTTTGCCTTGTTTTTAGGCTTAAAAATCATGTCATTAAAATATCACGAATAAATCATACAAATATATACACATGAAGGGTAATTTGGTCGGTTCTCCTTATCCATTGGTTTGTTTAACGGTCATTTACATTTTGTTTCCACCCACGACAGCATGACACATGTGACAGGGAGTCCTCTCACTTCAGCCATTCAGCTTGTTGACTTTGCCAGTGCTTGTTGCAGTTGTCCCTAGTCTTGTGTACAATTCTCTGACAACACAATCAACTTTTATTTCATTGTTTCCTTTTATTATTAATTTTTATAAACTTCTTTTATTGGTTTTGATGACAGTTGAGCCAAATACACCAAACATACTTGTGCATCCAGCTCTCATCCATCTTCCCACCCCCACCCTCAGCAGCCTTCCAGGAGCGTACAATGTCACGTTTGGTCACCAAGGCTTCATCCCCACCAATGTCCTTGCACCCTTAGGCCACTAAAACCACTCCATTAAGCCTAAGAGGATAACTTTGGAGTCAGTTCAACCGGTTTATTGAGGATCGCCGAGAGGGTGAGTCCAATACTGCCAGACCATGTGCAAGAAGTCTGCTGCGGGATGTTGGCAGCGAGCACATCTGGGGTTGGGGACAATACCTGTATATCTCAGCTTTGGGGTGTCAGGTTAGTAGTGTGTAGGTAATGTATTTGGGTCAATCTAAGCCTTGAGGAAATCTGTAGGAGCCATGAAGGCCTCCCGCCACTCAACCTCCTCCAACTCGCTCACCCACTTCTCCCATCTTTGTTCGAGCTATACCATTGTCTCTGGTACATTTGCAAATAAGGGTATGGTAAATCTGGGAGAAACCCCCCCCCCCCAACCCTGTCAACAGTTGTGCCTCTATATGGCTAAATTCTGGGATCTCCCGCAAACGGGAAGAGGACTGACCCAGGGCATGATATAGTTGCAGGTATCTGTGAAACTGGGAGCCGAATAGGGCGAATTGGGTTTGCTTATATTTTTTTATAAGAAGAATTAACCTCAAGGTTTCTCACGTGTAACTTAAGCAATAATAATACATTTTGATGAATAATAGAACACATCCATCTCACTGTCATGTGCCCTGCCAAAACTCAATGGTGCAGTCTTGAAACAGTGGGACAGCCCCACCTAGGGGCGCACAGGTGTCTCCAGAGGTGCTCAAAGTCTTGGCAAGGAGAAAACAAGCTTTTCTCAAACACTGCAAAGGTTTCTCTTGAATCCATAATCGTTTAGCCAATGAACTTTGCGAAATTGGCTTATAAATGGTAAAAGCAAATATAAATCATGTCAATGCTTAACACAGTACATAGTTTAATGAGTTTAATTGTAAAACCAGAAATGAATAATTTAGACTGTAGAATATAAATAAATAAGATGAAACTACTTCTATGTAAGCTCAATGCACTATTCCCACAATTATTGTTTTCTGATGGATCTTGTTTGTTACCCAGACTGTCACTGCAACTCTTCTTCTCCCAAATAGGCAACTTTTTTCAGTTTCGCCTTCACAGCGCTTGCAAAATCTCTTGTAATAATAAAAAATGTGTTTTTTTCTGTAGAGAAAATCTTTTCCCATAGACCATCCCAAATTTATGGGGTGATCCATTTCCCTTTCCCTCTCCACCCTTTAAAGGGGTTTGAATCAGCAGTGGCTGGAGTACATCTCTGACCCTTTCCAGGCTGGAAAGCGAGACGGGAAGTGTTTGCGAATGCTAAGAAAAGTACTCATTTGTGGAAGTTCACAAACTTCCAAAACTAACCAGGCCATGGAAAACCCTCAATCCTGCCCCTTGAGTGGGATTTATGGGGGCAGCGATCTCATCACTTGTGGTGGAGAGCTCTGCAAAAGTGGGCTTACGTCTGCCAGGAATCCCATGAGAATCCCTGGCAGGCAAGTGATGTAAATTCTGTCATAAACCTACGTTTACTGATGAATGTTCTTTTGTGAATAGCTCCATTTATGTCAAATTCGTATCACCATGCAAAGATTCAAGTGAGCTCCGTGGATTTGTCTTGTACAACACACTCAAACTGTTCGATTTCCCACAACTGCTGCTTATTACAAATGTATATATATTTCATGCCCCACTATTGTACTGCTGTTCTCCATATGCACATGTAAATGTCTGATGAATGCCCTGGGATTGTGCTGATGACAGCCGCAGATGTATATATATAGATCTCACTTGTCTCACTAGTGTATTAATT
The DNA here is from genome assembly GCF_964204655.1 of Triturus cristatus. Classification (NCBI taxonomy): domain Eukaryota; kingdom Metazoa; phylum Chordata; class Amphibia; order Caudata; family Salamandridae; genus Triturus; species Triturus cristatus. Next base: position 656,217,066 of record NC_140587.1, on the reverse strand, counting down.
ATGCCAGTTATTTTTCCCTTTAACGTAAATGGCTCTGTCACGCTTCCGGGCATAACAGCGCTTTATGAAAGACTCTAAATTAAAATTAAAAAAATCTTGGTTTCATGAACATCATATACGTTTACACGGACACATTTTTGCACAGGACGCACAACAGAGGACATTTTTTATCATTTTGACTACGTTTTGAAGAAGTCCAGCCTTCAGTTATACATTGTTTAACATTGTGTTATGGGCATACAGTGGCGCCTGACCGTTCATGCTGAGAAACAGATTTTTCGAAATGTTAAATATTTTCAAAAATCTTTGGTGAGTCCCAGAAGCAAAACATATATTTTCAACAATCCTGAACACAGTTCTTAAATAGATAAACACCATTGAGATAAAGCATCAGTTATCAACCATTTTTTTTTGTAAAACAGATACTCATTAACAAGCATCCATAGTACTTTAAAAATTCTAAAAATGTGTTTTATACTTTCATCCTTATTTTTTTTTTGTTTTCATTGAAGTAACAATACTATTTTTTTTAAATACCTTAAAATATTTTATAACTTTAAGCGCCAGTGCTGTTTTTTTTAAACTACCGAAATAATTGTGCATTAAAATATATGTATCAATGTTAGCATTGTTCGATCAATAACCCCAACTATAGAAAACCCCAAACATACTTTCGTAAATGTTCGGATCAGTGGGCCTTGCTAGGTAGTTGATTACCGTAGAAGCGGTTACCTCACCATGTTAACGTTTCGTTCGCTCACTCAACCACGTAGTCAGGGACGAATTGGCTAACTGACTCACTCGTTTTAGTCACTCTTCTATTGTTAGATTAAAAAAAAAAAAATGAACAGGTGTCATGAGTTTAACAGATTATTGGCTATGTTTGTCGTCAGTTTACCACGATCTGGAAGATTCCAACCCGTAGAGTGTCGTGTGCCTCCTTATCGACTTTGCTTTTGGTACAATCAATCTCTCAGATCGCCAACTCCCTTTTGTATCATCCCTTTCCATGTCTCTATAGAATAAATTGACTCTGTAAGAATTACACGCTCGCGTTTTAAAAATCATTACAAAAATAACCCTGCACATTTGTCGAAGAAAGGTAAACGTCCCACCTCACTTCCAGAAAAGTAAACAAACCTGGCCGCGCTGTTGGTGTTTGGCCGAAGTATGTATTTTTGCTTCCCATCCTCCCACCCCCCAATAGCGTCACCCTGTATTTTTCCTTCAGCGACCATGTAGCGCCCTTGTTGTGTCTACTGTCAGTGATGTCGCGAGCGCATTTTCTTTATTTTGGCTGAAAGCGAGGCTGCTGACCTTTGGAAGAAGCCCCTCGCCCAGCGTGTCTTTCTTTTATCTCGCCGGCTCCAGCTGCTGACGGAGGGAAGGGGGGCTCCAGATTCCAGCGGGAGGGTGGGCAGCGCGACTCCAGTATCGGTCAAGTACAAGTGCTGTTATTTTTCCTGTCATGTTTGTTGGGGCACCGCTATGGTTTATTTTCCTTACAAAAAGGCAGGAAGGGGAATCTGAAAAAAATACGGCTTGCATGTCATCGGCAATTACTTGGCAGCGGTGCCTGCTGACAGTTTAAAGGTAAGGAGTGGTTGAGACCAGCTCGAGCTGAAGCCAGCACGAGCAACAGAAATGCGCGGGAAGGGGGTTGGGAGGCTTTAAAGCACTAAAGCCACACAAAAAAATGTTTCGAATGAAACAGGTTGCACCAAATAAACGGACATTATTTGTCTAGATTTAAACTGCGTTTAAATGGGCATAGCGCGGAACATGCTCGGGCGCTATCTATGCCATTGACATTGTTTTTTTTAAATTGAGCTCTTGATGAAACAAACTGAATTTAATGAAAACGTTAGGAGTCATACCAGTAACAAGGCTATGCTTTTTAGCTAACAAAGAGCATGAACTAAAGATCGAACCCTCACAATGAAGGTCACCTGATAGACGGCGTGGAGAGTGAGCATGTTCTGGATTTAAATATATCTCATACAGAGAAAGCCCTTTTCCAGATACTGATACAATTCGGGCACTGCTGGGGCTATTGACATCTCGGATCGTCTCCAGTGCGTCACTGGGTTGAGGACAAAGTTGTGAAGAACCACAGACCAGTGTGAGCTTAATCTCCTGGCTACTCCTTCCCTGGAGTGCCCACTCACTACATCTGGGAGTAGATGTGCTCACATCAGAATCTTGGTCTGAGTAGTACATATTTAATGAATGCAAACCATTGCCTTTAAATTGCATACTACAAAAGACTACTTTTGTATGAAACCAAAGTTACAATCCCCAGTATGTACCTAAAGGCTGTGGTAAAACCGAGCGGTTTTTGCAACAAAGTTGAAGTAAGAACGAGATAGTTCACCGTTTTTATTTTAATTATGTATGAAACGCAAGAAACACATAATGAAGCAAAATCAGGAACAATACTGAGAAAGAGTAATGCTAAACAGTCATATGCCTTTTCACCCACATTCCCCTGTTCTCCCCGGGGAGTTGAGGCAGTCTGGTCTAGCGTGCCTCATTTTAGAGCTGCACAGTTCTCTCAGCAGTCATGCCCACCCACCTTCCCTTCCGACTGAAGTGAGAATGCTTCCCATCCTCAAAGAACCTTTCTCGTTGGTCTTTAATCCCATTGGCCCGCATTAAGGAGCTACCTGAAACACTAAACACATCTAGACTGCTCTTGAAATTATTAGCTGGTCTTCCAAAACTGCCCCCATTGTGATGCTTTATCCTCCACAAAAGAGACCTAACGTAACTGGGCGGCCGCACCATTGACATGTACCATATGTGGCGTCACACATTTTGTACAAATACTATAAAGCACTTCCAAATAAACAGTATGAGAACTTCTATCCAGACACCTAAGGGGTCATATCAGTGTGGGTAAGGGGAATTGAGGCCCCAAAGCCCATGCTGATGCACACATGTCTGTGGCTGCCTGGCTCTTGCTAGCCGCATGCAGTACTGGTCTGCTCATAAAGGCGTCACCTTGGATGAAGGCACCGCCCCTGGGTGTCTTCTGTCTCAGTTTGAGATCTGATGCACTCTACTGCAGATGAAGTCATCCAGAAACCTCTTTAAACACAATGGTATCCCTACCAACAAGCTTCTATGCTAGGCCCACTTGTGAGTATTTTACAAGAGATGCACTGCAGAAGTAGCAAGGGTACAAGCCAGACATGGGCGTAGCTACCAGTGGTGCAGTGGCACCATGGCTCAGAGGTGGAAAGGGGTCAGCCTGCTCTGCAAGTCTGTAGTAATTTTAGAGGCCCTCCTCTCACATGTGTTTTTTAACACAAAGCCTTGGGCCTGCTCTGTGTTCATTCCGTATGGTGTTTGAATAGGCTACGGGGAGTATAAAACAAGGGATACTAGGAGAACAACGAAGAAAGGGGTAAACGGACAGGATGAGAGATAGAAAGGAAGGGAGAAGAAAGTTGACATAATGAGAGAGGGCCAAAATGATGAGGCAGCAGGAAGAAGAAGATAAGGATGAGCAAAACAGTCAGGAAGAGAAAGGAGGCAGGAGATAAGAACAACTGAGAGTCAGTAAAGAGGAAGAGAGAGAGAGGAAGGAAAAAGAAGAGTGAATGGAGAGGAGATGAGTGGACAGAGGGACCCTGTGGAAGGAGAGAAGGAAAGACAGATTGAGGAACTTGGAAACTCGTAAGCAGGGTCTCACCTATCATTACTGTAACAGGTGCAATGAAACCAGAGTCCACGGTGGGAGGGCTCCACTGCACCCCAATGAAGTGAATATTTTATTACCAAGCTAGGGGTAGTTATTTTCCTTGCTTGCATTAGAGCGCAATACATGCAGGGTACGCCACTGAAGCCTGACGTCTGAGGAAACGCCTTTATGCTTAACTAGGAATGCACACTGTCATGTTTTTCTTAGCTAACCTTCCACCTCACAGAGCGCATGACCATATTGACTAGAAAAGAGGTTATCTTCCATAGAAAGAAGTGAGCATCCTTTGTTTGAAAGAAATGCCAAATGTTCCCATTTTGTTGTTACCAGACCCGGTCGAATGGCTGGAGGCCAGCAGGCAGGAGTAGCGACCATTGAGGCCGGGGTCGGTCCAGGCGCCCTCATACAACAGCTGATGTGACAGAGGTATTAACTGGTTTAGATGCACAGTCTCTGGCTGGGGATAGAGAAGAATATCCCGAATGAGTCTACATGTTTGCAAGAGTGTAGTAAGGATGGGCTGAGGGCATTTCGGCCTCTAAAGAAAGCGCTTTAAGTTTCTTGGAGGTGGATTTTAACTCCTGTACTTGCTCTCTGAGTATGCCGGAAGAAGTGAGATGAAAACATGATGAATTCAGGGAAAAAGTAGAATTAAGGGGAAGCTAGTCTTCAAAGGCCCTGATGCTCCAATCCTCTCAACTGCAGTGTTCCATCGTTTTCAATCTCCCTGATGCTCTGAGCTGACGAGACCCCAGGACAGACAGCAAGTAACATAATGGGAGAGACAGCAACCTAAAGCGGCTCTACACTGAAACACGGGAGGAATCCACCAAGAAGCGTGGGACCTGCGTCTCCTCCAAAGCAGAGAGATTTGCCAGCTTTGCGTTTTGTTGACACACTGACCAGACTCGGAGTCTGCAGCTGCCTCTGTAAGCCCAAGTAATTAGCCACATTGTCAGAGAAGGGATTTGTACATTTAGTAAAAGCCCACGTTTCCTAGTGCTGCCTGCCCTGTGCGTGCTGCAGAGCCAAGGCCTAAATTACTATGTGCAAGATGGGAAATCTCAGATTATTTTCAACACTCTGCATGCAAAAAAAGATTTAGATGAGGAAGCCTTCAACAAGTACCGTTCTCTGTCCAACCCTTCCTTCGTAGGCACATCAAGGAGGAAGGTGAACTTTACTCGGCTAAACGTCTGTGAGGGAGTTTGTGTTTTAGATATCATGTGGCTTAGCTTTGCTATGGTCTTAGCTGCTATTTTTAAGGCTGATCTTTCCATCTGCAAGCTTTTTTGGGGGGGAGGGGAGGCGGTGGGGGGGATGTGCTTGCTTGTGCCAGCTCCTTGGACCACGTCTGCCACCTGGTTGGTGAGGCATGTCCCTCACTTAAAGCATCTGCCCACCCAGGCATGGTCAGCTCTGGTGACCTTCTGTCTGATACTGAGCCTGGCGATAACAGTCTTCAGTAGTAGAGGGTGTAGTGAGGTATGATATCTGCACGCTCAGAGTCCTTTGGGCACAGTGGGAATTTCGAATTTATTGTATTTATTTTATTCATTTGAATCCATATATCGCTTTTGTCCAAAGTGATGTTACCAAACATTTTCACTAGAAATAATGAGAATCAGTAGAAAAGCAATAGGAAACTGAAACAACGCTAACAAATATACACCAGACTCCGAAAAGCATCCATATACCTAGATATAGAGTTATTCATCGCATTTGGTGTGTTTTTGTACACCATACTGAATAAAGGACCAGTGGAATCAGTAGGACTTGCTGCAGCAAACATAAACCATTAGCAATTTTACAACGAAAATGTTTTAAACTCATCACAGCTTTACAAAATAGGGTGAAACACATCTCAAAACAAAATCCAAAACACGGCAGACGCAAAGAAACAAAATGTCACCAACCCTCACCATTGATCCTGTCAAATGTATATATCTCTTTCGATGGGAGAAGTGGGTTTACAATTGAAAGAATGAATGATGGTGATCATGAATGTTGACATTACTGTTGTGTTGGACCTGGCATGAGGCATCACTTATTTAGCCCATCAAACACTTTGAACAGTGCTTAGACAACATCATTTTTAGGTAAAGCCATAGCCTTTCGCACAGTCTTTCCTGCAATCACCGTTTTATGTTGTTACTTATTCTACATGCGGTGCTTCTTTTTGTTAATTGATTTAGTGATTAATGCAGTGCTATTTAGAAAGCCAGAGATTAAATTTATAAACACAACACAGCACCAAACTAACTACACCTATAAACTGGCCACCAACATTATAAACAGAATCAGTTCTCTTGTTACAGCTTGTTCCGCTGTTAGCCTTTCCACTTGCCACAGCCTTACCTGCAATAAGTTGCAGGGCTCGAGTCGGGGTACCACGTGGGTGGACGGCGTCCCCCCCACTTATTTTACCAGTAGCTCGATAACTGGAGCAAATGGAGCCACACATTCACTCTTTGGCCTCTCTGGAGCGAGATCGTAGCTCATTCAGAACGCTGCTCACGTGCTGGCTTCTCTGATGCAATCGCATCTAAGGGGTGAGCGAGGGAAGGCAATGAGTCTGATGGTGCAAGCCACCTTTCGTGACGTCACTTCCAGTCGTGACGTCAGCATCCCCCCACTTCTGTTTTTTAGGACTTGTGCCCTGATAAGTTGCTTATAGATCACGGGAGATGGGCGGGCCCTCTGGCCTTACACTGTGCTTTCCGGCAGGAGGTCTTAGCTTGACGTAGAATTTACTTCAACTTGTATCTTTTTCTGCCACTAATACAAAACCATGAGAGCACAGTCAAACGTGGGGGCCTCCTTTCATCATTTATGTCTGTTACTAGAAACAGGAACGTACAGCCACTCTGAGGAATGAGGCTTAGCAGCACCACGAACTCCACAATAAGAACTGCCCTAGTCCCTTTTCACTCCTAAGTTCTTTCCATGAGGCAGCTACTAGAAAAACCTAATTAGTATACCTGAAGGGTTTAGGTGACTGGAACACACATTCAAATGAATAGATTTACAGCGGGTTTACGCTTTCTTTACATTAATACAGTCAGTAGTGTTGTGCTTGTCTACATCACAACCTTTACATATAAACCCTCAATTACAAATATAAAAAATGTGTCAGAGACCCCAGCCAAAAAAGAAACACCTTTACATTTGTAATATAAAGAATGCACGTGTGTGTCTAAGTGGACTTTTGTAGCTCTTATTTTCCTTTTCGTAGCTTAAGGGCATCCTTGAGAACAGATTCACTGGATTCTTGGTCAGCCCCCGATCACGACCACTGAGGTTCACCACATACTAGGACATTGGAAGCTAGGCTAAGGGCAGTGGTGTAGCTAGGGGAGGGCGGCGGGCGGCCCCAGGCGGCGGCGAGCGCAAGGTAAGTTTTCTCTCCCACGTCATCTTTTGCCTCCCTCCACTTGTCGTCATCTATCGCCAACCCCCCTCTTACCTGCACTGTCGTCACTGGGCAGCAAACTCAGGGATGGCCCCGGGCAGCAAAAGCTGTAGCTAAACCACTGGCTAAGGGCCTTATTTTGAGTTTGGCGGACTATATACTGTATAAAAGTGTGGCCGCTGTCTTGTCCACCGTACTCTTACTATAGGTGCATTATAGTCTAAGACATGTATAATATGGTGGGCGGGATATCTTTCACAGGATCTTTTTCAACAACTGGATACCCTCACGGGTGATTTGCCATGCTCTACAAATTCACATAACATTCCACATTTTGATGGAATGATGCAAATTACGGCCCTACAAGCTCTTGTTATATGGTATGGAGAAATTGGCACTGCAAGCGTTGCAGACAATAAGTTGCCATGATGTGGCTGATTCTAGTTATCAGACCATCCTGACATCAGCCTGTACATTGCAAGCTACTGCTGAAGAGCATACAAGGATCCCAATCACAAGGGCTTCAGAAGTATAGTGAAGTGAGAGAAAGGAAAAAGATGGTGTTTTACAAAAATAATTTAATAAGTATAACTGCCTTTTGATATGATGCCGCCTGTTTCACAGTGGGCCCCATCCAATCAGTGTCCTGAGGACTTGTGGATTTTACATCACACATAGTGTTGCCACCTTTGCTACAAGCTAAATCAGGAAATGAAGGTCCGCCCACATTAAGGCTTTGCAATAATCCTTTTTTTCCCTTACAAAAGAAGATGCATAAACACACACCATTTTACAAATTTTTTTGACATACCACTTTTTGACAACATTTTGCAATCAGTGGTAATGTTAATGGGAGTTATCATTATCCAGATACGTTGTGTTTATTTTATTCACCAGACACATAAAAAGGATAACTTAGCTGCAAAAATATTAAAACCTGTGGCATTCAGATTATCACAGCAGGAACATTGACCTCCAAAGTATCTGCCTGCCAAGTGTATTTAGTAGTAAGCTTGGTAAACAGTGGAGGCTCCTCCTCTAAGGCGGAGGAGCGTCGCCCTACTGCTTTGCAGCAGTGTAACTTGATGTTATTATCCTTTCATCATCTCCTGCTGCGGCAGCTTTGTGGAGCAGGGCTGGTGGCACAGGGGGAGGAGTGGTGTGCACACTCTAAGTGCACATGAATGTTTGTACGTCTGTCTCAGGTCGTCCAAACAGTCATGCACACTTTGCATGTTCTCCACCCAGGCTGCATTACAGCCTGGATGGAGAACATGTCCAGGCTACCATTCCCTGTCTGAGTGCCAAACCACAATGCTCAGACCAATCACAATGCTGCATTGCAACGTTGTGATTGGCTCAGGGGAGCCTACGTGCTTCCTTTTCTAGCCTGAGTCTGACGCGAGGAAAGACGGATGAGAGATGCAGCGATAAGGGACTTTTTTTGTTTTTATATTTCTTAACATCCCCTTACCTCCCTGCCCGCCACTCCAATCCGTGCCAGCTGCCACTGTGGGTAAGGGGCTTAAGGTACATGCTCGGAGATCTGTTTGTATCCCAAAATGTTTGCTATAATAATGGCAAGAAAACGCTGGTTATAAGGTTATAACTAACTTGCTAGAGAGATCTGAGTGGAATCTGTTGGTTTGAGGTCTGAGTAATCATAGAATATCTTAGATGGTTAATGTACTTAATTCTAAGGACTGTTTATAACCCGTAATTCACACAATCAGATTCTAGTAATGCAGCCAAGTCCATTTTAGCATTTTTATTTAAATGGATTAATTGAAGATTCCTTTTTGGTAAGAAGGAGTCAGGTGGTCAGTCCACATAGGTTAACAGGTTGCAGGCTTAGCAACATCTTCTCTGCTCAGCCTACTCTAACAGCAATCCAACATTAAATACACACACCAACATTCTATGACATCATAAGCTTGGCTCAGCGGAGCAGGGAAACATAGCAGCAAGACATTACAAACACAGCAGATTGTAGCAATATAATACTAGGCATTCTGCAATCTCTTTATAAACGCCCATCTCTAATTTCTTTATAATCCTTGGGATTGAGCAATGCCTGTAAAAACGCCCACCTCTAATTTCTTCTTAATCGATGACTTGTAACCCACCCAGCTGCCGATGATAAAGAAAAGACGTCAGAACTCAGATATGATAAGTCATTTCTAAAGTCACAATGCCTGCTGCCAAAGCCAGCAGATGAAGTGAAAGGCAGATCACGTAACAGAGCATAATGAAAAAAGCTGTTTAAAGCAACAAAAAACAAAACATTGCTGTTCTTTTTTCTGCTCTATTTTTCTAGCTTACAGTGACAAGTAAAAAGAAAATGTTTCTTTTTTGCCCTCCTCAGATAATTAAAGAAAAGCAAGAATATTTCTGCAAGTTTCTGCACATTCCGAGCTACTGTAGTTTTTGAAAAAAAAGTCTGACTTGTATTTAACTGTCTCTAATATATTTTTTCAACAAGTATCTAACATGGCTTTTTGATGTGTCTAATTTTGCACTAGAAGTTCTATTGTTATTCTTCATGTTTGCAAACATGCTCTCTCAGTCAGATTAAAGAGCTACGCACCAAGGGTTTAAGTGATTTTGAGGAAAAGTGATGGTGTAACCATGTATTATATGTGATAAAGTACCCCATTCTGTACATTATAAGGATATTGCAAGTGACCTTGGAGTACCATAACCTTCCAAAAGGAACTGAGACTTTGTCCTCATTCCTCTATATGGTTATAGAACTCCTCAGTGACTTGTAATATTCTTAAAATGTTCAGCGGGGGTACTTTATCCTTTTTATAATTGGCGACTTGTGACTCACCCACTCTCAGATTATAAAGAAAAGACATCAGAATTTAAATGTAATAAATTATTACGTAAAATTCTGATGTCATGATGCCTTCTGCGGAGCCAGCAGCTGAGGTGAAAGGCAGGTCAAGTTATGGAGCAGCTGTTCACAGCTACAAATTCGTTTTCTTTCTTCTACTCTATTTTTCTAGCTTACAGTGACAAGCAGGAAGAACATGTTTATGTTTTACTCCTTAGATTATGATAGAAAAGTTAGAATATGTCTGCATGTTTGTACACATTTCGCGCTACTGCATCTTTTTTTTAACAGTTTCTAATAGCTTTTTGCTACAAATATCTGACAGATTTTTGATGTGTTTGATTTTGCACTAGAAGTTCTATTTTTATTCTTCTTTTTGCAAACATGATCTCTCTTTCATTTGAAAGAGCTTCTCACTAAGGTATTATTTGGGATAAAGTACCCCCTGCCGTACACAATAAGGATACTGCAAATCACCTCGGAGTTTCATAATCATAAAAAGGACTTAGCCTTCATCCTCACTCCTCTATACGGTTATGGAACTCCTGGGTGACTTGTAATATACTTCTAATGTATGGCCGGGGTACAAGTTCATGGAGTAGATTATGGGCTTGCTGCACACATCTATTTGGAAACAGCAAGACACTCTTTTGGATCCATGCAGAGCTGACTAAAAGTTTAATCGTTGCGAAGTTAATAAAATAGGTACTGTTGGGTTGTTCAATAGTTTGCAACCCAATATTAAGCACCGAAGTAATTACATTTTATTTTACTACTAATAAAAAGTTATTGCATTAAATAAGGCACTACACAATTTTGTGACCTCTGATGGTTGCAAGAGTAAGTTGGCTTTGCCAAGAATCAGACTGGTGACCAGCATATCAAAGAGTGTTCAGCACACCGAACCATCCGTCTGGCTACAGTTCGTGCTATATACATGCCATTATTTTTACTATAATTATGCACAAAGACTTACCACAGATGCCACATTGCATTACACTGAAGGTGATGAATAGTCATTAATCTTTTCTTTTAAAGACAGAATGGCGGATATCTTACAGAAATCGGTTGCTTATGTCTCTCTTTCTTCTTTGGGTATCATTACACAGGTTTAAAAAAATCTTTTGCATTTTTATAGAGCGTGTAAAACGTTCATAAGGGTTTTTGGTAACTTAAGGGCAGTGTCCTAAGGTGTGCAGAGCTTAAATGCAAGGTAGGGGTGAATAGCAATCCTGACTCACTTCTTGACAAAAGGCATTACTGATTGCCTGCCAATTGATGCACTTAAAGAGTGGACTGTTACTGTTCTTTCATTAACCACCGATGTTTCGCAACCAAAAGTGTTTCCGAAATTGATGCCGTTTGCTTGAAATCTAGACAAAAGTGCTGAATTCCGGGCAACCGGATTCAACACTGAAAACTGGACATTCCAGACGAAATTCAGATGGGTGGCAACCTAACTGCACACATCTTGAAAACTATTTTATCTGAGTTGGACATTGCTAACAGGGATATCCTTTGTGATAAGGAACATGAGGCCATGGTAGGCATACTTTACATTTTCCAGAGTATGGAAATAGTAATAGAATTTAAAACAAACATTGCAGGAATCTGAGGTTAAACCACGTCACTTCGGAATGTGGCTCTAACAGAGTGGCTGCCAGCACAGCGCCTGCGCTTTCGTCTATTAGTGACAGAATACCGCATGGCCTGGGACCATGACAGCTGAGAGTGTCATGTCAGATGATGGACGCACACCAGACATTTTTTAATGTATCTGGGAAGAGAAAAGTAATCTCTCAACAAAATGTGCTGGTGGAGTCTGACGAGCATCAAGATACTTACTAAATATTTGTGCGCATTGAACAATAATGGCGGTAAGGACAACACATTACATTTTAATATATATAGAATGGGAGAATGGGGCTTTGGGAGATGAGAGAGATAGTCTAAAGGAACACCATATTGAAATGACTCCCCTGTGACTCTTCTCCCCTCGCACATTTGTTCCATGGGATCAATTTAAAAGAAGTGTAGGGGCATATATACCATGAAGACACAGATGGATAGCTGTCAATAATGACCATTTGCAAGTGATATTCAAGCTTTGCGCTCATTGTCTATAACTTCTCCCTGAATACCTTGGTTGAAATCGACCCCGTTATTAACAGCTATTCATCTATAGTTCTATATACGATGTAAAGGCCAGCAAAAATGTATAGAGCAGTTAACATTTTCATTAATGAAGACACATTAGTATTCTAACTGGTTCTTTCAATTTGGGTGATCTCCATTTACGCTGAGTAGTTCAGTTAATGATTGATACGATTCATCGAAAGATGTTAACCCAGAAGAGGTGCACAGGAAGGATGCATACCTTTCAAGATAGGGGAGTGCACTGAACATAAACAATGGGTGATTTGGCTTTATATTCAAAGCAGTGGCCCAGCGGACTTGAGCTGGTGCTGCAGTGTATTCCACGTTGCTGTCTGTCCAGCTCCTCTGATGTATGTGATAGAGTTGTGAGAACTGATTGACCTGTGTGTAATGTTTTGTAAATTAACAATGATAGAACCCTTTTGGATCCTGATGAACTCTGTAGACCTATGATGTAATGAATAGCGTGCATTGCAGTGAAGGATGCTTTAGAATGTTAACTAAGCAGGTACAGGCAGAAAAATAAAAACGTGGATTACTATGCTCTATATGTGGCATAGTTAATGGCTGGTGCCATGGTTGGGAAGACACTACAAAAGGCAACAAGATAAGGGATAAGTAACTTGAAGACTGGCAGTGCTCTCTCGGAGACGATACCTTGGTCCAAGCAAACTGCTTGTGCATTCCATGTGTGCCATTGTCGAAGTACAAATTAGATGCTGCATGCATTTGGAGTCAAATCGCAGTTCCAGCCTATGTGAAGCTGTCAAAAATGAATGCATTTGCAGAGAATCTATATGTCGTTGATCAAGAACCTGTTGGTCAGGCCATACATAAAGGTACTGCGCTACTACGCAACATAGAGCTATACATAATTTGAAGTGATAATACTGCGATTACAAGTGCTGCAAAGCAGAGATCAACCCGGCATCTAAAAGTACAAATTGACAGTCAAGCACAAGATAATGCTGCATTTATAAGTGCTGTAAAGCAGAGATCAAACAGGTATTAGCAAGTACATAGAGATGTCCGAGGCAAAGCGAACTAGATGCAAGAAACAGTTATCTGCTTACCAGAAGTAATTAAAGAGTCTTCATACTGCAGCACTGAGCACAGTAGCTCAAGGAGAAGTTCCTGGGATTGTGCTTAGGGAGCCATCCATACGTGGAGAGTCAAACCGCCAAAGTCGCTGAGTAGGGCTCTACAGGTATTTGAAGAGTGAAAGTCAGTGAGGAGTCCGGAATAATGGCAGTTGTTTTTCCGATGGAGATCAAGAGGAAAATCACATTTCCAGGAATCATCATGGATGATCCAGAGGACAGTACGTCACTGGGTAACATAGAAAAGGAGCTACTAGCAGTGGCCGAAAGACCGCCACTTCCCGTCTCATTAAGTTCCACACTGGTCTGCAACGCTGCTGATTTCTTGAAACCACCATTATCATTCGATTTTGCCACAAAGCAAAATATTGGCGATTTTCTGGACTACGTGGATAGAGACATTTGAAGATTACATTGATGCACTTAAAGAGATTGATAGCAAATAGATTATCAAATTCCCCAAAAGGTTTGCTGGTGATGGTGTAGAGGAAATGCCACGAACTGACGAAGAAATCACAGACCAACAGATTAAAGAAACCTTGACTCTCAAGTTCAATCCAATGCCAAATGTTGATTATGATAGAAATACCTTTAGTCATGAATGACAGAAAGTTGGCTAAACCTTCGATGAATTTGTAGAGAGACTTGACACACTCATCAAACACTGTAAGTTCAATTAATTTAATGATAAAGCGTCCATACGTCTTAGGATCAGTGATGGATGCTCGTCTGATTCATTCAGATGGCGAATACTAAGAGAAACATTTAGTTTGGAATGAGTGTTGATGTCGGCTAGATCTGAGAATGTGCCTATTGACAAGCTGCGGACATAGAGGCCGGACTGAATCAGAAATGAGTGTGAAAAGCAAGTCAAAGCAAAAGATTGAAGGACACAAGGTGATGTCCACATGTAAAAAGAAGTTATGTTTTAGATGTGAATTGTTGTATCCACATGAAGACCGATGTCCCACCATTGGAGAGATATTTAAGGGCCCTGGAAAGGAGAACCATTTTGTGACGGTGTGCAAAGCAAAAGGAAAAACAAGTGCGTCATGGTGTGAAGACGAAATAGCCGTTCCAGAAGCAACGTTTGATGTGCACCCAGAAGGCCCAGCGAAGGTGTCAGGTATGACAAATTGAAACTGAACAAAGCCAATTGTCATCTAAATCATCGTCAAACAGTTCATCCATATCAGTATCAAGTAAAAGTGAAGAAGATGGTTGTGTCATGTTGATGTTTACTTAAGAAAAGAGTGCGCATATCAGACTGGCCTAATGTGAAGAAAAATATCAGTCAAAGAACAGTCAACATGACAAAGCACCAAAGTCATTGAAACATTGTCTGAAAATTACACTGAAACTAAATGGCTGTTTGATACCTTTCATCATCGACAGTGGCACATCGATTAACATTATGCCTGAAGAGAAATATAATGAATTGCATCCCTTACCACCACTTATGCCATTGACAACCAAAGTTGCCATGGGCTGCATTGACACTCTTAAAAAGTCAAGGTTTATTTGTAGCTACTATGAAATACCAGAAAATGAAGGTGCAAGCACCCATCCATGTGCTCCAAGGGACAGCGTCAAGTGCCTGTCTACTCAGCTTCAGCACAGCTGCTGATATGGGACTGATTTCTGTGAACTACAACATGAATGCTCACCATAAAGTAGTAAGCCAGTTCCCTTGGTTGTTTTATTATTTGGAAAAGGTTAAGACTATGAAAGTAAAGTTGCATATTAATGAGGGTGTCAGTCCTGTTGCTCAGAGACATAGGCATATTGCTTTATATTTACAAGATGCTGTTGATTTTTTTTTTGAAATGTTACTTAAGCATGATATCATTGAGCGTTCTACTGGTCCAACGCAATGGGTTTCTCCCATTGTGGTAGTGCCGAAAAAGGATAATGAAGGAGCAGTAAGCATATGTGTTGACATGCGTCAGGCAAACAAGACATTGAATGAGAATGTCATCCATGTCCACACATTGCTGACATGATATCGCCACTAAATGGCGCAAAGGTTTTTATCTTTCCTTAATTAAATGAAGGTTATCATCAGTTGGAACTCGAAGTCGATTGCAGTTACATAACAACCTTTTCTACACATGTTGAACTGCTTTGATACAAAAGACTAAACTTTGGTGTGTCATCCTCTGCAGAACTGTTTCAAGACTTCATTCAACATATCATACAGCCTGTCATGAATGCATTCAATTACAGCAATGACCTATTGATTTTCGGAGCTACCCAAAACTAACATGATAAATCTCTTATACAAGTATGTCACTAACCTGCTGATGCAGGCTTGACTTCGAATGAAGATAAATGTGAGTTCCATAAAACTACGCTAACATTCTTTGACCATATCTTCTCTGATTGGGGTATGACACCAAATCCTGCTAAAGTACAAGTGCTGTGAAATGCTAATGTCTGAACTGGGTTGGCGTGGTGAGCAAAATAACGATGGATTAAACCCAGATCTGTGACTGGGGGTGAATGTTTTGCCAATGTGCAACATTCCGTCCATCATCTTGTGTGTTTTGGTGAAATGCTAAACCCCACAAGAATTTTCCATGGTGGGTTCATTTCTTGGCATGGCCAGCTACTGTTCTAGATATATACAAGACTTTGCCACAGTAAGCGCTCCATTGAGAGAGTTGATGAAAAAGATTGTTTTATTTCAGTGTTCCCATGAATTTGAGAACAGTTTTAAGAAAATCAAACAAGCCATTGAGAATGTTACTAAAATGGATTATTTCAATCCAAAACTTCAGACTGGGTTTATTGTAGATGCTATCCCAGTTGGGTTAGGTGCAATCCTTGCACAGCACAGTGGAGACCCGAATGCTCAAAGGCATATTGTGGTATATGCAAGGGGGAGTTTGTCCCAACCAGAATGTGCTTACTCACAATCTGAGAAAGAAAGTTTAGCAGTGGTGTGGCGTGTGAACAATTCCATGTGTTCCTGTACGGAAAGCCTTTTAATCTGGTTTCAGATCATCAAGTTTTACTAACAATATTTGGCAATCCAAAGGCCAAGATGCCTCCTTATATTGAACGCTGGGGATTTCAGCTGCAAGAGTGCAATTATAACATTGTGCATCGTCTAGGAAAAGAACACAGCCCTTCTGACTACTTTTCCAGAGTGTCTGTTAGACGTGGCATCTTTTGGCGTGTTTCCCCTGAGTTTTTGCTTTCTGACCTCCTGGTTTTGACTCTGTTTTTGCTGGTTTAGTGTCTCTGCGCACTTTCTCACTGCTGCTCAGTGTTAAAGTGCAAGTGCTCCTGTTGTAAATTATTATTATGAATTGGTGTTTCCATAATTGGCTGATTTGATTTACTAGTCAGTACCGAGTACAGTGCACCGTGTGTGCCCAGGGCCTGTAAATCAAATGCTGCTAGTGGGCTTGTAGCACAGATTGTGCCACCCACACAAGCAGCCTGTAAATGTAACTCTGGCCTGCCATTGCAGAGCCTGTGTGAAGTCTGGTACTGCCATGTCAACTTGGCAAGTGCACCCACTTGCCAGGCCATAACCTTCTCTTTTCTTCCATGTCAGCAACCCCTAAGGTAGGCCGAATGTACCCCTGTGGGCAGGGTGCAGTGTATGTAAAAAGTAGAACATGCCCTGGTAAATGTGGCATGTCCTGACAGTGACTTACTGCCAATTTCGTTTTTCACTATTGCAAGGCTACCTGTCCCCATAGGACAGAATGGGTAGTTTGTTTATAACATCTTATAAACATAACTGGCCCTGGGAACAAGGTAGAGAAACAAAGTTTAGTATGCCTGAACTCAGAGTCTAAAGATGCATCTTTTAGTTAAGGTCATGTTTACATTCTATGTTTGAAAATACCACTTTTAGAAAGTAGGTATTTTCTTGCTCAGCCATCCTATGTGCCTCTGCTGGGTTTGTGGATTGACTGTCTGGCTTTGGGATGACAGGGGCTGGGAGGAACAGTTGCTCCAGAGAGTCTAGATGGGTCAGGGATGGGCTGAATAGACCTGGGCTGCATTTCGAGTCGGGGGAGGAGATTTCCTTTCACCTGAATGGGCCTGGTCTGCCTTTGACAATGCTGTCTCCACCTCCTGCCAGGAAGCTGCACCAGTAAGGAGAGATCTGGTTCTGGCTGGGCACAGACACTCTCTGCCTGAGAGGACAAAGGATTTTGGGCTATAAAAAGTGGGGCCCACACCTTAAACTTTAGAACTCTTTTGGACCAACAAGACTGCCAAGAAGAAGAGCTGGAGAACCTGTGAAGAGGAACTGCCACTTTGCTGAGTGCTTTGCTGTGTTGGCCTGCAGTGGCTGCTTCTGTCTTGGGCAGTGAAAGAACTGGACTTGAACTTTCTACAACTTCTTTATTGAGCTTCTCCAAGGGCTTGAGGTAGAGCTTGCCCCCTGTTCAAGAAGTCTCAGGAACGGCAACAATTTCAATTTCAATTTCTTCTGCCATCAGCACTGGGGATTGTGGGTTTTTGTGCTGCAACAGAAGAAAAGCAACATGACGCCTTGTACGATGCCGCTGCCGTCTCCGTGTCCTGAAGGCACTGCAGAGGGCACTGCCGTAACGCTGCAAAGCAAACCTAGTCTCACCGCCACCTGACACTGCCACCGAGCCACTGCTTGCACCGTGACCTGTGGGCACCGCACCGCCCTGCTTCACGCGGTCGCCCTGGTACCGCTCGTAAGTTACATGACGCACCGTCCTCATCCCACACGGCAGCATTGGCCTACCAATGCCGGCACCATCGACTCCAGTTTGTTAGCTGACAACAGCGCTTTAGCAACATAACTGAAGATTTCTAAATTACTGTATTGTGGAATTTTATCGTTTTTGGTTTGGTTTTAAGTATATTAAAATATTGGATATTTTTCTAAACTGGCGTGGTTGTCTTTTGTAGTGCTTTTTCTGTGTTACTGTTGGTTATGTGCAAATGCTTTACACACTGGCTCTAAGATAAGCCTGACTGCTCGTGCAAAGCTACCAAGAGGGTGAGCAGGGGTTATTTTAGGAGTGTAAATCCCTTATCCTGACTGGAAGGAAGGGCCCCTTCTTGAACAAGGTGCAAACCAGTGCCAACTAGAAACCCCCATTTCTAACAGTGCCCATTCAAGGTCATTGCATTACATCCAAGCCAGCTGAAGCTTATATCAACTTTATTGTAAAATCATACACAGCTGCTGCCATTTTGTTAGCCCAGATTATCACTGCCACAAGCCACGATAGCGACATGCTAAAGTTAAAAGATTAATTACAAATTAGTCGTGGAAACAGCACACTCGACCTCTCACCAGTGAGAGTGGAATTCAAACATACAGAAATGTCAAAGATGAACTGCTCATAACGCAAGAGAGAGTTATATTGCGATGGTTGGGAATCTTGATTCCAGAAAGTTTGCAGCAGAAAATGATTGAAGTGGCCCGCGAAGGACAAAGGGGAATCATTGCCATGAAACAAGCTCTCCGAGACAGAGTCTGGTTTCAATATCTCAATGAGCGAGTTGAGAAATGATTAAAGGTCTCCCATCTTTCCAACTTCCTATCTATATAAGTTACTCAACACACCTTAAACATGTCAGAATTTCAAAAGCATGCCTGGGTGAGAATAGCTATTGACTTTTACGGTCCAATCCATAAAGAACATCTCCTGATGTTGATTGCTGATGAATGCTCACGATTTCCATTAACTGAGAATCTCTGATCCACCACTCAAGAACGAGTTATTGGGAGACTGGACTGCATTTTTGTGACATGGGGTGTTCCAGCCATACTAAAACCTGACAATGGACCGCCTTTTAATAGTCAGGAGTTCAAAAACTTCTTGGAGCATCTGAGTATAAAGCATCAAAAGAGCACTCGTCTGTGGGCACAGGCCAACGGACTGGTTGAGAGATTTATAAGTATGCTGAAGAAAGCGGTGCAGCGTGCTACACTTGAAAAGCTCAAATTACAAACTTAGTTAAACTCTACATTGCAAGCTTACAGTTCAACATGTTCACTCGACTACCGATGAAAGTCCAGCAACATTGATGTTCGGGAGAGCAATGACAACCAAGATACCCCAGTGGATCACTCAGAAAGAAAGAGATGATAATGACTTTCGTACGAGGGGCTTGGATCAGAAACAAAAGATGAAAACATATGTTGATCAAAGACGACTTCCGAAAATCATCATCTTCCACAGAGGAAACAGAGTGCTCACCCTGTAGATGCGTAAAAGAGAATCTGATCCTCGCTTTGATGCAGACTTTTTCCAAGGAGTGCCGACCAAAGCACACATGGTGACATCCGAGCACCCTGGGAAGTCTCTTACCAGAGACTCTTCTCACTTTTGGCATTTAATTCATATAGTTCACCAGATCTCCATGGTGAAGGAGAGTCTGATTCTGAAACCCCAGTGACTGCTGCTGCCCTTTCACCATCCCAGCACATCTTGGATTATGATGGTGGCCTGTCTCAGCTTCCCAAGACACAGTCAGGTTGAACCATTATAGCGCCAATGAGATTTGAATGTATATGTGTGTGTATCGTTTTGTAAAAGTGGCACATTTTCATCTCACAGAGGGGAAGATGTAACGTCTTATGAATTAACAATGACTAAACCCTTTTGGCTCAGGATGAGCTCTGTAGAGCTAAGATTTAATGAATAGAGTGTATTGCAATGAAGGCTGCTTTAGAATGTTGCATTCACAGTTACATGCAGAAGAATAAAGACATGTATTACTAAGCTTCTTGTGTGGCATAATCATTGGTGGGTACCCTGGCTGGGAAGATGCTACACCGCTGAGTTCCTGCAAACTGTGTAGTGGCAATTTCTGTTCCCTGTTAAGTGCCACTGCTAAAAAACGGCCAATGTGCATACACGGTGTAGATGTCTCCACATCTTTACAGTCCTGATGAGACCTCTGTATCTAGTTAATGTCAAAATGTCAGTGGCACCAAGGAGTAACAAACTAATCTACTGGACTGCTGGAGACATTTTGTGGATCACTTTATACTAATAACCCCCTTGTTTAGATTTAGTAGTATTTGTTTGGTTTTCATTGCGGTGCTATGGGCTTCACATTGGGGGGTCACATTGCACTGTTTTGTTTTTTGTAAATAGTTGGCAGTTTTGTATTTAATCTGATGTGTCTAATACAAATGCACATATTATAATAACTCCATTTATGTGGTGGTGGTCTTTAAAAGCATAAATTGCATTAGGTTATTATCTATTTCTGTTTGAATGACACCAATGAGAACCATTGTTGCATATAAGATGCAAATTTCCCTGATTCCCATGGGTTTAAGAGTCGCTCTTGTTGTCTTTTAAGCATTTATATCTCAAAGCATCACCTTGGATTAGCATTATACTTAGCATTATACATGGCAAGGCCACACAGGCTTGTCTTTATTGCCTGTATACATCTTGGCTTGCCAGATCTACAGAATAGTAAATCTTGGCTTGTTATGCTCAGGTAATACACGTCTGGCTATGCACATTTCCATGGATGCAACAAACAAAAGATAATTAGACAATGTCAATGAGACCTTCATATAGAGTGGATTGGTAAATCAGACCAATACCATGATGCAGTAGTCATATTACTGCCTTTTCCAAGTTCACTTACAAATGCAGAACAATTGGCTCTGCCTACATGAAGAAAAAACTGAAATCTTACTCATCGACTCTGTCAATCCAGCTGTTACCCTCTACCTTGCCCTAAGGAATTGGGAAACCACATAATCATATCAGATGAAACATGCGGTTTGGGTCTGATTTTTGATGCGGATATCTCATTTACCCCCAGATAAATTCCAGTCTCCAAAATCACATTCCATCATCATTGTCTGCTGAAAGGAGTTCGGTCGATACACCACTACTCATACAAAATCACCCTTATGTTCACCTTTGTCATGTCTTACCAAAATAATTACAACAGCGTGTGTATTGGAGTACCTTCAAATGTCTGTCTAAAACCTCCAGGGAGTTCAATACTATGCAGTTCACCTGTTCTTTGGCCTGAAACAATACAATCACATCACACCAGTACATAAAGCTATCTATTCATTGGGCTCCAGTATAAGAAAGTGCAACCTATCAAACATGTTGGTTTATTCACAAGTGCATATCCTACTACCTTTCAAAACAACTTGTCCCTTACCAACCAACCAGAAGCCTCAGGTTCACCCAACATTGCTTATTGTCAACCCAGTGATGCAGAGCTCCCTACCTGTGTGGAAAATGATGACCTCAAATTCAAAAGATCCTTAAAGACACTTGTCTTCCCCCTGGGATTTCAATAATCTCATCTTCGCCATGACCATCCTCTGGAGATTAATCTTATCTGTTCAGACACCTAAGTCTGGCATCGCTTCTTCACCCAGGCTGTTACGAACTTTGCTCTTACATACTTTGTCATTCAGTTGGTATAATTTTCGAAGGAGGGTTCTCCCAAGGCACGGCCCACTGTTTCAAGATGACAGATTCAGACACAGGTTCTAGCAAATGTATTCCCTCTCATATGTACCCTTAAACCAAAGTACTCTGGGGCTGGTTGATGGCATTTAAAAAAAAACCTAAATAAAATACATTTAAAAAAAATGAAAACAGAACAATTGATGATCAGCAATATTGCACCTATCTCCGGATTATAGTACAAAAACTGAGAATATGCTGAGGTGTTTATCATAATACTTTTGCATTTATATGCAGAGAAACAACCACCAACTTTTTGCGCATTATTGTCATTATATTACTTGACAGTATCCTTTATGTAAAGATGCAGGAGTCGGTTTCAGAGGTAAGTTTTATTTAAGTTAGCAGGACATGAGAAACCCTCTTCCTCCATGACAGAAACACAGCATCAGTCCAACTGTCCAATTTACCTTCCAGAATCTCTCCCCTACCACATTCTATACATTCTCCTGACGCGCCTGAAACAGCTGTCACCAGAAGAATGTACAGAACAACCCAACACATCTTTCCCCTTCGCATTGAAAAACAAGAATATTTATAGCAAAAATGGATAGAATACATATGACAAGCAAAGTTTTAAAATTAAACAGTGTCATGACATGGAAGCCTGGAAATAAAATGACCACAGGAAAAGATTTCGTTCTGTAAAACGTAATCCCGGAACCTTGATGGCAAATGGGTAGACCTAGAAGACATGGAATGACTTGTGGCCGTTGTTTCCCCATGACCTTCTACCCTGACTCGATCCTTGAGTCTGTCACCTTGGCATGATCTAGACACAGATATTCTCCCCTTGTTACACCATTTGTCGTCATCCAGTTCCACAGCACCTTTGTTAAACTTCACCACTTTATTAAGATCATAGAATCTAGATTCTCCCTTGGGTAAAATCCTGGAACACTTCACTCTCACCATATCACCCACATTCACTCTTAACTCCTTAGAACCCAGGGTAGAACGCGTTTGATCATATTTGTGCTGTGCCTTAACTTGCAATCCACCAACATTTTCTATTTTCTTCTCAGGCAACACGAATGCACCCTCACCCATCCCTCTCCTCAACAACTTGGAAGAACGTACGCACCCCCGTAGTAACACGAAAAGCAAAACACCTGTATCAGAGTTGGCAGGAGTGCGCACTGCCCACAACAACTTCTTGAGTTCCATTTTGCAGTTGAGACCATTGGCTTTTGCTAATTGCACATTCTCTTTTATCACTCTGTTAAAACGTTCGACAAGACCATTACTTCTCGTGTGATACATGGATGTTTTAATGTGTTTTATGCCCATTAATTGTAAAAATTCCTCAAATCCTATGGATGTAAACTGACAACTGTTGTCGCTAAGTAGCTTATCAGGGACACCCTCTCTTGCAAAAATAGATTCAAGAAACCTAATCACAGACGCTGAATTAGATGTCTTCACGAATTCAACTTCAGGCCAGCGACTAAAGTAGTCTATGAGAACTATGCCATACTCTAGCATGCTGCCTGATAAATTCATGGGACCAACAATGTCTATGGCCAATTTCATCCAAGGCTTACTGGACACTTCAATTGCCTCTACTAGGCTGGGGACCGTCACCTGTGATTTGTCGCTAACAGCACAGCTCATGCAGTCCCTTACAAAGTGCTCTACGTGCTTGTCTAAGGCAGGCCATCAAAAGGTTTCCCTCAACCTCCTTTTCATAGCACACTAACCTATGTGTCCTTCATGTGCTAATGCACGTACTTTGTTTCTCATGGCATCAGGGATCACCAATAATGACGATTGATACAACAACCCATCAACAAAAGACAACTCATCAAATACATGTATGTACTTGCTGGCAGGAGTTTGGTCACCGTTCTCTCCTGCCCAACCCTTGCTTATGATTTTAAGGATTTCCTTGATTTCTTGATCCTTATCATGAGCCTCTCTCCAATCATGTTCTGTTATGGCACCATTAGAATGACTTTCCACACTACATACTAATTCCGGCTATCTACTTTTGTCTTCTTCCTCAGTACGGTGATCACCACCACTGGTTAATCTAGATAAACAATCTGCCAAAAGATTCCTTTTCCCAGGTACATATTCAATGCGGTAATCGTGTTTCATAAGTCTATATTGCCATTTGGCAATCCAGGGAGTAGCCTATACCCCCCCCCCCTTTCGAGGTGAATAATTGCACAAGTGGTTTATGATCAACATGCACCACACAAACTTCGAACCCCACAGAAAGGACTTGAAATGAGTGATGCCCCACCAGCATGCAAGAGCTTCCCGTTCAATCAGTAGGTAGATTCGGCTCCATGCAGACTCCTGGAAGCAAATGCTGTCACTTCATCCTTGCCCTCCCTGTGCTGCATGAGCACAGCTCCTAAACCCTTTTGACTAGCATCTGTCATGATTATAGTTTGATCCTTGGTGTCAAACGCCTTAAGGGGTATGGCTTGTGCTACCTCATACTTGACGTGGTCAAAGTCCTTGGGACATTCACTGTCCCAGTTGAATTTGACATTATTTTTAAGTAAATATCTCATATTATAGGTCTTGGCTTTGCAATCGGGAACACATCTGGCATAGAATTCCACGAGTCCCATAAAGGACCTTAATTGATCCTTGTCTCCCGGGATGCAAAAACTTTCAATTGCCTTAACAAGGCTAGCTTTGGTTTATACACCTTCCAATGATAATTTATATCCTAAATATTCTACAGTGAGCGCATTCAATTTGCATTTATCCACACCTAGTGTCACACCTTTTAGTTTCAACATAGTTAAAACCTGATGTAATCTTTCGTTGTGTTGGTCCTGGTTTTTTTTGTGTGTTTTTGTTTTTTTTGTAGCCCCATGCACTAACATGTCATCCTGAAAAGCTATTACTCCGGGCACCCCTCTGAACATGCTCTCCACGATTCTTTGGAAAACTGCTGATGCAGAAGCTATACCAAAGGGCCATGTCCTTGAATTGAGAAAGACCCTCCAGAGTAATGAACGCAGTGAAATGCTTGGACTCAGTGGGAAGTTCAACTTGATGATACGCAGATGACATATCCAGCAAACGAAACCATATAGCACCTTTAAGCGAGGAGGTCATTTGTGTAATGTTAGGTAATGGATGTTGGTCTATCCATATGTGCTTGTTGAGATCTCGCAGATCCGCACACATACGTAAGGCCCCATTGGCCTTTTAAGCAAGGACCATGGGAGACTCACAGTCAGAAGAGTCAATTGGTTCTATGACATCACACACACACAACTTGTCCAGTTCTTGCTTTAGCTCAGACTACATCAACAAAGGCACTCCCCTGACTTTGTGCACAATGGCTTGTGTGCCCTCCACCAACCTTATCCTTAAACAGGCCCAATTCCTTAGTGAAAACTTCTGAGTACATTCATTCGCACTTTCACACTTGGAAAAATGCCTTTGCTGAGAATTAGTGGGATCTAATATAATACCCAAATTACCTTGGTCTTTCCAGCATAACAGGCAAGAGTCATTCTTTGCTACAAAAATGACTCCCTTAGAGTTACTGCCTCTGAACTCGAAATCAGCCTCAAGTTCACCCGAAACATCAATGACTTTTCCTCCTTAACCCACCGGGTGAACAGAAAACTTCCTTAAATTACTAATTTGAAATGATTCCTTCCAAACTTTCACACTAATTAAAGTGAATGGAGACCCTGAATCAGCCAAATCCCTGACACCGACACCATTTGTGTTTATAGAACATAATGGTCTACTCATCCTCTGTAAACTTACACCACATACGTCTTCTGTATGTTCCATGTCCCGAATAGTAAAAATGTGGTCTTCCTCACTAGATGACGATTCCCCTTCAGTGGTTAATTCTACATTGTACACCTTTCTAGATTCGTTTTTCGTACCCAATCTGCACACTCTTGCAAAATGACCTTTCTTTGAACACCTGGCACATATTTTGTCTGCAGCTGGGCACACCCTGACATTCCCAAGAGGATTAGTACTCTCACACCTATAGCATTCTAGTCTCTACCTATTTGGATTATTACTATTGCCTCTGTCAGTCTTTTCTTGGATCTATTTCGCTTCTTGTATTTGCTTTTGACTGCCAAAACGTTCTGTGCCTGAGTCTTCTCGTTAGACAATGTAATTTGTGCCATGTATGAACTCCTGCTTTCAATGCTCTTGGCAATGTCTAAAGCTTTTTTCAATGTTAAATCCGGTTTGGATAACAGGGCTTCTTGTACCTTCCTACTACTAGTCTTTTCAACGAGTTGGTCCCTTATAATTTCTTCTTCGAATCTTCTATTTTCACAGGAGGCTGCTAATATGCATAATGCACCTACATAGCCTCTGGCAGATTCTCCTGTTAATTGAGTCCTTTTATAGAATTTGTGTCTCTCCAAAGTCAGTTTTTTGCAAGCTTTGAAACGTGTGTTCAAAGCTTTGATAGCAGTGGCATACTCATCCTGCACACCTACACCTTCTGTTATCAGAACAACTTCTTTTGGTATGTGTTTTAGAATATTTCAGTCCTCGGAATCCAAAAAATACCTGAGAATAGCATATTTTGTCTTGTGTGTAAATGAGTCCCCTCCAAGAGCATCCAATTATGCTTCAAACCCTTCTTGCCATATTTCCCAATCCAGATCAGGAGATACAGGATTAGGAATAAAAGCTGCTGGTGGCGCTATGGCTTGCTGCATGACAAATTGTGCTTAGAAATGTAGCAAAATAAAAGAATAGTACTTATTACAAGTTGAAATACAGTTCATGGTCAATTGCACTTAAGCACTTGCAAGAGTGGTGTACAAAACACCATAGCACTAAAAGGTGTTGCAATTGCAGTCAATAATAGAACTGTAGGGATGGCCTTAGAGTTTGGTGTGCTTGTCACCGAAACAAGTGCACACTTAGGTAAATATAAAAGTACTGTGGTGTGTCGATTGCTGAAAATTGGAGTTGTTCCTGGTAAAACAACAGTTTGACACGATTGGCTTGTAGCATCAATTCAGTTTACTTTTGAAAGTGTGGTGTGCGTGTCACCGGAACGATATGACAAACTTGAAGATAAAGGTGCAGGCGTTGAATTACGTTTGGCGTGTGTATCGCCGAAATAGGCGCATGCTTAGGCAAAATGAGAGATGAATGGTCGGTCTAAATTAGTTGAGCTTGGCTTGTGGTAAAGTTTGGTGTGCGTGTCACCGTAACAGTAACACGCATTAACATTGATGTGCGGATCACCGGAGTCAGTACCTTGCCTGACCTCAAAATGGCATCACGCTGGAAACGCTTGCATGAAGCCGTAGAACGCATCAGTAGGAGGTTGAAGGCGCGTAGGAGGAAGCGCATGCAGAACTGCCCAAAACGTTGGGAAATGCCTCAAAAATCTTCAACACAGCAAAGAACACATTACTTTCGCACAGAAGTGCTGCACGGTGGACATGGCCTTTGGAGGGACAGCAAACAGACCTCTTGTCACGGCAATTGAGAAGGAAACCTCACTCATGAAGGACAGACACCGGATTCCCTCTCCGTTCGATCCAGACATGGGAGTCCTGTTGGCTTGTAACTCGTCGCCACTGTAAAGATGCATGAGTTGGTTTCAGAGGTATTTTTTATTCAAGTCAGCAGGACAGGAGAAACCCTCTTCCTCCACGACAGAAACACGGCATCAGACCAACTGTCCAATTTACCTTCCAGAATCTCTCCCCCACCACATTCTATATATTCTCCTGGCGCGTGTGAAACAGCTCTCTCCAGAAGAATGTATGGAACAACCCAACACTTTACTTATATTCTGTGTTCTCTTCTCTCTTTAGAAGTTGGTAAACATTACTGCAATAATATTTAATTGGAAGCTTCTATACAGTTTCCTTGTATTCTTTTATTTTTCATTAGTAGCTCTTCTTTACTGTTATATATTTACATTATATTCCTTTATATACCACATGTTTTTCTCTCTCTTTGTTAACTCACTTGTAATTCTTCCCTTTTTGGCTGCTTTAATACATTGTCCGATTATTTATTTATGGGCTACTCGTTTAATTGCCTGTTAGGTACTTTAGTTCTTAATTTGTGAAAATTAGGCATAGCGGCCCACAGATTTTATTTGGAGCTGGCAGTTAACGCTGATGAATACTAGGGTTGCCCAATGCCAAGATTGCTCAGTCTACATTACATTTAATTGTTCTTTCTTCCACCACTCTGTACTCAATGGTTCATTATCTCTCTCTCTATGCAGACTCATTTTCATCCTTTCAGGCACCCTTGGCCACTGTTTTCCTATCTTTCTCGTCCATCTTTTTTTCTCCCTTTGCTGCATTTCTGCCTTTTGCCATGTGTCAAAGTTCACTGATGAAAAATAAGTCATGGTCCTGTAAAATGAGTGCCAGTACCAACTACCTTCAACCACCAGCACAAATTAAGCTCTCAGTTGCTTACATATAATCGCCTTCCTTTTTAAATGTATCACCTTCTTTTATGTCACTGTGAACATTCTTATAAAGTCCCATTATAAAATGCATTTCTCATTTGCTCTACTCACTTTGGATGTTCTCTTATGTCTCATGTCTATGAATTCCATTGTGTCATGTCCTGTAGTCCTGGTCAATCCTCTGAATTCCCCTATGGCGAGGAGGAATGTAGAATTCCCTGGAACACCTTACTGAATATCATTCATAGAATGATCCAAGTCACTAGAGGTGAGAGATACCCTTGTTCATTGACAGATCTCCACGGGCCCTGCTGCATAAAGTGCCCTTAGGGAGCAACAGGTGTGTGCGCTCACTTTCTGAGCCCCAAGGAACTTTGGTATTACAGAAGGGGCTGCAGATGCTTGGGCAGCCTCACCTGTAATACAAAATAAACACAAACATGCTCCTGAAGGAGTTATTTACTATAACCAGCCATCATAAATCAAAAAGAGGTAAATACCAAAATAATCCAACCAACAGATAGGAATCAATCAATTGTCTATGAAAGAAGGCATAAAAAGTGCTAAAGGCGTACTTAGTGTCAAATAAAATACAGCATACTCTATTTATTCAATTTCTGTTTTTTCAATGCTAAATCAGTAGTTTCAAATTATAAGCTGTATACGTATAGGGTACACACAAATAGTGCACACTGACATATTTCACAAAGTACAGAAATGTAGTGTCCATCCAAAATATTAGCGTAAATCTTGAGAAGGAAAAGTGTCCATCAAATAAAAGTGGCAATCAAAAGCGATCCCAAAACTAAGCCGGAGTGAACATTGACGTTTTGATCTCCTGTGTTGTCTGTGCATGAGAACATCCTCAGGACCATTTGTTAAGGTACAAAAAGGCCAACCCTTGTCACTAGAGTTAAGGAATAACTACCATACGTAACACAATTACAGGACAGGCCAGTTTGAAAACATGGACGTGGATGCAGAAGTAGAGAGACTTCAGGAGGCACACTGACAGTACACCATAAAGATGTGATGCACCGCCAGCACTCCTTTTAAGAACAATCCCTGCAAGGTGTGAAGTGGATGCACCCTCGCACACTACATCCACCTGCAGGGAGGTCGATGCCCCCTCTCAAAAGCAGGTCAGGTGCAACTGCACAGTTAAAGACTGATCAGCTACTTCTAATAGCAGGGCCACCTTTCACTATTGCACTGTCAACATGGCAGTGAGTTTGCAGTTGCCCTGGGGGGAGTACATTATCTGTAATAGCATGCACTGGCCAGGTCTGCACCCGGTGCACCCATTTAAAGGTATGCCACAGCGCAGATCAGGCCAGTGCACTATATATATAATACAGCCACTGCACTTCTTGTAGCCTGAATTGAATGTTAAAGGATTTGGGCGTGCTTCCTGATGCTCGCTACCTCAGCCTGTCTTTCTACCACTGAGCATGCGCAGATACAACAACTTGCTTCCTGTAAATCAGAGCCCCCCCAGGATATTGCGGCATAAAGTAGTAAATTTAGCGGCACTAAAACAGGAATTTAGCGTCATAGAAATTGAAACTAAGCGGTATTTTAGCAGAACATTGTTAGTATTTTTTTTTTAATAAACAAAACAAAAAACGACCCAACGGGTCCCTCTCTTTGCCCACAGGATTTCTTTTTAAAAACCCTCGGCAATATCATATGACATTTGCCTTCATTTTTCATTGTGCGTTTGGTAGAGACCTCACCTGCCTGTGTGGGGAAGGATTGCTGTCTTTGCGGTTTGTCTCCCTCTGGTTGCCGCTCCCGCCATTCCATCGCGGCCGCAGCACAGAGAGGGAACTACACCTCCCAGCAACCTCTGTGGCGGAAGTGGAAGCCGCCTGTGTACTTTCGCGCCCGGAGGCGCTACAAACAGCTGCTGGATCTTCGCCTCGCGGGACGCGCGCGGGCGGCGCCGGGCTGAGCCCGGGCAGAGGGCGGGCCGTCTGTGGCCATCCGGGGCCGAAGGAGGCCGGGCAGGGCCATACCCTTTACACCTGGGACCAGAAGTTAGTCGCTGCTAGCAATAATACCTGGGCAACTGACTATCGCATAAACATTGACTATTATTATACACTGGTTCCGTGTGAAATGGCAGGAAAGGGGAAGCGTTCCACAGTCCCCTCCACAATTGCAGGGACTATGGACCAATTCATTACCCGAGCGGTCTCGGTCTTGGACCATGAAATTGCCATCACTGAAAGACGCCTCTCGATAGACCCCTCACTTGTCAGGCGTTCATCACTGGGCCCCCTAGCTCTTGTAAAATCACCAAGTAACTTTAGCGAGCAGTTACGAGAGGAGGCGCCACTACTTGCACCAGATATCACTGATTCAGAGGCTCTATCGTTAGTAGAGGAAGTTGTATCCACATCTGCACCTAAAGCCCCCCGCCCTCAGACTAGAGCAGGGGCCAGATCTATTACATCTATCAGGCCAGTCACACAGAAAAGGAAAAGGGGAGGGGTGACGGATGGCACCAGGCCGGCAAAAATTTCCAAAGCACTTAAAAACATGGTTCCTCTTGATTCATCAAGCACTAGTGTCCGTACTTCTATGACTGACACTAGTACACATGCCTTACCTCCATCTGATCCAAGCAACTTAGCTTCTCAGCTAGAGTGCATTGTTCGTTCCTTAATTACTCCACTAATGGAAAGGATTGAAATGGTTGTACTTAAAGTAGATAAACTGGAACAAACTATTCTGGATAATTTCTGCTCGCTAAAGAACGTCGTTAAGTTATGCACCAGGGACATACCTAAAACTAATTGCCCACAGAGAGCAAACTCTGTTGTTGCTGTTCCATTTTTATCTGGTATACCTTCTGCCCCTGCCCCTGCTCCAACCACTGTAGATATTCCAATTTTAAATACCCAACAACCGTTACGGCAGGTGGGAATGACACAAAATAGCCAATCCCCGAGGCGGGAGGGTCGGTCAAGCAAAACATCCCAGGGTATTAATACTACGAACCCAGGTAGCTCGAGCACTAACTTAGATATCTTAAACATCGCTCCCCAAGGTAATGATATTAGGCCATCCTCGATCCAACTACACCTACCACGCGAATCCTTCCCCTATGTTGTAGTATTAACGGGTGTTCCCGAACTCCCCACTAACAAAAATGAATCTTATGAGCAATTAAAAAATAAAGTAAGCCATTGGCTCAACATTCATAGACCAATTCCAAATGAATTGAATGGTCGGATTCTATTTGTTAGAAGGGTACAATGGGTAGGTTTCCAACCCAAAAATATTCGGGGAGATTGTATTATCGTCAATTTTAAAGACGCACGCCTTTCTAGGTTTATTATGGAACACATACCCTATGGTCCCAGATCTGGAATAGAGGTCCACGACCTAAGCTATTTTTATACCCCAGGCATTTGCCACTGACAATTTCATAGTATGAAAACTCCCCAAACTACCATGACATCGGGGGCAAACGATAGTTTATTTATAGATGGCGAGGCAGTCACTTCTGCGGCCTTAATTGTCGCCCTCAACCAGGTTGGAAGAGAGGGTAAATGTATCTAGCTGCTTTTCTGAGCCCCATGTCACACGTCCTGGTAAAAACTTCGGCACCCTTTTGTCTTGGAACTTGGCTGGTATCATGACTAAAATTGACTCTCCTGACTGGGTTAGATTCATTAACAACTTTGATGTCTGCCTATTTCAGGAAACATGGTCCTCTGAGGCTCGGTTTATGCCGGGTTATCTGAATTTTTATGTTTCTACAACCAAAGGCCCAAAAGGCCGCCCTTCTGGCGGACTAACCATATGGGCTCGCCAGGATTTATTCTCACGCGCTGTTGTAATTGACACTGGGTCCCGGGATATCCAACTGGTGAGGCTCACTTTCGGTCCCAAGAGTACTTTGGATATATACAACATCTATCTTCAGGGAACGAAGGGGAAAAAGTCAAGTGAGTTGGACATCCTAACTACACTTATAGAATCCAAATCGTGTAGTAGGGACCTGATTGTAGCTGGGGACTTCAATGTTACTTTCGAACCCCTCCTAGATTGTGACTCTGAATGGGGCCTTGACCCCGACGAGGACCTACGCTGGGGTATCCCAGTGCTTTCGCTACCTCCCATCAAAAGGTGGTCTACGGTAGCAATACAGGTTAATGCACTTTGCCTAGAAAGCGGCCTTCGGGCATTGAATGGAAGAGCTAAAGGGGATAAGTTGGGAGCATCCACCTTTGACAACGGCCGTTCAGCTAGTAGGATTGATTATGTCCTATGTTGTCTGAGGTTGTGGTGCCTTCTCATTGACATGGAGGTGGTGCCAAGATTAGAGAGTGATCACAACCCCATCTGCGTTTCTCACAGTTGGTGGGGCAAATCCTGTTCATTGATTAAGGAACCAACTCTGGTGCCCCCAGTATGTGTGCCAACTAATGACATGCGGAGGTTAAAATGGACATCAGTAAAGTCTAATGACTCAGCAATAGCTTGCATTAATACTAATCTCTCTGTAATTAATGCAAACCTTGAGGACATTTTGAAAAACCGAGATCAAAATGTGCAAGCAACTAGACTACATGAGTCCTTTTTTGAGGATTTACGTCCCTTCTTTTTCAAGCAAATAAGAAAGGGTATCAAGCCACCGCTCAAGCAACCAAGGTGGTATGATAAACAATGTAAAAGTGCAAGACGCACCTTGGCTAAAGCCCTCTCCAGTGGGTGTATATCACTCATTCAATCAGCAAGATCCGCTTATAGGAAAAGCATCGCCCAAGCTAAAATAAAATGGGACAAATTGTTTTGGCAGGACCTGAAGGAGGCAAGCCATGCCCGGGACACTAGATTGTTTTGGAACGTGCTGAAGTGGGGAAGAGGAGGTTTACCTGAAAACCCCTCAAATCTTGTCACACAAGAAGATTGGTTGGGCTATTTTAAACCCCAATATGCGCGAGACCCCCACTACACAATCCCGGGCACAATGCCATATGTTTTCTATTCGCCCGGGCCTTTTAGCCCCAAAGATGTTCTAGCTGCACTGTCCTGCGTAGCTGCAGGACGGGCCCCTGGTTTGGACGGTGTTCCTTCCGATCTCTTCCTTGAGAATAAAGCCCCATGGAGTAAGTATATCTCCCTTATAGCAAATGCCGTGGCTGAAGGCGCCCCAGTACCCAAATCTTGGCGGGGTGCCGTTATAATTCCAATTTACAAAAAGGGCGATAAAAGCCTTCCTGGGAACTACAGGCCCATCAGCCTAATTGACACAATTCAAAAAGTCATTGGGAGGATGGTACTGAATGAGGTACTTATTTGGATTGAAGCAAATGGGATCCTTTCTAGCCTTCAGGCGGGCTTCCGCAAATCCATCAGTACCATTGACCAGGTGTTCGGCTTTAAGCAATTGCTATGGAAGGTTGTTGAACTGGGCAAAGGTAGTCTCTATGTCACTTTTGTGGACTTAAGAGCTGCCTTTGACCTTGTCCCCCGTGAACAGCTTTGGAGGGTTCTAGAAAAGCTTGCTCTATCCCTGGAACTCCTGACTCTAATTAGAAGATTGCATGAGTTTAATTTTGCAAAAATACAATGGGGTGGTCTGGGGGAATCAACCACCGAGTTTCCCGTTGAGCGGGGGGTGCGTCAAGGATGTGCTATGGCCCCAACACTTTTTTCCTTGTACATTAATGGAATAGTGGATTATATGCTCCAGGCCAACACTGATGCTCCAAAATTGGCAGGTGCACTCATACCAATATTAATGTTTGCCGACGACACTCTCATAGTGTCTAAAACCCTGAGCGGCATGCAAAGGGCCCTGTCAATTTTTGAAAATTTTTGTAAAGATTATGGATTGGAGGTCAACGTGGCAAAGACAAAGCTTATGACCTTTAACCCACACACAAGCTATAGAGCCGGTAAGCTTATAATGAACAGCCAAATTCTTGAGGAGGTAACTAACTTTACATATTTGGGCATTCAAATGTCTCATAACAATTGGTGGAATAGGCATTTAGAAATGTCAACATTGAAACTTACTCAGATCACGGGAACGCTGGTTAAAGAGTTTAAAAAATCTATTACCAAACCTGTTAAACCAGTGCTACAAGTCTATGAGGCAAAGGCCCTTAACTCAGTCCTGTATGGAGCAGAGCTCTGGGGCTTTGATATATTAACATCCCTCACTGCAGTTGAAAATAAATTTTTTCGTTCTATTATAGGCTTGCCACAAAGCACGCCAATGGTCCCACTGCGTTATGATCTAGGCAGAAAGGCCATTAAAGACTTGGCCAATCTCCGTCCAGTTTTATACTGGAGGAGACTATGGACCACACTGGAGCTTCGATCTTACGCAGTGGGTATCATGGACGTAATTCAGGCTGATAAGTTTCACAAAATTAAGTGGTTAAGGAACCTTCGAGAATCCTTAAAAGCTTTGGGGTTGGAAAATTTATGGAACGACCCAGTTGTTGCTGAATTTCCTGTAAAAAAGCTATTGAAAAAACTTTATTGGGACATGGTATATCACAGGGTGTGGGCAGCTTCCACTTCCTCCACGATGACTAGCCGTTTTTTAGAGGCAAAGGTTACACCTCTTTTAGAACCTTTCTGGGACTTGATCACATCACCAAAGGACAGGAAACTCTACTTCCAACTTAGAGTAGGTTCCCTCCCACTTAGGGCCTTAACTTGTGGGTGGTTTGGTGGAAGCATATGTACCTGCCCTGCTTGTGGAGCCAAAAAAGAAACTACTGGCCATTTTTTGTTCGTTTGCCCTCTATACGCCGCTCGCAGACGTTACTGGCTCTCTCCTCTATGTAAATTGCTGGGCACAAGGAGTTCTGTTGTAGCTATTAGAATTCTACACACGAGCACCTTACCAGTTTACTCAATAGGCTTAGCTAAATACCTGGGGTGGGCATGGTCACTCAGATTAAAAGCTCTCCGTTGTATAGAGAATGTATCTAGGTAGGTTTTAAAAATTCTTTCATTAATTGCTGTCATCCCTGCTATAACTATTGTTTTTATAACTCATGTGTATGGTACATCATTTGTCTGTTTCAATGTTTAATGCTTTCTTATCCAAAATTGTTATCTATTTATTGGAAAGATTTTATGAAATTTAGTGATTGTGATTTTTTATAATAGTGATATTGTTGTGTCTTGTATGAATTATTCTTTTAATTCGAATAAAGACTAATGATGATGATGATGATGATGAATGTTTTGTAGGCTGCCATCAAGCACCTGAGAGTCCTACAGAGGCTTACAATAGGGGATCCTGCCATTGTTGATGAGGGGGATGCCAAACATTACCTTCTCTCTCCTACTCACCATGACTGCCATTGCCACAATCAGCTGGTAAGTACTACCGCTCATTTCTAATGTGGAACGCTTTAGACAGGTACAGCCTATATACTGCGTGGGTAGAGAAACTCCCACCTCTAGAAGGGAGCCTAGCTACCCTCATCCACCTCCAAATTGGACAGGTAGAAAGAGTTTGGTGCACTGGCGGCTCCTCCGCTAAGGCAGAGGAGCGTTGCCCCACTGCCTTTCAGCACGGCAAAATGGAAAAATAAAAGGATAATAAAGCTATGTTATTATCATTTTATTTTTCTGTGCTGAGGCAGTTTTATGGGGCAGGGCTAGGCTGGGCAGCAGGGGGCAGGAGTGGGGGAACCCTCCTAAGTGCGCATGAATGTTTGACCAGTCCTCTGGGGCCGGCCAAACATTCATGCGCACTTTGCATGTTCTCCACCCAGGCTGCATTACAGCCTGGGTGGGGAACATGCCCAGGCTCCCATTCCCCATCTGAGCGCCGTACTACGGCACTCAGAACAATAACAACGTTGCATTGCAGCGTTGTGATTGGCTTACGGGAGCCTGGGTGCTTCCTGTTCCAACAGAAGCCAGTAAGAGGTTGAAAGGACGGAAGAGAGGTGGCGGCCGGCCATCCGGCCGGCAGGTATGATGTTTGTTACTTTTTAACACCCCTCTCAATCTTCCCCCCTTCCCCCTTCCCTCCTCGCGGGAGCAGCCGCGACTAGTTCGGTGCAAGGTCACAGCTACCGCTGTCAGACCTCTTTGGTGCTTTTTTGCATTTCTCTTTTCCCCACATTAAAGATTTATATACTTTCAAAAAGTGGAAAACAACTATTCAAAAGTGGAAAAAAGTAATTTTTGTGTCATTTTGGCGTTTTTATTCCAAATATTGGATGGACCATAATAAATGCTGTAGTACAGCCTGATAAGAAAAAGTAAACTGAATTATACTTAGTTACTTTTCTTTCTATCAAATACGTAGTACAGTAAAGTAATTTTGCTCCACTTTTTAATTATGAAATATGTTGTCTAACTTTGAGGCAAAATCAGTTTGTCCATTCCTTATTGTACACGGAGCTAGCATAGCACAATATCAACTTTTTGGCCCTAACAATTTTTTTTTATTTTCAGTGGAAAGACCTGTCAGTTGCATACTTTAGTGAGCAGGCAACTTAGTGTGGTAACAGATTATCTAAGTTTTTCCATAGGGCAAATATTCTCAAAATATGTCAGGATACATCCCTGCTCGATGTCACTAAACTAGCAAGAAAATAACACAAATATTAAGAATAAAGAGAGCCCTCATCCATATAGCCCAGAAACCAATTAAGTAGTAAAACATATTTCACATTTTCTATCACTTGTCAAAGCTTTGGACTGCTTTGTTAATTTTCTTGGTTCAGTTAAAAAGTGCCCCATAATAATCTTACCATTGACCTGTGCAAAAATAAAGAATGTTAGTTACGTGCTATTTTCTGCTGTTTTACGATTCTTAAATGAGGAATAGGAAAATATTTCGGATTTAGTCTCATGAAAAAACGTACACAAACATCTTGGGTTATTTTGGGAACTTGAAAGACGAGGAAGCAACAAAAGCTGAGTTTTTTCAGTTTCTGCCCAGGTCAAAGACTTTACCGCATGTTTTATAAACATGTGTGCATTTCTTCCTATATGGCCAGAATGTCGCCTTTTATGAAAGCAAGGTTTATAAATGCATGTGCTTAGATGCTTGCGTTGTATAATCGTGCATTCCCGCCAGGGCAGCTAGTGGCTCTGTGTCAATCGCATGCGTCCTGGTGAAACAATGTCAGTTGTGTTTGCTCTTCGCTCTGTTTTTCAAGGGCAGGACCTCTTGACACCTGACAGCTCTCTGCGATAAGAATTTGATAGGAGGGGCTCCGAAAACAATACCTTTCTCCCTCAAGTCCATGGGATGCTCTCGCAAAGCTTAGGGGCGCTTTTCTTCCAATTTACTCTCCATTGTATTGAAACTTCATATTTAAGCAGGAGGAGAGAGTGTAATTAAGTGCCTCTCTTTCCTGTCCTAAACCTTTCAAGATGGCCCCAGATCAACGGAAGTGTGAAGAGAAAAACGTTCTTTCACAAATGTCTCATTAAAGGATGTACCTTACAGGAATGGGCACACACACTTCTCAACTTAAAAAAAAAATGACGAAGTGTTTCTAGGGAACCCACCTCAGCTTCTTCTACCACATACTGCCTCTTTCTTCCGCCATCCTACAACTCCTGTGACTTGTAGTCATGTTTGAAGGATCATTTTCATCCCTTTCACTGTTTTACTATCATTTTCTTTCTTCTTTCTCCCTATTCTGCCTTGTTTTCTGTTGGTCTGGCTCCAAGTGTGATGATAAAAACTAAGTCTTGATCCCAGAAAATGAGTGCCACTGTCCACCACCTGCAACTACCTCACAAATTAAGCACTGATGCACTCATCATGTTGATGACAAGTCTGACGATTTTCATGTCCTGTGTAATGCCTGGTATAGTTGCCTGTGCCAAGTGTTTAATTTGAGCTAGTGGTTGCTGGTTGGGAGCGCCAGCATTTATTTTTGGGGACTGGCACTTATCAGATATTTGCCAAGTGCAAGAGAGGGTTAAACACACAGATCGGAAAGACAGAGGAAGAAGAATATAGCAAAACAGTCACAAGCAGAAAGCAGGAACCTGCAAGTGCAAGAAACAGGGGCAGGGAGTGTAGCGATTAAATAGACCAGGACTTGGCACTAGGTGCATTGGCATTTAATTGCAGTGACTGCCGGCTTCTGAGCAAAGTTTCGGCACAGGCAGTCTTTCTTTCACAAATTAAGCACTGCCTGGTCGTATGAGGGTTCCCCATGGCCAACGGGCTGTAACTGCTTGGCAGTTTGTGGACAAGGCTCAAGTCGAGGATAGACGCAGGTAGACGCTGTCTACCCACAATTTTCAGAGAGCAGACAGTTTCTACCCTGGTGCAAAGGTGGCCACTTTCTGCAAAGTGCCTTTCCTACTTCTCACAGAATTCACAGAAATATGCTGAACTCGCCCTGGTGTGATTTTCTGACACCAGTAAACTTTCAGCAGCGCCTGCACATTGTCTGATTTTGTTCCGAGTAGCAACATGCAGGCAGGGAAAGGGCTTATCAGATTCTAGCTTCACCCTTAACAAAAGCCAGAGTTAAGGGGTCATTAGATCTCTTTTTGTTGGAGTATCCTGACTGGGACCTATCGGGAGCCTCACACCTACATGCAATAGAGGGGAAACAAAGGCTCACGTCTTATCACTTCACAGGTACTTAGAAGATAAATGTGTTTGACTTTGTTCAGTCCTTGTATATAAGAGATATGCATACACTGTAAGAATGTCAGATGTGTTGGTTCCCTCAGTATATACACAAATAACAATGTACCTACCACTTTTTTGTTTTGTAATGCTTTAGCACTACTAATCCCAATGCAGAGTGTCAAAGCACTTCACATCACACATTCTGATTATAGATTGACAATAAATCATATGTATGGATTTTGGAACCGGCAGTGTCTGGTTGGCTGAAGGGATGCCACCACTTTTCAGTTTTGGAATACTGGGGTGATTTACTCTCTGGACAACTTATCATGCCCTACATTATGACATCATATAACATGCACACACTTTTCTAATATTCGTTTTTCTTTCCCTCCCTTTAGTGTATAGGCTGACACTAGGTTTTATCTTGTCCTGAGGAAGACCCTACTTGATGATTCTAAAATTACACCGATACCAGGGTCGAAATGTCAATGTAGTATTCTCTCATGTCCTGAGTCTCTGTAACCATAAATTTATAGACATTGTGGGTTACTGTTGAAATTCAAAATAGGTCAGAGATCTTTTATGTTTATGTTGTTGTCCTTTTCTGGATGAATTTGATATAATTTCGGTTTATTTCACCATTTGTCACACAAGTCACTATTTATTGTGTTATTGTTATTACGTTATTATATGTTGAATTTTGTTTGTCAGCCGATTAAAAAAATTGAAAAATCTGAAATATAAAAAAAGTCATGTTTGATTTAAAGGCAATAAGGAATCCTTATTGACTGTGAATTTCATTGAGTGCATTTCACAGTAATTTAGTTATCATTTGAATACTTCTTAAAAAGTATTGAGGTCACAAGGTCTTGAGGATAGGCGCTACATGGCGTCTCAAATACTAAAGCTGTGTATCAGAAACCTGATACTGCAGGGAGTGCCTGGACCCTGAAAAGAATGTGGGGCATATTCTCAAGGAATCATCGCCAAGTTAGCGGCACTTTATCATAGCCAAAGTGGTGATAAATATATCGCCCCATTCACAAGCTGGTGCAAATAGCCGATATCACCAGTTTACCTGCGATAGCAGCCGCAAAAAACATCGCCACAGATGACACTGGCAAGTAACGCTAATGAGATGCAGAGTACGCGTTCCAGTGCCAAAAGCCGCGACAACACCACTTTGCAACATTCTCAACGACCAGCGAGATCAGCGATAAGATCACAAAACATGTGATAAGGCGCGTTAGCAGCACGGATTTAACACCTGCTCTTACCTGGTGTTAAATGCAAAAACAACAATTGATCGACAGAATGCAGAACAATGTCATACATTCACCCCAGTACAGAGATCTGGGCCTAAATCCATCGTTTTTTTCCTCACCATGCCATTCCAGTTTGAACCCAGTCATATGCAAATCAGTCTTGACACTGTGCCTCATTGGAACAGTCCAGCCTGAACTGCCAAGCCAGGTCCTCCCTGGACTGGAAATAAGCATCCTAGGACCGGTTTCGGGGTTTCACCCCTCTTCAGCCAGGATAGCTTGATTCCAGTGGCATGGAGAGCACGGAACCCACGTCTGGGCATACCCTTCCCACTCGGGGTGACAAATGCAAAAACAACAGTTCATGGACAGAATGCAGAACAATGTCATACATTCACCCCAGTACAGAGATCTGTGCCTAAATCCATCGTTTTTTTGCTCACCATGCCATTCCAGTTTGAACCCAGCCATATGCAAATCAGTCTTGGCCCTGTGCCTCATTGGAACAGTCCAGCCCAAACTGCCAAGCCAGGTCCTCCCTGGACTGGAAACAAGCATCCTAGGACCGGTTTCGGGGTTTCACTCCTCTTCAGCCAGGATAGCTTGATTCCAGTGGCATGGAGAGCACGGGACCCACATCTGGGCATACCCGTCCCACTCGGGGTGACAAATGCAAAAACAACAGTTGATGGACAGAATGCAGAACAATGTCATACATTCACCCCAATACAGAGATCTGGGCCTAAATCCTTTTTGCTCACCATGCCATTCCAGTTTGAACCCAGCCATATGCAAATCAGTCTTGACCCCGTGCCTCATTGGAACAGTCCAGCCCAAACTGCCAAGCCAGGTCCTCCCTGAACTGGAAACAAGCATCCTAGGACCGGTTTCGGGGTTTCACCCCTCTTCAGCCAGGATAGCTTGATTTCAGTGACATGGAGAGCACGGGATCCACGTCTGGAAATACCCGTCCCACTTGGGGTGACAAATGCAAAAACAACAGTTGATGGACAGAATGCAGAACAATGCCATACATTCACCCCAGTACAGAGATCTGGACCCAAATCCGTTGTTGTTTTGCTCACCATGCCATTCCAGTTTGAACCCAGCCATATGCAAATCAGTCTTGACCCTGTGCCTCATTGGAACAGTCTAGCCTGAACTGCCAAGCCAGGTCCTCCCTGGACTGCATCCTAGGACCGGTTTCGGGGTTTCACCCCTCTTCAGCCAGGATAGCTTGATTCCAGTGGCATGGAGAGCACGGGACCCACGTCTGGGCATACCCGTCCCACTCGGGGTGACAAATGCAAAGACAACAGTTGATGGACAGAATGTAGAACAATGTCATACATTCACCCCAGTACAGAGATCTGGGCCTACATCCCTCGCTTTTTTGCTCACCATGCCATTCCAGTTTGAACCCGGCCATATGCAAATCAGTTTTGACCCTGTGCCTCATTGGAACAGTCCAGCCCGAACTGCCAAGCCAGGTCCTCCCTGGACTGGAAACAAGCATCCTGGGACCGGTTTCGGGGGTTCACCCCTCTTCAGCCAGGATAGCTTGATTTCAGTGGCATGGAGAGCACGGGACCCACTTCTGGGCATACCGTCCCACTCGGGGTGACAAATGCAAAGACAACAGTTGATGGACAGAATGCAGAACGATGTCATACATTCACCCCAGTACAGAGATCTGGGCCTACATCCCTCGCTTTTTTGCTCACCATGCCACTCCAGTTTGAACCTGGCCATATGCAAATCAGTCTTAACCCTGTGCCTCATTGGAACAGTCCAGCCCGAACTGCCAAGCCAGGTCCTCCCTGAACTGGAAACAAGCATCCTGGGACCGGTTTCCGGGTTTCACCCCTCTTCAGCCAGGATAGCTTTATTCCAGTGGCATGGAGAGCACGGGACCCACATCTGGGCATACCTGTCCCACTTGTTTCCGGTCCAGGGAGGACCTGGCTTGGCAGTTCGGTCTGGACTGTTCCCATGAGGCACAGGGTCAAGGCTGATTTGCATATGGCTCAGTCTAAACTGGGGTGGCATGGTGAGCAAAAGAACATTGGATTTAACCAGATCCCTTGACTGGGGGTGAATGTTTGATTCATTCAGCATTCCGTCCATCATTTATTTGCGTAGCCCTTTTCGCCCTATGTGGGATGGGTATGCCCTGACATGGGTCCCTTGCTCACTGTGCCACTGGATTCAAGCTAGTCTGGCTGAAGAAGGGTGACATACTCTGAAACCGGTCTCAGGATGCTTGTTTACGGTCCAGTGAGGACCTGGCTTGGCACTTCATTCTGGACTGTTCCCATGAGGCACAGGGTCAAGACTGATTTGCATATGGCTGGGTCTAAACTGGGGTGGAATGGTGAGCAAAAGAACAATGGATTTAACCCAGATCTCTTGACTGGGGGTGAATGTATGATTCATTCAGCATTCCGTCCATCATTTGTTTGCGTAGCACTTACCTGGTGTTAAGTCGGACGACAACCTGCACCATGAAAGGGAGTTCAGCCCAGAGCCACACCTGAAGAACAACTGATGCCATGCAGCTACTGACCATGCAGCCGGACACCCAAGAAGGCCACAACACCCAGCGCCACCATACTCAGGACCCCCTCCTCCTCCGGGGCGCTACCCCGGGCCTTCCTCCATCCCCGGACAAAGATATCTTACAGCAACTGCACGAAATCATGAACAAAGCATTTTGCCTGATGCCGCAGAAGTACAACAATTAACACTCATGTGTGGACAGAAAAAGGAGAATCATTCATTCATCTTTGAAGTTCCAAACAAATTATTGCAATCAACTTCTACCCAAAACAACCTTTAGGAAGAGCAATGGTGGGTCTACCCAGGACAATCTGTAAGTCACAGCCTGAATGGCAAAATTCAAGATAAGAGGGTGTGTTATGCGCTCATAAAAGGACAGAGAGAGAGAAAGAGAGAGGAAGAGAGAGAGGGAGAGAGGAAGAGAGAGGGAGAGAGAGAGAGAGAGAGGAAGAGAGAGAGGGAGAGAGGAAGAGTGGGAGAGGGAGAGAGGGAGACAGAGAGACAGAGAGAGAAAGAGAGGGAGAGGAAGAGAGAGAGGGAGAGAGAGAGGGAGAGAGAGAGAGGAGAGAGGGAGAGAGAGAGATACAGATATATTGTGTAAGGAGTACAAGGCCGCTCGGCCTCTTGGCTCATACATGCCAACTGTTGTGTGTGTATCGCCATTGGTGCACCATAAGCCTAATGCCTAGCTTCCATTCAGCGTGAAAGCGACATCACATTTCCCGAATGCAAGTAGTAGTCAAACTTACATTAGGGATGAAAGCTCCTTTG
Organism: Triturus cristatus; assembly: GCF_964204655.1. Lineage (NCBI taxonomy): Eukaryota > Metazoa > Chordata > Amphibia > Caudata > Salamandridae > Triturus > Triturus cristatus. The sequence continues at coordinate 656,173,777 of NC_140587.1, read as the reverse complement.
TCTCAATACATAAGGCGGAAGGACATCTGCACCTCCAACCTTGGTCTGGCATGCAGCTCGCACCCCAGAGAGAGATACCATTGCAGAGGATGATGACTCCCACACCACGCACACCGCAAATGAAAGACCAACGTATGAACACCCCGCACACAGAAGTCCTTGCTTGAGGTAGTCCTACATGGGATGCCCTTGACACTTACATACACAAAAACCCATTCTTCCAAACGTTGCACACACATACGACTCATTGCTCCGAGCTGTGGCATATCATCCACATAACTGCCGCAGGACAGAAGAGTGCCGGTTCTACAAGAGCCAACAACGCAATGGCGGGACATCCCGAGCACATGCACAAGTCCAGTCATGTGGAACTGTACCGTGCATGTATGCTGCATTTGCTGGGGGCACTGCCACTGGCAGTTTTGCGCATCAGTTACTGTCTGAGCTTCCGTGTTGCGTATATCACCTGCATCCAGCCCTGGTTCCACTGTAGATCATGCACATTTGAGTGGCCCATGGATGTCTGCCTATCCAATACAATGGTAGCTGAACTGGATTATGACTTGTGTGTGCGCCCCCTGTTGGAACAGGAGTGTAACCGTGATACCCGTGCATGGGATGCCTTGATATTTGGCGTATGTGCTGGCAGTTGGGCATGGGAGATTGCACAAGTCCTTGTGTGCAGTGACCACATCGAGGCGCTCTCCTATTGGGCTGTTTCGCGGATTGGTGAAACGGCGTGGACGGAGCACATCTGTCTGGACCAGTTAATGGATTGGCTCTTCCACGTGTTCGTTGAAGTCTTGGAACTCATTGCCCATGAAGCTGCGCTTGCATTCATGGATGAGTAACTATGTTCCTGCAGCCACGACTGATTGTAACCCAGAGCACAGGTCCCAACACCTTGTTGCATCTCAGAGGAATGGTCACATATCCCACCACAACAGTGAACATGTCTGCATTCGCCTGGACTCCGAATGCATGTGCGTGCAACTACGTGTGTTTGGCGGAGCTGCACAGCGTCGTTTGGCAACGTTCCAAAATCTGACATACTGGTGGAGGGAGAGTACACCCCTGGCAATGTAGTACTACATGTGACCTTGTTGGGCCCATCCACCTGCTCACTGCGGCAGAGCAGACAGTAGTAACAGTCTGGTGGTACAGCACTATGCGGATCCCATTGGCTGTGAGTCGAGTCCCCTGACTTGGGGCAATGAGCATACAACAAACATCACATGACTCGTCCAGCAAGGCAAGGTGGGCTGAGACCGTTGTCATCAGTAATGATTTGTGTTCATTTTTGCCTCCCCATTTCTTGCACCTCTACATGTTCCTATGCTGCCTGTTAGTGTCTGAAGCATTGGTCTTCATGTTGTGGCCCTTGTCTTGCCCGTACTGACACGCACATACTAATAAAGTCTGGGCAACTTCACTAGTGTTCAACTGTGATGAGTGTTGATTAGAATGACAAATCGTGTGCCTCAATGAACATTATCTGTACACAGGGAGGGACTGACTGACGCATTTCACTTGGGGGTGAGTCCCTATTGACAGCTCCACCTCTGTGAGCCAGACATTGTGGTTGGGATAGTTGCTGGTAGACCTGTGCTCTTAAGTGACTTCAGCAATGTGAGTATGGTGTCCAACTTTTTTCCATGTGCATCAATGTTATCCATCAAAACAGGCAGTGTCCACACTGTTGAGTGTGAGTAGGTATGCAAAGAGATGTTCTGTTGTCACATTTGATGGGGGACACTACTTTGGGACTACTCCCGAATTTGACATTTTTACACACAGCGCTATTTAATACATGGACGTGGGGCTACGCTGGGAGGTTGCGAGATTGTTGTTCATGAGCAATTAGGCCACAGCTAGTTCACACCTTCACAGTCATCTTACTGGCCATATGGGTCAGGCTCCAACATGCGCATTGATGTCATTTCCCAGGGTGTACCTTTTTGTGCAATCAGTCTCAATACATTCATCCATACTATCATACTTGATTGAACATAGACATGACACATCTGTGTGATTTGGAATGTTTTATTCACATTCTGTGGTGTGTCGGAGCTGGAGAAGTACATGGCCATGCAAACCACACATTACATGGTTGCCCATTGGAGGGCCAAACAGAGTCATTTGGGGAATGATGAGTTAGTCGGAAGAGGAAGAGTTCAGTCCGCAGCCTGATTGCTGTGTCATTGGTAACCAGAGCAGATATGCCACCATTTCCTCCAGCTCATCCAGCACCTCCTGTGGCGCGGGGCTCCCACCTCCAGTCGCCTTTGCTGCCTTCCGGTTGGCAGCGAGTTTCTGCTTGGTTTGGCTGTTCACGTCATGCCAGCGCCTCTTGACCTCCTCCATTGACCTCCTCAACACTCCGACTGCATTCACGTTGTTCACGATGGACTTCCATATTTCCGTTTGTGTTGCCAATGGCACAGTGGAGGTGATGAACAGTTGTTGGTAGTGTTCTATCACCTCTGTGACGATGATCCTGTTTTCCTGTGGAATGAACCGCGTCTTCCTCTTCCTCTTCTCCTTGCCCTTCCCCGAGCACTGGGTTCCTGACTGGTCCTCCGTGGGGTTTGTGGGGTCCGAGTTGTCCTCTGCACTCGGTCCGGGTGTATCCATGGTGCTACGCAGTTTATTTTAGTTTTGGTGTGTATTTTTTTGTTGCTTTTATAGTGCATTCTCCCGTATGATGCGTGGTAATTGCAGGCCTGTCACTGGTTATCGATGATTTTTGTATCGCGATTGGCCGCATCGCAACTTTTTTCGCGTTCGTGTTTTGGGCTTTTTCGGTGTCGCATTGGTTTTAACACGGTCATTTGGCATGTTTTCGTGTGAGTATCGCATGGTGCCGCCGGGTTGAGAATACTACATTGACACAGTGTTATTTTCCCGCGATAGACTGCAATTTGCAAAGTTGCGTTGAGACTATCCCCCTGTGTCTGTAATGAAACGGGTGCTCATGTAAAGCACTCTCATACCTGCCGGTCGAGTTTGCGCTACATTAAACTGCCCCAAAAAACTAGTGTTGGGAGAGGGGTGTTACCCCGAGCAAATGTAAAAGTAAATGAAGAAAAAAACCAGGCGCAGTAAAGGGAGGACGGGGATTTGAGCATGAACCTCCGAGGGAAAGGGTCAAAGTTCACCTACGGTGCTGTGGACTTTAGGAGGGAAGAAGGACAAACCAGAGAGGAGGGACGGACCTGGGAGGGGAGAAATACTGAGCGAGGCATGACTAGGAGTATAGGTGGAAAGACAGAGGAATAGGAATGGAGAGACCAGTGTTCGTATGTAGCCTAACAGCGGGCGGCAAGTAACCTGTGATTGAGGGCAAATCTCTTAAAAATCTCCTGTGATTGAAAAATGAAAGTTCGTCTGTAATGAAACAGGTGTTCATGTAAAGCGCTCCAATACATGTGGGTTGAGTATGCGCTATATAAAACTACAACAAAAAAACAAATGGGACCACTTGGGGCATAACACACCCCTCCACATCAGACACTGTTGTTTGACACTGTGCTGCAATTATCAAATACAGTTCTTTAGTGCTGCATCCTAAAGGTTTCAGGAGTAGGCACCATGCGCCAGTCCTACCCATTTAACAAGTAGACACCGAATTTTCAGTAGCCTATTTTTCAGTAGCCCCGTTTAAGCCTGTCATTGTACCATTTGTTAGATCACGGGGCAGGCATCAGAAACTTAATTCCAATCCCACAATCTCTGCAATCAACCTGGGCTAAGTTCAGTAGGACCCTCTAGGGCTCGGACCCACTAGTAATGACTGGTTACTTACCGGTAATATTCCTTGCTCCGAGTCATAGACCTCCCCGTCACAGTCCAGGTTCCCATATTGTAATGACTGTGATGAGGAGGTCTGACGAGGAGGTAATGACCAGTTACCTACCGGTAATATTCATTGCTCCGAGTCGTAGACCTCCCCGTCACAGTCCGGGTTCCCCTCCCTCCCTCCCTGTTCGGCTTCTTGTGCTTGGGGGGTACAGGATGTGCTTCCTTGGGTCAAGGGTTATATGCCACAGGATGTGGGAGTGGCCTGGAGGGTAGGGCTGGGCTAAGGAGTTTTGCTTGGAAGCTCTGGGGAGGAGCTATTGCTCATATGGTAATGACTGTGACGGGGAGGTCTGACGAGGAGGTAGTACAGTATTAAATTCAATTCAGCTGGTCCTTTCCAACGTTGAACATGCTTTTCAAAAGCCCATTCCACAGCGCACGCTGGCTCCCTTAACGTCACCTACAAAAACAGCAAGGAAGGGGGCGACTCTGTATTTCAATTACGCAGCAGTTACTACTCCATGAAGATCTGTGCGGCTTTTGGCATGGTACTGCTGTCCCAATAAACTCGCATTTAGAACTGTTCCAGATGGAGAGTGTGTTGCTGCTTACAGCAAAAAGAACGCCACAATATCACAAGAGTTATAATGAAAACAAGGAGAAACAGCTTATTTATTTTTTTGCACGAACTTGATTCAAAGGTATCAGAGCACTTTAGATGAGCGCCAGTTGTGTTACAGGTGGACACAGTTGTTTTGGTAGGCACGGGGAGATTAAGTGATTTGTCCAGAATCACAGGATGGTGAGTGTCCCTGCGGAGACTCAAACCCGGTTCCCCGGATTCTGGGTCCACCACTCTAGCCATTAGGGGCAGATCTTCTGCATCGGTTAGTTACAATATAGGAAGTGTGAACAATACAGCGGGTAAATGTGCACCCACGAGACGGGAAACCAATGTACTTGAACAAACAATCTACTTACCAGAAGGATTTAGTTTAAAATGATGAGAAAACATCACTGTGAACAAAAAATCCATCCACATTCAAGAGTTCCTTGCTTGTACCTACCTGCACAGGAGCCACCCACAGGATGTGTCATATAATTTTTGACATGATCACCCTTTCAAAATATGAACGTAAACACAGCACATCTCTCGCTTTAGCTGTAAGCTTGTCACTGGCTTCTCTAATCTTATTTAATCCAACTCACACATGAGCTGCTTGAACTCTACTGGTGTGATTTTGGGGGAAGATCGGCATTCTCTGTGCCAAAGCAAAAGAAAGCCAAATCCCTCTTTAAAAGAAGCCCAAAACAAAACCAGTATCCTACCAAAAAAAGCCCACTGGACGCTTGACATCAGAAATTGCAAAAATACATATAATGGCTAGAGCGGGCGGTTTTGAAGCTCGGGAAGGCATTTTGCACTCCAATACCTTCAGAGTGCAGGACACAAGTAAAAAAAACACGCAGTTGTCAAACATGCAAAAGGGAGGTACAAATTCTGCATTAACATGCAAGCACAGGCACTCAGTAGCAGAGAACAAAACCAAGAAAAAAAATAGTCCCCCCAAGGAGCAGATCAACAACCATAGCTTAATGAAACCGTACTTAGTCCCTGCTGTGTGGGAGGAAAGGAAGAGAAAAAGGAGAGACAAATAGGTAAGACTGACCACTAGGAAGCAGGGATTTTTAAAGGACACTGGCAGAGACAAATGAAAGGCAAAGGCAAGCAATGGGTAGAGTTAAAACTCCACAAACCATACACAACAGGTCGCTAAGCGACAGCGCAAGCACTGTCAAGCTCGACCTTAAAAGGAAAGGATTAGGCCTGGCAGGATGTTTATTTTGCCCCCAGGTCGAAACGGCAGTTTAAAACAGCACTACAGACTGCAGTGGCGGGACTGAGACATTTTGAAAGACTAATTGATTGGGTGGCACAATGAGTGCTGCTGGCCACTAGTGGAATTTAATTTACAGGCTCTGGATACATGTAGTATTATTTACTAGTGACATATATGTAAATTAAATATACCAGTCATGTAATTGCTAATTGTAGCATGTTTTAGTGAGAGAGCATTTTCACTTTACCGCTGGTCAACAGGAAATAAAGAGCATAGGGTCCTAATGCTAAGAAAAACCAGTTTAACAGCACAAGGCAAGAAGCTGGGGGTGAACCTGCAAAAAGGGCCTGGTCCAACCAAGTGGAAACTTAAAATTAGGCTCTTTTATAGAATTTAAAGATTAATAAATATACCTGAGCTTGAAGCTTTCGCTCCCTTGAAGACATGCTTTTCTCCATGGCAAGAGATCTTTCTTGAAAGTCTCCTCGGCGTCAGTCAGCCAATGCCTGAAACATAGCTGCATGCCATCCAGACCTGGATGTTTATCACCTATCTGAAGCTCAGCCCATCAATACAGAATTTGTGTTATTTGCCAGGAACAACAAACATGAAACAGCTCAAACCTGGATCAATGACATAAACCTTGGCAGTTTTGAACTTCACCCTTCACTGAATGTCATGTCACTTGGATTCACCATGAACAACAACCTCACCATCATGGAACTCATTGCCAGAAAGCAAAGACAACCTGGTACCAGCTCTCTCTTCTAAAGAAAATGAAACAGTTTCATCAAGAAAGCGATTTCAGAACTGCTGGTGGTGCATGCTGGTGACACTCTGCTCCATGGCTTTCCAAACTCCACAGTGGCACCCCTTAAGAGCATCGTACATGTCGCAGCACATCTCATCCACGGCCTGAGGGTATAGGATCACATCATCCTAATGGAACTCCATTGATTCCCCCGGCCTGTGCCACCTTCAAATGCCACTGCATTATTTACAAAGCCATCACAACCAGCACCCTCGCTTATCTTGTAGACAAGATCACCATCTCTAGTGGTTCCCGACACACCTGCAGCCAGGACACCATCAGACTGCAAAATAAGTGTTAAAAAAAAGGCAGCAGTCCGATTGCCTTTATGCGCCCATTATCTGGAACAACAGCTCCATATAGATCATTACCGTCCCAGTGTTGCTCCTATTTATGAAAGAGTTGAAGACTCACCTCTTTAAAGAACTCTTCATCACAATGCATTAACCTGTTCCCAACCGATCATTCGCTCCTTCTTACTTGTTGAGTTTATGCTAATCTTTGACCCTGTACAGCACTTCACTGCCTTTTGACTAGGTTTGCTCAATAGAAATATGATATAATACATGCGTATGTTCCGCTCTTTTGAGGTTTCATTTTTTCTGTGCCCATTCTTTTTTTCTGCTCCTTGTGAGATCATTTTCATCACATTGCATGATATTGTTTGTGCAAAACAAACACAACAGAGAGGGACTAAATATGGAACTTTTTTGTATGCAAGTTCACCTTATGTGCCATCGACTAATGAAAAATGACAAATTGCATGCATATGTGGAAAGCATAAATCTTCACAACTTTGTGAAATTGCGAGGATTACTATGAAACTTTGCGGATGATGGTAGAAAAACAACTTTCTTCTACTATCACTAAAAGCTGTACTGAGTAATGGTTAAACTGATGAGCACACATTGCACAGTTCATGTGATTTTGGACAGTTATTTCTCACAACCTTTCTTGACGCTTCCCCCACATTTACATGCACTTGTGCCTTTTTTGATAATATAGGTAAACTTGCAGAGAAAATAACTACATACATTTGCCATCTTGTCATGGTTTCGTTCTATCATGCAAAGTGGCGAAAAGCATCTTGCAATAAGCAGAACCTCTGCACAGGCAGAGATAAAATTAGCCATAAAAAAATCACAAACTTCAAAAATCAAGGCCTTTGCAAAATTGCATCGAAACAAAAAAAATGCACACCACTAATTTCATTCCTGGTGCAAAAAGAGGCACAAAAAACATCCATGGCACACACAAGCTTTAACTTAGAAGCTTTTTGAATTTTGATTTCCATTTTGATATGAGGTGTAAAGGAGAAATGACAAAATGGTATTTGCCACAAATTTTGCACCTCTCATTTCTGTTTCTTTTTCTGATACTTGCAGGTTTAACGAGTTAAAAGCTGGTGGTACGTGAAAGCACGTACCAGAAGCCAGCACAATTAAGGTTTGTTCAAAACGAAGCATGTTGTCGTTTGCTACTGTCCGAGCACTTCTGCCAGGGTGTAAATGAGGCTCCTGGTGCCCTGTCTGTAGTAAACTTTCCAAAACACCCACTTTAAATACCAAGAATAATGAGATGAGGGGGATGCAAGACAGGACGCAGTCCTGGTGGTGGGTCTGTCCCAGCGAAAAGCGACCCTCCGCTGCCATTTCCAGAGGATTTGGAGTTCAGTTTATCTTGACTCCCTAGAAACATGTAAACAAAGATTAAGGAAGATTTTCGGATTTCAGGTGGCATACTGGAAACAAGCTGAACAATATGTAAAGTACTTGCAATGTTACTTTTTGTACATTTGCATCCGAGGGTGCTCAGTTTTGACTTGTTTGTAATTAGATGGACACGTGCATTAAACATGCCGTTTAAGGCTGGATAACTGAAAATCCAGTGTTGTTTCTAAATCAGGTTGTTTAGGAAGGCTGCCTGTGGGAGGCGACCATTTAACTCTTTGGGCCTTTACCTGAAGGGGGAGGTAATTACATGCACTTAACTACCAGAGGGGCATGTTGTACACAAGACAAGACGATTTAGAGATGAAAGGATTGTTTGTTGCACCAATGATGTCAGGTTATTTCAGAGTTCTCTCTATAGCTCTGGGCGGCCGGCCAACGTCTGCCATATCAAATCCATCCCGGTTGGTCTCCAGCTCTACCTACTTTCAGTGTAAGACTGAAGCTATAACATTGTTCTCTTTCAAATCGTCCTCTCCCCGCCTCTCGATTTATCCTTACTCTTTCTCCATCTCTGCTTCTCTAGAGTGGGCAAATTAGCTGAGCGACTTTTTGCTTCAGACATTTATTGTAATGTTAATGCCATGAGTCTGCGTACTGGCACAACACATGCACCTTTCATCTATCTGATGTTGGTCAACTGAGTATCAATTACGTGTGGTAATATTGACGTCTGTTATTTACAGCGCTGTGAAAAGGCAGAGTGCAGCATGACATAAATACTGTGTTCTAAATATCCTTTAAAAAATATCATCCTATTGTATATTGATTTTCTATTATTTATGATATTTTTATTTACGATAGTTATGGAACAATGTTTATGTCAAAAAATATTCTGACAACAATATTTTGTCACCACACTCGGTCCTTCAGTCTCTTTCTTTATTTGATTGTCATCTGTAAATCTCGTATTTCTTCTTTCTCTTCTAGCCTCATAAAAACACTCCCCCTTTCCTTTCTAGACTTGCTTTGTAGTTTTCTCCTCTTTTTGTTTCTTTGTCTCTCCGTCTTTCTCATTTTGTTTCTGTCATCTCATCTCTGTTTTTTTATGGGGGTGGATTTACTGATTTATAGGATCGGTCATAGTGGGATTTTGCTAATTAGTGGGATTGCTTCACGTGGAATGCGGAACAGTATGATGATATTTCTGTATGAGCAAATCTTCTCTTCTCAGTGGGGCGGTGGATGTTCTAAGGGGTGCCAGTCTATGAATGTTGAGAACCACCCCAAAACATCGAAGGCTGCAGGTATTCCTCAACTTCTACAGGCAGTTTCCTCACCAATAGGCTGGGCATGCCAAGAGTAATTGCGTATTCAAGAGGGAAGGGTGAGGGAAAAGCCAGAAAATATCTAGGATTGCAGAGGAAGGCGTTCAAATATGGAGAAACATTTTCTCCCTGGTAAACAAAAAATGCTTCAAAGTTAATAGACACCTTTGTATTCTGATATGTGAATCTTAGGAATCCGTTACTGATTCCCAGAAGGTCTTCAGGAATTTTTGGATAATTCATAAAACGTCACCAATGTACTCTAAAGAAAGGCAGGGGGTTTTGCGAATCTGCAGCACTCCTTGGGCAATCATCCCAACTATGCAAACATAATCAAAAGTCTCACTCAGTTTCACTCAGTAATCTATCACCACATAAATGAACAGTTTACCCAAGAATGTTTTTACCCTGGCATTGATTCCATGGACTACTCTGTCTAGCGGGAACTCATGGCTGAACAACTCACATTGTGGTCCTCTCATATACTGCATTGGATCCTCTCAGTAAATCCACGAGGGCAAAATTTGCAACCTGACTCATTCTCTGCTGATCACATCACTCCAGTGAGTTTCATGTCCTATGTGGAAGACACAAGGATGTTGGTGTCAATTTCACATAGTGCGAGACATCAACGGAGAAGTTTTCTGCTTGCATGATTGAACTAGCAAACTGGATTCGGGAAAAGTGCTTAAAACTTAACGCAGAGAAAAAACTGAAGTATTACTGTTTGGCAAATAGGCATCGTATGTTTTTCGTTTTGGTGGCCTGAAAAGTTGGGCAATGCTCCTACATCTATGGCATACCATGTAGGTCTATGGCGGCCTGTGTGGGGAAGAGCAGTGGACGTGGTGGTGGTGGTGAGGTTGACAGACGACGAGGGAAAATGATTTTTTCTTTTTTTTTCACTAGTCTTCGTCTGTCAAATCCTCCTCACCTCATCCCACTGCTCTTACCTGCACGGGCTGCTTCTGTAGCATACATAAGAAACCTGGGAATCCTATTAGACGATGAGTCATTCTTCTCCACACAAATAAATAAGGTTGTCTTAGTTTGCTTTGCTTTCCCGCACATGTTTTACAAAAGGTTTTCATAGTTACTCGCCACCTTTAGGAAGACTGTAGTCCAAGCACTGATTGGCTCAAGACTGGACTACTGCAATGTTCTCTAGCTGGGCCTACTGCAACATCTTTTGAATAGGCTGCCAAGTGTCCAGAATGCAGCAGCAAGATGTATTCTTGTTCTGCTAAAATTGATGTTTGTAGCTGTATATTATGAAAAACTACACTGGCCTCCAGTAATGAGAAGAATTTGGTTGAAGATTTATGCTTCACCCATAAAACCTATGATTGCCTTGAGTCCACCTACCTCAGTTGCAAATTGCAGAGATGTGTTTCTAGTTCAACAGACAAATGTCTAGCGATTATACTGAAAGTAAAACTCGCTAGACAAGGAGGAAGAACTTTCTGTAGTATGGCTGCCTCTCTTTCAAACAATCCTGCTGGAACTGAGACTGCATAATAATATTCTATTCTTTCAGAAACAACCGAAGGCGTGGCTATTCTCAGAAGGTATATTCATAAGAGACAAGGGAACCCAAAGGGTAATTAAGGACCTTGGGTAATAGTTGAGTACAAGAAACAATGGTCCTCAAACGATTAGAATAACGGTTAAATAAATATAGTTCAGAATCGATACTATATTCTGGATGTCCAGCCGGACAACCGGTTTAATTTTGCAGTAAAACAATGCACACATATAGGAACAAAATACATGTGCGACACAGTCCTGTATCCAATAAGAACAGTAACATTACAAAACACACAAGGGCATTTCAGGCAAGACAATAGGAGCTTTTTACAGTATCCAATGTTTTAAGCTTTTGCAAAACAGTGAATGCACTTTTTTACACAATGGATTAATGCGCATACTGTTTAGTAGGGGTCGACGACGTTTCGATCCTGTTACGAGGGTAGTAGGATCATCATCAGGACATTAATGAGTACATGCCTGATTATAACGGAAATTGCCTGTGGGAAAATAAACAGGGGTGATATAGAGAAGGGGAGGGGTAAGCGGTGATTGAAGAAAGAGTAGAGAGAGGAGATTAGAGCGATCCACTCAAGGCATGTTGAATTTTGTCACAACAAAGGCGCATAAAGTACAGGTGTGGTAACCAGGAAGCATGCTGGTGTGTGGGCATCCGTCGAGTTCATAAACCATGAGACCTGGTGGAAAGGGTCAAGGAGGGGTGGCGCGCAGAACAAAGGACGTGCTAGTGGTGTACGTACTGCCAAAACAATGGGGAGGAGTTAATTACGCTCGAAGTAAATGGCTGACTATTGACGAAATGGATAGTAGCAGGGAGCGAAATTAACGCGTATTAAGGAGACCTGCGTGGTGCGAGTGAAGGCGGCGCTCACCTTGGTAAGGTGGTCGAGAGGAATCCGTATCCATGGAGGGAGCGATGTCCCGGAGGTAGAAGGAAACTAGCAAAAAGATGACAAGGGATTTGTAAACTAGTGGGACTAATTGAGCAAGAGAAGCGCATGGCAATGAGCAGGAGTAAATGGCAGGGGGACTGAATGAACAGGCGGTGCCCGGGGCATCAATCCGAAGTATAAGAAAAGGGGGAGTATGACCGCGTTGAATTGAATGAACAGGCAAACCGCGTGGCTGCAATGAAGGTTGGAATGAGGGAGCGATCTCGCTGTAACCTAGTAGGGCTGATTGAGCAGGAAAAGCGCCTGGCAACAAGCAGAAGTGGGAGACAAGGGGATGGCAAGGGGACCTTAATGACCAGGCGGAGCCCGTGGCATCAATCAGAGTAGGGGGGTAAGGGGAGTAGGACGGCGTTAAAGTGAATGAACAGGCAACACGTGTGGCTGCAATAAGAGTAAGAAAGGGAGAGCGATCTCACCTTGAAAGGGAAAAGTTAACGCGCTAGATTCGTGAGAATGCACGGTCCGGCGGGTGCGTCAAGCAACAACGATAATCTGATTGCGTGAAGGTCCACTAGAAGTGAAAAGTTACGCGTTAAGTGAGTAAACGGTGGGCATGATGGTGAAACAACGCTAAGGAGGAATCACATTACCTAAAGTGAAATGAATCAGAGGAGGTGTCCAACAGTTGACGGTCCAACAAATGTTACAATGGTTCGGGAAGTTAGGGTGGCGTGACAATGCACTAGGGAAGGAAACGCTCGACATTAGTTCGATGGAGGCGCTGTACCGAAGGAGCGGCGGAGGTGGGGAAAGGGGTAGTGATCTGCGCTTACCGGAATCGAGCCAGTTCCTCTGGTGTAGTGAACCGAGTAACGAAGTGATGGTGCATTGGTCGCGTATAAATGCTGAAGGCGTGTGTTGGTGACTAGAGCGTGTGAGAGCGGCACCATCTTGGGAGAGTGAAGCAGAAAGGAAAGATAGACTTAGGAGTTACAAGAAGGGTTACAATGAACAAATACGTGTACTGACCAAGCAAGTCTAAGGGGACAGTTTAAAAGTCTAAATGAGAGAAAAAAGCAAGGAATTTTATTTAAACGGCTTACGGCTTTCTGTACTGGTCAATTGACAAAATGAGCAACAATAGGGAAACTCACACGTGATTAAATCATGTAACGGAAAATTAGGTCAATGGAAACGTGCACATGCCTGATTGGGGCAAGAATAACAAATGTTGCGTAATTGAAGTTGAGATACTGATACAGCGAGATGCAATCATAATACAATGAAATTACAATAAAAAGTAAGAATAAAAAGTAAAGCGAGATGAGAACGGAAAAGTTAAGGAATTGGCATTTACAGGGGATTTTTTTAAGGAAAAAATTCAAACCAGCAATACAATGACGGAAATGCAGTTTATCAAATGAGGTTTGTCCAATCCTCGCTGCGCTTCAGGCCTTGCCTGATGCTGTTAGTGCGGATGATCATTCTGAGTTCTTCTTTGTTCTTTAGCAATGTCCCCACCTCTCGGCGGTTGCTTGATGGTTTTGATCACTGTCCATTTGATGTCGTCTTCTTTGTGCCCCATTTCAATGAAATGTTCGACAAGGGGGGTATTGGGGGTTTTACATCGCACTCTGCTTCTGTGTTGGCCGATGCGCAATTTAACTTTTTGTGTTGTCTGGCCGATGTAGATTTTGTTGCATGGGCATGAGATTAAATAAATAACATTGCTTATATTGCAGTTGGAAAAGGAATTCAGGGTGATAGAAACATTGTTGAATACAAAATCTTTGCCTTCCATGGTAGTGCTACACACATTGCAATTACCACATTTCGCATGTCCGGTAAGAGGTTCTAACCCCCAATGCGCATCAAGAGTCACCATTGGAAGAGAAAAAGGTGAGGCAGCCCTTACTAGATGGTCCTTTAGGTTCTGGTTCTTCCGGAAGGCAAACATGGGCCGCTCTATTGAGAGGTTGCCCGCATTCACTACAGGCCAATGTTGCAAAATGGATTTGCGAATTTGATTTGAAGCAGGGGAGAAGGTGGTGACACAAACTAAACAATTGGTGTTGGTTTTAACTCTGGGTGAGAGAAGGACTTCCCTAGGGCAATACCAAGCTCGTTTTTGTGCATTCCATACTAGTCTTTTTGGGTAATCACGGGCTCTGAGTTTTTTGGTAAGAGTGGAGGCCTCAGAGAAAAAATCATCCTTAGAAAAACAGTTACGCCTAATGCGTAGAAATTGGTAGTAAGGTAAAGAATCTCTGAGTGTTCGGGGGTGGTGACTTTCATACCTGAGTAATGTGTTTCTCTCTGTACTTTTTCTGTATAGTTTAGTGAGTAGTTCACCATTGGAGTGGTATATGTTTAGGTCAAGGAATGGGATATGTAATCTGTCATGTATATTGGTGAAGTTGAGACCAGAACAGTTATTATTGAGCCAGTGTAGGAATTGGCAAAGTGTAACCTCATTTTGATGCCATATCAAGAAAATATCATCTATGTAGCCCCGCCACATATTGATGCCTGAGAAGAATGGATTGGTGGCAGCAAGGATAGAAGTCATTTCTAAGTGATCCATGTAGAGGATGGCTAGATTGGGCGCAAAGACTGCGCCCATCGAAGTGCCCTTAACTTGCTGGTGATATTCATTCTCGAAACTGAAGAAGTTCCGGGTCAGACATAGTTCTAGCAACTGGATAATAAAAAGTGTGGGAACAGAGTGGGCGTGGGGTCGGGAGTCCAAGATCCCATAGATCACAATTAGTGCCGGGATTTGTGGAATATTAGTGTAGAGTGATTCTACATCCATAGTGCAAAGTATATCCTGGGCAGGGTCAAAGGGGTGATGTTCGATGAGGTTAATCATAGCCATGCTGTCTCTGATATAGCAGTGGGTCAGTGGTACAAAGTCCTTAATGAAGTGGTCAATATATTGGCCCAAAGGCTCTAAAATGGAACCGCAACCAGAAACTATGGGACGTCCTGGGGGGTTAGTCTGGTTTTTGTGGACCTTTGGCAAGGTGTAAATGACTGGGGTGCGCTGTGATTTCACATTAAGGAAGAGGAATTCCTTCTGGCTGAGGAAGCCCTCCAATTTTGCTTCAGTAGTGATTTGTAAGATAAGTGTCTGTAACTCTTTTGTAGGATTCGTAGGTAGTCTACAGTAATGGTCTGTATTGGATAATTGGCGCTGGATTTCTGCTTTGTATGTAACCTTTTCTTGAAGCACAATGCCTCCACCCTTGTCGGCTGATTTGATGACTAATGAATCATTCATTTTAAGAGAGGTGATGGCTTTCTTTTCTGGAAGGGTAATGTTGTAGGGAATGAATCGTTTTTTGGATTCCCAAACGGATAAATCATTCAAAACAAGTTTCTCAAAAGTGGTTATTTCACCAGGGATCATGTTGGTAGAGGGGGAAAAAGTGGACGGAGGTCTGAAAGGAGTGTTGGAGATGGAAGAGGGGGATGGATTCAAAAGAAAAAATGTATGTAGACGTAGTCGTCTAAAAAATCTGAGCAGTTCCGTGTGAAGTTCCAGAAAATTGGGGTGGGTAGTGGGGACAAAGGATAGTCCTTTACTAGGTAGAGATAACTCAGGATCTGAAAGTTTGTGTTGTGAGAGATTAAAAATGGGTATGCGTTGCAAATTGTCATCAGTTACCAGTGGTAAAAGTTTTGACGGGTTTGGCACTCCCCCGGTGGGTTGTACCATCTTTGGGCCTGCTTTACACGGCCTTGCTTGGGTGGTTCGTTCTGGCCTCGCCCTAAAAAATTACTGTTTGGGCCTGGAAAATTGGGGCCAGGGGTACGGTTGGATGTGCTAGTACCTTCACCTGTGTCGGAATTATCTGAGGACTCAGCTTAGGTGTCTGAAAAACCCACTAGATTGTTGCGTCGGTTGAAGCGGCCCCAGGGTCTGCTGTTTTGTGGGTTGGAGTATACCCTATCAGTATAAAAATCTTTTTGCAAATACGGGTAAGTACGTTCAATATTGTATGTTCTGATGTCTTTTCTGACTTTAACTGATTTTTATTTTGCTCTATTGTATAGAAATCGTCAACTGTATTTTGTATTTGTTCTAATAATTTCATGCTATCAGGGATTGGGCACGATTCCCTGATTTGTTTTTCAATCTCTTCGATTTCTTCTGCTAGTTTTTTAAGTGCTTCTGTGGCAGTGTCGATGCCAAGCACCAACCAATGTCTAGAGCAGGTGGTGCCTATGTAGCTAAAACTGTTAATACACTTAGGGTTATCAGTAAAGATTCCAGGAATATTGCGTTCTTGTAGCCCAGCAGGAATGGTTTCTGCTTTAAGATATTCGGTGAGCATACGGGTCATAAATTGAAGATGTACTTGTTTCTTTTTGCACTTTTCTAGTTGGTCAGCTGATGATATGTTGGTGGAGGAGGGAGAATCTGCTGAGTCTAAGAATAAGGAAGGGCCCTCACATATTTTTTTGATGTAATCGTCGGAATATAGAGGTGCGTGGTCAGACATAACAAGGGGGAAATAGAGTAAAGAGTGGGGAAGGAGGAACAGGAAAAAGACCCACTTACTAGTAAGGGGATAGGTATCCTACCCTTGCAATCCAGCGATTGCGCTTAGCATATTCATAAGAGACAAGGGAACGCAAAGGGTAATTAAGGACCTTGGGTAATAGTTGAGTACAAGAAACAATGGTCCTCAAAGGATTAGAATAAGGGTTAAATAAATATAGTTCAGAATCGATACTATATTCTGGATGTCCAGCCGGACAACCGGTTTAATTTTGCAGTAAAACACTGCACACATATAGGAACAAAATACATGTGGGACACAGTCCTGTATCCAATAAGAACAGTAACATTACAAAACACACAAGGGCATTTCAGGCAAGACAATAGGAGCTTTTTACATTATCCAATGTTTTAAGCTTTTGCAAAACAGTGAATGCACTTTTTTACACAATGGATTAATGCGCATGCTGTTTAGTAGGGGTCGACGACGTTTCGATCCTGTTACGAGGGTAGTAGGATCATCATCAGGACATTAATGAGTACATGCCTGATTATAACAGAAATTGCCTGTGGGAAAACAAACAGGGGTGATATAGAGAAGGGGAATAGAGAAAGAATAGAGAGAGGAGATTAGGGCGATCCACTAACGGCATGTTGAATTTTGTCACAACAAAGGCGCATAAAGTACAGGTGTGGTAACCAAGAAGCATGCTGGTGTGTGGGCATGCGTCGAGTTCACTATTGACTAAATGGATAGTAGCAGGGAGCGGAATTAATGCGTATTAAGGAGACATGCGTGGTGCGAGTGAAGGCGGCGCTCACCTTGGTAAGGTGGTCGAGAGGAATCCGTATCCACGGAGGGAGCGATGTCCCGGAGGTAGAAGGAAACTAGCCAAAAGATGACAAGGGGATTTGTAAACTAGTGGGACTAATTGAGCAAGAGAAGCGCGTGACAATGAGCAGGATTAGATGGCAGGGGGACTGAATGAACAGGCGGTGCCCGGGGACCATCTCGTTCTAAAGTCATTGTAAAATGTCACTAGAGGTCAGTGGCGTTACCGTAAAGTGAAGCCAGTAGTCTACCTAATCTCTCAGAACTTCATTGGGTGTGGGCTAAATGGGGGTCCACTGACGTATTGGGGGGACGCCTTGTACCACAGGGTCTGCAGGGGCCTGCATTTCGCCCTGCTATAGATGTTCACCCTGGGATACCATATGGGTTGCTGCTGCGCTTTGGATATCTCAAAAGCAATCATCAGTACTGCAGTCACTCTGTTAAAAAAAATTTAATTTACAAACGTCGCCTGGTGTACAAGGCCTTGCATAGCATAACTATGAATTCACTGGCGCACAATTGGCTGCCAGCCGTCAAACCAGGCTCCCTTGTACCATGGTGTGAGGGTTTCTGCGTTGCATGGATGATTGTTTTTGTGCAGGAAGGGACACCTTCCTGCAAAAAAAATCATTAGAGGGTTTTTTCAATTTCTGTTCTGCAGCATGCACAGACAGAGGAACAAATAAGGAGAAATAAAAGTATTTCTCCTTGTTACGCCTCCCTATGGGGAGGCATAGGATTCTGACGCATTGTCAGGTCTACGAAACCATGTAAATCTGGGAATGCAGCAGAATCCATGGATGTTTCGTGGGAACACCCACAGCAACACCCATGGCACACCCCTTTCAATCAAAGTGCTGCGTGTAAAGGGAACGTATTTACAAGGACACAAAAAGCCACGCAGGATGGCTTTATGTGTCCTTGTAAATATGGGGCACCAATTTGAACTGCTGCTGCGTCACAAAAGTTGATGCACCGGTGGCGCAAGCGGCTTGTAAATATGCCCCTCTGAGTCTTATTCTTTCATTATTTGACGCTATCCCTCTGTCACCCCCTGTCTTTCACAATGCTTTATTTACTTTCTTCCTCTATACTTCTTTTCCTTGTGTTGAACCCTGTTACAGCCTGCAAAAGCACAATCTCCTGTCTGTTTATAGTAGTAATTTTAGGAGCATCTTCTTGGGCCTGAAGCTATACAATATGTGTTTTTTGAGCATCTTCAACATATTAGTGTGTGCCTTTTCAGTGAATTGTGTTGAATCCAGTCCCCATTACACTGACTTTGCCATCCCAGAACCTACATATAGCATGTATGAAAATCCACGATACAGAAGAATTTCTCAATTTGGACTTTTTAAACATTTTCAAATCCCGTTTATTTGGTTTAGGAAGTGGAATATAAAACGCAAATGGCTATTTTTTCCACGCAGGTTGAACTTACATCTCCAAAATCCTTTATGTTTTTTGAGTATTTCTGTCTCTTTTTTGCTATACTTATTTTTCACAATAACATCCTCTCTGTCTATTTCTTTCTATCACTATTTCTATCACTATTTCCCAGTGAACCTCAAAATCTGCATAATATCTCCTAGCCCTTGTTTCTGTCCCTCTATTTCATTATTTATGTCCCTTCACAAGTACAACTCTTAATAGGACGGTGGTGAGACCTCCACCGCAGCGCCTCCGCAAGTCTGGCGGTCCTCGGACCTCCATACTTGTAATCGGCCCCTTGGAAGCAGGCTTAACAGAAGTATTTAGCACTATGCGAAAGATGCTGTACCCTTCTGATCAGCCTGAAAGCACCTAGACAGGAACCAGTTTCAGTATACAATGCTGCATCAAGCTCATCTGCTCAGTCACTCTTTCTGATTGTCTATTGTCTTTATTTCCTTTCAGGGCCGGCTTTAGTGCTGGTGGTGCCCTGTGCGACAATGTTTGTTGACGCCCCCCCAATGACCACCTCCACCACGGATTCTATCACTAGCACCCTTTTCACAGTGACCAAGTCACCATAACCACACTCTCTCAGATGCCTTGAATTAGTTATATAGCGCCACTCGTACCAGTGTAGGGTGTCCGAGCACTTTGCATCACACACACATTACACAGAGACAATCAATCATAAGTGTGTAAATCAGTGTATAGGAAACGTTACTTAAGCCAATGGACTGAAAGTGTAGGAGTCACATGTCATCCATACTGGTAGGCAGTATAGTTTAAGAGTGCTTGGTGTGGAGAAGCACACACGCAGAGTCGAAAAAGAAACAGCATAGTTGGGAGTTTTCTTTAATAATAAGAATCGATTTCTAGCCAAATTAACCCTTTTTGCAACATTAATCAATGTTCTAATAATGTATACTTTGCAGTGTGAATGCAGTTCTGGGATGAAAGTTAATAGCTGACTGTTCTATATTAGGACTTTAAGTTATAAATTGCAAATAACAAAAGGATGTCTCTTTTGAAAGCAGTAATCTGCTGATCTGTTTACATCATATGCACTCTGTAATCTACTTGGTACAAGTTCTTTGCAGCAGGCATATTAACCCTCTGCACCAACTTCACCTACATCAAAACCTCAACTATACAAAACGCTGATCTCTCTCCAGGAAGATAATTAATCACACGAGTTTTCTTGACATTTATGTGAGGCCTGGTAATTGCCGGGGGAAAGAAACGCTGCAGCAGGTGCTTCAAAAGCTTAATAAACTTTAAAACATGGCGCCCCCAGGAAGCCAGCACCCGGTGCGGTGGCACCGGTCGCACCGCCCTAAAGCCGGCCCTGTTTCCTTTCATCTCTTTGCCGCCTAGTAGTTCTCTCTGCCCTCTTGCTGTCTCATATCTGTGCAGGAGACACAAGCACAGCAGCTAAAGATGGCCCAAATTACACATTATCTATCTATCCATCCATCCATCTATCTATCTATCTATCTATCTATCTATCTATCTATCTATCTATCTATCTATCTATCTATCTATCTATCTATCTATCTATCTATCTATCTATCTGCAATTTAAAAAAATACAAAGATAACAGCAAATACAAATACATAAAAACCACAAAATGACAATTAATTGAACTAAAGTAATGAAAATAAAGAATAATTAAAAAACATAATCATACAATAATAATTGGGATATTCGTAAAAGTACTATAAATGCAGGTTAACACATATTGCTTAAATGATTTAACTTGCACACGGTTATTTTTCTGTTCCCAATCCATTAATTGAAATGGGAGGGTGAGTGTTGTGCTTCTGAGGGGGTTAGATTTTCTATTCCTACTCCAGTCTAAGAAACAGTGGGTAAAGTGTTGGACTTAGATTAGAGGAACTATTCCCACTGCAGTCGTCACCGCACTAGGGAAAGTGTTGGATTCAATATGGGCTACATTTACTAATACCACTCCAGTGTAATCACACTAGGAATAGTGGTGGATTCCGAAAGGGTTAGAGTTACTATTCACAGTCCAACCTAAGCAACAGTAGGGAAAGTTTTGAACTCTATTCCCACTCCTATGTAAGCAACAGTTAGAAAAGTGTTGGATTCCTGAACAGGTTAGATTTGCTATTCTCCTTCACATCTAAGCAACTGTAGGGAAAGTGCTGGACTCCAGAAGGGCTAGATTTACTATTCACACTCCACTCTGTGCAATACTAGGGCAAGTGTTGGTCTACAGAGAGATTAGATTTACTACTACTACTTCAGGCTATGCATCGGTAGGAGAAATGTTGGACTCTGGAGGGTTACATTTACTTCTCCCACTCCAATCTAAGTGACTATACAGAAAATGTTGGACTTTAGAGAGACTACATACAAAATTCCACCTCCTAATCATTTTGTACAAAACAAGTAAATACCTAAAATCAGAGGAAAAATAAGTTCATATTATAAATAAAAAATAAATATTACACAGTAGTAAAATAATTAAGAAATACATACTAAAATTTAAATAAAGTTTACTTCCCTACCGCAAAAAACAATAAACACCAAAACATCACTTACTATAAATACAACAACCCTGAAATCAAAATATTACATAGACTTTTAAATGCAATAAAATGAAAATATATTTTACAAATATTATTAAAACACTTAACACTAAATTGATAAATAAAAATTATTGTACATATGTCCAACATTGAAAAGATACAAACCAAGTTAATATTATCAATTAAGTTAAAATTATATTATAATTTCAATAACTTCCCACATTTTTCCCGTACAAAACCAACAATCCTCTAAAATATAAATTACTAACACACATATAAACAATGAAAACACTGTAAAGTAAACATATTAATATTTAATACAATTGAAAAATAAAACAATTCCATATTTAATCATCTATTAAATAATTATTTAGCAATGAAATATTAATTAGCAATAATATATATCTGTCTGTAATTTAAATACCTTCCCAACCTATTCCCCTACAAAACCAACAATCTGCTATGAAAATATGAATTGCTAACAAAAATTTAAACATTTACATATGCTGTACAATTTAAAAGAAAATAAATCCAACAATTATAAAAGAAAGCAATTTACACAATTAATAACCAATTAGCTATAATAAACAATTAATTACCATTTATATAAAATATTTTAAATGTAATTAACTTCCCACATTATTCCCCTACAAAAAACACAACAAACCACTACTACAATAAAAATTAATCATTCAGCAATTAACAATGTACATATACATTAAAAATAACTAAACTTAAATACATGAAATAACTATTTAACAATTAAAATCATTATTAATCAAAAATATTTCATTAACTATAAAAATGAATGAACAATAAAATGTAATTAATTATAATTTAATTTACTTTCTACCCTTTTCAGCTACAAACCCAACAAGTCACTACTACAATATAAATTAACAACTTAATTAAAAAAGTTTAGTTGAACATTTTGGATTACAAACTATGCTTTTAAAAAATTAAGAACAATAATACTGACAATACTAACACTTAAACTTAATATTTTAATTTATAAGTACTACATTAAACAAAAACAATATGTTTAACAGCTATATTTTAGTAATCAATATTAGAAAAAGACATATTATTCAAAATGATATTATAGATCAAAAACTCCCCAATATTCTTGACTACGATATTCTGCAACACAATATTTCTGTACTTGCAATATTCTTGACACAATATTTATGTACCACCACATTAAAAACTATATATATTTTGTTCAAACATCCCTGATAATATCCAGAGTGATCTGTTAATGATAACACCTATGTTCAATCACCCAGGCTTCTGACACAATATTTATGTACCACCACATTAAAAACGATATATATTTTGTTCAAACATCCCTGATAATATCCAGAGTGATCTGTTAATGATAACACCTATGTTCAATCACCCAAGCTTCTGTTTTGATTTTCCACTCTTGCTAATACCCAAATCTTGACCTTATAATGAATCAATATAACACTTTCCTGTTTCCCATAGTTTAGCTGATGCACCTGTAAACAGTTTTATATGTTCAGTCACAA
This sequence comes from Triturus cristatus, assembly GCF_964204655.1. Classification (NCBI taxonomy): domain Eukaryota; kingdom Metazoa; phylum Chordata; class Amphibia; order Caudata; family Salamandridae; genus Triturus; species Triturus cristatus. The sequence continues at coordinate 656,151,022 of NC_140587.1, read as the reverse complement.
CATTGTGTGACCAGTTACAACGCTAAATAATCAACATGTGAGAAAGTGAAATGTTTACCTGCAAAAGATATAATATCAAACACACATATTGCATTATAAAAAAATATTATTCAAAAGAATACTGTGTACCAATGCACCCGATCCGTAGTTTGTATTGGTACAATGCCTTCAAAATTTTATGACATACAGAAAAGCATTGTATACTGAAATTATTCTTAGCCACCTGCAATTAACTTATGCTAAAATCCAATTCATACTTTTTTAGCTCTCTGTGCCCCTTCAGACAGAGGCCGACCTTATTCAAAATCAATCTAGTGATTCGGTATTTTTACGTTCAACGCATTTGTGATTTACGATTAGTTGCAAAACAAGCTTTTTGCTCTTGCAAATTTACCACCAAGTGGATGCAGATGGTAATCAGATGCAAACTTTAAAAAGGTTCCCAGAATGCTTATTTATTTTTAGAATTGCTGCATTGTATGCTTTTATTCTTCTACGACTTTGTGTGTTCTATGAACTAGAGGGCGAAAACCTCCTCCAACTACCCGAGCAATTATCTAATCATTATCTTAATGTGCAGCAATGAGCTTCTGAATACAACCTCCATATCACTCCCTCCCAGTTTGAACAAACTAGGCACGTATCAGAATCTCAGTTCAACAGTACCCACCAATTTAGAGTGCTATGGCATATGGCATATTGACATCATCAGTTCCATGGCTAATGCTGTCTCTACATGTCAGTAGATTCTTAGATCTTGGGTACTATTCTATGTCACTCAGATGTGTTTGAGAAACATGTGATGATTTCCCTGCTTATTTGGAACCACTGACCTTCCAAAAGGTTTAGCAAAAAGTTGTAATGTCTTCTGAACTTATGAAGAAGTGTGTACAGTTCAGTGCATTTACCCTTAGGCCCTCATTTACAAGAGGCTTGCTCCACTGGAGCATCACTTTTTATGAAGATCCGTTGGTGCAGTCCTCTCAATCATATCTATGTAGCGACGCAAAGCCATCCCGCGTGGCTCTGCAGGCCTCCTAGATATGGAGTAAGACATAGATTTCGAGTAAGCCTTGCCTTACTCTATGTCAAGGAGGCGTTCCATGGGCATTGCTGTGGGTGTTCCCACTCAACACCCATGGAATTTGACATTGCCCCAAATTTACAACATCAATTACACATGGGGAAGCACCAGAAACTTACATGCACACCTCCCCATAGCAGGCGTAACAAAGAAAAAATTGAAAATTTCTCCTAGTTTTTTCCTCTTTCCTCATAGAACAAGGAAAATGCCTCTCATGAGTTTTTGTGCAGGAAGGTGCCCCTTTCTGCACAAAAACAAGCATGCCAACACACATACGCCCTTTGACCATGGTGCAAGGGTGCCTGCATTGGCGCTCGGCTACAAATTGAACATTGGCACTGGCTGAAAGGACAGGAATGCACCGTATCTTGTAAATATGGTGCATTCCTGCCATTTCGAGTTGGCATTGGTCAGCGCAGCAAAATGTCTTGCAGTGCTGCCCATTACCAATTCTTTGTAAATTAGGCCTTTAGTTTGGATGGATACAGAATGGCCTAACTTAGCCCCAGACCTTCCAGGACTTTCTTGGTGTTTAAGAATCGTCATCTTGCTTCTGGTACTGCGGCAGTTAAGCCTAGGAAAAATGAAAGCTTATTTTCTCTGTGTTCTATTGGACCTCTTTCACATACAAGCTTTAGTACGAGGTCCCTATCTTTGTAATTTAAGAGCCTGTCTAGGCTGGGCCAAGGGGGAGCATTAGGTAGTAGTTTTGTTGCTAGAGATTTATGAACTCGGACACCTAGCCCATTCACTCTCGAAGCCGCTTCTGTGGGCGGATTCTGCAGTACCAGCCTGCAATCAGTGCAGTGAGAGTCTGGATTCGTGTTGCTACGGGCTCAAAATCACTCCAGTAGGATCAGATCTGATGAACAAATGTGCTCTGGACTTGAGCCAATGAGCTGATCTTAGTCAGTGGTTGGTCATGCCCCCCTTCTGTGCTGGTTCGTGAAAGGCCTTCTTTGAAGCATGGCCTGATTCATTGAGGCATTGGTTGGTCTCATTTGGGCTTGTGTTGATGATTCCCTATAATGCTATTTATAATAATTTAAGTGATTGTTTAAAACCCTAAACACCACTGACAATAACATCAGAGTGATTTGTTGGATGACGAGGAGGATTTATAATCAAATAAAGCAGTTACATGGCTGAAACCAATTACAGATAAAGATGAGGAATTTCCATGTGATTACAGGGGAGGTTTGAGAGTGAATGGAGATGATAGTCATCTAACAAGTCTATTTTTTACAGAGTTTTATATAGCCAAACTTGACCGATTCGGGTATCAGAGTGCTATACATAGGGCCCGATACATTACATGAGGATACATTTTTTGTATTTTTTCTGCTAGGCACGGGAAGATTAAGTGATTTGACCAGAATCACAGGATGTTCAGAGTCATAGCCGAGACTCGAACCCAGTTCCCCAGATTCAAGGTCGACCACCCTAGCAATTAGGCCAACTCCTCTCCTAGCTGGTTGGCTGGGTTTAGCAATGGATGGCTAGGTCGGAATGATTACACAATGAGCTTAAGATGACTATGACAGTCATATGATGCCTCAAAATTGATTCTTCAGTTCTTTTTGGAAACTGATACAGTCATCTTTGATTTTATATGTATTGGGTTGGCAATCCAGATCAGTGAGGCCTACGTGTGAAGAAATCTTCCAGCAAGCCTTTTTAACGTGCTGGACAAATAACAAGTAGGCTCTCTGTGGCTCATTTCAAGAATCAGCTTGTTTTTTGCATTCCTTACTGCAGCACTGTTAGTGTTCTCTACACTATTGACTATTCCTCAAAACTCTGTCTGAGTGGCAAATTCACCAGATTTGCAGCATTGCACCATAACCAGATTTGGTAGCGAGCTGACTATGCTGTGGAAAATCTATAGACCACTGTCAGATCACCTTTCTGGAAAGAAAGAGCTGAACTTGGTCTGTCCCTTACCAACCAATGAAATGTTCCTATTATGAAATGTTCCTATTTCCTCATGTCACCTTACAAGTATACTAGTTAGGAAATACAGAAACACACCCCAATATTGCTCTTACATTGTGATTTTAATGTTCTTTTTTTATTTAGGAGCATAACAACAACACACCAAGACAGCATAAATCTCATAATATTGATCATGACATTAATTAACACCTCATTTCCCCCACATACGTTGACATTTAACAGCTGGCCCTCGCAATTTGGCTATCTGGAATTCAAGTACATACGTTTCTATAGTTTCCCTCCATCATTCCCTGTATGTAGGTGCGGACCCACGTTTACATTTTTTGGTGATCATAAGCCTGGCAATAGTTAATACATAGAACACCCACCTTCTGCTCCAGCTCCTGGAAGCATCATTTCAGAAGTGAGTAAAACCCTTGTTTGTTGTATAGAGACTATTTTCTGGTAGGTCCGAAATTCATTTTGTTTGTGACAGCCAAAAAACATATGGATATTAACAGCAGCCACAGTTAGAAATCGTGGAAAGCAGTGGGATGTTTGATACCACCTGCTCAGTTTTGAAGAGTAATGTAGAAATCAAATAAGGTCCGAAAGACTTGACCCGCAATTTATGGGATTTAATGATTTTGCAAAAACAGGCAAGACTATTAATACACTACCAGTGTTCCTACGTAAAAAGGTTCTAATTTGCAGGCATTTGATCAAATTCATTTCGATGTAATGAGAATTACATCTGTAGATTTAAATCCCTGATCATCAAACAGATCTGCTAAATACGTAATCTCGGCCTGGTGCCAGGTGCCAAAGTACAAAGATGTAAAACATTTACGCAATTCTGAGTTGTCCAGAAGTAAAGTATATGCGTGCCTTTATGGGATTTAAGAAATGTCCTTATTTTCGCCCAAACGGTAGCTTGAGCTTCAATGGTTTCAGTCTGACTTTTTTGATTGTCCAACTTGCCCTTATGATGCTCAGATTATTATTAATAGATATTACACTAAGGTACTTCGTTGAACTATGATCATAGAGCAGCTTGATGCTATTGCCAATACTTGCCCAATAATACAATCATCAGTCTGGGAGTGCCCAATTTCCTTTCGTTATAGAAAGTTTTAAGAACGTAATTGCCCTTCGCTCTTTCTTCTCTTTCCAGGTAAATTTAAATACCAAATAATCAAGCTGTTTAAAATATTTTTTAGGAATAGGGAGGGGTAATGCCCGAAAAAGTATAACATATTAAGTAGGATTTAATTTGAACTAAGTTAATTCACCCGATTTGAGAGATGGGAAAATGCATCCACCTGGTCAGAAAAGCCTTTACCTGCTGTAATAGTAAAATATTATTATATTCAAAGCAGAGTCTTAGAGTAGACGCAAGTGATACCCAGATACCTAGCACTAGAGACCATGCGCGGGTCTTGGGTGGTAGCTCCACCTGCCAATACAAGTTGTGTTTTGTGAGAATTGAGTTTAGAGCTGGATATCTTGTCAAATTAGAAGGCTGCTTTTTTGATAACATTCAGAGTGGGGTTAATACAGCGTGAGTATACCAATACATCATCGGCATACACAGCAAGGGGAGATGCGAGGGATATAATAGGATTGCTTGGGATACTCTTTTGTAAATACTTAATATAAGTATCCATGTAAAAGGCACGCGAGGCTGGTGAGAATGGACAGCCTTGCCAGGTGCCACGCGCAATTAGGATGGGTAAGGAAATTCTTGTTGTATGCGTATTTGAGCCTTAGGTGTTTGTATACTGCTCAAATCAATTTGATGAATTGTGAGCTAATGATAAATTATTTTAAGAGTTCCTATAAGAATTGCCAAGACACCCTATTGAATGCTGCAGCATCGAGTACAATTATATTAAGGGGCTTCCCTAAAGTGTCAGCTTAATCTATTAATATGGCAATAAGATTTTTGTGGGAGGTCTCATCTTTGCTAGGAATAAACCTGTGCTGTTCCGCTGACGTTAGCCTATTGATAATTTTGTTAATCCTATTATACAAAAGTTTAGTATAAATCTTAGAGTTAGTGTTGAGCAGTGATAAAGGACAATATGCATTACACTCTAGAGGGTCCTTGTCCTTTTAAAACAATATGGTTATTATGGGTTCACTCCAAGAGGGGGCAGTACAATCCACAGTAAGAATCTCTTTAAGTACATCCAACAATAGTGGGGACACTGTACTAGCCAAGATCTTATATATTTCAGCTGTGATGTAGTCAGGGTCAGGATCTTCCCAAGCGGTAAATTAGCAATGGTGGTTGACTTCTTCTACCGTAAACTCAAAGTCAAGTGTATCATGACCACTAAGGTCCAGTTTAGGCAGCTCAGTAGTCCTTAAATATTCATGCATAGCAGTCATATTGCTGTCTGCATCCTCCTGGTACAGTTCTGAATAGTATCTTTCAAAAACTTAAAAGAATTCTAAAACGTTTAGGTCATATCTCCCCCGATAAATATTTGCTCTGGTAATTATTGTATTCTGAGTATCCTGCTGGCTTAGCACGCAGGTAATTTCCCTGACTATTCCCTTATTTTGCAGATCTGAACTTGAGACTAAAAAGCTCTTTTATTATGCCAGGCAGTTATTAGTGCAGTAATAATAGGTAAATTATACCTACTGAGCTCTAGCATAATTAAAAACTAAGGATTTTCTTAGTTCGGTTTATAGAAATTGGATAGAATAAAGCCGCAATTATCGTCTTGATTACCGATTTCACCTGTTACCCACCTGCCCGCCCGATCTGCCTTGGATTGTATAATTCTGAGTGTTTTGTTTAAGATTATTATAGAGACTCCCCTCTGCCCCAAGTGATACGTAGCATTAATTTTCACATAAATTCTTGATATAGTGTAACCTCTGCAACTCTTGGAAATACTATGATTTGCAGCCTCAGACCTAGCGAGGTGGGTTTTCTGCAGAGCTAGGATATCAGGTCTCAGATGCCAGGCTTCTGAAAAACCTTTGCCTTCTTCCTACCATTTCATTTTTAATACCATTGATGTTCCATGACAACATTTTCTCTGACAGGCATTTTAAATATTATCATGCCTGAAGCCTTAGGATGGTCGAATGCTCCTTTTTATTGATTTAGCAGCCAATATAAATCCCTCTTGTCCTTCTCCTCTTGCTCCCCTCTCCTCCCTCTTTCCCCCCACCCCCTCTTCATTCCTCCCCTGATCTCTCATGATGCCCTAGCTCAGCACTGCTAGGAATTAGAGATCCCCCACCTTGTTTAGATGTCACCTCTGACATCTATGCAATATTGTTCTGCCTCCTCTCAAGAGCCCATACTTCTCCTTTTCTTTCTTTCCTCCTCTGACCATATTCTCTACTTTTATCATTCCCCCTTCCTTCATTTCACAGGTCTCAACATGTTAATGTTCACGATGTTAATCCTCCCAAAACTGTCTATATTTCTCAGGTTCCCAAAAAATAATGAAATACCCTTTCCAATTAATCTAATGAGAGAAGCTGCTTATGAGAGAAACTGGAATGGATAGAGTCTTAAACCTAGGAATAAGTGCCCTTAGTTCTTGCATCTTAGAAACAGTCTCCCAGGCTAGGTTCTGAAAGATAGAGGAAAAATATCCCTCCTGCGCAGTAAATCTTCTATGTTCCCTAGCAACGGATAGTATGTTTTCCTTTATATTAACGTATTGAAAATAGGCGATGATGGTACGGGGTCTACTACCCGATTGAGTGGGCCAGCTGGCACCCTTGGTGCCTGTGCAATACAGAGAGAAGGAACAGTTTGTTAGTTTCTGGTCTTTGGGTTGCCCAGAATATAGGTGGAAATAAGATTGACAACCAAGTTGAACATTCTTGCAAGCCACCCCAGCTGCGCACTCAGCGCCTTCTGCTATCCCCACAATTCAGATCTGCGACAGCAATTCTACAAATCTACAAGCCTTCGCATTTGCCAGTCAGCGTTCTGATCTGGGCCCCCAAATGCTCTTGTTTCCTAAAGGAGGTGTTCTCCAAGCTTGAAATCTTATTTCCAATAGTTGTGTTGCGGTCCACAAATTCAAGTATTTGTTGCTCAATGGAGAGTACTTTCTGCATTAAGTTCCTCAAATTTAGCCGACTGGATTGATTGAATAATTTTAATCAGATGAACATCCTTTTAAAGTTTTGAGCATAGACTTAGTGGAGGTCGACGTCGAAAAGTGGGCAAAGTTTAAAAGTGGGTGGAGTTTCCTTCAGATTCTTTGTCTTCAGAAGTGTGTGTGGAGTACAAAGAGTATCTAGGGACATGTCTTGTTGTGCACTAAAGCCCTTAGCAACTAATGTTTCTTCTTCTGAAATTGTATTAGAGTATCTATTAAATTGTCCTATATCTAGGAATGTGAGATACAGTGCATAGGTAGCATAGCTTATTGACAAGTTCGAATTTGGATCCTCCAACCTTTTGTTATGTATTGATACATTAATTTCATGCAATTTACCTTTAGCCAGTATGTTCTGGGCTCTTTGGGTTCTCGGATTCCTAATTTCATACTCCTCAGGGAAGTTACTCATAATGGGAGGTAGGCTGCATCTAGTCAGTGGTTGAGGGTGTGTGCTTCTGCTAAATCTAGTCAATTTAGGATCCACTCAAGTCGATCGTAGTTGCAAGTGTGGGGGCATTTGCCTCTTCTGTATCTCTTGCAATGCAGTGCTGTTGACCAACTGGCTCTGTAGTTATTCCTGGATGTCTGACAGGCAATCAGCAGGGTTGGTTGAGAAGGCTGCGATTTCTGGAAGATTCTCTACAACCTCTGCCTTTTCCATTGTACTACCCATCCCGTAACTCTTTAGACCAGCAGAGGCGAGTAGGTTTGGTTGTTCTTCTATACAGTACATCTGAGTGTCTTGTAGAGTCTCATTTGAATTACTTAAAAAGCTATGTTGTAGTGGAGATAATGGGCTGGTGGAGCTGGTTACAGTGTTTGCCGGGATGGATAGGGCATTAGGAGGTGTTTTAGCAATTTCATCCATGCTCTCTGTGGTGGCAGACAGAATAAGCTCAGTGATAAAGGAGTCAAAGTGAGCATAAGACACCAAGGCTAGCATTTCCTTTTGTTCTTGGACTTGCATCAGCCCCATTAGGGTGAGCTTTGTCCACAGTTAGACTCTTGCAACTCTAATCGTTATTAAAACAGTCAGTGGAGGAATTGCTAGGATTTGCCAATGACATTTCATGCAAAGTTGCTGCAGCTAACCCTCCTGGGTTGCCCTTGGGTTTATCATGGTGCCCTCTGACTCTACCATTGCCCAATTTGAAGACCTTCCAAACCTCCATTTTGACCTGCCCAGGATTTCTGTGGTTGCCACTCCTGCATTTAACACCAGCCATTGAGCCGGCTATTAGCTTTGATTATTTGATTGTTTTCCTGTTTAGGCGTTGTATATCAGGTGTCAATGTGGCCAGGAGGGCAGCGCCTAGAGGACTCGTGATGCAATAATAATTACGAAATGTAGGAACACTGCTGCCACTAGAATGTCCCCTCTAGTGACAATGGAATATAAATAAGCAACAAAAATAGTGTAGCAGCTTCAAATAGCAGGTACAAATTGGTAGAGAGCACCTGAATCCGTCAGGCCCAAACTCCAACAATCAACATGTGCGGTGTGATTCACTTAGGTCCCAGTAAATGCCAATATTCCTGCTGCCCTTTGCTCCGCACCATCAAAGGAACACTGTAAACACGCAACTTAAATTGATGAATATGGTTCACCAGTTGCAACTTTTTACTGAAGTGAAGTCAGCTCAATCCCAGTGGAGTCACCCTGTTCCTTTCCCAGCTGTGGTAACAGTTATGAGAAATAGCAGTAACAGTCAACAGGGAGCCTGTGTTCAATGGCCTTTTTCTTGATTGACTTCCCAGCAGGAGGAAGGTTCAGCAGCCAGTAGTGTCCCAGAAGTTTCAACAGAGAGCCACGATCAGGCTACTCTTCAGCGCCCCATCTCTGAGTCCCTAATCCAAAAACAAATTGCTAGGGGACACAGGGATGGGGCACCAGGTCCAGGCGGAGTTCCACCAACTCTCTATAAAGAAGATCTAGTATTCCGGGCTATCAAATTTTCACCGCTTTACTCATACATATTAGGAAAAAAACGCACCCCCCCTCATGCAGTGGTTCGAGGGGGGGTGATAAAAAGTCTCTCAGGAACTATTGTATGAAAGCTCTAATTGATAATGAAGCGAAGTATTTTGGAGGTGTGCTGATGTACTCATTACAATCATGGGGCCAGGACAAATAAAATTAAACCCCCAAAGCCGCTGGATGTAAGAAATACGTGGCATTAGGACTATTGTTAGCAGAATGAAGAGTTGCCTGCAGATGGGGGAGGGGACGGGCCCCTAAATTCAAGGATTGGATCCGAGAACTGGTATTCTGGTGGGAATAATCTTTGACATATGCAGAATTACTCCCACTGTCATCACACCCTAAAGATATTTGGGATCCACTAAAGTCGTACTTAATAATGCAGTCGTTGACTGATAAATAGATACCCAACATCATGAAAGGGTTAGGCAATATGCAATAGGAAGGATAAGGATGGGAGATAGAGCTGAGCCTGATTTGACGAGACAGCATGCTCCCCAATAGCGGATTGTTGTATTTGCCTATACTAGTGAAGTACCTATGCCAATGGACAACCATGCAAAAGATACTTTGCCTTTATTCATAGATGGAGAAAATGTAAAATGCAGGATTTGAATGCTAGACTCAAGTAGGCAAGAGATATGTATGTACTAGACTGTATGCAAAATGCACAACGCATGAAAAGATGAGATTTGCAAGAAGCTGTAAACATTGAAAATGCATGTATGATATACGAGCCGAAAGTGTACTGTTACTGTATTGTTGATTGCGTATTTGCTAAATACTAATAAAAAAGAATTAAAAAAAAAAAGAATCATACCTCCAAATCAAACTGGATTCATAAGGCATACAGGAACAGCAGTGAACCTTCTCTCTTTATTGATTGACCAGGCAGAATCTAACAATCATCCCGTATCTATGGCTTTCATAGACTATAAATCTGCCTTTGACAGGACTGATAGGAGGAAGCTTTGGCAGAAACTTGCACTTCTCAAAATCCTGGATCCCTTAGGTTAGGGCCCTGCAGTTGCTGCACCACGACATATGGGTTAGAATAAAAATTGGGGACAGATTGAGCTTGTCACGGCCTATAACTACCATGCAAGGCTTCAATCAAGGTTGTGTTCTTGCGCCTACCCTATTAAATTTGTTTCTATCTGACTTGTCTCCGGTCCTTAACCCAGTAAATTCCCACCCGCCCATATTGGGTGGCTTTTGCCTCTCAAACCTACTTTATGCAAACAACCTGGTCCTCATCAGTAAAACAAAGTTTGGTTTGCAACTTCTCCTGGACGCAACTGCCACATTCTCCAGTAGGAATGGTCTGCTGGTCAATAAAAAGAAAACCAAGATCCTTGTGGTTCGAGTTGCTAGAACACAAAAGCCAACTTGGTTACTTGAGCAGGAGAAATTAGAAGCAATCAACTGCCACAAGTAATAAGGAGTCCTATTTAACGACAATTATTATTATTATTATTAGATTTGTAATGCGCATGGCTGCCACAGCAACGAGGCGTCCCAGTGCAGCAGCGAGAACCCGAAACGAGAGCCAGAACAAGTCATCGTGGTTAAATGGTAGAAAGGGGGAAAAGCCACGTCTTCAGGGCCTTGCGAAAAGCCAGATGGCTAGGAATAGTTCTAACAGAAGTCGGGAGAGAGTTCCACAATTTAGCCGCCAGATGTCGAAACGAGCGCCCCCCCCCGCTCTGGCCCTCCACACTCGAGGGGCACAGACCAGGGCATGTTCAGCAGATCGCAGAGGGCGCTCTGGTACGTATGCCTCCAATAGATCCAGAAGGCACAGCGGGCCTGCTTTGCTAGAATTTTGTGTGAGATACACAATACTTTAAATTGAATCCGCTTACACACTGGCAACCAGTGAAGTTTAGGTAGCACCTGGGCGACCGAGCAATACTTAGGTAGTGACAACAAGATCCGTGCTGCTGCATTCTGGACCCTCTGGAGGCGGTTTACACTGGCCCTTGTAGCTCCCAAATAGAGGCAGTTCCCGTAGTCTAATCTAGCGAGAACAGACGCTTGGATAATAGTCTGCCGCACCGGAGGGGGAAAAAACCCAAGCAGTGGTTTAAGACTCTGCAGGAGACCAAAGCAGACCCCAGCAACGGCCTTGGTTTGTTTTTCGAAGGTCAGCCCTCGGTCAAACCATATCCCAAGGTTTTTTACAGAGTCCCTAGGGACTGGGGCAGGCTTCAGACGGTCCGGCCAATGAAGATCCGTCCATAACTCCCTATCCTTTCCAAATAGCAGAATTTCGGATTTCCCGGAGTTCAGCTGAAGGCAGTTTGCTGCCATCCAGACAGAGATAGCCAACAAATCACCCCTGAAGTTGTTTAGGTTGGTGGGGCTTTTCTTAGAGAAGCTTATCATCAATTGAGTATCATCGGCGTATGATACCAATGACAGCCCCCTTCCCTTGGCCAGCACCGCCAAAGGGCTGACATAAAGATTGAATAATAATGGGCTTAGTATAGAGCCCTGTGGTACTCCCTGGTGTAGTGCACACTTTTGTGAGGAGAAGGGAAGTGCCAAGACCTGAAAAGATCTCTCTGATAAAAATGATGTAATCCAGGCCAAGGCCATGTCCCTGACCCCAATGTCCTGCAGGCGTTTCAAAAGTATTTTGTGAGATACCGTGTCAAATGCGGCGCTTAAGTCCAATAGGATCAAGGCCGCTGAGTTGCCTACATCTAGATGACTTTTAATAGTTTCTGACACAACCAGAAGCGCAGATTCCGTGCTATGCCGAGGTCGAAAACCATGTTGAGTGGGGTCGAATAAGGCGTGTTGCTCAACAAAGCCAGCCAGGATGAAGTTAACATGCGCCCCCGTCACATTGGCTAGAAAGGGTAATTGCGAGATGGGCCGAAAATTTCCTGGATCAGACGTGGCTAGGGAGGATTTTTTCAACAGGGGGACGACTTTGGCATGTTTCCAGGCTTGTGGGACTGATGCCGTAGACAGTGACCGATTGACCACGTCAAGGAACAGCTCAGAGATAGAAAAATACAGCTGACGGAAACGAGTGGGGGTCACTGGGTCAGCTGGAGAGCCTGATTTAATTTTTGAACATAGAGCCGCAAACTCCAGAGACGTAATAGGAGGAAATACCTCCAGACTACAGCCATCCATGGTCTCGCCCTCAAATGGGTCCACCTCTGCAGACAAGGGAGCTGCTTGTAAATCAGTTCCACCTTATTAATAAAATATGTGGCTAGCTCACTACAATGGTTATTGGAGGTGATTGGGGAAACCCCATTGCCACCGGAATTCTTCATATTGCCCAGTAAGGAAAAAATAGTCTTGGCTGGGTTGGAGCTCCCCAGAATTCTGCTGGCCACAAAGTCAGCCCGTGCTCTACGAATCTCTTTATGGTATGACTTAAGGGCTAATTGATATTCCAATTTGGCAGTCACATCATATGTGCGCCTCCAAACGCGTTCCAACCTTTTACAACCCTTTTTGGCTAAGGAGTGGGCTTCGTTAAACCACGGGTTAGATGGCCCGCGTCCTTTCCTTCCCCATTTCGCAGGGATGTAAGTGTCCAGGCCCGCCGTCAGCCAGTCCTGGTAACACTGATTCGCTGCATCAGCGCACACGGGTAGCTGTGATTGATGGCTAGATAACCAAGCGGAGAGAATCTCTGGGTTAAACCTATGCCAGGCGCGCTTTAAGGTCTTCAGAGGGCAGCTAGAGTCAACTTTAGTCTGAAATTGCAGGGAGAAGGAGACCAAAAAGTGGTCTGTCCATGCCTGTGGGACGGGAGAGCGCATTATGATTTGAGGGAGGTTAGAGATAACTGGTTCCAAGACATGGCCGGCTACATGAGTAGCTTCAAGCACACACTGCTTTAATTGAAAGGCTTCCAGGTCAGCCAAGAAACTACCAATCTCCGCCTGTTCGATGCTCTCAAAATGAAGATGACCCACTTTATTTAATAGTTCTTCCTTAAAGCTAGTTGCTGACCCGGCGGGCCTATAGATCAGGAGACCAGCCAATGAAAAGTTGTGTGTTAGCCCGATTTTAAACGAAGCGCATTCACAACCCACTATGGGTTCACTCTCCAAACTGACTCTATAAGCTTCCTTGACTACCATTGCCACCCCACCCCCTCTTCCCACCTCCCTATTCACAGATTTCAATATGTAACCAGGCGGGAGAGCCAGCCAGGGTATTGCTACGGCGTCCTGATTAAGCCAGGTCTCTGTAAGAAAGAGAGCATCTGGGGATTCATCAGTTAAAAGGTCGAAGACCTCAGCGTGATGTTTTGTCAGAGAGCGGCAATTGAGGCTTAGGAATTTGAATTGCTGAAACCCGGAGGGGCACGAAGTCCACTGTGCCGGAGACAGTTCGAACGGGCAAGACTTACAATGAAAAGGCAGCTCGTGAGGAAGCCATGGGGATGACGGACAAGTAGAGGTAGAAGCCAGGGCAATAATTTCTTCCCATGAATACACGATGGGATCAGGCATAGTAGCACCCACAGAACCTGCGCCCTGCGCCGGCCCGGCGCGGAGAGGCGCAGACGGGCTTGCCTTTGGTGTGTTAACGGCGTGCCCGCTGCGCGGTCGCGGCAATGTGCTCATTTATGTGCGTGTGGGAGGGTCCGGCCGGGCAACTGTACCGCCAACTTCCCCCCTGTCCAAGATGGCGAAGCTACTCCGACCGTCTCGGGGAAGTCAGCACAAGGATCCCAGTCTCTCCCACCGCCCGAGGAACACCCAAGCTGATGCAGGTTAGTTAAAAAGAAGATGAATAGAGGTTTGCTAATAAAACCCTGCGTATCAGTTAAAAAAATAAAAAGGAGTTAACAGAGGTTTTAAAACAAATGTAGTGTCACCAAATAAGCAATAAAAACAATACCAGTAACTGGCGTTTCACTCGCTCCCGGCTCAAGCCTCAGGAGCGGACTGCTAGCGCGGTCGCGGCAATGTGCTCATTTATGTGCGTGTGGGAGGGTCTGGCCGGGCAACTGTACCACCAACTTCCCCCCTGTCCAAGATGGCGGAGCTACTCCGACCGTCTCGGGGAAGTCAGCACAAGGATCCCAGTCTCTCCCACCGCCCGAGGAACACCCAAGCTGATGCAGGTTAGTTAAAAAGAAGATGAATAGAGGTTTGCTAATAAAACCCTGCGCATCAGTTAAAAAAATAAAAAGGGGTTAACAGAGGTTTTAAAACAAATGTAGTGTGGCCAAATAAGCAGTAAAAACAATACCAGTAACTGGCGTTTCACTCGCTCCCGGCTCAAGCCTCAGGAGCTGACTGCTGACAATGGTAGATACATGAGCCAGATGACTGAAATAAGAAAGAAGGGCACTGCACTATTGTTGACTCTTAGATCTGCATATACAAAATTAAAAGGCCCCACACTCGCGCTAATCATCCAAGTAGCGCAGGCGAAGGTACTTCCGACCTTAACATGTGGGAGTGAGGCACTGAAAGGACGGGAGAGTGCGATACTTGATAAAACTCTCACAAAGATTTACAGAACAGTTTCCAGCCCCTCCTCCACACATCACCAGCTCAAACAAGGCTGGAATTTGGAATATGTAGACAGGCGCTGGCCCATAAGGCAGCATTTATAATAAGCTGCCACAAGCTTAGGGCCCGAAAGGAAGGTACCCTGGCCTACCATTTATGGACTGAACTGGCCACAAAAGATAGGTCGGGCAGGAAACCACTACTTAAACCAAGCACTCAGCACACTTGGATTGGACACTACTTGAGACCTAACTACCAGCCATCAGGAATTCAAAAGGATGGCAAAAATCAGCACAAAATGACTTTCATTAATAGAAGATGAGGCCAGCCTCTCAGCACGGAAACACGGCTGAATAACATTATGCACTTACACATACCTGAAACGTCAGAGGTTCTTAAACAACCCCTAAAATGAAAGGACAACGTCACAGTTCATGAAGCTGAGGATGGGGGTAATCCCTATCCCATGTCACCTCCCAGCTTGGAAAAGGGGCAAGGAACAGGCAATGTGGCGGCTTTGCAACCAGCAAAAAGAGGACATAATACATGCACTGTGCCGTGCCACACCTTTCTAGAGGATAGGAGGGCTTTGCTACGAAGGGGGTGGATTGCTAAAGATATAAGATTCTGCAGGGAAGCAGTGCTTGCCTGTTTTGACCCATCTAAAATCATGCTAAATTGTGCCTTGGTCAAATTCATTCACCGCTTCTCCAGGAAGATAGAGGCCCAGGACCATGCAGGCTAAGTGCTGAGTAACCAATCGGCCATTACCAGGCCCTGTAATCCCCTGCCTCGATTACATCCCCCTAATGTCATCCCACCTTCTTACCTGAGACCATTGGACACGCCCTAGCAGTCACGATTGGGCTAGGAATCGCAGGTGTCTAGTTAAATTAACAAACCTTTCTATTTAAACCTGTCTCACTCTTTTATCAGTGTAACAATGTGAACTCCCCGGCTTCTTTTAGCTTTACACATGGACTCATATTGTTTTAAGTGTCTTTTTTACAAAGAGGCAACTTTTATGGAATATGTACATTTGGACTTGACGCCATTTCCTTATGTTGCAAAGGTTTTAATTAATCACGCAATAAAGTCTTTCTATAGCAAAAAAAAAAAAACGTCCTGGTTTCACACATCCATGTGGCGGTTTGCCATCGCATGCCGTGTGCCGCAACAGCCCTTCACACTCTAGACCAGGGGTACTCATAGTACGGCCCGCAGGCCGCCAGCGGCCCGACAAGCCTTTCTTGGCGGCCCGCGGACCTTGCAGACATCCTACCAGTGTTTTTTTTTTTTTTTTTTAAAGAGTGTCCTGTGTCCGCAAACACTGCCGGTTGCAGCAGTGCTCTATGGGGGCCGGGCGATTCCAGCGAAGGTCAGAGTGGAGATGCAGGGGCGCTAATAAGTGGTGAAATACAACAATGCCTCATTAACATGTAAGTGGTCTTTTAAAGACCTGTGAAGTACTCGGGTGCGGCCCGGCAGCTGTCTCAGCCCCAGCTGACACACACGCACACCAGGTGAGGTGACAGAGGGAGGGAGACACAGGGAGGCAGACAGAGGGTGACAGAGATAGGGTGACAGAGAGAGGGGGAGTCAGAGAGGGAGGGGAGACAGAGGGAGGGAGGGGGAGACAGAGGAAGGGAAACAGAGGGTGACAGACAGAGGGAGACAGAGGAGACAGAGAGAGGGAGGGAGACAAAGAGAGGGAGGGAGACAAAGAGAGGGAGGGAGAGGGAGACAGAGGGAAGGAGAGGGAGGGAGACAGGGAGGGATGGAGAGGGAGAGGGACACAGAGAGGGAGGCAGAGACAGAGGGAGGGAGGGGGAGGGAGACAGAGGAAGAGGGAGGGAGAGGGAGGGAGACAGAGGGAGGGAGACAGAGGGAAACAGGGAGAGAGAGGGAGAGAGAGGGAGACAGTCAGAGTGAGGGTGACAGAGGGTGAGAGAGAGGGAGTGAGATAGAGAGAGGGAGACAGTCAGAGTTAGGGTGACAGAGGGAGGGAGGGAGAGAGAGAGGTGTGTGTGTGTGTGCCGGGTCTGGTGGCTCAGTGGACGAAGGCGTCCGCTGCAGGGACCTGTGTTCAACCTCATGGTCAGTTTTTTTGTTGCTCTAGACCCGTCCCCCTCCCCCACTGACCCCACCGGTGCAGCCCTCGGCCACAAACCACAGTGTAAACTTGGCCCCCGAGAGAAAGTTTGTGAGTACCCATGCTCTAGACCTCCCTCAGCACACTGTTATGCTTCCCCAGTGGAACGGGCATGGCCGGGTCACAGCGAGAGGCCAGTGATGAGCAGAAAGCACAGCAAGAGGTTCGGATAGGAAGGTAGCTTTGGCTGCTCTACCATTCTTCCAAGGACTGAGGTAAATCTTTCCAGCTGTAAAAACTCAGCATCTCCTCGTGGCATTTCTTACTGCCTGTGTAGGGAGAGACTAGAGGGTGGGAGATCAGGGCCACATATCTGAGGGCTAGAGGTGAATATTGCAAGAGCTATGGGCCTGCACAGAGCTCCTAGCGGTGTTCTTCCTGCCAGCTGCCAAATTGTCCTTTATTTTAATGTTCCTAAACACTGTTGTGGCTGAGTCACAAAAACATTTATAACTACGAAAAGTAGTACTACAGGCGTACATAGTATATATTTGTGCGCCCATTTGTGAATTTCCCCTGAAATGTCTCACTCCCTATTTGTGAAGTTGCAAACAGTCCTTTCTATTTATTCTAACTGTATATGAATATGACCCCCATTTTCCAATTGTATTTCCATTTGTGATGTTGTGGGGCCAATTCATAAAGTCTTGTAAGTGTATGTACTGGAGTACTGTTTCATGTACTCTTACATGCCTTGGTGAATTGGCCCCACAGTGTTAAAGAAGCTTCCAATACTATAAATGTAAATATATGTCCCTAGATTTTGTTCAATAAACAAACTTTGCTCCCCACACCATACTCACTGCAGACGCTTAGAGTCTCCAAATTGTAAGAGACCCAGAGGGTTCTACGACCTAGCACATACATGCGAATGAATATTCTAAAAGGTAAGGCAGTTCATTTGTGTTCAACAGATTCAATAACCTGCCACACAGATCTCACAACCTCAAATACAGAGAAAATACCAACAATACAATTGAAACTTTAATTAAATATCATAAAATTACATAATATATGACAATGATTACACAATGTATGTTATGAATTAATTGGACATGGTAATGTGTGGAGAGATATCCCAATGCACTCTCTAATGCAACTAGAAATATCTCCTGACTTACAGTCAGAATATCTTTTCTACTCTGTATCAATTAACCTAACATACTCATCCTGGGGCACATTTTCTCCATCTACCCGCCTCTTGCTGGACTTTTTTCAAATTCGATTTTCTGTAATCTCTACTGTCCCAATTCCTTATTTAAATGACTGTTCAATTAAGTTCGTTACTTTGACTTCAATTCATGAAACCTAAAATAGCATCTTCAGACACTTGGGGGCATATTTCTGAGCCCATTGGGAAGTGTAGAATCACTCTTTGTGAGGCAATGGAGGCACAAACACCCAATTCATATTCATGAGGCCACGCAAAGCCACTTTGCATGGCTTTGAATTGCCTCATAAATATGGAGTAAGGCAAGGCAGCTCTGATCGCTGTGTTGCCTTACTCAGCGCAAGAGAGGCATTGCATGGGTGTTGTGCTTCGTGTTCCCACTCAGCTCCCTTGGTTTTTGACACTTTCCCAGTTTTAGGACTTGTAAACCTGGGAATATGTCATAATCTTGCCTACTGAGGTGAGGGTTAACGAGACGAAACATCTTTATTTCTCCTCTTTGTTTCTCTTTCTATGTGTGCTGCATTCTATGGGTTGTTTTTGTGCAGAAAGGTCCCCTCTCCTGCACACAAACAATACTGCTGACAACACAGGCACTTGCAATAAGGTGCAAGGGTGCCTGCGTTGGTGCTAGGTCGCCAAAACAGCGTCAGTGCAGAGGAAAAGGGCAGGTATTAACTGTATTGGATAATTACGGTGCATTCTTGCCCTTTCCCAGTGGCACAGGGCAACACAGCAAGGGAACTTGCTTCACTGCCCTGCACCACCAATCCAATAAATATGCCCCTTGCTGTTTATTCAAGGCCACTGTCCTTCTTACTATGAACCTACATTCACCTCCTTAAATGGTTTAAAATGTTAACACTTAAACTTCTTGCGTATATAATAGTCTATTGATGCCTTTACCTCTGGCGTTGATCAGATCAAATCTATGTACCTTTGAATGTTGATATACTTTCTACACACCTATCTCCACCAACTTACCAGGACCATTTAATCTCTCCTTGAACCCTCATTTAGCACCCAAATCATGCTGACAACCACTGATTTCTCAAACATTTTCACTTCACAATTCGTCTCATATTCCTCTAATCTTATCCACCCGCCCCCTTTACTCCCAGTCCCTTAAAAAAATGGCCATATGCTGCCTCTTGACAATTGCCCTCCCCACCCAATACAGAAGCACCCAGCCTGAAAGCAACTACTATCCCATCTGGTAAAACAATCACTACTTACCCTTTTTAAAAGCCATTGGATAAACCAACTAACCTCTTCTTTTTACCCAATGAGTTGCTGTATACCCGGTACACAATGAAAAACCATTGCAAGGTGTAGCTCAGTGTTTGGCTCTTGGTACCTTGGCTTCTTGGAGAACCTACAAGCCCTATATATCCTCGCTACCAAAAGGGTTCAGCGGATGTAACAGTATATTGCTTTTGAAAATATGCCATAATCAGAGGTTACATGTGAAAATGTAGGACAAATGGCTGTTTTTTTAACTCAATTTCAAGTTTTTTTTTTATTTCAACTGTAACTTTCTATAGGAAAACCTTGAAGTATCTACACAAATGATGCCTTGGTGAATTCTGAATAGTCTACTTTTCAGAAACGTATATCTTTCCGGCATCCACCATTGGTTTCACACTCATTTCTACCACTAACTGGAAGGAGATTGAAAGCACAAAAATGGGAAACATGGGCTATGTCCCTGTAAAATGCCAAAACTGTGTTGCAAAATTTGGTTTTCTGTTTCAAGTCTGCCTGTTCCTGAAACCTGGGAAGAGGGTGCTTTCCCGCAAATGGCTGATGCCATTTGAGGGAAAAACAAAGACAGACGCTTTCTTCTGCAGTACTTTTTTCCCATTTTTCCCAAACCCCCAAAATGTAGCTGTATTTTGACTAATATCTTGGTTCCCTTCAGGGGAATACACTTACATTGGATACCTTTAAAATCCCCAGAACGTTGGGAAAAAAATTGGCATGGATACCTTATGTGGATAAAAAGTTATGGGGGTCTGTTAGAAATGAGATTTCTGGTTGGCTAGGGCATGCGCCTAAGCCAGGCAGAAACCACCACACTAGTCAAGGCAAGGGAGTTACAAACCGAAGATAACCCCTGCTCATCCCCTTGGTAACTTGGAAAAGCTGTGAGGCTTATCCCAGAGGCAATTTGTAAAGCTTTTGCGCAACACACTTACACAGCAGCAACACACTAGGCACAATACAAAGAAACTCCACACAAGGTTATGTGAAAATAGCCTTTGTATTATCCTTAAAACACATTAGAACATATTCACATATATACACTGTGCCACCTGGCATGACTTTACAGAGATTACATACACCACAGGGCCAATCGGGCACTGTCATAACATCACAACTCATAGTTAGAGAAGACAACCAGTAACTACTGGCAACATTGCAAAGCGTAATCAGCAACGGTGCACCATAATCAGTTATAAGGTGCACACATCACCTGTGCACTAAAGCACATTACATTCCCTCAGCAGAAGCCTTACAGTAGGGGTCACCCTGAGCATAACACATTATGCATAACATCAACAGCCGTGCACCATAGTAACACCTGCCACAGTGCACATCTCCTTAGCCCTTCTCAGGCATAAATGTAATTGCTCATATGCAACAATATCTCTAGGAGCCCACTGACCTCCAATCGGCAGTCCCAGCGCCTCCGTGCTCACCACCTGGACTGCGTGGTGATTTCTGTGGAGGTTCCTTCCTCCACCAAGGCTTGGGGGCCTCCTTCGAGGTTTACCCCGAGCTTCCAAGATCCACAGCAAGGCCTTTGCCCCAGAAGTAGGGCTGTGGGGCCATGTATTACTCCGGCAGCTTTTTACTACCATTCGGGGCAGCTGCTACCCTGGCCCTGCGTGATGACCCCGACTCAGCTCCTCACCTGGTTCTTCTTTTCGTTACGAGCTGGGAGAGGGGGAGTGCTGCTTTCCCCAGTGCAGACAAATCAAAAAGCTCCTGCACCAACGTTGCGGCGCGTCCGGGATCCTCCAGGATCTCCCAGACTGCCATTGGCCAAACTTCCGAAGTAGAGATGCCAGTGCCTTCTCAGCCGCATTGAAAGCGCGTCGAACACCTCGCCCACAAGTACGCAACAGCCGCCTGACTTCCGGTTGCAGGCACATTCTGCCCTCAGCGTCCGGAGCTCTCAATGGCTCCAGTCGTCGCCCCAGAGGCTGTAGGCACACTTCCGGCCTTAGCAACCACACGGGGCTCTCCTTCTGCTTATAGGAGCCCCACCCACAGTCAGGCTTTCGACACTGCCTGACTTTTGCTTTGCGGCCGTTCTCACCGTAGTCGCTACTACTGGTGAGCCTGATTATAGCTATTGCTAAAGGTTCTTCCACAAGCAAAGGATGGCCTTATACCATTTCTGAGTTGGCAGAATTGTATTCAAAGTTGGTGGAGAACTTCTCTGCAGAGACATCTGATATGAGGGAATTATTGAAAGGAACTCTAAGTTTGAATGGTCTGAATGCCATAATATTTATTGAAATTAAGAATCCAATCAATAAAGCACACAATTTACAAGGTTTTGATGAACCCTCTACCATTATTTTTTTAACAACTGATGCAAGTGGCAAAGGGTTAGGTGATGTACAAATTAATAAGCCTAGTAAAGAGGTGATACTTGCTG
This sequence comes from Triturus cristatus, assembly GCF_964204655.1. Lineage (NCBI taxonomy): Eukaryota > Metazoa > Chordata > Amphibia > Caudata > Salamandridae > Triturus > Triturus cristatus. Next base: position 656,129,383 of record NC_140587.1, on the reverse strand, counting down.
TTGCCTCTTGTTCATTTTCATCAACAGAAGAAAGTGCTCTGTTATAGAGATTGAGACATTAGTTTGTGTGAGCACTTGAACATTTTGGAAACATTTTGTGAGGAAGAAATTTTATTTTAAGGTGTGATCGCAATCATTTAATACAACTGTTATCCATAGAAGCATTATTTAGGGCTTCTGCAAGAATTGCCAGAGTTTTTGTGTGGTTGCAGGATATTAGATATATGGCCCAGTGTGTTCCTGCAGCAAAGAATGTTGCAGCTGTTCTTTTAAGTAGGCTGGCTTTACCTCTTAAAGAGACTGACATGGACCCATGGATTGAGTACTGTATAGCAGGAGTGTTTCAAATTGGCAGTGCTAAAATGATAAAATGATAAAGTAGATCTAAAAGAGAATTTGAGAGTATTTGGGGGAAGTAAGAAACCAATCGAGTGCAGAATTCGCCCAACTGGAATCAGAAAGATAATTATTGCTCTTTATCATGAAGGACACTCTGCTTTTACTCTCACTGACCGCAATGTAAAAGACCAATATCGGTGGCCCGAAATTGACCTTGTGTCAGAAAGATTTGTTGGGTCATGCATAGACTGTGAGAAAGCAATAGGCCACACAAAACCTTAAACCCGCCCATGAGCTGGTTAGGTTGTCCGCAACGCAACTTATCTTGAGAATATATAGCTGTGGATATTATGGAAACTATATCATGGCATGATCTAAGTAGCAAATGCAGCATTGTGTTGATTGTTAGGTTTTCAAGATAGATTGAATCGTGCATAGTAGATAAAGTTCACACAAAAAATGAAATCAAATTCTTAGATGAAGTCTTTTTAAGAGAAGAATCTCCTGCATCTATTATTTTAGATACTGGTGTACAATTCAAATCTGAAGAGATGATACATTTTTCGAATCATAATGGTATTACACAGACATTTTCTGCACTTTACCTTCCTATTAGTTATTGTGGAAACGGATAGCAGAGTAATAAAAGCAATAATACAGCTGGCTAATAATGGCAACACAATTTGGAACAAGGAATTAAAGAGAATGCGGTGGCCATATGCAGTAAATCTTCTTTATTTTATAGGGGAGAGTCCATCTACCTTCATGAGTGGGTGCATTCCATATTTCAAGGTTACCCTTGATGGATAAAGAGTGGTAAGTTGGTAAGAGGTAGTGCTGAAGTGGTGAAAATTCACATTCTTTTTTCTCAGAATGAAAATTGTTAAAGTTATAAAAAATACTGTGAAATTGGAAGATGGCAGGATGTCGCATGGAAGTGGTACTGCTGTTGAAAGACATTGTAGTTTTGGTATGAAACACGCTCCTGGATGTGAATTAGTACCAGTTAGTAATTATTTATGTTTAGACACCAGGAGTAGTGATTTTGAAAACCAAAGGGAATTGCCTGCTCATGACTTCCATGCTTTAACATTTCGGTCTGATTTATTGACTGGTTTATTAACGGAAGGGAATAGAGGGAAAGAAATACGTCTTGAGCAGAAGAAAGTATTAGAACTATTACAAATGGAAAATTAATAAGGAAACCAAAAACTGTAGAAGCATATGATTGTACTTTTTTTGTTTTGTTTTTTGTTTTTTATGAAAAGAGGGGATGTATGTAATGCATGTTCGTTGCGTTCATATCGTTGGTGTTTTAGGAAGGCAGAGCGGTGCAATGCTCTTTCTTTGCTGTTCCATAGTCCATGTTGATTATATCGGCAGACTTGGAACGTGGGGAGATGGATCACCAAGGGGAACAACCTTTACAACGCAACTTTTACAACGCACTACCATTACAACGAAACTATTACAACGCAAATGCTGTGACAACGCATGCCATTACAACGCAAGTCTTTACATCGACTTGCACTAGATGGCGTGCTAACATTAAAAATAGTGTAGTTTACTTTCCAAACACCTTCCCTACTGCAACGTGGACTGGAGTTAGAATAGTAAATTACCCTTTTTTAATGTTAGCACGCCATCTACTGCAAGTCGATGTAAAGACTTGCGTTGTAAAGACTTGCGTTGTCACAGCATTTGCGTTGTAAAAAATTCGTTGTAACAGCATGCGTTGTAAAAGCATGCGTTGTAACGACATACATCCGATCACCAAGGCACAGCTGATGCTGTCGGTACCTTGGTGCTCACCCGCTAAGGGCCTATTCAAGGAGGTTGTCACAGATAAAGATATCTACAAATCTGTATCATTCGGTGTGAGCAGTTTATTACAATACCTGTTAGTTTGCCTACAAGTGCCCTAACTCCTGTGCTGACTGATTTTAAGAGCCACTCTTTCCTGGAGTGTACAGCTCTTTTATTGTAACGCGTACGCTTGAGGGTTTATTTTCCATTTCCTACTTTCATAATACAGTAATTAGTGACACCAACTCCCTGGCGACGCTGTGCACTGACTGAGTCGCTCTCTGCCCAAACAAAGCTGTATTGTAAACAATGATAAACACTCGACTCTTCGTTTTATGAGCGTCTTCCGTCCATAGTACTTTCCCCAGTTTTCCTCACGTACCAGGGGACGGGCCTCCTTTGATCTCTTCCGGGCACCCACGTTTCGCAGCTAGAAGGTTGGTTTGGCATCATTTAATCTGATCTATTTTTCTGCACAAAACGCTAGCGCTTTCTGTTTACAAATGAAGTAAATATTTATTTCTCTGCCAGCATTCAGTCACTACTTTGCCCTGTTACGGCTCTCAGGGATGTATCACATCACACAGTCCTCTGCAGTCCGGAAAAGCAAGAAAACAGGGCGGCTACCTTTCCCACGTGAACAAAATGCCCTTCTTTTGGGAGGCATTCATGCCTTAAGCACACGGCACTTCTCTTTGGGAACAGGGCGACAGCCTGCAGCTTCACAGTGAGATCGGACATGTTCGGGATAACAATAACATTGATTTGGACGCCTGGTGCCGAGTCCTACGTGCAGCCAAATTAGTTGTGCTGGGTCATGGTGCCACATTGCAAAGGTACGTTGGCACGGAGCACAGCACTCTCGTGGCATAGGCATTAGGCAAGGAAGTAGACTGCATCCTCACTCATATTTCAGAGATCTGATTGAACATAATTCATCAAGGAAAAAACTGAAGACTAGGATGTATGTTCCCAAGAAAATATGCTCTTGTTCATAACATAGGTGGAGATGATTGAAAGGGCTTTAAGTCTTATTTTGTGGCTGATTTCCCAAAAAGATCTTGCATGGGAAGTTAACATATGAGGCGAGGGTAAATTGAGGTGTCATATTTAATTAAACTTGACTTTATTCTGATATCAGTGATTATTAACTGGGCCAGGCTGATGAAGACAGCTGCATAGGGGTGCGGACGTCGATACAGAACAACTGGTAATGTCTGTCTTGCATCAGTCTGCACCTCCTTCTTCGGCTCTTAACTCCCCCCCCTTGCAATTTTCCCTATTGTGGCACGTGGCCGACAGGCTCTGTGGGCACTCCATGGTGCAGGGTGATGGGGCTTGAACCATTCCAATCTGCTCATGGATGTAATGGCCGTGCCCGATGCCAGGCATGCATTCATGGTATGCTTTCTCTTCTTCCTGAAAACCCTGTCAATGATGGAATCTTTGGTCTCCGGCATCTTGGACCTCTTTTTTCAGTGGTTAAGCAGGAAACCTGCTGTTATATAACTACATGTCTTCTGCTGTTTTTCACTTCACATGATAGTCAATGTTGTACCACACCCTAAGTAACAGCTACCAAACAACTTTCATTGAACCCAAAGCTCGTCTTTTATATGCTGGTCCTGATAGGCACAGGTTTGGCCACACCCAGTTTGTGCTTTATCTGCCTTGCTGTTGACAGTGAGTGATGAGCAACGCCCTGATCTCCTCCTTAAAACCTGTCTACCATGAGTGTAAAATCTGCGAAGCGGGCCACACCATCTGCTCTAATGCTCAAGGACTCAGAAGAGCCCAACATCGTCCTTTATACGTTTTGCAAAGATCTCTCAGTTGTGGGAAGTAACTTAACATAACGTAACATGAGGTAACGTAACGTAAACATAGCATAACGTAACGTCTTGTAATATAAATAATGTGATAGCATAATAAAACAATTTTCTATTCATTCAGCAACCTTTTCCCCAAAAACAGTGGCGCAATGTAGTGCCCCTGGAAAGGAGGCATTGAATTAAGGAGAGTGCCTAAAGGAAAGGAGTGTGACCAGATACTACTGAATATCGACCCCCAGAAGTGTAGATTTACTAGTCCTAACTCCACATCTGCATATCTTTAAGATATATGTCCTACATGTCCCATGTGGGTACATATATGTGGAGTTTGATATAGAAAATCCAGACCAACTTACCTGTTGATATTTGAGTTTTTACACTTTGTCCCTGGTATTCTGGGTGTTTGATATTCTGCTTTCTATATTCAGAGGAGCTTATTTACAAGGCACTTGCGCCACTTTTACGTCATTTTAAACATGGGGAAAGTGACGCAAAAGTGGCTCAAGGGGCTTGTAAATCTGCCCCAAGGTATATAAAATGGAAGAATGTCCAAAGAGTCCAAGTTGATCGGCAAGAGCTCTTCCGACCATGGCAGACAACATCCTACACTTTATACTAGAACAGACTAGAACAGAGTGCCATGAGGTGAAAGTTGGAGTACGACCGAGAGGAGAACTAAGCGGACAATGAACACCATGATCCAGATGAATTCCCTGGAATTTGATTACCAGACACCTAACAACCGAGTGCACAATGAAGCCTCAGATGGACATTTGAAAGATGATATAGGGCCAGATGTATGAAGGTCCTGTTTTGTGGTTTCCTAATTGCAAATCTTTGTGATTCGCAATTAGGAAATCGCAAAACGGAATGCATGAAAGTGTGTTTAACACTTTTAGGGATTCCTAGGGGATCGTAAATGACCTACCTCATGAATATTAATGAGGTAGACGCGACCCCCATAGGAATCGCAAAATAAAGCAATTATTTTTTTCTGAAATGAAGCCCCTTTTCCTTAAAGGAAAACGGTATGCGTTTAAAAAAAGAAAAGAATTGCTTTCTTTTCATGTTTTAGGAGGGGGCAGTGATCCGTGGGACCACTGCCTGCTCTTACAAAATGATTTTACTAACATTCACAAAGGGGAAGGGGTCCCTTGGGGACCCCATCCTATTTGCAAATGCGTTACCACCTACTTGAAGTAGGTGGTGAAATGCGAATGTTTGGCGACTGCATTCACGATCACAAAACATTCATGCATACCGTTAGGTTTCGCTATTTGCAAGGGACACCCTAAATACACCCCTTCCAAATAGCGAATCGCAAACCCATTTTGCGATTAATCACAAAATTGGGTTTGCTGCATCAGGAATGCATTTTTTGCAATCGCAAACGAGTGATTCTGCGAATCGGCCCGTTAGCGAGGAGCAAAATGCATGATGCATCTGGCCCATAGATATTTACGCACAGAGATAGCTACCTGCCCTTAGTGATCATTTTGATTCTTAAGGGAGGAATGTCCTACGACTGTGTTAAATTATTTTCGGGGTTTTTAATTTTTTGCATTAATAATAACGATTAAAAATAGACTATCATCTCCACCGCATCCCATTCTATAGATGTTTACAGCTTAGGCATGCACTGACACCATATATCCGGTCCTTGGTGGATTTGCCGGAGTTTCACCCACTGGAGAGGCGTTTGATGATGGGAGACCTGGGCACCAACATTATTAGACAAATTTACCAAACACTGATCACACTTAGGCAAACTACATTAGGCACGCTACGTACGACATGGGAAGCGGACATTCCAGATCTCACGGCGTACAACTGGACCGAGGCCCTGGCAAGACCCCTCTGTGCCACTATCGCAACACGATACCGCCTAATCCAGTTTAAATATGTGCATAGAGGAGGGGACCTTTCTACATACAGTGTGGAGCAGTAGGGCACTTCAGCGACTTACCCTGGATCCCTAACTGTTCCTATTACACAGCACAGATGGGATTGGGGGAAACAGATATAAGCAACAACTCTTATTCCTGGGGCTCACATTGGTTATGCGGGACATAGCCCAGCACTGGAAGGGGACCTCTCCACCATCAGTGGGTGGTTGGAAGCGTGCCATGGACAGATGCATGGGGACGGAAATAGCAGTGTTCAGCGTGCAGTGCTGCCCACAAAAACATAAGATCTGGTCACGCTGGGCAGAATACAGGGGCATAGAGCTGCCCCTGCACAATCCCCAGCATCTTCCATCGAGCAGGAAATACACTCACACTGCCATAAACATTCCCACGACAAGCAGACCCTGCCACCTAAACAAACTCGACATGTATTCTTCACGGGGTGGGGTGAGGTGCATTGCCTGTGTCAGAGTTGCCTTAGTAGTTTTCCTTTATGCCTTTGCTGATGTTTTGAATTATCTGTACTATTCTGTAATATATTCTAATTTGATGCATGTAATGGCCACCCTGGCCGTGATGTACTGCCAAAAATATCAATAAAATTTGTTATATAAAAAAAAAAGAAGAATGATTACAATAACTTGTTCAAATTCAATTTTGCACAGATAGGCTGTAATAACATGATTATATTTGAAATTAATTTTGTATGATGTATAAAAGTGTGTTTATTAATGTGTTTTACTTTTGCCTCATTTTCCAGTTATATGCCATCGCAGACAAGATGGATGCCATTGCTGTCTCCCACTCTTGCCTTCTCCCATGCATGCATCTTCTACCCACAGGCTCTGCACAGCACAGTCAAGTTGATGTGTAATGGTTTATTTCCACTGTTATGATTACTTTGCAGTCGATTAATTTTCTCCTGTTGCCTATGTTTTGAAAAATTATCAAGGTCCCTTTTACTGCCTTGCATTGTGCATACTAGTTCATTTATTCGCTGAAAGTTCTATAGTTTATATGTTTCATATTTGTAAGAACATCTCCAGATGGTATTAGCATACAGGACTAAAACAAGCATTGGCATAGCCAATAGGTCTCGCCTTTGGGGCCTTATAAGTGTTTAGCCAGAGCTATTGACTTTGCCAATGTCTTTAAGCTGTGCTGTAGAGAAGTGTGGCTGATGTGCAGCATGCTGAAAAGTTATAATAAAAAAGTGTCAGAAGCATTTTTGTTTCCTTATATATGACCAAGAAGGCATTATGTACAACTGAACGACCATATTAAAAAAAGTATTTACAATAAAACATTTCCTCAGTTTTCTTTTGTTCTTGCAATGCTGGCAACTTTTTTCTGCCTCTTCCAATGGTTGTTTTTTAAAGCATTTTTTTGAGGGGGCATAAACAATCGGAGGGTGAAGGTTGGGAACTAGTACCTGTATTATAACAGTAACAGCGGCCAGACGCTAGGGGAGAATCAACAGATGCCAGAATCCGAGAGCAGGCTTAGGTGGTGCTGAGTGATGCTGAGGTGGTAGTGGTGGTGGTGACTGGTGTGGAGTCGATGCTGAGGTGATGCTGAATGATACTCAGGTCTTGCTGAGTGATGATTATGTGGTGGTGTACTAGTGCAAAGGTGATGCTGAGTGATACTGATGTGGTGCTGAGTGATGCTGTGGTGGCCGTGAGTGATGCTGTGGTGGCCCTGAATGATGCTGTGGTGGCCCTGAATGATGCTGTGGTGGCGTTGAGTGATGCTGTGGTGGCGCTGAGTGATGCTGTGGTGGCGCTGAGTGATGCTGTGGTGTCGCTGAGTGATGCTGTGGTGGCGCTGAGTGATGCTGTGGTGGCCCTGAGTGATGCTGTGATGGCGCTGAGTGATGCTGCTGTTGTGCTGTGCTGGCCTTCAACGAGTCCAGCATAACATTTAAATTATTTTGCACTCTGCCTTCTCTCCCGACCAATCTGCAACCCTTAAGTAGCTACCGTAAAATTCTACTTTACTCAGATTTATTAATAAAGTGCATAGTTAATTAAAGCCATTAAACTTGAAAACACATTAAAACCATGGCAATACAAATAGCGTAGTAAAACAGTTTGGATGTTAGGGTAAATGTTTTTCATGTCAGGTCGACATGTGGAGAGGTTCCAATGGACTAGCTAATTCAATTCATATATAATTTTCGGTCTTGCTCTCACCGGTGAAGGTCTTTACTATGCCATGAATAGCTGTACACATTTGACAACCCTTTGACTTTTACTCATTCTCTGCTTCTGGCCCTACTGATCTCCTCCTTCCCATCACTATGCCCATTTTAGCTCTTGCACTATTGTGTTTTCTGTTTTAACAAATTGGGGTCCTTGTGAGCACTAATAATTTCTAGGGAAAGTGCACAAGTGCTGCTTAGAGCAGTAGTACTATAGAAAATTGTTAAATAAAATGCAGGTGCCAAAAGCTAAAGGAGTTTAAACTATAGTAATCTGCTATACAGCACCAGTGATATTTCATGCATTTAAGTAGCTCTCTTGGCAGAGTAATTATTTCCCACTGTAGTTTCTGGTAGAAATGATCCTGCTCGTCAAGAAATGCTAAACATCTGCAAAAACGAGTCTGCTTTTAGAAATTCTTTTGATCGGAATTGTGAAGGGCCTATTACCACCCTGTAGTCACCTCGTAAGGTTTCCGAAAAGGATATGTATATATATTATTAGTAGGTTTCAATACAGTATTCGAAAGAACCCAGTGATAGGGAAACAGGCGATCAGAGAAGGAGGGTGCCTGACAATGTCATCACTGAGTATTACAGAGATAGGGATTCACCTGCCAGGAGGACAGGCGTCAAATTAGCTCAAATTAGAGGGTGCGTTTAGAAAGATAAATAAAGTATGACCATCAAGCCCTTTCATTGTGGTGAATCAGAAAAGATGGATAGTAAAAACATGTCTACCCAATAGCTTGAACTATGTGCAGACAGGCGAGATATAAATATGTCTAGCTTGGATAGAAGCTAGTGGAGATAAGCACAAACACAAATTTCACTACATCAGTATGTTAACTGATAAAAGTTTGCCACCTACTGGTGTCTCCTCCTGTAAAAAAAACAATTGTGTTCATGTATTCCACTCTTTAACTCAATTATTTGTAAAATAATCCCCTTTAAATCAAAATGGCTTCAATAAGAACAGGCATGTGCTTTGCAAATCTCAAGATCACCATGTGTGCAGCCAACTATCAGACTGGTTCCGTTTTAAAAACACAGTAAGGTACCTTTTGGCAAAGTAAATTAAGAACACACAACGTCGCTTGTCGATGCAACAATAATTAAAAACCAACAGAGTTGCATGTTCGCTGATGCCACACAAAACAATGGTGTTGAAGCATCTTTGTTGAAGCAGATGGAAAGGAGTCACCGGCTGGGAAAACTATGTAGAACCTCTCAATCGACTCCAGTATACCACGCGCCACCTGTTTTTTTTTAATATCCAAGCTAATTTCATTTGGACTTTATAGTTTAGTAAACATACGATTACTACTGTAGGGGCAGGGTGAAGTGGAGGGGGCCTTTACAGGGATATCACTTGCAGGATGAGTGCCTCAGGGCAAGATCAAATCTTTTGCTTTGGGATCGAGATGTAAGTCTTTGATGACAAGAAGAAAGTTGTGGTCCTTTTATTCACCGGACGCGCAAGTGTGCTGGCCAAAGAGAGGCAGGGTGAGAGCACGTGTCTCTTACAGGAGTAAGCAGTAGAGTAGGGCATTAAAGGGTCACGTTGCATCTTCTGGAGATTTGCTGGTAGTGGGAAGCAGGGTGCGAGCTCAGATCTTACCGAATGAGTTAACACTGAGTGCTGAATTGCAAGGAGAGCATACGTTCTTACCTACAGGGGCGTAGGAGCAGGTTACTCCGGAGCTGTATGCTGTCAAAGGGAAATGAAAGGACTGGGAGCTCAAAGAAGCATTGACAATGCAAGTATTACATGTGGTGTCCATGAGAACAACACAGACGTGAATAGTTACTGAAGGGAGGGGAAGGAATAACTGTTAGACACACAGCAGGCCAGGTAACACAAAAGTGGATATGATGGGACAGACAAGACAGCTGGGGAAGAATGTAGTGGAGAAAGCATGACCCGCTCTATACCTGCATTGGAGGTTGATCACGATGTCACAAATCCTAAGCTATAACTGATCAGTTAAAGGAGAGATGTTCACAGGGGTGGACGTCTGACAAACTACCTTCTCTGTGGTGGATTTTAAAACATGCTAATTTTTTTATTTTTGTACATACCTTCAATTTTAACACTTGTATGACACAGGTTAGTAAACTATGGCATAAACAAACTTTATTAAAGCGCACTCTCTTGCAATTGTACACACTAATTCAAGACACACTGTGCTTAGGTAACCGGAATAGGAGGATCATTACTAACATTCACATTCATGTCTCATTGTTTGACTGTAGCCTCTACCTCCAGCAGCAATGGGAGACAGACATTTACAAGAAGGGTGTGAAAAGGAACAGGAGCCACATGTTCTTGTACCACATTAATAGCAACAGAGAAGAAATGTAATCACAGAATGAAAGCAGAACATGTTTTTTAGAGCTACGATGTGGTGAGCAAGAGGCAACATGGGCATACAGCACCTCCCACAGGATCCTTGCTGGAGTCCTTTGTAGCTGAGAAGGACATTAGCGCATGACCTGAGGTGGGGGGGTGGGGGCAATATGGAGTCCAGAGGTCATTGCCTGATGTCAGGGGACAAACAACAGGCCGAGGTATGACAGGATGGCTGATGCGGTACAAGTTAGGCATTGGCCATGGCAATCTGCACCTTGACTTGCTCCATGATGATGCCCGGGTCCACCTTCCCAGAACGCCCTGCCCCCACCGGGGAAAAGTCAGACGAGAAACCGTCCATTTCTGCAGGCATCAGGATCAAAGTCACAGCATGAAACGGAACACTCCGCGAAACCGGAAGAGCAGGGAGGGCATTTCTGGTCACTACCATGCTGGGAGGTGTAGTCACGAGCAGTGAGGATTACGGCAAACAGAGCCGCGAAAAGGTAGAAATAGAACAAGCACAAGCGCGCGCGCGTGCACCTAACGCGGCAGCAGGGGGAGGGGGAGAGGAGGGGGCCTGCGCCGAATTCCCTTGCGGGAGCGAGCAGCAAGACACGATAATTGCTATCATATGGCGCCGCTGCTCGCTCCCGCAAGTGAATTACCAGACATGCACGCAAAGCTGTGCCGATTGCTAAAGGTCTTTTTCCTAAGTAGCGCATGCGCGCTGCGTAGGCGAGACCTAAAAAAAAAAGAAATGCAATAAGGCTTATGTGCTAAGGTCCAGCAATGACCAGCCTGATTTGCGATAAGATCACAAAACAGGTGATAAGGCGCGTTAGCAGTAGGAAATTAACACCTGCTCTGACCTGGTGAAAAGTCAGACTACAACCTGCACCAGAAAAGGGAGCCCAGACCACAGCCACACCTGAAGAACAACAGATGCCATGGATACACTGATCATGCAGCTCGGAGCCCAACAGGACCACAACACCCTCTGCCACTACCCCCAGGACCCCCCGTATGTATCCCCCCTACCCCCCTCCCGGACCAACACTGAGGCAGCGCAGACAAAGACAACGACCTCCTGAAAAGGCACCAACCTCACAGACCCAACACCAAGGAATGTCATTGCCCACCACAGGCTCAAAAAGACAACCATCCTATGCATCCTGACCACCATTGCCCACAGGCTGATGGTACCAACACAGCGGACAACCAACACCCCTCCACAGACAAAGCTGCTGGCTGTGCTGCATCTGTTGGCCCTGGGACCTTCCAACCAAATGCCAGAGTCGGATGAGTCTCACAGCCAGCACAATCCAAGTCCATGACAACTGTCTCAGATGCCATCATCAGCATGGTATCCTATACTCCCCCCACACTGCGCATGAACAGCTGGAGACCAAGCAAGGTGTCTACGCCATAGCTGCCTTCCCGCACGTGTCAGGGGGGAATTGACAGCACACTTGTCCTACTTGTGCCCCCTGGTGACACTGCACACAATTACCTCAACAGAAAGCACACGCATTCCATCAAATTGCAGGCAACAGTGAACCACCTGGGAATCACCACCAACGTCGTCGCCAACTACCCAGGCAGTCTGCATGATTCCTACCCCTACCCACAGTCCATCACCAACCAGCGCTAACAGGATGGCACCCATGGATATGCACTGCTCGTTGGCAAGTACCAAATAAACACACCACACCCCCCAGCTCCACAATCAGGCAAATCACAACTCTGGGAATGCACATGTCACAGACTCACATCCAACGTGCCAAACAACATGCCCACCCACCAGACACAACAGCACAACTTACTGTGTTAACCTAGGCAAGCCATATACATGAGTCATCAACTGCATGGCACCTCAGCCACACAATAGCGGAATGTGAGGAGAGGTGGGAACCAGGCATGTTCGACGTAGGCAAGTGACCCCTGAATGAGAAGGTACACAATGCCAAGTGTGGCAGAAATGTGCTGGACAGACCTCAGTATGTAGACCACAGACATATCCATGTCTACATGCACTGCTGGTGTATGGAGTTTGGCGGACAGTCGACGCAACCATGTCACCCCAGCCAGTGGGGAAGATCGTGGAAATGTAGCTTGTGACGTCCCCCCTTGTAGGCGTGTGCGGAGTGGGCTGGCCCGGCGTACGTCAGGCCAGCATAGGGGTGTGAATAAAAAGCACGTAGCTCTGGGCGTGGTTCTCTTCCGGAATGCCCAACGTCTCTGCCAGGGCTGCACCTCCCAGCCCACCACGAGGCTGATGCCGTCGCCGTGAGCGGTGCTGCCTGCGATCCTGTGCGCCTGCTGCACCCCAGCCCGCTTGCCCCTGACCCGTCATGCCCGCCTCCGCGCAGGCAAGCCTCCCTGCACGCCTACCGACACTGGCGTGTGTCAAGGAGGGCCCACCACGTGCTGGCGCAAGCCCCAAGCCTGAGGCCCGCGAGCTTAGCAGCCTCCTCAGACCATCACAGCCTCCGCGACACATGACCGCTGTGCTACTTTCTCGTTTACCTACTCCACTGGCCTACACAGCTGCCAGGTCGGTCACACATTTGGAACTGAGTCTTGATTGCGCAATGGCACACACTTTATGGCTGTGTTTATGTCACTATACTCCCTTCGAAGTGGTGTCACCAACGCTGTGCATAGTATCTTGCACGACACCTGCCTGTGGTCCTTTTCTGACTACTGCCTTCGGGCTACACTGCGGTCGAGTAGGTTACACAGTTGGAACTGAGTCTTGATTTGTGAATGGCCAAGTTCTTATCATTGAACGCATGGAGAGGAGTATGAGGAAGACGTGGTGCAGTCCGGAGGAGAAAAGGATCCTCGATACAGAGGTGATCGAACACTGCCAACCACTGCTCTGGTGTCACTAACTCTGTGCATCACGAGCCGACACGTGGCTGTGGGCCCCTGCTGACCCCTGCCTCGGGCCTACACTGTTGTCGAGTAGGGCACACATTGGGAACTCAGTCTTGATTTATTTATGGCATCTTTTATATCTTTGTACTGGCCTCATCACAGACTGCACACCCCTTCATCTCCGGTGCCACTAAGTCTGTTCCCCGACAGCCATGGACACTTACTGTTTGAACTTTGTTGGCGACTGAGTATGGACTGGGGGTTGTCTTCATCATCATGTCGGTGATTCTGTTTTTATGGCAAAAACAAGGCTGTAGCATTCCACTCCTCAATTTGCCGCTTCCGAATGGCTTCTACCCTCTGCATCATGCCCTGGAGGACACCTTCCACAGTCCCCCGCAAGCCTCCACCACATTCACCTCGGACATCGATGAGGTCACGTGGCCCATCTCACTGCACCGTAAGCCACCGTCCCGTGGCTGTGTGCCTGTGCCGGCTGCGGCGCATCCGGGGCCACTAACTCTGTGCGGCTCAAGTCAGGGACGATGGCCTTGGGGTCCTCAACACCATGTGTCTGTGCCCCTGCGCTGTCCGCTGCCTCCAGACTCAAATGCGGTCCACCAGGGCTCACACATCAACTTGGGTTCTGACCGGCCCGGATGTCGCAAGAGGCACACGCCACCACCACCAGGACCGCCTCCGAACGCCAAATGCCAGAGTCAAAAGAGCGGTACTGGAAGACCAACGGAGTTGCTCACACCTGTCGTGGATGCCATCATCTACCTGATACCCTGCTCAGCACTCCAGATGCCACTGACTCAGTGCACCACGACTCATGGACCATTTATGAATGAGTTGTGTGCTGTGGTGAGCTCAGAAAGCAATGTCACCTCAGGCAGTGTGGGAGACCTGGGACGATGATGAGGAAGATGATGCATGTGTAACACACACCACAGCAGCTGCATCAGGAATAACCCGAAGGGACACAATCCTCAACATTTTTTTCACATGAGCAGGCTCATCTATATTGCCCCAACCTCAGTGCACTGCAACTCACGTACACTCCTGATGGCATGTTGGGTGACCTCTGTACTTGCTCCAGCTACCACCATGATGCTCCGCAGTTGTCTCTGGAATGCTGGTGTTTTCTGTTTCCGTTTAAATGGTGTTCCCTGTACAAGCTGTTGCCAGCACCAACCACTCCGTGTGGGCTGGCCTACACTCACCCCACACCCATCCAGCACAGGCATCACTGTAGAGCAGCAAATAATTACACAAATCCCAAATCGGATGAAGAGCAGGGTAGATGGAGGAAAGCTATCACAGAAGAGACTAGATTATATCGAGGGCTTACTTCAGAGACTATTAAGAGGTGACTGGGAGAAGATTCCAGTACGGAGGAAGCATATGTGTCAGATACTGAATAAGGAGATGAAATACTGGAACTGATGTTGACTTCAAGAGCTCCACCACACATGACCCCAGCAGAGCAGAGTGGCTCAGGTGCTAGTACTAGTTCTATAGTGCCAACCGCTCCAGTACAGCTGAGTGCATCCCAAGTTGAACGACCCCTTCATGTATTGCAAATCACCTCACCAGTAGTAGCTCAACCACCAGTTGCTGTTCCAACAGTGATTTCTACTGCAATGGTGACCAGTGTATCCCCAGTACTTGTTATTAGTTCTACCTCTGTAACTCGGGTGGTAGCCAGTGCTCCTCCGCTTATAGAAACAAGACCTGGGACTCAAATTGTTACAGGAGGAGTATCTACTTCAGGATTTGTCCCAACTTCCCAGAACTCACAGATAGTTGCCTGGAAGCCACCATTAATGGTGCAATTCCAGATCGAAGGAGGGATGCTAGTACTCGCAGCTCGAATGTCTTCTGAGGGAATAATTGCAACTGAGGAGGGATATATACTAGCTTGGTTTGAGGAAACAACAAGATCTAGTAAGGAAGAGAATGAGGGGACACCTGAGAAATTTGAGATTGAAAAAGAAAAGCCTATAAATATATCACAAGTGAAAGTTGAATTGGAAGAAATAATAAAGAGGTGCCTAAAGTTCAAACGCTTAGAACAGTATCAAAGGAAAGAATTAATGTACCTGTGCAAGGATGTTATGAGGAGAACTTCTTTAACTCATGACAAATTAACTGAACTTGCTCAAAATTATGAGGAAAAATCTTACAAAAAATGTGCATCTACACAGAAGCTATAGGGTTCCACTTGATGACAAGGCATTTGAGAATATGAGAATTAGAGGGCTGTGATTGTATATTATAGAATTGGTTAAGTGCATTTGCAGGTGGGGTGAGTTTGAAATGTTTTCACATCTGTCAAAAAAATTGGACATTGGAAGAGGGAATGTTGATATAATCTTAAAAATCCTGGAGGAAATATGCAAATGCCACAAGGTATGCAAAGGCAAAGGCTGCATGACTGGATTTGCTGGGACCTGTGGACCCCAGCCGGGGCCCACATGGTCGGCAACCAGGGAAAAGGCTCGGGGTCCAGACCGGGGCCTGGTGCTTTGCGCTTCTTGGCCAGCCAGGGAGAGGCTCAGAGTCCCCCCGGACACCATACAGAGCGCGGCCTGGGTCCAGGCGTGGACATAGATAGCTGAACCCGGGCAGTCACCACTGTTACAGCCATAGGCCCCCAGTGAGGCATTGTCAGGAATAAAAGCACAACCAGGTCTTAGAAGAACTAGAGAGGAGGTGATAACACACCCAGCATCATAACTCAAACAGCCCATATCACAGACCTCCAATTGGTGAACAGTGCTCCCTCAACATCTGTAACACTGCACTGTGCACTCCACCGCACATACACTGCTGGAGGCCATTAAGCTCATTGTTGTATGACCCACCCCGGTAAACATACTTGTGCTACCCTGACAAGAATGGGCAAAACAAGAGCGAGACCGTCGGAGCTGCCACCGGACTGGGAGCCATCATCAGGAACACAGAGAATGAATCTGGAACCCTTGGGTGATCCAGGACAATTACAACTCACTAAAATATTGGAGGCCACTGCGGACTCAAAAGCCACCATCCACCAGAACATTAGCACAGTGTCAGTGGGGCTGGGGTTGCTTAGAGCAGAACACCATAAACTGGTGGAACGGGTAAATCATACGGAGTCCACGCTTGCCGAACTACAGCCTGCACAAAAAACGACATGCCTTCAGCTCATGGAACTCACAGATAGGGTCCGTGTACTTGAGCGAAGAGCGGAAAATGCTGAGGGATGCAATAGGCATCATAATATTAGAGTAGGAGGCCTACCATAAGGAGTGGAACAATCAGATATGATGTCTTACCTGGAGAACTGGCTGAGAACCGAAGTGGCCCCGGAGGGCCTCTCCTCTTTCTACACACTACAGCGAGCCCACATAGTCCTGGCCCATCTACCGGTGCCCAGACATCCCCAATGCCCGTTGGTGGCAAATTTACTCCACTAAAGGGACAGAGATACACTATTACACAAAGCAAGACCAACAGGTCCTTACATGGTGGGCAACACTAGGGTTTCTCTCTTTCCCGACTACACGATGGAAGTGCAGAGGAGGAGAGTTTCCTTTACTGAGGTTAAGAGGACAATGAGAGAAGAAGGCTTGCAATAATCCCTGATGTTCCTGGCTAGACTCCGGATCCAACTGGATGGAAAGACACATTTCTGTGATGATCCTGGGAGCGGCCTGGGAATGGCTCGAAGCATATAAAGCACAAAACCTCCGACTGAACAAAGGACAAACACACAACCCGGTATTAGAAGGAAGACACACCACAAACGATCTTGGAAGGGCTTAACGAAGAAGCCTAACCTATCACAAATGGAAAAGGAAAGAGCTACAGCCTTACAAGTGGTAGTAATGATCATGAGAGGACCCGGGAGCCTAACAAAGGCTGTTCCCCTTCGGCAAGTGGATTGGGAGAATCTGATTCCGAATCCTCACGAACAGATAGTGTGCAGCTCCCAGCTGCGACCCGAAGACGGCAGATAAAATACTCTGAAAAGACATTGTATAGGGGGGAAGAGACACACCATGTTGCATGTTATTTGGACCCTGCGCAGGGTGGGCGTTATTGGACTATCATTGAGAAATAGGCCAGCGCGAAGGTGACAACTAAACCGCTGTCTTTAGCGAACAACCCGCCCCCTCTTAGAATGTTTACAAACTGCTGAGTTTGGGCCTTCTATTTCACTACAATGGTTTTCTTGGAGTCTGGGCAGCCGGCTGTTGCAGGACTGCTCTTGGGAGGGGGAGTTTGTGTTCAGAGGGACTGGTTACCTCGCTTAGTATTGGTCCTTTCTTTATGCCTGGGTGGTTCTGTTATGCTGTGCTTGGTGGTGGGGAGAGGGGCGAGATGGAAGACAGGTTAGTGCGGAATAACTTCAAATGGCTGTACCGCACTCCATATTGAAATTTCTAACGTGGAACATTAGAGGCGTGGGGTCAGCAGCTAAACAACATAATATTCATAGATATCTACGTAGAAGGGGAGTGCAGATAGCTATTCTGCAAGAAACACACCGTATCCAAATTGAAGTAGACAGCTTACACAGGAGGTGGAGGGGTCAAATATTTGTGACTTCTTATTCAGCGTATGTAGGAGGAGTGTTGATATGAATTAGGGCAGGGGTCCCATTTGAACCACAGAATACACTCATTGATAAGGAAGGACAATTTGACTTGTTTACTGGAAGGCTATGGGGAAGGGAAATTACATTTGGGAATGTATATGCCCCTACCCAAGATCAGATACCCTTCGCTAGCTGATGTGGCTGTAAGAGATAAGCTCCTTGGTGGGGATTTTAATACCCTGTCCAATGTCCTGTTAGATCCCCATTGCTGGGAGCCTCAGCACACCGCAAAGCGGCAGGGATGCGAGACTGAATGGAAAATTGGGGGATGGAGGACATATGGGGGACGCAACATGCCAAGATAAGGGATTACTCTTATTACTCACCTATTTATCACTTACACACACGATTAGATGCCTTACTAGGCTTGCACTCCCTTGGGACAACTATATCCAATACTGAGTATCTAGGACGCACAATGTCGGACCATTGCCCGTTATTACTTGAGCTTAAACCATTGAGGAATCGTCCCCTGATCCTCTTGTGGCAACTCAATCCATCGACCCTAGAAGACGCTTGCTGTAGGGAAACCCTAAGGTCCGCCATTTAGAACTATTTCTCCGAGAATGCACAGACGGCATCCTCGAGATTAGTGGAGTGGGAAGCATTTAAGATCGTACTATTGGGACATTGCTTAGACCAGTCAGTTGGAGCCCAGAGAGAGTTGCACCTAGAATTAATGATACTAGAGGACAAACTACATCCATTGAAGAGCCCACTGGGATGGAGGCTGGAGACATGAACGGCCAGAGTGTTTCTTGTGCGCAATATAATGAGGCCATAGAAAGACTATGGTGCCACAACTATAGGGGTTACCTCACAAAGGTCCATGAAAAGGAAGGGAGGTCAGGGCGGTTGCTAGCATGGCTGATTAGACCAGAATCAAGAAGGTCCCTGATCACGCAATTAAAGGGACAGATGACAACACTGTCTCTGACCCAGAGACGATTATCACCTTATTTTATGACTATTATAACGGCTTATATGACACACCCGCCCTAACGCACCACAGACACACACAGATTTTTTTAACAGCCTGCCACTTCGGAAACTAGATCCCCAGGACAGCGAAACACTGGGGGGCCTGGTGATGAAGCAGGAAGTCCGACTTGCCATTAAAAGTATGGGTAGTGGGAAGATCATGGGCCCTGACGGCCTCCCAGCGGATTTTTTTTTCTGCTTATTCTCCAATATTGGTCCCTAGATTGATGCCACTTTAAACTGAGTTTCTGCGCTTGGGAATCTCTCTGACTCGCTGCCCGACGCAGTTGTGATACCACTTCGAAAGACCACAACCCCAGGTGCTGGTATGTAAGATCATCGGCCACTTTCCATGTTGAACATGGATTTTAAAATCCTTAGTAAAATCATGGTGGTCTGGCTGCTTCCGCATAGGACAGCTCTAATCCAATCGGATCAGAATGAGTTCATACCATCCAGGATTACTTCGCTCAATTTGAGAAGACTCTACTTGGTTTTCTACCACCTGTTTGGCCAGACAGTTTCCAAGGCTGCCTTTTTGTTGACCGACCTGGAAAAGGTCTTCAACATTGTTAGATAGGATTATTTGTTTGAGACCGGACGGCAGATGGGACTGGGAAATGGGTGGCTAAAATGGATGAAGCTGCTATGCCGAAAACCCACAGTGATGGCTTGTACAAGTAAAATAGTATCACAACAGTATGAAATTTGCCGGGGGACGAGATAGGGATGATAGGGATGCCCCCTGTCGTCGCTCTTGTTCGCCTTGGTGATTGAGCCGTTAGCGGTCCTATTTAGAGCAGGCAGGAAAGGTATGGGAATACATATGCAATGATGCACACACATCTTCTCGCTGTACTCAGATGATCTTTTGATATATCTAACCGAAGTAGTGAGAGGCACAGCCACAGCCCTCGAACACCTAACAATAATTGAAGGCGTATCAGGTTTGAGGGTCAACAGAAACAAGACCTATCTGGTTCCTGGGTCCCCCTCCTTCCTTCAATCCCTGGACATCCTGGTAGAGCTCAATTGGGCACACACCACTTTTAGATATCTAGGGATTCATGTATACCACTCCTTTGAGGACTTTCGGAAGGTAATCTAGGGATTTGTGGCAACCCAGCTTCAATGGGTTGCACACTGATTAGATGGCAAAGGACTTGAGGATGTGGTTTGGACATAAGGGAACGCTACCCAGCACTGGCTGTTGGCCAAATTGCTTAACCCAGTAGTGGATACTCCATAGCGGTCACCATTACTGAAATGTTGGAGGCAGGGGTGTCCAAAGCAACGGATACCCCTAGATATTCGCCTGTTCTGCGCCTGGTAGGATTAGCACATGGGGACCCGATCTCCGTCTTTACACCTGAGCAACTATCAGCCTGTTCCTCTTCAGGATTAGACACAGTGGGGGATCTTTATCATCAGAGTACCCTTGTTCTTTTCGAGAACTTGGTAGTAGATACGGGTCTACCCCGGTCAATTCCGCCAATATGAAGCTCTGACACAGACTTTTAGGGAACTGTGGTGAAGGGGCAGAGAGGAGCCAACAACTCACCTGGTGTTGCACTCCCTGATGATCCTGGGGCCAGCGGGTCACGTAGTAAAATGGTTATATTGCTCCTTGTTTGAAATGACCCATAAACCTCTAACACAACTGCGTGCAAGATGGGAGTTGGCATTGGGGCGGGAGTTAACGGAACCAGAGTGGAACAGGGTCCTGGCCTATCCAAAAAAAGTATCCTGCAACAGCAGATTCAAATACACAGTTTAATTAATTACATATGGTTTATATGACACCCCACAGACTGAATGTTGCCTATGTCGGAGAAATACGCGGTTGCCCCAGATGCAACCAAGAAGACGCAACCTTCACACACATGACATGGGCATGTCCCAGGTTAATGAAATTCTGGGAGGAGGTGACGGCGGCGTTGGGCAGGACATTAGGATGTGAGATTAGTCCAGTAGCTGATACTTGTCTACTGGGGTTCTTCCCTCGTCCACCTAAACGAAAAGTCGGAAATAGGTTTATAGATCTGACCCTAGTCCTTGCCAGACAGCAAATTGCCATGGCCTGGAAATCAGCCATTGGCCCAACAGTGAGTGCTTGTTGACAAAATATGACATTCTGGGCAGGCGCAGAAAATAGGGCACTGATTAGAGAGGGGGCAGGGGGACTACGTAGGTGTCCTATAGCAGCACAATGGAGGAAAACTCTTGACAACTGGGAGCACCCGGAACTGGATATAACCACAGATAATAGTGGCTGATGAGGAAATAGGGCAGGGAATCGTGATAACGTCAACTGATTAGAAATCAGTGAACTGAACGGGTACATGTTAAGTACCGTCGACTGTAGATGGATGTGATGGCCCCTGCAGGAACCGTCCGATGGATCGGACCCAGGACAACCGATGCATGAATCAGATGCAGCTAGAGGGTTTCCACACAAGTATATAACCCGGGACTACATGGGTTGGCTGTGGGTAAGCCCCCCCCGCCTTGGTGTTTGGGCACAGGCCTGGTGGGAAATGTCCAGATCCTGAGAGATGAGAAACCATCCACAAAAAGTCGATTTTCTTCTCTTTTTTTTAGTTTGTTTGAGTGGCATTATACGGGAGCCTCCCTTTTGGAGGTGCTATCTGAGATAGCCTAGACCACAAGATGTTAATAAGAGATTGTAGATTAGAGAACCACACCTGGTGAATAAGAGGTACACCCCACGTACAACAAAATATCTTAGCACATTGTATTACTGTTGTATTAAGAAGGTTGCTGTTCCTAGATGCTGATAATCACTGAATAGCTTATAAAGCATGTGAAGATATTGACTAAATTATACAGTACTGTTCTATAATATGTAAGGTGTAAAACTTGAAAAGGATGTACCTAGCTGTATACTATTTCAATAAATGGCAATAAAAATATGTTATAAAAAAGAAAAAGAGGAAGTGCTTCGAATGTGGCTTTGAGAGATGAAGATCCAGGTTAAGGAACTAGCACTGGAATAAGGAGTAGTAATCGAGAAGCAGAATGGCCATTGGGCTATGAAAACAAAAATCTGAGGAGAAGTGCTTCAATAGCCCGAATACTAGAAACGATACCTGAAGAGATTGAGGGGTATATTTACAAGGGATATCGCCACCAGAACACCACTTTTAGAGACGTTCTGGTGGTGATATGCTCTTCTCCACAGTTACAAAGCAATGTGTAAATAAGGCCCCTTTACATGCATAACTTAGCGTGAAAGGGGCATTCCACCGCAGCTCCCATTGCTTTTGGCACTGCCCCAGATGTACAAGGAGGTGTAAATCTGAGGCAGCGCAAAAAAACTACTGCCATACAAGAGCAGGCGTTAGAATGGCAAAATGAGGAGAAATACTTATATTTCTCCTAGTTTTTCTTTTTCTATGTGTGCTGCACACATAGAAAGAGCAAAATATGTGCAGGTAGGTGGCCCTTCCTGCAAATAAACAATAATTAAATAATGACAATTTGCTACTTATGTGTGTGCTGCACTCTTCTGCACACATAGAAGTAACAAATTGCCATCAGTGATTGCTTATGTGCAGGAAGCGACACCTTCCTGCACATAAACAATGATTCCCTGAACTATGGTGCAAGGGTGCCTGTGTTGTTGTTAGGTAGCTAACTTTAGTGCCAGTGCTAGGGAAAATACAGGGGTGTACCATATTCTTGTGAATGCAGCGCATCCCTGCATTTTGAAAATGTCGGAGCACGGCGCTACCAAATTTGGTGCAGGGTCACACTTGTATTTGTATTTGTAAAGCGCAACATTCATCCCAGAGGACACTACGGCGCTAGAACTGCATACAATGCAGTAAGAGAAGAGCGCAGGTTATTCTAAATTAATGACTAATTGGTTTAGTATCTGGGGAACAGGAAGGTTTTTAGCTTCTGTCAGACGTAAGTCAAGTGAGAGGTCATTCCAGAGAACCGAAGCTGACTTAGAGAAGGAGAGCTCGCCCATCCTGACTTTGGTAGTATGTTTGACCTTTGCAAGGGCCTGATGGCGCGATCTCAGGTTGCGTAATGGGACGTGGAATTCCATTTTGTCTCGCCGAATGTGTGGGCCTTTCTTATGTAAGGTTCTGTGTGCGTAGCAGAGGAGCTTAAATTTGGATCTTTGTTATGTTATGTTATGTTACGGGGTATTTTTAGAGCATGCGGCTACTCCAGGGAGTGTCCCAGTGCTGTCTTGACCCCTAGGCAGAGCAGTAAGACACATAACAGCATAGTGTCTCTTCTACTGTAGGAAGAGCCACGTTTTATAAAGTTTGTCCAAAGCTATGGAGATCCTGTTCCTGTCTAAGGGAAAGTGGCAGACTGTTCCATAGCTTCGCGGCTGCCACCTGAAAGAAGCGCCCCCCCTTACGTGAGCGAAAGAACTTTGGCACGATCGTCAGGTGCGGGGCCAACAACTGCAGGGTTCTGGATGGTGTATAGGGCTGAATTTTGTTCCTGATGTAGGGGGCCCGATGTTGTGAAGGGCCTTAAAAGTCAACACCAGGGCTTTAAAACCTACCCTTTTTTTCACTGAGAGCCAGTGCAGGGACTTTAATTGAGGGGCCATGTGTGACCTGGGTCCGACCATAAGTACGGCCCTTGCCGCCGCATTTTTAACCACCTGTACGCAGCCAAGTAAATAGTCAGGAAGGCCCAAGTACAGCACATTGACATAGTCCAGCCTTGACGTAATCAGGACTTGGACCACTGTTTTCCTATGTGAAATAGGAAACAAGGGGAGGAAATTCCTCATCATTTTTAGTAACCCAAAACAAGTGCCAGCCACAGATTGGACCTGGGACTTCATGGACATTTCAAGGTCAAGTTTCACCCCGAGATTTTTTACGGTGGTGACTGGGCTTACCGGGGGGGACAAATTCTGTGGCCACCATTCGCGCCATTCGTCACCTGGAGTATGTCCAAAGAAAATGATTTTTGACTTGTCTGAATTGCATAGCAGTTGATTTTGCCTGAACCAGGCAAACCCCTTAGCCAAGCATGCGTTCATATCATTTCCTTTTAGCGCCTCGTCCTTTTCACAGGTAAACAACAACTGAGTGTCGTCGGCCCAGACTTTTTGTAACACGTTTGGGTTCAGGGGCGGTACCAAACGCTTGGAGCCACCAGCTGCTGTCCCAAATTGAGTGTGCACCTCCAAAGAGCAAGATCTCTGACTTTCCAGCATTTAGCTTTAGGCAGTGCTCGGTCATCCAAGTTGAAATTTCGGTGAGGCAGTTAATTAGGGTGCTCTTAGTGTCGATATTAGTCAGACTGTCAACCAGGGGGATCATTAATGGTGTATCGGAGGCGTATGGTTAGTTACATACAAAGGGTATACCCAAAATAGTCTCTGGGACCTGGGTGTGAAACAGTACGTAAGGACAGTGGTCCCAGAAAGTCACAATGCAATTTAAGAGATCAAAGAAAATATACAAAAAAACAAAACATAAACCACAAGGTATTGGTTATACTCAGTGTTTTAATTCACACTGGGCATCACTCTCTTAATGAACAAATTCATGTTACTACAAATATCAATGTCCCTAGATCAGAACATGGTGAAGAGAAAGAAGGGAAGGTGGGTAACAATGTTTCGTGAGGATAGGGAAGTGATTAGAAAAGGTAGTGTCAATCAAAAACAGTACATTAATTCGAACATATGAGGCTCTACCATCAAGCCTATGAATCTCAATCTTAACAGAAATAATAAGCAGCCATGGACACAACAGTACCAAAGCATGAAATATCTGTTGGCTATGCTGGCTTTGCGGTAAAGAGTTGACGTTTTGACCCCTAGATACTGTAGGCAGCTTAATCCCTTACGTCGGGGTCTTCATCAGGACAAGGTGCGGGGGTGAGGGAGGAGCGAGATCTAGGGATGGACATGGAAAAACTATATTTAGCTAGAGGCATCAAGGCAAAGATCAATGCATAAAAAGATGGCTTGAAACTAAAAAGGTAATTATTACCAATGGGCCTCTGCTCACTGGCTAGGAGCTGGAACGGGCGCATAGGCTCCTATGGCGGAGAAATGAGCGAAGCACCTATAGGGAGAAAGGTGCAGGGTAGTATGGAGCCAGGTAGGCTTAGAGAGTACTGTGTGGTCCGAAGGCTCAGGAATTAACACCATCAATGGTTAAAAATTAGAGGAGAAAGCTCGGTTGAGAACCTTACAGCATGAAACCCAAAGGTGACATCACATGCAGAATGTTGGCGCAGTGCGCTGATGAGACATAATGAACTGTTATTTTCAAGCCATCTTTTTATGCATTGATCTTTGCCTTGATGCATATAGCTAAATATAGTTTTTCCATGTCCATCCCTAGATCTCGCTCCTCCCTCACCCCCGCACCTTGTCCTGATGAAGACCCCGGCGTAAGGGATTAAACTGCCTACAGTATCTAGGGTCGAAACGTCAACACTTTACCGCAAAGCCAGCATAGCCAACAGATATTTCATGCTTTGTTACTGTTGTGTCCATGGCTGCTTATTATTTCTGGTAAGATTGAGATTCATAGGTTTGATGGTAGAGCCTCATATGTCCGAATTAATGTACTGTTTTTGATTGACACTACCTTTTCTAATCACTTCCCTATCCTCACGAAACACCATTACCCACCTTCCCTTCTTTCTCTTCACCATGTTCCGATCTAGGGACATTGATATTTGTAGCAACATGAATTTGTTCATTATGAGAGTGATTCCCAGTGTGAATTAAAACACTGAGTATAACCAATACCTTCCGGTTTATGTTTTGTTTTTTTGTATATTTTCTTTGATCTCTTAAATTGCATTGTGACTTTCTGGGACCACTCTCCTTACGTACTCGTAGGCCTATGAGCAGATATCAAAGCCCCATTTCCTGCTGATGTCTGCTAGGGAGGAGACATACGCATTAAAGAGGGTAAGGCTCAGAGGGGCTCCTTGTGGGACTCCATATTTAATGCTTTTTGGGGTAGAGGACCAAGATCCCATTTGAATTTTTTGGGTTATGAGTTTCAGAAAGGATGCGAACCATGACAGGGCTTTGGAGTGTAAACCTTTCTCATGGAGGATTTGTAGTAGATTGTTATGAGATACAGTATTGAAAGCCGCAGTAAGGTCCGAGAGGATCAACACCACGGCTCAGCCTTGATCCACTAGGGATCTGATATTATCGGATACAGCAAGTAAAGTGGCCGCAGTGCTGTTGGTGGCCCTAAAGCCAGTCTGGGAGGGGTCCAGTAGGTTATTGGTTTCCAGAAAGGTGGTGAGTTGTCTATTGACCAATCTCTCTAAGACTTTGGACAGGTACGGTAGCTGCGAGATTGGTTGGTAAATTGCTGGGTCGTAGATTTCAAGGCCTGATTTTTTTAATAGAGGGAAGACCACTGTTTCCTTCCATATGTCTGGGAAGGAGGCTAGCTCTAGAGATTGGTTAAAACCTTTGGTGACATGGGGGCATAGAACTGACACTAGTCGAGAAAAGATGAAGTGTGGACAGGGATCGAGTGGTGATCCTGCCTTAACCTCAATCATAGCTTTAGCAGCCTGTTCTTCTGAGAAGGGGGCACGAGTGGCCAGATGGGCCTGAGCCAAGGGGTGGGGTACCCTGATTTCCCAGTCTATATTATGTCCCTCAGGGTGATTCTTAAAGGATGCATAGAGTTTGGTCACTTTGTCTGTAAAGAAGTTGTTAAGTAGCTCGCAGTTCTCAATTGTGGGTGCCATAGTTTGAGACAGACTAGTGGGCTTGCAGAGTTCTCGGATTACTTTATAAAGTTTGTTAAATGAATTGCCATTATCTTCGATCCTTTTTGTATAGTAAGTTATATGTGCATTTTCTAGGACACAGTGATAGCATTTTAGTTCGACTAGGTAGTTCTGTCTGCCCTTGCTGTCCTTTGACAGTCTCCATTTATGCTCCTGAGTTCGACATTTTCTTTTCATTAGTTTTAGTTCTAATGAATACCATTTTTCAGATCGAGTTTTATTGTTGGGTTTTGTGTTTAATTTAGGGACACACTGTTCAAGTGCTTTCTCGATTTCTTTTTGTAGATGTTCAGCTTCTGCATGAGCAGAATTAGATTAAGACGTGTCGAGGTTTTAGTGGGAGAGGTGTGAGGAGAACGAGTCAAGGGTGATTTGATTCCAGGCTCTTTTCCCTGACTGATACACTGTTTCAGCCTGGGATGATTTATCTGCTAGGCTGAAGGAGAAAGAGATTAGGGAATGGTCAGTCTAAGGTAATGATTTGATGTCATAGACATTGATAGTTTTTATGTTGGAGAACAGCAGATCTAGTGTATGCCCAGCCGCATGTGTTGGTTCCTTGATCCACTGGGCTAATTGTAATATTGCCATATCAATTTCCAGGTGTTTGGCCCCAGCATTTGGGGAGTTTTTATAGTGGATATTGAAGTCACCTATAACTAGAAACTGGTTCTGTTTTAGGCAGAGAGGGAGAAGTTGTGATAGCAAGTTAGCGCTAAAGCTAGGGTGATAGCCAGGAGGGTTACAGATAACAGCCCCTCCAAATAGTTTGATTTCTCCCTTGAACACCGAGAAAGCTAGAATCTCATCTGTGCCTGTACGAGTGACTGCCATAGGGATGCAGGTGAGGTGCTCTTTAAATAAGATGGCTGTGCCCCCTCCCTTCTTCCCCTTTCTATCTTGTTTTAGTAATTTATAGCCTGGTGGTAGGGCAGAGAAAATGTTGGGGTGTTGTTGTCGTCTAGCCATGTTTCAGTAATAAATGATAGGTCTGGGTTTAAATCATCTAGGATTTCCCAGATCTCGATGTTGTGTTTGAGAAGTGACCTAGAATTAAAGTAGATACAGTTCAGGGACAGGCTGTTGGGGCTGGGGTTGGTATCCTTCTCTGTTTTGGACGGAAATATTTTGGCAGCCCCATTTGCAGTGACAACATGAAAATGGGCCTTCCAGCTCAATAGGAGATGCTTTTACACAGCGCATGTTTTGTTTTTGTTCATCTGCCCAGTCTCAAAGCATATCTCTTGAGTATGTAAAGGGAGGTATTTGTTTTGACATTAAAGGACCAGGGTTTCTGGCTCCAGGGCTCGTTTGTGCGCGGACGGGCGCAGAAGGGCTTGCCTTAGGCCCTTCCACTGCTGCTACCCTACGCCTGCTACCTGACGCCTGCCTACCTGACGCCTGCCTGCCTGCCTGCCCGCTGTCACCACTGACCCCCCTGACGCCACTTACCTCTTCCGCCGCCGCTGACCTCTGCCCCGCCACTACCTGACGCCTGCCTGCTCGCCTGCTGTCACCGCTGCCCCCCCTGACGCCACTTACCTCATCCGTCGCCGCCGACCTCTGCCCCGCTACTTCCAGGTACTGCCCTCCGCTCGCTGCCTGCTCTGCTGCCCTTCTTCTTCGTGCTGCTCACCGCCGCCGCTGCCCCGGTCACTCGCCTTCCTTTCCCGCCTCCCAGTTCCGGTTTCCCGCCACTGACCCCGCAGCCCCGCCTCCCCTTCCTTCCCATTGGCCACCCAGCCTCCCGCCTCCCAGCTGACCCTCCCTCCCGGCTCACTACTTAAGGGGTCCACTCCGCGCTGGTCACTGTGACCCCCTGTTCCTCACAGGTGGTCGCTCCCCTTCCACTGCTGCTACCCTACGCCTGCTACCTGACGCCTGCCTACCTGACGCCTGCCTGCCTGCCCGCTGTCACCACTGACCCCCCTGACGCCACTTACCTCTTCCGCCGCCGCTGACCTCTGCCCCGCCACTACCTGACGCCTGCCTGCTCGCCTGCTGTCACCGCTGCACCCCCTGACGCCACTTACCTCATCCGTCGCCGCCGACCTCTGCCCCGCTACTTCCAGGTACTGCCCTCCGCTCGCTGCCTGCTCTGCTGCCCTTGTTCTTCGTGCTGCTCACCGCCGCCGCTGCCCCGGTCACTCGCCTTCCTTTCCCGCCTCCCAGTTCCGGTTTCCCGCCACTGACCCCGCAGCCCCGCCTCCCCTTCCTTCCCATTGGCCACCCAGCCTCCCGCCTCCCAGCTGACCCTCCCTCCCGGCTCACTACTTAAGGGGTCCACTCCGCGCTGGTCACTGTGACCCCCTGTTCCTCACAGGTGGTCGCTCCCCTTCCACTGCTGCTACCCTACGCCTGCTACCTGACGCCTGCCTACCTGACGCCTGCCTGCCTGCCTGCCCGCTGTCACCACTGACCCCCCTGACGCCACTTACCTCTTCCGCCGCCGCTGACCTCTGCCCCGCCACTACCTGACGCCTGCCTGCTCGCCTGCTGTCACCGCTGCCCCCCCTGACGCCACTTACCTCATCCGTCGCCGCCGACCTCTGCCCCGCTACTTCCAGGTACTGCCCTCCGCTCGCTGCCTGCTCTGCTGCCCTTCTTCTTCGTGCTGCTCACCGCCGCCGCTGCCCCGGTCACTCGCCTTCCTTTCCCGCCTCCCAGTTCCGGTTTCCCGCCACTGACCCCGCAGCCCCGCCTCCCCTTCCTTCCCATTGGCCACCCAGCCTCCCGCCTCCCAGCTGACCCTCCCTCCCGGCTCACTACTTATGACGCCCCCTCAGCGACCGCGCAGCGGACGCGCGCAGCGGGAGCGCCGACTGAGCGCCGAAGGTGCGCCAAAGGTAAGCCCGTCTGCGCCCGTCCGCGCCTGGACCGCGCCCAGCGCCAGACCCCCTGGTCCCCGCGCCCGCCAGCTCCCCCGCAGGACCTACGATGCCGCCACACTCATCGCACTCAACACCACCCGAACCCCCGGGTGCCACCTAGCATCCCCGCGACACACCCACGGACCCTTCGCCTGCCGATCCTGCAAATTCTCCTGCCTCCGCACCGGCACCGCACCCACCAAGACTGACAACAGCAACCACCTGAAGTGCATCCTGCTCAACACCCGCTCCGTCCACAGACACGCCGTGGAACTCTGGGACCTCCTCGACACCGCATCTCCTGACATTGCCTTCCTCACGGAAACCTGGATGAACGCCTCCTCAGCCCCCGACATCGCCATCGCCATCCCGGACGGCTACAAGATCATCAGGAAAGATCGCGTCAACCAGACCGGAGGAGGCATCGCCATCGTCCACAAAAGCACCATTCGCATCTCGACTGACTCCACCGACACTCTCAACGCCACCGAACACCTGCATTTCCAGATCCACCTCAACCCCAAGACCACCCTCAGAGGCACCCTCACCTACAGACCCCCGGGACCACGCACACAATTCAGCGAAGACATCGCCGACTTCATCAGCCCGCACGCCCTCCCCTCCGCCGACTACATCCTCCTCGGGGACCTCAACTTCCACCTGGAGAACAACAACGACCGCAACACCACCACCCTGCTGGACAACCTGGCCAACCTCGGGCTAAAGCAACTGGTCAACACCCCCACCCACTACGCCGGCCACACGCTCGACCCCGTCTTCTCATCCAGCAAGCACGTCACCTTCAGCCACTCCACCGGACTTCACTGGACTGACCACAGCTGCGTCCACTTCAGCTTCAAAAAGAACACGGTCCACCACCACCCGAAGCGGGTTCCCCACAGGAACTGGAGCAAGATCACCGTCGACCAGCTCGCCACCTCCCTCAGTCAGAACCCACCTGTCAGGACATCGGACCCTAACACAGCAGCCCTCAACCTCACTCAGTGGCTGACCTCCTGCGCCGACGACCTCGCCCCACTGAAGAACCCACTCACCAGGCACAGAAGCAAGAAGGCCCCCTGGTTCACCGACGAACTCAAGAACTCCAAGAAGTCCTGCCGCACCCTCGAGAAGGCCTGGCTCCTCGACAAGACCGCCGACAACATGACCGCCCTCAAACTCGCTACCCGCAGACACCACCAGCTCATCCGCACCACCAAGAAGAAATCTCTGAAGGAACGACTGGACAAGAACGCCCATGACAGCAAGGAGCTCTTCAACATCGTCAAGGAGTTCTCTAACCCCAGCACCGGCAACAATGACATCACTCCCTCACAGGAGCTCTGCGACTCCCTCGCCTCGTACTTCCACTGCAAGATCGCCAACATCCACAACAGCTTCGGCGTTTCACCCCCGCACCCATCGGTCGAACCTACGCACCCCGCCGCCATCCTCCAGACATGGACCAAGGTGACCCCCGAAGACACAACACGCATGATGAACACCATCCACTCCGGATCGCCGACAGACCCGTGCCCCCACCATGTCTTCAACAAGGCCGCCTCTACCATCGCACCCCACCTCCGAGACATCATCAACACCTCCTTCGACACAGCCACCTTCCCGGAAAGCTGGAAGCACGCCGAGCTCAGCGCTCTGCTGAAGAAACCAACAGCTGACCCGACCGACCTCAAGAACTTCCGCCCCATCTCGCTCCTTCCCTTCCCCGCCAAAGTCATCGAGAAGGTCGTCAACAAGCAACTGGCCGCCTTCCTCGAGTCGAACGGATCCCTCGACCCATCACAGTCCGGATTCAGAGCCAACCACAGCACCGAGACCGCCCTCATCGCAGCCACCGACGACATCCGAGCCCTGCTTGACAACGGTGAAAAAGCGGCACTCATCCTCCTAGACCTCTCCGCAGCATTTGACACTGTCTGCCACCGCACCCTAGTCCAACGCCTCAACGACACCGGCATCCAAGGGACGGCCCTGGAATGGATCACCTCATACCTCTCCGGCAGAACACAGAGAGTACGCCTCCCTCCTTTCCTCTCTGCGGCCACCGGAGTCATCTGCGGCATCCCGCAAGGATCATCGCTCAGCCCCACTCTCTTCAACATCTACATGAAACCCCTCGCTGCCATCGCACGCCAACACAACCTCAACATCATCTCCTACGCCGATGACACCCAGCTGATTCTCTCCCTCACCAGAGACCCCGACACCGCCAAAACCAGCTTACACGAAGGGATGAAAGACGTCGCCAAATGGATGGACATCAGCCGCCTGAAATTGAACACGGACAAGACAGAAGTCCTCATCCTGGGGCCATCGCCCTCCGCATGGGACGACTCCTGGTGGCCCCCGGCCCTAGGCACCGCACCCAAGCCTACGGACCACGCACGCAACTTGGGCGTCATCCTGGACTCCTCCCTATCTATGTCCAGACAAGTCAACGCCGTATCCTCTGCCTGCTTCCACAACCTTCGCATGCTCCGTAAGATCTTCCGCTGGATCCCGACCGAGACCAGGAAGACGGTCACCCAGGCCCTCGTCACCAGCAGACTAGACTACGGAAACACCCTCTACGCCGGTACAACAGCCAAGCTTCAGAAAAGACTTCAACGTATCCAGAACGCCTCCGCCCGACTCATCCTGGACGTCCCCCGACGCAGCCACATCTCGAGCCATCTGAGGGACCTGCACTGGCTCCCCGTCAACAAGAGGATCACGTTCAGACTCCTCACCCATGCACACAAATCCCTCCACGACCTTGGCCCAAGATACCTCAACGACCGCCTGACCTTCTACACGCCCACCCGCCAGCTACGATCCGCAAACCTCGCCCTCGCCGTCGTCCCTCGCATCCAGAGAACCACCGCCGGAGGAAGATCCTTCTCCTACCTGGCGGCTAAGACATGGAACTCCCTGCCCGTCCACCTGCGACTGACCCCGGACACCTCGCCTTCAGGAGACAGCTCAAGACCTGGCTGTTCGAGCAGTAGCAGACCCCCTCCCTCATGCGCCTTGAGACCCTTCCGGGTGAGTAGTGCGCAATATAAATTTCTTGATTGATTGATTGATTAGGCGCGCCTCCGTTGCACCCGCGCAGCGGCCCCGTTATTGTGGTGTGGAGTGGTTAAGATCGTAGCTCGTCCCGTAGTGCTGCTACCGTTGACTCCCGGTTTCGCGCTGATACTACGTGGCCGTTTTTGTGCCCCCCCTCCTGATGCTGGTAGGTACACTTTTACCCCTCAAATTCAAATTCAGCAGTACAGTTAAGCAAAATGCAATTACGAAGATAGTGCTTTGAAAAAGTGCAAAACGGTGCAGTTAAGAACTGGTTAAAATCTACTTAAGACGGTGCAGTTTAAAAACTGTTTAAAAAAACAGAATAAAATCTTATCTAACAACTTTGTTGATTTAGAGCAGAGAGTTCGGTCCACTCCGACATTTTCTTGTAAATATGCTCCTGAGTCTAGTGAAGAGAGTAGCCTAGACCCAAATCAGCAAATCCTGAGAAGATTAAAAAGAGCTGGGGTGCCTTGCCACAGATATTCAGCATTTGAATGGTCATACTTTATGAACACTGCATTGAATGTTACTTTGGAAGATTTGTGCAGTGTGAATCATGACCTATTTAAACCTCCATGAAAAGAAAACAAAATAAAACAAAAGGGAAAATAATTGAGAACTAATCTGAGACTGAACAGAAGAAGAAAGAAATTTGAACTGTGTCTATTAGATATTTGTTATTTTAGTTTGTTATTTTTCAGAAGACTAACCTAGGTCCGAGTTGAAAGTTACAGAAGCATAGGGATAACATTTTTAAAGAACACGGAGTAGGGTTAAGGATTTCCTGGATAGGAGCTTAACCTAAGAAAGAAAAACAATTAAATAACCACCCTAAAAGAACAATTCACTAATCTTTATCATCAGGTAGTGTACCAAGTGCTTTGAAGTGACTCAGAGAATGTGTTGCATTGGAAATAAATATAAATATATTATGGGTTCAATTGTCATAATAACAATAATAATGATCACTATAGTACTGATAGGATTTTAATTAGCACAAAAATCAGAGCTTAACAACAAGAACGTTACTAATTGATATACTTACAGTACATGGGAAGATCCTTTTAGTTAATCATTTGTAAGCTGCAAGACAGATGATTATTCTACTAATGTCTATTCTAGGTTAGTACAAGAATACACTAACACAATAAACTCAAAGGATTGCTATGTTTGAGCACACTTACCTGCATCAGTGTCAGAAGAGCTAACCTACTATGTCACAGGCCCTCACCACCTCCCAACCTGAGGCCTCAACAGACCTCAACTAGGCTGTCCAGAACTTCGTTGCCTGGATCAATGAAAGTGTCAACAGATATGCCCCACTGAAACCTACAAATCCAACAAGATCCCCAAATATTCCTGCTGGTACAACCCAGAACTCAGGTCTGCCAAGCACAACTGCCATCAACTGGAGAAACGATGGAGCACCAACAAAAACCTAGCCAACAGAGCAGCTCATAAAAAACCCTCAGCATCTATCACGGCACATCAAAGAAGCCAAGAAAGTAGCCATCCCCACCCGCATCGACTCTGCAGCCATTACCACACAAAAAAACTCTTCAAACTAGTCAAAGAATTGTTTAACCCAACAGCCATAGAGAACATTATCCACTACTTCCAAGAACTCTGTGACACTCTCTCAGACTGCTTCCACAGCAAGATCACCAAGATCTACAACAATTTCAAGTTCCAACTAGCCACCCTCGATGACCTCAACTAACCAGCGAACACCAACTAAACCATCACAACCAGGTCGCCGCTCACCGCCCTGATCACCTCTGCCATCATGTCTTCCATCCACACCGGGGTGCCCACCGACCTCTGCCCCCACCATCTCTACAACCTCACAGCAAACCCTATGAGCATGAAACTCACCAGCGTCCTCATCAACTCTATCTCCACAGCAACTTTCCTGGACAGATGGAAACAAGCAGACATCAGACCCCTCCCAAAGAAAGCCTCCACTGACCCTAATGATCTCAGAAATTACCGTCCGATCTCCCTGCTCCCCTACCTGCTCAAAGTTTTTGAGAAAGCCATCAACTAGCAGCTCACCGAATTCCTGGAACATACACCATACCGGGCGTCTCTCAATCAGGATTTTGTGCGAACCACAGCACTGAGACCGCACTTACCTGATCCTATTTCTTTCCACATAGACCTAAAGATAGTGTAAAGGCTTATAAAGATAATCTAACCTGTTTAATGTGACCTATAATGGCTTTAGAAGAAAGGTACACTAACATGGCATGCGTTACTGACAAAAAGGGTGATGTTTTAGATAATGCATGGAGAAAGTAAGACAATGAATGCTTGTTCTAACCAATCTTATGTCTTATTCATTCTGCAATTGATTTGCTATTAATTTGAATAAAAAGAACAAGAACACCGACCAATCTACTAAATGAGAAAATACATTTTTAAAACTTCACCAAACCTCTCTTTATTGACTGAACATCAAATGCAATTATTAATGTCATTGTTGTGTAAAGCTCTATTCTAAAACTGTGGCACAGATTCATGGATATCGGAAAGCGTGGAACTTCCAGGCTCTCTAAGTAAGTTTTATGGTGACATCATTAATGGAAATGTTTTAAAAGTTTTCCGCGCTCGCAGGACCCAGACCAGTGTCTTTAGGATTTGTATTTGTTTCAATCTTGGACTGTGATCCATTTCCTATGGTTAGGTTCACACTTTAAAAATATCACATGCATATAAAGAAAGAGAAAATCCCAATCACTGCACACAATATTCAAAGGTGCCATTGAGTTTCCCAAATAGTGTGCCGAATATGTAAATAGGATTGGTGACAAGCCCAGGGTTTAAAATTCAAACAACCTCTACAACCTGCATTCATAAATGCATGAAATGCATGATAAACCTCACTGTGAGACACGACATCTCTTGCTCATCATACATTTTTAATTACACTCAATAACAGCTGCAGCAACAGCTAAGATTTATGGAATTGTGTTTTGAAATTACCAGGGTCTGAAGCAGAAGGGACAAAATGAAAACAGCAAACATAAACAGCAGTATCTAATACACTGCGCATTGCAAAGTAATGCAAGCCAGAGAGCACAATAATGGGTTGAGATTCATGCTGGCATTATGAAAATGTCATGTGCAAGACACATCTGTGCAAGTGCAAACCCATCTAATTCAGCCAGTTGCTTTTCTTATAATGTACGTTTCTGGGATTTCTTCGTCACCAGACGGAAAGTAACTTGATACTAGATCACATTATCCAGGGAGGGGTCTACTCTTGCACCTATACAATCATCGTAATATTTTATGTGTCCCTTCTAAATTGCTCATATCCTCTGTCCTAAGTCCTTGCAATGAGGTTTAATTGCTTGGCTCAAATTAGCCCAATGTAATGTAAGGCACTTGATTTGAATAGAAACGTTAATTGTGACTTTAAATGAAAGTGACCTCTGCATCTAGAAGTGTGGTTTATCTCACTCCAGGACCCTTGGAAATCGTTATGGGTTTGCATAGAGGTTTCAATGTATAGAAAGAATGCCCCATTGGTTTTTGTAAAACGTATACATTTGTCTAGACTCAGACCAAGTAAAACAGTTTTTCCAAATTTTATAACTGTTATTAAACAATACCCCTAATCCTGTTGCAGCACACCATAACTTGTGTACACATTGTTTGTTTCTCTTTTTTTCAAGTAAGAAATAATAAACCAAATAACAAAGCGCGACATTTTCATTACTTATAGATAAATGTCCCAGACACTCCAGAGCGCCAGTGCGACCCAGAAAAGCCATGCGGTGGAAAGCCAGCGAGTATCCCTGGAGAGCAGGTTAAGCTGAAGTCGTCCCCCCGCCCCCTCCCCACAGCAGACAGCAGACAGGATTACAGCACCTGAGATAATGCAGAGAGGGTAGAAGAAACACAGGGGAGGTTGCAGCTTTAAGATCACTATCTATTGATTAACTCGCAAAGCTCTGTGAATTCCAGGTAGGTCCTACATCATGCCCAAAGCTTCGGTGGTAAACAGTGATCCTCCCAGCAAGCTAAGCACAAAAACAAAGTCCCATCCCATTCAGAGGCTTAACGAAAAGCGTGAGTGTGGTGGGGGGCGAAAGATTAATTTTCTGCTGGTAAGTGGGGACATTTACTTATAAATTACTAACAAACTAGGTTATGATTAGATGCACATATAAATAGATGCATATATATGTATCTATCTATACATACATATATATATCCATATCTCTCTCTCTCTCTCTCTCTCCCTCTCTCTCTCTCTCTATATATATATATATATTTCGTTTACACCTTCGCTGACCTTGTACAAAACACATTGGTATAAAAAACAAATTTCACGGTAACCTTGAAATATGGGAAATGGTTCATGGTTTCATGATAATGACAGCTACCAAACCAGTTTGCGGAGAATTACCCGTGTCAGTGCTACTAGGACTATGCAACATGGAGGATTAAATTATCCGGCAAGTTTATTTAAATTATTCAACAAAAATGCAAATTATGCAGCACATTCTCGCATTATTATTCAATCCTTTTGAGCTAGAAACAACCAATTTGAATGAATTCTGAAAATTATGTGGCAAATCCAGTAATTCCATAGTTTTGCAATAAGCGCAGCGACAACGGAATCAATGAAACAACTGAACATCACCATTGCCTAATGTTTAAATAACAATATATTCAAGATAGGGAAACAAAACCTAAACATTCTAGTGCTATCCAGTGCCCATTGTTAAGTTTACTACGGAGATAACAACATTTACAAGTAAATGACCCTAAAATAAACAAGTAATTTAAAAAATATATAATTGGGTCAAGGTGCCATATGGTCCTTATTGCCATTTCAGTGTTCAGGTGACATCTGCAAACCACACGACCTTCGGCCTCACCATTTATGATATCACCGGAACCCCTCCAGATATCCAGCTGTGGCAAAACCTGTACTACTCAAATTTGGAGTTATGTCCCCATCCTTGCATTCCCTACTGGCCATCATGGCTCACTGTCTATCCAGGATGAAGTTCTAGCTGTCATATTTTCCTTGGTTTTGGGTTGTAACACCTCAACACTCATAAGGAGGATGTTGAAGGAAGATCAATAGGTCAAGGATATTAGTCAAAGACAAATAGGTTGAAATATAGCGCAGAAATGGGGGCGGCGATGACACCACGCCTGAGGGACTGGGCGATCGACATGGACAGGGCTATGGTCGCAGAGAAAGACGTCTTTAAGCATAGAGGGTACCCCAATAAATGGGATCATAAGTGGGGGAGGTGGAACAAATATAGAGGTGACATATGTGTATCTCCCACCATCGAATTGCAGCGAGATAGACGCCTCATATTGGAAGTCCTGGCTTTGAGGACACACTCCCACCCTGATGTGGTTGTTAGGCTCGCTCCATCACGGGCACCCAGGGGGGGAGGACCCTTATTGTGTATAATATTCCGTCCAAATTCTGGTTGCTGTTGCAT
This sequence comes from Triturus cristatus, assembly GCF_964204655.1. NCBI lineage: Eukaryota > Metazoa > Chordata > Amphibia > Caudata > Salamandridae > Triturus > Triturus cristatus. Next base: position 656,091,221 of record NC_140587.1, on the reverse strand, counting down.
TGTTATGCTCCTCATACTTCTGATGGGATGTGGGGTGGTGGATGGCGTATATTTTGCACTTTATGAGCTGTATCTGATGTGTTTCTACTGTGGACCCAAAACTTGTTTTCATGCTGCACTGTACCTTTTTCTACTCCTTATCAATAAAAAATTGTTTATAAAAAAAAAAAGACAAATAGGTCAAGGAGAGTCATCGAGAACTAGTAAGTTCAGAGCCCGTATTACATAACGAGTGCACTGTCCATGTCTGCACCATGGCACACCTTTAAAGAGGTGTTCTGGGAGTAAACAAGGACAGCGAGTCCTCTTACATGTAATGCCCTGTCCCCGTGGACAGAGCGTTAGTGAAATATGGAGCGGCTGTTTGAACCAGCCGCTCCATCTTTCTCTGTGAACGCGGCACCTGCCTGCACTTTAAAGAGGGGACAGGGATCCCCTTGCAGGCAGATGCAGTGAGTGATTGTACCCACCTGGATGTTAAGAGGGCCTGTGGGGCTCCCTTACCCTCCTTGAAGGAGCCTCACTCAGGGGCTCACTGGCTGTTCACCATCTTTTTGTGGCGCACAGTTTGTACACCTCCTGATGGCCACTGTGTCCATGTTCATAATAGGGTGCAAGTACAGAGGCAAAGTGTTTCCCTCCTTATCGTGGGCCGGGACCTCATGCTGATGAGGAAACACCCCCTGGAGATAGCAAAAGTGTTCTATGTGCAGTGGTGCACTGCTGCACCTTCTTCTGTAATACTACTTTGCCCCCGGGGTTGCAGAAAAGTGGCGCACACCCCTGTTGTGCCTCCTGGGCACTGTTTGTATTCCAGCTGCTGGTTGGTAATACATTTCTTGGAAGTTTGCTGATTAGGATAAAAAAGTGTGGGCGCCAGGGTGTTGGACTGATAGGGCTTAGCAGGAAGAACAGTGTGATAATTTAAGGAGAGGTGGAGGGAGTGGAACTTGTATCTATTCTTCTGCCTGTTAGGGCAGGTTTGTATTGTGAGAGGCATGCTCAAACCTGGCAAAGTCACTCATCAGTTAATTTACAGTTACATTAACTCGGGGGCGTGGCTTCGGAGCCTTTGAAGATGGCCGCTGTTCCCGGGAGCTCCGACGGGACGTGAGGGAGCGCGACCTCTGCAGGCAACCTTTTCTGCACCAAAAACATCGGAATTACTCATTTCGGCACTCGGAAATGCCGCTCATCAGAATTCTGCCTTTATTTTTCCACAGGGTGAGACTGGCACGCTTATATTAATGTTTTTTTCTGTTGCCTCATCGTTGCGGCCGCCATTTTGTTTTTTCAACGTTCCTAGGCTTACTTCCTGAGGCGGTGTGATGAGGCTGTTTAACAGTTGGCTGCCTTTTCTGCTATTATCACGTTCTTTCTGCGCTTTTTGAACAGCGCTTATATTGTCTGTCCTCGGTGCCTGCAGTTACTTTTCAACATTATTTCAGCGTTATTTCCTGATATTAGCCTGGACTGCTGTTTTCCACTTTCTTTGCATTTTTCCCCAATTTTGCTTGCTTTTGACGGACTCTGAGTATCTTCTCTTCTATCATAATGCCTCGCGGCAATTGTAATGCTGCTCGTTCCTCCACTGAGGCGAATTTGGAGAGCTATAATCCATTTGATGTTTTACAAGATCATACTGAGGAGACTATCAAAGACTCTGTTGGCGCCAAGTCTACTATGCCACTCACCCCTCGTTCAAATGCTAAACAAAGCTCCAAGATACCCTCGGCGCCACCATCTACTTCTGGTAAACGGATTAAAGCTAACCCACCTTCTCCCACCAATTCATCTTCCTCGATATCTATGGAACTCATTCTTGATGAAATTCGTGCCCTAAAACCACATATGGAGGAAACTAACGCCAGACTTCAAAATCTAGAAGCCAACTGGTCGCTCACTGAAAAGAGAGTTGGTGATCTGGAATTACGTGTTGATTCAGTCCAAAATCTCACAGCTCAAGTTCCTCTTATTTCTAAGGAGGTTTTTCAACTTAAACAACAGATTGAAAATTTGGAAAACCGTAATAGGCGCAATAATCTGCGCATTTACGGATTAATTGAAGGGCTTGAAGGTGATAATCCAATATCTTTTTTCAAATCTTTTTTGCCAACTCTTTTGGGTCTTCCTGAAACGCCCCCTTTAAATATTCAAAGAGCGCATCGTTTAGGTGCATTATCTCGCTCTTCTCCATCACCATCTACTAAACCGAGAGGAGTCATTTTGTACTTTTTGGAATATACGGATCTACTCAGAGTCCTCCAAGCTGCCAAACAACGAGGGAAAATTGCTTGGCATGGTTCTAATCTGTTCTTTGCCCAAGATTATGCTAAGATGACTGCTGACCGTCGGAAATAATTCTTAGACATGAGACCTGCGTTACGCAACTTAAACGCACGTTACGGTTTATTTCATCCATGTCTTTTTAAGGTGACCTATAATAACAAGACTACCAGCTATGAAGATCCAGCGCTGCTCCAACAATTTCTGAACAGTTGCAGAACGGAATCCATGGAAGTCCCTCAGTCATGATGGATTTATTTATTTTAGTAGCATCTGTTTGTTTCATCCTTAGTGCTGTTTAATTTCTCCCTTAATGTACCATATATTGTTCTGTTGGACTAATTTGTTCCTTCTTCTTCCCCCTATCAGGTAGCGACTTTGTGGTCCCTCATCGTTCCTTGTTATCCTAAGTTTGCCTAGCAGATGTCCCTTCCTTACCGTCGCCCTGGAGTCTCCCGTCTCAGTGTTCCATCTTCCTCATGTGGCTTCACCAACCCCGTTCTTCAGTCTTTTTGGTGGTATGTCTATTTGTTACCATATTTTTTCGTCATTTGTGTTTGTCGTTTTGTACTTTTGTTTACTGTAATATGCGTTTCTTCTCACCTTTTTCCTTTATTTTTTATTCTCTTTCCTTTTCTTTCTCCCCCTTTTTCTATCCTTGTTATTTCTTTTCTTATCTACTTCTGATCCTCAATCTTTTTGTTTCATACCTTTCTGCTTACAATCTTTCTTCTCCAAGACTTTCTCTTATTTCATATTTCCCTATATTATTCTTTCAATACTTCTTCAGATGCAATGTCGTTTTTTCTCAAGTTTTTTATAAGTTGCTTTATATTTTATCGCCTTTGTATATATTTGAATTTCACAAAGTTTTTCTAGTATAAAGTATACTTTTAGATGTCGATAACTATACTTACCTGGAATGTTAAAGGATTGGGTTCTCCCATTAAACGGCAACGTGTGTTATCTCATTTAGCAAGTTTGAAAGGGGATATTGTACTATTACAAGAAATTCAAATAAAAGAAGTTGAAATTGCCAAACTACGTCGTAATTGGGTAGGTCATGTTTTTGCATCTCCTGGTTCCAGGAAGCGTAATGGTGTTGCTATTCTCTGCCATAAGCGGTTAAATATCAAAGTTATAGACCAAGCCAATGACTCTGAGGGTAGGTGGGTGACTGTATCTTTGTTGATTGATAACATTCCTATAACTATTGTTAATGTGTATGCCCCTACCACACAGGATAAACTATTTTAGCCCCAAATGCTCACCTCATTGATGCAATTCTCTGATGATTACCTTGTTTTGGGGGGGGATTGTAACACAGTGGTGGATCCTCTTATAGATCGACGGTCCAACTCCCATTTGTTGCCCTCTCTCATGCACACTCAATTTAATTCCACTATTTCCCAACGTTCTCTTGTTGACTCCTGGAGGCTCTGCCATCCTACACTTAGGGAATACACGTATTATTCACCAGCCCACTCTTCCCAATCCCGGATTGACTACATTTTTATTTCTAAAGCCTTGACTCAACATATTACTCATTCTGAAATAGGGTCTATTCTAATTTCTGATCATGCTCCAGTATCCTTGCAATTAGATTTACTCCCTCCCGTAAAAGGTACAAGGAGATGGAGATTTAATAATTCTCTCCTATTAGACCCCACATTTACCCCAGCTTTTCTTGAGTTTTCATCCCTATTTTTTATAGAAAATGAATCTCCTCTGATATCCCCTCAGGTGTTATGGGACACTTTTAAAGCTGCTTCTAGAGATTTCATTATTTCATTTGTCTCTCGTAAGAGGCGTGCTGCCTCTCAATCCTTACAATCGCTTAACCTGCAAATTAAACAATTGGAGCATTCTTACTACTTAACCAAATCCCAATCTGACTTGGATAAGCTTCTTAAAGCTAAATTCTCTTTCAATAAATTCTCCACCGAATCTGCAAACCTATTTTTACTTAAATCTAGTGCCAAGTATTACACTGCTCAGAATAAGGCAGGTAATCTTCTTGCCAAGTATCTTAAAGTTAAAAGAGAACGTACAAGAATCGAATCCATTGTCTCCTCATCAGTTATTACACTCCATAAGGATGAGGATATTCTGATGGAATTCACTGATTTTTATCAAAAGCTTTATACTCCGGAGTCTCCTCCTCTGTCAACTGACATTGCTCAATACTTATCCTCTATTCCCTCCCCTTCTTTTCCAGAAACCGATTTTGCCCCCTTAGAAGCAGATATAGGTCCTAAAGACATTCTAGACTCCATTCACTTGCTTAAAAAAGGCAAAGCTCCTGGGCCAGATGGATTCACGATCGAATTCTACTTACATTTTTCAAAGTTACTTGTTCCTAAACTTCATCAACTATTTTCATTCTTTATATCGTCTGCAAAATCTGAGGGCTCTTTTCAGGAAGCCTTAATTTGTCTCCTCCCCAAAGAGAACAAGGACCATACCCTATGTAAAAACTATAGACCCATTTCTCTAATCAATCTGGATTACAAAATATTTGCAAAAATTCTCGCACTTCGTCTTGAATTTTTTTTACCTAAGTTAATTGGTAAGGAACAGTGTGGTTTCATTAAGGGCCGTCATCTCTCTGACAACACTCGACTCTTTTTTAATGTATTAAGAAAGTCTCACTCTTACCAACACTCTTTAGCTGCTATTGCATTAGACGCTGAAAAAGCATTTGATAGGGTTAATTGGCAGTTTATGTTCGCAGTTCTTGTTTGGTTTGGTTTTGGCCCGAAATTTCTTGCGTACATCTCTTTATTATACTCCTTCCCTAGATCCTTTATATTAGCTAATGGCCTTGTCTCATCTTCATTTCCCCTCTTTAGAGGCGTCCGACAAGGATGTCCTCTCTCTCCTCTTCTTTTTATTTTAGCATTAGAACCCTTTTTGATAAAAATTCGAGAAAATAAAGATATCACTGGTTTTCCCTATGGAGATAAATGTTTGAAACTTTCGGCCTATGCGGATGATATACTTTTATTTATTTCCAACCCCCAATCCTCTATTCCATCATTTTTATCTGAAGTCTCTGAGTTTGGGAAAGTATCGGGTTATAAACTTAATGTAGATAAATGTGAAATCCTTCCTCTAAATAAGTTTTGCCTCCACATAGATTTTTTGGCCTCTTCTTTTCATTGGAGCCCGACTAAGATCAAATACTTAGGTTTGTGGTTTAAACCTTCTATTAAAGACACTGTAACACTAAATCTTAACAATCTACTTACAACTCTAAGAGACTCTACAACTCGATGGCATCCCTTCTTTTTATCTTGGTGGGGTAGGTTAGATTCTATTAAAATGATGTTAGTTCCAATAATTTTGTTCTATCTTTTTAATCTTCCAATTAACATCCCTAAATCCTGTTATAAGAATATCTACTCCATCTTATCAAAATTCTTATGGCAGCATAAAAAAGCTAGGATGTCCTTTGCCAAACTTAGATGCCCTAAACAACTGGGTGGAGTTAACTTTCCGGATTTTGCTACTTATCATACTTCATTTTTTCTTCGGCATTCTGTTCCCCTTTTATCTGATCATATTTCTGACAGCACCGCTCAGCCTCTATGGGTAGACGTTGAATCATCTTTCTTTCATCCCTTCAACTTTGAAGAATTTGTGTCATTGTCCCATATCCCCAAGAGATTCTCTCTTCCCATTCTTAAAAACTCTCGGAAAATATTTTCTCCTCTTTTACTGGACGGTTCTGACGATCGTTCACGTTTCCTGCAGTCCTCCTTGTGGTATAATCCTCTTATTAAAATAAGAAATAAGATGCTTTTTTGGAGGGACTGGTGGGATTTTGGTCTTCGTTGGACCCATCAACTTTTTCATGCAGGTACTTGTGTCTCTTTTGATACTCTTCAATTCCGTTTTTCTTTGCCAGTATCCTTTGAATCTAACTACAACCTATTACGTGCGGTTACACAAAATAGCTATGACTCCCTCTCTTCTTCCATCGATCATACCAACTCTTCTCCTCTTCCCCTCCCTTCTTTACTTGCTTCTTCTTCTGCCTCCCAAATCTACAAAAAGTTAAGAGACACTTCTAACACTCGGGACAAATCCAAAGTAGAAAGGGATTGGGAATTAGATTTAGAGGACTCTTTTTCTGCTCCCTTATGGCAAAAAATTTGGATCAAATTGAGGAAATCGTCTAGAGCAGCTAACACCACCCAAACGTTATTTTTTATATACAACAGACTTTTAATCACTCCTGCTAAACTAAATATGATTGATCCCTCTATTCCCCCTACTTGTTGGACCTGTTCTGCCTCACTGGCAGATCTTAAGCATATGCTATTTACATGCCCAGTGATTTATAAATTTTGGAATGACGTGTGGCGACAGATCAACAAAATTTTTTCCACTCACTTCCCCTTTACTTTTTCACATATTTTCTTAGGTAGTCTCTCAGACATATGGTCTTCTTCCACTACTAATACCTCCATTATTGATTTACTTATAGCTGTGGCGTTCCAGCAAATCACTAAGTCTTGGAAGGATGCCTCCAAAGTCTCTTTTCAGGCTTGGTGGTATGGGGTCTGTTATCACCACAGGTTAGACAGGGCCTATGTTTATCCCATCACACTTGCTATTAAACGTGATTTATTGTGTATACCAATTACAAATTTTTTAAATATGGTTGCACGCTCTCTACCCTCACATAATCCTTGTGCAGAAGAAGTTCCCAAGCCTCCATGAAACCTTTCCTGTTGGTTTCAAACATATATGCATATAGAGTGATTTATATTTATTTCTGCATTGTTATTGTTATTGTTATTGGAGAAGTCTTTGTACATTTAATGCATCGGTATATTCCTTTTGCATACTTTATTTACCAATGATTATGTCCCTCCCTTATTTCTTTATGTTTTCCCTTCGCATATGATAATGTTACATTGTTAGCTGATCTTATATATGTTTGTTTTATTATAATTCTGTTATTTTCAAATTTCAATAAACTCTCCTTTAAAACTTTACAGTTACATTAACTCAAAAAGAAATGGTCTTTAACAAATAACCCATTGGTTTTCACAATACATACATAACATTCAAATGCAATTGGCATTTTCGGGCTCTGGTGGACACCACAAAAGGCCAAACATATACAAGCAGATGAAAGGTTCTGGGAATCCTATGAAAGGATCAGCAAACCGTACATTTGTTAAAAAAAAGAGCCTACTGCAGGGTTTGGTCTCATGGCCAGGCTGTAGGCAAGTCCCCCTTCGACCATGCACAGCAGGCAGGTTGGCCACACTGCCTACTAGTAGTAGGACATATTGCTGCAGGCAACCCCTGATGCACACTACAGAAGGCTATGCACAGCAGTCATGGCCACTCCACGGATGTTGGGAGCAAAGTCTGGTTGTAAGCCAGGAAATTGTGGCTAACCCCTGCTGTACACAGCTGAAGGGCATGCACAACAGGGACTGGATGAGGGTTATGAGCCGGGCCTTGCAAAGGCCTTTATGCAGCAGGATTGGCCACAACAGCAGTTGAGGGCATAGCCAGCCGTGCTGTGCATTGTAGAAGGCTATGTACAGCAGGGGTTGACCGCCCACAGCACTTTGGATATATGGCCTCACTTTAGGCCAGGCCCTGCCGTCAATGCCCATTGTGCTTGGCCAAAGGCCGTGAGTAGCTGGAGTTGGCCCCACATGTTGAGTTGGGTAAAAGTCCTGGCCGCAAACAACCCCTACTGGACATGGTAGAAGCCATGCACGGCAGAGGTTGGCCGCAGATGGCAGATTGAGGGCAGATAAGCAAAAACGTTTTGAATCTGAGATGAATACAAGCTCTGGAACCGATTAAGCCTCTGCAATGGTCCATAACAGTTTGTGGATCCTCCAGGAACTCTGGAATATAGGCATGGGTGGGGTTGGCATGTCATGGTTTCACTGGTGTCGGAAACCCCAAATCATGATGGGCTTAAAAAGTGTTCAGTAAATTAAATGTAACTATACAATTGTGACTAATTTGACATGAACAAGGTTAAAACGGTGGCAAGGCCCTGCGCACTCCTCAAACCCTTTCAAGGTTAGTAACCTTTCCGACATCAAAAATCACAAATTCAAAAGATGGGGAGCAGTTACAATAATACATATTACATATAGGCTCACCACCCAGTCTCCCCCCAAAAACTTTCTTCCTTAAAAAAAGTCTTGAATAATAATGTCTCTTTAATTCACACAATACTATAAAAACAAAGAAAATAAAACAATTACTACAAATATGATTTAGTTTAAAAAGAATGTTCACTTGTAAGAATAGGATGCACACCTTCTTATATAGTGTTTCTCAAACTCGTCCAAACGTAATTCCAAGAGTGCTTGCAGACTGGAATGGTGCCAAGCCCAAGTGGCACCGGACTATGTAAACGACATTTGAGAGTGGAGCGACGTCTCACCCCAACCAATCGCTCAGCTAAAGTGATGACACCATGGCAATCATGAGTACCAATTTTTATCATCACAGTACTCCTTTACTCCATCATTTTCAACTTTCTTTCTTTTTTTCTTCAACAGTGTTTTAAATCCACACGTGGAATGTGAAATGCCATTTTTCAAGTTTCTAGTGTTCAACCTGTGTCCATCTGGACCTCTTAAAAGAACACGATTAATGCAGAGTTCGTTTGAAGCAGCGTTTATTCAATAAAAACCCAATGCATTTCGAGCTATTAGCGCCCTTCGTCGGGGGTCACTGTAAATAAACAATGAAAACAACACCAATTATCATTTAGAGCCAAGTTATACCATCACTAAATTATATACAGTGTACTCTCAACCAACAATGTGTACCATATCAAGCATTATACACAATTAAGCCCCTTATCTCAACATCGTGACTTGTCTCCCGTTTCCCACATGGCATGCCAATACCTTCTAGAAAAATCATGTTGGAACCTTAATCCTTTATTCACCCTGTTCTTCTTCAACAATCATCTGTTTATTCTTCCTGCCAGACTATATGTGAAGCAGTTCTTTCTTATCTCCCCTCTATCCCTCTCCAATCAGTACCAACCCGTTTTTTGCGTAACGATCAGTGTGCATCATATATCTCGATGTGCTGTAAGCATCCTTCGTTGGCCTCATCTAATTTCTCAATTGTAATACATTTGCGTTAATGCATTCGCTAATATTTAATACTACTTCTTCTATTATCACCGAATCATTAGCTCAGTTTGTACCCCTTAACTAACATCTCCCTCATGACGCTTCCCATACCTGCCTCGTAGCGTTTTAAAATCTCACGTCCTCATTTTCGTTCAAACCAAAAAAGGTATACCCCCTCCACTTTTGACCAGTTTCCTTACTACCTCCCAATTGGCTGACTGAACGATTTTCCTGTAATAGTGGTGAAAAATGTACGAGGTTCATTTTGGAAGATGACGTTTATCTATAAGGATATGAACTCTAAAACACGCATTACTTGTTTACATAGAGCAAAATATTATTGGTAACTGACTATGTGTTTGCGATTTTTCAGTTGATTTTTATGATAGTTTCACCGCAAGCAAGTTGAATTATGGATAATGAAGTTCGCTCAACATAGAAGTAATTAGTGAAAGGAATCGCGTCACCACTATGGCGGGAAAATCATTTAGTCAGCCAATTGGGAGGTAGTAAGGAAACTGGTCAAAAGTGGAGGGGGTATACCTTTTTTGTTTGAACGAAAATGAGGGCGTGAGATTTTAAAACGCTATGAGGCAGGTATGGGAAGCATCATGAGGGAGATGTTAGTTAAGGGGTACAAACTGAGCTAATGATTCGGTGATGATAGAAGAAGTAGTATTAAATATTAGCAAATGCATTAACGCGCATGTATTACAAATGAGAAGTTAGATGAGGCCAACGAAGGATGGTTACAACACATCGAGCTATATGTTGCACACTGATCGTTACGTAAAAAGCGGGTTGGTACTGATTGAAGAGGGATAAAGGGGAGGTAAGAAAGAAATGCTTCACATATAGTCTGGCAGGAAGTATAAACAGGTGATTGTTGAAGAAGAACAGGGTGAATAAAGGATTAAGGTTCCAACATGATTTTTCTAGAAGGTATTGGCGCGTTATGTGGGAAACGGGAAACAAGTCATGATGTTGAGATAAGGGGCTTAATTGTGTATAATGCTTGATATGGTACACATTGTTGGTTGAGAGTACACTGTATATAATTTAGTGATGGTATAACTTGGCTCTAAATGATAATTGGTGTTGTTTTCATTGTTTATTTACAGTGACCGCCGACGAAGGGCGCTAATAGCCCGAAATGCATTGGGTTTTTATTGAATAAACGCTGCTTCAAATGAATTCTGCATTAATTGGGTTCTTTCAAGAGGTCTTGATGGACACAGGTTGAACACTAGAAACTTGAAAAATGGCATTTCATATTCCACGTGTGGATTTAAAACACTGTTGAAGAAAAAAGGAAAGAAAGTTGAAAATGATGGAGTAAGAGTACTGCGATGACAAAAATTGGTACACATGATTGCCATGGGGGCATTACTTTAGCTGTGCAATTGGTTGGGGTTAGTTTAAGAGACAGACTTAAATTACAACTGTGGGTCTATGTATCTTTTGCCCTGCAGCCAATCACTATGATGCACGCCATTCCTCTTTGTACAGCGGTGCTTGGGCATTCAGGTTTGCACAATCAAGACCATATGGAAAGAGGTTTCATTTTATAGCAGTTAGATGTAGTAAATAATCCCAAATCCATTTAAATTCACTGAAAGAAACAGTTAACCTTAAATTATGGTTAACCTTTGTGAAAAAAAAAAGGCTGGATCAGAAAACATTCTTAACAGGTGCTGTTTCATGTCCTTTGTAGCATGGTATAACAGCACTTATTATAAACACCTTTTTTCGCCATTCTATCAAAGGAGACGCCTAGAAGTGATAACGTGTGGCAAAAATGTTTGTGTTTATGTGTTATGAGGGATTTTGTTGTAAGGTCGATGTGGTCTGTTGTTTTTTTTTGCGCTGTTTTGTTGCATTATTGTAATGTGGGGATGGTGTGTTGTAGTGTGGGTGTTTTGTTGAAGTGTTTTAACTGACCTGTTGTGTTGTGGTCTGCTAAGCTTTAATTGTTTTGTGTATGTTATTATGCTACGTTCTATTGTTTACTTTAGATATGTCAACAAAAGCTGCTACATTTCCAGCTAAAAACAGTTAAATGCATCTAAAGTTCTCATGACAAGCAAACATTTTCAAGTGCTTAAGGCGATAAAATATTCCTTCTCCAGCTCTTCAACTATTTGATACACCTCACATATATATATTTACTTCTTGAAGCCAAATACAGAATTCAAAAGAGGTTCTATGCTTCTGCAGTTCAGGAATCACCCTCATTTTGATGAACTTCAATATGATGATGACAAGAGATCTGTTCTTTCCACGGCCCTAACCTAGTTTTGCAATTAGGCTTTAAACCATTATTATTTTTTATTCATTTGTTTATTTTAAAACAGAAACTATATATGTTTTAGAAGCATTTGGCATGATTATTACAGCATTAGAAATAGCTGCTATAATATCTTAACAAAAAACTAAATATATTTAGGGTTATATAATTTGCCTCAGTTTTCTCAGTGTAGGATTCCAACTACCAAAGCAAAGTTCCCATGGAAAATTCTAAGTGACTACCAGGAGGTCAAATGTTTAATCTTCCTTATTATTAAAGATTGGGGAGGCCCCGGCCCTGAATGGAGCCACTATTTTGTCTATTAACAAAGGGCAATCATTGAGAAACTCAATGCCTATATTTTCCCAACCCTTGCATGTTTGTGAGATACTTTTAAATTCTCTTGATAAAACAGATTATGAAATTACAGTGGCTTTTATTTTACCCAGAATGATTCTTAAGAGAGTTTCTCAGTTTCTTTGTTTGCAACCTAATGAGTCACCACAAATATATCACTTTTTCTTTTCCAATTGGTGTTCATGAGGGGATCAGGAGCAGATATTATACTCTTATCTCCTAATGAAATGGGAAAGTACTTGTTACTTGAATCTGAAACAGAGGTTTGGGTCTGGATTCTGGGGCTTTCCTTCCTTTTTTGCTCTAAATGCTGCTATTCTTTGTCTAGAGTAATGGTGCTCATTCCTAGCTATCACATTAAATTACTAAAAGCAGTTCAACCTTATCAAGCCTTCAAGTAGGGCTTATTGAGTCCCTGCAGTACCTTAGCAATGATGCCACGGATCTTGGTGTAAGCAAGGGAAATGGCCCAGTTCACTACTTTTGGGGTAGTAACATTCAGCAATTATCATGGACTAATGGCCCTCTCAGATCTCTGGGCCCCTTTGCACTGCACCTGCTGCACCAATGGTAGGTGCACCCTTGAGTCCCTGTGCAAACGTGGCTGCCCGGGGTTGTCACCAAACACATCTCCTGTTGTAAGATAAAACCTCTTGCATGTCCAGCTGATGCCAATTCCTTTCAAACCAAAGGGTTAAACAAGGCACAGAGAAATTAAATGACTTCAGCACTGACGAAAGATGAAATATGCATTGTGTTTGCAAAACTGTTCCCTAATCTAGCAAAGGCAGTTTTTTTTTAGATTATGGAGATCATTTTCTGACTGATAGGATGGACACATGTAGATAGTTAATTGCAGGTTTTAGAATGCAAGCATACCAGCTCCCCATGCTTGCTTGATACCAGGAGAAGAGGCCCTCAGTTGAATCCAACTTTTACAAACCATTTCCAATCGATTCCATGCTGCTATTGTCATATGGAAGGGAGTAGCTCCTGATCTACATGAATGCCCTCCCTATACTAAAAATTGACCAAAACACCTGTCTGGCTTACATAACTGTGCAATGATAGTAGCTTTTCAATCTGCTTATTAAGCAGTCTCCTGCAGTTGATTCCGTAAGACAAGATATACATTAGTACTAGGTAAATGTATTTCCATCAAGCTAGCCTACCTTATCCTAGAGCTTCCTGAATTTGCCTAAATGATGTCTTCTCTTGCATTCAGTCCACTCATTCACTATTATCATTGTTATGCTAACATATCTACTTTCTTAATTCTCTGTAGTAATGCCTTTCCCCTAGTGGTCCTGTGACGACCTGTTTTTGCATCTACTTATTCTTCCACTTTAGGGTTCCACTCCCCCCTTAGTCAACTTCTATGATGGCCCATTCCAGTCTTTCCTGGCTCTCCAAACAATTGTTGAAATCAAGACCTGTTATACCTGGCAAATTTTCACGTGTTTCCCCCGGTCTTTTTGCTGTCTGACCTCCTGGTTTTGACTCTGTTTTTGCTGGTTTAGTGTCTCTGCGCACTGTCTCACTGCTGATCAGTGTTAAAGTGCAAGTGCTCCTAAGGAAAATTGTATTATGTATTGATATTTCCATGATTGGCTATTTGATTTACAGCCAAAACCCTAGTACAGTGCACTGTGGGTGCCCAGGGCCTGTAAATCAAATGCTGCTAGTGGACCTGCAGCACTGGTTGTGCCACCCACACACGCAGCCCTTCAAAGGATTCTCGGACCTGCCACTGCAGCATCTGCCGTGCAGTTGTGACTGTCATATAGACCTGGCAAGTGCACCCGCTTGCCAGGACCCAAACCTTCTATTTTCTTACATGTAAGTAACCCATCAGGTAGGATCAAGGTACCCCCCTGGGCAGGGTGCAGTGTATGTGAAAGGTAGGACATGTACTGGTGTGTGTGACATGTCCTGACAGTGAAATACAGTGTATTTTGATTTTCACTATTGAAAGGCTATCTGGCCCATAGGATAGAATGGGAGATACTGTGTAACATCTTACAAGTATAACTTACTATTGGAACAAGATAGAGAAATGGAGTTCGGACTCTCTGAACTCAGAATTTATTAGCACATGCATAAAGAAATTGATTTTAAATTATGTGTTTGAAAATGCTACTTTTAGAAAGTTGGCACTTTCTTGCTTAACCATCCTGAGTGCCTCTCCTGGGTTGTGGATTGACTGTTTGGCTTTGGAGTGACAGGGGCTGGGGATGTACATTTACTGTAGCCACTGGGGGAGGGCGGGGTGAGGTGTATCCTGCCTTTCCTGGATGAGTCTGGCTGAATTCTGAATTCTGAATAGGCTGAATAGACCTGGGCTGCATTTGGAGTAGTGGGAGGAGATTTCCTTGCACCTGAATAGGCCTGGTCTGCCTTACACAATTCTGCCTCCACCTCCTGCCAGGAAGCTGGGCCAGAGAGGACAGAACTGGTTTGGACTAAGCACAGAGACTCTGCCAGAAGAGAACAAAGGGAAATGTGGTATAAATATTGGGGCCCAGACCTCAGATCTTTAGAACTCTTTTGGACTCAGAAACCTGCCAAGAAGAAGAGCTGGAGAAGCTGTGAGGAGGAACTACCACTTTTCTGTGTGCTTTACTGTGTTGGCCTGCAGTGGCTGCTTCTGTCTTGGGCAGAGAAAGGACTGGACTGAACTTTCTTTTTTACTCAAATTCTGTTAATGTTTTCAACAAGCAAAACATATACAACATATTGTTGACCTCTATTACACTTTAGCACCAATAGTCGACTGGCAGCCCCAAATGAAGTACATCATGACATATAAATCAGTCTGTATTAGCAACAGTGGTGAAGAAAAAAGGGGGAGAAAAGAAAAAAAGACTCTGACATATAGCGCATATAATACAATACAAACCACAATGGTATGAGAATTGAACAAAGTCTGGCGGTTCGAGAGGAACGTCGCTCAGCTGTGTGCTTAAGCCAGCGTCATTTCCATGTTATTTTCTTAAGCCAGTATCCCTAAGGTTACCCATTCCCCCAGTTTCTGATTGTCTCTATCAGAATCCCCATCATTTTGACCTAATACCACATATTACCCAGGAGATCTTTTTCTCCCTCCTCACTCAGGTGCGCTCTGGCTCCCCTACGGATAGCTGTCCCCCTCATATCACTCGGGAAGCCTTTCTTCACTTCCCTGAACCCCCCCTATCGCTTCTAAACAGATCCCTCACGGAGGGTATACTCCCCAATCTCTTCAAGAGCGCAGAAGTTGTACCTATCCTAAAAAAAAACGGCTCTGATCCCCTGACACTCAGCAATTTCCGCCTTATATCGCTCCTACCTTTTCTTGGTAAACTCCTGGAGGCCCATGTCACCAAGTGCTTGAGCACCTTTGTCGAGCACACCAATTACCTTGACTCCCATCAAGCAGGCTTCAGACCCAAACACTCTACCGAGTCTATTGTCCTGGCAGTCCTCGACGAACTTAGGAAGGGGGCAGACCATAACATCTCGCAGGCCCTTGTGCTCCTGGATTTGTCGGCGGCTTTCGATACCGTCGACCACGATTTACTGGTCGATCGGGTTGATAGTGCCGGGATCAGGGGGCTCCCTCTGAAGTGGATCTCCTCTTTTCTTAGCGACCGCTATCAAGCAGTTCGCCTTGCTAATTTCACCTCGGAAAAGAGAAGATTGTCCGTTGGCGTGCTGCAGGGCTCCTCCCTTTCCCCTCTCCTTTTAAACCTGTACATCTTTCCTCTGATCTTTGCCCTCCGCAAGAGAGAAGTCGTCACTTTCAACTATGCCGATGACCTTCTGCTAGTCTTCACCATTGACTCTTCCCCCACCTCAATGGAAAATGTTCAATCCACTATGAATTTTATTAGTAATTGGATGAATTTAAATCAGCTCAAACTCAATCCTGATAAAACTGAGCTAGTCCTTACCGGGGCTTCTGCCAATCCTTGGAATTCCAATTACTGGCCCAATTCACTGGTTTGTCCCCCCTCCCCAGTTAGCTCTGTCAAGAGTCTTGGGATCATTATTAGCAGTGATCTCACTATGAAGGCTCAGATAAATTCTGTGATCTCCGCCTGCTTTTTCCACCTA
Organism: Triturus cristatus; assembly: GCF_964204655.1. Lineage (NCBI taxonomy): Eukaryota > Metazoa > Chordata > Amphibia > Caudata > Salamandridae > Triturus > Triturus cristatus. Next base: position 656,075,057 of record NC_140587.1, on the reverse strand, counting down.
AGAAGAATTTGAAAGATTAGCAGATTTCTCTCTACGGAGGCGCTCATCCAAGTGATCCTTGCCCTTGTCATGTCTCGCATCGATTACGCTAACTCCCTGTACTCCGGCATTCCGGCCTATCAATCCCATCGCCTACAATTAGTACAGAACCAAGCAGCTAGACTTGTTTACATCCAGCCTAAATCCCACCATGTCAAACCGCTTCTTAAAAACCTCCACTGGCTCCCCGTCTCGCAACGTTGTCTTTTCAAACTTGGCTGTGTGATTCCTCAAGCCCTCTCATCTCATGGACCAGTCTTTATTGCCACCAGACTCCAACCATATGTCCCCTCCCGAGAGCTCCGCTCCTCCAATATGAACTTCTTGACCCCCGCCCTTTCAGGAGGAAAAAATATGGCGGTCTGCGTTTTTCTACCTTAGCTCCTCAGTTCTGGAATTCCCTCCCCCCCGAATTACGCCTCACTCCCTCCTACCCTAAATTCAGGAAATCCCTCAAAACGTGGCTCTTTACCTTGGCCTACAATTAGTTGTCTGTCCCTCACTGTGATTCTTTTAACTCGTCTCTGCTCTAGCGCCAAGAAACCGTTGGTGTACGTGCGCTCTAGAAGTATTTTTAACATAACATAACATAACATAACATAACATAACATAACAGGACAGATGACCGATAGGTATCCCCTAATGGGGTTCAATACAGTGTGTAGAATCGTCTGCACTAGCGGATGCATTTAGCCAATGTTACAGTGGGCATCTGTTAGGCTTTACAAGCGCCTATGAGGCTGTGTCCACTTCACACACATTATTTCAAGTATATCATCATGCAGTTGTTTGTTTTATTGGGTGCAGGAGAGAGGACATTCTGTGTTTCCTTATAACTGTATAAAACTAGTATTTAACAATAAAAGACAAGGTCAAGGTCTGTAGTGGAGGGGTGGGAAAGGGGCCAGAGACACACCGTATAAGCCTTAGTGTAGCGCATCTCCCTTAGTCGCGGGCGGTGTTGTTGCATTGTGAAATACAAGTAGTCGTTTAGTCAAAGAGTTGGAGCGAACCAGCTTCACAGGACTAAAGCAGGTGAATTCAGTGCGCAAAAGATACTAGATGAGGGGTTTCCAAGTGCGTTGGAACTTTTTGTCCGTGTTTGACAAGGTGTGTGATATCCGCTCCATAGCTAAAATGTACCAGATGCAGGCGAACCTTTACGATATGGAAGGGGGGGCTTTCTGTTTCCACTTAGGTGCTATGAGTTGGCGCGCTGCTAGGAGGAGATAGCTAATGAGTTTCCAGTCTGTGTGAGTCATGGCATAGAGATCTGAGGGCCTAATGCCTAGAATAACCATGAGGTACGAGGACAAGATGGGGAATCCTATGACCTCCTTAATGTGGCCCAGTATCTATTTCCAATATGCAGTTATAACCTTACATGACCACCAGATATGTTGAAAGTCTCCCATCTCGTCCCCACAGCGCTAACAGTGAGAAGGTGTTCCCTGGTAGATAACTGAGAGATGAGTTGGTGAAAGGTACCATTGGAACATTAAATTGTAAGCCGTTTCCTTAAGTGAGAGACTGCAATATGTCTTGGGCATGTACCGCCACAGGGTCTCCCATTGCTTGGGCGATATCTCAGTCTGCACAGTGGCCTGCCATGTTGACTGGTAAAGGTGTATGTGCAAGGGTGTGGAGCACTGAAGTATCTGATATGCATTAGATATGAGACCCTTTGAGCCAGTGAAGGCGCAGACATGTGTCTCAAAGAGGGTATGTGGTTGGATGGCCACAGGGTACACTGAGAGGTGTAATGTCCAATGTCGCAGTTGGCAGTACTGGAGCTGGGAGGTGTCTGTGAGTTGCAAGTCCTCCTTACACTGAGTGAAAGTCTTCATGTTGACTACTATGAATAAATCACTAAGCATCCAGCATTCCCATTCACTCCACTGGACGGAATGATGGAGGGGAGAGGGCCAGGGAGAAATCAGAATTGCGTGCGATCATTGATTTTGGGGAAGGGAAGGTAATCCGGCCCTTCTTGAGTGCTACTTTGTCCCAAATGTCAAGCACCGTACAGATAGGGGTGGCGATGTACGCACTTCTGGGTCGGGCATCTTTAGGCAGTCATGCTAGGTCCTACAATGGACGGCACGCCACCGCCCTGTCCATGTGGAACCAATGCTTTTCACTCTCCCGGACCACAAACTCAGAAATATAATGTAGGTGGGCGGCCCAGTAGTATTACAGGAAGTTAGCTATTCGGGGATGTTTGCCATTCCAGATAAAATTCCGAACATCGCGTTGTAAATGTAAAATATCATCTTGAGGGATTGGTGTGGGTAGTGTTTCGAATAGGTAGAAGACTTGAGGAAGTATGTTAATTTTTATATCTTAATATGTTCACACGCCCTAGCCAAGATACATGTAGAGGCTTCCATCTCTGAAAATCTGCCAGGATGGTGCTACATAGGTGAGGCCAGTTAGCTTGCAACCAAGAGGAGAGTGTGGGGGTGATAGTGAGGCCCAAGTATTCGATAGAATCGTGGGACGACTGGAAGGGGGCAGATGCTGTAGGGCTGGGAGTGCCTGGGAGGGGATGGTCAAGTTAAGCACTGAGGATTTAGTCATGTTAATCCAGAATCCAGATACTTCCTCATAGACCCAGAAGTACCCACTACCCCTGGGAGGGAAGTCTCGGGCTGGGGAAGTGTGAGGAGTAGGTTGTCTGCAAAGAGGCTAATCTTACGTTGCTTCCCCCGAAAGAGACGCCTCTCATGTCACCTGCGTTACATATCCTTATGGCTAGGGGCTCAACTACCAACGCAAACAGTAGAGTCGATAGTGGACACCCCTGCCGCGTGCCCTGCATCATAGTAATGGGCTTTGTAAGCAGCCCGTTGACCCGGACCCTAGCCTCTGGAGCTGTGTACAAGGTTATTATCTTGGAAACCATCCCCATGCCTAACCTAATCTTTTCTAGGACAGCACGTAGGAAGGACCAGTTTACACTATCAAAGGCCTTCTCCGCATTTAGTGAAAGAAGGCATGTGGGGAATTTATGGCGATGTGCTTTTTCCACCAGATTCACTGTGCGGCGAACGTTTTCAGCACCTTGCCTAAGGTGTATGAAGCCAACTTGGTCTTGGTCTATGAGGCCTGGGAGATAGGGCTGCAGTCATTGTGCCAATATTTTAGTTAATATCTTTGCATCAGTGTTAAGCAGAGCAATAAGGCGGTAAGAGGAGCAAGAGGCGAGGTCTTTACCTGCTTTATGTATGAGAGAGATTTCAGCTGAAGCTATCTTGGGTGTGAGTCCTGTTATGTGGGAGAAAGAGTTAAATAAGTGGACTAGATGATCTTGCAGGTCGGGCAGATAGAGTCGATAGAAGGTGACCGGGAGGCCCTCCAGACCTGGTGTCTTACCCACAGGAAGAACACTGACTGCCGTCTTAAGTTCCTCAAGGGTAATCTGTTCATCAAGAAGGTTGGCGTGACATGGGGACAACAGTTCCTATTCACAGGCATCTAGGCAGGACTTGATCATTTCTTGGGTGGGTTCTTTCAGTGAGTATAGCGTTTGTTGGTAATCGCCAAAGCTCTGAAGTTTGTCTCCCACCGCTGTCACCCAGTTTAGATTTTCTGACCACAGCGTGGCAATATGAGTCTTGGCTCGCGTTTTGCGCAGTCTCCTGGCCAAGAGCCTACCTACCTTGTCACCCCCTTTATAGTAGCGCTATTTCAGGGCTAGTAGCGCTCGCTCTGTCCTCCCCGTTCTATGAGTACGAAGTTAGCCTCGCAGCAGAGCCAGCTGCCGTTTGGTGCGGCAGGAGGGGCTAGCCTTGTCCTTCTGTTCTAATTGTTTAAATTCCGCAGTAAGGTTCCGCAGTAAGGTTGGACTCCACTAGCTTAGATTCTCTCCCTGTGCAATTGCGATATATTTGATTGTGCCTCGGAGAGTGGCCTTAAAACCATCCCAGAGGGAATGCAAGGAGAGTTCGGGGAGGTCATTAAGAGAGAAGTACTCAGTGATGCTTTTCCAAATTTCGGCCATATCGACCGGATCTCACAAGAGATGTGGCGATAGGCGCCAAGGTGGTTGAGTTTTTGTAAGGAGACTAGTGCCCTCCAATATCAGTTCTATATGTGCGTGATCCGAGATAGATATATCAGACATTTCTGTGGCATGTATGTGGTGAAGGAGAGAGTGTTTAGCAAAGATGTAGTCGATGCGAGAGCAGGAGGCATGAACATGGGGCAAAAGGAGTAATCCCTGATGTCTGGATGCTTGTACCGCCACACATCAACTAGGCATACATTTTCAATATTGTGCTTAAGCTTTAGCAACATAGCCCCGCGTTTTGGAATGTGGCTCTACTGCGGTCAAGGGTGGAGTCCCACACCAAGTTTAAATCACCACAAACCAAAATATCTCTGTCTACCCCTTCTACTGAACTTTCTGCAACTTCTTTGATTGAGTTTCTCCATGGGCTTGAGTCTCAGGAACAGCAAATACTTTAAGTTTATCTGCTACCAGCACTGGGAAGTGTGTGTTTTGTGCTGTAACAGAAGAAAAAGCAACCCAACGCCATCACTGATGCTGATGCCAGCTCCGTGTCTGAAAGTACTGCAGAGGGTCCCGCCGCACTTCGCACCCCATCCTTGGTCTCACCTATGATGCCGTCTCATACTGCCACTGAGCCGCTCCTTGCACCATGACCTTTGGGCACCGCACCACCTTGTTTCACACCACCACCCTGGTATCCCGATGCCGCCGTTCCATTCCGACATCGATGCTGCTGCTTGCACCATGGTTCAAGGGCACCACTCGTAAGTTACATGCCGCACTACCCTCATCCCACACCACCGCCTTGGCCCATCAATGCCAGCACCATTGTCTCTGGTTTGTCAGCTGACTACAGTGCTTCAGCAATGACGACGCCATTGCTTGCACCGTGACCTGCCAGCAACGTGATGAGCACTGCATCACTTCGCACTGCAGTCATGGTCTCACTGACGCTGATGGACGACCGTCACAGAGCCGCTGCCGGCACCGAGACCTGAGGGCACTGCACGCTGCACTTCACACCGCAGCCCCGACGCCTGCTGATGCCAGCGCTCCTGACTTCAACCGCAAGACGTTCGATCTACAACACGTTTGGCTTCAAGGGCCCGACGACTCCTACACTGATCTCCAGAACCGACGCCTGCGGACGCCAGCTCTTTGGAGCTTAACGAGAGGCCGTCAACGCCCTGCATTTCTAAAGGTACTGTTTTGCGGGTCTTCCCGAATTCGTAGCTGGCCCCCAAGCCACGTTCAGCCTTAACTCTTTGGATTTGTTGTACATAACGCCGTGTTAGCCCAAGATGGAGCTATCGACTTCAAGGGGCCTATTTTGGATTATTGATATTTCTGAGAACTATATAGTGGATTTTTATCGTTTATGGTCTTATTTTGCTTTGATAAAATATTGGTTATTTTTCTAAAACTGGTGTGGTGTCCTTTTGTAGTGTTTTCACTGTATTACTGTTATGTGCAAATGCTTCACACACTGCCTCTGAGATAAGCGTGACTACTCGTGCCAAGCTACCAAGGGGGTAAGTAGGGATCATTTCAGAAGCGTACCCCCTTACCCTGACTAAGAAGGAGGAGCAGGGTAACAATCAAGCTCCTTTAAAATAATTTATCCAACTATGCTTCTATAAATGTCACACATAAGATTTTGAGAAAATTCCATAAAATACTAATTGCTAACCAGTATACTGTGCCTCACAGTTAAACCCCAAAACAGATTTGCTACTTTTCATGCTTAGCACACTATTTGTAAAGAAACACTTCAAAGGCACTTGAATACGACTTCTATTACTAAAACACTGTATGGTCAATACCTAACAGTGTCTCCCTCTGAGAATTTCCACAGCATCCTTTTTGTTTCCCTTTCAAAAATGGCAGGAGTATGATTCAAACAAAGAATCAATCCCTGGATTTGCTTTATTACCCCTATTATTATCTCAATCATTCTTGGTCTGAAGCTTCTTTATCTCTTTACAACAACCTTGTTGCAACTTCTACCACAGCTGGTTCACTAACTCCTCAGTTGTCAGTCCCTAACCTTTACCCTTCCTCTTCTCTCAATCTTTGTTTGTCCATCACCCCCTCATATGTTATCCCGAGTAAATCATGGGTGATAGACTCTGCTTTCTTTATATCTTCACACACCTCTTCACATCATTGTCAGTCACCAATGTATCACCTTCCTCCTCCTTCTCCCGGATTGCCTCAACCTAAAACTCTCTCCAGATTGTTACCTAGATGACCCAAACCCAGTTCCTCATATTCAAATTCATCCTTCACTTATTCTGTCCTCTAACACTTTTCACTCCACTTATTTTGGGAGGCCCCTTTGTGCTGCTCCCTCAAAACCCTCTTCCCACTCTCTTCATTTTCAGGTTACTTGCAACCTGCACATGACTTTCTATGTACACTTCCGCCTGAAGCCCATATTCTATTGGGCAGATCTAATCTTAATTTTGCTAAGAGGCCTGATTGTCACACCCCTTCCCTCATCAAGGAATCAATTAGAAACATCCTAGGCAACTCTGTATGGCTTTGCTGGACCCCGTGTCCTAATGCAGTGATTAAGCAATCTCACTTCGAGACAATATCAATTCCACACTCAATATTCATCATGACCTCTTTGGAACATCCTGCGAGAAAATTGACTCCCTAGCACAGTAGGTGATTAAATTCCAACTATGAATGGTAAACTCAAATGGTGTCCTCCTCTTGATTGCCCTCTTAACTGTCTGCCTGTGAAGGATAATCTTTATTGGGCTATTTTGCATTGAAACAATGATGGTCCTCGCTGCTAAGAGTGATGAACTTTGCAATCCAAATGAAAGTTATGGATGCCAAATTGTGTTCCCAAACTTGACTGAGACCAAGCCCTATTCAATTTCCCTATGCCGCTAGAATGAATCACAGATTATCCAATACCTGTCCATTAACCACAAAGGTGAAACAGGTCATTGTCAACACAATTCAGGAACCCAGTGAATCACTGGTCACCCCATTTACCAAAATCGCCTACTCCCTTTTGTGGGGTCTACTGCATTACTTCCTTATGACAGTTATGCATTGTTTTAAGATCGCTGATACTTTTGTGAACCATGACCTGGATAGCATAGTCCTCATAGAAACCAAGCTTAAGGAACCTCACACAATGCTTTGAACTCCTTTACCCTCTGTAATACTTGATTCTCCAATGGCTGATTGAGGATGACATTGTGGTGGTGATGTACCAGTTATTAATAAAAATATGATCCAGTGACGAAAACGACATCAAAACAACTGATCAATGCCACTCCGTTCGATGCATTTCAATTAAAGCCTCTGTCCACAAAAAACTCAACAGTCACATGAAACATCTGTCATTCCCTAGGTGAGAACTGCACATTTATTTAGGAATGTGTGGAGTGTATTACTACCAGCTGATAATTACTGAGAGCAGCATCTTTCTTAGTGATTTCAATCTCCAGTGGGGTAATGTCAATGACTCAATTTGTTCTCAGTATTTCTCCATAACCATGCTTTCGGCCAACACTGCCAAACCCTACTCACTCCAAATGCTTTATATTTGACTTGATTACTGCTAAGTATATCCTATTGGCTGTCAAAGATCCCATCCTAGTTGATTGGTTGGAAAACTTTTAGAGTCCTTGCACACCAGCCATTTACTGCTGTTTAACAGTTGGTAAAAAAAATAAAAACAGGCTGTGGGGTTTCGGATACCAAGAACATTGACATCAGCACTCTTGCAAGTAGTGCTTGGATGAGTGTTAGAAACTGGGTGGGGGGTAATTATTTATGAGCCCCTTGCGCCACAAGAGAATCACTTTTGGTGATGCTCCAGTAGCTCATAGTACAAAACCATATCTATGAGGTTACGCAAAGTCACAATGCATGCCTTTGAATGGCCTAATAGATATGGAGTAAGGCAAGGCAGAGCAAATAACTGCATTGCCTTACTCTTTGCTTGGCAGGCGTTCCATGGGCATTGCGGTGGGTGTTCCCACGCAACACCCATGGATTTCGACACTTTCCCTGATTTAAAAGACTGTAAACCTGGGGAAGTGTCAAATCCTTACACCTCCCGAGGAGAGGCATAACAAGGAGAAATAACTTTATTCCTCCTTGTGTTTCCCTCTTCCTATTTAGAAAGATGAAAACACCTCTTAGGATTCTTTGTGTGCAGGAAAGTGCCCCTTCCTGCACAAAAACAATCCTGTGGACAACACATGCACACTTGCACTATGGTTCATGGGGGCCTGCGTTGACGCCAGCCTGCCAAAATGGCGTCAGCGCAGGGGAAAGTAACAGGACTGCCCTATGTCAAATCCCCATAAATGTGGGGCTGCATTACTTATTGAGAGAGATGCAACCCTACTCAAGCAGAAACTACAGTTTTTGTCAGGGGGAAGTCACAAACAAACCCCAAATTAACCTGTGCTCATCCCTCCAGTAGCTTGGCACAGAGCAGTCAAGTTTAACTTAGAGGCAATTTGTAAAGTAATTATGCAGCACTTCAAAAAATAATAAAGTGAAAACACAGCACAAGAATAATACCAGATCAATCTACAAATTTAGAGTAAATCTTCATAAATAAATCAAGATCAGAACAGATATTCAATCCGTAGAACCGGAGATATGCAGTTTTAAACATTTAAGTCAATATAGTGCCAAAAAGCACAAAGCACCAGCCATGGTTGTTGTGTTGCAGCGGACTGGGACAAAGTCCCAAGTTCAGGCCTACTGCGATGGAGCGCGGGCCGGTTAAAGGGACTTAGGCCCGCTGAACACAGTATCTTAATCCTGGTTGCAACGAGATGTGGAGTATCATGTCGAGGCTGCATCTCTCAGCAGAGGTGATGCGAAATCTGGGCAAGCGGAAGCGTTGCACAGAAGCGGTCTGGGAAGCTGTGAAGTGCAAGGCGATGTTCTTGCGTGGAGATGTGTCATGAAGCATGGGCTGCGATGTGAAGTTCTTGCATCAAGAAAGTCCTCACAGCAGGGGTGATGCATCGGTGCTGAGGACAATGCGTTGAGCAGCCAAGGTGATGCACCAGTTCTGCAAGAGATGCACCGCAGAAGAGATGCATCGGTTCTGCTGGATCCATAGATGGACTGGCAGAGCACCTTCAGACTGACTTCCAAGGGCCCACGACTGTTTTAAAGGGTTGCCCATTCACTACTGTCACTTCAGCTAGCGCCAAGACGCCCATTGGGCAATCAAGTGCTTACAACTTTCCTAACATAACATAACAGAACAAGACAGGGGTGGTACAACTTGGGAGGGTCAGACTCACAGATTACAGAGTGGCCGTCCTTTCATCAGCAGAGCAGTCCTTCTTCCTGACAGAGTCCACAAGTCCAGAGGTGTAGTGAAGAGTTGGTCCAATATTTATACCGGATGCCCACTTTGATGTAGTGGAAGCTTCTTAGGGTTTCCACACCCATGAGATGTCAGGCACCCCCTTCCTCCCAGCTCTGGACACTACTTGTCTGGTGTCACCAAAGACCAGTGTTAAACCCTTTGTGAGAGGGCTCCGGCAGAGTCTTTGTGATGTGCAAGTAGAGTAGGTGACAGCTCCTCCCCTGCATTAACACAGAAGTGGCCCATCCTGCCAACACCTATCTTCCCTTTGTCTCACTACCTGGGAGTAATACGCGAACAACTGACAGCTTCATCTAGTCATGTGAACCAGGAACAGGCTGAAGACACCAAATGGTGACAACAAACAAATGCCAACTTTCTAAAAGTCAATTGATAAGTAGGAATGCACTCCTTCCCTTGTCATTTGTACTTATGTTGCTATTGTTCAACTTATTTATCAATGAATGCGTGCAGACAGGCCCTGTGAACCGTCCCGGTCACAGTTGTTGCAAAAGCAGAAAACTCGGGCACCACCTGGTGCACCCTCCTGTCGCACTGCTATATGGAAAACTTCCCTCATATTCAACATTTATAAATTCATCCATTTTCCCCTTTTTTTCAAACATGTTAGGACCAAAAAAAAATATGCAGTTCCTTATGCCATCACTCTCCAGAACTCCATAAATCACTGCAAAGACAGCGTAGTTCCATCCTGTTTCTTTATTTAATTTTTTCATATGTCCACTGAGTGCTCAAAAGGCTTTTCACAGTAACACGTTCAAATAAAGATCAAGATAAAAACTTGAGGCAAAGATGACTCATAACTATCGCCCAATGCATTTCGAGCCTAACCGGCTCTTCGTCAGGGGTCTCTGTAACGAAATAAAAAGCACATCTCAGCTACCCATTCACTGCTGACATAAATGATACTAAACAAAAAAAACGTGTCTCCTATTAAACTTGCCCTCATTATCCCACACCTTTTTATTTCTAATGTATTACACCTCAAGTATCACGGAAACCAAACAAATCTTCTCCCTCCCACGCCTCAATCCCCTTCACCCTCTAATGATTATGATAATTGAGAGCGAGAGGAATGCTATCAGTTTGGCGGGTCGCACAATATGCTGGTCACATCTTAATTTTAGTAGTGGGTGTGGTAATCATTAGAGGGTGAAGGGGATTGAGGCGTGGGAGGGAGAAGATTTGTTTGGTTTCCGTGATACTTGAGGTGTAATACATTAGAAATAAAAGGTGTGGGATAATGAGGGCAAGTTTAATAAGAGACTCGTTTTGTTTTGTTTTGTTTTGCTTTGGCGTGACCGCTCACACCATGTATTTCTTGACTCTCCCTTTACTGAAGAGGAGTTTCTGAGGTCATACAGGGCCTATCTAGTGACAAGGCGCCGGTCTGGATGGCCTGACTGCCTCCTTTTAATAAGAATTTGCTCCTCTGTTGATCCCACAACCACAGGCTATGCTTGAGGCTTCCTTTTCTGCTAACGAGCTCCCTCCATCACTCCGTGAGGCTGTCATTGTCACCATTCTTAAGACTGATAAACCAGCTAACTGCTGCAAATCTTATCGGCCATTATCTATGATAAATGTAGATAACAAGATCTTTGCCAAATTGCTCGCCAGTCGCCTCCTCGCACTTTTGCCTGATATCGTGCTCCTGGATCCATCATGCTTCGTCCCTGGCTGATCCACTGTGCACAACTTGCACACCTTTTACTCAGTGCTGCACAGCATGGAACCCAACCTCCCTGCGCTCGCTGTTTACTTTGACGCCACAAAGGCGTTTAACTCGCTAGAGTGGCCATATCTATTTTTTCATCTTCCCTGTCTTGGTCTGAGCCCCAAATATTTTTGGTTTATTCAGTTGTTATACACATCCCCAACAGCCAGAATTCGCCCTAATGGCATGTTATCCGACCCATTCCCTGTGACAAGGGGCACTCGATAGGACTGCCCTTTAACTCTCATTTTGTTTGCGGTAGCCATGGAGCCACTGGCGGCTAGACTGCTACAACATCATACACATTGTGGCTTGAAATTTATGGCGTTTAACCTCCTAATTTCCATGTACGCGGATGATATTGCTCTATATATAAATACCCGCAAACCAATCTTGATCCCATTATACAGGAAATTATACATTTTGGCGGTCATTTTGGTGTACATATCAACTGGGCCAATCTATATTGTTTCCATTAACCGATGCAACTTTATTACATCAGAATTCCATTGCAATGAGCACAGAAGCCTGAACGCTATCTGGGAATCTGGCTGAGCAGGGACATTGAGGAAGTATGGAGGGTAAATTAAGGAAAGACTATGGCCTGGCTTGAAGAGAAAATCCAGACGTGGAACAGCCTTCCCCTTTATCTAACGGGATGTTTGGCGATTGCCAAGATGATAATATCACCCAAGTTCTTGTACCTATTAAGTAATTTGCCCATAGCCCTCACTTATTCTTTTTTCAAGCACCTGTAATCTAACCTTATATTCCTCCCCTGGGTGGGCAAGCAACTCCAGATAGCCTGGGAAATCCTTATGCTTCTATTCTGTCAGGAGGGCCTAGGCACACCCAACCTGCATCTATGTGCACTCTGCGCTCAAGCCCAATATCTATACTATTGGCTGTGTTCAACAAGCTTCCAGCCCCACACGACGGTGGAAACAGACGGCGCCTCACCCTGGCCATTAAATACTGCACTATACCAGCGCTACAAAGTTCCACACAAAGAGGCTGACACTGTGGAAGGCTTGCGATGGGTATGGGGTGGCATGCGCCGCTGTGGCAAACTGGTTGTTCTCCAATGCTCCATCCGTTCCACCGACTCGAAAATCACTACTGCTTGCATTGAAAGCTACATGCATCAGAGTGCGAGCACATCAGAAGTGCTTGTTTACCTTTGCAGATCTATATCCGGAAGACCGTTTTGTTCCGCCCTTTGCTCCCATTAATGCCTTGGGACTCAATGTACTAGATGCTATGCTATACCTTCAGCTGCGTGCGGCATACCAGACAATCCATGCCACATTTCGTGAGCCACCACCACACTTGCATGCTCTTGAACATATGCTGACTACACCCTCCCCTTGTAAATGAATCACTAGATTATATAATATTATGCAAGACACTGCTCCTATTCGCACCCCACATGCTGGCATACTCTGGGAACGAGACATAGATACCCGCATAACAGTGGCACAGTGCGAATACTGCTGCGCACAAATGCTGCTATCTCTCCTAATTATAGACTGCAGCTTAGGCATTTTTTTATTTCTACATCACTTATACCGAACACCAGTGCAACTGCTATGAATGGGACTCACACCAGATGCGTATTGTAGGAGATGCATGACTCCATCAGTCTCTTTGATATATCTGGTGTGGGCCTGTCCCCTGGTTGAGAGCTAATGACAGACTGTACTCCATTCCTTGGAATAGATTTTGGGACACACAGCATCACGCACACCGTTAACATGTCTCTTGGGCTATGTGCAGGACCTGTCTCCAGAAACTCGCCGCTTGGGGGCCATACTTCTACTGCCAGTGAAACGCCGTGTCGCTATCTACTGGCGGTGCTTATCACACCTTAAGCACTCTGTTTATCAAAGGTGATACTTATCATATCTTGAGAATCCTTTCTGCAAAAGCTGCTTGCTGATTCAACAGTAAACATACATCACAGACTTTCTGAGTCGCTTACAGATTCAGTAGTAATCCATCACTTGCACCAAACTAAAATGTAAGCCAATCGCACTGCTTATTCAGCCAAAGGTGATGCCTTTTGATGAGCCAGAGGTTTCCATGACCAGTCTAATAGCCAAATGTGAAATGCCCTCAAAGAATAATGGCAATGCCTGCTACTTGTAACAGATTGTGATAGAGAGTGCGTCCCCGATGAGTTCTTACAGCCTGCTCTGTTTACCACGACCCTGCCGCTAAATGCGTAACTGTAATCAGAATACAGCAGGAGCTTGCTTCAAACTCGGAATGCGGTCACGCACCAGCACAATAGGGGGATTTTGGGCCGGGGGGCAGCCGGAGCCCAGTTGGGCTTGTTGGGCTGTCTCTGGGATAGGTTGGGCGCCTTGGGCTAGGTTTTGGGCTGGCTTTGGGCTGGCAGGTATTTAACTAGCCATTTTATGTCACGAGCCACCATTTCGGTGTTTGTGACACGACAGCTGGTCTAGGGAGGGAATTAGTGTGGAAACTTTTGTCGTCTGTGGGGTTGCGGCACTTTTCGTTGTGTTGGTGCTCACCTGGGTACGTGTGGTGTCCGAGTATCGCTCGGTGACTCTGCAGTGAGGGATGGCAGCTGTGGACAGCAAGGATCCCCGGGTGTTGGAGGCAATCCGCCTCTTGGAGGACGCGGGCCGCACGGACATGCTGCGGCCCGACATCAGGGTAAGGCCCCCCAGGTGGGCTGCAAGCGGGGTCAAGGCGCTGGCGTGCGAGCCACTGCGAGCCCGGAAGCGTGGGAGCACGGAGGCAGGGGGGCGCGGCCACGCAGCTAACACGGCCGCGCTGGGAAAGCGTTCACGTGGTGGGGGCGGGGCATGGCCCCGCGGCCCGCGTTACGATTTAAGGAGGGGGCGACGGGGGCTGCGCGGGGGAAAGCAGTGGCAAAACAGGCACAGGGCCATAAGGGGGCTGAGGAGGCCCCCGTGGGGGTAGGAGCTAGGCGTAATGAGCGGGGCGACGGGGGGGGGCATCTCCCGCGATGTTGACCAGTGGGCGGTCCTCCTCGCTGTTAATTGAGAGCGGGGATGAAGCAAGGGGGCCTGTGGGTGGCCAGGGGGAGAGTGCAGGACAGATAGGGGGGCTGATGGTCCAGTGGGTGGGTCCAATGGGTACTGGAGTATTGGGTACAACAGGCGGCAAGGGGGTTTCTCGGGGGGCGTGGGGCTCACCCAGCAGGTCCGGGGGGGAGGAGGAGACAGGGGAACAGGGGTGGCCGGAAGGGAGGGGCCGCATAGGGGGCCAATGCCGTCAATCGCTTTGGGGGGCTGGCTGGAGAGGGCACCAGAAGGCCTGCGCAACCGGTGGTCGGAATCGGCAGGTTGGGCAGCCGCAGTCGGTAGTAGGAGTAACTGCAGGGCGGTGATGTGGGGAGGGGGAGGGGCAAGGTGGGGGGTAGTAAACTATGGATTACGGAGGTTTACAGGTAAGTTAACATATAAATTAATAAAACAAATTTTGTTGCGTGCACAGCATCGCATTTGGAGATGCAGTGCACGCAACGAAATTCGTTTTATTAATTTATATGTTAACTTACCTGTAAACCTCCGTAATCCATAGTTTACTACCCCCACCTTGCCCCTCCCCCTCCCCACATCACCGCCCTGCAGTTACCCCTACTACCGACCGCGGCTGTGGTTGGGGGATGACTTTGGAGGCCGTGGGAGGTGAGGGGTGCGCAGGGGTCTGGGGAGGGGAGCGGGAAGGCGGCTCTGGGCGGCGGGTGGTGGATTCATTGGAATGGAGTGATGGAGAGGGGGGAGGGGGCGTGGGGCGCCCTGGGCAGGGGGGTGGACCAGGGGCCTGGAGGTCTACCCCATTGTGGCGGGGGGGGTCATTCATCCAGTGCGGCGGGGGTCGGACGGGGATGGGGGGTACCTGGGGGAGGACTGGAGTTGTGGGGGTAGGACTAACCCTGGCATGTTAGACTCTACTTCCCTCTGGCAGGAAAGAATGGCGAGATGCTCGGGAGAGTTGTATGCGGCTCCAACCCACCGAGAGGATGGGCCGGCTCTGCCTCGTGCGGGCGGCTGCACTCCCACGAGGAACCTGACAGTAGCGGAGTACAGGAGGCGGCACGAGCGGTCCCCGGTGACACCACCCCGATGGGTCGACGCGGCCGCAGTGGCACGGGTCCAGGAGTCATATAGCAGGGAAAGGGACACAGAGAGGCAGCGCGCACAGCGGAGGGGGAGTGTTGACCTGAAGGAATTGCTTCGCAATTGTAGGGAGCGGGTGGGCTTGAGCAGGCTGGAGCCTGCAGAGGGCGGCCCATGGCCAAGCCGGGTGGAAGGGGACAAAACCGGGACCGGGCTGGAGTCCGAGCTGGACGGCTCCGTAATGTTGGATTACGAGGATGAAAGCACTGAGGAAGGGGAGATTGTGGAGCGTGGGGAACAGCAGGAAGGGGGGGCTTGAAGTAACATTATGCCTAGTCTTTTACAGAGAGGTGCGGTCCAGTGGCACAAAGCAGATAGCGTGACAGCCCCAACTGCACGACTGGTGAGGCGGCAGGATCCAGTACGGACAGCGACCTTGATGCCAGGTAAGGCACGGAAAGGGGTAAATGCAGAACCGGCAGGCGGTGAACCGCAGACTAGGGTCTCTGTGGGCACAGATGTGCGTGGGCGGGGGAAGAGGGGGAGGTGCGCTTGCGCAACGGAACGTATGTGAAAGACACGGGGGTGGGGCCAGAGGCAGGGAGTCAAGAGGGCAAGAGCGAGGGGGGGTAGCACCCGTTTCTTCAGTAGGACGGGCAGCGGGGTCATCAGGGGGGACGGCAGAGGGAGGAAAAATGGAAGGGGGCACCAAAAGAAGGGTGCAAAGAGAGCCACAATATCCCCGTAACAAAGTTGCCTTATATGGGGATTACGAAGCCCTTGAGGGCCCACCTTACGTTGGCCACCAAAGAGAAAATATGGAAAGGCGATTACGTTGACATATTAAAGCTCCTGCATAGAGAGCTTACGGCGAAAGAGGGCTCCAAAGAAGAGGAGCTGAAATTGGCCAGAAGGCCGAGGGTGCCCCTGAACATTGAGAACTGGTCGGCGGTCTATTTGATTTTTGCCAGCGTGTACTGCGAAAAGTACCCGGAGAGGTCCGTTGCATTGTTTAAATACATGGACGTGATCAGGCGAGCGCAGGTCACATGGTTACGCATGGTCACACTATGACGAGAAGCTTCGGGCACGGCTGGCCTCGGATCCAGAGGCCAAGTGGGGGGAAATCAATGCGGACTTGTACCAGTAAACTATGGGGGGGGCCCAAGTTCGGGAAAACGATATACACAGCGAGCGGGCTACTGTTCGCACCTCACCCCTTTCTGGCCCGCCCCATCTGTGGGGGGGTGGGTCAGGAGGGGAGCAACACCGGAGGAACAGTGAGAGCATGCTGGGATTTTAACAAGGGCTCTTGCGCCCGGCAGTAGTGCAAGTTTCGGCACAAATGCTCCAAGTGCGCAGGTCAACACCCAGTTGTGCAATACTGGGGGATGGGTAACGGCGGACAGTGTCAGCAGGCTACGCAAGTGGGGCAGCAGGCAGGGGGTAGAGGGGTAGAGGAGGACAGGGGCATCTGGGCAAAGGCTCATACTCCAATTAAACAGGACCGGCTGGAAACATTTTTGGCGGCCTATCCATGGACCGAGGTTGCCAGTCTGCTGCAGCAGGGTTTTCTGGAGGATTTCCGGCTGGGGTACGAGGGTCCGAGGGCCGCCAGGTGGGCCAAAAATTTGAAATCCGCCAGGTCGCACGGTGCAGTAGTATGAGAAAAACTGGGCAAGGAGGTCCGGGAAGGGCCCTATTCGGGAGCTGATCATCTCACTATCGCAGTGGTGCCAAGAAGGAACCCGGACAAAACCGGCTGATACAACACCTGTCATGGCCGGAAGGGGCGTCGGTCGGTCAATGATTTCATCGTAGCTGAGCTTTTGTCAGTGTCCTACTCTTCTGTGGACGTGGCGCGGCAGTTGGTCACGTCGGTAGGGGAGGTGCCCTCATGGCAAAATGCGACATCAAGTCGGCATTTCGACTGCTTCCGGTACACCCTGAGGATTATCAGCTGTTGGGTATACAGTTTGAGGGGTCCATCTTCGTGGACAAAGCAATGCCAATGGGGTGTTCCATATCTTGTGCCTTGTTTGTGCTTTGTTTGAGCATTTCAGTACTTTCTTGCAGTGGATTTTTTCGTGGCACACCTGTAAAGAGAAGGTGACACACTACCTGGATGACTTTTTCCTGGTGGGACTGCCCGATTTGGCGGACTGTCAGCAGCAGCTGGCTAGTTTTCAAGAGCTCTTGGGCTACCTGGGTGTGCCCCTGGCGCCAGAGAAAACACAAGGTCCCAGCACAGTGTTGTCATTTCTGGGTATCGAGTTGGATTCAGTGGCCATGGAAGCCTGTTTGCCGGGGGATAAGAAGGTGCATATGCTGCTCTTGATTGACAATCTGCTGGCGAAAAAGAAGGTGACGGTACGGGAAGTGCCGGTCCTCTTAGGGCATTTGAATTTCGCGTGCCGGGTGGTGCGTGCGGGGCAAACCTTTTGCAGAAGACTAGGTTTGTCATTGTCCGGTTTGACTCTACCTCATCATCATATGCGCTTGTCAGTGGGCACCAGGGAGGATCTGTGCATGTGGCGAACATTTTTGGAACACTTTAATGGAATTCCAATGGCCCCCTCAGAAGAATGGGAATGGGACTTTACCATCTCCTCGGATGCAGCGGCGGCAGGAGGGTTTGGACTTTACTGGCAGGGGAGGTGGTGAGCCGAAGAATGGCCATCACACAGGAAGGTCGGGGGGAGGAGCATTGCCTTTCTGGAACTGTTTCTGCTAGTGGTGGCCATGTCTGTGTGGGCTCGGAAGTTGGCGCACAAAAAGGTGATTTTCAAGGTGGACAATATGTCTGTGGTGCAGGTCGTAAACAGGCAATCAGCCAGGAACATGCAGGTTCTCAAGTTGTTGAGGGTGTTTGTGCTGCAATGTTTGGAACATGATATTTTGTTTCAAGCCAGACATGTGCCGGGGGTAGACAATGAAATTGCGGATGGTTTGTCTCGTTCACAGTGACAGAGGTTCCATGGGCTAGCCACGGAGGCGGACGAATGCAGGACGCTGGTGCCAGCAGGGATGTGGTCGGTAGGAGAGAAAGGGTCGTGCAATTAGTAAGAGGGTCAGTGGCCACATCCACCTGGAGGGCATACGAGCAGGAGTGGCAGGATTTCCTGAAAAAAAGTGGCGCGATGCGGCATGACTGGCTATGGGTAAGGGAAGAGCAGGTGGTACAATTTATTCTGGCCATGATGGACAAAGGATTGTCCAAGGTGATGATGGCAGGATACCTTTCAGCTATTGCCTTCATGGGAAAATTGTGGTGGGGTTACGCACCGTCAGCGGGGGAATTGGGTACGCGTTTATTGGAAGGCTGGGCACGGGAAAGAGGCAACAGAGTGCGGCAACAGCAGCCCATAACGGTGGGTATTCTCATCGGCTTGACTCAGTTTATGTCGCAAATAAGCCGCAACCGCGAGGAATCGGTTCTGTTTTCCACTTTAATGTTGTGGATGTACTTTGGGGCGTTTCGGGTTTCAGAGCTTCTGGGTGCATGGGGGGCACGAGGGGTACAGTGGGGGGAAGTGAACCTGTGGGTCAATGAAGTGGCAGTTTTACTGGGGCGCTCGAAAATGGACCAGCGGGGAGTGGGGAAGTGAGTGGTTATGGGGTCAGTAGTAGAACAGGAGGTGTGCCCCGCGGCAAGGGGTAGGCTCTTAGCAGCCAAGGGGGGTCTAGGTGTGGGGGAGGTTTTCCACCAGGGAGAAGGTGGCAGGGTGACAGCATCTCAACTACTGTGGATATTGAGGCGCCCCCTTCAAAGCCTGGGTGAGAACCCGGGACAATTTGGGACACATTCATTTCGCATAGGTGCGGCAACGGATTCAGCAAGACAGGGGTGGGGGAGGGAAGACCTTATGCGCTTGGGGCGATTGAAATCAGACTGTTATAAGACATACATCAGACTGCAGGGTGCTGGGGGGGGGGGTGCATGATTTTCCTTCCCCTTTTCTCACATGTGTGTCTTTTCAGGTGCGGTGGAGGGGCCTGCATCGAAGGCATTGTCCATCCTCATCGTAGAACATTCTTTTGTGAAAAGAGCAGAGCGTTACAAATGGGGCAAACTGAAAAATGTGAATTTAGAATTGGATCCTAGGTTGTTTCGGTGTCATTGGCAGGGAAAAGGGGGCATGAGGTGGCACGAGTTGTTGCTGGCATTGAACAGGGTGATCCGTGGTGGGATTTGCCCAGACGTGTGTATTATCCACTTGGGAGAAAACGATTTGGTGCCGTGTAAGGGCTTGGCTTTGTTGAAGCAAATGAAGAGGGACTGTTAGACCTGTCAGCCCTTTGGGTGGTCCCTCCTCATCATTATTTATTTTGTCCCACTTTTGCCTCAAACCCTGTTTGAATTTTTCCTTTTTGGGAACCACCAGACTTTTTCGTGTTGCTGCAGATTCAGGGAGCCATTTTAGCTACCCCTGAAACTTCTGTCTGAGGGCCTGGAGCACAAAATGGTGGCCACCTGTGACATCACCAGCATCCACTGGAACCTGCTAGCACCTTCCAGAACATTCCAGAACCCTGTGACAGTTGGAGGCGGTTTAGAATGTTGGGAAGCTAAGACAGAGAGTTGGCAGTTGGAGCTGGCAGTTGGCACCTGACTGGTGAAGAGTGAGCAGCACAAACGTGAAGGAGGAAGGAGTGAAGCAGCAGGGGTGGAAACTTGTGCCTGGAGTGGGGTCCATAAACCCACCCTTGATACTAGTCCCTACTGACGGAGCCCAGCCTAGAGCCCTGTGTGGGAAGAAGTCAGAAAAACCCTCCTGAGGACCTGGACAGCAGGAACAGGCCTTAGAAACAAGAGAACAGCAAGATCCTGACCTGGAAGCTGGTTTCCCTGAAGTCCGACGTCGAGTAGCCTAAGACCTGGAGCCCGAGGTGGAGAAGCGGCGCTGACTGGAAAAGCAGACGTCGTACCCGGAGCCGCCAGAGGTCGAGAGAGGGCGCCGTCAGAGGTCGTGAGGAATACCAGAGGTCGAGGAGGAAGTCACCCGAGGTCGAGTGAGCGGCGTCATCGGAGGAGTGAAGTCCGCCCTCCGGAGTCGTCGGAGACCGAGGTGAAGGGTAACGGAGGTCGGGAGTGAGGATCGCACTCCGGAGTCGCCGGAACCTGTGAGAATCGTGCCGGAGGTCGGGAGTGGAGGTCGCACTCCGGAGTCGCCGGAAACCTGTGAGGAGCACCGGAGGTCGGGAGTGAGGATCGCACTCCGGAGCCGCCGGAAGTCGACATCGAGGCAAGGCCGGCCGACGTCATCGAAGCCGAGGTCGCCATCGGACCGGAGCCGCCCGAAGTCGACATCGAGTAAGACTGCCCGACGCCATCGAATCGGAGGCCGAGATCGAACCGAGGCCGCTGACGTCGAGACCGGAGCCGCCGCCGGCGTCGTCAAAGAACTGACATTGTGCCAAGGCCGCCGACATCGAGCTGGAACCGCCTCACGGCATCGACCCGACTCCAGCGGCGTCGGAGCATCAGAAAAAGGGCAGTAAGTGGAGTAGAGGGCGCCTAAGGCCCTGTGGAGACCTGAGAGACTGCTCTAAGGGGCTAGGGAGGTGCTGGAACCAACCTGACTGTGCCAGGGGTGAACTGGGACTAATCTAGAGAGGTTGTGTGGAGAGAGAGAGCCAGGTCTCTGGTATTTTCCCCCCTTTATCTACCTCAATTTAGGCCTCAGCCTTGTCCAAGCCAGGGAGTAGACACCCTCAAGCCTTCCACATCCCCACAAGCTGTGCCTGGGCCAAATCAGCCCTTAGGAATTCAAAAGTGATCTGAATCCATGAGTGTCACTGTCAGCTTTTAAGTATTTATTAGGGGCACTGTATTTATTGTATTTAACCTATTTATTGTTCCACTGTATTTATTGGTCCACAGTATTTATTGATGCACAATATTTATTGGTTACAGTATTTATTGCCTCAGAATATTTAATTGCCTGTCTGTATTGCACTTTTATTTATGCCTTCAGTATTTATGATCACCCCTATTTATTGAATCATTAAGCCAGTATTTATTTGTCCTGCACTTTCTAAAAAGCTTGTATATTGTGATTGTTATTTATTTTCTCCAATCAGCAACTAAGAGAAAAAGAAGATAAAGAAAGATATTTTCATAATTTTTACGGTGTAGAGTCGTTTTTGGAACGGATGCACGCATGGTTATTGTTTGGGTATGTTGTATGCTTAGCACGGAGCCTGATTCCTGACCACTCGAGCCAAGCTACCACAGTGTGTCCGGAAGACCACCACCACCCCTTCTAGTGTGGGAGTGGTTTTTCAACATAAATTGGTGTTCAGTGGTGGGATAGAGCTGTGCCTACGCATACTCAACAATAACTGTGGGTAGTCCATAGGCCTACACCGGGAGTTTTCTCAAGAGCGGCCTTCCTAATTGTGGGTTTTTGTTTTTTCCAAATTTACTCTGGTGGTGGGAGGAGGTATTATTAAAGGTACCCCCCTGCATTGTTACTGCACAAAAACCTGTCCTCTAACCTGAGTGGGCGAGATGGAATTTGTACTAGAAAATCTAGAAACGTACACTGTGGCCCAACTCAGGGAGTTTTGCCAGCGGGAGGGGGTGTACTGTCCCCCAGGAGCAAAGAAGGGTGCACTCCAAACCAGCTTAAGGGCTTGGGGGGAGGCACGCCGAGAAAGCAAGGCTGAGGAGGAGGACAGGGATAGAGAGCCTGACACCGGGGGGGCTGAGATGTACCAACCTGAGGTGGGGAACCTGTCAGCGGGGCCCGGAACCATTTCTAGGAAGGGCAGCAGTGCCTCTAGCGGTGGCTTGTCTGAAGTGGAGTTAACAGACCGGAGGGAGAAAAGACAGCTCACATGGGACTTAGCAAGGCTGGAGAAGGAGAAGGAGGAGCAGAGGATGGCCCATGAATTGCGACTGAAAGAAATAGATCTTCAGATCTTGAGAATCGGGGCACAACCTGTTCCTAATGGTGGCAGCCAAACCCAAGGGATCACCAGGGAACCTAAACCATACCTGCCAAAGGACATAGTAGCTAGCTATGGAGTGGGCGACGACATCGCCAAGTGGCTAGCGGCCTATGAGGTCTCGTTGAGGGCCCATGGGGTTCCAGAGAAGTACTGGGGAGGGGGATTGTACAAGTACATGCCTCCAGCTGGTAGGGATGCTTTATTGGCCCTCGAGGAGGATGAGCAGACCCACTACCCCACCATGAAACTGGCGCTCATCAGAAAGTTTGGACTAACACCTGAAAAGTACAGACAGAAGTTCAGGGGTAGTCACAAACTGGGCACACAGAATTGGGTGGACTTCCTGGACTATGCAAAGAAGGCACTGGAAGGTTGGATTCAGGGCAGTGAAGTGAGGAACTACGAGGGGTTGTTTGACCTAGTACTGAAGGAACACCTGCTCGAGAAATGTTTCCCTGAACTGCGGCAACACCTGGTGGATAGCAAGCTGACCAGTCCCCGGAAGCTTGCTGAGGAGGCGGACATTTGGGCTAGTACCCGGGTGTCCACAAGGGGGACTGGAGGGGATACTCAAAAGGCCGGACAGGGCGCCCCCCAGAAGAAAGAGGGAGGGGAAAAGAAAAAGGAGTTCTCCAAAGGCCCCCAAAATAACTTCCAAGGGAAGGGAACAGGATTCACCCCTAAGGCTAACCCGCCCAGAAACCCTAATCCTGGCCAGAGTCAGCAGCCAAGGGTTGTCCATTGCTATGAGTGCGGTGGCGTTGGACACTATAAAGGAGATCCGAAGTGCTTGAAACGACCACCCCCTCCCACTGGAGGAAAGACCCCCGGAGTAGCTAGTGTAGTGCTCGGGGAGGAGATGCCCTTAACTAAGGGAAGGGAGTGGGCGGGTGTCACTTTAGTGTCCCTGGGAGAACGGGAGATGGTTCCTAAGATCCAGGTGCCCGCAAATACCGCAAAGTATGGGCAGTGGGTCACCATCAACGGCCAAAGAGGGGAGGCTCTGAGAGACACAGGAGCCAGTATGACTATGGTGCGTAGCCAACTGGTGTCTCCAGAGCAGGTAATTCCCGATGTACTCCACCCAGCCGCGATGGCTGACGGCAGAACAGGCCACTATCCAGTGGCCGAGGTTCCCTTTGAATGGGGGGGGGTTGCAGGTTCACTTCGAGTTGCCGTAAGCCCTGCCGTGCCAGTCGATTGTCTGCTGGGGAATGACATGGAGCACAACGCTTGGAAGGAGGTGGAATACCGGACTCACACCGAGATGCTGGGTACACCTGACTGGGCTTGTGTTAGCACAAGGTCCGCGACTACCCGAAGAGGGAGTTCATTTCGGCTGGAGCCTGGAACAAAGGCCCAGCCAGCTGCCAGTCAAGGGAAGAACCGAGGACAGGAGGAGCCTGCCTCGGCGTCCCCACCCCGTAGGACGGATAGGCCACCGGAGGTGGTGGACCAGGAGTCTGCGGTGGGGGACGTTACCAACCTGGAGGACCTACCCATCCCGGCCGAGTGGCACGTGGAGGGAGGCCCGTCCAGGGAGGAATTCTGCCAGGGCCAGAGGGAGTGCCCTACCCTTGAGGGGCTGAGGCGACAGGCCGAGGCCCAGGCAGCAGGGAACGTTGAAGGGAACTACAGTGTTTACTGGGAGGATGGCCTCCTCTACAGTGAACCCAAGGCACCCCTACATGGATCGTCACGAGCCTTGGTAGTTCCTCAACGTTATCGAGCCTTCCTTCTGGAGTTGGCTCACGAGATACCATTGGCAGGACACCTGGGGCAAGACAAGACCTTCGCCCGTCTTGTCCCACACTTTTATTGGCCTCAGATGAAAGTGTCGTCCGATACCTACTGCCGGACATGTGTGTCTTGCCAAGCCAGTGGGAAAACAGGGGTGAAGCTGAAAGCTCCCCTGGAACCACTTCCTGTCGTTAGCACCCCCTTTGAAAGGGTGGGCATCGACATTGTGGGTCCGTTAGATCCACCGACTACAGCTGGTCACAGGTTTATCCTGGTTCTGGTGGATCATGCCACACGGTACCCAGAGGCAATACCTCTGAGGACCATAACAGCACCTGTTGTGGCAAGGGCCCTGATGGGAATCTTTACCCGAGTGGGTTTTCCCAAGGAAGTTGTGTCCGACAGGGGGACCAACTTCATGTCAGCGTACATGCGGGCCATGTGGAAGGAGTGTGGAGTGACATACCGGTTCACCACTCCTTACCACCCCCAGACAAATGGTCTGGTGGAGAGGTTTAACAAAACCTTGAAGGGCATGATCAGAAGTCTGCCTGAAAGCCTGCGGAGGAAATGGGACGTCCTCCTACCCTGTTTACTTTTTTCCTACAGGGAAGTGCCACAGAAGGGAGTGGGCTTCAGCCCCTTCGAGCTTCTGTATGGGCACCCTGTACGTGGACCTCTCAACCTGGTGAGAGACGGATGGGAAAGAACTCCCAGAAAGCTTCCCCAGGATGTGGTGAGCTACATGCTGGCCTTCCGGAGCCAAATGGCTAAGTTGTGGAAGCAAGCTTCTGACAACTTGGAAGCCAGCCAAGCAGTGATGAAGGCGTGGTATGACCACAATGCTCACCCGGTGGAGTTGGAGCCTGGCCAGAAGGTGTGGGTGATCGAACCGGGAGAGCTTAGTGCCCTCCAGGATCGCTGGTCAGGACCCTTTGAGGTGTTGGAGAAGAAGGGTAAGGCTACCTACTTGGTGGACCTGAAGACCCCTCGTAAGCCCCTGCGGGTGCTGCATGCCAACCGCCTCAAACCCCACCACGAGAGGCCCGAAGTCATCTTGATGATGGTGACTGACGGAGGAGAGGACGTGGAAAGCGAGCCTCTCCCTGATCTGTTTGCGTCTCAAGAGAAGGATGGGTCGGTGGAGGGAGTGATTCTCTCCCCATCTCTAACTCCTGAACAGCAGGAGGACTGTCGCCAGGTCCTGGGGCAGTACTCCTCGTTGTTCTCCCTTGTCCCGGGTAGGACTCACCTGTGCGTCCATGACGTGGACACAGGAGACAGCCCACCTGTGAAGTCCAAGATCTACCGGATGTCAGACAAGGTGAAGGCCAGCATTCATAGTGAAGTCACTAAGATGCTGGAGCTAGGAGTGATCGAACCTTCTAGCAGCCCCTGGTCCAGTCCGGTGGTGTTAGTACCAAAAGCTGCACCACCGGGTGCCCAACCAGAACTGAGGTTCTGTGTGGACTACCGGGGACTGAATTCAGTGACCAAAACTGATGCTCATCCGATCCCTAGGGCGGATGAATTGATTGACCGGCTGGGAGCTGCCCAATATCTAAGTACCTTTGACCTTACTTCAGGGTACTGGCAGATCTCTTTGACTGATGGAGCAAGGGAAAGGTCAGCCTTCTCCACGCCCAATGGCCACTACCAGTTCTGTGTGATGCCCTTTGGGCTCAAGAACGCACCTGCCACGTTTCAGCACCTGGTAAACCAGATCCTCACCGGAATGGAGAGTTTCTCTGCTGCTTATCTGGATGACATAGCCGTCTTCAGTAACAGCTGGGAGGATCACTTGCGTCACCTGCAAGCTGTTCTCCAGGCCCTGAGACAAGCTGGATTGACGATCAAGGCCAGCAAGTGCCAGATCGGGCAGGGGTCGGTAGTGTACCTTGGACACTTGGTGGGTAGGGGAGCGGTGCAACCCCTCCAGGCGAAGATCGAGGCTATCATGGCCTGGGAACCCCCCAAGACACAGACTGAGGTCCGAGCATTTTTGGGCCTCACGGGATACTACCGCCGCTTCGTGAAGGGATACGGTACCATCGTAGCCCCCCTCACGGAGCTCACGTCCAAGAAACAACCTCGACGGGTAGTCTGGACGGAGGCTTGTCAGCAAGCCTTTGAGAGATTGAAGAAAGCCATGTGCGAGGCCCCGGTCTTAAGGGCCCCAGACTTTTCCAAGGAGTTCATTGTCCAGACAGATGCATCAGAACATGGCATTGGGGCAGTGTTATCGCAACTCAACGAAGAGGGTCTGGATCAACCCGTGGTCTTCCTATCCCGGAGACTACTTCCCAGGGAACAGAAGTGGAGTGCAATAGAGCGTGAAGCCTTTGCAGTGGTATGGGCTCTGAAGAAGTTGCGGCCATACCTGTTTGGCTCGCACTTCCTGGTTCAGACCGACCACAGACCCCTTCGTTGGCTGATGCAAATGAAGGGGGAGAATCCCAAGTTGTTGAGGTGGTCTGTTTCCCTACAGGGAATGGACTTTCAGGTGGAACATCGGCCTGGAGTGGACCACGCCAATGCAGACGGTCTCTCAAGGTATTTCCGCCTTAGTGACGAGAACTCCCAAGGGGTTGGGTAGCTCTCCCCACTTTCAGCTGTGGGGGACGCGTGTTAGACCTGTCAGCCCTTTGGGTGGTCCCTCCTCATCATTATTTATTTTGTCCCACTTTTGCCTCAAACCCTGTTTGAATTTTTCCTTTTTGGGAACCACCAGACTTTTTCGTGTTGCTGCAGATTCAGGGAGCCATTTTAGCTACCCCTGAAACTTCTGTCTGAGGGCCTGGAGCACAAAATGGTGGCCACCTGTGACATCACCAGCATCCACTGGAACCTGCTAGCACCTTCCAGAACATTCCAGAACCCTGTGACAGTTGGAGGCGGTTTAGAATGTTGGGAAGCTAAGACAGAGAGTTGGCAGTTGGAGCTGGCAGTTGGCACCTGACTGGTGAAGAGTGAGCAGCACAAACGTGAAGGAGGAAGGAGTGAAGCAGCAGGGGTGGAAACTTGTGCCTGGAGTGGGGTCCATAAACCCACCCTTGATACTAGTCCCTACTGACGGAGCCCAGCCTAGAGCCCTGTGTGGGAAGAAGTCAGAAAAACCCTCCTGAGGACCTGGACAGCAGGAACAGGCCTTAGAAACAAGAGAACAGCAAGATCCTGACCTGGAAGCTGGTTTCCCTGAAGTCCGACGTCGAGTAGCCTAAGACCTGGAGCCCGAGGTGGAGAAGCGGCGCTGACTGGAAAAGCAGACGTCGTACCCGGAGCCGCCAGAGGTCGAGAGAGGGCGCCGTCAGAGGTCGTGAGGAATACCAGAGGTCGAGGAGGAAGTCACCCGAGGTCGAGTGAGCGGCGTCATCGGAGGAGTGAAGTCCGCCCTCCGGAGTCGTCGGAGACCGAGGTGAAGGGTAACGGAGGTCGGGAGTGAGGATCGCACTCCGGAGTCGCCGGAACCTGTGAGAATCGTGCCGGAGGTCGGGAGTGGAGGTCGCACTCCGGAGTCGCCGGAAACCTGTGAGGAGCACCGGAGGTCGGGAGTGAGGATCGCACTCCGGAGCCGCCGGAAGTCGACATCGAGGCAAGGCCGGCCGACGTCATCGAAGCCGAGGTCGCCATCGGACCGGAGCCGCCCGAAGTCGACATCGAGTAAGACTGCCCGACGCCATCGAATCGGAGGCCGAGATCGAACCGAGGCCGCTGACGTCGAGACCGGAGCCGCCGCCGGCGTCGTCAAAGAACTGACATTGTGCCGAGGCCGCCGACATCGAGCTGGAACCGCCTCACGGCATCGACCCGACTCCAGCGGCGTCGGAGCATCAGAAAAAGGGCAGTAAGTGGAGTAGAGGGCGCCTAAGGCCCTGTGGAGACCTGAGAGACTGCTCTAAGGGGCTAGGGAGGTGCTGGAACCAACCTGACTGTGCCAGGGGTGAACTGGGACTAATCTAGAGAGGTTGTCTGGAGAGAGAGAGCCAGGTCTCTGGTATTTTCCCCCCTTTATCTACCTCAGTTTAGGCCTCAGCCTTGTCCAAGCCAGGGAGTAGACACCCTCAAGCCTTCCACATCCCCACAAGCTGTGCCTGGGCCAAATCAGCCCTTAGGAATTCAAAAGTGATCTGAATCCATGAGTGTCACTGTCAGCTTTTAAGTATTTATTAGGGGCACTGTATTTATTGTATTTAACCTATTTATTGTTCCACTGTATTTATTGGTCCACAGTATTTATTGATGCACAATATTTATTGGTTACAGTATTTATTGCCTCAGAATATTTAATTGCCTGTCTGTATTGCACTTTTATTTATGCCTTCAGTATTTATGATCACCCCTATTTATTGAATCATTAAGCCAGTATTTATTTGTCCTGCACTTTCTAAAAAGCTTGTATATTGTGATTGTTATTTATTTTCTCCAATCAGCAACTAAGAGAAAAAGAAGATAAAGAAAGATATTTTCATAATTTTTACGGTGTAGAGTCGTTTTTGGAACGGATGCACGCATGGTTATTGTTTGGGTATGTTGTATGCTTAGCACGGAGCCTGATTCCTGACCACTCGAGCCAAGCTACCACAGTGTGTCCGGAAGACCACCACCACCCCTTCTAGTGTGGGAGTGGTTTTCCAACATAAATTGGTGTTCAGTGGTGGGATAGAGCTGTGCCTACGCATACTCAACAATAACTGTGGGTAGTCCATAGGCCTACACCGGGAGTTTTCTCAAGAGCGGCCTTCCTAATTGTGGGTTTTTGTTTTTTCCAAATTTACTCTGGTGGTGGGAGGAGGTATTATTAAAGGTACCCCCCTGCATTGTTACTGCACAAAAACCTGTCCTTTTGGTAATTCGGCGGCAGTGGTCAGGTTGTCTTGTGATATGGTCAGACTTTATTCCCAGGAGATGCTGGAGGGGGGCAGAGCGGCCGGCGGCAATAGATAAGGCACGGAGAAAGATTAACAGGGTCATGCGGATTTTCTGTGACAAGGAAGGATGGAACCTCCAGAATTATGTTATGCAGCAGTTTATTTCTTTAGGGAAGATGGGTTTCATTTGTCCCGGTATGGTATGGAGTTATACATAGTTCAGCTTAAGGAGGCTTTGGACAGGGCTTTAGGCATATGTAGATACCCAAAATGACAAGAGCCCTAGTGGGT
Organism: Triturus cristatus; assembly: GCF_964204655.1. Taxonomy (NCBI): domain Eukaryota; kingdom Metazoa; phylum Chordata; class Amphibia; order Caudata; family Salamandridae; genus Triturus; species Triturus cristatus. The sequence continues at coordinate 656,045,926 of NC_140587.1, read as the reverse complement.
GAGTCAGAAAAGTCAGTGGCGGAATTTTCTGAGTGGTGTTTTTTCCCTGGGTATAGTTGGTACAGCGGTTACAGTTTATTGGTTGGGAAGGTCACTCCGGATGCACGCAGGAAGGGGAAAGAGCATAGGAAGTGTACATAGATAGGTGAAGAAAGTTTACAAAGTTGCAAGTTTTGGGGTTCATAATGTTTGTGCAGGGGGGAAAATTTTAGGGGAGGGGGTAAGGTAGGAGGATAATATTTAGTGAGGTTTTAGTTTTGTACGGCACAGGCCAAGGAATGTTGAATGTAAGGTGAACCTGTTTCCAATAAGGCGGCCTTTTCCAAACTAACAAGCTAGTCTGTGGTCTGTGCTGTACCCCCTTTTGGCCCAATAGGGGGCTTTTGGGCTGGGGGGAAGCCGGAGCCCAGTTGGGCTTGTTGGGCTGCCTCTGGGATAGGTTGGGCGCCTTGGGCTAGGTTTTGGGCTGGCAGGTATTTAGCCGGCCATTTTATGTCACTAGCCTCCATTTCGGTGGTTGTGACACGACAGCCGGTCAAGGGAGGGAATTAGTGTGGAAACTTTTGTCCCGCCCTCCCGCCCCAAAGTAAAGAGGGGTTTTCTGGAAGTCCCGGGAGGGGGGGGGGGGGGGACAGCTATTAGTTTTCCCAAGCAAATTTCAGTTGTTTTTGTTGGGAACAGGTGCATCGGGGGGAAGCATGTACTTTGGTTGTCGCTTGCAACAAGTGCTGGTGTGGCTAACTCTGTTGTGAGGGGGTGTTTTTTCCCTGGGTATAGTTGGTACAGCGGTTACAGTTTATTGGTTGGGAAGGTCACACCGGGAGCACGCAGGAAGGGGAAAGAGCATAGGAAGTGTACATAGATAGATAGGTGTTGAAAGGTTGCAAGTTTTGGGGGTTTATAATGTTTTTGCAGGGGGGAACAATTTTAGGGGAGGGGGTAAGGTAGGAGGATAATATTTAGTGAGGTTTTAGTTTTGTACGGCACAGGCCAAGGAATGTTGAATGTAAGGTGCACCTGTTTGCAATAAAGCGGCCTTTTCCACACCAACAAGCTAGTCTGTGGTCTGTGCTGTACACCTTTTTGGCCCAATGACGAGAGCCGGCTTTAATGCGGGAACTCGGTTGCGCACCAGCGCAATGTCACAAGCTGTTTTATGATGCAGGAATTCAGTAGCACACCAGCGCAAAGTGAGGAGATGATTTCTGTGTAGGAACGCAATCGCACACCAAGCGGGATGATTAAATCCCCCAGGGCCGCTATGCAAACTGCTCTCATTTGCGGGATAAATCAGAGCTCCTGTTCTATCAGGAAACCAAGAATAGTGAACAGCTTCCCAAAGGCAGGGCTGATTACATAGACTTGGGCTACCCGAAGATTTCTGCCATCAGGGGCAGCTGGGAAATGCAGTCCATTAAAGTAAAAGAATGAATAATCTAATAATGAGCACAGCAGCAACACCCTTTAGCTGAATAATTATTGGAACCTCCAACATACATGTAGTAATAAGTATTAAACCTCTGTGTCTATAACAGGGCAGGTCATTGCAACCACCAGCGTGCTGAATGGGACAAATGCCTTTTCCTATAGCATGGTACAGTGTATGAGCCTACCCATTGCACAGCACACTTTTGGTTGGAGGGTGCCCTAGAATGCGTGCTACTGCTGCGCTGACTAGTTGTGCATGGAAAGTTTTGAGGTGATTTTTCAAGCGAGGGCTAAGAAAAAGGGCGGGGTCAAAAAATGGGTTTTTACAATGCTATTTCTATTAGAGATTTTCGACAGAACTACAGACTGAACTACTGAAAGGAATTGCACCAAATTTGGCAGAATGTTAGATCTTGAACAGAAAGATCTCTTTTTGTTATTTGATGTAAACCCCTTCAGCAGTTGTGGAGTTATTAAAGGAAAAAGGAATTTGTATATCTTGGGGCTCAGATCCATCACTGTGAATTCATGGATTTACGCACCAGTAGCAATACCATGATTGGCTGGCCGCAACCTGAGTAGAAAGATGAGGCTGTCATTTTAGATATTGGGAAATGGTCCTGGGATATGAACATTTACATGAAATGTAATAGAAGGGGTCAGGGTAGAGGTAACCTGACCCCATGGGTGAAATATAGGGGTCAGTGAGGGACCCATGATTGGTAAGAAATTGCCTTAAAACTATTTCTTTTCCACCTGCATAGATCTGCAGCTCCACCACAGCACCCAGCATGGCCCCTTGTGTAAAACTGCAACAGATTTAGCTGCCATTTAAAAAGAAACACACACACACTCACAGACTCACATAGACACTCACAAACCCACACAGTTACTCAGACACCCACTCACAGACCCACTCAAACACTCCCACACCCACACAGACACTCACATATCCACTCACAGACCCACTCAGACACTCACACACCTGCACAGGCACTCATACAGACACTCAAGGTCCCAAACAGACAGGCACACACCCACTCACAGTCCCACACTGACACTCACCCACCCACTCACAGACCCACACAGACACCCACTCACAGATCCACACAGTCACACACCTAGTCATAGACACACAAAGACAATCACACACACACCCTCACAGACCCAGAGAGACACTCACACACCCACTGACACACCTGCATAGACACAGAAATGTTGACAGAGCCACTCACTGACCCACACAGACACTCACAGACTCTTTGACAGACCCACACACCCACTCAAATATCCACTCACAAAACCTCTCACACATCCATAAGTGGTGCTGTTGTATTTTGAATGTATGCTTTTGATTTGTGAATCCGCAATAGATCTGCGGATCCTAATGAGATTTTTTTTTTAAGGAATTGAAAATTGAAGACACCAGTGTTTGGAAAAACGATGGGCTCTGAAAAGAGCCCTTGTGTTTATGATGTGAAAATCATAACTACACACAATACAGGATGCAGTCTTTCAAGTTGTTGAGGAACACTGTGTTGCCTTTCTCTGTGAAATTAACTACATCATTTCGAAATATTCTGTCCATATCTAAGCGTAAATTGTTGTGGTATATCGATCCCATGTTGTGGACTCTTGAGGAATGCAGAAACACTTTTATTGACATATTTCCTCTACTCGAGCAGCAGAAAATGACAGCCCGCACTATGCAAGATGCCATTTTCAATGATTGCACAGTGCGGACAAGCATCCGGCACTGTGCAATCATTGCGAACAGCGCACTACGCAGTTTGCGTAGTGCTACACGTATCTCGTGTAGTGCGAAGTGTACTTCGCTTATCTACGTGTAGCGCTACTACGCAAACTACGCCCAGGGTTACTCTGCACACAGTGGAGTGGAGACTGCTGAATGGATGGAATATGGACAAGTCACCCATGATCGTCGTTTGCTCATATATTAGGAACTGACCCAATGAACAGTATCTTGTAAGAAAATGAATTCACTCCGTTAGTTCATAAAACCTTTCGACAAGCACAAGCGTTGCTAGACTTCCGACAGGGTCTGATTATGAATACATTTTTGAAAGCATTCTTTACATCGAGAGTGCACAGTTCTCGCATAGGGTTGTTGCACGCTGCATCAAACCAGGAGCGTATAGGTGCAGCAGGTGGAGTGACAAAGGGCCTGAGGGGTCCACTGCACCTTGGACATTACTGTATTTTGCTACACACCTGATATTGGGGGTGAGGGGTAGGGGCATTCTCCTTTTTTGCATTAGGGCCCCCTTGCACCCTCTGATTCGATGTTTTATACTGGCCTCTAAGCGGCACCATCACCCGACCCCAGAGGAGAGTCTATGTAAGTAAAACTCACCAATCTGGTGACTTGATCAGCGACTCTTTTCTCTTGTCATACTCTTCCGTGTCGGATTCGTTGTCCACTAGCACATATTTCTCCTTGCATCCTTCCATCATCTTGAAGTCTTTTGAAAAGACAGTTGCTCCCTTACCTCTGCTCTGTAAACTAAAGCCGCTCCTGTCTTCTCTAATGGCCCTTGGCCATCCGGTCCCCGCTGTGCACCTCAAACCAACGGGCCCTTTAGCCAGCGCTGTCTGAGCAGGGACAGGCCCCTGGTGAATACCTGCTGAAACACCGTGTTTTGTTCGCCCACTGCTGCCCGCCCCTCCTTGAGATCAGCCTCCACTCCCTGGCACACCTGGGAAGCAGCTCGCTAGATGCTTGGGAGCGGGCAGGTTTTGGCTTTCAGCAGGAGGAAATTTGGGTTTTCAGGGCGGCCGATGGATACGAGCACTGGGGCATTGACAGTAAGCTGCCTCTGTATAAAGCTCAGAAATTCAAGAGCATGCGCGAAAATTAAGATAGGCGAGACGCTGAAACAGACAATCTACACATGCGTTTTAGGAGACCGGAGCATCTGTCAAAGCTTATCGAGACACTGCCTACCTGTGCAGGCTCAGTGAGAGCTCAAGCATTTCATTTTTTGTTCGCGCAGTAACGCTGATCCACACGTGTAACATGACTAACTGCTTTGGTTCCCATGGAAAAAAAGCATTTGCAATGCAATAGGACTCGCATTTATTTACGCAAGACCTATTTCATTGCAAACGTCCGTACAGTGTAACACTTGAAGTAAAGGGGCCAGTAACCACGGAAGGAGAAAAATGACAACATGGCACAAAAGGTGGGTAAAAAGCCTCCTTATCGATCAGAAGACAGAATTTACGAAGGGCAAATACAGAAGTCAATGAAAAATATAGGTGAAGAGGGAGAGCCGCTTGTCTCCCCATACTGGACTACTGCATGCCTCGCAGAACAAGCAGCGCATGCACGCTGCCGGTAAAGCTCAACCTAAAAAGAACATATTTGATTCAATGGTGTAACTAAGCAGGCAGCTAAAATAAGGTAGTGATTTTGAAAAAAAGTAAGTACATGTGTGATTGACTTTGGAAAAATAAAACATAAAAATGTATGCTTTTTGGGATATGCTTATAATTCCAAATAGTCAACCACACCTGCTACAGTTGAAATGGAAGCTAGTATGCTGCTCACAGAAACTGTTGTGAGCTTTTGACCTAGTGCTAGCAGAGAGTGTTCCAAATATTGTTACTATGGAAACAGAGAAAATGGAGCATGGGTGGAGAAGGGAATACAAAAAAGACTACACTGTTACTCTGAAAAGCAGAGTGGTATGGAGATATTGCTGATTGGGAGTGTGTATGCTTTCAGAAGCTGCTACATCTTCTTTTGTGTTCCCATTGGCAGTTTCTGTTCTCGTTGATAAAATTGTAAGGCCTCAAGTTATGAGATACTTTTTAGTTTCATAAATCTCCTCTTTGCTGTCAGATGCTGTAACCAACAAAAATTGAAGATAGTGAAAGAAACAACATTAAACACCCAGTGTTTAATGACAAGGATCTGCTAGGACAGCAATCAAAATATAGCTACAGACATGTTTTAAGAGCAGATTGTTAAATGGTTTTAGGGGCTGCCATTTGGATCCGCGATTGAGTGCTGTGGCAGATGCGTGAATCCATCCAAAACCACTACCGAATTCATCTGATTAGGAGTAGATATGGGTGATTGATTACACAATATAATTTAATAGTATAACATTTATAATCACTCACAGAGTCAGGCAGGTACTCATGCACTCTGTTACAGTGCCAAGACGTCACTTATGTACCTACTACAGATATAGCTACAGAGAGACTGACACACTGAGAAGGACATCAACAAAACCATTCACACACCCATTTACTCAGCTATATATCCACTTAAATACTGATTAAAACAGACAAACTGGCACTGTCAGATTCCCTGATACACATATAAAGCTTTTCATGTACCCAGTACTCCGTAAGTTAGAGAGTGATGAATACAGGAATATACCCAGTTACATATGCAGATGCTCACCCACACAGCCACTCACATACCTATTTACCAAACCATAATACCATTCACACACTCAGAGTGACAAACTTACTTAGACATGCACTCTCACACCCAGACAGAGATGCTAGTGGGCCTTCAGCACTGATTGTTGCACCCACACAAATAGTCTGTGGACTTCACTTTTGTAGTTAAAATCCTGTGCTAAGCTTTAAGCTCCCCTTTTGAAACATGTTTCACCACAAAGTTAAGCTGTTGCTCAGCTATGCGGCATGGTGCTATATATGCAAAAGGTAATACATTTACTTTTAATGTTGGGTTGACCTGGTAGTGAAAAATGTACAAGGTTTTTTTTTTTGCTACTGTGAAGCCTACTACTCTTATAGGATAACATTAGTAGATATCTTTAACACTTATTTAATTGATATAATCAATTATGCAGGTATTTACGTGGTTGAGGTATGTAATGTAGTACCATATAATCTAAAGTTAAATGTATTCTGTATTTGGTTTTCAGATATCTACTTGTGTTGAAAGAAAATAATTTATGACGGCAAGAAAGAAAGAGAGGAGAAACAAGCTGCAGAAACAACTCTCTGCAGAAAACAGATAAAAATGGAAATCATGGACAAAACGTAGGGGGGGTAAAAAGAACTACTGGTAGGAGAACTAAGGTGTTTCTTCAAATAGAAGTTAGAAAATTGAAAAATGTGGATATGTTTATAAAAAGGGAGCTTAAACATCAACTCAAAAAAGAAAAGGAGTAAGTCATGTTCAAAGTGGAGCATACTCTAAAAAGCAGCTAATCTAACTACAAGGCAGAAACAATTCAAAGAAATATGAATGAGAATGTTTAGAAGTAGGGTAATACAGAATTTGGTACGAAACATAAAGCAGTATAAGAGAAGATGGGCAGCATGCAAGCAAAAAGAGCACATAGAAAGTGCGGTAGAAAAAGCTTTTGCCTTAAAGCGTAAAATATAATCTTGATACTAAACAGAATGAAAACACTGCAAATAATAGTGTCTATGAAGAAAACAAGCCAAAAAAAGGCATATTATAAAATTAACTTTTGCCAAATTTTCAAAGGCGAATGGAAGCATACATCTAGTACTGAGGCTTTTTTAATGTAAAAAGCTACTTACAAGAGAACACATTATTGTATGCAGTTGAAACAAATGGACGATGATATAAGGTAAAATATGGTACGTCCATTGCTGAAGAGGAGATGGTTCGTAGAAATGTAGAAGAGGAGATAGCTCAAGAGGCACAAGGAAGGCATAGACATGCTCCTGTGTATAAATGGAACTGTAGTAGTAATTGTAGTGTTTGCCATGAATCAATTGATATATTTATACATTTTCTGTAGCTTTCTGCCATATGTGGTGTATTTCCGTTAAGCAGTTTTTTTGCTGTAGCCCTTCTTTAAGAAGTCTATGGCAAATGCATCTGGATGTTGCATTTTGGGTTCCCTTTTTTCTCAGCCCTCGTTTGATGGATCACCCGGTAACTTTTTATGCACAGACTAAGCAGAAAGTAGCCCCTTTTTGGAAAGTTTCACTTAGATTCGTCAAACAATGGCAAAGTTATTAGCAACACAAAAAAACGCTTTACCTATGGATCAGCTGACCTGACTATAACTACTCAGTGGCAACAGCCACTGAACAATATATATAATTTAACTGCCAGCATTTCCTGTGAAAGAAAAAATTAGAAGCTTAAATCTACTATAAGGGGCTACAAAGTGAGCATTATTTTTGAGTCCTGCGTGGTACCTTGCACTCCGGATTGTGCTACACAGCCATCGTATCTCAGCAGCACAGGTTACACTTGTGAACGTACATGATGACAGCTTTGCTTTGCCGCTTGGCCGTGTTCGACAGAATCACAGTACAAACTAAAAAATCTTTTCAGATTCTGATTGAGATTCTGATCCATGAGTTTTGCCTCAGATGTAGTCTCAGTTTAAGAATTGGTTCCACAACTCTCCTCCACTATTTGACTTAATGCCTAGGCAACACAACCTACGTGGAAGGATAAAGAGAATACACATCACTTCAACTTGCAACGCACATCAATAAGGCAAACTGCAATGCAATTGCAATAACAATATTCAAAGATGCAAGAGAACAAAACTGTACAGATGATCACACAGTCTCCTATGTACTTTCAAAATACTCATCTGATAGAGGAGTTGATGCACACTTCATGTTTTCTCCTGGAAGAGGGCGGAGAAAGACGTGCCTCAAGGACAACGGACACACAGAAATCAAATCCAAAATGGCGGTTTCCATCTTCCCTTCCTGCAGAGGACGATAGAAGAGTCCTGGTATCCGATTGGCCACCTCATGGAAGGGAAATGGTTCAAATTAAGTTGCTTCCAAGGAGGGTCAACACCAATGCCAGGGGAGCCTAGTTCTTCCAAAAAGATATCCCTTGTGGTCTAGTGGAGGATTATTGATCAGGAGTTGCAGCAAAGCAACAATCCTTTCTGCAGTATGCTTCCTAGAGGTGCATCATGAGAAGGGGGAGACTCTCCTCTTGCCAATGGTGCCCTTCTTACATTTGATTTTGCCCTAGGGGGGTCAACACTACTCTCAGAGGCGCAAAGGCAAGATAAAAAGTGCTTCCCTTTCTGGGGGAGGCCATTGGGGAGGGCGGGAGCCCAATCGACCTCCTGTGAAGGGAAACTGGCTAATATTATGTGTGCAATGGGTGGTTCAACTACTATACCAAAAGTTTCCCCCAAATAAACAACTGTAGTGTCCAGGGCAGAAGTCTACAGAAGAAGCACTAGACTAGAGGTTCACCCACGTCCTGTCTCTCAATAAGAGACATTCATGTCCTCCTAGCTGGTGAGGTACAAAGGGAGGACGTGAGCACATCGCCCCCCGCATTGCAGAGTTAAGCTATCCTATGAATCAATGAGAAATGGCTGTCTCTCTCTCACACACACACATGCACAAACACACACAAACTTGTTAGAAATAAAAAAAACTTGCTCATTTATATGAACTGTTGGCAATTAAACCTCTCAAAATGCATTTGCAAAACAATAGAAAGACTAATTGTCAACACCAAAACGATCCACATGAACGCATGTTCCTTCACAACTGAAAGCCCTTACGATTGTGAAAGCCAGTGACGCGCTTGGAGACAGCTCCTACTGAAGCCTCTGCACTCATACAAACATGCGCTCTAAAATCGTCTTGCATAAAATCGTTCTGTTCGAAAAGCAATGTTTCCAAGCAGGCAGAGCCTTTGTTCTATTATATATGTATTTAAGTAATTCTATAATGCGTCATCTTGCATTCTCGCAGAGTGCTCACTTACTGATCACCAACTTCTAACTGTAGGAAAGCAGGTGACACTGGAAACAGGCCAAAAAGCTAAGTAAGTGAATGCCAGCTGTGGCATAATGGATCACGTTCAGCTTTTAAAGCTATTTCCTCCCAGATGCCAGGGGTCACCGTGAATTGCCATAAACAAGTTTGCCCACCTCTCGGGACTGATTGACATTCATCCACTCACTTGTCCTCTCACAGGTCCCTGTGGGACAACAGCAAAGCAAGGATTATGTAATAACTCCAACCCGATTTCTTTTGGTGGCGTACATAAATCTAAGTTTGTTAATCTCTGAAAACCTTCTGCAGTTGCTACTTATTACACAGCAGGAATACGGGACACTGCTGGCTTTCCAGCTCGGGGCCTCTGTCAGGGCCGATAGTACTTCCTTCCTGACCGCTCATAACTTCCTGTTTGGAGCCTTATCACGGCAGACAACTTGACACTGCTCTGGCCGCTCCACTTGGAATGCACTCACACACCATACATGGAAATCTCCAACTTTTGTGCTCGACAAACAAGTGTCAACAACCCTACAATGACGCTGCGTTGACAGTGTCAGACTTTACGTATCTTTGTAATGTGTCACTAAAAATTGAAAAAATGAAATAGAAATGTATTTTTCTTCCAAAAAGTTTAATTTGTGCCTTTTGCTTGCACTCTTTAAAAGGCAAATGCAGGCTTTGAGCTAAAGGAGACGAAAAAATAAGTCATGATCGCCGTTAACTTGCATCGCATCCCTACCCACATCAGATTATGCCAGGCTTTTATTTGTTTTTTAAACAGAATTATTTCTGAGCAGAGGGCCAGGTACAGACTTTGGCCCAGAGGGCTTGCGTGTCCTTGCGTCATGCATGGTCATGCGAGGCAACACAAGTCAGATTTACTAAGCCACTCAGTGGCGAATACATACTTTTACATCCCCTGCCTTTACAACGCGGTTGTTACAAGGACCGTGTTATTACAACGCGTACTACTACATTACAAGTCATTTCAACGACTTGCTGTAGGGGGGCGCTCGATTTAGGAATAGTATAATTTACAATTCCTACTCCAGTTTGTGCAACAGCAGGGAAGGTGTTGGATTGTAAATCCAACACAAGTGCACCCCCTACAGCAAGTCCTTGAAACAACTTGCAATATCATGGTTTGCGTTGTAACAACGCAGTCATTGTTACAACCGCGTTGTAAAGGCATGCAATGTAAGGCATGCAATATTAAGTGCTGTTTCCCCTCTGTGGCTCTGCGTGGTTTAGTAAATCTAGAGTAATGCAAGGCAGCGCAAGTTGGTGCTATGTGTCATCTGAGATCTAGTTTTAGAAGATACACAGCAAGTTAGTCAGAGCTTGCTTCTAAATTCCACAAAGGTGACAATCTTCTTCATATGGATCTACTGCCTTCCAACCATATTTAAATTCTCTAGAAGATAGAACGAATACATCTTAAACTTATGACTTTTCCTCTACTAAAGTTTGATATTAGATTTTTTCAATATTGAGGCAGTACACTAAAGTTTTGACATTGGACCAATCATGCCAATTGGCCAGTTTCAATGGGAAGTCTTTGTCTCTGTGTACAACAGGGGGCATTAGTTTGAGTTTAATTACACTCGACAAAAGAGTGAGCGAGATTGGCACATTTGTTGGTAAAAGTATTGCCTTGAAGCAAGGGACAAAGAAGCTACCATATATATCAACATATAGAGATTATATTTACATCTTCCAAATAATTTCTTTGTCTGGCAACTAAAGAGAATAATTCTGCTTCTCCATTGTTCATGTCCAATGTATTACTTATACTCAGGTTCTCTGGAAGTATGTGGCAGGGGAGGACCAAATTATGCTACAAGGTTGACAAATTATGTGGCAAGAAAAATCAAATAATGTGGCATAATAAGGTAGATTTTGTGATAATATTACCTAACTATCTTGCTATTATTACACAGGCAAACGCTGTCTGGACAAAAGTTTCACCTTGTTGGTACCAGTTAAACACCCAAATACTCAATAAGCAGCAGAAGGTAGACTAGTCAACTTTTGTTTAAGGTCTTTTATTGCATGGCAACATATTCTGCTCCACTTTTTGTAACTTTTGATCTGTTTGAGCTAGAAACTATTTTTTTCGTTAACATTTGCAAATTATGCAGCAGGATTATGTGGCAAATGCAGCAATTCTGTAACTATGCAGAAAACGTTGCAGCTGTAAAATCACATAATTCCAGTGACCCTGCTACTATGATAGTTTTAAGCACACTTTATATTCTTTGGAGCACAATTTAAATATTACATGCTTTTTAAGGGACCAAAGATTGTTGCCAATTACTTGAGATTTGGAAAGAGATTCAAGTAACCTTAGTTTGCTCTTAATTTCAGGTTTCTTGGCTTTCAAGGCCATGGTGAACCACTCTTTAGTCATTCAGCCATCATCAAGACTACCAGTATCTATGTTATTGGTTCAGGTTTTGCACTTGTAACGGAACTTTATTCTCAAACCACACATGTTTCACTTCATATAATCTATCTTCAAATGTTAGAAGAGCTATTCATTTGAAAGTCTGGACAATTTAATAAATTAATCACTGAGCATGAATTCTATTTCATTCTTATCACATGGTCAACCCTAGACACAGCAACCAATAGGTCACAGCCATCTCCCCCTTTGGCCCTTCAGCAAAGGGCAACTAACTGGCAGGCTTGGACTGGCAGTATCAGGCAGTGGGCATTTCTCCAGACTGCTAGAAGGGGGAGGGGCGGTTTTGTTATGGGGGCAGATTTTTCTACTGGGGTCTCATTTTTCAGTAGTGCTTCAATATCAGCCACCTGTATTAAAATCAGCAGGCTAGTCCACTCACTTAAAGTTTCCAGCCTCCTGGAGCCAGTCACCAGTGCTTCACATCACATGCAATGTACTACTGCAAGTTATGACATTTAACACCACCCCTAGTGGTGTGTTTGCTCACAGGGCTGTTAATCTGTAGTAGCACAGGTAAGCGCTGTCAGTGATCATGGCCCTGGTATAATTATATTGGCCTGCACCTGCGTTGCCCGCCCTATCACTCCAAAAGGCCCTCCCTTGTCACCACATGACATCACACGACCTCTTCTTCTGCAGACAGCCAGGCCCATCAGTCAAGTCCAGCAATTTTACAATCAGCACCCAGGCCTACCAGCACCTCGGTTACCCTTGAGGCAGCTACCTGTGGTAAATCCTGCTGGTAAATGACACACACCACCAAACCCTAGCTCTGCTGCAGCGGGTGACTTCTTTTAGGACTAATGTGTGTGCCCTTTGGTTATGCTGCATAATGGCTCCAGCTTCACCTGTTTCAAGTTCTGAGGTAATATATAAATCGGTTCACTGACAGTCTAGGGGGCGAGCAAAGGGAAAAACAGTGCTGGAAGTCTTGAAGCAACAGAACCACCTCCAAAGCCCAGACTGGAATTGACACCACTGTGGAGGTAGAACTTCCAGCAGTGGAGTTCAGATATGTTTTTGATGACGTTTTTAATGGCAATGAGACGTACAACAGGAGGCAAGCACACACAAGCCCTTGGAGAACCTTGGACAAGCAGGATACAAGAAATCAAAGTCCAGTTCTTTCACTGCCCACAGACAGAAGCAGCAACTACAGACCAACCCAGCAAAGCAATACACAGAAAAAGGGCTGTACTCCTCCTGACAGCCCTTCAGCTATTCTTCCTGGCAGGGTCCTCAGTCCAGAAGTGTTTTAAATATGTGGGGTTACAGGTCCAATACTCATACCCCTTTTGACCTTTGAAGTAGGGAAACTTCAAAGGAAAGTCTTTGTTGTTGCACAAGATCCTGTCTTGCCCTGCCTTGGCTCCAGACACACTACAGGGAAGTGGAGGCAGCATTGTGAGAGGCCAGTCACAGCCCTAATCAGGTGTCAGTAACAACTCCTCCCACCACTCTAGCTCAGGAAGGCGATCAGCCTGGTAATTAGCTATCAGGATATGCAGGGCACACCTCCGCTCTCTTTGTGTGACTGTCTATAGTGAATGCACAAACAACCCAGCTGTCAGTTTAAACCAGACGTTGATTCCACAGGTAGGCAGAGGCACAGGAAGGTAAAGCAAGAAAATGCCCACTTTCTAAAAGTGGCATTTTCAAACACACAAACTAAAAACCACTGTTACTAAAAGATGTATTTTTAAATCCTGAGCTCACAGAGCCCAAACTCCAAATCCCTAGCTCTTACCCAATTGAAAGTTACACTTGTAAGATGTTACAAGGCAGTATCAATGATAACCTCATGCATAACCTTTGAAGGAAATGCCATCCTCAAGATTTTAGCTAATCTGAAACCCTCAACCCACTTCAACGACCCGCTACCCCCAACTTCTTCAATGAGATCCAGCTGTCTTCACTGCCACTGTGGAACAAGATAGTAAGTGACTCTCTAACCCAATTCTCTATACCTGAATGCCTAAGGGTTAGTTGGGTCACCCCTATCCTAAAAAATCTTACAGCAGATCACACGGATCTTAACAACTTCTGCCCTACCTCCAACATTCCTTCACTGGCGAAGGTCCTTGAAAAATGTGTACACTCCCAAGTCTGCAACCACATTGAACAATTCCATCTTCTGGACAGATTCCAATCTGGCTTCTACCCGGGGAATCAAACCGAAACGGTTCTTACACACAAAGTGGATGATGCACTATCAATGTTGGATCAAAACAAGTCATGCCTCCTTATCCTCCTTCACCTATCCTCAGCGTTCGATACGGTTAAGCATGACTTCCTTCTAGATCTTTTGGTAAATAGGATGGGACTCTCAGAAACCGTCCTAAACTGGTTTACCTTGTTTCTCCGAAATAGATTGCAAAATTTCAAGGCCAACCAGTCTCTGTCCAAAACCACTCTGTTCACAGTCGGGGTCCCACAGGGTTCCTCCCTCTCACCAACTCTATTTAACCTGTTCATGGACCCACTAACAGTAATTCTGAGTTCATCCATTATCACATGTTTGTCGATGACACCCAATTATACCTAAAAGTCTCATCCCTTGAAGAGATCAGATCCCTCAACTCAACCTTACAAAAAAAAACAAAATTGGCTGACATGCATCCCCCTCAAACTAAACACTCTCAAAGCTGAATTCTTCCTCATCGCCCCACCCAAACAGTCACACGTCATTAACAAATGGATGAAGCAAGTAATAGGCTTTAATTGCTTGCCTCAAGTCATTGATTCATCGAGATCGCTGGGAATTACTCTTGACAAGAACATTAACATGCAGCAGCACATTAGCGCCACCACCAGAGGAGTGAACCTCCAAATGAACATCTTAAGAAAACTGTAAGCCTAATTCCCCCCAAGAATCTCATTACGGCCGTCCAAGCCCTGGTGATTCCCAGGTTGGAGTACAGTAGTACTACCTTAGGTGGTTTGCCTAAATCTACAACGGCTCCCATAAGGGCCTGCATAATTCTGCAACAAGACTCAGCACAGGATCTAAAAGAAACAACCACATCACTACTCACTTGAAATCCCTGAATTGGCTTCCCTATGAAGCAACAATTCACCTGAAAATTGCGTGCAGGATCCACAGAGCCCTACACTTCAATACCCAAAGTTAACTTGCAAAGAAGCTTGAACTGTCCGGAGAATCCACATCCTCTATAAGCTCCAGCAACTTACTGTTGAAACCACAGTGATTCTCTAAAAAGAAAACTTACAATGGAGCATTTTAAGGTATAGCCCTCATAATTTGGAGCTCCATCTCCCTTGAAGCTGGTTTGAATCCCTCTACAGCATCCTTTCAGAAATAAGTGAAAATGTTACTTATAAACACATTTCTGCCTTAGGTTCTAGGGCCTCTTCTTTCCGAGCATATCAAGTCTCATCAACTTTTCACTTGACTACTGTTCGCTTGTTATACACTTGTCTTCACCTATCCGTTTTAACATTGAGGTGAGACCGCCCTCATTGGGTGAGCTGTGATATCCTGCACTGTTGCTTGACTATTATAAGATTGGTTTTGTTTTTATGTCTCTGCTCTTCAAATGTTTGTAAAGCACTTTGATACCCATGAGGGTCAATCTTGCGCTATATAAATTTCTTCAATTAAATAAATAAATAAAAACGTTTAGGAGAGATAGCCCTTGCAATAGTGAAAAATGAAATTGGCAGTATTTCACCATCATAACATGTAAAGCACAAAAGTACATGTCCTAACTTTTACATACACTGCATCCTGCCCATGTGGCTACCTTGGGCCTACCTTACATGTAGAAAAAGGGAAGGTTTGGTCATGGGCAGTGGGTACACTTGCCAGATCATTATGACAGTTTAAACCTCCAGTCAAGGATACTGCTGTGGCAGGCCTTAGACATGTTTGCAGGCATACTCATATGGATGACACAATCAGTGTTGCAGGCCCACTGGTAGCATTTGATTTACGCGCCCTGGACACACACAGTGCACCTCACTAGGGACTTACCAGTAAATCAAATAAGCCAATCATGGATAAATCAATCACCATTACAATTTACACACGGAGCACAGATCAGCAGCGGCAAAGTGCCCAGAGTACACAAACCAGCAAAAACGAAGTCCAGCACACAGTCCAAAATACAGGAGCTAGAGGCAAAAAGGCAGGGAGTGCACACCAAGGATTCCAGGTCTCACACACATTTTGCCATTTTTAGGTCTCGCTGAGCCAGCGCATGAGCTACCCTGCGAGACATTTAGTATCGGGGTTTTCAAAGTGCTGCCACAGGCTTTTGGTGGCCTAGCGCTTGCGTTCACGCGAGCGTGCACACGCGCAGCTGCCATCTGCCTCCCTTCCAGCGCGATCACTTTAACTTTTTCGTGCTGCTGCGTTTTGCTCTGTTAAGATCAGTTTGTTTGTTTAACACGCGTTTAATTTATTTTATACACTGCGTATCCTCTAATTCGGTCACTAGGGCTGTAACATATAGAATTATCGATGCACAGATGTCAAAGACCGAGTTGCTGTCAACAAGGGGTTCAACATGGAACCGCGAGGGGAAACACTATTGACTGCTACAAATTGACAATTTAAGTTATGCATGCCCTTTCCCCCAGTAAAACCCCCTCTTGTGATCCAATGGACCAGGTATGTTGGGAGAAAGGAGTCATTGCAGAGGCAGGCAAAGCGTGTCTTTCTTTTACCTTCTTTACCTTGCACATCCCTCATCCAATACTTAAGTAATACGTTATGAAGGGCTGCCACTCCACATCTCTGCATAGCCTGCCCTCTATGCTTCTGTGAATTTTCTTTATCACAAAAAAACTATAGGGAATTCTGACACTCTTCACTCATATTCAGAAGTCTGCCCCTATAAGGACATATATCCACTCTCTCTTCAACTGCCTTTATTTGAATGAATAACTGACATCCTGCCAGACTCCCCTGCCTCATTCGGATCCGCCACTACTGTATTCTCGCCCCGTGTGCTCCCGCCTCAATGTGAAAGCATTCTGACAGTGCCAGAAGGCGCCCTTTTGGCATTGTCAGAATAAAAATGTCTCTGCTGACAGCAGTTGTGGGAGAACAAATACCACCATTGAACTAATCTGTAGTCTCCAATGGGTCTGCACAGACCACGAGTAGAGAGGGGAGACAATATCTGGTGGATCCCGAGTGCCTCCCTTCCTCCATGCCTTGGGTCTATGGAAGCCTTACTCTCGCTGCAGAAGGCATGAAGACAGCACATCATAATCCCTTAATCTACCACTGAGTGTCTGACAAGCCAGAACCAATTAATACATACTTTTACTGCGTTGATACAAAAGAAGTGAAACTGATCTAAGTTTTCCACTTCTTAGGTCAGAATAATGCTTAACAAAGTTTAAAATCTGATGTGTGGAAAGGCTTCAAGTGGAAGTGGAACACAATAATTGATGTATGGATTGTGTTACAATATTATACGACAGGTTCAATCTAGGGTGGATTTGAAGACCTGACTATAGGCTAGGCTTTGTAGTCAAAGAATAGCACTAATGTGTACAGCCGGTGCTGATGGTGGAGGTTGGCTGAACAAGCAGTTGGGTGCCAGCACCTTTCAAAGACTTCTCACATCAGGGGTTGACCACACAAAAGGTTTGGATGTAGGCATAGCCCATGGCAAGCCTTGTTGTCAAACCCTGCTCTGCATGCCTGAATGCTTTGCCGAGTGGATAATTGCCACATGGTGGACCTTAGGCTGTGCACAGCAGAGGCGAGCCTCACAGAAGTTGGGAGCAGGACTTGACCACAATAGAGATGGTATGTAATGCCATCAGTGATATCTTATTTTGCCAGTAATGTCATCAATGATGTAAATTGTGATGCATCTTTGCTGTCTTGTGTGAGGCCATGAACATCACATTGGTGTGAGTTATGCTTTACACATCTGATACAATGCTGAATAATCCTGCATTGCTCCTAATGCTTTGTACGACCTGCCACTACAAATAAGTGCATGCTCTTTGCTTCTTGAATCCACAAAAAGCAGAAGACCAGGCCTAGGTTTGGCTAGACTCACACCTGCTGAGCACCAGCGTAAACTCCTGGATGATAGCACACTCTACAAATCTGCATAACATAACATGACTTGTCAATCTCAGTGTGTGTTTTGTTTTTTATTAATCATAACCCCATAACACCTCCTTACATGGGCATATACAATATAGATAGACACGCTGACAGATATATAGGCAGGTACACACAGACACACATACACACACAAAGACACACATCTACAAAAGCATGCACACACAGATAGACACACACATCCACACAGCACAGTCATACAAATAAGCACACAAACATGCGAGTGCATCTGTGCATTTTTTCCCACTAATTGATAACATCTGTACACTTACATAAAATGGCACACAATCACACATAATCATACAGAAAAAAGAGGTGCCCACATACGCTTTGGAAAGTGAACATGCTCTCAATGGTTGCACACTCTCACAAAATATAATGTAGATGAATGAGAACATCTACACTCACTCTCAAAGTAACACACATCTTGAAAAGAAGACTGTTTACCACTGAGCCAGTGGAGTTTAACATAGTTACACCCTTGGTGCAACAACATCAACTGTTGCATGGCTAAATACTTATAAGGTCCCAAAGGCGAGACCTATTGGCTATGCCAATGCTTGTTCAAATTGTTTGCGGGGAGAACCCACCCTCAAATAACTCCTGAGGCGGTCTGACTCACTCGCTTGGTATGTACTTTTTGGGGTCCAATATGTTTTATAAAATTGTGTTCTCTGTCCTCTGTTCTCTGAACTGTCTTTTTTGTGTTCTGTTTAATAATGTCTGTGGGTATGACTGCGTATTGGGAAACAGCCATTACATGGCGGTCATACCCACGAGTCACCGTTACTACGAAGCTATTACCACGCATATGCCTTTATCATGCATGCCGTTACAGCGAACTTCGTTCCAAAGACATGCATGGTAAAGGCATATACGCGTGGTAAAGGTTTTAGAAAGGTAAAGGCATATGCGTGACATCACAAGCATTCTGCACACCTTTAGTAGTACACCCTGGGTGGCTCTTGGCAGCCGATAGAGTTAAAAAAAGGAGGGATAAGGAAGTCTTGCACTTTTATATATGTTAAACACTGTGCCCTGAAACTACTAGACTGCTTATACCCTAACTCCAAGTTCAACCTCGCAATGCACAAACTGAAATCGCATTCCGCATGTGTTAAACAGCTTCTTCAATAATATTATCCCACTGGTTGAGTCTGGAATGCTGACTTGCAGCAAGCGGAAGCACGAAAACTAAGCCAAAGGTGGCTCCGAAGGCGCTTATGACGCACATTGTAAAGATTCAGACTGGCGCAAGAGTCCTCCTCAGAGTGACGGAGACAGATGGCGAAGGTAAGAATTTAATTTAACAGCAAATTCAAAATCATTTTCCATTTCAAAGTCGGCCAGCAATTGCCATTATGTTTCTGTTCACTAAACCCTCACTGTCTTAGTGTGTTTCTCAGATTTCATTTCAGTGGGACCTCTCATAACATTTAGGGAACCTTTATAGCACGAAGGGCTGGGTCGTCATCACAAAAAGCCATTACAGCGCGGACATTACTTTTGAGATCACAGGACACTTCTTCAGGATATAAAGGGTTTATTTAAGATACACAAAGAGACCCCCAGAAGCAATCTCCTCAGCTCCTCAGTTAAGCTGCACTGCTGGACTCTACAAACCAGATTCCAGCAGTAGAATCTTGTTGCTAGGAGATGGAGTGGAAACCATAAAACATGAAAGCATTAAAGAAACACACACATATAAGGAAAACATAACACATCTCCCTTTTTTAACAAAATTATGAAAGAAGATTTGCTATACTAAAATACAAATAAATGCATTACTACCATTTAAAAAACTGAGGAACTTTTCCATGAACATACATAAGATTTGAATATAACAATGCTCAATTACAAATATAACTCTCCAGTTTTTTTGGTCTAGACTTGATGCGCTCACTAAGAGCTCTTCTAGAAAAATCACTAGGTCTGCTAACTAAAGTTAGGATTTTTATCCAACCACAACTTCACTTCAACTTCACTACACTTTACAACCCTAAGTACATTCCACCACTTTCCATCTGATAATTTGATCATGTTGCCTTGAACTTCACTGATCTTCTTAGGCTCTGATAATTTAGAAATACCCTTCTTCCCAAAATTACCAGCACACACCCTTACAAAATCACCTTCCTTAAAACTGATGAAAGTTTTTTCTAACTTATCATTATGTCTCTTTTGATAAGTGTTTTGGTAATTCTCCACCTTATTGCGTATGTCCACATCTTTAATATCTTCCTTACCACATCTGCCCATCCATGCTGGTACTGACACAGTACAGGGCACCCTACCCTTGAGTAAACTAAAAGGTGTCTGCCCTGTTACGGAATGTGGAGTAGTTCTGTAGTTCCATATCAATTTCTTAACTTCAGTTCTCCAACATCCATTCATAGATAGGGCTAATTGAATGTTTTCACCCAGAACTCGGTTAAATCGTTCCACCAAACCGTTTCCCCTGGGATGATAGACAGGAGTCTTCAAATGTTTGATGCCCAACCTATTCAGAAAAGCATCGAACTCCTCAGAAGTAAATTGCGGACCATTATCTGTCAAGATCTCTGCAGGACAACCCTCTCTTCTAAAGACTTCATCACAAAATGCAATGACACTGCTGGATTTGACTTCACTGACAAATGCAACTTCAGGCCATTTCGAATAGTAATCCATCATAACAATGGCATACTTTTCAGATGCTGCTAAACAATCAAACGGACCACAAATATCAATTCCCAATCTCACCCATGGTTTCTCTGGAAGCTTAATGGGATTAATGGGTGATTCCCTTAAAACATGAGACTTGTAACTGCATGTGCAAGCTATACATTCTCTCACAAACCTTTCGACATCCCTATCCATGCCGGGCCACCAAAAATCCATTCAGGCTTTTCTCTTGACTGCTGACATGCCTCCATGACCTTCATGCAATAAGCGCATTAATCTATTCCTTAAAGATTCAGGCACAACTAGTTTATCCCCTCTCCTTACAATGCCACTAACCACAGATAACTCCTCCCACACATCTTTGTAACCTCTAAAATCATCATCTATCTTCCAACCATATGTAGTGGGTAATATTTTGATGAATCTAACCAAAATCGCATCCTCCGCAATTGCCTCTTTCCACTCAGACTCGCTTATAGCTTGACAAACATCAACGATGTTAGCTACCATCCATTCTTCTTCGTCCAGGTTATCATGTCTATCACAATTCACAGGTAATCGTGACAAACAATCTGCATTCACATTCCTCACACCGGGAACATACTTCAACTCAAATGAAAATTCCTGTAAGCGATACAACCATTTTGCAATGCGTGGTGTGGCTCTTCAAGCACCTGCTGTGGTAAAAATGTCTAATAACGGTCTGTGATCTGTTTATAGCTCAAACTTGGTGCCTCAAACATACACTCGAAAATGCCGTACACCCCACCAACACGCAAGCGCTTCCTTTTCAATGGTTGAATACAAAGACTCTGCACCCTTCAAAGTGCGTGATGCGAAGGCTACAACTCTTTCTCTTCCTTTACTTCTTTGCATTAATACTGCCCCAAGACCATATCCACTAGCATCTGTAACAATTATTGTTTCATCATGTGGATCGAACGGACTTAAAGCAGTTGCATTTGCCACAGCCTTTTTGATGGCTACAAATGCTGATTGACATTCCACAGACCATGCAAATGACACCCCTTTATTCATGAGATCACGTAATGGTTGTACCAAATCAGAAAAATGGTAAACAAACTTGGCATAATACTCGGCTAAACCGAGAAAAGATCTTAATTGGTCCTTGTCTTGAGGAGAAGGGGCCTTTTCAAGATCCTCTACTAAATTCAATTTGGGTTTTATACCTTCAAATGACAAGGTGTGTCCTAGTAATCAACCGTTTGTTTACCAAATTTGCATTTTGGGAGACTAATAGTCAGTCCTGCAGTTTCTAACTTTGTAAGTACTTCCAGCATAGTTGTGTCATGTTGCTTTTCATCTCTGCCCCATATTAACACATTGTCTTGGAATACCAATACATTTCTTATATCCTTCAAAATTGATTGCATCACTCTCTGAAAAACTGCTGATGCAGAGGCTAACCCGAACGGCATCCAAACAAATTGAAACGCACCTTCAGGCGTTATGAAGGACGTCAAATGCTTCGATTCTGATTGTAAACGCACTTGATGGTAGGCACTGGATAAATCTAGAGTTGTGAAATACCTACCACCCGCAACACTAGACAACATTTCATTTATGCGCGGTAAAGGATGTCTGTCTACCCATATGCATTTGTTTAAGTCTCTTAAATACACACACATGCAAATATTTCCGTTGGGTTTGTGTGCGATCACAATCGGACTTAAACACTCCGATGCCTCTATGGGTTCTATCACGTCTTATTTACATAGTCTTTGTAATTCAATCTTAAATTTACCTCTTAAAGCTAAGGGAACATTCCGGACTTTGTGCACCTTGGGCACAGCATCCTTTTTCAAAACAATTCGGTGTTCAAACTTTTTAAGACATCCTAGTTCATCCTTAAATAAATTTGGAAATTTTTCTGCCCACCTATTGTCTTCAAGATCCGTTAATAAGACTTGTAAAGGATGATTGGGATCGAGAATGATCCCCAAATTCTTTTGCTCTTTCCATCCCAATAAACACTTCCCTACCTCTACTACATAAATTTTAGCTTCCGTTCTCCTCCCTTTGAACAACAATAATCCATTAAAGTAACCTAGTACTGTTAATTTAGTACCACAATATCCTAGTGGTTCAACGTCTGTAGGAATTAATTTTTCTGTTCTTAACTCCTTCCACTTCTGTCTGTCAATTAGCGTGAAAGGTGAGCATGAATCTGCCCACATGGATATATCCACATAATTTATGCTAATAATGCATTTAGGGGGAACATGTACATCAGAGGAAACAGGATCAATATTGTTTCTTACCACCATTACTTCTACATCAGAGTAGCTTCCGCTTTCTGTTTCAATCATAGCTTGGTGTGTCACCAAATCATTAATGATGTTTACAGATTTTTTTGCATTATGAAAATTTTCTCCTTTACACACTCTTGAAAATGGCCAATTCTTTTACACTTGAAACAACGACTTTTAGCAGCCGGACAATGACTGGCTTCAGCAGTGTGTTTATTACTCCCACATCTGTAGCATACCTTTTTTTTTAACATCATTTCTTGTTTCATAGCAGGATTTGTCTTGTCCTCACTATCTGTTTTTGCGGTTTTCTTAAGGGGATTTAACATACATATCTTGTTTCCTTCTGGATCATTTTTTTGTTTATTGTCAGCTAAGTCCTTGACGTATTGAGGTGTTCTCAATACGTTTCGCGATCTCTAATGACTTGTCTAAAGTAGGATCCTTTAAATCTAACAATTTCTCTTGGATCTTGGAATTATTGGTTCTATTGATTAATTGATCCCTGATGATTTCATCCCTTAAGTCTTTAAGCCTACAAGTTACAGCTAATCTCCTTAAAGCTGCCACATACTGTTCGATTTTTTCACCTTGTTTTTGGGCACGAGAGAAAAACTTATGTCTCTCAACTACTAAACTCCATTTTTTACCAAAATTCTCTGACAATGCGGACAAAGCATTCTCATACACATCATACTGGTCATCTTCAGAATCAGAATTCCCATTGTTGGTATCTACCTGAAAATTTGGCAAAGTGCTTAAGACCTTTCTACCCTCAACCCCCAAACTCAACTTTAAAATCGCAAATTTTCTATTTGGTAGGTATATATCTCCTCCAATGGCTTCTAAATATGTGACAAAAGCTTCTTTCCAATCCTCCCATTCCATGCACGTGGGACCTGGTTCCTGTAAAAAGGTGGGCGGAGGAGGAATGCTCTGAGTGGCCATATTTTATAAAGCTGTTTATCACAAAATAAAGTAAACGAAATGTTGGTTTACAACCACCTACTGTATCAACTGTTAACCCCTTGATTTTAAAAGAATATGGCAATTCTACTATGAATTTTTCATGGAATACTGGCAATGGAATTCGTATGTAAATCAATCAAAAGGCAAACAGTAGATTACACGTTTAAATTCAGGTTGTTTTTGTCTAAATCAAAGTTACTTTCGTCCTTGAGCTGATCAAATGAGGCATTCACGTTGTGCCCTCGTGTTGAACTGTTCAGGCGAGCTGAAATGAATCTCCGTGTCGTGACCAGTAACTAGGCAACCATAGACAACACTGGCTGGTTTAGCCGTGTATTCGAGTTGCACCAATCCGGCGAGATTACAGAAAAATAAAAGCATCCATTCAGAAGGCGGCTTACTACGTGTGGATGCGTGTCGACGTCATCAAGTTCCAGACGTTGACACAAACGTGACGTTCGGGACGTACGGGATTAGGACGTCACTCCAGCAGTTCCGGCTTCACCCACAGAATATGGCCGCGCGATCGCAGTTCCTCGCCTTCCCTCACAGCCGATGTCCATCAACCCTGAACAACAATGCGTACCCGATCTGCAGCTGCCTCCACACCTCGCAATGTGACGCGTTGTTTGCAGCTCCCTCTTCCTTCTGTGAATGGTGAGAGTATTCCTAGGCTTATGGTGCAGTGGGCAATCGTATATGTAGAGGGCTTCTCACGCGTCACGAGCGCACACAGTAGAAGGCTCCACGCACGTCACGGGCGCACACAGTCATGCCGGTGTTGTTTTACGAACAGCAACCATCTTCATCCTTCAAGTTGATCATAGCTGATATTAATCTTGCTCAAATCATGGCACGATCTTTTCTCAGTTCGGCAAGGGAAACTTCAAAGCAGTATGATCCACGGTGATCCAACCGGTGCAAACTGGGGGTCTTCCAAAATGTTCAAAGTGGAAAAAAACCAGCAGATTCTTCCAAATTTATAAATGTTCCAAAATATCCAAAGGTGTCCTTGTCTTCACAGGCATCCCACCCTCATCGCCATTTTTGAGATCACAGGACACTTCTTCAGGATATAAAGGGTTTATTTAAGATACACAAAGAGACCCCCAGAAGCAACCTCCTCAGCTAAGCTTCACTGCTGGACTCTACAAACCAGATTCCAGCAGTGGAATCTTGTTGCTAGGAGATGGAGTGGAAACCATAAAACATGGAAGCATTAAAGAAACACACACATATAAGGAAAACATAACACGAAGGGCTGGGTCGTCATCACAAAAAGCCATGACAGCGCGGACATTACCATAAATGTAAAACCTTTACAGCGCATATGCATTTACCATACATACCTTTATAATGAAATTTGTTGTAAAGGTGATGAAAAGACCTGCCACCCTGGCACTGCATATTGGCAGCATCTGCGGCTGATTCTGTTGGCTGTTCCAAAGTCTTCATGAGGTAAGGAAAAGTTTACATAGGTAGAGCATTTCTTGTTTTGCTTATAACTTTGACGTCGTTTGATGAATCTTCATGAAAGTTTCCAAACTAATTATTTGTTCATATCAGCTCCTATGTTAAAGGTTTGGGGTTGATTCATCAAGGGGGGGGGGCCGAGAAAAAAGGGGGGTCCCAAAACGTGTTTTCTCAATGTTGATTTCCATAGGAAATTTTAGACAAAGTTTTAGACACTTTAGACAAGGCTACAGGTCGATCGGGTGAACGGAATTACCCCAAATTTGGCAGGGAGAAGGGTCTTGGTCTAGAAAGCACGCTTTTGTTTATTTGGTGTAAATCCGTTCAGTAGTTTTGGAGAAGTATCCAAATTTACAGATATCAATATTTGGGAATTCTGCCATCTGGTTGGCTGACGCGTTACGAGCATGAGCTTGCTGCTTATTGGCTGCAAGCGGTGCGACCGATTGCAACTAGAAAGTGTTGGCAGCCATTTTGTGATTCTGTTGAAGCGAGTAAGGGGAAAAAAGGGCGAAAATAGTAGGAAAGAGGAGGGTAGGAGCACTGTAAGCTCTGTGGGGTCTTTAGGGTGATCTATACAGGGGTGCGAAGTGAACTACTCATCCCTACTGGTCTGAAAGTGCTGGGCTATGGAAATTAAGGGAGGTATTGCGTAGAGCCTGATGCTGCTAAGGTGACCTGCTGTGGGACATGGGGATAAAAGCGTGAGCTCAAACTGTGTGTCTTATGCTGTGAAAGCATGTGTCCTCTCTGTTGCACCACACCTGTGGAAGTAGTGTCAGCATGTGTTTATACCTACTAGGACAAACTACTGACCCCTACTGGTCTAAAAGTACTGGGGTTCAGAAAATATGTGAGGTGTTGTCTAGAGTCTCATGCTGCTAAGCTGAGCTGTTGCCAGACTCGGGGATGAAAGCGTGAGTCCAAACTGTGTGTCATATGCTGTGAAGTCATGTGCTCGGGCCGCTGTGCCACATCTGTCCAAGTAGTGTCAGCATGTAGTTATACCTACTCGGAGGAACTTTTGTTTCGAACATTGTATCTTGTGTATGGTGCTTAGGGGTTGTTATACAGGGAGTGTGAAGGTAAATTTGCGCGTATCAAATCAATTCGGTATTTGTAAAGTGCAAACTAGTCACTCGTACAGGTCTGATGGCGCGGGGGTGTAATCTGAGCTGCTGCCAGACTCTGGGATAAAGCCGCTGAACTACTGACCCCAACCGGTCAGAAAGTGCGGGGTACGGAAATTAAGTGAGGTATTGCCTAGAGTGTCATGCTGCAAAATTGAGCTGCTGGTGGACTCGGGGATGAAACCGTGAGCCAAAACTGTGTGTCCTATGCTGTGAAGTCATGTGCTCTGGGCACTGTGCCACACCTGTCCAAGTAGTGTCAGTAATATTTTATACGTAGTAGGAGGAAGTTTTGTTTTGAACACGGTAATTTGTATATGGTGCTTAGGTGGTTTTATACAAGGGAATGCGAAGGTAAATCAATACGGTATTTGTAAAGCGCAAACTACTAATCGCTATGGGTCTGAAGGCCCTGGAGGCTGGCGTGGAAATTATGTGAGTTATTAAGGGAGCTATTGCCCAGAGTCACATGGTGCTGAGCTGAGCTGCTGCTGGATCAGGGGATTAAACCGTGATCCCTGTGCTCTGAACTCATGTTTTCTGGCCGCTGCGGCACACCTGTCTAAATAGTGTCAGCCTGTGTGCATACGTGCTAGGAGGAAGTTTTGTTTTAAACAGTGTGATGTCTGTAGGGTGATTGGGGGGTGCTATAAAGGGAGTGTGAAGTTCAATTCTGCCGTTTCCAATCAATCAAAGTCACATGGTGCTATCTTGAGCTGTCGATAGAGTCGGTGATCAAAGCGAGAGCTCTGTGCTTCAAAGTCAGATGGTCTGGCCGCTGCGCCACAGCTGTGTGGAGAATACATTTTGGCGAGGTTGCAGAAGTTGCCGATACCTGTCCCTAAAATAGCGGGCCTAAGTTGTCAGTTAAAAGGCGGCTCTAAAAAGAGCCCTTGTGTTTATTAGTTGGAGCTACATATAAGTGCGGATGCACAGCTTCAGGTTATTCCGAAAAACTCGATTTCCCTGATCTGTGAAGTGTACTCCATCACTTCTGTAGATATCAGCCATATCAAAATGTATGTTGTTGTTGTAGATCGACCCCATTCTATGGTCTCTGAGGTATACAGACACAGCTTTGTTGACATTCTTCCTAGATTTTTCAATCTGAGGACAAAATTGGTTTGACCATTTCCACTTCTGTCTTTGGCATATTTTGGAATATACAAAGACAGTTTGAGGCAAAAGCATCATCAATTGTTGAAAGGTGTCCTTCATTACCATTTCAAAACCTACGATCCACACTAGCATTTTGAAGGTATGGCTGGAAGGTATGGAAAGATGTCTGTAGCTCATGCAGTTCCTTCGTAGAGTGAGAGATATGTTTAAAGATGTGGAAAAATCTTTTATTTTTTCACAGAAAATGATAATTGATTGGAAGATAAGAAGCATTGGGTACTTAAAACTAGGGTGCATATTAGTTGCGTGAAAAAGCATGTTTGTCATTGGTTAATAAAGAGCAGTCTAAACGTGGAGTCCA
Organism: Triturus cristatus; assembly: GCF_964204655.1. Classification (NCBI taxonomy): domain Eukaryota; kingdom Metazoa; phylum Chordata; class Amphibia; order Caudata; family Salamandridae; genus Triturus; species Triturus cristatus. The sequence continues at coordinate 656,018,172 of NC_140587.1, read as the reverse complement.
TACGATCGGATGAAATGTGCTCAGCTCAACCAGACATGCTACTTGCATTTGGAAGATACATTTGGAACTTAAAACAATGGTGAACTTTTAACCCGCAGGTGCTGTTAAATGTTCGAGAATATGCTGAAAAAAAAAAGTTTTGTTTAAAAAAATCATGAACTTTTAACCTGCAGGTGTTGTAGAATGTTCCAGAAAGTGTGGTGATAAAATAGTTTGTGGCGCGGAATATTAAGAAGCTTTTCATATAGAAAATTAAAAAATAACCAATGGAGATAAGTTTTGAAATGTCGATGAAGGAATGAAGTATTCTGATTTGTTCTTTACATGTATTTATATGTGGAGCGACAGAGAAATTGTGCCATTACTGGTTCCATTCTTGATGAAAGCTGTGCATTACATGTACTGTCTGACAAAGATAGAATTGAATGCGTGTGTGACATTTGAAATCTGCATACAAACTACAAAGGTGAGGTAGAAATGAACAAGGTGTGTTATGTGTTCTGTAGTAGTGATAAAGTATTTGAGGTGATATTTTTAAGTTTGAAAGTATTTTTTATTTCAAAATATTATACTGTTAGTAAAGTGTGGTGTTTCATATTGGTTATAAAATATGCATAAAGTTTGACCTGTTGTTAAATAAGTACTTTATATATGTTTAGGAAATTTTCACAAAGAAGAAGTGTAGTTTGTCATCTTTAAAGGAGTGTATGGTTTTGAAAATGAGGTACAGCGTTAATTTGGATTTGCTAATGTATTCAGGCGAGATAAACAAAATGTCCGACGTTTGCAAATTTTACTTTTTGTGGAAATAGTGGGGAAGGGGGGGGGGGGTAGGGGATGTATGTGTTAATAAGTTAAAAGCGATAAAACCAAACCCAGAAATGTTATCTGAACAGGTTGTGGTCTCATTTTTGACACTGAGAGGTAGATTTGAATTTAAGTCTAGGTAGGTTGTTGTACTGTGAGGGCGTCTAGAGTGTTTGGAGATTACATGGAGAGGAGATGGAGATAGTAAAAGTGATACGTTCCTTTTATATGTAAGCATAGTTTGAATCATTTGATCATAGGTTGAGATATAATATGAACATGGTTTCTGGTTTGCATTTGGGTATAGTTAATAGTTTTAGTAGTTTCTGACTAGTGAATAATAAAAAGGTAGATATACTAAAATATATGGTAGTAAACGTATTAATGATTGTCTGTTCTTATGAAATAGAAATGGTTGGAGTGTGTTTCTTTAGAAGAGATGTTTTATAAATGTGTGAGAGATAAAAAAAGAAATGAAAATGTTCGGTATATTTTCTGTATGACTTTCTTGACATTAGGACTCCTAACTTTACTACTCCTAACCTGAGAAAAATCCTAATTTTAAGACTTTCGGTATTCACAGAAGGCATTTAGGAGTCCTAAAGTTAGGAGTCCTAACTTTACTACTCCTAAACTGCGAAAGATTAAAACTTTAAGTCTCTTGGTATTCACAGAAGGCATTTAGGAATCCTAAAGTTAGGAGTCTTAACTTTACTACTCCTAAAAAGACTTTCGGTATTCACAGAAGGCATTTAGGAGTCCTAAAGTTAGGACTCCTAACTTCTGTGAATACCGAAATGAGTAAGTGCCTTCTGTGAATACCAAAATGAGTAAGTGCCTTCTGTGAATACCAAAATGGTAGTAAGTTTAGGATTTTGTCTTAAGTTAGTTCTGTGAATCGGGCCCAGAGTGTTTAAACGACTTTATTAACATACAGATGTCTAGCTAGTAAAGGTAGTGTAGTGCCACTGGGTCCATATATAAACCGTGCTATGGGATGGTTTATATTTTACCTGCCAATCGGCATGTTTGAATACTTTTTGCTGATAAGCGTTCTGGAAGACACCTGTTAAAATTAAGCCTGTGTATGGGTATAGTGGCGCTACAAGGAATGGTGGGGGTTTCTGTTTGATTTCGTATGGTTAAGCAAGGGTAGGGGTGGGGGAGGTGGTTATGTTGGTGATTAAAACATAGACTTTGGTAACGTGTAGATGTCTAGTGACTAAAGGTGATGTAATACCACTGGGACCATTTATAAAGCGCCCTATGGCATGGTACATGTTTTACCCTCAAATTTGCATGCCTTGATACGTTTTGCTGATGAGCATTTCGGGAGACATCTGTTGAAATTAAGCCTCTGTATGGCTATAGTGGCTCTTCCAGGTTTGCTGGGGCTCTTTGTTTGATTGCGTAAAGTTAAGCAAGGGCGGGTGTGGAGGTGGTGTAGTGGTACTGGGACTCTTTATAAACCACCTTATGGTATGGTGTATGTTTTACTTGCAAAATTGCCGGTGTCAATATCTTTTGTTGATGAGCGTTGCGGCCGACACCTGTTGAAATTAAGTCTATGTATGGCTATAGTGGCGCTAACGGGAGTGCTGGGGCTCATTGTTTGATTTCGTAAGGTTAAGCAAGGGCAGGGGTGGGGGTGGGAGAGGTGGGTATGTTGCTGATAATAACACGGACATTTATAACGTGCACATGTGTAGCTAGTAAAGGTGATGTAGTGCTACTGGGTCCATTTATAAAGCGCTCTATGGCATGGTATATGTTTTATCCGGAAATTTTAATACCTTTTGTTGCTGAGCGTTCCGGCAGACACTTCTTGAAATTAAGTCCCTGTATTGCTATAGTGGCTCTACCAGGTTTGCTGGGGCTCTTTCTTTGATTTCGTAAGGTTAAGCAAGGATGGGGATTAGGGTGGTGTAGTGGCACTGGGCTCATTTATGAACCGCTTTATGGTATGGTATATGTTTTACTCGCAATTTTGCATGTTTTAACACCTTTTGGTGATGAGTGTTCCAGCAGACAGCTACGCAAATCACACAACATTTCTGTGGATAATAAATCTTCGTGCTGATAGACACTCTTGCACTGTGGTAGAAGGCTGCCAGCGTTGATGGCAAATTATGAAACTTGGTGCCATTGTAGATTTAAATGGAAGCTTGCACCATTTCGTTGTTACTATGGTGTAGTCAGGGCTTTAAGTTGGAAAAAAAACTGGGGGTGCTCTAAAAGGGGCGGGGCAAACCTCTTAAAGGGGTGTGGACTATCTAAGTATGGGCGTGGTCTAAATCAAGATAACTAGCATTGTGTGCATAAGAAAATCCCCTCCAATTATCCTACGTTCGGAAAACACATTCTTAAAGGATTTCCCTTCCTTCTACAACGTGGCTCACCTAGCATGATGTCTCCATTTCTTAGTAGTGAGCAAAATGAGCCTGCGCACATCGATATGCATGCTCTCACTGCAGTCGAATATAAAAAAAAAAAGAAAACGGGCTACCTGTGCGAGGGCAGATAATATTGCCCGCTAGAGACTCGTTTTGAGACCTCCTGAAAATAACTGCCGGTGCTCAGACCCGGCCCACTCAAAGCCCTGCATCCATCCATCCTAAGCACTACGCCATCCAACCATCTTTCAATTCATCCATACATTCCTACCTACATACATACTTCCATCTGTCCCTGCACTTATCTTAAGCATCTATCATCCCACTCGCCTATGGTAAGCACTGTGCCATCCATCCAGTCATACGCCCATATATCCATACATACATCTGTCCCAGAACCAATCCTAAGCATCTATCAGCCCACCTGTCTATCCTAAGTACTGGTCCATGCATCCATTCATCCTCCAATCCATTCATACATAATCCATCCATCCATCTAGCTATCCATTCATCCATCTGTCCATCCATCCACTCACACTTTATTCAACTATCCGTCCTTATTTCCGTGCACCCCACGCCCCGATACTAAATACTGCGTATTACACCCATCCATCCAGCCTCTTAAGGGGCCAAAAAGGCTGGCGATCAGCATTGACAGGCAGATGTTTCTGATAAAGAACAAGAAAGCACTCAGTTGCTCTTTGTGGACCATAGTTCACCACCCTTCTCTGGTGGTGTTTTAAACAAAGGTTGATCCAGCGAAAGAAATGTAAAGCAGCTTTTCAGTGTAAGACGTTAACTTAGAAACATAACGTTTTGTCCATTTCTATATAGGAACACTGCTTTAAACTGGCCGTGACAGACAGATACTGAATACCTGTAGTTCTTACATTTGAGAAAGTATACCAGACAGCTAATTTGGGGTGGTGAGAATCTGCACTTCTATATTTCCATGTGAAGCACAGTATAGGAATATAAAGGTAATTCTAAAGCTACTATCTTTGTATTAAAGAGAGGGTGTGAGAACAAAGGGGCATATTATCAAGAACGGCGTTAAATTATCACCGCTTTTGTGGCAGGAAACTGCCACTAAAGCGGTGATAATGGGCTTGATAATATGCCTTGGTGAAATCCCATAGCAGCCCAGGTCCTGGTGTGAACCTGGGCTGCTATGGGAATTCACAAGGGCATATTATCAAGCTCATTACGCCGTTCTTGATGATATGCCCCTAAGTGAGCCAGGCAAAGCGCGTGTTTTCTTAGCACTAAAACAAGAAACTGTGAAAGGTGAGAGCAGGGTCGTGTTGGAGTTGGCTGCGTGTGGTCATCTCCAAAGGCGCAACCAGAGCGCAATTTCGGAGAGGCTAATTCTTTCAGCAATAGGCGGAGTGGGGATGTAGGGGCTCTAAAAAGGGGTGAAAAAGAACAGAGCATCATTTACAAGCAAATGGTATTTTGAAGAGCTGTGAAGTACTCGGGTGCGGCTCTGTGTGTGCGATTGGGAAGCTGTCTCAGGGAGTCCGGGGCAATGGGCGCTGCGCGCCTGGTGGTCTCTCTGCTAATCACGCCACGATGATGTTGCACCTGCGCTGCAAAAAGAGAAGGGAAATCCTGAGAGAAAATGGCTCTCTTTAAAGGATTTCTTTTCTCCTACAACGCGACTCACCTGGCATGATGTCTCCACTTCTCAGTAGTGAACAATGTGCATGCTCTCACTTTCTCACTGCAGTGCAATTAAAAAACAAAAAACAACAGACTACCTTTGTAAGGCCCGAAAATAGAGCCCCATAGAGATCTGTTTCGAGGCCCCCAAAAATAAACTGCCAGTGCTCAGATCCCCACAGACCCCCCCACTTAAAGCTTTGGTGCATTGTTATGTTTGCGAAGTTGTAGATACAATTGTTAGGCTAATAATGGTAATTTTTCTGTGTGCCGTTTGGTTGATAATATCATCCTAAGTACATAGATTACAATTTTTAAAAATACTATCTATAAAGTTGTCTGCGGTGGGTTGCAGAGGGAGTGCTGTGGGGTGGTGGGGTGCGGCGGAGAGGTGAAAAGTACGAGGTAGTGCTGTTGCATGTAAATTGTAAAGGTGTATGTAAATAATTAAATAAATACTTGCTGTATGTTCTATGGCATTAACCGTCATCCTACTGCTCCCCTGCCCTGCTCCATCACGTTGCAGCACTGCCTCTGGAAGCCGTCAGTAGAACTTATGTATTTGTATGGTATTATTTTAATATATTGAACAGATGTAAAAAATAATTTAATCTATTTTTTTTTTCAGAAAATTATTTCGTTTGGATTAAAATTTGAAAATGCCTAGAAGAACTGAAAAAAAAGAAAAGAGAAAAAATATATATATTTGAACAAAAGGAAAGATTTTCAATTACAAAAAAATTAGAGCACTGCACAAACAGTTTCTTCTGGTAAAACCACTAGACAATTTCTGAAAAAAATATTACGAACATTTAATGAAAATAACATCACACAAAGGAAAAAGAAGAATTAAGTAAGGTGAAGCAGACTTCCAGGAAAAGAAAACATGATAATGAAACAGTATCTGTTACCCGGAGACAAAAACAATTTCAAGAAATTTGTCAGAGACTTTTTCGAACTAGAGTGATTCAGAATTTAATGAAATGCTGCAAATATAACAAGAAAGTGCTGCAATTCAAACAGAAGCAGCATATTGAAAGTATAGTGGATACTTCTTTCACTTTAAAACAGAAGTTATTTGAAAGAGAAAAGTAGAAGAAAAAGACTTGTGAACAGAACCAGCTTTTGCAAAATCTTTAGTGGACATTGGAAACATACTTCTACTAGTGAGCCTTTTTTAATGAGGAAAGTTACTTCCAGGAAAATAGTTTACGATTTGCAGTTGATACTGGAGGTCGTTGCTACGAAGTTCAGGATGGTTGTCCCCTTCCAAAAGAGGAATTGGTTGGTAAAAGTGCAGAAGAGTTAATAGCTGAAAGTATAAGTGGGGTTGTAGCAGTATTTGTAGTATTCAACAGGAATCTATTGATATAATGCAAAAGTTGCTACGAGAATATACACAGAAAATTATTAAGCAGAAGATTAAGTTGTTACAAGGACTAGATCCATGAAATGTAAGAAAATATACTGAGAAGCATGGGCATTCTCGGCTTGTCTTTCAAGAAAAGTGTGTAAAAGTGTTTTTCATCATTTGAGGATGTTAGCAGTACACCATTCAGAAATGCAGAAGGTTGTAAGGAAACTGTACTATGTAAAAAGTCCTGCATTATGTTTAAGTGAACTGAATACAGGTCTTTTACATGGTTCTTTATCAGATGTTCAAAAAAAGTGTGATGATATTGAAATGCGATATTTTGGTTCAGAAGAGGAGTCCATAGAAAGTGACAGTTTGACAATTACAGATGTTGAAGGAGATAGGAAAGTGATTAGCACTGATCAGTTTGAAGAAGAAATTGGAAAGTTTAATATAGTGTGCACTGAAATACCAAACTATGTTTGTGTTTGTTGACGACGTATTCATTATAAAAGTCAAACTAGAAATGTTGATTTGTATTTGAAAAGTGAAAAGGAGAACAATAGTAAGTGTGAAGAATTTACAACTTAGTTGTTGGCGGAAGGTCGATTTGAGTTAGGTAGTGATCAAAATATATGTAAATATTGTTACAACAAACAAATGATGGACGGAATGCTGACAATGCAGACATTCTCCCCCAGTCAAAAGATCTGGGTTAAATCCATCGTTCTTTTGCCCACTACACCACCCCAGTTTAGACATGGCCATATGCAAATCAGTCTTGACCCTGTGCCTCATGGGAACAGTCCAGCCCGAACTGCCAAGCCATGTCTTCCCTGGACCGGAATCAAGCATCCTAGGACCGGTTTCTGGCTATCAGCCGTCATCAGCCAGGATAGCTTGACTCCAGTGGCGTAGTGAGCACGGGTCCCACGTCTGGGAATACCCATCCCACTTAGGGCGAAAAGCGTTATAACAAACAAATGATGGACGGAATGCTGACAATGCAGACATTCTCCCCCAGTAAAAAGATCTGGGTTAAATCCATCGTTCTTTTGCCCACTACACCACCCCAGTTTAGACATGGCCATATGCAAATCAGTCTTGACCCTGTGCCTCATGGGAACAGTCCAGCCCGAACTGCCAAGCCATGTCTTCCCTGGACCGGAATCAAGCATCCTAGGACCGGTTTCTGGCTATCAGCCGTCATCAGCCAGGATAGCTTGACTCCAGTGGCGTAGTGAGCACGGGTCCCACGTCTGGGAATACCCATCCCACTTAGGGCGAAAAGCGTTACAACAAACAAATGATGGACGGAATGCTGACAATGCAGACATTCTCCCCCAGTCAAAAGATCTGGGTTAAATCCATTGTTCTTTTGCCCACTACACCACCCCAGTTTAGACATGGCCATATGCAAATCAGTCTTGACCCTGTGCCTCATGGGAACAGTCCAGCCCGAACTGCCAAGCCATGTCTTCCCTGGACCGGAATCAAGCATCCTAGGACCGGTTTCTGGCTATCAGCCGTCATCAGCCAGGATAGCTTGACTCCAGTGGCGTAGTGAGCACGGGTCCCACGTCCGGGAATACCCATCCCACTTAGGGCGAAAAGCGTTACAACAAACAAATGATGGACAGAATGCTGACAATGCAGACATTCTCCCCCAGTCAAAAGATCTGGGTTAAATCCATCGTTCTTTTGCCCACTACACCACCCCAGTTTAGACATGGCCATATGCAAATCAGTCTTGACCCTGTGCCTCATGGGAACAGTCCAGCCCGAACTGCCAAGCCATGTCTTCCCTGGACCGGAATCAAGCATCCTAGGACCGGTTTCTGGCTATCAGCCGTCATCAGCCAGGATAGCTTGACTCCAGTGGCGTAGTGAGCACGGGTCCCACGTCTGGGAATACCCATCCCACTTAGGGCGAAAAGCGTTACAACAAACAAATGATGGACGGAATGCTGACAATGCAGACATTCTCCCCCAGTCAAAAGATCTGGGTTAAATCCATCGTTCTTTTGCCCACTACACCACCCCAGTTTAGACATGGCCATATGCAAATCAGTCTTGACCCTATGCCTCATGGGAACAGTCCAGCCCGAACTGCCAAGCCATGTCTTCCCTGGACCGGAATCAAGCATCCTAGGACCGGTTTCTGGCTATCAGCCGTCATCAGCCAGGATAGCTTGACTCCAGTGGCATAGTGAGCACGGGTCCCACGTCTGGGAATACCCATCCCACTTAGGGCGAAAAGCGTTACAACAAACAAATGATGGACGGAATGCTGACAATGCAGACATTCTCCCCCAGTCAAAAGATCTGGGTTAAATCCATCGTTCTTTTGCCCACTACACCACCCCAGTTTAGACATGGCCATATGCAAATCAGTCTTGACCCTGTGCCTCATGGGAACAGTCCAGCCCGAACTGCCAAGCCATGTCTTCCCTGGACCGGAATCAAGCATCCTAGGACCGGTTTCTGGCTATCAGCCGTCATCAGCCAGGATAGCTTGACTCCAGTGGCGTAGTGAGCACGGGTCCCACGTCTGGGAATACCCATCCCACTTAGGGCGAAAAGCGTTACAACAAACAAATGATGGACGGAATGCTGACAATGCAGACATTCTCCCCCAGTCAAAAGATCTGGGTTAAATCCATCGTTCTTTTGCCCACTACACCACCCCAGTTTAGACATGGCCATATGCAAATCAGTCTTGACCCTGTGCCTCATGGGAACAGTCCAGCCCGAACTGCCAAGCCATGTCTTCCCTGGACCGGAATCAAGCATCCTAGGACCGGTTTCTGGCTATCAGCCGTCATCAGCCAGGATAGCTTGACTCCAGTGGCGTAGTGAGCATGGGTCCCACGTCTGGGAATACCCATCCCACTTAGGGCGAAAAGCGTTGCAACAAACAAATGATGGACGGAATGCTGACAATGCAGACATTCTCCCCCAGTCAAAAGATCTGGGTTAAATCCATCGTTCTTTTGCCCACTACACCACCCCAGTTTAGACATGGCCATATGCAAATCAGTCTTGACCCTGTGCCTCATGGGAACAGTCCAGCCCGAACTGCCAAGCCATGTCTTCCCTGGACCAGAATCAAGCATCCTAGGACCGGTTTCTGGCTATCAGCCGTCATCAGCCAGGATAGCTTGACTCCAGTGGCGTAGTGAGCACGGGTCCCACGTCTGGGAATACCCATCCCACTTAGGGCGAAAAGCGTTACAACAAACAACTGGGGTGGTGTAGTGGGCAAAAGAACGATGGATTTAACCCAGATCTCTTGACTGGGGGAGAATGTATGCATTGTCAGCATTCCGTCCATCATTTGTTTTATGTAAATATTGTTACAACAAATTAGAAGAGAACAAAATGCCTGCTAGAGCAATACACAATAACTTGGAAATAGTAGCTATTCCGGATTAACTGGCAAAATTGAATACATATGCGTCAGTTCTAATTCAATCTGTTCATCCTTTTCAAATTATAATTCGGATGGAGCCTAAAACAGGTAAACTGCCACCAACAGACTTGCAAAGAGGGCTGAAAGGAAGAGTGGTGTACTGACCTTTGGATGTTAAGAAAAATATTGAAACTATTGCTGGAGAGAAATAGGAAACCGAGGCAGTAGTCATTCTAGTAAATGGTGTACCAACAAAGAGTCGTATAATATGGCAAGAATTTATGGATGTTAATAAAGTTGAAAAGGCTACCTTATATCTTATAGAGAACAATATTTATTACAAAACTGTAAATGTGGATGAACAGTTGATACGTTTATATGATGAATGTGATATTTCAAGTGGTCAAATAGAGAAAGTGGACAAGTCAAGGACTGAAGAGATTTATGGACATTACACAATATGTCGTTTGCATTCAAAAGAAGCAATAGGAAACAGCATTGAGTTATTTCAAATGAAAAAAGCACAGGGAACTCCAATGAGTGTATGAGAGAAAAGCTCGGAAGCTCGTTGTTTTCCACAGCTGTTTCCTACTGGAGAAGGTGGACGATATGATGACCGACCTGTACGGATTCCAGCTTCAGAATATCGGACAACAAGATTATATTCTGAAGATCCTAGATTTCGACAGTGCATTCCATACATATTTCACCTTTTGTTTGAAAGTGATCTATCGTCTCTGTCGTATGCAGTGAACCACATACTTAAAACTGGAGTTCATCAATCACTTCTTTCTGAGAAAGTATTTGTGGAGAAAGTTAAAAAAAAGAGGAAAATTTAGAAGCACAATTAATCAATTTGATGGCATGTCAACGAGGAACAAATGAGTATTGGTATCGTCGTCATGGAGAACTCAAGTGTATGTTACGGAACTTAGGTACACCAAAATGGTTTGTCACACTTAGCTGTGAAGAGTATGCATGGGAAGATTTGCTTGAGTTTCTAAAAGAAGTGAATTTCAATATAAAACTGTTGAAATAAAGACTCCTGGTGAACTGTGTTCATTGGATCCTGTAAATGTGTGCAGATATTTTAATCATAGGTTTCAAGCTATGATGTCTTTTATCTGCAATAAAAAGAATCCACCTCTTGGAGAAGTTACCGATTTCTTTTGGAGAAAGGAGTACCAAGCAAGAGGTGCACCTCATCTACATATTCTACTATGGATCAAGGATGCACCTAAATTTGGAACTGATTCTGATGAAACAGTATTGTCTTTCATCGAACAGTCTGAGACATGTGAGATTCCAAGAGAAGAAGGAGATAGAAGCTTGAGACAGCAAGTTTTACGTTTTCAAAGTCACCGTTGTGGAAAGTACTGCAGAAGAAAATACAAGTCTATAGAAAAATTTTACACCAAATGTCGTTTTGGTTTTCCATGTCCAGTCATTTGTAAAGGAAGAGTAAATACTTTTTTTTCTTCTGTAAGGCACACAATGACTTGGAAATCTCCAAAGAATACCTACAACTTAAAAAGAACAGAGGTGTCAAAGTATATCAATGACTACAATCCAGTCATTTTAAAAATGTGGAATGCAAACATGGACATCCAGTATGTTGCAGATAACTCAATTGCTGTTGCACGTTATGTTACATCGTACATAACAAAATCAGAAAAAACAGAGATGAAACAAATGTGGGAAGAAATTGCACGAGAAAAGCCTTAGCAAAATATTGTACAGCTTTTCTCTGAAAATGCTTTCCCACCGATAAATTGGATCCTATCAATGTTCAGACCACTTGTGCTCTTCAAGTTTATATTCAAAGTAACGAGGAATCATTTGGGTAAGTTTAGGTCTTGCCTGCTCACGAATAGAGTGTTGTAATCATTAGAAGAAATTGAATACTTAGCAGCAAATGAACCAGACAGTACAGACATTCTTAAAACTAATGTATTGGACACATACTATCCGAAAAGGAGTCGACATCTGGAACAGCTATGTCTGTATGAAGTACTTCAACATTACAGCTTCAAAAGAAATGTTAAACAGAATTTAAAAGAAGGAAAATATGCAGTAGTTGGATGTCATGGTTGTTTAGTAAAACACGCAAAGGGTAATCTTATAAACCACAAGAAACTCATTTGTGAAACTCCAGATAAGCGAGAATTTTACTATTTAGCACTTCTCCAACTCTTTAAACCATGGCGTAGTGAAAGTGAATTACTTGGAGACTTTGACTGCTACGAAGATTCTTTTAATGCATGTAAAGATAGCATTGCATGTACAATTTTCCCTACATATTTAAAAATGTTGAATGATGAAGTTGAACAGGAAAAGACTATTACAGCTGAAATAGCTAATGAAGGTTCTCAAGATAGTCAAAGTAGTGGTCAATGTAGTCAAGATCCTCTTGGACAACCAATGCTGGAAAATGAAGCAGTCATTGCTGGTGTTTAGCCAAAATATCGAGTTTTAAATTTCGACCTACAATAATATCGTGTTTTTAATATCGTAGGTACAGAATATCGAAGTCAAGAATATCGATGGACAGAATATCGATCCCAAGGTAAGTAATATCGAAGTTAATAATATCGAAGTACTTAATATCGATGTAAGTAATATCGTAAGTAAAAATTTCGATGTCAATAATATCGATATTTATTTAGTGTAATGTCATTTAATATGTATTTTATTTGTATGTTAAAGATTATTGTAATGTATTTTAATACATTTAAAAATAAATGTTTAGAGATTTATAATTATTTTACATTTAATTTAGCGTTTTAGTATCAGAGCGGGTTGTGGGTTTATAGGGGAATAGGGTGGGAAGTAATTTAATTATAATTAATGAATTATTATGTATTGTTTAATTGGTATTTATGATTAATTAATTGGTAATTAATTAATAATTGGTAATTAATTGATTAATTAATTGTTAATTAATTATTAATTGTAAAATTATTTTATTAATTGGTTAATTATATACATTATAATTACTTTATTATTAATAATTATTTATTGTTATTGTTAATTAATTAATTGTTAATCAGTAAATAATTGGTGATTTAAGTTTATTAAGTGATTAATTGATAATTAAATTAATTATGTGAATTTTTATGTGTAGTGGGTTGTGGGTTTATATAGGGAATAGGGTGGGAAGTAATGTAATTATAATTAATGAATTAATATGTATTGTTTAATTGGTATTTATGATTAATTAATTGGTAATAAATTAATAATTGGTAATTAATTTGATTAATAGATTAAATAATTTTTAATTAATTATTAATTTTAAAAATAATTTATTATTCGGTTAATTATATAAATTATAATTAGTTTATTAATAATATTTATTTATTGTTATAGTTAATTAATTAATTGTTAATTAGTAATTAATTGGTGATTTAATTTTATTAAGTGATTAATTGATAATTAAAATTAATTATGTGAATTTTTATGTGTAGTGGGTTGTGTGTTTATAGGGGAATAGGGTTGGATGTAATTAAAATAAAATAAATAATGATATATTTTATTTATTTGTAATTATTATTAATTAATTGTTATTAGTTAGTTAAATATAGTAAATATAAATAATTGATTATTGTATTTTATTTGTTGTTATTGCTAATTAATGTATTGTTAATTAATAATTAATAGGTGAATATTTGTAATTTCGTAGTTAATCTGTATTAATTAGTGAATTAATAACTATATTAATTATAAAGAATGTATTATTAATTGTAAATAAGAGATAAATTGATATTGTGTATTTTGTATGTGTAGTGTGTTGTGTGTTAAAGGGGGAATAGTGTGGGATGTAATTTAAATTTATTTATTTAAATATTTATTTTACATAATTGGTATTTAATAATAATTCGTTTTTTAAAACATTGTTAACATGCAATTTTTTTATAACAAATTATTGAATTGGTTATAATGTTCATAGAATCACTATGCTATCTAGTGTTTTCCCAACTGTTTTACTATCTGGAGTGGGAATAGTAATTTTTACCCCTACGCTATCCAGCGCTTTCCCTACTGTTGCACTCTCTGGAGTTGGAATAGTAATTTTTACCCCTACGCTATCCAGCGCTTTCCCTACTGTTGCACTCTTTGGAGTTGGAATAGTAATTTTTACCCCTACGCTATCCAGCGCTTTCCCTACTGTTGCACTCTCTGGAGTTGGAATTGTAATTTTTACCCCTACGCTATCCAACACTTTCCCTACTATTGCACTCTCTGGAGTTGGAATAGTAATTTTTACCCTTACGCTATCCAACACTTTCCCTACTATTGCATTCTCTGGAGTGGGAATAGTAAATTTTACCCTTACGCTATCCAACACCTTCCCTACTATTGCACTCTCTGGAGTTGGAATAGTAATTTTTACCCCTATGCTATCCAACGTTTTCCCTACTGTTGCACTCTTTGGAGTTGGAATATTTATTTGTACCCCTACGCTATCCAACGTTTTCCCTACTGTTGCACTCTTTGGAGTTGGAATATTTATTTGTACCCCTACGCTATCCAACGTTTTCCCTACTGTTGCTCTGTCTGGAGTGGGAATAGTAATTTTTACCCTTACGCTATCCAACACTTTCCCTACTATTGCACTCTCTGGAGTGGGAATAGTAATTTTTACCATTACGCTATCCAACACTTTCCCTACTATTGCACTCTCTGGAGTTGGAATAGTAATTTTTACCCCTACGCTATCCAACGCTTTCCCTACTGTTGCACTCTTTGGAGTTGGAATAGTAATTTTTACCCCTACGCTATCCAATGTTTTCCCTACTGTTGCACTCTCGGGAGTTGGAATAGTTATTTTTACCCCTACGCTATCCAACATTTTCCTTACTGTTGTTTTTGTTGAAGTTGGACTAGTAGTTTTATTGTGTCTGATATTAAATATGTTTTGTAATATTTTAGCTATTGTAATATATAATTAATAATAAAAATTATTCAAATTAAAATTATTGATTATTATTTGCTATATGTAATTATTTAATATTTATTAATGTTATTGTTTTATGTGTATAGATGTATTGGTAATTTAAATAAATATTTAATAATTTATATGTTACAGAAATTATTATTAAATTAATTATTAAGTAAGTGTATATATTATATATTATATATATATGTTTCATTAAAGTTTCATTTAATTATTTATATTTATTATACATTTTACATATTAGACAATATATTTAATTATGTTTCTTTGATTTATAAGTATTATTTGGTTTATTTTACATATTTTTTTAAACTAAAAAAAAAACGATATTTTTGAATTACGATATTTTTGATATCGATATTAAATTATCGATATTTTTGTACTTACCATGTTGTAGATAGGATGTCGATATTCTTGACCACGATATTTTTGTTGCGATATTTTTGTAGGTCGAATTTTTGTCTTTCGAAATGATGTCATACAATCGTCATTGCTATGCATGAAGTCGAAATTGCAATGCAACAAGCACACGAGGTGAATATTACATTGGAATATTTAGAAGAACAACTAAATGTTGAACAGAAAGAAATATATGTACAAGTGAGAGAACAGATAGAACATGGTTTGTTGCATGAAAAAAAATGTGTGTGTTCATCTTTTAAACCTCTTCTGATGTACATCAGTGGTCAAGCTGGGACAGGTAAACGTTTTTTAATTAAAGTTTTGACCAATTATCTTTAAAAAACTACTGGTTCACATTTATGTTCTGTGGTAACAGCTCCAACTGGATTAGCTACACACAATGTTAAAGGAGTTACTTTGCATAGATTACTGATGTTACCAGTTGAGCATGATAATACATTACAATATCAGAAGTTTTCTGGAGAAGCTTCTCATGAAGTGTCAAGAGTGCTGAAGAAAATGAAACTATTAATTATTGATCAGGTGAGCATGGTCTCAAACTTAATGCTTGCTTTTGTACACTTAAGATTGCAACAGGTATTAAAAACAGATTACGACATTCTCTTTGGAGGAAAACATTTAATTGCATTTGGAGATCTGCTACAACTAACCCCTGTATAAGGAGAACCAGTGTTTAAAACTCTTCTACATGAAGACACAAAGAAATCTTTGGGAAGTATTGGAAATGTGAATCTGTTGTTAAATTTTGAATGTAAAGAACTCACTCAGAATATGCGACAAACAAGAGATGAAGATTATGCAAATATTCTAAAAGATGTAAGAATTGGTGTTCTAAGCAAACATGGTAAACCAGCTTTTCAAAGTCGTCTACTAAAGAACTTGTTTACAAATGAAAACACAGCAGCAGAAGTAATGTACAAGAAAATGAAATCAAAAAAGTCTATAGTTTGCCTAATGTGTACAGTGGAAGAGTGTTATACATTTAATAGAGAGCTTATGAAATTAGAAAATCAAGAAATAGTTCACATTGAAGCTATTGATAAAATCAAGCATCAAGGAATAACAATTATTTCTGAAAAACTACAGACTAAATTGGATTCCCTGGAAAAGTCTATATCAAAAACTGCTGGCATAGAAAAAAATGCAGATGTATGTTTAAACGGTCGGGTAATTTTGAGGCGCATTTGAATGTAGAAGAAGGTTTAGTGAATGGAGCAATGGGGAAAGTTGTTGATTTTGTGAAATATCAAAATAAAAATGGAATAGAATTCTTGAAAGTTAAATTTGATCAGATTACAGGAGTAAGACAGATTGCGCGTTGTGCTGTACATTTTTTGCTTGTAAAAGACTTGTATTCTCATAGAAAGGTATATTCAGGCGTGAATCGACAGGCATGCTGTAAACTGGATCCGCTCGCCGATCCGGCTTTTACCTCATGAAGGTTGCTGCAGTGGATGTCAGAGTGCCTCTCCACAGGTGGGAACCTTGGAGCTTTGATATATATATATATATATATATAAACAGCGAGCTGATACATGTGTCTGAGGCAACACTCCTGTGGGGCTACCTGCGTGTTTGGATGTACTACGGCTGTTGCCTAGCCGTGGAGTGAGGCCCACTGTGGTAACGGGTCCGTGCTGGCTTTGAAGAGGCTAGCAATTTCGGGAGACACGCAAGCTCGGCGCCTCGTGCAGGGTGGTGCCGCCTTGATGCTCCTTTTGGCGTCTGGAGAGTGGGGCAGGTCACGGACAAGACTTGTCATCAACCCACATGGGTAACATTTTAATACTATGTTCTGGGAGGAAAGTATGACCACTGGGGACATGTAAACCGTGCACCACAATGACCAGAAAGCTGTGAGAGAGCCACGCCCATTAGGGCGGGTATTTAGAAGAAACAGGTGTGCGGCGAACTTTTCGTTTCTTCTTTGAACACACGCCATTGAGGAAGGGAGCCAGGACTCCCTAAACGCGTCTGGCGTTAGAACACAAGATGCCTGTTCCTTGTCTGATGCCTGCTTGCATTTCGCCAAATAAACAGCGAGCTGATACATGTGTCTGAGGCAACACTCCTTTGGGGCTACCTGCGTGTTTGGATGTATTACGGCTGTTGCCCAGCCGTGGAGTGAGGCCCACTGTGGTAACGGGTCCGTGCTGGCTTTGAAGAGGCTAGCAATTTCGGGAGACACGCAAGCTCGGCGCCTCGTGCAGGGTGGTGCCGCCTTGATGCTCCTTTTGGCGTCTGGAGAGCGGGGCAGGTCACGGATAAGACTTGTCATCAACCCACATGGGTAACATTTTAATACCATGTTCTGGGAGGAAAGTATGCCCACTGGGGACATGTAAACCGTGCACCACAATGACCAGAAAGCTGTGAGAGAGCCACGCCCATTAGGGCGGGTATTTAGAAGAAACAGGTGTGCGGCGAACTTTTCGTTTCTTCTTTGAACACACGCCATTGAGGAAGGGAGCCAGGACTCCCGAAACGCGTCTGGCGTTAGAACACAAGATGCCTGTTCCTTGTCTGATGCCTGCTTGCATTTCGCCAAATAAACAGCGAGCTGATACATGTGTCTGAGGCAACACTCCTTTGGGGCTACCTGCGTGTTTGGATGTATTACGGCTGTTGCCCAGCCGTGGAGTGAGGCCCACTGTGGTAACGGGTCCGTGCTGGCTTTGAAGAGGCTAGCAATTTCGGGAGACACGCAAGCTCGGCGCCTCATGCAGGGTGGTGCCGCCTTGATGCTCCTTTTGGCGTCTGGAGAGCGGGGCAGGTCACGGACAAGACTTGTCATCAACCCACATGGGTAACATTTTAATACTATGTTCTGGGAGGAAAGTATGCCCACTGGGGACATGTAAACCGTGCACCACAATGACCAGAAAGCTGTGAGAGAGCCACGCCCATTAGGGCGGGTATTTAGAAGAAACAGGTGTGCGGCGAACTTTTCGTTTCTTCTTTGAACACACGCCATTGAGGAAGGGAGCCAGGACTACCGAAACGCGTCTGGCGTTAGAACACAAGATGCCTGTTCCTTGTCTGATGCCTGCTTGCATTTCGCCAAATAAACAGCGAGCTGATACATGTGTCTGAGGCAACACTCCTTTGGGGCTACCTGCGTGTTTGGATATATATATATATATATTCACTGAAAAAACCATAGGTTTCACACATGTTATAGTTAGCGGAAATTTTACTGATAAAAAACCAATGAAATTCCCCCGTTATAGTTAGTGCAGGCAACTATAACTCACGCGACCGCAATCCTCTGCTGATGCTAATACTGTATTTAGACACTTATTTGCCCATGTCTTCTTCCATACATTTTTAGCTATACATATATTACAAATATTTTTTTTTCATAAAGACACATATGTCATCAGCAGAAGATTGCGGTCGCGTGAGTTATAGTTGCCTGCACTAACTATAACGGGGGAATTTCATTGGTTTTTTATCAGTAAAATTTCCGCTAACTATAACATGTGTGAAACCTATGGTTTTTTCAGTGAATTTGCAAGGTTTTTTAAATGCTAATTCCTAACTATAACGTGTGTGAAACCTATGGTTTTTTCAGTGAATTTGTACGGTTTTTTAAATGCTAAGTTACTTTACGCCATTCGTGGCGTGCGCGCCCACTTAACGCAGTTCGTTCCGTGCGCGCACGGTGCGCGAAGCGCACCGTGCGCGCACAGTGAGCACGCGGTGCGCTTCGCGCACCGCGCGCCCACTTTACGCAGTTAGTGCCGTGCACGCACGGTGGGCACGCGGTGCGATGACAAAGCAAGAAAGCACGTCAACAAATCTGTTTCTGCTTTCCTCCGTGACTATGGTATGGGTACCATTTACCACAACAACTTGCGTTATGACATGCAAGACATTTATAGAGGAGATGGTGTGCACTTCAATGATGAAGGGAACAGAGTCTTCCTCTTGAACCTTAGACTCTGCATCGGTACTTACTTGTAGGTACCACTAAAAAATCATTTCATAAACACAACGGCTCTTTTTAGAGCTCCCTAATATCTAAACACTTAAATCTGATTTTCATTTTTTTTTTTTTTTTTTCTACCGTACGCTTACCGTAAGCTTACCGTACGCGTACCCCGTGATTTTTTTTAAAATCAATAAATGTTTTCTTTGTACTTTACAGTCCTTCTTTGACCCCCTCACAAATGTAAGGGGGTCTGTAACTCTCCTCATTGCCCCCTTTTCTTGTTTTCACTCTTTTTTTTCTGAGTGAAATACACAAAATGGCGGCCGCCGCTTCCTGGTTTCGGCCGATTCGAATGTTTACTAAGATCTAAGAGCCAATCAGAATCGCGCTCGCGCACGCCACCGTACGCTTACCGTAAGCGTACGGTAAGCGTACCGTAAGCGGGCTCAGATATATATATTGATTTAAAGGCTATTTTCTCAGAATCTACTGAACAGATTTACACCAAACCTACAAAAGGCACTTCCTTGACCTAGGGACTACCTCTCTGCCAAATTTCGAGTAATTCTGTTCAGCCGTTCGGGCTGTAGCTCGTTCTAAAGGTCCTATGGAAAAATGCATGGGAAAAACGCGTTTTGGGACCCCCCTTTTATCTCAGCCCCCGCTTGACGGATCCCCCCGAGACTTTCAGGGTAGGAGCGGAGCGTAGCGCCCCACCTATTTTGAGAAATTCGCGAGGATTCATCGACCGGCGCCAAAGTTATTCAAAATAGAATGTTGAGGTTTTCCTATGGAAAAGGGGTCCTAACTATAACTACCTACTGGCGACCGCCAGTAGGTAATATATATATATATATATATATATATATATATATATATATATATATATATATATATATATATATATATATATATATATATATATATATATATATATATATATATATATATATATATATATATATATATATATATATATATATATATATATATATACGTATTATCTACTGGCGGTCGCCAGTAGATAGTTATAGTTAGGACCGTGTTTCCATAGGAAATCCGCAACATTCTATTTGGAATAACTTTGGCGCCGGTTGTCGAATCCTCGCAAAATAGGTGGGGCGCTCCGCTCCGCTCCTACCCTGAAAGTCTCGGGGGAATTCGTCAAGCGGGGGCTGAGAAAAAAGGGGGGTCCCAAAACGCGTTTTCCCCATGCAATTTTCCATAGGGCCCTTTAGTCCAAGGTACAGCCCGAACGGCTGAACAGAATTACTTGAAATTTGGCAAAGAGGTAGTCCTCAGGTCAGGCATGTGCCTTTTGCATATATGGTGTCAATCTGTTCAGTAGTTCCTGAGAAAATCAAAAGTAAAATCATATACATATCTGGGCGGAGCCTAACCACACATCTCATCGTGAGATCTGATTGGCTGTCAGTACTTCATCCAAGAAGTGTTGGCAGTTATCTTGGGACCAATATACATGATAGCACCTCATTAAAAAGCATTGCAGTTAATAGAAGGTTTTAAGACATTATAAATCATTTGTTGATGGTACCATACTCATTTTAGGAATTGTGGTGTGTTCTAAGGTGATTTTACCATGTGAAAAAGCCTTCTGCTGTGATATCACGAACCATGTTTGAGAGAATGGGGTGGGGGAATCATATCGCCCGACGCCCGAACCATGTTGTTTATATTGACGGGCAAGAAGAGTTATTGTCTATTTATGTCCGACGGACATGTAGACATTAATCACGTTTTAATCACGTTAAAACAACAGGCTGTGGGCACTCTGGGGCTCACAGCCAATCCGAAGCTTGCAGAGAGCCTTTGGCGGCATCTGATTGGCTAGCAGCCCATGACTGGGCTCTAGCCAGTGATTGGCTGGGGGAGTGAAACATCACTCAGCCTCTGCAAGCAGTACTCCGTGGCCGCCACGAGGCTTGCAATAAGCATTCAGGTAAAATAAGCAGTTTTGCCCACTTGAATTGTGTGATATTGTGACGGAGGTGCTGCGATTTTCTTTTATTTATATTTTTAGCAACCGTGCATGGATAGATTAATTAGTACAAAAGCCTATGCCTGGCCCGCCTCGGCGCCTCAGAAGAGGACATCAAAAAAGCGTATCGCAAGCAGGCGCGCTGCGCTACCACCGCTTCATGGGGGAAACACCCATTACAACGAATTCAGATTCACGCGCTGCCATCGCAACGCGGGTTTAACATCGCGGGTCCGGAGCCTTCATACCGCAGATGGAAACAGATCTGCAGATTAATGCTTTCAAAAGAGACATCCGTTGGTGACTTGCCATTTATAACTTAAACTCCTAATATAGAATAGTGAACTATTAACTTTCAGCCCAGAACTGCGTAAACACACCGACAAATATACATTACAAAATTGATTAATGTTGCAAAGAGGGTACATTTGGCGAAAAAACGATTCTTATTATTAAAGGAAGCTCCCAACTTTGCTGTTTCTTTTTCGACTCTGCGTTTGTGCTTCTCCACACCAAGCACTCTTAAACTACTGCCTACCAGTATGGGTGACATGTGACTCCTACACTTTCACTCCTTTGGCTTATGGGCAAAAAAACATTGTTGCACACGGCGCAGCCAGCACTAAAAGCTTTCGAAGCACCTGCTGCAGCGTTTCTTTCCGCCGGCAATTACCAGGCCTCACAGAAATGTGTAGGAAACTTGTGTGATGAATTACCATCCTGGAAAGAGATCAGTGTTTTGTATAGTCGAGGTTGTGACCTCGGTGAAGTTAGTGCAGAGGGTTAATATGCCTGCTGCAAAGAACATGTACGAAGTCGATTACAGAGTGCATAGGATGGAAACAGATCTGCAGATTAATGCTTTCAAAAGAGACATCCGTTGGTGACTTGCAATTTATAACTTAAAGTCCTAATATAGAATACTGAACTATTAACTTTCAGCCCAGAACTGCATAAACACACCGACAAATATACATTACAAAATTGATTAATGTTGCAAAGAGTGTACATTTGGTGAAAAGATCCGTGTTTTGTATAGTTGAGGTTGTGACCTTGGTGAAGTTAGTGCAGAGGGTTAATATGCCTGCTGCAAAGAACATGTACGAAGTCGATTACAGAGTGCATAGGATGGGAACAGATCTGCAGATTAATGCTTTCAAAAGAGACATCCGTTGGTGACTTGCAATTTATAACTTAAAGTCCTAATATAGAATAGTGAGCTATTAACTTTCAGTCCATAACTGCGTAAACACACCGACAAATATACATTACACAATTGATTAATGTTGCAAAGAGGGTACATTTGGCGAAAAAACAATTCTTATTATTAAAGGAAGCTCCCAACTTTGCTGTTTCTTTTTCGATACAACTTACTGATTCGCAAGGAACGTAGGGCTCACGTCTGGCCAGCTGCAAAAGTGAGGGGGAAATGGCAGGAGGCACGCTGGCTGACACTTTCTATATCCCACCCATACGTTTTTACAAGGGTGACGGTAAATTAGTACATTATGTATGGTTTGAAATGTACGTATTTTGTGGGAATAAATACACAGCCAAGGGTGACGGTAAATTAGTACATTACGTATGGTTTGAAATGTACGTATTTTGTGGGAATAAATACACAGCCAAAAAAAATGGAAAAAAAGGGGAATAGAAATAAAAGAATTGCCGTCAGGGTTAAGGGGAGGGGGCGCAGGGGGGCAGGGACGCGATAATATCGCTTGACAAGTTTTCCTTTAGCATTATTATTGCACAGCATTCAATGGTTTACTGATTTTAATAAAGCAAAAATATATTAATGTTTCTCTGTCAGCCGGAGCCCTTAGGTTTGATGTGGAATGGGGGTAGGTGGTACAAGTGGATTTTGCAGGACATGGAGATCTCAGTGGCATTTTGTCCCTTGGACAACTAGATTATTTGGAAAATTCCACACCCCTGTAAATAAAAGACGGGCATCGCGCCGGAGGCCACGCCCCCTCCTTGCAGCACTCTGCAAACGCGCCCCCTGGCCAGTTGTAAGTTGAGGAATTAATTCCCCTTCAAGACTGAGGGTCCCTGAGGGCCAACTAGCCCAACAGGTATCTCCAGTATGCGCCAGGGAGCTGCGTTGCAGACAGGTGTTCTGAGGCCACGCCCCTTTTTACACCTCCATGCAACACAGCTCTGTGGCGCTTACTGGAGGTACCTAGTGGGCTAGTTTAACCCTAGGGACCCTTAGGATTCAAGGGGACTTAATCTCTCAACTCATAACGCCCACAGGCCCTGTGGCGCGTTTTTAAGTTGGGGAAATAATTCCCTTTCAATCCTGAGGGACCTTGGGGTCCAACTAGCCCACCAGGTGCTTCCAGTAAGCACCACTGTGTTGCAGAGAGGTGGTGCAGGCCGTGCCACTTTTTACACCTCTCTGCAATGCTGTCTGCTATGGTGGGCAGAGCAAAACATGAATGACTAGACCAGATATGTGGTTGAATATGGTGGGCTAAAAGTCTTCTATGAATATATAGAGTATATCTATTTTTATTAAAAACAAAACATATCTAAAAGCAGTCTGACAGTTCCAATTCCAGGACACTGTGAAAGAAAAAAAAGTTAACATGGGTCTAAATACATATGTTAGGAGATAGCATAGTTATTGGTAAATGTATATATGGGAGCCGAGATGTAACAATTCTTCAGTTGTTTAAAAGTAAACAAAAATGTTCTGTATGTAGTGTAAACAAGTTATCACATGGCCTTAGCCTGAGATGCCATCTACTATTTCCTTCCGGCATAGGAGAGCAAACGTGGCAAAGAGTGAAAGCCTAAAGGATGCCTAATGCACGACACCTCGAAAGCAATGAATGTCTAACATCATCGCTTGCCTACAGTGCACTAACCTGGCAAATAAAGATTAAGCTTAAAATATTTTGCCTCAGGCGTTTAACTAAGGCTCATGCCAAAAAGGCGTGCTATTAGTGGCGACAAACTTCTCCAACATACTGCAAGTTGGTTGGGCTGAAGAACTGCATGTGCATTAGATTGGCACGGTCATATAGAGGTCAGCTTGTGCTCCATCTGGGTGTCTGTACCAGTGAATTATGTCAGTAACTCTCAGCGCCAGTTTTTTTGTTCCCTCATTATTCCAAACCACCAAGAAAATAAACAGGTAAGGCCGCTCTCAAGGCACTGTGCTGGTGCTAGTAATGTTTTTATATCTGCGTTCTTCTGTTCGTCCAGCGTGGTACCCACATTTTCAACGAAGAAACTTTATTTTATTCACATGTTCAAAGAAAAAGTTCAGAAAAATGACATGATGTTCAATCACACATTTTTACAAGATAGTAAGAATAACCATAAACATATTTAGCTAAATTATTTGAGATTAACAACCCTTAATTCGTCCTTGCCAAGGTTTGCTAACCATAATTCGTCTAGGTTTGCTGTCTATTCGTCCAGGTTTGCTAACCATAATTAAGGAATACCATCTCTCTTCACTTTACAAAACACCCAGCTTGGTTTCTTGTACACTTATTGTCTTTAGACTATGGCTCTCAGACTTCTAGAGTTTTTTACTGATTGATCTTTAGATTGATTTAATTTAATTACATGTATTTATTTATTGTTTGGTTAATTAAAACCTTTACAAATGTGCGGTAATAAATTAGTAAGTAATACATTGATGTGCCCATCCTTCTTAGTGTGATTCGTTTCTATTTTTACATATTTTCTTGAGAAATATATCTCCCACCCACCCCACTTAGATTACAGCGGCTGCCATCTCGCCAACAACCCACAGGGACTATAATATCTGAAGTACTGATCACTTGGAAGGTCGCAGGCAACGTTTTCTCAAACAGCTTAATATAAAGCCACACTCCCGATTTGAATCACTTGTGACATACTGTAATCTAACAATTGACTCCTCTTTTGTGTTAGTTGTAGTCCACTTACACCTGGATCACAGGCAAGATAATGTATCCCTATTCATAAAAGCCATTAAAGAGAATGTAAAGAGTACTCTTGTCGTACTACTTTACATACACACAAATACTATTCACACACCTCTGGCCAGAGATCTCTGCCTCTCCTGTATCTGCTGTTCAGAGATCTCCATGCACAGAGGTATAAGTTGTTGTAGTAAATGTGGGAGGGACAAGTGTGAGTGGTTGGAAAATGTGGAATATTTACTCCAAAATTGAAGGGGTGTATGGAAATTTAACAAAGGGTTTAGGGAGCATCATACAAATACAAAAATACAACCAAACGTCAGTGGGACAATTGCTATTCACAAAATACACACCGACATCTACCATAGTAGTACTACTGTCAAAACAGGCTCACAGCTACTTCGGCCAAGTCTTGGTGTAAGTCAAGCACCAAACATAGCCAGTCACTGGTACTGCAACACACTCTCATAGCAATCAATGTAGACAAGGAATAACATCAACGACACATATGGAAATATTTTTTTTTTAAAAGAAAACTTTTAAATGTTAAAAATATATTAAGCAAGAAATGTATTATACTTTTTGAATTTTGTACCAATTTCTTGATTACTACTAACATTGTATATCTTGACAGAAGAAACACACAACATATACTTCAACAAGGCAATATTAAGGAAATATAATCACACCATCATGTTCAGTCTAACGTTTACTACCCTCAGATATATAATAACCCCACCAGCAAACTACTTTCCATATATGGGTACCCTAAGAACTGCTGACCTATGGTGAGCCTGGGTTTTATAAGGTAATGTCAATTCTTATATAACTCTACTGGCCAACACTAATACTAACATCATAACACACATCAGTCCGCAGCCAACTATAGCTTTGTCCTCCTACATTCACATAAGGCATATCTGTTAGGTTTCTTGTCCGTCACCTAGTGCTGTGCCAGCCAATAAACCTGCCATTGCAAGCTGAGGAGGCATGGAATAACTGACGTGATCTGTTACATACTGCTGGCCAATAGGAGGACTCCAGTCTATTCCACCACTCCAGGTCTCACTATGACCACTTCATTACATCTAACAATGAAACTCAGATATGAGATGATAGTTACGAAACCCCGCCCAACAGTTCTTCCCATCATTTCTCTCTCCGAACATAACTGCTCAGGACCAAAATCTTTCAACAAAATGTCCAGTGGACAAACCAGTGCAATAACCAGCTCAGTAGACTATGAACATAGTAAATGCCATAAAGGGTCCTGTAAAGCTGCTCAAAAATGCCAGCTTACTAAAAACCATCAACTGCATGTCTATCATTCACACTTTTTCATCCTTCATACTGCTAAGCACTGCTTCCCATAACATGATAACCACACCTTGGTGGTCATCTAACACAACATGGAAATACAACCCAAATAGGATAAAAAACAAAGACAACACTCTTCCAAGCACACACCCTACATGTTGTAGCTTGCTCCCCATGTATACAAGCACTTCAGTGCCTCACATACAGGTAGTTAGTGCAATATGAATGCTCCATTACGGTACACTACAATTCAAATTCAACACAACTGTGAGTGAGAAGTCAGGACTACACCAAACCCATCACCGTCTGAATCTCATTCCAACATCAACCAATGACCCCACCAGGTAGTTCGCTCCCCCTCCGCATAGCACCGCCTGTGTGTCCCTGCCCCAGCTGCCGCTGCTGCTGAGGACGTTCGAGGCCCTCCACCACCCGCAGGCTACCACCTGCGCCTCATCCCTGGTGGCCAGTGGTAGGCCGTAGGTTTGTTCATCTTCCGCTCTATTGTTTTATTGTATTGCCTGTATTTCATTGTTGTGTCTGTGACTGCTGTTGTTCTGTCTACTCCCGCTGCCTGTTCGTGGTCCATGACCGTTTTCTTCCCTCTGCTCCCCTCGCTGTCCCTGTGTCTCTCAGCCCGGTTTTTCCTTCTGTACCCCTCGCTGCCCCCGTGTCTCTGCCCTGTTTTTCCTCCCGTACCCCTCGCTGCCTCCGTGTCTCTGCCCGGTTTTTCCTTCTGTACCCCTCGCTGCCCCCGTGCCTCTCCGCCCGTTTTTGCCTTCTGTTTCTCAGCTGCCCCTGTATTCTTCTGCCCTGTTTGCCTTCTGTGACACTCGTTTTTCTTGTATTTCTGTGCCCTTTTTGCCTTCTGTGCCACTCGTTTTTCCCTGTATTCTTGTGCCCTGTTTGCCTTCTGAGACACTCGTTTTTTCCCTGTATTTCTGTGCCTTCTTGCCTTCTGTGACACTCGTTTTTCCTGTATTTCTGTGCCCTTTTTGCCTTCTGTGCCACTTGTTTTTTCCCTGTATTTCTGTGCCCTCTTGCCTTCTGTGACACTCGTTTTTCCTGTATTTCTTTGCCCTTTTTGTCTTCTGTGACACTCGTTTTTCCTGTATTTCTTTGCCCTTTTTGTCTTCTGCGCCACTTGTTTTTTCCATGTATTCTTGTGCCCTGTTTGCCTTCTGTGACACTCGTTTTTTCCCCTGTATTTCTGTGCCCTCTGTGACACTCGTTTTTCCTGTATTTCTGTGCCCTTTTTGCCTTCTGTGCCATTCGTTTTCCCTCGTTTTTTGTGCCCTTTTGCCTTCTGTTCCCTTCATCGTCCCTCACCGCCCCCGCCGCTGCGTCCCCTGCGGCCCCGCCCCCCTGACTGCCCACTGCCCATTGGCTGCCCCCGCCTCCCGCCTCCCACCTCCCAGCTGATCCTCCCTCCCACCTCCCCATATATGCCGGCCTCTGCACGGCCGCGCCGCAGGCGCGCCTTAGGCAAGCCTGTCTGCGCCCGTCCGCGCCTGGACCGTGCCCAGTGCCAGAACCCCTGGCCCCCGCACCCACCACAACGACCGCTGCCACTATGACGCCAGCACTCTGCACGCTCTCAACTCCGGACAGACCCACACCTGCTTCAAGGCCCCCCGAAATGCACACACGGTCCCTTCACCTGCCGGAACTGCAACTACACCAGCCTCAGAGCCGACGAACCTCCCGCCAAGAAAGACCCCAACCACCTCCGATGCATACTACTGAACACCTGCTCTGCACGCAAACACGCCGTCGAGCTCTGGGACCTGCTCAACACAACAGCCCTGGACGTCGCCTTCCTGACAGAGACTTGGCTGAACGACTCCTCCGCATCGGACAACGCCATCCCAGACGGCTACAAGATCACCCGCAGAGACCGCACCAACTGAGTCAGAGGAGGAATCGCCATCGTCCACAAGAACAGCATCAGGGTCTCGACTAGCACCGACGACGCGCTCAGCACCACCGAACACATGCACTTCCAGATCCACACAGACCCTAACTCCACCCTCAGAGGCACCCTCATCTACCGACCCCCCAGACCCCATCCCCAGTTCAGCGACTCCATCGCCGACTTCATCAGCATGCACACCCTGACCTCCACCGACTACATCCTCCTCGGAGACCTGAACTTTCACCTTGAGAACAACAATGACAACAACTCCACAACCCTGATCGATAACCTTGCCAACCTCGGACTGAAGCAACTCGTCACAACGCCCACCCACTCTGCCGGCCACACGCTCAACCCGTCTTCTCCTCAAGCCCGCACGTCTCCATCAGCCACACCACCAAACTCCTCTGGACCGACCACCGCTGCATCCACTTTGCCTTCCAGAAACCTACCACACACCACCGCACCCAACAGATCCCCCGCCGCGGCTGGAGCAAAGTCACCAAAGACCAACTACATGCAAACCTCGCTCCCAGCCCACCCACCGAACCCTCCAACACTGACGACGCTGCCCACAGCCTCAGACGCTGGATCGAGGACTGCGCCAACACCCTCGCCCGCTGATGAAACCCCCCCACAGAGACACCAGCAAGAGGGCCAGCTGGTTCACCCCAGAACTCCTTGCCTCAAAGCAAGCATGCCGGAAACTAGAGAAGGAATGGCACAGTGAACAAACTCCGGACAGCCACGCAGCACACAAGGACGCCATCCGCAACCACCACCTCATCAGGGCGGCCAAGAAGACCTCCTTCAAAGACCGCCTTGACAACAACGCACACAATAGCAAGGAGCTCTTCAACATTGTGAAGGAACTCTCCAACCCCAGCTCCAACACCAACGACATCCCGTCGTCGCAAGCCCGGTGCGACTCCCTCGCCAGCTTCTTGCTCCTCCGCAAGATAGCAGACATCCATGGCAGCTTCAACACCCAGACAGCCCCAACAGACAGCAACACAACAGACCCTCCACACACCATTGACCATGACCCCCTGCTAGCCTGGGCCAGCGTGAGTGTCGATGACACCATCAAGACAATGAGCACAATCCACTCCGGCTCTCCGTCAGACCCATTCCCGCACCACATCTTTAACAAAGCAAGCAGCTCCATCGCACCCCACCTGCGCAACGTCATCAACCACTCCCTCGAGACTGCGACCTTCCCAGAGAGCTCGAAACACGCCAAGATAAACGCCCTACTCAAAAAACCTAAGGCAGACCCAAGAGACCTCAAGAACTTCCAGGCCATCTCTCTGCTCCCCTTCCCGGCCAAGGTCATCGAGAAAATCGTCAACAGACAGTTAACCCGATACCTCGAAGAAAACAGAATCCTGGACCCTTCCCAGTCAGGGTTCTGCAGCAACCATAGCACTGAGACTGCCCTCATCGCCGCCACCGACGACATCAGGACCCTGCTGGACAACGGTGAGACCGCAGCACTCATCCTCCTAGACTTCTCCGCCACCTTCGACACTGTCTGCCACCGTAAACTACGCGCACGCCTACACGCCGCAGGGATACAAACAAGGCTCTGGAATGGACCACCTCCTTCCTCTCCGGCAGAACCCAGAGCATCCACCTCCCCCATTCCGTTCCAAAGCCTCCGAGATCATCTGCGGTGTACCCCAGGGATCCTCCCTCAGCCCGACACTGTTCAACAATTACATGGCCCCGCTCGCACACGTCGCCTGACAGCATGACCTCAACATAATCTCCTACGCCAACGACACTCAACTGATCTTCTCCCTCACCAAGGACACCATCACCACGAAAGCCAACCTCCATGAAGGAATGAAGGCCGTCGCCTACTGGATGAAGATCAGCCGTCTGAAGCTGAACTCGGGCAAGACGGAGGTCCTCATCCTCGGCTCCAACCCTTCAGCCTGGGACGACTCCTGGTGGCTGACGACACTGGGGGCATCCCCGACAACCACCCACCATGCACGCAACCTGGGAATCATCCTCGACTCAAAGCTGTCAATGACCAAGCAAGTCAACGCTGTCTCCTCCTCCTGCTTCAACACCCTCTGCATGCTCCGCAAGATCTACAGATGGATCCCAATAGATACAAGAAAGACAGTCACCCAGGCCCTCGTCAGCAGCAGACTCGACTAAGGAAACGCCCTCTGCGCGGGAGCCCCGACCAAGCTCATCAAACGACTACAACGCATCCAAAATGCCTCGGCACGACTGATCCTCGACGTACCACGACACAGCCACATCACCCCCCACTTGAGAAACCTGCACTGGCTCCCCGTCAACAAGAGGATATCCTTCAAGCTCCTCATCCACGCACACAAAGCTCTCCACAAGACCGGCCCAGCCTACCTCAACAGACGGCTCTCCTTCTACTTCCCCAACCGCCAGCTATGCTCCGCCGACCTCTCACTTGCCACCATCCCGTGCATCCAAAGAACAACAACCGGCGGGAGATCCTTCTTCCACCTCACCGCCAAGACATGGAACACCCTCCCACTGAGCCTGTGACAGACCCAAGACCTGCTGAGCTTCAGGAGGATACTCAAGGCCTGGCTGTTCGATCAGTAGCGTCCCCCCAGCGCCTTGAGACCCTCGCGGGTATGCAGTGCGCTTTACAAATTATTGATTGATTGATTGTCTGCCTACATAAGAAAGCATCACACTGTCAAAAAATGTACTTTCCCTATGTGTCATGGCTCCTTCCCAGAGAACGTGCTCGGGCACATATATCTGAGAGAACACTTTTTACACTCATTCTGGGTTAGCTGACCAGAGAACATCATTCATTTGGCTAATCCTGGCTTACCTCAGAGGAAGCTCTCACTCCTGACCTCTGCTCCTTGTTACTTGCGGGCAACAGCATGCTGTTTTCAAATGACCGCTCTACTTCTTGAGTGGCATTCTAAACTGACATAAGAATTAGTGCTCACACAAGTTATTTTTAATAATATTAAAGGGGAATTGTTTGACTCCTTCTGTAACTTATTTTCCCGATTCAATATTGAAAACACATAATATGGTAGAATAACTTCCTGTTTACTCCACTCTAAAAGGGGCAGCTGGATTGAAGTACCGTGTCTGCAATGCATTCCGAAAAGTATTTTTCATTGTGTTCATCACCCCGTTTATATTTTTGTCCCTGAGTTTTAGGATTTTCTCACCTGGATTTCTCTAGGATGTTCATCCCAAAATCTCTCAAGTGTTTCCGGTGTGGAGTCTTTCTCTACCTTGGCAAGCTTTCCACTTAGCATTAACCCTTGAGCAAGCTTTCTGTTTTGCGCTTCCCTTTTGCTGCAGACATTCAATTACTCAAGGATATTTTTTTATCCCAGTTAGCTTTTTACTTCCTTGAGGGTCATTTTTGTTGGTATTGTTGTTCAGCATGTTAAATAATGGTGAAATCAACACTGTGGCTAGAGTAAGGGTTGTTATTTTGTCTAAGAGTCTCTACCAGAGGAAAGGCATGACTAGTGCCCCCAATCCTTAACACATTGTCAGTGGATATCTTTGTTGCCTTGACCCTCATTGAGGAAACATTTATTGGAGGAGAGGCAAGAGGATATTAGGCAAAGGATCACAATCTTTGGGAAATCCATGGAAGCAATCATTAGCAGATATTGCTTCCCATCTGAAGTGATCCTTGACGTGATTGCAAACTGGGAGCTGAAGCTTGATTAACCTATCCCTATTCATATAAAATACTGGTTGCCACCATCTTCTGGCTACTGGATCTGTCAGCATAGTCACTGGAGACACCATGGACATTTCACAGGCAAGCCAATGTAAGGTTTAAGTCAGCGGGAGCAACAGTTTATCACCATGCAATAGTCACTGACGGAAAGGCAACAGGTGGCAAGGAAATCCCTACAGATATTAGGTGCCTTTGATTGCACCCACGTGGCACTACAGCCAAGCCACCATAGGAAACAATCTTTTGTAATGCCAGAGATTGCTTAAATTAAGTGTGTGATCCCTTTCCTGGAAGCACATATTACAACTATATATTCTGCATTTCAGTTGGTTGCTGGGGATTTTAGTGATATGTGGCTTACAGGTAAGTGGTGCTTCTAGGTACATCACACTGGCCCTTCAAATAAATCATTAGGATGGCACCTCAAACATAGTCAGTCATTACTTTAGCACTTCCCAATTCATACACATACTATTACAAGTGAAACCAGTGGGACTTATTCGTGCCACTGGTTTCACTTTTTGATCAGTGTTGGAGTGCTTAACTCTGCATCCCCTGCACTGATCAATGTGTGAAAGGCAGTGTGGGACAATGTTGCCTCTCCCTAGTAGACACCTGCTTAGGAACTGCACTAAAAGGGTGATCACTAAGAGGGCATCTACTCTACAAGACACCAGTGATTATTTGGGTGGGGAGTGGCCACGGGGCATTAGCCTTTCCTCCCCCGAGCACTAACAGTCTTTCTCTACCCTTTTAGGAGGCAGAAAAAAACACATAGACTTCAGGGACTTTATGGGCAAATTAGTTGGAAGGGATGGGAGCAGCCCACCCTGGCATAGGGCCATGCCCTCACCTCAAAGGGGCAATACAGTCTTTCTGCCCCAGAAGGCAGGATGGGGGATTAGCCCTCAAACCTCCCCCCCCCCCCCAAAGGCTGTAGAAAGCCCACTATATTATAGGCAATGTTTTGTATAGGTTTGGGTGACCCACCCTGGCATAGGACCATGCCCCCACCACAATGGGGGCAATACAATATTTTTGCCCACCCCCAGAGGACGATTGAGGTATTTTTATGAGAAAGCTTCTTGGAAGGGGCGGAGGCGGCCTACCCTTGCTTAGGACCATGCACCTATTTTGCCCTACGTGAAAGGCAGATTGGAGGATTGTCCCCAATATCTCCACGCGGAATAGCATGCCCAAAGGACATTAGGGAATTATTCTTTTTTTTAAAGTAAAGGCGTGGGAGCAGCCCACCCTGGCATTAGGCTATACCCCACCCCACAAGGGTCAACACTGTTTTTCTTCCCCAAGGGCCAGATGGAGGTTAGCCCAATATTTCTCCCCTGCGGCGCAAAAAGCCACAAGCCTTCAGAGATGTCGAAATGGTGCAAAATAAATGACAGGGCAGCCTAGATGCCCTTATACAATACCCTTACGTTAAAAGTGGCAATCTACTCTTCTGCCCCCAAAGGGGCAGATAGGAAATTTGTCCCAATGGAAGGTTTGCTCACAATCGGCCTCAGGGGGGTAGAAAGCTAATTGGACAACAGGGATTTTATAGTGGGACAGAAAAACAGGGCTGGGGGCATCCCACAAAGGCAATGGGTTATATTCCCAACCCAAAAGCGCCAACACAATATTTCTGTCCCCTGTCCCCCAGAGAGGGGGAGAGTTTGTTTCCAAACTGCCCCCCGGGAGGGGGATCAGAAAGCCCATTGAATGCTAGAGTGTTTCTTTAAAGAAACAATGATGCTTAAGCCAGCCCATCCTGACACTGGGTGCCACCACCACCACTAATGCCGCAGCTGTCTTTCTGTTCCCTGGTAACTAATGCATTCCAATCCCCATGGCAGGTGAGAGAAAATTCTACTTGTAGTTTTAACATATGGGCCAGCGGAATGGAGGTAAATCCCATTTTTATCTGATTTGTCATGCTGAATGGTTGCAATTGTTATGGCTTTAAGTAAGCTGACAACCAAGAAAGTCTGCTAAATCCGGACATGTCTGAAGACTAGACACCCATGAGAGTCCAGGGTTGTGAGACTCATCTGGACCTTATGACCTTTTCTTACCCATAATGCCCTGAAAACATAAAACAATTGCTAAAACATACCCTTTCTTCACATTTCTGTGACAGAAAATTCCAAAGCTGCGGGGATCCACAAAATTCCTAGCAGAAGGAATTTGCTAAGTCTGATTTCCCTACCTTATTCCCCTATAAACCCAACATCCCGCTCCTAAAATGATTACACAAAAAATACTAATATTTGGAAAAAATAAATTATATCAATACAAAAAAAAAAAAAATACACAAAAACTATATAAATTACAATAAACCACACAATGATATTTTTAACAACAATATTATCAAATATTTTTTTTAAAGTATAATCTTGCCTGTGGAATTCTGACCTATGATATTTTTAACATCAAAAGATTTAAGACATGGTACGAGTGTCTCACAATATTCTTTCCACAATATTTTGTTGAAACATCCCACTCTCAATAGGTTTATAGGAATGGCCTGAGAAAAAACAGAGGGTTTCCATAAGAAGCTATCTTTGCACAGGCCTCAGGCTTGACATTTTATGGCACCAGAGCTTAGCTGATGGGGCAGATAGAGATCCTTTTCCAGCGATTTGAAGTCACCTGATCATAATGCACAGGGGAGCTGCACACTTCTTTTAATCTATTAAAGAGAAAAATCCTTTCTGGCAGATTTGCAAGCAAAGATAATCAACTTTTTGCCACCAGCTCAGTTTATTTTTATTTATCAAAAATGATTTCCAGAATTTGTATCTGGCACCTGCAATCATAAGTTTAAACTTAGCTACCTTAATCTTTAGCATCTCAATATAACAATAATCTTCACATTTGGCATAATTTGAAGCACTATTAAAAAACAAATTACGTGAGAAGGCTGAAACGCAGATTAAACCTAAATATTCTACTACACTAATGGGGATTCATTGAACATATGAGACATATGCTATGGCAATTGATAGGCTGCTTATAGCTAAAAAAGATCATAGAGCCCCTACATTCCAGCAAAATGTTTGAAATGCAATGACAGACAATTATGTGAACAGGCACTATTCAGCAATTTAATCATAAATGGAGACCATTCATGTTTTATTTAAGAACACAGATTTTCCAGTTTCACTCTGTACAATTCAAACTGGCATCTATTTCTGTCTTCAAAGGTTAACAGTTTTTGTTTTGCTTAATTCTTGAAGAAGGAGATTAGAGTTTGGGTAACAAGCATTTTTATTATGGGCAGTTTTACAGATCGCGGGCTTTTGAACATAACAGTGCTTTACAACAGATACAGTCTACTTACATATTCACATTTTTGGTACAGGGAGATTTACTGGAATTTCTAGGATGTAGAGCTGAGGCCAAGATTTAAACAGGCTCCCAGTAATACATGGGGCCTCATTTATGATGTTTTGATGTAGGGCAAAGTCGCAAGGATAATGCCCGTCTATGTGGCCTATCTATGAAATACGGTGCATTCCTGTCTTTTTCCCCTGCACTGGTGCACAATGGGCTGCAATGCGCCAATGCAGGCATCCTTGCACCATGATGAAAGGATGCCTGCGTTGCAGGCCTGATTGATTTTGTGCAGGTAAGGCACACCTTCCTGCACAAAATCAACCAATTCAGGTGATTTCCTCTTTCTATGTGTGCTGCAGAATGCAGCACATATAGAAAAAGAAAACAATTATGAGAAATGAAAACATCTCCCCTCGTTGCGCCTCCCTAACGCCTCCTCTGGGGTGGTGTTAGATTCTGACGTATTCCCAGGTTTATTATCTCTCGTAAATTTGAAAATGTATCAGATTCCATGGGTATTGCGTGATAGGGGCACATATTTACTAGGCCACGAAAAACCATTTAAAGTGACTTTACTTGCCTTGTAAATATGCCAGGGCACATTGCGTCACCGGAATGTCAAAAAAGAAACGTTCCGGTGCTGCATGAGGGCCATGGTCGGTAGCTGTAGCCACCAGGCCACATTGCTTGCTATGAAGGCCCGGCTCATTTTGGAATTAAGGTTCCCAGAGAACCTCAATCTCAGCCAGAACCAGCATGAGGCTCGAGGCTGGCTCAAGCTTTCAGTTGCTCACCCACCTCTAGAAGTAGGTTTCATATTAACCAGTCAATGCCTTACTTGACCAGGAAGTCTGACAGATCGCTGACGAAGGGGCTAAAATACAACCCTGTTTGATCCCTTAGTTAAAAGGCAAGTATTCAGTTGGCTTAACACTGGGCCATATTGTACTAAAGGTTTATTTTCTATGTGTAGTAGAAATATAGTTTATTGAAGGGTTGGAGATTTGAGATTATGTCCATCGCTTTGATCAATAAAGCTTTGTCAACATTATTAAACACCGCCTCGGGTCATAGTAGACCATAAAAAGCCTTCCTTTCTGGAAGGTGATGTAAGTCATGTTAAAGAAATACAATTTAAACTAGCGCTGCACATAGCAATGCATTGGCGCTCAGCACATGGCATATAAACATAGGGCTGCACATAGCAAGGCATTAGCGCATTATGACAGGGCATTGGAACATAGCGCTTCAAATATGCAATTCAGTACAGCGCTCAACATGGCATACAGCCTAGGGCTACACATAGCACCTCAGTAGCATTAGGGAGACATCGTGGCATAGACCAATAGGCATCTCATTAGGCACAAAAGCACACTATGCCGTTCAACGTTATGCATGCCCCTGCGTCTATCAGGCATACGTCAGGACATCCCGCCTACACATGCCCCAAAGACTCGGCTGTTTCCAAGAAAGGCCTAAACACAACCTTGCAGTCTTTAATCTACTTAACTGCTGACCCCACCCCGTGCTGAGCTTTTTTGGCTATATGCATTGGTTCACACTTAGGGCTCCATAACTTTTATTCCACATAAGATAGCCGAGCCAAATCTGCGTCCCTTTTTTTACAGCTTCCTGAGCATTCCAAAGGTACCCAGGGTTTGTGCATTCCACCAGTGCGGACCAAGAATATAGAGCAAATATAGCTACATTTTGAGATTTTGGGGAAAAATAGTAAAAAAGTACTCTTTGTAAAAGTGTCTTTTTTCTCCCCTAAAATGGCATCAAAGAAACGTTTGCCTTGCTAAAGTCACCACCATCCCAAGTTTCAGGATCATGCAAAGATGAATAAAAAAACCATTTTTTTGGCAAAGGTTTCGCATCTTTCAAAGAAATAGCAAATTTTTCCTATTTTTCGAGCTCTCAACCTACTTCCAGTTTGCGGTGGAAACCAGTGTGAAACCCATAGGTGATCCTGGAAAGCTATTGATTTCTGAAAAGTAGATAAAGTTCCGAATTCAGCAAGAGGTCATATATGTTGATCCCTCAAGGTTTTCCCAAGGAAACCAGCTGTTGAATTAAAGATATATGGAAATGAGTAGGAAAATACGGCCATTTGTGACAATGTTTTCATCTGTTACTTTTTGCCACGATGGCCGATTTACAAAAGCAATATACCAATATGTCTGCTAGAGCCTTCTGGTTGCAGGGTTTGCAGGTTCTCCAAGAAACCAAGGCCCAGAGCCAACAATTGAGCTGCATCATCCAATGGATTTTCATTGTGTACCAACCATAGTTCAACTCATATTGTGAAATATAAAAAGTAAAAAATAGTTTTCAAGGAAACCTACATATTTATAAAATGGGCACAAGATAAGTTTAGGAGCAGTGATTATTTGTACATCTCTGAATTTGTGTTTACCTGTAATAGCATATGATTTAGAGGGTATTTTTCAAAATGTCTTCTTTCTTACCCACTGTTTTACATTGGAAAAACATAAATGCATCAAAACCCAATTAATAACAAGAAATGTTCAACTATCAATCAATCAATTAATGTAATCTTTATTTCGGTTTGAAACACCATAAAAGATATACAATAACAATTTGCACATCATAATATTAAAACATTTCCAAAGGTATCACTAGACAATTGCATAAGCATGAAAATTCATATTTTTAAATACAGGACCTTTCTCAGTTATTTTTTAAAAGAAAAAGAGAAGAATAAATACGTTTAACATTTAAGGCTGTTAAATAAATTAAACATATTGAGGAGTTGCAACAAATATCATTATAGATAGCCAAGGACCATTAATATCTATCTGGCATTGTTGGAAACGGGTAGATTGGTGCAGAGCGGGTGGGCCAAACTCTGGAGATAATGTGCAAAGCATCCACGCAGTGCACACAGGCGACACACAAGGCACACTACAAAAAGAGACGCTACACAAGTTTGTGTGAAAATAACTTTTGTATTGTCAAAACACAGTATGTTTGGTAATCTCTACACGGCGCCAACTGGCGCTGGGTCAAAAGGTACAGGGGGGAATTATATACAGGGTACAGGGCAGGGCCAATCGGGCCCCTGCCAGAACTATTGCGACCTCCAAATATAACAAAGGTACGTGAGGAATAAAGGTACAGTCCCTCAGCCTCAATCCTGCAATAAAGTCAACTCAGGGCATAATCATAGGCGTTAGTCCGGGCCACCTGTAATAAAAACATCCTGACATGACCATATCCCTGAACAACCTGAAGGTCCACGGGGGCAGGAAAGCTGTAAGGGAAAAATTTAGGCAACCACCTGTGGACTTAAACATAGCAGGCAGGACGCATTCCTCCTTAGGGTACAACGCCAGGCAACATCACATTAGGCATTAACAGATGTAAAGACCTTACTCTCGAGCCTAAACCTGTGGACATAAAAATTAGGCAGAGCTCACGAGGCAGAAATCGGAGTAGGCAGGACATTAACACATCAAAACCTGGCATCTGAACATAGCGCTGCAGATAGCAAATTACTAGCCCTTCAAATAGAGCATTTCAATACAGCGCTGCACATTACCAACTATTAGTGCCTCAAACATGGCCTTTAAAACAAAGTGCTGTACATAGCACATCAATAGCGCTTCAAAACTGGAATTTTAACAGAGCGCTGCACCTAGCAAATTAATGGCGCTTCCCGACCTGGCATATAAACATAGCGCTGCACAGAGCATTAGGCAGTAGCGCTTCAAACCATGGCATATAACCATAGCGCTGCACATAGCAATGCATTGGCGCTCAGCACATGGCATATAAACATAGGGCTGCACATAGCAAGGCATTAGTGCATTATGACATGGCATTGGAACATAGCGCTTCAAATATGCAATTCAGTACAGCGCTCAACATGGCATACAGCCTAGGGCTACACATAGCACCTCAGTAGCATTAGGGAGACATCGTGGCATAGACCAATAGGCATCTCATTAGGCGTAAAAGCACACTATGCCGTTCAACGTTATGCATGCCCCTGCGTCTATCAGACATAAGTCAGGACATCCCGCCTACACATGCCCCAAAGACGTTGCAGCTGCCCACTGTCCTGCGGGGCAGCTGTGCCGAGTGCACCAAGTTCCCGCAATGTTGGGGTGCCCTCCGGGACTCGGAAGGGCAGGAAATTCCTCCTGCTTCGTTGCCACTGCCCTCTGTCAGACGGGGCAGCGGGGAGGACCAGTCCAGGCACTGGGGGCGGGCACCGGCAATGTACCCCGACTCTACCCCCACCAACCATCCATAAGCTGAGCCCCACTCACCAGGCTCACGGAGGGACTCCTCTGGCCACCGGACTACCTCTAGTAGAATCAGCTCTCCTTCTGGCAGGCGGGGCTCTCTCGCGCTGCAGGCCTGGTCACGCAGGGCTCTCCTCCGCTCCGGGGAGCCCTGCCAGCAGCAGCACCTCGCCGGCCTTCACCCGGGCCCCCTCCTGGGACCCGGGACTTCGTTCTTGAGCCTGTGAGGCTCAGTGCAGCGCAGGCTTCACGCAGGGCCTCGGCTCTCAGGCTGCACACGCGGGGCTCTCCTCAGCGCATGAGGGCTCCCGCCACTGCAGCGCGCCTCCGATCTTCACCCGGGCCCCCTCCTAGGACACGGGACTTCGAGGCAGCCTCAGCAAGGCTGCGGACGTCCTCGGTGGCGGCTGAACCAGCGCGGGGTAGGCTCCCTCCTGGATTCCCTGATCTCTCCTTCCCCCTCCGGGTCGCCGTCCAGCGCGGGGTAGGCTCCCGCCTGGATTCTTCGTCCCGGTCGGCTTCCTGGTTTCTTGCCGGCCGGCGACCAATCCGTGCGCGGATATCGTGGGGGCGCGCCCGATGACGCGGCTGGGACTCCTGTTGCCGGGCAATGCCTCCCAG
Organism: Triturus cristatus; assembly: GCF_964204655.1. Lineage (NCBI taxonomy): Eukaryota > Metazoa > Chordata > Amphibia > Caudata > Salamandridae > Triturus > Triturus cristatus. The sequence continues at coordinate 655,978,118 of NC_140587.1, read as the reverse complement.
CGTCCTTCAGGCCCGCGCGGCCTTGATTCCAGCCTCGTCAGCCCTTTCCTCACTCAGGGGGCCGCGGCGGTGATTCCGGCAGTGACAACGTGCGGGGTGGGCACCCGCTAGTATAAATACAAACCCCGCATGGCGGCACACACATGGGGTGGGCTCCCGATGTTGCAGGAGCATGAGAAGTGCCGCCATAACCCGGGGTGGGCACCCGTGATAAACATAGCCACACCAGCGGCAATGATGCGGGGTGGGCTCCCGCTTTGACTAAGGCAGTTCTCCCACACTCACCAGCCGGGCACAGTCAATTAGAAAGGTAGCGCTCACCAGCTATCGTGCTCTCCTTCCACGGGCAGCTTGAATATAGCGCTCTCTCCCTGCAGGCGGCTTGTAAATAGCGCTCCCTCTCTGCAGGGACTGCAGTCCGGGTCCCACGAGGCGCTTTCTGGTCCTGCGCCCTTGGTTGAGGGTTTCTCAAGGGGGGGAAGTGGAGTTGGTGGCTGAAGGCGGACAAATTAGCCTCTGCCTGTCGTCCCTGGGTGTTCCTCTCGCTGGGCCAGATCAGTGGGTTAGTTCAGGATCCCTCACTCACTTAAAAGGCAGCACCTAAGCCCTGTCACTTTCAGAGGCATAGGTCCCTGACTAAACCCTACCGCCTAAAACTCCTGCGTAGGCTTCTCCAGGTTTGCGTTGCCCCAACTATAGCTTTCCCTCGCCCTGGGGACAGTAGAGGGGGGTAGATAGGCTCAGGGCCCAGCACACAGGCCCATGTGGCGGTAACCCCTGGCAGCAGGTCCCCTCTCTCTCAGGTCCACCCTCTGACTGAGCACATGGCAGCCCAGCTCCGCCCTTTATACGCCCCTCACCCCACCTTCCAGACAGTGCCAGAAGCTTCTAGAAGCGTCTGGGGAGACTGGCTCTAACTGGCCTAGGGGGAGGGGTAGAGCACCCTGGGTGCCAGGCTTCCCTCCAAAAGTTGGGGTTGCTGGGAAATAACAACTAGACTGGTAACCCAGCTCAGTCAAACGGCGCAACCACACAGCTTTGGCATCCATTTTAAAAGTTATATGTTTAAAATGGGGAAACTCAGTCTGCGTCTTTTATCCCACAGCATTCAATCTTCGCATTTACACATCATGCGATTTCCCAGAAAAGCGAAAAATTTAGGGGAAAAGGGCCAAGTCCAACACAACCCCCTTCCAGCCAAAAGCCAGGGTAGACCGATCAATTCCTTGATGGGCTTCCCTGCTTAGGGCGAGAAAAGGTGGACGCAGGCCCGCAACTGCAGGAGCACCCGCAGGTTCTCCTTCACTCTGGAATCCGGAGGTTCCCTCTCTCCAACCTTCCTCGGCCGACTAAGCCACCACCCTGGGGTTCCCTAGCTGGTCGTGGCCAGGACTGGCCCCTGGGCCATCCAGATGTCTCTGGCCCTTGCGGTCGCACAGAGTGGGGGGCAGTAACCCCAGGCCCGTAGTACCCGTTGACCACTCTCCTCCTCCTCCTTGCAGTTCCAAACTGCCACTGGTCCTCCCACCTGGGGTCGGCACCCTCAGGCTGACCAGCCATCAGGGGCGAGGCTCTCCTCCCCCTACCTCTCCTTCTGGGGTTCCTCACCCTATGCGAGGCACCCTCAGACCACCACTCTCTCCCCTGCCCAGGGCCTTGACCCTGCAACTGGTTCCCCAACCTAGGATCTAATCCCTGTGGCTGAGCCGTTGCCCGAGGCGAGACCTTCCTCCCTCTGCACCCCCTTCCAGAGTTCCGCACCCTCCCACCTGGAAAAGTACCCCTGGAAGTCAGTTCTGGGGGGACACTGTTAACAGATGCCCCACCCGCCAGGTCAGGCAACCCCTGAACCTGGCATTCCAGCCCAGGATCTAAACCCTGCGACTGGGCCGGTCCCAGAACCTCAGGAGCTCTGATTACAGATGCCCCAGGTCCTCCTGACACTAGGGGCTCCCCCTCACCGGGCGGCACATCAGGACAGCCTAGGCTCCCAACCTGGGGCTCCCTTACGGAACTCTCCAGGCCCTGAGACTGCGGTTGGGGCACCTCGGGACACCTCCCAGTCACACTCCTTCCTATGGATAGGACGTGAGGCCCTACAACCCTCTCTCTTCCCGGGGACCTAGTTGGGCTATTCGCCACATCTCCCACTTCGCTGGGTTGGAAGATCCCTGCACCACCCCCTTCAGGGTCACTCCCCAATTCCTCCTCAGACACCCTAGCACTCACCCAGAGGTCTGCCTCCCGTGCAAGCTCCCTGGGGTCGGAGAACCCACACTGTTCTAGGTGGTGACGCATCCTTGGGGACCAATTCCTGAGCATGTGCTCCCGGATGACTACCTGGCACAGCTCTTCCCACTCATTCACTGCACTCCTCACCACCCAATCCTCCAATGCAGTCCTAAACACCTCCACAAACTCCCCCCAGGACTGGTGGGACAGTTTTCCCCTGCCCCTGAACTCTAACCCGTCCCCCTCCTTCTGGGAATCAGGCACCATCTCCTGGGTTCGGGGAGTGGGACACCCTGCATGGGATCCACTCTCGCTACCGCCACTGGATCCCACCCTCACTGGTGAATCCAGACAACAAAAACCACTCTCAGGGGACAACCTACCCTCCCGAGCTGGTCTCTCCCTGGCAAAGGCCCTCTCTGCCTCTGCCATCCTTACCTGCGCTAGGACCTTTTCCGTCTCTAGCCTCTTCTCCCCCACCCTCAGCCGCGCTAGCTCCACCTTGAGCCTTTCCAGCGCCAGCTGATGCTCCCTTTCTTCCCTCCTATCCACCCACTCTTCTGGGGACAGGGAAAGGGACGGGGCAGTGCCCCTGGGACTGGACCCAGCGCGGGACCCCCTAATTCTGGTGTACTCACGCGCTACTGGCGCCTCCACCCGACCATCTTCTTCCTTCTCGTCAGTGTCACCACCCTCCTGGGTTATGGACTGGGCCCCCTCACTCTCGGAGTCCTCCCTACACTGGAGGTCCTCCTCCGGGTCTCCACTAAATCCACCCTTTAAATATGCGGAGGGGTAATCTGACAGGTCCCCACCGATCTCTAAGCGTTCCCCCCTCTTGAGGGCCTCATAGAGAAATAGCTTCCGGCGCGTGTTGCCTACTGGGGGTATCCCTCTCTCCCTGCAGAAATACATCACTTCCTGCTCCGTGTACTCCATAAGGCAAACCTCCTCGTAGGTCAACCCCATCCTGGCAAGGTACACCCGGGACACACCACCCACAGTGCAACAGGGGAACACAATTTAAAACACACTTCCAGGAGGAAATCACAATCAGGAAAAACAATAATTCCCCAAAACCTGAGATTACTTTAAATGCTCAATTTGCAGTGCAACCCGCTGTCACTGTGGTACTGCGCAAACACAAGTCCTATCCCACTGCTGAACACCAATGTTAGAAATGGGTAGCGTGGTGCAGAGCGGGTGGGCCAAACTCTGGAGGAAATGTGCAAAGCATCCTCGCAGTGCACACAGGCGACACACAAGGCACACTACAAAAAGAGACGCTACACAAGTTTATGTGAAAATAACTTTTGTATTGTCAAAACACAGTATGTTTGGTAATCTCTACACGGCGCCAACTGGCGCTGGGTCAAAAGGTACAGGGGGGAATTATATACAGGGCAGGGCCAATCGGGCCCCTGCCAGAACTATTGCGACCTCCAAATATAACAAAGGTACGTGAGGAATAAAGGTACAGTCCCTCAGCCTCAATTCTGCAATAAAGTCAACTCAGGGCATAACCATAGGCGTTAGTCCGGGCCACCTGTAATAAAAACATCCTGACATGACCATATCCCTGAACAACCTGAAGGTCCCCGGGGGCAGGAAAGCTATAAGGGGAACATTTAGGCAACCACCTGTGGACTTAAACATAGCAGGCAGGAAGCATTCCTCCTTAGGGTACAACGCCAGGCAACATCACATTAGGCATTAACAGATGTAAAGACCTTACTCTCAAGCCTAAACCTGTGGACATAAAAATTAGGCAGAGCTCACGAAGCAGAAATCGGAGTAGGCAGGACATTAACACATCAAAACCTGGCATCTGAACATAGCGCTCCACATAGCAAATTACTAGCCCTTCAAATAGAGCATTTCAATACAGCGCTGCACATTACCAACTATTAGCGCCTCAAACATGGCCTTTTAAACAAAGCGCTGCACATAGCACATCAATAGCGCTTCAAAACTGGCATTTTAACAGAGCGCTGCACCTAGCAAATTAATGGCGCTTCCCGACCTGGCATATAAACATAGCGCTGCACAGAGCATTAGGCAGTAGCGCTTCAAACCATGGCATATAACCATAGCGCTGCACATAGCAATGCATTGGCGCTCAGCACATGGCATATAAACATGGCGCTGCACATAGCAAGGCATTAGAGCATTATGACATTGCATTGGAACATAGCGCTTCAAATATGCAATTCAGTACAGAGCTCAACATGACATACAGCCTAGGGCTACACATAGCACCTCAGTAGCATTACGGAGACATCGTGACATAGACCAATAGGCATCTCATTAGGCGTAAAAGCACACTATGCCGTTCAACGTTATGCATGCCCCTGCGTCTATCAGGCATAAGTCAGGACATCCCGCCTACACATGCCCCAAAGACGTTGCAGCTGCCCACTGTCCTGCGGGGCAGCTGTGCCGAGTGCACCAAGTTCCCGCAATGTTGGGGTCCCCTCCGGGACTCGGAAGGGCAGGAAATGCCTCCTGCTTCGTTGCCGCTGCCCTCTGTCAGATAGGGCAGCGGGTAGGACCAGTCCAGGCACTGGGGGCGGGCACCGGCAATGTACCCCGACTCTACCCCCACCAACCATCCATAAGCTGAGCCCCACTCACCAGGCTCACGGAGGGACTCCTCTTGCCACCGGACTACCTCTAGCAGAATCAGCTCTCCTTCTGGCAGGCGGGGCTCTCTCGTGCTGCAGGCCTGGTCACGCAGGGCTCTCCGCCGCTCCGGGGGGCCCTGCCAGCAGCAGCTCCTCGCCGGCCTTCACCCGGGCCCCCTCCTGGGACCCGGGACTTCGTTCTTGAGCCTGCGAGGCTCAGTGCAGCGCAGGCTTCAAGCGGGGCCTCGGCTCTCAGGCTGCACACGTGGGGCTCTCCTCAGCGCATGAGGGCCCCCGCCACCTGCAGCGCGCCTCCGATCTTCACCCGGGCCCCCTCCTGGGACCCGGGACTTCGAGGCAGCCTCAGCAAGGCTGCGGACGTCCTCGGTGGCGCCTGAACCAGCGCGGGGTAGGCTCCCGCCTGGATTCCCTGATCTCTCCTTCCCCCTCCGGGTCGCCATCCAGCGCGGGGCAGGCTCCCGCCTGGATTCTTCGTCCCGGTCGGCTTCCTGGTTTCTTGCCGGCCGGCGACCAATCCGTGTGCGGCTATCGCGGGGGCACGGCCGATGACGCGGCCGGGGCTCCTGTTGCCGGGCAATGCCTTCCAGCGTCCTTCAGGCCCGCGCGGCCTTGATTCCAGCCTCATCAGCCCTTTCCTCACTCAGGGGGCCGTGGCGGTGATTCCGGCGGCGACAACGTGCGGGGTGGGCACCCGCTAGTATAAATACAAACACCGCGTGGCGGCACACACACGGGGTGGGCTCCCGATGTTGCAGGAGCATGAGAAGTGCCGCCATAACCCGGGGTGGGCACCCGTGATAAACATAGGCACACCAGCGGCAATGATGCGGGGTGGGCTCCCGCTTTGACTAAGGCAGTTCTCCCACACTCACCAGCCGGGCACAGTCAATTAGAAAGGTAGCGCTCACCAGCTATCGCGCTCTCCTTCCACGGGCAGCTTGAATATAGCGCTCTCTCCCTGCAGACGGCTTGTAAATAGTGCTCTCTCTCTGCAGGGACTGCAGTCCGGGTCCCACGAGGCGCTTTCTGGTTCCTGCGCCCTTGGTTGAGGGTTTCTCAAGGGGGGGAAGTGGAGTTGGTGGCTGAAGGCGGACTAATTAGTCTCTGCCCGTCGTCCCTGGGTTCTCCTCTCGCTGGGCCAGATCAGTGGGTTCGTTCAGGATCCCTCACTCACTTAAAAGGCAGCACCTAAGCCCTGTCACTTTCAGAGGCATAGGTCCCTGACTAAACCCTACTGCCTAAAACTCCTGCGTAGGCTTCTCCAGGTTTGCGTTGCCCCAACTATAGCTTTCCCTCGCCCTGGGGACAGTAGAGGGGGGTAGATAGGCTCAGGGCCCAGCACACAGGCCCATGTTGAGGTTCTGTAGCGATCCGAACCCGTGAATTCGGTATCATAGTACTGACACGATTTTGGTACCAATGAACCGCAAATGATCCATTGTATACGTGACAGTGTTTTCGCTGCGCAACTAGCACGAATTCACTGGAAACTAGGGCATTCTCTCTAAAAGTCACGGCATCCATTTTAGTTACGGCATCCATCTTGTTTCTTGCCCTCACATAGTCAATGAACGGACGATGACCCCGGCAGAGTCACCTTGTTAAGGACACGTAAGCTCGAGCCCGAGAAAGGCTGACGCTGCATGACTAGGCAGAATCAAGCTGCCTCCCTTGCCTGAGGCCAGTCCTGCTATACTGGTTCTCGTGTCCGTTGTCCTGACTGAAAGGCCGAAGACGATTGCCCTGCCCGTTTATGATCCATAAACACCTCTTATCCTACATTTCAATCCTTTGCACCTGGCACTGCTCCTTTCCTTCTGGGCTTTTACAATGGGGAGGTTACGATTTTTATGATGGGGAGGATCGGGCGAAGAATGAAAAACTGTCGAGAGGACCTGATTGAATACCGAAAACCCACAACTAATCATTGTTTGATATTTATTTATTTGTTTGGGATACCGGGTTGGGCATGAGAAATATTCGTGTAATGTTGCCCCGAGACATTTTTCTTGTATTTAAGAAGCGACCCACTTAATGCAATTTGAACAGTCTCGTAGATTCTGCCTCTGTGTGGTTCCTATGATTTCTGTGTCCCTGCAGTAAATAAACCTTGGTCTTTGACGCCGCCATCGAGAAGCCCGTGTCTCTGTTATTTGTGCACCGAGACAGGAGGAACTCAGGGGTCTTTGGGTGTTGTTTCCCTGACACCTCTGGACTCTTAAAAGTCCAGAACCTCAATGTGGCGGTAACCCCTGGCAGCAGGTCCCCTCTCTCTCAGGTCCACCCTCTGACTGAGCACATGGCAGCCCAGCTCAGCCCTTTATACGCCCGTCACCCCACCTTCCAGACAGTGCCAGAAGCTTCTAGAAGCGTCTGGGGAGACTGGCTCTAACAGGCCTAGGGGGAGGGGTAGAGTACCCTGGGTGCCAGGCTTCCCTCCAAAAGCTGGGGTTGCTGGGAAATAACAACCAGACTGGTAACCCAGCTCAGTCAAACGGCGCAACCACACAGCTTTGGCATCCATTTTAAAAGTTATATGTTTAAAATGGGGAAACTCAGTCTGCGTCCTTTATCGCACAGCATTCAATCTTCGCATTTACACATCATGCGATTTCCCAGAAAAGCGCAACATTTAGGGAAAAAGGGCCAAGTCCAACAGGCATCCTTTAACTAAAACTTCCTGGTGAGGAATCAACTCAAAAAGTGCAAGTGCATTAAGTGCAACATATAAACTTAATATGACAGTCCACTAATTTCCTTGTTAATTTATCTTAAGTATAAAACTAGTATAGTAACAGTATTGCAATAGTAGTACATAAGGTGCAAGTGCAAAGCTTATGTATTAACAATATTCCAAGTAATATACACTAAAATTTCAAACCTTCCTTTGCTCTTATTAAACCTACAGCAAACAAGTACCTACTGACGCTAAAAACAACCTTTTGAGAGGTATCAGTTCTCAAAATTCTTGCTGCCTCAGAGCATGACCTAATTCCCAATGTCCGACAAATGGGTTTAATCCATTTCCTTCTGGATTTTACGTAAACTGGGCAGAAAAATATTAAATGTAAGTAATTTTCTCTTGCACCAGATTGGCACAATGCACAGCACTCAGTATTTTCCTCCCCTTGTTTGCAAGCTCATTTCGATGTGTTTGAATTAATATGGAGGACTCCGTATCGAAATTTCATGTATAGGGATTTGGCTAACTGTGGCTGCACCTCGTCCAGAAATGGCTCAAAACTCCAAGTTTGTTTCAGTAAGAGGAACCGTGTTGTTAGTGTACCAATGGCTGCGCTATGAGACGCACTAACTTGAATATAGGCCCAAAAAGTTGATTTTAATATTTTCTTAGAAACCATAGACAATTGAGCAGGCTCCTCCCAAAAATGCTTCAGCCCTATTTTATTGAACCAACAGTGAACATGCTTGAACCACAGTAAACTTCTACCGTGGCTGAGCCTTAGGATTTCCTCTAGCTTTCTTTATAATGCACGCGCTCTGCTTTAGACCACAGCCGCACCCAGAACAATAATGGTCTTAAAATTGCCTGGTGATCCATACGGCGTACATTTAAGTCCATTACAATAGGTATTAGTGGTATATGCATAGGAAGGCGTAATAATTTCCTAAAAAACGTATTTTCTCCTACCATAAAAGTATTATTGCATGAAGGCCCCCATAATTCTGCCCCATAAAGGGATGCCGATTGTGCCCTATACTTATATACCTCAAGAGCAGGGGATACCGCTTTAGACATACTACTCTCATGTTTCTTTACTATTGGTAGAGAGTTTTGGAGTAAAATGATCTTGCTTTTCTCCAATTGTGGTTTCCAAGATATTTTAGTGGCCAAGGTTATACCTAAATGGTTAAAATTATGCACACATTCTAGCCTCTGGTTTTTAAATTCCTTTTAAAAGACTTGTGAGGATTAATTGCCATATATTTTGTTTTGCTAGAATCTATTTCCAGGCCCATAATCTCACAATAAGCACCAAAGGTATATATTGAGCATTGTAAATCTTTTGGAGTTTGGGATATTAAAATGGTACCATTTGTTAAGGATTTCAAGAGGAGGTTTCTAGGGATGAGTTCGAAAGCGGCCTTTCAGTCAACAAAGGCGATGTACAGATGACCCCTCTTAAAAACTGTATATTTCCAACTCATGCAAAGGAATCTAAACACCTGGTCAATAGTGCTGGTTTTGGCTCTAAAGCCAGCCTGATATTTTGATAGAATACTGTACTCCTCAATCCAATCATTTAATTTTATTAAAATTTGTCGGGCATATATTTTTTGTAAAACATCTAATGAACTAATCGGTCGATAATGCGAAGGGTCTTGGCGATTACCTTTTTTTAAAATTGTTGTAATTTCAGCCCCTTTCCATGATTCCGGTAATAATGCACCCGAGGCGACTGAATTGCATAAAAAGTTGACATAAGAGCCCCAAACCTCTTTATCGTGCCTCAGTAAATCTCCTGGTATCTGGTCTGGACCAGGTGCTTTTCCCGGTTTTACTGCATCCATGGCAGACAGAGTAACTTCCAAACTAAAGTATCATGGGGCTATAGTTGGACTTGTTACATAATCTTGCATCTCAAATTCTTTATCACTCAATGTTCAACTATTCTATGCTCCCACATGTCTTCCGATAAAAATGGTACCTCACTTGTGTGGGTAGGCCTAGTGCCCACATCAGGAAACGGGCCAAGCTACAACATGGACTCTTCCCAATTTTCCACTGAAAATGAATCCTCTATTACCAACAAGGATATCTGTGGATTTTGGGCACTAGCTCGGCCAGTACCAAGGGAAACCTAGCAATTTGCACCTTTTTAAAAAATAGACACCTGGGGGAAATCCAATGTGGGGTGATTTGCGTGGCTCTCATCAGGTTTTTTCATCCAGAATCCATTGCAAACCTCAAACATTGACAAGAAAAACATATTTCCCTAATTTCTGCAATGGAATGTTCTGGAATCTGCAGGGGAGCCACAAACTTCCCTCCATCCAGCATTTCCCAAGTCCTGTGATATAAATTGGCCCTGTCTTGTGTGGGTAGGCCTAGTGTCCAAGACAGCGTATGGTCCCAAACAAAACATGAATACATCACATTTTTCCACTCAGAACAGACCATTTTTTTAAAAAATGGCTAGCTGTGGATTTTGGGTCCTAGCTCACCTGGCACCAGAGAAAACTAGCAAACTTGCACACTTTGTAAAGTCAGATACCTAAGGGAATCCAGGGTGGGCTGACGTGTATGGCTCACACCAGATTTGTTTTTACACAGAATCCTTTGTAAACCTCAAACTTTGGCTACAAAAACAGATTCTCCTCACATTTCTTTGATGGAAAGTTCTGGAATCCGTGGAGAGCCTCAAACTTCCTTCCAACCTCCATTCCCACAGGTCTTCGGATGTAAATGATACCTCACTTGTGAGGGTAGGCCCAGTGCCCAAGGCAGGAAACGACCCAAAACGCAACATGGATACACCACATTTTCCACTCAACACAGATCCTTTTTTGGAAAGTGGGTAGTTGTGAATTTTGGGGCCTAGATACCTACAGAAACCTAGCAAACGTGCACATATTTGAAAACTAGATACCTGGGGAAATCCAGAGTGGATTACTTGCATGGCTCTCACTGGACTTTTTTGCCCAGAATCCTTTGCACACCTCAAATTTTGACCAAAAAACAACACATTTTACTCACATTTCTGTCAAGGAAAGTTCTGGAATCTGTGGAGAGCCCCAAATATCCTTCCACCCAGTATTTCCACAAGTCTCCCGATAAAAATGGTACCTCACTTGTGTGGGTAGGCCTAGTGTATGCAACAGGAAATCGCCCAAAAACAATATGCATACATATATATATAAAACTGACCCTTTTTTTGCAAAGTGGGTGCTGTTGAGTTTGGGTCCTAGCTCAGCCGGGACGTAGAAAAACCTAGCAAACCTGTGCATTTTTCGAAATTTGACACCGGGGGGGGCATGGTGTGGAGACTTGCAGAGCTCTCACCAGGTTTCTTTATCCAGAATCCCTGTGCTAATCTCAAACTTTAACTAAAAAAACACATTTTCCTCACATTTCTGTGATGGAAAGTTCTGGAATCTGTGGGGAGCCACACACGTCCTTTTACCCAGCATTCCCCCGAGTCTCTTGATTACATTTCTACTACCTTTCAATAAACCATCTTCGTTAACATTCTGAGCATTACCGAACGCATACCTAGTGAATTTTTACTAATGACTGAGGAAGACGGGTATTTTATACACCTTTAGCGCACTCACAGGGTAAATCCAACTCCTTCCATTTTTTGGATGTAAGTTGGGGGTGTCTGAAAATGCCTTCCGAGGCTCACATGTCTTGAACTGATTGAGCATAACTACCTTTGAAAATAAGACAAACATGCTTGGGAAGACTGCTTAAGGTCCCTAAAGAGCACATCCTAAACTGAGAAGAATGTTTTTGATACATAGGGTAGTCAATGAGAACACAGCATATGTCTCGTCCACCATTATGTGCAGTGCTGTGACTGTAATGCACTTGTCATACGGCAAACTGAACATCTACTTAGGTCTGACTGAGGATAAACATGGCAAGCAGGACATACCACCCATACGTGTAGCATTGGGTGTAGAGTTTTCTGTAATGTATTGTGCATTTGTAAAGCACAAAATCACCCGGGGGGGCATCTTGTCATCGACCCAGGAGCAGCCAGGGCTGGTCCATAGATTTAACTTGTTAAAGAAAAAAAGGTTCAGCTTCTTGTGGAATGCAATCATTTTCCAACTGGCTCACATGTGCAAAGGGGTCATTCCACCCTTTCTGAGCAAATTATTTTTTCCTGATCTGGTGCTGAGCATGCATGGGAAGTATGCAAGTCTTGTTGAGCAAAGATGTCTGGAAGGTTTATAAAATCCTGGGTGGTTTTGAGGTATGCTGGGCCAGTGCTTTTCTAAGGCTTTGAATGGGTGTGTTAGGAGTATGAAAAGAGCTGTGGATGGGGATCCACTGAAGCTGTTTGAGATGCAAGGTGTGTGCCTGGTGAGAGGTTGAGGTAGAAGTCTGCCTGCTGCGTTCTGTATGGTTTGGAGTCATTTGCTTAGTTGAGTGAGGGAGTAATTCAGTATTGCGAAGGTATGACGCCGATGGGGTTGAGTCTGTTGGTGCAGATGAAGTGAAGCCATGTGTATCTGTGTATTACCTTGACTATCTGCCTTTTACCTATGCGATATTGCTGTGAAAGCACACCTAGTCTTAGCTTATCCTATCCGTTCATGTCTCTGCCCCTTTCAAAGTCTTGTATACTTGAACAGTGAACCTTTACTTGCGCCTTCCGTTGCTAACTACTTGATGCTCAAAAAAAGTCTTTTATGCACCTTTAGCACACTCACTGGGCTAAATCAAACTCCTTCTAGTTTGTGAATGCAAGTTGCGGGTGTCTGAGACTGCCATGCAAGGCACACAGTCTTCGAACTAGGTGAGCATATCTATCTTTGAAACTACCGTGCTTTGAGAAGCGTACCTGAGGTCCCTAAAGAGCACCTCAAAAACTGGTTAAGACTTTCTGTTTTTGCCACACAAGGTACTCTGTGACAACATGGCTTATGGTCAGTCTACCATTATGTGCAGTGTGGGAACTATCATATATACTTATAATTTGGTGACCAGAACACCTCCCACGTTCTGACGGTGTTAAACAGGCAATAAGCAAGTCCATGATTTCCTCAAGTAGAAGAAAAAAATTAGACGGCTGGTTGCCTAACGAAGTAGTGGCCCATGAAAGGTAGGTATCCATGCACAGCCATTGAAAGATTTATGTTACGGCAGTTCCACCACAGTTAATTTCCCCAAACATCACTTTTGTATGGTACAACATAAAGCAAATAGGAAACTACAGGGCTGGCTGAGATGGGCACTGGGGAGACTAAGCATTTATGCTTTTATGACTTGCTTAATCGAATAAAGCTATCTTGATGATGATGACTAAGCGTGACTCTCCTTCCTCTTTCCTTGCTTAGAGCAGACTCTACAACATCGGCATGGTTGATTCTTTTTTGCTGTTTCAGGAATGCTGTCGGCAAAGTGCTCAAGTAAATCAATATCTAAAAAGAGATGGACATAGTCAATCGCCAAAAAATTGTCTGTATTGCCTTACAACCAGCTTTGCCAGTGAATGCCGTAATATGGGGCTGAACTGAATTGTGAGGCAGCCAAGAGAGCACTCCATCTGTGCTTGTAACCGCACATGCCTGCTCTCTAAGTTGGTTTACCCTGCTACAGTCACTCCCACTGCACAGGCTGTGTTTAAGAAGGGACAGCATGACTGCCATCATCATGTCTCTCAGAAGCATTGGAAGCCGAGTCGTCGGATGGAACTTCGCTGGCAGAAAAATCACTTCCAGATACTGCCCAATTTTCCTTTCCCTCAGGCGCTGTCTCAGTATATGATCCTGCCTTAGAGCTGTCCTCAATAACCCAAGTTAAAGCCTGGGTATTAGTCTAAAACCTTCCTCAATAAATGTTTGTCCCATGTAGAAGGTGGAAGTGTTCTAAATCAGTCTGTGGGTGGGTGTAACTGTGGAATGTGTGTGAAAAAGAGTAAAAGTACTTATCAAAGGGTGGGTGTGTCTGACTGTGAGATGGTGCAAAAGTAGAAAAGGAAAAAACTCTCATCTGATTGATGCAGCATCTCCAAAGACTCTAAAAAAGACAAAGAAAACACAAAGTATTACCTTACCTTGCCGCACACTTCAGAATACAAGGGGTAAGCCCACTCCAGCCACTGTTCATTTAATATAGCACTGACGTGCAGCAAAGAAAATGTTTGGAGTGAGACAACTGAAAAAATCCTTTCTAAGTCAGACAGGGCCAAAAACGAAGCTTGGGCACAACAATAAGTGTTGCCCAGTGTCAAAACAGATGCATAAGGAACCATATGCAAAGCCGAAAGTCTGGCAGCGATCACCAGACCTATTTGCCAGAGCTTGTGTTGTCATGGCTACTACAAACTTAATTGTTGGGGGAGCCTATTGGCCCAAAGAGGGTCGACCCGTGTGTCAGGAGGGCTGGTCCTCTAAAATTTATTTTGGAAATGTATGTTTTCTCAGGGGAAACACACATTTTAAAAAACAATTATATGCCCCAAGGGAGATTGGCCCTTTTGTCAGAAGGGCCAGTCCTCATACACTATACTGCTTTGTTTCCTTCAAAGTTTTGTATAGCGCAAACTCAACCCGAAGTTCTTAGGGCGCTTTAATTGACCAACAGTTACATTACACAAAGTAATTTTCATATTTTTGGCTATGGAGACGTTTGTTTTATCCTGGCATAGGGAGAGGGGGTGCAATCACGCTCGCCAGGGGATGCCAAACATCCCAACAGCCCAAAAATATATGCCCCCAGTGTTCAGCCCATGTGCAAAAAGGGCCAACCCCCATAGGTATGGTTTTTATTGGCCCTTGTACCAGGGAATCTGAGCCCCCCAAGACAAATCCCTGGTGTCTAGTGGTATTCCTGCTTGTGGATCATGGCATGACCGCGATCCACGAGCAGAAATAGGTTTGCAGAAGGCATGGCAGGAAAGTGGAGACTCTCAACCTTTCCAACTATGCCTCCTGCAAACATAGGGAGACATCCTGGGTAGGGAAACTATCACTGTACACAGGAGCAATGCTCCTACCTGCTGTTACTCTACTCCAGTGGGGGTTTGTGATATCAGCACAAAATGGATGTGCAATGGTTGGGGTCCTAAGCGGAAGGGATTCCGCATCTACCCCACACTTGACCAATATTTCAGGAAGCTCAAGTGCAAACACTGGATGTTTCTTTAAATCCCTCCCCATTGTTGGCCAATTGCCAACAGATGTACTGGGAAGGGATAGCAGCCATTAGTCTTTGGCCGACGGCCACACTAAAGGTGTTAATGTGGTCATAATGGACTGAAGTCTTACTCAACTTGCCAGCTCCATGCAAAAGTGAAATAGGTTTATAGCTATTGAATGATGGATGGTAACCTTTCTTAAGTATGAGTATAATTAAGGAAAGCTATCAAGAGAGCACTGTAAATCCTTTTTAGAGTGGTGCAGCCCATATGTCGGGATTGTAAGTGAAAACATCCATGAGGTCTACATCAGTCTGCCCCGTGGATTGTTTCTTTTCATAGCCCTGATACCATGTGGTGTACATCACTAAGCAATGATATTCCGGATATTCTGAGGTAGAGTGGAATGTGGATTGCTAGGGGGTTTATAAGATGCAGAGGAAGTTGAGTGAAGAGAGCATCTGTGGAGGAAGCACACCTGTCTGTGGATGGAGCATTTGTGAAGAAACAAACTATACTTCATTGCTACATATATGTGAATGGGTGATCCTTATAATATTGGCAAAAAGCAAAAACATAGACAAACTCAAGACTCTTTTACACAGCACTTAAAGAGGTACTGAGATTTGGTTTATTATTATATTAAAAGTTTAGTGCCACCTATCACAAGCATTTTTAAAGAAATAAACTATACTTCCTGCTACATTTATGTGAACGTGTGATTATTTATTATACATTAATCACTTAATCTGTGGCAAAAGGAGCTAATATTTGTAAAGCTGATGTGTTATGTTTGTGTTATGTTCTGTTATGTTATTGGTTATTGGTGCTTATCACCCATGAAGCTATCCAGGAGCTATGTAGCCAGTGTGTGAGGCCAGCCCTGGAGGGCATACTCAAAGTCCCAGTTCTTCAGCTACTTGTGGAAGTCAAGAAGAGAGGAGGAATCTCTGATGTGTTGTTTGAGGCTATTCCAGGATTTAGGAGCCAGGCATGAGAAGGCGCGACCCCCTGCTTTGCTTTTGTGTATGCGTAGGGTTGTGTGCTAGAGAGAAACCAGCAGAGTGGAGGTGTTTAGAGGGTTGGTGGAAAAGTATGTGGCTAGTTAGGTAGGCAGGACCTGTGCCATTGAGTGCTTGGTAGGTGTTAATGAGGAGTTTAAAGTGTGCCAGCGTGTGCATCGAGAGCTGTGGAATTCCCTAAGGTGTGGTCTCGGTGTGAGAGGTTGAAGACCAGTCTGACTACTGTGTTTTGGATGTTCTGCAGCCTTCTTCTTGTTGTTGTTTTCCCTGTACACAGGGTGTTTTCATAGTGTAGTCTGCTGGTGAAGAGGGCTTGGGTGATTGTTTCCTTGTGTTGTTCGGTACCTACTTGAAGATTTTCTTTATCATCCTTAGTGTAATGAAGCAGGCTGAGCCACCTGTAAGCAGGGTATGGAGATAGGTCAGAGGTCTGAGAGCCACCAGGTGGAGTCCTAAGGTGAGTCATTTATTTTTCTCGAACACCACCTCTTCAGTCTTGTCGTAGTTCAGTTTGAGGCAAATGGATTTCATCTCAGTGGCCCCTTCAGTCAAACGTGTGGTGAATTGGTTCCTGATCTTGGGTGTTTTGTCTGAGAGGGATTGTGTGTCATTGGCGTATGTGATGTTGTTTATGTTGTCAGTCCATGTGATGTTGGCCAGTGGAGTGATGAAGATATTGAAGAGCATTGGGCTGAGCAAGGATCCCTGTGGGACTCCGCAGATGAGTTCCCATGTATCAGAAGAGTAGGGAGCCATGTTGAGTGTTTGGGTTCTTTCAGTGAGGAAGCAGCAGATCCATAAGAGGGCATGTTCCTGGATACTTGCTTTGAGAAGTCATCTGATCAGAATGGGTTGGGAGATGGCATTGAAGACTACATACAGGTTTAGGGCAGGGGTGTCCAACCTTCTCTGTAGTGAGAACTAATTCTGATCAGAGAAAATCACAGTGAGCTACTTAAGGCTATGTGACTCGAGCATTTTTACCAGATACCTCTAGGCCCAGCTTCACTGACTTTAAGCCTAATGTCCATAGAGCCAGTGTATGGGTGACTGCGAACCTGTGTCATATGTACTTGAGGTACAAGACATACCTCTCACCATATGTGGCACTGCTACATGTATAGCAAACACAAGGAGATGATGGACGGAGCGCTGAAACGTTTCAGAAACTCATCCCCAGTCACAGATCTGTGTTGAATTCATCATCTTTCTTAAGCTCACTTCGCCACCCCAGTTCAGACACAGCTATATGCAAATCAGTCTTGACCCTGTGCCTCATGGGAACAGTGCAGCCTGAACTGCCAAGCCATGTCTTCCCTGGACCTGAAACAAGCATCTTGGGACCGGTTACATGTATAACACAAACATACAACACACAATCAAGGAGAGTGGAAGAGAATTAAGTGAAATTTACGATCTCAACGTGGAGTTTTCGTAGGACCTTCAACAGTGATATTCAGTCAGTGGTATATTGTTCACTGAAAGTGACATCATTGGGTCTAATCCTCCACTAAGATGAGATGTCTCTCCTGTCAGAGATATTTGTGGGATCCTTTCTGTAAAAACTTAGTTGAGATTGCCTACTATCCGATAACACTTTTTTTCATTTATTTAGAGCAGGTGTCTTCAAGCAGTAGATCATGAGCTACCAGTAGCTTGTAGGTACATTCCGAGTAGCTCACAGCCTGAGTTCATTTTTAAAAAAGCACAGGATCACATTTTCATTTTAAAGCTTAGATAGGGCTCTATTTATTTTACATTATTATTACAATTATCAATCTGCAGATATCAAGCCTGATAATGAGCAGTATTCAATCCATTTTATGACCCAGGTTGGAGCACACAGGTAAAGAACAGACACATTGAGGTATTTAATTCTTAAATAAAAGTCCTTGTCAACCCAATATCAGATCATGAGAACAAAATGATGTTTCTGAATGCTTTTAATTGGGAGACAATTAAAGTTAAAGTTAATTTAATGATTAAGTTAGCTCTTAATTTTAATGTTCTCAAATTTGAAAGTGTTGCATATACAAGCAGCAGGCCTCTTGCCATATTTATTATTGAAAAAGCCAGCAATTTTTTTTTGCTTCAAATCTTTTTTATTGAAAATACAAATCAAAACAGTACAACAATCAAAATATCATCAAGAGGAAGAAAGTAGAAAAAAGGAAAAAAGAGAAAGAGAAAGAGAAGACCAGAGAAGGAGAGGAAAGGCAAGGGCGCATCATTAACAATTCCAGAATATCAGCAAATGAAAACAAAGAAGGCAAAGCAATGGCACGTTACAAAGCTGTCATTTCTAAAGGACATTACACTGGGAGAAAAAAAGGCATCCAACATGTGAGGAGGAACTATGTGGTGATGGGCCCCGTTAGGAGAAAGGAGTTACTTGAAGTGTAGGCGGGGTGAACGAGATGTCCCACAGCAAGGAACAGAGCCCCTGTGAGTGGAGGAACCCAGTGTGGAGAAGGACCCAAGGTAAGTTATGGCAACGCACAGGGCTAGTACCATGCAGAGGGCAGATTAAGCAGTATCCCTATTGGGCCCCCAGAGTCTGTCCGCGTCAGAGGGGAGTATGTTGTCCTCAACGAGGTGTAAAGCCTGAAGCCTCGGGGGCTGGAGATGGGCGTGATCGAGCTTGCAAAAATCTTCTATCAATGGTTGCCAAGTTTTCGTGAATTTGGTGTCGCGGAACTGTAGCCGCACTGTGAGTAGCTCCATTGCCATGGTATGCCACAAACAGGTGAACCAAACATTCACTGGGGGTGCTTCAGCCTTCTTCCAGTATAATTCTATTGTTTGTTTAGCTGCGCCAAGCATGTGTAAAATTCGGTGCCAGTCCTTGTGTGTCATGGCGAGTAGGTTCGCAGGTTTAAGGCCTAAGATGAATGTGGTTGGGGTTTTGGGCAGTGGGTAGCCAATCACCTGTTTAATGTGACTAAGGACCTCTTTACAGTAAGCGGTCAATAGCGTGCAATGCCACCAAATGTGGAGAAAATTCCCAGTGGCACTCGTACAGCACCAGCAAACAGGGGAGGAATTGGGGAACATTTTGTGCAACTTATGGGAAGTGTAATACCATTATTCCATGATATTATATATGCGGATTCCCACTTAGAAATGCTGTGTTAAACCCTTGGGATGTCGCGCCATAATTGCTCCTATTGTTTAGGCATGATTTCATCAGAGGTGCCGTGCTGCCATCATGGCTGATATGTATGAGGATTGAGGAGTAGGTTAGGGTGCATGTTGAAGGACTTGATATGTGTAAGATATCAGACCCCTGGATTCATCATATGAACGCACCAGCCGTTTGAAGGTGGTGAAGGACGAGTGGCTCCCTGAGTGGAAGACGACGCTTCTACCCAGTGCTGAAGTTGGAGATATTGTAATCTAGCCCCCTGGGAGAACTGGAAGTCCCGTTTGCATTGTTCGAAGGATTTAAAGATGTCTCCCTCAAAAAGGTCCTGGAGCGTCCGGCACCTCCCTTCTGACCAGGCCAGGAAAGAGTGTGGATGTAGAGCAGGTGGAAAGTGTGAGTTGCGAGCAATGGGAGTGTGAGGTGACGGGAAGGAAGTGAGGCCCCTGGATAGCGCCAGCTTGTCTCAAATATCCAGCACAGTTTTTGATTGTATGGCCATAAAAGCGTTGCGCGGTCGTGCCTCTCGTGAAAGCCAGGCAAAATCCCATATGGGTTGGTGAGCCACCTCCCTATCCATATGGAACCAACCCTTCTCGCTCTCCCGTGCAACCCATTCCGAAATAAAACTGAGATGTGAGGCCCAGTAATACTCCAGTAAGTTGGGACAAGCAATTCCCCCCTGTCCCGAGGTAGCATAAGTATTTTATTAGAAAAGCGTGGCCGCTGCCCTCCCGAGATAAAGTTAGTAAGCTTGTGCTGGAGGTTCTGGATCTGGTGTTGGGGAAAAGGCGTGGGCAGAGTTAAGAATAAATATAATATTTTCGGCAGCACTGACATTTTAACTGCATTCAGACGCCCCAGCCACGAGATAGGGAGAGATTTCCACATTCGTAGATCCTCCAAAACGGCCATTTTACATTCCTGCCAATTGGCTTGTGACCACTTGTTAAGGTTAGGAGTTAAGTTAAGGCCAAGGTACCGAATGGAGTGTGAGGCCCATTGATATGGAACAAGGGACTGAAGCACCGGATTCTCGGAACAGGGATTGTAAGATTCAAAGTCCACAAATTTCCATGATTGATTTTTAGACCTGAGGCACTTTCAAAAGACTGAAGCAATGTATGAAGGGCGGGCAAAGAGGAACGTGGTTGTGACAATGTAAGAAGGAGATCGTCCGCAAACAAGGCGATTTTGTGGTCCACTCCTCCATGAACAATGCCTGTAATGTCAGGGGACTGGCGGATCAGGATGGCAAGAGGTTCTACGACAAGAGCAAATAACAGGGGAGATAAGGGGGGATCCCTGCCGGGTGCCCCTGTAAACATGGATAGGACCCACAAGTTGGCCATTGACCCGGACTTGGGCTTGAGGTGAAAGGTAAGGCGCCATGATCCTGGCAATTATCTGAGGTCACAGCCCTATCTTATGTAAGACGGTCCATAGGAAGGCCCAGCCTACTCTGTCAAATGCTTTTTCAGCATCGAGTGACAATAATCATGCGGGTATGTTCCAGTGGTGGGCCTTCCCGACTAAGTGAGCGATGCACCACACATTATCCGCACCCTGCCGGTGATGAATGAAGACAACCTGATCAGGCTCGATAAGCCCAGGCAGATGTGGATCAAGACGCTTGGCCAGAATTTTAGTGTAGAGTTTGTGATCCGTGTTTAAAAGCACGATGGGGCGAAAAGAGGAGCACAACGTGGGATCCTTCCCTGGTTTAGCGAGCAGTGCGATCTCGGCGAGCGCCATAGAAGTGGTGGGTCCTCCAGCATCCGAAAAGGAATTAAAAAGGCGAAGCAGATATTCTTGTATCTGCAGGAGTAAAGTACGATAGAAAGAGACCGGAAGACCATCCGGGCCCGGAGATTTACCGAGGGATAGGTCCTTCAGCGCAGTAATTTCGTCTAGTGTAAGTGGATCTTCAAGAAGTTGCACGTGATACCCATCAATCGGAGTCCATCTACATTCCCCCATTACTGCTTGAATCTGATCAGAATTAGTGAAGCGTAAAGAGAAGTGTAATAATCGTGGAAGGCTTTTAGCTTGGCGGTTTCAGTGGTAGCCCATGTGCCATCGTCTAGTTAAATTTTTGCAATGTGAGGCTTTGCTACCCGCTTCTGAAGGCGACTCGCTAGGACTGTTCCCACCTTGTCCCCCCCTTCATAGTATTGTTGCTTTAATGCCAATAGGACGAGTTTTGCCTTATTAGTCTTATGAGCCGGTAGCTGGCCACGAAGCATGGCCAGGCGTCGCTTAGTAAGAGCCAGAGTATGTCCCTGGTCTAGTTTTTACGGTGTTTTAATGTCCCAGGACAAGTTGTCCTTGAACAAACGAGCCTCCCAAGTCCAAGCTATCGCAATGGAGGTTATGTGACCCCGAATTGTGGCTTTAAAGGCATCCCGAACCACGGGGAAAGGTGTTTCTGGTAGATCATTGGATGAAAAATAGGACAGGATAGCATCACGGATCTCAGCAACATCTACTGGGTCCCGGAGGACATGGGGGGTAGTCTCCAGCGAGGTGAGTGACGTGAGTGAGATGTGCGATCTTGTAGCAGAAGCTCCACATGTGCCTGGTCTGAAATGGAAATATCGGACATAGAAGCCGAGAAAACATCACGTACCAGGGAGTGGGGAACAAATAGCTAATCAATGCCGGAGTAGGAGCGATGAACATGGGAATAATAAGAATAATCTCGTGTAGCTGGGGAGTGATAACACCAAATATAGAGCAATCCCAATTCAGTTAGCTGTTTCTTTAAGGAAGCAGACATGGCCCCAGCCCCATGAAACGTACCAGTACTAATCCCGCATCCCACACCATATTGAAGGTACCCCCCCTAAAATGAGCTGATGATCGTCATGTGTTATCTGTTCCCGTAGGAGTTCGCTGACGAATAGATCCTGTGCTTTATTGGGAGCATAAATATTGCAGAGAGTGAATGTCTGTACCCCAACCTGGACCTCTAGTTTAAGAAATCTGCCATTTTGCCATGGATCACTCTGGCAGCCCCCTGTTGGATGCCCGCCCTGCAGAGAATAGCCCCCCCAGCCCTTTTTGTAGGCGCAGATGCCCAGCATTGAAAGGGATATTTAGGGTGGGCCTTACGGGAAGTATCCGCCTTTAACAGATGAGTCTCCTGTAAGAAGATATTGTCTGGGATCTGTTGCAGTGAATAGCGTCAAATTTGACGACTTTTGTCAGGAGAGTTAAGACCCTTTACATTAAGAGAAAGGAGTTTCAAACAGGGTACAGAAGTCATGGTATAAGCTGATTACATCCAACAGCCATCAAATGTGGTGAGACCAAGATATAGCGCAGAGCCCCCTATCCTCACCCCATCAAACGACCATGAAAAGTGAACACAGCCAGAATGTATCTCAAATCAATACCCAGCATGATATAGGAGGAAGTCGATACACAAATTAACAGCCATCAGCCGAGAAATGTCACACTCCCAGTAGCAAGGCCCTCCCTCCCTCCAGACAGGGAAAAAAGGACAAGGAGAAAAGAAGGGAAAAAAAAGGAAAAGGGAAAGGGAAAGGGAAAGCAAAGTTTTGAGATTGAACAATGGCCAACATGGCCAACAATTCCTATTACAGTCTAGGAGCAGGCTAGGCTCAGTAGCACAAGCCATCCCAGAGATGTCACTCTCTTAGGAATAGAAAGGGGGGCAAGTCTCGGGAAATCAGCTCCACATGCTTAGGCAGCTGCCACGGTCTGAGCGCTCCAGCCCATTGTGGTTTCACAGGTTCTCGATCCAAAGGGGGCAGATGTGAAGGGCTAGGCTGCGGAGAGGAAGTTGGGAGGCGAAGAAGTTGAGTGGCCTCCTGGAGGGATCACAGCCCGCGGCGTTTGGATTCCCATTGAAAGATAAGCGCAAAGGGATGGCCCCACTGGTACTGGATGCCCAGCTCATGAAGCTTTTCTGTGACGGGTTTGACGTCCCTGCGGCGACGAAGAATCGTGGGAGCAAGGTCCTGGTAGAGCTGGATGGGGGAACCCTTGTAGGTTAACTCCGATTCGGAACGTGCTGCCTTTAAGATGGCCTCCTTCTCCGTGAAAAAGTGGACCCTGGTTAATATGTCGGGAACCAGACCAGAGCGCCCAGAGGGCACAGCCACAGAGTGAGACCTATCAAGTGCAGGTGGAGAGGCATCATCATCCCCGCTAATCTCATGGAGCAACTCCGCAACAAAAGTCACAGTGTCAGAGCCTTCTGCCCCCCCGTCGGAACACCCCTCAGGTGCAAGTTATTATGGCGGCTCCGGTTTTCTAAGTTCTCCTGGTTAATTTGGAGCTCAATATGTTGTTCCTCCAGGAGGGCTAATCGTTTCCAAAGTTTTCTTGGTCTTCCGTGCGAGCATCGACAGTCTTCTCGAGATCGTCCACTCTCTCTCCAATTTCTGTGACGTCTTTCCTGAGTTCCTTGATGCAGGTTTGAACCTCAGTTCTAAGTGATCCAATTTCGGACTTAATTTCTTGCAAAACGTTGGCCATGAAGGATTGAGTAAGAGGATCGGAGGGGCCCTCTGTCGAAGATGCCATAGCCACAGTGGGTGAAGAGCCAGGTTTGTTTCACAGAGCCGTCACAGGATTGTCTCTCGGGGGTGCAGCGATTTCTTTTCCAGCTTTAGAGTGGGCATGACCCCTCAAGCACCAACGCACCGGATGGAGAGCCAAGTTGAAGGAATAAAGCAGGAGGCTGAGTACATCTCCCAGTAGAGAGTTAGGAGCTGCCATAGTGTAGGGGAGTAGGGCGATCTGCCATGAAAGGGAGAGGGGCAGCAGCTTGTCCCCGCAGCGTCCAAGGCCCCCCCGAGTTCCTCTCTTCTGAGCTGCACGAAAGGCCAGAAGTCATAGGCAGGATGGGGAAAGAGCCTAGTAGAACCCCAGCAATCACATATGGAGCCCCGCAGGGATCAGGGCCAGGCACACAGCAGGGGGAGAGGCCCGTGGTGGGAGTGCGCCGGGAATGGCACCACAGTATATCACACAAAAAGGTAGCCCGCTCTGTATCAGGCCTACACTTCAGGTCTCCAGGACGCCGGAACCAGGAAAGGAGAACCAGGGGTGCCCACAGTAGTCGTGCGCTAGCCAGAAGATGGGGGCTCCGGTATGAGAGAGGCGTGGCCCAACAGAGTCTCAGGACCTTAGGCGGTCACATCCGATAGGGGATGCTCCTCCAACGAGTCCCTAGGGGTAAGAGACCAGGGAGATAGCAGAGACAGTCCAGGACCCACGTCCAGTATGTACCCTCAGCAGTATGAGGTAGCGGGACCCAGGAGAGAAGCCTGGCATGGATAGCCACTCACCTAGTCCCACCCCTCTTCACGACATGTGGCACAGCATCACAGAACCTCCAGGGCACCAGCGATGGAGTGGAGAGTCAGCTAGGGGCTCCACAGCACAGTCTCCTGCACCGCACAGAGAGGCACAAGATGGCGGCAATCTCAGCACCCACAGTGCGACACACCTTCTGCGCTCCAAGGTAGCGAGTGCAATTCGCCACACCTCCGCTCCGATCTTCAGGTGGTCTGGCGAAGCTCCCCGGTGTGCCACTGCGTACCAGAAGGAGACCCTCACTTGCCGCGCCCTCTCCGGAGTAGGAGGGAGTCAAGATGGCGGCTGCGAGCTCCCGGGCCAGGCCCCGACACCAAAACTGCCAAGAACATAGCCACCAGCACCCAAAGAGGCGGGCCGGGCAGGCAGAGGATTCCCTGATGCCTCCAATGCCCAGGCGGTCCGAGCAGTGTCGCTGGTAATGCCCTGATGCCGCGATAAATGCTTCAGAAGGCAGCGTCTGACCGGAGCTCCCCTGGCGTGCGTCTCACTCCATGCATAGCAAGACCACGCCCCCCAGCAATTTTTTTTAAATGGGAGCAATTTAAAGTGAGGAAAAAAAATTCTATGAAAAATGAAGCCTTAATGTCCACTTTCAACCAGGCCAATTACATCTGTGGGCCTTATTTTGATGTCAGTCGGGCATCCTTAAATCACAGGTTAAAAAAATGATGATGTGTTTTGGTCAAGTAGGACATCTCTCTATGCAACCGAATCTGAAATACAGAAAACTGCAAGCCCTTCACCCACCTATGGAACCCTGACAGTCCGCCCTAAAGGCAAGGACACATTGTCCAAAAGACTCTCTAAGTGAGAGAGAATTCAGATAATCAGGGAAAATTTCCTGTGTGATCCTAACGAGAGATTCGAAAATCTACCAGTGGTCCTGACAAAAGCCAATGAGCCAAGAGGGCACAAGTATGGCTGAAACATGGTGACCAGATGCTGTTTTTTTATATAGATGTGTGGGACACCATAATAATTCCCAGAACGCATTATCACGTCTTTAAACTTGCCACTATCACTAGTAATCTCTAAATATATGCAAGAAGTATATTGGGATTGTAGGCAATTTTAACTTTGTACTTCAGTGAACAAAATACCACTGGCTGAACATCACTGTTGAGCATCCTCCAGTAAACCCAGTTTGAGATCCTGAATTTCACGTTTTTCTCTTCCACTCTCCTTGATGGTGTGTTGTATTACAAGGAAAGCTGCGTGGATTTTTGAATAACACAAACATAGAACCATTTTTATTTAAATGGGAGAAATTTAAAGTGCAGGAAAATGCTCTCCAAAAATGTTCATAATATGGAAAAAATGTCTTCACTTTAAATTCTCCTGCTTAAAATAATGGCTCTATTTTCCAGTTATAAATATGGCACCATTTCTACAAGCCTCTGTGAGCAAGCTGCCTACTGCATGTAAAGGAAACTCTTTAAAATGGGAGAAAATTAATCTGAAGAGTTAACTTTATGTTTATGGGGATTCCATAAAACTCATCATTTAAAGTTTCTCCCGTTTTAAAGTTTCATATTTACAAACAGCAGGCATCTTGGTCCCAGTGCCTTTTCGACACAGTACTATACTTTTCACAGAGAAATACAGCCATTTGTTTAAATGGGAGAAATTTAAAGTGCAGAAATATGCTTCTTAAATTATACAGGGTCTCATTATGATGACGGTCAGAGTTTCTTCCGACTGCCACCGTCTCGGTGTGTGCACCACCTGATCACATATCAACAGTTTGACACATCGAATTAGGATGCAAACTCCCATTTCTTTATGGGAGCTTTTGTGTTGGGCAGAAACCGCCCATAGCACAAGCTCCAATAGTGAAATTGGAGTTTGTCTAAATCCCTGCACCGTGTGGCAGGCACTCACATGGTGCAGGGATTTTCAGGGTGGCATCTTAGATGCCACCACTGGCCCCAACCAGAGGGTCAGGGGGAAAGGGGCCCTGCTGACGGCCCCTAAAGTCACTTTCCTAGGAAAGGCCGACACGGAAAGGCCTTTATGCAAGAAGTATTTTGGGATACCTTTGGCCACCCAGCTGTAATCCACAGCTGGGTGAAGAAATGACACAGACTCCCTGTGCCTGAGTGAGCATTAAAACAGCCCGCTCAGGCCAATCATCGTGCTGCTTTCATGTAGCATGAGAGCAGTGCGGGGATTAGATGGCGAGTGTCTGATGGTGTCCCAGGGACTGCTGGGAGCAGGAAGCATAGGAGCACTTTGGCGCAAGGAGGCTGGCAGCATTAGGTACATGTTTTTTGATTATTAATTATCTCTCCCCACTGCTACTAAACCGCCCGCCACTTTTTATTGTCAGCAGCCATGGCTGGTCACAATTTGCAACTTCCCACATTAATATTAATTGCGACTCACTATGATTCAGTATTTTATTCATTTATAGGTCTGTTTGCAAATTACCATAGTGATCAAAAAAATATGGGTTGCAAAGTGTAGTAGTAGGAAGATCTATGCCATTTGTCTCACTCCTTTTACCTCTATCTCTCACTCGTTTTCTGCTGCAATTTGGTAACCTGTTACTGAATTAGAATTTGTGTTGGTACAAACAAAAAGGACGTTTGTGGTTGAAAACAGCCCGATTTTAAACCAATTGTGACTGCAAAAAGCCATAGTACAAATGGCTCTTTGTCCTTTATCTTTTACTATAAGTAAACTATGGGGGAACAACCTTTACAACGCAACTTTTACAACGCACTACACTTACAACGCATTTTTTACAACGCAAAATCCATTACAACGCATGACATTACAACGCATGACACTACAACGCATTTTTAAAAACTACCTTTACAACGCATTCCATTACAACGTATACTACCATTACAACGCATACCATTACAACGCATAATATTACACTACACTATCCAACACTTACCCTACTGTTGCACCCCCTGGAGTTAGAATAGTAATGTTTACCCCTATACTATCCAACACTTACCCTACTGTTGCACCCTCTGGAGTTAGAATAGTAATTTTTACCCCTATACTATCCGACACTTACCCTACTGTTGCACCCCCTGGAGTTAGAATAGTAATTTTTACCCCTATACTATCCAACACTTACCCTACTGTTGCACCCCCTGGAGTTAGAATAGTAATTTTTACCCCTATACTATCCAACACTTACCCTACTGTTGCACCCCCTGGAGTTAGAATAGTAATTTTTACCCCTATACTATCCAACACTTACCCTACTGTTGCACCCCCTGGAGTTAGAATAGTAATTTTTACCCCTATACTATCCAACACTTACCCTACTGTTGCACCCCCTGGAGTTAGAATAGTAATTTTTACCCCTATACTATCCAACACTTACCCTACTGTTGCACCCCCTGGAGTTAGAATAGTAATTTTTACCCCTATACTATCCAACACTTACCCTACTGTTGCACCCCCTGGAGTTAGAATAGTAATTTTTACCCCTATACTATCCAACACTTACCCTACTGTTGCACCCCCTGGAGTTAGAATAGTAATTTTTACCCCTATACTATCCAACACTTACCCTACTGTTGCACCCCCTGGAGTTAGAATAGTAATTTTAACCCCTATACTATCCAACACTTTCCCTACTGTTGCACCCCCTGGAGTTAGAATAGTAATTTTTACCCCTATACTATCCAACACTTACCCTACTGTTGCACCCCCTGGAGTTAGAAAAGTAATTTTTACCCCTATACTATCTAATACTTACCTTAAATGCAATTTAATATTATGCGTTGTAATGGTATGCGTTGTAAAGGTAGTATGCGTTGTAATGTAAATGCGTTGTAAAGGTAGTTTTTAAAAATGCGTTGTAGTGTCATGCGTTGTAATGGAATGCGTTGTAATGGATTTTGCGTTGTAAAAAATGCGTTGTAAGTGCATGCGTTGTAAAAGTGTGCGTTGTAACGACATACATCCAAACTATGATCACATAATATAGAGATGTTGGAGAGCAAGATATCAGCTGAGATATGACAATTTGGCATTGGCTAATAACCATTTAGGTTCTTGTCCATTACTGACCAAAACAATAGTCAATTTTTCTCTTCGACTACATTGTATATTTGGTCCCACATAGATTTACAAATTCTTTTTTGCTACTGAAAAGAGTTTTCTATTTGACTCAAAATGCACTCAAGGGCGCAGGACTACCCTTATTTGAGTCTTTTATTGTGTCTAGAAGCCTAATTTTTCAATGAGTGTTGCGCAGGGTATTTGAACAACATATCGAGCTTTATATATTATGACACATAAATATCATCAAAAAATATTGTTACTACAAAAATACAGTAGTACAGAATATCATTATTAAGAATATAGTTTTTTAATAAAAAATATAGGGGCATATTTACAAGAAAATGATGGAGCGTTGAGCTGCAGCAAATTTTGCAGTGCCATGCTCGGCCATTTTCATAAACGCAGGTATGTGCCGTACACACAACAAAATGGTGCACCCCTGTGTTTTCCCTAGCATGGCTCTAAAAAAAGCTGCGTAGCACCAATGCAGACACCCTTGCGCCATAGTGCAAGGGTGCCTGCTTTGAAGGGAATGATTGT
Source organism: Triturus cristatus (assembly GCF_964204655.1). Classification (NCBI taxonomy): domain Eukaryota; kingdom Metazoa; phylum Chordata; class Amphibia; order Caudata; family Salamandridae; genus Triturus; species Triturus cristatus. The sequence continues at coordinate 655,949,320 of NC_140587.1, read as the reverse complement.
TTATGTGCAGGAAGGTGTCCCTTCCTGCACATAAACAATCAATAATGGTGATTTGTTACTTCAGTCTGCAGCACACATAGAAGTAGCAAATCAACATTATTTTATGATAGTGTATGTGCAGGAAGGGACACCTTCCCGCACATAAACAGTCATTAATGGTATTTTGCTCTTTCTATGTGTGCTGCATCTGCAGCACACATAGAAATAGCAAAAACGATGAGAAATAAGAGTATTGCTCCTCGTTGCACCATTCTAATGCTTGCTATTGCATGGCGTTAGTCATTGGCACTGCCTCAGATTTACACCTCCTTGTAAATCTGGGGCAGCACCAAAAAGGAATGGGTGTTGCAGTGGAACACCCACAGCAACACCAATTGCACACCCCTTTCATGACACTTTGTAAATATGGTGCAGGGCATTACGCTATCGGAACGTCAAAAAAGTGATGGTCCGATGGCCAATCCACTTGTAAATATGCCCCATAGTTTTCAAAAATAGTGTTATTAATGTCATTTTCATAAAAATTGTTGTACAAAATGTTGTGTTTTAATTAATTTAATATGTTTGAGGTAATATATTAATTTAGGTGGTGATATTGTTAGAATAATTTATATTTATTTTTTAAATATAGTGGGTAATGTTAAGGTGTTTTTAAATGTAAGAGTCTTTTTCAGGAAGAACTTCAAAGAGCAGAGATTAAGCCATTGTCTGTCCTGAAGCTCTGCTACCATCACCTTAGCTGATTTGTCACTAACAGAACATCATTTGCATTATCTCACCCATTTGTCTACCATAATGTCCAAATCAGGCCACTAGTATTGTTTACATATGTACCGCCTAGTCCCAGACATACCACTGTGACCTTCATGTTCACATTCAATCAAGTTCGTCCTTAGGTCAAAATGGGAATAACTTTATCTCATCTAAGAATTATCCTTTCTTAATGGTATTTATCAGAGATTTTGCGAAGATGTTTGAGTCCAACTTAAAGAACATGTTCAATTGGCCATCCCTCACTCATGCACTGTTGCACCTTCATCAACAATTTATCTTTTTTAATCTCTTTAAATCATGTTTTGTTCTGATACCCCTTTAGACCCATCGCAAGGTTTCTCCATCTCACTCACATTGGTAAATGTAAATGCCATCTCACACTCCAGTTCCTTACGAACATCCACATTCTCAATACTGAAAGGAAGTGTAGGCATGCAGTCAGCATTTAAAAAATATTTCCCTGGCACATATTAAATATGATATTAGAAAGCTTGCAATTAGAACTGAGTTTTACCAATCTAGCTGTCAATGTACTGCAACCATCGGCTAACAAAATGTTGACCAACTGTTTGGAATGAATCTTCATAATTCATTTAATACCCCCTAAAATCATTCTTTAATGTTCCACCCCCCTTCCCCACTATATAAAGTCTCACACAAGGAGCATGACAATCTACTTTTAGCAGATTAAAGGCTCCAATTTGATAATTGCTATAGATAAAGTTCACACACTTCTTGAGAAGAGATCATAATTGCTCCACTTTGGTAGTAGAGTTCTCTATGAACTTAGAATAGAATTCTGTTAACATACGAAAGCGGCCTATTGTTCCTTTGGTGTTGGTGTAGGTGCTTTTATTATAGTTTAAACACGACGGGGTTTGAGTTTTATTCCCATGTTAGTGATCATATGTTCGAAATATTGAACTTCCTGGCTATGGAATTTACGTTTAGAAAGTATCAGTGTAAGACCCTTTCAACGAAGATCTGTTAACATGTTGACCAGATTCTGAACATGTTTGGCCATGTCTTTACCAAACACAAAAAAATCATCTTGCAATGCTAATGACCCTGGAATACCTTCTAGTGTTTCTTTCATCAACTTCTGAAAAAAGAACCCGCACTACATAATCAGAAAGGCAATCTGCAGTATCAAAACAAACCATAAGGGTGTAACAAATGTCATCAAATGCTTAGAACCATCCTCCATAGTACTTAAAGGTATGCACTAGCTAGTTCTAATGTTGAAACAATCAACCAGCTGAAGTGGATACCATCTCATGCTAATTAGGTAAAGGGTGTGATTCCACACAGATTTCTTCGTTGACACTTCATAGAGCTATCCTCAATCCTCTTGACCCTTTGAATGAAATACCGACTGGTGATACTCATGGAGAAAATTCCACAGATTTAATTGAATTTCTTGGGTAATTCTACTAAAATTCCCTTTAGTTTACTTCTGTCTATAAGAGGAATTTTTCATACATGGTGTTGGAGGTTTATTATTCTTCAGAATTATCCAATTTTTGAATAGTTTGTATTCACCCTATTTATCATTAAACCCAGGATTTTTGGTTCGTTTTTAGATTATTTAAAAACTCGCCTGATCCCAAAAAGCAATTAGATCACTGGCTCATTCCATTCATCAAGGTGGCCTTCACAATAAAAATTGAGGAATTAGCTCTAAGGTCTAGTTTAATTCCCATCTCCTCTTGATGAGGCCATTTTAGCAATGATTGTCTGGGTTCAGATTAATGTACCTTTCCTCCGGTACAACCGCAAGTAAATGCAAAATTGATCCAGAAAAAACAGCAAGTTGATCTTCTGACCTATATAACACCAGGAAACACTGCGAGTAAATACCATTTTATGTTTGCCCAATTGTGTTCCACCACATCTCTACCTAAAATGGTAAACCAGGCTCACAAGTCTACAAAGAGAGGGGATTTGGGGTCCACTTTCAGTTCACAAGCAGGAAAAGTTCTATTCGTACGATTTACAGTGTTATGTTCCCTACTCAAAACTAAATTAGGATCATACCAAAAACATGGTTCCATGTACCAAAAACATGGTTCCATGTTTCTTTCCGAATATAGATGCCTGAGGAGAAAAAGAAAATAATTAAAAATTGCTATGACACCTCAAATGTTTCTATGCTAACAACGGAGTCCCTCCAAGTACAATACAACAAATTAACAAACAAAAAAGTAGTTATCAACTCCCATGGTTCAGAAAAAGGAAGAAGAAGGATGACATCTATAGGACTCTATCTTTAGACCCAGTGGTAAAAGCCCAAACTTGAATCATGCAAGTTTCTTGAACTCCTACCTGTCCTGTTTCAGCACAACTCTTTGCACAGTGTGCATATATGTATTGATTTTGTTTTTATCTTAAAAAGAAATAAAACAAAGAAACTATCACCACTTTAAAAGGCTTTTTCCTCTGCAATACAACAACAGATCCCAAACAGGGGCAAGGATGTCTTGGCTACTGAGAGAAGTGATACAGATTCCTGAGATAACTATTGCCCATATGTGCTAACTCATTTTACCACAGATGCAGAATTGCGAAAACCGTTTGATTGAACTGGTCCTATGTCTTTAACTTTTTGGCAAAGATGAGGTTATTTCTGTTCAGACAATACTGTCTCATCCTGATAGTAAGTTCCAGGGATAAGTATCTACTGTCATTTTGTCCTGCAACTCTATCATTCCCCCTCTTTGACTTTCTCCCTTCATCCAATTAACCTCTCCCTATCCCAACCTCAACCTCTTCTCTACGGCACTGCTCTCTGCCCTTTCAACGTCAGCAATAAACAGTGTTTTTGCAAATCATGGTTTAGAAGTCCAAACTTTCCCTGGAGACTAGAGGGCAAGCTATTGTCACCATCGGAGTGTCACTTTTTCTGACACTTAACGTGGCTTAGCGTCATCTTGTAAATATGCCCCTTTCCGCCACAGTCCTCTGCGACAAAGGTGTATGCAATGGGTGTTGCAGTGGTCGTTCCTCAGAAACACCCAGGGCTTTTTGACGCTGCCCCAGATTTACAAGGCTGGGGCAGCGTCATTCTGCAGCACACATAGAAAGAGCAAATTTTCATTATTGATTGTTTATGTGCAGAAAGGCGTGCCTTTTTGCACATAAACAATCGCCCCTGCAGCGCAGGCACCCTTGCAACATGGCAGCAGGGTGCTTACGCTGGTGCTAGGCAGCTTTTTATGCGCTACAGAAAACACAGGGGGAGCCGTATTTTTGTAAACACAGCGCATCGCTGCGTTTTGAAAATGTCAGAGCGCGACATTGCCAAATTTAGCGTAACACCGCACTCTGGCATTTTCTTGTACATATGCCCCAGGGGTTTAGTGATTGTATTTTTTATCTTGATTGAATTTCCCAGGAAGATTTAGTCAGTCTAATGGTTTTACGCAAACTCAGGAGTGCCCGAATTTCAGATGACAAAACTCTGCAAGGTATTAGACCAAAGGTAACGTCAGCTATGTTGTGAGGTTTTAAAATATGACAATTGTAGCAGTGAAACTTCAAACACCCAGAAAGGATTCCCTCTTATTGGGGCCTTCTTACTATTGTACTGCAGTATGCAATGCCGGCATAATAAGGATCTCAAAGTGCAGTGAAGTGGATGAAACTGACTTTTCGAAGCTATGTGAAAATGTAATTTATAAACAAAATGTATGATACAATATAATTTGTAATAGTGTGAGACCAGTTGATGATGAGAAAATTGACATGACAGTGCTGCTCAAAATTACAATAATAAAAAAGTAAACAAATTCATGAACGAATAAACGTGATTAGATCTACTGTGCTAAACGGTGGGGAAATGCTGAGCAATTGACAAACAGACACCCTGTTGTTTAAAAAAAATGCAAAAATATGTTTTCTTATATTGTAGAATTCTGCCTTTTGAAGTTACTCTGGGCTCATTTAAATATTGTTTGTCCTAGTCTGTTTTCAAAATGTGTTTTTCTAGGCGATAGAAAACGTGCATGTATTTTAAGTACAAGCCATCGAACTTTAAAATGGCAGCCTCTCAGGTTAATCCTATAGAATACGAGGCTGGGTTCTATAGGATTAACCTAGATGTAGTTTTCCCTGACATATGTGTAGTTTTCCCTGATCTGATATCCCAGTAGCCACGTATACCTAGAGATCTAATATCAGAGTTTGCTAAGCAAGAAAATACGGTTTCTATCTGAAAGCGAATGCAAAAAGATTCTGCTAATTTTGTTTGCCCTCAATTGTTTTTAACTCAACCTCAACACGGGCTTGGTTTTGCCAAAATCCAAGGTCTCGCAGGAGTGACATCAACTGTAATTTTATATCTCTGACCTCAAAGGTTCTGATGTCACACATACCTGTTTGATGACAAACCTTACGAAATTTCAATAGAACATTCTTTGTTTAAAGTTCAAATTTGCATCGGTTTAAGGAATACTGTTAGATAAATGGCAGTATCGGGTGCCACCTGTGAGTAATGAAAGACGAATAGTAAGCGTTGTTTTATTTCATATAAATTTATTTCATATTTCATGAAGTATTCCTTTATTTCATAAAAGCCACCGAAGCAGCTGGGAGACGCGAGTTGGGCCCACACAGTACATCCACCATGTAGCTATGAAGAAAGCAGGTCACGACGACCTAATAATTCACTGCAAAAGTTGACGTAAGATTGATTCCCCTTTTGTTTGAAAGCCTGTAATTTAATTAATTCTATTGACATTAATTACACCGCGAGGAATTTATGCGGTCCACAAAGTGAAGGCAGTTAACTAGAAGAAAATGTCATCCTGCCCACCTGGGAATAAGGTGTTCCTGTCTTGGTACACTTGCTTGGCCTGGCAGTTTTTTACTCGCATGCTGCTACTATGCAGCCGCCAGCAGGAGACGTTTCAGGTATTTATTTTATTCATGGGTGGCCACGGCTCTCGTGGTTCTAGCCTAACAGTTAAAATGTTTTTGGCTGCGTGCATCTACCTGTCATCCAGGCCTTAATCACTAGTGTGGGGGAGGGCCCTGCAGAAGAAGCACACACGGGCCGCGAGGTGAACTCGCGCACAAGCGCAGGAGCACGTCTCTGTGGAACTGTGGAGTTGTCAGCCAGGGTGTAGGTCCTGGTAAACGTACAGACGTGTTAAGTGACGTAACAAAAAATGATGAGCCCCCTGCAGAATGGGGCGAGCGGCACCCGAATGTCCCATAAATCACAGACAATCATAGGACTTGGGCAGAATTGGGCCCCCTTGAACGGTTGGGGGCACCTGGAGGGTTGGAGACCCTCTTGCGCCACAAGGGCTGAAGAGGCCTGTGTTACGCCCCTTGAAATGTGGTGTAAAATTCATTCAATAACTTACGAACAGATCCTCCTGCTCGACCCAGTTACTGCCATAAAGGCTCTTTTGCTGTTTACATATCTGAAACCTTCATCACTCCGATTATCCTTCCTTGTCCCAGTGGTACACATTGTGGTGTGTCCAGCCTCCCTAAGGCCACCACTGACCTAGCAAAAAATGAACAATCCCTCCTCTTTCGAAGAGAACGCTGTTAAACACACCCTTAAATGGTCCCCTACAGGATCTTACTTGTTGGCTTCCAGTTTGTTGTCTGTCACCAGGCAACAGCGATCAAGCTTGTGATCATGAGTGAAAGGGTAGGAATTTAAGTATCGGCACATGTAAGGGTGGTATTCAGAGTAATGAAGATTACCAGTAATTAATCAGCACATTACCTCACCAGCCCTACCTAGTCCTTACATAATGAGGATACATCATAGCAGTAAATTCACAAATTGATCAGATAAAATCAAAAATGGCTAAGGCCCAGCTCCTAAATAAAACATTTTTTAAAGAAAATTCCAGGACAAAGACAAGGACCTTCCCTGGTTCCTATGATGTCTGCAGAGCTCAGACACAAAAAAGAGACTGCGACGAGGGACATAGGATCCTTTTTGGAGTCATTAACGGGAGGATCGAACAGGAAAAGAGGAGGGGAGCGTGATTTTTTTTTATGCTGAGTCACTAGGTGGGATATACCTCAGTTTGTAAGGAATGGAACAAGGTAGAGTTTGAGAAGTTAATGAACATCTTCTAAACTCCATTGAAAATAATTTCTGATGATTCCAGCTGCATTGCAGAGCAGGTTACTGAAAACACGTTTTTATAGCTTTCAATAACAGTGATAGTTTAGCTAGGTTAATTAGCATTTTTTTGCTGCTGGATATTGTACAGTCCAATGTCCAAAGACCCCTTTCCATGAATTGATCCTGTAAAAATCTAGAACCCAGTTTTATCTGGTCAATTGGGACTAATCCTTTCTGAAATAAGGCTGGATGGTTCAGTGCCTGCATTACTGTCTCCTGGCCTGGTGACTATCTTCTGAAGTTGTCAAAATAAAGGTCATGTAGCATGTCTTTGGCATTTTGTAACTTATGGAATGGATGCACGTGAGAGCCTTCCATCCCATAATGACTAATGAGTATAATCCATGATGCACAGTACAACAAAATGGTCCTGTAACGTGACCTCTAAGAGTGTAGAAAATATCAGATTAACACGATGAGAAAAAGGAAGACGTCAGTTTATTGAGAAGCAACACAAAATGTATGAAAAGTATACTTTGAATAAAAAGAGGAAAAGTGGTCAAACCAGTGATTATGCAGCCAGAGTCATATTTGCCACTTAAAAAATTGGTTTTTTAGGTCCCCCCTGTTGCTTGTGATTCATTTTGCTTAACTTTGGAGCAAGCACATTGATTACCATTCGAGGGTTCATTGTCACTCCTATTTGCTGCCTTATAAATGGCCAGTGTGCGCCAATGTCACTTCCTCTTCTTTCGTTTTTACCTTCCTTGGAGTATGGATCAAGTACTGATTGCTTCATTTTGATTAGTGTCCTTCCGCTGCTCACTCTGTGATTGTACTATTTTGTTTTTGCTTGTTCTTCCATCCCGTTGTCAATATTGCTTGTTGAAAGCCACCCTCCCATTGCCCATGTTCCTTGTCCCCTCCTATGCTCACATAGTCTGTGCTGTCTGCTCCCTCCCACCCTCCAGTTGTTCATGTTGCATGTTCTATCCTGCCCTCCAGTGGCTCATCTTGCTGGTAACCTCCCACCTTCTCTTTATCTGTATTGCTTGTAAAGTTGTTTGTGTTGCTCGTTCCTTAACTCCCTCCCTCCTGTTGTCCAAATTGCCCCCACCCACCATAAGAAAAATAAAAAGCGTTATGACACAGCCAGATGTGGACGCTTAATAGCACTTTTTAAAAAACTTTTATCCATGCTGTACAGCAGCTGTACAACATGGATAAAAACATTGTCAAAGCCAATTATTCTGGCGTAGGCAAGACCTATTGGCTTTGCCAATGCTTGTTATGCAGCTGTTGATACTTAAATTTTGCTGTTTTGAAGAACTGTACATTACAGATGTTACTAACTGTTTGAATGATTTTCACTTTATTGAGTATAATAGGATGAAACTTGTCAACTTCCATTTATACACCCATAACTAAATGGCCCAGATGCTTAGTTTGTTGGAAGAAAGGTGCAATTGATCGCGCCCAATAAAATCCAATATCCCTTGGTTAGGAGTTTAGTGTGTGCAGTAAATAGCACCATCAATCTGAGATTTAGGGGAGTAAACATGCTGGTTGTCTGTGTTTACCGTCCCAAAATCTGCATGTCTTGGTAAATGACATATTATTTTTCCTTCTTAAATTTTAGCAGATTTGATCTGCCGAAAGTTAACATAATGTGAGGTATTTAATAGGGTTTGCACAGAGGGTCAGAAAACTCAGACACGCTGTGATTCAAGGCCATTAACGTGGTGTGATAGTTTGAGTGTGAGCGATGGAGCATGCGGAGCAAAGAAATGCAAGCTTGAGGAGGGATTCAGCAATGGCAGGGCTAAATGCAGCTATAATAGTCACCATGCAGAACAGTTGTGCTAGAGATTAGTGTAGGTAGCAGCTAGTTTGGATGGGGTCATGGAACGCCAGGACTGGAGCTTACTCGCTTGGGTGATCTCTGAAGAAATGACCAATACCAATACGGTATGAATCGCATTGGGAAATGTGACGGGCCAGAAGAGTAGGGTACCATGTTTGGGGGTTACCAAGTTTAATATTGATGTTATACATTTACTCTGCATGGAGGACGTTCCCATTACACATGGGGCATCTGCATTGGCGTTAAGGTGAACTGAATAGTTCATTGCATACTGTTTTGATTGAAAATCTATATGAAATCAGTGAGTGATACAGGATTTCAGTTATTACATGTTGGATACAACGAGGAGGAGGAACACATCATGAGACTCAGTTGGTGTTATGCTTGTGTTGAATCAGGTTAGGACCGTGGCTATTGACACAGGTTAGTCCAGGGCAGAAGTATAACCGGAAGTCGAGGTAGGCAGTTGACATGGCGGTGAGGTTGTATATTGTTTAGATACTTGGAAGCAATATGATGACTGATTGTATTCTCCTTTGAGGAGAAGCCTATGAAACACACTTATAACTAGACAGGTACCAGTCTATTGGTTTGTGTTGGTGAACGATATGGGGATATTAATTTGCATGTCGTGATTTGATAAATGCACTTTCAGGTTTTTTGCTACGCTTCACAAGGATTTGATGGTGGGGGTGTTTGACATAGTGATATTAGCTCCATAGCTGTGATGGACAGTTAAATTGCACATGATAGTTTGGGCTGAAACATTTTATTTTGTGCTTGCACTATTTGTTTACCTGGGAATTGGAACAGTATGTTTTGATATGGAAATCATGTCGTCAGAAAGCGTGCTTGGGAGCCCCCAGCAGGGCTCCCTTGGGTATGCAGCCTCCCTGTTGATCTCTAGGTAAGGTGCCTGCCACGGGGTGCAGGGATGAACCACACCTCCCATTTCCCTAGGGGAGCATGCATTACGGCCAGTTTACGGCCATAATGCATACTCTCATAGATAAATGTAGAAATGTGACCAAACAGTGTTTGGTAGCATCCAAATTAGGCCATCGAGACCGCCGACCGGGTGTCGGTCAGTCCCAAGACCGAGTCGGTGTTGAAGGAAAGCAATTCTGCCCAACATCAAAATTGGCCCCTTAGTCTTGAGAAACAATGCGTATGGGTTTCCACTTATATGTCATTAAATGTATTTTAAATGTGATATCAACACACATATGTCACCAGAACATGGGTGGTGAAACTACATTTGAACTACATCTAGTTTTACAATTGGAGTTATTTTCTGTTTTTTAGCCCTGATGAAGTTGTTGGGTTACACCCTTTTACATCGAAACACGTCTTGGCTAAAAAGAAGAGGCCAGTTGGATGAAAATAAGACCATCAGCGGAATACTGTTGTTGATGATTATACATTATACCATCATTTAAATTGTTTGTGTGTGCTTAAGGTTATAAGATCATTCCTTCAATTCTGTGATTGAACTTGGGGTAGTTTTGTGAATCTTCCCCCCCTTGAGAGCACCGCGGTTGAGAGACCAAACCGGATTAGATATTGTGTGACTTTTCAGTGACCGCCAGGTTCCTATAGAATCACCCGTTCTTGAGTTCATATAAACAAACTGTTGTCGGACTTGGAGTTACGTACATGAAATAGAAGGTATTCATCAAACAATTCAAAAAGATGTCACAAGACAAAAGGTGTATTTACACCAACTAGAACAGCAGGAGCGTGGAGCCATCACAGGTTCACGTGGAACGTCGGGAAGCTCGACGAAATGCAATGTGTGGGACAATAGATAGCAACAACTACAGAAGTACTGGACACAATTCTAGAGATATACAGCAAAATCTACTATGCCACAGGATGAGGGCAAAAGTGATTAATAGTCCTAGGATCTTCCAGTATTAAGACAATTGGAGGCGGTCTAGCCTGGACAGTTTTGCCACGTTAGCAAATGAATGACCACAAACGAGTGAGTAATGACCCACCAGGATACTTCCTACAAGAATCGGGGTAAGGCACATGATTACCTTTAATCTTCTCATATAAAAGGAGGAACAAAGGGCTATTTTGAACAGGTCCAGCACACGGAGCCCAATCATAGATACAGGTATAGAGATGTATGCTGTTCCTAGAGGGTGTGAATAGAAAGAGGCCTACACTAATTTGTTGGTCAGTAAAGTCAGGAGGCATTACCTCCTTCAGGAAAAAGACCCTCACACATCCAGCCGGCTAGATGTCATGCTTCATCATCAGGTCTGCTCCAAATCGGGGCGGCCCTGCAATCCCCGATCGGAGCCCTTGGCGGGGCCTTTTGATGGAGATCTTTATTCTTTGAATGCCGGTTGGTGTAGTGCGGGTGAGGGCCCTAAGTGTAGTGTGCACTAGTGAGATTTTAAAACAAGTAGTAGGGGCGCAAAATAACACAAGTTTAATAAAGAAGGTCCCACTCTTGACTAAAACAAAACAAATGCGCCTCCCTGCAGTAAAGTTGTCAGGTTTGCGCTGCAATGGCCAACATGTTTCTTGCACCGGTTAAATAAACCGCAATTCATCAGGACCAAAATTGAAGTTTACACACTTACTGGTAGTGATAGCAGCTGTTACAGCACTTACCACTATTACAGCACCCTAATAAGTGGTTACTTATAGTTGAAAAAATCCAATGCACCCCGTAGAGGTGCATCAGGGACTCCAACGAGTCTGGGCTGGATTATAACACTGAGTAGTGCAGTGTTATGTTTCCTCGATATAGGACACGATAAATCCTACCCTTCGTCCCAGCCGACTCGGGAGACCGGGAGACCGAAGGAGGTAATGCCTCCTGACTTTACTGACTAACATATTAGTGTAGGCCTCTTTCTATTCACACCCTCTAGGAACAGCATACATCTCTATACCTGTACCTTTAATCTTCCCCATGTGCTATTATACCTTTAGGTTGCAAGTGAGAGGTTCACTCTGTTGTGTTCCTGTGAGACCCTAATTGACTCTCAAATGGATGAGTGAGCCATTTTTACATTAACAATGGGATGTATCTTCTGTCAAGGCAAGGCACCATAGGGCACACAGCCTGTTGTCTGTAACAGATGTGTGTACCCAAGGGTAACTGGTTTCTGTTACTTGTTGGACCAGATCACGGGTCACTGCAATAGCCCCATTCATGTATAAATGGTTATGTGATTGGCTGAGATTATGCAACAGAGAACCTGACGCCACACGATCACTGTCACTTTTTGCACTATATCGAGAGACACAGAGCCCACGTTAGTGTCAGAAAAAGTCTTTGCACAATGGTGGTGCTATGTGCGTGTTTCCACAAATTGTCACCTTGAGCTACAATATGTGGCATGATACGAATAAGGTGATATAAAAAGAGACAACAAATCACAATACTTAACTTTGCCCTACATCTACCAGAATCTAAAAAAGACGTTTTATTTGTTATATGTTTTGTCTGTCCCGTTTGTCTTTCAGGTCAGTTCGCAAAAACAGGGTAGAATCATGCTTTGTTAATGCTGGTGTGACTGATTCCTTGCATTCTCAGTACACATTGAAGAATCAGTCATGCAGTAGTGTAGGTAACTCTTCTTCGGTCCTGATGAATTGCCAATAGACCCCTTAGGGGCTAAAGTAGGCAAGAAACATGTTGACCTCACGTTTCAGAAATTAACCACGACTGCTCTTTAGGACCATTGCATCCCACATGAGCGTCACTCTTTTTTAATTAGGTTATTGAGCTTCACTTGTAAAGTTTAGACAAACCCAGCATCACTAGACGTATTTTGATCACCTCTTTCACCACACTGCTCTTCATACCCCACATTCTTCAGATGGCATAACCAAAAGATCTCCGTCACAGTGCCCCTGCGCGGGTTTTCATTGGGCATTGCAGCGCTGGCCCAAAAAGGAGCATACCCAGATGATGAAGCATGACACCTTTCGAGGTGTGTGAGGAGATTTGCTCCCATTTGAGCATATTTCACTGACCCGACAGACTTCTAGTAGTAATACCTTGTCTAAGGAACTGCACACTCTTGCATTAAAGTTATTAGCTAAGGGAGCACGTGTGCTGGACCTACCCAAAAGCTCCTGGTTCCTCTTGTTTAAATGACCCTACCGTGACCGCCAGGTTCCTATTAAATACCCATTCTTAAAGTTTATATAAACAAAATTTAACGGACTTGGAGCTACATACATGAAATAGAAGGAATTCATCAAACCATCGAAAAAGATGTCACAAATCAAACGGTGTATTTACACCAACTAGAAAGCAGGAGCGTAGAGCCATCACAGCTTTACGAGGGATGTCAGGAAGAGGGAGGAAATGCAATGCAGGCGCGCAACACCCATTGGGCTCACCGGGCTTCAGCCCCCCCCATCAATTGTGTCAGCCCGGCTGAGACAGCCTCGCGGGCTGGCGTCCATCTAATTGCAGCCGCACCCGAGTACTTCACAAGTCTTTAAAAGACCATTTACTCGTTAATGAGGCTTTTTTTGTGCTTTCACCCCTCCTTACAGCCACTCTGCCTATGGCTGGAAGACGTAGCCCCCCCCCCCCCCGAAATCTTTTTCAGCCCCCCTCGAAATTTGGCTCTAGTTGCCCGCCTGATGCAATGTGTGGGACAGTAGATAGCAACAACAATAGAAGTACTGGGCAAAATTCTAGAGCTATACAGCGAAAGCTACAATGCCACAAAATGAGGAGAAATGTGATTAATAGTCCTGGGATCTTTTGGTATCAAGACTATTGGAGGTGGTCTGGGCTGGAGAGTTTTGCCACATTAGCAAATGAGTGAAAACTTCAAAACAGAAATAAAGAAAATAATGTAAATTGGCCTGGTGAGAAACACAGAATCAATAAATAATATGAAATGAAACAGACAACTGATCCTTTGACCTATCTGATAGTGGATATTATAAATGCATGAATTGTAATATATATAGAGGTTTATAAATTTCTTGGAAAATGGACATTAAAACACGGTTAAGCAGTAGTCTTTTGAATAAAACATTTGTAAGGAGGACATGGATGAGGAAGATTCCATCCAGGTGTGGCTACATCTTTAAACATGCTGTGAAGGAAACCGAGCTGCACATGATTACATTTCGTCCTTTGCCCAACAAAAAAAAAGAAGATTGCGAAAACTCATCTTGTGAGATATAGGGATAAGATCATCTTTGGAAGTATATTACCTGTTAGAGAGTGTCCACAATTGTGGGCTATTTGCCCTCTGCCACTTCCAATGACAGGTGTTTGTGGTAATCAAAATGATGTCCAGTAGTTCAGGTGTAGAAAAGGTAAGATACATTATTAAGATGTTCAGATCAAGAGCCCCACCAGGAGCAGCCTTCCTGCTGCTCAGCCCATTCTCCAACTGACCCTCTCGCATCCAACATTCCACAGCATCACCACACACCAACATTCCACACCCCAGTCACACTGGCTGAGCAGCAGGTACAACACATCTCCTTTCTGTAAAGGAAGAAGAATAACATTGCTACTACCCCATGCATCTCACAAATGCATAACAAGAGGGAAAGACCCTTGCATAGAAATGTCAGGTGGACCGGCATGTAACTTGTGAAATGTAAAGATAATAATGGAGACCACGCATGCAAAACACAATTCAATGGAATCAGGAATCATGCATGTAACTTATAAAATGTAAAGATGGTAAATGATCATGCATGCAAATCAGAAAACATACAGGAGCAAGAATAACATTGTTACTACTCCATGCATGTCTCTCACGTTAACATAATAAATGTACAGATGCTACAAGTTGACATATTCAATATAAAGATAGTAAAAGACCATGCATACACATATAAATACCATATTAAATGTAAGGATGGTAAATGTCAACATACTGAATGCAATCAAACTGTTGGACTGAAAATATGTCTAGCTGACTCCTTCTAGCATTGTGCGAGTTAAGTTAGCATTTGCGGCATCATTTTGTATTCAGCGCTATTTTGTGCCATGATTCGAAATAAAGCTTCTGTCTCATACTGTCTGCCTCAGCAGAAAGCAGCCACTTCCTTCAGTTGGCACCCAAACAGGGACCCCATCAGGTGAATGGCCCATCTTTGCCAGCGGAAGGGTGAGGAGGACAGGGACACGTCGGGACGGACGGGCAGACCAGGGATCCCTGCATGAGAGATTCTGGTACTCGCAGCTGCCCCGTCTGTCTAACTGGGCCGTGCCTTGGCCAGCAGTCATCCCGGTTGGGGTCCTGAACAGCTACACCCTTTGATCTGACTGTTTAGTCCGAAGAGCCGGCAATGGAGAATAACTTTGTTTGACCTGTGTGCACCAGGTGAGTTTGCTTTTGGCCATGGCGCCACTTTTGTTTGAGTTTGGTACGGTCTGAGGATCGGTTTTGGACAAATGCTTAAATTTGTTTCAGTTCTTTGTGAACATGGTATTATTTTGATCCGGATTGGGTGAGGTCTGTGGACTAATTTTGGTAAGATATTTGCAAATATCTGCTCGGCATTGTTAGTGAAAACATTTTTATTTCAAGATGCCTTGTTTTAGTAGGCTATGTTGTGTGAGTTGTCGTTGTTCTACTGATACTTGTTTGGAGGAAAGGCAGCCTGTGCCTCCAGAGGCACCCTGAACTTTGATGTGTGTCAAACATGGCCTTGGCCCTATTCTGTTTAGTAAATTATGGAACAAATATACAAGGCAAACACAAAGCGATGATGGAAGGAGTGCTGAAACTTTTCAAACACTCACCCCCAGAGCTGGAAAAAAGAAATGACGAAAAAATAGGCGGAGCAGGAAGACACACAGTCATCACAGGCACAGAAGGCGCAGAAGGCAAAGCCTGGATCCCATTGAAGAAGGTATTTTTGAATATTGATAATGTGTGTATGGACATATAATAATGTCCATCTTAATATACACACAGTTATTGGTTTTCTAGCCCTAGATAAAATTGTTAGCAAATGCTAAAAGGAGGGTCTGTTGGACTGAAAATATGTCTAGCTGACTCCTTCTAGTATTGTGCAAGTTAAGTTAGCATTTGCAGCACCATCTTGTATTCAGCCGCCATGTTGTGCCATGATCGAAATGAAGCTTCTGTCTCATACTGTCTGCCTCAGCAGAAAGCAGCCTCAATTGTTTCTTTTTATTATTCAAGGTTGAGCTTTGTTGTACTAATGGATAGTTCGTTCTGTGTTTGCATGCCTTTCTTTATATGTAGCCCTGCTCCCACTCTCAGAGAGACGGGCACGTGCTGACTAACCTTGAAGCTAAGATAGTGTGTACCCGGCCTCAGGATGGTAGCTTGTCCTTTGTTCATTCGTGCACAGGCTGGAAAATTTCAGTCTGGGCGTATCTTAGGTGTGTTGGAAATGTATATCTAACTTTACCTTGAGGACGGGGGTCAGTCCCTCGGCAGCTATCTAAGGAGGCTAGTCAGACTGGACTCCGCTCGAGCGAATACTAATAAAATAACTTTGGTTTGTATTCCCTACTGTCTGACCAACTCTGCATCTGTATGGAAGGCTGGGAGGTGGTCTTGAGTGGCACGGGTGGCCCTAATTCAGTCACTTCCTTCAGTTGGCGCCCAAACAGGGACCCCATCGGGTGAATGACTCATCTTTGCCAGCGGACGGGTGAGGAGGACAGGGCCTCGTCGGGACAGACGGGCAGACCAGGGATCCCTGCATGAGAGCTTCTGGTACTCGCAGCTGCCCCGTCTGTCTAACCGGGTGGTGCCTTGGCCAGCGGTCATCCCGGTTGGGGTCCTGAACAGCTAAACCCTTTGATCTGACTGTTTAGTCCGAAGAGTCGGCAGTGGAGAATAACTTTGTTTGACCTGTGTGCACCAGGTGAGTTTGCTTTTGGCCATGGCGCCACTTTTGTTTGAGTTTGGTACGGTCTGCGGATCGGTTTTGGACAAACGCTTGAATTTGTTTCAGTTCTTTGTGAACATGGTATTGTTTTGATCCGGATTTGGTGAGGTCTGTGGACCAATTTTGGTAAGATATTTGCAAATATCTGATCGGCATTGTTAGTGAAAACATTTTTGTTTCTAGATGCCTTGTTTTAGTAGGCTGTGTTCTGTGAGTTGTCGTTGTTCTACTGATACTTGTTTGGAGGAAAGGCAGCCTGCGCCTCCAGAGGGCACCCTGAACTTTGATGTGTGTCAAACATGGCCTTGGCCCTATTATGTTTAGTAAATTATGGCACAAATATACAAGGCAAACACAAAGAGATGATGGACGGAGTGCTGAAACTTTTCAAACACTCCCCCCCAGAGCTGGAGAAAGATATGCCAAAACAATAGGAAGACACACAGTCATCACAGGCACAGAAGGTGCAGAAGGCAAAGCCTGGATCCCATTGAAGAGGGTATTTTTGAATATTGATAATGTGTGTATGGACATATATTAATGTCCATCTTAATATACACACAGTTATTGGTTTTCTAGCACTAGATAAAATTGTTAGCGAATGCTAAAAGGAGGGTCTGTTGGACTGAAAATATGTCTAGCTGACTCCTTCTAGTATTGTGCAAGTTAAGTTAGCATTTGCAGCACCATTTTGTATTCAGTCGCCATTTTGTGCCATGATCGAAATGAAGCTTCTGTCTCATACTGTCTGCCTCAGCAGAAAGCAGCCTCGATTGTTTCTTTTTATTATTCAAGGTTGAGCTTTGTTGTACTAATGGATAGCTCGTTCTGTGTTTGCATGCCTTTCCTTGTATGTAGCCCAGCTCCCACTCTCAGAGAGACAGGCACAGGCTGAGTAACCTTGAAGCTAAGATAGTGTGTATCCAGTCTCAGGATGGTAGCTCATCCTTCTGTACCTCCTTTGTTCACCCATGCCCAGGCTGGAAAATTCCAGTCTGGGCGTATCTTAGGTGTATTTTGGAAATGTATATCTAACTTTACATTGTGGACGGGGGTCAGTCCCTCGGCAGCTATCTAAGGAGGCTAGTCAGACTGGACTCCTCTCGAGCGAATGCTAATAAAATAACTTTGGTTTGTATTTTCTACTGTCTGACCGACTCTGCATTTGTATGGAAGGCTGGGAGGTGGTCTTGAGTGGCACGGTGGCCCTAATTCAGTCACTTCCTTCAGTTGGCGCCCAAACAGGGACCCCATCAGGTGAATGACCCATCTTTGCCAGCGGACGGGTGAGGAGGACAGGGCTACGTCGGGACGGACGGGCAGACCAGGGATCCCTGCATGAGAGATTCTGGTACTCGCAGCTACCCCGTCTGTCTAACCGGGCGGTGCCTCGGCCAGCGGTCATCCCGGTTGGGGTCCTGAACAGCTAAACCCTTTGATCTGACTGTTTAGTCCGAAGAGTCGACAGTGCAGAATAACTTTGTTTGACCTGTGTGCACCAGGTGAGTTTGCTTTTGGCCATGGCGCCACTTTTGTTTGAGTTTGGTACGGTCTGAGGATCGGTTTTGGACAAACGCTTGAATTTGTTTCAGTTCTTTGTGAACATGGTATTGTTTTGATCTGGATTTGGTGAGGTCTGTGGACCAATTTTGGTAAGATATTTGCAAATATCTGCTCGGCATTGTTAGTGAAAACATTTTTGTTTCAAGATGCCTTGTTTTAGTAGGCTATGTTCTGTGAGTTGTCGCTGTTCTACTGATAATTGTTTGGAGGAAAGGCAGCCTGCGCCTCCAGAGGGCACCCTGAACTTTGATGTGTGTCAAACATGGCCTTGGCCCTATTATGTTTAGTAAATTATGGCACAAATATACAAGGCAAACACAAAGAGATGATGGACGGAGTGCTGAAACTTTTCAAACACTCCCCCCCAGAGCTGGAGAAAGATATGCCAAAACAATAGGAAGACACACAGTCATCACAGGCGCAGAAGGCAACGCCTGGATCCCATTGAAGAGGGTATTTTTGAATATTGATAATGTGTGTATGGACATATATTAATGTCCATCTTAATATACACACAGTTATTGGTTTTCTAGAACTAGATAAAATTGTTAGCGAATGCTAAAAGGAGGGTCTGTTGGACTGAAAATATGTCTAGCTGACTCCTTCTAGTATTGTGCAAGTTAAGTTAGCATTTGCAGCACCATTTTGTATTCAGCCGCCATTTTGTGCCATGATCGAAATGAAGCTTCTGTCTCATACTGTCTGCCTCAGCAGAAAGCAGCCTTGATTGTTTCTTTTTATTATTCAAGGTTGAGCTTTGTTGTACTAATGGATAGCTCGTTCTGTGTTTGCATGCCTTTCCTTGTATGTAGCCCTGCTCCCACTCTCAGAGAGACGGGCACAGGCTGAGTAACCTTGAAGCTAAGATAGTGTGTACCCAGTCTCAGGATGGGAGCTCATCCTTCTGTACCTCCTTTGTTCATCCATGCCCAGGCTGGAAAATTCCAGGCTGGGCGTGTCTTAGGGGTGTTGGAAATGTATATCTAACTTTACCTTGTGGATGGGGGTCACTCCCTCTGCAGCTATCTAAGGAGGCTGGTCAGAATGGACTCTGCGCAAGCGAATACTAATAAAATACCTTTGGTTTGTATTCTCTACTGCCTGACTGACTCTTCATTTGTATGGAAAGCTGAGAGGTTGTCGTAAGTGACCCGGGTGGCACTAATCGGGTCACTTCCTTCAAAATACATGTGAGGATGGTGAAATCCCAAAGATAAAAATAAATAAATCTGGAAATAAATAAAGCACAACGTAACCCAACGTAACCCACAACATCTCTATATAAATGAACATCACTCGCATCTGGTATGGAAGACACCACCCAGGGAGCCAACCACCGAAGGTGCAGTACGGACCACCATGAAGCTCAAACTTGCATCACAGATGGGTTACACCCTCATATTCACACCACACCAAAATATTGCCCATACAGAACATAAACCAAAAGGATGACCTACACATTCCACAGAGCACACAGAAACGGGTGACTTAACCATGTACAACACACCACAAAAGGGTGACTCATCCATGTGCAGTCAGCTCAACAGTAACACCTAGAAATGAGTGACCAATCCATGCACAATCACACGCACAGTCATCTCAATCGTAACACCTAGAGATATGTGGCCAATCCAGGCACAGCCATCTCAAACAACAAAACAAGAAAATGGGTGACATACTGTCACTCCTCACACAAAATCAGAGGTATTACAGAACACATGCAGTAGCCACACCATGAAATACAAAATGCACAAAGGTTTCACTCTGAAATGGCAGTGCATGAAACATGACTCTAGCTCAACTTGTAAAAGGCACAAAATTAACTGCAAAGTCAAAAGGAAACATCACATTAAATATTGGTACACCAGCTTTGTTCAAAGTCATACATGCCTCCAAAGACTCACCACCACAGGCAACAAATAGCCCCTAAGAGTGGTACACAACAAAAGACCAGGAAACCTTAATGAAAGTATGCACAATAATTGCATGGCATTAGACATATACAAAGTCAATACAGTCAAATATTAGGTGAGCAACCTCTCACCCGAGCCCACAGCGCAAATGGCACCAAAGTGAGTCCATCTCCAACCCACAACGTGAATGGAAAATCTGGAATGGAGGCTCTCGGGCAGCAAACACAGCAGCTCAAAAGAAAAGGAGGTCCACAGACCGACCAGCACTCATGACTCACTGTAGTGCGGTGAACATCTGTGCTAGTGATGGAAATGATCAATATTCAAGATACCTCGGTTCGCAGCAGATGCACGATCACCATGTATTTCCCAGTTCACTGCACAGGCATCTTCCACATTAGGTCGGTTTCTCCTTTCATCCAGCTGCCTCCGGCATGCCGTAGTTAGGTAGGAAGGACAATAACCTCTATTTACGATCACGCCACACTGCTCAATTTTACAACAAAATTGTGGCACGTGCAGCTACATGCTGAGTGGCTCTAGATACATACTTGTTCTAAACTTCCAAGAACAGCCGACGACCCACAACCACATCAGAGAGGCCCCTCATGTCATACCTCAGCGCTGCCGCATGACCAAGACTACAGTATGGGAATGCACGCTTGCCTCATGGCGCATTCAAATGCTACATAGATGTAGTGGTAAAAGTAGATAAGATGAACACCATAGTCAGCTCTAAAGTCTGCACTCTGAATGTTTTCCGCAGCAGGAGTCCCCCCGTGTCAGGCCACTCTGATGCGAACAGCTCCATGAAACAAAAAACTGCCTCTTGCCACTTTGAGACAGATAGGCGCACATCCTGCTGAAGGGCTGTCGGATGGAACAGGGCACTGGTGGGTTTCAGGGTGGTCTGGAAACATAAATGCTTGTAGTTCAAGTACTTCTTGGGTTACTTCTTTAAGTTGTCACTTGTAGCTGCAAGTGACATGGTGGCAACAGGCAGTTTTTTTCTTAAAGGGAGCCAACTTTCAGTGCTCTGTGACTACGTTCTTGACTTTCCGAACTGCATTCGGACGGCCCGAGTCGTTCGGAGCTGATTCGTACAGTTCTATGGACACTGGTTCCGAACGATCGATCACGATGACCGAATTGGACAGACGTTCTGATTCGGTCAGCCCGACTCAAAACGGCTGTCAGAATCTGACTTCAGGGGCCTGAAGCAGACCCGCCTTACCTGTAGGCAAACAGGTGGGGCCCGCGGGGGTACCGAAGGAATCCTCTTACAAACCATGCACATTGCGGCAGGCACCATTGGGTGCCTGTCACAGGGTGCATGGATTTCCCCAACCACCTCTTATTTCATTGGGAGTCGGTGTTCTCGTTTGGAACACAGGCTCCCAATGAAGTCAATGCTAGTCCATTGCGGATGATGATGGGAAGCATCGTAATCGGTTGGTTGGACTCGCAGAACCAGACTTGGTCTGAAACGATTCTAAAATCGATTCGGTCTAAATAGTTTCCAAACGACATTGTAATCGACCCCTTAGATGGAGTGGGGCAAAATATAGAAACAGTAAAAAGCAATCTTCATTTATTTACTGGATCACAAAGTGTAACATTATGCACTTTCCGTATTACCTCAATATGTAAAGCCCCTTTACGCACATCAACTCAATATATAAAGCATCCCATTTTCACTTGCTATGGCTCTGTACTGATGTTTATTTTTTTTAAGGGTATAGATTCCTAGATTGTAGCTATGTTGAGAACCGTGCTATCTGGAGCACATTTGCATAAGTCCACAATCACAAAGGGGGCATTTATGAGGGGTGGGCAATATAGCACCCTTTGTACTGCTCAGTCCAGCAATCTTATAAATAGGCTATTGTTGGCATGTGTCATATTGTTGTGAAGCAGACATGACTTAGACTATGCTATTAGCCCTGGCTAATAACAAGGCCTGCAGTACACAGGTTCCACACTGGCATTTTATATAGGAATTATTGAAGTCCTTGAGGGTCCATACCAGAATGATGTGATCATATCCAGGTCACAGAAACTTTGATAACACTATTTACATAACCAGTCAAAGAACTCACAATTTACTCCTCACAGCACCCTATCACACTTCTGAACTATGTTTCCAAAATATGCAGTAACATTTTAGTAAATAGTTTAGAATTGGTTCTGCCCTTCCCGGTCCTCCTAGATCGACCGGGGGTTCTTCATGGTTCTAAATGTCAATGTCTCATTCAATCATTTTCCTTTTCATTGGCAACATTGCAGCTCTATACAGTTACAGCTTTCAATAATATTAACAACTTGCTTCTTAACCCGTTCCCCGCTCATGACGGAACAACTCCGTCATGAGCCACGAGCGCCGTGTGCTCATGACGGAGTGGTTCCGTCATGCTGCGGCCGTTGGCGGCCGCTCCTCCCACGCGGCGCTAATTCCCTGCCTGTGCGGGCGATTAGCGCAGTGGGTGGAGTCATGACGGAACCACGCCGTCATGAGCACAGCTCACCCGTGACTCATGACGGCGTGGTTCCGTCATGAGCACAGCGGCGCCGTCAAGCCCCCAAACCCCCCCAGCGCTGCGGCGGAATTTGCGTCGCAGCGAAGGGGTTAAATAGCTCTTCATACTACATTTCTACCATTTCTAAATGCTCCAAATACCAGATGTTACTATTGCCAAATTTCATGGTATCAGCAATGGAAAGAAGGAATTGCGATTCTGCCTTGCCCAAATTCAAACTGCTGATGTCCTGATTAAGACATATCTCAGCAGAAATCGTTTAACTAACTGGACCATCCTCAAAAGATGACACTAATAATTCATCCACAGGTAGTATCAGATGTAGGTGTCGTTTGGAACTTCCAAAAATAGGCACTGGCTAATTTCATCCAATCCAAACCCTATTTGGAGATTTAATGTTCATTTTATAATTGAAACCTGTTTCAATATTGGGTGTAAGGACAAAACATAAGAAAAAATATTGTGCTACACAAATATTGTGAGAATATCAGTAAAAAATATATATGGCAGGAATTTTGAAGCTAAAAACATAATTTTTAGTGTTGTTTTTGATATCTTTGTAAAAAATATCAATGTTGAAAATATATGTAATATCGTTTGTAAATGTTAATTAGTATGTAATTTACTGTAGTGTGTTTGATTCTGTATGTTTATATTAAAAAAATGTGCCTTTAGTAAGAAAATTCATTAGTTATGAAATTGTTGAAATTTGTATTTTTAGTTGTATTATTGTATATAAATAATGGTTTAATAATTTTTTTAGTAGCGAGATATTAGGTTTTAGGAGATATGGTTAGGGAGATTTTTAAAAAGTGAATTTTTTCAAAGTACATTTTTTGTTAATGTTTTTAATTATATGCCTATTAATATGGTACAATTTTTAAGTGTCTTTTTGTACATTAATATTGTTAACACATTTTATTTTAAAAATAGCTCAAATACATAATAATGCCAATAAATTAAAGGAAAAGGTGAAATATTAAAAAACTAATTTTTAAATATAGAGACATGCATTATAATGAAGTAATATAATTTGATTTTTTTTAAATAAAATAATGCCATTCTATAATGTTTGTGTAAAACAAATTTAAATGCTACAAATATTTTATCTATTTTTTAATTATAATTTTGTATTAAATATATTTTCTTTGTAATTTTTTTAATAAAGCATTGGCATTATATACTTTTTTGTTTTATGATTGTTAATTTTAGATTATGATTTTAATTTTTATATAGTGTTTTAAAGTTTAGAAATGGTAGTAAATATATAAAACATTATATCAATTACCAAAAGTAATAATAAATATATGTTAAAGTCTAAACAGCAATATATATATTTGAAGTTTTGGTAAGTGTGTTTTTAGATTAAGTTTAAGTTTAATTTATAGTTAACAAATTGCATGCGAGTATGGAGTATTAAAATGTTTCAGATTGCAGTGGAAATAGTACATTTCAACTCTTTAGCGTCCAACACCTTCTTCAAATAGCCTTAGTTTGGAATGGGAATAGTAAATGTCACACCTTTAGTACCCAACACCTGTCCCAATATGGTTAGTTTGGAGTGGGAATAGTAAATGACACCCTTTTAGTGTCCAGTGCCTTCCTCAAATTGGTTTAGATTGGAGTTGAATTAGTATATGGCATCTGTTTAGTGATCAAAACTGTCCCCAAATTGGTTTAGACAGGAGTTAGAATAGTATTATTCACCTCTTTAATGTCAAAAACCTTCTTCAAATTGGTATAGATTGGAGTCAGAACAGTAAATGTTATCCTTTTAGTGTCCAACACCTCCCTCTAATTGGTATAGGTTGGAGTGGGAATTGTAAATGACATCCTTTCAGCATCCAGCACTTTCTCCAAATTGGTTTAGATGGAAGTGGGAATAGTATATGTCACCCCTTTAGTGCCCAGCACTTTCTCCATATTGGTTTAAATTGGAGAGGGAATAACATTTTTCACCGCTTTACTGCTCCTCACTTTCTTCAAACTAGTATAGATTGGAGTGGGAATAGTAAATGTCACACTTTTAGGTCCAAATTACAAGTGTGGCGGTCTGAGGACCGCCAGACGCATGGTGGCGCGGCGGTCGAGCCACTACTGCACTGGTGGTCCCACTGCCCCATTATGAGTTTGGCGGTCAGACTGCTCTGGGACAGCCACCGCCGCAAGGGAACCGTCATTCCCTGGAGGTGGTGCGGCGGTCAGAGGCCGCAATATGCTTGCCATGGCCCCCCAGGTCTTACCAAGCATATAATGAGTTTCCTCTCCCCTGGTTTTCACATGCATGTTTCTACTCCATGTCAACCCTGGTGGGGAGGTAACAAAGGGGTCTCTAGAGGGCCCCCTATGCCTCCTCCGCTTGTGCATACACACTGGGGGGCATAACATGTGCACCCCTGTGTGCATGTACAAGAGTTTCTGCATGTAGGTACCTTGTGAGGCATTCCCATTGCGATGCCTTTTTCAAAGGCACCATGGCCTTTGAAAGAGGCACAGCACAGGGAACGCCATGCTTTCCGATCACCAGACTACAAATACCTTGTAATCTGGCGGGCGTGTGGTGGCGAGTCTTGGTGGTGCTGGAGGTGGCAGTGAAGTACCATCCACCCCTGCACTGATGAAACTCATAATTGGGCCCTTAGTGTCTAACACGTTCCTAGAAATAGTTTCTATGGCGTGTTATTATATAATTTTATAATTTGAAATCCTTTATTTTAATTTTATTTGCATGCAGTACAAATAGTTTGTGGTATTTCATCAGTGTTGTTGGTGTTTAGAAATATAATGAAAATAGTTCCATGTTTATGAGCAATAATATAATTATTTACATTTGTTTATAGAATAAAGAGATATAACACATTTGTCTTATTTATTTGTTTTCAATGTTTAATTAGTACATATTGTTACATTTTTACACATATTTCAACTTAAAAATAAACATTTATGCATACTTGAATAAATAAAACATTTTATAGTTATTTTCTATTATTGAATACAACATTTTTTTTTTTTTTTTTTTAAACCGTTTATTACAAGACTCAAAAATATACAAATATGGGCCTACAACCTTCCGGCCGGCCGCTAGCAATGAAAGGAGCATACGATATACATTTATAAAACACATGGTGCTGCGGATGAGCATGCACAGGAGTTAACATCGTTGAGAGCCACACCATCCAGACCCCACTATACGGTTCCATTTTAAACTTAAAGAACAACAAGTACAAACAAACCCACAAGGCAATCCTCAATCGGAAATAGCAACACGTGCTCCCCTAGAGGGGGGATCCTAGTCATCCATAGGAATCTCAAGAGGGGGGGAGAGATCAAAACTAGGGCTGGGTAAACCCAATGCCCGGTACCGGGGGGATGAGTTGGCTAAGGGGACGGGGCCGGCGACGGATCAGGCAATAGCGGTGGAGCACAGATTCCCCCGCGGTAGGCGTTCCAGGGGCCCCATACTTTCACCCATGTCCCAGGCTTACCTCTCGCCACATACACCACCTTTTCCCGAAACATGCACCAATCCATATGTTCCTTCCAGGCCGAGACAGTCGGGGGCCTCTGGGATCCCCACAGTTGAGCAATATCACGCTTGGCAACCATATACCCCAGAGTCACCCACCACGTCTGCGGCACCGAGTAATCGGTAGGTTCCCACACATTCAACAGGCATCTCCTCGCTTCGGGCAACAGCGCCACATGCGTAACCACTCGCAGCACCTCATGCACACCACGCCAGTACCCCTCCACCTCCGGGCACTCCCACAAGATATGCAGAAAAGTCCCCAATGCACCACACCCACGCTTACACAAACCGTCCTCAGCATAGCCCATACGCAGGAGCTTTGGCCCCGTCATGTAGACCCTGTGGAGTATCTTGAGCTGGACGAAACGAAGGCGAGCCGGTATGGCCACCTCTTTCGGGGAGGCCACCGCGGAGATCCAGTCCTCGTCGTCCAGCTCCAGCCCATCGGCTACCCAGGCCTCACGAAGGGCAGTCAACAAGCCTGAGCGGTCGTTGATCAGTTTTTTGTAGATCAGTGAGATCGTGCTGTCAGGGACGTGTCCATCCAGCACTCTATCCTCCAGGGGGGAACACTCTGGGATGGAGGCAACGTCCGGAAAGACGGAGCCCAGTGCATGACGGACCTGCAAATACCGAAAGTACTCGCTGCCCTGTAACTGAAATTCCGTCTGCAGCATCTCGAACGTTTTAAATCCTCCCCTCGTCCAGAGATCCCCCACTTTGCTAATGCCGATTATGTCCCACTTCTCAAAGCCCTTCGAGGTCCACAAGGAGCCCAACCGCTCAGACGCGTATAGTGGTGACGCCCGGGTCAAACGGTCCTTCCACCCCATAGCTGCATTGGCCGCGTGCCACACTCGCACCATGACACGCGTGGGGCCCGTTAGGCGAGCGTCGGGCGCGCTAGAGTGGAGCGCTCGATTATAGTCACCACCTGGAAGTAGCATCCTATCCATTTCAAATGCCGGGTTTAAGGCGGGCCCATATCTGCCCTGATTAATCGCAGCTAGCTGGGAGGCCCAATAGTACCGTTTAATATCTGGGAGGGCAATCCCCCCGTCATACCATGGGAGCGTCAGCTTCGCCAGGGCAATACGTGGCCTCCCGTCCGAGAACAGGCGGCGCTGCAAACTCTCCACCTCGCGGAAGTAGCGCGCTGGGACGAGGTCCATAGTGTTCTGCAACGCGTACAGAAAACGCGGCAGCGACATCATTTTAAACAATGCCGCCCGGCCGAGCGGCGAAAGCGGCAAGCGCCGCCAGCGCGCGACATCCTCTTTCAGACGCTGGAGGGGGGGAAGCAAGTTCCGATCATACCGGGCCTCCGGGTCCAGAGTAATGAAGACACCCAAGTACCTAAATCCCTGCGGGGCGACCTGGATCGGACAGCTCTGCGGGAGGATAGGAGCCTCCCCGGAGAGAACATACACACACGATTTAGCCCAGTTGATGACAAGACCGGAGTTACGACCGAATGAATGCAAAACATCAACCAGTACTATGAGCGATTTACGTGGGGAAGCTAGATACAAGAGGATGTCATCAGCGTATAGGGATACGCGGTCCTCATACTCGGGGGTCCAGCGGAGACCACGGATGGAAGGCTCCCACCGCAGCCACTCCGCCAGGGGCTCCAAGGCAAGTGCAAAGAGGAGCGGCGATAAGGGGCAGCCCTGCCGTGTGCTCCGGCCCAGCTCGAACGGAGCCGATACTCTTCCGTTCACCACCACCTGCGCCAATGGGCCCGAGTACAGCAATTTGACCCAACTGATGAACCCTGGGCCAAATCCAAACTTCGCAAGCATCGCCTAGATGTATGGCCATTCAAGCGTGTCAAACGCCATAGTGGCGTCTAAGGACGCCAAAATGGCCGGCTCCCGTATGAACGGGACACGTGCGAGCACACCGTGCAAACGCCGCAGATTAAGGGCTGTGTTGCGATGGGGAATAAAGCCGGACTGGTCCTGATGAACCAAATCGCCCACCACGCCGACCAGCCGATTGGCCAGTACCTTGGCGAGAATCTTGGGCTCCGCATTCAGTAGCGAAATGGGCCGATAGGATGTAACCCGGTCCCGAGGTCTCCCTCCTTGTGGATGACCACGATTGTAGCCAGACGCTGGTCCAGCGGGAGGGAGCCCACCGAGTGTGCCGCCAGGAACATAGCCCGGAGGTGGGGCACCAGCGTATCCGGTCGCAACTTGTACAACTCGATAGGGAGACCATTCGGACCCATGGCCTTGCCGGAAGCGACCGAGCGTATGGCGAGGGCGATTCCGTCGGAGGTGGGAGCAGCGTCCAGCGACACCCTGTCATCCCCGGAAAGGGACGGCAGCGCGATATCCCTGAGCAGGGCACGGGAATCCTCTTCCGAGCAGGGAGACACCGGGGAATACACCCCACGGAAATAATCCGCGAAACAGGAGACGATTTCTTCTGGCTCAGTTACACACACACCATCCGTTTTCTCAATCAGCGGGACCACACGATTCGCTCTCTCTTTTTTGTCCAACCACGCTATCAGTTTACCAGCCTTATCACCCACATCATACAGTCGCCCCTGTTGCTCTCTACTGAGGCCCCTGGCCGCCTCCGTGACGAGGGCCCTATAGGCCGCTTGCTTGAGTTGGAGAACATGTAATGCGGCATCCGTAACCCCACCTTCTAGACTACCCTCCAACTCGGCTATTTCAGCCTCCATCCGGGTCACCTCCTCCCGCTCGCGCCTCCGGGCGTGGGAAATAAGGGATAGGGCCTCCCCTCGGAGTACTGTCTTGAAGGCCTCCCACAGTGGTACAGCCGAAGGCACGGACCCCACATTCTCATCAAAATATCGCTGAAGGGATTTAATCAATTCAGCGCGAATGGTGGGGTCGCGCAGGTACCAAGGATTGATTGGGACCACCCTACCCTCACCCCTCGGAAAGACATCAAAGTGTAGTAGGAGCGGGGAGTGGTCCGAAATACCCCGTGGCAAATGGCGCACCTCTCCCACCCTCCCAACATAGGCCGCCGGGACAAGGACATAGTCTAGTCGTGAGAGACTACCATGGGCTCCCGAGTGGAAAGTGTACTGCAGCTGCGTGGGGTGTTTTAAACGCCAGCAGTCCACTAGTCCAAATGTATCCAAGAGGCCGGATAGCCACGCCTGTGCCCGGGGGAGGTCCCTAGGGGGGTGACGATCCACAGTCCCAGATACCACCGCATTGAAATCCCCCCCCACAACCAAAAGCCCCCCGGAAGACTAAGGAGGAGGCGCCCCAGGTCTGCAAAGGTGGTCGACTGCAGCCCCGGTGGGATGTATACTGACACAAAGACAACCACTTTGCCCTCCAGTCTTCCCACCAAGACCGTGTAACGTCCCCTGTCATCGTGGAGCACCTCATCAATCTCCAACGGGAGCGAGTTCTTCACCATGATGCCCACACCCCTTGAGCCAGACGTGAAGCCCGAGTGGGCCACTAGGCGATAGCCACGCCGATTCATGGCGCAGAAGGAGTTGCCAATGAGGTGTGTCTCCTGCAGAAAGACTACATCGGGCGAGATTCGCTTCAAAAACTGCAGGACCACACCTCGTTTGATCCTGTCCCCCAGTCCATTCACATTCCAAGACAACAAAGTTAATTCCCTACCCCCCATCATATACAGAAGCCATCATTCGTCCCCCGGAGAGCACTTTAGAACTAACACAAAAATATGTTTGCCTTGTGATAAAAACGAACAACACCCCATCCCTACCCACCCACCCCAACAGAACTCCCCCCTCCCTGCACCCCTGCATGAGCCCGAACAGCCCCCCCAACGTGCAGTGTGCCTGTCGCCCCATATATAGTTAAACTAACTAGACCCCCTAGAGGAGGAGGGAGAACCCCCAATAGACCCAACACAACCTCCATAGGAGGGGAACTTACAAAGACTGACGCAGAATCGAAAGTGGCATCATTTTCATCCAGAGTGAGGCCCAATATTAAACCCTCAGTCCCGATCCAGCGTGCCGTCTCCCCCTGCCGCCCCCCCCCGCCCCCCCGATCACGATCCCCGGACAGAGTATCCAGCCAGTCCCCGGCCGCTTCGGGACGATCAAAGAAGTGCGTGCGACCGTCCACCTCCACTCGCAGCTTGGCTGGGAAGAGCATGGCGTATTTGAGGTTTAGGTCCCGAAGACGGCGTTTGACGCCTAGGAAGCTCAGTCTCTGCTTCTGGACCGCTGGGGTGAAATCAGGGTAAAAATTTACCTCCATATTGTCAAACTTGACCGGTCCATGCAGTCTGGAGGTTTGCAGGATAGCGTCTCTGTCCCGAAAACTGAAAATCCGGGCAATGAGAGGTCTCGGAGGGGCTCCGACCTTCGGCCTTCCCCCGGGAACCCTGTGGGCCCTCGCCACAGCGAAGAATTTACTCAGCCCCCGTGGCTGGAGATGGGTAGCAATCAGGTCCTCCACAAAGAGATCCGCCGCCGCCTCCTCGCGTCCCTCGGGCACCCCGATGATGCGGATGTTGTTCCTCCGTGCCCGACTCTCGGAGTCCTCCAGGCGTCGATCCATAAGCGCACTCGCCTGACTAAGCCGGCGCACCTCTGTTTGTAAGGCCGCCACATCTGTCGTAAGGCCCGATGCGGTGTGGGCCAAAGAATCTACTCGGTCATTGGTTTTGGAAAGATCGGCCCTCACCAGGCCAACATCCAAGAGGACCGAGTCGATCTTCTGCGCCAGTGTATCGAACCGCTGGCCCACCGAGGCCTTCATCTCGGCAATGGCGCCCATGACATCTCGCAGAGTCAGATCTGCGGGCAGGTCTGGGGCATCAGGAGGACTCTCAGGGGACTTGCGCGGTCCATCGGGAGATCCCTTCTGGAGGGTATAGCGGTCCATACTGTTGGCCTGATGGACGGCACCACGCCGGGTCGATTTGATCTTTGCCCGGTCTCCATCTTGTTTCGTGGCCATGGCCACCAGTCTCCCAGTCGCACCAGCCACGTCGTGTAGGGCAGGAAAGCAGGGCCACGAGCTCCGGGGGGGGGCCACCTCAGAGCAGCGGGGTGGATCACAGCCTGCAGGCAGGCAGGGTCTCCCAGCAAGGCCACACCAACACCAAGAGCTCCGCGACCCAACCTCGCAGAGACGGCAAGGGGGTGCGAAAGCGAAAGCGAAAGTGCGGGGTACGCGAGTCGCCAGGCCCTGCCTGCCGCTGTTGTTCACTTTGTCACTGGATCACCCCACAGCGCAAATCCGGGGTCCGGCGAGGGGAAGGCCGCAAACCTCAATCGGTGCTCACTCCGGTGTCCGAGGTCCGATTCGGAAGCGGGAAACGGGTGCCACCTCAACTCAGGTTCACCAACATAGTCCCCTCATCCAGGGCAGGATAATTTCAGGATAATCGTAGGAGGTTGCGGAGGTCCTCGGGAGCCTCGCACCTACGCGGCCATCTTGGTTGCGCGCTAGGCTCCTTGAAAATACAACATTTTTATTATATTTAAATACTATGGTATGTTGTACATTTTCCACTTTTATTTTCCATTGTTTACAATTTTTTTAATTGTATTATATACATATTTTCAACTACATTTTAAAATTGTTTTTCTCAGTATACATTAAATAATTGTATATATTTTATTCTAATATTTAATTTATAGATTAGCATAATATCATTTTACAACATTCTATGACATGTTTTATTTGTTTAATACATTCTTTTCAGAAATTTTTTCAGTAGTTTTAAATTATTGCCCATTGATTTTTATGTGGAGATAGTCTTTTCATAGTTTCAGTTAGCAGCCCTTTTTTTTACCGCTACCTTCTATTTTGTAATCCTTGGGTCCTATTACGATGCCGGTTGGAGTTGCCTCCGACAGACACCGTCTCGTTGTTGGAGCTAATCGGCCGTAGGTCGGCGGTTCTGAACGCCGTATTAGAATGTGACTGCACATAGTGTGGTCACAAACTCCCATTTCTCTATGGGAGCTTGTGCGGAAAGCGGAAACCGCCCGCAGCGCAAGCTTTCATAGAGAAATGGGTGTTTGTGGAAATCTCCGCACCATGTGGCAGGCACATCACGGTGCCTGCCACACGGTGCAGGGATTTACAGAGGGAACCATGGATGCCCCCCAGGCCAACAACTGTAGGCCGCAGAGGGATGGAGGCCCTGCTAGAGGCCCCCGAAGTCACTTTCTGATAGCCTTTGCATGTCAGAAAGTCCGACACAGGAAGTCTGTTGGAAACCAACATCATGATCCTCACAGCGGAATTGCTGTCCATAAGGGATTATAATGGGTATCCGACTGGCCGATGGGCTCCTTGAGCCCGTCAGAACACAGTTGGATTGACCAGCCGGTTTACACTCCGACTTCTGACATTGAAATTTGACGTTCGAACTGTAAATCTACGGTATCGGTCGGTAAGCCCATGATAAGTGGTTGGAGGCTTACTGACCAATATCCTAATGAGGCCCTAAGAGTGTTGATTTTACCTATTTTCCCCGAACCAGGTTGCGGTAAGTGGCTGCTGTTTGTCAGAAGAGGTAAGTCTTTTTTAAGGATTTTTTAAGGGTTTGAGGGTAAGGGGGATTAAGTGGGTAGGTCTAGATGTTTGTTTTAATGTTGTTTGTTGGATTATTGTATATTTAGATGTATTAATAGTAGTGTTTTTCACTAATTTGTAGTTTTGGGTTCTCGTATACTATGTTAGTAATGTATTATTATGTTCATTTGCGTTATGTTAGCTATATATTGATGATTAAGTGTGATGTGTATGCATTTCTGCGAATTTAATGTGTTTTTTGGGTGGGTTTATTTATTTACTTTACAAGTTTTTTGTCTTCGGGCATGCCTTATGGGCATTTGGAGTTTCTATTTCTTTTAAAGGAAATCAATTTTGGTTTATAATAAATCAATACTTTTTACTCTGATTTCCTTCTTTTGGGTTTCCTGGAGCATTTCTTCTTCTAAACACTTTTTCGGGGTTATTATGGTTCCTAGATATTTTGGATTGATTGAGGGATCCTTATTGGATTTGATTTATTTTTGCTTTTTTCTGGGGCTTTCTGAACACTATTTTCCCCATATTTGAAGGATTACTATTGTTGACTATGTGGACAAAGAGGAAGATCTGCAGATACAGAATATTTTCATTTTATATTTTAATATTTTTATCTATTTTGTTTCTCTTGCGTGGAAAATGCAGTATTTTATTGTTTGAGTAAATATTTTGTGATTGTTATTTGAAATTATGTGGTTTATGTGTTGTAATTAATTTATGTGATGGATTAAGTTTGTTTTTTTAGTTTCTTGGTTGGTGACGGTTACATTTTGTGTTTAAACAATTTATATATCAAATATATTATAACAGTCTTTATTAACATTGGAATTCTATTTAACATTTAGCCTGATGTACTAACAGTTTATATTTATTATTTATAAAAAATATATATGTGTTATGTTGGTTTAGATTTTGGAAATTTAGGCAGGTTACTATTTATTATAATATGCTTTTGACTATAATATCTAAGTAATCTACTTATTTGTTCTATATGAAGAGTTTGACTTTAAATTGTAACATGTTGTACATTCTTTTTGTTTGTTTTTATGTTTAGAGGAAATGTGGCCAACAGATTGCTCATAATTGTTGGTAGCTTTGCTCTTTTTGTAATGCTTTTATAAATGTATAGAGTGTAGGTTATGTTCTGCCTAGTGTGGGTTGGAAGGCATTGTGCCATTCTTCCACTGCATAGTTTGTTTTGGCTCCCTATGCCAAGGTGCTGCCATAGACATTCCAACATGGTATTTGGAATTTGGGTTGGCGTCTGTGTCCAGAGCGATGTAGTCGGCCAACCCAAGTGTCTTGAAAATAATCCATGAGGGGGCTTAGTTTGTCTTCATTTTGTTGTTAGAAATGGCTTTCTATTAGTCAATTGTAGTGGTTAGCTACCTCTGTGACAGAGACATAGGCTAGTGCAAATCATGTTTTTTATTTGAAAGGCAAATTGGCTGTTCGTAGAATATTCTACAATTAGTGCAAATTGTTGGAGGTGTCTCCATATGATTTGATTGTAATTATAGTAAAAGTCTTGTGTGGCTGTATGAGGCAAATTTCTTAAATAGTTTGAATCATGGCATGCTCAAAGTCTATGATTAATTTTGGGGGGTAGTAGTTATTTGATTTATGTTTAATGTGGTTTAAGATATCGTAGTAAGTGCTGATTTGTTCATTTGGAAGTAGGGCATATATAAAAGTGATATTTGTGTTTGATGTTCATCTTGTATGATGCATGGTTTGAGACACGCTTTGAAGGTTCCATCCATCATCCAGTTTTGACAGTGGCTTAGTTTTAGTAAATTATTTGCTTTCGAGTCTATTACGATCTGTTTCTCATTGTTTAGGTTGTCATGTTAAAGGAAAGAATCCTCATTATGTGTAAATACTAGATGTTCAGGCATTTCTATGTCTTTGTATCATCTAGAAACAGGAGGAGTATCGCTGATCACTATTTTAGTTCATGCAATTAGACGTTTTAAAGTGGGTATGGGTGTTAGTTGGCCTGTGATCTGTTCAGGGACTTTAGGCAGTATATCTTTAATGAGTTTCGTTGTGGGTTCCTGGGAGCTAGTGCTTACCTCCCTTATCTCCTGCAATGCCTCCCTTACTTCTATTTCTTTTCTATTTGGGGTGGTGGCTGTGCTCTCTTACATGAATTACAACATCATCTTTTGTAGTTGCCCTCCCATGGCATACATGAGATTAATATTTGGTACATTTGCAATTTATAATTCTGTTGATGCACTTTCTTGGCTGTAGGTGTATCCCAGGTGATTTAATTATTGCTTTCCTTACTACAGTGCTATGCATTTTGCGACCTCGCTCATTGCACCTGAAAATAGTGTAATAGTATAAATATATAGAATATTTTAAATTTTGTATATTAGTTATTTAGATGTAAAATTTTGTAACAATTTCTATTTGGCATACTTACATGTATTTTCTATTTAGATGATTCACACAATTTTGCAGCTTTTCAATTGGGGTGATCTAATGTGGACCTTTCTGTTGGATGAAAAATAAAATGCCAGTTTCATTTTAAATGTTAATTTCTGGTAGTTTTTAGAGGTTAAGGTTGATAGGTTTATTTTTACTCGCTAATTGGGTGAGTTTATAGCTTTTTATTAATTTATGTCTACTTATGTCGTGCATCGTTTTGCCAGTTTGTGATAGTTGTGTTTCTAGTTTTTCTAAGTTCCTTTAGGAAGTATATGTAAAGAAATAGTAGTTGGAATGTTTGCTATTTTACATTTGTATGTTTATTAATAAGTACAGTTTAGTTTAAATGTAAGTTTGACTTATTTGGTTACGTAGTTGTTCAAATTTATATATTTCTTCTTTAATTGTGTGGTCAGAGAATCTGGCAGAGTTTCCTCGTTTTGCAGAGTTTGTCATTTTTTCTGTTTGTCTCAATTTATTAGTTAATGTTGTTTATGCTTTTAATTTATTGTTTGGTTTAGTTTTAGTTAGATATTTTTTTATCAGTTATGTCCTTCTATGGTAAATGCAAATGTAGGTTTTATTTTAATTTTTTTACGGGTTGTATTGTGATGATTTTTGTTGTACAATTTATTGGGATGAATGGTAAATATTTTGGTGATGTAACATGCATATACAATGTTTTGAGTTTAATGCAAATATTATGTTACATAAAAAGTGATTTTTTAAAAATGTATTCATCATAATTTAATTATTTTGGTGATATTATTGTAATCAATGTTGTGTGAATTGATATTTTTGACATAATATATCTTTGTTTAAGGATAACAATATTTTTGTTTTAGATATTTGTGTTTTCGATATAAGTAAAAATTAATATTTTTAAAAATGTTTGTTCCCGATATTTGTGGTTTTACATGTTAAGTATAGGAAGTCGATATTTTTGTTATTGATATTTAATTTCTGATATTTTTTTGTTTCACCATTGTATGCAACATATTATGTCAGTGATCCCAATATAGGTAAGAGGAAGGGATGGCAGCAGTCACAGCTAATATTAAGGTATTTAGGTATAAGTTCCTTCTAGAGTGGTATACCATATGCACAGGGTCTGTACATTTATTGCTACCACTGGAACTGCAGCACTTATTGTGCTGCCCACTTATGTTGCACCTCAAACCATGCCCCAGGCCTGCCAATGCAGCCTGAATGCAGTAAAACCCCCTTGCCAAGCCATAAGCTTCCTTTTTAATTACATACAAGTCACACCTAAGGTAGGCCTTAGAAAGTCCATAGGGCAGGGAGCTGTGTAATTAAGAGGTTGGACATGTACCTTTAAGTTGTACATGTCCTGGTAGTAAAAAACTCCTAAATTTGTTTTTTACTACTGTGAGGTCTATCCCTCCCGTAGGATAACATTGGGGATTATGTATTACATTTAATAATTCTAATGAAAAAACCTATTTAATGGCAAAGTCGAATTTGTTATTCCAATTCTGAAATTGCAACTTTTAGAAAGTTGGCATTTTCTGCTCTTAACCCTTGTGTGCCTGCAGCCTGCCTTAGGTCACATGCCTGTGTGTAACTGGCAGTTAGACATTGTGAAAGCTTCCCCTGGATGGATGGGGTGGAGCTGCTCACATCCCCACTTGCAGCTGAATAGGGAGCGCTCTGCCTTCAAACAAAGGACCTATCACCTCCACATTGTAACTGCAGCCAGCTTGGAGCCAGAGCACTTCACAGCCACTGTCTAGAAATGACTCCCACCTTCCAAAAGGAGGACATCAAGACATAAAAAGAGGACCACAGACATCAACTCTTCAGTACATTTCTACACCTGAGGATACTCATAGTAAGAAGAACTGCTGTGCTGCTGAACGGACTGTCAAACTACTGGACTACTAACCTGCCGCTGCCATGCTGAATTGCTGCCTTTCTGCCCGTCAGCCCTCTTGCCTGGGTAAGAAGGACTGGGCTTGCAACCTGAACCCAGGACCACCAGACTGACTCCAAAGGGTCTAGTTTGCTGGCCTTCTGATATTAGCCTCAGAGACACAAAAGGCTACACCTGAGTCCTGACACTCCGAATGGTGCTCCACCAGTCTTGGACCCTTGGAAGTGGTCCTGAATGTGCCCAGATAGCCAGCCTCCAAAAGTGGGGAACATTTTCTTTGGCTAAAAACTGCCCTGAGTACCAGGAGGAGACTGGGACCAACCTGCTGACTTAGCCGCCCAAGGTGCATCGTTGGTTGAATTTAATTTCAGCTTCTCCCACAATATTCTTCTCTGCAGCAGCAAATCCTGTTAAGTAGTCCTTCGCCAAAGGGGTGCCCATCCTTGTGGAACTGTTGTTGGCTACAGACCTCAGTTTTGACTTCCATTTCAGAGACTAAGGGGTCGATTACAATGGCAGGCGGATCGCCACCATCACCATGGCGGTGGCGATCCGCCCGCCATAATCCACCGCCCGCCACCCATTTCCCCTGCCATGGGACCCCGGCAGACAGAAAGACCGTCTGCCGGTTTTCCGCCGGTTGACTCGTCGACCAGGCGGAAAAAGCCCATAACATGGAGGCGGTGTCTGGAAGATACCGTCGTCCATATTATGTATTATGCTAATCAGCCCCTAAGTTTGAACGTAGAAATCTTCACCATGACTTTGAGCCGAGGCTATCTGATGATGACACTCCCTCCTCAGATACCTCCTTCAGCTTTGCCCCGCTGAACTTTACCTTCTCAGAAATTCTTCTAAGTCTGAAGGTAGGCACTGACCAAGCCCAATCCACTTCATGTATCAAAACCTCATTCCATCGAGATCAGCTATATTTTTCAACTTTAACCCAGTCTTGTGCGATCAGATGTCTGTAGTTGGTACTTTGGTCTTTTAGGTGCTAGTTTTTACTAAAAACCTTTACAATTCAGAACTCTGGTTCTACAGATTGGATTTTTGTCATTTTGGTGTTAAATTATTTATTCAAATTTACTCCATGTTATTCAATTGGTGTGGGATTTTTCTTGTGCTGTATTTTCACTTTATTACTGTTTGTGTGCTGCATAAATACTTTACACATTGCCTGACTGCTTTTTGCGCCAAGCTACCCAGGGCTAAGCACAGGTTAATTTAGTGCCTTTTTGTGGTTCACCCTGCAATGGTTTGTGGTTGTTGCTTGATCAGGGCTCACACTCCTGTCAACCAACAACCCAATTTCTCACATTTACCTTTTAAGAATTTTTGGAGCTCAATGAAAGGCGTCAGAAAGACCATTGGTGCATCACCATCATTTTTGCTGATTGCAAAACCATCAGAAGCAGACAATTGTTATATTATGAAAGGACTATGAGCCTACTACCCTCTTGATGGGTTTTAAACAATAGCCATATGTGAGGCCCCTTACACCTGGTGCTATTTCACCTACTGCACTAATGATATCTATGGCACTGATCTGGCCTTACATACCTACACTTCCATAATGCAATTTTGGCCTTTAGGGTCGAGAGATGGAAAGTCAAGCCACTAGGTATCACTCCTAGGTTGATCAATAATGAACAAAGTATTATAGACACATCCATTCCATTCGAAGTAATATTTCACTCATACAAATCCGTAACAAATAGCTTAAAGAAACATGTCATATCTCACATGTTAACTTTATATCGAAAGTATTTGCTTCATCATACATTTAATTCTATTCCACTCTTAAAGATATTTTAACCGCATTTTGCAATGAATCGCAGTAATTACTTTCCCCAAATCCTCACACCAGACAGTTCTATATTTAAATACCAGTTTAACTGAATTAACACAGGTTGTAGGAAATTAAAGTATGAATAAAGAAGTAGCAGACACTTTATTACTCTTAGTAATACTCTAAAGATATGAACATGTGTTAATATTCGGATGAATAGCCGAAATGTATACATTCAACTAATAGCAGAGACCATGGCATACCTCCACTTTTTTCTAGCTTACAGCTGCACATTAATTGGCGGCGGCCACATGTTTTTACAGAAGTGTGATCTCAAAAATCGTTTTACGTTTTAATTCCTTCTTTTAACTAACTGTTTCAAGATAACATTTTCATATGTACCTTTAAACCAGAATCTCCAAACAAGACACTTTGTTTTGAATTAGGACATCTCTTGCTTCCATTTCTTACTCCTTTCAAAGCTTCATTGCATTTCAGTAGTAGGAAACAGCGGATCTACACTTGGGGTCAGTTTAACATACAATTTGCGCTGGCTGTGCTTCATAAAAGTGACGCAAACCTGTGCAAAATGTTTTGGGGGATCTACTTTACAGCACAAAACCTATTTTGTGGTGGAAAGTTGCCTGAAATTAATGCAGAACATAAAAAGATAGCATTCCATACGTGGTACACAGGCATTCCCATGCAACCATCCATTGATTTTGATACAAAACCCTACCTAGTAACAATAGTAAACAGAGTTTTGTGCCAAAAAATAATGCTACTTGAAAGCAGGCTTTAGAAAAAGAGAAATGCTTTTATTTCTCCTGACTTTCCCACTTTGCATGTGTGCTGCATATATCAGAAGTGGAAAAAGGTTTAAAGTTTGTGTAGGCATATTATTTTGTACTGGAAGGGCTCCCAAAGCTGGAGCCAGGCTGACATCTTTGCACTTTGTGCTTAGGTGTGTTTGTGGTGCTTAGCAGCCAAATTGTGTGCCAGGGCTACGAAGAGAGGAAGAGAGTGACATATATTTGCAGATATGTAGCTTTCCTGCTTTGCCCCTCTCACACAATGTAGCATAGCAACTTTGGGTGCTGTGCTCCATTGTGTGAGTGTTTTGATAACCGGGACCCTACTTTTTATCAGTAATATAGGCTAAAGACCAATCTTTCAGATGAGTTCCTACCAGTCGCAACACACTCACCAACTTGCATCAACAATGATATAGCACTCTTAATGAAACCAACTGATGATATTTATCAGAAATTGGGCTGTTGGTTGACTAAGGTATAAGCCCAAGTCAGGCAGCAACCACAATCCTAGTCAGGGTAAGAAGCAGGCAAATCCTACATTAACCTGTGCTCTCCCTCTGGTAGCTTGGCACAAAGCAGGCAGGCTTAACTTAAAGGCAATGTGTAAAGCATTTGTGCAAAACTTTAAACAGTAAAACAGTGTGTCACGATTCCCCCCCACACAGAGAGGGACATGAACCAACTGAATCTTGGTGGACCGTACCTCCTCTCAACAGCACTCTTCTCTGCCAACAGCAGGACAACTGGGCTGCCGCGCCTGACACTACGCAAGTGGCGGACACCTTTTTCTTGGAACAGTCTCCCTTTAACTGGATGACGGGCTCCACAGACGCCGCCCACAACACGAACATCATCGCTCATGGCCCAATAAGGTCCTGCGGATTTCCTGCACAAGGTTGTGACAACCCCGGAAGACGCGAGAGTGGAGACGAGGAGGACGCCGAAGAGAGAACGCTGGGCATGCCACCGGAGGAGCAGCCGCTCTTACAAAGGACTGCAGAGGAGCCGAAGACGCTGGATACGCCAGGAGGCCAACGTTTCCTCGCTTCGCCCGGCCACGCTCCTGGAGGATCGTGGCTTACAAAGGTACGGAATAAAGTTACAGGGTGGGTTTGAGGGAGTAAGAAGTCCGACCGTTAGGACGATTCTCCCCATTTCTGTTTCCCGCTTCCCTGCTTCCCGTACATGAGCACACTTTCCGGTTGTTCAGGGCACTTGACGGGTGATCCCCCACTCCCTTCCCTACTACTATAGATTCATGAGGCAGTGACACTGTTCTCCCTTCTCTTTATCTACCGGAGTGACGCGGCCAAGAGGGAGAGATCCGCATCCTGAAGACGGAAGGAGCAACGCACAGAACAAAGCCGGGATAAGACGTATTATCACTGACTGTTGACACTGGCCTCTGTAAAAAGAAGACGTTATTGCAGAATAAAACCTTGTCTAACACGACACAGTCAGACCTTGATCCTTGCCCCCCCTTACAACTGGTGGAGAATGCGGGCACACTGTCTGTTAGCAATACAATAATGGACACCCTCATCCAACAACTAGTGGAAGGACAGTAGAAACTAGAATGGCTGTGGAGCGCCAGTCTTCCTCGGCCCAAGCCGACCGAGACGTCTTCAAGGATTCCATGGCCTCACAAATGGAAATCCTCCAGAAAATGATGGCGGAACACCTCTCCACCCCAAAGTTCATGAGACACCCACATGGGCCCTCTGGTGTGGCATTACAGAAGTTTGTAGCAGGAGAGGACCCTGATGCCTTTCTCCTTAATATTGAGAGGGCTGCCTGAGCCTGTGGATGGCCTGTTGAGAAATGGCCCTTTTTCTTTGCCCCCTTATTGACTGGCGAGGCCCAAGCCGCTCACCAGGTGGCGAATGCAAATGGCAACTCCCCATATGCGGTAATCAAGGAAGTTATCCTAGACCACTTGGCACTGGACGCCGAGTGTTTTAGGGTGCGATTTAGGAAGAAAAGTGGTGCTCCTGGGGAGAACCCCAAAACCCTGTTTTTCTGTCTACAATCCGCAGCAGATAAATGGTTGAAACCCAACGAGAGCACCATGGATAAGATAATGGATAAACTATATCTCGAACAATACTTGAAAGCCTTGCCCTACAATACCCAGAGGTGGCTTCAGGAGCACACACATATAACAACCGAGCAAGCAGTTGAAATGGCCACCACTTTTTCCCGTGCGCAACCACGAGCTGTTTTTTGGGAACCAGAGAAACAAAATAGAGCAGTCACACCAAAAAATGAGA
The DNA here is from genome assembly GCF_964204655.1 of Triturus cristatus. Lineage (NCBI taxonomy): Eukaryota > Metazoa > Chordata > Amphibia > Caudata > Salamandridae > Triturus > Triturus cristatus. Next base: position 655,907,425 of record NC_140587.1, on the reverse strand, counting down.
AAAGACTTATCGATCTCCCTTGGACACTTCTCGACCTAGGCCTCTGAAACCAGAAGGACCACCCTATAAAGGGCCACAGTGCTTTGACTGTGGCGAATGGGGCCACATAGCCCATGTGTGTCCCCTAAAGAAATCGACAAACCCATGGAAGTGGGGTATATGCCAAGATCCATCCTGTATACAGCAGAGTTGGGGAGCGCCTTTTATGTAAGTGTGGAGGTGAATGGGAGAACAGTGAAGGCCCTTTTAGATTCAGGGTGTAGGCAGTCCGTTATCCAGGGGGACTTAGTGAAACCTACCCAGATAATACCAGAGGCCCTGGTGCATATTAGATGCGTACACAGCGACTTAAATCCATATCCAGTGGCTGTGATCGTCCTCACTCCTGCTAAGGGGAAGCCGTATGCTGTGAGGGTGGGGGTGTTGTCGGAATTACCGGAAGACTTAATAATCGGAACGGACAACCCTGGGTTTTTAGACATGTTCCCTAAGACTGTGCAGGGGTCCCAAGATAGGGAAGAGTGTAGAGGAGAAAAGCAAAACACTGTGCCAGCTCTTATCTCCCCAGAACCCTGGATCCTAGACAGAAGCTTTAAGTTTGCACAGATGAACGACCCAACCTTACAAAACGCCTGGCAGAGCGCACAACACCAGGACACACCCACCTCGTACTCCCATTTTTCCGTTGAGAAGGGCCTGTTATACAGAATTAGAGTGAAGGACAGTGGACTGCAGCTGCTCGTTCCTATGTCCTTTAGGGACCAGATACTCTTTTTTTCCCATTCTCACCTCACGGCAGGACACATAGGGGCTGAAAAAATGACACAAAATGTGTTGCGACACTACTAATGGCCGGGTGTATATGGGGATATCAAAAAGCATTGTCAAGAGTGTGACACCTGTCAGAGGAAGAACAGCTATCATCTTCCCCCGGTGCCCCTACAGCCTCTCCCAATGATTGGCACCCCTTTTGAGAGGGTGGGATTGGACCTCATTGGGCCCTTACCAAAAACCAGGAAAGGTTACCTCTATGCTTTGGTGATAGTAGATTACTCAACCAAATACCCGAGGCTTTTCCCCTAAGGGCTCCAACCACAACCAACATAGCAGAGAAACTCATTGAACTCTTTTCAAGAGTGGGATTCCCTCAGGAGATCTTGACTGATCAAGGTACCCCATTTGTATCACGCCTCATGAAAGAGATATGTAAGACCCTGAACCTTCACCACATAAAAACCTCGGTGTACCACCCTCAAACTGATGGGTTGGTAGAGAAGTACAATGGGACCCTGAAGATGGTCCTGAAGAAAATATTACAGAATGAAGGGAAAGAGTGGGACCAGCTTCTCCCTCTCGCCCTGTACGTAGTCAGGAGTCAAGTCCAGAGTTCCCTAGTGTGCTCCTCGTTCGAGATGCTGTATGGGCGGCAACCGAGGTCACTCCTAGAAATGACCAAGGAGGCCTGGGAAAGGGAAGAGGCCGAAGAGAGCAGGGGTTTTCTGAAGTACACACAGAATCTGAAGAGCAGAATAGGAAAGTTAAGAGACCTTACCTATTCCCATTTGGAAAAAAGACAGGAGAAGCAAGAGCAGTTTTACGATAAAGGTAAAATGTGGAGGCGCCTGGCGGTCAATGACTGGGTCTTGGTGTTATTGCCTTCCTTGACTAGTAAGTTCAAGTCAGAATGGTTGGGCCCGTATAAAATTGTAGGTACGGTAGGCAACACCATTTATAAAGTACAGGTTAAGCCTTCACGCACTCAAACATATCACATCAACCTGTTAAAGAAATGGTTGGGTGTTATACCTACTACTGCCCATCTCACGCTACCGTCCCATCAGAATTCATCTCAGACAATAGACCAATTGGCAATTAATAACAAGCTGTCTGAAGAACAACGACACTCCCTTGGCTCCATCTTACACCCCTTCACAGCATTGTTTTCTGACAACCCCGGACGGATGACCCTAACCGAACATACCATTGAGACCGTTCCGGGGAAGGTCATAAAACAAAGGCCATATCACATACCAGCAGCCAAAAGACAGGCCGTCCGAAGGGAAGTACAGAACATGCTGGAGATGGGGGTCATTCATCCATCCAGAAGTGAATGGTCTTCACCCATTGTAATGGCCCCAAACCAGACTGCTCCACCAGGATCTGTATGTACTTCCGTGCCCTTCGATTTCCACCTTTGACTCCTACCCGATACACAGAGTAGACGAGCTAATAGAAAAGTTAGGAGAGGCAACCTACATCACCACAATAGACCTCACGAAAGGGTATTGGCAGGTCCCCTAAAAGAGGCAGATAGAAAGAAAACAGCATTCGTTACACCAGATGGGCTGTTTGAGTTCACGGTTCTCCCATTCGGCCTCCACGAGGCACCAGCTACCTTCCAGCGACTCATGAATATGGTGCTCCGTGAACACCAGTCCTTTGCATCGGTGTATTTGGACGATATTGTGGTGTTTAGCCCTACATGGGAGAAGCACTTGCAACATCTGCAGGAAGTCCTACACGACCTAAAACAGGCGGGCCTAAACATAAACACAAAAAAATCCAGGGTGAGATTTCAAAAGGTTAAGTACTTGGGTTTTTTATTGGGCCACGGAGTAATAGCACCGCAAGAAAAGAAGGTGAGGGCCATAGCAGACACCCCGTCCCTACAACCAAGAGAGAGATGACGGCTTTCCTAGGGCTATTAGGGTACTACAGGCGTTTCATCCCACAGTATTTGGAAATAGCAGGGCCACTAACTGACACTCTGCGGAAAGACTATAAAATCGAGGCCTTGTTATATCCTGTTGAATCCTTGGTAGACGCCTTGACCCGGCCATTACCACCAGCCCAGTGTTGACTTCCCCCGACTTCTGTAGGCCTTTTATATTACACACTGATGCCTTTAACTACGGCATAGGAGCGGTCTTGTCCCAAGAGGGGATCGAACATCCTATACTCTTCATCAGTAGGAAGCTATTACCCCGTGAAACAAGATACCCCACGATTGAGAAGGAGTGCCTTGCGGTTAAGTGGTCCATAGATAAGCTGAGATACTATCTCGAAGGCCATGCCTTTACCCTGTATACTGATCATGCTCCGCTTCAATGGATGAGCAGAAACATGGGCCAAAACCCCCGAGTTCTACGTTGGTTCCTGTCTCTGCAGCCCTTCTCTTTTACTGTGAAACACCGAAAGGGCTCGGATAACGAGAGTGCTGACTTTCTCTCCAGAGTGTTCCTTCTCCCCGATCGGGAGAATCCAAGGGAGGAGGTGTGTCACGATTCCCCCCCACACCGAGAGGGACATGAACCAACTGAATCTTGGCGGACCGTACCTCCTCTCAACAGCACTCTTCTCTCCCCACAGCAGGACGACTGGGCTGCCGCGCCTGACACTACGAAAGTGGCGGACACCTTTTTCTTGGAACAGGGTCCCTTTAACTGGATGACAGTCTCCACAGACGCCGCCCACAACACGAACGTCATCGCTTATGACCCAATAAGGTCCTGCGAATTTCCTGCACAAGGGTGTGATGACCCCGGAAGACGCGAGAGTGGAAACGAGGAGGACGCTGGAGAGAGACCGCTGGGCACGCCACCGGAGGAGCAGCCGCTCTAACGAAGGACTGCAGAGGAGACGAAGACGCCGGACACGCCAGGAGGCCAATGTTTCCTAGCTTTGCCCAGCCACGCTCCTGGAGGATCGTGGCTTACGAAGGTACAGAATAAAGTTGCGGGGTGGGTTGAAGGGAGTAAGAAGTCCGACCGTTAGGACGATTCTCCCCGTTTCTGTTTCCCGCTTACCCGCTTCTCGTAAACAAGAACACTTTCCGGTTGTTCAGGGCACTTGACGGGTGATCCCCCACTCCCTTCCCTACTACTATATATATATGAGGTAGTGACACTGTTCTCCCTTCTCTTTATGTACCGGAGTGACGCGGCCAAGAGGGAGAGATCCGCATCCTGAAGTCAGAAGGAGTGATGCACAGAACAAAGCCGGAATAAGACGTATTATGAGTTATTAACTGACTTTTGACACTGGCCTCTGTAAGAAGAAGACGTTATTGCAGAATAAAACCTTGTCTAACACGACACAATCAGGACCTTGATCCTTGCCCCCCCTTACACAGTGGAAACACAGCAGTAAAATATACCTCACCAGCTTAGAAATATAGAGCCTAATTTAATAAAAAAACAAAAACAAAATGACAAAACTCCAATAAGTATGCACACATACTCTTTCATTTTCTCTTTTAAAGTCCTCAAAAGTATTGGTTATTTTACAAAGTATTGTTTCCTCCATTACACAGCTGTAGTGCAGAATACATACTAGACTTTTACCCAATGAGCCACTCACAGAACCACTCACAGAGCCACTCATACATCTACTCAGACACTCTATATGAACTCAAAGGCCCACTCAGACACTCATACAGCCACTCACAGAACCATTCACTAAAATAAACAAAGGTTAGAGGGACATTATAGTTAGGAAATAACACTAAAAAACTAAAGTAATTAACTCCAAAAATCAAAGTTTATAGGATTTGTCTTACTTAGGAAATAATATTTAAAAAATGTAGAAATTAAAGGTTACAGGGACGTTATAGTTGGGAAATAGAATTTAAAAAAAAATGTAGAAATGTACTGAAAAAAACCCCAAAAGAAACAGGGACGTTATAGTTAGGCTCAGATTTCAGTCGTACAAAATGATAGAAATTCAGCAGTTATAGTTACCTGAGCTAACTATAACTTACGCCCACGCAATGCACTGTTTACAAACTCACATATTAAATCACTCATGTCACGTAGTCAGGACAGTTAAATAAGTTCCAGAGTCCTGAAGGATGTTTGGAATGGTGCACCATTAACATTTCTTATCCATCATTATAAGTAAAATGAGTCCGGCAATATGATCTTTTTTGTCATCAGTTTTATTAAATCAACTCAAGTTCATAGCATCATCCAGCCAATGCATTTTATTCAGTTGTAGCTTGAACTTCGTCAGCGCTATTAAAAATAAAAATTGAGTAGGAAATCCAATGGAATCACTGGCCTCGTGGAATAAAGGGTGTAGCACCTGTGTACGAGTTGAATACGTCAATCGTCATCAATAAAGCTCGTGACACGTTCAGATGGCAATTGACTTGGTCATGATTAACAGGTATTGTAATTGAACAATATCTACATATATTTATGTATTATTTTTAACATTAAATTTAATCTATTCATATTTTAAAAAGTTAGAATACGTTAGTTTAACCTACTATTAGTTTCTATGGGAGTTTATTGTAATCCCCTGCCTCCATTATTTTCTATGGGAGGTTGTTACATTAACAGTGGTTGCCATTTGTGGTGCTGGACTTACTCCAGATCTGAGCTGGAGTACATTTACAACTGTTTTTGGTCCTTTTTGGCTGTAGTAATGATAAAGGTGCATTTTGTGAACAGGAATGGGCTTACCCTTTTGTGGGCGGGTGCATGTCCATCTCTAAACCGCTATTTTAACACGCCCTTGTTCCTCCCTAAACCCCTCCGATTTAGACATAAATCTTTCCTATTTTCCAGCCACTTCCAGATTTACTACTACCACGTATAACTACATGTGCAGAGATTTACGCAAACCTAGCAGAGATCTCCACACATAAAAGACAGGAGAGGAGGAGATATAGACTTCCGTATGTGTATTAGAAAAAAAGCTTTCAGTAGTAAGTTAGTAGTACTATTTTAATACTAGTAAATGGACAGCAAGGTGCAGTTTGTGACTAGGCCCCTTTGATTTTTAGTATAGGGTTGTGGGGAAAGAAATGGACTGGCAGTTTGATGGCTGTTTCTTAGCCCGAGCCCTGTGGACACAAGGATGATATTCCAGACATGGGACACTGCCAGGCCAAAGCTGAGGAGCTCTAGAGCTGCAAAATGTAGGACGTGCATGAGAGACATACAGACAGTCTCTTGCACTCAACTGTGCCTCAGACACTGTTGCAGAGTAGAACTGAGTCAGGTGACACCTGCTTTGGTAAAGAGCCTAATCGAATGCACAAATCCCATTAATGCTGTTTATTGGGTCTTCAGCCTCAGGCCAAGGAATGATGCACAGAGACAGATAACACAGGCAGACAGTATCACTGTGTTACTGACAAGGGTGTGGTTCTGTATCTTTTGAAGGTTGAAAACTACATTGACCACCCTACCTGACACTGAATTGTTTCCAAATTATCTTCAATTCATCTATTCTATATGTTAAGGCATATTGTATTTCACAATGAGGGATGGTCATTAGCAATGCCAGTGGTGTCTCGAAGCTGCTGGGGCACGTGATGGATTTTATAGCCAGCTAGATACTCCTACCATTATGTCAGGCAGATGTGGAAATTTCCTGATGCATACTCAAGAGGAGGTGGGTAAAACAGGTAACACTAGCGCTGAAGTACTGGGTATTTTAGACCCAGCGGTGCAGGGGCACACACCCTATGACTTCTGGGTTCACCCTGTTCCAGACCTACAGAAACACAGAGTCTTCTGGGTGAAGTCAAAGATCGTTTATTGGCTGCAGACCAATTACAGGTATCCTAGAAGTACAACAGCGTGTATGTTCTCAGGAGACTGCTGAAAATCATAGAAACGGACTTCATCTTAAATACGCTTTTCCCTGCCTCAAGCATACATTCCTAGGTTTTATGATACGGTAATAAACAAGTGTACATTACAAAGAAAAGGCAGAGTCATGATGACCATCCCACATTCCAGTTCGGCCAGCCCACAATGATTTACACAGTAAGGTTCAGATCCCACATTTGATATCAATAGGCCCCAATAAAACACGGGCAGTTCCTGTTTTGGGAAACAAGTCATAAAGCAGGAACAGTCAGGTGTGAAAGAGATTAGCCGGAGGCTCGTGTAGAATGAAAGGGTTTTATGATGGGTCAAACCCTGATGCTAATCACAGGTGGACGGAGGAAGGGGAGCTCGTGAGACCAGTTTGACCTGGGGCAGCAGAGCCAGCTGCCCAGGTCACAGAGAAGTCACGGGAAAGCACATGTACTGTAAGGCCCGTATTTGCTCCATTATAGCCTATGTGAGGGCAATGACAAGATGGCCACCGCTTCCAAAATGGAACCCGCGTAGTGAAGCAGAATAACGTGTACACAGTGCATTCATAGCTAGAACGATATATAAAGCACTCGTACATGCCGCATTAATCATTTGCGGTTTGCTAATACCAGATAAACAGGGGTAGGGCCCTGTCCCCTACGCGGTGCCAGAGATTAAAGTACGACAGACCCTCCTTTTGCCCTTACATAGGCAATCACTATACTCATCTTAATCCGAGTCCAGGTCGATGTTCACGAAGTCATGGAGATGTTGCTGTAGCTTTATCCTATTACTTAGCTCGTCCCTCGATACAGGTTTCCTTACACATAAGGTAGCACAGAGGCCACATATCGCAGGAGCACACTGTATGCACAGACAGAACAGGAAAAGAATGGCTAAGATCCTTCCAATGACCATCAGAACTTTCCAACCCCAGGCAGATATCAATTCCCAGAACCACCCCACCAGTGACCAATCTCCTTTATCCACGTGTATGGATTCAGATATTTTATGGAGTTTGGAGATGGCTTGATAGACTGTTGGAGCGTTATCTGGTATGAAAATGCAGCAACTAGATTGGATAACCTTACATACCCCACCGCGGTCTGCAAGAATAACGTCTAGAACCATGCGTTTCTGCAAAGTCATAAGGCGATCCGCTTGGAGCTCAGCTGTCAGATTACCAAGGGCACCAGCCGTTACATTTACAGTGGATTCAACCACACGTGTCAGTTGTCTCAGGTTCCTACTATTCACCATAGGTCCCCAAAATGGCAGGAAACCCAAAAAGAAGTCTCCCGCTTCTTGACCGGCAGTATCCTCCTTACTAATCACACCTCTCACAACTCTGGTCTTGTGATAATCAGAGGCAGCAGTAAATGTAGGCGGTAGCAAGTTCGCAATATAACATGTGCCCGAGAAATCAGGGGGCAACCATGTATATGCTCGGTCATTGTAGATGAAATATGTGCCCTTGGCAGCCAAAAATGCAGGGGAAAACTGTGACGGGAAGGTGTACGTTTCAGTACAGTCACTTCTTCCCAGTTGAGCTCTAGGATTCTGACCATTACCCTGTAAGCAGAACCGACCTATGTGGGGTACGACCCAGATTGGAGATGAGATTTTTCGCTGTCTTTCACCCAGACTAATACTATACCCCGTCGCGTTCCATCCTACATAAGGTCTCAATTCTTCTTTGGGAATGGATGAGTATGCATCAATATCCCTACTCATATCGGCAACTCCTTTCATCAAAGCCTTATTATTGGTGATAGGTCTGATGGAACGCGGTTGGCGAGGGGAGTACGTATCTAGAGCATAGAGAAACATGGTCTGGAATGCCCATGACGATCCATTGTAACTAAAGGGCAGCACCAAATAGGGAATACCCTTGTTAATGGTATGTGGCATTAACCCACACACCCAGCAATTGGTCGTATTCATTACTAGTTGGTGCTGGTGCAAAAGCTGGATAAACGAGTTATTTACAAATTCTGATCGTCTGGTTTGTTCATGTTCAGGCAGAGGGTGAAAAGAGTGGGAGGAGGCAGTAGAAAGAGGTATAGGCTGTACAGTGGGCGCAATGGTCTTTTGAGAAGAGAAAAACACAAATCCTACGATGAACATTATTATACTACACAGCGTAAATAGGCACAGAAATACAAAACATTTACTTTTTACAATTCTACACATCCTTGCTTTAGAGTTTATGTCCTCAAAGGGTCTCTCCATCTTAAAAAACTCCATCCTCTAAGCGGGCCGCTCGCGGCGGATGAGTTTCTTCTGCTAAGGAGTACGCCTGTCAGTCCAGGGAAACGCCCTAGACCAACCAGAACCGTTGACCGAACGTCTTCGGCCTGTACCCCAAAGTCTTGGCACCGCGACCCTGCGGCTGAACCCGGATGGTGGTTCGAAAAACAAAAATCAAGAAAGTCCTTCAGATGGGAGAGCCAAAAATGTCAAAAAGGGAATAGTAAAGAAATCTTTATTTGTCCATGGGCCTTGGTCTCAAATTATAGCGGAGACGGCCAGGTGCTGTTTGGTCTTGGAACAAAAGTTCAGGCTCAGTGGTGTCCAGTCGATTTGATGGTGGCACAGCTTCTTGCAGAATATTGTCACTCTCTTGGTCTGAAACTGTGCCTCTTATGCGTGCGTCACTGAGTGGTACAAAACGAGGTACAATGTCTGCCTCAGAGTCGGCGATACCCTCCTGGACCCACCGGTCATATGGCAAAGGCAAGGGGACTACTTTGCAGTGGGTGCCATGGATCCAGTGTTTCTTCCCCTTCACTCGCACCGCTGATCTCGTTGATAAAAGCACAAGGTGAGGGCTGATCCAGCGAGGCTCGTCGTTGCTCTTGCGCTGGAAATTTCGGACCAGGACCCACGAGCCAGGGTTGATAGGGTGTCCAGGAGGTTCAGAAGCTTGGGGAAGAGTATCATGTACCTGTTGGTGCAAAACACGCAGTTTAACAGTCAAATCATACAGGTAATCGAGTAGTACTGGATGCTCAATCTCACTAAATTTCGTAGGCCTCGGTACACCCCATACGTTGGCCGGGCGGCCAAAAACCACTTCGTAAGGACTAAGTCCCACTCGTGAGTGTATGGTCATTCTGGTGGACAGGAGTGCTAAAGGCAGAGCATCAGTCCATTTAAGACCGGTGCTCGCCTGAATTTTGGCCAGCTTGAGCTTTAAGGCTCCATTGTAGCGCTCTACTAGTCCAGCTGATTGGGGGTGATTTGCAGCGTGGAACTTTTGCTTTATGCCTAAACCTTCACATACATTCTTCATCACTTTACCCACGAACTCACTTCCATTATCACACCACACCATTCTTGGCATTCCAAACCTAGGGAAAAATTCTTTCACAAGGGCTTTGGCTGTGGATAGGGCAGTGTTATCTTTCAGAGGATAGGCCTCTATCCATTTTGAGAAAGCACAAACAACCACCAGTACATATTTCAGGTTGTTGCATCTTTCCATGTGAATAAAGTCCAGCTGCAAAACTTCGAATGGACATGATGGGGGTGCAAAGTGACCAGCTGGAGTTGGGGTTCCCCTACCAGGGTTGTATTTCAAGCATACCATGCAATTCTTGACCACATTCTCTGCACACTTGGGAATTCCAGCATTCTGCCATACTGGAGCCAACAACTTACAAATTCCTTTCGTACTGATATGTGCCATTCCATGTGCCATAGTAACCACTGGGAGCACATATGCGTCAGGTAACAACCATCGCCTATGTTCTGTCAGATCAATCCAACAACCATTCTCATCCAACTTACCCATACTTTCTCTCCACTTGCTTAGCTCTTTCTCTGTGGCCTCAGCTTGAAGCGACTTCACACTCTCTATTGTGTTCTCACACATTCCAACATTATCTACCCATCTTGCGGGGCCTGCAACATACATTCTAGTCTTCACATTCTGTGCTGTTTCTTTCGCGGTCTCATCAGCAAACGCATTCCCACGTCCAACATCATCTGTAACTTTCCTGTGCGCACTGCATTTCATGATCGCAACTTGCAACGGTAGGGTCAGTGACTCAAGGAGATCATTCACCAACTTGCCATTCTGAATTTTAGCTCCATGCGACGTCAGAAACCCACGCTCTTTCCACAGTCGCCCAAAATTATGAGCCACGCCAAAGGCGTACTGGCTATCTGTGTAAATATTCACTCTCATTCCTTCAGACAACACGCACGCTCTCGTGAGGGCGATTAATTCTGCTGCTTGGGCCGAATTATGTGGCACTCGTGCAGTTTCCACGACCGTGTGTAAAGTCGTGATAGCATATGCAGCAGTCGTGTCACCATTAGGGAGCTTGAAACACGAACCATCCACCCATAAAGTACCATCACACTCAGTCAGGGGAGTATCTTTTAGATCTACTCTCCCTTTCGTCTCTTCTTCTGTTCTGAACAGACAGTCATGTTGCTCAATCTCATCTGAGTCTGCTGGAATTGGCAATAACGTAGCTGGATTCAGCGTATTGCATCTCTTTATGTGTATGTGATTTGCTAACAGTGTAAGCTCATAGCCTGATAATCGCGCACTAGTCAAGTGTTGTGTCTTGGTCCTATTTAATAATGTGTCTACAGCATGTGGAACCATAACGATCAATGTGTTGTCCATTACCAAACCAGCAGATTGTCGGATAGACATCGCTGCAGCAGCTGTCGCTCTCAGACAGCTTGGCAATGCCCTCGCTACAGGGTCCAAGGTGGATGAAAAATATGCGCATGGGCGCGGTCTGTCGCCATAGGGCTGTGTTAACACTGACAACGCACATCCATCTTTCTCGTGAACATACAACGTAAAAGGTTTGCTGTAGTCAGGAGTACCCAACACAGGAGCTGAGCACAATGCATTGCGCAATTCCACAAAACTTTTCTGGCACTCTTCAGACCATGGGATAGGATTCGGTGTGTCTTTACATGTTAAGGCTAACAAAGGTTTTGCCAACAAGGAAAAATTAGGAATCCAATGCCTACAGTATGAGGTAATGCCCAAGAAAGCACGTACTTCTCTCTGTGTCCTTGGCACACTCAACTGTGCAATGGCTTGAATTCTTTCTGGGGTCAGTTTCCTTCCCTCCTTCGACAAGAGATGACCTAAGTAGGTCACTTCTTGTCGACAATATTGCAGCTTAGAGAGAGACACTTTGTGATGGAAAGCAGATAAATGGCGCAACAATGACAATGTGGCTTCTTTACAGATCTTTTCAGTATCCGCGGCGATCAGTAAATCGTCCACATACTGAATCAGAATAGCGCCACTAGGTAAAACAAGTGCATCAAGCTGCGCTTTCAAAGCTTGACTGTATATGGATGGACTCTCACAGTAGCCCTGGGGAGCGCGTTTGAAGCGGAAGCTTCGGCCTCCCAGACTAAAGCCAAAAATATCTCTGCTCTCCTTTGCAATTGGGATGCTAAAGAAAGCATTCTTTAAATCGATCACTGAAAACCATGCAGCAGAGGCTGGAATCATCGTTAACAAGGCAGTTATATCAGGGACAACCGGAAACTGTGGCACCACAATCTTATTAACCTCTCTAAGATCAATCACAAATCTGTAAACAGGTGGCTGTGAAGGGTCCGTTCGTTTTAAGACAGGTAAAATCGGACTATTACAAACGTTGCCTCTTGTCTCTTCAATCACACCCTTATTAATCAAGTCGCTGACAATGTCTAACAATGCTTTATGGCCTTCATTAGAGATCTTGTACTGTGGAATACGTGGCAGTCTGACATTAGCCTTTAAAGTCACCACGTATGGCGGTATCTCCAAGAGGCCCACATCATTGGGACCAGTAGCCCAAAGGGCATCCGGAAGGGATGACAATTCAGGTGGCATTGTATTTTTAGACAAATACATTGGGGAAATCACTTTCTTGCCTAATGTAAGTTGTACTCCTGAAGGAGAACAATACAGTGTAGCGTGCAATCTTTTCAACAAATCTAATCCTAGCAAATTCTCACCACAACCTGTCGTCAGAATCAGGGGTGCTTTCAGCTCGCAAGGCCCAATAGAAAGTGACATGGGACTAGAAATCGGGTTCCTAACCGGGGCGCCAGAAAAACCTACTGAAACATTTACATCGCCAGACAAAGGTGCGCTAGGGAGTTTTGAATGCATGATTGAACTCTTTGCAGCACCAGTGTCTAGCAGAAAGGGCTCCGTTACATTTGCTGTAGTTACCTTAACATACGGTCCACTCTGATCCACTGGCACTGAAACAACTCCCTCTCTCTGTCTACGGCTGTCCTAGTAATCATTACTTTCTGCATCACCGTCCTCTGCATAATAATCATTATTATAATACTGAGCCGTATTACTAGTCGCATTGGCTTGCTGATCAAAGCTATTAATGGCGCTTTGGGGCGGAAGAGGACGCGCGTTCTGGGGAACACTTCCACGCCCTCTGCCTCTAGGAGCTTGCTGACCACCCCTACCTCTTGCGCCATACGCATTACCGTTCCGCTGCATTAATTTAGGGCAACTATATTTAAAATGACCTTCCTCTTTGCAGTATGAACATTGGTTGGGACCTACAGGGACACGTGGTGGATAATACCCATTCATTTGCTGATTGTTCTGAAATTGTTGGGGTTGGTGATAAACACCTTGGGGTTGCCTATAGTTATTCTGACCTCCACGTGGCGGATAGGCCTGCTGCAAAAGGACCTTTGTCTTTAGTTCCTTCGTTTTCTTTTCTGTTCTATCTTTTTCATCTTTATCTCTGTTTTCATAATACTGTGCAGTAGCCAGTATTTGCGCTGAAGAGGAAACAGCCCAAGAACTTTCTGAATCTTTTAACTTTTTACACAGGTCAGGAAGTAGATTCTGCACAAACTTATCCACAAATAACCGTTGGCCACCCTCAGTACTCATATCTTGCCCACTGTGGTCAACAAACGTTTCTTCAAACCTAGTAAAGAAGTCTGACACTGTCTCATCTTTCTTCTGCTTGCATGCAGATAACTTGTCCCAATTCACGCGCATCGCGGGCATTATTGTCTTCATATACGTGATGATTCTACCAGGCAGTTCTGCTACTAAAGGCTCAGGTTTCGCACCACCAGTTTGTCTAGCATCAGCAGCGATGATGTTAGCCCATGTGTCTCCTAGTTCTGCAGCATGATCCGTATTACGTATGGATCCCCACAAGGGCTGTGGAACCACATTCCCAAACAGCATATCTACATCAGCCAGATTCATTACACAAGATTCTGCAGTCTGTGACAACTCCTTATAATAACCAGTAGGGTTTTTACGGGGATCAGGCAATGACCGCTTGAGTGCTAACACCTCAGATCTTTTCCATGGAACATGTACCCAAATACGCTAGAAATGTGCTACGACAGGTGGATTAGCATTTGCATCAGCGGGTCTCCAAACTGGGGGAACCTCACGCATCGGATATTGGCGTGCTTTTACCCTCTTTCCCACAGAAACATCATGTTCAAACAACGACTGTTGACAATCATCATTCCTGAAGGACAATACAACCGCAACTGCTTTATCTACCTCGCTATCCACAATTATACCAGTTCCAAAGTCAAACCTCACTCTACACAACTCCTGCGGGCTCGGGTCTTTACCACTATCCTCCAATTCTTCACAGAGAATTTCGCACATTTTCTCAAACACATATCTCTGTTTTGGGGCATCCCACTGATGGAAAACGTTGACAACTGATTCCACATCATACAGTGAAGGGAAAACAATCCATCTACGCACCATACTATCTATTACCTTTTTCTCATCAGGGTTAGGCAATTGACTACGCACGTGCTTACGCTGTAAACCAGGAGTCGCACCAGATGACTCAAAAAGAGGCGACATTAATGTAGTAACCACATTAGCTAAGCGCTGTCGCGCTGAAGGAGAAGCTGAGGCGAAAACAGGGGGAAAAACAGAGGGAAGAAAAGAGGATGCAGAAACAGGTACTGGAGTGGTGGAAGGAAGAGTGTCAGGGGAGGCAGCTGCTGAATTAGGCAAAGTCGCAGGAAGCGCGGGGGCAGTCGGGAACACAACTGGCGGCCCTTGAGAGGGCTGCGCTATATGGACAAGAGCCGGCTGCGCAGCAGCTGGCGGTAGCGGCAAGGCTTGCAGTATATTAACTGGAGGTGGCATATTCACAAGCTGGGGAGGTGCCGTGGCATTTTGAGCATACGGGGGTGGTGAACTCAACAAATGCGACATCAGGGGATCTTTCTCCTTTTCTTCTAACTCATTCTGCTTAGAGTGTGGTAAGGCTGGGTAACATTTGTCGATCCCCAACTTACGCTGCCTGTGCAATTGCTCATTCATCTGCTCCTCCTCATTATCTTTAAATTGTACAGCTGCTTGCATTACTGTCATACCTCTCTCCCTTTTATTCTTTTTCGCTAGCTTAATTTCCTTCTGTTTGGCTTCCTTTCGCCATAAGCGGAAAGAGTCAAACATCGCCGGCCGGGCTTTCTTTTTGAACAATTTAATTTCTAAATTATCTAAAATATCGGTATCGAAACTACCATTTTGGGGCCATTTTAAAACACCGTCTTTCCTGGTGTAGTGGATCCATACTTCGTTATATGCAATGGGGCCTACGCCATGCTTTACATAGAGCTCATAAGTTGGAGTTCCAACCGGAGGGACCGGGCATGATTCCTCCAGCTGGAAATCTTTTCCACAACCCAAACAGAATAATCTACCAAATATTCTAGAACCAGGCATCTTTGCTCACTAGTCTAGATCCAAACGTCAAAGGATTATCAATTACGATAGTCTCGTGAATACACGAGTCCTCTGGCTTTGGCGTTTGCAAACTCCAAATTACCAAATCAAACGATCCCGAGGGATACCAAAACAAATGGGAGACGCTCCACTTATACTTAACTGAATATTACTGATCGGTGGCGTCACCAGAAGACTCTCTCGATTGTTTCGCTCTCTCAAAACTCGTCAAGGGTCCAAAACAGGTCGATTAATCAGGGCAGCAGTCCTTCGTAGCCGTCGGGACGCGGAGAACCTCGCAGAAAAGACTTTCGGACCACGTCGACATGCAGGGGTCGATGAAGTGGCGGCCTTCCTCCGGAATTTCCACACGAAGCTCCTCACGAACCTCTGGCTTGGACTGGTACCGCTGAAATCGTCCCGAGTTGGGCGCCAAACTGAAGTACTGGGTATTTTAGACCCAGCGGTGCAGGGGCACACACCCTATGACTTCTGGGTTCACCCTGTTCCAGACCTACAGAAACACAGAGTCTTCTGGGTGAAGTCAAAGATCGTTTATTGGCTGCAGACCAATTACAGGTATCCTACAAGTACAACAGCGTGTATGTTCTCAGGAGACTGCTGAAAATCATAGAAACGGACTTCATCTTAAATACGCTTTTCCCTGCCTCAAGCATACATTCCTAGGTTTTATGATACGGTAATAAACAAGTGTACATTACAAAGAAAAGGCAGAGTCATGATGACCATCCCACATTCCAGTTCGGCCAGCCCACAATGATTTACACAGTAAGGTTCAGATCCCACATTTGATATCAATAGGCCCCAATAAAACACGGGCAGCTCCTGTTTTGGGAAACAAGTCATAAAGCAGGAACAGTCAGGTGTGAAAGAGATTAGCCGGAGGCTCGTGTAGAATGAAAGGGTTTTATGATGGGTCAAACCCTGATGCTAATCACAGGTGGACGGAGGAAGGGGAGCTCGTGAGACCAGTTTGACCTGGGGCAGCAGAGCCAGCTGCCCAGGTCACAGAGAAGTCACGGGAAAGCACATGTACTGTAAGGCCCGTATTTGCTCCATTATAGCCTATGTGAGGGCAATGACAAGATGGCCACCGCTTCCAAAATGGAATCCGCGTAGTGAAGCAGAATAACGTGTACACAGTGCATTCATAGCTAGAACGATATATAAAGCACTCGTACATGCCGCATTAATCATTTGCGGTTTGCTAATACCAGATAAACAGGGGTAGGGCCCTGTCCCCTACGCGGTGCCAGAGATTAAAGTACGACAGCGTGAAGTGCCAGCTGCCAGCATGTAGTCATCCTCTACCTGCCAATACTTGGCAGTATCTCACCCAACCCATTCAAGATGGCCACCTTTCCTGACTTTGTTCATTAAGTCCCTCATTAGGCATAGCCCGGAATAATCCTTGCAATTTTCCTGCTCCAGAATTACCATTATTAGAGTTAGCAGTAATTCCTGGTAAAGGGGATTATATGTTTCTGATTCGCACATGTATTTCCCCGTTATTCCACCGGGAGACTTTGCCTGCTTTTATCAGGTGATGTCTTCGAGTGGAATACCACTCACCAGTGATTTTCCTGCTGAACTTATAATTCTCATGAGCTGAATTGGGACCTACTCGACACCGCATCCCCGGACGTCGCCTTCCTGACCGAGACCTGGATGAACGAAGCCTCCTCGCCAGACATCGCAATAGCCATCCCCGACGGCTACAAGATCACCCGTAGAGACCACACCAACGGGGCCGGAGGAGGAATCGCCATCGTCCACAAAAACACAATCAGGATCCCAACAAACACCAACGACACCCTCAGCACCGCCGAACACATGCACTTCCAAATCCACACGGACCCCAAGACCACCCTAAGAGGCACCCTTGTCTACAGACCGCCAGGACCCCGGCCTCAATTCTGCGACTCCATCGCCGACCTCATCAGCACACACGCGCTGACCTCCACCGACTACATCCTCCTCGGAGACCTGAACTATCATCTGGAGAACAACAACGACAACAACTCCTCCACCCTGTTCGATAAAACCTCACCAACCTCGAAATAAAACAGCTCGTCACGATGCCGACTCACATCGCCGGTCATACATTTGATGCCATCTTATCCTCAAGCCCCCACGTCACCTTCAGCCTTTCCTCCGAACTCACCTGGACAGACCACCACTGCATCCACTTCTCCTTCCGAAAACCCCCCACACACCACCGCACCCTACAGATCCCCTGCCGCTGCTGAGGCAAAGTCACTGAAGAACAACTACAGACAAGCCTCGCACTCAACCCCCAGACCAACCCCACCAACCCCGATGATGGTGCACTCACCCTCGAACGCTGGATACATGGCACCACTAGCATGCACCGCTCAACAGCACGACCTCAACATAATCTCCTACGCCGATGACACGCAGCTGATCATCTCCCTCACCAAGGACCCTCTCACCGCCAAATCCAACCTCCACCAGGGAATGAAGGCCGTCTCCGACTGGATGAAGGCAAGCCGACTTAAGCTGAACTCAGACAAGACGGAGATCCTCCTCCTCGGGTCCAACCCTTCAGCATGGGACGACTCCTGGTGGCCCGCATCACTGGGGACCCCCCTACTGACCACGCTCGCAACCTGGGAGTCATCCTCGACTCGAAACTCACCATGACCAAACAAGTCAACGCAGTCTCCTCCACCTGCTTCAATACCCTCTGCCTGCTCCGCAAGATCTACAGATGGATCCCGACAAACACGAGGAAAACAGTCACCCAGGTTCTAATCAGCACCAGACTCTACTACGGAAACGCCCTCTACGCCGGAGCCTCGTCCAAGCTCATCAACAGACTACAAAGAATCCAGAACGCCTCTGCACGCCTGATCCTCGACACCCCGCGCCGTGACCACATCACCCCCACCTGAGGAACCTGCACTGGCTCCCCGTCGACAGAAGGATCTCCTTCAAGCTTCTGATCCACGCACACAAGGCACTCCACAAAACCGGCCCAGCCTACCTCAACAGCCGACTCTCCTTTTACGTACCCAACAGGACACTCTGCTCCTCTGACCACGCCCTGGCCATGGTCCCGCACATCCGTAGAACCACTTCCGGAGGCAGATCCTTCTCCCACCGCACCGACAAGACCTGGAACACTCTCCCCCTCTACTTATGACAAACTGAAGACCTACTGACCTTCAGGAGACAACTCAAGACCTGGCTTTTCGACCAGTAGCAACAGCATCCCCCCCAGCGCCTTGAAACCCTTACGGGTAAGTAGCGCGCTTTACAAATTTACTGATTAATTGATTGATTGAATTGCATATTCTAGTCCTTCAGAACTAACAGGCTCCTCCTAATGAGGAACGAAATGAGTAACATTCATCTACTGCTTGAGTCATTACTTAACAGTTTTCTACGTTTGCAAATAGCGTTGCCATTCTGTGCCAAAATGCTACATAAATAAACTTGTAGGGCAAGTCATATTAGAGCTATAATTATAACAAATGCTACTGCCAAAAAAATAGTGATTTCCACCAGTAACTAGCAAACACAAGGTAATGATGGACAGAGTGCTGAAACTTTTCACGGATCTGGGTTGAATGCATCATCGTTCTTTAGCTCATATTGCCACCCCAGTTCAGACCCAGCCATTTGCAAATCAGTCTTGACCCTGTTTCTCATGGAAATAGTCCAGCCCGAACTGCCAAACCAGATATTCCCTGGACCAGAAACAAGCATCCTGGGACCGTTTCACCAGCACAAGTTTCTTCAAATCAGATTTTCGTCTTGAAAAACCTACATCCATAGTGTCCCATCATTAGGCAGTGGGATTAGATTCATGAATTGCTGACCCATTTGCGGAATATATCACTCCATCAAGAAAGGGTGTTGTGTTCTGCCGCTGAGAAGAAATTTCAGATGAAGACAGACTACAGATAGTCATCCATCCTTATTGTCTGTGGTGGGACCTACTTGCTATTAACATCTGTCATGGCAGTGATTCGTAGGCACAGCCCCCCTCACCCTACCCACAGGTGAGAATCTATGAACATCACATACAGTGACACTTTTTTTTAGGGAAATCAACTGGAGTGAGCATTGAGATTGGCGATGAGTTTTTGTCATGGGAGGAGCACCTGGCAAAATGGCTCAGTCGGCTGAGGCGGTGCCATTGCAGCACTGGGGAGACAGGATATTACCTTTTACTATCACTCATGCCCATTTGCAGCTGGAAGGTTAATTCTGGTGGAACCCTCACTGTCTCACACTACTATTAGCTGCACTGACATAGCCCCTTTCTGATTCCAGATCCCCGCTTTTATACTAGATCCTCACATTCATACTCAGGTGATGCTTCTATGACCTTATGCTTCAGTTAAGTAAGCTCTTCTTGGTTAGGATATCAAATCAGCTGTGCTTGAACCTCACAAGGCTGAAGTATTAGTGATTCTCACGACTGTGCAGGGATGAGGCTTGAATCTTGAGCCCTTCTCCATGAAGGATTTCCTCCACATGCCGATTTAAGAGCTGTTGAAGTCCCCTGAGGTATAACGGCACAACAAGGCCAGGGAAGGCCGCACTTTGACATTCACTCATTAATCAGTGACTGAGCTTCTTTTTCAGGAAGTGAGGACATTTTTGTTTTTGTTTATGAAGCACAAATGTGTAGAACAATAGGCAGCAGAAGTTTAATCTTGCACTTTAAGATATCTTCAGATTTGCTCAGTGTCAATGAAAAGATCTGAAAATGTATTCATTAGACATTCAAACTTGGTAAGCGTGTATGTGTCAACATCCTATGCTTCATTGGTAGAACGCTATGGGGTATATTCACTAAAATGTTTTGCATCGCAGCGCAATCATCAAATTTGCTGTGGCAGGAAAGCATTATATGTACAAAGAGCAAGAGTGCCTGCATACATTCTAACAAAGGTTTGTATTGGAAGGGTTCCCTCCCAGTACAAAATACTATGCTTTGACTAACATTTAAACTTTTCCTACCTTGTATGTGGTATGCAGTGTACCACACATGCAAAGTCGGAAAAGAATGGAGAGTTTAAAGCTTTTCTCCTTCAGAACGTTAACTTTAAAACAACCTTAATTTTGTGATGAAAAACCCTGTCTACTTCTTTTAGTAGATAGAGTTTTGCATCAAAAATCATGGGTGGTTGCATGGGAGCACCCATGTACCAGCCTTTGAACGCCCTCTTTACTTAAAGTAATGCAAAACAGTGAGTGCTAGGTGCTGCTTTGCGTTTCTTTCAGGCGACTTTCCAATGCAAAACAAGTTTTGTGCCGGAAAGCAAATTTCAAATTAAACATTAGTAAATATACCCCGTGACTGTGTAAACTATAAATATATTTTCAAACACAGATGATAGTTTTTATGTTGCCACATATGATGATAGGCTGAGCGAGCCTTGATAGGGATGGAACATACTACCAGTAGAGCCGGACTGGCCAATCCGCCACTCTGGCATGTCTAGTGAGCGCTAGGCCATGGGGATGCTTTCAGAGCAGAATGGCTGCCATGACCCTAGCTTGCCCCCCTATTCACATTCTAGTCATGGCACTCTGCAGTGTGAGGATGGGTTGAACATTTTTGCCAGTGCTGGTTTTAATTTATAAGCCCTGACCTGGCCGTCATTCCATTGCATTTGAGTTTAAAGACAAGTAAAACATTATTCAAAATTAAGTTGAAAATGATAATGCAAGATATAAACTAGCAATTCCAGTTGTCTTTTGAGCCTTTCCCTGTTTTTCTGGGAAAAAAAGAGAAATACTTTCAGAAATTCAAAAATGGATAATACCAACATTTACAGGATAAAAAACAACTACAGTTTGCTAATTTGATATGAATAAAATGAATAAACATTTTGGACGACGTGAGAAAGAGCTGCGGGGAGCCTGCGCCTAACCGGAGTGGCTGTTCATTAACAGTATCTGGTGGGAGAGATCATTCGAAGAAGAAAGGGGCCATCTATAGATTCTTTTATCAAAGGGGAGCCCAAGCAAACAAGAGCAGCTCTTTAATGTGTTAAAAGTGTGTTTAATAATTACTGTTGTGTTTGTACTATGGCTTGTCCCTCCCCTTGCGAGATCAGTTGCTTCTTGGCTCTCGTTGCACATCTCAGTGAGGAGTGGTTTGACTCGCACTGTATCCCTCCGCCTGGTATCTGAACACTTTTATCAGCTAACGCACGCATCTTTCTGATCCCTGCTTGTGTGATCTCTCACTTCTAACACATGGGGAGCATGGGCATAGGAACAGTGGGGCGCAGGGGAGATCTATCCCCCAGATTTTATAGTGGGGGTGGAGGGGACTATATCCCTCCGCCAGAATGTTTAATGGACACCGACGGTTAAACTGCTGCAGGCAGAGCAGGTATCTCTGAAACCGTGTTGCACATCGCCTCAATGAAGCGCTGTAAGGCCTGGGTTTGTTAATTATTTAATTGCAGTCATGTGTTGGGTCTCTTCTGAAACTACACCACGTCATGCCAGGCGAGCCAGCAGAGTAAAGGAAGGCAGAGATGCCATTTCATGGTAATCTTGCTTGTTGCTGACTGGAGAAAAATAATAATTTTAGGACAGTTCAAATCTTCAGTGACTGTAACTAAATAGTAAAAAAATAGGTTTTGTTACCCACACACAGTTTGTTCTGCATGCCTGTCTAAACCTTGGATATGGGACGGTGGTTTCTGGCTTGCTTTGGTCTCCTTCTAATAGTCTGTCATGCCTGTCCGTCAGCCATATTTCGCCATGGGGTTTGCCCTCCCTTGAGTTATACCTGTTAACCTCCCTGTGCCATCCTTTCCTCCTTACTCCATCCCCAAAGGACTTTTAAAAGCTGCTACCAACTACCAATCCATTTTGAGCAAAATCCTTCAATTTCTTAGGATCCTTTCTCTTCCTCCCACAGGGAGGGCCTTATTCAGAAAGGGTCTCCGCAGTCGTGGTGGAGGCCCGGCAGTCATGGTGGGGCCTCTGTCCTGCAGGTACCCAATGTGGAACACCCACCACAAGTATGATTCCTCCTGCCACCAGTGCGGAGGCCCTTTGTGAATTGGCCACATAATATTTTCATGTGGTACTTGAGCATAAGGACATACGACATACAACAACAGTTGTCTCTTGGCCTCTGTGTGGAAACTGGAAGTCAGAGAGTCTATGGATATGGGTGCTTGTTTGTTTGTGTTTATGGGTGCCTATTTTTCAGCTAGTTTGTGTGTGGGTGGCTGTAGGTGTCTTGGTGGGTGTGCATAGATGTCTTATGTATGTTGCTATGTGTACCTTTTTGCATGTATGTGTCAGTGTAAAAGCTGTGTTTGTGCATGGGCCATGCAAAGCCAACTTATAGGTTTTGTCAGTGCTTGCTTAACTTGATATCAGACTTGACTATATGCATCTTGAACTGGAACCTCTGTAGAGAATACTTGTCCACATTACCATTAAGAGTTGGACCCCCTCTTTACATTTACTTCTGATAAATTGTGGGTTTCATTTTGACTTTACAGTAACCAAATGTGCAGAACTTGCATTGGTAATGGCTGATTGGAATACTGTCCAGATAATGTTTTTCATATACTCACTAAGTGAGAATGTTTTCCTTCTCTGCACACTCACAGTATATAAGTCTTGAGCACGTTTAAAGCGTTCTTTCCCAAATGGAGGCTGCGGTTTGTTCCATTGATTGAAGTGGACATGGGTCAAGTACTTAATTTGTATTCTTGTAAAATGTGTAGCGTTTGGGAAATGTGCGTACTTTAAGGTGGTCTGAACAAGAAACCTCTATTAGAATGATTCCTAAAACTGACTTCAAAAATCATCTTTTAATAATTTGAAATTATAAAATACTTGATCAGTGTTTCCTAGAGTTTCCATATGTAACCACATCTGTATCCCAGGAACCTTTTGAAATGTGGTGAACTTTAATCTTGAATTTGTAAAGTTTGGGCAAAAATGGTCTTTGAATTCTCCAAAGAAAGTATAAACGACTGCACTGTTGTGCCTCTGTAATATCTATTTATCTGTATGTAAATATTGAGAATTAATAATGTATTGTATTATGGCTGTATACATGGATGGGAACGTTGAGAATCGTAGCATTTTCATTTATTTAAAAAAAATATATTTGTAAACGTCCGCAACTTTGTTGTTAAGCTGCCAGTTTTTTTTATAGAAATCTAAAAGCATCAAAAAAGGGGGTTCTGTGTAGTAGTAGAAATGTTTCTGCTGTTGCCCAGGAGACAGGAACTTGTTATGCGCCAGTCATTTTTACCAGTTCCAAGTAGCCACCTACCTCTCTTTCCCTGCTGCCAGAGGTCCCAGGGCACGACATCTGGGAGATAGAATTGTCCAGCTCGTTGGGCGGGGGCCATTGTGTTTCCTTTCTGTCCCTCAGGATTTGCAGCGCCGAGCGACAGCTGGGAATGCAATTCCTTTTCGCCAGATGTCACACAAAACTTCTGGTTTCAGGGAATAAGACAGAACTGATTTCAAGCTAGGTGTGCAACGTTTATAATTTGCACACATCTAGGGGCATATTTAGGACTTTTGTGACGCAGGGCAATGCAGAGTCACCTTGCTGTGTTGCCCTGCGTCACAGAAAGAGCGAGAATGTGCCGCATTCATCCAATATGGTGCACTCCTGTACTTTTCCCTCCTGCTGGCGCCGTTTTGGCAGCCTAGCACCAAGGCAGGCACACTTGCACCATGGTGCAAGGGTGCCTGTGTTGTAGGCAGGATTGGTTTTGCCCCTGCACAGAAGCAAACCTGAGAGGCGTGTTCTTCTTTCTGTGTGTGCTGCAGGAAAAAATGAAGAAAAATTAAAGAAATAAAGATATTTCTCCTTGTTACGCCTCTCCTGGGGAGGCCCATCTTATTGGGCCATTCCAAGGTTTACCAGGTCTTGTAAATCTGGGAATGCGTCATAAAACCATGGGAGTTGCTTGGGAACATGATAGCCAACCATGAGGCAAAGTGGTTTGTAAATATAATCCATAAATTCATGACATTTTATCTAATGTATACTTTTCTTATTACATGTTCTTTAGAAAAAATGCATATTGAAAACACTACTATATAATACCACTGTACTCTGTTTCTGCTTCCTAGCCGTCATGCTGGTGGGTATGTTGACAAAGATAACGTAATTTCTGCGAATTGTGAAAAATAAATAACTCAGTTATGACTTCTTTCCTTTGAAACATGGATTTTCATAACCATTGCTGAAAGGACTTTATAATTATGATTAAAAGCATAAGAAACTTTTAATTTCACCAATTATGGTAAGTGTGGTACCATGGCACCGCAGAATTTGAAGGTTTTCATTTTAAAAATGCCATGTTATCAAAATACCATTGTCTAAGCATAAACTAATAGCATGACATAGTTACACCTAGTGGGCACCGGGCACAGGGAACATCTCTAGCCCATGTCCCATGCCCAGTATCCTGATCCTGTTACCCACTGGCCATAATGTGCAGCTGTACCCAGGGAATGGTATGCAACCATGCTATGCGATCAGTACTCTTGCATGTAATGTATATGTGGGCCGGGCACCGGGCATCACTAATCGACCTCTCTATTAGACACAACGTCTAATGTAACTTTTGCTTTTTTGACATGTCAAAATTGGACATATGCCAGTTTCTAGAACAGATCACCAGAAAATAGTTGTTGTTTTTAGCCTGCTCCCCTAGGACTCTTCGGAGGAGATTTAATAATATTTTGCGCTGTGCTCGCGTCACAAAAGTGACGCAAATCGGCGCAATTCTTTTTTCCTAATTTACTTTTCAGCGCTAAACTTGTTTAGCGCTGGAAATAACGTAATAGTAATGCGAAGCAGTGCATAGTGTTGCTTCGCATTACTTTGCGCCATGGGGGCTTATCAAGGGTGGTGAATGGGCATTCCCATGCAACCACCCAAGGTTTCTCACGCTAAACCCAATTTACTAAATACAGTAGATTGGGTTTAGAGTGAGAAAACTGTGCCCTTTTAAACTAGGTGCACGAAGGAGAAATGCTTTAATTTCTCCTTCCTTTTTCGACTTTGCATGCGTGATGCCGTATGCAGCACACATATAAAGTGGGAAAAGCTTTCCTTCGTGACTAGACATAGTATTTTTTATAGGAAAGGTACCATTCCTGTACAAAATCTATGCTAGACTCACACACACCCTAGCGCTATGGCGCTAAGGTGGTGCTTGGCGCATGGCAGCTGTAATCAGTGCCGGAGCAAGGGAAAGCAGAGGAGAGAGCCATATATTTGAAAATATGGCACTCTCCAGCTCCCTCCCTGTGGCGCAACACAGCGCAGCCTCACGGGATATTTCATGTCTGTGCTCACCCCAGCGCACTCTAATTGTTTTCCCCATTTTCGTGTGCTCTAAACGTGCCCTAACTGTAGGATTTAAAGCGCCATAGCGCATTATCTGGTCAAGCCGATGCTCCATGAGTGACTGGGGAGAGCCCTGTGTGTCTGGCCTCCGCACCAGGAATAGAAACATTACGTGTGCCTCTGTGCTGCTGGAGCTAGGAGCTATTTAGGAGCAGGAAAAGCTGACTGGAGGCTGCATAACGAATTCACGTGCTTGTGCATTACTTTATTTCCTTTCATTGTGTCATAGCTGGGTCGGTGGGTCAGCGTGGGAGTGAGTCAACTTCACAATCCGTCAGTTTCCTTATCCGGATAAGGTACCAGGCAACACAAATCAAACGCCTACACTTATGACAAGAGTGAAATATCACATTTACACTTTTGGAGAAACAGAAGCAGTGGCATGGCAACATCAAATTGACAGACATTTAGGATAGAGTGAAAAGCAGCTGCTGGAACCCCACAAATAAATAAAAGTTGGGGTCGAGAGACGAAACAACTCGAGATGTTCCTGTCCTAAGTGATGTTATCCAAGGCTGTGTGCTGCACCAGCCATGTCCAGCCCTTATTTACACAATCTGCCCTATCTCTAGATGCTGATCTAACCAATGCACTATAATGTTCGGGAGCTCTTATGACAAGTCTGCTGCTTGGTTGATGCCGCTGTCCTGTCTGCACTGCTGGCCTTACCTGGCTCCCCAGAGGACTCCTATATCTGTGTAATGAAAGAGGACAGTCAGTCAATAGAAACACAATAGATGTCCTTGAATCCCATCCCCAAAAGTCTTTAAAGAATAGCATCACTCTACATTCATTCATGCTAGAGGCTTCAGAATTTGAGTGTTTTTGTGTTAGGGTTTGGGAGGACCAGGTATGAGTTGGCCAGATTACCAAGAGTGAAGCAATTCTTTGCCAAAGGGAGGGAGCCCTGAAGAGATATTCAGTAAGGCATGGCAATAAAGAGCTGCTAACCTCACATATTAAGACCTTCAGTGATAAGGCGGTTACGGTGGGAGGCGACATTTGGAGCGGATTTGTGGAGATACTCCCAAAGAGCGACATTGGACATTAAAGAAAATTCATTTAAAATAGTTTCTTCAGTTACCCAATTGTGCACCAGTTTCGCCTCTCTTCATGAATCTAGCCATGATTCTCTCATTTATAAAATTATTCTCAAATCTCTGGTCTATTGGGTGCGAATTTGCAGCTCTCTTGCTCATGTTGGCAACAGAGTAGCTTTTACTGACTCATTGGAAGAACCCCTAAGTCCTTTTTTGCATTTTCACCATTAATGTTGCCCGACAAGGTACGCACAACTTCAGATCTGATCCTGCTTCCCTAAATACTAATATGATCTCTGTTCCTAACTATCGATAGTACCACTAATATGACATCTGCCCTTAAGTAACAATATTGCATCTTTTTCACATTTTTTACCTCATATATGCATTTTATATAGAAAAAATCATTTTCTGCTGCTTTTTCCCCCAACATAGGCAACACCAATAGGCCTGACTTTAATGTGAAACAGTATCCGTGGATGCAATGCACAGAGACAGCATTTGTGCATGTCTGCGTCTGCAAGCTTTAGCACATTAAAGGCAGGCATATTTGACTTTGACAGTGCTTTGTTCCTATTCTGTATTGTCTATATAGACCTTCACAGGACCTGGTGGGTACCACCGCTTAGGCCTACATGAATTGAAGCCCTTAAAGTCAGTATCCATTCCTCTTGCATTGTATCCAGTTTGAGGCTTTCTTGGAGAGAAGATGACAACTTGTTAAATTGCCATTACAGTTCGTAGGCAGACGTCATTTGGATTAGAAGTGGGCCCTGTGGGCTGTTGTAGCTGCAGGCTGTAGCAATGTAGTCTACTCCTGTTTGACCTGACAGCCTTAGAGTGGTCCTCCCCAAAAGTTTTGATTGTTTTCCTCACCTTTTTGATGATTTCTTTTGGTTGGCCTTGGGACTCTGAGCACTTTACCACTGCTAACCAGTGCTAAGGCGCATTTGCTCCTCCCTTAAAACACGGTTTGATTGACTATCCACAATTGGCATATTTAATTTCTCTATACGTCACTAGTAGAGTGCACTACCTGTGCCCAGGGACTGCAAATAAAATGATATTAGTGGCCTGCAGAACGGATTGTGCCAAATAAGTAGCACTTTAAAATAGTCTCCGACCTGCCAATGGAGAGCCTGTGTGTGCAGATTTCACTGCCATTTCGACTTGGTTTTAAAACCCCTTGCCATGCGTTAAACTCCTCTTTTATTACATATGGCACCCCTAAGGTAGGGTGTAGGGTAGGGTGCTTTGTAATTAAAAGGTGTGACATGCCCTATGAAGTGTTGCATGTCCTGGTAGTGAAAAACACTCAAATTCATTTTTCACTACTGCGAGCCCTCCCTCTCTTATAGGTTAACATTGGGAATTACATTTATAAGCTGTAATTCCTGATTGAGAAGGAGTAACTCTGTTGTCTTTCATATCATTGGAATGGTAATGACATATCCTCTCAGCTGGCAAAGTTGAATTTTTAATCACTATTTTAGAAATGCCCCTTTCAGAAAGATAAAGCAAAAGAAGCACAAATGATGGACAGAATGTGGAATAAATCAAACTTTCACCCCTAGTCAAAAGACCTCGGTTGAATCCATTGATCTTTTGCTCACCATGCCACCTCAGTTTAGACCTAGACATATGCAAATCAGTCTTGACCCTGCTCCTCATGGGAATAGTCCAGCCCGAAATGCCAAGCCAAGTCCTACCTGGACAAGAAAAAAGCATCCTGGGATCGGTTTCTTGGTATCACCCTCAACAGCCACGCTAGCTGGAATCCAGTGGCACAGTGAGCCCGGGAATCACATCTGGGAATACCCAGCGCACTTAGGGCGAGAAAGCAAAATACACACAAATGATGGACGGAATGCGTAACAAATCAAACCTTCACCCCCTTGACTGAGGGTGAATGTTTGATTTGTTCCACATTATGTCAACCATTTGTGTGCATTTTGCCTTTTAGAAAGATGGCATTTCTCTGCTCTTAGCCCTGTGTGCCTGCAGCCTGTCTCCAATGCACATCTGGGGTGGGTAACGGCTGGACTTTGTGCATTCCCTCTAGACAGCCACACACAAAGGAAGGCTAGGTGTGACTAAGTAACAATCCACAGCCTGATAGGTCATCCTGAACAGGATGGGAGGGAGTAGCTGACACACCTTAATAGCTTATTTTCTGTCCTTACATAAAGGGCTGCATACCCCCCTGTAGTGAGTCTGGAGCTACCTGAACTTCAAAGGCACAACTGGCTATAGGTTTTGGTTCTCTGACCCCACCAAAAGAGACACTACTGGACCTTTGAAGAAACTCTGCCAGGAGGAAAGACTGCCGTGCTGCTACAAGGGCTGCAACTCTGCTGGGCTACTGCTCTGGAAGAACTGCTATTCTGCTGTGCTGGTCTGATTCCTGCTACCTTCTGCCCTACTGAGGAAGAAATATACTCTTGTTTGGACCCAGACTGTTCTCCAGGGGCATGTTGGCTTTCCTCCTGCTTTAAGACTCAAGGATGTCAAAGTCTTACCCCATGTTCCTAAGCCTGGTCAATTGGAAGTGGATCCAGGTGCTTGTCCAGTGGAACCGACACATCCTCTGCTGTGTGAGACAGAATCAACACATCGTCACTGTTGCGGGAACAGAACTGGAACATCGCACTTGGAACCAGCGCATCACCATCGGAACCAAGGAATCTGGACCACCGCATCGTCGTCGCTATAGGAGAGATGATTGACGCATCCCTGCAGGGCAAAACCTGGCGCATCGCACTTGGAACCAACACATCTTGAAACTGACACTTTGTCTTCAGAACCAGCACATCGCCATTGTTGCGTTGAGAAAAGTGACTCATCACCTAGAGTGCAAGATGAACACCAACTCATCGCTTGGCTGCACCCCGCATCTCGCTGTTGTGACCAGGATCAATGTACTTTTGTTCAGCGGGCCTTGCTTGGCGCCTGTATCCAGTCCACGCTCCATCGTGGTTGACTTGAATTCTTGACTTTGCCCCGGTCTAACCCGACCAGACAACCCCCTTTTCTTATTGGTTCTATGCGATATTTTTACTTTATTCTTAAAAAGTTAATATCTTGACTTCTACATATTGGATATTGTTATTTTGGTTTTCTTTTATTTATATGAATATAAACAATGTTTTATGTTTTTAAACTTGTGTGTAGTCTTTTTGTGGTGTTTTCTATTTTGTTACTGTTTGAAGTGTTGCACAAATATTTTGCACATTGCCTCTTAAGTTAAGCCTGCCTACTCTGGCCAAGCTACCAGAGGCCACACACAGGTTAATTTATGGTGTGTATCTGGCTTATCCTGACTAGGATTGTGGTTCGTGCTTGGACAGGGTGCACACCTCTGCCATCCAGAAACCCACTTTCTAACAACTCCATCATCTGTGTTCTTGTTTTTTTTTTCAGATGCATTGCGGATCGAGTAGAGTTTACATTTTAGTGTACAATGAATGTGAAAGTATTAATGGAAGTATTATATGTTTATGATTACTTGAAACAAACAACCTAATATTAAATCATGTGACCAGCACATGGGTATTTAAGACAATTTACCTTAAATATTATAATGTTATGTATGAACTCGCAAGAAATGTATATTAATCTGACAGTGAGCATCCCACGTTATAATATGCATGATTATTGTATTTTTATGCTTTATTTGTGAATTCATTTTTAGGAAATATTTAAGGTACCTTCCATTTTCAACTGTCTTATGATTTTGTAACTGAGATAAAACATATTTAATGATGGTGAATACGCTTATGAACCATGCTTTTCGTTTTAACCGGATTTAAATCCGGATGTCTTCTTTTAAAATCAAGAATAACTTATCTATACATTTCTACTGTGAACACTGTGGACAGGTACCTCTGGTTGCAGGTGCACATTTGCTGTACTGGTTCGAGAGGTTGTTATATGTATTGCCAGTCTTTTCACAAAGGTGCATTGCAGTACTTTGTTATTTTATGTTTCCTTCAAGGGAGAACATTTCTTCAAAGATTTCTTCATTTTCCACAGTTTTAGCTCTGGATTGACACCTCAACTAGCTAACTGTATAACCTATTGTTAGCAGTGGGGGCTCTTCTGCTATGGCGGAGGAGCGTCGCCCCACTGCTTTCTCGCAGTGCGAGAAGCAAAAACATAAAATGCAAATAACTTTTAGTTATTACCATTTTATGTTTCTTTTGCGGGCAGGTTGGCAGGGCTGCTCTGCTCTGCTTATGAAGCAGGGCATGGGAGGAGTGTTTTGCCCATTCCTGAGTGCGCAATGATTGTTTGGTCGGCCCTCTCAGGCCACCCAGGCTGCATTGCAGCCTGCATGGAGAACATGCCCACCCCGCCAGCCCCTGGATTTGCGCCGTGCGCAGGATTGTGAAAGAATGGGCTTTGGCTTCACTCATAGGAACATCACTCTCTCTCATCATGATATTGGGTATTTGGTGTATCATCCTGCTTTCTAGGAAGTGTTTCCATTGGAAAGCAAAC
Organism: Triturus cristatus; assembly: GCF_964204655.1. Taxonomy (NCBI): domain Eukaryota; kingdom Metazoa; phylum Chordata; class Amphibia; order Caudata; family Salamandridae; genus Triturus; species Triturus cristatus. The sequence continues at coordinate 655,876,144 of NC_140587.1, read as the reverse complement.
ATAACTAGTTTACTCCAGAAAGCCAAACTCAGTTATAAGAGTTTGTCACATTCAATTATTTGTCTCCTATGTACATTCAATAAAGAAAAAAGGAGAAATCATGATATCTAGGGAAAAATCTAAATGTGATGGGGCCATTAGTTAGTTACTTATCTGTTTTTCAATAACAAAACACAAACTTTGGTAAAGTTTGGTGAACAGCTTTTCAAAGCCAGTGGTGGCCATCGACCAGACTTCTTGTACCTTGACAGGAACGGCCATGAGGATAGTTCCTTTCAAGGTACAGACATCATTGATGGGCTGGCAAAAGCTTTAAATTTGGCGGACTGTAGTCCATTACTGTGGCAAATGTAATGTCCCCCGCCAACTGCTGGACAGTTCTCTTTCCACCAAGCATCAGCTCAGGCCCTAAATTTGGGAACGTCTCATATTTAGTTATTATATGCACAACGTTGTAATGTGCAGAACAGTTTTCAATGTATATGCCTGAGTTCTAGGCTCAAACAACACCAGAGATTTTGTGAAAAAAGGAGTGTTTGTTTAGTTTTGAACAAAAATGTCTCTGTAAGTCGTTTGTCCTATGCAAAAACAGAATCAGGGTCTAAGAGCTTTTTCTCTTGTAGATGGAATTTCCAGCTAAGGAAAATATGCTAGTGTCCCAGATTTTCTGCCACCTCAGTTGAGGGCTGAAAGGTGCACATAGGGATAGTCTGTTTGGAAATAGGAATGCTTCTTTCTTTGAGGGAAACTGGTTAATTGCTTCAAGGTAACAATTTAACCAAAAGTTGAACCTCATTTGCCCATGTACAATCCTTTCGGAAAAGAAAAATGTCACCTCGTGATTTTATATGAAACCATAAATGACCTACTTAATGCCTAAATAAGGTGGCTAAGTTTCGAAATTTAGTTTGAAAAAGATATTTTCTCAATATTTATTATGGGTAAAGACAGAGAATTTGCTCAATGCAGAAAAAACTTAAGGCATATTTTACCTTGAACCTAACCCAATTGAATGTTTTATGGTGTATGAAGGAAACATGATTTTCATTGATTTTGGTACCTAAGCCAGACGAATTTTGGTGAACGTGCAGTGGTATAATATAATGTACAATGGTGAAATGGTTCTGCATTATAATTATTATTTCTTTTACTGTTGAAGATATTTTATCATAGTTTTACATGACATTTTTTGCACAATTTGCAATCAAAAGATTTTGATGGCTTGGCTCATCCTCTGGCTCCTATAGACAATCCAGACCCTTTGTTCTGGGCTGGTTTAGCTCTTCCTATTAATTAGATAACTTGGCCTCCCCTAATTCCTGCTACTACACAATTTCGCTGATTATTTTAACTTTAAAAAAAAAAAATTGGACTAGTTATTTTACATCGTTTTTGCTGATTGTGTAGCAGGCTATGGAACAAACAGGGTTTGCAGACAGGATTAGCCCAGTTCATGTGACATGAATGTTTTTGCATCACAGGAACATTTTTCTGGGGCATCTACACAAATTGCATTTGGTAGTATGTTTAGAAGTACTTCAATAGTGTTGCTAAAATTCTACAAAATGCTCCTGAAAAACCTACAAGTTTATATCTCCGCCCCCACATCCCCTATATTTTCTATTGGGAGATCTTCACACATCTAAGTTTACTGCTTGGTAGTAAATGTGGAACAGGGGTAATAGTCAGATAAAGGGACACACTTACTACTAAATGGAAGGAGTTTAAGAACGAGTAATGAGGGGTTTAGGGAGGGATATGGAGATGTTTGGGAGGACCATGCACCCATCCAAAAAGAGTAAGCTCATTGCTGTTCACAAACTGGACTCCTAAAGTGAATACAGCCAAAAAGGGAACTGAAACATTAGTAGATTACTCGAGCTCAGAGTTGGAGTAAGTCCAGCCCCACACATGGACAATCACCAGTACTGCAACACTGTCCCATAGAAAATATTGGATGTAGTGACTTAAAATAAATCCCCCCTAGGAAATACTATTAAATTAAATTATCAAAAATTGTTAAAAAAATATTAATAAATATAATTTAACATTAAAATATCTAAAAATTAAACACATTTATTGTTTAACTATAAAATAGTTGATATCCTTTTTTGAATGTATAAATCAATGATACATTCATTTTAAAAATATATAATTAAATTGCAGTAAATTAATTCTATATATCATGTTTAATAATTGGTAAGGCTTAAAAAAGGAATTGTTTTATTTTAGATGGAAATTTATTTTTTAACTTACATTTCTAAAAAATAATTTCTTTTAAATTTAATGTTTTTAAATTAAATATTCAATTTAAAAAAGTTACTATTGGTGGCGGCTGGGCAACATGGCGGGTTGCGGCTGAGCTCCTTCTGGGGTCATGCTCCACCGAAGTACACAGAATGACCGACCGTAAGGCTACGATTTCACTCTTGACTCTTCTTACGGTTTCTCGAGGCTTGTGCCCCATGTCCTGGAGTGTTGTTATTGAGGAGGAGAAGTGTTTGCCTCAAGACAGGAGCGGCAGCGACAGCAAGGCGGGCTGCCAGACATGGGATGCCACTGCTGGAGGTGCCTTCGAGGCTCTCCCCCTCCTTTCGGGACACAGACTCCAGCTCTGGCTCTCGGCTGGGGAGTGTTAAATGGTAGCGGCAGTTTCAGTCGATAATCTTTCAAGTATTTGCCCGGCGGTAATCGCCTCTTATACCACTCGATAATTTACCAATAAAAGAGGCAGGCGCCGGAGACTGGAAGGCAGGAAACAAAGTTTTATTCCGTCGGAGCAGAACACATCAGATCAGACAGCAAGGTATCGTCACGAGGTGCTCTAACTGCATCTCTGAGACCTGGTCTATTATACACTGGTTTATTGCTTTATTACACACAGTATATTCTTGAGATTCCCTTGATGCCTGAAAGAACATCCCCTGAAGCCCCGGCTCAGATCCGATCCCACACATAGATACAGTAGAAGTTCCCACCCTACCCGCAGTGGGAGATGGCTATCGCGCAGCAGGGAATTCCGCTAATTCCCGGGGGTGTGTGCAACCGGCCGGGTCTCAGGGGGTAGGGGCTTTGATTCTACTGTAATCCCTTTGATGTGGGGTGTTTCCCTTACAGTAGGGGCAATAAACTGCATCCGCAGGGCTAGGCGATGGCCTGGGACCAGTTCAGACAATGGGGCGCAGAGGAAGAGGGTTATCAAAGGAGAGGCATGACCATGTATGGGTTGTCGGTCGGAAGTGGTTCCGTAGCAGGGTCGCGCAGAAGGAGAGGGTTTATGGCCTGTATGAGAGAGCGGGGGTGGCCAGCGCGCGGGGGATGCTTGCAGCGCCAGGGGAAAGCGCTGGCGGTCGAGAGTGAGCGGGGAGAGAGTGGGGTGCCTAAAATGGCGGCCGTGCATTCGCTGTGCGTGGCGCTGGGGAGAGGCAAGATGGCGCAGATAATGTTCAGTTTGCACGCTAAATTTCCACAGTCCTCCCTTTTAACATGTCTCGCCAGCTTGCCTAGTTTGGATCTATCCCCATAATACCCCGTACCTCCACCTCATTCAGAGCTTTCATCCGCTCAGTTTCAAAGTCCAAAGTCTTAGGGCAGATGCAGTTCATGAAAAGCGAACATAAAGGTGGCAGACACTGAATCCCCAAGCAACATCCACATAGTATCATGATTGGTATGAGGATGAATGAAAACAGCCTCCATCCCCAACCTTTAATAGCGTCCCAAAACCAACTCCCCAGTGACCATTCCTCTTGTTCTTGATGGACCGCTGTGGACAGTCTGTGGAGGTGTTCAATTGCTTTGTAGACTGAGGGTGAGTTATCCGGTACGTAGGTGCAACAGCTGGACCCAATGATGCGGCATGCTCCTCCGCGGTCAGCCAGAACCACATCTAGAACAAGGCGGTTCTGGAGAGCCACCAGGCGGACGGCCTGAAGCTCAGCGGTGTTGTTGGCGAGGGCGCCAGCTGTAATGTTCATTGCTGTTTCGACTGCCTGGGTTAAGTGGCGGATGGCACGGCTGTTTGCCATCGGACCCCAGAGCGGAACAAGACCCTTTACTGCGTCCATGAACTGTGCTCTGGTGGAGTCGGTTTGTACAATGTCTTTGGCACGTTTCTGTCGGTGATGGTTTGCTGGAGCCACATACGTCGGAGGAAGGACAAAGGCGATGTAGCAGGTGCCTCCCCAACCTTTCGGGAGCCAGGTGTAGGCCTTAGTACCACACACGAAGTACATATTCGGGGAGGCAACAAAGGAAGGTGGGTCAACTGAGTCCAATGTTCGGGTGATGAGGCAGGAGCTGTGGCCCACCAGCTGTGCCCCCAGGCCTTCGAGGCATACAGATCCAGTGATGTTGATGACGGACAGGGCCACTGTTAGGGTGGCGGCCGTCCGTTTTCGGAGGTAAGAGAAGGTGGGTCTGGGTGGATTGTTGAACACTTGCATTTCAACTTGTTCTTTGGCAGGGATGTCCATGTGAAAGGAAGTGTTCGATCTCAGAGGGCAGAAGAGGGCGGAAGTTCTACCAGTTTTGTTCAGCCAGAACCCATGGTAGAAGTGTGACATGGTTCTGCCGGAAGTGGCATTGTCCTTGTAGCTCTCCTGCAGGAGGATCAGCCAGGCGAGGCAGGAACCATGGACAGAAAAAGGTGAAGGGATGAAAGGGATTGAGTGCCCAGTGGCATGTGGTAGCAATTCACAGATCCAGCAGTTAGTGGCGTTGGTGGCAAGATTGTGTTGGTGGAGTAACTGCACAAAAGAGTTATTCCAGAACTCCTTACGCCTTTCTCGGAGTTGGGGTGAAAGTGAGATCAGATGGTGTTCTTTCGTGGTGGTAGGTTGAACGGTAGTCAGCAATGTCTTATGAGCGGGTGTGCTCTCCTCCATGATCCAGAAGGTAACCACGAGGAGAAGGCAAAAGAGAAGGGAAATGAAAAGTGCTATTGTCTTAAAGCTGTGCATTCGGTCAGTCTTTGGGTTTTTGAAGTGGATCTTCGGACGTCCGGTTGCTTCCATCATCTTCATGTCGGGCGCTTCCATCACCTTCAAGAGACTCGGTAGCGGGCAGAACCACAGACTTTGTTTTAGTTTCTCTCCTGGTGGCCTTTGAGGTGACTAGGCTACCGTTCTGAGATTTCCACTTAGCCTGTGGTCTGCTTAGCCGAAGTTCTCTCCTTTCGTCGCAAGTTATACCCTTCTTTGGATGGCACAGTGGGATCGGGATATTCAATCAACTCAAGTGTCTCTGTATCCGGGCAGCGGCTCAGGGATGGTCGGTCTTTGTCCAGTAGTTCCTCTTGGGCGGTGATGTTGTCCGTGGTTGTCAGGGTCGGTGATACCTTCTTGCAGTGGTGTGCATGCAGCCAATTGCGTTTCCCCTCCACTCGAAGAGCTGTTCGGGTGGTGATCAGGACTTGCAGGGGGCCCGTCCACCGGGGCTCCAGACTCTTGGTGCGCTGGAAGTTACGCACTAAGACGAAGTCACCGGGTTGGATGTCGTGTCCCGGGCCCCTGGAAACATCGGGAATGGCGTGCAGCACCTGCTGATGGATAACAGACAATGTCTTAGTTAGGTTATACAAATAGTCAGACATGAGGACGTCCGGGACGTCGTGGATGGATGATGGTTTTGGTGCAGTCCAAAGGTTCATGGGCCGCCCAAAGACGACCTCGTAGGGGGTTAAGTGGTGTTTGGTGGGGGTGGAACGCATTGATAGCAATGCTAGTGGGAGAGCGTCTGGCCATCTTAGTCCTGTGGTGGCGACTATTTTTGCTATCTTAAGCTTCAATGTGGCATTGTGTCGCTCAACTAGGCCTGCAGATTGGGGATGGAAGACCGCATGGAACTTCTGTTTTACACCCAACCCTTTTAAGATGAGTTGGATAACTTCGGCTACGAAGTGGGGGCCATTGTCGCTCCACAAAATTCGACAAAGGCCGTATCGGGGGAAGAACTCCTTCAGTAGTACTTTTGCGGTAGTCATAGCGGTGTTATCATGGGTCGGGTAGGCTTCCACCCACTTGCTGAAGGCACACACAACGACAAGCACATACTTTAAACCTTGGCACCTTTCTAGCTGGACGTAGTCCATTTGTAGGACTTCAAAGGGGTGATTGGGGACCCCAAACCCTCCCCGGGGTACAGCAGTTCCTTTCCCAGGGTTGTGTTGGAGGCATACTAGGCATTGTTGGACCAGACGTTTGGCTGAGTCTGGTATTCTGTCGTTGTGCCAGACTTTGGAGATGAGTTCGATCATGGGGGCAGACCCTATGTGTGCGGGGGAGTGTGCCATGGTCAGCATGGGGATCAAGTATGAGTCGGGTAGCAACCATTTGTTCGAGTCTTTAGTTCGCCAACAACCGTCATCGTCCTTCAATCCTACCCGGGCCCATTCAGTTAATTCGTGTGGTGTGCTGGCTAGTTGGATATCCCTAATCGTTTCCCTAGCATCCTTCCATTTCTCAGTTTGCGACCTGGTCACGTACATGCGGGTCGTGGACCTATTCTCGGCTGTGGTTCGGGCAGTAATGTCAGCTAGTGCATTTCCCTGACCTATAATGTCTGTCACCTTCTTGTGTGCCTGGCATTTGATCACAGCTATCCGTGTGGGGAGGAGGACTGCTTCGGTCAGGGCAGAGACTAGATCTCCATGCAGGATGGGCGTGCCATGAGAAGTCAAGAATCCCCTCTCTTTCCATAAGAGCCCGAAGTGGTGAACTACCCCAAAGGCATACTGACTGTCTGTGTAAATGTTTGCGGTTGTCCCTGCTGCCAGGATGCAGGCTCGTGTGAGGGCAATTAGTTCAGCCGCCTGTGCGGATCGCTGTGTGATGCGGGCTGTCTCAACAACTGTTCGAGCTGTGGTGACTGCATAGGCAGCTGAGGTGGTGCCATCAGGGAGCTTGATGCATGAGCCATCCACCCACAGTTCTCCGTCAGGGTCCGGGAAGGCAGTATCCCGGAGGTCAACCCTACTCTTGGTTTGTTCGTCGGTGAGGGTCACGCAGTCATGTATAGGGGATGCATTGGGGTCAGTGTCAGGGAGAGGTAGTAGAGTAGCTGGATTCAGAGTGGTGCATCGTTTCAATGTGATATGGGGTGCAAGCAGAGTCAGTTCATACCCAGTCAGTCGTGCGCTAGTCAGGTGCTGAGTCTTGGTTTGGTTCAGGAGGGTATCAACAGCATGGGGTACCAATACTGTGAGGGGGTTCGAGAGCACGATCCCCTCACTTTGTCGGATAGAGACAGCAGCGGCGGCTACTGCTCGAAGGCAGGCGGGCAAGGCTCTGGCTACGGGGTCGAGAGTGGCAGAGAAGTAGGCACAAGGGCGTTGCTTAGGGCCTATGGACTGGGTTAGGACAGACAACGCACATCCCTCCCTTTCGTGGGTGTAGAGGGAGAAAGGTTTAGTGTAGTCTGGGGTTCCTAGGACTGGGGCCGAGCAGAGGGCGTCTCGTAATTCTTTGAAGGAGGATTGGCATTCGGGTGTCCAGGGGAGGGGGAAGGGGACATCCTTAGCCAGCAGGGAAAGCAGAGGCTTTATGGTGAGACTGAAGTTTGGCAACCACTGTCGACAAAAGGAGGTGAGGCCCACTAGGGATCGTACTTGCTTCTGAGTTTTGGGAACAGGGGTTTCTAGGATGGTTTGAATTCGGTCAGGGGTAAGTTTCCTCCCGTCTTTGGATAGTAGGTGGCCTAGATAAGTTACCTGGGGCTGGCAGAATTGCAATTTCTTTCTGGAGACCTTGTGACCGTTCTCCGCAAGGAAGCGGAGGAGGTGAATGGTGGCTGTGACGGCAAGAGGAGTGGTGTCGGCCGCCAAAAGAATGTCATCGACGTACTGTATCAATACCACTCCATCGGGTAGTTGGACTGCATCCAGTTGCCTCTTGAGGGCTTGGCTGTAAATACTGGGACTCTCAGTGTAGCCTTGGGGTGCCCTGCAGAATCTGTACGAACGGGCTTTTAAAGTGAAGCCGAACAGGTAGCGGCTGTCTGGGTGGATGGGGATGGAAAAGAATGCGTTCTTGAGGTCAATAACAGTAAAGATGGTGGCAGTGGATGGAACCAGGGTGAGGATGGTGGTGATGTCTGAGACTACGGGGTACTGGGGTATGACTACTTTGTTAACCTCTCGCAAGTCAACAATGAAACGGTAGGCTTTCTCATCCCCCTCGCCTTGCTTCTTTACAATGGGTAGGATAGGGCTGTTGCAAACATTACTCACTACTTCTTCTACCACTCCTGCCTCGACCAGGGACTCGATGATTTCCACCAATGCCTTCTCGCCTTCGGGTGATATCCGATACTGTGGAAGCTTTGGGAGCACTGCGTCCGGTCGGACGGTTATGTGTACCGGGTCGATCACCATGCGCCCTACATCTGAGTCGGTTTTAGCCCATAGATGTGAAGGTAATGTGTCGAGTAGGGACATATCAGCATCGGTTATAGAGAGCATACGCCGTGTGTGACAGGGTCTGGACAGATCTGGGTTATCGTGTAGGATGACTCGAACTCCGTCTGGGGAGCATCTGATAGTGGCTCGAAAATGTTTTAGCAAATCAAGTCCCATAATAGCATCGGGGGTGTTGGAGGAGAGCAGAAAGGTCGTGTCAGTGGTGTTATCTTCTAAGTCAAAGGAGATTGGTGCTGATAAGGGGTTAGTGGAGGGCGTTTGAGGGCCTATTGAGGTTACGTGTGAGCCAGACAAGGGTGCCCTAGGAATCAGTCGTTTAGATAACGCACTACGTGTCGCCCCAGTATCTACCAGGAATGGAGATTTTGTGCCCAAGACCTTAGCGGTGACGTAAGGACCTTGCTGGTCAACACGGAGTTCGACTGGATCCCTCCCTTGCCCCTGGCGGTCCTATGCGAAGTCATGAGTGCTCTCATAGTCGGACTGCTGACACTGGTTTTGGCGGGGGCGATCAAAGGTGTTTGGTCTGCCTGGCCTGTCGTTGATGGTGTTGTTCGTGTGCCCTCGTCCCTGTCCTCTATTTCTGGGGTCATATGCTGTGTCTCTGGGGTCCCTATTCTTGTTTATTTCCAGAAGGACCGGGCACTGGGATTTCCAGTGTCCGAACCCTCTACAGAACGCACATTGATTTCCATCTAAGTCTCTCCGTCCGTTGTAGGGTGTAGGTGTATGGTCTCTAGGGGGTAGCTTTCTAGGGGCGGTTGGTTGGTAATTCTCTTTTGGGGGTTCCCTTCCTATGGTCACCCCTTGCAACTGTGCTATCATCACCCTCTCCTTTAATTCCTTTTTCTTCTTCTCTGACGCCCTATCGTTCTCGTTCTTCTGGTTTTCGTAGTATTGGGCCATCTGGAGAATTGCTGCGGGTTTGGAGGCTGCCCAACTGCTCTCGCTGGTCTGTAGCTTCTGGGAAACTTCTTGAGACAGACCCTTTACATAATTCTGGACAAAGAGGTGGTGTCCGGTTGCGGTGGTCATGTCTTGGCCACTGTAATCGGAAAACACAGTCTCGAATCGGGAGAAGTATTCAGACACATCCTCCTGGGGTTTCTGGCGGCAAGCCGTCACTATCGACCAGTCTACCTTTCTTTCTGGGATTAGAGTCTTCAGCTTTTGTACAATCTTGTCTGGGAGCTCTAAGATGGCTTTCGGGGGTTTCTGTCCAGGTTCTCGCTGCTTGTCTATGGTATCGAGTTGTATCCAGGTATATCCGAACGGCTCAGCGTGGTCAACTTTCCGGATTTGTTTCCACACATCAGCCGGCAGGCATAGCCCAAAGAACAAGTCGATATCTGCCAACGTCATTATCGTTGAGCCTAAGGCTGTACCCAATTCAGTGTAGAAGGCAGTCGGGTTCTTTCTCAAGTCGGGTAGAGTCTTTCTAAAGGTCAAAATATCTTGCCGGTCCCACGGCTGGTAGACCCAGTTATATACAACCCTTCCCTTCGCATCTTGGTGGTTGATGTCGTCGTGTGTTCCCTGACCCCGTGGGGGGACCCAGTAGGGGGCAGCTTCTTTAATGGGCATCATGGCATCGGCCCTTCCTCCCTGGGGCTTAGTTGCTATGGGGGTTTCTGTTTTGGTGGTCTGTCCATGTTCTTTAAGGTGTCGGTAGACCTCGAGTGTACGAGTGAAGAGGTTCGTTACATCGCCCTCTCCTTCTTCCCCAATGTCTACCTTCCTATATAGGGCCGCTAAGCCTTCGGGACCTTTATCGTGGTATCTGTCCTCATATGCATTCAGGGCGTGATAACAGAGCCGTACGACGAAGTGTCGTCTGCGGCTGTCGGCATTCGAGCTATACACGTCTGTTATGTACTCCTCACTTTCTTTTCGCTCCACCAGCGTCCCTACTATCCTATCGATTCCTGATCTTTCATCCTTAGTTAATCGATTCATTCTGGTGGACTCTTTCTTTCCCATCTCATGGTCATCTAGCGTTGTAGTCGACATCGGGTTCAGTACAAGAGGCTCATCCGGCGCGGAGGCCTTGAGGGCCGAGGCCCCTGTACTGCTTTCGCTCGTGTTCGGGGGTTGTGGGTGTTGCACTACTGATTGGGAGGGTGCATACGGAGGGGGCATGTAAATGATCGGGGGACCTAACAGTAATTCGTCATTCGTTCGCTGCTTGGAGGACAACTCAGGGTAGAGCAAAGAAGGGGTCCTAACAGCGTACTGGCCTGAGGTTTCGGGCTCCTGTCTTAGTTTAGTTTCCCTTCTCTCTTTTATGTCTTCTTCTAACTTTTTAGCGGCAAGGTGAGCTGCCTTTCGTAATTCCTTTTCTGCTTTTACTTCTTCCCTCTTTTTCCGTTGTGTCGCTTCTTTGCGCCACATGCCAATACTGTCAAGCATAGTAGGCGTCGTCTTATTGTTACGCAGAGCTACTTCTAGCGCTTCTATCTTGCGGTCGTCGAAGGATCCCATCAGTGGCCACTGACTTTCGGGGTCCTTCTTGGTATATTTATGCCACAGCTTGCTATAAGCTACGGCGACTAGTCCATATTTAGTGAACATGTCCTTATTAGGGGTGCCTTCCAGTGGAGCCGGGTGGTTCACCTCTAATAAGCGGTCCGGGCAGAACCAACTACCAATCAGTGGGGAGAAGATAGGCATGACGGGTTTCAACGGGGACAAAAGTCAGCACTACCTATCTTTTCACTGCTTGCAAAGACTAGACAGAATATCTCTATTCCTCGTTATTTGTAAGCAGAGAATACCTCCAAAGAACCAATATCGAACAACTAGTGTTCGGACAATCAATCAATCAATCAATGGGGAGATAAAGATAGGCACGACGGGTTTCAACGGGGACAAAAGTCTGCGTTACCTACCCTTCACTATTTGCAAAGACTAGACAGAATATTCCTATTCTACGTTATTTGCAAACAGAGAATATCTCAAAAAGCACTATTCTTCAAAACAATCAATGTTCGGACAATCAATCAATGGGGAGATAAAGATAGGCACAACGGGTTTCAACGGGGACAAAAGTCTGCGTTACCTACCCTTCACTATCTGCAAAGGGAGAGAGAGAGAGAGTATTTCTACTCCTCCCCGTTTGTAGACAGCGAATATCTCAAAGAGAACAATCAATGAGCAATACTAGTATTCAAACAATCAATCAATTAATTCGCACTTTTGTCGTATTTCACGACCTTACCCGGACCGCGTGGACAGTTTCTCGTCTTCCGCCTCCAGCGCCCGATCGTCCTCTATTCTCCGTATTTGCCGCGGCACTCCTGATGGTTCCCAGTCAGGACCGTAGATCACTCGAGAGAGGTCTGCTCGGAACCAGTGAAGTTCGGATGATCGGCTGCCAGACGAGGGTCTATTGGGCAGGAGCTCTCCCGATCGTTGCAGTCGTTCACTCTGTCGTCGGGACCTCTCCCACTGGATCCACGTGTCGCTGATGGGCCCCACGTTTGGGACGCCAATTGTTAAATGGTAGCGGCAGTTTCAGTCGATAATCTTTCAAGTATTTGCCCGGCGGTAATCGCCTCTTATACCACTCGATAATTTACCAATAAAAGAGGCAGGCGCCGGAGACTGGAAGGCAGGAAACAAAGTTTTATTCCGTCGGAGCAGAACACATCAGATCAGACAGCAAGGTATCGTCACGAGGTGCTCTAACTGCATCTCTGAGACCTGGTCTCTTATACACTGGTTTATTGCTTTATTACACACAGTATATTCTTGAGATTCCCTTGATGCCTGAAAGAACATCCCCTGAAGCCCCGGCTCAGATCCGATCCCACACATAGATACAGTAGAAGTTCCCACCCTACCCGCAGTGGGAGATGGCTATCGCGCAGCAGGGAATTCCGCTAATTCCCGGGGGTGTGTGCAACCGGCCGGGTCTCAGGGGGTAGGGGCTTTGATTCTACTGTAATCCCTTTGATGTGGGGTGTTTCCCTTACAGTAGGGGCAATAAACTGCATCCGCAGGGCTAGGCGATGGCCTGGGACCAGTTCAGACAATGGGGCGCAGAGGAAGAGGGTTATCAAAGGAGAGGCATGACCATGTATGGGTTGTCGGTCGGAAGTGGTTCCGTAGCAGAGTCGCGCAGAAGGAGAGGGTTTATGGCCTGTATGAGAGAGCGGGGGTGGCCAGCGCGCGGGGGATGCTTGCAGCGCCAGGGGAAAGCGCTGGCGGTCGAGAGTGAGCGGGGAGAGAGTGGGGTGCCTAAAATGGCGGCCGTGCATTCGCTGTGCGTGGCGCTGGGGAGAGGCAAGATGGCGCAGATAATGTTCAGTTTGCACGCTAAATTTCCACAGGAGGTCCTCTGGCTCCTGGGGACGGTGCGGTAATGACTGCATGGTGGAACCCGGATACAGGAGTGGAAGCTTGACATTGTAGTGGGCAGTTCCTTTCTGCTCTCCATCTCGCTCATCCGGTACTGCTTATAGGCTTGGAAAGTACTCACACCAATGGCAGAAAGGGGAACTATAAAACCGGCCCCCTCCTTCAGAAAGTGAGAAAACAACTTGTAATTTCTTTCTGATACAGTGTAACAGTTTCCACCCGAAAACTTGGCAGCAACCAGTATAATTCCCAGCTCAGTTCCCAACTGTTTACTCAGCCAGATACTTTGTTGCACGTGGTGCTATTACTTAATGGGAAATCTTTCCAGTAGCAGTCAAAATCTGAGGCTGCGGAGTTAAGCAAGGTGGACTTGCTTTCACTACAAAGGTCTTTGCCACGGATTAACCAGTTGCAAACTAAAATGTCAGTCAGGGGGGGGTTTAAGGAGAGGAGGCCGGATGGACACGACCAGCACTCACCTTTCTCCCAAGTTGGAAAAAAAGTGGCTTCTCCCTGGAAAACAGCGGGATAGCTACATGCTAACCGAGGTGGACCAAGGGGAGTTAAAAGTATGGTTCAACCTTCAGCACTGCCCCTTGTTTTCTAGATGGAGTAGGAGGAAGGTTTAATCTGCCTTGTCAAGATTCAGATCCCCAGAGAAGTGGCCTAGCACAGTCACCCTATCTGAGGGGGTTCTATTGTGATGGGGCGTGGGGGTTCGCTGCTTCGCTGGCAGCGAACCCTGCTTTCCTTTGTGTCTTCAATCCCTCCTCCTGGCCTTGCAGTCTCAAGTACCGACCTAGCCTCTGGGAGTATGATCAAGGAAGTACAACTGGAGCCAGCAGCCCTGGCTCCCCTTCCTATTTCTCCAGCACAGTCATCAGCTGGCATAAAGGGATCTGCACATCTGGCACAACCCTTTTGGTCTTTTCATCCTCCTTGTACAGTCGGCTTAGATCCTGTCGGTGCGGCGGCTGATGGCCTCTGTTTCCCTCTCGGACTTATCTGAAAGTGATGAGAATGATGAAGCAGGGCAAGAGGCTCAATCCATCTTGTCAGTCAAGGAGTGTACTAACTGTCTTCACCCCTGAGGTCCTTCACGAGTCCTGATCTCTCTGCCACTATGTTGCTCTCTCCAAAGAAATGGAAAGGGCTGGAGGAGCTTTCGACTGCCCTACTTGAAGATAATGTTACAACAGCTTTAGAGCAAGGGCTTATCGATCCTGCCCCTACACTAGATGGGACAGAGGAACTAATATGCGGTCCAGACGGGACAAAGCTGACACACACCAACCACTCTCCACATGTGCTGGTGCCTCGTATAATTTAATCAACCTCCGATCCGTCTTTACCCAATGATCTGGCTCCAGGGTTGGATTTCCCTGCCTTGTCAGGACTATTACCAGTAGTATCAGCACAGGACAACCCTACTTTGGGTGCTATTTACCATCTCCTCTTGCAACATAGGGAGAACTATAGGACTCACTCGCATTGAAGGCCACCCATCTACAAACTCAAGTCGTTTTACAAAAAATATCGAAAATCATGGATATCCTGCAATCTCAGCTTGGGGCAGTGAAGTCATCCCATATGGCTCTTTGAGCAGCGGTGGATGAAAACACAGCAGTGATCGCACTAGAACAGGTCATGTAGAAACAACTTGCAAGTTCTAGGGATCCCTGAAGGCAGTGAAGGCAATGGACCTAGTGGTTTTGTTGACCGTCTGTTCCGAGAAGCCTTTCCAGAATTGAGTGACTGGGAAATGGACTGCATGATTCAGAGGGCATACCACCAGCGGCGTCACTATGGGGGTGCGGGGGGTGCGGACCGCACCGGGTGACACCCTCAAGTGGGGTGACACCAACAGGGCCCGTCAGGGGCCGGTTTTAGGGCGGTGCGACCGGGTGCTGGCTTCCTGGGGGCGCCGTGTTTGAAAGTTTATTATGCGTTTGAAGCACCTGCTGCAGCGTTTCTTTCCGCCAGCAATTACCAGGCCTCACATAAATGTCAAGATAACTGGTGTGATTAATTATCTTCCTGGAGAGAGATCAGTGTTTGGTAAAGTTGAGGTTTTGACTTAGGTGAAGTTAGTGCAGAGGGTTAATATGCCTGCTGCAAAGAACGTGTGCCAAGTAGATTACAGAGTGCAGATCAGCAGGTTACTGCTTTCAAAAGAGACATCCTTTTGTTGCAATTTATAACTTAAAGTCCTAATATTCAACAGTGAGCTATTAACTTTCATCCTAGAACTGCATACACACCTCAAAATATACATTATTAGAACATTGATTAATGTTGCAAACAGGGTTAATTTGGCTAGAAATAGATTCTTATTATTAAAGAAAACTCCCAACTATGCTGTTTCTTTTTCGACTCTGCGTTTGTGCTTCTCCACACCAAGCACTATACTGCCTACCAGTATGGATGTCATGTGACTCCTACACTTTCAGTCCTTTGGTTTATGTATCATTTCCCATACACGGATTTACACACCTATGATTGATTGTCTCTGTGTAATGTGTGTGTGATGCAAAGTGCTCGGACACCCTACACTGGTATGAGTGGCGCTATATAACTAATTCAATGCATCTGAGAGAGTGTGGTTATGGTGACTTGGTCACTGTTAAAGGGTGCTAGTGAGAGAATACGTGGTGGAGGTGGTCATTGGGGGGGCGCCAACAAACATTGTCGCACAGGGCGCCACCAGCGCTAAAGCCTGCCCTGGGGCCCGTGTGCGCAGAGCAACCTAACCTTTTAGGAAGAGGACGTGCCTGTGCGCAGTGCACACTGTCTCCTCTCTTTTCTTTTATTTGCTTCCCTGTGAAATGGATCCAAAAAAGAAAATCACTTTTGCTGGAAATCAATGTCGTATTTTTCTGACATTTAATTCCAAAATGCAGCATCAGGAATAAAAGTTTAAAAATATGAAAAATAAATGACTAAATAAAGTAAGACAGAGTGGTAGCAAACTGTCCAGATTGATTTTTATTCACACCCAAACACATTAGCGCCACTTTTACAGAGTTTGCCAGTGAAGCGCTATTTTTGTTGTCTTGGCTTTGTTTTCCCTGGGCTTGGAACTAGTGCACCAATCCTGGAGGTACTGCAATGTGAGGATTGAAAAACAAAATTTGTACTGCTGCTCTGTATCTAGGGATGTTGTCTTTTTTTACCATACTGCTTACGTTTTGTAAGGATATAAGCAATGGCCATTGAAATGGGTCCATTCAGGGCCCTGTTGTCATGTCCTTAACTTTTCAGGCAAAAGCACTCACTGATTTCTGAACAGTGAGTGTAAAAGCGTTAAGGTAACCATGTTGTTCCTGCTTACATTGCACATGGTTTGCAAAATGTTGCATTCCCTATGATTGTTTGCTTTTTCCAGGATGCTGTCACTTTTTTTTGTAGGCCACATATTGCTCTTGACCAGTGCGTAATTTAAATTGAGCCGCATCCAGGTGTTTATAGCTGGCAACAATTGGGTTGTAGTTGAAGGCAGTCCGAGTTTTCTCAGTGGGGCAGTATGGTGTTCAGTGGGGGAGAAGATGTGGCACTATGGCCAGAGCTGCTGAATTTGGAACTGGGGAACCAGGTTCAGCCTTAATAACCAGTCCACCAGACCACTCTCCTGAGAGAGCACTATCTCATGCTAGACCTTAGAAGGCTTCGCAAGACATTAGAAGCCCCGGTGTCGTAGCACCAGCAGGTGGACCCTAGCATGACAAGTGTAGGTTAACCTTCAAGGCTTGTCCACCACTATTCATACTGAAGTTCACCTCCAGTTTTGCGGCAGGCCTATGAAGCAGTACACCCTAGAACAGTGACCCTGTCACTGAGATCACAGGACCCTTGAGAAGGGCCAGCTCTAGGGCTGTGCAACCGGTGGACCGCACCAGGTGCTCTCTTTCGGTGGAGGCATCATTTTTGCAAGTATATTATGGTTTTAAAAGCGCTTGCTGCCTCCTTCCTGGCCTCTAGTAATTTTTGGTAACAATAAAAATGTCATGATGACTCTGGTGATTAATGTTCTTCCTAGAGAGAGATCGGAATTTTGTCTAATGGAAGATTTTACTCATGGAAAGGTAGCTCAGAGGGTTAATGTACCTGCTGCAAAGAACATGTACCATGCAGATCACAAAGTGCACATAATGTAAATAGGCCAGTGGGCTACTGCTTTTGTCAGAGAGATCCTTTTGTTACTTGCAGTTTATAAGTTAAAATCCTAACATAGAACAGTGAGCTATTAACTGTCATCTACTCCGCAGCAACACAAGTCAAATTTTTTATTAACTTGTGATACGTTTGAGCAACAAACAATTTATTAGTTTAAATGGTGAGATCATGCTGCAGATCTTGCATTATGAGGTAAATATGGCAGAGCCATTATTATTTAGAAAACATTTGCAAACTAGGATTTTTAGCAATTCATGTTTGAACTGCTGTTTTGGTAAAGGGAGAAGTGCTGATGACAGAAACTCCATGGCTCGGAGACAAATGGCTTGTGCTTCCACATTTTATCGTATTTGGGGACATTCTGTGATTAGAAGCATATCCCACTTTGTGAACACATTTTACTGTCAATAACTCATTATAACCTTAAATAATCATGTGTATCCATCGGTTGATAAAACTGGGCAGTGAAACCAAACAAATACAAAAAATTGGGATGTTTGCGCATTCTGGCCACGCCTCTGGCTCTGCCCACTGATCCAATCCTTGGGTTATTCCCGCCCTTTGATTCTCCGCCCACAGTTCCCCTACTTTTTTTCCCCCACTTCGACCACTGATATATCGTGTTGATGGATAGTGGGAACACCACACCAGTAAAAAGTACCATACCTATGATATTATAAATTCCAATAAACTGTTGACTAGCAGGTAGCCCACTGTACAACCTGATTAATGAATCATTATCACACTGTTGTTAACATGCACATTTTGTAAATATAGGACCTACATTTACAAACGTTACTAAGGATTCTGTATGGTCCCGTTATTTGCCAACTGTGTCCACTGGCGGACTCGGGGCGGAGGAGGTCCATGAGGTAAGTCGTGAGGGGGTGACACCATGAGTTACCCGCACCGGGTGACACCAACCCTAGTGACGCCACTGCACACCACTTTCCATTTACACCTCCAAAAGCCTTCTCGTTATCTTGGGGCCATCCTAATCTAACTTGGGAGCTTTATCCTGCGGCAAGAGATCTATTGAGCTGCTGCTCCAAACATGCTTGTCAGAGTCTGTTGGGTGGATTTTTTTTTCCTCTCTGACTTTTTGAATCAAACTGCAGTGAGACGTTGGCAGCTCCGTAAGTATATCCCGGCACTTCAAAACCTCGAAGCATCTGGTTTTCTTATTGAACCACAACTTTATGAAATTGAAGGGAGGGCCAGACTTTCTATTGCAATGACGCCCCAAAGTTCCAGAAGTTACTAACAAAATGGTTGGCGAATGGCTGAGACTGTCTTGTTGGCTATAATTGCTCTGAGGTCTAAAAGCTGTGCTCCTTGCCCATTTAGGTAGAAGGGCTGTCCTCTGTGCTGGGCTACACTAACTAAAACTTTCAGGGAGGGGTGTCTAGTCTTTAGTCTCTAGTCTATTGATGATTGGTTTCTCTTTTGGATGGTTGGTGGGAGTACTATGTTCTTATAGAGTTTAGACATTTGCTTCTCATATATTTTTTCTCCCCTCACTTTTTATTCTCGTTTCTTTCCTTTTCTCCTTGCACCCAAGGTTTTTGGAGCCTTTTTCTTTACTAGGGGGGCCTATTATCTGTGTTCAGTGGTTAATGTGTTTCGCTGTGCTCCAGATGGGGCTGACTTGGGACTGACCTTGGTTATGAGCCTCAATATTTGGTAAACTCTAGGTGTGGAGATCTCAGCCCTTCTTTCTTTATGGCATAGCTCGGCGGTGTGGGGTTCGCTTTCTTGAGAACCAGGAGAGTGGGTTTGGGGGGATTAGGGTTTTAGTTGACTGCTTAATGCACAGGTTACAGGGGTTGATAAAGTAGAAAATGTATTCTTGAGAAAAGTGGTCTGTGGGATAACAATGCTGTTTTTCAGTGTTTGGCAATCTAAGTATGACAATAGCTGCCAGCAAATTGTAGGCCTGAGGGGTGGCTCGTGGATTCAGAGTTATAATGAAAATGGATAGTGACAGCAGATATTCTGGACTGCAACTGCATATTTTGTCATGGAATATTGAGCACCCTCAAGCCCCAAATCATTTATCTTTAGGAGATACATCTATCTCATGAACAGAGTTCTCTGTTAAAGGATCTTGGGTACAGAGTATTGACTCAAAGAACAAGGGAGGGAGAAAAATGTTAGGGATGCTGTGGACTCAGCCTCCTTGAGAAATTATGAAAACACTAAGTAAGTCCACCCTTCATTTATGAAATCCTTCACTCGGGGTACTAATATTATCCTTCCACTGATTGCTACTAAAGTTCCCAAGAAAAATAGATTTCTTCAGGGAAAATGATACGTTTTCTTAAAATAACCCTCACCCACCAACGAGTCCTTTGGTGGCATGCTTCATCATCGGGTTCTTCCCGCCCTGCTGCAGGATGGGGCATGCTACGACCAATGGAGACGTGGGAGCACTTTTTGTGAGATAATACTAAGTGATGTTGTGAGAGTGGAAGGGTCAAAAAAGAATAGTGAATCTAAAAACTACCTGGCTCTCAATATTCTAGAGTCCAACTTGGGATATAGTATCATCGACATGGATAGACCCCAGATGGAGGCTCTCTTGGAACAAACAATCTCTCTTCGGGCATGGCTCTGAAAGCGAATCTGGGACCGGGTAGTTAAAAATGGTCATGCTAGGCAAATGTCCAGCTTTGAAAACAGCAAGCACATGGGCAAGATTCTTTCTCCTAGAATAAGGGATAATTCAAGCTCCAATACCATCCAGAAGATATGGAGTGAGTCTTACGGACATTCTACTAAATTCTCTATTTTTATGTTTAATATTATAATAATTTTATGTATTTGTTCTAAATGTAAAATTTGAATAAAATCTTTAATTAATGTAAATATATTAACTCAAATTAAAATTGTTTTTCTGAAGTTTAAATTAAATAATGGTGGCCAAATGTACTAAGAGCAAGTAGCAAAATACTGGTAGCCATTTGTGATGAGTATTTTTGAGACCAGTGTGGTAATTTGTGAACCAACCTCTGTACTAACAGATCGGTTCTCAAATAATCGATTCCTAGTGGGTCACAATTCGGCCACCCTTATAAATATATTAATAAGGTAGGTTGTAAATTGCAAACCCTAGGGATCATAGCCATCACATGGATAGTGGGCTGCTGTGATTAGCAGGCCACCATGTCTATGACTGCCTTTAAATAAAGCATTTTTTTTAAATGCAACCCTTTTTCCTTAAAGGAAAACAGGATGCATAAAAATAATTACAAATGTAACTTTCACTAGCACATACGTGGCCAGGTAGTGAGAAATACCTGTGTGTTTCTTCACTACCTGTGGGGCTTGCTCTTCCCATAATTTAACATGGGAAAGTGATTGACATTACTTCGGGCTGCAATAGTGGATTGCGGTGGAGCATCCCCATGTTTCCTATCAATGGACTTGCCATGCCAAACCCTTTCCATTAGAAAAGGGGGTTTTGGCATTAATCACTCAGAAATGCCACTTATAGAATATGGACATTTCTATGCTCTAAGAGTCTTGTGTGCAGTGGTGCATGGCTTCGGTGGACACCAGGGGGCAGGGAGCACATCTGTGCATTCTCCAGCGACCGTCATAAACCAAGGGCATACCACTAGAATGACATGACCTCTGCCATTTGAGGGCTGGATGGGCTAGATTGGAGAGAGATGTTTTGACACTTAGCATCTCGGGCCAGATCATGGTCCCACTAAAGATTAAGATCTGCATTCCAGGGCCCTAGGGCAGACAGGCCTGCAATTTAGGGGAGACATCTGTGGTTCAAAGGGAAAACCCTTAAATCATCCCTTATTTCAAAGACACACAACAGTGTTACTACGGGTGCCATCCTTCAGCAAAGGGTGAGATACGCTTGTGGGGATGCGGGACTGGAGAACCCAGACTGCGTGGTGCACATTGCCAGAGGACTTTGTTCTGCACATGGAGGATTACTGCCCATGAAGGGGCCTCCTGTCTCCCGGAGATCTCAGGGACATCAAAGATCTCCCATGAGGGACCTACACCATCTACCTGCGACATCTGGAGAGTGTTGCCCTCTCTAGTGCCCACATCGGCTACGGAATCCTATCGGGTAGTGCAGTGTGAGCGAGGAATCAAGACTTGTGTCTGGAGACCAGATTGCCTAATGCAGATCCCCAGAAATCTTGCCCACATCTAAGGTGTGTGGTTCCTGTACCGCAGGGACCCTGAATCTTATAAGCGCCTAGTTGGTGGTGAGCGGATTCACAAGTTGCGAGACACTACGAGGCCGGTTTTGTAGATCATGCTGCATCTCTCTCATGCGACTCGCTCATTGCATGCTCATTGCGTGTGGTGTCCAATTCACAGGATGCGACCCACGAGGTGGGGGTGTACCCATAGTAGTGTCCCATTCTACATCATGTGGCTCTGCTGAACTTGTGCCTGTGTGTGTGACTGGACTGGTCTGGTGCAACCTGTATCATTGTGCACCGGTCATTGTCCCTCACTTCCAGGGAGATACGAAATTTGCAACTCTTCATGTTGGAGACCTAAAGTATCTGGGGCAACCCATACCAACACACACAGATGCTGTGCCCGGATTGCCTGGGCACGACCCTTATCATTGTGTACCACTCGGGGTACCTCCTCCTACCGAGAGGCTCCCCTGTGTTACTCCCCATTCATCGGTTGTTCCCTTTTGACTCACATAGCGGCGGACCAACTGCCCTCTCCACACCTGGCCCCTCCTGAAGACATCTTGGCACCAGGAAGTAGAATGAGATTGGCTGGGTTGAAGGAACGCTTCTGAGACAGTTCAGAAGCAGGTCAAGAGACTGCATGACTCCATTGTGTTTTAAGACCTGTGGGTGAACTTCCAGATTGGCTGCTAAACTCCCCTTGTTTACGTCCACCTCCTAATTAAAACTTGGTACATATCCCCACTTGCTTCCCAAGGACCCAGACTCAGTGTGACTTTGGCCCTGTGCAGCCTAGTATCTGGGAGGTGGGGCTGGTTAGCTTCCATACCGGGGCATAGGATAAACGGGGTGTACTAGAGGGTGGAGGGAGGCTGGGGCCATGGAGTCTGAAGGGTATTTTCTATTAACCTGTTGGGTACCAGTAGTAATGCATTAGGGTGCTGAGTGCATATGTGTGTAAGTGTGTTCCATACAGACTGGGTTGATAGTGATACCTGTCACACCATGTAGCAGGGCGGAGTGAGTGTGTGTGAGTGGGAGTGATGTCTGGGGAAAGCCTTTGATTCACAACATTGGCTGGCGGTGCTGCTTTATACCTTGATTTCATGCCAAAAACACAAACTATTTGACATTGGGTTTACCCGAGTGTCTCTGGCCCGCGGTGCTGCTAAAGAGTGTTCTTGTATACATATCTTTGATATCATTGTGACCCGGGGTGTACCCTATAATTGTGCAGGACTGTATTATCAGAATTGCTAGGGTGGGCCTGGGGTGGGTGTCACACCGCATCAAGGTGCTTTCTGTCTCAGAGGAGGAGTCAGAGGGGGTTGGATTAGGAACTGTCCACAGTGTGCATGCTATCAATCTCATAGCAGTACGAGTGGGCATAGTACTGTGTGGGACTTTGTAGGGAATAACCAAAAGATAATTCGCGGTTATAGACACTTTATATATTCTTTATTGTGTTTGTTTTGGTTTTTCTTCTCAGAAAGGGGAATTATTGTTTCAACGGTCTCATTTTCTCTTCTTTTCTCCTAGGGTCTTCGGGGTTGCTTCCTGCTTTGCTTGCCCCAGCCATACTCGTCCTTCGGAGAGAAGGCAATAATTCAGGTAAGTAATGTGGTCTTTTCTTTTCACTATTGTATTTGTTTTAATGAGGAATGGGAGTGGGGAAGAAAACACATCCCCCAGTGTTATTCGTCACCAGTGCTACAGCATTTAAGGTGATACAAGCACACACACAAAATAATCAAAAAAGACGCTATGTGCAAGCCTTTCCGACCCCCGTATCAAACGTTTTCGCTATTTGAACTTTTCCTACCCAGGAAACCCCTAAAGCGGACACATACCTGGGAGAGCAACTCTCCTCCTGGGGCGTGGCGGGACAGCTCGGGTGTAGTTCACTCTCCGGCTCTTTCCTCCTCTCGGGGAGTCCACTCTACGGTTCATTCTTCTTCTCTGGGACACGCTCCGTCACTTGAACCTCCGATTTAGAGAGCGATGGGTCTTCATCCCGGATTCCTTGTTGAAACCCCTTTCTCCGTTTGGTTTCCCTTGTATGTCTTCCTGTCTCGAGGGTTCCTGACTACTTGAGATGCCGCCGAGATTCTTTTCCAGTAGTCCGCTTTTCTAAGCCTCGGTGCTCAGAGAGCCGGCTGTTATTGGCTCTCATGACTCCATGGCATGAGTATGCTTGGTTTTCAGGAAGTCATTTTTGTTAAGGGAGACGTCCTCCTCGGAATTATAGTCTTCACAGAGGTATGCGGTGTGTGTGGTGGTTTGTGAATAGAAAAGAGGAGAAATATGCTAAAACCACAAAAATTCAAGAAAAAAAAGACCTATAACCAAATCTTCTCAGGGATGGCTCCGAGGATCTAGAACTCCCTTTCACCCGAAGTCAGGGTGAACCCCTCCACTGTCTTCTTCAGAAAAGAAGTCAAAGGACTCTTGATGAAGACATTACTTTCTTGGGATGGCTCCTTCATTTGGTTCTGGGTCCATACCCGTTTACTCTGGCCCAGCCAGCTGGTTCATGAGTTTCTTGGGCAATTCTAGACTGTGACCTTGTTGTGCTGTCGATTCTGTTGTGTCTGTTTTTCCCTCAGGAAAATGTTTGTCAATTAGACTGTGATTTTGTTGCCTTGTTTATTCTGTTTTATTTGCTTATAACCTTTGTGATGCATAATCTGTAAAGGGCTCTGATACCCTCTGTGGTCATGTTCGCACCATATAAAACTTTCAAAATACAAATAAATAAATAAAAGCAATGCTGCAGGCAAGTGGTACATGTCCCGCATGCAACACAATGGCAACCGGGACAAGTTTGGTGCATAGTAGACAAGTCTACAACTTGCAGCAGTGCGAACAGGAAAATATTTGTATAAACACCTTAAAGTTTAGATCATATAGGATGCGACTTGTATCCGGGTCTAGGACAAGAAGGTCCTGCAAGTCTTGCAACAAATGCTAAGGGGCCTAGGGAGGCATGGAAGGATCTAGCAATCTTGTTATTTGCACCAACATACTAGATGTAATCTATTGAGAGACCTACACTCCTCGCATGCCTTACAAAATGTGTCATCGCAAGAGCTATTGAGAGTTGGATTCATACCAAATCATTCTACAGAAGAGGGGGAATCTACGGCAACTTGGAGAGGAAATAAGCATATGTTGAAGATAACTCTTGGCAATAGCATCACATTGGCCATCTAGGGAATACTGGTCCGTGAATGTACTCCAGAACCCTATCCAATGGTATTTGAAACTGTACATATAGACTCAGCAAACCATCAGCATGTAGAGCCTCAAAAGCCCTGAGTTTTAGTTTCAGCCTTAGGCACCTCTAGCCATGTTTGTGAGGAGGAAGCTCGAGGTTTGAAGGTTAATACACAGTTGTCTACACCCAAACCATCCCAATATGACTTATACACAACTTGAGCTCACACAAAGTGGACGCCCATGGCGCTCAAACACAAATCTCCCAGGATTGCAAGCATATGTTTACAACAAAGGCCATAAAGGAAACAAAAGGGAGACCCAGAGGAGGTCTTACTATCTGGATATCTACTCAATTGGATATAGTCGGCCAAGTGCTCTCCCAAATTATAAAAACGTTTAAATGTTGGTGATTTCTGGTGATCTTTGGGAGCTAAGTCTGCAATCAGACGCACATTTTACCCTGTCATGTCAGTAAAGCTTGATGTGCTACAGGGGACCTTGACTAAGCCTCCCTGATGTATGCGGCTGTTATTCCTAATAGTACTATTCATATGCTGCATGTGCTGTTCGAAATGTATAAACCCTTTGGAGACTGTGATATCAAACACAGATACATACACATGTCAAGAAGTGCACACCTTTCTTCTGCATGAGCCTCTATAGACAAGCCAAGATTAGCAATAGCAATGCAAGCAAACCCAGTTTCAGCCCAAATTCCTTTTCTGAGTACCACATTTTTTACGTGGACATCCGAGCACCCCCTTCTCTGAATGTGACATATTTTGTGAAGACATATATATATAGGAATGTCTCCCTGAATATGCGTGTGTCAAGTAAGGCTGTTACTTTGTACCTTATCCTAATTTAGTTCTTTTGTATTGATTCCCACTTTCTTCTGCATGGATGTAGGGTGGAACCTGCACAGTACTGGGTTTTATGTCATGATTTCTATGGGTTTTAAAATTTGTACCAGTTGTATTATATTGTTTGCAACACTTCATGCACAGTGTTTATGCCCCTTATGTGCTAATGCTTCACAGAGGTTATATCAAACAGTGTCTTATGTATGAGCAGCTATGGAGTACCTGAGTGCTCTTGACACAACCATGAACTCACCCACAGAAGCAGCACAGATAAAGAAATAGATTTTTTTTCAGAGGGTTACATCCAATGTCCACTTAACAAGTTGTAGTTTGTCTCCATATCGAATCGGTGATGGATGGTGTAGTACTAGAAGATATAGGAGCCCTGTATACTCCCAGGGTCCTTGGGCTTGACCTTGATGAATTAGTGTCAGTCACTTCAAATGCATGCAAATTGATGGAGTAGGTGTGCTTGCTACTGTGTAGAGGTGAGCAGTGGCTGCTGGTCAGACCAAAGGCACAGGTTCTATTGCACCCAGAACATGAGTGAAATGTGTCAGTGGTAGAAGCCTTCTTCCAGCTGTTCAGGTTCAGGTTTTGGAAAATACAGTTCTTAATTTATCACATAGTGTGCCTCATTTTGACATGCAAAACGTGGAATGGGTGGATACCTCGATAAAAACCGAAAACCCTATTATAATTATTTACCTCTATTATAAGCATGTACCAAATGCAGTACCTGCACACAAACTATCAGGGCTCTTTTAAAAAAGGCCAGCGGGTCCAAAGAATTGCTACATTTGTGAGGAATAAAATCTCATTCAATGAAACCTAAATTCTGCAATAGATAAAATGTGACTTTATTCAGAGGTCTTCTTCGATCTCTGGAGAAGGAGAAATCATTGTCACGTGTGTAGTTGGATGGCACTCAGTCCAATGACGCACCACCGCTTTGTTCCCAGCCTCCTCCATTCAAACCGAATGGCGATAAAGCGCGCAGGTCATGGTCACGTGTAGATGAGCCATGTCTTACACCAGAAAGTCGAAGCTCTCCTAAGACAAATGTTGACTTTTCAATGTTGACACATAAAACTGTGAAGTTGTGTCTTATCACCAGGCCTAAGCAGAAAACGATATTACATCAACTCTTTGCAAGCAAATATTTACCAGCTCTGGTAAGGTCCACGTGGGTACAGGGCGGGAAAAATCATTTGTGCTCCTCAGGGTTGCCTGCAACGTGAAGCAAAACAATATACCTAGTATTTGATTCATAACAGGTCGAAAACAGAGCTCTGCCAAAACAGGTCCTGGTTAAACATTTTACACTTGTGTATGTTGTTGCTGCCAGTTCAGAGTGTGCATAGACACAAGTACGTCATCGAGATTCGAGACGATCCTTGCACTACCATGGAGACAGAAAACGCGTCCTCCTGAGTGACGCACGCCAAATGTATAAATATATAATTGTATATGATGACACATGATTATAGTTAGCACACTGGTAACCCTTTAGAGTTCATTTGAACTGGATCCGAAATGTATCTGAAAGTCTTGTCCTGACTGCAGGTTGATACACCAGTAGATGCCAGGAGTTAAACGAGGCACTATATTGAAGAGGATGACTTGAAACTAGACTTAACACGTCTGCCGCTCAGCAACTGAGTGTGATATAGTTTGAAAAACTAAAAGATCTTCAAATGCTGCACTGTTGATTCATTGTTTGTCATAAAAATGCTGCAATGTGCCTGCCAACTCACAGGGTTGTGTAACTGCTTACACCCACTTCCGAGAGATGGGTGGCAGTGACTTGTGACTAGACTATGGCATTCCCGATGGTTCTAGTATCAGAATAACACCTCACTTGTGGTATGCCTATTCAGTTTAAGCATGACTAAGTGCTGGAAGTCAGTGGGCTACCTCAACAGCTCCTGCTGTGCATGATCCCTCAACGTGGAACATCAGCTTCACCTTATGCAGAGCGCCTAGCTATCTCCTAAAAGATTAGGACCAGGCTCGGCCATGCCGCGCTTCCTGTGAGTTCAGGCAGTCACTATTTCAGTCACTATTCCATCCAAAATGTATTAATATTGAAACAAGATATTGACCCAAAAGAGCCATCTGGTGAAGGATATCACAGTATATCTCAAAACCAATCAGACGTCAGCAAACAAGGCAACTTTCTAGAATGGCCATTGCTGTTGATTGTTAGTTTTGCAAGGCAGGGTAAAGGGAACTGTTCACGCTGGATGCCCCCCTTAAAGGATATGTTCCTCTTAGCATGTTTTGCCACTGAATGGCCCACAACAGAAGCTCACAGAATCAGCCATCATTTAATTTTGTTCAAAGCTACTTTTGTGACTTTTTTAAAACCATTTTATCAGATAAAAGTTAACACTCGGCACACATCATCTTATTCTTTTTTTTGCTATTCTCCGACACATTTCAAGTGGAAGAGGGGCTAATGTTACTTTGTGTGTGTGTGTGTCTGCTTTTTGGTATTCTGGCATGAGTGTTCCATAAAGTAACAAATTAACTCTTACCCATCTGTCTGTTCAATATGTATGTGTGTTTCTTGAGAAATAGTTGTCATGTAACCTTGCTAACTGCCTTGCCACAAAGTGGGGCTAAACATGGTGCATTTTTCTCCGCAGATGCTTCATGTGTTTTTATGTACCAAGCACATTGTTAAGCAGCTTCTTCAGGCTCTACAAGTGTTGTAAACTTTGTTTTAGTAGGTTTGGGAGCAGTAGGCAGACATCCATGGCTGTATGCTAATGGGGTGTGTGACCCGGGGAGTTGCAAAGTCAGCTGCAACTCTTGAGGTCAACCATCAAGGTGTGTGGACATTACAAGAATGTGTGGGTTGCCCAGTTATGTCTTGTCCTGTTGTACTCATTCAAGCACAATCATTTAATGGGAGACTACAGCAGACCAGTAGCTTCCACAAGCCAAGACCCCAGAAAGAGTGCTCATATAAGGAACTTCACTATTTACACATTTTCATTCAATTTCTACTCTGTAATACAGTTCTGCTGATTCTTAAAATGATTTAGGAAAATTATCTGCTTGGTATTGTCACCTATGTAAATCATATTATCATTATAATTTTTTTAAGTACTTAACGTCACTGATAACTGCACCTTTGCACCCAGCAGGAGTCATACACTGCAATCTTGTTTTTTCAGTAATGTTTGTCATGCATCGAAAACAGCGGTGTAATTTTGCAACAAGGCTACAGTGAATATTCATTCTCATTCTTAAAAGCTCTGTCAAAGCATGTTGTACGATGGTTGTTCAAATCTTATGCACGGACTCCAGGTGGCTATTGTCTTGCCTGAGAGAAAAGAAACTACGGGGCATATGTACAAGCTCCTATCGTCACCACAACGTCACTTTTCACAAAGTCGTGGTGGCGATAGGGGCTTTGCCCCATTTACAAGTCAGCGTTAAGCTACTTAACGTAGCTCAACGCTGCCTTGTAAAATAAAGCCCCCTTTTACATTATACTTAGTATGAAAGGGGAGGGCAAAGGATGTTGTGGTGGGCGTTCCACCGCAACACCGATTGATTTTGATGCTGCCCCGTATTTACAAGGGTGGCGTAAATATGGGCCAGGACTAAAATTAAGACCTGGGAAAACCTGGTCTTCCCAGGCGCAATGAGGAGAAATGTTTAATTTCTCCTCATTTTTGCTGTTTCCATGTGTGCTGCATTGTGCAGCACACATGGAAAGAGCAAAACGCCATTGGTTGTTTATGTGCAGGAAGGTGTCCCTTGCTGCACATAAACAATCATTTAAAAAATTAACGTTTTGCAACTTCTATGTGTGTTGCATTAAGCAGCCCACATAGAAGTTACACAATGCCATTTAAATATTGTTTCTGTGCAGGAAGGGATACCTTCCTGCACAGAAACAATCTTCCCCTGCAATGCCAACACTCTTGTACTCTGGTGCAAGAGGGCCTGCATTGGCGCTACGCAGCTAAATTCAAACTTACACTTGCACTTTGATTCTCCTTGAAGCGTCACGCTTCCACCTACTGTTGTTGCACAGCGCTGATTGATTGGTCTTGGCCAATCAGAAACTAGCCTTGGAGGTGCAAGTTGTGCCCCCGAGCTACTTAAAGCACGCCACAGCAAGGATGCGCTCTTACCAGTTTTAACAGCGCGCATATACATTGGGAGGCTGTTTAGGTCCGGGAGGGCCCCGATTGATGCGAAATCTTGCCACAACTTTTTGTAATCTTGCCACAAACGTTTGATCTGTTTTTAAAACTTGCACTTGACTTTCATTCTCCTTGAAGTGTCATGCTTCTGCCTACTGTCGTTGCACAGCGCTGATTGGTTGGTCTTGGCCAACAGACGCGATCCTGGGAGGAGATAGTTGTGCCCCCCGCCTTCTTGATGCACGCCGCAGCACAGACGTGCCGTTACCAGTTTTAACAGTGCACATTGACATTGGGAGGCTGTTTAGATCCAGGAGGGCCGGGATTGACGCAAAATCTCACCATAACTTTTTTAATCTTGCCACAAATGTTCAATTTGTTTTTAAAACTTGCACTCGAACTTTGATTCTCCTTGAAGAATCATGCTTCCGCCTACGGTCATTGCACATCGCTGATTGGTTTGTCTTGGCCAATCAGACGCTAGTCTGGGAGGTGCCAGTTGCGCTACTTGATGCACGCCACAGTGCGGACGCACCGTTACCAGTTTTAACAGCACACATTGGCAGTGGGAGGCGTTTAGGTCAGGGAGATCCTCGATTGATGCGAAATCTTGCCACAACTTTTTTTCATCTTGCCACAACCATTTAATTTGTTTTTTAAAAGTGCACTCACACTTTGTTTCTCCTTGAAGCGTCACACTTCCGCCTATGGTTGTTGCACAGCGCTGATTGGTTGGTCTTGGCCAATCAGATGCTACCCTGGGAGGACCCAATTGTGCCACTGGCTACTTGATGCACGCCGCAGCGCGGATGCGCCGTTACCAGTTTTAACAGCGCGCATTGACATTGGGAGGCTGTTTAGGTGTGGGATGGCCGCGATTGATGCAAAATCTTGCAAAAACTTTGTATCATTTTGACACAAATGTTTAATTTGTTTTTAAAACTTGCACTCTCACTTTGATTCTCCTTGAAGCGTCACGCTTCTGCCTACGGTCATTGCACAGCGCTTATTGGTTGGTCTTGGTCAATCAGACGCTAGCCTGGGAGGAGCCAGTTGTGCCCCCCAGCTGCTTGATGCACGCCGCAGCACGGATGCACCGTTACCAGTTTTCTCAGCACGCATTGACACTGGGAGGCTGTTTAGGTCCGGGAGGGCCGCGATTGAGGTGAAATCTTGCCACAACTTTATATCATTTTGCCACAAATGTTTAATTCGTTTTTAAAGCTTGCACTCACACTTAGATTCTCCTTGAAGCATCACACTTCTGCCTACGGTCATTGCACATCGCTGATTGGTTGGTGTTGGCCAATCAGACGCTAGCCTGGGAGGAACCAGTTGTGCCCCCCAGCTGCTTGATGCACGCCGCAGCGTGGATGCATCATTACCAGTTTTCACAGCGCGCATTGACATTGGGAGGCTGTTTAGGTCCGGGAGGGCCGCAATTGATGTGAAATCTTGCCCCAACTTTTTTTAACTTGCCACAAACGTTTACATTGTTTTTAAAACTTGCGCTTGTACTTTGATTCTCATTAAAGCGTCACGCTTCTGCCTATGGCCGTTGCACAGTACTGATTGGTTGGTCTTGGCCAATCAGACGCTAGGCTGTGAGGAGCCAGTTGTGCCCCCACTACTTGATGAACACTGCAGCACGGACGTGCCGTTACCAGTTTAAACAGTGTGCATTTACATTGGGAGGCTGTTTATGTCCGGGAGGGCCGCGATTGATTCAAAATCTTGCCACAACTTTTTTTTAATCTTGCCACAAATGTTCCATTTGTTTTCAAAACTTGCAATCGCACGTTGATTCTCCTTGAAGCGTCACGCTTCTGCCTACGGCTATTGCACAGCACTGATTGGTTGGTCTTGGTCAATCAGACGCTAGCCTGGGAGGAGCCAGTTGTGCCCCCGAATACATGATGCATGCCGCAGCATGGACGCAAGCAGCAGGCATGCCAAAGGCAAGTCCGTCTGCGCCCATCCGCGTCTGAACATCGCCAGGCGCCAGGCACTCTGTCTGTTTCAATAGCCATAGGATAACTTATTCTCATGAGGAGCTCTTTTCAATCAAGGTCCAGTCTAACCCATGTATGAAACACACTTGGGTCCCATTAGGGAGTTTTCCTCATTGCAAACAATGTGAGCTCAAGTTGAGGGTGGGCGGTCTGACTACAGGACCACCCGCTCACACCTCTGAGTTTAAACTCCTCTGCTTAAACTGTCGGCCCTTGGTCAAGCATCATGCTGAATTCTTTGACCTGTTGCCGAAGGAGTCCCAGTGCGTTGTGTTTTTAACAATAACCTGGCTGACCCCGGACTCCGTAGCCGAGTCATTGCTGGCTCTGCCCTAAGCCTACGCTATGAAGCAGTTAAATAGAGTCAGTAACAGAGGGGGGGGGGGTATTGCGGTAATTTTTAAAGGAATCTTACTCCTGCAGTTTCACCAGGGAGAATATTCCGCATTGGGAAAACGCCCTTTTAAAGATCACCCTCAATGGTGACCTCACAATTTCCGTCTTATTTATTAACCGCCCTCTGGGTCCATCTAACGCTCCTAGGGAAGCATTGGTTAACGTGGTAGTCCTATTGGCTAGTAAATCTGCTAATTTTAACATCCTGGGGGACCTTAACCTTCATTTAGAAGACTGTCACAATAAGGAGATCGTCATCTTTTTAGCGGACCTGGAAGCATGCAAGCTGTTGCAATGCATTTCCAGTTCCATGCATCTAGCAGGGCATTTGTTCGACCCGTTATTTTCTAACTTACCCACATTGAAGGTCCTTTCCCCTCTCTCTATGGCCTGGTTGGACCATTTCCTGATTTCTATGTCATTACGCTGGCAAGGCCAGCTACAGCAGTCCCGTCCTCATCCTACTGTGAAACGCCCATGGCATAAACCATTTTAGCGACCTTTTGCTAGCAAAAATGTCCCAGTTGCCCCCCCAACATAGAGGCAGCGAATGATCTCTTTCGAACCTGGCTTACACATGCCCTTGATAGCTGTATTCCTGCTAAGCTTACCTACAGGAAAAAAGCTCAGACCAACCCTTGGTTTAATGAGTCCCTGATCTTTGTGAGAAAAAACTGTAAGCAGTTAGAACGTGCCTGGAGATGCTTCTATGATCCAGATGCAAAAAGACAGAACCGCGCATCCATTAAAGCTTATCATAAGTGAACACGGGAGTCCAAGGCTGATTATTTTGCTTCTAAAATCTGGATATCAGTAACCCCTCAAAGACCATCTTCTCCCTTCTTAATGACTTGAAGAAGCCCATCTCAGGAGCTGAACCTTCCATCACTTCAAACACTCAGTGTGATGAGTTGGCTACCTATTTCATTAACAAGGTAGCGAATATTTATAAAAACTTTTCAACAATGAGTGGTAATGCGAATGGTAAAGAAGGGACGAGGGGCAATGTGAATGGTAAGGAAGGGATGAGCCCCTTGGCTCCCTTATTGCTCTCCTTCCCTTTCCAATCCCAGACAGAGGTAAATAAAATGTAATTTGGTTCCCCAGTTGACCCTATGAAAACGGACCAATGTTGTAAATTTAAAAAACATCTTTTTCCGGTCTGCCGTTAATGTTAATGTTATTGACATTTCTAGAGCGAAACCTGCTACCCGAGGGCGTCCTGGCACTACACTTGATGTCCTACAGTGGCCTAAACACGGGAGGAGTAATGAAAAGTAATTAGGCAGTAAAAAGCCACATTTTCAGGGCCTTCCATGAAGGGAGGTCATTCCATGCTTTGGCTACACCGACCACAAAGCTTCTGCCACCCCAGTTGGATTTTTTTACAAAGGGTACTGAGACTAGTTTTGCTTCTGAGGAGCGCAGTGATCTTCTAGGTACATACCAGTGGAAAAGTAGTTTTAGGTGAAGGGGTCCATTTCCTTGAAGGGATTTGTGGACCACACACAGAGCTTTAAAGAGAACACGTTTTTTGACAGGCAGCCAGTGGAGCCTTTTAATCTCAGCCGAGATTAAAGCATATTTTGGTATGCCGGTAAGTAGTCTGGCAGCTGCATTCTGCAGGAGTTGAAGTTTTTTCATGAGCCCATCCTGGATATTGAGATATAAACTATTGCAGTAATCCAGTCTGGACATGGCTAAGGCAGTAATGACTGTTTGTTGACTGTCTTTGGGCAGGAATGGCATAATTTTCTTGCAGGATCTCAGAATGTACGAAGTAGCTGAGACCACCGTGTTCACGTGATCCTTAAAACTGAGTTTGTTTTCTATGTAGACTCCTACATTTTTTACCTTCCTAGTAGGATTCGGAAGAGGGCCCAGTGAATCTGGCCACCATGCCGGGGTCCAGAAATTTGGATCATTACCGAACAGTACCAACTCCGTTTTGCTGGAGTTAAGTTTATGGCAGTTTTGGGCCATCCCGTTCCCCACAGCTGTCATGCAATCATGGAAACGGGATGCCGTTCCCTGTGCTCCATCTGGTAGCAGTGACAGTACAATTTGGGTGTCATCTGCATATGAGGTCAAATTGAAACAGAAGGATTTAATCAGGGGAGCCATCTGCAATACATAAACGTTAAAAAGAGGGACACCACAGGACAATGAGAATGGTTTGGCAGCTAAATCACCGAGGGACACTGTCTATACTCTATTGGATAGGAAGGATTTGAGTAGTTTCCAGGCGTTGCCCTTTACTCCAATCTCTTGCAGCCGGTCCAACAGTAAGACATG
This sequence comes from Triturus cristatus, assembly GCF_964204655.1. Classification (NCBI taxonomy): domain Eukaryota; kingdom Metazoa; phylum Chordata; class Amphibia; order Caudata; family Salamandridae; genus Triturus; species Triturus cristatus. Next base: position 655,842,061 of record NC_140587.1, on the reverse strand, counting down.
ATGGACCGTATCAAAGGCCGCAGAGAGGTCCAGCATGATCATGGCAGCTTTTCCTCCCTGGTCCAGTGTAGTCCTGATTCCTTCAGTGGATTTAAGAAGTGCAGACTTCGTGCTGTGCCCTCCCCGGAAACCATACTGGGTGGGATCCAGCACCTGTGCTTCTTCCAAGAACAGACTAAGTTGGGCATTCATGATTTCTTCTGTAATTTTCGCAGGGAGTGGGAGTCTAGAGATGGGTCTAAAGTTATTGGAGTCTTTAAGATCTAGACTCATTTTTTTTTAGCAGGGGTAGTATGCACTTTTCCATGTTTTGCGGAAGTAACCTTCCGCAAACATAGCATTAATGATGCCCGTCAAAGTTAGTGTATCTGGCTCAGGAGCTAGTTTTAGAATAGAGAGTGGGCACGGAACAAATGGTGAGCCCGATTTCGCTGTCATAAGAAGCTTAAAAATATCTGAGACAGTAACTGTGGCAAATTTATAAAATTGTGGCAAGGTGCTTTTTTCTAGCTTAGGATCCGCTGTGTCGGCCAAGGATGTCTTAGTAGTAGAGCCTGTGAAAGTAGAGAAAATAGCCTCGACTTTGTTGAAGAAAAAATGTGCTATCTTTGCAGTGAACTGATTAACCTATCACTGACTATGGCGACAGTACCTGCCACATGGAAGCATGCCAAAGTAACTGATCACATCATTTTTGGATGACAGATCATTTCAGGTTACTGCACCCCCTTACTGCTCTCAGGAATACGCGATCCATCATGGAGTTCTACAGGGATCGACGCTGAGTCCCACGCTTTTTAATATCTACATACAACCCCTTGCTGTGGTGGCAAAAAGCAGAGAACTGTCATTAGTATCTTATGCAGATGACACTCAGCTCGTTATCTCCTTTTCCAACAAAACTAGCAATAAATTCCAGATTGATATGCTGGCTGTATCGGAATGGATGTCAGCCAATTGTCTACAGCTTAATGCCAGCAAGTCCCAAATGTTGTTGTTAGGAAAAGAAATGCGAATATGGACAGACCAGTGGTGGCCTGACGTACTGGGGTCCACGCCCTCGCCTAAGAAGGCGGTAAAAAGACTGGGCTTACGGGTTGACAGCGACTTGTCCTTCGAAGCCCAAACAAAAGCAGTGGCAGGGGTTTGTTTTGGGCTTATACGTGGACTCAAGCCTCTGTTAGGGTTTTTCGACTCACAAACACTCCAGATCATAATGCAATCTACGATCCTGTCCAGATTAGACTATTGCAATTCTTTGTATCTAGGCACAAACAAATCTGAGATACAGTGCTTGTTGAGGGTACAAAATGTGGCAGCGCGCACTCTCTTTGTGCATCCTAAATTTTGCTCAGTATCAAAACTCATCCCCAAATTACACTGCAAGTGGACAAGAGGATTCATTTCAAGACCCTGTGCATTGCCCATAAAATCTTCATCCACCAAGCGCCCCCTCTTCTATCTGATCTTCTCTTGCCTTACACACCATGCCGCACTCTGCGCTCCACAGATTTGCATGCGTCCCTCGAGTCCAAAGAGCAAGAGCGGGGTGACGTTCTTTCAGGGCGCTGGTATCAGCCCTCTGGAACTCCCTATCTATTGCCATCAGAATTATCCAGAATCATGCGGCTTTCTGAAGGGCCATAAAAACCTGGCTCTTCCCGGTCTAGTTGTTGCCTCCCATTTTCTCCACCATGCAAAGTTATTTCTGGTTTTAGCGCTGGGACGCCCCGTTGCTGGGGCTGCCCCGTTGCTGGAGCAGCTAAGCACTTTATAAATCTAGTAACATAACATAACATTGAGCACCAGCGCAGGGGGAAACACATGACTGCACAATATTGTTGTAAATACAGTGCAGCCCTGCGTTTAAGAAATGGCGGAGCGCGGCGTTAAGCCAAGGAGGCTAACGCCGCGCTCCACCACTTCTATTGTAAATATGCCCCTCTTTTTTGATAATATGGTAGAAGATTGAGGAGAATATTTCTCGGAAAAACTATGCTGGAATCTAGGAATGTGTGTGAAATATAGGGAAGGCTGCAGAGCAGTGGTGTGTTCCAATATAAAAAGAAGTGGTGAAATGCTAGCTGTGGTGTTGAGGAATCACACATCTGTTATCAGTATGGGTATACCTGTCCCAGACAAATAGAATGCCCAAATATAAGAAACTATTCAGAGGTGCTCAACCATCCGGGTGTAGATCAGATTGAACAAATCCAACCCGGAAACATAAATAATACATGCTGAACCTGGCCCTCTCTGCAGAATCTTCCCCCAAACTTATGGCTTTCCTCCTCAATGTTTCTTGATTTTGTTTTTGCTGGTATTAGGACTATGCACACTTTACCACTGCTAACCAGTGTTAAAGTGCTTGTGCTCTGTCCTCTACACATGGTAACATTGGCGTATCCTCAATTGGCATATTTAATTTACTAATAAGTCCCTAGTAAATTTGTATGATGTACCCAGGGCCTGTAAATTAAATGATACTAGTGGGCCTGCACCACTTATTGTGCCACCCACTTAAGTAGCCCATTAAACATGTCTCAGGTCTGCCATAGCAGTGCCTGTGTGGCTATTTTAAACTGCCATTTCGACTTGGCAAATTAAACTTCTTACCTGGCCCAAACCTTCTTTTCTAATACATAAAAGTCACCCCTACAGAAGGCCATACACAGCCCAGAGGGCAGGGTGCAATGTACTTGAAAAGTAGGACATGTGCGTGTCCTGGTAGTGAAAAGCTTTCAAATTCGTTTTTCACTGCTGCAAGGCCTATCTCACTCACACACTAACTTTGAACTTGCCTTGTAACATTTTATAAGTGTAATTTCCCAATGGGGAGAGAAACCCAGTTCATTTTTGGTGTCTCTGGGATCACAATTTTAAATCCTACCTAATGGTGGAGTCAGATTTTAAATTGCAATTCTGAAAATGGCACTTTTAGAAAGTTGGTATTTTCTTGCCTCAGCCTTTTAGTGCCTGTGGCCTGTCTCTGGTCACACGACTGCGTGTAGCTGACAGTTGAGCTTTGTGTATTCCTCTTAAACAGCTACACACAATAGGGAGCTTTGGTGTACCTGGATGGGCCATCACTGGTAGGATGGGAGGGAGGAGCTGGGCACAGCCTGACTTACATACGACTAGGCAGTGTCCTGCCTCCACACAAAGGGCTGCATCCCCTCTGTAGTTAGTCTTGACCAGGAAAGGGAAGGCAGGATTCCTGGGAACTTCAAACTTCTACAGAACAAAAGGGTATATTTCAGTACACTTCTGGACCTGTGGATACTCCACCAAGAAGGACTGCTGCGTTGCTGAAGGCTGCTGTCTGCAGGACTGCACTTTGCTAGACTCCTGCATTGCTGACCTGCTGCCTGTTGCCCTCTTGCCTGGGTTAGAAGGACTGGACCTGCATATCTTGAACCCAGATCCATAGTGTCTCCAAGGGCTAGCTGCCTGACCTCCCAATCTGAAGCCTCAGGAACATACCAGGCTTCCAACAATCTTGCATCTGCACCAATTGACAACCAAACTGATTTATGCTGACATGGTGTTGTAGAAATTACAAGTTCTGTAAAACACATTCTTGATTTAACAGAGACTCATTGAAAATGCCACAGCAGATATTACCCCATCACCTCCCAACAGACTATTCAGATCCAAGTGTAGTAGAAAAGACAGAGATTTACATCTGCCTCTCTCTGCCATTCTTCACCTTCCTGAGCTCCAGATGTTAGCGCCATGGAGAGGACATGCAGGTTCAGCTATCCCACCTCCGGCCACACCCTTTGCATTTCCATGTCTTCCTCCACCTCACTGACATCTGTGGAATTAGGGGGTAGAGGATGAAAGTGAAAAGAGTCTAAGTTCATGAGCAGCTCTTTCACTCTGACAGACCTGCTCCTGGTTGCAGTGGTTACACCAAACGTTCTGGATGGCTGATGTGGGAGCAAAAAACAGACCTCAACATTTTAGGGCATCCCAATTTTTTTTTTTAAACTGAAATTCTACCTCATACATTTCTCCCACAGAATAACATTTTACAAAAAGGCACCCTCCCAACATCAGTTTAGCAGATATGTATTTGGAACCACTCAACATTTGAGCTATAGAGCAATCGGAAAAGTGAAAAGGTTTTCATACAAAAACTTCTAAATCAAGCAGGTCACAATAAATGCCTTGAAAGGCTCAAATGCAGAGGTATTAAAGAGTAGTCAAAAATCAGAAATCATTATATGTCTCATATAAACAGAAAAATCATAAAAGTGTCAGACAGCATCCCTATTAGCATTTAGGAAAGCTCAAAATCTTCTGTCTGACACCCAAAATCAAGGGGTTCTTATTCACAATTCTTGCATAACAAATTAGCTACAACTGCAGATTCATCACCACATGATCACAAGTAATAACGTTTTAGCAAATCAGAAAATGTAATGTTAATAACTTAACACCTAAGAACTATCCCATTCTAAGATAGCATCCTGCATCTTCCGTGCTACTGCCATCCGGAGATGTTCGAATAGAATGTAAAAAATGTTTAAAAAAAATATCAGTTCACAGAAATGAATAGGACTCTTTTATCCAGCAGAATTGCATGTTTCAACATATTAGGAACACTAGAAGTTTAATTCATACACTTTGTATTCATACCAGTGAGAAAAACATTACATCAGCTGTCTTCGCTCTTGCAGAGCCTGTCTGGAGAAAGGATGCACAGGGGAACCTGATGGGAGTGGGTGAATTCAGGAGTGAATGACAGGATCAGCATAAATGTTATCCAAGATGAAGTGTTCACCTAAATGTGGTATAACTAATTAATTTTATTAAACACACTTCTAAACCTCATATTAACCTCCTTTCAACTCTAATTATAATATTTCATCATTTGCGTATTGGATCCAACGTAAAATCGTTAGTAGCCATTATTATTTATTGCAAAACATATAGATTTAAAACATATTCCACATTGGGGAGGAGACAGTGCTCAGAGAAAGAAGAGGACACCCAGCATTATACCACATTCCTTTTTTGGAGGGAAGTACATAGGCAGTGGGCAGAAGGGTTATACAGGCATGAGGGTGAATGTATCTCAAGCGGGTAAGAAGTGGGTATTAGAGACCATGTACACCAGAAAGTTATTGTAAAACTTTGTTCAGGGGACCACAACACCAGCAGGGCACACGGGGCCACGGCTGTGTTGCTGGGGTCATTTGTCTCCGATGCCCCATGGTCTGTCTTACTATGACTCTGTAATCTGGGCTGAGTACAAACCCTTCAGCATTAAACAGAGGTAGTAATGGGGAGCAGTCACAGGTTTCTCACTGAGGTAGTGTGGGAATGCTTCAAGCTCAAAAATCACCAAGCAGCGCAATCACAGACTGTCGAATCAAGTGCTTACCTTTTTTTTTAAACTACTTCCATGCACACAAAAAAAACTCAATATTACACTTTACAAGTTGTGGATAAGGACACATCACTGGCACAGGGCAACTGTACTTGGGTCTAGCAATACCCCCTCTCTCCTCCCTTCACTCTCTCCCCTCTCCTGGGTTCAAGTTATGTCTTTGGATTTATCAGGCACAGGTGACGTTTTGCCCCCTCTATTGCTTTTGTGAATTTAGTTACTCTTATCAGTCCCCAGTGTCCATTTCTCAGCTTTTTGGGGTTTCATCTGCTCTTCCTTCATGACAGGGACCTGCAACCACTCACAAGGAAGGGGGCCCCTGAAGCGAATATAAGGCAGAGGGAGCAGGGGGAAATTCAGAGAGCAATCAAGAAACAAACGACTCTGCCTGAACATTTCTTTATAAAGTCCAGTACATCACTGATATAGAAAAAACAATCTTAACAAGGTACCCTTCCCATTCATAATGCAAAAAACTTGTGAGTTAAGGAAATCATATTTATTTATATTCTTTGATTGACATAGTAGAAAAAGCGTAAAAAAACAATAAATATCAACAAACTCTACAAGCATCCTTGGTCGCACACACACAATCTTTCAGACAAGCAGACAAACACTGACTCAGACATACTCATCCATTCCATTAGGTAGCAATGCATTAGATGGTGCTAAACATAGTCACATAATCCAAAATGTAGTTCGCATCAATAGAAACATCAGGCAATTTTAAATAGTGTGGGAAATCCAAGGTCAGTTGATCATATTTTCAGTGATACAGTCCATAATCCGGTTTCTTCTCCAGGGAAGAATTGCAAACAAAGGAGGCACAGGGGTTCCAGCGCCGACGCGTGTTTCTGTGTCAGACACACCTATGGGTCACACCTTTTTCAGGACGAAAAGTTTGTGTGCAAGCAAATAGGAAGCTGGAACGCGCGGTGCCTCTGCAGAGAGGAGTCCCCGAGGCAGCCCCGGGGCTGACTGTCCTCGCGCCCGGCAGGGGTCACACTTGTCTGACTTGTGTGTCCGACTCAACACACAGGGGGCTGTGTCAAGGCTTGAAGCTGGAACGTGCTGTGCTCCTGAGCCGGCTCTGCAGGGAGGAGTCCCCGAGGCAGCCCCGGGGCCGCCTGTCCTCGCGCCCGGCAGGGGTCACACCACTGGCGTAACGAAACTGGAGGGGGCCCCCTCCTGGCTCAAACAGGAGCTCTGCAATCAGAGTGCTGTCCTGAGAGGCCCCCTTGGAGCTTGGGGCCCCCCGCACTGCGGGGGCTGCGGGGGCCTGTGTTACGCCCCTGGGTCACACTTGTCTGACTCGTGTGTCCGACTCAACACACAGAAGTTAACCTCGAGCTAACAAGGGGCTCTGTCAAGGCTTGAAGCTGGAACGCGCGGTGCTCCTCAGCCGGCTCTGCAGGGAGGAGTCCTCGAGGCAGCCCCGGGGCCGCCTGTCCTCGCGCCCGGCAGGGGTCACACTTGTCGGACTCGTGTGTCCGACTCAACACACAGAAGTTAACCTCGAGCTAAAAGGGGACGTGTCTAGGCTGTAGGAATGTTTTAAAAGTAGTCCGAAGCGGTGTGCAATGAAAACTTTAGATTGTGAGACACAAACAAGTAGCAGGAGAGAAGTAGCGCACTCTGGCTCTCGATCTCTTTGTCTGATTAAATTAGATGTGGGCTGGGACCTGCAGCACACTCTGGCTCTCTCCCTCTTCCCAGAGGAGACGCACTTGCTATGAGTGTTCCAGAGAAAGTAGCGGCAGAGGCTGCTACCCAGAGTGTCTGCAAGAGTACAGACTCAGGGGTCAATGCAGTTCTCTGGCTGTTTCTAACCCTGCTCTGATCTTCATTCAGCTGAGGTGTTAGGCTGTGGGGTCAAGGATCATGGGGCTGCCACGAGGCACTCATCTTCCAGCAGCACAACCCTACCATGGCTAATGTTGTTGGGTTAGCGGCATTCGCTAATGTGCGGGTCAAAGTCTTAACAACCGAGACCATTCAAGCATAGCTTCACAATGTTGCAGCAACAAAGTCTGCTAAGGCTCAACTTCGTGATGTTGTAGCAGTAGAGTGTACTCAGGCACAACTTCACAATGTCACAGTAGCATGGTCGTTTTGGGCACAACTTCACAATGTCACAGCTGCACAGTTCTCTCCGGCACAACTTTATGACATCAAGGCAGCACAGTCTACTCAGGTACAACTTAACAATGTTGAAGAGACACAGTCCACTTGACCACAACTTCACAATGATGCTGTGGGGCTGGTCCTTCATCTGGCTAGACTGATCCGGTCCTAGATGGTACCAGAGAATTCAGCATCTTCCTCCCAGGTGATGTCCATTCTGCCCTGGTGAGCTGACTTACAGTCAGACATCAGTTCTGGTTGCACATCTGTCCTCTGAGTACTCTGCCTTCCTTGGTATAAGGAAACCTGGAACTGGAACAAGAAGTGAGTCAGTGGCCCCCACCTTTATACAGTCCCACAAACAGGTGATATGGATTCTCTGTCTGTACTTATACAAGGGTAGTATACAGCCTGCAGTACCCACAACAGAGGCACAAGGAAGTGTGACATGCCATCTCATTCTTAGATAAGAGGGTCCCATTGGTTCTTTTGCGATGGTAACATTTAAAAAGGCATTATCCACACATAGAGACATTCTTTAAGCAGACCCTCCAGGATATCGAGATTTTGCGATTTGCAAAATATTCGCAAAATCAGCACTTTTGTAAAAAGCCTGCAAAAATGTCATTTTAAGAAAAAAATTACGCTGATCCTCCTTTTATTGACTTTGCCTGTAGCTGAGCCAAAAGGAGGGTGAACAACACGCCAGAAGTCAGCAGAGGTTTTAAATACCTCTGTCACCTGCCTGTTATCACCTTACCAGTGCACTGCCCTCCTCCCGTCAGACCACCCAGGATACCGGCGAGGGTATGCACAAAAGTCAGGGACTGCTTCCACTTCACCATAAGCAGGGATGGCCCTGAGGCAGCAGGCATTCAGTGACTGAACCCTTGATTACTCTAAACACAAAATGCCTGTGCATTAATTACATGGCTGTTATGCAACACATCTTAGAGACGAGTGGCTGTAGAAATGACTGTCAAATAAGAAACCTAAATTATCACCTTCTTCAAAGCCATAGGATATAAGCGACTGTGTTGTGCCTCAGAATAGCAGTGTGCTGACTGCTGTGTGAGCTATGCTACGTATCTTAATCTCTGTTCTGATTTGCTTTTGGCAAGAGTCTTTGTTACAAAGCAGCTAATTCGTAAAAATAAAAAACACCTTTTACAGACCTTAATGCTACACCACCAAATGGAATTTCAATCTCTTCCGCATGCAGTGTTTGCCCAAACTGCATATGGTGCACATATAACTGTGAACATTTGCTTATTCATAGCTTTTGATTCTGGACTAAAGACATTTTCTAAATCATGGCGGTAGGACGTCGGGAGGCAGGTGTGATATTCTAGGTAATGGGGACTAAGGGCCATATATATCAAAGGGTTTTACCCATTCTGTGTCTATGGGAAAATGTGTTCATACATATGGCCCTAAGTTCTTTGTGGATATCATGGCAAATGTTTCGCCCCGTTTTTTGCTTGTTTCTTATTTGGTGATGTATGGGGGTTTTTGTTGGTATAGCAGCAGTCCATAAAGTTGAAGCTTGGATCCTAGACAACCAAGAACATGACAGGTTTATTTTCAATTTTATAAAGAGCCCCCCCGCCTACCCCCATCTCTATCACCAGGACACAAGTCTGGTCCCTCTTCACCCTTCTTGAGTCACCTGTGACAATGTCCCCGCCACCCCCCGCATGCACCCCTTGCTGCAAATTTGGAATGGAGGTGGATGGATGCGAGGAACAGCACTTTATTCAAATTTAAAGTGCGCTCTTTGGCCTCAGACATCCTCCAGTTCCAAGGCGCGCTGCGGCTGGACACTGTGTGGGGTCACAGACTGTGACTTGGAAGAGTCTCCAGAAGTGACAGACCAAAGGCGGAGCAGTATTGTTGTGACAGGCACATTTTATTCTTGCCGGAAAAATACCAGAAATTGTGGTGTTTGGGACCACAAATTTTGCCTTTTTTGCAAAAAAATATTCCGACCTGGCCGCAGAATCCCGGGGGGGGGGGTCTGTTTAAGTCATTTTTTAACTTGAAGTGAAGAATTACCTCTCTTTTGCCATAGTCTCTCTGGAAACCATTTAATGTCTGAAGTAAATAGAGTCAGTAAGCCAGTCCAGCTCTGATCATTAATACGCTTTGTTCATATATGGTGTGAATAGCTTTTATGGATTTCACTATGAATCCAGAGTTTCTCCTCAGGGGCATAGCTTGGGCAGTACGATTGGGTGGGTGTCAGCTTCAGATTTTCCAACAATCACACTTGGATAACTTATTAAAAAACAATATATGTGAAGCAGAACATGAAGGGGGGGGGGGTGTATGGGACAGTGAAAAGAGAGGAATGCGGATTGTCAGGGGTACTTAAAATGCAATATCTTTCAAACTAATTAACATTTTTTAACTTCAAAATATAGACGAGAGAGAGTATGTGATTTTGTCAGTGTGGGCATGTAAAAATCCCAGGTAAAATCTGACAGACATTTCACGTTACCCGGCTGAATGGGGTAATTACTACAGAATAATTTTTTTAGAAGGGGTTAATACCCCAAACACCCCCTCCCTGGAGCTACGCCCCTGTTTCTCATCACCAACCGAACGCATATATAGGACTCTCTGGTAGATACTTTTGTCAATCGAAATAATTTCGAGAGGGACCTTGGTGTATGTGAAAATATTGAGGACTTTTTTATTGACCTGCAATGATATCATGACCAGAATATGGATTAGTAACATGTCAGCAAGGTAAGTATCTAGCGGTTGGGCGGATTTCCTCTGAGAAACTAAGGACAGTTATTCTACGATTGCACACACATACATATATAACTGTACTTTGCTAGTATTTTTGTTGTCGGTATTCTGGATATGATATTGTTGCAGGTCCAGAAAAAATCTATATCGTGGTAGACCACCAGCATCTGGGGCACCTGAATATATCCATGGGTGATGCTATGGATTCTATGAAGCCTAGCTGTATACGTTCAGGAATGAAACACTTTTTATTTGAATTTATTAAAAGGGGCAGTTGGGGCCGTAGATGATTCATAGATTTGAAATAATATGAGGGGGAAACTACCACAGATGTATACCTGGTTTCAATATGAGTCTATCACCTGAGGCCAGTTGCACTATAAAATTATACCTGCAGTACTAATGAAACAAAATCAGAGACACTGCAACTAATGACATGGAAAACAACTTACTCATGAAAGTTCCACAATTAAATCCATACTACTAATATCTGTAATCTAGATTTTGCAAGAGCTTTTGTACAGAACTGCAAGCTACATGCTTCAAATAAACAATTTGGTCATATTTACCCTCGAAGAAAAGTTGCGCATTCAGGACGTTCACTGTAAAGCTTATATTGCTCTATGGTGCATAAAAATAAAAGACCGCAACTGCTTTTCTGACCCACAATTAACATACAAGGTTTTTTAGGTCTCGCTGAGTCAGCGCATGCGCTGCTCTGCGAGACATTTTGTAAGCGGGTTTTAAAAGTGCTACCAAAGGCTTGGCCACCAGTTTGCGATTACGCGCACAAGCGCATGCGCCTCGCTCCACCCCTCCCCGACCACAGAGCGCGTCCCCACGACCGTGATCGCTTTCACGGTCTTTCGCGCGCTTGTTTTATACAGCGCTTCATAATGTGCTTCTGTCATTTCTAAGCACTGTAACCAACAAATTTAATTAAATTTAATGGCACTGAATTTACTGACTTCCGAAGCATGAAGGCTGGCGGCTCTGGCGGCAGAAAGAGTCTAACGTCCTGGACCATCATGCAAACTTATGATAACCACATCCATCTCTCTTGCATAAACCACACGATTTAATATTTGGTATCTGGCTTTGTGTGAAGAGACTCGCGGGTATTTGTACTTGCATAAATTAAGCAGATGTAATGCATTACATACTAGCAGGAAGTAGGTGCTTCTGGTCTTGTTGCACATTTGAAAATCTAGGTTTCATTGTCACAGTATGACACAGTAACATGCGTGTGCACCTTTGTAGTACAGAGGCCTCAGGCGCTTGCCCCGTTCCGTGGCGTTATGCAAGTGGCTTACTCTGTCAGTGCTTAGAGTGAGTGAGGGTCGAGCTGGCTGATTGTGTAGCGCATGTGCTGGTGAGATGTCTCTTACAATATTGATGTTGGCACTTTATGTTTTGCAAAGCATCAGCTCGTGTTACATATGTACAGAACCTCTTGATCACCTATGTATAACTCATGGTTTTGAATCATCAAAAATGTTTGTGTCCATATTGTGTGAGTGGCAGTATGACTCCATGGGCGCAGGCGTCTTGCACTTGTATGCGCTTCCCCTGATGGCCAGACTTCACTCCTCTCTGCACCCACTTGGATACAGACTGCCTGTTGCTTGCTACAGGATGTGGCGTGAGAGCCAGAGCTGCCTTAGAATTGAGGAAGCTGGTTTGAGTCCCGGCGTCACCTCAACATCATATGATTCTGGGCAAATCACGTAACCGCCTCCCCATGCCAAGTTAAAACAAGCATTGGCATAGCCACTAGGTCTCGCTTTTGGGACCTTATAAGTATTTATTTAAAAGCAGCACAATTTCCTTGGTGCAACAACATTAACTGTTGCATGGTTAAACAATTATAAAGCCCCAAAGCCAAGACCTATTGGCTATGCAAATGCTTGTTTTTAATTGCATTTGATTTAGACCTCTACTGAGGTCAACAGAAATGACAGACATAGTTTTAAAACATTTATCATAATACTCTTTAAAACAACTTTAAAAAGCTCTTTAAGAATTTATACAATTGATAACAGGCAAATTTATCAGGTGGTAATTTACCTAACTTAATTAGACTTTGTGTAGAAAAGATATTATATCTAAGACAAATGGGATTTAAATACTGACGCCAGGCAATTACTATACAAAATACTAATAACATCTATTCTACAAACAAAACTGAGCATAAAGCTGTGCTTTCTATTCACACATTATTACCAAGTAACCCCTCTTGCCAGTCCCAGTGACAGAGCAGGGTCCGCCATTTTGGACTGGAGATAAAGTAGTCCAGTCCAGCTCTCGACATAATCTTTCTACTACAGAGATATCAGGAGTTCTTTGAAGTTGTGTTCAAAGCACTTCATTTGTTAAGAGATGGGAATGCCAGCATAAATGTAGTGTGTGCATAGAGGCTGGTCTTTAACTAATGATCTATTTGCTAAACTGCAGCAGTAGGATAGCCAGGGCTCCTCTCATCCACGGGTTGCCATGCCCATGGAGGTGGAGTGGAAGTAATCTCTTGTAAGGAGACCTCTTGAGAGTTAGTGAGTTACAGAGTTATCAGCTGCGACTTCTTGAAGATACCTCTACGCATCTGCCTTTCTAGGTTTCCAGTAATAACCAGAAATCCAGTTTGAAAGTGCGTGGAAGAGGAGATTTTACGCCTGAATTTCGCTATACGCCATCAGACATTCAGGAGAAAACACAGTGTAAAGTACTGACTCCATTTTGAGAAGTCTAAGCCTAAACTGTCGGGGCCTCCTCATTCATAGGTTAGTGTTTTAGCCTGTATGTGGTAGTGACGTTTCCTTTGGCCGAATCTTCATGGTTCATTTGGACTCTGTGGATAGTGAAAAAAAAAACGAGTTAAAAAGAAATTTGCATCTGTTTTTGCACCTATTGCGCTCGATCGGGTGTTAAACGTGCATTCACCACCTGCATTTGACATTTCTATCTTTTAGCGTTAAAGTCTTTTTATCTTCAAGGTTTACCTTAATTTGAAAAGGATGTTTTATAAGGCGCTGAAATTAAATTAAAATGCATCGGTTTGGAAGATAACTTTAGCATACAATGAGCGTAGAGCATGTCAAGCTAATTAATTTGTGACAGGGCAGAGGTCACCTGGGTCACACATACAAACAGTAACATTTCCTCAGAAGACGTATATTGATATATAATCCCTTGTGCATTGGTACAGCCCTACTAGGCAAGAAAGGTTGAGCTCGTGCAGATTTTATGAAGTGAGGATTCTCTGGTATATCGGTATTCCAGTCTGTATCTTGTTTGCATCAGAAATTAGTTATATATGTATTTAGTTATTTATTTATCTATCTATGTTGTATGGCGCTGATACTGCGTTATGGCGACTTCATACTGCTGATTCTGAACGAAGGTGTTCAGTAGTCCAGAGAATGACGTCATGTTTCCGAGCTCCTCCGTTCCTGATGCTATTGTCAGCATGCAGGGGGGGAGCCTGGGTTTTCAGTTGTTGCTGTATTCGGGAAAGTCTGTATTTAGATGAAAGTACTGCGTTAGGGAGTTCAAAGGCTGTACCTTCTACGGTATGGTATTTGTATCTCTATAGGGCTTACTACCCCGGATAAGGGGCTACACTGCTACAGCGCTTTAAGGAAGGCTGCAATCTGCTATGCGAGACCCCAATGTTAGTGGTTAGTCAAGTATAAGCATGGACATCAATTTACCGAAATGCGAGGGTTAGCGGAAGTGACATCACACGCCCTTTGACCTCCACTTTCACTCACACACACACATACTTACACATACACACAAACTCACACATATACACTCGCTTACACATAAGCACACTTACCTTCAAGCACGCACACAACATACATGTAAAAGCATTTTTCACTTACCTCAGCTGCCATGGATGGGCATATTCGAGCTTATTGTACTCCCTTTTTATTACACTATTAGTAAATAAAAAAAATAATTTACTCACTATTAGTGTCATAGAAAACTGACAGAAAATAAAGAGAGTGGAGCCCTGCTGTCCCTTTGTTCCTGGCACTGAATTTGCCACCTATGAGGCCAGGGTTTGCAAAGGCAGTGCTAGGGGTAGAAAAGAGCAAGCCAGGGGTCGCAGCTGTGAATCTGCTGGTGACCCCTAAATGACGTCCATGAGTATAAGTGATCGCATGTTCTTTCCATTAGATGCCACATGATTTATGTATTCTTCTGATTTAATCAAAAGGATGCTTTCAAACTATAAGTAACATCCCATGCATATGGATTGTCATGCAATAGATTGCCATGCTGTTTGTGGTCAAGCATATGTCTGATACATTGTCATGCCATTTGTGAACTGTTTTCACACCCTTATTTGTGCATAGAAATTTGTTATACAGAGTAATAGAGGTGGCATTTACTCTGAGGACTATGAATGCCTCAGGCTGTAGGTAGGAACATTCATGGCTAACTTCATACATAATTTTATAATTCAAGCTCAATCTGGCAGGAGCTCATATACAACTGTCAAAACCCTGTTCAGAGGGCCATGGGGCAAGCAGGAGTTACTGGGCCCAACTGCAGGGGTTGAGGCCATTTACTCCTGATGTCTTGGGGCCCGACCTCCTATGGATCCTAAGCAACTGGGCCAAGCACCCTTCAGCACTCGACTCTCAATGGTAGAGTGGTTTGAGCAGTCTAAGATTTCTCGGTGGGGTAGTAGACACTTTGGAGTGAACACAGGCTTAAAACTCAAAATATATTTTAGCAGCAGCAATAAATGATTGTTCAGTCAAATACTTGCTTTTCTGAAAAAAGAGTATTTATATAAGATCACATAGTAAAATACATCATTCACAAACAATACACGCAGTCAGGGCTCTAGAGTTTTATAGGAAGGTCCCTGAGTCCCATTCTCCTCTCACTAGCAGAAGTGGTTATTCCCCATTTACTATAGACGACATTCAGGTCAAGTCCCACTAGTAGTCCAAGTTTTAGAAATACCACTCAACACTTTATGAAAGTCAGAAGGGTTTTAGCACCAAAGCGCTATATGGCAGGAAAGCTCTCCTGGGGCTGCCTGGCCCATAAATCAATCTAACACACACCAGCAGGATTTTGAGTGACTGGAGCCTCTGAGTGTTCTCACTTCGTGGGTGCTGAAGTTGCAGCAGTTGTCTCGAGTAAGTTTCTCACACCTGGCTTGGGGGTGGGGGGGCAGTGGTTGGGTGTCCTCTAGTTCCTCACATGGGGTCTGCAGGAGGCACCATATGGAGGTCCTCGATCATCCTCCGATGCTGTTAAGTTCCTTTGGATCCACCCCCTAGAAGGGCTGGGGGGGTGAAAACGCTCCTGGTCCTGGTCCAGGTCATTACGGCAGCCTCCTCCTCATGACGATAGACTCTGCCAGACCACATTCCTTGCCTTGTCGCAGTGCCCCGATGGCATACAGGGTCACGGTCTCCACACTGTACACAGGCTACAGCTCGATTGCACCACAGCCATCTTTACTACAGACCCACCTGGTATACAAGGTCACCTATTCACAACCTGCATATGGGGGATGACCCAATCACTGCAGCAACGGTCACTACTCACTTCATAGCAGCCTTCCTACAGCATACCGGGGTACCTGCCTTTTACCTGCCATGGGCAATGATCTGATCTGTGTAGAAGCCCCCTCCTTCCACATCACTACATTCAACAGGATCCCCCACTGGACCTCGCTCCCTTCAGTGCTCTCCTCTTCCTCACAGTGCACATTGGTATTACCAAGCAGTTAGGCACTGGTGCTCCAGGCTCTAAGGGTAGGTGGTGTCACAGTCCCTGGGTGATGTATCCTTACCAGGTGGGAGACTGGCAGGCCTTGACACCCAGTCCTGGTCACAGACAGAAGTCTTGCAGACCTTGTCCTTCTTGCACAGCCCGACTTATGACTTGAGCTTGACAGTTGACTCAAGCTCACCTTCTTATAGTCCATTTTCAGAAAATAAATATGGTTTAGAGTCTGAATCCTTGAAGTTTATGTTGGTGGTCTGCATCCATTTGAAGTGCCCTCTTCTCTACCCTCTCCTTCATCTAGAAATCAGTCTGTCACAGCAGGAGTGACTTCAAGTGTGATAGCCCCACAACACAGGCCATAGGAGTGACTAGAAGATTACACCTGGATGTCAGCCACAGAAATATGTGTATCAAAACGTTACCCCAGGGTCTCAGCCGTACTATTTATTTTTCTCTAATCTGCCCCATCTCATTCCTGAGATGTGTCCAGGATCCTTCGCAGTGACCTCTCTCTGAATCAACGAGCACTCTTTGAAGTGTACTGAAGAGCCCGACTCTCCCTTCCTCCAGTGTGTCCCATCCAGCTCTCAGTAATACAGCAGTCCACAAATTCGTCTGGAGGATTCCTCTATCTCATGGATCTCCCAAAATGTTATGCAGAATCTTCCATGTATTATACCATTCACAGGCATACATACACCCAGCACATGCATATAATATACAGGCACTTCTCATCATTATATCCTTCATATATTGTACCATTCACAGGCACATATCCACCAAGCACGTATTTTTATCATATACTCACTGCACAGCACTACACCATCCCTGTATTGTACCACTCACAGGCACACATACACCCAGCACATGTATATATCATACATGCGCTGCACAGCTCTGCACAGCTCTGCACACCAAATTGATGTAGATCAAGGATGTGTTAAGAACACAGCAGTGGAATTTTAAAACAGTGAGCCTGTAGGCCTCACTCCAGTGACACAATTAAAAGGACCTATTCGCTTCTACTGATAACTAACCGGTATGCTGCTACCACCGCACTCATGGTGCTTAACTCCTGGGAAAGGCACAAGCCTTTCATCACTTTGAGGGTAGCCCTTTGAGCACGCCTTCCAGCCCAAAAAAAATACTGCAATACATGAGTCAGACCTATGTCATGGTACACACAAATGGTCAATGTTCGCCCATGACCACAAAAATAAGCATCAGTGTTAGACCTGGTCTCCTTGGCGTGGTTTTGCCTGACTTTTTGCCTCTATCTCCTGTGTTTTTGATGCTGTGCTGGATTTCGTGTTTGCTGGCTTAGATGCTTTGGGCCCTTTGCCACTGCTGATCAGTGTCAAAGAGCAAGTGCTCCCTGTGTAAATTGATATTGTGATTGCTTCCCCATGATTGGCATATTTGTTTTACCAGTAGGCCCCTAGTAAAGTGCACTGAGTTGCCAGGGCTGGTAAATCAAATGCTACTAGTGGGCTTGCAGCACTGATTGTGCCTCCTACATGAGTAGCCCTAAAAAAGGTCTCGGGCTTGCCACCGAAGTGCCTGTGTGCAGTTTGTTAACTGCCATTTCGACCTGGCAAGTGCACCCACTTGCCAGGCCCTACCCTTCCCTTTCCTTGCAGATAAAACATCCCTATAGTAGGGCCAAGGTATCCCCCTGGGCAGGGTGCAGTGTATGTGAAAGGTAGGACATGTACTGGTGTGTGTAACATGTCCTGATAGTGAAATACAGCCAATTTTGTTTTTCACTATTGATCAGCCATCTTGCCCGTAGGACAGAATGGGGAATGCTTTGTAACATTTATACAAGCATATCTTCCCATAGGAGTAAGATGGAAAATTGGGGTGTGGTATCCCTGAACTCAGAATTTAATAACACATCTTTTAGTAAGGGTGGTTTTTAAATTCTGTATTTGAAGATAGCACTTTTAGAAAGGGACTGTTTTCTTGTTCAACCTTTCTGTGTGCATCTACCTGTTTGTGGATTGACTGTCTGGTTTCAGTGTGGCAGAGACAGTGGATGTGCATTCCCAGTAGACAGCCTCTGGGGGGTGAGAGGTGTACCTGGCCCTTCCTGGATGACCCAGCCCTGAGCTGAATAGACCCTGGCTGCATATACAGAGGTGGGAGGAGATTTACCCTGTACCTCAATGGGGCCTGTCTCCCTTGCACAATGCTGTCTCCACCTCCTGTGCACCAGTGAAGGCAGAACTGATTTGGACTGGGCTCAGAACACCTTGCATAAAGGGATCAAATAAATTTTGGGGTATAAGGATTAGACCTAAATCTCTGGAACTTTAAACTATTGCTGGAATCAAGAGGAACCGTTGCTGATGAGAAAATCTGAAGAAACTGAGAAGTACTGTCCTTGCTGTGTGTCTGGGGTTGGCCTGCAGTTGCTGTTTCTGCCAAAAAAAGGAGAACGACTTTGCTGTGTGGTGTGTCTCTGGCTTGAAGAAGGACATTGCTGTGTACCGTGTCCCCTGCTTAAAGAAAGTCTCCAAGGGCCTGAAGAAGAGCCAGCCTCCTATTTTGAAGTCCCAGGAACAAAAGGACTTCACCCCTAGCTCCCCTGAACTTCCTTGCTGGGAGTTCTGACCTGCCAGGAGGTGCCTGTAACTGAGTTGGGCCCCTGGAGGTTGTTTCCACTGTTGGGAGCTGGAAGAAACCCAAGAGAAGCAAGAAAATCTGTTTCCGATGCCATCGCCGCTGTGAAGCCGCGACCTGCACCAAGGCCCGGGGAGCTGCTTGTGAAGTGAGCAACGCAGCGCCCAGCCTACTCCGCAGCTCCGACGCCCTATGACGCCCGCCGCAGCCGGCAGTGATCGGCCATGTCCGACACCAGTGCTCACATCGACTCTGTCTTCGCCAGTGCCTGCATCTTGTTATCGCGGCGCCGATAACCACCGAGGGTGACTCGAGAAACTTGCCGACATCGCATCATCACCGGAGCCAACATCAGCCATCTTCGACGCAGTGCATCGTCACAACTTCATTTTTCAAGGTACTGTTGTTTGGGGGTCTGTGTGACTCCGCGCCCGACGCCACGATCCTCGCGGGCGGCGCCGTACTTTGGATTTTGTGCTGTCCTGACATCGTGATAGCCCCAGTTGGTGCTATTTGATTTCTACTAGCTTATTTTTGCAACATCCTTTTTAAAGACATTTTACTGCATGTGGGATTTTTGTCGTTTTGGTTTGTTTACTTTAGATTAAGATATTTTATTTTTCTAAACTGGTGTGGTGTCCATTTGTGGTGCTTTCACTGTGTTACTGTGAGTGTTGGTACAAATACTTTATGCGACAGTTGAATGAAGTGAAGTTACACTCCTTTACCAAGCGCACAGCGTTGCGTGATTTTCACACATTTCTGTTTTTAGTTTCAAAATAATTATTCCAAGTAATCCAAGAATTGTTCATAAATTTGTTTGTCTTCATTCTTCTTGTCAAAACACACGAAAGATGCTGATGTTTTCAATATTTTTTCTCATGCAACAGATATGCCCATCCAGGCCTTTTTCTGCACACGCTAGAATCCATCAAATATCCTCAGTTATAAATGCTGTTATACCTAATGCATTTCAAGCCTTTAGTGGCCCTTCGTCAGGGATTTACTACAAATAAAAGAACAGTGCCATTAGCTTGTGTACTCTTAGAAATCTCTACATCTTCGAAAGCAATGTTAAACATGCAAGAAAATATTTCCATGTTTTGCAGCTGACCCCGCACAGCGTTTTCCCTCTACCAACATAATTAAACAATGCAACAATGTAACCTGTGGCCTTCATCTCCCCTTCTAACTTGCTATCACCATTATCACTTACATCAAGAACACATTGCCTTTGGGATAAGCCTGTCTGCTCGTGTCAAGCTACCAAGGGGGTGAGCAGGGGTTATCTAAAGTGTGTATCCCCCTTACCCTGACTCTAAGCAAGGGTCCCTATGTGGACAAAAGTACCTACCTCTGCCAACTAGAGACGCCCATTTCTAACATTGGTGGTCAGCGGTGAGGATTTTAACCTGTATTTGTACTTGACCCACAGTGATTGGTGTACATCACTAGATTAGTGCAGACCACTACGCAACCACATACTCTGCTTTGTTTTAGTTCTATTCTTGATCTGACCCTTGAGTCATCCATGCATCATGTCTCTAAATGGTAAAGCAGCAAGTGAGAAGGCAGAATGGGAGTTTAACATTGAGGAATTTGCATTCCTACAAAGTAGATCAACTCAAGCAATTTTGCAAAGATTTTGGATGTCCCATGAGGAGCAGCTCTAAGAAGGATGAGCTGCAGAAGGCCTTAAGGGGCTGGTGGGAGGCCAAAGAGGCTGAGGAGACAGATGATGCAGAAGTGGATGAGGAAGCACAAGGGGATGGTTTCAGGTCACAGGATCTGCCTGTGTCCAGAGCAGACTCCAGGGCTGGCAGTCACCATTCCGCTAGGAACTTTTCCCCAGAGGAGCTGGAGGAAAACCAGAGGATCAGAGATCATGAGGTAGAGGTCATGAGGCTCCAGATGAAGTGATTGGAAATGGAGAAAGATAATATGGCAGGGGAGAGCAAGAACGCTCGTGCCTTAGAAGAGAAGAAATTGCTTATGGAGAACAAAAAGAGGGAAGAGGAGAGCAAGAACGCTCTCGCCCTAGAAGAAAAGAAATTGCTTTTGGCTCATGAGTTGAGCATGAGGGAACTGGACATTAAGGCCAAGCATGTGGAGTCCAGTTCAAATTGTGGCAGCATACAGCCACTTCAAGGGGGTAAGGTGTACATTCCCAAGGACTTAGTGCAGAATTACCAAAAGGTGATAATATGTATGCATGGTTTACAGCGTATGAGATAGCCTTAAGAATGAATGAGGTTCCTGAGAAGCATTGGGGTGTGGGCCTGTGGAAACACTTTGAGGCCACTGGGGGGACACCCTATCACCTTCAGAGCAGGCGGGTACTCTGACCTACCCCAATATGAAAGAGGCTTTATGCCTCAGGTATGGGCTCACTCTAGAGCAGTACAGAGAGAAATTTAGGAACTCCGAGAAGCTTGATTCAAGTACTTGGGTTGAATGTGTGAACATGTATACGTATACACTGGAAGGCTGGATAAAGGACAGCAAGGTAACTGATTACCAGGGGTTGTGTAACCTAATCAGTCGGGAGCACTTGAGTAGTCTGTGTGTTCCAGAGCTGCGCCAGCATCTATTGGATAGTAAACTAGGAGCTTGCTAAGGAGGCGGACCGCTGGACTAGCACCAGGGTCCACAAGGAGATTGTGGGTAACACAGTCAGAGGTGGGGAGGGTCCCCAGCAGAAGAGTGGGGGGACACGGGTAACCAAAATGAGTTCTCTAAGGGACCCCAAAACAGTTTCCGGGGTAAGGGAGTCTCAGCTCCCCAAGCCTAAAGTGCCCTGGCTCCCTAGGGGCAGACACGACCACCGGGGTCCCCTCAAGTGTTATTCATGTGGTCAAGTGGGCCACATTGCAAAAGATCACAAGTGCTCCAACACACCCCCAGCACCCACTGGTGCTCTATCACTGGGATTAGTGAGTGTAGCGCTGGGGGAGGAATTGGTTCCTAGTGAAGGGGAGCAAGCAGTTATGCCCCTTTTCTCATTAGGAGACAGAGAGACGGTGCAGGAATCCTATGTGCCTGAGAACCTTCAGAAATACAGGCAGTGGGTGACAATCAATGGGAAAGGGGTGGAGGCTCTGAGAGACACAGGAGCGAGTGTGACATCTGTCAGGTGTCAATCGGTGTCTGAAGAGCAGGTTATTCCCAATGTAATTCACCCTGTAGTTGCAGCAGACAACTCTGAGTGCATATGGAAGGTGGCGCTAGTCCCTTTGAGTGGGTGGGTATCAGGTTCCTTGAAGGTCATTGTTAGTCCATCCGTGCCTGTAGACTGTCTGCTGGGGAATGACCTGGAGAGTTCCCCATGGAAGGAGGTGGAATTCCAGGCTCATTTGGAGATGTTGGGTCTGTCTGAGTGGTTCCGTGTGACCACTCGGTCAATGGCATCCAGTAAGGGTAATCAAGAGGACCTGGAGCCTGAAACAGTGACCCAGGTGCCTGCCAGGCAGAGGAAGGGCAGGGGGTGCGAGAAACCAGCCCCCAAAGTTCCCACAGTCCAGGAGGAGGCAGAACCTTAGGGGGATGCCCTGGAACCTACAGGGGAACAAATGGCCGAACTGGGGGACCTGCCTGAGCTGACCAATTGGCAGCAGGAAGGGGGTCCCTCCAGGGAGGAATACTGCAAGGGGCAGATGGAGAGCCCTATTCTTATTGGTCTGCGGCAACAGGCTACAGACCAGGCAGCAGTTGATCAGTCTGGATCACATCTGATTTACTGAGAAGAGGGTTTGCTATGTAGTGAGCCTAAGGACGCTGAGCCTGGTGCAGCCCGTGTGCTGGTGGTACCCAAGTGCTTCAGGACCTTCCTACTTGGCCTGGCTCATGACTTTCCTTTAGCAGGACATTTGGGGTGCAACAAGACCTATCAGAGGCTTGTCACCCACTTCTACTAGCCCCAAATGAGAAGGAATGTTGGTACCCATTGCAGATCTTGTCAAACTTTCCAGGCAAGTGGCAAGAGTGGAGGGAAGTGTAAGGCTCCCTGCCAACCCTTTCCTGTGGTAAGCATCCCTTTAGAATGGGTGAGCATTGATATTGTGGGGCCACTGGAACCCAAGACAGCCTTAGGCAACAAGTTTATCTTGGTCTTGGTGGACCATGCCACCCGGTACCCGAAAGCTGTCCCTCTCCGGTCAATCACAACCCCCGTGGAGGGCCGTGCATTGATAGGGATCTTTTCCGGTGTGGGGTTCCCCAGAGAGATGGTCTCTGGCCGAGGTACAAACCTCATTTAGAAGGACATGACATCTTTGTGGGAGGAGTGCGGTGTAGCTTACAAGTTCACCACTCCTTAACACCCTCAAGGGAATGGGTTGGTTGAGAGATTCAACCGAACCCTGAAGGGCATGATCAAGGGTCTTGCAGAACCCATGAGACAGAAGTGGGACATCTTTTTGCCATGCCTGTTGTTTGCCTACAGAGAGGTGCCCCAGAAGTCCTTAGGGTGCAGTCCCTTTGAACTACTGTACGGACCTCTGAGTCTGGTGAAGGAGGGTTAGGAGAGAACTCCTGGTAAAATCCCACAAGATGTGTTCAGCTATGTGCTGGCCTTCAGGAACCAGACTCAACGCTTCAGGAAGCTCGCCCAGGCGAACCTAGAAGCTAGCCAGGGAGAAATTAAAAGATAGTACGACCAGAATGCCACTCTGGTAGAATTTCAAACTGGGCAGAAAGTGTGGGTGATGGCACTCCAAGAAAAGAGGAATGGTCCATATGAGTTGGTGGAGCACAAGAGTGAGGTAATCTGTCTGGTTGACTTGCAGACTCCCAGGAACCCTTTAAGGGTCCTACACGTGAACCGCCTCAAACCACACTTTGAGAGGTCTGATGTAACTTTGCTCCTTGTTACAGATGGCGGAATGGAGGAGGAGAGCGAGCCTCTTCCTGACCTCCTGTCAGCGAAGGAACAGGATGGGTGAGTGGATGGGGTAAACCTCTCTCCTACCCTGACCCCAGAAGGACTGTCGCCAGGTGCTGGGACAGTGCGCCTCCCTTCTCTCCCCGACACCAGGAGTCACCAATTGGTGTGTCCATGATGTGGACACTGGGGACAGTCCACCTGTGAAGCAGAAATTTTACAGGGTAGCTGACAAAGTCAGGGCCAGCATCAAGGAAGATGTTTCCAAGATGTTGGCATTAGGAGTGATAGAGCCCTCGAGCAGCCCCTGGGCTAGCCCAGTGGTCTTGGTGCCAACAGCTGCTGCACACGGTGCCACTCCAGAACTTCGGTTTTGTGTGGACTACCATGGGCTCAATGTAGTCACCAAGACTGAGGCACACCCTATCCCCAGAGCTGATGAGCTGTCATCCCTGCTCGCAGAGAATCCAGCTTCCAGTGTTCTGACTCCCTTTGCGGGGTGTTAGAGTTTGAGACCCGGAAAGAGATTCCTACCTCTCTCATTCTAAGGTATGGAGCTGACTAGAACCTAGAGGGACTCTTGGCATACAAACTTGTCATATGCAAAACTATAGCATACCATACTATAGAATACAGCACCTACTTCTTACCTTCTACTACACTTAGGTTAGGTACACTGGGGTAGAACGATTTACAAAGTATCAAACGAGTATCCACTTTTTAGCCTATGTTATTTATCTATGTGTATATGAATATATGTCATAGCTATAAGACAATGCTGTTGCAGTATTATTTCTTCTTACTGCTTACGCTGTACGTATTATATCTTGCATACTGTCTTGCGATTGTAACAGCTCCTATATCCTACATGAGAAACATAACTGTTCAATAAATCCTTTTATTGAAACGCCCGTCTATCTATTTTTGTGTAACTCTGAAGAAACTAAGCATGCACGATTGACTGAGTGAAACTGTTATCTGTTGTTTCCACGATTCTGAGACATGTTCCGATTCTAAGGGAAACAAAGTTGTCATGTTTATGCGGTTGCCAGAAACGACTCCCTTCTTGTTTATTCAAGGAGTTTCTAGGGGCCTCTGAGTTAGCTTGCATACAAAGTAATTAAGTTTAATGTACTTGATAGAGGCATACTGACCTCAGTCCTATGCCACAGCTATAGTGTATATTATTCCAATGCGCAGAGCCTATAAGGGAAATAGGAACTACACTACAATCTCAGATAGATCTGTCCTAAGGGGATACTAGATCATGAATCCAGAGTGCTCTCTTCCTAGGTTCTCAGAATGTTTCTCTTCTCAGAGTCAACTACAGTCTAATCCTTTTTACCCAGTGTCTGAAAATGGTCTTTAATGAAGTTAGTAGGACCTCTTTGTCCATACTCTTGGAACCCTCACCCTCTGTCCCTACATAAATCCTTCATCAGATCTATGAACATGGTGCTGAGGTATATTCCCAACGCTGTTACCATTGCCTATAAGTGCCAACTTTGTGCGTAAAAACTGGACTAGTATTGTACTAGTAGAATAAATTGGAAATGGCCAATGCCACACCTGTATCCAAGGCTCTTAAACGATAGGCGCCCAATCGCTTGCCACAATTGTCAGAACACAGTTCAGAGGCCCACGGGCCAAGCAGGAGCTACTGGGCCCAATTGCGGGGCTTACATTTTTTACTCCTGATGTTCACGATTTTGACCTACTATGGATCCTGAGCAACAGGGCCAAGTACCCCTTCAGTACATGACTCAGTAGTAGCACTGGTCAAGCAGTCGTCCAAGGCTTCTTGGGCGGGGGAGTGTAGACATAGAGGGGTGAACACAGGCTCACAACTCAAAATATGTTTTAGCAATCAAATACTTGCTTTTATGAAAAAATATTATATTTCATGGTCTTTAAGAAGTATGCATCGTCATGGGTCCTTGCAATTAAAAACCTGCAATTAAAAACCTGGAGGAGTGGACAGGTAGAGCAGGTGCTACAGGAAAGTAGATCCACTCAATCCTTCACAATCACTGTCAAGTAACAGGAAATCTGTTCAATTGAGTAGATCCAATCAATCCTTCTACATAACAGCCAACAAACAGGGTCAGTTGAGTTCTCCATGTGCATGTTGCAGTCAAGGTTTGGACATAAGAACTGGTTGTTCTCCTGTTTCATGGAGACTCGGAAGAAAGAGCAACCCATTCCAGAATCCAAACTGAGAGTACCGGTTAGAACATGTGTTTCAGAGTGAGTGCTCTCTCTGTGCACAGAGAATTCTCTCGCTGTTCCTTGCCCTCTCTGTTCCTTACCGACTGTTCACCTATTCTGGTCACTTAGGAGAAATTATATCTTTGCCAAATTATGTAATGAATCTAGCTGCTTCCTTCAATGACTTGGAATCATGATGCAAATATGTAGAAGCTACATAGAGTAGTATTTATAATTTACAGTTCAAAATGCCATCTACATTGTGAGGTTTTGGAAATCTTGCAAGGACCTATGAAATGCGCTAGAAAACAGCATGGGTAATGGAGGTTTGCAGAAAGCTGTGATTTTCAGTCTCTAATATATACCACTTTAATATCTCTTGTGTTTGAAATGATGTTATACCACAATATTTAGTAAAGACTGTTGACCAGAAACACTATTGGGTGCAAAATATTGACTACCATTTTGTTGTCAAGTACATAGATAAGTATAGATGTACTATTTGTTTCCATGTAGTTTTATGAATGTTCTAACTTTGGAAATAAAACTAATATCTGCAATGGTTATAATTTCATATGTGAGTCAACACAGTGGCCATGTCAGTGAAGACAAATGTACAGCTGCATTGTCATCTGTCAAAAGGGTATCCCCATCTATCTGTATCTCACATTCCCTTCCTCATCTCAACCATCTTGGCACAAGGCTCATTATGTATAATACATATTATGGCATAGGTACTGGGATTCTCTTCATTGTCCCCAAATTGTTGCAAATTTCTTTGAGCCTCCTCTGCCCTTATAGACTACATTTTCACCTCTCATTTACCAATCTTTGTTTTTGTATAAGGTTTGGAACTCTGCCACCATCTCACTATACATCTTCTTGCCACCACAAGCCATATTCGATAGATATTTTTTACCACATTTTAGAGGAATGTCATTGTTCAAAATCCCCAGTGCAATTAGAAATCCTGAGTCTTCATTTATTTCAGAAAAGCACTGTTAAAGTTTACTCCAGAGGTCCATACTTTGAAGTCAACGGCACATCAGATGGAGGAAGGTTGAATCACTTCCACATCCCCTCAAACATTCTTTCTTTGTGGTCCAACCAAAATTTATCTGTTGTGTGTATGTGTATGATTTTAAATTCAACCAATGTGAATCTCACTCATATTGCTAGCTCCTGGGGATGTTTTTCCAATCAGTCTCCTCTAATGTGCCTATATTCCTTTCCCTACTGATGCACACTCTCCCCAGTAAATGAGGGATTATCTATCTATCTATCTATCTATCTATCTATCTATCTATCTATCTATCTATCTATCTATCTATCTATCTATCTATCTATCTATCTATCTATCTATCTATCTATCTCTATATATGTACATGTAAATACCCACTCATTCAGCACCAAAAACTACAATATCTAGTAATACTTTCTTAAGTGCAGAAGGGCAATGCCCCCATCATGGGAACTACTAGTCCTCTCAGCAAATCTTCTCTCACCCAACATTGTAAAGCATTCCCTCTTTTCTGGGTACTACATTATCCTGTATTTGTTCTCAGATATAATATTATTGTTATTATTGCTCTGCTCTCTGTAAATTTGTAAAGTGCTCTGATACCCGTAAGGGTCATGTTCACGGTATGAAAAGAAATAAACAAATAATCTTGCCAATGGTGCCAGTCTCAGAACAAAAAGTAGCAGGAACAACGGACAAACTTTTGTTTGACTTGTTCTGCATCCCCAAAAAAAGAGAAGACAACATGACCTAAGCATTTGCCCTTGCGCTTGGGGCTGTAATTCTGAATTCGCTCATAAGAAAAACTTTGAGCACATCCCCATCATCCTCAATGCCTGAAAAAAGGACCATTCCAAATAATCAAATGCCTTTTCGGCATAAAGTGATAATAGTAAAGTTGCTTACCTATATCCTTCTTCCTGATGCTATAGTAGTAGTTAATATTCTGTCCTCAATATTGCTCCGGCCCATTTTAGTATCTCGCAATTATCTACTGGAACCCACTCTGGTCAGATGGAACTTTTTACTTGCCCAATAGCGTGGAGGGAAAAACACAATTATCAAAATTACTGTCCGCAATTTGCCATAATCAAGGACTCTAGACTTAATCTCTTGGCTCTCTGGTTTTTATTATCAGCATAAAGATTTGCAGATACAAAGTCCTCAATACGAGGCACAACAAGTACATAGGCACTAACACAAATGCTACTCTACGAAGAATCCGCATACGGCTAAAAATAACTAAAAGTACAATCTCTAAAAGCATGAGGTAGAACACCACCAAGCAAATGTCGATACTAGGGACACTGAACCATACCATCTCTGTCCCTACTCTGTACTAGATGACATCCTTACTTAGCAATCCCTTGAGACCCTCATCGAGTAAAAGGTGTCAGAGTGAAACTTCCTAAGAAGTCCTCACTTAGAGAGCTTGGTCTAAGTTGCCCCCTCTATCTCTTCGCCTAGCCTTCCTCTGCTCTGGGCTGCTCTGATCTGCCTCCACCCTCGGGGCGCTGTCCCTAATACAGAACCCCAAGTCCCAGAACACGCCCTTTGCGCCTCCTCTTCTGCGGGGTCGACTTTCAGAAATTTTCCACAAAGCGCTGTCCAGTTCCATCGTCCATCGCTTGGCCTTGAGTCCCAGACGCCATCCGCACTAGGAGTTACGATTGGCACATTCCAATACACTCCCATGTCTGGCTTTTACTACATAAGTCAAATTGTGAACAAAGAGCTTCTCTACTAACGAGCAACTGTCCTTGCACCTGGGGTGAGATCATGCAAGGCAGACATTCTTCACATCTTTTAAGTTGCAATTTACTACAGCCTAAAACCTCTACTGGAATAAATCCTTTTTGGCCTATTGCCCTTGGCTAACATAAGAAAATACCAGGTCTTTCGCCTCAACGATATATGCGAATTCTGGCCACTACTTCGGTTACACAAGCAGGTTTAAATCACAGTATTGACATTTACGTCTTTCTTTCATGTGTGGTCAAACTAAACAGTCTACAGACACGAATTCTAATCTACACGTTTTAACATCACATTGTTCAAAAGGACTAAGCTCTATTCATTACTTCAATATATACATAAGATGCTTGTACATAGCTAACACTTCTATTAAAATCGATATAGGTTATACAATTCGTAATACATTGCACAAACATACCTGAGTACACACTTGGTTATATGCGGGTGCCTACTAACATTGAATATAACGCACCCCTACAATTTTCAAACTTTTAAGCGCTACATCAGTTCCCCCCTTTGATGACATCCGCCATCACACCATTACATTTCCCTTCGTTAGGACTGATTTAAACCGCGCTAGTCATAACATTGCCATGTCGAATTCCCTCCAGTCTCTTAAGACTCTCATATTGCTGCTCCTGGAGCTTCGCCATCCTTTTCTCGTTTGCCCTAAGAGCCCTTTCAACCTTGCCTCCTTGATACCACTTCCATGCCTTCACGCATCCCCACAAACAAATCACGCAAACCACAGCAATGATAATTGGCTTCAACACTGATCCCAGAAATCCTCTTCCCAGATTCGCAAACCAAGTTCCCACTCTTCCAAATCCTAATCCAATCTTCTCCCACACATTCTCCTCTGTCAAATCCATAATCTCCTTGTGAATAGTCGTGATGTTGTCTATGTACTTCCCTATCTCCTTCGTGTTGTCTGGGATATATGTGCAGCATTCCTGAACCTTCAATAATTTGCAGACTCCGCCTTCCTTGGCTAATAACACGTCTAAAGCAAGGCGATTCTGCATAACCATATTCCGTATCGACAACATCTCTCCAGCCACCAACAACAAGGACCTCGCCGTATTCATAGACAGCTCATCAACTACAGTCGCCAACCTCCTGATCTTCACATCATTCAACACCACACCCATACTAGGTATCATTGCTCCGTATATGTCCCCAATCACTGCACCGGCGTTTGTAGCCCTACGTTTCCTAGACTGTCGCTTCGTCTCTAACAACTCCAAGTCCTCGGTGTGATAAATCTTCGGGAATATAATAGCCAAATAGCATATGCCATACCAATTCGCAGGTAGCCTGACATAAGCATTCTTTCCACATACATAATATACTGTCGGAATTACCTCTACTGGACCTTGCATAAAATTCTTAGCAGAAGCTTCCACTGTGAAAGTCTGAGAACAAGTGCTATGTCCTACTGCGACCTTATCCGTATCGGATTGAGGCCGTCCAATACACAAATTCCCTCTCTGTACCTCATCTAACGCTATTGGTCCATAACTTCCCTTGGATCTGTGAGCCCTCTCCTCGTCTGTCCAATCTACTGGACTATCTCCGGTGTGTCGTGTCTGGGTCAACTTTCTGTATCTGTCCTCTACCTGATCTATGAATTTCTTCTCTGTCTCAGATAACGCACATGTCAGGTTATTCCTGTGAGCATGCGCCGTATCCAACTTCATAGTCGGTCTAAAATACTTCAGGAGTCTGTCCTCTTTCTTATTAGAATCATATTTGTTCAAATGCTTGATTGCTGGGACCTCAGGAAGTACTGTGTAAAAATTTGAAAAGAAATACTCGAACTGTCTCCTGTCATAAAATAAACTGAGCAATAGACTACAAGAAATTCCATAGGTCAATGGGAGATGATGATACTTGATACCCTCATCCACTGAAGCAGGCAACTGCATGCACACATAGCAATCCTTCACATCCATCGCATCAACATACTCATACAGCAACCTTGCATACGCGTTAAGCTTGAAATCACCCTTGGACAAATCCATGTGGAGTCTGCGATCATCCCTCAACTTCGATATTTCCTGTTCTCTAATACTGACACCACTCTGCCCTGGGGTAATAGGTGTGGGTGCTCCCTGAGCCTTCCCCTCTTGCCTGTGAGCCACCATATATGAACTTATCACTACCGCAAATATGGTGACTATCACAACTCCTACCAATGTGCCTATTATCAATTTAGCCCTACGATGTGGGTTTGCAGGATCTGCCATCTTCGGAATATACTCAGTGTCCAATACAGTCTCTGAAAGGGTAAGTCTCTTTCTCATTAATGTCTCTTTCGTGAACTTAGGCAAACCTCCCTAACTTTTCTTCGTTCTATAACGGAAAAATCCCTAATTTTGTTCTTCTTCCGCTCGGATCTAGGTTATCTTCTTCTCTGCTTGCAACCTTCTCAAATCAATCTAACATAAGCGCTGGTCCCAACAGCTCCAAGACTCCCTGCAATATTTCGAGCTTAAGAATGATCAGTTCTTGTGGGTCTGGCACAGTCGTGAACGTCGGGAACTCTAAACTGTCCAAGATCATGCCTCGAATGACACTCAGGAATGGCGGACTCGGAATATGAATTGTCAGAATTCCTTCGATCTCCAATCCCGGAACCTTCAGCAACACCTCCACTCTCTGGAGCGGGACACTGTTGACCAATGTCATCGACCTCAATCTTCCCGTGCTCGGTAACCCTGGCATCAGTCACTTGATATGCCCACTCTGGTGAAGCGTACTTCCGACTTGTCACTCTAGTTCTCTTGGACCTTCTCACACCACCTTGAGGATTCTCCTCGTCACCTGATTCTTCTTCTGGCTCTTCCGAAACTGGTGCAAGGTCTGTGTCCGGAGCCAACCTCAGGTTTACCCGGTTCTGTCTTGCGGGCCAAACCCTTTCTGCTTCGGTAACACCTCCGGTCTTCCCTTCGATACCCTGTGCACTGACCTCCTCTTCTTCGGCAGAACTTGATTCTGTACTACCCACTGCGCCTCTTGCTCTTTCGCCGGTTTCTGGGTCAGTACTTCTTTCACGCTCTTCCCCAATACGATTCAGTGCACCATCAGCCGCTTCAGCAACCCTTACAGCTTGACTGGCCCTCTCAGGAGGCTCGGTCGGCTCACCGGGATCTTTGTTCTCGAGAGGGGCTGTATCTTCCAAGGGTGCTGGAACTCTACGGGTATGGGAAGCATGCACCCAGTTCGGTAAACCTCCACACTTGACAGCTGTGTTCGTGACAAGGATCACTTGGAAAGGGCCGCGCCACCTAGCATCCAAACAACTCTTCCTCACGTGCTTTCGGACTAGGACCCAATCGCCTGGGTCCAAGTCGTGGCACCGGTCACTCGCAGCTGGAACCGTTGCTGTCTGCACCTGCTGAGACACAGAACGGACCACGTCAGCAAGGCCTTTACAATAGTCCAGGATCATATCATCAGTGATATTTATCAGAGCAGTAGCAGGTATTGCAGGCAAACGCATCGCTCTTCCCATGAGGATTTCATGGGGTGACAACCCAGTCCTTCTATCAGGCACACTTCGGAGGCTCATAAGGACCAAAGGCAATGCGTCAGGCCATTTCAGAGACGTAGACGAACACACTTTCGCCATCCGAGCCTTCAGAGTTCCATTCACCTGCTCCACTATCCCTGAAGCTTCTGGTCTATAGCTACAGTGTAACTTCTGATCTATATTCAAAGCAGCACAAAGCAACTTCATAACTTCGCTGTGGAAATGAGTTCCTCTGTCCGATTCAAAGGACGTCGGGAACCCGTACCTTGGAATGAGTTCTCGCAATAATAGTTTCGCTACTGTGAGTGTGTCGCATCTGCGTGTAGGGTATGCCTCCACCCACCTGGAAAAGACACATACTATCACTAATATGTACCTCAACCCATTACACTTCGGCATTTCGACAAAATCCAACTGCATCCTATTGAAAGGTCCCCCTGACCTCCCTATGTGGCTCAACGTCACAGCAGTTCTTTTCCCTACATTCATCTGTTGACAAGTGACACACCTCTGGCACACAGTTTCAGCCACTGCACGAAACTTCGGGTTGTACCAAGTCTGACGAAACACTCTCATCATGGCATCCCTACCCAGATGTACAGCACCATGTATCAACCTCGCCATGGGATTCAACAAACTTTCCGGCAACACCGCTCGTCCATCATTCGAAACCCATATATCCACATCTCCCTTCTCACATCCAGCTCGTATCCAGCTGTCACGTTCCTGATCCGAGACCCCTTCCTGAAGCTGTTTCAGTTCCTCCCATGAGTCTGCCACTGCTAACATCTGACCATACACCACCTCCTCCCCAGTTTCCTCAATGTAGGTCTCAGTGAAGTTGCATCCCTGTTCTGCACAAAATCGGGCTACTTCATCAGCATAATTGTTTCCCAACGAGACAAAATCATTTCCCTTCGTGTGTGCAGCACATTTAACAACAGCAATTTCATCAGGACCTTGCAATGCTTTTAACAGTTTCCGTACATGATCACCATTTCTTATGGGAGAACCTGAAGACGTCATAAACCCTCTCTGGGACCATAGCTGTCCGAAGTCATGAACCACACCAAACCCATACTGGCTGTCTGTGTATATAGTTACACGGATCTTTTCCGCTGCCAAACAGGCACGAGTCAGAGCAATGAGCTCAGCCACCTGCGCGGAGTGTACTCCTTCTAAACAAGCGGCTTCAACCACACCCGTGATGGTGCATACAGCAAACGCTGCTCTCAATCGACCGACACTGTCTCTTAAACATGAACCGTCCACAAAGAAAACCTCATCTGACACTGGGAGTGGTTCATCGACAATGTCAGGTCTCGGTTTGGTGCATAGTTCCGTAACGTC
The DNA here is from genome assembly GCF_964204655.1 of Triturus cristatus. Taxonomy (NCBI): domain Eukaryota; kingdom Metazoa; phylum Chordata; class Amphibia; order Caudata; family Salamandridae; genus Triturus; species Triturus cristatus. The sequence goes on along the minus strand of NC_140587.1, from coordinate 655,808,655 downwards.
GAGACAATCATGGTCCTCACAATCTTCATTATCATCTATAATTGGGACAGGTAACAATGTAGCAGGATTTAAAACAGCACACCTCTTCAATGTCACATTATCGGCTGCAAGAATAACTTGCTCATAGCGAGTCAGCCTATTATTTGTGAGGTGCTGTGTTTTAGTCCTAGTCATCAACAGTTCAACAGAATGTGGCACATGTACAGTAAGAGGATGGCCCATCACAATGCTCTCACATCTCTCGATGCTGACACCTGTTGCCACAACGGATCTGAGACATCCGGGCAACGCAGAAGCTACTGGATCTAAAGTAGCTGAGAAATAGGCAACTGGTCTACGGACACCTCCATGATTCTGGGTTAACACTGCTAATGCGCAACCTTCTCTTTCGCAGCAGAATAATGCAAATGCCTTGTTATAATCCGGCATTCCCAACGCAGGAGCGCTACATAAGGCTTCTCTCAGCCTCAGAAATGATTTCAAACAGGCGTCGTCCCATGGTACCGGATCACTTACATCCTTTCGCGTCAGCCGCTGTAAAGGCTTAGCTTCAAAGGAAAAGTTTGGGATCCATTGGCGGCAATAACCCACCATTCCCAAAAACATTCTAACTTCCCTCTGCGTCGAGGGAACTGGCATTCTCAGAATCGCATCAATGCGATCTGGAGACACCTTCCTTTTACCCTTTTCAATTCTGTGCCCCAAATACTGTACCTCGGGTAAACAGTATTGCAGCTTGTTTGGAGACACCTTGTGACCGTTCTCTCCCAGGAAATTCAACAACGCAATGGTATCGACCCTGCAAGCATCTTCTGTCTCTGACGCGACAAGCAGGTCGTCAATGTATTGCACCAAAACAGAGTTTTTCGGCAACACAAGACCTTCAAGATTCTTCTTTAAGAGCTGATTAAAAATTGATGGGCTCTCCGTATACCCCTGTGGGATACGACACCATGTTAATATACGATTCTCTAGCCTAAATGCAAAAAGAAATCTACTCTCTTCATGTAGGGGAATCGAAAAGAATGCCTGACACAAGTCAATCACTGTGAACCATCCAGCTTCGCATGGGATCTGGAACAGTATCACAGATGGATTCGGTACCACTGGACAACATGGAACAACTATGTCGTTTATTTTCCGCAGGTCTTGCACTATCCTGAACTTCCCACTTGGTTTCTGCAGTCCCATAATGGGTGAATTACATGGACTACCCATGATCTCCACCAGTATTCCCTGCCTAATCATAGACTCAATCACAGGTTTAATCCCTGCAATTGTTTCAGGCGACAGTTTATACTGAGGTGTTCTCGGGAATTCTGCGTTCGGCTTAACCTGTATTTTCACTGGTTCCACTCCCCTGACTAAGCCGATCTCCTCTCCGCATAGATCCCACACATCGGTCGATACAGACTCCCTCAAATCCTGTGGAAGCTCCTCCACTGTCAAAGCCGGGTACATTTCCACGCACACCCGCTGATTTGCAACCTTAAAGGTCGCGTCATCATCTCTTGTCTGTACCTCTACTCCTTTCGGGGTACAGTAGATTGTGCAATTGAGCTTACACAACAAATCTCTTCCCAACAAACAAACAGGACTAGAATCGCACACCACGAACTGATGTCGATCCCTAAAGTTTCCTATCCTGACTGGAATCGGTTCTGTCAAGGGGCTAACTAGCCTCTTGTTCGCCACTCCAACCACTTGTATGCTTTCCCCAGAAAGGGCTACCCCCGGAACTACTGCTGATCTTATAGTTGACCTGGTAGCCCCCGTATCTACCAAAAAGGTAGTAGGGTGTCCATCGAGTTCTGCTTCCACAAAGGGTCCTCTCTGATCTACCTCTAGAATGGCCCTAAGTATGCAATCATCATCCTGACCTAAACTTAACTGCGCCAGCAAATCTGCATCCCTCTCCTCTCCCACTTCGAACATGGGCATCTGCAAATAAGTCCGGGCTCCCTGCTGTATGTTCTGCATCCTGGGTGGCTGGGGAACCTGCACCTGCGAGACGCCGGTCCCCCCTTGCATCATTCTCGGTACAGTCACCGTCTGTACCTGTTCCGCCCCAGGGACCTGACCCATTCCTCCCTCCATCTGCGGCTGATTATAGGGGTTCAAGGGGCACTCGCGCCTCCAGTGTCCCACCTGGTGACACTGGTAACAAGCAGTCGTCTTTTTCAAGATCGCTACATCTATGCCTGTCCTAGGGTCAACGGGCCTCGGCCTTCCCTGACCCTGCATATTCTGATTCCCTGTCTGATAGTTTCCCTGTCTCCGCACCCCTGGACCCCCATTCGGCGGTCCCTGAGCAGCTTGCATCTGAATGAGCAATAGGTTATCCTTCATCTTCTTGTGCTTTGACTCAATCTCATCCGTGCAGTACCTAGCGTACCGCAAGATCTCATCTACAGGCTTATTCTGCCAACAGATCAAATGCTGCTGTATCATGAGACTGACCTCGGGCTTCAAACCCAGCACGAACTTAGACACAAACTGTCCCATGTCCTTCGTTTCCAGCTCATCTAGGCCACTATACTGCTTAAAAGCCTTCAAAAGTCTCTCATAAAATTCATGTACTGTCTCCTTTGGCTCCTGCACTGTCCTGTCTATCTTCACCCAATCGATGTCTTGGGGTGAAACCTTCGATTTCAACCAGGTAATTACTTTATCGTACAGCCTCATTACTACGGGCGACGGACCATTTGTAATCAGGTTCCTATCAGGCTCATAGTCCGGCCAATCAACAGCAATTTTACATGCGTTCCACAGATCTCCTGGAACCACAATATCGAATAAGGTGTTCAGGTCTATCCACAACACCTTCGAAATCTTAACAAAACGCTCAACTTGCTTGTACCACTCTGCAGGCTTCTCCCTGAGCCGGGGAAAATCATTCGTAAATGATGCCAAATCCCCCCTGCTCCATGGTACATGCACATATCCTCCATTCGCCACTTCCCTAAGGGGAAAGGTCTTCGCTAATAGCAACCCCTCTGCCGGAGTTCCTCCTTCCGCTCCCCTTGAGGTCTTTTTCTTTGACCATTTCTCTTCCCATTTATCAAGCGTCAACCATGGCCGCATGGCTAAGACCAGTTCTCTGGTATGTGACCTCAGTCCAACAACCCTCTTCTCCTCTAACTCCCGTTCAGTATAATGCATCCTATGACTTCCTTGCAAAGCTCTAGTCTTGGTCAAATCCACACCATATTCCTTCGCCAATCCCCTCAATTTCTCGTGTGCCATTCGTGCTTTCCGCGTCACATCTTTCGCCACGAAAAACAGGTCATCTGGATTGTAGGATACTATCCTCTCAAGAGGTAAACTTCCATATATAATTTCATCTGCCTCTGCCTTAAGCCTTACTACGTCTATCATCCCTGCCTTCAAGGCTCCTTTCAACACCTGACAACTTGCTCCACGTCCCTCATCATATTCGCATTCTGGCTCCTTCTCCCTCCTCTCTTCTGGTGTTTCTATGGGAGCAGAAGGGCTCTGAAAGCCAACTGGAGTTGTCCCCGCTTGGCCCATATTCCAGCTCATTTGCTTCTTTGGCGGTACCCATGACCTTAAATCTGATCTCGACTCCATCAGAGTCCTCGGCCTCACCGGTCTCTCGTCCTCTTCGCCCCTAGATGTGTCTGACACCGCTGCTAATGGTGTACTCCATTGTACAGGGCTTGGAGGTCGGGCCGTTGCCCCTTCCAACTCACTTTCCCCGCTTTCTCTCCTCGTTCTTTCTGTCCCTCGTTCAGACCTCTCTCTCGCCTCTGATTCCGGACTGTATATTGACACAATCGGTCCAATGGTGACCGGTACCCTCAAGGCATCCGGTAACCTCATCTCTCTTTCGATCCTCCCGCTGGTCTCCGACTGACCCTGCGAACTCGCTGTGTCAAACGAAACCAACCCTTCCACTCGGGTCTCAGGCTGGATTGTTACCCTTCTAGTTTCTCCCCTCTCAACCCACCTATCATCCGCTTCATCTGGATTATAAGGGGGTGGTCTCTCGTCTAGCAATCTTTGCAATACCCCATCATCGGAATCACTATCTTCCTCTTGTGCCTTCTCCTGTGCTTTCACATGGCGTATCCCTGTCGAATCTATTATTACGGGATACAGTTTCGCTTCCTCAATTGTCTGCACTCTCCATCTTTTCTCCGCTGCGTCCCACTTGGCATCCTGAAATGCCCTAATCGACTTCCTCATCCTCTCCTGACTTCTTCCCTTTTCCTTATCGTGCGCTGCTCTAATCCACGCATGTAATGCTTCGAACTGTGCTGGTCTTGGCAAGGGTCTTAAGGACCCCATCACCGTCTTCAGTTGGTACAGCACCGCTAATCTAAATGAGCCATACCTCGGGAAAGCTAATTCCCCTTCACCTTGTGTAACCTTGTGCCAATTCTCGATCCAAACTATAGTATGTAACCCCACATTCTGTGCCATGTAATGTGCCGGGGTATCCTCGGGAGGGGCTTCTTCTCCCCCACGAACAACCACATGCTTATCGCCTCTACACAACTCTCGCAAAGCCCTAAGACACTTCATGATGAGCAAATTCAATCTCGCGCTCTATTTACTTCTTGTTCTCGAATCCTCCAATAACAGCGCGACTCACGCCAACCGGCCTATCACAGCGCGACACTCTCTGACGTCACCTTCCTTCGTTCGCAGCAGTTCCCTTCTCCAAACTCGTTTCACGCTTACTCACGTCCCATTTATACACTGAAATAACCAATTAAGTTACTTCTCTGGCTGTCCGTCCACAGCCTCTGACTGTTCGTCCACAGTCTCTCGACCTTGTTGACCTCGTTTGGCGCCCGTCTGCCCCCGTCCGGCCAGACAAATCGCCTCTGATAGGTTACTAACACTCCGATCTGCACACCACAACCCACGACCAGCGTTAAGTTGCCATACACACACGCATTCGCTCCCCCTATCTCGGTCCAGGTGATCGATGGTACCTCACGATCTCCTTTGGGTGGTCAACAAAATCTATCTCAGGTGTCTTCTACACCACAATTCCCGGGCTGCGCGCGCTCACAGCCTGATCTCACAATCACACGACATACACAACAACTCCGCAAGACATCACACAACAAATCAACACCGCAATCTACAACCACTCATTATATTCATACTCACTCCTGGAACTGCTGCTTTCTGCCGCACTGCTACTCGCCGTCGATGCTCATCTGCTGCCGTCTGCTGCTCGCCATCTGATGATTCAGCATCACTTATCGTCTCTGGGCCTCAAGGGTCACTTATCCTTATCTAATCTTCCCTCGCTATCAGAAAGAAACCATCCTCGTTTGCTACCAACTGCTCCGGCCCATTTTAGTATCTCGCAATTATCTACTGGAACCCACTCTGGTCAGATGGAACTTTTTACTTGCCCAATAGCGTGGAGGGAAAAACACAATTATCAAAATTACTGTCCGCAATTTGCCATAATCAAGGACTCTAGACTTAATCTCTTGGCTCTCTGGTTTTTATTATCAGCATAAAGATTTGCAGATACAAAGTCCTCAATACGAGGCACAACAAGTACATAGGCACTAACACAAATGCTACTCTACGAAGAATCCGCATACGGCTAAAAATAACTAAAAGTACAATCTCTAAAAGCATGAGGTAGAACACCACCAAGCAAATGTCGATACTAGGGACACTGAACCATACCATCTCTGTCCCTACTCTGTACTAGATGACATCCTTACTTAGCAATCCCTTGAGACCCTCATCGAGTAAAAGGTGTCAGAGTGAAACTTCCTAAGAAGTCCTCACTTAGAGAGCTTGGTCTAAGTTGCCCCCTCTATCTCTTCGCCTAGCCTTCCTCTGCTCTGGGCTGCTCTGATCTGCCTCCACCCTCGGGGCGCTGTCCCTAATACAGAACCCCAAGTCCCAGAACACGCCCTTTGCGCCTCCTCTTCTGCGGGGTCGACTTTCAGAAATTTTCCACAGAGCGCTGTCCAGTTCCATCGTCCATCGCTTGGCCTTGAGTCCCAGACGCCATCCGCACTAGGAGTTACGATTGGCACATTCCAATACACTCCCATGTCTGGCTTTTACTACATAAGTCAAATTGTGAACAAAGAGCTTCTCTACTAACGAGCAACTGTCCTTGCACCTGGGGTGAGATCATGCAAGGCAGACATTCTTCACATCTTTTAAGTTGCAATTTACTACAGCCTAAAACCTCTACTGGAATAAATCCTTTTTGGCCTATTGCCCTTGGCTAACATAAGAAAATACCAGGTTGTTGTATGGTGTCCTTTTACTATTATTATTAGTATTAGAATTCTTGTATGTCAGCACTCTGATGTAAGTGCATTCTGTGTTACCTAGATACTTAGAGGAATGTTAGGATTCACTTCGTGTTCTGAGTTGACCGGTGCTGGAGGGTCTCTGTCATCCGCACTGGTGGGTTTACTTATTACTGAATTGAGAATAAATCATCTCTTCACTACTTCGTGTGAGACCCGTCTTTACATTGGCGACGACTGGGATAACCCACCGTGAAGGAAGGAACCGAGTATCTCTCTGCACTACGATTTTTTTTTATTCTCTTACAAGTTTTTAAAAGAGATAAAGAAAATTGCACGAAGGCATTGATACGGAAGCAGCTGAAAATTAATTGAAGGCATTGAAACGGAAGCAGCCTAAAATTGAAGAACTGAAGTCTTCATGGTCGTGAAATACTTCAAACGGTAAAGTTTACCTTGGATTGATGTGAATGACGGTTGAAGACGGGAGTTTCTTCTGCTCGAGCTTCCATTGTTCCGGCGATTACGTGCGTCTGCTGCTCACGCTTATAAAACAAGAACCACTGCCTCTTGAAAGCACGTTCGTGGTGTGACGTTCGTGGTGTGACGTTCGTGGCGGCCATTTTAAGTTGGGCAGATTTCTTTTCATTCAGAATTCAAGCACCAGTTTCTTCGTTACATGACATCGTTTGTTGATAAGAAATGGATTGTCATGCTGTGAAAAGGATTGGCTGGTACTGTCCAAGTAATTTTTGTTTACTTTTCTTCACTAATTTTGAATTTTGAGAACTATTGGATAATTCTGTTTTCATGTGTTTTTTCTTGTTTCACATGACATGTATTATTCACTGCATCGTCTACTAAGATGAATATTGGCATCATATTCTTATTTTGGCGATTGGGATTGTTTTCTTGTTGAGTATACATCTCGTTTTTTTTTCTTCAGTTTTGAAGTTCATTTCTACTAGGATTTTTCTTTTACTGCTTATTGCAATTTTACCTGACTTTCTTCTACCATGGCATCTTCCCAAATATGCAATCAACCAGCAATTTTTTTAAGTACTCCAGGAAATCCCACTTTAACGTGGAAAAAATGGTACAAAACTTTTGAAAATTATATAGTTGCTATTGATGGAAAGAAATTTCCTGCTGAAAGAAAACATGCGCTGCTTTTTACTTATTTAGGGTCAGCTGCTATTGAGATTTTTGAAAATTTATCACCTATTGCAGCACCTGCTGGAGCTGGCGATTCTTGGGACATTTTTAAAGAAGCTGTTGCTAGATTGGAAAAACAGTTTATTGAAGAACCTAGTATTTTAATTGAACGTCATGCTTTCAACAAGAGAAAACAATTTGCTGACGAAACGGTGGAACAATATGTTGCGGCGTTAAGGGTTCTTGCTGCAAATTGTGATTTTGGGGCAAGCGTAGATATTTGCATAAGGGACCAGTTTGTATTTAATTGTGAATCTAAAAAAATACAAGAGAGGTTGTTAGCCTGTCGTAATCCTACGCTAAATGAAGTTATCGATATTGCCAAAGGCATTGAAAGGTCCATACGTTCATCTAAAGTTTTATCTTCTGAAGAGAGTCCAGTTACTCCTGTATGTGCTGTTCAAGTCACTAAAAAAATATTTAAACCTAACATGGTGTCAAAGACTAGCAAACCGTCTTGTTTTAGATGTGGATCCAGATTTCATCTTGCTAATAGTTTGGAATGTCCTGCCATTAAAAGAAGGTGTACTAAATGTAATAAGGTTGGTCATTTCCAAACTGTTTGCAAGAATGTAAGGAGTGGTTCCACTACTATAAACAATGGTTTAACAGTGAATTCTGTGAATGATGTGACCAATGAGTTAGAGAATATGATTATTACATTGTATGATTCTTCCTTTGATGTTAATATGATTAATGTTGGATTTAAAGCACCTTTAGGAGAAGTTTTAATTGGAGATGTTGTTTTAGAAGTAATGGCTGACTCTGGCTCTCCAATCACTGTGCTTTCTGATGCTACATTTGAAAAAAAGTGGACAGGTATACAACTTTGTGTCACGGATGTCAACCCTAAAGCATTTGGTAATTTTGATATTGAAATGTTGGGTTATTTTGAGGAAAAATTGAATTTTCAGGGACGATGTATTTTCACAAAGATTTATGTTGCAGTTAATGGCAAGAATATTGTCGGGTGGTATGATCTGGGCAAACTAGGAATAATGCTTTGTCCAGGTACGGATACTCCTATTAGATTACGTGACATTTCTGTTAACCAGATTGCAACACAAGATTCTAATACTGACTTTATTCTATCAAAATTCAACACTGTTTTTGCTGATAAAGTTGGTCGCGTGAATGGTTTTATGCATCACATTAAGTTAAAGAGAGATGCTAGGCCGGTGCAGCACAAAGTACGCATGGTACCCTTGGGTGTTCGTCAAAAGCTCAAAGAGCATTTAGATAATCTGTGTTCTGAGGGCATAATAGAGTCCACTGATAGTTCAGAATGGATTTCGGCTATTGTAATTGCATTAAAAAAAAATGGAGACTTGAGGTTATGCATTGACTTGAGATCACTGAATAAGAATATAATTATTGACAGTCATCCGCTTCCTAGGATTCAGGAATTGCTCATGGCTGTCAATGGAGCTAAATTTTTTTCCATCATTGATCTCAAGTCTGCATATCATCAAGTAATGTTGGACGAGGAATCTAAAGACTTGACTGCTTTTGTAACTCCTTTTGGAGTCTATAGGTTTTTACGAATGCCATTCGGTTTAGCTTCCGCCGCTAGCGTTTTTCAAAAGCTGGTGGATGTATTGTTTCAAGATGTGGTTGGGGTACAAATATTTCAGGATGACATACTCATCTTTGCCAAGTCACATGAAGAACATGATTCCATTCTTGGCAAAGTACTTACCAAACTGGCACAAAGAGGCATGACGGTTAGCAAGGAAAAATGCAAATTTTTTGTGAAGGAAATTGATTATTTAGGACACAAGATTTCAGGAGAGGGCATTGCTCCTAAACTTGATCTGATTAGTGCTCTTAACAATGCTATTAAGCCGTATGACAAGGATTCTTTGAGGTCTTTTTTGGGACTTGGAGAGTATTATGCTAGGTTTGTACAGGGCTATGCTTTGGTTGTTGAACCTTTGAGACTTTTGCTTAGGAAAGGGACATCTTTTGTCTGGTCTGATGAGCATGACAAAGCTTTTGTTAGAGTTAAAGAGCTCATTTCTAGGGCTCCTACGTTGAAGACATTTGATCCTAATGGGGAATCTGTGGTAACTGTGGATGCCAGTTCTATTGGCTTAGGGGCTGTTTTCACTCAGTTTGTAAATGGGAAAGAAAGAACTATTTCTTTCATTTCAAGAGCTTTAAAAGGTTCTGAAGTACATTACAGTACAATTGAAAGAGAGGCGCTTGCATATGTGTGGGCTGTAGAAAAGTTCAAGAATTTTTTATGGGGACAGTCTTTTAAGTTAATCACGGATCATAAACCCTTGGTGTTTATGATGGATGGTGTACGCTCAGGTAATGCTTCTTCTAGGCTCATAAGACTTATTGCTAGGTTACAAGAGTTTAACTTCAAAATTGAGCATATTTCGGGAGGAAAGAACATCACGGCTGATTGTTTGTCTAGACTGCCAGCTAAAGAAGTCAATGAAACTTCATGTGTTGATAATCATGAATGTGTAGTTGCTTTGGTGGATGTGTTAAATAGTTGTGAGGGAAAAATTTCTGAAGCTGACTGGGTTAAATTTTATGATGAAGATGTTGTGATTAACAAGGTCAAAAAGTTTCTTGTTCAAGGATGGCCTCCTCTCAGGAATCTTGAGGCAGATTTGCACAGTTTTGCACACATTTCTAGTGAACTCAGTATTGAGAGTGGATTGCTGGTCAGGCATAGTTTGTTGGTTCCTCCCATAGGTCTCAGGTCTAGGTTGGTTGAGTTAGCTCACTTTGGTCACAATGGGGTGTCCGCTACTAAGAGAGTTCTTAGACAACACTACTGGTGGCCTGGTATGGATACTATGGTTGAAAGATTTGTTGATGCTTGTGCTATATGTGTGCGTTCAGATAAGCATTGTAAAGTTTCTTGTGAACCTGTTGGTTTACAGGAAATTCCCAAGGGACCTTGGGAGAAGGTATCCATTGACTTTTCAGGTCCCTATGATATTTTAGGTAGACAGTATAGATTTCTTATTGTTCTGATTGATAATTTTTCCAAATGGATTTACCACACTTTTGTTGAGAACCCAAATACTGACGAAGTGATCAAATTTTTAGAGAGGATTTTTAGTGTTGAAGGTTTTCCAAGAGTACTTATGTCTGACAATGGTGTTCAGTTCACTTCGTCCAGAATGGTTTCTTTCTTACGAAAGTGTGGCATTAGAGCTGTGAGAGCTCCTTTATATTGTCCGAGAGCTAATGGTCAAGTGGAAAGGGCTAATAGATTTGTTAAGGATGGTATTCAGTGTGCTCTGGAGAGTGAGAGGAATGTTTTCAATTTTCTTGATGAGAAGCTTTGGGCGTATCATAACATGCCGCATTCAGTGACAGGATTTTCTCCTTTTTATTTGATGAGAGGAAGAGAGTGTTGTACATTGGTGTCACCATCTTGTGAGTTGATGGTTCATAAGGATTTTGACAAAACATTAGATAAGGTGAAGGACAATTTAGATGGGGCTGCCTTGAGAAATAAGTTATATCATGATGACATACATAGAACTAAACACAAAAACATTTGTGTTGGCAGTTGGGTACGCATCATTAATCCAGGTTTACCACGCAAAGGTCTTTCTAGATTTTCTGCCCCTGTGCAAGTTGTTAAGGTCTCGGAAACTGCAGTTTTTTTACACAAAAGGGGATGGTGGAATAAGGGTGCAGTAGTTCTTCTCAAACCTGGACAAGAAAAATTGTTTAATGTGAATGATGCTAATGATTCATTTTTGGATGTAGGAATTTCCAATGAGAGAAGTGTTTGTAGTTCCAATTTTAGACATGCTAGTGTTGATACACATATGGCTAGTTCTTCATCTGATGATAATTCTAAGTCTTGTGCTGATTTGTCTGTTCCCATTACTGATTCTCAGAATGTCTCTTCTTCAGAGGAGATTATTTCTGGGAATGTCTCTTCTGGGGATCCTGTTAAGAGGGTGGTGAAATTGCCCAAGAAGTTTGAAGATTTTATTTTAAAATGATTTGTTTTTTTTGTGTGTTTTCTTCTAAGTTTTATTTGCATTTGTTTATGTAAAAAAAAAAAAAAAAAAAAGGGGACATGTTGTATGGTGTCCTTTTACTATTATTATTAGTATTAGAATTCTTGTATGTCAGCACTCTGATGTAAGTGCATTCTGTGTTACCTAGATACTTAGAGGAATGTTAGGATTCACTTTGTGTTCTGAGTTGACCGGTGCTGGAGGGTCTCTGTCATCCGCACTGGTGGGTTTACTTATTACTGAATTGAGAATAAATCATCTCTTCACTACTTCGTGTGAGACCCGTCTTTACACAGGTCTTTCGCCTCAACGATATATGCGAATTCTGGCCACTACTTCGGTTACACAAGCAGGTTTAAATCACAGTATTGACATTTACGTCTTTCTTTCATGTGTGGTCAAACTAAACAGTCTACAGACACGAATTCTAATCTACACGTTTTAACATCACATTGTTCAAAAGGACTAAGCTCTATTCATTACTTCAATATATACATAAGATGCTTGTACATAGCTAACACTTCTATTAAAATCGATATAGGTTATACAATTCGTAATACATTGCACAAACATACCTGAGTACACACTTGGTTATATGCGGGTGCCAACTAACATTGAATATAACGCACCCCTACAATTTTCAAACTTTTAAGCGCTACATCAATATTGTTTCAGATCAATATTTTGTCACTTGATATTGATAGAGAACTGCGACAGACCAGGCCATTCGAGAGGCCTGAAGATAAAATGGTAAAATCATTTGATGGTGCTGTGTCTGTAGAGCGGATGCCAAACTTTCCACAGACTTAGTGGCCCTAAACTAAAAAAATAACAACATATTTGATTAAACTGTACTTTGAGGGCACCCTGAGCTAACTCTGTCCAGAATTGAATGAGGGTGTCATCACACAATCACATAGTCAATCAAATAAAATGTTTTTTTGTGTTCACTATTTACAAAACAAAACAGTGATATGATTTTGTGGTTATGGCCTAATGCAAATTCTAACACCATTTTACAAAATAACATTTTATCTCACTCTTTATAAGATAAAAATGATGTTAAACAGAAATCTAAATGAGGTTTAAAATAATTCCACCTGTTTATTACTTCTTTGTCTCTGTAATCACTAACTACCTCTGCAGCTTGTTGCTTTATTACTAGCAATAGCACTAGTCAGGAGCCTAGGGACGTATTTTAGAATTGAATCTGTGACAGGGCAAAATACAAGTTGACTGGGCCTGTTAGCATTGCTAACTAGGCCCAGCAACGTTAAGATATATAAGGGTGGGGGAGAGAATGAAGCACAGTGTTAAGAGATGTGTCAGTCCTCCAAATGGGCTTTTGATTAATGAGAACCTAGTGATTGATACACAATTATCTAAGTCAATCAAGTTTCACCGCCCCTGAGTTCTGCTGTAGCACATGCCCAAATAACTAACTCATATGAGGCTGGTCGCTCTATAGATAACATACCTCAGACTGTTAAACTTGGTGAGGCTAATAGTGGTGAGATCTTAGAATGCTGGAGCAAGGACTGGAAGTGCCCAGGCATAGCGCCACACAAGCTCACCAGGAGATGGTACGATGGGGGATTGCGTTGCCTGACCTGAGACAGTATTATTGGCCCTCCCAGCTTGCAGTGGTAAACCAATAGGTTTTTGCCCCTCCGCTGGAGCCGGCATTCCGTACGGATAGATGGGTACTGTCTAAGGGAGGTTACCAGCGCGCACTCTACTCTAATCCCAAGAGATTACACCTCACAGGCCCCAACACCCATACGGTGATGACCTGGCATACTGTGACCAAGAAAATGGGCTGGCACAACAAAATCACACTGCTCACTCCCCTGTGGGAAACCGAATGACTTGGTACACTGAGTAGGTGCCCGGGGTTTGACAAATAGGACCTTATTGGACTTTCCTTGGTGGGAGATCTATGGAAGTGCAACGCCATGGTCTCGTTCGCAGATCTCCAAAAAGAATATCAACTGGCCGACTCCAAGATTTACCATTACCTTCAGATCCGTCATGCGATCACCTCTGTGGTTCCAACTGGGGAGACTTTGCCTGAGGCCTCCCCACTAGTGGACAGACTTTTGACTGATCCCCTGACAAGTAAGGTGATCTTGCTCACTTACCGCAAACTTTTGAACAATCAACCTGATCCATTAATTCGACTTTGCCAACTGTGGGAAACTGACCTTGGTTACGTACAGGACGATGATTGGCAGGACGCCCTGTCCTCCCCCCGGGGGTTGCCATCCCCATGCTTCTCCGGCTTGTCCAGCTCAAGGTTTTACATAGATCCTACCTAGCCGCACACACTGGTTAAGATGGGCCATCGACCTGACTCTAGTTGCCTTAAGGGGTGTGCTTCTGAAGGGACCTTCTTTCATATAATCTCGGAGTGCTCGCAGTTATAGTCTTACTGGGGGAAAATAGTCTCTGAGCTGGCGAGGGTGAGTGGGAAAGCTATCACTATCTCCCCGTAGCTTTGTTTATTGAATATATGGGAAGCCACGGACCTGACTCATATCGAACGTACATGGACATATCTGGGGTTTGCTCTGGCTAAAAGAAACATAGCTCAGCGGTGGGGGACGGGTGTCCTACCAAAATACTCGAAATGGGCCAATGATATAGACAATGCCATGATTGTGGAAAAGGATGTGTTTAAGAATGAAGGGTGTCCTGTGAAGTGGGATCATAATGGGCAAAGTGGAATATATCCAGAGGTGAAATTTGTATCTCTCCCTCAGTTGAATTGCGCAAAAATACTAATGACATAGATGCTCTCCCTGTCTAGTATTATACTGTGCTGCGATGTAATAGGTAAATGTGTACAACTGCCTTGTCTTTGCTATGTTGCTGCCGAGTGGTTTTGTGACCAGTTATAGTACCATCACAATTGTTAAATAAAAAAATAATAATAATAAAAGAATGCTGGAGCAAAAGAGAATCAAAAAGCAAAGTGAGGGATGAAAGGCTTGAATTAATCTCAGCTACTGGCGATCGCACTCGGCCGTGTCCCAACCCATTGTTCTTCACCCACGATGCCACTTCAGTTTGGACTCAGCCATATGTAAATCAGCCTTGACATGCTCCAAACAGAGCAGTCTAGTCTGAAATGCCAGGTCGGATCTCCCTGAACTGGAACACAAGCAACACCGACCGTTTTTTCCCTTATTATGAGCTTATTAGCCAGGTATAAGTTGACTGCAGTGGCAAAGTGAGCACAGGCCCACTTCTTGGCATACTCTTGACAATTAGGAAATCAAAAAATAAAGTGATGGATAGAATGCTTGAACTAATTCCAGCCACTGACGATCGCTCAGGCTGCGTCACAACCCATAATTTTTCACACACCATGCCACCTGCATGTGTACCTTTTTTGACAGGAAAGAATCCTACTGCTTGATATTAAACATGTCACCCCTAAATTAGCCTTGCAGCACACTTTTGTCATTAGTATTTAAGAGTGGCGCATGCAAGAATTTAACATTGGCATGCAACTACAGTACCTAGCCTCCAAAGATGTAGTGTTGTTGTAAAGGGCTGTAGCAGCCCTATGAGATACACACAAGTTAAGAATACAATCATATCTCTGCTATCTCTGGTTTGGGACAAGCTACTGGAATAATTCAAATACTGCTTTTAATGTTTATTAAAGCTCCAATTCAGCAGTTGAATTTGGATTTCTCTTACACATTTTATAAACAGTGACTTCTAAAAAGGTAGACTCACCTGCCTGACCTCCACCAGGCTACTTGACATTGGCCTGTTGCTGAGGTGTAAATACCCCTCCCAGAGCTGAAATAATGGCTTAGGCCTTTTGACAATAAGACCTTGGTGTGAGGTATGTGACACCTATCACTTTAATAAAAGCAGTTGAGGAAGGTTCATAAACTTTATTAACTTCAAAGGGACCAGGGTGAGGTGTGCCAATTCATGGTTAAGAGTAAAGAGATACATGGGGAAAAGAAAACTTTTGTCCCCATGACTATCCATAGCCAGTGTGGCACCAGCCCAGAGGGAGGGGGAGTTAGTCCCAGAACAAGTTTGCTGTAGCTGACAAGGGGACTGCTAATTTTCCTAAACACACACCTGGCCTGTGCACAAGCCCCCATCACCAGCAAAAATACTTTGCCATGTTGGATTTTCCTCAGAATAGTGCCTTGTAGGATAGTATACAGTTAGGCAAACAGGAAGTGCTGCAGAACTGGGAACAGGGAACTTTTTTGTCATTGTTTAGGGAGTGTCCAGATGTCCTACTCACCCACTGGCTAGTAAATCCTAAAAAAGTGGTACTTTGCCCACAGCTCATCAGAAGGAGCACTCTCAGGACCTGTGGAAAACAAAAGAGGGCTGGATCTGCTGTTTGATACCTGTGTGGAGACCTAAAGCAGAGCCTACTCCCATTTGTTCCCAGGACTAAGAAGTGGACTCCTAGAGTTAGTTAGCTCACTTTTGGTGTGGCCACAGGGGCATAGAAACTGTAAGAGGCCTTTTTCTTGCAGTGCCCATCTGACCAGTAGCAACTGGATCTAAACTGGATGCCTCTGGTGGCCTCCGCTGGAGTGAGTCCAGGCTCCTAAGTGCTCTACCTGAGGTCCTAGGAGCCTTAGAAGTGACCAAGAGGAACTGCTCTAGAAACTCTGAAATGTTGGGACTTTTGGGAAGGTAGGAGAATGTTTGGTCTTCCGAGTTGTCAGATTTCAAAAGCAGTTTGTCAGATACAGCTTCCAGTGTGCCCTACTGGAGAATTGAGCTCCATAAAAAAAGACTATGTCCGGAGAGAGAAATCTTGACTGGATGATAGTGCAAGGACTTTGGTGGCCTCTAAATTTGAATTTCCCTTGCTTGGAGCATTTCATGCCAAAACCAATGGCTTCAGTGTGTCCTAGTCCAGGGGTATCCGGCATGAAGAGGACTTTGACAGATGCAGCCTGCCTTAAGTCAGAAGGCAACATCTTTGTTCAAGATGACGTCACAAGGGTTATCCAAATGGTTCTCCAAGGTGATTGTCCTGAAATCTTATGTCCAGGTCAATTGTGAAAAGTGACTACTGATTTGGGTTTTACATTTTATTTGGGCTATTTGCCTTTAGTCATTAAAAATTGATCTATCTGGATACCCATATTGAATTTTGTTGTTTTGATGTATTTTTATTGATTAAATGCTGTTATATTTTTATTAATTGGTTGTAGTAGTTAACTTTTTTAATGTTTTGTTACTGCTAAATACTCTACACATTTCCCTACCTTTATGCCTGTCTGGACTGTGCCACGGCTACCAGGGGATTGAACCCACGTATTAATGATTGAAACTGTGTTTTACCTTAACAGGCTTTAGTCTTTGTGTTGGACGCTCCTCTACCAAATAAATAATCCACTTGCTTTCTACCACAGTTGTACCTTTGATGGTAAAGTCAGATTTTAAGTCACAATTTTTAAAATGCCACTTTTAAAATGTTCGGTCTCCTATGGGGGAGTGATTCAGTTCTGGACTTGGGAGGCTGGAATCAAAACAAAGTTACTACAAAACAATGCCTCCCAGACCATAGATTATGGATTATTTCATCAGTGGAGAGCTCAGAGGGTCTCTTCACTTATGTTCAATTTTTGAACACTGCTTACTTTGTTTAATCTTTTCGAAAGAAATACTATTGTTTCTCTCTTCTATTTAGAGTGTACAACCCTAGAGGTTATATCAAATCAGTACTCATATGCCAGGTAAATTACCTATAGCAAATCTTTATCTTTGAAGGTAACAATAGAAGGAAACAATAACATACATATTTACACTTTGGACACTGATGATGCATTACTATAAACGATACACAAATGAAATTGAAACAAAAAATATAAATAAATTTTACAAAATAGACATAATAGACATTACATATGTCTATTAGACTGTGCGAGGCAAAAGTATCTTGCACGAGGAATTTACAAACTGCAACACCACAAACGTAATTTACTGTGTTGTGTGTCAGTGCAAATCGGTGTACGTTGGAAAAACCACCCAAGCCATCAAAAAGAGGATCACCCAACACAGATCGAGAATAAAGTGCAAAGTACCAAACGCCCCCATTGTCCAACATTGTGTGGAAAAAGGACATGGCCCACAGGATATAAAATGGACCATCCTGAAACATGTCACAGGCAGAAGCTTTGATACAATACTTTCCAGGTTCGAAGCAAAAACCATCCTACGACTGGAGACCACCGATAATGGATTAAACGAGATTAGTGATATTATGCACTGCATGTAAAGAAATCTCCACTCACATTATATTCAACATGGGCTGATCCTGCAGGAATACAAGTGGTGTTAGCTTCTCAACAGTGACTCGTGTGCCTCGCCATCACCTTACATTAAGTGAAGCTGCACTCTACTTCCAAAGCGGCCTCGAAAGGCACGAAATCACGGTTCACTCAAAGTTGCGACACCACAGTTCACCTGACACATTTTGACATAAGTTTTGTTGCAAAATCAGGATAAAAGCCACTCCGACATTACGGACAGCATGCCATCACCATCAATAATGAAGTGTGTTCCCAGTTGCCATGAGAACTGAAAAATGCTTCCGTACAGAAAGTGAGGCACGAGTCAGGCAACACATGCTGACATGCTGACAATGTCACCACGTTCGGCTAGAATGAGGAAGTGAATTCGGCATCTGCAACTAACACAAAGAATGCCACCACAGCGAGCATCGGAGCTGCCAGAAATGCCTCTTCTCTAAAGACTCCGCGAGAAACGATCGGAGCCGTGACTGCAAAGTAACGGATACCCAGCCTAATGTTAAGATCGTATACCGTGCTGAGAGCGCACAAGAGTTTTTAGTAACCACCACACAGGCATTTAAGCATGTTCACTAGCACCGATTGAAGTCCACGAGAGAGTGAACCCACAAGCATGACAGTTATGGATCACACTCGAGTTATATTTATGTCACTAAGCGTACAGATTCACCTCACCTACAAGAACAGTTATAACCACCTTGCATGTAAGACACCAATAAACCAGTCTAGATAAGTAATGTAGAGCTTTTCTGCCCAATTGAGGTCTACATGTTAACCTCCATATGTAACTTTTAGAAAAAAAGAATAAAGACAATGAAAAGAAAAACAGTGAAACACCAAGCCAACAACACCCTCCACGGAAAGATCTCCCTCGAACACACTTTTAGGAGCAAATAAGGAACAAGACTGGTATGTGTAATTCAATAGGAACAGCAACAGCACTTAACACAGTTTATTTGTAGTAGCCCCTCCAAATAACACCCTGTGTCCCATAAATGTACTTACAGCTTCCTTCAAGAATATTTCCTGCCCTGAGGAAGACCTTCTATCAAAAATACATCCAGGTCCAACCACGAAGGTCGAAACGCGGCGGCACATTTTTAACTGAGGCCATGAGCTACCATGACCAATAATTGGAAGGAAGTACCAAATGTCTAAACATAATTAAGATTGCTTAGCCAGGAATCACCATGTTTGTACTCTGACCTCTACCGGACCCCCACTTTAAAGGGTTGAGGACACAAGGACAATAGGTCCCGATGTTAAAATTTAGCATACAAGGTTCAACACAATGAATAATATACGATTCCCAATGCCTATGCATGAGATGTAAAATATAGGCAAGCACAGTCCAATAGATATATATAATGTCTATTATGTCTATTTTGTAAAATGTATTTATATTTTGTGTTTCAATTTCATTTGTCTATCGTTTATCGTAACGCATCATCAGTGACCAAAATGTAAATATGTATGCTATTGTTTCCTTTTTATTGTTACCTTCAAAGATAAAGATTTGCTTTAGGTAACTTACCTGGCATATGAGTACTGATTTGATATAACCTCTAGGGTTGTACACTCTAAATAGAAAGAGGGAAACAATAGTATTTCTTTCAAAAAGATTAAACAAAGTAAGCAGTGTTTAATAATTGAACAGAAGTAGAGACACCCTCTGAGCTCTCCACTGATGAAATAATCTGTAATCTATGGTCTGAGAGGCATTGTTTTGTAGTAACTTTTAAAATGTCGCCATGTTCTTGGCCCAACCATTTGGTGCCTGCATCCTGTATTTTGAGTAACATCCCTGACGATGGAACAGGACTTTGCACTGCAGCCCTGCAGCTTATTTGGAACCACCAGTGTGCGACACATCTTCAAAACAGGGCTTCGCATTGCAAGCCACTCGTCTACTGCATCCTTAAAGACGACACAGGATTCACCTGCGCAACCCCCAACCTTCCTCGAAATTGTCTCTGGGAAATGCATCCTCAACGTAGGATGTTGCAACGCTCTCCTAATCAGTATTTAGCCCCTTCAGTGCCCGCCCCTTTCCCCGCCCAGTGCCGGCCGTTGCATTAGCGGGCGGGGTCTATGACGAGCTGGACTCGTCATGGGCACAGCGCCACCGCGGCCCATGACGAGTCCAGCTCGTCATGGGCACTGAAGGGGTTAAGGTATTTTGTTTAGTGGATTTAACTTGGTTCCTGTATCTGTAATGCGCTCCATCGCAGTTGGCCTGAGCTTGTGAC
Organism: Triturus cristatus; assembly: GCF_964204655.1. Taxonomy (NCBI): domain Eukaryota; kingdom Metazoa; phylum Chordata; class Amphibia; order Caudata; family Salamandridae; genus Triturus; species Triturus cristatus. The sequence goes on along the minus strand of NC_140587.1, from coordinate 655,788,610 downwards.
TTTTTCCTGGTCCAGTGCGACCAGATAACCACAGTTGGCACTTTGTGCTTCTAGGCACTATTTTTACATACAACTTTGAAATTGCTTATCTTCATTTCTACTGATTGGATTTTTGTTGCTTTGGTCTCAAATAATTTATTACATTTTACCCTATTTTGTCTAAACTGGTGTGGGATTTTTATTGTATTGTATTTTCACTTTATTACTGTTTGAAGTGCTGCATAAATACTTTACACATCTAATTTAAGACTGACTGCTTTTGTGCTAAGTTGCCAGAGGGTTGAGCACAGGTTAATTTGGGGTTTGCTTGTGTCTCACCCAGACAGCAATTGTGGTAGCTACTTGAGTAGGGTTTCACCCCCCCTCCACCAGTAACCCAAGTTGCTACATTGTTCAGCGGTGAGAATAGAACTTGTGTTTGTGCAGTGCTATACAGTGATTTTGTGCAACACTAAAATTCCAGATAAATAATTAGATTTCAATTAGTTATTGCTTTTTTCAAATTCATCATCATTTTACCTTACTGCCTGTGACCATACCTGCAAGGATGGAGTTAGAGTTTTCCAACACGGATATCTGCTCTGTGGCTGAGCTCAAGGAGATCGGTAAGAAGAGGTAGCTTCCAATTAAGATGGATACCAGAAAACTCCGTGGCCTGGGTGGAGGCTTACCAAGTACTGGCAACAACAGAGGATGGGAATGAGGATGATGATATGGAGTAGCAGGGCAGAGAGCTGAAATACAGCACTCAGGGGAGGGTGATGACTTGTCTCCTGAATTGGAACTCTTCCAGAGCAGAGAGCAGTGTGTCTTCACAAAGCCTGTCCTCAGAAAAACTGGCAGATAGGAAGGCTGAAAGGGAGTTTAAGGTTCAAATTGCCAAGCTCACATTGGAAGCAGAAAAGAAGAAGGTTGAGGATGAGAGAGCCTTAACAAGAAAGGGACTGGCCATGGAAGAGAGAACTGAGGGCCCATGAGACCTGGACATCAGAACTAGGCAAGCAGCGCCCAATAATAATGGTGGCAGCATACCCGCAGTGTCTGAGACGGACAGGAAGGTTCGAATACCTAAAGATCTGGTGCCCAGCTATGTGGTAGGGAATGACAGACATTCGGTTTACTACTTATGAGGTGGACCTTAACCCCTTCCCTGCTGTGCTAAACCTTTTTTGGCTATTTGAGGTAGTTCACACTTAGGCCCCCATAACCTTTTGTCCACATAAGGTATCCACGCCAAATTTGCGTCCTTGTTTCCCAACATCCTGGGGATTCTAAATGTACCCAGGGTTTGAGGATTCCCGTGGAGGGGACTGAGACTTTGTCCAAAATACAGGTAAATTTAGTTTTTTGGGGGGAAAAATGGGGAAAAGTGCTACAGAAGAAAGTGTCTGCTTTATTCCCTGCAAATTGTATCAATAAAGGGGTTGTGGTGCTAGAATCAACATCTACTCAGCTTTCAGGAACAGGCAGACTTTTGCCAGAAAACCACATTTGTCTACACAATTTGGCATTTTACTGGTACATATCTGATTTTTCCTATTTTTTGTGCCTTCAACCCCCTTACAGTTAGTGGTAGAAATGGGTGTAAAACAATAATGGATCCCAGAAAGCTATACATTTTTGAAAAGTATACAACATTTTGAATTCAGGAAGGGGTCATTTGTGTAGATCCTTGAAGTTTTTCCTATAGGAAATAATAATATGGAAATTGAGTTGAAAAACTATGGCAGATTTTGAAAGCCATATACCGTTTCATCCGCTGGACCCTTCTGGTTGCGGGGATATATAGGGCTTGTAGGTCCACCCAGAACCGGAGGTACCAAGAGCCAATAACTGAGCTGCACCTTGCAATGGTTTTTCAAAGCAATTTTTTGGTAAAATATAAAGAGTGAAAAATAGGTATCAAGGAAACCTATGTGTTTCCGAAATGGAAACAAGATATGGAGTTTAAAAGCAGTGGTTATTTGAACATCTCTGAATTTGTTGGTACCCATATTAGTATGTGAATTTGAGGGCATTTTTCAAAATGACTTCTTTCTAGCACACTCTCTTACATTTGAAAGGCAGAAACGCAAAGAAAGACAATTAGTAATAATACTTGTTCTACTATTCTGTGTTCCCCTAAGTGTCCTGATAAAAATGGAACTTCAAATGTGTGGATAGACGTAACACCCATGACAGGAAACAGCACAAAACGTAATGTGGACACATCAAATTTTTACACTGAAAACAGGCCCTCTTTTTGCAATGTGCATAGCTGTGGATTTTGGGTCCTAGCTCCGTCAGCACCCAGGTAAACTTAGCAAACCTGTACAATTTTTTTAAACTAGGCATCCATGGGAATACAGAATGGGGTGACTGTTGTGGATCTCACCAGATTCTCTTACCCAGAATCACTTGCAAACTGCACAATTTGTGTAAAAAAAACATTTTGGGGCGTGGCCAAAATGGTGAGCTGAGAGGACGTGCCTCGAAGCTCCTCTGACCCGGCCTCCGACTGACCCCAGGCATCTCCTACTTTTGTGGCCCTGGTTGACTCACAGAGAGTCTAGGGGGCCCCTGGCAGCGACAGCGAGGCAGAATACAGTCCCACTTCCTGCCTCCCAGGCACAGAAATCTACCAGCTTCTTGCAGAGACCTGCTTCAAGGAGGCGACGGAGCCCACGCTGAGCCACGGAGGGCTAGATCTGTGGTCCTGGTCACGAGTCTGTGGCTGGCCCTGCTGCTAGTGAGTGCTCACATGGGCGGGGCAGAGTACAGCAGGCACAATGTTTCCAGCTCATGATAGACTTCTTGGGACACTGAGCCTCGATCTCGCTTCAAGATGGTGGCCGCCAGCGGACTTGCTGGCAGGAGCAACGGCGCCCCAACACATTGCTTTCGCGGCGTGGAGACGCCTACCGACTGGGCGGCTCAGCTTTCTGAAGGCCTGCAGGCCTTGAGATCTAGCTCGCGTGCAGAGTAGACTCGGAGTGACACCTGGTGAACCTTTGTGCCTGATTTACAGCTGTTCTCGGACAGAGCCTGCACTGAGTGGTAAGGTCATATATAAGCAGCATGGAGACTACTTTGGCTTTGTGAGAGTCTGACTAGCAGGCCCAGGGTGGGGCACTGACCCAGCAGAAGACATGCTTGAGCAAATCCAATACTAGAGTAGTTTAGGGATCTCTCTCCTTCATTTGATAACCTTCTGCACCCTTTGCAGGCTCACTGAGAACAGCCTCTTGGCGCATGCAGAGGAAGAGTAAGTTGTGCTGTCCCCCAGGTTTGAAAGACTTGAGGTTTAGAGCCTGTGGGATTTCTGTTGGCCCCCCAAAAGTGCACATTAACCAATTCAGCCAAACAGGGGGTGGCTCTGGCTACTTGGAATGGGAATCTCAGTGAAGACCTGGCTGTCACATGAGTTAGTTGATACGTGACTCCCTGGGGCCTCTGGACATTTGCTGATTGACACCCCGCTGGGCTAGCTTTGGAATATCTGCCAGCCCTGCTCTATCACTGGTGAGCTCGGTGGTGTCTGAAATTGATGCTTTGGAGACTTGAGGTCCCTAGCTCTAAATATAATCCAGATTCAAAAGAGGGCATTGGCGCTACTAAAAAGGGCGGCACACTTAAAGATATGTTTGCAAAATCTGCCGGTCCTCAGGCAGGCGTTCGCTCAGCAGCGTCTAGCAGAGCTATGTCAGCAGAAAAAAATGACCTCGGAGCCCCTGTCACCTGCTCAAATACGGAAACTGTATTCGCTTTGCTGCGAGACAACCTCCTGGTGGTCAAAAGGACCTTACCCATGAGTTACAGGTAGTCAGGAAGGAGGTGACAGACATCGGCGATAGAGTTGATGCTTTGGAGGAACATGAAACCAGCAGAGATGAAGAAATCGAGCAATTACAACAGGAAAGTATACGCCTCACTGACTAACAACTCAACCTCGTACAGAAGATTTGGAAAATAGGTCACAAAGGAATTTATAAGGTCAGGGACATCCCTGCAGCAGTGGAAGGGGATGATATAAAAACCTATGTGACTGCCCTTTTTAGCCAGATCCTGGAGGCTTTGGGCATACATCTGGATAGGGTCAATAGAGTGAGCCTTCCAAGACCAGGGAACTCCCAATCAACAGATATATTGACTTGTGTCCATGATTTTCCCCTAAAAGAGTTAATACTTCGCAAGACCAGAGACTCACAACCAGTGCACTTCAGGGGCCATACCCTGCATTTATTCAAGGATCTCTCTGCCATAACCCTCCAGAAGAGGCGTGAATTCCACTCATAATTCTGGGGTCATCCTTTCCGTATCAATTTTAGATGGGAACAATGGTTGCAGTAGATTCGGTCCCTGACTGTGGCCTGTGAACTGTTGCAGATTGAGTTCACTAAAAATGCCATGAATGGCTCGACCTCAGTAAGGCAGAGAACCAATAGGAGCCCAAGCTGGAGTCAGGACTCCTTCCATTCTGGACGGTCTAGACCTGAACCTGCCACGATCGCATCGGAAAAAAGGGCTGTCCTAGAGAAATTGTCTGAAGATTCGATGACCAGAGAGCCTTCTTGATAACACCAGGGTCTACACAATGCTACTTCTTTTTTAATGCTGAGGGGGGGGTTGCTGGGGGTAGCTTGCACTCTGATAGTACCTCGGTCATGTTTCCCATCTATTCATTTTCGAAAGTGTTGACACTGGAGTGGTCCGATGTTTTCTCTTATCCAGGGACATTGGTTCTGTTTTTGTTTTTGTTGGGGTTTCTTTTACAGGGGTGCTCACAAACACAGTTCAGACATCATACATCAGTTATTCACTGCATGGGGGATTCTTCCTAACTTATAATCTGGGGGTAAGGCTGAGTTGAGGGACTCAAGATTGCATACTGTTGGATGATATGTTCTGACTAGGCATCAGGATTCATTGAGAGTTCTTACTCTTAATGTCAAAGGACTCAATAATTCCATTAAGCAATGGGCCATTATATCTTATCTTGAGCACACAAAGGCAGACAGATGCTTACTTCAAGAGACCCACATAGTTTTGAGCGACTGCCACCAGCTCAAGACTAGGGCCTTCCCCCAGCAGTATTTTTCAACCTTGGCACGTAAGGCTGTGGGGGTTACAATTTTGATATCAAAATCATTTCATTGGAAAGTAGGCACCAAAATAGCAGAAATCAGGCACTGTCTCCTTGTTTATCGGATTGACATGGGGTCACATGCCTTGATTTGGGTTCACTATTGCGCCCAATGAGGGACAGGAACAGTTCATACGAGAGCTGTACCAGATACTACCACAACACAAGACCGTTGGATTTTGATCGGGGTGATCTCAACTTGGTTTGTCATAAGGATCTCAAGCGTTCAGCCCGTAGTATTGCGTCAAACACAGGACTACACTTTTTATTCCGCCATACATAAATCCTATGCCCACCTTGATCATATCTTGGGTTCCAGAGACCTACAGATGGCAGTTATATCAGTGGATATAGAACCAAGGCCACTTTCAGATCATTTTGTCGTTTCGCTAGATATAAAGCTGCCGCGACCTGAGGGTATACCCTAACCATGGTGCTTGAGGGAGACCCTCCTTCAGAGGCCAGCAATGGTCCAACAGATACAGAAAGTAATCACTGATTATTCAAGCGCTAATAATAACCCCAATAACCCTTCTTGATAGTTTGGGATGCTTTAAATGCAGTTATTAGGGTAGAAGTCATTGAAATATCAGCAGCAGATAAAAAACTGAGGAAGGTCAAACAGCGGCAAGTATGAGAGCTAGAGTGCATCCACCACCGCACTGGGGCTCAGAGGAAACAACTGGCAGGGTTAGACCTGGATAGCGATGAGTATTCCCTAGTTAGACTTAAACACTAGTTTTATATAGGAGGGAATAAATGTGGGAGGCTGTTAGCTAATAAACTCAGAGCACACTGCCAGAAACCCAGAGTTGACTCCATATTTACCAAGGGGAGACCTTGTTGAGGGATGGCCCCATCGCCTCTCGGTTTAGGGATTTCTTTGAAGATCTTCACAAATTCTCCTCGAGCATTATCCAACTCATTACTTGAGCGACTCACGGTTGAACGAACTAATGATAAGGCCTCTTAGCTTGAGGGTCCGATTAGAATAGAAAAAGTCATAACGGCCCTCTCGAGACAAAAACCCTTAAATCTCCTGGTCTTGATGGGTTCCTGAAGATTTTTCATAAGGTCATTGCCGCTTTTATAGCTCCCATTCCTACTAGGGTCTTTAACTCAACTACTGTCCATGCCTCAGTTTTGCCTTCAATAACAGAGGCTTCGATTGTGGTTATTGATAAACCGGGAAAAGACATGTGGCAATGTGAGTCCTATGAGCCCATTTTGCTGCTAAATGTTGATTCTAAACTATTCAAGGGCATCCTAGCAGCTCGCCTTGCTCCCTTAATGCCTGGTTTAGTTGCTCCCAACCAGGCAGGTTTTATTCCCCTGAGACAATGTGCAGACAACACAAAGAGAATCCTACATCCCCTAAACAAAGCAACTTGCTCCCAAAGAGAAGTTATGCTATTTTCAATTGATGCTGAAAAGGCAATTGATCGCGTTCATTGGCCTTACTTGGTTGAGACATTAGCTAATTTTGGCCTTGTGGAGCGGTTTAGTGCTTGGATATTAAGCAACTATGGAGACCCTAAAGCATCTGTTAGAGTTAACAGTAGAAGCTCTTCCCCATTTCCTTTACGTCGGGTCAAACAGCAGGGGTGTCCTTTGCCACCCCAGCTGTTTGCGCTCTATATGGAGCCATTTGTCCAGAAGGTGAGAGATAACCCTAATATTATTGGGTTGTGTTCTGGAGAGGAGAAACATGTCATCACATTATATGCGGATGATGTAACTGTAGCGCTTGATGACCCCTTGAGAAGCCTTGCCATGCTTTCTGGAGGAGGTGAGACTATTTGGAGAGGCATCTGGCTTTCATGTAAATTCTCAGAATAAAAAGGTAGGCTCTTTCTAAAGACTAAGGACACAGGAGTAAGTCAGAGAAAAGGAGCCACTACAAGGGGAGTAGTTCCTTTTTGGACACCCTTGCGGGTGTCATGCGTCCTCATCGGGCATGCTCCCCTTCAGGCCAACGATGCAATGCCTAACAGGCACCCTTAAGGGAGTTCTTTATCACAGATCTTTTTCCAGAGCCATGATTTTGAAGTGCAAGTTAAGGGCCCTTTGTGTAGATTGAGGAAATGTATGTGTCAATGTAGTGAGTAGTGACTTAGAAAAGGCTACGCAAGTCTCAAATTAAATTTTAATCCATGAGTATGTCTGACTTATTAAAAACCAGTGGGGACAATAATCCCTGGTGACTTATAAGGTCAACATGTTTCATGCCGTCAATTAGTCAAGATGTGATCTAAGACAATTCTTCAGGACCGTAAAATATATAACTAATCTACACAGTGTCTGGGTCCAAGGACTCAACAAGTAGTGTCCAAACACTAAGTACCCTATAAGTGTACCTGCAGAATGTAAAATACCTGACCTGGGGAAGGAAGACAAGAAATCATAAAATAGACCCATACAGAGCACTACTGTATACTACTTGTAGAGATATGCAATACTAGCATGTATGAATTTGTGATTTGTAACAAGTAGTGATAGGAACCAAGTTAGACAAACATGTGACATACACATAAAAACATATAGGTGGTGGTTTCATACACTGTGATCAAAAGAGGGAAAACAGTCACCCAATGAGGGTGATGTCATCACCTCCATGAGAGAAACACTGAGAAACATTTTAAAAATAGTTTTGCGTGCTGTTGGGAAGTAACATTTTAATTTTAATTTTGTAAGTGTGCCCAGGGGGACGAATAATAACCTCTGTTCACATGGTGGAAAGCCAAAGTTTAAGTATGCACGTCATCGATTAAAGAACTTCACCAACAACCTACCCCTTCTCATGTGCCTCTGGAGTGAGGACTTGGAGGTGGCTGTTCGGTTTATAAACCCTCCATCTGCCCCTAAATGGTAACAGGTGGTTCATATGAAGAGGTTAATTACCGATCAAAGTTCAGCAGTGTTGGGCTGTGGATTGTGGGCACCAACTTGTAGGGGGGGTAAGGAGCCAATGTATCACATGGACTGTTCCTAGCAATTAATTTGACAGAGTTGAAAACTGTTGTAACGCTCCCATTGAATGTGGGCATGTATGCACCTATGTGGGATCCCATTGTGGAAAGGAAGGCGGTGTGATACCCCGGAGTCGGAAGTGGTCACTGGGATCAGGAGCCGGCAGCCCTACCCCAGCAGCGTGTCATGCCAGCTGGAGGACAGACACATGTCTGAATACAGACCCGGTACCAGCACCGCAAAAAGCAGAGGTCTGCAGTGACAGTGAGAGGGGCGGGTCCAAACCAGTGTCGCCCAAGCTTTCATGTAGACCTTACTAAATCACAGGCACTTAGCCTCTCCATTTCATTCGACTCCATGGCCTACCTAATCCAGAATAATTCGATACAATGGACATCGGGAGCTATCCCCTATCTGGGAATCCAGCTGACATCAATGGTAGAAGAGGTTAAAATTCCTAACTATCAAAACTTAACCAATAGGGTGAGTGCCGATCTTGCCCATGGAAATTATACCCCGTCTTTGTTGAACTGGGAGGCAGCCCTGAAAATGACGATACTTCCAAGGATTCTCTGTTTCCCCAGACTTTACCTTTAAAGCTCCCCCCTCGGGAATGATAAAATCTTTACAAGATGCAGTGTAGCATTTCGTATGGGCTGTTGAGCACCCTCGTATGAAACGCAAACGTAGCTGGAGCCCTCAGATTGGAGGAGGCCTGGGAGTTCTGAGCTGGCTCCACTGTTTTCATGCGATCCAGCTCCATTATCTGGTCAAATGGTCTCGGCCAGAGTCGGAGAAGCCATGGTTATTTATGGATCAAGCAATTGCAAGAACCCTGTTATGGAAGATCCCATTCTTGCCTCGCACCCAGCACCCATCAAGCTTATACATGTCACTGATAACCGGGTCTACCCTAAAGATATGGGATGGTCAAGTGGTTCGCAAGAACCTCTTATCATTTCCTTCTTCCTTGACTTCCGTGGTAGAAAACCCAGATTTTTCACCAGGACTGGCAGTGAACTGTTCCAGTCCTGGCAGAAGGAGGGATGCTGGTCCATCAAGCACCTCTTTGATTAGGAGGGTTCTATACCCTTGGACCAATTGCGCACAAACCTTCACATCTCGGAGAATGAAAGGTTCCATTATATGCAGATCAGGCATTGGCTTATGCAGCCTTCGATTAAGGAAGCTGCTCGAAGAAATCTTACAAGATTCGAAAAATGGCTTCTTACCAAAGATACAGATAAGCACCTCATTGAAGAGCTGTATGAAATACTGCTTGATGATGTGACCGGACTGAAGAATCTGGATCAGATTAGATGGAAATCTGAGCTTGGTAAACAGCTGTCTTCTAAGGAGTGGCAGGATATATATTATTGAGAAAGACATATAGCTAGCAACTCTGCCAGTACCAAGACTGCCACAAAAATTGTTGCATATTAGTACCTAACCCCCACCCGCTTACCAAGGGTTAATCCAACATGCAGCGAGTGGTGCTGGAGGCGGTGTGGATGCCCCGGGACCCTTTTGCACGTCCTGTGTGTGTGCCCTAGTTTGGCCCAATTCTGGGATGAGATTTTAACCGACATTGACACTCACCTAGACACTCAAATACCTAGATTTCCAGTATATACCATTTTAGGACTTCCCAATCTACTCACATATCCACTCAAATCTCATAGGGATCTCACATCGGCCTCGCACTTGGTGCAGCACAAGAGGCTATCTTGGCACATTGGGGACCAGATAGATTTCTGACTAGGCCTAGCTGGTAACATCGCATTTGGCATGTGCTTGAAATGGAGAGATTAACTTTGACACTAACAATGCAAGGGGACCTTTATAGAGATATGTGGCAGCCATTCATCATGCTCCATTCACAAGAGTTTACTTAACTAACTTGTCCCAGATATCTGAGGCTGCTTCGGCTGACGGAACTGCTACACAAGTGACAAGTGAAGAATCCACCCATGTAATTGACCTTTAGCTTGTTAATATTTCCAATGTTTTGAGTAAGGGATGAGCATCTGAGGAGGGAAGGGAAGGTTGGGGTGGGGGATGGAGTTGGGTTAATTAAATAGTTGCAACTTGATATGGTAAAACATTATCTCTCGCAGTACTCTGCTTGCAGTTGTTTATTTGCTCCTTAATTTTTGCAACAATAATAAAACACATTTGAACCTAAAAAAACACATTTTTCTCACACTTCTGTGATTGAAAGCTCTGGAATCTGAGGAGAGACACAAACTTCCTTCCATCCAGCATTCCCCCAAGTCTCCTGATAAAAATGGTACCCCACTTGTGTGGGTAGGCCTAGTGCCCGCGACAGCAAACGGCCCAAAACACAGCGTGGACCATCACATTTTTCCATTGAAAATTGACCCTTTCTGTGTAATGTGCCTAGCTGTGGATTGTGGACCCTAGCTCAATCGACACCTAAGGAAACCTGGAATACCTGTGCATGTTTTAAAACTAGACACTCAGGGGAATCTAGGAGGAGATGACTTGCGTCGTTGTCACCAGGTCCTGTTACCTAGAATCCCTTGCAAACCTCAAACTTAAAAAAACAAATTTTCCTCACATTTCTGTGATGCAAAGTTCTGGAATCTGCAGGGAGCCACAAACTTCCACCCACCCGTCATTCCTCCTACTCTCCCGATAAAAATTGGAAAACTTCTAAACCCAGATATTTCTGAAAACTAGACACCCGGGGAAGTCTAGAGAAGTGTGGCTTGCATGGATTCCTTAACGTTTTCCTACCCAGAATCCCCTGCAAACCTCAAATTTACTAAAAAAGCAAACTTTCCTCACATTTCTGTGTGGGATCACAGTGCTGTGACAAATTTACTACCACCTAGTATTCCCCTCGGTCCCCCAAGTAAAATAATACTGATCAGCACTTTCACTTTCAATGTAATGATGTCAGCGCCCAATGCACACCGATCGCCATTGCATTGAAATATAAAAATACCTCAGGCAGCTGGGGAGCTCTTCCTCAGCTATTGAGGCTGAATAATATAAAAAGAAATTCCTCTGCTGTAAACAGCAGAGGGATTTCCTGGTCATATGCAGAGGACGGAACGGTTCTGTCCTCAGCACATGACCACCATGGCTGAGGATGGAACCGTTCCGTCCTCAGCATGGACGGGGTTAAGATGCACAAGGGCCTAGAAGAGTTGTGGGGGGGCTTCACTGCTGCTCTGTCGAAAGGCACTCTGGTTCAGTCGAAGAGCCAGGTCTTGAGGTCCTTCCTGAATTGAAGGCAGTGACCGTGATTACCTGAGGTGGAGATGAGGAATGTCTTGCTTACACTGGAGGTGGGGGACCAGATGAAGTACATCCTAATGAAAACCATTCTTGGCATCAAGTTTGGATTTACCCCAGAGAAGTACTGTATCAGGTTCAGGGATAGCCAAAAGATGCAGAACTGGTCTTGGGTGGATTTTCTTGATTAGGCCAGCAAGGCATTGAATGGTTGGGTGCAGGGTAGCAAAGTTGATGATTTTACTTGGTTGTTTAATCTGATACCGAAAGAGCACATGTTCAATATCTGTTTTACCGAGCTGCAACAGCACCTGATTGATAGTAAGCTCACTGACTAAGGAGGCGATCTCTGGGTCAGCACCAAAATGTCCTTAATGGTATCTGGGGGGGACGGGGGAATCACCAGGAGGGTGGTCAGTGGTCTCAAAAGAAGAAAGAGGGGGAGAAAAATAAGGAGTTCTCTAAAGGCCCAAAATAAATCTCAAGGGAACAACAGTAACCAGTCCCAGTCTGATCCTAAAATAAAAGAGTTATTTGCCAAACAGACAGGGAGTTTTATCCCCCAATCTACTGAGTGTTACAAATATGGGCATTCCAAGCGAGACACCAAATGTTCCAAAAGCCAACAGCCCCCCACGGGTGAACAGACACCTGAGTTGGTGTGATTAGCACTCAGAGAGGAGGTGGTCACAGTTAGCTTGGGGGAGAGGACAGAGGCTACCATAGTGTCCCTGGGAGATAGAGAGATGATACCAAAATACCATAAACCGTCAAATAAGACAAACTTATTACTTCTAATAAGCATTAACTTTTAATTAGGAGAAAGTAGGAATGTTGACTTTGGCATCTTAAGAATTGTAATTTAAAACCCTCTTTAATGGTAAAGTCGGATATTAAGTCACAATTCTGAAAATGCCACTTTTAGAAAGTTGGGCTTTTCTTGTCCTAACTATTTGGTGCCTGTGTCCTCAGTCACATGACTATGTATAACTGGCAGTTGGTCTTTGTATATTGCTTTCAGACAGCGAGACTAAGGGGGAATAGGTGTTGGCAGGATGGGCCATCTCATTTTTGATAGAGGGAGGAGTTGTCACCTACTATACTTGCACATCACATAGGCACTGCCTGAGAAAACTCACTAAGGGTTTGACACTAGTCTTCTCTGACCCCAGGCAAGCCGGGGCCAGGGCAGGGAGGCAGAAAATTCCAAGCACCGCTGGTGGTTGAAACCTTCAGTTCCTTCTCCTTCTTCAAAGCTGGCATCAGGTATAAATATTGCACCCTCAGGCCCAAATGGACCTGTTGGAGACTTAGAAGGACTGCTGTGCTGCTCTCCCACAAGGACTGCTGCTCTGCTGCCTGAGTGAGGAGGACTGGGCCTGCATCTTGAACCCAGGACCACCAGAGTGATTCTAAGGGCAAATTGTTGGCCTCCTGATCAGCACCACAGGGAAGGAAAAGGCTTGTGGACCACGGACCACTGCCTGCTCTTAAAAAATGAAAACAAACATTTCATTTTTTATTGTTGAAACACATCCCGTTTTCCATTTTAAAAGAAACAAACTTTATTTAAAGGCCATCATAGACATGGTGGACCTCAGCAAGCCACCATCCCTGTGATGATAAGTAGTACTAATGGGTAAAACTGCGACCTATCACAATAACCAGGTTGGTCAATTTGCGACCCACTAGGAATCCCAAGTATGAAACAAAAAGTTTCATACATAAGGAATAGCTATTTTCAAATAGCAATTTGAATAAAATCGCTATTTCTACTCTTTGTACATCTTGCCGTATATGCCTAACAGGTACTTGGGTCATGTTAAATAGTAACTCACTAGTGTCCTAACCCTTTTTACGAAGACATCCTCTCCTATTAGTAAAGCTTCAAAGCATACAATCGAATTGTTATCTGAAGCAAAGAAATTAAGTGCTTAAAAAATTGCGAACAACTTCCAGCTAACAGAATATATGCAGTAAGGCCAAGCTCTAGCTGAATATTTTAGACCATGGATGAGAGGTGAAGATTAGTAACAGTTTAAAGAGTGGTCTCCAAATAGTATTAGTTCATCCATTTCTGTAGTATGAATATTTTTTAGCCATAATGTAGGAGAATGCCTCTTTTAGCATGAACACCCCCCTTTTTTTTTACTGGTACTGCTCTTTTTTTCAAAGTGAATGCGCTCTGACCACTAAAACATGTCAAAATTGGCTACACTCTCAATTGGCATGTTTAACTTACCTGTATGTCCCTAGCATATGTAGAAACCCATGGCCTGTAAGGTAAATGTCACTAGTGGATTGTCGATCCCATTTTGCCACCTGCTACAGTGACAATGCAGGTGTGACTGTTGGCCTACTACTCTAGCCCGTCTGTGTTGTTTTAAAACTGCAAATTCAACCTGTCAAAATCACCTCTTTTAACAGGCCGAAACCTTCCTTTTAAATGATATTAAGCTACCTCCCATGTAGGCCTTATTTCCCATAAAGGTAGGGTGAATGGTATTTAAAACTAGAACTTGTAAACTTTTAATGCTAAACATGTTCTTACAGCGAAAAGGCCTCCAAAGCTATTTTAACTGTATCAGGGTTCGCTGTCCATAGGAGAGCATTGGGTTACAATAATAAATTCAATAAGGTTATCTCCATCTAGGAAAGTCTTTAAAATATTTTTTACAAACTCAATCCACTGATATAGTTGGATTTGTAATACATATTTTGTTAACGGTAATATTAGAAATGTACCTTTCCATGCCAAACGTCTCTAGAAGCCCATTTACATGACCTTACAGCTCTCACCCAGGAGCTGAATAGCCGCCTTGATGAGATGTGAACTAGCTCGCATAGCTGAGACCAAGTTCTTTCGTGTTGGGGGTGTTCTGGTCTGTAAGGATGACAATTTAGGCTATGCCCAGGAACCTAACTTCAAAGGGGCTTACCCTGCCACAGGCAAATGTTAGATGACACCTAGGCAGGGCCCTTTTTTGTCCACCTAGCCACACAAGCACCAATCCCAGTGGGAGAGGAGCTGCCCCCAAAACTGGTGTAAAATTACCACAGAGGAGGGGTTGCACATTCCCCTGGCCACAACTCTGGGCATAGAAGCATAGGAGAAGAAATTTGAATAAGGAAAAAAGAAAGAAAGGAGAACAGTGGCTATTCCCCCACCAGTCATGCTGACTCTATCCAGTCTGAGTATATGATAATTGTCCCGAAGAGCCAGCTTAATGGCTGGGAGAGTTGTGGGGTTCAGCCGGGTTTCAGTAAGAAACCCGATCTCAGGTGAAAGTGAGGAGAACAAATCTCAAAGCTTAGTTGCATGCTTTGGCAAATACCTAACTATTGGTTATGAAGAGGCCAGGAGCCACACTCCTCACAGGCTAGTGCCAGGCCTAAATGTGGCATCTGTGATCACCCTCTTCAGAACACTAATGGACCTGTGGAAGACAGAAGAAGGACTGCACCTGCTGTTGAGAACTATGAGGAGACCTGAAACATGGTCCTTTTCCAACTTGTAGCCAGGACAAAGAAGTGGACTCCAAGGAGCATTTGGCTGGCCATCGGTGAAGCTACAGAGACACATGAACATGCTAGGGGTCCTTTTGAGCTTTTAGAGCCCATTTGACCAATTCCAACCAGACCTCCCCTGGACCTAGCTGGAGGCTTCTTGTTAGGGACCATGAACCTCACTTAGGGCCATATGTAGGAAGCCAAATACCGGTCGGTAACGGCCGAAATTCCGTAAATATCCCGTTACCGACCGGTATTGAGGCACTTGAGATGTAGGTGGCTGATTTCTGGATTCGGTATTTACCGAATCGAAATTTTAAGAAATCGGTAAAATACCGAATCGGTAAATACCGAATCCAGAAATGCTATGTAGGGGGCACTCAAGTGAGTGCATAATTGGTGTCTGGATTCGTTATTTACCACCAACTACAAGTTGATGGTAAATGACGAATACCTTTAAAAAAGAATTTTTGTGCAATTTGTGAAGTGCCATGTGGCAGACATACATGCCCTTAGGGCATGTATGTGCGCCACATGTGCACACATGCACGAATCAGGGGTGCAACAGGGTGTCAATGTGACACCCTGCCACCCGTGATAATGCCTCCCCTATTACCGATTCGGTATTTACCGAATCGGTAATAGTAACTGGCTTCCCATTCATTCCTATGGGTCTCCAGGCCCATAGGAATCAATGGGAAGGGATGCATTATTACCGATTCGGTAAATACCGATTCATAAATACCGATATTTACCGAATCGGTAATGATTACCGAATAATTACCTACATACTATTTACTGATTCATAAATACCGAATCGGTAAAATTCGGTATTTATGAATCGGTAAATGTTATGCTACCTACATATGGCCCCAAGTCTTCTGCCTTTCGCACACCTGCCTGATGCCGTGCACCTGCTTGAGGACACTGGTCCATCTTGTACTCCTTGCTTGTACCCTTGTGTTTTGCCTTTGCTGTTTTATTTAGATGGCTTTACTTCATGGTTCATGTTCACAACTGCCGTTTTTGACATTTGCATTTTCTATTCTCTCGTGATTGCAATGTGCCCAGGGGATTACTGAAGTTCACTTCCTTCCTATGTTGGGGGATGCACGGAGCCCGAGTTCCATTCTCCTAGCTTGTGAGCTCATTTCCCAAACTCCTTGCCGTTCTCATTGCATGTGGGCCATCTTGGGTGGGGCACCATCATAAATAGGGCTCCACCCAGATGATTGTGCATGTAATTCATGAAGATTTCGATGAGGGTAACTGCCTTTTCAGCCAAGCTCCTGCTTCATATCTAGACCACAAGAAGCCATTGAAGTTTGAACAGTGAGACCAGACCAGCGTGAAGGTAAAGAGAGCAATGGAGCTTTCATCTTGTTGGTTTAAGTGTTAAAAGACAATCCAGTAAAGACTTTGGACATTTTTCACTGAGATTGTGGAACTGAGTTCCTCTCTCGATGTTGTGAGTACTTCTTGAGATTGCTAATTGAAACCTGAAGCTACTGACATAAAGAATTCGATGTTCCTAAGCTGAGTACTGCTACACATTTCTGATTTTTATGAGAACATGGTAGCCTCTTCTTAATAGTAAAGTGGCCACCCACCATTAATGAAAGACTCTGACTTGTGGATTAAGCTGAAGAATTAGCTGAGAAATTATGAGTGATATGAGGAGCCTGATCAGTCCATTTAAGTTTTCAGTTGTGGTATCTTCCTAAAGGGTCTAGCCCATTAAGTGTGCATGCATAAAGAATGGCTGTTGATGAACATCTTCTGTTGCAGCTGGCAATCTCTGTTTTAAACACAATCAATACCAAGACTGAGGATAGCAGGTCAATAGAGGGACAGAGAGATTTAGACATCCATCTTTCTCTCAGGTAATAACAGCAACACCATCCTTAAAACAGCCATTTCTAGGGCATTCAGGGCCATTACACCAATGGATTGTCTTCTTGTATTCCAGATCTCCTTCCCAGCTGTTCGCTTACCTCACCCTTTCTATCGCTTGGCCATATCACACTTCTGTGGTGAAACAGCAAGCAGAATTGGTAGGGCCTGGAGGTGGACCACTTGAGCATTTTACTGATCCTGAGGAGCGCCGTCACTGACACTACTGCTCCAATAAGTCTTGACCCCCCTAGAGTCCTGGAGCCCTTGGCTGTGCCAAAAAAACTCCTTCTAACATTCTGAGAAACCTGGGACTTTGAAACATTTTGTCTCTAAAATGCTCCAGAGGACCGGGTCAAACCTGCCAAGTCAATCCAACGAAGGTGTATTGCTGCCGGGCTATAGGTTCAGGTTGCTTCTGTTCAGTGCTTTTCCATAGCAGAAAGTAAGTTTCAGTTTAACATTGCAGAGAGGGAATCCAGCCTGATGGAACCCCTTTCAGCTACAGTTTGCAGCCCTGAACCACTCGAGGAATCCGAGTTTGACATTGCAAAGAGGGTATCCAGCCTCATGGAGCCCCTTTCAGCTACAGTTTGCAGCCCTGCACCACTTGAGGAATCCGAGTTCCAAAAAAAGGACTAAGTCAGAACTTAGAAAGCTTCACTTCGCGAAGAGACCAAAGTATCTGACCAAAGAGGTATCTGCCTTGGGCACGAATTTTGAATTTCTTCTGCTTATAGTTTTCCAGCCAAAAGTCAATGACTTAATCAGGACTTCATCCAATGTCTATCCATCCTTGTAAAGCTCATGTCAGCCACAGACTGCTGCCTTGCCCTACTGAGGATTTTTGACTTCCATTTAAGATGCTAAGTCAAAAGATAAAACGTCCAGCGTGGTCAAAACTGGTTTCTGAATCCAACCCGAGGTCCAACGTGGTTTATCTTCTATTGCACCTAGGTACCAGTCAAGTGCAACCAGATGACCATGGTAACATTTTTTTGGGCTAATTTTATTTCGAACATTATCATTCATATCTCCAGTTACTATAATTAGATTTCATTGTTTTGGTGTCATTCTGTTCATTAAATTATTATTTATTTTTATTAATTGGAGTGGGAATTTAATTATGTAGGGTTTTCGACTTTTTAACTGCTTTGCTACTTCCTAAATGCTTTACACATTTTCTTAAGTTAAGACTGCCTGCTTTGTGCCATAGCTTCAAGGGGTTGAGCTCAGGTTTAAAAATTGGACCCAACAAAAAATAGTCTCAAACAAGGGTATTGTTTTGCGTACAAGTGTATTGGGCACAGTTAATTACCATAGATTAAATCAAAAGGGGAGAAAGCCAGGGAGAGATTTTTTTCAAGAGATAATTTGTATTTCAATTGCTCATCATGTTGGACATATTAAACTTCATATGTACAAACCCATGAGGCGGTGGCACTGCGTTACATTAAATGACATGTGACCAATAACATACTGTGCACAAGGGCCCGTGAAGTTATTGTGGCGGCGCAAGTGACACGTGATGTGGTATATACAGCGATTGTGGTGGGCGCAACAAATACAAGTGAAGTTAAAATTTGTTTCACATTCCAAGATACCCAAGCAATTAATGGTACATGAATAAAGACAAGTAAGGAAGGGTATCCGGTATGTAAAGGTGCCAGGAGTTTCGCTGTGGAAGTCGACGGCGTTTCAGGCCTGTAGTCAAGTTAGGCCATCATTAGGACCAGGTTACATAATTTTTAGTTAGCAGTGTCAAGGATTGAGTACGGGCTTCATCTAGGAAGACACGGGATGTCCAGGGATAATAGATGAAGGTGCGAGGGATGGAGCAAAGTATAATTCAGATAGTTGTTCAAGGGTTACTTCAGTCGGTGGAACGAATCACACGCGCCGGCATCAGTCAGGCAGTTTGCTCCTTCATCTATTATTCCTGGACATCCCGTGTCCCCCTAGATGAAGCCCGTACTCAACCCTTGACACTGCTAACTAAAAATGACGTAATCAAAGGTTGGCGGTTCCGCACCCCCTATTACGATGTGACCTCACATGGTGTGGTCGCACACTCCCATTTCTCTGGATTATGCCATGGGAGCAGTGCTTTTGACTTTATTTTGATGTCTTCAACGGGTACTGCATCTGGAGTTTTACTTCTCCTTACATTTCTGAGGTTTTGATGGCAACCTGTGTCACAATGATGGTCTTCAGAGGGTGGGACTTCTTGGTAGCTTTAGATCAAGTGCCATGTTTAGTTGTGGAAATGTTACTTGTGACTCAGGCTGATCTTATTTTTTCTCCTTAACCAGCAGATTCATTGAAATAGAAATGCAAGAGGACTGATGCCTGATAGTACGCAACAACACTTTGTAATTGTGATTAGACATATTAGGCGATACTTTTTCAAATGTATTACACAGTGTAAAGGGGGCCTAGCTGGACACACTGATCAATGAGTCTCAGAACTATAACAGAAGATAACATCCTACTCGTCATGGGTAACTGCACAAACAGCAGCAATAATTCTTTAACTCTTTCCCTCACATAATGCCGAGTGTAAATTCAGAAGGATGCACCATGAACAAAAAGATCTGTATGGGCAATTAGACAACAAGTAGCATGCGTGTCGCCCACTCCTGCCACTCCCCACTCATCCACCAGCCCAGAGGCTCCCTGTTGTGTAGTGATGATATGCGCACCCCATCTCCACGTCTTCCCCATTATTCAAGATTTGCTGACACACCACAGTAGAAGGCAATGGCCATACTCTCCAAAGCTCCAACCATCCTGGGCCTATATGCAAACATTTCCAAATCACTGTAATTTACAATTTAACATTCTGATGTTAGACAATAGTAACCTGCAGTTGTCATGTGTTCTGCTCATGCTGACTTTGCACGTCGGATGTGCCCATCTTTGAGGCCTGGAGATACGAGCATTGGACCTCAAGATGTACACTTGACAAACCATTGCTCATCAGAATTTGTTTACACTATTGCTTGTGCAGGCCATCGGATAGTTCCCATGAGTTCAGGTATGCATCTGCTTGCATTCTTGCAGACATTTTAGTCATATGACTGTTATTAGAAACCATCTGTAATGCAGAATAAATGTGCATCTTGCAAATGTACAGATAGCTCGTCCCCATTCGCCACTGTAGGGGATTCACTTGTTGGTATGCCCTGTGACTCAGAGACCGCTAAAGTCAGCAAAAATATTTTACAGGCTAAACCCAAACGTTAAACTGAGCGTTCTTTGACACTGAACTGGCCAAAATAACCTCCGCCCCAGACAAGTGACAAGTACACTCTTGCTCACCCTGCGTGACCCCCACTTACATGCAGCATGCCACCAAATGCATTAAAAAAAACTAATAAATCAAGCAGGACTGTTATCCGACTCAACCGGCTCTACTTCCACTGTCCATAATTCACATCCCCAAATTCATATATCTCCCTGTAAAAAAATATAGTAACAAATATAATGTGCTCTCCACAGATTCCTAATGTTAGTCGTTCCCCCCGAAATGTTCATCAAAAATAAATCATGAGAATAGGCACACAAACCCACATGCGCACCGGAAAAACACTCGCACACACGTGCGCACTGGTAGACTTCCATTCTTCGTGCATGGGCATAATTAAATGTGTTTATTTATTTATTTAAAGAGTTTTATATAGCGCTGGCTAGACCCGGAGGTATCAGAGCGCTTTACATGAGGAATATTGTAAATCTTCAATACTCAGTGCAAAAATTAAAACAAAATATTGTCGCCTCCTCCTACTGTCCGATTGTTTTACAGTGGCTTCAAGTCAGAAAATGCATTAAAAAGTGACTCATGAAGAACACTTGGGTTACCCTGCTCTGCCTTTCTGTCCTGCCTCCTGCTGAATGTAGCCAGAAAATAACTAAAATGTAGAAAATATCTCCTCTCTCTCTGACTGCTAAACCCCCTTAGCATATTCCCCACCATCCTCAAAAAAGTCTACAGAAAATAAAAATAATTAGCAAATTAAACTGTAGGTAGATCCTGCAAAAGAAAGACTAGCTTTCCAAGGCTTCATTGCCCACTTACCCTTCTCACAGCTGTAGGGCTGTGCGACTGGTGCAGCTGCACTGGGAGCCGAGTTGGGGGAGTGCTGTGTTAAGAAATCTCATATGGGTTTAAAAACATCCGCTGCAGAGTTTCTTACATGTCCAAGATTTTTCAGCAAACAATAAAAATGTCAATATAACTCTGGCGATGAGTCTTCCTGCTGGAGAGAAATCGGAGATTAGTTTAGTGGCCCATCATAAATGAGCACAGAGGATTAATATGCCTGCTGCAAAGAAAGTGTACCATGCACATCACAGAATCATATTTTATGCAGATAGTTCAGTGGGTTACTGCTTTTGTTACAGAGATCCTTGTCTTACTTGCAGTTCTTAAGTTCTAATCCTAATTAGCGCAGTGAGCTATGATCTGTTATCAAAGAGCTGCATGCAAACTATATGGTATAGGTTAGACATTTATATTTTTCCCAGTCTTTCATTAACCTAATGTTGCCCAAAAAGGTTAATTTATTTAGAAATAAATTCTTATTAGTAAAGCCAACCCCAACCACTGTATTTCCTTTTAAACCCTGTGTTTGTGCTTCTTCATACCAAGCACTCTTAAAACATAGTGCCTACCGGTATGGATGCCACTTGACGCCAATACCTTGTAGTCCTCATTGTCTTATGTAACAGTTCCTATACACTGATTTACGCATGCATGATTCACTGTCCTCCTGTATTGTATGAGACATAAAATGCTCACAACCGACACTGGTATGAGTAGCACTATAAAACAAATGAAATACATGTGAGAGAGAGGCTATGGAGAAATGAGGGCCACTGTTGCAGGGTGGTAGTGAAGGAATCCGTGGAGATGAGGTCATTGGGGCAGGGGGGGCAAACAAAGATTGTTGCACTTGACCTCAATAGTTGTGTTTGTACAACTGGTCTGCTATACTTTTACAGTGAGGTAAATCTATGAGGCCTGTTCATGAAACTTGGTCATAAACAAAAGTTTAGAACCAAATGTACTTTTGTTACACAATGTCAGGAATTCCCAAAGGGATTCCTGGCAGGCACCAGCCATGGAGTATATGTTATGTTATCTGGTGTTTTATTGAGCGCTCAGCTACTCAAGCAGAGTGTCCCGGCACTGTGTACTGCTGGGGAACCCATCCTGGCTTTCCCTGTGAGATGGTCCCTTACTGGGCATCTCCAAGATGAAGACCAAGCATCCCCGGCGCTGATGGGGCCGTAGGTGGAGATTAAGCAAGCTATTGCCCAGAGTTGCTGAGTATGATCCATGATTAGAGTGGGCACCGAGGCGAGAATTATCGAGTCCGCTGACCTTGGCCCAAGAGTGACCCTACCGCGTCGGGAATCGAACCCTGGCCCCTGACTGACCTCTGCTTCCGGGTCTGCCGCCTCTAACCAGTGAGCCACACCACTCCACCGGATACACACCCATAATTCCCAATTCAGAGGTAGGAAAATGGGTTCTCCAGGGCGTGGCTAGCCTTGGAATTTTATGAATGCCCACAGCCCTGTATGTAAATGTGCACACAAATTTCGTACTTTCCCCTCTCTACTCTGGAAACGGCAGGAGGTTTACTCCAACCCATGGCTGGGCATAAATCCCTTTCCATGGCGTCCAGGGGAATGAATTGCCCTCAGATTTGATGGGGTTTAAGGGAAGTGGCTTCTCCATTGGGAAACATATTTTTGTATAGCAAAAAAGAAGTGAGCGATATATACACCAAGAACATCGTAAAATTACTTGCTGAGGTCTCCACCTCCGACTAGATAATTGACTGACTTTCGAGAAAGGAGTATGTCTGGAGAGTTTTACCATGAAACTAGGCTTACTTATGGGAAAGTCATGTGACATTCCTAGCAGGGACCTTTTCCTGCTGGGAATAGTTCTCCAAGGTACATTTCTTCAATGCTCGACTGAGGTGGAGGTGCTCTGAACTTCACCTCCCCCAATAAACAGTGAGTCTCTCAGACCTCTCTATTTATAATTGTTCACCAGGTCCTCATGACAAACCCACCCCTAATAAAGGCTTTGAATAACTGGTTTGGTTTTTAAGGTTGGATGGGTTTTTAAGTACCCGACCTGGCTTGGCAGAAAGGGTGTGAGTTGGAAGATCTCGGGTCACTGGTTGGTTGTGGTGCCTTTACATAATGAGAGCTTTTATTCTAAACCATAGATTTTTTTTGCCTTGTAAATCTTATTCGCCAGAAGTTGGTCCTAACCGCAGGATGCACCCAGAGCTCAGTAATTGGTGGCTAACACACTCGTCTGTTTTATCATTTAAAAGTTTGAATTTCATTAAACAAAACTTTAACTTTCATAACTGCAGGTTGGATTACTCTTTCTACGGAAAGAAGAATGATTCTCGCAACTAATATACTATCGACGACTTTGAGATAAGCAGAACAATCGAATTATGGTACATTGTAGTGGAAACTAGAACAGGATAGCTCAGTGAGTTAAGCACTCGTTGGCATCTGCATGTGACCTGCAGTAGGCCACCGTTCAATTCCTTGAAGGGCCCACCCAGCTCTTTAACCTTCTCAGGATGCTGACTCTATGGGGCAGTCCAGTATTTCACCAAGTGCTAAATAAAAGTTCGCGTACTATCACTAACTAAATTATATGTGAAGTTCTTGATTTATATCGTAAAACATGCAACCTCCCAAATCGCATTTTTCTTCAGTCCTTGAGGGCTGGTGACATTTCAGGGGTGACCTGAGCCCGGCCACGCCTCATTTTCGTTCCTAATCTTGCTCAGGAGCGCGCATGGTTGACAGGAAAGCATGCCTTTGTCAATAAGCCTGTCATCGCTTTCAACGGGAACTTCTTGAGCCCTGTGCGAAAATACCAACACCAAAAATATTTTTTTTTAGAAAACTCGTAAAGAAAAGTCACAAGGTCTGGAGCTGCAGCCAGATTTCCTCTGCAAGGTGAGGTGTGGTCTGTCTATGCCTGGAACAGCCTGGGAGGGACGCACACACCCTCCCCCGGAGTGGAGAGCTTGACTGGCTGGGGGCCAAACAGCCAGACGCCAGGGCCTGGGCTCTCTGCTCTGGGAGGGGTCCCCTAGCCCGGCCATACAATGGTATTATCTCAGGCCAGCCACCGCTGCCGAAACCCTCGACGCTTCCTGTCTTTACAGTGCGAGGACACGCTGTCCGCTTTCCAGTCTTTCCCCGAGACACCGGCTAGCGCCTAGTCGCCAGACGAGCTGCGCTAATGTCGACGACTCCTTTTTTGTTGGGAATTCCACACGGGATGGGCACTTCTCCATTGTGTATCACTCCCCCGTGTCATGGTCAGCAGTCTGAGTCACATTTTGAAAAATATCCAAGTATTTCCCTGGGAGAGCCCTCTAGATCTATCGATTTATTCCAATGTGTATACTCTATATGTATGTAATAGAAGATATTCAATAGAAGAGTTTATTTCGAAGAAAACGCTCCTGAAATTAATCACAACTTGCTCAAGTTATTTGGGTCATTTTCTTTTGGGGTTTTATATAGCGCCAACCTGTTCCGGTTATGCATCGGAGCGCCTTACATGGAAGGGTGGAACACAGTAGGGGTTCTGCATGCGGATTGAAGGAGGATGGGCGGACTTTAAAACATGAGAAAATAACATCATTATGAACATGAACTATTGAACAGCAACATTTGAGGCACGTCACTGGAGTTTTGTGGCTGAAGAGATCTCCAAATTTCTGGGAAAAAAAGATATTCACATATTCAACATGATTAAAATGCAGACAGATACCCATAAACAAACTACGTAATTGCAAAGCCTCTCACAGTAGAGAAATAATATTAAAACTATTAATTTTGCCAAGGTTCAAAACCTTATTTTCATAATTTCCCAGATCCATTCTTCTAATGCATCTGACATTAATATTAGAAAAATGTACAAAGCAGTTACTGACTGTAATGACAGTAGAAATGTTGTCCCCAATTCTCAAAGCCATTTGATAACTTGAATTGAACCTTTACAAAGTACATTTTGTCTCTAGATATGATATGGTAAAAGATGTACTCCTGTCAATGGTTTCAGTACATCATTGTCCAGTGAGGAAATTGGAAGGAAACAGCCCCAAGGTGTATTCCGTTATAGAAGAAGGGGTGTTTCCATGAGAAAATATTTTAAAGTACGTTTGCAGTATCGCGAGCATTCAGGCCGGCTGAAACGTACCCCTGCCTTATTTAGGAAGTAAAAAGTGATGAATGAGCATCCATGAATCAATCTAAACCTCCGATAATTACTCTGTGCACATTGCACAGTTTTTGGCAACTCTGTGCTATCACAAAACTGGTCCAACCATATGCTAATCAGCCTCCCAATAGGAACAGTCAAGACTAAAGTGCTAAGTCACATCAGACGTCCCCCCCAGATGAGGATTCAAGCAACCTTAAACCAGTTTTGGCCTTGTTGGGCTTTGTGAGGTGGAGCATGTGTGCCAGTTCTGTTGAATCAGGCCAAAATGTGTGTGCATGAGAGCAACTTGGAATTCACAAAAATGTAAAAATAATCCAGGGAAAATGTAACTCTTGCATCTTCCCAGAATTTCTCATAGAATCGTATGAATTCCGACAAAATTCGAAATGTACTCCAAATGTAGAAGTACACCTTCTGGAGTACATTTCAAACTATTCATGAGCATAGATCTGTTTAGTTCAGATTTGTCAGCTTAAACCCTATAAGAATAACCAATTAAGATGCCCGACGAGTAGACCAAACAAGCATTGGCATAGCCAATAGGTCTCGCTTTTGGGACCTTATAAGTATTTAGTTATGCAGCACAATATCCTTGGTGCAACAACATCAACTGTTGCATGGCTAAACACTTATAAGGTGCCAAAGGCGAGACCTATTGGCTATGCCAATGCTTGTTTATTTTTCGAATGAGAAATAGGATTTGCTCTTGTAAATGTATGTTTCACGTAGGTGTGCAAATACATGTGTGAGTTGGGCCACAAAACAATAGTACCTGCTGCCTAATATGTTAATGCATTTCAGAAGTCTAAAGACTGAGTAACTAACATCACGAACAAAGGATTTATATTAGCTGAGCAACCGAAAAATTAAAAGGTAATGGGAACCAAGTGAAGAAGAAGAAGAAAAAAGAAAGAAAGAAACAAAGAAAGAACAAAAGAAAGAAATAAAGAAAGAAAGGGGACAGTCTGGCCTCAAACACAAAAAGAGAACGAAAGAATGGATTATAAAGGGCACGACAAAGAAGAAGAGATGCTATGGATGTGTTTAAATCAATTAAGGCATCCAAAGTTTGAATTGTTTCTCCACTCACAGTAACATTAAACGTGTGGCAAAGTGAGGTGAAAAATTATGGGTCTGAGTCACCAACATTTTTGGACACCCAAGTAGAATCTAAACCCTCAAAAATGTGCAATTGGTGTCAATAAAGTCCACATCCTGATTTACAACAAATAGATTTGTGTGATTTATCGGGAATTTAGATCGAGGAGAGTATGCCTTCTAGAAGCAGTGACTGAAATCACAGGCAACACACACAAACTGAAACTGGTACGTGACGTGAGTGGGTAATCACAAACGTTTAACAGCTAGTCTCCCCCGCCCACAGGAAATGCATGTACATACAACTACTGACGCAAAAGGCGGGACTGTGGGAAAGGGAAGGAAATACCGACATATTTCGTGAACATGAGGAGGTGGGTCTACACAAGAAAAATATTTTCATTTTTGAGAAAAAAAAATGACATTTACAAGTGCAGAAACACATTTCCATAGATTACACATATTTTGTTCCTAATGAAATGCATGCATGTAAATGTAATAACACAAAATCGATATTTCTGGCGACAGTTTGCAAAAGACCCAAGTCAAAAAGGTACCTGGGCTCCAGCTACTCTGTCAATCCACCAAGTTATGCACATTTCCTCTCAGGTCAACCCCGATTTACCGTTATTTGAAAGTCTTACTTTAGGAGTTCCAGCTGAGACCAATGCTTCCCACAATGCTTTTCAACAACAGTGACATGTCAGCTTAATGCAGGGATGTGGATTCCCTATTTTTTTCTTTAGACCTTAAGTAAACAGTTTGTCTAAGGTGGTTTGCTCCAAGTACCATTATTCCTTCGTGCACTGCATTCAGTGATTCTCAGAATTACTTGAACAATAACATTTAGGTGATTTGAACAGGAGGGAGGGGGGCACACTGCCTGCCCGACTGCATATGTTCTCCAAAGAATTCTGATAAATGCAGTCCTTAATAGTGTTCATACTCAAAGTCATTCAAGTGTTTGCCACCCAGTGTTGGCACACCAAGTGCTGGTTACCCCTAGATAAGCACTACATACTAATTGGCCTTTGCTGGCAAGGAGCAATCTATTAATTTGGGGATGCTTGGAATGCTGCTTTCAGTATGTCAGGTTCTGAACCAGTCCCAGCACATACGTGCATCCCCAGGTTTCAGCCACCAAACATCCTTTATTAATTTAAACAGTGGGGGAAAGGGGCGCACACTGTTAGCCTGCCTGCACCAGTCCTCCGAACGCATTCTGGTAAATGAAGTCCTCAATGCCGTTTATACTCAAAATCAGACAAGTGGTTGTCACCCTACCCAACATTCTTAGTATGTAAATTTATGTGTGGCTAACTTGAAATCTGGCATGGCTCTTGCTCAGTGCTCATTGTATACCGGAGATTCTGCTAAGAATCATACATTTCCCCTGAGACAGAAGTTAGAAAGGTTGGGCCCATTTCATTGTCAATTCTCACGCCAAATATCAAATAATCACCATGGAGTTCAATGGAGGTTATTCCTACGGTAACACCTGGGTCACTGGGGGGGCATGATGTATTCAGCTGTAAGGTGTGACTGCCAAAATAAAATCAAAGCCAAACCTACCAAGGGTGGGGTCTGAAAAGCAGGGTCAGTGAAAATCGGGTTATAATTAAACGGCCACAAGTCACATATATCTTTTTTAAGATGAAGGAAGCCGCGCAAAGAAGTCGATGAATGTAACACGAGATCAAGGGAGATAATGGTGAACCATTGTGGGGAAGATGTTAAAGACTACGAGAAAGGGACCTTTTATGTTTTGTAATCACTACGTTTGAAAAGCAGAAAAACAACTTTCGGTTGCCCTACTGGAAATGTTGAAGTCGTGTAAGCATTGTCACCGTAGCAGAACGACTTTTTCCGGCATTTGAAATGCTGCATACCACTTAAGACAAAAGAGAGTTCAGGAATCGAGTGGTGTGCTTTCCACGCGTGGCCTCAGAATGTGGTTTATCAGGTTATTGTAAGTAAAAGGATGTGGAAAAACGTGTCTATGATGTTCCGCCCCGATGGACCAGACAGCACAAAATACAAGCACACGCGCCTCGCGCTGCAGCAGGGGTAGGGGGGAAAGAGAAGGGGGCCTGTGCGATTCACTAAAGGGAGCGAGCGGCTGGCGCCGCGATAATTGATCACATATGGCGTCAGCCACTCGCTCCCGGAAGTGAATCTCCAGATGTGCACGCGTTGCCATTGAAGGCAATGGAACGCGTGCACGTTTTTGGCTGAAAAGCCGAAGTGATCGCTAAAGGTCTTTTTGCCTATGCAGCACATACGCGCTGCGTAGGCGAGACCTAAAAATGATGTGATATTCCTAATCACTGAGATGTTTCCCATTCTGCATCCCATCTGTCTTTAATTGATTATGCACAGTCTTGTAAGTGGAAACAAATTCTGGTTTAAGTCCCTTTAAATTATTTCAGTTACAAAATTAATTTTGAGCATATTCCTTTTCCAAATGAATATCGAAAGTAGTAAATTAATATACACTTCAATGGTGACAAAAGTAGATCACTGGAATGTCTCCATTCTGTTACCAAGGGTTGCACAAAATTTCACAATGGCCCATTAATTGTGTAATGTTGCAGAAATTGAACTTTATTATTATAAAATTCGAAGTTCCTAACTCGTTACTTCGTTTCCTGTACCCCTAGACCAATAGTGCAAATTGTACTCATGTAGAAAGTGGATGAAATTGACCTTTAGGTAGCATACCATAAAAGAGCAGAATCCTGTAATAGGCTTAGGAACATGACTCTCAAGCAGATCCTTACATCCTGCTGGACTCATTTAATGATAGTTGTCCTACTACTAAATCAACCTCTACCTACTCCTAGACATAAGAAGAATTTAGGCAATGGGTTCAAATTTAACAATTTTCTAAATTGAAGTGTGAGACATGCCAGCTGGGGAGGAAACAGAAGAAAAACCGACATCACACAACTTTCTATGTCCACAAAAGTTATGAAGAGCTGACCTATGTGTAGTCTGGTTCATATATTATAGTGTCAATTCATATATAACCTTCCTGGCCTGCAGCATTATTGATACCACAATACTCAACGTTTGGGCAGAGAACTGTAATCTGACAAGGCTACGTAATAATTCTGTTATACTGTTTGACCCAGTTGCACTCACATAAGACGGATGTGCTACGGGTCTTGTTCACAAAGCCTGTACCAGTCCACAGCAAAAAACCAACTGTCAATAACTGAACAGGCATGGAATAACTGAAGAGTTCTGCCTCACGCCGCTGGTCAATGGAGTGCTCTAATTTAGTCCACCGGTGCTGGTCCCAACTAGCTTCATACCACGACCACTTCCTGACATCTCATAATGACAATCTGATATAGGATGATAATAACAAAGGTTATCTCAGCAGATCTTATCGACATTTCTCACTACAACTGATGCCCGCTCAGGACCATAAACTTAAAACAAAGTATCTCAGAATGGACAACCTAGTGAGGTGACCAGCCAAGTGGACTGTGATCATAAAAAATACCATGAATAGACCAGCTGTGATGTTCAAAGCTGCCAGTTTAATGAAAATCCTAAACTATGAGCCTATCCCTTACACTTTTTAAATCATCACACTGCTAGGTGCTGCGTCCCATAACACGATAGCCTCATCTTGATGGCCATCACACACATGGAAACTTCCCACAGAGGATCAAAAACAAAGACAACACCCCTGAAACCACACACCTTATATGGTGTAGCATGTTGCCCCTGTAGGCAAGTGCTTCGGCACCCCATATAAGGTAGTAAGCACTATATAAATGTTGCAATACAATACAAGGCTCTATATTTAATGTTAGCTACTACCTATAGAGTTCAGATCAGAGAGGCCAAGGTATTTTACTATTGTGAGTGTATTAACAACACAGCTGCCCTCTAAAACAGTTTTTACATATCATAACTGTTCATCTAACACCATAGCTGATATATTAGCTTTGCGTCTTCAGCCCAGATCTCTGAAAATCTTTTAGCATATTTTAAAGTTCAAAATGCCAGGATCTTTACACATATCAATCATGAACATATTCCAACACTGCACATGCCTAATGAATCCTTTACATCTGCCAATCCTGGGTCATGCTTGGAGCAATCTGTTGCCAAAACAGAGCTTCATTTTTGAAAGACCACAGGCTGGCAGCCAACCTTTGCCAAATGATTTGTACATATCAGGAATCACGAAGCAACATAGTCCTTTTCAGCTTCGTGTGTTCAAGAATTATATCAAAACTTGGACGTCAGCCAGGGTAAACTCCCTGCTTAAGAAACCCTCTCTAAAATGTGACTACCTAAGCAACTTTCATCCAATTTTTCGCAAGTTTTCTTAGGAAAACTACCTGAAAACGTATTTTCCTCCTATTTACACAAATTGCTGAAAGGAATACGCTGTTTAATTATTTGCAGATGGTATTGGGGCTGGGCTGCGGCACAAAAGAGTGGTCCTGTAATTTCTGGGTGTTCTGCGTAGGCTGGTAGACAACAGTAGTGTCAGGGTTCTAATATTACTTGATCCCTACACAGCCTTTGATTACATAATTCGAGATGTCTTGATAAATACACTGTCTGAGGCAGCTTTCTCAGGCACTCTCCATAACTGGCTCAATTTGATTTTCGCTGCTGAGCAATTTAGAGTCCCTGCTCACTGCAGAGGCTAAGGGACTCAACTATGGTGTCCCACAAGGGTCGATATTGGCCCCTGCTCCACCCAGTCTATACACATGGCATGTCACCTTGTGGGAGACCAATTTTACAAATAGGCTGATGACACCCAGCTTCTGTTTGGGTCATCCATATGCCCTGCATCTGAGGAGGGGGCGTGAGAGTCTAACACCTTCACCTTCCGTCCTTCCATGACCTGGTGGAGGAGGTCCTGAAGCATTCTCGCCCCTGAAGACGTTTCCATATGGAAGCATGGGCCCTTTCCCTCTGCCAGTGAAAACAGTGCATAATCTAGGAATCTACAGAACTCTAACTTTACTGTGGACATCCAGCTTGTTGAAGCTGCCAACGTCAGTTTACTCCAGCCCAAGATTCTGAAAAGCATGTTTCCTTTTATTGAACAAGAGCTTCACAGCCCAGAGTTTAAACTCCTTGCCCACTCTCGTCTAGACTATGACACCTCTATCTAGCCAGCTGCCTCAGTATTGGTGCTGCACAATTTGCAATTGATGCAAATGAAGCAGTTATTTTAATTACCAGACATCTGAGACAGGCACACACCAACTCAATCCTCTGGTCTTTAAACTTGCCGGTTGAATTAAGGGCCTGTTTTCAACTATAAAGCTATTTACCCGAACACCACTGAATTTTGTGCTGCCAAATCTAAGTGGTCCACCCATGGAAACTCTCGTGTTTCACTCACCAAGCTGCCCTCTTTGTGCCCAAATCCAAAACGCTGGCTTATGGTAATAAGCTTTCCTGAGTGCAACTGCCAAATGCTCGAATTCTGTTGTACTATCCCTACAGATCCTAATCTGTTTAGATCCAGGAAATCCCCCAGCACTTGGCTCTCTGCTCAGCAATGCCTTATCTTTCTCCTCTGCTTGTGTTGTCTTAGACAATGATTGTTTGTATCTGCTTTTTGTTGTTTTTACGACAAATTGCAGTAATTATCACACTTTTCTGCAGCACCAAGATGATCTGCGGACATTATTTCTGCAAAGAAAATTACCATAACATATATCTGATGTGCGTTGAATAAACCTGACACATTTAAGAAACTCGCCTGTTCTATTCTATTTGGTAATTGCTGAACTCATAGTGTGTTTCTTTAATTTTAAAATCAAACTAAATTCAAGTATGCTAATGAATATTAAGTATTTTCTGAATTCTTGCAGTTACACTCAATTTTTATCTCTATCATATCTTTTCTTTTTTCTCGTTGTCTCTATTTCTATTGCTTTATCTCCCCCATCTTCCTTTCATCTATTTTTTGTTCTCTTTCTATCGCCCTCTGTCTCTTGTTTTTTCTCTTTCTCTGTACCCTCTATTTAACACCGTCTTTCTCTTGATCTCTATCTCTCTATTTTCCTCGCACTCTGTCCCTTTCTCTCACTATCTCTCTCTTGCTCAGTCTCTTTCTTTCGATCCTTCTTTCCATCTCTCCTTCTGCCTCTGTTTCTCCCAGTCCCTCACTTTCACTCCCTCTCTCTCGCGCTCTCTCTTTAGCTCTCTATCAGGTTAAACAGGGGGCATTGATCATCACTCCTTGACAACTGATGTTTGTGAAATTCAAGTATTTATTCATTGGTGGGGCTCGATGGGTGACTAGGTTCATAAAGGTTTTCTAGGAAAGACTAGCACTCTGAGCTATAGGTATTGGGTGGAATAATCTGGGCATATGTATGTTCAAAAGAGGAGGTGTGAGTGCCATGAGGCACGGTAGAGCCACAAGGCGCTTGTAGGTCACAGACGTTCTCGTCCTGGTTGTGTATGATCACCCCTTCGCCCCTTCGCCCCACGATTCTCTCTTTTACTTATTCTTGAAGTCGGTCTCTAATTCAGATGTCTCAGAATCCGGCCCATGCTATCCCAGCATTCAACAGAAGCAAAGTTTGGCTTATTAGCTTTCCTGCCTCTATGATCTTCTGCCAGTTGGCAGACGCTAACTATGGCTAACCTTCAACTGAAACTGCAAACATTTTAAGCCAAGAATGGGAAAGAGTGACAGGATGCATTATTTATTTGTTTACAGATGAAAATCAGTTAATATTAAATAGCGTCTCCTTCTAGCTTCCAATTAACTGCCTTGGAAACTGAAGATAAATCGGAGCGAATTCTTGTGTGGTGCAGTGGATGAAGGGCTAAATGTTCCATTTTTATTCGATGTTCTATTCCAAATCCAACCGTTATGGTTTATGGCCAGACCCCAGGATGCCCCAAGGCCAGTACCGGTGGATTGTTCTGTTCTATGGCTCACGCTTCTCCTTAATGCTGTGACATGGGTCCTTTCTTTAGCAATCTCCCTTCCACTTCTGCATAGTGTGCATGTTAACATGCAGCGTATTATTATTCTTGGCACTATGATTATTCAGCACTTGCTTTATTCCAGGACGAGGCAAGTCTACAATTGAAATACTGGTGGCCCCAGGCCTAACATAATTTGGGGCCCGTGCTCAGAATGTATTATCCATTTTCGGATCATTTTCTGCGTGGCGATTATGGTCTAACCATTGATAACCCTCTTCCATGGCCAGTCTACATCTGAGCGCAACAGTGGAGCAAACAATCTCGCTCTGGTTGACACCAGAAAAGCAGAAAGACTAGCACTAGCCTGAACAAGACTTCTGCATGTGGTACCATGGACTGGTGCCTCACCTTTTGGTTCTGTGCATATGGAAGGTACATTGTTTAGGTCTTGCATACTAGAAGGCGCATTCGCTGTCTATTGCAAGACATACTGTTAGCTTACAGTTGGCTTAGAGTCCACCTATTGCTTATCATTGGTTGAATGCATTGTAGCTCTCATTTCTTGCATTTTATTTGTTAGCTTATGTGGACTTTCCCTCATCTTCTTGTGTTTGTCCTTCTCCTGGAACATGCACACATTACTTGTGTCCTTCTACTGCTCATTTTCAGGCGCTCCTTTTTTCATTTTTTTTTAAAGTACTCCACAAGAGCGCATGTTTTCCAGCTGTCTCCTTAGGGTGCTTCTCCCCCCCGTGCTTCGTGTTGCGCTCTGTTGCCAGTGTGCTTCTCCCCCCCACCATTGCTCTGACCATTTACCTTTTCTCCCCTGCTCCAAGTTGCTCTCTCTCCCCTTTTGTTTGCTTCCCTCGCGCATCCTCTGTGTTGCTTCCCCCTCACTAATGGCCCATGTTCCATCCTCCTGTTCTCCTGTTGCTTTCCCCAACCCCATGTTCTGTGATTTCATCCTTCATATTTCTTTTGCCCCACTCTACCCCACATTTCTGTCTCACACCTGTGTTTTTCTCTTAGGCTAGACTCCCAGAGAAGCTTATAGATATTTGGATCTGCTTCTCAAGAGAGCAAATGCCCTGCAGGACATTTGGATCAACTTTGCCGGAGAACAAATTCTAAAGCTTCATTTCTAAAGTGATGCTGTGGCACCAAGACACCCGGGACCTACAACCACAGCCTGGGGCATCAAGTGGAGGAGGTCAGGCCCTCAGCCTTATTTCACTGAAGTGAACGACTCCTACCTCTGGCATGCAACACAAGCTGTGCTCCTGTCCTCCAAGATGCTGCAGAATGAGCGCCACAGAGGAACAATGCAGTCACTCTTTGTTGCTGCTTTACATTTGAATTCAAGGACTCCAAAGTCTTACATCACTATTTTTAGCTCTTATCTACGAGAAAGCTTTTAGGTGTCTGTAGGCAAAGGCCTATTTTGAACCACAGAGCTTTAAGTAGGTTGAAAATGTTGGGGAAGAGGTCTCTAAACGATGCATAGCCTAATTAATTAAGGGCATGGCTTAAGACATGTGAACTACAATCTGATGCTTTACACAGCATGCTGCCTGGCCAGCATTTAGGTGCCATACTAGTCTCCAAACTGGAATTAAAAGTCACCTTTTGATGTTATATTGACCATCTTACCCTAAACTCTTCTAGGGTGGGTTCTCTCGCTGCTTCTTTTTTGGAGTTTAATGCTGAATATTGCTTTGAGACGTTTTAGCATGAGGGTGAACCTCTTTTTGCGAAGCCCTTATACATTAAACTTCGCATGAGGATTCAACCCATCCATTCTTTTACAGCTGTGTGGAATCACGATGGCCCTGATTCCATTAGATCCAGCTCCTTCTGTCCCCGGGTGGTAGAAATGGGCGAGCATGTTGTGCTCTTTTGCCCAACATACCATGGGTTTAGAAAGAAGTGGATTTATTAGTCTGCCTTAACCTGGGTGAAAGGATCTATAAGATTGCATACAGAATACTAAAAAGCGATACTAGACAGGGTATCGTCTTCGCAGTCTCAAGGTTCCTGAGGTATATGTGAAGGCTTAGAAAGAAGAAGCTGCTTATCTGATGGTTTAGGGGGTTTCCCTGCTGCTATGTTTTAATTCCTTTTTACCTGTAATTTTTAAAAAACTTCTACCATTGGATTTTTATGAGATTTACTACATTGGAATTGTATTGTATATGCACTGTAAATTATATTTAGGTTATTTTGTTTTAACGTATTGTTTTCACATTTTATGGCCATTGAGCAAAAATAAAGATTTTTTGATGATGATGACATATTTGAATAACCCTATTAATTTAGAACAAATATAAAACTCTTAATATGTACATAATTAATTGAAACCAACAAATATATATAGGAAACATAAAAAATCAATTAAACTATTTTAATGATTACTAAAAAATGTAATATTTAATTATTGATAAAGAAAATGTTACTTATTACTTAATTAACTTCCCACATTATACTCATACAAACCTAGCAGCCCACACTTAAACTATAACTAAAATAAATAGGTGTAAAATAATTTGCATAATTGATAATCAATTAACTAATGAACACTTAATTATTTGTTAATTATTTATTGCATAACTAACATTCAACCCTAAACCACTACAAACCTAGCAATCCACAACTAAAATATAACTAAAATAAATAAGTGTAAAATAATAAGCATAATGGATAATCAATTAATTAATTATTAATTATTTGATAATTAGTTATTATTCAATTAATGTCCAACCCTATACCACTACAAAACTAGCAATCCACAACCAAAATATAATTATAATAAATCAGTATTACATAATGCACATAATTATCAACTAAATAATTAACAATCCATACATCTTTAATGGTTCATTAATTATTACTTAATTAAATTCCCATCCTATTTCCCTACAAACCCAATGGTCAATGCCTAAAATATAACTAAAATATAAAGTTATCACGCAATTAATATAATTAATAATACATTAAATAATTCTCAATGCATTAATAAATACTTTTTTGTCAAATATTACTTGATTAATGTTGCACCCTTTACACATACAAACCCAGCAATCTACACCTAAAAGATAACTAAAAAATATAATTTTTACACAATTAGAAAAAATTATTAATAATAAATTGATAATTGTTAAACAATTATTACTTAATTAACTTTCCTCCAAATACCCCTACAAACCTACTAGCCTGCACCTAAAATATAACAAAAAAACCTATTTTTTACACCATTGACATGAGTAATGGGCAATTAAATAATTATTAATAAATTATACATTTTAAATTGTTAACTAATTATTATCTAGTTAACGCCCCACCCATGCCCACACAAACATAGCAACCTGCACCTAAAATATAAGTATAATAATCAAACTTATCTAATATACATAATGAATATCCAATACACATACTTACTTAAACATTATTCATTAATTATTAATTAGTTAACTTACCACTCTCTTCCGCTACACCACTATGAATTAATATTAACAATTAAATAAAAAAAAGTGACATTTCTTAAAATGACAAACTACTTAAAAAAAATGATAACTATTATACAAACAATACCAACACATAAAATGTATATATAAACTGAAACACGTTAAATGAATTAAAAAACAATATTCTTTACAGCTATTTCCCTGAAAAGGATATTTATAACATCGATATTCTTAACAATGATGTTACTTACACGAAAAAATGATATTCTTAACAAGGATATTTCTGCATCACGATATTTTTGCATCACAATATTTTTTTCGATATTTCTGTCTCCCGATAATCACAACTCAATATTTTGTCCACATACTACCAATTTGTTCAGGTCCCCCCCAGTTTGTACCTTTACCCAATGCCAACTCCTGCCACAGAGCCTGCCAACTCCTGCCACATGGCCACCTTCTCCTCGCCACTGATGGTGTCTGAAGGCAGCCCATTTAGTTTCCTTTTAAACTTCAAGGTCTGTCTCCTCAGTGAATTTATGGTTTTTCTTGAGGGATTTGGTGGCATCTTGGAGGCCCTATATATGTCCTTCACCATTGTGATTTTTGTCACAATGTTATTAGTATGTTACTTTCCAGTTACCATAGTCATTTGCGAAGACCTGTAAAATCCATGCAGAAATTGTACACGTCTGTTAAATTTGGACTGTAATAGTTTTCTTTAATATAACTAATATACCTATTTTTCTAAGAAGTGGGCAAAACATTATTCATGCATGGTGTGTGATAAATCCCTAAAAATATTAATTATTTTTATTGTTATCATTTCTGCTAAGGAAGTTTCATTGATAAGTAGCTCTTTATGCCTTTTACCAAAATTTTACGCAAGTACAGTAATATTATGTCTAGCGTATGTAAAAAGACTTTTATTTTAAAAATAAGAAAATATACATTAAGGGGGAGATTATTATGTCGTGAGTAAAGCATTCCCACCGAATCTGTTCCGGAATACTTTCCTAACGACTCGGTTTGGGTGAGTTCTACCGAGCGATTTGGATGCATCAGGATGCATCCGGATACGATTTGGTCAGACGCCCATTTAATTCAATGGGAGTCTGTGTACCCAACGTGAACACAGGCTCCCATTAAAAAAAGGGGTGGGTGGGGAAAAGCATACGGCACCCCATGGTGCTCGCCACACTGTGCATGCATGGAAAGGGGGGACCCATGAGTAACCCCCTGCAACCAATTCGAAGGGACCCAGGTGAAGGGTAGCTTGCTACGGGCCCTCAAAGTCCGATTCCCATAGCCGTTTCGTCTTGTCAAAACTGAGTCGGTACAGCTGTCAGAATCGATCATCGTACTCGCTCATTCGGAAACCGTCCCCATTGAACCGCATGATTCGGCTCCGAATGAGTCTGACTGCCTGAATCACGTTCCGAATAGATTCGGTCAGCCCAAATGGTTTCTATGCATCGTACTTGGTCCTCCAGAAAGGTGGATGATTCGGTCGGAAACATAGGCTCTGAATCGGATTTGCTTTATCCAAATCCCGTTTGGGCATTTCCTAATGACATCATAATGGGCCCCAAAGTGGGCTTTGGGTCAGCACCTTTAAATGTTTGGCTTCTCTGGTTCATGACCTTCCAGCCATTGGCATAAAACATTGTCATTCACATCGTGTTTCAGCCCCCTGCAGTGTTTTAGACTCAGCAACATTCGATTCACTGTTTCGGGGTATCTTTCATGCTTGGACAAAATTTAAATTATGCCATGCAATTTTCTGAATTTCTCATAATTGCTTCACATCATGCAATTGCTAGTGTGAAATCTTAGGTGTGGTATGAAAAGTCATTAGATACCAGAAAAGCACTATTGCAGTGACGTCGTAATATTGGATAATTAGATGAACTTTTCATGAAATGTTTATAAAAGGTGGTGAAATATTATTAAATAAAATGTACAATTTTGCACAACCCTTGTATCCATCTGCCTCCAAGGGGATGCTTGAGGGACTTTTTTAGATCTGAATCATCACACTTTTTTCACATTCAATCAATTTTGTGAGACAGGCATTTTATTTATAAATCAATTCTTTTATCTTCACTGAGGCATCCATTTTTCAGGTGGTTTTCTAAGTGTGCAGCTGCTGAGCTCATGCACCAACTCCTTCAAAATGAGGCAGCCATATTAGAACAGTATTGTGCACAGTGGATCATTGTTTTAACGTTGCAAGTTGAGCTCATGTTTAGAATTAACTAGACAACCTTGGTTAAAGGTATTGTGCATACTTTATAATTGTTTAACTGTTACTCGATGACCACCACATTTAGAAAGTTCCACAGGGCAGCATTCTTCAGTATATTTTTACTGGGTGGCCCTTTCTCTGCATGCCATAAATCCCTTACCAGAGTTGCTTCAGGACACTGGAGCAGACATGCCAGTGAGTCTCCCCTCACTATCCTCCCACTGAACATGGGAAAGGTCAATGGGTGTGGCTTGCAAATCACAACACAAACCAGACCAATGGCCAGTGTTTGTTTACAGTTTCTGTGTAGTTTCAACAGCAAGTTCATAAGGTATTGTGGAGAATGGGATTGTAACAAACCATTTTTTGCTGTTAATCTATACAGGTGTTTTGGGATTTACATTCACTTGTCACAATCATCCTAAATTTGATTTCCAGTTTTTGTCTTCATTTTCTTTCAAACTATTGTTGAAGGTGTTTTTCCACATATAGACCATAATTACAAGAAGCCCAGTGTTTGGGCTCATATTTATCACACCTGATGTAATCAGACACCACTGGGTCTGAATTTATTTGGTGCCATATATAACAACCAATTATGAATTTGCCCCTGATAATGAGGAATAACATGTGGATTTTGGTGCTTAACGCATTGAAATCCGCATGTCCCAGTAACTAACCGAATTTGTTCTCCGGGACAAATTTCAGCAGATTTCAGAATCAATCATATCTTAGGTTTGACATATTTAGTAAGGGGAGAAGTAAAGTGTGAAGCTCTGCCCATCAACATACCAGATCATGTTAGTTTGCAATCTCAAGATGACAAGTGAATCATATACTGACAGTAGCAAAATTCAACCACAGTTGACGCCAATGAGCAAGGGTGTATAATATTACGAAAAGGTTGATACTTAAGCAATGGAAGCCAAAGAATAAAATAGAAACAATTTGATGGTTAATCAAAAAACAAAGCCAACTTTCTGGGAGCAAAACATTACATCTTGAGACCGAAAATCCATCAAAGGATTGGCTGCAACACAATCAGAACAACACAACGTTATGAGCACATCAACGAATGAACGGAACTCACGTGCACAAGGGCAGGACCAATAAGAAGTTCAGAGGGAATGAGAGTATACAAACAATATATTTGTAGATGAGTAAGAACAAGGGCAAGGAATACATGCACAGGAAGAAAATAAAAATGGATAAAATGCCAGGCAGATTAGAATGAGAGCACTAACAGAGGAGATAGACTTTATGAATGTGATTGCACAGTCAGATATAGGTGTTTCTCAAAGAAGATATTCTATAAAAGTGATCTGAAGATGGTCACAGAAGAGGTATTCCTTAAACGCATGGGCGGACCAGAGACTTGCTGACCTCACACTGCTGGTTTCTTGGGCCTTCAGAAAGAGATAACTTAAGAGTAAGATATCTGGCAATGCTGAGGTTTGAGGCTTTTAACTTGAGACTGGCAGTTCTCACACGGCATTGTGCCTGAATTGGAAGCCATTTAAGGTAATGGAGAGCAGAAGTGGTATGATCATATGTTTGGTGTGACAAACCTGGCAGTAGCATGCAGTGCCGGCTTTACCGCTGGTGGCGCCCAGTGCGACAATCATTTTTGCGCCCCACCAATGACCTCCTTCTCAGATACTCTCACTACCTCCGGACAAAAGTGCCCCTCATCTCTCCATTGCCACTCTCTCACATACATTTCATTTATTTTAAAGCATTGGTAAAGGCTGGCTTTACTAATAAGAATGTATACCTACCCAAACAAACCCTTTTTAGCAACACCAGGAATAGATAATGAAAGACTGGGGAAAAACATAACATCCTAACTAATTTAAGCAGTTTGCATGCAGCTCCTTGGTGACAGTTCGTAACAGTCACTGTTCTATATTAGGGTTGTATCTTATGAACTGCAGAGACAAAAGCAGTGATCCACTCAGCTAGCCACATAAGGTACAGACCTGTGGGCCCGATTCACAAAAGTAATCTGAGACAAAATCCTAACTTTACAACTAGGATTTTGTCTCATTCAAACTTAAGTTCATCTTAAATTTAATTTAAGACCAAAACTTAAGTTTAACTGAGACAAAATCCTAACTTTAGTACTCCTAAATGCCTTCTGTGAATACCGAAAGTCGTAAAGTTAGGATTTTGTCTAAGATTACTTTTGTGAATCGGGCCCTGTGATCTTTGCGGTACGCGTTATTTGCAGCAGGCATATTATCCCTCAGCGCTACTTTATGGCGAGTCTGGGCAATATTTACAACGGTGTGAGCCTGGAGAACAGATCAGAATGAGTCTGGCTGATAACCAGGGAAAAATGGTTCTGTGCACCTTCCAGAATAGAGTGAGTCCACGTGCTTTCCAGAATACAGAGAATCTAGACCAGGGGTCTCCAACCTTTATTGTAACAAGAGATACTTCAGTTCTAAGAAAATCACCCAGAGCTACTAACATTATTAATGTTGTAATAGCGACCACATCCAACAAGATTATGTTAGTGGCCACCCTATGCAAGATTATCAGCAGCGGTCACCTCAGTGCACCAGGCCAGGTTGTCAGCAGAAATGTAAAAAAGGCTTTGGCACTTCTGAGACTCTTTGCATAGTTAATAGATAATAATTACAGTGCCATGCACGTGGCACTGAGGTAATTATAATAATAGTAAGAAGTCCCACTAAAGCCACAACATTAATCACTCAAATATCAACTTTATAAAATATTTTGGAAATTCAATCATTTTTCTTCAAACATCAGTTTGAGTTCTGGAAAGAAAAATTTCGCCTCAAAAACATATTTCAATTTTGGTATAAATGTATTAATTCAGCCAAGTAAAGGCTTCTACTTTGGTAGGCCAGGCTGCACACAGGAGAGGTACATACAGTCACAGGAGAGCTACCATTAGCTCACAAGCTACTCGTTGGAGGAGCCTGCTGTCGACTATATTCAGGGCAGAATGGCATGATTGGTTTGAAGTGCTGGGCAAGTCTGTGCAAGGTAAATTCCTCATAGTGCACTTAGCAGGGGAAGAGCTGTGACATTAACTAGACTTTCTGAAGAGCTGATGGACTGCCTGTTATTGAGATCTAAGAATGGACTTTATCCAGAGCTGAGTGAGTTTGGGTAAAATTGTCAACTGGGTGAGTCTGGGACTATTCAAACCCTGTGTGTCTGAGCAACATAAAGCAGAGAACTAGTAAGTCTGAGCATTCTTTTTTATAGGTGGAGTCAGAATGGACCTTAATACATTATTTACTGTGATGCTACCAACCATGGTAATTTGAGACTAACAACAGACTAAAGGCTAAACCTTAATTCAAATCAATGGTGGAGTTTGGAATCTCCACGGCTGTGGCCCAGAGCAGACGGCCATTGTCCTCTTCTGAGATCTAATATGTGTGCTTATGCTACATGCCTGCTTTACTGCAGTGATGCAAGTCTGCTACTGGCCAGCCCATGCAGGGTGTCCATAATTTAGATCTACGGCCCCTGTCAGGAGACCTTGAGTTATACCTAGTGCCTCTCGTGTGGCAATCTCCTGCATCTATTTTGCCTCAAGTTTGCCCATTATGTCCCTTCCACTCTTTTCCACGCTGCCATTGTCCAATTTAAAATAATACTTTTTGGAAAATATCATTTAAAATTCTGAGTTGAAATGAGGAGGACGGCCTTGTCTGTTTTAGAGAAATGTCGCCACATTTTCTATACAAGTACTTTAACAATAGCACTCTATAAATCCATCTGTTAATCTCGTGCCATTATTCACCCAACATGTTACCCGCCATTTGTTTGTAACCTTAAAAATCGGTACCTGCCTCTCTTGCAGACTGACTTGTTATTGCTGTGTACACTTCAGATCAAATGACTCCCAAATCTCAATACATTCAAACAGATTGCTTGCTTAGAGCCTCTATGATTTTGATGAGAGGGCGCTAAAACACAAGAACAGTTACTATATCGAGGTCAGTAACGACCACCCATAAAAATATCACATCCACAATACCAATTATCACCATATCATCAAGGTAAGTATACATCTATGTACCTTAATGATATAGTTGCAATCGATATAGTGGGTGTGATATTTTAATCATGCAATATGTATCTAACCCTTACACACAAAGTGAGAGGGTAGGAAACCTAGTTTTAACCTTGTTGCCTATAGGTGTTCGATATTTATCAAATGTTGCTCCAGTACCACTGTTGCTACATGCAGATTGCATGTGTTTTACATTTTAAGGCTTTTGCAGTTGAAACCTTGCTGTCTAGGCCATGCATTGGATTTGTCCTTTGAGCTCTAAGTGAACATCGAAAAGAAACCAATGGTTTTTCAGTGATCATGAGTTTGGGTAGCAACACAATTGATAATTGTTTCAAGCCAATATTGTTGAATTTTCGAGTCAGATTGTGCGCTGAGACGAAATTCAGCCTTTATGGCATTGAATTGGAGGTGATTTTTTGCATTCATTTAATAATGCACAGCAGGAGCAGTTTGATGTTAGAGATGGAATCAGGGGAGCCTTGTAAAAGCTCACGTTTGTGTCCTTGAGTGATTCACCCAGTGGGTTGACGTAGTGATTGGAAAGGATGGGCACTAGAAGGGGGCTCCGTGAACCCCTCATTGCATAGGAGTGACATCGGAGAGGCCTTTACATATTTGTATTAGTTGAGTTCAATATGCAAAGAGTTATATTCCAGAATGGTTCCTTCTGAGCCTCTCTTGGTTTGAGGGCATTCAAAAGAAGTTGATGGTCTACAATGTGGAATGATGTTGCCATTTCATCCATTGGGTGAGTAAACTGGGGTGACCTTCAACTCTGCATAGGATTTGGTCGATAACCATTACTCTCTGTACTACAGCAAGCCTTGAAGGCAGAGGGACATATGTTGAGAATGTCATTTTCTTGGATCGGTTCTAAGTCTGAGATGACACGTTGTCAGTTGACCTTAGAGAGCACAAAGGTAGACCAGGGATGGGGCGGTACTCAACAACATTTAAGGGGTCAAGATTATGTTTTTCAAGGACGGGTTTGATGTGTATAGGTTTGAGGCATTGCAACAAAGCCACACTTTAAAGAGAGTTTTTGCTAGACAGGAGGGTTTGTGTCATCACAGGGGCAGCTGCCCACAAGGGGTTTGGTCATCACAGGAGCAGCTGCCCAGGAGGGATTTGGCCATCACAGGAGCACCTGCCAAGGAGGGATTGGGTCATCACAGGAGCAGCTATCTAGTAGGGATTGGGTTATCACAGGAGGAGATGCTTACGAGGGATTGGGTCATCACAGGAGCATACCTAGAAGGGATTGGGTCATCACAGCAGCAGCTGCACAGGAGGGTTTGGATCATCACAGCAGCAGCTGCCCAGGAGGGATTGGGTCATCACAGGAG
Organism: Triturus cristatus; assembly: GCF_964204655.1. Taxonomy (NCBI): domain Eukaryota; kingdom Metazoa; phylum Chordata; class Amphibia; order Caudata; family Salamandridae; genus Triturus; species Triturus cristatus. The sequence continues at coordinate 655,744,421 of NC_140587.1, read as the reverse complement.
CATACCCAGAAGGGATTTGGTCATCACAGGAGCAGCTACCCGGGAGGGATTGGGTCATCACAGGAGCAGCTGCCTTGGAGGGATTGGGTCATCACAGGATCAGCTACTCAGGAGGCATTGCTCATCACAGGAGCAGCTGCCCAGCAAGGATTCGGTCATCACAGGAGCAGCTGCACAGGAGGGTTTGGATCATCCCAGGAGCAGCTGCCCAGGAGGGATTCAGACGTGAGTCCCGTGCTCTCCATGCCACTGGAATCAAGGTATCCTGGCTGAAGAGGGGTGAAACCCCGAAACCAGTCCTAGGATGCTTGTTTCCGGTCCAAGGAGGACCTGGCTTGGCAGTTCGGGCTGGACTGTTCCCATGAGGCACAGGGTCAAGACTGATCTGCATATGGCCAGGTCTAAACTGGGGTGGCATGGTGAGCAAAAAAACGATGGATTTAGGCCCAGATCGCTGTACTGGGGTGAATGTATGACATTGTTCTGCATTCTGTCCATCAGTAGTTCTTTTTGCATTTTTCACCCCGAGTGGGACGGGTATGCTCAGACGTGAGTCCCGTGCTCTCCATGCCACTGGAATCAAGCTATCCTGGCTGAAGAGGGGTGAAACCCCGAAACCGGTCCTAGGATGCTTGTTTCCGGTCCAAGGAGGACCTGACTTGGCAGTTTGGGCTGGACTGTTCCCATGAGGCACAGGGTCAAGACTGATCTGCATATGGCCAGGTCTAAACTGGGGTGGCTTGGTGAGCAAACAAAACGATGTATTTAGGCCCAGATCTCTGTACTGGGGTGAATGTATGACATTGTTCTGCATTCTGTCCATCAATAGTTCTTTTTGCATTGGTTATCACAGGCGCAGCTATCCAGAAGGGATTGGTCATCACAGGAGCAGCTGTCCATGAGTGATTGGGTCATCACAGGAGCAGCTGCCCAGGATGGATTGTTCATCTCAGGAGCAGCTCACGCTCCCTCTAGTACAGCAGGTGCAACCAACACATAGCGTGTACCTGTAAAGTGAACATTTGTTTTTGCAGACTTATATAGCTCAAACTCGACCGGAAGGTATTGGAGCGCTTTACATGAGCACCGGTTACGTTACACAAGGACACGTTCATGCACAGAGAGTTTAAGTGATTTGCCCAGAATCACAGGATTTGGACGCGACCCCGAGGCTCGAACCTTGGTTTCCAGCACCAAAGTGGGCAGTCTAGCCGATGGACCACATCCTCTCCCCTATTACCCATACTACATCTTGGTGCTGACTAACAGATATTTATTGTACTCAGTAGTGTTCATGTTGTCAACCTCAGAAGGGTGAAAGACTGAGTGAATATACCTGGACTGGAACCTATGATCAGGTAAGACACAAAATGCTGGAATGGATGCCGTAGTCCAATAAATCACCAGACCTGACTCTGTAACTAAGTGGCCCATTCTGTGTAACTGCCTGCCACACAGAGCAAATCAGCTGAGCTTCATTTCAATGGCTTGGGCACTTTAGAAATCTCAGATGATACTCAGCTCCCATTCTGGTTATCACACAGGAGGCATCCAGGAATCAGGACTGACTAACATGCATGGCTGTCGCTTATGTTTGGCTGCTGTTTGTGGTGTCTGGATGCCTCCTTTGTAATAGTCCGTGAGAGATCTAGACATGTCTGAGAGGGACTCAGTTTTTGTCTCCTGATGTTTTCATCACTCACTACCATGTCCAACTATACTTCCAAATGCGTTCCCGCTTATGTTGTACAATCAGTAAACGATGTACAATTGAGATTGTTCTGTATGAGCGGCTGTAAGACAAAAACGTCTCACCACCATTCCGCCAAACACCCCATAGCCGTGTCCATGCAAGAGCTCGTCCATTTACTCTGTGTGGGAAACCTGCAGCTCAGTGATGGCTACCAATATATTTTACATCTTTAAATCCAACAGCTGTAGCAGCAAAAAAATCAATTGCTCATTAAAGTCAGACATTGTTAAGTTTTCAGTCTTGTCTAATATACCAGAATGAATGACTTGAGAAATCTAAGGATTTGAATAGTGTTTTGAGAAAAAAAAAAAACCTTAAGAGGAGAAAAGTATCCTTAAGCAACTTAGAGTGGAATGGCGTCCTTCACAGGATGATCATATAAATAAATAAATATAGTTGATGACTGTTAAACTAAAACTAGCAAGAATTATATATACAATTCACACTTGAAAGTCTTTTTAACTTCAAGACATATCTTAACCACTTGACTACCCTCCTGAGTTATGGTGTTTGAGGCTGCATTGTCTATTTTCCTTTTAAATATGCTTCATTCATTTTTTACAAGTAGGTACTTTTCTCAAATTATGAGAACTTTCTTGTACGTTCAAGCTGTTTTGAAACACCTGTTTCACACATAAGAAAACACTAGCATTATGTACTGCAACCAACTTCATTTTATTCTAAAAATACAGGTTTGGGTATTTCTTTGCTGTTTTCCGAAATTAAAATATTTGTGTTACTGTGAAAATGTGAAAACAAAATTCAGGGCCTAATTAGGGGACACATTTCTCAATCAAAGAAACAGAATGCCTTAACTGGTACAGTCGTACACGTACTACAAGCGAATACAGTGTAAAAATGCGTTAAAGGAAATATTCATTAAGAAGCTTCAAATATTTTATTTTTGTATCTGTGGAACATGAAGATGCGTGTGAAAGATTTATAGGTTCCGTTAAGAGGCAGCTCCGCTTTCAGCTTTTTCCCACCCAATCACGTTCATCATATTTTGAGAACATAATTAATTGGCCATTTCAAAGGGTTGCTTGAGGTTTGCAGGAAGTTTAAAAAGAATTAGCTCAAACAAAGACTTCCTGAAAATCAGGGACTATTTGATTCCTTGCCATGGAGCACTGTTGATCATCGTCTGACGCTGCACTTTCCCGGAGCCGCGGAAAGAGACAGCGTAATTTGACCTTACACGTCATGCGTGCCAAGCTTCCGTCAAGTCTATGGTGCCAAGCAGAAATGCGAAGTGTGCTGGAGGGCCGATGGAGCAGGGAAAAATACAAAAAATGTTGTACCCCCTTCGAAGTTAATGACCTCATAAATAATAAATAAATAAAAAATACTAACTGTTTGAATGCATGAAGTAATCAACAAATGCACCTTTAATTAGACACTACACGTGGTAAACTTACTGGCATTTGCAAAAATCTAATTTATTTACCAGTGTGAAATTAAATTAACATAGGTTTGTGATCCGTGTAGAAAAATAAAATTAGGTTGCATGTATTTTGTTTGTAGTAAAAAAAAATGGCTTTAAATTTCGCTTATGCTAGGTAACACCTAACACGGGTCATTAGAATGGTGGGTGGTAAACAGAAGGGCTTATTTTCTATGTCTAATTTCTGCTATGTTGTTTTTATATTAGTTCCGTTCGGGCCTGCTAGGCCTCGCTTGGAAAATGGCCGCTGCCGAGAGATGTGACTGTACGCAAGAACGAAAATGGCCACCGCGCATGAGCAGACTGGAAATTTTAGTCACAAGCGTGTGGCCTATGCCTGGAGTGAGAGATGTCAAGGTCGAGCTTACCTAGGACAAGAGCTGTGCCAACTATCCCTGTGTGAATGCATGGGAACGGATGAGAGACTCGAACTGCAGAAGATGATCTTATTCATCATTGTTTGGAATTGTTGCAAATATTTGAACAAAGTAAAATATCGGAACTTGACAAGTCACGAGAACTGTGCAAAAATGTGTTTTTTACAGAACCGGTTTAGGCAAGGAGGACAATGAGGTGACCATCACCACCCCTCCAATGGACCAATCAAAATGAACGCAGCCCCTAAAAAGTTTCAATTTCGGGTATAGCAACTTAGCGAAAGGGTATAAAAAGTGGTGCTTATAATAACGTTGTGGGCACTTGCTTATTCTACTATTCAGCACAGCATGCTGTCTGTTGAGACGATTTTCTTCCTGATGCTGAAAAGACTTTGACAAATTTGAACTTCGAACTTTGATGGGGAAAAGGAACGACACCGTCGCGGGATTCTATCCTGGGAGGGAATACGTCCGAGGAGGTTAGAGGGACAGTCAGTCAGTTTGGGAACCTATTCTGTGATCTGCAGTTCATGCTATGGTGAACCATTCTCGTCATCGCCCTAGGGCCAAGGGTAATGAGTATTTTCCGTTTCTATTTCAATCTTTACTGAAATGCTTATAAAATTAATGTCTATAATTTTGTCTAATAAAACGTACTTGATCAATATATTCAATGAATCTAGATAAAGAAATTTCATGCTAACTCAAACTGAGTCTGTGGTTACTAGAATTAAAGTTCTGATCCATAAAAGTTAAAGGTTTTAATTGTGATTGAGCTGGACTTACTCGCCATCAACTGATTCCTACTAGTTGGCCCATCGACCCAAAATTAGCGGAGTATCTTGATGTTTAAAACTGAAAATTCTACAGTCAAATGTATATAATGTACATAGTGATTATTAGGGAAAATTCTTATCAAGGTACCCCGTATGTCTTGCAGCTCGCCAGCTTATCACTGATCCAGAAAACTGAGTGAATGTGTTTTTCCGGTGTTATGGGCCCCGCCGATGAATAAGTGGTGTAAGGGTTTTTCTGGATTGGTGTCGTTTGTAAAGGTTTTACTATAGCCGTGCTGCATCAGGGCCTAGATGTAAAATTAACGGACCTAGCAGAGGCGCAACTAGAGCCACATTTCAGGAGGGGGGGTGTCTACTAAATATTTCAGGGGGCGGGGGACTGATTCTTTCAGCAATAGGCAGAGTGGAGATGCAGGGGCTCTAAGAAGAGGTGAATAACAACAAAGACTCGTTAACAAGTAAATGGTCTTTTAAAGACCTGTGAAGTACACGGGTGTGGCTGTGTGTGTGCCCGGGAAGCTGTCTCTGCCGGGCTGACACACACAACGGGGGAGGGCTTAAGCCTTTTGAGCCCAATGGGCTTTGCAGGCCTGGTACCTAGACTTCAGTTGCTCGGAGTAAGACTGCAAAAATCACGTAATATATGAGACAATTCAAAATCATAGCTATCAAAGAAATATAACAAATGATCTCTCAAAAGGGATTTACTTCAGCGAAGAATTCTCGAACACGTTAAAAACAACAGATAACAACAGAGAATGGTATCAGCATTGAATGTGCTATAGGTTCAGTCTCGACCTCTGTAGCAGTTTACAGTGGAATGGCGTCCTTTATAGGAGTATCAAATAAATATAAAATATTGTTAAGAAAAATCATGTTTTTGTACCCACTAATGGTTTATTGACATTTTTCTGTTAATCTTCAGTAATGCACATGGTTAACAAAACATAAGGCCACAGTATGTAAAACATAAAGGGCCAGATACACATAGCTTTTTACATCAAATAATTTGTACCACTGTGTGTAATATACATGCTTGAAACATGCACAGTGTATGCAATTACCTGTACATGCCTGTAAGTGACAATTCAGCTTGTAGTGTACGTGCCTCATTTGCAGACCCATCAATTTTTCTTTTGAACTTACATTAGCAGAGTGTGCATTAACTAGAGAGTGCCATAGAAGTGACCATGAAATTGGCAGTTCAAGTGCATTTCTATGCTAGCCATCTTCAGCAAAACCGACAACCCTTATTTGTTTGTCCACTTAGGCCACCAATTCAAGAACACTGGTCAATCTGAGTGAATACTTGTAGCTGCCCAATATAGACTTCGAGCCCAATGTAGTGGGCTCTACCGGACATTAAAGACCCGCTCTAGCTTTCATCAAGGGAGCAGGCCTTCAATGGCAGGTGGAACCCGCTAAGGAGGCCTTTAAGGCGATTAGAACATTATGCCCCTTTAGGGCAGAATGTTCTAATTTGCAAAACAAAGGTCTGTTGGAACCCGAGGGGGCTGAAATCTCCTTGGGCGCCGTGTGAACAAACAATGGAATGTTGCTGCTCTGGCCTTCTACCAGCTATCAGAATCCCAGAGCACTCCATGGTCTTCAATGAAACACTCAACATTCCAATGTTCTAATAATAGATCAGCCATAGCATCCTCAAGCTCCACTCAGACGAAATGGAGATCCTTGTGGTCAAAAAAGATTATTTATTGGAATCTAGAGTCAAAGATCTGGGTGCCATCTTAGATCATTCACTTTCCCTTATCCAACTAATCTGGGATGTATCCAAATATTGTTCTTACCAACTACAGTTTGTTAATAAAATCTTCCCCTTCCTGCCAAAAGAATAAAACAGTATTCTTGTGGATTGTTGGGTCTTAACTCCTTAGGGTTACAGTAATGCCTTTTAGCAGAGCCAGAGTATGCTGTTGGTATGCTTCGACCTATCAACAGTTTTGCAGTTCCATTCGTAATTCATTCAACTAAGAAAATGCTATCATGTCACCAGTTCTCTGAAACCTCAACACTGGCTACCGGCTTGCCAATGCATCCTCTTCAAGGGCTTCTGATTAGTGTGCACAGCACCCTCTCCCTTCAGGACAGCCACTACCTATAGATCTCCAGGAGATCTCTCATGCTTTCGTTATTATTAAGGTTCTTTTTCAAAGACAGGCTTGTTATGGTGTAGTCAATTTATGGTCCATGGCCCTAAGCAATGATTTAGCACGAGATAAGCCATCTCAGAAAATCATCTGACATAAATATTGTGTACAAAAATATCACTCCATTGGAGGTAGTACAAGAAAACTTACACCCAATGGGACAGTATTTTCAATGATATTTAAGGCATAATATGTATGTCAGCATAAGGTATTCTGGCTTACAACCACTGGAGTGCTTTGCCTCACCATCTTCAGCAGACAACAGAGCACCTTGCCTTCAGGAAGACTCTTAAAACAGTTCTGATAGACTTCCATACACTCAACTCTCATTCGGCCCCATGGTCTTAGATCTCTTGCTCAGTGTGTCTGTTCTTTAGGACACTGTTACCAGCTGCTTTAGTGCCATGCTTTACAAGTATTTCTGTAGCATTTCATATCATATCAAGAATCAAAGTGGTAACCTGGTAAACATTTCCATACAATGACCAATGCCTTTCTCACACTTACCTGCACCTTTACCATGAACTGATTCAGCGACGAGTAATACACAATGTGCACCAATGTGCACATGTTCGGTGTTGGGACACAATGGTTAGTAAAAAATAAAATTGATATGGCAATATTTTGTCAGAAATATCATGATGTTGAAGATATAAAAGGCAGGAATATCGAAAGTAGAAATATCGTTTTAAGTTTTATTTTTAATATCATACTAAAAATTAATGATTTTAAAAGTATAGTTGTAGGTAATATTGTTTATATATGTAATTTGTTGTAGTGTGCTTGGTTCTATAAGTTTATTAATTTGGTATTTGTATATTTGGTAAGATAATTTATTAATTATGAAATTGTTGTACTTCTCTAGACTACAGCTGTTCTGCAATGCAGCAAGAATTGGACCACTTAGAGCTACATCCGAACAATACCGTTTATTAAGCACTGACCAAAAGGAAAATGTAATGCTGTTGAATACATACGGTTCTACTATTGTAACCACAGCGGCCTTTCTAAATCAGACTGTATTGCGGAATCTGATGTACCTAATACACATGTCTATTTCTTAATGGATGTTAATTGTTAAAGGAAAAAACCTAATAAAATGAGTTATAAAAAAAAAATGAAATTGTTGTACTTGGTCCTTTTTAGTTGTATTATTGTCTAAGAAGAAATAATTTTTCAGTGTAAATTTAATGATGATTATTTTAATGATATGCAAGTTAATATTGTTAATATTAACATTTATTTTGTTACATTAATAATTTTTTATACATAATAATTTCTAAATAATCAGACGATATTCATTATATTAAATGACACATATTGGCAATATTTAAAGTGCAAAAAATTAAACTTTAAAATATATTAAAAGTAAACTTAATAAAGTAAAATATTGTCATATATTTTTAATTTAAATGTTTTCATTTCATAATTTTTGTGAAACAAATTATCAAAATAAACATATTTTTAAGTTTTCTTACATTGAAAATGATAATGAAACTCTAAAAATAGGGGTGCGATCAACCAAGATGGCCAACTAGTTGCCTTTCACAAAGCTCCTGGTGACATCCAATGAAATCCTAAATTACCCACCCTACCTAGAACCCATTTCCCCCATTTCAGCCTGCATTATGCGGGGGAACAACGGGGGCACCCCTGTTTGAAGAAAACGTGTACCTGTGGTGCTATTGTCATCTCCTGTGGCCTGTGCTGGCTATACCGCATGGTTTCAAGCGCCCCAGGGAAAGATCCTGCCGAGCTGCAAACAGGGGCCTTCCCCTAGAACTGGGTGATGGTCCCTTGACTGGACGGGTGCTTGGGCAGGGCTCCGATGCTGACTAGTGCTGAGAAATAAGATTTGTGTCGGCCACCGGCCTGACAGAGATGGCTGGGCCGCCGGTCGTAACCAGCATGAACCTACTGCACAGTAAACTGCAGCCTACCTGCTCTGGTGCTGAGGGAGATGACATGATGTAGACCAGGCTATTGTGCAGAGAAATCCAAGCAGGGACGCTGCATATGAGCACGGTCGCCCTCCGGGGACCAGTTGCTGGCCTGGACACCTGCGATCTGACTTGGTAAGAAAGCACGGAGCGATGTTGGATGAGGGTCGGCAAGACTCCTCTGAGCCAGCTGCTCTGTTATTCAATGGGTGTGTCCTATGATTGGTACTGCAGATGGAGGGAATCATTCGCCAGGGGCTGCCTGCAGCCCCTATTGATGTAAGGCGGGACTGCGGCATTCAAACGCCTGTTAAAGAGGGCAGATGCGCCACCCACTCTGCCTGTTTACTTGCCTGGGATATCCTGGAGGCAGAGGGGCCACATCACTCGCAACACCAAGAGGCCGATGCCTGGGGACCTGACTGCTCTGAGGCTTCAGGTGCTCACTGTCTGGGATGGACACTCAGGTGAGGGCCACCCACTAAAACCAAATAAGGTCCTCTGTCCCCTGCGTGCTATCCTTTCCTACTTCTGGTGTCCAAACACCTTTATTGTATTGGAGGTGTGGTGGAGTGAGAGGGCCCAAAGAGCCTGACTGGTGCCTTGTGCTGTCCACCATATTCCTTGACTTTAGAGATGAGGTGGACCCAATGACCTTGCTTGTGGTATCCCCCCTTACAAAACAGAGGCAGAGGTGCTATCTGGGAACAGGTTCTGAGTCTCTGCTGGATGTGGTAGAAGAAGCCCCTGGCACCACTGTGGGGGCAACATTGACTTTGTATCTTGACCTCCTGGGGTGGTAGACTATTATGCCAAAGTCTGTTGGATAGTTGCGTGCCGATGGCGGAGGTCTATAGGCTCGGTTGCTACAAACATGATGAACGACAAAGCGGTGTGTCCCGGCCAGTCGAACAAAATTGTTAATTATACCCAGATCGTGCTGACAAGTGAGCTTTCTAAAGAGGGGTTGCCTAAAGATAAAGAGACCAGTCTCAGTGATATTCCAGACCAAACCCCATTGCTGTCTGATGTGATGGCGGTCATTAATGACTTCCGCACTGAACTAGCTACTAAGATTGACTTGGTGGCCATAAATGTTAACCTCTTTCGAATGGATCTCTGGAAATTGGAAGACCGGGTCACAGTTATGGAAGATAATGTGGGTGTACAGCAACCAAAAATTTCTGTGTTATGAGAGACAGTGTTATTGCTACAGAAGCTCATGGTGCGCATGGAGGAACACATACAAGATTTAGAGGGAAGATCAAGGAAAAATAATCTCCAATTTTTAGGATTTCCAGAGGGTCAATCGCGCAACTGTTTTTAGATGAATGGATCACAATTACCCTGCTCCCTCGGAGGCTCTCCAAATTCTTTATAGTAGAGAGAGGCCACTAGGCGCTGGTCCCCCGCCTCGACCGGGCATGCCACCACAAGCCCTTAATAGCATGTCTGTTTAACTTTAGGGACAGGGATGCCATACTGCAACAGGTCCGTGTCCATGGCCCCCTTCAGTTTTAGGGGCATCCAATATCAATTTTCCTAGACTACATCCAAAAGGTTACAAAACCAAACAAAAACATTTCTAGAGATCAAGAAATGCCTGTTAGGCCTATACTTAAGATATAGTTTGATGTTTCCTGTGAAACTGAGGGTGGTCCACAAGGGAAAAGTCCCCTTCTTTGTGAATGGCTTGACATGCTGCCCAGTGGATCAAGCCAAGAGACGGTGCACGAAGATGTGACTGGCACGAAAACACTGAAACATTCAGCCCGGCTGAAAAAAATTAAACAAAAGAACAATGGACCATGACAGCTCCAATCTGACAAGAATAATTGTGGTCTGTCCAGATGGAACCCTCCTGGATATAGTTGTCGGGTTTCCAGGGTTCGTTTCCGCGCTGTCGGAGTAACCGGGGCACATGTGGTGGCAGCACCATCGTGGGTCACTCCTAGCCGACATTCATGAAACTATGAGCACGATCCTGCTGAGAGGGGCCCAGAAGGTCAGTTGCAGTATGACTGCAAAGATGCTCCCACTGGCCTGGACATCCCTGAAACTGTTGGTACACAATTGTTTAGGGGGTGTTGACATCATATAATTGTTGTCTTCTTTATTGTTTTAATAATGATATCATTACAGATTGAATATAATATTGAGTAACTGTATACAGAATGTTCTTAACAGCCAGCAGGAGCAATAGGGAAGAAAAGGGGTCTGAGCACAAGAGGGGCTGCTTGAGTGCTGCGGCCTTGTGACAACCACTGGACTCCAGCCTCTAGCACAGCTTGAAGTTTTCTGCACTGAGAGACTTGTATTGATTATTTTCTAAACATACGGGTTTTGTGCGGAAGATGCAAGTTTACGACCTGCCTAGGGTTGGACGGATTAGTTAGCACTACTGCCCAAGAGGTTTAGGTGTTTGGTGGGGAGTTTTATTTTAATGGTTTCACCAGTTTGGGGACTTAATCACTGCTCTCATATGTTGACGATCTTGTATTTATCCCTGCGGTGCCGTATCGGATTGAGGTGCGCTGACCCATTCTGGAGGTAGGAGTGGTTGTTTTAATTTATGACATGGAATGTCACGGGCCTGGCCCAATTAGAGAAACACCATAGAGTGCATGCCTATCTGAAACTCTATCATGTCTCTATTACCATTTTGCAATAAATGCATGTTTGGGAGGACTGCATCCACAGTCTCCGGAAGAGATAGAGGGGGCAACTGTATGCCACCTAATACTCTGGATATGCATGTGGAGTTATGATATCATTGTCCCTGGGGGTTCCCTTCCACCATAAAGGACAGGCGATTGATCCAGAGGGGCACTATGTGATCCTGTGTGGTACCCTAGACGGGTGTGAGATGTGCCTGGTAAATGTTTATGCCCCTAAAAAGGATTGTGCAGTTGACTATCAGGGAGTAAGAGCAGCTGCAACGCCATACCTGACGGCTGTCATGGCAGGTTATTGTAACGTGTCGTTAATGGGTTACTTGACCGCACACCACCGAAAACTCACACCAAGCCAAACATGACAAACACGCTAGCCGACATGATGCAGCACCTGGGCCTGATAGACCTTTGGAGAAACGACACCCTCTGGAATGAACTCCTGCTACACCACTGCGGCCAGGACATATAGCCAACTAGATTATTGTTTTTGACATCTAACCTGGCAAAAGATGTAAAGGAAATCTCATACCTAGCCGGCTATTTGACTGATCATTCCTCAGTACTGATGATCTTGGGCAAAGGGCATAGCTGTTCTGCGATCTGCTTTGGCGACTCAGGGCTGAAGCTCTCATGGACCCCCCCATTTGAGGTGGAATTGAGGGAGGCATTATCTCACTACCTTTTTGATAACTGGGGAAGCGGGAAAAGGAGGGTCCTCAACTGGGAGGTAATGAAGGGAGTCATTAGAGACATATGTCTCAAGACCTTCTATGGTGTTAAAATGCATCTAGAGCAAGACCTGAGACACGGGAGTCACCGCTGGCCGAGCTCAACTATCTAAACTTGAGGAATAGAGACAAATGCATAGAGACCTATTAGATGACTGGCATAGGCTGGAGAAACACACATATATGGTGCACCACCAGAGGTTACACATGGAGGGAGACAAAATGAGAGCAATGCTAGTGCATTTGACAAACAACAGGAGGGTTGTGAACCGGTGCTGCTGCTCTGGAACATTACTGGAACCCTAGTCAACTCCCAGATGGCCATCAATGATGATTCCAGGCCCACCTTAGTGCAACACACACTGCACGGGGGAATGACACAGGTGACCATTGGGGTGCCCTCCAGGATGAAATTCACCTTCCACATTTTCCTGATGCCAACATAACCTCGCTAGGTGGACCCAGTACTCAAGAAGAGATCCTGTTTTTGTATACTTCCAACAAGCGCTTGATTCAGTAAATTAGAAATACATCTGGCAGGTACTTGTTAAAATGTGGCTTGGCCTACACTACATAACCTGGATCAAACTACTCTACACGGATCCGGGAGCCAGAGTACGCCTGAGGGAATCATCTTCAGTAAATTCCAACTATACCGGGGCGCACACCAAGGCTGTCCCCTGCCACCTCTTCTCTTTGCACTGGCCATGGAGCCTCTGGCAGTGTTAACACGACATACACTGGGATCCTGGGGGATTGACGTGAGTGATGCCACCCACGCGATATCCTTACATGCGGATGAAGCCTTAGTGTTTCTAAAAAGCCCAGAATATTTAGTTCCCATACTTGTGAACATCCTACAAATGTTTGGTAAATCCACTGGCCTGTATCTTAACATAAAAAAGTCCCAGCTCTTCACATTGGGATGTTTGGCTGGTGCTTCCACTGCAGCTCTTTCACGGATGGGACTTCCATGGGGAACGGAAGGGATACGCTGTTTGGGGATTAGTTTAGCCTACACAGAACAAATGTTTTTTGAGCTTTGGAAGGTCTCCAAGCTTCTGTTCGATTCTGGAGGGACCTCCACCTATCTCTTGATGGGCAGGGCTGAGGCACGTTCTACGACACACCACAGCATTGCTTTATCAAACTGTACCAACTTATTGTAGATCTCCTGTGGGAACAGAAAATGAAATGCATCAGATTAGAGATACCTAATATAGAATTTTATTACATGGCTGCACACTTACAACACACTATCCACTGGCTAGTCCCAGCAGACAATTGAGAAAAGAAGTTGTAAGTGGCTCCCAGGGGGGCAACTGCTTCCCATTGTACTTATGAGTGGCACGCGGGTCCTACGAGATATGCCTTTTATAGTAAGACAGTTATACCGAGTATGGGAAATAACGCTCAAAAGAGTAATACAGCACGCCCATATGCGAGGGATATGCTGATCTGAAACTGTTCGCACAAACTGCGACAGTAATGTAAATGCAGAAGTGGAAATACAGAGGTTGTGACGTACTCAGAGATTTATACCTTGGGGGCCACTTTATAGCCCAAGATGACACGATGGACCCCTTTGCACTTGATATGGGACAATATTTACAATATGTAAAGATTTCCACAACAGCACAGTAGATATGGCTTTGTTTCCCAGAGGAGCCAGAACCCTCACAAAAGTTATTATCACTCCTATCATGGGTGGGAGGGTGCAGATTGATTTCACAGCTCTACCAGGCACTAAGAATGGACTTCCCGAAAATAATACTGAAAGCCCACAACAAATGGGAGGGGGCCTTGGGAGAGCCCCAGTCCACTCAGACATGGGAAAAAGTCCATGCAGGAGTACAGATGGTCAGCCCAAATGCACAGTTTAAATTAATTCACTATAACGACACACACCAGGCATATCGCTCCCATAAAATCTTACATACTATTTATACTACACAGTCGGCCAGATGTCCCCGGTGCAGGCACCCTGTGGCAGATTCTATACGTGTGGTATGGCACTAGCCTTCGCTTGATACTGGACTGATATAGTAGCAAATCTTAATAGGGCCACTGGGTGGGACATAGTGCTCACATCCCATATCATCCTGTTGGGCTTGATTCCAACTCCAAACAACAAGAAACTGAGTTGGAAATTTCTGGTATTGGGGCTCCTGCTTGCAAAACACCACATCACCATAAAATGGCTGGGGGCCACTCCCCCAAGATACTCAGACTGGCTTGGAGATATGTCAGAATAGGCAGTGGCGGGAGAGGTGCGGATGAAAAATGTTAGGCGGGATGAAAAAGTGATGGGCGATCTGACTGCATGGGCGGCAATGCTGGCTGACCTACATGACACCCCAGACCATGGTGTGAGTATGGAGGAGCCGATAAGCATGGACTTAAGGATCTAATCTAGAATGTGTCAGCTTTTGGGCAAGTAGAGAATGATGGCCACCTAGAGGATCGACTGGAGTTACATATAGTGGAAACTGAAGAATGGAAGTGTGTAGGAGATTTACATGGGACATAGGCTCTTCTAGTGTAGGAGCTGTGCACTCTGCTCGAAGTCTTTGGCAGAGACCATCTAGGTTCAGCATGTTCTATTTTATTTCCATCTCAATGGGGCAGGATAATATTATGGACAGACAAGAGCAGCAAGGGGGGGAAGTTAGGGAACTGTTACTATCATTATATTCTTTCTGAATCCAATTTATGATGAAAAGACGATTTTTCAAAGTGTTATATTTGTTCTGTGACAACCAATAAAAAATATATAAAAAATTGTAAAAATATTTTTTGTTCATTTAAAAAAAAAAAAAAGATTGTATATGCTTTTTCAAATTTATGATTGTTAATTTTGGATTAGGATTTTTGATTTTTATTTTATGTTCATAGGTTAGGAATGGTACTAAATATTTCAAAAATATATTAAGTTGTAATAGTGATAAAAATATTCTTTAATATGTTAATGTTTAATATGAATATATGGGTTTGTAGTTTTGGTTAGTATTTTTTGTTTAGTTATTGTTACTTTATTTTGTAGGTCAAAAATGATGTGCGAGTATGGAGCATTGACTCTTTATATAACATTTGCAGTGTGTAGCACCTTGCATAAAATGTTTCAGATCATAGTGGGAATAGTAAATTTCATCCCTTTAGTGTCCAGCACCTTCCCACATTGGCTTAGATTGGAGTGGGAATAGTTAATGTCACCCCTGTGGTGTCCAACACCTCCCCAAATTGGTATATATTTGAGTAGGAATAGTAAAGCCCCTTTAGTGTTCATGAGCTTCCCCCAATTGGGTTAGATTGGAGTGGGAATAGTAAATGTCACCCGTATAGTGTCCAACACATTCTTAAAAATGGTTTATGTCAGAGTGTGATTATTTAATTTTATAATTTTAGTATGAAATCCTTTGTTTAAATTGCATTTGTATGTAGTATAAATTGTTTATTTAATTAGAACTGTTAATGTTTAGAAATATAATAAAAATATAGTTAGTTGTATGTTTTTAATAAATAATATCAATTACATAATTTATAGACTAAAGACATGTAACACATTTTTCTTACTTCATTTATGTTTTTAAAGTTTATTTAATGTATATTGTTACATTTTTCAACATATATATTTTGATTTAAAATAAACTTTTTTTATAGATAAAAGAAACATTTGCAATACATTTTGTTATTGTATTAAAATGTAAATCATAGTTAAATAGTATTGTATGTTGTACATTTTTCACTTTTCCTTTGTTTAACATTATTTGAACATTTGTTATATTGTTTTATAGACACATTTATATCCAGAAAACAAGAATGAACATGAAAAACAGGAAGCTCCTAGATTGATTCTGACATTCAGCAAAGAATCCTACAAAATAAGACAAATCGTCCAAAAATACTGGCCACTTCTACAACAAGACCAAGATCTAGTCAAAATTATTGGAACAAAACCATTAATTACTTGCAGGAAGGCACCCTCTATCAAAGATACAATAATTCAGAGCCATTTCCAAACAAGAAAAAAAAAAAGGAAAGAACTGGCTAGAAAAACAACAAGATGGTTTCAAAAGATGCAATAACTGCAAAGCTTGCAAAATCGGGGTCAATAAGAAAACCATAAAAGACCCCGAAGGAAAAAACATCAACATCAATCAAAAAATAACGTGCACAACGAAATTTGTAGTTTATGTCATCCAATGCAATTGTGGTATGATGTATATAGGCAGCACCATCTGCATGTTGAAAAAACGCATCTTGGAACACATCAGAGCAGTGAAAAATAAAGATCAGACTTATGCAACTGCCAAACATCTACTTATATGCCAGGAAGGTAATTGGCGAAACATGACCTTCTTTGGAATTGACAAAATAGAAAACAATGAAAGGATGGGTGACCGAAAAAAGAAACTCCGACAGCTTGAATCCAAGTACATTATCAGACTTCGAACAAAGAACCAGAGGGGGATGAATGCTGATGAAGAACTCTATGTTCATCTATAAAACACAATATCACTACCATGAACAATGTCAAAGAAGAAGAAGAAAAACTCTGGAAAAACCTCAAGAAAATTTCCTGAAATCAAATTGATGGAAGAATGTATGATCTGAGAAGTGTGGGAATAACAAAAGAGACTCGATCTTGCGGAAGGAAAACTACAAAGATCCTTGCCTGGATGTTATAATTTTTATTGGGTATAATAATTATAAAGGAAGAGAATAACTACGGGTACTATACCCACAATTCCCTTTCCACCCTATGAGATCTGGATCACTATGCATGAATGGGGAAAACCCCAGAAACGATGTACTATACATTAATACAATGTAACACATACTGAGAAATGATGCAAATGTGAAGAGCGCGATGTAATATACAAATAGACATCGTCATTAATACTTTATTATTCCAAGAATGACAATCATGCTCATTTGTGATCAGACATTAGAAAATCACATACAAAAATGCCGGTATTTGTGAAATGAAATACTAATGTGTTTATTGTTTCCAAAACGATACTGTCACAAGGTGTTCTGTTTTTGAAATATTTTTGAACTACAAATCCCAGAAATCTATGGGTAATGTATGACGCTCAGGAAATGACATAAAACAGTTGCGAAAAGTAGTGCCACCTACCGTGAGCAAGGCCGGTTAGGCTGAAACGCGTTGGTGTGACAGACTGGGCTCTGTTAATAAATTCTGAAACAACCTATAAAGTTCCAGAGTGCGGGTGTCCTTTGTATAAAAAAAAAAAAACTAAAAAAAAATAATTATATTTATATACATATTTCGAACATCATTTTAACATACGTTTTTTCAGTACATATTAAATAATTGTATTTATACTTTACAATTTTATTTTAAAAAAATCTAACTTTTTTTGACAGGTTTTAGACGTTTAATACTTTATTTACATTTATTAATACCTTTGTTCAAAATTTGTAAATTATTTCCTACTCATTTCTATGGGGAGATAGTCTTGTTTTAGTTTTTCATTTGCCAGCTGGGAGTTGCCGGTTGACTGAGGTGTGAGCCCTGGTCGAGCAACAGCCACAATCCCTTGAAAGATGAACCAAAAAAAGTCACAAAACTAACCTGTGCTTTACCATGGTTAGCTTGGCACAATAAGACATCAGGGTTAACTTAGAGGCAATGTGTAAAGTATTTACACAGCACACAAACATTAATAATGTAAAAAACACAACACAAGAAAAAATCCCACAACAATTTGGAGAAATAGAATAAATTGTAATACATTTTGTACACCAAAACAACACACATCCAATCAGTAGAGATAAAGGTATGAATTTTGAAAGTTTTTAGTAAAAACTAGTAGGTTAAAGATCAAAGCGCCGGAGATTTGCACGTGCAAGTTAAGATGGCCGCCCCCCGGTGAGCTCCTCACTGCGTCCGCCTTATGTTCGACAAAATAAGATGACTAAATGCTGTTTTTTACCTTAAATTGAAGGTAGCAGCTTCCTGCAGCCTCTGCTTCCCAGTAAGGTGTTTGGTTGCCTCTTTTACATAGCAGAAGGTATTTATTTTTTTCTCAGCTCTTCCACCAGTCTTCTGGAGTAGGTACAGCCAAATATTCCAGTCAGGGGGGCGAAGCTACACTCAGGAAAGGGTGAGGCTGTGGCCTAGTCAGATTTAGCTGCTGCACCTCCTCATTCTGACTGACTTTCCTTACTATACTTATTTTCTGCAATTTATAATACATTCTACTGCAGAATTTTAATATAAGGAAATATGGAGGGCAAAAATACGCAGGTTCAACAAAATAAAAGAAAGCAAAATATTCTCCACCTCCAGTTAAATCAAAATTGGTGGAATCTAATGAACCTTCTTTGGCTCTACTATTGGACGAAATTCAACCTATTCGTTCCAGCACAGATACTATTGCCTCTGAAATTAAAAATATACGAAAAGACATGGCTAGTCTATCTATGAAAACATCTGACAATGCAATTAAAATTCAGGATAATATAGCTAAAATTGACAGTTTTTCACAGTTTGTGGCAAAACTACCTGCTATGTCTAATCTTCTTCTTGAATTGGAAAACCGTAATAGACAGTATATTTTACGTATCTTTAATTTACCAGAAGATGTGGAAGGTAACAATTGTAGATTATACTTGGAGAATTTGATAACTAGCCGTTTATGTCTAAAGTTACCTCAGAAATTCGAAATTGATAAAGCTCACAGGATTCCCTCTCATCGCAATCCTCACCAAAATAAACTGTGACAAATGACTTTTAAAATTTACTGTCATCATCATTTAGTGATGGTAAGAATAGCAGCACGTGAGATTCCTTCCTCAATGGTGAATGGCAACAAAATATTGATACATCAGGACTTTGCAAAAGAAACTGTTAACATTTGCAAAGACCTTTCTGATCTCCCACCACGATTGCATAGTCTTGGCTTCAAATATGGTCTTTTTGACCCTTCGACTATGCGAATTTGGAAAGACAGTTTCTCAAAGTCCTTTCAACGCCCTGACGACCTTTGTCATTTATTTGTCAGAAACTACAGGTTCCCATGGATACACATGAGACTGCTACCTGAATATACCATTTTGTGATTTTTTCCGGCTAACCTCTTTATAAAATGTTTTACAGGGCACTATTGGTCCGGTCGTGCTTACTGTGCGTGTGTGCGTTTCTTCATTGTTATTAATGTTTAAATGTTGCCCTTTTTTATGTTTCTATGTATCTTTACTTTTCCTTTTTTCTTGTTGTTCATTACTAGAGCTACTTTTCATCCCTTCCTGTT
Source organism: Triturus cristatus (assembly GCF_964204655.1). Classification (NCBI taxonomy): domain Eukaryota; kingdom Metazoa; phylum Chordata; class Amphibia; order Caudata; family Salamandridae; genus Triturus; species Triturus cristatus. The sequence continues at coordinate 655,725,259 of NC_140587.1, read as the reverse complement.
TTAAAATTCTTTGCATCTCTTCTCTCTTCTCTGCATTCTCTACATTTTCTTCAACATTTCTTCAAAAGAGAAATTAGCCTACCCAATCACTATGGAAGAAATCAAATTGGCTATTAAATCCCTGAAACAGGGTAAATCTCCAGGCCCCGATGGAATTCCTGCTGCATTTTATAAATAATATTACTCCCAACTTATTCCTCATTTATTTAAACTTCTTACAGTTTTTGGTGCCTCAGGTTCAACTTCTGGTTCCTTTACGGAAGCTTTGAATATAGTTCTTCCAAAACATAAAAAAGACCCGGCCATTGTATCAAATTATCGCCCCATTTCCGATATAAATCAAGATTGTAAACTCTACGCTAACATTCTTGCAACCAGATTGGCTTCAGTATTAGATTCCCGTATTCATCCTGATCAATCTGGTTTCATGAAAAATAGATGTTCAGTTAATAATACTAGAGTTTTACTAAATGCTATTGAACAAGGGTCCTCTTTATCGTTACTATCTGGAGTGCTTGCATTGGATGCTGAAAAAGCTTTCGATAAAGTTCATTGGCAATTTCATACATTATCTGCATTTAATTTTGGTGATCTATTTATTCGCATGATATCAGCTCTCTATTCTAGTCCTTCGGCTCACCTATTTATTAATGGTCAAATATCCAATCAGTCTTTCCTTTTTAGCGGTACTAGACAAGGTTGTCCCTTGTCACCGTTGTTATTTCTTCTTGTTATTGAACCCTAGCTCACTAATATTAGAAAATGTATTAATATCACTGGTATTAATATGAAGTATTTTACTATTAAAACATTAGCATATGCAGATGATATTCTTTTGTTTATTAGCAATTCCGAATTCTCATTCCCTCCATTAATAGATATTAATTAATTATATTCACAGATTGCAGGTTATGAATTAAATGTTAACAAAACTGAATTGTTTCCTTCAAATTCTCTTTGTGCACCTTATATATTACCTCTACAAGAAATAATTTGGCAAAGAGATAAAATGAAATACCTCTGGATTCAGTTTACTAATTCTGTTAAAAAAACAATCGCAATAAATGACAAATCTATTGTAAACTATATTACAAAAAAATTCTCCAATGGTCTGCACTACATTTGTCATGGTGGGGAAAATTGACGCAATAAAAATTGTGATTGCCGCCAAAATCTTTTATTCCCTAGCTATGATTCCTAGTCAATTGCCTATGCAGTTTTATAAGACTATTGATCGACATTTTCTCAATTTCTTTGGAACAATAAAACACCCCTTATAGGCAACAGAAAACAAAAAATGGCTAAATGTAATGGAGGGCTTGGTTTACCTGATTTTTTAAATAATCGTAAAGCGTTTATATTAAAACAGAGTTCTCTTTGGTTTAATCATTCCCACCATAAAAATCTTCCTACCTGGCGTCTTATAGAAAAGAATCCCATTCCCCTTATGTACTTTACTAACAATGTCAATTTTGCTTAAGGATTCTACTATTCTGAAATCTACAAAGTTAATCTTTCATGATTTAGATACTCTTTCAATCGACTATTTCCTATTCTATTGATATGTCATTATGGCATAATCCTAAATTAAAATTATATTGATCAGTAAAATATTGGAATTCCTGGATCAAAGCTGGTATTTTTTATTTAAAGGATATTTACCATTATAATACTTTCTTATCATTTGATGATCTATGCCATAAATGTATCTTATCTCCCGCTGATTTTGTTAAATATGAAATCTTATGGAATTCTATTCTAGATTCCTTTACTAATAATTCCCCATTAAAAATTACTTCAGATTCCACGACCTATATTCATGCAGTTTCTTCTTCATCTCATGCCGTCTCATTAATTTATAAACAATTGAATAATTTTCAAGTTAACAATATTGAATTGATTTCATCGTTTTGGAATAATGAACTCTCAACATCTTTCTCTTGATATATGTAAGAAAATATGGGTAAACAATATTTCTGGATGGTTACCTGTATCGCTATATCAAAAGAAATTCTTTTATTCTTTTCAACTGCTTATGGTCTAAAGTTATTTCAAGCTAAACTTATACCCAACTCGAATTGTTGGCATTGTAATTTATGTCTAGGCTCGTTAAAACATATGATTTTTTAATGTTATTTTCTTCATTAATTTTGGATGGAAGTTTGAGATGTCATAAAAAAATATTAAATTTTTCTGAAACGCTTTCATTTAATATTTTGATTTGCAAATTCAATGCTATTTTTACAAAATTGTCTGATTTAAAATGTCAACTTTTCAATTTTTTATTATCGGCTGCTTTAAAGTCTATTACTGCATGTTGGAAAGATGTATCTTTACTGTTATGTCATGTTTGGTGGTCATGGATTATTTTTATTCGAAGAGGTGCTAATTTATCTTTGTCTGGCATTGTACATAATAGTCCTTCTTATAATTTATTTTGGCAACCGTTTGATGATTATATTACTTCTTACCTACAATTTCATTTTCTATATTAATTATAACTAGTATATGATATCCATATGTAGCTCTGTTATTAAGAACATTTAATTATATAGAAATATTATTTTCTGTTTCTCCTACTCCTTTTATAATTTGTCTTCTCACTATATTGTACCTCTTAATTTTATATATATTGATCATTGATAGATTCTTTAAGGTACTTTTTCGGTACTCTTTTCTGTATTGTCTTTGTTTATCATAAAATGCAATAAATTATTTTGAACACAAAAAAGAAAAGATCAAAGTGCCAACCGTGGTCATCTATTCGCGCAAGATCGGGTCAAAGTCGAACAATATGGCCGACCGCGATTGATCACGGTTCAGATGCACTTACCTTTGGATTTAGAAGAAATTTTGCGATTTTTTTTCTGGAAAGGTAAAGTTCAGCAGGGCAAGGCAACAGGAGGTGTCCAAGGAGGGAGCGTCGTCGTCGAGTAGCTTTGGGTCAAAGCCACGGTGTAGATTTCTACATTCCAATTTAGACTCTGAAATCTCTGAAAGTCGAAAATCTTCAGGGCTGTAGCCAAAAACAATTCCACAAGGCCAGACACCTACCTCTGAACAGAATTTGATGCTATGGAGAAGAACCTAGAGGGAGAAGCCGCAAGGTTAATTCGACCGGTGATGCACCTCAGGCGGATAGGTGAGGAGGTTGGTCCCAGTCTCCTCCTGGTTCTTCAAAGCAGTTTTTAAACAAAAAGTTTCAAAGTCCTCACTTTTGGATTTTGGATATATGATTACCTTCAACACCACTTCCATGGGCCCAGGAATTAGGAGGCACCACTTGGAGGGTCAGGATTCACTTAGGCTGGGTGGTTCAGGTGTGGATCCAAGGTGAAGGAAGCCTTTTGTTTCCATGAAACCCAGATCAGGAGGCCTGCAAGCTAGACATTTAGAGACACTCTGGTGGTCCTAGGTTCAAGTTGCAAGTTCAGCCCTTCTTCCTCACGCAAGAGGGCTGCAGGGCAGAAAGGCAGCAATTCAGTAAGGCAGCATCAGGTCAGCAGTCCAGCAGAGTGGCAGTCCTTTCAGCAGCACAGCAGTCATTCTTCCTGGCAGAGCTGAAGAGTTGGTGTCTGAGGCCCTATTTTCATAACCTGGTCCTCTCCTTCTGGAAGTTGGATAAATATTCTAGACAGTGGTTTTGAAGTGTTATTTTCTGGCTGGAAGCTGCAGTGACACTGTGAATGTGATAGGTCCTTTGTGTGAAGACAGAGCATTCCCAATTGCAAGTGAGGTTATGCAAAATGACATTTTCAAAATTGTAATAAAAAACTGACTTTACCAATAAATAGGGGTTTCCATTTACAGTTCCTAAGACACCAAACATAATATGGCTACCTGCTCCCAATTGGCTTTATAGCTTATTAAAGGTAATAGGAAATCCCCAATGTTTTCCAATGGATGGGAAGTAGGCTTCACAGTACTGAAAAATGAATTTAGGAGTTTTTCACTACCAGGACACGTAAAGCATAAAAGTACATGCCCAGCCTTTTAATTACATAGAACTCTGCCTTATGGGCTACCTAAGAATTCCTTAGGAGTGACTCACGTGTAATAAAAGGGGAGTTTAAGGGTTGGTACGGGGTTTTAATGCCAAGTAGGCATGACAGTTTAAAACTGCTTTCAGGCTGTAGTGGCAGTCCTGGGTCCTGTTTTAAGGTGTTACTTAAGTGGGTGGCACAATGCGTGCTGCAGGACCACTGCCAGCATTTAATTTACAGTCCCTAGGCACATGGTATACTACTCTACAAGTGACTTATAGAAAAATTAAGTATGCCAATTCGATATACGCCAATTTAACCATGATTCGGGGGAGTGAGCACAAGCACTTTACCACTGGTTAACACTGGTAACATGCATGGAGTCCTAAGGTCAACAAAAACAAGTTAATCAAAAATGGAGGAAGAGAGGCAAAAAGTTTGGAGAAAGACCACCCAGAGGCTGACAGATCTAACCAAAGGCATTTTTTTACTGCTTCCTTCTATGTGGGTCATTTTTAGTCTATATTCTGGGATCTAGGCTGTGGTAAGGTGCTGCTGTTCGTCGGAAGAGGTAGCTACTTTTAAAAATAAAATTAAGAGTTTTGAGGGTATGGAGGATGTAGGGGGAGGTCTAGTGGTTTGATATAGTGTTGTTTGTGTGATTTATGTACATCTTGTTGCATTAATAGTAGGGGTGCGCAGTGAACTTTGCTCCGCTTGCAGAGTTCACTTAGTTTTGCCACTCAAAGCGCTGCATGGAGCGCAGACATCAGTAAAAACTCTGCCAACCACTGGCGGAGCAGAGTTTACCAGCATGCACATACATTGGGAGTGAGCAAGCAAACCTTCCTGGCTCTTCTCATGACCCGCCCCTACCTCCCAGCAGGGCCTCCTCCCTCTGCACAAAGGTGCCAACCAGCTTTACAGCTTTGCGGTCCCACTCAGCCACCGTGGCTGTCTGAGCACTTGGAAGTGAAGACAACGGAACAGGAGTCTTTGCTATGCCAGAGTACCCTCCGCATGCTGTCCGATCTGCTCTTCGTCATGCATCCAATGCGGAAACCTATGCGGGCTCTGCCACCCTTCCTGGCCCTTGGGGCGCTCAAGCACTATCCTGACTCAAAGAGAGAAATCAGAAGTGAGGAAGAGGATTACAATTTATGGATCCCAGTTGGGGGCAAGTCCTGCACACCAAGACAATTAGGCTTCCAGGAACTAAGGTACGTGCACCCTGAAAACAATTGGGCATCGAGCTTGTTAGGGAAGCGATTGTGCTAAAGGTGGGTACCTTGTTATGAGAGGTGCAAGTGGCCACCTCGTTGACCAGGCGTCTGCTCCTCACACATCCAGGGGGAGCTCTGCATTCCCAGTGTGGGGAGGTGAGCCTGGGTGGAGCTGTCACTTGCTTCCACACTCCAATGATCTCCCTAAAGGCCGGCTGTGATGGGAATACTCCAGAAACTGCACTGTGCCATCCTCAAACATGCTGCGAGATGGAGATGGTAAGTCTGTGGATGTGCACTTTCTAATACGCTTTTTAGAAACTTTTCTCTGCCTGATGTTTCAATGTTGAGATAATGGGCAAAGAAAATAATGAAAAAGTTAATATCTTACACAGACAATGTTGTACACTAATGTTTACATACCTGTAACCATTTAAGGTTGCTTTATTGTGCTTATGAGCTCATTTATTGCAGCAAATTCCGTGACTCAGAGCAACTTTAAAACTGAAAAGCACACCGTTTTTACAAGCATTGTACACACAGTGCATGTGCAATTTGGTAAACAAGTGAGAAGAGGTCAAAGGACAGTGTTTTTCAGTGAACCATAGTTCAGCACACTCCTGGTGGGTGACGGGTGTGCGTGCATGCCTGGAGTCATGCAGCAACTTACAATCGAATCACCACAAACTCAGATAGCATCATCCGGCTAGTGAACTTACATGTGCTAAAGAATCATTTTAAAACGAGTCTCATGCTTTCCACTGCTGCCTGCAGGGCAGATTTAAACTGCCATTTCTACCAGACAAAAAATATTTTGCCAGGCTTAAACCTTCCTTTTTAGGGTCGAGCCTGCGAGTGCATGCGTTTACGCATGCGTCTCGCTGCAGAACGCTGTTGTATTCAGTTAAGGGCTTAGAGTCCGCCTGTGACTTACATTTGTTGACTTCACGTCACACTTCTTTACTGGCTCTGTAATTGACCAGTGAGGTGATACATCACTTCCCACGCTGGCTGTGCAGCAGGGACTAAGCACAGATTGATTCAAGTTTAATCCCTGCTCGTCCGCTGCTCCCGACGTAATTGAGGTACTATCTGATGCACCTTCCCCTCTATGCTGCACTGTCCATAGCATTTGCATGCGTTTTAGATCGCGGCTTACCCCACACTTGCTTACTTAATTTTTTGAATATGTGACGTTTTTGATCATGTGGTGGAAGAAATGAAGATTTGTGCATGAGTTCGATCTTGCCATATAATAGTGTACATTACTGTTTTCTTTATTGAAAGTAAAGAGTTTAGGCTTCGACAATTGTCTATTTTTGTGTTACATTTTTCTTCTGGGTTTCATCATTTACATTTAACCTGTTGCACCATGTCCTTCTGTGATTTATTTAATTACTATTAAGGTATATAGGTGCATGGAAATCATAGAGGGACAAGCTTTTGGGGGCCTTACAGACTGACATTACCTACCTGTGTTTGTAGTGAGAGATTGTGGTGCTGAGCTCCCCCTCTAGGAGCGAAATTAGGCTTGGGTGCCTGTGGAACCCATCCCAGAGCCCACTCCTGTGATTGCCCCAGTGTCCATGGCGGCGTTGGGCCCATACAAGTGTCTCCTTTTGTCAGCCTGGCATCACGTCTGCGGGAGGTCCAGCCAGAGAATTGTGACCTCACGACCGGGCCATGATCGTGGGAAGTAGTTAACTTACAAGAGGAGGCCATTTGGGGCCAGGCAAACGTTGTAGACATATCTGTTAGTCAGGGTGGAAGATATATATATTTTTTTACCTATTCCACCTTAGCATCTTTGCAGGTAACTCCAGGAGTAATTATTAGCAGTGTTTCCAAGCACCTAAAAGCAACCTGTGAGCAGATACTGAATGTACCGCAGACAGCTGGTTCTTATCTCCCAGGAAAAATGGTAGTCTAAAGTGTCCCAAAAGAAGACTGATATCCGGTAGAAGTAGTGGTAATTGGCCCAAAAATTCCAAAATGGTAAAAAAACAATCAATATTTTCAGCTCAATTGAGTTGAGACTGGCTGCAGTAAAATGCTTTTGCCTTCTGTTTTACAATTCAAGAAGGGGGTACAAGTACGTCAGAGGTATCATATCTGATTTGTCGCACAATATTCCATCAAATGTGCAGCGTTTATTCACTTGGACCCCAGTTCCAGAGATCTTGAGCGCAGTCGTGGTCTCAAATGAAAGACAAACACTGGGCTGATTGAATAAACTGATTTCCCCTCATTAGTCACACAGTTCATTATCGAGCCGGGTGCCTTCGTGTTTGGTTACTATGAACACAAGCATTTGAAATGCAATAGGTCTTGCATTTGTGAAATTTTAAGCAATTGGCATTGGAAATGACAATGCCTTTTATTTATCTGTTTTAAAAACCAACATAAATAAAAGGCATTGTAATTAAGAATGCCAGTAGCTCAAACTTTCACAAATGTGAGACCTATTGCATTGCAAATGCTTGTTAATATTTGTAAGTCACCCATAAGGTGGGCCCTAAAGGCTGAAGGGCAGCGTGCATGGTATTTAAAAAGTAGGACATATGGTTTCATGTTTTACATGTCCTGGTAAAGAAAAACTCAGTCATTTTTCACTGCTGTAAGGTTATCTCTCCCATAGACTAACACAAGATACCTTATTACACTGAATAAGTGCTAACTGCAGTTTGGGACCAGACAGAAAAAGCCTGTTTACACTCACATTAATTGTAATTTAAAATTCTCTTTAATGGTAAAGTCAGATTTCAAGTTACTATTCTGAAACTGCCACTCCTAGAACTGAGGCATGTTTTTGCCTAAACCAACTGCACCTTTCTGCTAATGTCCACGGTCACATGACTGTGAATGGCTCTCCTGCTCTGTATTGGTTCCAGACATTGAGACAAAAGCGGGAGAGGGTCTTTCTGATAGGATTGTTGTGTACTAGTTGAGTCCTGCCCTAATTACACTTCAAAGATATCTGTCTGAAATACACACAAAGGAACCTGGCACCAGTTTAGAAGTACACATAACAGGACAAAACTAGAAGAAACAAGAAAAAAGGGGAGCTTTGGACTCCAATGTGGATAAGTACCAAAGGCATGCTAGTACATACTTCAACTATGGACTACTCTAATTATCCAGTCTCGAAGGGAAAAGAAAAAGAGGACGGGAGAAAGAAATCTAATTTCTTAATACTGCCCTCACACACTTTTCAGTGTCATGTTTCATCATTGGGCGGCATCAAACGCCCAAGAGCAGACCAACTCACTGGGCGGAGTGCGATTTTTTTTTTTTAATATATAGTGGTGAGGATAGAAAGTGTGAACATACACAAAAGAAATAGAGAAAGAATTGTTCCCTCAAGAAGGGATCAGAAAGTGCAAAACACAAATAATAATGTTAAATCTATCTGAAGGGAACCAAATGTTACATTTATTCCTGGTCACCCTCGATAGGTTTAAAAGTTAATCCGATACACTGGGGAATTCAATGCCCCTATATCATGTTTGCAGGAACCAACAAGTTTCGGCCTTTAGTTGCCCCCACGGGTCATAGTGGCCTTCGTCAGGGTACTGATCCCTTAGAAAAATTGTGGTCTTAACCCACACTCGGGTCTACAAATTACTTAGACTCTGGATAGTCTCCAATTTGCTATCTACGCTGATGCATAGAGGAGCCAATTACCGAGTTTATATGCTAATTGCTCCGCCCAGTGAGTTGGTCTGCTCTTGGGCGTTTGATGCGGCCCAATGATGAAGCATGACACGAAAAGTGTGTGAGGGCAGTATTAAGAAATTAGATTTCTTGCCCCATCCTCCTTTTCTTTTCCCTTCCAGACCAGTGGTCGAAGTGGGGAAAAAAAAGTAGGGGAACTGTGGGCAGAGAATCGGAGGGCGGGAATAACCCGAGGATGGGGTCAGTGGGCGGAGTTAGAGGTGTGGCCAGGATTGGCAAAACATCCCAATCTTTAGTATTTGTTTGGCATGTCACTGACCAGTTATAGCTTATTATGTTATGTAATTCAACCAATGGATACACATGATTATTTAACGATTAATATGAGTTATTGACATTAAAATAAATTCACAAAGAGGAATATGTTTCTAATCACAGAATGTCCCGAATATGCTGAAAAATGGAAACACAAGCCATTTGTTTCCGAGCTATGGAGTTTCTGTCATCAGCAATATACACAGAGACAATCAATGTTATGTGTGTAAATCACTGTATAGGAAATGTTACATAAGACAAGACTACAAGATGTAGGAGTCACATGACAACCATATCAGTAGGCAGTAGAGTTTAATAGTGATTGATCTGGAGAAACACAAACTCAGAATTTAAAACTTAATACCATGATTGGGGGTTCTCTTTAATAATCATTATTGATTTCTATCCAAATGAACACTTTTTGCAACATTAGGATAATCAAAGGCTTAGGGAAAAAACCATAAAGCTCTAGTTTATACCTTGCAGATTGCTTGCAGCTCTTAGATGAAAGTTAATAGGTCACTGTTCTTTGTTAGGATTTTAACTTATAAACTGCAAGTAACAAAAGGATCTTACTGACAAAAGCAGTAACCCACTGACCTATTTACAATATGTGCACTTTGTGATGTGCATTGTACATTTTCTTTGCAGCAGACACATTAACCCTCTGCGCTATCTTTCCATGAGTCAAAACTTCCACTAGACAAAACTCCGATCTCTCTCTAGGAAGAAGTTTATTCACCGGAGTTATCATGACATTTTTATTATTGCCGAAAATTGTTGTAGGCCAGGAAGGAGGCAGCAAGTGCTTTTAAAACCATAATTTACAACGCCCCCACTCAAAGTCAGCACCCGTTGCAGTCACACCGGTCGCGCCGCCCTAGAGCCGGCTCTTCTCATGGGTTCTGTGACCTCAGTGACAGAGTCACTGTTGCTCTAGGGTCTGCTACTTCGTAGGCCTGCCCGCAAGACTGGAGGTGAACTTCAGTATGTATTGTGGTGGGCAAGCCTTCAAGGTGAACCCACACTTGCCACTGCTAAGGTCCACCTACTGGTGCTAAGACACCTTGGCTTTTCCGGTTTTGCAGGGCCTTCTAAGGTCTAGCATGGGAATGTGCTGCCTCAGGAGAATGGTCTGGTGGACTGGTCATGAAGGCTGAATCTGGTTCCCTAGTTCTAAATTCGGCAGCTCTGCCCCCAGTGCTACATCCCCTCCCTCACTGAACACCATACTGCCCCACTGAGAGAAATTCACACTGCCTTCAACTACAATCCAATTTGACCTGCTATAAACAACTGGTTGCGACTCAATTCAAATTACGCACTAGGCAAGAGCAATATGCTGTCTAAAAAAAAAGTAACAACATCCTGGAAAAAGCAAACACTCATAGGGAATGAAAGATTAAATAAAGCATGTGAAATGTAAGCAGAAACAACATGGTGAACTTAACGCTTTTACATTTATGCAGAAATCAACGAGTATTTTTGCCTGAAAACTACAGGGCCCAGAAAGGACCCATTTCAATGTCCACTGCTTATATGCATAGCAGTATGGTTTAAAAAGACTGTGGGGCATATTATCAAGCACGGCGTTAAAATTATCGCCACTTTAGCGGCAGAAAACTGCAGCTAAACCGGCGATAATGGGCTTGATAATATGCCGCAGAGAATTTCAATAGAAGCCCATGTTGACACCAGAACATGGGCTACTATTGGAATTCTCAAGGGCATATTATCAAGGCCATTATCGCCGCTTTAGCGGCAGTTTTCTGCTGCTAAAGTGGCGATAATTTTAACGCCGTTTCTTGATAATATGCCCCCCACATTCGTAAACACACAGCCGCCGTATACATTTTGTTTTCCAATCCACCCATCAACCAGGTATTGCAGTACCTCTAGGTTTGGCGCACTTCCCCACCGGGGGAAAACAGCGCTTCACTGGCAAACTCAGTAAAGTGACGCTAATGTTTTTGGGGTTTGAATAAAAACAATCAGGCCACTTTAAGAACACTCCGTCTTGTTTTTTTGTATTGATTTTTCATATTTTGAACCTTTTATTTCCGAGGCTGCACTTTGGAATAGAAAAATGTCAAAATGGTATTTCCAGCAAAAGTTTTTGTTTTTGCATCCATTTCACAGGCGAACAAATGAACGACAGGAAGAAAGAGAGGATGAGAACCATTTCTTGAGTCATGGTTTTCGGTAAGTGAGGAGGAGTTAGACAGACAGACAGGGAATAGGAGTAAGAAAGAGGGTGGGTGGGGGGGAAGCTGCCAGTGGCAGAACAGAAGCGGACACATTGTCTTTTCTGGGCAGGAAGCAAGAGACGGAGACCTTTTCCTTCTCTGCTCCCCGCCCGTCCCCGAACAGCCACTAATGCCGTGGATATTTCTTACGTCCCGGGACGCATGTTCAAAATAAAAAAGTAGGGGAACGGAATCTATAGAATTAAAGAAGTAGGGGCATGCCGTGTCCTGCCATTCCCGCCCACTTCGACCACTGTTCCATACTGGATAATTAGAGTAGTCCATAATTGAAGTATGCACTAGCATGCCTTTGGTAGATATCCACATTGAAGTTCAAAGCCCCCTTTTTTCTTGTTTCTTCTAGTTTTGTCCTTTTCTTCGTTGTGAGAAATAAGCCTTGGAGGGGGAGTTAGAAAAGGCCATTCCCTCATCTCTTCTTATTGTGATTTTCTCTACAAATACACAGAACCAATTTTTGGGGCAGGTCAGGAAATGTTCTCACACAAAGGCGGGAAACAGGTATAAAAGTGAAACCTTCAGAATATCTCATCAGAACACTCCTCGGCCTGTGTAAGATTCAGACGATAGACTGCCCCGCTGTCTGAAGAAGTAAGATTGAACTTTCATGCCTTGAATCCAGGCTCTCCAAAAGCGACTACAAGGGTCAGTAGGTAGAGGGACACAACAAGCTTTCAAAAGCCCCCTGCAACTGCCCAGCGGACCAGCACCAGCTGGACCTGCTTGATTCTTGCTTCTGGCCTCTGTTGGAGTAAGCTATGATCACCAAGAGGTCCTTCCAGGTCCTGGAACCTTGACTGGCATCTGTGTGTACTCATCCTGATAATCTAGGTGAGTATACAGAACTTTTAAAATCCTAACAACTGTGAAGTAACCCCTTTGCACCCAGAATCAAACACCCGCGATGACTGCCATTGTGAAGCTCCAGTGAGACCTACTCTTCGCGACAACAGCAACCAACCGCGACGACCACCAATGGGAGCCCGCCACTGCAGGCTGACAGCGACAGCTCACAATGATCACCATCAAGAAGCTCTAGTGCCAACTGGCTCTTCGTGCTACAGCAGTGACCATCTGCAATTTTGAACCAGCACCTTGCTTTGACAACAACCTACTTGCAGCCTCCACCAACAAGAACACTCTTTGCGTGGACTCAAGAAGGTAACTCTTTTATGGGATGAACCTGGTCCCTGTATCCGACCCACAATCCATTGCGGTTGACCTGAACTTGTGACTTCAAGCGCTATCAGATAACCACAAATGGTGCTTTGTTTTTTTGGCACTATTTTCACCTAAAACCTCAAAAACTCATATCTACACTGCTACTGATAGAATCATTGTTGTTTTATTGTCATTGTATTTTATTGAATGTTGCTCTATTTGTCTAACTTGGTTCGGATTTTTTCTTGAGTTTTGTTTTCACTTTTTACTGTTTGAGTGCTGCATAAATACTTTATACAATTCATCTGAGTTAAGGCTGTCTGCTTTGTGCCAAGCTACCAGAGGGTTAAGCACTGGTTAATTTAATGGCTTTTGTGATTCGACCTGACAAGGACTTTGTTTATTATTATTCACCCCTCCGACTAATAACCCAATTTCTTACATAATAAGGCAACTCCAAAGTTATCCTATGGGAAACATAGGCCTTGCTGTAGTGAAAAATGAATTTGAGAGGTTTTCACTATCAGGACACGCAAAGTACATGTCCAACCTTTTAAATACACTGCACCCTGCCCTATGGGCAGTCCAAGGCCTACCCAAGGGGTGACTAATAAGCATTAAAAAGGAAGGTTTGGGCTTGGAAAAAAGTTTAGTTTGCCAGGTCGAAATGCCAGTTTTAAACTGCACACACAAACTGCAATGGCAGGCCTGAGACATGTTTAGAGGGCTACTTAAGTGGTTGGCACAATAAGTGCTTCAGGCCCACTTGTAGCATTTACCTATTTACCTTACAGGCCCTCAGTACATGTAGTGCCACTTTACCAGGGACTTATAAGTAATTTAAATATGCCAACAGGGGATGAGCCAATGTTACCTTGTTTTAAGGAGTGAGCATATGCACTCTAAAGTTGTGCTACCTTAACCTGAAAGGATCTCCCACCCATTCTGGCCTTTTTAAACTTTGGCTCACAGACCAGATATGCTGAGGAAGATCGTAAAGATCTTAAAGGTCTATAATAGCAGAATGTCTTTTGTAGTATCCTAGGTCCAGTTCCATTTAAAGCTTTATGAACTATACACATGGCCTTAAAAATACATCTTGTCTTTAAAGGTAGCGAGTGGAGTTCCTTTAAGATGCCTGACACAGAGTCAGATCTTGTTTTATTCAGTGATAATTTAGCAGCCATCACTTGAATCTTGTAAAGTCTTTTAACCAGGTATTCTGGAACTCCTAGCAGAAGGGAGTTGCAGTAGTCTAATCTGCTAACCACTGTACACTGCACCACCAGCTTCCTAACTGGCTGTTGCAGTAGAGGGATGGTTCTTTGAAGATTCCTCATAGGTCCATGGCAGGTAGATACAGTTTTATTGACATGAGGTTCCATAGAGAGCTTCTCATTAATCTGGACTCCTAGATTTCAAACTGATCGGGCTAATAATAAGTCTGAGTCATTTGTACATGGACCAAAAGTTCTCGGAAGTTGATAGGGTATTTTGCCTGGGGTGCATGTTTAACAGGTGGCCTGTCTCCAGTGTATGTGTCACGAGTACACAAATGTGTATGCCGAGAGGTGGGAAGAATGGAGAGTAAAACTGCCTGAGCAACTGGTGACAGTCACTCTGCTGTTCTGGGGTCAGAATAGGGGAAGGTGACACCCTCTACTGACCCATTGTGCTCCTGGGCAGGCAGACGGTCATGGTAAGGCTCGCTCTCCTCTTCCATATCTACATCTGTCACCAGGAGCATGTTGACTTGAGACCTCTCAAAGTTGGGTTTGAGGTGGTTTATGTGGAGCACCCTTATGAGGTTACTAGGAGTCTTGAAATGCACCAGGTAGGTAGATTCCCCTCTTCCACTCCTTCACGTCATATGGGCCTGTTCCACTGGTCCTGGAGAGCTCTGGGCTCCACAGGCTCCATAACTCACACCTTCTGGCCAGGTTGAAACTCTGGCAGAATGGCTTTCTGGTCATAACAGAGTTTTGCAGCTTCTTTACTGGCCTCAAGATGGGTTTCCGCTTTTTTCCAGAAGTGATGCATCTAGTTGTGCAGTGCATGTAGCTGACCATTTTTTACAGGGGTTTCCTGAGAGAATGCTCCCACCCCTCTCTTACAAGGTTGAGAAGTCCCCTAACAGGGTGGCTGAATCCCACTCCCTTCTGCAGCACCTCCATGAAGGCAAACAGAAGGCATAGCAGGCAGACGTTCCACTTACGCCTCATAGGTTCAGGCAGGCCCATCGCTATGCCTTTCAGGGTCTTTTTGAATCTCTCCAGAAACCCATTTGTTTGGGGGTGATAGGGTATGGAGAACTTGTAAGTCACTCCACACTCATCCCACATGGACTTCATGTACACCAACATGAAGTTAGTGCCTCTGTCAGCCACTACCTCGTTGGGAAATCCCACATGGCTAAAAGTCCTATCAGGACCCCGGCCATTGCAGGTGCAGTCATCAGCCTCACAGGAATGGCCTCTGGGTAGCAAGTGGAGTGAAATGGTTCACCAAGATCTGGATCAAGCTGTTGCCTAAACCTGTCTTGGGGTCAAAGGGACTAACAATGTCGATGCCTACCCTCTCAAAGGAGGTGCCAATGACAGGTTACAAGGTCAGGGAGGCCGTGAGCTTTTGTCCTGGCTTCCCACTGGCCTGGCAAGTGGCAAAAGATCTGCAGAATGCATATGTGGCTGTATTCATCCAGTATCCAGTATCATCATACATGTGGGAGCTAAAACCATACTCAAGCAGCAATCACAATCCTTATCAGGGTGAAGTTACAAGCAAACTCCAAGTTAAACTGTGCTCAACCATCTGGTAGCTTGGCACAGAGTAGTCAGGCTTAACTTAGAGGCAATATGCAAAGTATTTGTGCAACACTTCAAACAGTAATACAATGAAAACACGCCACAAAAAGTATCCCACAGCAATTCTGACAAATAGAATAGATTTTAATAAATAAAACAAGACCAAAAAAACTAAAATCCAACCAATAGAATCAGGAATAAGCAGGTTTAAATAATTTAGCGAAAAAAGCACAAAGTACCAACTGGTTATCTGGTTGCACCAGACCAGGAATAAATATATACAAGTTCAGGCCAACCGCAATGGATCGTGGCCCAGCTACAGGGGCCCAGTTAAGCATGTGTATTGCTTCAGACTTGAAACAATAGGACACACTTAAATTCGGCACTCTCAAAATGAGGCAATTGTATTTATCACTGTAACTTTAAATGACACACAAAAAAGGAACTCAACACTCTCAAAATGAGGCGAATTAACGTATCAAGGTGTTTTTTTAAATGAAACACGTGTATTTATTAATACAGCATTTTTAAAAGGAAGACAAAATATACGTGTTAATGCACATTCCCAGATGTCAAATGAAAAAAGTAAAATATAGAGAGCATGCATACAGAGCTGAAAAATATATGAAAAATACACACACACTAATGAAACTTATAGCATATACACACAAAGGAAGTAACAGAAATTTATCACTGAAAGAGTGTCTTTCAACATTACGGCCAACACGACTAATGAGCTCTCACAGTCAGGCAGAAGTTTTGATCTGGATCACCAAAGTTCCCTGTGGCAATGCGTCAATTCCACAGGAAGCTTCTTTCTGAGAGTCAAGATTCCCCGTCTTTAATTTTTACTCAACCCAAGGAGAGATTTCTAGAAACCTCTCCCACATCCTTCTGTTGTGAAAGCCAGGCTGAACATAATGATCTGCTTTGGGGTCACTCACAGAAGGTGGCCAGGCCCCCATTGTTGCTCTGAGGCAGAGCTGTATATTCTGCACATTTCTCTGGCAAAAGCAATCTCAACCCTGTGAGTGGTACCAAGTGTGCCTCTCACATAATATGTTCCAGCTTACTCTGCACGGTGAACAGCAAAAATGTGAAGAGCAAAAGCATCCCCTCCCCACCCTGTAACTGCATGAGAGCACAGAAAATGGAGTCAGTTATACAAAATAGAGTTGATGGTTAATGAATCTTTCCTCATAGCATCACAGCCCGCTAAACAGAGTGCCTTAAATCCTGGTTGCGGAGCATTGTGAGGTTCATGGCCAAGGATGCGTCAGGCAGCCGAGGCGATGCATTGGTTTTGAGGAGTTGCGGAGCTGCGATGCGAGGTCCTGCATCGTGGTCGAGGATCCCAATAACAAGAACTTATGATACGACGTCCAGCATAGAGGATGGGCTGCACAGTCGAGGAGATGCACTGGTTTAAAAGAGTTATGAGGCTATGATGCGAGTACCTGAGACATCGTCAGGGCTGTTTTCAACAAGAGATTTGCGATGCAATGGCCTATGTCTGGAAAGCTTTGCACAGGTGGCAGTTCTAATGAGGGCTGCAAGGTTGATGCAGAGCCCGTGCACTGAGGAAACCCTCGCAGCAGTGGCGATGCATCCGTTCTGCCCTGGATTGCACCACGAAGCAGAGAAGATGCATCCGTTCTGTTGGAACCACAGATGCGTTTGCAGGGCACCTTTAGGCCCGCTTCCAAGGGCCAAAAACTGGGTTGGCACACCCTGGCAGGGTGGAATTCACTGTTTTAGAGTCCAGGTGCTGATTGAAAGAGACTAGCCTTTGTAGTAACTCTGGTGGTCCTTGGTTCAGGTTGCAGGTTGCAGGTCCAGTCCTTCTCACCCAGGCAAGAGGGCAGCAGGGCAGCACAGCTGGCAGCAGTCCTTCAGGCCAGCAGACAAGCAGAGTGGCAGTCTTTTCACCAGCACAGCAGTCCTTCTTCCTGGCAGATTCTTTCACAGGTCCAAAAGTATACTGAAGAGTTGGTGTCTGAGGTACAATATTTATACCTGGGCCTTTCTTTGAAGTGGATGGAGCTTCCAGAGGTTTCCCTTAAAAGTCCACAGACATCCTGCCATACCTGCCCTGGTTGCAGATTAACTTCAAGGGGTATGCAGCCATATGTGTGGAGGCAAGACAATGCCTATTTAATTTTAGGTAGGGATGTGCACAGTTCCACCTTCCCATTCTGCCAGTGATGGTCCATCCAGGCATATCTAAGCTCTGTATTGTGTGTGGGTGTCTAGGAAGAATACACAAAGTCCAACTGTCAGCTACACCCAGTTATGTGATCAGAGGAAGGCTACAGGCACCAAATGGCAAAGGCAGGAAAATGCCAACTTTCTAAAAGTCGCATTTTCAAAACTGTAATTTAAAATCTGACTTTACCATACGAGATGATTTGTTATTACAATTCCAAAGATACTATACATGAACTGATTACATGTTCTCATTTGGAAATTACAGCTTATTAAATGTAATAAAGTACCTCCAATGTTATCCTATGGGAGAAGTAAGCCTTGCAGTAGTGAAAAACAAATGTAAGAGTTTTTCCCTACCAGCACATGTGTTACTCGAATATGAATTTACCTTGAAAAAACAAAAGACAAGAGGCGTTTAGCAAAACAGGAACAGTTGGGTTAATAAAACACTTCGGCTGGGAGCACAGTTACAGGAGCGGGTCTGAGGACTGTCCAAAAGTACAATCAATCTGAAAGAGTCTTTATACCATTTTTGGGTGTCATAAAGCACTTCTGATGATCCTTTCTTGATAAAATCATGTGGGCCTTATCTGTGGAGTCATAAAATAAGGCTCCCGATTACAAATGTATACAGGCCTCGACCTTGTGTGGACACAATGGGGACCAGTGGATAACGTGTCCAGCTATCCAGCATCAAGGGCGTGTGTTCACTGCGTATACTGTGTGTTCTGTGTCCTGATTGCCTAGGTGTTCCTAACTTCATGTGGCATTTGACATGATGGTGTTTTGGCAATGCGTGCACCCCTCTGGCCATGTGTGCTTTATAGGGGCCAATCTCCCTGGAACAGTATGCTGCACTTATCAGGCAGATGGCCCTGAGTTTCCTGTTCGTGCATTTGTCTGCCGGCTACGTGCCACCCTACCTGTGTCCTGTCGATCAGTAACCTCAGGCCTAGGTCACAGAGCTTACTTAACCACATATTTCTGAATTTGGGGTGATAGAAAGTTCATGACGGCGAATTAGGTAATAGTGATGCGATTTCGCAAGTATATGCGAGTGTATCATTATAAGCATTGGCATCGATTTTATCCATATCATCACATGTCAAACTTAAAAGTACATGTCCAATGTTTTAAATACACTGCACCCCGTCCTATTGGCTGTCCAGGGCATACCCTCTGGGTGACTTAGTTGTATTAAAAAGAAAGGCTTGGGCTGGCAATGATTTATTTTGCCAAGGTCAAACTGGCAGTTTAAAAATGCACATACAGGCTGCAATGGCAGGCCTAAGATGTTCAAAGGGCTACTCTACTTAACTGGGTGGCATGATAAGTGCTGCAGGTCCACTTGTGGCATTTAAAATACAGGACCTGGGTACAAGCAGTACTACTTTATTTGGGACTTAAAAGTAATTTAAATGTGCCAATTGGGGATAAGCCAATGTTGCCTTGTTTTATGGAACAAGCACATGCACTTTAGCTATGGTAATCAGTGGTAAGGTGCGCAGAGTCCTGAGGCCAGCAAAAACAAGATCACCAAAAATGGAGGAGGAAGGCAAAAAGTTTGGGGGAATGCCACTTGCTGTTTGATGAATCTACACTAAATTTATAAATCTAGTGTAAAGCCTACTTCAGCTGCTGTCTGGAAAGTTTCAGGTTGATCCGTAAATTGCGGGCCGAGAAAAAGTGAGGGTCCCAAAATGCATTTTCCCAGAGTTAATTCCCATAAGAACTTTAGACATGACTATAGTCCAAACCGCTGAACAGAATTACACCAAATTTGACCACTAAGTAGATTTTGGTCAAGGGAAGTGCCTTTTGCCAGTTTGATGTAAATCCATTCAGCAGTTTTAGAGATATTAACCAAATTGCAAATTTCTATATCTAGGGCTATGGATCCTCTGTGTATTCACCAGTGGAGGATCCATGGGTCCACACACCACAGCAGGGCCCCGATTGGCTGGCCGCAACCTGACTTGGAATTTGTGGCCACTTTTTTATGTATCTAGAAATGGTCTCCAGACTGAAAACGCCTGTGCATAGTGAATAAAGGGGTCAGGGCAGAGGTACTGCAACCCCATGGGTGTGTTAGATAAATTACCTTATAATGTTTTTTCTCAATGCGCGGGAATCCACGGATCCCCTGTAGGGCTCAGCATGACCCCCGTCTCCTATGGAACCACGAACCTTGATGCAGGTCATTTTAGGCCCGAGCCCCTTTGTCTACTACTGTGCTAATGCACCTCCTGGTGCACTACTTGTTGGGGGATGAAGTCCCCTTGGATGACATCATTGATGTCACCGACATGTCATGAGTGATGTAATATGTGATGTCATAAGTAGTGCATTATGGGGGCATAAGTTATAGTTAGCTCAGGTATTTTTAACTGCTGAATTAAATGGTTTTGTACAAGTGAAATCTTAGCCTAATTATAGCGTCCCTGTAACCTTTGTCTTTTTCAGTGAACATATATATATAAATATATTTATATATACTGGTGGTCCCCAGTAGGTAGTTATAGTTAGGTAGATATAGTTAGGACCTAGTTTCCATGGGAAGAGTGTTTTTTCATTTGCCAATATCTTTGCCGTCATTTGATGAATACTCGTGAAATTTAAAAAAATAAATTGACGCTCACTTCAGCAGCGAGGGCCGAGAAAAAGGGGGGGGGGGAATCCAAAACACGTTTTCCTCATGTTAATTTCCATAGGAAATTTTAGACATGGCTACAGCCTGAACTGCTGAAAGGAATTACACCAAATTTGGCAGAAAGGTAGCTGTCGATCTTGAAAGTTCCCATTTTTTTAAATGGTGTATATCCGTTCAGTACTTGTGGAGTTATTTAAAGGTTTTTCACATATACAACAGGGGACGTGGAGGATCTTTGACCACTCCTGAGATCTCATGCTGAGATCTGATTGGCTGGCAGCACTTCAAACCAGGCAGTGTTGGCAGCCATCTTCTGACTCGGTTCACAGGACAAAACTTAACAAAAAGAAAAGGGGGCAGGATAGATACACCCCTGAGCTCCTAAGCCTCTTGTGAGGTTCCCAGAGTGACCCCGCAAGGCCAAATGGCATTTAAAAAAAATGCAGCTGGAGTCAGGTCCTGGGAGAATTGTATAGCTAAAGGAGGGGGGCACTCGAGCCCCCGATGGGGCTTATTATGCCCCGGGCACCACCACTTCATGGGTCTTATTTTTAAATAAAATGTTTAGATTGCCTATTTGGCAACCCCCATACCCTGGGGACCACCACTTCCCTAGGGCAAAATACAACATTAATACAGGAGGCTGCATGCCCCGGCAGCCCAGGGGACTGCCACCTCTCCAGAGTTAAAATAAAATTAGTGCGGGGGCCTGTGGGCTGTAGAACGCCACCTCTCCAGGGCAACTCTCTAATTGAAGACGGCGGTCCCTCTTTTGGAGCCATAGAAGCCCAGGGACTACCAACCCCCATGGCTGTCTCTTGCTATGTCCCGGGGTGTCCACCGCCGGGACATAGCTATTTGCGTGCTTTGAGCAAACAAGAGAATTGATGCTCTTGCTGGCTGAAAGGAAGCACAACTGCATTAACAGGGAGGGAGCTGCACATTAGCAGCTCTCCCTCTGTCAATCAATGCTGGCTCCCGCAAGAGGCAGAGAGCCAGCAGGGACCATGGGGACCATGAGGCACCCTCCGTGGTTCCCAACAGAGTATGTGCCCTGGGTGGGACCAGGGCTCCCACAAGTGAGGCTGGGCCTAGGGGGATGGTGTCGCTCAGGCCGAAATTCAGCACGGGAGGGGACCACTCGACCCCCTTCCCATAAAGTGAAAAAATACAATTTTAAAAGACTGTACCCATAAAAAAAATGGCTTGGTCCAGGGGGATGTGGTCCCCGGCCGAAATTGGCCAAGCGAACGGGGGTCAAAAAAGTAAAAATAATTCAGACCAGCAAGTTGCCGGAGGCCATGCCCCCTTTCTCCACCACTCTGAAACAGAACACCTCTCTGCGACGCAGCTCTGTGGCGCTTACTGGAGGTACCTGGTGGGCTACTAAATTCAAGGGGACTTAATCTCTCAACTTACAATGTGCAAGGGGGCACCTTTGCACAGTGGTGCAGGGAGGGGGCGGGGCCTGATATTACAAGTTAGCAATCTTGCTGTGTGGGACTTACTGGAGGTAATAGAAGGGGTAGTTGGCCCCCAAGGTTGACGTTGGGGGCTAACTATCCCTCCTGTTACCTCCGCCAAATCCCACACAGTGGGATTTCTAAAAGGTGTCTGGAGGCAATGCTCACCTTTCTCCACCACTCCGCAAATGCGACTGCTATGTTATAGTTAGAAATTAGAATTGAAAAAACCTTTGAAATTCACCGAAAAAACCATAGGTTTCAGGGACATTATAGTTAGAAATTAGCATTTGAAAAACCTTTGAAATTCACTGAAAAAACCATAGGTTTCAGGGACATTATAGTTAGAAATTAGCATTTGAAAAACCTTTGAAATTCACTGAAAAAACCATAGGTTTCAGGCACGTTATAGTTAGAAATTAGCATTTAAAAAACCTTAGAAATTCACTGAAAAAAGCATAGGTTTCAGGGATGTTATAGTTAGTTGGACATTTCACTTGTACAAAACATGAGAAATTCCGCTGTTATAGTTAGTTCAGCTAACTATAACTTGCACCCCCGCAATACACTGCTGATGACGTCACATATTACATTATTCATGACATGGTCAGTGACATCACTGATAACATCTCAAATGACATCACTGATGGCATCACTGATGACATCATCCACGTGAAAATCTGATGCACCTCCTCACACCCTAATATAACCCTTGATACACCCACTCTAAAATAAAAACTAACATTTTCGAAACCATAGACACACCAATACCAGTTACTACATACGCACTCACTGATTCCTGGGTCTACACACACATCCACTCATTCACCCATACAGTCACTCATACATGCAGTCACTCATCAATACAACACTATCATATGCACTCATACACCTATACAGACACTCACACACCGCCACTCATTCAGAGTTACTCACATAAATAGCCAGTCATGAAATGAATCAGTCACACTTCCATTTACTCACCTATACAGTTATACACACACCACCTCACATATTCATACAGATACTAACACATAATTACTCTCTTATACAATCACTGATACAAGTACATACTCATCCATACAGCCACTCTCACAATCACTGACTCCCACGTATAGTCATATATATACTCCAACTCTCACATACACTGCCTTTTATATATGTAGTTACTTGGACATGTACCACTGAGATATCCATTCACTCACCAACACAGCCACACACACACTCACCCACCCATACAGCTGTTTCCACATGCACTCTTGAACCCATACACCCAGTGAATCAACCACTCACACATCTATGCACAGAGTCACACAACACACACACTCACTCTCCCATACAAATACTCAGGCAACCAATCAATAACCCATAGAGACACTTATGTAGCTACTGAGCAACCCATGCAGCAGGTTACACAACAACAGGCAGACTGATACAGACATTCACACAGCTTAGCCACTAACCCATGCATTCAGTAAGACACATTTAATCACTCACTTATACAGTCAGTCACGCACCTACTAAATCTTCCATCCAGACACTTATACACCCACTCATTCTTCAATTCTTCAATATATATATATATATATATATATATATATATATATATATATATATATATATATATATATATATATATATATATATATATATATATATATATATATATATATATATATATATATATATATATATATGTGTATTACCTACTGGCAGTCGCCAGTAGGTAGTTTTAGTTAGGACCTATTTTCCATAGGAAATCCGCAACATTCTATTTGGAATAACGTTGGCGCCGATTGACGAATCTTTGCGAAAGTTTCCAAACTTTTGGCCAGCTCCGGTCTGCTCCTATCCTGAAAATTTCACGGTGATTCGTCAAGCGGGGGCTGAGAAAAAAGGGGGTCCCAAAACGCGTTTTCCCTATGTATTTTCCCATAGGACCTGTTGACGCAGCTACAGCCCGAACTGCTCAACGGAATTACACCAAATTTGGCAAAGAGGTAGTCCTCAGTTCAGACTTGTGCCTTTTGCTTAAATGGTGTAAATCCGTTCAGTAGTTCCTGAGAAAATTAGAGTTAAAAAGATAGATATATCTGAGCGGAGCCAAACCACACATCTCATCGTGAGACTTGATTGGCTGTCAGTACTTCATCCAAGAAGTGTTGGCAGCCATATAAGGACCAATATACATGATAGCACCTCATTAAATAGCATTGCAGTTAATAGAAGGTTTTAAGACTTTAGATACATTATAAATCATTTGTTGATGGTACCATACTCATTTTAGGAACTGTGGTGTGTTCTAAGGTGATTTTACCATGTGAAAAAGCCTTCTGCTGTGATATCATGAATCATGTTTGAGAGAAAACTATTTTCTCATGCTTTTCCCACAGAGGTTTGGAAGGTGATCTATAAGCTAAACTGAGAGCATATTTTCTGTAAATTCACATTATCTTTCTCAGTCATGTGAGAATGAAGTCTGATATTGTCAGTAAAACATGTACATCCAACAAGGGCAGAGACTGTCAGTTGATTCCTTTGTGTTCTACTGCAGCTTCCCAGAGTGTTCTAAAGAACAACTAGAGCGCTAACAGTCCTACTTATGACAAACATATTGCACACCTGAAGCCATCTTGATTGGAATAAAGTGGTAACTCTTTTAACATTTAATTTAAAAAGGAACAACATGAGGGGGTTCATTTTGCCATAGAAAGTATGATTAGTGCTGCAGGAAGAAAAATTAGGGCACATTTTGAGTGACTTCTCAAATCCTCTTCTATTTCATTAAAAAGTTCTGACATGCAGACTGAAACATGCACTTTGAATACCAGCAGCAGACTTTCCTGGTGAGCAGTAACTTTACTACAGTGATCTAATGAGCAACTAGATTGCTAACATTCAGAATTTATGGCAAATGCGTGACACATCTGAATGCCTCCTTGATGGAACCAAAGTAAAAAACTGAAAGTATTTCCTACTGAGGAGACTGCAGTAAATGAGGAAATTAGGAAACTTCATAACAAATAAATCTCCCAAGATGGCCACCAGAGACAAAAGAGCCCAAATGTAGCCCAAATATCACCCAGATGTAGCCCAAGTATAGCCCAATGACAGAATGTCCCAGAGTGTTCTAACGAACAACTAGATCGCTTACTGTCTTACTTATGACAAAAGTATGGCACACCTGAAGTCATCTTGATTGGAATAAACTGGTAACACTTAAAAAATTTAATTTACAAAGGAACACAGTGAGGGGGTTCATTTTGCCATAGAAATTATGATTAGTGCTGCAGAAAGAAAAATTAGGGCACATTTTGACTTCTCAATTCCTCTTCTATTTCATAAAATATTTCTGATATTCAGACTGAAACATGCACTTTTAATACCAGCAGCAGACTTCCGTGGTGAGCAGTAGCTTTACTACAGTGATCTAACGAGCAACTAGAGTGCTAGCATTCAGAATTTATGGCAAATGTGTGACATATCTGAATACCTTCTTGATGGAATCAAAGTAAAAAACTGAAAGCATTTCCTAATGAGGAGACTGCAGTAAATTAGGAAATTAGGAAACTTCATAACAAATAAATCTCCCAAGATGGCCACCAGAGACAAAAGAGCCCAAATTCAGCACAAATATCACCCAGATGTAGCCCACATGTAGCCCAATGACAGAAGTGTGCAAAACACTTATATTTTGTGTATTTGCAGTTTTATATAGTGCAGACTTGTCAGGTATTGGAGTGCTTTACATGAGCATTGGTTACATCACACAAGATCAAATTCATTTTGGCTGTAGACAAGGGGAGATTAAGTGATTTGACCAGAATCACAGAATGTTGAGCTGAAGCAGAAACTCCAACCTGGTTCCCCAGTTGCAAAGTCTGCAGCTCTGGAAGTAACACCACATCCTCTCCCCTAGGTGCAATATTTAATCAAGTGGTCAACTGGATAAAAAAAGATAAAGATTACAAATAATTTAAAAGTTCTTTGTCGCTATTTGAAAACTCAGAAAATATGTCCTCATTTTAGTTTTTTAGAGCACTAACCATAATTTTGATGCAAATAAGACCCTCTCATATATGTAATTTCTAAAGGAAATGCTCTAGGTATTACAGTTTTGATTACAACAAGATGACGTCAGGCGTTCCACACTTTTGTAATAAATATAGAATGTTATCAATCTAGTTGTTCATTGGGATACTGTTGAGAGGCAGAGGCCAGGGGCACGGACTCTGAAAATTGAAGGCAGGTAGGAGAGTGCAGAGTGCAGAGGCAACAATTTGACCACACTGGGCAGGCAGGAAGGGCAGTGGCAGCACAACAGACTATGGAGGGCAGTGGAAAGGGGGGCAGGGGCAACAAACCAACAATACAGGACTGGCAAGAGAGGCTGTGGCAATATAATAGACCATTGTGGGCAGAAGGAAGAGGCAGTGGTAGTACAACCATACATGCCAACAGACCCGTTTCAGCCAGGAAACGCCCAATGTTTTTAAGCTCAAATGGGCTTTATTTGATCTGTCTCCTGTCTACAATCTCCTCTTTTTCAATGTAACTTAAAGGGGAAAATCAATACCCCAGTTTTTTTCAAAATCTCCCTCTTACCAAGTTCAAAATGTTCGCAAGTATGGTACATTGGATCATGGTAGGCAGAAGGAATTGGGGTAGGGAAATGGACTCGGATAACAGAGGACAGGAGGAACATAGAGAGGTGCACCAAACTGACCCTACAGGGCAGGCATCAGGGTGTGCAGCAGCACAATACACCACACAGGGCATGCGGGACGGGAGTGCAGCACAACAATCCATAGAAAGCAATAGGGAGGGGACAGGACCATGGACAACAGAGAACAGAGGGGAAAAAGACAATGGTAGCTAGCTGACCATAATGGACAGACAGGAGAGAAAGCTGCAGCATAACAGACCATAAAGGGCAGGAGGGACGGATCAGGGGCATTACAATGGAACAGACAAGCAAGGAATGAGGGAATAGGGGTCTGCACATGGAAACAGAGGGCTGGGGGCAAGGATGCAGGGCAGGAGCAGCAAGATGACCATGGAGGTCAGGCAGGATGGGCACTAGAATCAAGACACACCATGGATAGCAACAATGAGACTATGATGGCATACACACAGACCATGGAGGGAAGGTGGGAGGGGGTCAGGGGCAGCTAGCTGACCACACAGGGAAGGTGGGAGGGGCCATGGCAGCACAGAAGACCATGCATGGCAAGCCGGAGGGTTAGTGGCAACACACTGGCTATGATGGGCAAGAAGGAGGGTGCAGGGCATGCACAAAGGACCATGGAGGATAGAAAGGAGGGTCAGGACCTGGGCACAGACAAGAGAGTTTAGGGGAAGGGGCCTCACAACAGACCGCGTGGAGCAGGCTGGAGGAGTTGTTGCAGCACAACAGACCAGGGAGGGCAGAAGGGTGTGGCAGTAAAATGGACCATGGAGGACAGGAGGAAGGGGATGGGGGCATGGCATGTGGACAGGCAGGGTGGAGGTGGCAGGGACAGGTTACAGTCATCTGACAATGCTAGGCAGGTGGGAGGGGAGTGGCAGCTCAACAGAACACTCAGAGTAGATAGGAGTGGCAGGTCCATGGAACATGGTGGGCAAAAAGGATGGTGCAGGGGCATGCACAAAGACATCGGAGGGCAGGGGGAAGGAGAATAGGGGCAGCAAGCTAAGCACAGAGGCTAAGCAGGAGGTCAATGATGTGCCATAGAATTGGGCAATGGAGGGCAGGAGGAGTGGACTGGTACATCATGCTAAATGGAGGGCAGTGGCAGCACATTCGACCATGCATGGCAGGAGGGAGGAGGCTAGTCCATGGATTCAGACAACAGAGGATAGGGAGGAGGTGGATGGGGCAGCAAGCTAACTGTTCAGAGAAGGTGGGTATTAGGAACTTTATTGTTTTTAAAATGTGTGTCTGTAAGAACTACTTAAAATATGAACAAGTATGCAGCATAATCTCACTTTTATTCAGGAAGAAGAGGACATTTGTGACTGTGACTCCGGGCTCACTTGGCAGAAACACCCCCTGACCCTCCAACCCCCATCGCAAAATGTAATGCCTGTGAAAAGGGTAGGTGGACGCAGTGTTATATAGAACATAGTCCTGAGAGCACGATTGAAAATGAAAACTAGATATAGTATATGGTATAAACTATGCACCAAAAAGTGTGATATAAGATGACCGGGGCGTGAAATATAATATGCAATACATTGTGCGCAATGACAGATTCATTGGAGAGCGTGAGATAGCACAGGCACTAGCGCGTGCTATGTGATATGCGCCTTGGGGTTTAATATGCACAGGGCAGTGTTTTGTAACCTAACTAATCTCTAAAGTTCTAATATAAAATATGTGCTGGGGAGTGTAACGTTGCATATGCACTGTGACAAAGACATGGATCCCAGATTGTAATATGTATGGCATAGCGTTGTGCGTTATAACATAGGCATCGAGGAAGGCATGTTAGATGGGGCAATATAACCCGTGCGAAGGCAAGTGTGGCATGACATATTCACGAGGTGGTGTTACAGTGCACATGGGCTAGAGAGTGTCATAGCATACGCACTAGCTGGTGGAATACAACACAGAGGTGTGTGGCACTCGGCGGGCACTGGTGGGTGTAACACAGCATTGGGCTCAGCCAGGAGCATGCTGTGACTCTCAAGTGAGGTTCGTCTCCTTTCCAGAGAGTAAAATAAAAAGTATTACACATCCGGCGGTTGATGTGTGTTTTATTAACCGTGAGGGGGGTTTCTTGCATAGTGTGGTCGAATTTTTGTCGAATCCCCTTTGAATGGCTTTTTGTGCTTGTATATTAAATGTGCCCGTCAATAGCTATCCATGTGTGTATAAATAAACGACAAGGGTGTCTACATGGAGAGTACCCACCGGCAGGGGCGCCGGGATTAGGCACGGTAGGGCGTCAGACACATCAGAGCTTCACTAGCGGTGTAAATACATTCCATGTGGATTGATTGTATGCATAGTCGCCTTTTAATGAATATCACGCAAATCGTCATGGTGATAGGTACATACGGCTTGTCCAGCATGTCCTAGGTGTTTCTACAAATATATATTTTTTTTAAATAATAAAAAACGTAGGCCGGCCGCGGGGGATGGGGTCCCCTGGGCCATATGTGGCCTGAGGAGGGGGGCAACGCAGCCATTGAAATTCCCCCGTTATAGTTAGTTCCGCGAACTATAACTCGTGCGCCCGCAATGCACTGCTGATGACGTCACATATTACATCACTCATGACATGGTCAGTGACATCACTCATGACATCACTGATGACATCTCAAATGACATCACTGATGACATATTCCAGTGAATGTGTGTTTTTCAGAAAATTACATATGTTTTATATATGTATTTCTCAAGGTCGATGGAAGAATAAACGGGTATATAAGTGTCTAAATGGATGATTTGTTTTTGAAAAATTGATTGTATAACTGACTGATTAAGTGTATCTTAGTGAATACATGGCTTAGTGAGTAATGTTGAAATATGTAAATATCTGTATCAGTCTCTCACTTTGTGTATAAGTGGCTGCATGGGTAGGTGAGTAGCTACATGAGTGTCTATATAGGTTACTAGTTGGTTTTTTGAATATCAGTATGAGTGTTCAGAGTGTCTGTATTGTTCGGTGGGGGTATTACGTAATGCATAGGTGCATGAATGAGTGACTCACTGTTTGTATGTGTTGAAGACAGCATGTGTGCAGGACTGTATGGGTGGATGAGTATGTGCATGGGTGTGTTAGTGAGTGAATGACTGTCTCAATAGTGTCTTTATGAGTAACAACATATGTTTTAAACTAGTATATGTGACTATTGGTGTATATAAGTGAGTATATGTGAGAGTGAGATTGGAAGAGTTCCTGTATGAATACGTATGTGTTTCTATAAGTGATTGCTTAAAAGACTAAGTATGTGTAAGTTTCTGTAGAAGTAAGTGTGGTGGTGTGTGTATAACTGTATATGCAAGTATATGGATGTTTGATTATTTATTAGCATGAGTGACTATGTGCGTGAGTAACTCTATGGATGAGTGGCGTTGTGTAACAGGATGTATAGGTTTATGAGTACATATGAGTGAGTACATGTATGAGTGACTTTATAGGACTGTTGGTGAATGAGTGGATGTGTATGTGGATCTTAGAATTACTGAATAGGTTTTTGTAACTGGTATTGGTATGTCCATTGTTTTGAAAATTTTAGTTTCTATTTTTGAATGTGTGTATCAAAGGTTATATTAGGGGGAGAGGAGGTCTGCCACTCTATCACAAGGATGATGTCATCAGTGATGTCATTTGAGATGTCATCAGTGATGTCATGAGTGATGTCACTGACCATGTCATGAGTGATGTAACATTTGACGTCATCAGCAGTGCATTGCGGGCGCGCGAGGTATAGTTAGCTGAACTAACTATAACGGGGGAATTTCAATGGTTTTGTACGAGTGAAAAGTCCAGCTAACTATAACGCCCCTGAAACCTATGGTATTTTCAGTGAATTTCTAAGGTTTTTTAAATGCTAATTCCTAACTATAACGTGCCTGAAACCTATGGTTTTTTCAGTGAATTTCAAAGGTTTTTTAAATGCTAATTTCTAACTATGCCTACAGAGAGAGGACGTGTGAAGAACGAAGAAAAAACGCACAGAAAGAAAAAAAAGAAATGCAGAAAGAAGCAACAGAAGTCCTCAAAGACGAAGAAAATGCAGGAAGAAGGATAACGTGCAGAAAGAACAAACAGAAGAACAGAAAAAAGCCTTGTTGCAAAATCATCCTGCACCCTCAACTTTTTCAGACGGATACTGGTGGTAACTGAGTCTGACTAACCAGTCCTAGAGCCAGTGCTATGTTAAAAGACACTCAGAATACAGTGAAAACACCTACATACACTAGGGAACACTATGCGTTGGGGTCCCCCTGTGTTTAACATGACCTCCTCTGTAAGCCCCTAGTATATAATAGGGCAGGGGATTAAAACTACCTCTTAAAACGCGCCACAGGGCGTGTTTGCACATGTCACCTCAGGCCCCATCCCCTCCCTTCCCCACTGTGTAAACACGCCCTGTGGCCGTTTTAAGTTGGGAGATTAAGTCCCCTTGAATCCTGAGGTTCCCTAGGGTCCAACTAGACCACTAGGTACCTCCAGTAAGCGCCACAGAGCTGCGTTGCAGAGAAATGTAAAAAGGGGAATGGCCTAGACCACCTCTCTGCAACGGAGCGCAGTGGCGCTTACTGGATGCACCTGGTGGGCTAGTTGGCCCCCAGGGTCCCTCATGATTAAAGGGGAATTATTTCCCCAACTTAAAACACGCCACAGGGCGTGTTTGCACACGTTAACTCAGGCTTCGTCCCCTCCCTTCACCACTGTGTAAACACACCCTGTGGCCGTTTTTAGTTGGGAGATTAAGTTCATTTGAATCCTGAGGGTCCCTAGGGTCCAACTAGTCCACTAGGTACCTCCAGTAAGCGCCACAGAGCTGCGTTGCAGAGAGGTTTAAAAAGTGGCACGGCTTGGACCACCTCTCTGCAACGCAGCTCAGTGGCGCTTACTGGAAGCACCTGGTGGGCTAGTTAGCCCCCAGGGGCCCTCAGGATTGAAGGGGAATTTTTTCCATAACTTAAGACGTGCCATAGGGAGTGTTTGCACACGTCACCTCAGGCCCCGTCCCCTCCCTTCCCCACTGTGTAAACACGCCCTGTGGCCATTTTAAGTTGGGAGATTAAGTCCCCTTGAATCCTGAGGGTCCCTCGGGGCAAAATAGCCCACTAGGTACGTCCAGTAAGTGCCATTGCAGAGAGGTGTAAAAAGTGGCACAGCCTGCACAACCTCTCTGCAATGCAGAGCAGTGGCGCTTACTGGAAGCACCTGGTGGGCTAGTTAGCCCCCGGGGCCCTCAGGATTGAAGGGGAATTTTTTCCCCAACTTAAGACGCGCCATAGGGAGTGTTTGCACACGTCACCTCAGGCCCCGTCCCTTGCCTTCCCCACTGTGTAAACAAGCCCTGTGGCCATTTTAAGTTGGGAGATTATGTCCCCTTGAATCCTGAGGGTCCCTCGGGGCAAAATAGCCCACTAGGTACGTCCAGTAAGTGCCATTGCAGAGAGGTGTAAAAAGGGGGACGGCCTGCACAACCTCTCTGCAACGCAGAGCAGTGGCGCTTACTGGAAGCACCGGGTGGGCTAGTTGGCCCCCAGGGTCCCTCAGGATTGAAAGGGAATTATTTCCCCAACTTGAAACGTGCCACAGGGCGTGTTTGCACACGTCAGCTCAATCCCCTCCCTTCACCACTGTGTAAACGCGCCCAGAGGCCGTTCTAAGTTGAGAGATTAAGTCCCCTTGAATCCTAAGGGTCCCTAGGGTCAAACTAGCCCACTAGGTACCTCCAGTAAGCGCCACAGAGCTGCGTTGCATAGAGGTGTAAAAAGGGTCGTGGCCTCAGAACACCTGTCTGCAACGCAGCTCCCTGGCGCATACTGGAGATACCTGTTGGGCTAGTTGTCCCTCAGGGACCCTCAGTATTGAAGTGGAATTAATTCCCCAACTTACAACTGGCCAGGGGGCGCGTTTGCAGAGTGCTGCAAGGAGGGGGGGTGGCCTCCGGCGCGATGCCGGTCTTTTATTTATTTTATTTTTTTAAGAAGGAGGGCTCTGTGGCCCCCCTTCTTTTTCTAATTTATTGGCCCTGGGGACCCCATCCCCCAGGGCCTGCACCCTAATTTTTTTTGTTGAAAACATTTAATTTGGAAGGGGGCCGCGTAGCCCCTCTCCCGATGCCTTAATCGGCCCTGGGGACCCCAACCCCGGGTTATGGCCTTTTTAAAAAAAATTCTTTAGGAGGGGGGCTGCGTTGCCCCCCTCCTCAGGCCACTTATGGCCCCGGGGACCCCATCCCCCGGGGCCGGCCTTTGTTTTTTATTATTTTAAAAAAATATATATTTATAGAAACACCTAGAACATGCTAGACAAACCGTATGTACCTATCACCATGACGATTTGCGTGATATTCATTAAAAGGCGACTCTACATACAATGAATCCACGTGGAATGTATTTACACCTCTAGTGAAGCTCTGACGTGTCTGACGCCCTACCGTGCCTAATCCTGGCGCCCCCGCCGGTGGGTACTCTCCAAGTAGACACCCTTGTCGCTTATTTATACAAACATGGGTAGCTATTGACGGGCACATTTAATACACACTCACGCCAAGCCATTCAAAGGGGATTCGACAAAAATTCGACCAACCTATGCAAGAAACCCCCCTCACGGTTAATAAAACACACACCCACCGCCGGATGTGTAATACTTTTTATTTTACTCTCTGGAAAGGAGACGAACCTCACTTGAGAGTCACAGCGTGCTCCTGGCTGAGCCCAATGCTGTGTTACACCCACCAGTGCCCGCCGAGTGCCACACACCTCTTTGTTGTATTCCACCAGCTAGTGCGTATGCTATGACACTCTCTAGCCCATGTGCACTGTAACACCACCCCGTGAATATGTCATGCCACACTTGCCTTCCCACGGGTTATATTGACCCATCTAACGTGCCTTCCTCGATGCCTATGTTATAACGCACAGCGCTATGCCATACATATTACAATCTGGGATCCATATCTTTGTCACAGTGCATATGCAACGTTACACTCCCCAGCACATATTTTATATTACAGCTTTAGAGACAAGTTAGGTTACACAACACTGCCCTGTGCATATTACACTCCAAGGCGCATATCGCATAGCACACGCTAGTGCCTGTGCTATCTCACGCTCTCCAATGAATCTGTCATTGCGCACAATGTATTGCATATTATATTTCACGCCCCGGTTCATCTTATATCACACTTTTTGGTGCATAGTTTATACCATATACTATATCTAGTTTTCATTTTCAATCATGCTCTCAGGACTATGTTCTATATAACCCTGCGTCCACCTACCCTTTTCACGGTTGCGATGGGGGTTGGAGGGTCAGGGGGTGTTTCTGAGCCCAGAGTCACAGTCACAAACGTCCTATTCTTCCTGAATAAAAGTGAGATTATGCTGCATACTTGTTCATATTTTAAGTAGTTCGCAAAGACACACATTTTAAAAACAATACAGTTCCTAATACCCACCTTCTCTGAACAGTTAGCTTGCTGCCCCATCCACCTCCTCCCTATCCTCTGTTGTCTTAATCCATGGACTAGCCTCCTCCCTCCTGCCATGCATGGTCTGATGTGCTGCCACTGCCCTGCATTTAGCATGATGTACCAGTCCACTCCTCCTGCCCTCCATTGCCCAATTCTATGGCCCATCATTGACCTCCTGCTTAGCCTCTGTGCTTAGCTTACTGCCCTATTCTCCTTCCCCCTGCCCTCCGATGTCTTTGTGCATGCCCCTGCTCCATCCGTTTTGCCCACCATGTTCCATGGACCTGCCACTCCTATCTACTCTGAGTGTTCTGTTGAGCTGCCACTCCCCTCCCACCTGCCTAGCATTGTCAGATGACTGTAACCTGTCACTGCCACCTCCACCCTGCCTGTCCACATGCCATGTCCCTATACCCTTCCTCCTGTCCTCCATGGTCCATTTTACTGCCACACCCTTCTGCCCTCCCTGGTCTGTTGTGCTGCAACTGCTCCTCCTGTCTGCCCCATGCGGTCTGTTGTGAGGCCCCTTGCCCTGAACTCTGTTGTCTGTGCCTAGGTCCTGACCCTCACTTCTATCCTCCATGGTCCTTTGTGCATGCCCCTGCACCCTCCTTCTTGCCCATCATAGCCATTGTGCTGCAACTAACCCTCCCGCTAGCCATGCATGGTCTTCTGTGCTGCCATGGCCCCTCCCACCTTCCCTGTGTGGTCAGCTAGCTGCCCCTGACCCCCTCCCACCTTCCCTCCATGGTCTGTGTGTATGCCATCATAGTCTCACTGTTGCTCTCCATGGTGTGTCTTGTTTCTAGTGCACATCCTGCCTGACCTCCATGGTCATCTTGCTGCTCCTGCCCTGCCCCTTTGCCCCCAGCCCTCTGTTTCCATGTGCAGACCCCTATTCCCTCCCTCCTGGCTTGTCTGTTCCATTGTAATGCCCCTGATCCGTCCCTCCTGCCCTTTATGGTCTGTTATGCTGCAGCTTTCTCTCCTGTCTGTCCATTATGGTCAGCTAGCTACCATTGCCTCTTTCCCCTCTGTTCTCTGTTGTGCATGTGCATGGTCCTGTCTCCTCCCTATTGCTGTCTATGGATTGTTGTGCTGCACTCCCGTCCCGCATGCTCTGTGTGGTGTATTGTGCTGCTGCAAACTCTGATGCCTGCCCTGTAGGGTCAGTTTGGTGCACCACTCCATGTCCCTCCTGTCCTCTGTTATCCAAGTCCATGTCCCTACCCCACTTCCTCCTGCCTACCATGATCCAATGTACCATACTTGCGAACATTTTGAACTTGGTAAGAGGGAGATTGTTAAAAAAAAAACTGGGGTATTGATGTTCCCCTTTGAGTTACATTGAAAAAGTGGAGATTGTAGACAGGAGACAGACCAAATAAAGCCCATTTGAGCTTAAAAAAAAGTTTGGACGTTTCCTGGCAGAAACGGGTCTGTTGGCATGTATAGTTGTACTACCACTGCCTCTTCCTTCTGCCCACAATGGTCTATTATATTGCCACAGCCTCTCTTGCCAGTCCTGTATTGTTGGTTTGTTGCCCCTGCCCTTCTTTCCACTGCCCTCCATAGTCTGTTGTGCTGCCACTGCCCTTCCTGCCTGCCCAGTGTGGTCCAATTGTTGCCTCTGCACTCTCCTACCTGCCTTCAATTTTCAGAGTCCGTGCCCCTGGCCTCTGCCTCTCAACAGTATCCCAATGAACAACTAGATTGCTAACATTCTATATTTATTACAAAAGTGTGGAACGCCTGACGTCATCTTGATGTATTCAAAACTGTAATACCTAGAGCATTTCCTTTAGAAATTACATATATGAGAGGGTCTTATTTGCATCAAAATTATGGTTAGTGCTCTAAAAAACTAAAATGAGGACATATTTTCTGAGTTTTCAAATAGCAACAAAGAACTTTTAAATTATTTGTATTGTTTTTTTATCCAGTTGACCACTTGATTAAATTTTGCACTTAGGGGAGAGGATGTGGTGTTACTTCCAGAGCTGCAGACTTTGCAACTGGGGAACCAGGTTGGAGTTTCTGCTTCAGCTCAACATTCTGTGATTCTGGTCAAATCACGTAATCTCCCCATGTCTACAACCAAAATGAATTTGATCTTGTGTGATGTAACCAATGCTCATGTAAAGCACTCCAATACCTGACAAGTCTGCACTATATAAAACTGCAAATACACAAAAAACTAAGTGTTTTGCACACTTCTGTCATTAAGCTACATGTGGGCTACATCTGGGTGATATTTGTGCTGCATTCGGGCTCTTTTGTCTCTGGTGGCCATCTTGGGAGATTTATTTGTTATGAAGTTTCCTAATTTCCTCATTTACTGCAGTCTCCTCAGTAGGAAATGCTTTCAGTTTTTTACTTTGATTCCATCAAGAAGGCATTCAGATGTGTCACACATTTGCCATAAATTCAGAATGTTAGCACTCTAGTTGCTTATTAGATCACTGTAGTAAAGCTACTGCTCACCAGGGAAGTATGCTGCTGGTATTGAAAGTGCATGTTTCAGCCTGTATGTCAGAATTTTTTTAATGAAATAGAAGAGGATTTGAGAAGACAATCAAAATGTGCCCTAATTTTTCTTTCTGCAGCACTAATCATAATTTCTATGGCAAAATGAACCCCCTCATTTTGTTCCTTTTTAAATTAAATGTTTTAAGAGTTACCACTTTATTCCAATCAAGATGGCTTCAGGTGTGCAATAAGTTTGTCATAAGTAGGACTGTTAGTGCTCTAGTTGTTCTTTAGAACACTCTGGGAAGCTTCAGTAGAACACAAAGGAATCAACTGACAGTCTCTGCCCTTTTTGGATGTACATGTTTTACTGAGAATGTCAGACTTCATTCTCACATGACTGAGAAAGATAATGTGAATTTACAGAAAATATGCTCTCAGTTTAGCTTATAGATCACCTTCCAAACCTCTGTGGGAAAAGCATGAGAAAATATTTTCCTCTCAAACATGATTCATGATATCACAGCAGAAGTCTTTTTCACATGGTAAAATCACCTTATAACACACCACAATTCCTAAAATGAGTATGGTACCATCAACAAATGATTTACAATGTAACTAAAGTCTTAAAACCTTCTATTAACTGCAATGTTTTTTAATGAGGTGCTATCATGTATATTGGTCCCAAGATGGCTGCCAACACTTCTTGGATGAAGTACTGTCAGCCAATCAGAACTCACGATGAAATGTGTGGTTCGGCTCCGCCCAGATATATCTATCTTTTTAACTCTAATTTTCTCAGGAAATACTGAACGGATTTACACCATTTAAGCAAAAGCACGACTCTGAACTGAGGACTACCTCTTTGCCAAATTTGGTGTAATTCCGTTGAGCAGTTCGGGCTGTAGCTGCGTCAACAGGTCCTATGGGAAAATGCATGGGGAAAACGTGTTTTGGGACCCCACCTTTTTACTCGGCCCCTGCTTGACGAATTACAGTGAAATTTTCAGGATATGAGCAGACCCGAGCTGGCCAAAAGTTTGGAAAATTTTGCGAAGATTCGTCAATCGGCGCCAACGTTATTCCAAATAGAATGTTGTGGATTTCCTATGGAAAATAGGTCCTAACTATAACTACCTACTGGTGACTGCCAGTAGGTAATATATATATATATATAGATATATATATATGGGTTCTCTCGCACGACCAGACGCGTTTCGGCTGTCGCCTTTGTCAATGGTGGCCGGCGCCGGTATGAGACACACTTAAGATGAAGGGAATCCCATATCATGGATTCAATCATCAACATTGAATGGAAATCAAAGAGGGGTGATACAGATTAATCCAGGCAGCCCCTTTAAACCGAACTCGAAGTTTTGTCCACTAATGCCAGCGGACTCCATAGATGTCTTTATGGACATTGTGACCAGGGAACTGCTCAAACTTCGAAATTCCAACACTAGGAGAAGATGTGGAAGCAACGTAACGGAACTACAAAGGAAAGCAATAACGGACTTGAAAGAGGACAAGACCATCATTTGCAAGCCATCGGACAAGGGTGGGAATGTAGTTTTGATGACGAAGGATTACTACATTAAGGAGGCCCTATTGCAAATGAATGATGAAACTAATTATATGAGGGTGACGAAGAAACTTTTTGAAGACAGCGTCCATGCTTATCGGACATTGTTAAACAAATGGTTCCATAGAGGCATGCTAAGCAAACAAGAATATGCATTCTTAGAATGCAAGCACCCTCGTATACCGACTTTTTACCACCTGCCAAAGCTGCACAAACATGCAACTTGTCCACCAGGCCGCCCAATCGTGTCATCGTTGGGAAGCCTAACAGAGAATATGTCAAGGTTTGTGGACTATTTTTGATTTTGTAAAAAAACTGTCATCCTACATCAGAGACACTAAGGACTTTTTGATTAAATTGGAGAATTTAATTTGGGATGAGAACTGCATAATGATCACACTTGATATATCAAGTTTATATACCAGCATTGATCATTCACAGGGAATTGAAGCAGTTAAATGGTTTTTGGGGACAAGATCAATGAATTTGGCTGAACAAAACAAAATGATATTGGAATTCGTGGAGTTCTGTTTGGGAAATAAT
This sequence comes from Triturus cristatus, assembly GCF_964204655.1. Classification (NCBI taxonomy): domain Eukaryota; kingdom Metazoa; phylum Chordata; class Amphibia; order Caudata; family Salamandridae; genus Triturus; species Triturus cristatus. Next base: position 655,686,748 of record NC_140587.1, on the reverse strand, counting down.
ATTTTTCTCTTTCAGGAACAGTTATTCAAACAAGTCCATGGTACTGCGATGGGCACCTGCTTCGCCCCCAGTTACGCGAACTTGTTCGTGGGCTGGTGGGAGAAGCAGGTGGCCTGGGCAGAGGGTAATTTGGCCTGGACCAGCAATGTCGTAAGCTGGAGTAGATATATATATCTTTTTATCGTCTACAATGGCACAGAACAGTCAGCCAGAGAGTACATTGAAATCCTTAATACTAACAATCTTAATCTCAGATTTACAGGTGATGTCAGTAAAGAATCAGTCAATTTTTTAGACTTGAAGGTCTTCCCTGCGGATGGAAGACTATGCACATCTCTGCACAGGAAACCGACCGCAGGGAACTCTATTCTGTAAGCTAGCAGTTGCCATTCAGGGAACACTATCAGCAGTATCCCGTATGGCGAACTACTTAGGATAAAGAGGAACTGCACACGAACATGTGATTTTGAAAAAGCAGCAGAAGACAGCATGAATAGATTAAAGGCCCGAGGCTACTGCAAAGAGATCTTAGAAGAGGCAAAATCCAAAGCAGACAAGAAATCTAGAAAGGATTTGATAGTGGGTTGTGATCGCAATGCTCAGAAGGGAAAAACAAAAGGAAAAGCAAAAGTTGCTGTAGCTAACAATCTTAGGATGATCACCAACTACTCGAATGATGCCTCTGATATAAGAAAAATCTTTGCAAGAAATTGCCACATTTTGAGATCAGATCCAATAATAGGGAAGGACCTGTCTAAAGCACCCCTAATGACATTCAGGAGAGCAAGATCCCTAAGAAACACTCTAGTCCAGAGCCATTGCGGCAATGAGAAAAGAGTTCAACCCTTTGGGGGAGTGGTGGGGTTCTTTCCATGCCTTAGGTGTAGGGCATGTAAGAATAGCAAGAAAGTGTTGGAATATGCAATACCAGGAGTAAAGGAACCCAAAAGAATCAAAAGCCTGATGAACTGTAACACCAGCCACACGGTGTACTGTTTGGTATGTCCGTGTGGCCTACGTTACATCGGCAGCACCATCCACCCCACTAAGATAAGGATTCTAGAACATCTAAGGGCAATACAGAACAGGGATGTCACCTATCCAGTGGCCAGACACTTTGAGATGTGTCACCAAAGCAACAGGGATCTGTTAAGCTTTTTCTGTATAGATCAAGTACCCTTGAATGTAAGAGGGGGAAACAGACAGCTACTATTGCGCAGATTGGAGTCAAGACATATCATTGACAACCAGACTAAGAAACCAGGAGGTCTCAACAGTGGTGAAGAAATGGCAGTACATCTGTAAAGTTCAATTTGTAAATATTTGCTTTTGGGAATGTTCCTTTTGAAAATAAGTTTTCATTCAATTTAGGACACTAACATTACATTAAGAGTTGGAATCAATCAACCAGTGCAGATACTTAGGGCGGCTGATCATTACTGGTAATATACAGATTGACTAGTATTATGAACCTAGGCCCATTCAGGGCGAGAAAAAATGGTGAATTTGGTTCATTTGAAACTCATAGCAATGTGTACATTAAAGCCCATTCAGGGCAGAATATTAACTGATTGCTGTACGAATGCTAAATGTCTGTGTACACACATTCGTACTGTTACACATTTTCTATGCTGTAACAAACAACATGTTTAGCAATGGCCGACACCGCTGACCTAAGTAAGGTTGGTGTCCTTTGTTTGTGTTTAACAATGTACATAGATTTAAGTGTGTCTCATACCGGCGCCATCCACCATTGACAAAGGCGACAGCCGAAACGCGTCTGGTCGTGTGAGAGAACCCAGAAATAAATCTTGGGAAGCCCGTTCCTGTGAGTGCTTGGTCCATTTATTTGTGCCACGAGCTGTGGATTTTGTCGATCCGTGCGGTCTCCGTCACCGCACCATTGAGCACCCGATCGCGAGTGAGGGGGAGGAAAGACGGGAATTGAGCGAGATATATATATATGTATGTATTTTGTAATGATTCTTGAATTGCAAGATCTGGCAGAGAAGAAAACCTGTCCGGCTTTCCAAAGAGATTCTTCCAAGAAAAATCATTTACAGCTAGAGTTTGGCTAAGAATATAATCAACACTAAATCATTTTTCTAGAATGCGAATGTGTGAGATTTTATACAAAAACATATGTGTTTGCAGCCTTTAATATGGTGTTATAACAAGCAAACCCTTGAAGACCTATTGACTTTAACTTGTGTGTTTTATAATAAATACATTAGGACTACTGTCTTTGTCATAACATTTCATAATGCACTGATCATAATTGGCTTATAATCATAGCCAACTGATTTGACCATAAGCTTCCCCACAAGGCAACCGTCTGGCAAGCAGTCATAAAATTAATGTTATAGTCTTGAATATCTACCACAAAATGTTTACACTATATTGATGTCAAAATATTGACTAGCAGAATATCATAAACCACATACAGTTTAAATAACACAAATATAGACTACTGTTAGAAATGGAGTTTCTGGATGGCTAGGGTATGCACCTAAGCTAGGCAGAACCCACCACTCTAGTCAGGGCAAGGGAGCTACACACTAAAGATAATCCCTGCTCATCCCCTTGGGAGCTTGGCAGAGCAGTCAGGCCTATCCCAGAGGAAATGTGTAAAGCGTTTGTGCAACACACCCACACAGCAGTGATACACTAGGTTATATAAAAATGTCCTTTGTATTATTCATAAAAACACATTAGATCACAACCACATAAATCACTGTGCCACTAGGCACTTGTCATGACATCACATAGATCATACATCACTTTGCCAATTGGGCAATTGTCAGAATCACATACACCATAAATCACTTTGTCCTAAGACAATGGTCAAAACATCCCCTTCAGTGTACTAAAGTAAATACTTATAGGTTGCACCAGTCATGACATTATGCAAAACACCATCCCTTTGTATAATAGGCAGATCTTGCAATAATACTTGTTACCCTGCTACCACAAGGTATAATTGACATATACCCTAACATCAGGGCATGAACTGCAGCCGTTAGATTAGGGAGCGACACACAGGAATCACCCTATTTCTTTATGGCAAGAAATGCAGCCAGTAGATGCCCACCCCAGGTGGCCACTACTGTGGGGGGGTGCATGCAATGCAGGATGGGCAGGAGAACTCACTTGACCCCCGCATATGCAAGGGTTAACGAAGTGCAGATGCCCGTGAACGTGCTGTGCAGCTGCTACAGGCTCAAGAAATGCATGCAAGGGGTGCTCTCCTGCCGTCCCTCCCAATGTGGAGGGATAGGCACGATCACCTGCTTCACCCAGCCTCTAGGCGTTTGTGCATCACAAGCGGATGGTAGCGGGCTGATGGGCAAGCTCCTCTGGGGCCCAACTCCCGCTCTGATGCTGTTCTCCCCGATCGGTGTTGGCCCGGCAGCTCCTCACTAGCCCCACCCTCTCGATTGTGGCTTGGCTGGAAAGAGAGAAAGATGGGGAGGGCTTCTAGACGACGCAGGAGAGGAAGCTCCCTGGTGGCCTCACAGTAGGGGCTCAAACCTGGTGCCACAGCTCTCCTCTGTGCGGCCTTCTCTGCCCCCAGCATGCAGGAGAAAAGTACTTATCACACGCCGGGCACACCGAGCAAAACATGCATCCTCAGCATGAATCCAGAGCTTGCCCCATGCTGGCTTGCCACAACTTAATGGGGTGTACCCTCACTGCCAGCTCTGATCACGCTGCTGCCGGACTCACAGAAGCAAGAGTCCAATGGCAGGGATGCTCAAGGTGTAATCATTCTAGACCCCATCTTAGAGCACTGGGGGCACATACACAGGAACAGCAAGCAGGCCAGCACAGATACTCAGCTTGCAGAGGGGACGTCCCTTCAGGGAAGCAAGCTGGTGATCCAGATGGCGGTTTCTCCTAGCACACAGCAGTCCTCTGGTTTAGAACCAGCAGTGCCGGGTTACAAGTCCACGCAGTATCTTCCTTCTTTTACATGGGTCACAGCCCCTTTACTTATAGTCCCAAAGTCTTTGTTCTCTGGTGGCAGAGGGCTCTGAGCCCAGTCCAACCCAGTTCTGTCCTCACTGGTGTAGCTTCAAGGCAGGAGGTGGAGACAGCATTGTTCAGGGCAGACCAGGCCTATTCAGTTGCAGAGAAATCTCCTCCCACTACTCTAAATGCAGCCCAGGTCTATTCAGCCGAGCCCTGACTCATCAAGGAAAGTCTGAAGAGAATTCACATCCTCTGTCTCTGTCACTCCAAAACCAGACAGTCAATTCACAAACCCACACAGAAATGCCCACTTCTAAAAGTGGCATTTCTAAAATAGTACTAATTAATCTGCTTTCACCAATAAGCAGTATTTATCATTACTATTCCAAACATAGTCATGCTACCCCTCTTAGATCAGAAATTACCAATGAAATACATATCAGGGAATCCCCAATGCAACCATATGAGAGGGCAGCCTCACAGCAGTGAGAAACCAAATAGGCTGTTTGTCACTTCCAGGACATACCACACAGTTAAGACTCATTTCCTACCTTTTACTTACACAGCACCCTGCACATAGGGCTAGCTAGGGCCTACCTTAGGGGTGACTTACATGGAGTAAAAGGTGAGTTGCGGACGTGGCAATCACTTTATATGCCAGGTCACGGCAGCGGTCCAACTCCTCGTGCAGGCCCTGCAGTGGCAGAGGCCTGAGACAGGTTTGACAGGCTACTTCGGTGGGTGGCGCAAGCAGCGCTGCAAGCCCACCAGTCAATCATCCCCTTTGGTATCGCTTTGTTCGCCCTAAGTTGGCAGGGTATGCCCAGATGTGGTCCCTTGCTCACTTTGCCACTGGATTCAAGCTAGCCTGGCTGGTGAGGGTTATGAACCCGAAGCCGGTCCCAGGATGCTTGTTTCCGGTCCAGGGAAGACATGGCTTGGCAGTTCGGGCTGGACTGTTCCCATGAGGCACAGGGTCAGACTGATTTGCATTTGGCCATGTCTGACCTGGGGTGGTGGAGTGAGCTAAAGAATGATGATGGATTAAACCCAGATCAGCTGAATGGCGATGAGTGTTTGATATGCTCAAGCGCTCCGTCCATCATCCCCTTTGGTATCGCAAGCCCCCCAGTAGCATTTAATTTACAGGTATATGGGATACCACTGCACAAGGGACTTAGTAAATATGCCACACAGGTGTAGACCAATCTTACCAAGTTTACAAGAGAGAGTACATGCACTTTAGCACCGATCAGCAGTGATACAGTGCCCAGAGTCATGAAACCACCAACAGCAGGTCAGAAAAAATACAGGAGGAAGGCAAAAAGTTCTGGGATGCCCCTGCAAAAAGGGCCAAGTCCTAGTGGGGGGCATATTTACCATTGTAACTCCAATCCAACTTATATTTAAGAAAATGCACATATGTAGTGGGGTCAAATTTACTATTCTAACTCTGTTCCTAGAAACACTGGGGAGAATGGATATATTTTGGTGTCAGATTTATCATTCCCATTACCTACATCCCTTCCATCAGCCGACAGGACAAAAATGCTTGATGAATGTGTGAATTCAGAGGGTGTCCCCTTCTGCCAAAACCAGGCTGATTTATACTTCACTAGTTGGGTCTTACTTCTCTAGTTCAAAGTGAGATACTATTAGTAGATTGGAACTTTCTTCCTTATGTATGAATGTGTAGCTAGTCCCACATGCCCTGATGACAGGTCTTGGTACTTTTGGGCAGCAATGGACTGAAACTTGTCAGCAATTAGTAGGATGATTGAGTCATATTACTCTTTACACATCTGCCTAGTGTATTTTTCATCTTACCCTGGGCACCTGGGAATAAAAGAAAAACCTTTGTGTTCAACTTGAGTTAATTTTATTGAATATCTGTATCCCTGGTATGTCCAGTAATACTTATTAAGAACTCTCTCACTCAGAGGCTGAGTCCACCCTGACAGTTCTATGTTATCAGGGTGGGAAGGAGTCACCTATGCTGATGCAAGCCACTCATCCAATATAGATTTTGTTGTTCAAATGTTTTGTTCTTTGTAGTATTATGACACAATCATCACATTTTATGTGGTTTGGCACCGGACAAATTAAGCCAAAAATGATATTCTTTGAATTGCGGTTCATAAATTCCTTCTTATAGAGTGTATGATCTTTATATTTAAAATACTCTTTTGTCGTTATCTGGCCATAAATGGAAGACTTGCCCACATCCATAATGCTCCTCCGTAGTGGTAAGTTCCAAATTTGGCATGGTGTATTACCTTTAAAATTGAGAATGCTAATTGTGGAACTATGACTACTACTTGGGCAATTTGTTGAAATTGTTCTGTTTATGACTAGCTAGTCTTGTTGGGTATTTTGAAGGTTCCTCATCTGGCATAGTGTTTTGCCTTCATGATACACTATGTCACAAAAGAATGAGGTTTGTGATATGGTGCATGCTTGATAGGTTTAATTTGTAGGGTTCACAGTGTCATGAACGTCTGGCACTTATCATGTTGAAATGTTGTTATATGTGGCCATAATCACATAGATTTCTCTTCTCATTTTTGGATTGGAGGGTATCGATAGCTTCTGATCTTGACTTTTTAAAACACAGCTCTTAAATCCATCAGCACTTTCGTGCTTGATTCTTTGCTGTGGTTTACACTTGAACTTTACAGCACACTTCTAACATCAGCTGTGGACCTTTCTGAGTAGTTCGTACCAGATACTATTAGTTAACATCAATCGATCAGGATTCTTGTAAAGAGCAACTACTCACCTGTTAGGGTCTCAAGGTGCTGGAGGGAGGGGGGAGCTGCGGTTCAGTCGAAGAGCCAAGTCTTGAGGTCCTTCCTGAATTGAGGCAGTTACGGTGAATGCCTGAGATGTAGAGGCAGGGCGTTCCAGCCGCATCAAATGATATGGATATATTTAGCAGCAAGATGTGAGGCAAGGTTTTGTGATTGAATTTTAGGCTTAAATATAGCTTGATTGTTTAAGACACATTTCCCTTGATGAAGCATGTTAGCATGACAAGCATTGGGATTTGAGAAAGAACTGTTTAACAACAATTTGACATAAATTTGAAGTATGCATCCCTTTAATTCTAAACTTATTTGCACAATAATAGAAAAAGTATGAAACCTAAAACCAATCACCCAAAAACATTTTTGAAGATTTGCTTTGAAAATGTTTCTTGAAGAATGTTTGGAGTCTCATGTAAATCAATGTTTTGAATGAATGACCCAAAGAAATAAGGAGAATAATCAACAGTATTTTGTACAAAGTTGAGTCAGTCAGCAAGTGTGTGCAATGGGCATTTCAAATGTTCAGAGATTCAAGTGGTTTATTTAGTGCTAAGTATATGAGGCGCTACACCTATATACCGAGAATTATTTCAAGCGTTTTTCAAGATTTGAGAACAATAATCCACAAAAGTAATAAGATTGAGTCAATGAGGATAAGAGGTGGTACCGGTTCCCTAACATTTAGGTTATATTGTCTGGCATAAATCAGTGACTGATAGAGAGCTACAAACTACACTTAGGTCCATGAACTACGCTTATGGTTTTGTGGTGGCAACCCCTTTTTCCTCTCCTCCAGTGGCGAGTGGTGGCCAGCATGGCTCCTGGGTGGCAGGGTGATGCGGGGGTGGAGAGGTTGCACGGGAGGCTTATAGGCAATGTCAAAAAAAAAAAACTTACCTTACTGCCAGGTCCCGCATCTCTGCTTCTGCTCTCCTCGTCTTGACTCGAGCAACAGGAAGCAGAGCCAGGCTCCCATGACCAATCACAATCCTGCAAAGCATTGTGATTGGTCTGAGCGTACTGGTTCGACGCTCAGTCAGAGAATGGGAGTCCAGGCATGTTCTCCACGTAGGCTGTAATGCAGCTTGAATGGAGAACAGGGAAAGTGCGCATGACTGTTTTGGGCGGCCCGAGAGGGCTGGCCAAATGGTCATGTGCACTTAGGAGTGGGCAAACCACTCCTGCCCTGCCTGCTCGCAGAGCAGCCCCGCCCACTCACCCTACTGCAACTAAGCAGCACAGAAACATAAAATGATCAGAACTTAAGGTTATTATAATTTTATGGTTCCTTTACGTTACACTGCTTAAAAGCAATAGGGCGACGTTCCTCCCCCATAGCGGAGGAGCGTTACTGCTCTCCTCCCTCATCATACTGATGTACTATTTAATTACGTTTTAGCCAATAAATTAAATAAAACAGCGTAATGTAAACAGTGATTGGACATGGAAGAATACTTTGAAAGTGCATTGAAGTTATAGTGCAGGAATTATCCTCCATGTTATTCTTTTGTTTATAACATCTATAGCTACTAGCTTCCATGCTTTGAACCAAAGTAAACAACTGAGAAACAAGCAGAGAGTTGTCCTACTATCTTCAAATGCAGAAAATGCTTTTTTTTCAACAAACTGTAAATGACCTTTTCAGGCAACTGCTCTGTAAATAGCACCACTCCTCAATATACAGAACTTAGTATGAGAGTAAAACACTTGTTCGCTCTTGTAGAAAACAACACTGCAGCCTTTTCTGACATCAATCACTGTTAACAGGAAGGGAAGGAAAACATAACAAAAACACAGGAATAATGTATTTCTTTGTACTTGTGGAAATAGCAAAAAGACAAAAACTTTGGGTAGGATTGAAATACGACAAATATGTAAAGACTTTGAACAGTTTAGAAACCATTGCAAGAAAAATAAGCATTAGCTAAGGCAACAGGTCCGGGAGCAGGCTTTTGGTTTTATCAAAGCCTATTTTGTTTGTCATGATGTTTGTAAAACGTTATTGTTGGGGAAGCTGCTAGGTCATTGACAATATAAAAAAAATTGGCAAAAATATATATATTTTTAATCACAGAAAGCACCCATTGCCTTAGTAGTCCCTGACACTGAAGGAAACCACATGGTGTGCAAGTGAAAGAGCAGAATGAAGCCACTCACTTTGAAGCAATGGCAGAAGTGTGCTGACACATTGTCTCATGTTGATTGCTGTACTAGGTGGAAATATGCGAATGACACAACAATTAACTTATAGAAGAAGAAGGCTGGCTGAAATACCCCAAAGGTATGTGTGTTGGTATATATTACCTACTGGCAGTTGCCAGTAGGTAGTTATAGTTAGGACTGTGTTTCCATAGGAAAATCTTTTTTTGAGTTGCCTATATCGTTGGTGCCGCTTGCCAAATCTTCACAAAAAAGTGACCCTGTGATTCTTGCTGTGCATGGAAAGTTTTGGGGCGATCCATCAAGTGAGAGATGAGAAAAATGGGGGAGTCAAAAAACTTGTGTTTCCCATGTTAATTCCCGTAGGAATTTTACACATGACTACATCTTGAACCGCTGAATAAAATTACATCAAATATGTCAAAAAGGTGGCTGTTGGTCCAGAAAGGGACCTTTTTGTAAATTGGTGTCAATCTGTTCTCTAGTTGTGGAAATATTAAGGAAAATCCAAATGTGTATGTATAGGGACGTGAATCCTCTGAGGATCTGACAGTCCCCATGCTCAAATCTGATTGGCTGCCAACACGTCGGCCAGGAAGCATTGGCAGGCATCTTGGAAAATGGCTTGAGCTGAGTGCCATAAGATAAGATAAAAAAGAAAAAAAGGGGGCCAGGTAGGGACACTCTGGGTCCCTAGCCGTGGTACAGGGGTCACTCAGATTAACCTCTTCGGTGCGCATGACGGAATGGTTCCATCATAAGCACCAGTGATCTTGTGCTCATGATGGAACCATTCCGTCATGTGCACACTAGCGTGAAATCCCTCTGCTGTAAACAACAGAGGGATTTCTTTTTTTTTAACTCGGGAGGTGGGGAAGAGCTTCCTCAACCTCCTGAGACATTTTGTTTGTTTTCAATGTAATGAAGATCATTGCCGTAGCACACTGATGTCATTGCATTGAGAATGAAAATGAAACTTACTTTCAGTTTCACTGTTTCGGTGCTTGTGGGGCTATTGCAGCCCCCGAGCACTAGAACACACTGGAGAGGTATCAATGGAAAAAAGAGAATCACCCCCTTCTAATGGTACCCCTCCCTAGTGGATCCCTGCTTGGAGATCACTGCAGGAGGGCGATCCCCAAGCAGGGATCCATGACTAGAAACCAGGGAGTGGGGAGTAGCTCCTTGGCAAGGGCATTTGCTCCCCTATTTAAAAATAGGGATATTCAGTCTTTCTGCCACCCCTGGGGGGCATATGGGGAGCTGTACCCCCATCTGCCCTCCCAGGGGGGCAGAAAGCACCTTGATATCAGGGATTATTTTCTTATAGTTGAGGTGTGAGGGCTGCCCAGAATGGGCATGCCATTGCTCCCACCCTCCCCCCCCCCCAAAATGCCAAAGTCTTTCTGACCCCCCAGGAGGCAGATGGGGGCAATAGCCCCTGATATTCCACCTGTGGGAGGGGCAGAAAGCCCACTAGGTGCCAGGTATTAGTTTTTTTTTCAATACATAGGGGTGGTGTCTGTCCAGAATGGGCCTGCCAATGCCCCCCCGCTAAATTGCCACAGTTGTTTTGCCTCCCGGGAGGCAGATGGGGCAATAGCTGCATATCTGCCCTCACCCCAAAAATATATTGCCACAATCTTTCTGCCCCCCCAGAGGTAGATGGGGCAATAGCCCTTTATCTGTCACCCTGGGGGACCGGGGGGACAGAAAGCCCACTAGGCACCAGGGATTTATTATTTTTATTGTACAAAGGGGTCAATGCCCCCACCCCCCAAAAAAATTAGCCACTGTTGTTCTGCCTTACCCAGGAGGTAGATGGGGACAATAGCCCCCAATGTGCTCCCTTGGACAGCAGAAAGCACACTAGGCACTGACAACTTTTTGCAATTTGCTAGATGTGGATTTTGGGCCCTAGCTCAGCCGGCACCTAGGGAAACCTAGCAAACCAGTACATTTTTTTAAAACTAGATGCCTAGGGGAATCTAAGATGGGAGTCTTGTGTGCCTCTCACCAGGTTCTATTACCCAGAATCCCTTGCAAACCTCAAACTTTGTAAAAAAAAAAACACATTTTCCTCACATTTCTGTGATGGAAAGTTCTGGAATCTGCAGAGAACCACAAACTTCTACCCAGCCAGAATTGCCCCAGGTCTCCTCATAAAATGGTATATCCCATGTGTGGGTAGGCCTAGTGCCCACAACAGGAAAGGAACAAAACGCAACATGGACACATCACTTTTTTTTCACTGAAAACTGACCATTTTTTCGCAATCTGCCTAGCAGTGGATTTTGGAACCCAGCTCAGCCGGCACCTAGGGAAACCTAGTAAACCTGCACCTTTTTTCAAACTAGACACCCAAGGGAAGCGAGGTATTATTTTTATCATCATACCAAAAGGAACGATGGATGGTAGGACATTTGTGCCGTGCGGTGATCCCAGGCCGAAATGTAAGGAAATGTGGGTTTCTTTAGCTAAATTTGAGGTTTGTAGGTGATTCTGGGTAGGAAGATTTTGGGGGGTCTACACAAGCCACACCTCCAATATCTGGCTTTGGTAGATTTCCCTAGATGTCCACCGAGCCGGGGAATAACGCAGGTGACTCCCTTGCAAAACCAAGTCTTTTTGTGATCGATAATTTTGAAGTTTCCACAGTACATTTTGGGTCATTTCCTGTCACGGGCACTAGGCCTAACCACACAAGTGAGGTACCATTGTTATCGGGTGACTTAGGGGAATGGTGGGTGGGTGAAAGTTTGTGGCTCCCCGCAGATTCTAAATCTTTCCATCACAGAAATGTGAGGAAAATGTTTCATTTTATAAACTTTGAGGTTTGCAAGGGAATCTGGGTAGCAGAACCTCAATAGAGCCACACAAGTCACCTCATCCTGGATTCCCCTTCGTGTTAGTTTTTAAAAAATGTATAGGTTTTCTAGGTTTCCCTAGGTGCCGGCTGAGCTAAGGTGCAAAATCCACACCTAGCTAGGCACATTAAAAAAAGGGTCAGTTTTCACTGGAAAAATGTGATGTGTCCACGTTGTGTGTTGGGACGTTTCGTGTTGTAGGCACTAGGCCTACCCACACGAGTGAGTTACCATTTTTATCGGAAAACTTTGGGGAGCAATGAACAGGAGAATACGTGTTATTACCAATTGGCTTTGGGGAGCACAAAACTGTAGAATAAGTGTTATTACCAATTGACTTTTTTTTATGCATTTCTGCCTTCCATATGTAAGACAATACAAAAAAGAAGTAATTTTGAAAAATGTCTTCTAATTCACATGCTTGTATGGGTAACCTCAATTTTGCAGATGTGCAAATAACCACTGCTTGTAAACTCTAAATTTTGTTCCCATTTTGGAAATATAGAGGTTTTCTTGGTAACTATTTTTCACTCCTTGCATTTTACCAAAAGAATTGCTATTTACCCGGTACACAATGAAAAACTATTGCACAATGCAGCTCACTTATTGGCTCTGGCTACCTTTGGTTCTTGGTGAACCTACAAGACCTATATATCCAGCAGCTATAACAGTATATTGATTTAACAAATCTGTCATACTTAGAAGAAAGTACAGGTGAAAAGGTTGGCACAAATGGGTTTTTGTTACCTCAATTTCAATATTTTTTTATTTCAATTGTTAGTTTCTATAGAAATGCCTTGAGGGATCTACAGAAATGACCCCGTGCTGAATTCAGTATTTTGTCTACTTTTCAGAAATGTATTGTTTTCCCCGATCCAATTGTTGCTTTCACACCCATTGCTACCACTAACTGGAAGGAGGTGGAAAACAAAAAAAATAGGAAAAATAGGCTATGTCCCAGTAAAATGCCAAACCTGTGTAGAAGGATTTGGTTTTCTGACAAATGTCTGTCTGTCCCTGAATGCTGGGAAGATGGTGATTTAGGCACCACAAACCGTTTGTTGATATCTTTTGCAGGGAAAAAACAAGATGCTTTCTTCTGCAGCACCTTTTCCCCTATATTCCAAAACAAACCCCAAATTAGCTGTATTTTGTCCAATTTCTCAGTTTCCTCCAGGGTAATCCACAAACTTTGGGTATCTTTAGAATCCTCAAGATGTTGGAAGAAAATGACTCAAATTTGACGGGGATACCTTATGTGGACAAAAAGTGTGTACTACCCCAAATAGCCCAAAAAAACTAAGCACAGGGAGGTGCCTAGCAGCGAAGGTATCCCATGCCGTTCCTTTACTTTGCCCCCAGGTTGGCCCGGTCTCGGGGGCATTAGGGGGTAAAAAAAGGAAGAGGCGCAGGGGCCCGCATCCTAAGATAGAAAAAAATGCAAGAGAGCCACACATACCCTGGGGACCACCACCTCCCTGGGGCAAAAGTTAATACATGAATGTTCCCCGCCAAAGCACCAGAGATCGACACCTACCCAGAACAAATGTACTTTATTAGAAGTGGGGGCCCGCATGGACCACCACCTCCCCAGGGCAACAATTAGAATGGTGCTGTGCAGTCCCCAATTCACCCCAGGGAGCGCCCTCCCCCCAAGGCGAAAAAAAAATAATGAAGGGGGTCTATCACGGACCCACTGCCCTGGGAACCACCACCTCACCAAGGCTGAAATAAACATTGAAGGGAAGTTGCACAGCTCCTCTCCAGGAGCCATAGATTGCTCTGGAGACTGCCACCCCTCAGGTGCCCACCCTCGGGAGGTAGTTGTTTGGTTTTGGTTGGTGGGAACTGACATCTTCCACTATGCAAAAGCAAACATAGCTCCATTTTCTGTCAAACACTCTCAGGCTTGCAGAAAGCAAAGTTTTCCTCTGTTTCCTTGCACGCAAATGTGTGTGCAGCAAAACAGATGAAAACATTGTTCCTGCAAGCAGGGAACTGCAATTTAAAGCAGCTCCCTCGTTGAGGAAGCAATTCTGGCTCACACAGGTGTTAGAATTAAAATGTATTAATGCCATATTACTCGTATTTTACCTGTTATTATGTTAGCATTTATTTAGCTATCTTATAATACATTCTTGCTGGATGCATACGCAATTAACAAGGACAGATGTTATGTAAGTTAGGTTGACATCTGTGCCCCCATTTTACCTCTAGTAGACGCCATCTTGTATTATAATCGAAACTGTTACTTGATCATTTACAAGAAATGGTCCTTGGTGAGTTCTGTTTCTCAAATGTTGAATCTTGCTCATTAAGGCATGCCGTTCCCTTTGCGTAGAGGCCCTCTCCCACCTTCCTAGTATGGAGGATAAGCCAGACGACCTTGGGCAGTAGATGGCTTGTGCCAGGGTGCGGAATCAAAACTTATGCTTTGTACCTCCATTGTATTACTACATCTACCAGTGTTTTCCATGATAAGCGGGTCTTTGTGGGCTCTGCAACACACATAATGTAACTGTATGCTTGTAAGAGTCAGTCCCTCGTCAGCCACCAATGGAGGCTGGTCAGACTGGACTCCACTGCAGTGTACCTTGTGAATAAACCAGTTAGATTAAATTCTCTACTGCGTCATCGATTCTTCATTTCTTGGAAGACTAGAGGAGGTCGAGAGTGACCCGGGTGACCCTAGTTGGGTTACTTCCTTCACAGGAGACAGGAGCTGGCTAGGACAGAGTGGACCTTGAGGCTCCTCCTGCGGTTTTGGGGGAAAAGGAGAAACAAGCAAAATAAAAGTCAGAATCAGGCAGAAAGAGGCAAGATAAAGGTGACGAGGTGTTGGAACACTTTTTCGGCAAGTATAGTAGAGGGATAGAAGGGAGAAAAAGGTTTGCACTTTCTACCCCTGATGGGGCGTTGAAGCGCACTTTCAGCGAGTAGCACACTACTCCGAAACCCATAAAGGAATAGTGGTGAATTAGTATATTGAAATATGAAATTAATTTGAGTGGTATACAGGTTAGTCTGTTATTTGGATTGAAAAGAATAGTGGAGGGATATTTTGGAGGTCAGTAGGTGGAGGCTTGAGATGAGTAAAAGGGAGTTGGAGTGGGAAGAGTCAGAGGGAAGGGTTTAGAAAGGCTTGTTGTGGGGGATCGGAATAGTAAAAGAGGTATGAGATGGGGCAAGGAGGGGTAGAGTAGGGAATAGTCTAGAAAGGGTTATTTTGGGGATCATAGTAGTGGAGAACCTAACCAACACTTTACTTATTGTGCTTTGTGGTTGGTGATGTGTTGATTTTTAATTAGTTAGTAAACATATTGAATCCTATTCACAAAAGTAATCTGAGACAAATTCCTAACTTTACGACTTTCGGTATTCACAAAAGGCATTTAGGAGTAGTAAAGTTTGTGAATCGAGCTCATTATATTTATGCATTAAACGTTTATCTATATTATTTATATGTTATTTAGACACAGATATAAAAGTAATTGTTTAATATTTTAAATATGGTGGCGTGTGCCTTTGCGAAGTTCTGTTGGTTTCAATTAAGTAGTTTGGTATTTTATAGTAGGGATTTTGCTTTGGTTTCTAAGTAGTGTACTTTTTATTTGGTTTACTGATTGCTCAAATCTTAGTTTTTGGCAGCTTTGTGGTTTTGTAGGGCTTTTAAGAATAAGTAAAGTGTTGGTTAGGTTCTCCATAGTATGGCTTGTAAAGCATTGTGCTATCCTTCTACTGCATTATTAGTTTTGGCTCCTTGAGCCATGGTGCTGCCGTAGACAGTCCACCATGGTATTTAGAATTTAACTAGGCGTCTATGTTCTGAATGGTGCAGCCTTCCAACCCAAGTGTCTTTATAGGTAATCCATTAGGGGACTTAGTTTCTGCTTGTTTTGTTGGTAGAATGGACTTTCTGCGATGATGTTGCAGTGGTTAGCTACCTCTGTTACAGGTACATAGGCTAGTGCATCAGTTTTTTTTATTTCAAAGGCAAATTCGCTGTTTGTTGTATATCCAACACTTAGAGGCTGAATACAAGTTTGGCAGAAAAAGTACTGCCATCGAAACAGCCTCACATTCCCCGCCGCCTAGTTGGTGGTCGGCATGTCCTATTACGAGGCATGCAATTCCATAGATGAAAGACCGCCGTTGCACCGCCATCACCACCTGGAAATCTTGACCCGAGCAGTATTGGATAGGCCAATGCATCTGTCGGAGGTGGGACCACCAGTTTTTCTACTGGCCCAATCACGATGTGCCTTCCCGCCTACGTGACAGTGGATGCCAAACCTCCACACCTGAGTTGGCAGAAAGGGAGGATATAAGGCAGAAACTCACCTGTACACAGCTTCACACATCCAGTGCCACCATGGAGCCAATCCTACATGTCCTGCCACTGCTGCTTGATGACGTCCATAACCGATACCATCGTGGATTCAACCGACGGTAAGTAACAATCTATCCCATTTTCATTGACTTCCCAGTTAATAGATGCACACGCAGGGACATCTTAAGGTGTTTTGTTTGGACTCACCCAAAACTAGTTTGTGGGTCCCTGTTCGGAACAGCTCTGATCTAAATTCACCTCTTTGATGCCCTCTTTGACCAGGTCTCTGATACTGCAGGGGCACTCTCTTCTAATTTCCAAATGTGTTTACATCTAATATTCATGGCTAGGGATGTGCGTTTTTATTATTGTAACACGACAGCAGCTCCTCATTAGCATTACATCAAAGAATCTCTGTGACACCCTCCAATTTCTAAGATGCTAGTTAATGTTTTGATATGAAAGAAACTTAAGTATGGATGTTTCATGCAACAGACACACATCTTTCATGCAACATTTATTTCTGTAATTGACCCTCACACATCGCCCACATTAAAAGGTAGTATTTGGAAAATGTTAATTAAGACAATCTGTTCAAGAAGTATTTCAAGATCATTATGGAAAGACTCTATGTAGAACAGGGTTGGCTCAATCAGGGGGCACCCTGAAAGTCTGGCTTCCTGGGCCAGAGGTAGCTTTGCCCATGCCTCTAAATGTCTCTGTGCACAGGCCCCCTTGCTTCAAGTATATCAGGGACAACCAAAAGCATCACCAAGTGCCAAGGATATGCGTGTAATGTGTAAGTGCAAGATATAAAAACAAACAGATCAATAGGAGCAGTCTTCTCATATAACTAAAGTAGGTGTAAGGTACATACAAAATAATGGACCCATGTTCAAAAACATATCACAAAAAAGTTTGACAACTACCAGGCCTATAGGTGTGAATAACCAAATAACTAAGTTGCACATAATACACACATATCCAACATACATCAAAGGGAGAAGTGCAAACAAAATGACATAGACATTGCTCAAGAAAAGCTGAAAACTTTACCATGTGAAATACCACCCATAGCAATGTCTGGCTAAATTTGGATTCACCCCACATATCCATCCATGGATCATTTCCCCTTGTCATGTGTGAATTAGGGTGAAACAAACACACCTGTAGCCACACATTCCACTGTATTAAATCATGTGACTTAGATGGTGCAAGTGGTCAACACCATGATGAATGCTACCCCATAAAAAGTAATCACCATCACATATCATATGAAATTGTGCATGTACACAATAAAGTACACTCTAAAAATATATGTACTATAACCTGCCATAATGTGTAAACACAATAACATTGCATCACAATTTAATCTCTGCAACATTGTTAGGCTCCCAAAAATAGCTAAGCAAAAGAATTGCCAGGGCTAATGTGTTATAAACATATTAGATTTTAGATTGTCCAAATAAACCACAGGGAAAAACATAACAAACAGCCAATGACTGGTTCATAGATAGATGCTGTGGCTTAGCACACAGCAGTGCCAGAAAACGTGCCCTGAATGACACTGCAAGGGTAATCTCCTCACAAAGGGGCATCCATTGGGCAGGGCAGGCATCTCAAGGATGTCATTTGGGATGAGGACTTTTGCTTTTGGGAGAGGGGTCCTTGGGTTGGTAGGGTGGACTTACATTTAGGAGAAGGCTTGGGAATGTGAAGTTGAGGAACGTTGGGCAGGGGTGCCTTGGGAAGAGAAGGGATGGGTCGGGTAAGAGGGATGGTTTTGGAGATGGAAGAGGTTGTCTTGGGTGTGGGATGGGTAGTAATGTCCTTGTAAGTGGTGGTTGCAGGTTTGGGAGGGGTGATGGCAAGGAGAAATGAGGGATCTTCGATAGGGTACTCAGTAGTGGGAATGGTAAGAAGTGGGGTCTTAGAGGTAGAGAGAGAGACTGTGTGTGATGTGCTTTAGTCTGGTGCAGGTGCAATGTGTCAGGTGTATGTGCTGCAAGTAGGGGTGTATGTTGTTTCTGTGGTGTCTGTTGAGTACCTGATTGTGTGCATCTGAATTTCTTAGGTGTGCTGAATGTGACTGTGGATGCTGTCGCAGGGGACTGGCAGGGTGCTGGTGTCATGGATGCTGATGTGGTGGTGACAGTGGGTGTGGTATCTTTGACACAACTCCCTAGAAAACGCTTGCACTTGATTTCTGTATTAGAAGAACATTAGCAGTTATTGGGCAACTGCATGATCCATTTATGCATTTTTTGCGCTGCACTTTTGAGGTAGCTTTTGTGATCATTTGCAACGCCATAAATTAAAGCACCCACTTATGGAAGCACTGTGCTGGCTTTGAGACACAAATTATAATAACAAGCTTCTGGTGTACTGCAGCTCAAAGAAGATGCAGAAGAACAGAGAGGACAGACTTCTAAGGATCTGATTCAAAGGGCACAAGTGGGTCAGCTTTCCATATAACCTGACAAATTATTTAAATGTGCACTGTTATTAGTCAAACAAATCCCATGTGCACCGAACACAATAGACATTTGGAGCTGAGCAGCATTATTAGAGCAGCATTTCCTGTTCTCGCCAAAAGCACATGCAATGCTTCATTGTGTTGCCTCAGTCCTTCCAAGGAACTAATGCAGTGTTAGCAAGTGTCTCACAGTCAGCATCCTGTGCGATTCCGAAGAAAGTGATGGAAGCGCTGTTGAAGCTTGTGCAACTTGTCACCTCCTACAGAGAACCAGCTCAACCTACAACTGATGAAGGTGGATGTTTAGCCCTCACACTTTTCTCTGTTTTTGTAGGCTTAATACATTCTAAAAGTGTGTCAGGTTTGGTACCACCACGTCCATGGGAACAAATGTTCCAGAAATGGAAAATACACTGTTCCATCAACATTCTTGCGATCTGCAGTGCAGGCTTCAAGGTCATATTTCTAACCTGTGGTGAGTTCAGTAAACATTTGTCTACGATTCCAGAAGTAATACCCAGTCTGCCACATGACCAAAACTGATTGCTTGGTGAGTGTCATTATTTTAACTTTTTTATTAAATCTAAAATCTTCATATAATGCTGAGGTTGATTCAGCAAATCTGAGGGCTTCAGTACTGAAAACAAATATTGTTGACTGCATTCCAAGTCCTATCAAAGTCAAAAGCAATGGTATGAAGCAGAAAGGTGATATAACACAATATTGTGGGGCATATTTATAATAACTGACGCATCCCTGCATATCAGCAGGGGTGCACCAGTTATTTTGCGCCCCAGGTCCGCCATCATGGATGCGCCGCATTTATAATGCGGCGCACCATGGGGCAAAAACGGCACAGATGCGTCACGCATCTGTGCCGTAAAAGTGGCGCATTGCTGGAGTTGCGTCGCAAGCGCGACGCAGCTCCAGCAATGCTCTGGGGGGCCCTATCTGCACAATGCTGCGTCAATCCTTACGCCTGCTACAAGCAGGCGCAGGGTTTTGACGCAGCATGGGCTCAAAAGTGACTGAGTGAAATCTTGTAGATTTCACTCAGCCACTTTTAGGAGGCGTTCCTGCGCCGGAACGCCCCCACCTGCCCTGGAACGCCTACTGCTGGCGCAGGGCTTTACAACGTGACGCATCTCCCAGATGCGTCACGTTGTAAATACCCCGCACCATGGCGCAGGATTTGCGCCGCCGCTGCGTCACAAAAGTGACGCAACGGCGGCGTAAATGAGGCACAAGAGCCTCATAAATCTGCCCCTGTATGTTTAACATTTGCCTGGCAAAATATCATATCAGTGATACTGACTGCCAGCATATCTTCAAGACAAGTAAATGTGGACTTAAGAAAAGTAATTATGTTCTTCCCTTGATGTACTTTCCTGGAAAGTATGGTAGTCAATATCATGCATACAATATTTTGCCAGTTCCTATATTAAACCGTGGTATTCTAACCTACAGGCTGAAACTAGTCTGAGGTTGCTTGTGTTTACTTTCAGAGGGGACCTGTCCTGACAATTGTAGCATGCCCATACTAGTACAAAGTAAAATTTCTAAACACAGGGATAGTCAATAACATGAAATTTGCACTGAACTCTACTCAGCGTATGAGCCCTAACTACATTTAAAAGGGCTAGTAAATGATGTCACAATAGGTTTTACAACCAAATCAGAGACCATCAAACAAAGGGGCATTCCCAAACCCTAATTTTTGGTGACTGTTAATAATGTAAAATTAGCGTATGACCGGCTTTTACCTTTTCCCTGGATGGCCCATTAAAGGAGCATAAGGAAGTTAATGTGTAATAGGTAGGCTTAACAGCTGCTTATTAGTCCAGTTATGAACTGCGCTCAGTGGAATGTGACTGGCTGTCCATCTCTCAACATTTTAATGAAAGTGAAAATCTTAATTGTAGCAAATGTTTGTAACATTACATTAATGTTTGCTCCAGAAATGCATATACTGAAACAAGCCCAATGACTTTAAATTTTAGAGCATCAGGTTAAGCGGAGGTTGCCCACTGGCAGTTCACACAAAAAGGTGTTGTTGCTTTAACCTTTTGGCCTTGTACACCCTTTCTGGAGATGTTGTCTAGCACCAGCCAAAGAAAAAAGAGAGATGTTAGAAATGGGGATCTCTAGTTGGCAGTGGCGTTCACCCTGTCCAAGTAGGGACCCTTCCTTCTAGTCAGGATAAGGAAGTTACACACCAAGATAACCCATGCTCAACTCCTTGGTAGCTTGGCACGAGCAGTTAGGCTTATCTCAGAGCCAATGTGTAAAGTATTTTTACATAACACACAGTAAGACAGTGAAAACACTACAAATAGACACCATACCAGTTTAGAAAAATAACATATCTTTATCTAAACCAAGCAAGACTAAAACAACAAAAATCCAACATACACAACTCAAAATATGACTTTTAAAAGGAGTCAAGGAATCCTGCCCATGGAACTCTATGGATGTTATGTTATGTTATGTTATAATGAATTTGTATAGCGCACGTACACCGGATTGGTTTCTTGGCGCTTCTTGAGTAGATGATGAAGATATTATGAATCGGTGGGTTAGTCAAATGCCTGTTTGAAGAGCCATGTTTTTTGCAGTTTACGAAAGGTTGTAATATTTGTACAACTTTTGATCTCTAGGGGCAGAGAGTTCCAGTACCTGGGGCCCAAGAAGGCAAACCTGGGGACCAAATCGTTTCTGTTTAAAAGAGGGTATTGTTAGAAGGTGCAAGTGAGTGGATCTCAGATTCCGGTTAGGAATATATCTCGTAATTAAGTTGTCAATGAATTTTGGTTTTTTTCCATTCAGAGATTTAAATATGATGCAGCCCATCTTAAAGGCGCATCTTTGAGATATTGGTAACCAGTGTAGTCTCCTAAGAAGTGGGGAAACGTGTTGGTGTTTGTTTTCCAGCAGAATCAGCCTAGCTGCTTGGTTCTGTATCAATTGTAGCCGGTAATTGAGATAAGCTGGAATACCGTAGTATAAGGAGTTGGCATAGTCAATATGCGAGATCACCATGGCAAGAATGGCTTGTAGTTTTGGTTCCTGAGTTAGGAACCGGCTGATTTTCTTTATTTTCCTTAGTTGGAAAAAACAAGTAGATGACACTGAGCCTATTTGGATTTTCATGGAGAGATCGTTACAGATAGTAACTCCTAGAGTTTTGGCATGCTTGGAGGGAGTCGGTGGTTGTCCCAGTTCATTAGGCCAGAAATTGGGGCTTCAGTGATTTAGTGAGCCACCCGTGAGAATCAGTTCAGTTTTATCTGGGTTTAATTTCAATTGGTTGCTGTTCATCCAGTCACGGATGAACAGCATGGTAGTTTGAAATTCACGGATGGATTCTGGAGAGTCATTGATAGGATATATCAATTGAAAGTCATCTGCGTAATTAAAGGTTTGAATATGTTTTTCTTTAAGTGCATGGATCAAGGGGAGGAGATATAAATTAAAGAGATGGGGGGACAGAGAGGATCCCTGAGGGAGTCCGCAGGTGTTTTTAATCATGGGAGTTGAAAAGCCACCAAGGTATACGGCCTGGGATCGATCTGTTAGGAAGGATCTAATCCACTCAAGAGCAGTTCCTTCGATACCCGCATCTCTGACACGGTCGAGAAGGATGTTATAGTCGACCGTGTCAAAGGCTGCGGAAAGATCCAGTAGTACCAATGCTTGAGGGAGACCCTTGTCAGCCTTTTCTCTCAGGGTATCCAGCACAGATAATACTACTGACTCAGTAGAGTGGGCTGGGCGAAAACCTGCTTGATGGGCATCCAGGTATTCGGATTGCTCCAAGAACGCCGACAGATTTTTGGCTACGTGTGCTTCAAGTACTTTGGCCAGGTAGGGAAGCAGCGAGATCGGGCGATAATTAGTTAGCGTTTTAGGATCTGCTCCTGGCTTTTTTAGAAGAGGGATACCAACCGCTTCCTTAAAAGTCACTGGTACCTGACCCAGAGTAAGTGATTTGTTTAGAAAGGTCATAGCTGGGCCAGTGCAGATGGTAATGCTTCCTTTAATATCCAGGGGGGACAGCAGTCCCTTGGAGACCCGGACTTTACTTTGCCCAATAGGTCATTAAAATTTTTCTGATTTATTATAGGAAATTGTTCAAGCTTGTGTGGATTTGTGGGTTTTTTTGGGTATGGATGCGGTTATTTTACACAAAGTACCTAAAATGCATCAAAATCCACAAGGTAAAACAGCCGCTAAAGAGGGAATCATTGGAAAACACAGGGATGCATTGGTTCTTGAGTCCTTGGGGAGGCAATGCGTCAGTTCTGCTGCATTCAGGAGAAGTGTTGCATTGAATCCGGACTTTAGGGGTAAGCAGTGTGTCAAAATTCAACATGGTTCATGTCTGCAGGTGATGCATCAGGAAACTAGTCACGCAGGTATGATGTCTGGAAAGCCAGAAGCACTGGAGGTCGATGCAGTGGTGGCACACAGGCGCTGCATCGATTTCTTGAGCCATGGTCCTACGATGCGTCGATGTTGTCAGTCGCACAGCAGGGCCTCAGTGCAGCGGTCTTGGACTTCGGAGACACGGTGTGCTGAACTCGGGCAGCGGTGGTTTCTTCGACCGCGGGCAGGCACTGCTTTGATTTCTTCTGCCACATGGCGGCAGTGCATGGAAATTTCTCCGGGACTGCAGTGCTGTGTCGTAAAAACAGGCACTGGAACAGCGATGCATCGATTTTGATGACTTCAAGCAGATCTTTGCAGCAGGAACAACCTTCAAGGGCCCAGAACTAGAATCGGCACCACTTGGCGGGTCAGAAATCCCAGGAGCAGAGTTCAGGGATGCTTCAGGTGAAGTCTTTGCTGGCCCTGAGACTTCTTAACAGGAGGCAAGCACACACAAGCCCTTGGGCAAACTTCCCAAGCAGGGTACAAAGCAAAGTCCAGTCTTTTTCCTCTGCAAAGCAGAAGCAGCAACTCTAGGCCAACCCAGCAAAGCAACACACAGCAAAGGGGCAGTAGTCCTCCTCACAGGTCTTCAGTTATTCTCCTTGGCAGAGGTTGCTTTTGATCTAGAAGTGTTCTAGAAGTCTGGAGTTTTAGGTCCAATACTTATATCCCTTTTGGACTTTGAAGTAGGCATTCTTCAAAGGAGGCGCACAAACTCTTGCCCTCCCTGGTAGACATTCTCCAGGGTGCTGGAGACAGCATTGTGAGAGGCCAGGCACAGCCCTATTAAGGTGCATTTGACAGCTCCTCCCTCCACTCTAGCTCAGGAAGACCCATCAGCCTGGTGATGGCTCATCATGATATGCAGGGTACGCATTAACTCCCTTTGTGTGACTGTCTAGAGTGAATGCACAAACAGGCCCCTGTCAGTTTAAACCAGATGTTGAGTTCCCCGAAAGTTGTACAGGCAGTTTAGATACAGCAACCCACCAATAGCCTCTTTTACTGGCAAATGGGCAAGTAAACAGAGCCCTACTGGATATACCTGCCCTAGTTGTGGGGCAGATAGGAAGTCTGATGTGCATGTTTTGTTCTTTTTCCCAGCTTAAGCTAAAAGTAGAAAAAAAAGTGGATTTTTCCTGTATGTCGGCTTTTTGGTGTGAGGGATTATCAAATTTCTTTTCAAATTTCAAAAACTGAGGTTAGAAAATGTCTGGTTTTCTCTATATCCCACTTTTTATTTGCAATCTGGAGGTTTAGGCAAACAATGTGCCTCTAAATGTTTGCTTATTTTAACTAATGTATTTATTATCTACAACCAGTTTTATCCGCTCATATGTATACTCTATTTATTTGTGTTGTTATATTTTCTGGGGTTTAATTCATATCCTGTAATTTTCACTTGTATGGTATATAGCTGAAATAAAGTTAATAAAGTGAAGATTTCACAGGCAGGCAGAGGCACAAGATGAATAAACAAAAAAATGCCCTCTTTTTTAAAGTAAATATACTACAAATGGTTCTGTCGGGCGAACACTTTCTTAGCATTCCATCATTAATGTACAGAAATAAAGAAAGAAACACACAAAGATCAGATTACTCAAAATTAGTAGATTATACTTTTTTTTCTATATTCAAGGCTGTCACAAAAACAAGTTCATAATTAAAAAGACATAAATGTGACTTGTGAGTGAATAAGTGATCTCAAAGTGACAAGGTGTTTAAGTGAATGCAATATATACAGTGCAATTGTTTAAAAAAATATATAAACTGTATGAATAAATCGACTTCCCCCCCTTTATCAACAAATCTCCAGCAGCCCTCCTCTGGGTCCTTTTCTTTTTGGGGGTGGAGAATGTAGGGTATGGATTGATTTTCATACCCATTGGTATTTACCCACATAGATAAGATGCCTCAAATTAACTAGGCTTCTGTCGCCTTCCTGCCGCAACACTTCTCTATCCATGGCCGGAGCGGTAGCAATTTCTAGGTTTGCACTTCTGTTTGTTTGACTTTTTCACATATTTTAGTCGTGATTCATACCACCACATTTACCAACGGGCATTAGTATATCTTTGGGCACGATTCACAGAACTAACTTAGGACAAAATCGTAAATTTACCACTTTTGGTATTCACAGAAGGCATTTAGTAGTAGTAAAGTTAGGATTTTGTCTTAAGTTTGACTTAAGACAAACTTAAGACAGACATAAGACAGACTTAAGACAGACTTAAGACGGACTTAAGTTAGGATTTTGTCTTAAGTTTGTCTTAAGTCTGTCTTAAGTCTGTCTTAAGTTTGTCTTTAGTCTGTCTTAAGTCTGTCTTAAGTTTGTCTTAAGTCAAACTTAAGACAAAATCCTAACTTTACTACTCCTAAATGCCTTCTGTGAATACCAAAATTAGTAAATTTAGGATTTTGTCTTAAGTTAGTTCTGTGAATCGGCCCCTTCATGCTTAATTTTTGGAATCACTCATCACAACCTATACCTCTCAGCGGCTCAGCCTTTTGCATGATTCTGGTTAGCTATTGTCACTACTTGGTTTCTAACCATGCAAACCACCAAATTTATGTATGGCTTGCACTACGCGCAGTAGTTTGGGTTTGAAATTTAAAATTAAACATGCCTCTCGCGGCCTTGCATTGATCGTATGAATATCCCTTGTAGTTTACTTTTGGGTTGTAACTACACCCTCGGTGAATATTAATATCATACGTATGGCTTTTTCTTATGTAGTTCAGGCCAACGGAATTTGATTCCTCTCAGCAGGCTGGTATTCCGTTTACTCCAGTGTATGCTGTTTCAAAGGTACAATAACTGCCCCCTTAGCATTTAAAATCACTGAGTTAGCCTTATTCTAGCACTTCTTTTACTTAATTCTTTTATTTAGGAATCCAACCGGACGGTGAATTTATCATCACAAATCACTTCTCCTAGTACTACAAGCGGTACCCAACACCACTACTACTGGTAGCTCCTCACAACCACCAGTTTCTAATTACCACCTCCTTTGAAACACACTCCACTAATCTTTCAAATCATTTCGCCTATAAAGGCTGTCCACACCCCTGTCCTGAAGAAGACTTGCAGTGACTTTGTCGCATTAACGCACATTCTGGGATCGAAAGGTCGACGTATCTTGACAATCCATACCCTACGTTCTCCACCCCAAAAAGAAAAGAACCCAGAGGAGGGCTGATGGAGATTTGTTGACATAGAGGTGGATGTCTATTGATTCATATATTTTATATATCGTTTTTAAAAAATTGCACTGTATATATTGCATTAACTTAAACACCTTGTCATTTTGAGATCACTTATTCACTCACAAGTCACGTTTTCGTCTTTTCAATTATGAACTTGTTTTTGTGACAGCCTTGCATATAGAAAAAAGAAAAAAGTATAATATACTAATTTTGAGTAATCTCATCTTTGTGTGTTTCTTTCTTTATTTTTATTTCTGTACATTAATGATGGAATGCTAAGAAATTGTTCTCCCAACAGAACCATTAGTAGTATATTTTCTAGACGCCCAGTTTCTGAGGGACGCTGGGTTACCCCATTACAATTTATGTTATGCACTTTCTAAAAGTTGCATTTTCAAACACTCAATTTAAAAACCACCTTCATTAAAATATGTGCTTTTAAGTTCCGAGCTCAGAGAGCCCAAACTCCAAATCTATCTGTCCCCAATTGGAAGTTACTCTTATAAAATGTTATAAAATGTTACAAGGCAGCTCTAACAATAACCTATGGGAGAGCTAGTCCTTGCAATATTGAAATACAAAATTGGCAGTATTTTACTATAAGGACATGAAAACACACCAGTACATGTCCTACCTTTCACATATACTACACCCTGCCCATGGAGGAACACTGGGCCTACCTTAGGGGTGCCTTACATGTAGTACAAGGGAAGGTTAGGACCTGACAAGTGGGTGCACTTGCCAGGTCAGCATGGCAGTTTAAAACTGCACTCACAGACACTGCAATGACAGGTCTGAGACGTTTCAGGACTACCTATGTAGGAGGCACAACCAGTGCTGCAGGCCCACTCGTAGCTTTTGAAATACAGGCCCTGGGCTCACACAGTGCACCTTACTGGGGGCTTACCAGTAAATCAAATATGCCAATTGTGGAGAACCAATCAGAATTAGTGTTTACACAAGGAGCACTTGCACTTTAGCACTGATCAGAAGTGGTAAAGTGCCCAGAGTACCTAAACCAGCAAAAACAAAGTCCAGCATAACATCAAGAATACACGAGGTAGAGGCAAAAAGGCAGGGGAAACCACACTAAGGATGCAAGGTCTTAGAAGCAATGACATGAACCCCCCATGAGTGGGGGGGTATCAATGGAGGAGTCGGTTGTGGGGAGTCGGTGGGGAAGCAAAGGGGTGTGGATGAAGGAAATCATTGCCAGTGGAAGGGGTAGGATTATTATTTGGGGTGGATGACAACCCACCTCGTTGAATATTTACAACCCTTTTCAGGGAGAACTGTTGAACCTGTCAGCCTTAGGTTAGTCTTCCCCAAAAATTTCGCATTCTAACTAGTGATAAACTATGTCTGCTCACTCCTTAAAACATAGTAACATTGGCTTATCTCCCAATTGACATATTTAATTTACTGATAGGTCGCTAGTGAAGTGGTGCAACATATACCCAGGGCCTGTTAATTAAATGCTACTAGTGGGCCTGCAGCACTTGTTGTGTCACCCACATAAGTAGCCTTGTAAAAATGTCTCGGGCCTGCCATAGCAGCCTGTGTGTGCAGATTTAAACTGTTATTTCATCCTGGCAAAATCGACCTATTGCCAGGCCTAAACCTACCTTTATAGTACATTTAAGTCACTCCTAGGGTAGGCCCTAAACAGCTCTAGGGCAGGGTACAATGTATTTACAAAGTAGGACATGTACATTTATGGTTTACATGTCCTGGTAGTGAAAAACTCTTACATTTGTTTTTCATTTTTGCAAGACCTACCTCTCCCATATATAACATTGGGATTACATTTAATAAGGATAAATTCCTAATGAGAACAGGTAAACAGTTTGTGCTTTGTGCCTTTGGAATTGTAGTGAAAATCCTCTTTTGTAATTTTTTTATAAGTGGAATTTTGATTTACAATTTTGAAAATACCACTTTTAGAAAGTTAGCATTTTCCTGCCTTAGCCATTAATTGCCTGCAGCCTGTTTCTGGGTCACCTGACTAGGTGTAGTTGGCAGCTGGTCTTTGTGTATTTCTCCCAGACAGCCACACACAATAGAGAGCTTAGGTGTGCCTGAATTGACTTTCACTGGCTGGATGTGGGGGTAGAGCTGGGCACAGACCCACTTACACCTGAATACGCTGTGCCCTGCCTTCACACAAAGGGCTGCATACTTCCTGTAGTTAGTCTGCCTTCAGAGCAGAGAGGCAGGAAACCTGAGCACTTCAAAGGGAATCCTCTAGAAGCTTCTCCCACTTCAAAGAATTGACTAGATCAATACTGGACCTCAGACATCAACCCTTCATTACACTTCTGGACCTGTGGAAGACTCTGCCAGGGAGAAGGACTGCTGTGTTGCTGAAGGACTGTCATTCTGCGGGAATGCTGCCCTGAAAGGTGCTGCCCTGCTATGCTGACCTGCTGCCCTGTTGCCCTCTTGCCTGAGTGAGAAGGACTGCACCTGCAACCTGTACCAGGGACTACCAGAGTGACTCCAAGGGCTAGTCTCTTGTCACAAGCACCTGGACTCTGCAACTGACAAGCCATGCCACCCCAGTCCTGGATTCTTGGAAGTGGGCCTGAAGGTACTCTGCCAGCCCATCTGTAGGCCCAGCAGAACCGACATATCTCCACTGTGCCACACAAACCTGAGCAGAACCGACGCATCACCTCAGCTGCGTGGGCTTGTCTGATGCTTTACCCTTGCAGCCCGCAGCCCCATCAGGTACCACCACTGTGTGACACATCCCTGACACAGGAATCCGCATTACAAGACCCGCTGCTTCCTTGGAACCATCCAGCACGCAACTTATCCTCAACGCAGGACTTTGCATCTCAAGCTCCCTCGTTAATGGCCTCCTCGACTGTGATGCAGGACCTTATATCACCGCCTCACAGCTCCTTGAAGCCGATGATGCATGGCACATCTCTGACCACGACTATGCTTTCAATTGACTGCGTGACCCATTCTCGACACAGGACCTCACAACGATTCGCAACCAGGATTTAGGGTGGGTTTAACTGGGTCCCTGTAGCAATCAAATGCTCCATTGCGGTCGGCCTGAACTTTTGACTTTGTCCCGGTCTGGTGCGACCAGATAATCACAGTTGGCGCTTTGTGATATTTGGTGCTATATTCCATGAAATATTTAAAACTGCATATCTCTGCTTCTAATGATTGGATTTTTTGTCATTTGGTCTTGATTTATTTATTAAACTTCACTCTATAATTTGGTCTTGATTTATTTATTAAACTTCACTCTATTTTTCTAAATTGGTGTGAGATTTTCTTGTGTCGTGTTCTCACTTTATTACTGTTTGAAGTGCTACATAAATAATTTACACATTGCCTATAAGTTAAGCATGACTGCTCTGTTCCAAGCTACCAACACAAAGCAACACACCTAAAACCACCTTTCATGCATCTACCTACCAACCATGGAACAAACTCAATATGGAACACTTAGAAACAAAGCTAACATCCAGTACAGATCTAGATATAATAAGTTCATTAAAAAAAACTATATGAGTGGCTACAGGAAGCTATTGATATCCTAATGCCTCTAAATACGAAACAACAGAACAAAAGAAAACAGGCACCTTGGAGAAATACTGAGATAGAAGAGATAAAACAACAAATTATAATGCTGCACCATGTCTGGCTCAAAACAAACACCAATCAAGACAAACTTCGCCTACAGAAACTTTACAGAGTATACAATTCAGCTATCAAAAAAGCTAAAAAAAGATACTATTCAGACAGATTTAAAAATGCTAAATGTGCAAGTAAAGAATTCTATACAATTCTCACTGAATTTCATAAACCAAATTGCCTAGATGGAGCTCATCCCATTACTTAAGATTTCACAAACAAACTTGCAAATCATTGCACGGGCAAAGCAGACACATTTGTCTCATTTTAAAACAAAGAAAAACCACCAGCACAACTCTTTTCCAAAATAAAAATCCAGGAATATGCTAACCAGCCTCTCTATTCATTCCATAAAATTTCACACAATATATTTATGGACCTGGTCAAAGCCCACAGGCCTACAGGCAGCCCTTCTGCCCATGCCCACCACAAACCTTCAAAAGAATTCTTATAACAAACTCTACTGCCACACAAGTAAGAAGAATCATCAAAAATTCCTTAACTACAGGAATATCTCCACAAGAGCTAAAAAAAGTCATACCTATGCCAATTATTGAGGAAAACAATCCTAGACTCCCTGAACCCTGACAACCATAGACCGATTACAAACAGACCTTTCATGGGCAAACTGATAGAAAGAGCAGTGTTCGCTGAGATGTCACAATTTATTGAAGATAATGCCATACTTTCCGATTTCCAAAATGGAAATACTTGTGTGGCAATTGAAAAAATTATGACCCACTCACTGCATGGCCTGATGATCTGGAAATACCGCCTAAAGTATCAAAAGAAGTAAGAAACATCTAAGTTATCATGGACTCAAAGCTATCAATGAATGCCCAAATGGACAAACTATCAAGAAAAAGCTTTGTTACTGTAAAAACTCCGCGCCGCATCTACCCTCACCTGGGATTCCACTCAAGATTGAGCCCACTAACTCTCTTGTTCCGTTCAAACTTGATTACGCCAATAGCCTCTACCATGGATCACCTTTAACAACTATGAAAAGACTACAAAGGATTCAGAACTCTGCTGCCAGACTACTCTTACATATAAACCACAAGCCCACATCTCCCCTACCTTGAAAGCCCTACATTGGTTACCGGTCACCAGAAGAACCACATTAAAGCTGCTTTGTATCACCCACAAAGCGATACATGAAACAAAACCACTCTTCATCAGGAATAAAATCGCCAAATACATACAACAATGGAACATCCACTGTAGATTGGCGCCTCACCTCAAAATCCCACATTATAAGAAAAAAAACATGGTTGGCACATCCTTCTCTGTTCAAGCAGCCAAACTATGGAACTCTTTACCCTCAAACATAAGATCCACGGATAACCACCTTTTCTTCAGAAGACTACTCAATAATTGGCTCTTCCCCCCACATAACCACCATTGTCAAACAAAAATATACAGCATATTCCTCTGTATATAAGCATATATTTGGACTTTAGATGTGGATCTAAATATGTGTATTGCTTTGTATAAATGTGTATACAAATTATGTTTTTAAAGATATAGATATGTGTTAGTTCTGCATAAATGTACATATTATTTATAGTTACATTATTCTTCGGCTTCTACTTCCGGTTGAAGAGATAAAAAGCAGACTATTCTTGATAAAGTCGCAGGACGATTTCCCTTGTATAGCGACAAAACACGTGTCGGCTGGCTGAAGATCTAAAAGAATAAAAAGCGAAGAACATGAACAAATTGATTGGATTTAATTGATGCTCACATTCTGCATTTAATAACTATTGATTTTCGTGTGCCGAGGATTTTTTGTTTTAATTTCATATTCCCCTACACTAATTCACCATTAATCCTCATTGGGTTCTGGAGTAGTGTGCAACTCGCCGAAAAGTGCTTCAACACCTCTTCAGCGGTAGCAAGCTCTATATAAATGCAAACTTTTCCCTCATCAATCTCTCCACTATCCTTTTCAATCCAAATAACAGACTAACGTGTCCGCCGCTCAAATTAATTTCATAATTGTTTATACTAATTCACCACTAATCCTGTTTTGGGTCCGGACTAGCGTGCTACTCGCCAAAAAGTGCTTCAACATCTCATGAGGGGTAGCCAGTGCATTATAAATGAAAATCTTTCTCTCTTCTATCCCTCCACTATCCTTCTCAATCCAAATAACAGACTAACATATCCACCACTCAAATTAATTTCATATATCACTATACTAATTCAGCAATAATACTTTTGAGTTAAGGAGTAATGTGCTACTCACTGAAAAAGCGATTAGACACCTAATCAGGGGTAGTAAGCACAATATAAATGCAATTACATTAACAATTACAGGTGAATTTGGGTTTTGCTTGTGACATCACCCTGACAAGGATTATGGTTGCTGATTGAGCAGGGTTTCATCCTCCTCAACCAGTAACCCAATTTCTTACAAGAACCCTCAAAGTAACTAAGATAACCTGAGCTCATTCCCCTAGTGGGGACAGCACAGATCAGATAGGCTTAACTTAGAACAATGTGGAAAGTATTTATAGAGTACCAAGACAGTAATAAAGGGAAAATTCAAAAGCCTAAAACTGCAAAATTACATTATAAAAGTAGAGTAAAAGTAATAAACAAAATTACTCTAAAATAAAGAAAACCCAATAAGGGGAGCCAGGGATATGAATTTTTGAGGTTTTGTGTAGGAATAGCACCAAGAAGCACAAAGTGTCAATGAGAGTCAATAGTTGTGACCAACCATGATGTGATGCAATTTGAGTCTGACCACGGTGGAGTGTGGATTCGGATATGGTAAGGTTTGCCCCAGTCACAGACTTTATCTTCTGACTTAATCCTTTAAATTCAATCCACCACAGTAATACACTTTTTAAGCTGCTCTGGGCCTCAGGGTAGGCACATGGAAATTTACTGGGTGTCAGACAGAGACAAAGGGTCCAGGTTCAGTAGTACTGGTCAACTGGGCAGCTGCATGAAAGGCCTCTTGTAGATCATTGTATCCTTGTAGCTTCAACAGGAGGTCAGCCTTATGACCCTTGGAATCCACTTCTTTGAATGGGTACAAGAGGGAGCAGGTCCAGTCTTTCAGGTCTTCTCTCAGGTCTCAGACAGCAGGTCCAAGTCCCCTTCTTTGCTTCCTCATGGCCAGGAAATGTTTTGTAGTGAGTTCAGGACAGATGTAACATTTATGCCTGGCACTAGTTAATGGGTCGGAATGACTCCTAGGCATGCCCTAACCTATGGTGTAAAATTTCCCAGGCACACCTTCACCCACTTTGTGCGTTTTCAGGATGACAAAAGTCTCAGGCCATACTAAACTTGAGCTTTGAGGGCTGGGGTCTGTAAGGGGAGCGTACTATAGTAATCCTAGCATCCTCCCACATCTAACACTAAAATTTAGTTTACAGTAGCCACTGTACCCATAATAATCTCAGAGCTAGAAGTAAGGTAGGACAAAAGTAGGATTCTTCAACAACCAGACACCGCCGAACACATGCATTTCCAGATCCACACAGACCCCAACTCCACCCTCAGAGGCACCCTCATCTACAGACCCCCCTGGACCCCAACCCCAGTTCAGCAACTCCATCGCCGACTTCATCAGCACGCACGCCCTGACCTCCACCGATTACATCCTCCTCGGAGATCTGAACTTTCACCTTGAGAACAACAACAACAGCAACTCGACAACCCTGATCGACAACCTCGCCAACCTCGGACTGAGGCAACTCATGACAACGCCTACCCACTCCGCCGGCCACACGCTTGAACCCATCTTCTCCGCAAGCCCCCATGTCGCCTTCAGCCACACAACCGAACTCCTCTGGACCGACCACCACTGCATTCACATCTCCTTCCAGAAACCCACCACACACCACCGCACCCAACAGATCCCTCGCCGCTGCTGGAGAAAAATCACCGAAGACATACTACACGCAAACCTCGCTCTCAGCCCACCTACTGAACCCTCCAACACTGATGACGCTGCCCACAGCCTCAGACGCTGGATCGACGACTGCGCCAACACCCTCGCCCCGCTGAAGAAGCCCCCCCACAGAGACACCAGCAAGAGGGCCAGCTGGTTCACCCCAGAACTCCTAGCCTCCAAGAGAGCCTGCCGGAAACTAGAGAAGAAATGGCAAGCGAACAGACTCCGGACAGCCACGCAGCCCACAAGGACGCCATCCGCAACCACCATCACCTCATCAGGACTGCCAAGAGGACCTCCTTCAAAGACCGCCTCGACAACAACGCACACAATAGCAAGGAGCTCTTCAACATCGTGAAGGAACTCTCCAATCCCAGCTCCAACACCAACGACATCCCGCCGTCGCAAGCCCTGTGCGACTCCCTCGCCACTTCTTTTTCACCGCAAGATAGCAGACAGCCACGACAGCTTCAACACCCAGACAGCCCCAACAGACAGCAACACAACAGACTCTCCGCACACCATCGACCACGATCCCCTGCTAGCCTGGACCAGCGTGAGCATCGATGACACCATCAAGACCATGAGCACAATCCACTCCGGGTCCTCGTCAGACCCATTCCCGCACCACATGTTCACCAAAGCCAGCAGCTCCATCGCACCCCACTTGTGCAACGTCATCAATCTCTCCCTCGAGACTGCGACCTTCCCAGAGAGCTGGAAACACGCCGAGATCAACGCCCTACTCAAAAAACCCAAGGCAGACCCTAGAAACCTCAAGAACTTCCGGCCCATCTCGCTGCTCCCGTTCCCGCCCAAGGTCATCGAGAAGATCGTCAACAGACAGCTAACCCGATACCTCGAAGAAGTCCTAGACCCTTCCCAGTCAGGGTTCCACAGCAACCACAGCACCAAGACTGCCCTCATCGCCGCCACCGACGACATCAGGACCCTGCTGGACCGCAGCCCTCATCCTCCTGGACCTCTCCGCTGTCTTCGACACCGTCTGCCACCGCACACTATGCGCACGCCTCCACGCCGTAGGGATCCGAGACATAGCCCTGGAATGGACCACCTCCTTCCTCTCCAGCAGAACCCAGAGCGTCTGCCTCCCCCCATTCCGATCCAAAGCCTTTGAGATCATCTGCGGCGTACCCCAGGGATCCTCCCTTAGTCCGACACTGTTCAACATTTACATGGCCCTCAACATAACCTCCTACGCCGACGACACTCAACTGATCCTCTCCCTCACCAAGAACCCCATCACTGCCAAAGCCAACCTCCACGAAGGAATGAAGGCCGTCGTCGACTGGATGAAGATCAGCCGACTGCAGCTGAACACGGACAAAACGGAGGTCCTCATCCTCGGCCCCAACCCTTCAGCCTGGGACGACTCCTGGTGGCCGACAGCACTGGGGGCAGCCCTGACACCCACCGAGCACGCACGCAACCTGGGAATCATCCTCGACTCAACGCTCTCCATGACCAATCAAGTCAATGCCGTCTCCTCCTCCTGCTTCAACACCCTCCGCATGCTCCGCAAGATCTACAGGTGGATCCCGACAGATACAAGAAGTCACCCAGGCCCTCGTCAGCAGCAGACTCAACTACGACCAAGCTCAAATGACTGCAATGCACCCAAAACGCCTCGGCATGACTGATCCTCAACGTACCACACCACGGCCACATCACCCCACACCTGAGAAACCTGGACTGGCTGCCCGTCAACAAGAGCTCCTCATACACGCACACAAGGCACTCCACAAGACCGGCCCAGCCTACCTCAACAAACGACTTTCCTTCTACATCCCCAACCGCCAGCTCCGCTCTGCTGACCTCGCACTCGCCACCGTTCCGCGTATCCAAAGAACAACCACTGGCGGGAGATCCTTCTCCGACCTCGCCGCCAAGACCTGGAACACCCTCCCACTGAGCCTACGACAGACCCAAGACCTGCTGACCTTCAGGAGGCTACTCAAGACCTGTCTGTTCGATCAGTAGGGCCCCCCCCCCCCACTCCCAGCACCTTGAGACCCTCACGGGTATGTAGCGCGCTCTACAAATGTTTGATTGATTGATTGATTGATACACAAGAATTGTCTTGGCGTCCTGTTCTATTTTGTCAAGTGTGCCCAAGTGTTAGGTGTAAACTCAGAAGATCTATAAAAAAGGATTTGACACTCAAGCAGGATTTGACCATGTAATGTTAAAAATGATGCTTACAGCTCTCACCTTTCTGTTGAGCTGAAATGAGCCATCCCTGCTCAGTCTGGTTGACCTGTCAATCATAGTGACCAAGACAGTAGCTCCTGGGAGAAAGTTCACACCTCATTCACACCCATTAAAAAGCTAATCATAGGAGACGAGCCATCTGAGGACTATTCTATTTATCCTTCTGATAGTTTGGGCAGGTAAAGAACATCTTTTTAAATGTTTATTTTCCTTGATATTTATGAAAAATCCAACTTCACCATTTACGTGGATTTTCAATAACTTAAAAAAATAGTTATTTATTTATTTTTTAAGCTGGTCTTATTATCAAAATACAGTTTTATGATTTTAATCTGCACTCTGTTTTTCTTCATAGGAAAGCTAGGAGTACACAGGAAAAAATAGCATTTTAAGTGCTTATCACTATAAGGAACTGTTAACATTATCTTTCAAAATGCCTTACTTATAAATACAATGCACCCAATATTGTTGGCCGCAAGCCCTTCACAGGGGTGATTTATTAATATCCAAAGGGGAGGTTTTGACAAGTCAAAGGGGGTTATTTTTACACTGCAACTGTCAGGTTACAATGGTAGGCCTGAAGGCATTTCTGCATTGTCACTGTAGTGGATGTCACAATAGGTGCTGCAGTCCACTAGTGGTGTTTAACTTCCAGGCCCTTGGTACACATTGTACCATATAGTAGGGATTAATCAGCAAGTAAGTGAAATATGCCAATTAGGAATATGCCAATTCAACTATGATTTAAGGGGAGCACAGGCACTTTGCTACAGGTCAGCACCAGAGGTAAAGTGCACAGAGTTCCAAATCTCAAAAAATATATTGTCCAGAAAGAGTCAAAGAATCAGGGTGACAATGCAGAAATAGTGGATTTCCTACATATGTATAAAAGGGTTACCCAGAGGGCATGCATATTTGTGTAGGAGTCAAATAAAGACATTGAATTCGGAATAGTAGTCGAATAAAAGTAGCAGAGCTTGCAGAGTATGGTCGTTATTTGATAGTCATAAACCAAAGTTATTATTTTTTTTTATTAAACATTTATTGAGGACAATGTTAAAACACATTGTACATCATACAAACATGTGTATCTGAGATTGTGTGCTGGCACAAGCTTAACAGTACATCTGTGGCCATAGCGTTATTGCATTCAATTTACATTGGGTCTGTTTGTTACCGCCCATCCCAGATCAGTGCCCCGTCTGGGCTGGGGTGGATTGCATATTCCTCCCCTATAATCATTCCATTTACCCCAAATTTGTGTCCATTTGGTGGGGCATACCCTCGATTCATATACAGTCTTCTCCGCTGCCATACTCCAGTCCATGTCTTTTCCCCACTCACTCAGCGTTGGTGGGTCCTGCGACCCCCACAGTCTTGCAATACTTCTCTAAGCAATTATCATCCAATGTATCACCCATGTTCTCTCTTTAGTATTTAAGTCTGTAGGACCCCAAATATTCAGGAGACATAACTTTATATTACACTCAATCTCTTTGCCCAGGTCTAGCTCCATACACTTCTTCAATGATTACCAATATCTCTGAATGACAATACACTCCCAAAGTGTGTGTGCGAAAGTGCCTTCCTGCCCACATCCCCTTTTGCATCTGGCCTCAGTAGTGTATCCCATTATTACCAACATTGGTCCTGCAAGGTATATTCTATGAAGTACCTTTATTTGTATAAGTCTAAGCCTTGAGGAGATGGCAGTCTCTCTGGGCGAGGCCAAAGCTTCAAGCCACACTTCGTCCTCCAATCCCGCGACATCGTGGTCCCACTTGGCTCTAAGTCAGAGAAGGGGGTCCTTCGTGCTATTAATGAGCTTTTTATATATTAATGAGATGGCTTTCTCCGGGAGATTCTCATCTAGGTCCTGATCTTCTAGTGGGGAGGAGTCCGATGGTGTCTCTTCCTTTGTAATCACCACGAGCAATGCATGCCGGATCTGTAAGTACCTAAAATACTCAGTGTTAGCTAGTTCATATTCCACTTGTAGCTGGGCAAAGGAGATTACTCCTCCCGCTTTCCAGAGATCTCCAACTTTAGAGATGCCTATTAAGTCCCAACGGTCAAATCCACGCGTATGTTGCAGATTGGCCAGTAGGTCTGTGTCCCAGAGTGGAGTGGCTAGTGCAATCCTACCCTCCCATACCAGGCGCCTCGTAGCCGCCCGCCATACCTGGACCACGTGTCCATTGGGTCCCGACAGTTCCGTCTTGGAGGTGGTAGAGTATAGCGCCCCTTCCAAGCTTCTCCCCAGGAGGAGCCATCTGTCCATATTAAATCCTGGATCTCCCTGTGGCCTATATGTACATTAGTTTACTGTGGCAAGTTGTGCCGCCCAATAATATTTCTTAATGTCAGGGAGAGAGAGGAGCTCTCTCAAGGCACAGTCTATAGCCCTGAAGTATTCTGTTCCCACTGGATGCGGCGTGTTCTGTAAGACATATAAGAACCATGGAAGGGACATCATTTTAAATAAGGCTGCACAACCCTTCGGGGACAGTGGGAGCGACTTCCAGTGCAGGACATCATTCTTGAGTCGCTGCAGAGGGAGCAGGAGATTGCAGTCATAAAATCGAGTTGAGTCTTTAGAGACCTGGATTTCCAAGTATGTGAACTCCGTCTCTGCTATTGTGATAGTGAAGCCCCTGGGCAAGGAAGGCTGCCCTCCACTAAGAACATAGATGACTGATTTGGACCAACTGATCTTGTATCTAGCAAATCTGCCAAATACCATGAAGATGTGAAGCACTGTATTCAGGGAGGACTCTGTGGATACCATGTACAACAGAATATTGTCGGCTATAATGAAATACAGTCTTACCAGTCCTCAGCCCATCTAAGCCCCCTGATAATGGGATCTTTGCGTATCCACATTGTCAATGGCTCAAGCACTAGGACGAAGAGCAATGGGGAGAGGGGATAGCCCTGCCTAGTTCGAACACGAGAGACTTTCTGTTAATGACCACTATTTGAGCAAGCGGTTTGGAATAGAGAAGGCGGACCCACCCCAAGAAGCCTGGGCCGAAACCCAGCTTCTGTAATACTGCAAACATATAGGATCATTTGATCGTGTCAAACGCCATGGCCGCGTCCAGGGACACCACCACTGCATCTTCCCCGATTGTGGTTGGCTCGGTCCAGCACTCCCTGCAGTCTCCGTAGATTAAGAGAAGCATTTCTGACTGGCATAAAGCCGGACTGATCCGGGTGCACCAGCTGTGTTATAACACTTATTAATCGAGTGGCTAAAACCTTCGCCAATATCTTGGCTTCCGCATTGAGCAGTGATATTGGCCTATACGACCAGCAGCCTTTCTTGGGTTTGACACTCTTGTGTATCACCACTATCGTCGCCAACCTCTGGTCAATGGGGAGCAATCCCATTTCCCTGTTCTCCTGGAACATTCTAATCAGGTATGGTGCAATCTAACTCTGGGCCAGCTTGTATAGTTCAATGGGCAAGCCGTTTGGACCCGTCACTTTGCCCACTCGTAATTCTTGTATGGCTTTCTCTACCTCTGTGATATTCAAATCTAGTTTAAGATCCGCCCCTCCTTCCTCAAAGAGCAGGGGCAAGGAGATATCCCTCAAAAGGAAGTGCGCATCTTCCTGTACATGTGGTGTCTGTGACGTATAAATGTCACGAAAATAGTCACCAAGGGCGTCTGCTACTGTCACCACTCTATTAGCCTGTTTCCTATGGTCCAATGAGGCCAGTGGTTTCCCAGCCTTATCTCTGACTTTATAAATCCTACTAAGCTGAGCTCTGTGTTGCGTTTTGGCCGCATCTGTGGCCAAGGCAGTATAGTCCTTTATTTTTAATTTTAAGGCATGCCGTGTCTAGTCTAGGTTTGTGTCTCGGAGCTTCCCTTCCAGTTCCAGTACATCCACCTCTAGCCTCACTAGATCCACCTGTTTGTGTTTTTTGACCCCTGCAATCTGATAAACAGCGGCACCACGAATTACCGCTTTGTATACTTCCCATAGTGTCTGGGCTGAGTCCACTGAGTGCACGTTTTCTTGGAAATAGAGTTCTGTATCTTATACAAGCTTCTCATTTATCTGGGGGATCTTAAGATACCACAGATTAATCGGGGCTGTTCTGCCAATTATGGGTCTCCTACCTCGATCCAAGCCCAGATAGGTGAGTGGTCTGAGATACCTCTGACTAACTGGTTCACCTCTTTGATGTTTACTAGCTGATCTGCTGGTGTTATTATGTAATCTATCCTAGACATGCTCTGGTGAGCCCCGGAGTAAAATGTATATTGTTGTTCCATGGGATGGAGCGCCCATTGTGCCCAGAAAGTTATGAATTTGTGTTCGAGCGGGTGGCAATGCTTTGGGGGGGGCACCTATCTAAGGAATCAGAAACAATTGAGATAAAGTCACCCCCAATCAGAAGCCTACCCTCTGGTAGGGTGAGCAGTAAGTCGCCAAGGTCTCTTAGTGCCGGGCCTGGAGACCTGGTGAAAGATACACTGAGACTAGATTTAATGTACGTCCCTCCCATGTCCCCAAGGTCGCCATGAAACGACCCAACTGGTCCGTCCATATGCGCTCAGCCGTCATCTGGAAAGTTTTACGAGTCATTATTCCCACCCCCCGAGATCCGGAACCAAACGCGGAATGTGCAACCAGTTTGTATCCCCATCTCGTCAGTGCGTTACATGTGTTACCTAGCAAATGTGTCTCTTGAAGTAGAATCACATCAGGAGAGAGTGTTGTTTTATATATTGGAGCACTACTCCTTTTTTTTATCTTGTCCCCAATGTCATTCATGTTCCAGGACAACAGTTTAAACCCTATTTTTGATGTTACAGCCATTGTTGTATAGGGAATTAACCTGTATCGTAAAGGGGGGGACCCCAGCGCATTTCATTTCTATGCTTAGTATCCATTGCCCATCGAACCCTGTTGGGTATAAGTCCCACCTTGTCTGGTGTATGGGATGTACTGTTTCCAGCTTTCCGTATAGTATCAACCTTGTCCGAAATGTTTATGAATTTAACTGAATGTTCCCCAACCTTCTTCTAAGCAAAGTTTTTTTTTGTTGCAGGAATTATGCAATATAGTGGGAGGAAGCTTTTTGTATTCATGCAATGTTGTGCAAATGAAGCAGAAAAATACAAGAGTAATTTCCTGTTTGATAGTACTTTTATTTCATATTTAGTTGTGCAGTGACTGGGCGAGTGGAAAGATCTGCCAGAAAGTAGTACTGATTGAGTTTTTACAAAAGATCTTAACAAGTTGACTAATGCCTCTGTGGACACAGCAGACCTTTGTGGTAAAGACGGTCTCAGACACGAAGCATGGCGGACCAAACGTAGGCTTTATTGGAGCTGTGGTGAAACAGTGGTCACTCACTTGACAGCCAGCTGCAACTGACTCAAACCAAACCTTCCTCCCAACCGCCCACCTAGAACACCAACAATGTTCCAAAACAATACCCACACACAAGGGAACAAGTCTTGTGCAAGGATTCATGCATACACCTTATAACACATCCCCTTCCTTTCTATTAACACATTTGAAACATAACCTAAAAACAGAGAGATAGCACAATAGTTTTAAAGAAAAGAAATAAGGTGAAACGAGCTAACCCAAACCAATGAATAATAACCAAAACAAACTGAAAGTATTAACATTGTTACCACAATACATAGTAAAGATGGTACAAAGCAAAACAACCTCCACAAAGCAAGTGAAAGTAATTAACAAACATAATCTTTCAAAACCACTGGAGGTTTGTGGACTCTCACACTTCTCTCACCTCGATTGACAGAATAGGGTACTACGCCATTCACTCCCTGTTCAACATGTGAGTTTCCACCTCGTTCAACCTGTGAACTATCTCTCAACCCAACACTCTTCTTCTCAGTTAAAATTGAATGATTCACTCTTTTTCCTTTTCCAAAATCATCATCCTTCATTAACATATAGCTACTACAACCCTTTTCTTCCAAACGGTGTGTTCTCCCACTTTCTGATAATGTCACTGTGTGCTGATTCCATCTCTCCCCATTCTCTAACTGGATATAGTGCTTGTGTACCAAATTTACTTTGAACAACCCTTTAAACTTAGACAAACTCTTTGTTATTTTTACTATTTTGATTTTTACCCAGTCACTTTCTTTCACCGAATCATTCTTGTTTTCAATATCACTGCAAACTTCACTCAACTTGCTCCCATTCTCCACCTAATCTTTCAGCCACGAGATGACCAACTTGGTATGAGGCACTCTTCCCCTTTCCTCTCAAATGGACACTTCAAAGTAGACTCTTGTATTTTTGTGCTGTGGGCCCAC
The DNA here is from genome assembly GCF_964204655.1 of Triturus cristatus. Lineage (NCBI taxonomy): Eukaryota > Metazoa > Chordata > Amphibia > Caudata > Salamandridae > Triturus > Triturus cristatus. Next base: position 655,644,376 of record NC_140587.1, on the reverse strand, counting down.
AAGAGTGTCTTCTACAGAGACTCTTATGTCCTTCCCACCAACATGTGACATCTGAATGATATCCTTGACCAAACAGTTTGCCCTCTCCTCCAGGCCATTACCTTGTGGATTATAGAGCGAGGTGTGAAGGTATTTAATGCCAAACCTAGACAAAAACATTGGCATCTCTGATGATATTAGTTGTGTGCCATTTTCAGCGATTATTACTGAGGGTACGCCTTCTTCCCAAAATATTCCTTTTAAGTTTTGTATTGTGGTTCCCGCATAACTTTTAAACACAACCATTTGGAATAAACATCCACCACTCCCCACAAAGCTCATTCATAGGTCCAATGAAGTAATTGCAAATACTGTGCCAAGGTTTGCCCTGATTGGATATATGAACCATGGTTGTTTGCACTCCAGTTTTCAACCTTTTCTCTCCCTCTTCACACACCGCACATCTCTAAATTCACAAATTTACATAATCATCCAAACCGAGACACCTAAACTGGGCCTTAAGTCTCCATTGTGCTAAACTCTGACCTAAATGCCCTCATGAGCCAATGAAAGCCCAAGGGTGGTACAAATTTCATGCCTCTCCTCATCAACCTGTCACTTCACATGAGCAATTCTTCCACCACTTTTACGTATGGTTGCACAGATACTGACACACATCTTTCCCTTCTCTGACAAGAACTTAACACCCTCATAACCTCTCTACATTATCACTGTCCATACACACACCTCTAACACATCACAAATGGAAGTTACGGCACCTTCATTCTCATGCGATGAAACAGCAGGTCCATCTATTTCCTGCCAATCTACTGCCAATCTTGACAAGCAATTGGTCTGTGTGTTCCTCCAGCAGTGAATTTGTTCAATACAGTAGCGATAATTCTGAAGCCTTGCAGCTTATCTAGCCAATCTCGCTGAGCCTTTGCCTGTCCCTCCTGGTAATAACACCCTCACCAATGGCTGGTGGTCAGTACGCAAGATAAATTGCGTTCCCTACAAGTATGTTTGAAAATATTCCACTCCCCAAGCTGTAGCCAATGCTTTACTTTTAACAAACGAGTAGTTCCATTCGGACTCAGTAAGTGTCCTTGATGCAAATGCTGTGGTTCTCTCACTCTGCTTGAGTGTCTGAGAAAGAATCGCACCTACGCAAGAACCACTTGCATCAAGGATAACAATGGAATCAAGTTTTATATCAAAAGGCACTAAAATACCTGCTTCGCAAATCTCTTTTTTAATAGTATCAAAACAATTTACCTGATCTGATTATCACACAAAATGTACCCCTTTCCTCAACAATGATCCTAAACACTCAATTTTATCCGCAAAGTTTTCCGCAAATTTAGAGTTATACTCTATTAGTCCCATGAACGATCGTAATTGATCTTTATCAATGGGTGCCGGGCCATCCCTATCGCTTTTAACAAGTTCCTCTTCAGTCTGACCCCTTCTCCTGAGATAGTGCACCCTAAGTACTCAATATGTTCTTCCAAGAAAGAACACTTGTCTCTTCTCAATTTGAGACCAACCTAAGCACTTCTATGTAATTCCTTTTATTCAACGTAATATTGTATTGTTCAATAGTCTCACCTGAAACTAAAATATCATCTTGAAAATAGATATTTTTCTGCAAGCCTTTAAAAACCTCAATGATCATTCTTTGTAAAACACTCGCTGCTGAACATAGTCCAAAGGGCATGCATGTGACCTGGATGGTCCCTCCGGTTGTGATGAACGCTGTCAATGATTTGGATTTCTCATGCAACCTTATCTGGTGGTAAGCACTTTTGAGATCTAACTTGGAAATGTTCTTACCACCTTTCAATAATAACACTAGTTCACTGATGTTGGCCAATGGGAATGTATCTGCAACAATGTTTTGGTTCAAAGATCTAAGATCAAGACAAAATCTCAGTTTACCATCAGCTTTCTCTGTGATCACAACAGGTAAAATCCAACTCAAAGCCTCCATTGGCTCAATAATTCCTTCATGTAACTTATCTTATATCAATTTTCCAACCTCCTCTCAAACACCAATAGGTACTCTTCTGAACTTGTTCTGCACTGGAACCACACCCTTCTTAAGCACAGTCTTGTACAAGTACTCCTTGAGTTGCCCCAGTTTTTTTACTAAAGATCTCTTTCACCCCCTCCAAAATCTCCTTAACAGACTAATCATCTACCACCATGATCTGAGACAGGTCCCTGGGGTTAATGATGATGCACAAATCATATTGGTGTAATCAACCCTAAATTGGGGGTCCATGTTCTGCTATATACACTTTCCCTTGAATACTCCTGTTCTCAAATGCAATGTGGACCTCCAAAAATCCCAGGATATCACTTGTTTTTTCTTGATATCCTCCAGCATAAATATCCTTGGGTTTAAGTTGTGTTCCTTACCATACACATTAAAACATTTCCTTGGGGAAAACGGTGTACGTGGATCCAGTTTTGAATATTCGTTGAATCTGCTAACCATTAACTCCAAACATGGCCACTGGCTTTTTTCTCCAATCTTACACTTTTCATCACCCACACTCAGAACTCTATCAGTCCCTTTCATGACTACAGAGGACTCTTCAAAGACTACAGCTACTCCCTTACTAGAAACAGTTCCAAATACTCCCAAATAGAGTGTGATCCCACAGGTTCCTTCATGACCAACTCGGCATACCAAAGCTCAGTACTTGGCCCGCTCATTGCCAAAATGTGGTAAAGATGGTCTCAGACACAAAGCATGGCACAACAAAGGTAAGCTTTTTTGGAGCTGTGGTGAAACAGTGGTCGCTCCCTTGACGGCCAGGTGCAACTGACTTAAACCGAATGTTCCTCCCAACCGCACACCTAGAACACCAGCAATGTTTGAACACAATACCCATGCATGAGGGAAACAAGTCTTATGTGGGGATTCATCCATACACTTTATATCAGCCTTCTTCTAGTTGTGTATCCAGTTTTGTGGATGATGATGCCTCAGGGTATCCATGATATCAGGTTGAGAATAGCCAGCTCCTATATTTTCTTTGAGATTCCAGATGATTCTCACTAGCTCTTATTTTTGCTGGGAGGGAATTTCGTTATTTGGTATCAGGTACAGAGAAAGTAGTGCTACAAACTGTTTTCTTTTTGCAAGGTGTTATGGTTAATCATGCTGTTAATCTGGAATGTAAATGCCAGGGTTGGGAAGATTTGTTGACTTTCACCCTGAGGAATTCGGGAACAATATTGTGTATTGCCTTTTGAGTGATACAAAATAGTTTGAATGAAGATCTTCTTGCGACCAGTAACCATTGTAAAACCTTGAAGGCAGGGGTGGTATGACTGTCCTTACACGTAAATGTAATTTTTCACCTGCGTTTTGGATTCTCTAGTGTCATGTCATTGCTAATGAGGAATGCGGTGATATAAACCAATTGCATAATCTACATTTGAGAGGATTAACAATGCTATTGCTTGAACTGTTTGTGGAAATCCAAAATGACATTCACTGATAGGGCAACGCCCATGACAATCCCAAGGTTTCCTACATATTTTGATATTTTTGATGTTGGTGTAGATCGTCTGACTAAATGTTAATAGATCATAATTTTTCCAGTCTCCGCAAGTGAGCATTTCAGTTTTTGATTCATTGAGGGCCATATGTGTCAAGAATGGGAATTTCGAGTTTCAAATAGCAATTTTTACTGAATCGCTATTTGGAAATCACAATTTCCAATGTACCATAAGAAGCAACACCAATTTAGCAATTCCTTGGGGTTCAGCTTCACAATGTAATGATTGCCAAATCGCAATTCTCGAAATAGGAAATCGCAATTCGGTCATTGCAAATAGTGAATGCTGCTTTCTGGAGAAGTATAACGACATCACAATGATGAAGTGAGTCATCCCATGTTGTTTCCTGAACTCAGCTACATTGGAGAAAGCAGGCTGTTACAAATGTGGTCTCTAGTTGGCAGTGGTTTGCTCACTGTCCAAGTAGGGACCCACAGTCCTAGACAGGGTAAGTGTACTACACACTAATTTTACCAGTGTTCACCCTAGGGTAGCTTGGCACAGAGCAGTAAGGCTAAACTAAAGAAGCAATTTGTAAAATATTTGTGCACACACACACATTAACACAGTGAAAACACCACAGAATTACTCCACATCAGCTTAGAAAAATAGCCAACATTTATCTAAGTAAAACAAGACTAAAACAAAAAGTATCCAACAAACACAAGTCAAGATACAAATTTTTAAAGATTAAATGCAGAGAGCTTAGAAACACAATAACTCTGGTTGGGGCTATCTTGACATGTTTGACGGAGTCAAATCAACAAGTTCAGACTGATCACGAAGGAGCACAGGCTGCTATGGAGTTGTATAGAACCTAGTAGAGTATCTTGGTGTCAGGTTTGTCTTTGTAGGGAATTCTCATTCTGGTTCTGGTGCGAAGAGATGGTTTTTGGTTCCGGGTTTTGAAGGTTTTTGTCTGTCTGAGGTAGGAGCAAGCCTTTTCTGTAACCACGGTGCTGCTGACAATGAAAATGCTAGGGTAGGCAGTGCCTTACAGAAGTAGTTCACAAGGAGAAAAACCTCCGGTTGAAGCAGAGACTCTAGGAGCAGAATGAAGCAAATAAAGATCAAAGGAGCAGAGTTCAGTGCTGAACACAAGGAGCAACAGAAGGATGATCAGAACAGAAAATTGGGAATAGGATCACAGGAAGGATTCCTAACATGAACAAAAGGTCAGAAGGAAAAGTAGCAAAGGAACACCAACAGGAGAGAGGATACACCTACAGGAGCAAGGACATACCAGCAGGAGCGAGGAGTTTTGCAACGCAAGGAGATGGAAGATTCAGCCCCTTGTATACCCATAGACAGGAAATGATGCGAAAGGAAATATGCAGTCACCATCTTGGTTTGGGAAACAATAATGAAAAATATATGAATATTGCCATTTTGTGGTGAAACAAAACCTTTTTTGCCGTATTCTGGGACCAAGACAGCGGCATTCTGGAAACAACACAAGTACAAAAATGGCCCCGAGGAAGGAAAATGTCTGCTAGAAAAACTAGGGAGACTGATATCCTGACCCCCCTGGTTAGTACTTTCTACAACCAACGTATGGGATGCTACAAGGGGAACCACGGCTCCAAAGCTGGAACTGCAGCGCACCTGAGATGCCTTGAGAGCAACTGCAGGCCACCACACGGTACTGCGGCATGCCCGAGAGGCAGATGGAAGAGTCCCGGGTCAAATTACCGCCCACGGTGTGACACTAAGATGTTGCATGGTGCCAGAAGGTGAGGCGTCGCTAGAAGTAGTTACGACATCGGTTCTTTACTACTATGCAGGTCATTGGCGCATTTGTGCTCGGGGACAGTGCATTGCACAACGACGGTGAGGTGTCATTGAAGCAAGTGAGGCATTGGTTCCTGATGGCGGTGCAGTTTTATTGAGCGGCTGATGTCTGAGGACAATGCGAGGCACAGGGGAGTTGATGCTGTGGTTGTGACAAGGCATTGGTTCCGCTGGCAGTGCGGTGTCAATGAAGCGGTGAGGATCAAGCTGCAGGCTTCAATTTTGCAGCATCCATGTCACACCACGGTACCACCATTGTGGCGGGAGGGTTAGAGTCAGGCGTCACTGACTTTGATGGTGCAGTACTCCAGCCTCCCTCAGTGGTGGTACTTCGCAAGTGCTGTGGCAGTGTCGGTGATTGCGTTGTAAGGCACGGTCATTGCATTCAGAGGGGACCACTGCTTCAGTGCATGCAGTGGCGTGGTGTGGAAGTGCGGCACCGGTTCCAAAGAGGCGCTTGAAGTCGATGTGCTGATCTTTTTAGCACAGCAACTCACTTCCAAGGGCCCAGGAACTTGATTTGGTACAACTTGGCAGAGTAGGGCTTTCAGCAGAAGAGCTCAGGTGTTGCAGGTGAAGTCTTTGATGGCTCTGGGACTTCAAACAGGAGGCAAGTTCAACTCAAGCCCTTGGAGGACCTTAGAAAGTAGGATGCAGTGAGAAAAGTCCAGCCCTCACGAGGCAGCAGGCCAACACAGCAAATCAAACAGCAAAGTGGCAGTCCCTCCTTACAGCACAACAGCTCTTCTTCTTCGCAGAATGACCTCAGTCCAGAAGTGTTCTGAGTCTAGGATGTCAGAGGTCCCGTACTTAGACACATTTTAGCCTTTGAAGTAGGAAGACTTCAAAGAAAGGTCTTTGTAGTACACAAGACCTTGCCCTTTCTGGCCCTGGCTCCAGACACACTACAGGGGGGTATGCAGCTCTTTGTTAGGGGACAGCCACAGCCCAATTCAGGTGCAAGTGTCAACTCCTCCCACCACTCTAGATCAGGAAGACCCATCAGCCTGGTGATGAGCCAGCAGGATATGCAGGGCACACCCCAGCCCCCTTTGAGTGTGATTGTCTAGAGCAGGGGTCTTCAAACTGTGGGGCGCGACCCCCAGGGGGGCCGTGGAGTGATGCAAAGGGGGTCGCACCTTCCCAGTCACACTTCTGCCCGGCCCAAGGGCTTCAGCCCCCCCCCACACTTCCCCCGTCCTGTGTCTCAGCCCGGCTGCTGCAGTGAAACTTGAGCTGCTGGGGGCTCAGCTGGGCAGTGTCTGGATTCCTATCTCCGGCACCCCCGTGTTTTTTCACAGGTCTTTAAAGACCATTTGCATTTTAACATGCCTTTGTGAACTGGTTACAGAGGCTTAGGTTTTTTTGCTGGTTCCAGTACCCCCTGGGTCCCCACTGTGCCTATTCCTTACATTTGGATTTTACATTCACTGCCGTAGTGTGAGAATGCATTTCATGGAAAGGAATACAAAGTTGGCTTCCTGGGGGCGCCGTGTGTGAAAGTTTATTGTGCTTTTGAAGCACCTGCTGCAGCGTTTCTTTCCTCTGGCAATTACCAGGCCTCACATAAATGTCAAGATAACTCCTGTGATTAATTATCTTCCTGGAGAGAGATCAGTGTTTTGTATAGTTGAGGTTTTGACTTAGGTGAAGTTAGTGCAGAGGGTTAATATGCCTGCTGCAAAGAACGTGTACCAAGTAGATTACAGAGTGCGTATGATGTGAAGAGATCAGCAGGTTACTGCTTTCAAAAGAGACATCCTTTTGTTACTTGCAATTTATAACTTAAAGTCCTGATATAGAATAGTGAGCTATTAACTTTCATCCTAGAACAGCATGCACACTACAAAGAATACCTTATTAGACCATTGATTAATGTTGCAAAAAGGGTTAATTTGGCTAGAAATCAATTCTTATTATTAAAGGAAACTCCCAACTATGCTGTTTCTTTTTCGACTCTGAGTTTGTGCTTCTCCACACCAAGCACTCTTGAACTATACTGCCTACCAGTATGGATGACATGTGACTCCTATACTTTTAGTCCTTTGGCTTATGTAACATTTCCTATACACTGATTTACACACTTATGATTGATTGTCTCTGTGTAATGTGTGTGTTATGCAAAGTGCTCGGACACCCTACACTGGTATGAGTGGCACTATATAACTAATTCAATGCATCTGAGAGTGTGGGGTTATGGAGACTTGGTCACTGTTAAAGGGTGCTAGTGAGAGAATCCGTGGTGGGGGTGGTCATTGGGGGGGCACCAACAAACATTGTCGCACAGGGCACCACCAGCACTAAAGCCGGCCCTGGGAAGTATGCACAGATAAGCGCTGAAAATACCGCTTTAGGTGACTGCTTTTTTTTGTACCGACAGGGCCATCAAAATAATCTGCTGGTAACCCTAACCATAGGACTGGAAGTTTGTTGCAGGATCAGCACATTATTTATTTCCTTCACCCTCGATCCCCGATTAATGCCGCAATAGTTTAACTTAGATCTTAAAGTCTACGCCCCGTCAATAACATGCTGAGTTACTTCATGGGTCTGGGAATGCACCCTGCATTCAGACAACTCATTCCTCATTCTCGCCCTTTATTGTCACGCTCACCTTGCACTCACAGTGATCACAATGCACTCACACTGATCACCATGCACTTGCACCATTCACCCGCTCACCTTGCACTCACAGTGATCACTCTGCACTCAAAATGCACTTGTCCTGCTCACACTATCCCTCAACCTGCAGTCACACGAGTACACTACTCATCCTGCACTCATGTGACACTTCACTCACCTGTCCCCGTCACTACTCAATATGCAACTCACTCAAACAAGCCCATCAGTAATCATACATTCATTCATACCATTCTGAACTTGCATCCGCACCCAAAATGAGAGAGGACAGCAAGGGAGTGAGAGAATTTGATTGAAGAGGTCAGGGATGAGGAGAAATGTGAATTGCCGAAGAGAAGTGTGGACATGCAAGAAGTGAGTGTGATCCAAAGGTGAGGGCTTCTGTTAGAACAAAGGGGAGATGTGAAAGAGGAATGGGGGGACTGGAGAGGTGTAAGATACAAATAGACAAAAATTTGAATGAAGAGACGAGGTGAATGAGAAGTGCTGAGGGGCACGGGAGGTGACAGGGCCAGAGAGGCCATGAGATAAATGTGAGAGACTGTTAGAGATGAGGGCAGTGAAAGGACAGAATGGCAAGAGGTGATTAAAGGTGAAGTGAGAGGTTGAATGGGGAGAGTTCAGAAGTTGTAAAAAGGGGTGAAAGAAAATGACCTGCAAAGTGAGAGAGGGATCTGGGGTTAGGAGAGGAGAGAGGGATGGAAGGGAGGGGGTGAGAGGAAAGCTGCATGGGTAAACGGCTTAACTCTACACAAAACCGCCAGGGTTTTAAGGGACCCCTGCTTCTTCCGGTCAGGGCCAGGTGAGCTTCTAATGTGGCAGCACGTATTGCTGCAGAGTGGAAGGCCCTTCACAAAGGTTGACTTGAAATCTTTCTGATGATAATTGCTGCATTTTGGTTATAAATGGGTACTGATTGGGTGAAATCTTTCCTCAGCGTTACTTTGTGTAACAAATCTCAAAATAATGAAGCAATGCTATCCCAAAATACGCGGCATCACATAACCTCATTTACATTTTCATCCCACGCAATTTAGTCAACCGGTTTAGACATTTTTGTCAGGAGGGGGTCCTTACGCCTCAAAATGTTGACAGGGGGGTCTCGGTATCCAAAAGTTTGAAGACCTCTGGTCTAGAGTGAATTCACAAAGCCCAACTGTCATCCAACCCAAACGTGTATTCTAGGGACAGGCAGAGGCACAGAATGGGTATGGAAAGAAAATGCCAAATTTCTAAAAGTGACATTTGCAGACCTGCAATTTAAGAACCAACTTCACTAAAAAAATGTGTTTTTAAATTGTGAGTCCAGAGATACCAAACTCCAATTTTCTCTCTGCTCCCAATTGGAAAATACACTTGTAACGTGTTTCAAGGCAGCTCAAATGCTAACCTATGGGAGAAATATGCCATGCTCTAGTGAAAAACAGATTAAGCAGTTTTTCACTAGCAAGACATGTAAAACTTAAAAGTACATGGCCTACCTTTTAAATACATTGCACCCTACCCAAGAGGCTACCTAGGGCCTACCTTAGGGATGCCTTGCATGTAGTAAAAGGGAAGGTTTGGGCCTGGCAAGTAGGGAAACTTGCGAGGTCGACATGTCAGTTTAAAACTGCACACACGGGCTCTGCAGTGGCAGGCCTGAGGCATATTTGAAGGGGTACTCATGTGTGTGACACAATCAGTTCTGCAGGCCCACTAGTAGCATTAAATGTACAGGCCCCTGGGCACATGTAGTGCACTGTACCTGGGACATATTAGTAAATCAAATCTGCCCATCATGGAGAAACCAAAAGTCATTACATTTTAGACACAGAGCACATACAATCTCGCAGTGTTAAAGGACCCAGAGCCCTAAAACCAGCGAAAACGAAGGTCAGTACACAGTCAAAAACAGGGAGCCAGAAGTAAAACGACAGGTGAAACCATGCCAAAAGATGCCAGATCTAACATAGGCTGTGACAGCAGAGCAAAAGTGAGCTTGTGTGGAGGTGTTTTTGGAGCAATTCAACCACTGTGGCCACAGATGACAATGGGATATATGCAGGAGGGCGCAAGAGAAAGCTGAAATTTAGAGAAATAGAACTTGAGGTGCTCACAGAAGAGTGTGTCCAAACCATGACAAGGTTTTTGGAAAGAGCTCATTGCAAGTTTAAGAAAGTGAGAAGCGCAAAATCTGGAAGGACATCCAGGCGAAGATCAGTTGGTTGGTGTTACATAGTGCTCATTTGACGTTATACTAAGCAAGCCCTGGCATGATCTGATACGAACCAAAGAAAAGGTAGCTAGCAGGTTTGTAGAGGCATGGCGAACAGGCAGAGGACCATCCACTCATCCACCACCTAGCCCTCTGGAGGACGTGATTGAGGCTATGTTGCAGCCAGGCGCAAGTGTATCTGAGAATAATTCTTCTGCCACACCCAGTAACACCAAAGGCAAGATTTATTTATAATTTGCCACATGCAGAAATATTTTAGTTAAAAAGTTATACTATTAGTAAATTATTCTTACCTCTAATCCTAAATCCACTCCAGGCCACAATTTATCATTAGCTCACCCATGCATCATGGGATTTGTAGTTGGATATCTAATAACAAAATCAAAGTTGTAACATGAAGCATTTTGTAGTCTCATCTAAAGTGAGATACCAAATGACATGAAAGACTTCATAATAGATGCAGATTTTTATTTTAAACAAGCTTTAAATAACATTTTACATTAATTAAACTAAACAATTTATCATATATCTGACAGAACTACATGCAACAAATATAGAAGAAAATGAACAGGAGGAAAATCAGGAAACTCAGCCATATATTCAGTCTGAAAACATTAAAACTCCAACACCCACATCACCTGCACCCCCCAGACATAGAGCAAAAGTCTCCACTCCCTAATTTTGTGGAGGAACATGAGAGCGTCACAACAGACATGCCTACAACTCCTTTGGACATGCAATCTACACACAGGCATCAGTCCCTTCCTCGATGCCGAAACAATGCCATCAGAAGGCATAGATTTATTGGTAGAAGGGCTTCTGAGGATGAAGACAGTAGTGCAGTATTTGGTTGTTTGGAATGTTTAATGCATTAGATTTATTACAATTTCTGAAGATATAGTCATTTGCTGATGAGGACATATTGCAACACTTGTCCCATCAAAGCAGCCAATGACATGTGGGAATTGGGCTAACAGATAACATTTTAATTTGGTAATCTGCAATTCCTGTGGTGTGTTTGAAAATGTTATGTAATCATTGATTTTCATGAGCATTGCATCCATAAATACATGGGGAAAAACATGAGGGCACACTTTGGGAAACCCCTTCTGCTGCAGATATCACACCATGGTAGCTTTGTGAAGCAAAGAGTTGCAGGGAACATAACACCTGCACATGGATGGGAATTGAATTGGTCCTCAAGCGTGTCGCTGTATTTGAATATGGAGTTCAGAGATCAAATTTAAAATGAGGGCAGAATTTAATCTGTACTTCTTAAAGATGTCCTCCTCTGTCTGACCAAACATGTTAATGCACATGCTGAAAATGCACTCTTGTCGTAGCTTCCTTCTCAGCAAACCTGCCAGGATCCTATTATCATCCTTGCACTGATGTAGAGTGCAGCCATTGTGGAAAATGGAGATGCACCCTGGGGTTGTAAATAATGGTTGCACCTGATTTGAGTTGATGGCAATTTGCAGGTGCAAAATGTTGATTTTGCGAATAATTGCAATTAGCAAGTTCTTGATACATTTAGTTAGTGATTCCCTATTTGGAGTCACAATTTTAGGGAAGCAGTAATATTGCAATAGCCTTTCACACATTGCAAATGCCTATTTAGCATTCGTAAACTACCAAATTTAGTGATTCGCATCGTTGGCAAATGCAAAATGGCTGAAAGCATCTGGCCCTTAGTTCCATGCCAAATATTGGTCTATGGCTCTGAGGCAGTATTGGTTTTCTGAGTTTTGCATGTCTGTGGAGTTTTGCAGTTTGTGCATTATTTGTGTGTTGTCTGTGTAACTGTAGCAGATGTGGTCAAAACTGTAATTAGCTGTGGTAACAGTTCCATGTGTCTGTTAAAGAATAGGGATAACAGATTCCCCTGAAGCTCCTGGTTTAATTTTGTAACGAGGCGAGGGGAAGGAGGCATGTATATTATATAAGCACAGTCATCAAGGGAGAAGGAGTTCTAAGCAAAGGTCATGAAATTACCACCGATTTCTGCGAGTTAAGGTTTAATTGTAAACTGTTGAAGTAGTCTTGCCCCACCATTTATGCCATATGTGTGTTATCCTATACAGTGATTTTGAGCAGATTCTGTGCCTCTTTCCGGATGGAATCCTCTTTGGTAGACTAAGAGTAAGTACTTGTCTTGTAGGAATTGCGAGATCTGTAGAAAAGCTGGCATTCCAATAAGTTTGCTAAGGAAGGGTTCATTAGAAATTGGACTTTAGTTATCATGGTTTTCTGGTCCAGGTTTCTGTTCTTTATTAATGGTAGCTCGTGTGGTCTGAACTCGCACTGCATATGAGTCGTTCAGGATGATGGTGTACAGCAAAGGATGTAGTACTATCTGATTTTTTAAGAAGCTAAAGGAAGGTCACCATAGGCAGAAAAATTACATCCCTTGGAAATATCGAAAACGTGTTAGAATAACTTGTTTTTATCAAAACCATTAGTTGCCCATGGTTGTTCACCGCAAGCTTGTACAGAAAGCCTCTTGAAGAACCTCACAATTGTAGCCATATTGTAGCCATGGGATGTACAAGAGTCAATTGTGTTTAAGCAGTTGCCTGTTATTGCATTGTTCGACTGTGCCCAGAGCTATTACAAATCCCATTAAACTATAATAATCGGAAAACCCTCATATAAAATACATCATACACGAATCAAAACAACACTTCTTGTTTTTATTTGAACTTCCCTTTTAATGTATCATATTTATTATGGGGAGCTTTCACTTTTTAGACTCTATGGAGAATGCTTAACTGCAGAGTTCCTCAAAGCATTGTTTTCCTCTCTGTAGATGAGCCGCAGACTTCAAGCCATGAGTGTGAATGTAGTTTCCTGTTTCGAGCAGGATCGGCTCCTTCAGGAGCCCAAGGGTCCTCTGGGAACGGCCTGAGCTGTGTGTGACCTGGACTTCAGGAACTAACAGAGTCCGAAGAGAGGAAAACACATTTCACAGCCCCTTTGTGCTCGCCTCGGGTCCCAAAAGCCCTTCTGGGAAAGTAAGTGCAGCAGTGAGCACACCCTTTGACAGAAGAATAGTAGGGAATCCATGTGAGCTATCTACAGCTAAAATAGAGCATGACATTTACAGAACTGGCTGTGTCTTGCATAGTTACAGCGCTTATTTTGTTTCCAAGAGGGATCCCCCCTCCCTCTATGGTTAATTGTTCAGTGGCATTGTGGAAAGCAGAGCATGAAGTTAGAAGTGGCAGGAGCTGCACTGATGGCCTTGCAAATAATCAAATATGTCACCAGTAACATGGAAACAGAACAAGCAGATCACTGCAGCAGGCACATTAACCCTAAGCCATCTTACTGTAGTTAATGCCTTTGGACTTCTAATGCATCCATATCTCTGTAGTCCAGGTGAATATTCATACATTGGGTTTTTAGCGCACTACAGAATGCTATTCACATACCTATGTGCAGAGGTCCACTCTTCTGCCTCTCTGGTCTGATCGGTGTGGTGGTCTCCACCCCCGACTGCCGGGATCTCCGCACGTGTAAGTATACATTTTAGTAGTACATGTATCAGGGACAGAGAGGAGTGTCTGAAAATAGGGAATACTTGTGACTGAAGGGGTTAAGGAGGACTGGGGTGGGGGGTAGGAAGGTTTAGGCAGGGGTTTAGGGAGGGACATGCCCCCACCCACAAAGGAGTAAGCCCATTCCTTTTCACAAGCTGCCCTTCTATAGTTACTACCGTCAAAAAGAACCCAAAACAGTTGTAAGTGTATAAAATAAAACCCTACAGGAACTCATTTTAACATAAATATATATCACTTTTTAATAATTGTTCATACATAATAAAAAAAAAAAATTAGGTTGTATTTTTTCAAAGTTGTTCTACAGTGAGAGTAGAGCACAATTCATAAAATAAGCATCATTCTACGAATCCGAGACTTCCATCTATGAATTGTGCACATTTACACATTGCTAGTCATTTACAAATGTACTTGAGATATGCCTGGAAATTAACGGAAACCCTAGAATTCCAGATATACTCCCATGTCCACCATGCATACTTCTGTGGTTAGATGTGTTGGTCTGATCACTTGCACAATGTCTTAAAATGCTCAATAGCACCTGGGACATTGTATCAAACCAAGATTCACAGAATGCCCGTCAGTGCCTCTATAACCTTCATAGGCCAATATCATCAAAAGCTAAGCAAAGGCTGATTAATGGACCAGTGTCCTTAGTGCCCAGTATCATCAGCAGCCCAGTGTCATCAATGACTCATGATTATCAATGGCTCAGTTTCACCCGGGGCTCACTATCACAAATGGCTCTAGTTCATCAGCAGTATCGTGGCTATCATCACAATCACAATAGTCCACAGTTATTGGTGGCTCTGTCCAGTATCATCAATAGCAGAGTATTACAAGTGCCACAAAAGGATTCTCATCAGTGACTGTACTATGAGATTGCACTAAATTGTGCACTAATGAGAAAGTTGGTTCTTAAGCAATAACTGCTGAAGAGAGAGAGCAGAAAATGGAATATAAAAAAATACAGGAATTTTGAGAATATATATTCCTAGAGAGAGCAGGGAAAGGTGGGAAACAGATGAAGAAGAGCCAGTCAAGGGAAAAGATAAGGAGGACAGCAATTCAGACGCACTCACTCTGAAGGCATGTGCACGACCACAGGGACATTGTAATGTGGTGGATGATATCTCCTGTCACAATATTTTAAAATGATAATTTTTTGCATGTGCGTATTTATAATGGAATTTATTCAACTGAGGCACAATGCATCAAACTGCCCATCTAGTGGAAATGCAATTTTTGTTTGTAACATGAAGGTCTTCTTTTTTTTAATTTTAATTTATTTCCAGGAAGCAATTATTTTTTTTTCTTTAAGACATGCCAGTCCTACATGGGCAAACCAAAAGAAAGATGCATACCAAAAAAGCACATATTTACAAAAGACAAAGCATAACATATATGATGATCTACTTATTTCAGCTACATTTCCATCAAAGGCCCCCAAATTAATTGACCCCTTGCCTTCCCCCTTCTGCCTTTGCATTTATACAATGCCATCTCCAAACTCAATATATGAAAGAGTCTGGCATACCATGCCTGGTAAGTTGGAGGATCTTCATCCTTCCACTTACACGCAATCATTATGTGGTAAATGGCTGCTGCCATAAAACATAAATAGACCTGAGATCTTTCCAGCTGTTGCCCTTCATCACATCCAAATAACAACATCGTTGAGGTTAAGGAGACATCCCGCCCCAGGTTTTGCCGTACAAACAGCTCCATACCTTCCTTTAATGTGTCCAATTTACAGCAATCAGAAAACATGTGAATCATGTCAGCCGGGCCCTGGCCACACCTTGGGCACTTGTTGTTATCCCTTTTTCCCCATGCCCAGAGTTTAGCCGGCGTAAAATAAAGGCCAAATACCATTTTGAAGGGTTGAGCTGTAAGATTAGCCGATAGAAATACTTTATTAGATAGTTCTAATGATCTACATATGTCAGCGTCCGAATTATTCAATTTCTTCGCCCAGCTGCTTTCTACTCTAGCGATATCATCCGGATTGGCCTCCATCAACATTGAATACATATCCTTAACTCGGAGCTGTTTTCTCATTAAGTAATCTAGAAGCGGAATATGAACAAGATTAATAGATTTTAAATCCAACGGTTTTATTACTTCCCTTACTTGTATGTATTTAAAAAATGTATTAGGATCTAGCCCATATCGTTCCTGTAGTTCACTGAACGAGAGGACCCCATTCAGGTCAGTAATATTGCCTATATTTTGAACTCCTGCCTTTTCCCATGTTTTACTTACATTATAATACAGTGGAGCCAAAAAGGCCGAGGGTGCCATAAAGCCACTTACATCTGGGTTCTGGGTATTTCCAAGGTTTTACTGACCTTCCACCATACATTCCAGGCGGCTCTTAAGGACTTAAAGCGTGGTTTTTTTATAGTAGCTACCCTCTAGCTGCCTTAAAGCTAACCCTGGTGCTAATTTACCAACAGCTAGTTCATAGATAGATGGCGGGGTCTCATTATCCAAATCCATTATCTTAGCCTGATCCCAGACTTTTGACCTGAATAAAATAGTCATTTGTTGCTGCATTACAGCCCAATAATAATATAGGAGATTGGGAACTGCCAACCACCCTCGATGTTGCGGTAAGGTCATTAATTTTAGCGATCTTCTAATCTTCTTGTAACCCCATATGAATTGAGAAAACAACCCATCTGCCTTTTTAAATACCGAATTTGCTGGTTCCAAAGGTATACACCGAAATAAATAGAAAAACTTAGGAAACATCATCATCTTTATGACATTCGCTCTTCCGATGATGGATAGATGTAAATTATCCAATCTCTTCAAGTCTCCCCCAATTTTTTTTATAGAGGAACAGAGTTTATTTCCCAGGTCATCCCAACTTCCGCTGTAATGGTGATCCCTAAATAGGTGGCTGACTCCATCCTTCGAGGGACCTGAAATTGTGTAGTCCGAGTACAGACAATTTGTGTTTTGTCTGTATTTAGACTATATCCTGATTGTCTTCCGAATTCTGAGGCCAGCATTTCGATATTAGTTATTGCACCTTGTGGATCGGAAGTGACAACCGCGATATCGTCGGCGTAGGCTAACACCTTGGTGTTATAGCCATGGAACTCTATTGGTTTAATTGAGTAATCGTTCAACAGAGATTTAACTAAGGGGTCTATTTAGAGCGCAAATAGGATTGGGGAGCAGGGACAGTCCTGCCTCGTGCCACGGGTGATCTTAATCCTACCCGACTCCTTCCCCATTAACTGTATTTTTACATGAGCCTCAACATACATAGCCTGAATGGCAGTTAGAATTCGTGGGCCGAAGCCCTTGGAGCTTAGATTTTGCCACAAGAATGCCTACTCTACTTGATCTAATGCTTTTTGGGCATCCAACAATATCAAAGACATCTGTGTACCTGTGACTTCGGCTATAAAGAGATTACCCTTAGAACATGGTCCGTGGTTCCTCTACCTGGGATAAACCCATGCTGCCATGGGCTCACTAGGGACCCAATAATCTTGGAAAGTCTTAAAGCCAAGATCTTAGAATATAATTTCTCATTGGTATTAATTAATGATATTGGTCTCCATGAGGTGGGATCTACAGTATTCTTCTCCTTCTTCAAAAAGATCACTATATTAGTTTCTTGCCAGGATTGAGGCGGGACCTCCTTCTGTTGAACAGATAGAAATAAATCTATAAGTAAAGGGGCCAGTTCTTTTTGTGGAGCTTTATATATCTCCATGGGGATTCCGTCTGGACCCGGTGCCTTACCCAAGGCCATCGTCTGTAATGCCTCTAGAACCTCATTCAGAGAGATGTCTTCTTCTAGGACCGCCAGCTGAGGGGATATATTGCCTGTTACTGCCCCTATTAACATTGGTGCCGCGTCCCTGGAACAATACAAATCTTGATAAAAATCCATGAGTATTTTTAATATGCCTGGGAGATCTGTAGCTATCCCACCATCCTTCCCTCTTAATTTAAAAATGTTGTTTGCTGCCCCCTTTGTTTTAACTAAAGTGCCAGATGCTTCCCAGTCATCTCACCATACTCGTAATTATCCAGTGTATCAGTTTGAAATCTTTCGGCCACTATTTATTAAAGATTCCATTAATCCTGGCCTTAGTCCTAATTACTTTTAGCTCTAGAGATGTTTGCTGGTCTATCTGTTTTTGTCCTACAGCTACCATATGTTGTTTCTCATAGTTGCTCAATTCCTCTGTGAGTGCGTATATTTAATCTCTCTGTTGTTTCCTATAATATCCAACAAAGCTTATTATTTCTCCTCTATGCCCTGCTTTGAGTGAATCCCAGACATTTTCTCTTGATGTACTATATCTATTTATATCTAAGAACTGTCGTGTCCACCCCCTAATATGATCTATAAAACCTTCTGTAACTAGCAGTTTTTTATCAAATGTCCACTTTGTAAATTCTTTTGAAAACGCCGGAACCTCAATATTCAGCACCAGCTGGATATGGTCTGACAAGACCTTAGGAAGCTTCCTAATCTGTGCTCCCTCTAAAAAAGAGGCAGACACAAAAAAATAATCAAGTCTGACATATTTTCTATGTGGACATGAGAAATATGTGAACCCCGGATCCCCTACTTTTTTACATGACCACATATCTACCAACCCATGGCTGGCCATGAGAGCCTTTAAAGCTTTAAAAACTCGTGGTTTCCTACCCTTATACCCACCCCTAATAAAATCCCCTGTATCTAAATGGATATTGAAATCCCCGCAGATAATTAAGGGCATTGGCCAAGAGGCTGTGTGATGAATGGTGGTTTTCTCCCTGGTGACATGTTAATACAATTGTGACTTTAATATTTCCTGTATAGCCTTTCGGGACCGATATAATCAGGGAGCCATTAAGAACCTTCAGGAATCCATTGAAAATGTCTTTTGTCCAGGTTGGTCTAGAACTATTATTCAGATTATACTACATGCAAAGAATTAAAAAAAAGAGTCAGTGTCTTCTCCCCCCAGCGCATAAAAACTCCTTGGCCTTGATTTCTGATGTAAAAAATCTCGTTTGGTCTTTACATATTACTTTCAGTCGTGCTGGGTTGAGGAGGAAGGCCTGCGCGCCCTTCTCCTGAAACAGAGTGATCATTTGCCGCAGGCACCATCTACGTTCCACCGAGGTGTGGCAGAAGTCTGGCCTAGTAAAAAAAGAAATTCGTCTGACTTCTGCTGTGCTTCAGGTCTTGCCTTTTCAAACACATTTTGTCTCAGCAAGAAGTTGCCAAAATACACCAAGAATGCCCGTGGTTTGGCATCTGGGTGGACTCGATGTGCCCTTTGAATTTCCTGCTGCAAATTCCAACCTGTCTGTTCCGGGAAAGATTTCTCCAAAAGCTCAAACATATACAAACGTGCATCGGACCCCACCTTCCCTTCCGGAATACCGAGAAAACGAAAATTATTCCTTCTTTGCCGGTTTTCGCCTTCTTCGAGTTTCCACTGAATGACCGAAAGTTGTTCCTCGTGTGGTTCAACTTGCCCTTTTGAATCACCTATGTACACTTCCAATGCAGCCATCCTTGTTTCTAGCTCCGACTTCCGGTCACTTATATCGTTGCATGTTTTTGCAATTTTTCTTACTGCCCCCTGGAGCTTCCGGGTAGCATTCTGGGAGCGTTTGCTTTCCAGTCGGGCTTCTTCCCTATGTGCCATTGCACATTGCAATATAGATTCTAATGTAGGGGAGAGCACAGGGGACCCCGCCGCTACTTCTTTCAGGTTAGACTGATTCCAAACTCACACTAATTGGTCCCCCGTGGAATAATCCCACCTGAGCTCAGTACGCTTAGGGTTAGTCTTTCTCCCTGTTCAGGAGATCGTATTCCTGGTGGTAGTAGTCATTTTATGGCCTCTAACATCAGTGCCAGACATAATGTCTTCCTCACTTAAGTCTGTATTGGACCCTTGATCTGAGCCCAGACCTGACCAGGTGGCATCTGAGAGAGAGTAGTAATCATTTGCCTCCGAATCAATGTCCCTCTCCCTACCCTCCTGCATTGTCCTATGAGTCTTTAGGGCCCCCTTCTGATCTCTCATCTTTCCCTTTTGCTTCTGTGCCCTAAGATGTTGCTCGGGTTCTTCCTCCTGCTGGGTATCAATCTGCCCAGGCGATTCAATATTATGGCGGACATTGCCTAAGACTATCTCTCCCTGGCACTTGTCCGCATGAATAACTGGTACAGTAACGTGGAATTGCCCCCCGTCCCCCTGCGACTTAGCAATCTCTGTATCGCATTGTTATGGGTTCTCCCCAAGTCCCATTGGTGGCTTACCGGTTATATTCTGCTCATTTTCCTTAGCCGGTTCCATGATTTCATGTTGCTCCCTTCTAGGTTGCTCCCTTAGCTGGCCAGCGATTGATCCAGTCCCTGCACTCCGGAACATGTCGATGATTGTAGTGGTCCGAGGCGGCTGGGGCAGTGCTCCCACGCCCCTCCCCTTCCCGTCTGGGGGATTCTCCAGCCGAGCCCTCTGCCGGTGTCCTTGCACTGCAGGGGCAGGTGCCGTCTCCATGTCTGCCAAGTTTTGCTGCGGGGACTCCAAGGGGGCAGATTGCGTGGGTCCTTTACTCTTAGTGCCAATTTTGGGAGCCATACTGACCACGCTAAAGGCTGCAGCGCAGCCGCTTCTCCAACTCGATATCCGGACCAGCTCCCGCTCGAGACTTTGGCATCCGACGATCAGCTTCTCCGCGATCTCAGTCAGTGCCGATGCGCAGTGTCTTATTCCCGGTAAGACCAGCTCCTTTTCGGCTTGATTAATTACGGCCTGTTGACCCGCCATTCAGGTCTTCTGCATCCTTATTTTAGTAAAATCCTGCTGTCACCAGGAGAGCCACCTACGGTCGACTTTCACTCGGCCGCCATCTTGCCTCGATCGTCCGAGCGATTCCTCGTAACATGAATGTCTTCGATGCTGCAAGCAAATAGTGCTCCAGAGTACAACTCTACACTTTGACATGTAATATTTCACGAATAAGACTTCTGAACTGTTTCTTAAATAATTTTTTGTTCTCATAGAATTTTTGGGGAGATTTCCTCTCTAATTCCAAACTTCTTTGGAAAGCGCTGGATCCTTTGTTAATCTCACTCACTCAGTAAATCCGGAAATGGACTCACCACAATTCAACAATTAAGGTGAAATCACACCAGTGTGAGGTGATCTGTTTGTGGTGAAATGTCCCTGACTCTTTTGAATAATGAAGTAAGTCAGATGTTAAAATTTCCAGTGCAAGGATTATTTATGCTCTTTGCAGCATGACCTTTTCCACTCTTTTCAAACAAGTATAACATATGCTGCTTCTAGAGGTAGTGTGTCACACAGTTCAACCTGATCACCAACCCACATGTAATAGAAAACTCAGTGGATATGCTAAAGTGATCTGCACATCATTATATGTACATAAATAATGTTGTCAAACAGTAAAGATTCAAGCGATAGTATTGGGTGCTGACACGAAACCAAATACTCATCCACTACGAGTATTAAACATATCTTTGCGATTATAGAAAATCCAACGATTTAAATCTAATAGATAGGCAATGCAGCACACCACCATCGTCTAATAATACTCCAAATTGTTCATTTCTTTGAGTATTGTCCATAAGTTGAAAAGTTCATGTAGAGAAGTAAATCATTATCCAATCTTGATACGAATGTTGTATTAGATGTTTTTATTAGCCAAATATGTGTCCAATTTCAGACTGCAGCCGACGCGCGTTTCGCCCACAGGGCTTTTTCAAGGCTGCATACATATAAAGAAAATAAAAACATAAGGTCTGCTTAACTTCAAAAGTAAATGTGCTGAAGAGCATCATTAAATTGATACTTGTATAGCGCACTACTCACCCGCACGGGTCTCAAGGCGCTTGTACGAATACCGCTGTGGAACCCATCCTGGCTTTCCCTGTGAGGCATCCACTCCTGGGCACCCCCGAGGTGGAGGCCAGGCATCCTTAGCGTTGTGGGGGCCATTGTGGAGATTAAGCAAGCTATTGCCCAGAGTTGCAGAGTGGGACTCCATGATTGGAATGGCACCGAGGAGAGAATTATCAGGTCCATGGAATTTTTTAGCCCAAGACCCGCCGAGGCGGGGAATTGAACCGTGGTCCCATGATAAGATGGCCGCCATTTTTCTAAAGTCTTTACTAGTCATGGGTGGTTCAGTCCACTTTCTATCTTAACTATTTTTCTTACTTTGCGCCGTATACCTATTGGCGGGAACTGTTTAGTGCTAAGACGCTCAACGACCGGACGTGAGGATCGGATACATGGAAATGTGGTTATTGTTTAGTTTTTAGATTTGGATACACTGGTAATGGAAACTTAAAAAAAAAAAAATCTTGCTTGTATTATGACTGTCTGACTACAACTCATGCTCCAATCTGGTGATATACTTGTTCACCATTTACTTCTCATTTTGTTCTTTCACTCCACCGGGCATGGGACTATTCTTGGTGGTGATATTCCTTAGACATATATTTTTCAGTCTTGTCCCTAACACGGGTTCTCTAGCACAATCGCTCCTTTCTTCCCTCTTTATATATGGTTTGGGGTAGACCATGATGCTCTTTAGCACATTCACTTTTGAAGTTAAGCAGACCTTATGTTTTGTTTTCTTCTTTATATGTATGCAGCCTTGAAAAAGCCCTGTGGGCGAAACGCGCGTCGGCTGCAGTCTGAAATTGGACACATATTTGGCTATTAAAAACATCTAATACAACATTCGTATCAAGATTGGATAATGATTTACTTCTCCACATGAACTTTTCAACTTATGGACAATACTCAAAGAAATGAACAATTTGGAGTATTATTAAACTATGGTGGTGTGCTGCGTTGCCTGTCTAACCGACCCACATGTCATAGATCTTGTAACTACCAGCACTGGTTCCATACTTACAAGACATTTTCGACATTATGCTCTACCTAAACTCCACTTCCAAACTCTTATGTTCCCTGTTCTACAAGTCACTTGAGCCGTAGTACTGAAACAGCTGTAAACTAGACAAATGATCCCTTACTCCGAAAAAAACTTCACCCAGGATCATTGAGCTAACAACACATCCGTAGTCAAAGTATCCCATTCAGCAAAACCCAAGGGTTTTGCCTACAAACAAATCACCACCTTGCAAGTGAGCCTCTGCCTAATGAGAAGGCGTGAACCAGCACTAGTTCGATATGGGATGCCACAAGTGACAGCAACACATTGGTATACTCATCTTCCTTGAGCTTACTCCTGTGCCTCAAAATGTCAAAGTGACTCACTCTACTTTCCAGAATTCAGAATCCTTGAATTCATTGTCTACACCCTCATGCTTAACATAATCCCTCTTTGGCTAAACACAACCATCCATATCCAGCTGAGTAACATTCCAGGTTTCACCAGACTCAACCCTTTTCTCACTACTAGTCAATGTTTACAAAACTCCCATTTATTCCTCGATGAGCTCTTTCTGTCTGACTTGTCACAACTATGTGAATGATACTCAGCCCATCTTCAGCATGAACAGGCCCGCCTTTTAGACAATCTCAATTTACCTGATTGCCTAGATGAAGTAAATCTATTGATGATCAATAACGACCAAACTGATATTCCCGGTGGTGGCAAGCTAACTGAAGGACACTATCTTACCCTGACTGAACTTCAAGGGCACTTTCCCCACCCCAAGACAGTCAAAATCCTTAACATCATCATGAACTAAATTCTCACATTAGAATCTCACACCCACAATGTTGCCAGATGTGCTTCCCATCCAACCAATTGTGGCATAGACAGCAGAGTGAGAAACAGTGTTAGTGAGCGGGCAATACTGTTTACCAATCTGGGTACAACCACTCTTGCTTGTTCTGTTTTTCATCAACACACTTAAAACGATTATTGCAGAGAGGGTGGACAGAGATCCTTTCCTATGAGATGCCCCTGAAGCATCTACAGTCTTTCTCCTCAGTGTAGTAATATTGAACCAGCATGCTATTATAGAAATCCTTTCCTATGAGATGCCCCTGAAGCATCTACAGTCTTTCTCCTCAGTGTAGTAATATTGAACCAGCATCCTATTATAGGCAGATATCTTCAACTTCAACTCTGCACAATCCTCAGCCAATCTTTTCTGAGAAGGGTTTACTGTGACATGACGTATTTTGTTCTGCTATCCCACAATGCAACCATTTTTGGTGGTCATTTTCAGCCCAGCAATTTAATCCTGCACAATAAACATACCTAAACAATATAACTTTCCCAAGTGTTCCCAATCGTTAAAGAATGGTGATTACTGACACAGAGAAAATAATGGCAGTAATATGTGTATAGGTATCTAGCATAGAAAACCTCCAAGAAAGACGTAAGGATCCAAAAATCCTTGGTGTTAAACAGAGCTAAGCTGAGCTACCTTCAAAAAAGGTGTCACTAGGCACAACAAAACAATACCAGAAGCTAGCCACAGCATACTGTAGATGTCTTTGTACCAGGAGAAAGGTTAAAATATAAAGAATCCCACAGCTTGAAAGAAAAGGACAGGCTATATTGTCTTATACGAGAATGAGGTGAATGCTATGAAGCATGGATCACCCACAGTCCAATGTAAAGCGCACAAAAACCTCATAAGAATAAGGGAGACGGATCTTAGAGCATGTTCCTTTAAGACTTCCAATATAACATTTCAGCCTTCATTAGACACTCAGCGACAACCTTTCACCAGACAGTACCAACTAAACAACACTGTCACAAAATTATACCTAATATTAGTATTTCTCAAAAAGAACATGCAATACAGAACAATAGAACCTTAATGCACCCACTACAACACCACTACCACATTGATGGCTCAGCTCTGTCCACTCAACAACACTTTCCTGTACAAAATCAACATATGAGTCAGTCAGATCCTTTCATATAAAGGTAGCATAAACATCCCACATCCTCATACACACAAAATTGCATCATACCCATACACCTTGTTTGCTATGCTTGATCAAAACACTCTGCACTGGTTGGGAATGGACAAATGACCATCCAGATCAAGGAAAAACTGCAACATTCTTTGCCATTCCTATAATACCCTATTAAGATTTTTATCTAGAGCAGACCTGTTTCACTTTCACATTAAATAACTCTAACACAGCAATACACAACCAATCAACAATAGAAGTTCATCAATAGAAAAAACACAGAAAATTATGAAACTAACAGCCAGATCAAGAGAAATCATATTAGACTAAACAGTGCTTACAAAAAGTCTAAGGATAATGACAAAGGATAGAGAGAAGAAAGCACATGAGACAATAGAAGGTCCAACAGGGAAGAGAAGAGTAGGGATGGAAGACAATGGAGAGAATAACCCAGTTAAAACTATACTGGAGCTAGAACCAGGAAGATAAACTATGGTGAGACATGCAGAAAGTGAGTACCTGATGATATGAGGAAGAGAAGAAACTCCTGGAGATGAGGAGGAGAAAAGTAAACAGCTAGGTGAAGTGGAAAGAGACATTGGGGAAGTAAAGAGAGAGAGAGACTTTCGGGAAGGGGAAGAGGAGACTTAAATCATGGCTAGTGGACAGAGGTTGAGAAAGAGTAGAACAAACATTAAATAAGGATAGGTGAGGTAAACACAATAAAATAAATACTCAGAGGTTAATCGTCATCCATTGTATGTTCTAGCAAGGTGCTAGAGTAATTTAGGGAGATGGGGAATAAGAGATACACTAGAGGCAAGAGGAAACACTAAGGAAATATGAAGCAAAACTATACAAAGAAGAAAACAGATGGAAAGATAAATATTGGAGAGAGTAACACTAGTGAAAGATTCAACTGAGATGGTGAGATTTGAAAGACAGATGGAGAAAGATGGGGGAAGGTAGGAGAACATGAATTTTGCGAATAATCAAAAAGAGGGAAATTGGAGATGGAGATATTTGGAAAATTAACTTACGACAACTGAAAGAGATACCAGCCAACACCAAACACCTTAGAAAAAAATGATGACCAGAGAGAGATACCAGAGAGAGGTGAGCTATCATGGAGAGAGGAGAAGAAAGATTAAGTGAAAAACAGGTTAACTAGGAGTAAATTTGAAGACCTGACTGAAAAGGAGAATTGACAGACAAACACCAAGAAGATGGAATAGCAGAAAGAAAAGAGTGATTTGGTACAGGAGGAATTAGATAAACCCTATAGAGAAATGATGGAGAAAGAAAGAAAGGGGAGAGCACAAGAGAAATGCGGAGATACCAGAGAAAGAAGATGGAAAATGAGAGAGACACTAAAAAGATACTGGGAAAGGAATGGAAACATTGTAAATAAGTGGTGGGTAGCACACAAACAAGCACAGACAAATGAGAAAACTTTAAGGAGGCAGAAAACTGCACTGAGGGAAAAATGACACTATAAGAGATAACATTGAAATATGGAATATTGATGAGGAACAGCATCAAATATAGAAAAGAGAGTACTGTTGAACTACTGTAATCAGAACCAAAAATCAGGTGCATGGAGAGATTATGAAATACAAGACTTGGGAAAAAGCGAAGTGAGGGCAAGGCAACATGTAGTAACAAGAAACAACACTAAGAATATAAAAGGAAGAACTAAGCAGAAAAGATGAGGCAGCACTGATGTCAGTTAATAGTGGAAGCACAGATGTGTTAAAGCACAGAGAAGAAGGAGTAAGTTCACTTAGGAGAAAATCATAGGGATCACAGAATGTTGAATAATGGTCTTTCCTGTAGGGTCAGCCCAAACTTGTTGCCGTCCTCCTCCTCTTCTCCTGACCTTCTTTTTGTTGGCTTTGAGACTGTGAGCACTTCACCACTGATGACCAGTGCTAAAGTGTATGAGGTCTCTCCTCTATATGTTTTATAATTGGTTTAAACCTGTTTGGCATATTTAATTTACTTGTAAGTCTAATGTAAAGTGGTATACCATATACCCAGGGCATGTAAATTATATACTACTAATGGTCTGCAGCGCTGATTATGCCACCCACCCGAGAAGCCTTTCAAACCTGCCCCAGGCCTGCTATTGCAGGGCCTGTGTGTGCAGTTTACTGCCACTTCGACTTGGCTTTTAAAACCATTTGCCAATCCTTAAACTTCCCTTTTATGACACACGCATCAACCCAAAGGTAGGCCAGAGGTAGTACATACGACAGAGTACTGTGTAAGTAAAAGGTAGGACATGTACTTTTAAGATTTGCATGTCCTAGTAGTGACAAACACGCGAGTTCGTTTTTCACTACTGTGAGGCATTCTCCTCTCGTAGGTTAACATTGGCAATTCCTTAATATACTTTTAAGCTAGAATTCCTGAATAGAAAGGGGTTTGTTGTGTCATGTTTCATATCTTTGAAATGGTAATGATAAATTCTCTTTATTGATAAAGTTGAATTTAACATTACTATTTTAGAAATGCCATATCTAGAAATTTGGCATTTTTCTGCTGTTACTGCTCTGTGTTCTTGTAGACTGTTGCCAATACAAGTCTGCTAGTCTGGAGCCATGGATGGAAAGAAAGGGCCTGTGTGCACTTCAAAGACCCTTCTTTGAAGTCACCCCACTTCAAATGCACAACTGGGCATAACTACTGGGCTTCTGACCTTACCAAGACAGTACAGTACTGGACCTGTAAAGAACTCTGTCAGGAGTGAAGACTGCTTTTCTACACAGATTGCCACTCTGCTTGACTGCTGCTCTCGAAGAACTGCTCTTCTGCTTTGCTGTGCTGCCCTGCTGCTCTCTGACCTGCTGAAGACAAGCACTGGATCCATCTCACTTGAACCCAGAGTGACTCTGTGAGCTTGCTGGCTTGCCCCCTGTTCCAAAGTCTCAGGGTCATCAAAGACTTCCGTCTACTCTGTAACAGCACCTGGACTCTGCCATCTGAAAGCCCTGCTCTGCCAAGTGGTGCCAATACAGTCTACGGCCCTTGAAAGTGAGCTTTTGCTGTGCAGAACCATCAGAATCAACGCAGTCACGACTTTTCGTCAATCGGACCCGAAACAGACCACATCGATTTGACCGACTGGTGGCTCAACAATGATGTACAGCGCAGCTTAACAACGATGCATGGCCTGCATCGTAAAGGGGTGCACTGATTAAGACTTAATTGCCGACACGGATCGGAACCAACGCATTAAGTCTTCGACGTTGACGCTTCCTCCATCCAAGATAATTTAGCAGCGGGTCCTGCTTCAGTCCTGTAGTCGGCCTGCTCGCCATCGCAGCCGGACAGAACATTGGATTTACCTCAGTCCAGTGCAACCTCAAGTGGCCCCTAAGCACAATTTGCTACTGGATACTAAATTTTGATTTATTCTATAAAAAATCATAACTCCGGTTCTACTTTATTACATTTTTGTCATTTTGCTCTTGTTTACTTGTACAAGTATAATCTATTTTTCTAACCCTGCATGAAGTATTTTTGTGGTGTTTTGATTGTGCCTGTGTGTGTGTGTGTGTGCGTGCGTGTGTGTGTGCATACATGTGTGTGTGTTGCACACATATTTTACACCTTGCCTCTTTAGATAAGACTGACTGCTCTTTGCCAAGCTACCAGAGGGTAAACACAGGTTATCTTTTAGTGTGGATCTAGCTTACCCTGACTAGAGTGGTGGTCCCTGCTTGTACAGAGTGCATTCTCTGACAACCAGAAACCCCATTTCTAACACAGAGGAACCCCCAGAAGTAAAGAGAGAGGCTAGAAGATATCACGAGAGACAAATTTGGAGCAACAAGCCAGGGGCACAAGACAAAAGAGAAAAACACTGTCCTTATAGGGGTTAATTGGGAACAGGTGAATTTTATGTGGCACTAAGTAATTTGGTGCAGACATTTGGGCAGAAGTTATCCCACAGCCCAATTTTTAGGACAATGAGGAGTAACTGGATAAATGTGGGGCAAGAGGTCATCGAGAAGCTTAATGTTGTGGAGGAGATGTGTGGCATCGTGTGGGCACCCATCGTCTGATAGAATGCCATCCGGAATGCGGGATTCTGTGCGTTTTTATGACTGAAAAAACTGGTCCCACCCATAAATTCCCTATTCCACGGGGCCTTACTCAAAATTGTATGGTACTGGAGTTATTTTACCAGGTGTAATGGTAAAGACCTATGCGATTTTACAGTACCATGCAACTCAGAATCAGGGCACCAGTGACTAATTTTGAACTATTTTTTTCAAACAAAGAAAAATGTTCAGTCCTACTCACAATTAATTCTCAGTGGCTACCAGGAGCAATCGAACATCAATTACAGGAGCACAGAATCTTGCGGCTCATGCTTAGAAATACTTGCCCAGTTCAGGGGACATTGGGATGCTGGTTACAAAAACAGATTTTGTATCTACTTATTGTTGATGGAGTGGATTCTTTTTCTAAACTAAAAACAGAAATGTTGGTACATCTAAAGATCTCTAAGCTATATTGCTTTATTACGTGTACCTCTGTAATGCATGCAATTTAAACCATTTCCTTTCTGCTAAAAGCAATTACTTGTATGCATATTTTCACAAGTATTAAAATCCCACCAGAACAACCAGTCACTTTGGGTTCAATTCCCAAACCATTTTGCGACAATTCGTCAAAGTACAATGTGCATACTTCTTCAGTGCACATTACTCTGCCTTTTGCCATCCACAAAATCCTACTGAGGAACATAGTTGTGCTCCAGCGCGGAGTGCAAAATCCCTCTCTACCGTCACGGACCAAAAGATCTCACATACACACACTATCCATACATTCGCTGGTGGGGCCCATAACACCAACATTCACTCACCATCAGTCCATGTGGGAGGCGATTATCCTTCCAAGCGCTGGAAATGAGAGAGGGAAAAATTACCACAATCTACTCTAATGAGCAACAAATCTACACAACCTTCTAATACTCATTAGGCCCTAAACTCCACCTTTAGTATTCCTCTCATAAAACGGGACGGATCAGTTAGTTGTAGGTTTAAGTGAATTTCTAATTCTCTAATTAACCTTTTCATTAACACATTTCAATGAATAAACAACCCAACTCATTTCTGTAGATGATCAAATCCAAATTTATATTAATATTGCAAATTAAATAATTCATTTGATCAAGTTAACATTCATATTTACCTATTCTGGCTAAATGTCGTCCTCTATGTCAAATCTGGCAGTCTCGCAAATCTATGCCCATCAATTTTAGCAGGTTCAGTTCATCAGGAGTTAGGGCATTAATTCAGTCCGACAAAGATTCACCATCAGTGTCACCATCCTCTCCGTCAGCATAACGAAAGGAAATCGAGAAAGGCCAGAAACAAACCCGCCAACCTCTCTATGCTACCATAATTTATAGTAAAATCAATATCAAATGTATCAAAGTTTTGGGCATCCGAGTTTGCTGATTGGACAATCAGGGATCATCCCTTTTAAGTTCTCACAAAAGTGTCTCTTGGGTTATGACCCTTGTCAGTTCCGGTTCACACAACAGTCTTTGTTTGGAATATTTGGCCGACGTCCCGGGCTGTCCTTGAAAGGTACATGTTCATCTGGAGTCAGGTCCAGACCACAGTTGCTAGCGTCAGCGCAGGCGCACGTCACCCAAGCCTCGTTCGGTGTCGGCAGTCGTGTTAGGCACCAAAGGCAGCCATCTTTCGGTAGGCCAAAATGGTCAACTTAAGCAAAGAAACACAAAACGTAATTAATACATAGAAATGGATAATTTAATGTTATTCCCTGGCTAATACCTATATGTGTGTGTATTTATCTAGCAAAAGCACCACTCAGTGTGGTTTATACTTGCTAAATAAAGCACGAATCACAAATACATCACAAAAGCGACATATATCATGCAATATTCTAATTGTCTATCATTAATATGCGCACGAAATTTAGCTCACGTATTAATTATGCCATGCAGGTGCAAATCCCACCTGTAATTCGTATATTAGTAAGGTTGGTAAATATTTTCCACATCACTCCAATCCATTAGTTTGATTATAATTAATTAATTAAGTCATCTGGGTATACACATTTTGCATAACCCGCACCAGCAATCCCCCCTTTGGTGATTTTATCACCACATCACCCAAAATTTTGTTCTGTCTTACGGAATCTTTAAAATGTTTTCTTGCTCTTAATCATAATTCAGTTTCACCTACGTCTTCTCTTTTTACTGATTTGTACATACTCTCCTTCCACTCCTCCAATTCTATTTCCTCAATTTCTCTTTCTTGTTTCTTATCTTTTCTTTTTGAATTTTCACTTTTTATTCTTTTCTTATTTTTCTTGTTTCTACAGAACATACAACATAATCTAATCATTAAAATTATGCAAATTACACATGTTAATGTAAACAATATTTTACCTATAAGAGTACTACCTATTTTTACTAAGAAATTCTTAATAGCAGCTATTTTCTTTCCAATTCTTTCCCAAACCCTTCAACCTCCAGTGGTGCAAGTTCATCATGCAATTCAGTAATATTCTTAATATAAGTTTTCAGATCTTTGCTTTCGTCAGGAATGTAAGTACAACAATGTTGAACTTTCAACATTCCACAGACTCCACCCTCTTTTGCCAATAAAATATCAAGGGCAAGTCGATTTTGCATTACCATAGCACGCATGGCAACCATTTCAGTGTTAACCAATAAAAATCCTCCAGCGGTGCTTGTTGACAAGCGATCCAC
Source organism: Triturus cristatus (assembly GCF_964204655.1). Taxonomy (NCBI): domain Eukaryota; kingdom Metazoa; phylum Chordata; class Amphibia; order Caudata; family Salamandridae; genus Triturus; species Triturus cristatus. Next base: position 655,612,936 of record NC_140587.1, on the reverse strand, counting down.
TACTGTTGACAATTTTCTAATTTTATTTGCATTCAGAGTTATTCCCACTGCTGGTATCAATGCCTGAAAAATGTCACCTACAATTTCTGCCCAAGATTATCTCTTGGTCCTTGCTAAATGATTACTTAAACTATGTACACCATCTTCTCCTCTATCCATATGAAAGATTTTCGGAAATACCAGGCCTACGTAACATGTGCCATACCAATGGTCTGGCAAACGATAATATGCCCTGTTCCCACAAATAAAATATAATCCAGGAAAGACTGGATCTCTTCCACCTTTAAATCCCCATCCACCCATCATTCGATATGTATCATGGCACTCACTATTACCTAGAAAATAATTATCATACACAGTTTGATTCCTTCGAATGCAACATTTCCCTTTCTAAGGCCAATCTAAAGCTATAGTTGGACTAGCTTCTCCTTTCAAATGTTTTTCTTTCTCTATATCCCAGATTGTTTTCTCCACTTTCCCTTCTGCTGCTTTTCTTTGCATTTTCAATCTTCTTTCCTCAACCATGTCTAGGAATGTCTTTTCCTCCTTTTTCAAACTGCATGTTAAATTGTTTCAAAAAATATACTCTAATGTTAGTTCCTTAGTTTCTAAGAAGAATTCACCTAATGCCTTAGCAGGTTTTACTTTGTTTAATTTATTATAAGAAGGCACTTGCGCAAAAATGTTATCTACATCTGAAAAATAATATTCTAATTTCCCTGTCTCATAAAATAAACTAGCTATTACACTACATGTTATTCCATACGTTGCCGGAAGGTGATGATAAGTCACTCCCTCAGAAACAGATGCAGGTAACTGCATACATACGTAGCAGTCCCGTACGTCCATTGTCTTTACATATTCAAACAATAATTTTGAAAACGCATTATTAGAAAAATCTGTTATTGACCTGTCTTTATGCAAATAATTTTTATCTATTCTAGTTGGAACTACCTTTGGAATTTTCCCTATATTAGTTTTGTTCTCACTATGTCCTTCTAATGTATCTATAGTGGCCTTAAAGCGCCATCCCTGACCTGCTGTTCCTGGGCGAATTAACACCGTGTCTCCCCTGCTGCCGCTTTACCATCGTGCGGCCGAAGAGCGGGGAGACTACATCCCCCAGGTGCCCTAGCGCCCGCCTCACGCAAAGCACGCGCCCGGAGGCGCTTAAGAGGACGTGGACCCCTCTGGGGAGCGGGAAACCTTTCTGATTTGAAAACCGGAGAATCTGTGGGGAAAGTCTGCTGGCGCCATCCCTGACCTGCTGTTCCTGGGCGAATTAACACCGTGTCTCCCCTGCTGCCGCTTTACCATCGTGCGGCCGAAGAGCGGGGAGACTACATCCCCCAGGTGCCCTAGCGCCCGCCTCACGCAAAGCACGCGCCCGGAGGCGCTTAAGAGGACGTGGATCCCCCCGCGTCGCGGGACGCGCGCGGGCGGCGCCGGGCTGAGCCCGGGCAGAGGGCGGGCCGTCTGTGGCCGTCCGGGGCCGACCAGGCCGGGCTGGGCTCTCCCCTTGATATTACGTTCCAAAAGTAAGCTGTTGCTGTTACAGTTCCCAGTTTATTGTCATTCGTGCAATCTTTGACTGCCGTTGCATAGAGGTCTGTGTATTTGTATTTGTTCTGGACTTTGCCCACAACTCGCTACAGGAGTAGCCTACCAACAAAACTGTTTACCTGCCCAAGGAGGAAGGAGTTCAACCAGCGCGGCCGCAGAGGAGGCGTGAGGCGCGGCCCCGGGACTGCGAGCCACAGCGTAAGTACCATCAGCTGTTTTCTCTTCCCGTGTGGGCCGCGCCCCCTCCCAGTGCCCTGCCCCCTTTCACCACTTACTGTCTTAAGCAAGGCTGCCAACGCGCATCGCGGGTCGACGCCCGGGCCAAGGGCGGGCCTGTTCAAGCCTGGGCAAGTCTGGTCTGGGCTAATCCATTGTCATCCCCACTAAATCCATCTTTATCCATCCCGCAGCGTGGCCCCGGTAAGATTATAATAACTATAATTATAGCTGCCACTATGACAACTAGGGCAATGAGGAATAAAACAGCACAAGGAGCGGGTCCCATAATCGGGCCGATTGATCAATTCATTAGTAAAGCTAATGACGCGATTAATCAGGGGATAGTCCTCTTAGAGAGACGCGTCTCCCAGGACCTTGCAGCAGCACGTAGATCTTCAATGGGCCTTTTGGCCCTAGCTAAAACACCCACCCAGCAGGAAATAAATGTCCCATTACTGCGAGAAACCCGTGCTGAACTTCATACCATACCAACAAGCGTTGATCTATCTGTCACCCACTTATCACTTGAAGAAGATACCTTGGACGATCTCGAAAAAACACCAACTTTGATGATTAGCCCCACCCAAATCACCCAAAGTCAACCATCAACTGCGATCGGGACACAATTCTTAACCCAGCCCTCACTTCTAATAGTAGCTCCTCCAACAACAACTGATAAGGAGATAAGGGAGGGTCCTTTTCCTAATGAAGATAGTACAAGACTAGTAGTCAAGAACAAGGTCAAGCAAAAAAATACATCAAGGCGCCTGAGGTCCAAAAAGACGACCCGTAATAATAACCGGAATAACACAAGCTATTCACCATCGGGAAACGCGGACGACCCCTCTGTTGCAACTGTACCGCCTGACGATCACAGGGGGTATGGCGCTACCAACTCGAACTATCTTGAGCTTAACTCACAAGTACTAGATGTAATTAAGGACCTTATAAAAACTCAACTAACACCAATAGAGCGAACCTTAAATAATATCGAAAAACAGATGGCAAGATTAATCAGCAACACTAGTCACCTTATGCCACCCATTACCACCTTAGCTCCTCTGGCTCCCACGACTTCCACCCATTCTAAGACAGTTACAGTCAAGAAACCCATATCGACGTTAATAACCCTCCCGAAACAAAATTCTCACAGTAACAGTATAATTGCCGAAAGCAAATCTCCCACGCCCAATATAACATCACCTATCACTAATTTAAACACTCAAACAGTCAACTTACAAATGGTAAGCACCTCTATACCATCCCAGAAAGGTTCACAGAAACCAGCGCAGAAACCTACACAACTAAATCAGATTAATGTAAAATCCCAGCAACCAAAGATACCATACGAACAACCATATAACTCTAGACAGATACCGGCACGCATTACCCTTCCACCTGAATGCGGAGCCTATGACCTTGTATTGGTAAATGTTCCAACACTTAAGCAAGAACAGAGTGAAACAACAACATCCCTGAAAAATAAGATACTTCATTGGTTAAGCCTGAATTGTAACTTCCCAATAGAATGTGTAGGGGAAATTTCCCACACGCAAAGAGTAGGTTGGATAGGCCCCTTACGGAAAAAATTCGAGGGGGATTGTGTAGTTATTACCTTCAGAAACCCCCAGTGGGCCGAAAAGACACTAGCCAAAGCACCACCACCCTCTACTTGGGAATTCAACACAACCCTTCTCCCATTAGGTTATTTCTACAGGCATTTACTAAATACAACCACCAATATCCCGCCTGCCCCTACTAATCCTTTCTTAGAAAGACATTATCCTATTACCTCTTACCCTTCCATCCCTCATCAGAACTCTAAGTTTCTATACCCAACAGGCTCGGTCCAGTGGCATCAGAGCCAAACATCCATACCCCCACCTATCCATCCTTATCTCTCTGATACTTCCCATCAAGAGAATGGAGATAATCGATGGAGGCAACCAGTTCCCCCGCTAGCTACTTCCTTCAACATCCCAATATATAACAGATTTAATGCCTTTTCTGGTTTAGATTTTAACGATTGACTTTTCAACCCTTACAATATTGGGGAATTCTCACAATCATCCAAAACGAACCCAACTTCATCATCTAACACATATCCCACCTTTGCAATAACTCCTACGCATTTGCCTCTTCCTCTCATTAAACCTGAGTGCTCAAAAAACAATTATGAAGTTGTTACAATTGCAACACCGACCCAAACTAATCAGGAAATCATCGAACGGAGGGTTAAAGCAGGCAAACCAGTTGACTCTATCTTAGATACATTGCAGTTTCATTTTACCTACTGGAATATCGCAGGTCTCTCCGCAAAGAAAATTGACCCCGCCTTCCTAAGCCAGATCAATTTGAGCGGTTGTATCTGTCTTCAGGAGACGTGGGCCATAAGGCCTATACATATACTAGGCTTTAAAACTTTTTGGTCACCTGCGACGAAATCAACTTCTGGCAGAAATAGCGGAGGCTTAGTTATTTATTTCAAAAACACCCTTTCCGTGGATGAGATAATTCCCATAAGCTTAGATACAAATTTTCAGATCATAGCAGTTAAGGTCACCAAACAAAGACTTTACCTTATTATAAACTTCTATAATAACCTTTCCAACTCTGCTATGAACACGCTACTACCAGAGATCTCCGCAATAATACAAAAGCAACGAACTATTCACATCAAAAAGGCATGCATAACAATTTGGGGCGGAGATTTCAACTTACATCTATGCAGTAATAGTGACAATAATAAATGTGGTATTAGTGATGAGACCGATATAAACCTCACGCATTTTACACACTCTAATGGAGGGGAAAAAATGAATGAACTCATGGCTGAACTAGAACTAAACTTTGCTAATGAAACAAAGAATCCACCTGTTCAATTTCAGCCCACATTCAACGGAAGAGGTTTAACAAGTACAATTGATTTTATACTGATCTCATCACCCATAGGATCCATCGTAGAAGATTTTAAGGTTTCTAACAACCCCTTAAGTGACCATTTTCCCATTATCATGGTCCTTGCTGAAAGAACAAAGAATAAGCCACATGATATTCTGACCGCTCTAAATCAAAGCGATCTAGAGCTAGGCTCTTTGAATGGCTTTACATTGAAGTGGGGTAATATTGATAAAGAAGCCACAACAAAAAAAATTGTCACAAATAACCAAACGGATATTATTAACTGCTTGGATTCCATCAATCACCCTAGTGAAATTATAGTAAGCTTTCTATCAATTACAACAACCATACAAAAAGAATTGACTAAAAAGCACAAACAAAGACCCCAACTGAAGAAAGGGTGGTTTGATACAGCATGTACTAAAGCATCTACACGCCTAAAAGAAGCGTTGAACAGTAAACATAAGGACAGAGTCGAAATCATCAGACTTAGAAAAGAGTATACAGCCGCCCTAAAAAACAGGAAAAAGGAAGTAAAAGCTGAACTATGGTCAAAACTGATCCAAAGCTCGGAATTTAATGATAGTGCTTTGTTCTGGCAGATAGTTCGTTCCCCACTCCTAACAGAGAAATCCAACCTTCCATCAATTGATGTATCTATAAGCCAACACGAATGGGTGAACCATTTTACTAAAGTCTTTGCCATAGACCCGACCGAAGACACAGATCAGCCTGAACCTTTGCCACAAATTGTCTATCCGTTAAATCTTCACTTCTCCCATGAAGAGGTCCAAAAAGCTTTAAAATCCTCAAAAACAGCCAAAGCACCAGGCCCGGACGGCGTTCCGGTTGACGTTTTTAAACACCTTCCAGATCTTTGGACCCCGCTACTAACTAATGTCTTGAACGCCACCACTGAAGTAGGTATCCTGGAATCCTGGAAAACATCAACCTTGGTACCTATCTTCAAGAAAGGAGATCGAAATAGTCCAACATGCTATAGGCCGATCTCCCTCCTGGACTCCCTAGGCAAAATGGCAGGACGAATATTACTTGACCGCCTCCAGGAGTGGGCCCTAGAACACAAAATTATTTCCGATCTACAATATGGCTTCCGGGAGGGACTAGGAACAACTGACCAGGCTCTAAACCTGTCCCTACTGGCGAGCAAATACCTGGACGCCAAAGGGTCCTCATTCCACATGGCCTATGTCGATCTCTCCGCAGCATTTGACTGCGTGTCACACTCAATGCTGTGGAATACAATCTTGAAAATGGGCGTTCCTACGCCAATTGTGGATTTCTTACGCGAACTATATACAGGCACCACTGGCAGGGTAAGATTTGGGACAAAGGGCGAGCTCACTAACTTCTTCAGAGTGGAAAAAGGGGTCAGGCAGGGGTGCGTATTGGCCCCCTTCTTATTCACCCTATACACGAATGGCCTAGAGGTGGCCATGCTACAAGGCAGTAAGGACCTCCCGGCAACAGTTCGTCGGCAGATACCAGCACTTCTATATGCCGACGATGCTGTTATCCTAGCAAGAACATCAAACGAATTACAAATGGCCCTGAACAGATATTGTGATTTTATGGCAAGTTTAAACCTGAAACTAAACGCAAAAAAAACGTACACAATGCACTCAGGGGAGCAAAGAAACGTAAAACACAGGAAGTTAATGGCGCAGGGCGAACACCTGGATAGGACTAAAACCTATCCCTATTTAGGGATTGTCATTGACGAAAAATTCAAATGGACTCCAGCCATTAATACAAGAAAATTGATTTTCCTCCGAGAGACATCATCACTAAAAACCTTCTCGCAGAGATTGGGGCAGAGACCAATTAAAGAACTAGTGCAAATATATAACGCAAAATGTGTAAGCACGGCAACATATGGGGCGGGGATTTGGGGTTTTAAAAACGTGGACTCAATACAAACAATAGAGAACTCTTTCCTTAGATATTTGCTGGCGGTGCCCAAAACCTGCTCCACCTATGCCTGCCACTCTGAGCTGGGCATTGATTACATCACTGACATCATAAAACTACAACCAATTATGCTGTGGCGCAGAATATGGGTTACCGAGCAATGCCACTTGACCAGGACGATCATACAAGATATCTTAACGCTAGACCACGCTAAGAAAATCAAATGGCTGTCGTATGTCAAAGCGTTATTGACAGATCTTGGATATAGGAAATACTTTGACCATCCATCGCTGATAGAGGAAATCCCTAAAAAGACCTTAAAAAGGGAGTGTTTAACTCATTTACGTCAGCTACGTTTATTATCCGAGGTCCACAAGCCATCAGTCCAACATTCCCTGCTAGTCCAGACTGTGTTTTCTGCTGAACCTTATCTAAATTTTAAAATAACGCAGTTTGAAAGAATGCTGCTTACCCGCTTTAGACTTGATTTGTTCCATCTACTAGTTCTATTTCCTGAGCAAAATGTCAGGACATGTACCATCTCTACATGCCCTTGTGACTTGGTATCGCCACAATCAACGATACACACAATGTTATTCTGCAAATTCTATAGCGAGCCCCGGAAGCGCTGGATACTCCCTATCTTGAAGTTCTGGGGTTTCCGTCAATGTCGCCCAGCGTATTTGGCACTACAATTTCTGGAAAATGAAAACTATGCGAAAGCGATTGTATCTTACCTTAAATTTTGTATACACCACCGCACAAATTTATAACTTCGAACAACATCGCTTATACATATTAACGAAGGGACTGAGATAATAGAAAAACTGTACGTTTTTGCACATGTTGGAAAAATTTGCCCTAATGAAATTGTGATGCACTTTTTACTTCCATGTATTGCTGGCGGTGCCCAAAAATGTACATTTTAATAATCTTTTTAACTTCTTCTTTTATACAATTGTAACTGTGTTTTTATTCTATTTGAACTTTTATGGTGTTTTTTCAAAACTACCGAATAAAGTTGATATTGATTGATTGATTGACAAGATCAAGGAGGCTCCATAAAAGCATTAATAATCCTGTACAACAACAACACATTTTACACCATCTTTTCATGAATGTACATCTACCTTTACTACTTTCTATGTTAGCCATCTTTGTTAAAATGGACCATGTCTTTTGACTTAGCCTCTTTTACTTCACAACTAGTTTTTCTAACCTAAGGTTCTAACACCTATTTGGTTCTACCAGTCTCTATCTTTTGATTCAATATCTTGTTTTCTTCATCAATAGTTTTCTTAACTTATTCAGTTTGGCATCTCATCGTTCTTCACTCTCCTCTCGTCATCCAAATATGGATTTTCCTGAACTTCCGTTTCTTCTTCTCCAATGTCGGACAAGAGAACTCTCAGAATTTCCAATTCTATTTCATCCTCAACCACTTTCAGTACAGTCTCCTCTGGATCTCCTTGACTATCTGCCTCTTCTCCCTTTTCAGGCAGAGCCACGTACGTCCATTCTGGTGACTTATACTTCTGGTTAGGTTTACTTGTTCTTCTACTCTCTTTGTCTTCAGTTAATTCGTCTTCTTTTGATTTTTCTAGACTTGTCACCTCATTCACCTGTTCAGCTCTCGGTGAATTCACTCTTGTCAATCGATATCTCAGTTTCCTTATTTTATTGGGCCAAACATCATCTCTTGCAACTCTTTTTAGTTTACTTCCTTTGTCATTCTTTTCATTCCTCCAAGCTCTCTTTCTTAGAACTCGACCTTCAGGTATTTCCTTTTCACTCTCTTCAGACTCTGTCTCAACTTGCTTTGTCTTTTCAGCGACTTCTTCTTCCACCACTTGTTTCGTTTTCCCTACTTCTGTCCCTCCTCGGATCTCCGACACGCAATCTTCCTGCTGGCTACTTGTCCCTTCACCTAACTGGACGTTGCAGTTCCCTACACCTCCTTGGGGGTCTTCCGCAGAAATCTGTCCCTCTCTCTCTGTACCTGTCCCTTGTTCACTTAAATTTGTTACTTCCGGTGGAATTTCTCTCAGTCTCTCATCTGGTACTTCCATTTCACGAATTTCTCTTGTTGTGTCTTCAGTACTCTTCCCTCTTTTCTTTCTGTGTTCTTTCTTAGAACCCTGTGCTTCTTGCTCGTTTCCAGAATCGCTGGATTCAGAAATATGTAATCTTCTTCTCAGAGAGCTACTTCTGGGGACTAAAGCTGAACTTTGTTCTGTTTCCTCCCTTTCAGAGTTTCCTCGTGTCTTTGACCCTTCGTCATCTGACTCAGTACTTGATTCTGATTCATCAAAGTATTCTTATCCTGTGCTGTCCACCGTATTTGGAATTCTCAATGTATGACTGGCATGGATCCAGTCCAGCACACTTCACAGCTGTGGTCGTGGTCAGAATGACTTGTCGTGGTTTTCCCCACCTTGGAACCAGACAATTTCTTCTTCTGTGAACTTTTATCCTTACCCAATCACCTGGGCTCAGATCATGGGCTGGCTTCTTTTCAAGTGTGGTAGCATCTGGTCCAACCTGATGAAACACAGAATGAACTGCGTCAGCCAGGCCTTTACAGTATTCCAACACCGTGTCATCAATTATTGTCATCAGCTTGTTGACTGGTATAAACACATGTCTTATAGCACGTCCCATGATTATTTCATGAGGACTCAATCCTGTAGTTCGGTCTGGAATTGACCTTATTGTCATGAGTACTAGAGGCAAGACATCAGGCCATTTCATACCTCTGGCCAAACACATTTTCCCTATTCTATTTTTGATAGTACCATTCATCTGTTCAACCACACCAGAAGCCTCTGGTCGGTAGGCACAATGTAGTTTTTGTTGTACATTCAATGCTTCACAAATTAATCCTACAATCTTATTATGGAAATGTCCTCCTCGGTCTGACTCAATTGTCACTGGGAACCCGAACCTGGGGATGAACTCCCTCAGCAGTAGCTTAGCTACGGTCAACCCACCGTTTCTTCTTGTTGGGAATGCTTCCACCCACCTGGAGAATAGGCAGACCACAACCAAAACATACCTCAGTCTGTTACAGGGAGGCATCTCAATGAAATCTACTTGCATTCTGGTGAAAGGCCCTCCATCCCGACCTATTGTTCCCAGACTCACTACTGTCTTCCTTCCAGGATTGTATTGCTGACATATTAAGCATCTCTGACAAAGACTTTCTGCTACAAGTCTGAATTTTGCATTGTACCAGGTCTGCTTAAATGACCTGATCATGGCATCTCTCCCAATATGTCCCTGGCCATGATACATCCGTGCCATGGTAGACATCATGCTATCAGGCATAACTGGTCTTCCATCTCGATAGACCCACACATGATCCTTTTTCCTTGGGGCACATCCTGCTTTTACCCACTGTCTCATTTCCTCATCTCCTGCCTCATCCTGCAATTGTCTTACCTCTTCCCAAGTTCCCACAATGTTAGTGAACATCAATGAGCAAGAAGACATTTCTTTTTCCTTAGCCCGATTGACCGAATTCTGATTTCGTGCACAATACTGTGCCATGTCGTTGGCGTACCTGTTCCCGGTGGCAATATAATCACCACCTTGACTATGTGCAGCACATTTTACAACAGCCAATTTTTTAGGCAGCTGTATCGCCTCAAGCAACTTTCCAACCACTTCTGCATTCTTAATGGGAGTTCCACTCGAGGTCAGAAAACCTCTTTGTAGCCATAGTTGGCCGAAGTCGTGGACGACTCCAAAGCCATACTGGCTGTCAGTTATCACAGTCACTCTCACACTCTTTCCAATCTTGCATGCTCTAGTCAAAGCCACAAGTTCTGCTACCTCGGCTGATTTCACTCCTTTCAAATATGATGCTTCTATTACTGCTGCGACTGTGCATACTGCATACGCTGCACTCAGCACTCCTTCATCTGTTCTCAAACATGACCCATCAACGAACATTACAAAATCACTTTCTGGCAAAGGTACATCTTTTATGTCTGGTCGTGTTTTGGTACAAAAATCAAGTACACCCAGACAATCATGATCCACTTCATCTCTTACTTCCACAATCTCAGCATCCGGCAACAAAGTTGCAGGATTCACATTCACACATCTTGCAAGACTCACATTAGTTGCACCCAATATGACCTTTTCATACTTAGTCAGCCGACTGTGTGTCATATATTGAGTACGACTCCTTGTCAACAGAATTGCTACATCATGGAGTACAAACACTTACAATGGATATCCCATCACAATTTCTTCACTCTGCTCCAAACTTCGACATGTTGCAGCCACCGCTTTCAAACATCCAGGTAAACCTACAGCTACTGAATCTAGCATTGATGAAAAATATGCAATTGGTCTTCTCATTTTTCCATGTTTCTGGGTCAACACAGAAAGTGCACATCCATTTCTCTCACTGCAATACAACTCAAATTCTTTTTCATAATCAGGCATACCTAATGCAGGTGCTTCACACAAACCATCTCTCAATTGTCTAAATGCTGCTAATTCTTCTTTGTTTAATTCAAGGGGATCTTTACATCACTTCTCGTTAATCGCACCAAAGGCTTTGCGATCAAGGAAAAGTTACCTATCCACTGACGACAGTACCCGACCATTCCCGAAAACATTCTCACTTCTCTTTGAGTCATGGGAGCTCTCATTCCTTTTATTATTCTAATTCTGTCTATTGTTATTTTCCTTAGTCCTTTCTCAATGTTGTGTCCCAGATACTGTACTTCCTTCTTGCAAAACTGTCATTTTGCTGGTGACACTTTAAGTCCTCCATCTGCCAAATGATTCAGCAAGGCTATTGTATCTACCTCACAGGCTTCACGTGTTTTTGACGCTACTAAAAGGTCGTCAATATATTCGACCAAAACAGAGCTTTCAGGCATTTCTAAACTCTCCAAAGACTTCTTTAATAACTGATTAAATATTGAGGGGCTTTCTGTATACCCCTGTGGGATTCGGCACCATGCCAAAATACGCTCACCAAAACGAAATGCAAACATTTGCTGACTGTCATGGTGCAATGGGATGGAAAAGAAAGCATGACATAGATCATTTACTGTGTACCATTCTGCATCATGGGGAATCTGATATAAAATCACTGATGGATTTGGTACAATGGGACAACATGATACCACAATTTTATTCACCTTTCTCAGATCTTGCACTATCCTAAATTTCCCATTAGGCTTTTTCAGTCCCATTATCAGTGAATTACATGGACTACTCATTATTTCTCTCAAAATTCCTTGCCTGATCATTTTCTCTATCACAGGAGTTACACCTTCAATTATTTCAGGTGCCAATCTGTACTGTGGAACATTTGAATATGTTACTCCTTCTTTTACAGTTATTTTAACTGGATCTACATTTCTCATTAGTCCTACATCTTCTCCAGTGAAATCCCAAACCTCTGCCTTTACAGATATTCTCAGTTCTTTTGGTAATTCATCAGGGTTGAATACAGCATATGTTTCAATAACTTCACTTTCTCTGTTAGCTAGGGTCATCTTATACAATACATCATCATCTGGTGTTTCAAAAGCTATTCCATCCGGAGTACAAAATATAGTGCAATTCATTTTGCACAACAGGTCCCTACCTAATAAATTCACAGGACTGGAGTCACACACCACAAAGCGGTGCATTTCTGAAAATGTCCTTATGCTGACTTTCACTGGTTCTGTAAGATATGTCTTAATTTGTCTGTTGGACACACCAACTACTTGGATCGTTTCATCCGAGAGAGGAAGATTCTTAACATAAGCTGATCTAACTGTTGATCGAGTAGCACCAGTATCCACTAGGAAAGTAATATTTTCATCATTAACCCTCCCATCTACAAAAGGTCCTGTCTGGTCTACTTCTAGAGTTGCGCCAAGTACGCACTCTTCTTCCTCCCTTCGGCACCGTCAATAGCTCTCTTCTGCGTCACTCTCATCACGTTGCAGCCAATACTGCGAGACAGCGCTAGCGCGTGGCAGCTTATTTACCTGTTCTTCATTGTAGAATCCCGATTCACTACTATACTTCTGTGTGTTTCTGCTCTGTGGAAAAGGCGGTTTTGGCACCTGATTCTGTGGGGGAACAACTTGCTGCTGTTGCTGCAGTTGACCACTCACCTCATGCTGCACCTGTGGGTTCAATGATAGATTTTCATTGTTAGTACTCCGGGGAAACTTACACTCAGATTTCCAATGCCCTATCCTGCCGCAATTATGACACGGAAATTTCTTTTTAGCCTCTTCAATATTCCCTTTATACTTCCCAGTATTACATTTCGGCTTTGACCCTGCTTGTTCCACTAATTGTGCTTCCTGTCTCTCTGCTACCTTTACCTGTGCCCACATTGCCTTCTCTTTTAACTTCCGCTGTTTTGCTTGAATTTCATCACTGAAGTATTTAGCATGTCTCAATACTTCATCTATTTTCTTGTTTTGCCAATCTACCGTGTGCTGTTTAATCATCTCACCAATTTCTGGTCGTAAACCATATACAAATCTGTATACAAAATGGCTCAAATCTTTTTCACTCAGATTCTCATCTCCGCTAAACTGCTTAAAAGCTTGTATTAGCCTCTGGTAATATGCATGCACTGATTCTTTACTTTCCTGGTGTGTTCGATCAATTTTTACCCAGTCGGAGGAGGAGCCTAGCGCGCAACCAAGATGGCCGCGTAGGTGCGAGGCTCCCGAGGACCTCCGCGACCTCCTACGTTTATCCTGTCTTCATCCTGCATCGGTTGAGGGGACTGTGTCGGTGAGCCTGAGCCGAGGTGGTACCCGTTTCCCGTTCTCGAATCGGACCTCGGGTGCCGGAGTGAGCACCGATTGAAGTGTGCGGCCTCCTTTGCTCCTGACCCCGGACTCGCGTTTGGGGGCGACCCGGTGGCAAAGTGAACAACAACGGCGGGCTGGGCCGGGCGAGTCGCGTACCCCGCACTTTCACTTTCACTTTCGCGCCCCCTTGCCGTCTTTGCAAGTGGAATTGCGGCGCTCTTTGTGTTGGGGTGGCCTTGCTGGGTGACCCAGCCTGCCTGCCTGCTGTGGCCCGCTCCGCCGTCCTGGGGTGACCCCCCGGAGCCCGTGGCCTTGATTGCTTGCCTTTTACGGCGTGGCTGGTGAGGGGGTGAGACCCGCGACGATGGCCACGAAACAAGATGGCGATCGGTTGAAGGCCAAGTCGACTCGGCGTGGCGCCGCACATCAGGCCAACATCATGGACCGCTACACCCTCCCGAAAGGATCTCCCGGTGGACCGCACAAGTCCTCTGAGTGCCCTCAGGATGCCCCGGATTTGCCCACAGAGTTGACTCTGCAAGACGTCATGGGCGCCATTGCTGAGATGAAGGCCTCGGTGGGCCAGCGGTTTGACACCTTAGCCCATAAAATCGACGCGATCCTAGTGGATGTCAACCTGGTGAGGGCTGATCTCTCCAAGACCAACGATCGGGTCGATTCTTTGGCCCACACCGCGTCGGGCCTCACGACTGAGGTGGTGGCCCTCCAAACGGAGGTGCACCGACTTCGTCAGGCGAGTGTGCTTATGGATCGGCGCCTGGAAGATTCCGAGAGTCGGGCCCGGAGGAATAACATCCGCATCATCGGAGTACCCGAGGGACGGGAGGAAGCGGCGGCGGATCTTTTTGTAGAGGACCTGATCGTTACCCATCTCCAGCCTCGGGGACTGAGTAAATTCTTTGCAGTGGAGAGGGCCCACAGAGTCCCCGGGGGAAGGCCGAAGGTCGGAGCCCCTCCGCGGCCTCTCATTGCCCGGATTTTTAACTTTCGGGACAGGGACGTGATCTTGCAAGCCTCCAGACTGCAAGGGCCGATGAAGCTGGAAAATATGGAGGTGAACTTTTATCCCGATTTCACTCAAGCGGTCCAGAAACAGAGACTGAGTGTCCTGGGTGTTAAGCGCCGGCTCCGGGACATGAACTTAAAATACGCCATGCTCTTCCCGGCCAAGCTGCGGGTAGAGGTGGATGGTCGCACGCACTTTTTTGATCATCCCGAAGCGGCCGGGGACTGGTTGGACACTCTGTCTGGGGGTAGTGCTCAAGATGGTGGGGGGGGGCGGCGGGAGGAGACGGCCCAATGGATCGGGACTGAGGGGTTGATATTGGACCTCACTCTGGACGACTATGATGCCACTTTCGACCAAAGCTTCTGTGTTTGTTCTTTCCCCTCTTTTGGAGGTTGTGTGGGGTCTAGAAGGGGTACTCTTTCCTCCTCTAGGGGGTCTAGCTAGTTTCACTATATAGGGGCGACAGGCACACTGCAAGTTGGGGGGGCTGTCTGGGCTCATGCAGGGGTGCAGGGAGGGGGGAGTTTTGTTGGGGTGGGTGGGTTGGGGTGGGGTGTTGTTCGTTTCTACCACAAGGCAAAAGCATCGTTGTACCATTTCTAAAGTGCTCTCTGGGGGACGAGTGATGGCTTCTGTTTATGATGGGGGGTAGGGGACTGAGCTTGTTGTCCTGGAATGTTAATGGATTGGGGGACAGGATAAAACGAGGTGTGGTCCTGCAGTTCTTGAAGCGAATCTCGCCCGATATAGTTTTTCTGCAGGAGACACACCTCATTGGCAACTCCTTTTGTGCCATGAATAGACAGGGCTACCGCCTTGTGGCCCATTCGGGCTTCACGTCTGGTTCAAGGGGTGTGGGCATTATGGTTAAGAACTCGCTCCCGTTGGAGATTGATGAGGTGCACCATGACAACAGGGGACGTTACACGGTTTTGGTGGGTAGAATGGAGGGCAGAGTGGTCGTTTTTGTGTCTGTTTATGTCCCGCCGGGGCTGCAGACGACCACCTTTGCGGATCTGGGGCGCCTCCTCCTTGGCCTTCCGGAGGGGATTCTAGTGGTGGGGGGGATTTTAATGCTGTGGTTTCCGGAACTGTGGATCGTCACCCCATTAGGGATCTCCCCCGTGCCCAGGCATGGTTGTCTGGCCTCTTGGAAACCTTGGGGCTGGTGGATTGTTGGCGTTTGAAACATCCCACGCAGCTGCAGTACACCTTCCATTAAGGGGCTCATGGTAGTCTCTCACGGCTAGATTATGTCCTGGTTCCGGCGGCGCACGTTGGGAGGATTGGGGAGGTGCGCCATTTGGCACGGGGTATTTCGGACCACTCTCCACTCTTGTTGCACTTTGATATTCTTCTGAGGGGAGAGGGTAGGGTGGTCCCGATTAATCCCTGGTACCTGCGTGACCCCACTATTCGCGCAGAGCTGGTTAAATCCCTTAAGCGCTACTTTGACGAGAATGTGGGGTCTGTGTCATCAGCGATCTCATTGTGGGAGGCGTTCAAGACGGTACTCAGGGGAGAGGCCTTGTCCCTTATTTCCCATTCCCGGAGGCGCGAGCGGGAGCAGGTGACTCGTAGTGAAGCGGAGATAACCGAGTTGGAGGGTGATCTAGAATGTGGGGTGACGGATGACAAATTACATGTTCTTCGACTCAAGCAATCGGCTTATAAGGCCCTCGTCACGGAGGCGGCCAGGGGCCTCAGTAGAGAGCAACAGGGGAGACTGTATGATGTGGGTGACAAGGCTGGTAAATTGATTGCATGGTTGGACAAAAAGGAGAGAGCGAGTCGAGTTGTCCCTTCGATTGAGAAACAGAATGGTGTGTGTGTCACTGAACCAGAAGAAATTGTCGCCTGCTTTGCAGACTATTTCCGTGGGGTGTATTCCCCGGTGTCCTCCCGCTCTGAAGAGGATTCCCACGCCCTGCTCAGGGATATCGCGCTGCCTTCCCTTTCGGAGGAGGACAGAGTGTCGTTGGACGCTGCTCCAACTTCTGAAGAAATTGCCCTCGCCATACGATCGGTCGCTTCCGGCAAGGCCATGGGCCCTAATGGTCTTCCCATCGAGTTGTATAAATTGCGACCGGATACGCTGGCGCCACATCTCCGTGCTATGTTCCTCGCGGCCCACTCGGCGGGTTCCCTCCCGCTAGACCAGCGTCTAGCTACTATCGTGGTTATCCATAAGGAGGGGAGGCGACGGGACCGGGTCACATCCTATCGGCCTATTTCGTTATTGAATGCAGAGCCCAAAATCCTCGCCAAGGTGTTGGCCAATCGGCTGGTCGGCGTAGTGTGTGACTTGATTCACCAGGATCAGTCCGGCTTCATCCCTCATCGCAATACAGCGCTTAACCTACGGCATTTGCATGGGGTGCTCGCACGTGTCCCGTTCATACGAGAGCCGGCCATTTTGGTGTCCTTGGACGCCACTATGGCGTTTGACACGCTTGAATGGCCCTATATTTGGGCGACGCTCGCGAAGTTTGGGTTTGGCCCAGGATTCATCAGTTGGGTAAAATTGTTGTACTCTGGCCCGCTAGCGCAGGTCGTGGTCAACGGTAGAGTGTCGGCCTCGTTCGAGCTGGGCAGGGGCACGCGGCAGGGCTGCCCGTTATCGCCGCTCCTTTTCGCGCTCGCTTTGGAGCACCTGGCGGAGTGGCTGCAGTGGGAACCTTCTATTCGTGGTCTCCGCTGGACCCCCGAGTATGAGGACCGCGTATCTCTATACGCTGACGATATTCTCCTGTACCTGGCTTCCCCACGTAAATCACTGATAGTGCTGGTTGATGTATTGCATTCATTTGGTCTTAACTCCGGCCTTGTCATCAACTGGGCTAAATCGTGCGTCTATGTTCTCTCTGGGGAGGACCCTATCCTTCCGCGGGGCTGTCCCATCCAGATCGCCCCGCGGGGATTTCGGTACCTGGGTGTCTTCATTACCCTGGACGCGGAGGCCCGATATAGTCAGAACTTGCTTCCCCCCCTCCAGCGCCTGAAGGAGGATGTTGCGCGTTGGAGGCGCTTGCCGCTCTCGCCGCTCGGCCGGGAGGCATTGTTTAAGATGATGTCGCTGCCGCGTTTCCTGTACGCTCTGCAGAACACAATGGATGTCGTCCCGGCACGCTACTTTCGCGAGGTGGAGAGTTTGCAGCGCCGACTGCTCTGGGAGGGTAGACCGCGTATCGCCCTGGCGAAGCTGACGCTCCCGTGGTATGACGGGGGGATCACCCTCCCGGATATCAAACGGTATTATTGGGCCTCCCAGCTGGCTGCGATTAATCATGGCCTGTACGGGCCCGCTCTAAACCCGGCTTTTGAAATGGATAAGATTTTACTGCCGGGTGGTGATTATAACCGAGCGCTGTACTCCGGCTCGCTTGACGCACGTCTGACGGGCCCCACTCGTGTCATGGTACGAGTGTGGCACGCGGCTAATGTGGCGCTGGGGTGGAAAGGTCGTTTGACTCGGGCGTCGCCACTATACGCATCTGAGCAGTTGGGCTCCCTGTGGACCTCGAAGGGCTTTGAACAGTGGGACATGATAGGCATCAGCAGGGTGGGTGATCTCTGGACGAGGGGGGGATTCAAAACGTTCGAGATGCTACGGACAGAATTCCAGTTGCAGGACAGGGAGTACTTTCGGTATATGCAGATCCATCATGCGCTATGCTCCGTATTCCCGGACGTTGCCTCCATCCCGGAGTATTCCCCTCTGGAGGATAGAGTGCTAGATGGACATGTACCGGACAGCACGATTTCCCTGATCTATAAAAAACTTATCAATGACCGCTCGGGACTGCTGACTAACCTTCGTGAGGCATGGGTGGCCGATGGATTGGAGCTGGATGACGAGGACTGGGTATCGGCGGTGGCCTCCCCGAAAGAGGTGGCCATACCGGCCCGCCTTCGCTTCGTCCAGCTCAAGGTACTCCATAGGGTCTATGTCACGGGGCCAAGGCTACTGCGTATGGGATATGCTGTAGACGGGTTGTGTAAGCGTGGGTGTGGTTCTTTGGGGACCTTTTTCCATATTTTGTGGGAATGCCCGGAGGTGGAGCGATTCTGGCGTGGTGTGCATGAGGTCCTGAGGGTGGTTACGCGTGTGTCGCTGCTGCCCGAAGCGAGGAGATGCCTGTTGAATGTGTGGGAGCCAACCGACTACTCGGTACCACAGACGCGGTGGGTGACTCTGGGATATATGGTGGCCAAACGCGACATAGCTCAACTGTGGGGTTCCCAGAGGTCGCCGACTGTCTCGGCATGGAAGGATAACATGGATTGGTGCATGTTTCGGGAAAAAGTGGTGTATGTTGCGAGAGGTAAGCCTGGGACATGGGTGAACGTATGGGGCCCCTGGAACGCCTACCGCGGGGGAATCTGTACCCCGCCGTTATTGCCCGATCCGTCACCGGCCCCATCCCCTTAGCCAGTTTATCTCCCCGGTCCCGGGCACTGAGTCCACCTAATCCCAGTCTTGCCCTTTTTCCCCCCCTTGCTACGCCTATGGATTGGTAGGGTCCCCCCCGCTAGGGGAGCACATGCTGTTGTTTCCGATTGTGGGTTGCCTTGTGGATTTGATCTTTTGTTGTTACTTATATTAAAATGAAACCGTTATGTATGCCCGGATGGTGTGGCTACCACCGCTTCTAACTCCTGTGAATTTCCCTTTGCCGCGGCATGGGCGCTATTGTTTGTATCCAATGCTCCTCTTGCTTGCTAGCGGCCGGCCTGAAGGTTGTAGGCCCATCTCTGTATATTTTTTTAATTTTGTAATAAACGGTTTCAAAAAAAAAAAAAAAAAAAAAAGAAAAATTTTACCCAGTCTGTCTCTTTAGGGGGCACTTTATTTTTAAGAAATACCATAACCTGCTCATATTTCTTCATTACCTCGGGGTCTGGTGCTCCTATTTTAGGATCCCTAGGATATTCCTTGGTTGGCCAATTTATCATTAGCTTACACTCTGACCATAGATCTTCTGGTACAATTATGTCAAATAGACTATTCAAATCAATCCATAGTACTTTAGACAATTTCACAAATCTGTCTACCTGCCTGTACCACTCAACGGGCTTTTCACGTAGTCGAGGGAAGTCATTCGTAAAAGACAAAATATCCTCTCTCGTCCATGGGACATGTACATATCCTCCTCCTGGAATCTCTCTCATAGGGCATTCTGTCACTACCTTCTCCTTTTCTCTTACAGGAAAGGCTGAAAATGTCTTATCTGAGGCATCATCTCGTTTTCTATACCACCTGCTTCTCCATTTATCCACGTCTCCCCATTTTCTCAGCAAAATGATTATGTCCTTAATTTGACCTATTCGTCCTGTGGTGTTCATATTCTCAATGTCCTTTTCAGTGAATTCTACTCGATATGGTTTCTGTAAGGCTTTTACCTTTTAAATATCAATACCCATTTCATTTGTCACTTCTTCTAACCTTTCATGCAAATTTTTCGCTCTCCAGGTCACACTTTTGCACCAAAATATTAGTTCTTCATCCTGATAGGTTTTCAATTTTTCTGTCGGGATAGTCCCTACGATCAATTCTTCCAATACCATTCGTAACTTGGCCACATCAATTGATTGGGATTCTTTGTCTTTCCTCTGCAAGCTTCTCAACCATTCACTTAACTCGTCTGTTGATGGACCTACTGGTTTTCTATACTTCCGTGTCCAAAATCTTTTTGTGTTTCTGACACTGTCTCTATCATTGTCATACGTCTCTCTGCACAATTCTGATCTACAAATGGATTATTTGTAAAATTTGGTTCCATTACACTGAAAGTCTGCCTCCATGGATTCTCATTCTGACTCACTCTTGGTTGTTCTACGGGTTTATTACTTCTGTAAGGGACTGTCAAACAATGCTCACTGTCCTTCTGTTTGTCAAAAATAGGCATTACTGGACCTATCATTACTGGAACAGTTACTGCTTCTAGATTCTTAGTCAATCTCTTATTTTCTCAGTTAATTCCAGGGTTGTTTCCGCTAATTCTGCAGAATTTTCTCCATCTGTTCTTCCTTCCGATCTCTTTTCTACTTCCCTGGTACCACTGTTTTTACTCAAACTTAGGGATTCTGGTTCTGATTTTATAATTCGCATTGTTTCCCTCATTGGGGCACTTGGAGTTAACATTTCTGGTTCTGGTCGATAAGGTGGTGGATTTTTATAGAACATATCTGTTGTAATTTGGTCCTGTCTCCCTCCTCCCTTTTTCCCCCCTCCTCTCCCTCACCTTATGGGCTTGCCCATCCTTAGAATGTTGGAGCTGGCGCTCCTCTTAGAATGTTGGCATTCTCGTGTGAGAGGCCGTAGGATCCACATTATTAAACTGGAACTTCTTCACCATCTGTTTCCTGAGTCATATTTACAACATCATATTTTGGTGACGAGGATGGGCTGGATCCTTCCCCCAGTGCCTTCTGCCTCTCATTTATCCTTCCTGGCGGTGGTCTCTTCCTCTTCCTCCTTCAAAGGGGGATCGGTTCCTGCATACGCTGCTGACCCCGTGTTGGAGAGTTGCCTGTCTAGCCTCTAGGCGCTGCTCCCCTAGTTGGCGGTTGCTGTCGCTGTGCTGGAACATTGCTTGGGGTTGTTTTCCGTGGCGACTCCTCGCTGGCAGGTCCCTGGCAGCTGTGGTTATCGGCGGTCCAGGGTTCGCTGCCCGCTGTCGCTGAATGCTGAGGCGCGACCTGTGCTCCTTCTGACGAACGGCTCCTGAGTGGTGAGTCCCCGGGTGTGTGAGGTGATCGACGTTGTGCCAGTTGAAGCGTAGCCCGGAGGCACGTCTGTTGCTCCCGGGATTGACACAGGGGCCGAAGCGTGCTGTCCGCTGGTTGTTGTCCTTTTGGGATCAGTGCTGTGTGTGAGAGAAGCTGTGTATCAAGGATTGCATGCTGCTTTTCCTCAGCGGTGGTGTCTCCGAAGCTGTGCGCTGAAACCTGTGGGCTGCTTTTCCTCAGCGGTGGTGTCTCTGCCTTCAGGGTCCCTATCTTGGCAGCGTCGACGTCGTTCCTCGTTTCCTCTCTGGAGATTCTTCCTTCGCCTGCGTTTCCGCCCCTCCTCTGACTGAACGCTTGCTTCGGAGGCCGCTCCGTGTCAAGACACTGCTCTCTGTTTTCTCCGGTACTGCTCCCTCTGCTGGGGGAAACATTAACTGGACACTCCAACCTTTCCCTCATCATCCAGCCTGTCTCAAGGTTATCGCTGACAGGCTCAGCTCACGCAAGTTATGGATTTTTGTATTTGATTCCTCTTTTTCATTGCACAGAGGGTGGTATCACTGGTATTTTGTGACTAGCTCTACTTATTCTTCTATCGCCTCCTTGCCTATACTGCTATCCTTTTCCTTCCATTTCTCACCCCATCTTTTCTCATTCTTTTTCCTTCGTCCTTTTCTTCAATATTATTTTTTGTGTATTTTTCTTCTTTCCCGTTCTTCATAATGTCTGCATTTGCAATGTCTCAACCCCCTCCATTCCTGGATGAGTGTGAAGATCCTGTTATCCCTTGGAACAAATGGGTAAACCTGTTCGAATCCTACCTTATTGCCATCGGGGGGGATAGGTTTTCGGCTGTGCGTAAACAACATGTCCTGCTGCACAATCTGGGAAAGCATGGGAGGGATATTTTTGATGACTTGCCTGATGCTATTGTTGAAAATGCTAATGAGGGTGTGGGAGGCGAGGGGGATGTCCATAATGATGTATATTAGTTAACTTTGTTGAAACTGGAAGCTCAATTCGGAGACAAGATTAATATTGTGTTGGAACGCCACAAATTTTTTTTGCGAATTCAGGGGAAAAATGAAAAGGTGATAAATTACATTGCTGTTCTGAGGGGTTTAGCCTCTACATGTGAGTTTGGTACGTTAACTGAGTCACTGATTAGAGATCAGCTTGTAAGGTGTACCTGTAACAAGAAGATCCAAGAAAGACTTCTTGCAGAAGCCCCGGACTTAAAATGTGCTATTGATATTGCCAAGAGCATAGAGCATACAGCATATTGTATGAACGAAATGAAGGAAGCCGTGGAGGTAAAACAAGTGGCGGAGAGCAGTGTACACAAGATCTCCAATAAAGACTACAAACACAAACCTTCCCCTTCCAGTCCTGAAGTACATACTGCATCAGGGAACAAGCCGAAATGTTACAGGTGCGGAAATCCCAATCATCTAGCCAACAGTGTAAGTTGTCCTGCAAAGGGGGTTGTATGCAGCAAATGTAAGAAGAGAGGCCATTTCTCAAAAGTATGCCACAATGCAAAAAACAGTGTCACCCACATGATAGGCAGTGAGCACGATCCACAACTACCTAGCGAGGATATAGTTTTCCAGGTTTCCAATTTTTCAGAATGCAACAGCACTCCCTACCCAAAGTGTGAAATATTTTTGGACAATGTTAAGTATGAGGTCTACGCTGACTCCTGTTCCCCATATACACTCGTAAATGAAGCCACGTTTCTGGCTAATTCTGGAACAAGTGTGTATAGTCTCTCACCTCCAGACATCAAACCAGGAGGTTATAATCAAGATCCCATACCACTGGTTGGAATGCAACTCATGAACATCAACTTTAAGGACAGATCAACCGTGGGAAAAGTCTACATCACAAGGAATGGTTCCAACCTACTAGGGTGGAAACACCAAAAGGATTTAGGAATCAAATTAGACCCCAACGCGCCAGAACCTGTGTACCTGATCGACAGGGCCTGTGTTGGAATGGAAATCTGCAATCGTTTCCCAGAGGTGTTCACAGACAAACTCGGACTCCTAAAAGGTTTCCTCTACAAAATCAAGCTTAAAGCCAATGCCAGACCTATCATCCACAAACCTAGGTCTATCCCGCTGCTGACGAGGGAACCGCTTAAGAAGGAACTGGACAGGTTGGAAGAGTGCAAGATCATAGAGAGGATTGAGAGCTCTGAATGGTTGGCGCCCATCGTGGTAGCAGCCACCAAGTCGCTCTCCACCCGGATTCTAAGCCTCTCACCTCTTTCATAACCCCGCATGGAGCTTATCAATTTTCCAGACTGCCTTTCGGCCTGGCATCTGCGGCAGCAGTGTTTCAACGTGTCATGCAGCACATTCTGCAAGGTCTGGGAAAAGTGCTCTGTTTCCAGGACGACATCCTGATTCACGGTTCGTCAGCAGAAGAACACAATAAAACCCTGGAAGCAGTGTTGACCAGACTTAGTAAGGCAGGTTTCACCACTCAGAAGGACAAATGTAAAATTGGGGTGGAATCTGTAGTTTATCTAGGTCACACCATCTCAAGTGAAGGAATCAAACCCAAATCCAGTCTGGTGGACTCCGTTAAACTAGCCCCTGCACCCACCAACAAGGAGGAACTCAAATCATTCCTGGGGTTGGCGGAATACATGTCAAAGTTCGTCAAAAACTTCGCGGATCAGGTGCGTCCCCTCAGAGAGTTGCTGAAGAAAGGGTCTGAATTTGATTGGAAGCAAGACCCCCAATCAGCTTTCCAACTCATCAAGGAGGCCATTGTTGATGCACCTATTCTGAGTGCTTTCAATCCCAATGCTAGAACAACTCTCACCACAGACGCCAGCGCGAAGGGTTTGGGAGCTTCACTTACACAGAGGATTAACGGTCAAGAGACAGTGATCGCCTTTGCTTCTAGAACTTTGAGAGAGGCCGAGCTGAACTACTCAACTATAGAAAAAGAAGCATTGGCATGCTACTGGGCCATAAACCATTTCAAGTATTTCTTATGGAGCATCCCGTTCGTGTTGAGGACGGATCACAAACCCTTAATACCGTTATTCTCCACTAAACGCTTGAAAAATACCACTCCACGCATATCGAAGTGGGTGCTGAGTCTACAAGGGTTCAACTACACCATGATATACGTCCCTGGAAGTGAAAATAGGGTAGCGGACTGTCTTTCCAGACTACCAATGACCAATGGGAACCCGATGCAAAACCCACCGGAGGAGACAATTCTGTTGGTCGAAATTCCAGCCATCAATCGGGAGGAGTGGGAGAAATCCATAAGCGATGACAGTGATTTCGCCACGCTGAGGAACTTGATTAGAAAGGGTTGGCCTGTCGACAAGCAGGAGGTGTCGGAGTCTATGCACCATTTTTGGCCGGTGCAAGATGAATTATCTATTGTTGAGAACCATATTTGCAGAGGAAGTAAGATCATTCCTCCGAAGAACATGTATGAAAGAATAATACAGATTGCCCATGAGGGCCACCCAGGGAGGAGCATGACGAAAAGCAAAATCAGGCAACACTATTGGTTCCCCGGGATGGATTCGCTAGTGGAAGATCAAGTAAAGAATTGTGCAACCTGCGGTTATTGTGACAAAACCAAAGTTGTCCGCAAAGCACCGTTAATCCCTGTGGAGGTGCCCTCCGTACCATGGGAAAAGTTGGGATTGGACATAATTGGTCCCTTAAACCTACTGAACCAATTTCAAAGGTTCATGTTTGTTCTTATAGACTACCACTCTCATTGGATTGTAACGAGAATGGTATCTTCCATCACCACAGCATCGCTATTGAATTTTTTGAGGGACACCTTTTACAAGGAAGGCATACCTGGTGTCATAATAACAGACAACGGAGTTCAATTCGCTTCAGAGGAAATGAAGCAGTTCATGTCCATGCTGTCCATTTCACACATCAAGGCCCCACTCTACTGTCCCAAAGCCAACGGACTGGTGGAAAGGGCGAACAGGATGTTAAAGGACACCATCCAACTAGCACTGAGCTCCCAGGTTCCGGTGGAGGAAGCCATTATGAAAATGTTGTGGTCATATCATACATCGCCCAATGCTGTCTCCGGAGTGTCACCGTTTGTTTCTCTCAAAGGCAGGAACCCGGGTTCCAAACTCACTCCTAACTGGCTAAATGGAGGAATTCCGGTGTGGGTGGATAGAGACACTGTGTTGGAGAAAACTCACAAACATCAACGAGAGTACAAGCTCAGGTACGACAGTCACTGGGGAGTCTCACAAAAGAAGTGGAGTGAAGGCCAGTGGGTGGTCGTTAAGAGGCCGTATCTGTCTAAATCCAAGATCTCTTCATTTTCCAAACCACTGAGGATAACAAGGGTTAACAACAATTCAGTTGTGCTGGAAGACGGAGGCACGTGGAGTATGGACAACATAGCTAGTTGTCCAAGCACTACTGGTTCCAAACACACTGATGAGAAAGAGCATAGTACTGAAACGTCCAATAGTGGTGAACTCAAAGTGGCAAGGGTACGGAAACCTCCAAGTTGGCAATCGGACTACAAAATGGGTCATTAAAGTTCCCACGTCCCAACCTCCCTTTCCGCATGGGTTAGCTAGCCTTCAGGTGAGGGGAACTGTTGTGGGACTGTATTGTGTACTTCTGATGCCAACTTTATCTAACGGTATTCCAGGTGCTCTAGTCTGCGGAAAAATGTACTGTTATATATTTCCCCCTTCTGCCTCCTTTGGCTAAGGGATACTTCCATCTGTAAATATTAAGTCATGTTTATTTTCTCTGCCTTGCAGGGAGATGTGTTGTAATTTGGTCCTGTCTCCCTCCTCCCTTTTTCCCCCCTCCTCTCCCTCGCCTTATGGGCTTGCCCATCCTTAGAATGTTGGAGCTGGCGCTCCTCGTAGAATGTTGGCATTCTCGTGTGAGAGGCCGTAGGATCCACATTATTAAACTGGAACTTCTTCACCATCTGTTTCCTGAGTCATATTTACAACAATATCATCAAGAACATCATCCTCAGACTCATTCGCTCCATACCCTCTCGACTCCAAATTATGCCTCTTTTCTGCACACTTTCGACCTTCATTCTCTCCTACAGTTCTTACAGGGAACACACCCTCAGTCATACTCGCATCTCGCCATCTTTTCATTCAATCGCTATGCGTTTCGTGTCCATATGGTCTTCCAAACCAGTACCTATATCCTCTACCACTTCTTTGTCTTTCTCGTTCATGCATTTCGTCTTCCCATTCCGTCAAAGCCTCAAACTGTGTCGGTCTAGGTCTTGGTTCCAAATTCATCATCTTTTCCCTCAAATTTCTTAAAATCGCCAAATTAAATGAACCATGCTCTGGAAAAGCTAATACTCCATCGTCCTTGATGTATCTCACCCAGTTATCCAACCAAATACAAGTATGATACCCATATTTCGCAATCATAAAGGATGCAGGGGTTTTCGGTGGAGGAAGTAACTGGCCTTCCCTAGTCTTAACTGGTTTGTCCTTCTTAAACCACTTCTTGATTCTCCCTAACCAGGTTTTCTTCTCCTTTTCTGGTGGATCGTAATACATTTTCTTGCCTTTCTGGTATCGCTAGTCTCTCTTTACAACCGTGCCGCTAATCTATCCAATCACAGCGCAACTTCACACTAACGCACCAATTAAGAGCTTCCACGTCACTGTCACAGTCCTCAAATCCTAGCGTGACTCACACTAACGCACCAATAAGGAGCGTCTACGTCACCCTGTTTCCTCCAATGCTAGCGCGGCGTACACTAACGCACCAATCTGGGGCGTTTCACAGTTCTGACCGACTGTCCAATCCCAGCGCGGTCGTTTTGACGTCAGCAGCAGCTGCGGCAGCTCCTACTCCTGCTTCTGTCTACCCCTCCTTTACAAATCCTCTCAATACGTTTTTGTTTCAATTTCTACACTTCTGTTAGTAACAACATAGAGACATCTCCATTGTCCGCATCGCTAACCAAAGAACAGCAAAAAGACCTTTCTCACAAGAATTCTGTCTTTCCCGAGAGCAGCGCTTACCTCTGTCCTACTACGGAATCAATACTTCCGTTGATAAAGTAGCACATCCCTCTACTTCACCCTTCTAACAAGCATTAGCTAATTGTTTCTCTAGCATTTAAGACACATAGTTGGAGACCCAATGCTCCTGAGAAATAAATCTAGAGTTTCGCAATCAACCCAAATGCCTTTGCATTCATACTCTTTCACACAAGAAAAAGTAGTACATTCACACAGAATCCTGTCTTTCCCGAGAACAGCAAAGAGTCTGTTCTACTACAGAATTATAACATACGTTAACAAAGCAGCGCTTACCTCTGCTTTGTCCTTCTAACAAGCTCAGAGAGTACCTATTACCTTTCCAGTGATAAGCGTTATCGGAATGCCAGTTGGATCCCTGGTACCTAAGACCAGAATTTCACAGGTAACCTTCGCTATCATACACACTTTTCTCACGCTATAAATGTCTCTAATGGCAACACACGACGATGCTACCTAATCGAACCCAGACAATGCGCCGTGCAACTTCAATTGTCACACGTTTCCCCTGTGTACCTACAGGGCAACAACAATTCCGTCTTTCCCGAGAGCAGCGCTTACCTCTGCTCTACTATGGAACCGTTACAAACTTCCGACTTCCTACATCCCAGAAGCCGTGCAAACAACGTATAACTCAACGCAACTCAACATAGAGTTTTAGTACATAAATCAATACCAATCAATAACCAAAATCAATAAGCAATGCACAAGCAATAATCACTAAACCAAAACAATAACAACCATCATCTTGCTACCAGAAAACTGCTCCAGCGCGGAGTGCAAAATCCCTCTCTACCGTCACGGACCAAAAGATCTCACATACACACACTATCCATTCATTCGCTGGTGGGGCCCATAACACCAACATTCACTCACCATCAGTCCGTGTGGGAGGCGATTATCCTTCCAAGCACTGGAAATGAGAGAGGGAAAAATTACCACAATCTACCCTAATGAGCAACAAATCTACACAACCTTCTAATACTCATTAGGCCCTAAACTCCACCTTTAGTATTCCTCTCATAAAACGGGACGGATCAGTTAGTTGTAGGTTTAAGGGAATTTCTAATTCTCTAATTAACCTTTTCATTAACACATTTCAATGAATAAACAACCCAACTCATTTCTGTAGATGTTCAAATCCAAATTTATATTAATATTGCAAATTAAATCATTCATTTGATCAAGTTAACATTCATATTTACCTATTCTGGCTAAATGTCGTCCTCTATGTCAAATCTGGCAGTCTCGCAAATCTATGCCCATCAATTTTAGCAGGTTCAGTTCATCAGGAGTTTGGGCATTAATTCAGTCCATCAAAGATTCAGACTAACAGCTGTCCTGCAGTGTCACCGTCCTCTCCGTCAGCATAACGTCAGGAAATCGAGAAAGGCCAGAAACGAACCCGCCAACCTCTCTATTCTACCATAATTTATAGTAAAATCAATATCAAATGTATCAAAGTTTTGGGCATCCGAGTTCGCTGATTGGACAATCAGGGATCATCCTATTTAAGTTCTCACGAAAGTGTCTCTTGGGTTATGACCCTTGTCAGTTCCGGTTCACACAACAGTCTTTGTTCGGAATATTTGGCCGACGTCCCGGGCTGTCCTTGAAA
Organism: Triturus cristatus; assembly: GCF_964204655.1. Lineage (NCBI taxonomy): Eukaryota > Metazoa > Chordata > Amphibia > Caudata > Salamandridae > Triturus > Triturus cristatus. The sequence goes on along the minus strand of NC_140587.1, from coordinate 655,584,095 downwards.
GGTACATGTTCATCTGGAGTCAGGTCCAGACCACAGTTGCTAGCGTCAGCGCAGGCGCACGTCACCCAAGCCTCGTTCGGTGTCGGCAGTCGGGTTAGGCACCAAAGGCAGCCATCTTTCGATAGGCCAAAATGGTCAACTTAAGCAAAGAAACACAAAACGTAATTAATACATAGAAATGGCTAATTTAATGTTATTCCCTCGCTAATACCCATATGTGTGTGTATTTATCTAGCAAAAGCAACACTCAGTGTGGTTTATACTTGCTAAATAAAGCACGAATCACAAATACATCACAAAAGCGACATATATCATGCAATATTCTAATTGTCTATCATTAATATGCATACGAAATTTAGTTCACGTATTAATTATGTCATGCAGGTGCAAATCCCACGTGTAATTCGTATATTAGTAAGGTTGGTAAATATTTTCCACATCACTCCAATCCATTAGTTTGATTATAATTAATTAATTAAGTAATCTAATTAGTAAACAACATGCAAAAATGGGGTGGGTATACAAATTTTGCATAACCCGCACCAGCAATCCCCTCTTTGGTGATTTTATCACCACATCACCCAAAATTGTGTTCTGTCTTACGGAATCTTTTAAATGTTTTCTTGCTCTTAATCATAATTCAGTTTCACCTACGTCTTCTCTTTTTACTGATTCGTACATACTCTCCTTCCACTCCTCCCATTCTATTTCTTCAATTTCTCTTTCTTGTTTCTTATCTTTTCTTTTTGAATTTTCACTTTTTATTCTTTTCTTATTTTTCTTGTTTCTACAGAACATACAACATAATCTAATTATTAAAATTATGCAAATTACACATGTTAATGGAAACAATATTTTACCTATAAGAGTACTACCTATTTTTACTAAGAAATTCTTAATAGCAGCTATTTTCTTTCCAATTCTTTCCCAAACCCTTCAACCTCCAGTGGTGCAAGTTCATCATGCAATTCAGTAATATTCTTAATATAAGTTTTCAGATCTTCAGGAATGTAAGTACAACAATGTTGAACTTTCAACATTCCACAGACTCCACCCTCTTTTGCCAATAAAATATCAAGGGCAAGTCGATTTTGCATTACCATAGCACGCATGGCAACCATTTCAGTGTTAACCAATAAAAATCCTCCAGCGGTGCTTGTTGACAAGCCATCCACTACTGATGAAAATTTTCTAATTTTATTTGCATTCAGAGTTATTCCCACTGCTGGTATCAATGCCTGAAAAATGTCACCTACAATTTCTGCCCAAGATTATCTCTTGGTCCTTGCTAAATGATTACTTAAACTATGTACACCATCTTCTCCTCTATCCATATGAAAGATTTTCGGAAAGACCAGGCCTACGTGACATGTGCCATACCAATGGTCTGGCAAACGATAATATGCCCTGTTCCCACAAATAAAATATAATCCAGGAAAGACTGGATCTCTTCCACCTTTAAATCCCCATCCACCCATCATTCCCTGAACCATTGTAGGTTTGATATTCCCCAGTAAGAGTAGCCACCTGCAAATGCTGGGAGGTATACAAATGTTGGATGACCTTCGGAGCTGGTCCAGGCTCATGACCAGAGGCATCATTTGGAGGTGTTTTTCCTGGATAGACCTGAAGACTTCTCTCAGATCACCAATGGGCACCAACCTGGAAGGTATCTCCAATGCCAGGAGCCTTTTAATACATGCCTGTCGCATTTCCTGGTGTAACATATTCCACCTTCATCTTCTGTGAGTTGGTGACTATGTGTATGCTTGATCATTACAGTAAACTCATACAAGATGAGCGTGTTCACATGTGACACAATGGTGTCATACCAGTATAAAAAAATATAAACACAGGTAGTTTACACTGTGTAAATATTGCTATTGTGACATACAGGGCAGGCAAACTAGCATACATTTCTACATTGTCGTGGCGTGCAGACATACAAGAAGAGGGGGCTTGTGCCTGAAGTTGACATATCAATCAATCAGGGGTAGCGGGAAGTGGCGGCCGCATACTTCAGGTTATCATCTACATCTCTGGTTACACAACACAGGTCCTGGTTTTGGATTGGTATCTGGTTCATCAGTGTGAAGGAGCAGGTGGGTTAGGGGGCCCTGATGTTTGCTGTTGTTGGCTAACTGATATACAAGGAGCACTACTGAGTTCTTCAGCTATGACCAGAAACCTTTTGACCAAGGCCTGAAATGGCTTCAGCCTCTCATCATTCCATCCAGTCTTCTCACCAACTTTAGATGTTCTCAAATCTTTCTGAACAAAGAAATCCTCTTCTCAAAATGATGACCTGCACTAAGCCAATTCTCCATGCAGGCATGGCTGCCTCTCCCTTCCCAGTTGTTAGTTTGTCAGTGTAACTGTGGCTCGAGGAGGTTTTGACTTCAGTGGTTGTGTAAGACAAAAGAGGCCTCTGGGGTACTATCAGGGATTGGAAAGATGGCTACAGAAACTAATGGGGCCTGAATAGAATCCCACTAATCCACCCGTTCCAGCTGAAATAGAGAATGTAAACTATCTCATTTGGGAAGAGGAGAGAAAACGGAGGGAAGGGAGAGCCACCTGAGACATTGGGTAAGGCCAGGCACTGGACAGTGACTCATGATCTTCGCAGAATACTCAGTTGAAACTTGTGAGTCTAATTCTATCTAGTGAGCTAAACTCCAAGTTGTCTAAAATCTCTATTCTTGACCTCTAATAACTTCAAAGGAAGTATGGAAACTATCCTACTTCAGGAATGTGAGGATCATATCTTCGTTGTTTTACCTCATGACAACCCACCTATCTGTAAAATCTGACAGGTAACTGCAATGTAGGGAGTGTAAGCAGGTACGCCTTGCATAGCTGGGATAAGCATATTTCGCCCTGGTTAATCCACCCAGGGACTTGCAACGAGGAGGAGTCTCTGGAGTGGGTGCCTGGTGATCAGCAATATTCCTTAATTGTGTTGATGGTCACTGCTGACTTGATGGTAGATGGGGTATCCTCTGTTGGGTCACAGTTATCTTATCCTCATCTCTGATATGTGCAGATGTGACAATGTCCTAAAGGTGCATGGTGCTGACTCAATGCAGTAGGGTAAACATTTTAACATGTTCATTTCAAAATATATCTTGTGACTTGGGGAGTGCTCTTGGGACAGGGAACATTCATTATAACAAAGACAGTCTCTCACCACAAGGACAGCCAGCTGCAGCATTGTGCTTGAACTTGGCCCTGACTTGTCTCACTTGCCGTACCAAAGATGGTTAATGTGTGGACAATACCTTTGATGTGAGTTGCACTCTCAAAGTGAGGGCACAGGGTATTCTGATACCTGGACTTAGAAAATGCAGTCATTGGTGAAATGTGAATAGAAGGACATATAGATTACATTACAAGGCACAAGATTTGCACTCAGACATGTTTGTTATTCTGGGACTATTCTTGATATTTCGTCTACACATTTTGTACAAGGTTGTAGGGAATACAGAACAAGATAGTGTACTGTTTTTTTTCTTTGCTCATTCAGCAACAGGTCCTAAAGTTTAGACATAACATGGTCATGCAGCTACATCTCCAACACAATAGTTTTATCATATAAACAGTGTCCCATCCCCTTGGGGGCCAGAGAAGAGAATTCCAGCAGAGACGACTGTTCTTGGAATGTCAGCAGTGCCCAACAAGCAGACCTAGGTAAAGTAAGTTTACATTGATGATGCAGACCATCTAACTGCATACACCAGGTATGAGGGCCTAGGCTAATTACAGAGATTGCAAATATATCCCTGTGCTCACATAATAAGAGTAGACCTAGACAGATATATAATTTACCATGGTTGGAATGCTTGGCCTCTACAGTCTGCTAGTAATGCCTCTGTTTAGTTGCATCTGCCTACTGATTGCAGCTCATTTGCTTCATAATAGACTACAATAGATTCAATAGATGTACTGTAAACCTCCTTCATGTCTTTCTCACATTTACTATAGGCATGCATAAGAGAGCAACAAAACGGAAGGATCTGTTTCCAAGGCTCCCTTGGGGACTAGAGCGTCATGTTCAAAGTTGCCAAAATCACCTGCTGCCATCGTCAGGTTAGGAGTTCAGGTGAGGCACTGTGAGCTAGCCAGGATTGTGACAACAGGCACCGACCAGGGGGCGTGGCTACGAAGCCAACGATGGCGGACGCGTGAGCTGAGAGCTCCGCGCCAGCTGCGCCATTTATCCAGACTAAGCTTGGTCCCTGTCCAGGCCCGGGGGCTCCTTCCTGTCCCCTCCCCAAGTGAACTCATCGTGCACCCGGTGCAGCGCTTGGGAGCTGGAGGATCGGAGGGAAACCGAGAGATTTGATTTATAGGCTGGGTGAGGTGCCGACGAAGGACGGCCTAGGTGGCAGACAGCATCCAGCGTCACGGCTGTGCCAGCCCCCGGCAACCAGCCGAGAAAGGGCTATGTGGACGCCCTTGCAGCGCTGAAGTGGATCGGACACCTGAAGCCCCCCCCCGGAGCAGGTGAGACCGGGTCCCGTGTCTCGCGGACTCCAGACCGCGGCTGGGGCCTGTACGGAGGTGTGGAGCAGATAAACCCCGGGCGGTGTGGAGTGCAGTGGGCGGATCGCCGACTGGTTGGAGCACAGACACCGACGAGGAGCAACCGCTTCCCAGGTCTGCCACGGGCCATAACACTGTGAGTGGGGTATAGGGGCCACTGGAGGAACCCAGTGGTATCACTGGCGAACACTTCCGGAGAATGCAGGCACAATAAGGTGGGGAAGCGCATGAGTACTCCGTTTGCTTATACTTTTTTCCTCTGAGACACCGCAGGGTGTATTTGAACCCCTTCTGATTATCCACAACCCAGGTGCCCTCCCAGGGATAGCGGGGGGCTTGGCGGTGGACTTGCTCTTGCCTGCATTCGTCGAACCGGATGGGCTTTCCTGCGGCATAAGGACAAACACACAAAAGAGAGCTGAATCGGCATTGGAGAGACCATTGCGATTGGGGCTTGCTAGTCTGAGGGGGTGAAGCACCTGTGCAGTGACCCTTGGCTGGGATTGGTGTTGTGGTGACCTTTCTTTGGCTGCAAATGGTCGAAACCTGAGAGATCCACTTACGCTAAGTGGAGCTGCGCGGTGGCTGGTGACTGAGGTTTGGCCCCGTTGGAATCCTCCACAGGGGGAGGAGACCACTGTGGATGGCATGTCTGTGAGCTGGCCTATGGTCCACGGTGTACCCTCTGCATTGCCTACTACCATCCTTTTGCGGGGGTATTTTATTGACTAGGACTGGCGTCTTGGTGTAGACTCGGGCGAGATCAGAGTCATAGCACTGTGAGAACAATCGAGCACTTTCCATCTCTTTTGCAACCTGGATAGGCACGGGCTGGAAACATCTGGGGTAGTTCAGTGCCCTCAGAGAGCGGGCCGCACGAGATCAGAGGTCGTAGAGCACACTGCACTAGACATGGGGAAACCAAAGGGGAAGTTGGTGGGTCCTCCCCAAGAGCAAGACAATAGTGCTCCGGACTCAGCTGTTAAGGACCCTGGAAGTGACCCCATTGAGATATCAGTCTACCAGCAATATGCCAAGATCCTGGAGACTATCGCCGACACCAAGGCGACACTGCATCAGGACATCAGCACGGTTGCAGTGGGACTGGGCCTGTTGCGGGCCGAACATGGTAAACTGTCTGACTGTGTGAAGCATACTGAATCGATGCTTGAAAAACTGGCACCCGTGCAAGAGGTCCTGGCTGCGAAGGTGGTAGATCTCTCAGATCGAATGGGGGTACTGGAATGCAGAGCGGGGGACGCAGAAGGCCGAAATCGCTGAAACAATGTGCGGGTCTTGGGGCTGCTGGAGGGCATCGAAGGTCAGGACATGGTAACATTCTTGGAGAACTGGCTGAGGGACGCGGTGGCGCCGGAGGGCCTATCGCAGTTTTACACCTTGGTGAGGGCCCATCGCGTGCCCAACTGGCCGCCAGCCCCGGGGAGACCTCCGAGACCAGTGGTGGCCAGGTTGCTTCATTATCGTGACAGAGATCTGCTGCTCCAGAAATCAAGATCAGATGGTCCTTTTATGGTAGAAAACTGTTAAGTTTCTCTATTCTCAGACTGCACTTTGGAGGTTCAACGACGTCGAGCGTCCTTCCAAGAGGTCAAGCGAGCGCTACGCGAGGAAGGGATCCTGTATTCACTGATGTTCCCGGCCCAGCTGCAAATTATGCTAGATGGAAAAACACACTTCTGCGATGATCCTAAATCTGCCTGGGAGTGGATCGAAACCTATGAAACAAAGGAGCAAGCTCAGCCTCGACCTCAACAATCGGACACGGGGAGGGGGGAGCATGGGAAACGAACGCGTAGACGACAGAGACGGACAGCCACAAAGAAACCTAGTCTGTCGCAGATGGCAGGGGAGAGGGCAACTGCACTGCAAGTCATAGCAGAGATGTTGCGAGGTGGAGAATCCGCACACAAGAAAGGATCGGACTCACATGGATGAAACAGCATGCCGGACGTGACCCCGCAGATGGCCGAAGAGTTCTTCGGATAAATGGCCAGATAACTTTCGCCTCTCCTCCCCCTGTTTTTCTCTTCTCTCCCCCTCCTTCATTCCTGCTTTTCTTTTTCCCCCTTTCCCTCTCTGTTGCTGCCCTCCTCCTCCCCTCTGGTGGACTGTTGCACTGAGGACACTGCATGACCTGCATCAGTTTATATTGTACACAGTGCCCTTGTTTTTTCTGATGGGAGAGGGGGGTGGGGGTTGGGAGCGGGGGGCTGGGGGTGGCCTCTGGGCGCGGGCAGGAACGGCCTATATAGCATGAGACGCCATGGGTACCAAACTGATTTGCTACTAAAACTTTTGAAGCTTTGGTCACGCTCCTCTTGGAGGCCCTTGGCTCGTTGCCTGGGACCTTGTTGTCTTGTCATAAGATTGTGCTATGCACTGTTTTGGTATATTTTTCGGGCAGCTGATCGTTGTCTGTCCGCTCATGGGTGTGGGAGTTAATTGTTTGGGAATGACGTTACATACCAGGTGGTCTAAGCTACTCTATGGGACTACAGAGATGGGGAGGGAACCGGGTGGGGAGTAGTATTTGTTTGCCAGATGGCGAGTCAGATAATTGGACCTGAGGGGTTCAAGCTCCTCACATGGAATATACGTGCTATGGGTTCCCCTGCTAAGCGTTACTGTATACTGAACTGTTTACGTCGTAGAGGTGGACATGTGGCGCTCCTGCAGTAGACTCATCTCATGGAGACTGAGGTGGGGCGATTGAAACGTAGATGGAGGTGACAGCTGTATGCGACTACTTACTTTGCCTTTGTGAGGGGGGCCCTTGTGTGGATTCGACTGGGTGTACCTTTCCAACTAGTAGATACGGAAGGGCGGTATGTGGTGTTACAGGGTAAGTTGGCAGGGACAGAGATCACACTGGGAAGTGTATACACCCCCAATCGAGAATAGATTTCTTTTTTAGGCAAGCTTTCAGGTGTCTTAGTGGGTGTGGATGCTGACAATTTAATAATCCGTGGTGATTTTAACTGTGTGTGTGATGTAGACTGGGATAGATCTACCCTCCCACTGCGGGACACGCTGGCATCCAATATGGCACAGGGGATTGGGCGATTGGCTGCGGGGTGGGGATTAGTGGACATCTGGAGACTTCAAAATGACCAACAACAAATATAGTCATATTATTCCCACCTGTATCCACACATGAATAGATATGTTTTTTTGTTCCACTACAATGACCCACATGCTATCCGAGGCTAAATACTTGGGGAGAGCCATCTCGGACCATAGTCCCCTGCTTGTGCGGTTTGTTCCTACCTCTGAGAGAACTCTAATTCCCTCTTGGAGATTAGACTCTGCCTTGCTGGAAGATGATGGGTTCCTACAGATACTAGCAGCGGCACTGACCACCTATTTCTCTGAAAATCGGGGTACAGCTAGTTCCCTATTGGTAGAGTGGGAGGCGTTTAAGGTGGTCACCAGGAGACAATGCTTAGGACAGACGGTGGGCCTCCGAAGAGAGATAATAAGGGAACTGGGAGTGCTGGAGCAACAATTACAAGATTTAGATAGGGACTAAGCGAATAGTCAGGCAGTGCCTGATGAGTTGGCAGAGCTTAGGAGTCTTTATAATATTACGTGGGATAGATTACGGACGATGGACCTGACAAAATATAAAGAGCATCAACGCGAAGAAGGGGGTAAAGCTGGCTGGCTGTTAGCCTGGCTGGTTAGACCCGAAAGCTGGGGGGTCCCATCCCGAGTATCACTGATGATATGGGACACGTGCTTTGCTCTCCAAGCGATATCAATGGAGCATTTCATAGATACTATGAGAACCGGTATCGACAGCCAGGGACCTTTCTACCCGAGTAGATCCAGATGTATATTGCTGCACTGGGGTTGCCAGGTTTAGGGGCCGCCATTAGCGACACTCTTGCTTTGGCGCTCCCCGTGGCTGAAATTAGGGAAGCAATTAAGGGGATGGCGAGAGGGAAGACACCCGGGCCAGACGGCCTACCTGCGGATTTTTATTGAGCATTCATTGACATTCTAGCCCCACAATTGGAACATTTATATGCGGCTGCGCTTCAGGAGGGTAGGCTTCCGTCCTCCATTAGGGAGGCTCTGGTGATCCCCCTACCTAAAACTAAGACTGACCACCCGAGAGTGATGGATTTCCGGCCCTTATCCATGCTAATTACAGAATTTAAAATTCTCAGCAAGGTGTTGGCTACTAGGCTGCTGCCTTATATGCAACAGCTGATCCACACAGACCGGAATGGTTTTATACCCACGCGGTCCACGTCTAATAACTTGAGTAGACTGTATAATGTAATGTTCCATCAGGATTTAGGTGACTATCCAGATGCAGTACTGATGTCAATTGACCTTGAGAAGGCTTTTGACTCCCTGAGTTGGGGCTTCCTCCTGGCAACGATGGAGAAGAAGAAGATGGGCAAGGGCTGGCTACAATGGGTTCGGCTACTGTATGCAGAACCTAGTGCACGGGTTCGCACAGGCGCTCTTATATCCAAGTCTTATAATATTCATAGGGGGACTCGACAGGGTTGCCCCCATAGCTCTAACTATGGAGCCCTTGGCGGAACACGTTCGACAGGAAGGTGAGCGTTTGGAGATCAAATTAGATGGGACTACCCATATTATATCACTCTACGCCGACTATGTGTTGGTCTATTTACGAGATGGAGCCGTGGGGGTACCTGAGATCCTGCGACTCCTGGGAGAATTTGCACAGCTATCGGGTTTACGCCTCAATAGACAGAAGACTCATATCTTCCCATTGAGCCCTTCTCTCCCGAGACCTCCAGCTCTTCTGGTGGACTTAGACTGGTCCCTGACTGCCTTTAAATATCTGGGCATCCGATTTTATCATGCACAGGCTGACCTGTTGGAGGGTAACCTCGGAGGTGCCTTACGGGGGCTTCAGCAGAATGTTACTTTTTGGCGCTCCTTGAAGCTTCCAGTTAAGGCCCGGGGGCGCTGTCTAAGATGGCTGCCTTTTATATTACTTTGTCAATCTTTCAGTCGTGATACCGCGCAGTTAGTTTAAGAAGGTGGATTCCATACTAAGAGATCTGGTGTGGGATGGTGGCCGAAATAGAGGGTCACTACAGACCCTGTGGCTCCCACTCGTTAGCGGTGGTTTGGGAGCCCCGGATTTTGAGGCCTATTACCTGGCGGCCCAATTGCAGTGGTTGGCCCGGTGGCTTGATGGGAGAGGGCTGGATACTTTATCTATTGCTCCTGGCTTGGTGACAGCGACCCTACTGCCTAGACTGCTTGATAGGCATAGGAAGGTTAAAACCATGGGAGTGCTACTTTCCGTGGCCATGGCGTGTTGGGATAGATGTGTGGCGAGGGCTAGTGACACAAGACTTTACTCCCCTTGCGTTCCCCTGGTGGGTTTGCCTCAACCGGGGGAACCCGCCCCTCACATGCCGTCAATTACAGGTTTGGGATGATGCAGGGGTTCAGACAGTGGGAGACTGCTATAGAGATGGGGAGTTGCTACCACTTACGGACTTCTTGGAGTATCATGAGTTTCCTCCCGGGCAGTTCTTGAATTACTATAAAATTAGGGGCGCCCTAGCAGAACTGGATACCCACCCGGTCATGCACGCAATGGTGACACTGGGATCGGCCGGACACCTGGTGAAATGGCTTTACCAGGCTGTCATGGAGATCTCGAGCTTCTCGCTACATCGGTTAAGGGAGCGATGGGAGGAGACCCTTCCCAAGCAGTTCACCGACAAAGAGTGGGAAAGGGCCTTGGGAGGACCCAAGAAGGTATCTCAAAAAGCTGCCTTTAAATACCTACAATTTAACTGGTTGAATAGAACTTATCTCACACCACAATGGTGAATGTGGTATTTGGGGGTACCGACCAGGCATGTCCACGCTGTTCTCTTGTTGACGCAGACTTTGACCACATGGTCTGGTCCTGCCCTAAGCTCTGTGACTACTGGACGAAAGTGGTGGAGCTGATCAACAAAGTAATGTCACTGGGTATTGTGTGCGCATCTGCAGCTTGCCTCCTGGGACTATTGCTGAGGCCCAAAGCCAAACGGATGCGGTTTCGCTTTCTAGACTTGGCCTTGCTCTTGGCCCAACGGCGTATAGCACTTGGGTGGAAAGCAAAGCAGGCGCCATTAATGTCCAAATGGGAGGATGGTGTGACGTGCTGGGCGAGAGCCGAGGAACGGGCTCTGCTTAAAGAAGATAGAGTGACTAAAAAACGCAAACCACTTGCAGAACCCTAGGCTGATCTAGTGAAAGCTTGGGATAAGCGGTATACCCCATTACAGTCTTCTGATATCGACCTGACGGATTCGGACAACCAGATCTAGATACAGCTCTGTCTTAGCGGGTGATAGACCCAACCCTAGACGTAGATATTTATGATACTTCAGAGCGCGGGGGAAGTTTGATTTCCATGGTGATACCCTACCATGAGAGAGAGGTTTGTAGCTTCTCACCGCCTAGGTCTCCGTCATTGCCCCATAGATTACATTAATCTGAGTACAATAAATCATACAAAGTATACTGAGTACGACCCCTGGTAGTTCGCTTTAATGTTGAGTTTATTAAAATAAGAAGAGACACAGGGCATATACTCCGGTGTTTCATTACTTACTTGCTGGATCATTTTGGCAATTATTTCTCCTCCACCATAAAACTGTTTTTCTTTTCTTTCTTTTTTTTCTGTATCTCTTATGCAACTGGAAATTGTGGGATTAACGGTATAGCGTCTTTTGTAAGTCTAGACATATAATATTCCTACTCCCACATGTACTAAGAGCCTCTACGAATGGAACTGCTTGGTCTTCCTTACTGTTTGATGTTTCAACCATTTTTTCTGGTGTAATGTGGTAGAGGCAAGTGTATAACTAGAGACAATACTAGATGTTATGGTATACCCTCTAAGTTTCAGCTGTCTAAGGTAGAGATGAACGTATGACATGTTATCTGCCTTCAATGTTTATGATTTCCATTACTAAAACCAGAGGTATTCACGGTAAAAGGTTTACTGCAGGCAAGTTTGGCTATGGATTGTGGAATGTTTGTTTTACAAAATAAGAAATGCCAATAAAAAAGATATTTTAAAAAAAGCAGGCACCGACCTAGTAGAGAGATTCAGTCCTGACATTCTGACGTCCTGTCATCCTAACACACAGTTCTGCGTTACCAACAGGATCCGTGCAACAGCTACATTACTTTATATGGATGTAAACATGATAGTGTTTGGGCAATGTCGTGCTTGGCATATCACAGTATCTTATCTTGTGTGTGAAACACAGGGGTATGGTGCGTGACCAGTTCAATGCCCCAAAAGCATCATTCAGTGGTTGTTCATGTCTTCGTTCTGCCATCTATTAGGTAGACAGCATAGGGAATAGAAAAACTGAAACATAAAGGAAAAGTGTGACAGGAAGGAAGGGCAGGAGAAGAAACAAAGTAAAATGGGAGCAAGAAAGTTCAAGTTGGCAAAAAGAAAGCATGGTGGGTGTGAAGTTGGGAGGACAAGTGCTAACAGTCTCAATGCTCACAAAAGTCTGGCCATGAACTCTTGCTTTTGTCATAGACCCACATATCATGGCAGGTATGTAACATGTTTAAATGCCTGAAACATCTTAAAATTACAATTTATTGAGACTTGACACTGTCATATAAATCTAAATTCATGTTCATCCAGCAACCACTAAGCCTTCTGTTAGACCTGGCACCTTTTGCTTGTTTTCCCAGTCTTTTTGCTTTCTGAACTCTTGTTTTGATGGTAAGCTGGATTTAGTTTTTGCTGGTTTAATATCTCTGCACACTTTTTCACTGCTATCCTATGCTAAAGTGCAAGTGCTTCTATTGTAAATTGTGTTATGATTGGTTTTTCAAAATTGGTATATTTGATTTACTAGTAAATCCCTAGTAGAGTGTGTGCCCAGGGCCTGCAAATCAAATGCTACTAGTGGGCCTGCACCACCGGTTGTGCCACCAACACACGTAGTCTTTCAAATGTGTCTCAGACCTAATACTGAAGTGTCTGAGTGCAGTTTTAACTGCCATGTCAACCTGGCAAGTGCCCCCACTTACTAGGCACCTAAATAGGCAGTGTCTGCTCTGCACAATGCTGTCGCCACCTCCTGTACTGAAGCTGAACCAGAGAGGACAGAACTTGTTTCAACAGAACGCAGAGACATTTACTGCCTAAAACCTCAAAGGGAAAAGTAGTATAAATATTGGAGCCCTGAAACCCAGGACTTTAGAACTCTTTTGGACCAAGGAACTTGCCAAGACAAAGAGCTAGAGAAGCTGTTTGGAGGGCCTACCACTTTGCTGTGTGCTTTGCGGTGTTGGCCTGCAGTGGCTGCTTCTGTCTTGGGCAGTGAAAGGACTGGACTGGACTTTCTGCAACTTACTTTCCTGAGTTTCTTCAAGGGCTTGAGTTACAGCTTGACTCCTGTTCTAGAGGACTCTGGAACAGCAAAGACTTCAAGATCATCTGCGGTGGGTTACACTAATCCACTGGTTGAGGAGACTGCTGTACCCTCCCTCCAACCCCCCCACCCCGGGAAGCAAGCCACCAGTCGGAGCAGACGATCTCAGGTCCCACCAGCCCAGACACAGTAAGCCCTGGCCTAGTCCTGTACAAAGTCCCCTCTGGACTTGACCCCTCACCCATCGGGTCCAAGTCAAGCAAGGAGCACTTATTCCTGAACCTCCCACTGGACACTATAAGGTCAGAGGGAGGTTTGTGGCCCTCCTGCAAGGTGATTCAACTAGTGGAGGGGAAGAAAGGAGCGCCAGTCCCAAGAGGTCTGACTCCAAAGGGGGAGCCACGGGCTACACTCCACCCAGGCAGGCCTATGGCACGGAGGAAGCATCAAGGAGTGAGGTAGAGGCCAATACATTGCCTAGAACAGCACATAGTACTGAGAAGGAGGCAACCCTGGTGGGAATTAGATAAAAGGCGAGAGTTAAGGATGAAGAGAGAGAGAAAAAGAGAAAGAGAGAGAGAGCAGTTTCTTGGGAAACCCAGCGAGGAGGTGAAACAACTCCCCCACCACTGGTGGAAACAGGAGCTAGGCCTTGGGCCCCACAGAGAGACAAGTTCAGAGATGAGTCTGGAGGAAAGACACATCACCTGGCCGTCGGCATAGAAGAGGGGCTAACCAGTAAAAAGGTAGCCAGTAAATCCTGAGAGGGACACAGTTGAGACACAGACGTAGCAGCATGGCACCTTTACACATGCACGAGGAGAGCGATGATGAAGACATCCGCCGCTCCCCCCAAACGTGCTGGTTAGGCAAACTAACTCCTAGAGATATAATTTCCAGACAAGAGGGCGGGGCCTTCGCAAAACCTTTTTATTATCTGCTGGACCGAATGGAAGGGCCACCAACATAATTGTCCTTGGCCGGAAGAAGTAGCCTTCCTACGCAACGACATGGCCACTGCGGAGGACTGCATTCGACATGGAGGGAGAGATCCAAGATGGAACTACCCCAACATCCAGGAGTGCCTGAGACGATGGGAGAGCTACATTGGGAAGAAACCGGCAGTGCTGCCCCGAGCCAGGATTTGTCTGCTACTGCAGAAAGGTACACAAGGAACCACCTACATGTCTTGGGCACAGATGGATAAAGAAGAGCTCAGGAATAAACTGCCCTATTGATGGACAGGGCAGGAAAATAGATCTCATACTTTGAAAAGAACACCGCGGGCATAGGGTATAAACTTAACTTTAGGAGAGTTGACATCAAAAGTCTGCTCAGCTCAGACCGTGACTGAAATCCAAGACAGGATGAAAGAACCATGGGGCAGGCAACAGGATAGCCCTGGAATGGCACAGGTCCACAGGTTGCATTCTTCTACAACATCCTCAAGAGAGAACTACCCACTGAGCTTCAGACTGGATTAGATAGTGTAGTGGGGGTAGACACCAAACCGTGGTGGGAAATACAGACCCACACACTACCCTATTACCAGAAGAGACAGGAGAAGGACAGGGAGAAGTAAGTGCAGGTCCAAAGGGACACCTTCAAACTGGTCCAACATAAGCTGAAAAAAACTGCCATTATGGGGATGCATTAGCTGTGAACATCCAGATGGCATCCGCCTCAAAGGGAGATCCACTGATGGACCCCAGAGGGTATCTGCCCAGTCCTACCGGCTGAGACCAGGTAGGCTGGGTCCAAACCGGTCTCGTAGAGCACCACTATTATCACAGAATGGGCCACATGGCTAACCAGTGCAGTCTAAAAATGTGCCACCATCAGAATGGGATAGTATTGAGACAGCCCCCATAGTGCATCCAGCCCCAAAACGTAGCTCAGAACAACACACATGCATCACACAATCAGCTTCAAGAAAATCAGGCTGCAGCCACCCACCGGGTGGTTGGCTGAGCACAGGTCAATAATGGCAACAGACAGGGAGTTCAGTCCAGCAGGGACCGGACCCACAGCTGTGACAATGTGGGGTGAATGTCTGTGGTAGCAGTGCCCTAGCACAATCACAGGGAACACACACACCATAAGTCCAAGACCATTCCCTGAAATGACCGATCCCTCCATACCATTCCCAGTCACATTTCTGTACCTGCTACCAATGTCAGCCTTCACGACAGCCATGCTAAGTCGACCAGGAGTCCATCATAGAATTTACTCCCACTGCTGTTGGGGAGGACAGTCTGATGCGGGTGCAGAACAGGCCTCCCAGCTGGCGAATAAAAACAGGCACCCAGGACAGCTCACCCAAGTCCAACTATGGGCGGGCTACGTAAGTCTCAACTGCATCAGGGTTTACCACCAAATGAAGGCCCTCCATTAGATCCAAAACAACACGAATGTTCCGGTATCGACATCAATAGCCGGGTTCCTCAACACGCAGAGGGCAGCGATGGCCACAATGGCATCGGTATCCTCATAACTCCTAAGAAGAACCAATCACATGACCCCATTCTATAGGAAAACCCATCTAACCCATTAGCGTCACCTCAATCAGGCTGAGTACACAACGTTCCAACGAGACTCTGGCCAGCAAAACACTGCCAGCAAACAAAGTTTCAGCTATTTCCCAGCAGGATCCTAAGGGGGTCTGCACACAACCTTTCAATCACCTCCAGTATTCTTTGTTAAAATTGGCAACGCCGAAAAACACAGGTAATGGCCAATTGGGACCCGCACAAAATGGCCTAAAAACAACCCAAAGATTTCAGATCCTTCCAGAAGAAGGGCGTAACCCAGCAATTCAGCCTATTTAGAGAACAACCTTGTTCCATGTCACGTGCGGAGACCCAAGGGATGCGCACGTGTCAACGGACATATTAACCTAGAATTCCAGCATCAACTTCCCCTCACAATTGCACGCAGCACATGCAGGTCATAAGGACAGCCCTGCCCCGATCAAAACATCACTCCTTTAAATGGAGCAGATCACGCAAAAAGAGTACTGTCCCCATCATAACTTGGAGAGGGGAAACCAAAACACAATAAGCAATAAAACGGTTTAAAACTCACCATTCCCCTAAAACTCTATCATCTCTTAAAACAGTTTAAAACTCACCATCCTCCTAAAACCTTAGCACTTCCTATTCAGTACCCCATAAGGAAATATTCGCTCACAGCTAAACCATCAGGCGTATCAGGAAAAATGTAAACGCAGGTATTTTTCAGACAACTGCCTAACAACATGTTTTTTCCAAACTAACCTACAAACTGCAGCTCTTATCCTACAGGTCTGTAATCAAGCTGAAAATGCACCAATACAGCCATGGTCCTCCATTTCTTCGATTGAAGAACTTTCTTTCACAAGGCCAATCGCTCAAGTAACACAGAGAACAAACTGACTTTTGCAACAACCCTTTGAAGGACATTTTTTGCACTACACCAAGACAAGACACCTCTGGGCGCCCAGCAACAGACACTTCACCGGAAGACGACACTACAGCCTGCAAATGTTTTTTGAGTTACGTGCTTTTGTATTTCTGTACACATTCTTTTCAGCCAGGATGCTATTGAGCCCCTCCAGAGCAAGACTTATGCCTAATCTAATAAACTCTACTACATTCTTGGAACACATGCACAGAGACCAATCTCACCTCACATACATCTACACTAAACCAAATGCAAGTATTCCTCATGCACTACACAGCGCACTCCTACACAACACCTGATATCAACACATGACCACTGTATGCACACAAGCTATGAACAGGTCATGTTAAATATGTTCACTGATACCCCACGCCATAGGCGCAGACAGGCTTTACCTATCCCAGGAAGATAGCCCCTTAAAGAGCGAAATGCCTCGTCCATGTGTACCTATGTAGGATCAGGGTGAAGGTCCAACCCCATAGAGTAAAACCCTGTATGGCACTAGTACACATCACCCGGTATGAGACCAACCCCACTGCACTGTATCTCTTTAGTGAGCCTAGCGACATCCAATCCAATCTGGACAGGATTCGCAGAAGGGGCACCATAGGAGCACACACTGTTTGGCCATGGACCTTCGGAGAAAAGAGGTTCCTGGAGGTAGCAAGACCACCGCACCAGTGCACAAATATGCCCGCTCCTGCCTCCGTCTGCAGTTCCAGGGTGGCCCTTAACATCTTTGGGGCCTCCTTCTTTAATTAGAAGTGGACCCCAGACATAGAATTCCAGTACAGGGCAGCCCATCTCAATCACGCAGGGGGAAATGAGTCCCATGGGAGGGAGTCCAACAGTAGCATGAACACCCTTTGCCAGGAAATCTGGAATATTGAGATTAATAGGTACACATGGTTAGAGGGGAAGGGGCAACCCCTAATTGTACGGAAACTCAAACTGTACTATTTATGTTTCAGAGGCAAAGGAACCATACCACTGGGCAATAATGAGAACTGCAGCGTGATACTGTATGTACCGGACCTGCAATGGGGCACCTCTACATTAATGGATTTCTACTGGCAATGTGGTAACCTTTCCTACACCCAATTCTTCCCTGGATGGCGGGCCTCTGCACCCTCATGACCATACACACCCCTACCGGGTCCTCCCTGGAGAAGATCTGTCTGAGTTGTTGCAACAAGCACAACTATTGTGATGTCACCACAGTGAATAACTGGATTTAACTCTGGTTCTTCAAGGTAAAGATTTTCAATGGAAACAATGTACAACAATGCATTAAGTGCATTATTTTGCAAAATCACTGCTTTGGCACATAATAAAAATAGTACACACAGACTAATTCCATAATCGCTCTAGAAAGTAATGCCCTTTTGCGAACAATCTTCTGTTCCTTAATGACTTTCAAAATGCCTGTAGTCTCCTCTCCCCTATAATATTTGTGCATCAAACTCTCTGTCACATCCTTTGGTCATAACACCAGACCTGTCAACACACAGTGCCACATGTCTCGCACAATACCGGCTCCCTTCACACAGACACCCAGTGAGAAGCTGATATCACATGGTGGAACAGAAGGTTAGCAGGAAACCCCTGCATAGAGTGGGATTTTCTGTTCATGTGTGGCGGATCTGCACATTTGAAGTAAATTACAGACTATTAATATTCCCCAGGACATTGGCTGCAGACTGAGAAGCTTTGTTTTTCTTTTTGGAGGGGCAGAAGGGGAGGAGGATATAAGTGCCTCACAGGCAGTGCTAGTCACAGAGAACCACCCCCTTAAAGGCTCCACCTTCTACTCACACAGTGTCAAAACATTTAGAAGTTGGCAAGTCTGAAAAAGTGCATTAAAAACTAAGTAAACAAATCTATTGAATTATTTTTTGTTTTGGAAACTGAATACACTTGCAGTGAGAAAGAAGCCCCAGCAATCATTGAACCCCTTGAAATACCTTATCTTAGTGCCTAAAGGTGCTCAAGTTTGAGCCTGCCAGATACTAGTTAATATCACTTTCCATACTAAAACAATGTTTTTGCAACAATTTGCCACCTTCTTACCCCCCAGGCCAAGCAGTCATACATACCTTGAAACCCAAACATAAATAACAATTGGTTCTGTCGGGTAAAACAATTTCTTTGTAATTCATAACATTAATGTGGATTAATAAATCTGAAGATGACGCTAGAACACATGTCAAGTGGCAAAGTGATCTGAGAATTCAAATAGAATTTTTTACTTTTGCTTCTTAAAGATTTATCAGAGGGTTTTTTCACAAAATTACCACAGAAACAGGCTGTCTAGTAATTCATTGAATGAAACGGCCAAGTGAAAAATATTTACAGTGAAAAAAGTGCCCAAGTGACAGAATCCATGTGTTGTATATGTAAGTAAAAAAATACACAATGGTAATACATTTACAAAAGGGAGTGTAGATTGAGGGTAGGTCCAATTTGAACAGTATAATACAAGTGTCTCTAGCTCAAGAATTGATTCCTTAGTGATATGCAGGCTGCGAGACCTATTGATGTATGGACATATAAACCCGTCGACGTTTCGACCCTGACAGGAGCATTATTAAAAAATTGTCATGGCGGGTCAAAGCACAGCACTCCATCCTCTGGTGCAAAATGAAAGCGAGAAAGTGACCTTGGGTTCCTATCAGACTGATCACACGTGCACTAGAATAGCTCACGAAAGACTGTGCACTGAAGCTCAACCCATTTCGGGCCTCCCCTGGGCGGTATGTCAGATTTATTGGGACAGCCTGTCTGTTAGCATTATTCACTTTAAAACAAACTAGGGTGTGTGCTTTCTGGGGGCCCCCATAAATCAACACAGCTATACATAGAACAGTCTGATTCAGGCAGCGCCTGATCTTTCCTTGCAGATAACTGGCCCAGAGCTGT
This sequence comes from Triturus cristatus, assembly GCF_964204655.1. NCBI lineage: Eukaryota > Metazoa > Chordata > Amphibia > Caudata > Salamandridae > Triturus > Triturus cristatus. The sequence continues at coordinate 655,564,767 of NC_140587.1, read as the reverse complement.
AGGAATGGCCGAGAGGAAGTCCTGCACTTCCTTGCTCGCTCAGCATGCTCAGCCGCTCAGTCTGCACCAGCCCTCTGTAGCCAAGGAGGTCACTTCATTGGTGTGCTGGGGGGAGGCGGGCTCACGGCGGCTTTTGTCTTCACGATGGAATTCTGCAATCTTGGGTCAGTGAGTGCAATGTTGTCAGTAGCATAGCAAGGACGCAATGGGCCCTGTTGCAAGCAAGAACAAAATGGCCCCTCTGGCTACTGTTGGGGTAGTAAATATAGCAATTATAAGGGTTCAATGGGCCCCTCAGGGATCTGGGCCCCGGTGCCACTGCACCTGCTGCACCAATCGTAGCTATGCCATGTTTGCTGAATGCACCTCATTCCAATTTTGGAAGCTATTCCTTGGATGTCTCAGGAAGGGTGTATAAATACCCTCTGTAGGATTGCTTAAAATATGTTATTTCCATCAGAAAAGAAAAGGCAATGGAAGCCGCTATTATTAAAACATATATAATTAAATATAAATACAAAATATATATATTTGAGTGAAATTCAGCAAACATTATAGAAAATGTAGCTCCGATGCGCGACATGTATCAGAAAAGTTGGAAACCTACAAATTTAAGTTTTGCAGATTTCTTACATTTTGGGGATTTCGTGAAGAGTCCTTGGTTTTACCAATGTCTTCACATGTCATATATTCCTTAGCACATTGTTATACCTTGCATATTCCAGTAAATTGTCTGCAAGATCCTCTGAGCTACACCTGCCAGAAATATGCATTTTCCTTTTGTTTTATGTTTCTCTCCAAACAGAAACGATTTTTCCATGTGGAAAAAAAACCCTGTCCAATAGGCTCATAAAATATGGGGATGTCTCTCCTACCCTTTTCACCCTTGGAAAAACAATTGCAATGCCTTTTTGTGTGATTAGTTAATGAATTATGCGTTTGTGGGTGCTCACAGCATTTTTTATTGCCAACCGCCTACATCACCCAGTTTGCCATCAGTGCTTCAACATTTATTACAGCAAACAATCCACCAAACTATCCGCTCGTCAGCAGTACAACATTCCATCAGCACATATAAGGTTAATCGAAACAGCAGATGATATTGGGCTTTTTTTGTACACCTAAGGGCAGGTTCATCAGAACTTTGTGCTGCAGCAAAGTCTTGATAAAGTATTTACATCCAAGCACAAAACTTTTTTGTGCTGGAAGGTTCATCTTAAAGTAGTGCAAATAGAGATTTGCGCTGCTTTCCACTACTTTGCTTTAAACAGGCATTCCAAGGGTGGTACAATGCTACCCATGGATTTTGATGCATAACCAGAACTACAAAGATTGTCATGCCATGCTTTGCGTAACAAAAATAACACCTCCTTGAGGCAGGCACAAATTTAAAGAAATGTTATCATTTCTTCAAACATTTCACCTCTTGCATGTGTGCTGCAATGTAGAGCACACAGTCAAAGTGTAAAATGTAAAACAAAAAGTGCCTAACCATAGGATAGTGTATTGGAAGGGTATCCTTCTAGTACAAAACATATGCTAGGCAGCCGGTTTGTGCACCAGCACCAGAGAAAAGATCAGCAGCAGACCATGGTTAGTAAATCTGGCTCTGTGTTGCTCTCTCCTAGTGTAATGCGCTACGTTGCGCTCTTTTTTTAATAAATCTGTCCCCTAGCCTTCACTTATGCATGGAAAACAGTTTGCAGATCTGTCAGCTTGATCATACTGACCACCTAAGTGGGATAAATCATGGACTCTTCATACAGTAAAGAAATAGTATTTTAAATTTTCCCTTGAAGGGCTAATGAAAAATGTCCCTGTTCTCAACAGCAGATGGTTCATTGGGTCAAAAAGGGCGTGGACCCATATTTTACCTATGCTAGCCACTGCCAATACCCAGGATGATGCCCTGAACTGTATGCAGGCCGGGAGCCTGGTTGCTGCTTTTAGAAATATATTCTGTATGTGTGCGGATTCTGAGCATTATGAATACGAGAGTCAAAGAAAGGAGGAAAGTGAAAGGCAATGCATTTACCCATACAATTGACACGCATGTCTAAGCACTTAAGTAAAGTCCTCTTCAATGCCTGACCACTTTCCCCTTATTGCATCCTCTGTATCTTTCACAAATTACTTTGAGTGCCCACATAATGAGGATTTTAGGCTGCTTATACAGCAAACTTTCATTGCTCTGAAGCCTGTACTTTGTTTTGAGTGCCTGATAACTTAAACAATAGTTCCATGCGTCTCAACATATTAGAGTTTTCCCTCACACATTTTGGGACTTCATCTGGTACAGAAAGTATCTGCTTGAATGCTGAGAGGTGTTTCTATATTCAAGCATACTGTCCCCACACAGTGGTATTTCCATTGCCTTCCCATGAAAGTACCACATCAAGCTGAATTAGTGTCAGAAACGTGTCTGCAAATACCACATATTTCTCAATGAGGAGAGTTTAACAAAATGCCAACACAGGAGGAGAATAAACTGAAAACTCCATTGCACACTTTCTAAACATTTCATGGAACACGCACCCTGATTAAGTCCTTACGGACGAAACGCGTTGGCTGGGCTGATTGGAAACAGCTTTTTGTCTTGAGCATAAATAAAAGTTGTATTTTGAACTTACTCACAAGTCTCCTGAAAATTAAATCCTGGTGGACTATGTATATTTAACACATGTGTTGACTCTTTGGAAAAAAATATCTGCTTAAAATAGAGCATAAATATATTCAACATAATTAATGCCCCTTTTCAAATTATTATGTTGGTTGATACCTTTAGTCCTGGTTTGCGGAGCGTGGTAGAGGATCCAGGTAGAAGATGTGTCATGCTGCTGAAGCGATGTGTCGGTTCCAAGATGCAGCAAGGCTGCAATGCGAGGGCCTGAGTCGTCGTCAAGGCTCCCGTTGATGGGGCTTGCGATGTGAAGACTGGTGGCGGGGATACAGTGCACAGTTGGGGCGATGCGTTGGATTGAAAAAGCTGCAAGGCTGTGATGTGGAGTATAGCGTCTTTTTCAAAACTGCCCTCAATGAGGAGCACGACCGTCTGCGTAAAGGATGTGTCATGCAGTTGGGGAAATACAGCGGGTCCAAAGAGCTGTAATGCAATGCAGGCCTTTGTGACAGGTCCAATCCATTCAGCAGCAGCAATGTGTCGGTACTGCTGGGGTTGCGCCATGCAGCAGCAGAGATGAGTTGGTTCAGCTAGATCCACAGAGGCAGACAGAGCATCTTAAAGCCCACTTCCAAAGGTCCAGGACTGGGGTGGCATTGGTAGGGTACACTCACAGATGGCAGAGTTCAGGTACAGCTGCAAGGTTGTTGGAAACCTGTTATGTCCCTGAGGCTTCAGATCAGGACACCAGCCAACTAGTCTTTGGAGTCTCTCTGAGTTTGGGTTCAAGAGAAGCAGGTCCAGTCCTTCTCACCAAGGCAAGAGGGCAACAGGTCAGTACAGCAGGGCAGCAGGTTCTTCAGAGCAGCAGTCCAGCAGAGTAGAAGTCCTTGTAGCAGCACAGCAGTCCTCCTTCCTGGCAGAGTTGCCACAGGTCCAGAAGTGTAATGAAGGGGTGGTATCTGAGGACCGGTTTTTACACCTAGTTGTGCCTTTGAAGTGGGGAGAAGCTTCTGGAGATATGCCTTTAAAGTGCACATGTGCCCTGCCTTCCTGGCCCTGGCTCCAGACTAACTACAGGGGGTATGCAGCCCTTTCTGTGGAGGCAGGACACCACCTGTTCAAGTGTAAGTGGGGCAGGACCCAGCGCCTTCCTCCCAACCTGCCAGTGATGGTTCATCCAGTCACACCTTTGCTCCCCATTTTGTAGGGCTGTTTGGGAGGAATACATAAAGCCCAACAGCCCCACACACCCAGTCATGTGACGCAGAGAGAGGCCGCAGGCACCAAATGCTCAAGTCAAGAAAATGGCAACTTTCTAAAAGTAAAAGGAAACTAGGGCCAAATGTCCTAGACAAAGAAAAGTACTACCTTGGACACTCCAAGAGGAGTCTATCACATGTTAAGGTGCTAAAGTTATAAACAATTAATCAATCTCAAATAGTCAATCGTCGTAAACATTAATTAAATACTGTAAGTCCAAACAATCCATTGGAGAAACTAAAGTTGAATGTCATCCAGTGTTTCTTTATTCTGAAGCAATATTCATATTCAATAAAAAACTCCAAGAATTAAAATAAGATGACTTTCACAATCATGGAGAAAACCATTCCCAATGCATTTCGGGTGATCTTCTTCTGGGGAATCTAGAATAAACATAATGAATATACATAACTTCTCATTTACAAATGTTAACCGTGTTGACCTCTCATATCCGGGAGAAAGGAAAATAGATGAAACGAAAAGGAAAACATTTTTTGTAAATTAAAACCAAGAAAAGCTATAGTGGTATTGTCAGGAATGAGTTTCCAGAATCCGCATGAGTTAGTCATACCAGAAAAGGAATGAAGAAAAAGGAGAAATAAAGAACCAGAGTAACTGCGCCACCGCTACAGTGAATGGTGTAGTTAAGGAACTAAATTAAATTATTCATGCTAGTAAGCATGTTTATTAGCCTGCATTAGCTAGAAGGTGAAGTTCTGTACCTCCACGAATCTAGTAGCACACTGGTTCTTCCGTTTGTTGGTATTAACAAGAAAAGTGGTATTCTGACCAAAGTTCCTCGTCTATTCTGAAATACACAAAGACCAGTAATGTTTTAGAATACTGGTAGGGGTGTGTTAACGAGTATATAGGTGTGGATAAAAATCTCACCTACCACTGTAATGGCCAATCTGTGATGAGGATTATAGTTCAAAATATGGCGTTACACTCCTGTGGAAAACTGGTGTACGTGACCTGCCCAAAAATCAACCAAAATGCAACTTATTGTCATAAATAATGTTAGTTTCTAAATGCAAAAAACACCGCTGTGGATACTGGATAATGTACTTAAAATAAGGTGGTAAATAGAAACAAAACACTTAGAGATCATATTACACAATGTTAAATGCATGACTTTATATGGTTTGATTTGATTTGATTTGAATTGTTATTTATAAAGCGCGCGAATGCCGTGGCGTCTTGGCGCACTCTTCCTGCCTCCACCCACCTGCTTTCCCTCATTTTATCGTTTTCTATTCTATTTTTTTTATCTATCAGTGAGTTCATGACCAGGTGAGACCCTAAGCTAGAGAGTCCCCTCTGGAAACCTAATACGGATGGAAAGTGGCAGGAATTCTTTCACAAGCCAGATGGCCAGGCTACTCTCTCCAATCAGAGTAAGGAGATACTGTTGAAGCTACAATACCATAGTAGTATTCCTTTTTCTTGCAGCTGTGAACTCCCATCCACTACTTATTTATCATGAAGATAAATGGCATGATGATATTTAACATTTTGAAACCTTATAAAGCAAATCAAAGTAGGCATGAGCACTAGAGACAAATGTGATTGAATGTGTGGCAGTTCAGAGCATTTTTCCTCTGGCGTCACCCTGACTGTGCCTATATGAGAAAGCAGCAGGCAGGGTGACCTCCTCACTCCAGGTCGTTTGGGACTTTGCCTCCAGTCTTGAATTTTTCACTTACAAATCCTTGACTTCAGGTGTAAGTCTAATTAGATCAGTGTAAGCAAATATGATTACAACACCTGGAGTGCATTAGGCAGTCACACTCACTTCCAGGACTGAAAACATGGTGACCTTAAGGGAGGTGGTCAGTCCTTGGGTTACGCAAAGCACAGTTCTGGTCGGGGTGACTGCAGTGAATTGACTGGGAAACAGAAGCTGTGAAGTTTCTTGTTCTAGAATTGGTGTAATCGCACAAAGGTTTTGCGGTGAGGTAAGCTGGAAATGAATGCTCACCCAGAAGGAATTAAGAGGGGGATCATAAAGTGATTGAAAATGAAGGATCATTTGTAAGGTATGAATTATTATACTGTATAATAATTGGATAATCACTAATACCAGAGTGTATTAAAGGACCAGCTTTGGATGTTGTACATAGAGCAGCGTTCACCCAAAATGTCACAGTTCACTGAAGAGAATGCCATACTTTCATACTTCGAAACGGGATTCCGTCCAGGAAGAGGCACAGAATCTGTCCTCCTTGCCATTTGGGATGACTTGAAGAACACAGTTGACCACTATGGGGTTGCTGCACTACTTCTCTTGGACCTCTCATCTGCCTTTGATACGGTTGACCATGATACTCTGATACAAAGACTCTACAAAGCTTGCATTGAGGGGACTGCCCTAGACTGGATTGTACCCTACCTTTGCAACAGAACTAATGTCATCCATACCCCAACGTTTTTGTCCAAACCGTACTCCACAAAAGCAGGGGCCCCTTAAGGGTCTATCATCTTGCCCATGCTTTTCAACATCTAAATGAAGTCATTACCGTCACTGATCAATCAATTTCACCTCACGTGCTATAACTATGCAGAGGACACACAAATACTCCTTCAACTTGAATGCCCCAAAGACGTTGGAAACTCGCCAATTTTCAGTTGTCTCAGAGCCTTGGATCAGTGGATGACGTGGAGCCATAAAAAATGTAATGCTTTCAAAACAGAAATACTCACGTGTGGCTGTTGGAAACATTATGACCAACTAGTCCGCTTGGCTTGATGATCTGGGAACACTGCCTAAAGTATCAAAGGAAGTAAGAAACTTCGGAAAGACCATGAACTCCAAGCTATCGATGAATGTCCAAGTGGACAAACTAGCAAGATCAAGCTTAGTTACTATAAAAACTCTGTGCCGAATCTTCCCCCATTCCACACAAGGTCCAAGCTAGCATCCTTCTTGTTCTGTCCAAACTCGATTACGCCATTAGCCTCTACCACGGATCACCTTTAACGACCATGAAAGGACTACAATGGATTTAGAACTCGGCTGCCAGACTACTCCTATATATAAAACCGCAAGACCACATCTCCCCTGCCTTGAAAGACCTGCACTGGTTACTGGTTGCCAGAAGATTCACGTTCAAGATAACCAGGAATAAAATTACAAAACACATTCAACAAAGTAACCTCCGCTCTAGAGTGGCACCTCGTCCCAAAATCCCAAGATACAGGAAAAAAACATGGGTGGCACATCCTTCTCTGTTCAAGCAGCCAAACTATGGAACTATTTACCCCAATATAAGATCCACTGATAACCACCTTATCTTTAGAAAACGACTCAAGAATTGGTTCTTCCCTTGCATATTCCTCTGTATATAAGCATTTATTTGTAATCTAGATATGTACCTATATATGTGTTTTTCTTTGCATAAACGTGTAGAATAATTATGTTTCAATAAAAGAAAATATAGATATTCATTAGTTCTGCAAAACAAATGCACGTATTACTGTTAGTTACAATATTCTATGTTTTTAACATGTATATAAGTGACTGCATGAATAAGTAAACTTTTGATCATAACTACAATTGATTCACTATTGAATTACAATATATATATATATATATATACATACATATATGTGTGCGTATATATATATTCACAGAAAAAAACATAGGTTTCAGGGATGTTATAGTTAGCTGGCCATTTCACTTGTACAAACCTTTGAAATTCCTCCGTTATAGTTAGTTCTGCTAACTATAACTCGCGCTCCCGCAATGCACTGCTGATGATGTCACATATTGCATCATTCATGACATGGTCAGTGACATCACTGATGACATCACTGATGACATCACTGATGACATCTCAAATGACATCACTGATGACATCACTGATGACATCATCCAGTGAATGTAGTTTAGTTTGAAATGTAAATATGTATTATATATATATATATATATATACCAATCTGTATTGAAGATTAAGTGGATATATAACTGTCTGGATGGAGGATTTAGTAGCTGTCTGACTGTCTGTTTAAGTGCGTAATTAAAAGTGTCTCACTTAATACATGGATTAGTAACTAAACTATGTGAATGTGTGCATCATTGTTTCTGTTGTTGTATAACATGCTGCATCAGTCGGTCACTAACTACGTGAGTGTGTATATAAGTTATTGATTAGTTGGGTCAGTATTTGTATGGGACACTGAGTTTGTGTGTGGTTGGATGGGGGGGGTGTAACTCTATGCATAGATGTGTGAATGGTTGATTGACTAGGTGTATAGGTTTAAGAGTGCATGTGGAAACAGTTGTTTGGGTGACTGTATTTATTTGTGTGTTGGTGAGCGAATATATGTTTTAGTTGTACATCTTCAACAAAGTAAAAAAATAAAAGGCATTGTATGTGAGAGTTGGTGTATATAAATAAGTATGTGTAAGAGTCAGTGATTGTGAGAGTAACTATATGAATGAGTGTATAATTGTAATGGTGATAACATATTATCTATGAGTTACTATGTGTTTGAATAAATAAGGTGTTGTTGGATAATTGTGTAAGTGAGTAAATGTAAGTGTGATTAATTTTTTTCATGAGTGAGTAGGATGACTGCATAACTGACTAAGATGACTGCTGATGTGTCAATGTCTATATATGTGTATAAGTGCATTTGATAGTCTTCTATTAATTAGTGACTGCATGTATAAATGATTCTGTTGTTGAATGGGTAGTTGTGTGTGTAGACTTAGGAATCAGTGAGTGGGTATGTAGTAACTGGTATTGGTGTTTTAATGGTTTCAAATATGGTACTCTGTATTTTACAGTGAGTGATGAAACGTTATACTAGTGTATGATGAGGTGTATCAGATTGTCACGTGGATGATGTCATATGAGATGTCATCAGTGATGTCATTGACCATGTCATGAATGATGCAATATATGACATCATCAGCAGTGCATTACGGGCGCGCGAGTTATAGTTAGCAGAACTAACTATAACGGAGGAATTTCTATGGTTTTGTACGAGTGAAATGGCCAGCTAACTATAACACCCCTGAAACCTATGGTTTTTTCTGTAAATTTGTAAGGTTTTTTAAATGCTAATTTCTAACTATGCCGTCTCTGAAACATATGTTTTTTTCAGTGAATTTAAAGCTTTTTTAAATGCTAATTTCTATCTGTAACGTCTCTGAAACCTATGGTTTGTTTCAGTGAATTTCAAAGGTTTTTTTAAATGCAAATTTTTAAGTGTGATAGTAGTTATACCTATTTTTTTGAACTGATTTTCTACAGTTTAACTGTTCATTTATAAATATTTTATTCATTAAATAACATTAGATATTTTTCTGAAAATTGCAAAAAAAAACATTACAATTTTTGGGAGTCGCGCACTCAAAGCGTACACATCACCGTGGGTGCGCGGATTCTAGCCGCTATTTTAGAAAAGTCGTGAAGGATCCGCGTACAGTGTGCGATGGCTGCGTGTTTTTCAGTTACATCATTACATTTAATATTGCGTGATGTGCGCGATTGGTATGCGACCAGTCCGCGACTCCTGCTCACGCGCATTCGCAACAAATGCGCATTACGGTACGAGATGCTTGCGCGGTGGCGGGTCCCGCGTGATGTCATACGTGCTGGGGCGAGCTGGGTGCGCAACTCCCACAAAAAAATGTTATGTTCCAAAATGATATGCATGTGTCTTTAATATACATATTAGGGCAAGAGATTATCTATAAAAATAACAGATTTGTACTTATAATAAACTTATATTATTTTTAAATAAATTTTCGCGAAGTCGGGTGCGTGCATCGTGAGTGCAGAGAACCAGGTCAGCAGAGGTGCTGTAGAGCCAGAGAAACCAGGTCAGCAGAGCCGTTGTAGAACCAGAGAACCAGGTCAGCAGAGCTGATCTAGAGCCTAAGAAGCAGGTCAGCAGAGCTGCTCTAGTACCAGAGACCCAGGTCAGCAAAGCTGCTCTAGAGCCAGAGACCCAGGTCAGCAGAGCTGCTCTAGAGGCCGAGAACCAGGTCAGCAGAGCTGCTGTAGAGCCAGAGAAACCAGGTCAGCAGAGCTGCTTTAGAGGAAGAGAACCAGGTCAGCAGAACTGCTTTACAGCCAGAGAACCAGGTCAGCAGAGCTGCTCTAGAGCCAGAGAACCAGGTCAGCAGAGCTGCTTTAGAGCCATAGAACCAGGTCAGCAGAGCTGCTCTAGAGGCAGAGAACCAGGTCAGCAGAAATGCTTTAGAGCCAGAGACCCAGGTCAGCAGAGCTGCTCTAGATGCCGAGAATCAGGTCAGCAGAGCTGCTGTAGAGCCAGAGAAACCAGGTCAGCAGAGCTGCTCTAGAGCCAGAGAACCAGGTCAGCGGAGGTGCTGTAGAGCCAGAGAAGCCAGGTCAGTAGAGCTGCTTTAGAGCGAGAGAACCAGGTCAGCAGAGCTGCTTTAGATGGAGAGAACCAGGTCAGCAGGTCTGCTTTAGAGCCAAGGGACCAGGTCAGCAGAGCTGCTCTAGAGCCAGAGAACCATGTCAGCAGAACTGCTTTAGAGCCATAGAACTGGGTCAGCAGAGCTGCTTTAGAGCCAGAGAACCAGGTCAGCAGAGCTGTTGTAGAGCCAGAATACCAGATCAGCAGAGCTGCTCTGCAGCCTAAGAACTAGGTCAGCAGAGCTGCTCTAGAGCCAGAGAACCAGGTCAGCAGACCTGCTGTAGAGCCAGAGAAACCAGGTCAGCAGAGCTGCTTTAGAGGGAGAGAACAAGGTCAGCAGAGCTGCTTTAGAGCCAGAGAACTAGGTCAGCAGAGCTGCTTTAGTGGACAGTGACTGACTGACTGACACTGACAGATTGACACTGACTGACACTGATTGACTGACACTGACTGACTATGACTGACACTGATTGACTGACACTGACTGACTGACACTGACTGACTGACAGTGACTGACACTGACACTGATTGACTGACACTCACTGACAGACTGACACTGACAGACTGACAATGACTGACACTGACTGACTGACACTTATTGACAACTCTCTACTACTCACTCTCTACTACTCACTCTCTACTATTCGCTGTCTACTACTCACTCTACTACTCTACTACTCTCTACTACTTACTCTCTACTATTCACTCTCTACTATTCGCTCTCTACTACTCACTCTCTACTACTCTCTACTACGCACTCTCTACTACTCGCTCTCTACTACTCGCTCTCTACTCGCTCTCTAATACTTACTCTCTACTACTCTCTACTACTCACTCTCTACTACACTCTACTACTCACTCTACTCTCTACTACTCACTCTACTACTCACTCTACTACTCACTCTACTACTCACTCTACTACTCTCTCCTACGCTCTACTACTCACTCTACTACTCTCTATTACTCTTTACCACTCACTCTCTACTACTCACTCTACTACTCTCTATTACTCTTTACCACTCACTCTCTACTACTCACTCTCTACTACTCTACTACTCATTCTCTACTACTCACTCTCTACTACTCACTCTCTACTACTCTACACCTCTACCTCTCTACCTCTATCTACACACGCACACATACACGTATATATATGCACATGCATATATATATGTATGTGTATATATATAAACATATATATAATCTGCATATCTATATAAATACAAATATAAATGCATGCATACATATACATATATGAATACATATGCATGTTATGTACATGAAAGTTTGAAAAACACTAATACAAGCAAAGCTAAAAAGCTTTAACATAAACGAGGGCGAGACCTATTGCATTTTCAATGCTTGTTTACTTGGTTCCATCGAGAAGGCATTCAGATGTATCACACATTTGCCATAAATCCTGAATGGTAGTACTCTAGTTGCTCTTTAGATCACTGTAGTAAAGCTACTGCTCACCAGGGAAGTCTGCTGCTGGTATTCAAAGTGCATGTTTCAGTCTGCATGTCAGAATTATTTAATGAAATAGAAGAGGATTTGAGAAGTCAAAATGTGCCCTAATTTTTCTTTCTGCGGCATTAATCATAATTCCTATGGCAAAATGAACCCCCTCATTTTGTTCCTTTGCAGATTAAATGCTTTAAATGTTACCACTTTATTCCAATCAAGATGGCTTCAGGTGTGCCATACTTTTGTAATAAGTAAGACTGTTAGCGCTTTAGTTGTTCTTTAGAACACTCTGGGACATTCTGTCGTTGGGCTATACTTGGGCTACATCTGGGTGATATTTGTGCTACATGTGGGCTCTTTTGTCTCTGGTGGCAATCTTGGGAGACTTATTTGTTATGAAGTTTCCTAATTTCCTCATTTACTACAGTCTCCTCAGTAGGAATACTTTCAGTTTTTTACTTTGATTCCATCAAGAAGGCATGCAGATGTGTCACACATTTGCTATAAATTCAGAATGTGAGCACTCTAGTTGCTCATTAGATCACTGTAGTAAAGCTACTGCTCACCAGGGAAGTCTTCTGCTGGTATTCAAAGTGCATGTTTCAGTCTGCATGTCAGAATTTATTAATGAAATAGAAGAGGATTTGAGAAGTCACTCAAAATGTGCCCTAATTTTTCTTTCTGCAGCACTAATCATACTTTCTATGGCAAAATGAACCCCCTCATTTTGTTCCTTTTTAAATTAAATGTTTTAAGAGTTACCACTTTATTCCACTCAAGATGGCTTCAGGTGTGCCATACGTTTGTCATAAGTAGGACTGTTAGCGCTCTAGTTGTTCTTTAGAACACTCTGGGAAGCTGCAGTAGAACACAAAGGAATCAACTGACAGTCTCTGCCCTTGTTGGATGTACATGTTTTACTGAGAATGTCAGACTTCATTCTCACATGACTGAGGAAGATAATGTGAATTTACAGAAAATATGCTCTCAGGTTAGCTTATAGATCACCTTCCAAACCTCTGTGGGAACAGCATGACAAAATATTTTTCTCTCAAACATGATTCATGATATCCCAGCAGAAGGCTTTTTCACATGGTAAAATCACCTTAGAACACACCAGAATTCCGAAAATGAGTATGATACCATTAACAAATGATTTATAATGTAACTTAAAGCCTTAAAACCTTCTATTAACTGCAATGCTTTTTAATTAGGTGCTATCATGTATATTGGTCCCAAGATGGCTGCCAACACTTCTTGGATGAAGTGCTGACAGCCAATCAGATCTCACGATGAGATGTGTGGTTAGGATCCGCCCAGATATATATGTGATTTTGATTTTCTCAGGAACTGCTGAACAGATTGACACCATTTAAGCAAGAGGCACTAGTCTGAACTGCGGACTACCTCTTTGCCAAATTTGGTGTAATTCCGTTCAGCAGCTCGGGCTGTAGCTGCGGCTAAAGGTCCTATGGGAAATTGCATGGGGAAAACATGTTTTGGGACCCCCCTTTTTTCTCGGCCCCCGCTACATGAATCATCCCGAGACTTTCAGGATAGGAGCGGACCGGAACTGGACAAAAGTTTTGAAAATTTCACGAAGATTCGTCAATCGGCGCTAAAGTTATTGAGAATAGAATGTTGCGGATTTCCTATGGAAAATAGGTCCTAACTATAACTACCTACTGGCGACCGCCAGTAGGTAATATATATGTATATATATTTACATATATATATATATATATATATATATATATATATATATATATATATATATATATACATATTAATCAAATTAATTGTAAGTAAAACAACACTTGAGAGCCGGAGTTTAATGCATCTTTAATCTAAATCTACTTGCTTCCTTTATGCATCTATATAACTTCCATGTACTTATGGAGCTATATATTTATTACTTTTCTTCGATTTCAGTATATCCAATGCACTACCCTATTTCTCACCCAATACCTCTCTCAATATATCCTCTACCGCCGCTCTCTCATTCATCACAAACCCCATACCACTACTATGATCAAAATAACCCTTTCTAGACTCTTCCCAACTCTAACCCTCCTTGCATTAGCTCATACCTCTTTTACTATTCTGATCCCCAAAACAAGCCTTTATAAACCTCTGCCTCTCCCCCTCCACACCCTTTACCCACCCTAAGCCTCCTCCTACTGCTATGACCTCCAAAATAAAAAAAATCTAAATCCTTCCCTCTTCTATCCCTCCACTATCCTTTTCAATCCAAATAACAGACTAACATGTCGACCTCACAAATTAATTTCATATTTCATATTTCAATATATATATCGTTCCTATGTTTACTATTATTGCTGTTGTTTTTTTCACTCCCTGCATTTCCACACACCTCCCTGTTCATCCTCCTCTCTGCTTAACAAAGTCTTCCCCACTCTTCACCCACGGTGAATCACCACTGCCTACTCGAACTCTGAATTTAACATCACTCTAACCCTCCTGCATACCTCCTCTCAACCCTTACTCCAACCCACTGCCCCCCCCATCTCACCAGCTCCTAACACCAGCCTGGGCACCTACCTCTGCCTCTCTCCGCTCTATATTGGCAACCTTCCTAATCCTAATCTCCCCCGTACAACCCTACCTTGCCCCTAAATCTATCATTCACCCCTCCAACCCCGCCAATCCGCGTCTCTCCTACCCACCCCTCCTGATTTGCTGCCGTGACACCCAAAACTAACCCATCCCTCCTTCCCACTCCCTCTCCCTCCGCGCTCTTACCTTAAACCTCCTTCTTCTAAACTTCTCCCCCCTCTCTTTGTCTACTCCCTTATTCTCCCCCAGCCAAACCTCACCACCATGTCCCTCCTCAATTCCATCCACACACCACACCCCCCTCATGCCCCAACCGACAAACACTCCGCCCTCACCAAACATGGACCCAACTCTTGGACCATTCCATATCCTCCCAACCTTTCGAAAAATGCCAAAAAGAATCTTGAACATACATTTCTAATCTGACATCCTGAAACTCTAATTGAAGACAACTAGGACAGCCCCATGTCCCCCATTAAAATGAACTATATTTTTTACACCAAACGCATCTACAAATGGAAGAGCACCTTTTTACACAACCTCCCAGTATCCTAGCGCAATTAAAATCCCCCACGGCTACAAACTTGCCACTTCTCCTACCTCGTTTTTCCCTGGTGAAATAACCATTTCCATCTACAAAACTGAAAACATCCTGATCCAAGCTTCAGAACAACACCTCACAATTTTCGAACTCCTCTTCAGCACTCTTTCTAACCAGCTGTCCCTATCTACTCCTCCCCCAACACCCTCTCAGTCCCAAAACCCCTCCGAGCACCCCACAGCCGCCACAACCCCTAACCCTCTCCCTAATGACAGTCCCCCTACAACAGCTCCTACCCTGGCACCCTCACTGGAACTCTCTCCTGCCACAATCCTATCCCCTCTCCCCACACCAGCTCCCTCCCCACCCACTCCCAAATCTCCTCCGCCTCCCAGAGACAAACTCCACTCCCCCATGACACTCCTTCCTGTAATGACACATCCCTCTCCTTAACTCCTAGTCTACCCACCTCTCTGGAACCATCCACCCCCTACTCCTCTAATACACTCCTCCAAATTCCCATGTCCCCTAATGACCGTCCACCTCCAACACCCTATCACCTTCCTAGTACCCCTCCTCCCCTTCTAAACCGTCCCATAATGACCGTAACCCCTCATGTCCTTGCCCCTTCCTCCACAAACTACACTTCTCTGTCACCCTCACTTGAACTCTGCCCTACCACAATCCGATCCCCTCTCCCCACACCTGCAACCTCCCCCACCCACTCCCAACTCTCCTCCGCCTCCAAGAGACAAACTACACACCCCCATGACACTCCTACCCGTAATGACACATCCGTCTCCTTAACTCCTAGTCTACCCACCTCTCTGGAACCATCCACCCCCTACTCCTCTAACACACTCCTCCAAATTCCCATGTCCTCAAATGACCATCCACCTCCAACACCCTATCACCTCCCTAGTACCCCTCCTCCCCTTCTAAACTGTCCCTTAACGACCATTACCCCTCATGTCCTTGCCCCTTCCCCCACAAACTACACTTCCACCCACTACCCCGTTACCACATCCCCTCTCACACCTCACATTCTCCCCTCACCTCTCCCCCCTTTCCCCTCACTCCCCTCTAGGCCATCACACATCACACCCATCCCTCCCTCACAATACCGGGCCACACCACCCTCCCCTCCCCTGGCCTCCCCCACTCCGCATTCAAACACAGATCTACCCACATTTACCCCCTGACGAACCGCTCACCCCAAGCTGTCAACCTTCTCTCCCTAGCCACTCCATCCCTAACTCCTCCTCCATTCCAACCACTTCCACTTCCCTCCTATCCAACCTCTGCCAGACACTTCGTAACTTGGACTACAATTTCTCTACCCTAGCTACTGAACTTACCCTACTCAGAAAAGATTTCAATCGGTTCAAATCCTACAAACCCATAGCCCGCCCCTCTTGGCCATCTGCCCCATATGCTAGCCTTCGAAAACACTCATATCCCAAACATTGGTTAACAACGCCTCTCCTCACCCACTCTCACAGACCCTTTCGAACCTTGAATACCTACTCCGCCCCTGATCTCTCTGTCCTCTGCAACACCTACCTTAACAATCCCCCACCTAAAGATCTTTCCCCCTCTCACTCCAATATCCCTGTTATCCTGGGGACCAGCAGAATCCCTGAGTCTCCTAGCTCCCCCTGACCCCCCTCAACTCACCAGCATTCAATTATTCCCTGCCCCTATCACCAACCCCAAGCCCCATACCTGCATGCTCGTGAACTGCCGTTCGGCTGTCCGGCATGCGACCAAAATCTCAGAAACCATTCTTAACGAAGGTACCAACATCGCCTTCCTCACTGAAACCTGGCTCAAAGACCACTCTACACCCATCATTGACCTTCTGGCCCCCCCTGGCTACTCTATTCTCAGAAGAGACAGACCTTAGGGGGTGGTTTAGCAATCATTTTTAAAGAAGAACTACAGCTCTCCCCAATTAATAGCACTGACTACACAACCTTCGAATACTTAGGAGCCGAACTTAAAATGAAAAGCTCCCCCCATACGACTACATAACATCTACCACCCTCCTGTTGAACCCCTTCCCTTTGCCGAAGAACTATCTGACCTTCTAACTAAATCTCTACTTTTGAGTTCCAAAAACCTCTTCCTAGGAGATCTTAACCTCCACTGGAAAGAACCTGATGACCCTGCAATCAACCTTCTCAATAACCTCCTTGAGATTAGCGACCTCAAGCAACTTTGCCACTCCCCTACCCACACCAAAGGAGCTATTCTAGACACCATCATCTCCAACTCTGATCTTACATCCTTATCCAACATTATCCCTATCGACTGGTCTGACCACCATCTCATTCTGTTCACAATCTCTCCTCCAGCCCCACCCGACCCTATAAAAATCAATAAAACTACAATTGTGACCAGAAATCTTAAGCAAATCCCCCCCGGCGCACTGGACTCCAATCCCAACTTAGTCTCACCCCCCCTTCTTCAAATGCAAATGAACTCACTGAGCACTTTAACAAAACAGTCTGAGGTTTTAGACCAACTTGCCCATCTGAAAACTAAAACATTAAAAAATGCCCCCTCTAAATCATGGTTCACCCTAGACCTTAATTAAGAAAGACGCTCACTGAGACTGGCGGAAAGAATATGGAGACAACACCCTTCCCCATCCCATCTCGCTCTCCTCAGAATTGCGAGATCCTCTTACAAAAAACACATCTTTTCCGAAAAAGCGTCATTCTTTCGTCTACAACTCTCTCGTGCCAAAAACAGACCTAGAGAACTGTTCAACATTAGAAATCAAACCTCCCATGCATCCCTTAACCCGGTGGCCTCCACTAAAAAATGAAATTGCCAACTTTTTCAGTGAATAAATCACAAAAATTGGCCATGCTTTCCTCTATACTCAACCCTTGCTCACACCTCAACTACCCCTGGATACCACACCTCATCCACCCCTCCCCTGGAACACACCCCTGACTCCCTCACTCCCCCTCCCATCATATACCCCTCCCCACTACCCTACCGCTTAAAAATAACGCCTCATGGCATAATTTCCATTCCGTCTCTGAACAGGAAGTCTTTAACATCCTAGCCAAACTCAAACCTTCCTCCCACACCAAAGACCCTCTCCCTTCCGCACTTGTCCAAGATCTCAAACACGTCATTGTCCCCCACTGGACCAACATCATTAATGCCTCCCTCTCAACAGGGAGTGTTCCCATCTCCCTTCAACTCGGACAAATCACTCCCATCCTCAAAAATCCCAAGGCTGACCCCAATGACCCTAACAATCTCTGCCCTATCTCCAACCTCCCCCTCCTCTCCAAAGCCCACAAAAAGTGCGCCCTACTCCAACTGGACAAACACATTGACACGTACAACCTTCTAGACCATCTTCAATCTGGCTTCCGCAAAGATTGCAGCACTGAAACCGCACTGCTCAACATAGTCGATGATATTCACTTAGCCCTGGACAAGGGTGAGACCTACCTACTCATCCGTCTTGACCTCTCCGTGGCATTCGACACAGTTTACCACCCAACCTTATGCAATACACTCAAAAATCGCTTCGGCCTCAATGGCACTGTCCTTAACTGGTTCACCTCCTACTTCCAACATAGAACCCAACAAATTAAAATTCAAAACTGCCTCTCTAGCCCAACTTCTGTCTCCTTAGGTGTCCCTCAAGGATCCATCCTCTCTCCTGCCTTTTTCAATCTCTTTGTGGAACCCCTTACCCATATACTTAAACAAGCTCTAATCAACTATCCCCTGTACGCTGACGACACCCAACTGTACTATACAATAAAATCCCATGCTGATATCCTGCACCTTAACACTGCACTAACCAAGATCCAAACCTGGTTCCACAACAACCATCTTAAACTCAACCCTAACAAAACTGAGATCATCCTCTTCTCTCCCAAAAACAACCCTCTCCCCATTCAAACATGGATCGCTGACCTTAACGCGCTAAACTGCTCTCTCTCCCTCGCCGAATCTGTTAAATCACTCGGCATCACCGTCAACAATAAACTCACACTAAATTCCCATGTAAAGAACTCAGCAAAAAGTGCACTCTTCACACTCCGGCCTCTCAAAAAAATCAAACCTTTTATTCCAGCTGAAGACTTCAAATTAATTATCCAGTCTCTTGTCCTATCCAAAATCGACTACGAAAATGCCCTTCTCTCTGGTACTCCCAAAATCCACCTTGCCCCCATCAAATCTGTCCTCAACCTCGCTGCCAGACTAACAACAAACTGTAAACTTTTGACCACATCTCCCCTGCCCTCAAGACCCTCAAATGGCTCCCCATCGAAGGCAGATCCTCCTATAAAATTGCCTGTATTACTCACAAAGCCCTTTATCAGAATACTCCAACCTACCTTACAACTAAACTTTAAAAAGTTGGCTGTGCCCGAACACTGAGAAGCACCAACACTCTTCTTCTCATACCCCCACTACTCAAAAAAACCCTCCTATTCCAGCTTCAAAAGAGACACTAAATTATGTGTAAATTAAATCTCTGATCTCCTTTCTGACTCTTTCCTCCTCCTTCCTTAGGCAACTCCGCCTACCCCCCACACTCACCACCTCCCTCCTGACACCCTCCTCACCTCCATCCCCCTCATTATACCCCCCCCCACTCCCTACTATGTCCACTGAGTCCACCTTGGCATACTGTAAAAATTACTATTTATAAGAACATTCTGGTTCTTTCAATTTGTTTTCTGTTTATCCTATATGTACTTCCGCTCACTATGTACCCTAAATTGTTCCCTTTATTTTGTTCGACCACATGTATAGCTTGTTTTGTTCAAATGCTATGATTGTTTTTCTTGTGTATTTCCATTGCTGATGTAAAGCGCTCTGATACCCTCGGGTGGAGCTAGCGCTATATAAAACCTTCAAAAATACTAATTCACCACTAATCCTCTACGGGTTTAGGAGTAGTGTGCTACTCGCCAAAAAAGAGCTTCAACACCTCATTAGGGGTAGAAAACGCTATATAAATGCAAACCATTTTCCCTCTTCTATCCATCTGCTATCCTTCTCAATCCAAATAACTGACTAACATACCCACCACTCAAAATACTTTCTTATTTCATTATACTAATTCACCACTAATCCTTTATGCGTTCCTGACTATTGTTTTTCTTGCTGAAAAAAAACGCTTCAACACCCCATCATGGGTAGCAAGCGCCATGTCAATGCAAACCTTTTGCCTTCTTATATCCCTCTGCTATCCTTCTCAATCCAAATAATTGACTAACATATCCACTACTCAAATTACTTTCATATTTCACTATACTAATTCACCACTAATCCTTTATGGGTTCCAGAGTAGCGTTCTACTCGCCGAAAAAGCGCTTCAACACCCCATCAGGTGAAGCACGTGTTATATAAATGCAAACCTTTTCCTTCTTCCATCACTCCACTATCCTTCTGAATCCGAATAACTGACTAACATCACATACCCACCACTCAAATTACTTTTATAATTCACTGTACTAATTCACCACTAATCCTGGATGAGTTCCGGAGTAGCATTCCGAAAAAGCGTTTTTATTCCTCATCAGGGGTAGTAAGCACTATATTAATGCAATTTCAACACAATTACAATGAGGTAATTCCAATGTATCCTATGGGAGAAGTAGGCCTTGCAGTAGGAAAAAACAAACGTAAGTGTTTTTCACTACCATAACATGTAAAACTTGAAAGTAGATTTCCTACTTTTAAAATGCATTGCACCCTGCCCTCTAGGCTGTCCAGGGCTTACCCTAGGCGTGACTTATATGTATTAGAAGGTAAGGTTTGGGCCTGGCAAGAGTTTTACATTTCTAGGTCAAAATGGCAGTTTAAAACTGTACACACACACCGACATCAATGGCAGGCCCTGGCAACAGGGAGTGCCACTTTACTGGGAACTTGCGAGTAAATTAAATATGCCAATTGGTCATAAGCCAATTCAACATGTTTTAAGGAGAGAGCACAAGCACTTTCGCACTGTTTGGCCATGGTAAAGTGTGCAAAGTCCTAAGGCCAGCAAATATGAAGTAAGCAAAACAGGAGGTGTGAAGGCAAAATGCTAGAGGGAAAACCACGCCAAGGATGCCAGGTCTAACAATAGCTAAGCACACTGCTAGGGAAGCCTACTTCACATATCATAGCAATTGTTACCACATTGCATTCTGGAAAATGCAGTCCATGATCATTTCGGTAACCCACAACCAGGGCTGGACTGGCCATAGCGGGCACCGGGCATTTCCCCGAATGGCCGCTGGGGTTGGGGGCTGGTTTTGGGCCCCTGGGGGGCGATTTCGTTACAGGGCCGTTTTTGCAGCATAGCTGCAATATCGGCCGCTGTAACGAAATCGGCAGAAACCGGCCGCGGCAAAGAGCTTGGCCTCACCCCCAACCCCCCGGGTCCTGCCGAGCACTTTGCCAGGGTTCCCTGTCATACCCTGCCCACATCTAAGGAAATGTTCCCTATCAATTGCTGCAGCTTGTGCGGGTGTTTCTGTGCATTCCTTGGCATGTGTTTCTGGATAATTGGCTGGAAATAGCAGGCCTCTCTAGGGATGCTCAAAATGCTACTTGAATGTCTTTAGGCCAGTATCACTCCAACGCGTGCAGGTGAATCCCAAACCTTAATCGCTCAGAAGGACACTTTATTAATTGAGCTTTGCGGAAATTATCATGAACTTCATTTACCAGAATGCAATGGGGATTTTTTACTGAGTCGCCAGGTGAGCTCTCCCTGCCTGTGCAATTAAAGCTCCTCGTGGAATTGTGTGTCAGTTAAAACAGTTACGTTTGTATTTTTTTTTTATGAACTAAACTTTAACAATAAGTCAAGTGATGAACAAACCTTACTTTTGGATAAAGTTATCAAATGTAAAAATGCCATTGGTATTTTAAAGCGTCAGAACAATCATTGTAAACAATAATATGAGAATCAGTGTAGCTGCAGTGCTGGGTTTGAGAGGCACGAGACGTAGCATATAAATAACAGTGCTCAGGAAGGAAAAGCGTGAAAATGAACACAAAGCGATACAACCAAAGCAATCCAGTATTATACATACATTTTAGAAAAATAAATGCAATATTTTGTATTTTTGTATTTTTTTTTTTTACATCTTGGCACCGCCCAAAAACCTGAGGAGCGCCAGGTTAGGTGGGATGGGTTTGTGCTTCCTTTATCTGTTAGTGGGGTTTTATTTGTTGACTGAGTGATAATCCGACTGATAGATGGTTTTCCGAGGCAGCCTGTGACAGTTTAACCGAGGTTTGCAGCCTATACCACGCATCAGCTCCATGGGAGGAACTTTGATGTGCTGCTGCTCATTCACCACTGTTTGTTGCTGCGCGGACTATTTACTCTTGTTCTGCATGTGTGTGTTTTAAGCGGCCGGTGGTAAAATGACGCCTGGTGAAGGTTTCCACTGCTGACGCTGGGAGAGAACCCCTCAAAGCTGCGTTTTGTTGGTTGACTGTGCTAAGGGCAAAAAGTTAATTACCAGCGATAGCCATGCACTGTAGCACAACAAACACGGGGGCCATAAACTGTAGGGTCACTTGAAGTCCGCTCAAAGAGAGGTACCCCTCTGTTATTGCTTTGCTCACCTGATTTTCAAGGCTGCTGGACGGTCTTTCTGTTTAAAAGGCTCACTAGATTAGCTTTGCACTTATCTCTCAAGGAATTAATGGCCAGATGTACTAATAGCTCGTTGCAAAGTAGTGGCCTCAATCTGCGACCAGTATTTTTGCAACCACTAAAGATTTGTAAGAACCGACCTATATACTAATAGGTTGGCTCTTAAAAATCTAAATTGCCGTGGTTTGGAATCCAACCTACCACACATTTATTCATGAGGTAGGTTTCAAATTGAGATTCACTACCCTTGGAGTCCAACACAGGGTGGTGGCCTTCTGGGGTTGGCAGACCATCATGACCGTGATTCCTTTGTAATAAAAAGAAACTTTTATTTTAAATGGAGACTGTTTTTAATTTTTAAAGGAAACGGAACTGTGTTTAAAAAGAATAGTTTACTTTCTTTTAGTTTGTTTAAGAGGCAGCAGTGGTCATCTTAAGCAAACTTTTTTTTTCTACATTGACAAAGGATAAGGGGCCCCATAGGGACTCCATCCCTTTTGTGAATGGGCTACCATCGCCGCCTTTGAGGTGTCGGCAAAATATAAATGTTTTGCGATAATCCTGTCGCAAAACATTGAGACATTATAGACCCTTGCAGTGTTTGAAAGGGACACCTACAACAACAACAACACGCCCCTTCCAGATACTGAATTGGTTTGAATTCACAATCCCATTTTAGGAGTCGGAAAAGCTTTTCTGACTCTTAAAATGGGATTAGAACATAAAAAAAGCATTTTAATGGTCACAAATGCAGAAAAACTGTTTTTGCGACCATTACAATGCTTAGTAAATCTGTTGATACATTCCTCTTTTAAAATGGGCATTCTGCAGCCAAAGAGACTCTTTAGGTTTTCATTGTGAGTTACTTCCAATGCTGTTCACTGTCAGGGACAGCACCACTTACCTTAATACTCTCTATAAAGTTGTTAATGAAGCTTTTGCCTGCTTTCTGTGATCCTGCCCCTTATCATGTAGACAGCAAGAGATTATGGGCCTGATTTGCAGTTTGGCAGACAGGTTACTCCCTCACAAACTTGATGGATATTCAGTTCACCATATTAAAAGTCCATTATATCTGTGATAAAGTAAAGCTTCTGCCCAACTATAACTCTGGCCCTTAGACCATGGCAGCAGAGGGATGCAGCCGAATTTTCAGAATGTTCCTTTGCTTGCTTCAAAACTCACTGTTGATCTAGCTAAAAAGAATGAAGCTTTTCCGCCAAGTCTGGGCAATGGTTAGCATCATATTTTTTAGTGAAAATTAAACAAAACAGGAATGTGTTCAATTATACAAAAACAAGAAAGCACGACATTTCCAAAGCTTAAGCAGCTTATAACGAATTAATGTAAGTAGAAGTGAAGAAAGACTCTTGTTTGGAAGCCAACAACATCCTTTGAAAAAACACACAGAAACAATGCTTAGTACCAAATATCAACAAGGTTGTAATGTTGCCATTCCTTGATCAGAATCTTTCTAGAACATTCAGTAGCCGTAAATTTAGACCTTTTAAATTCTGATGTGTCAGTCTAATGTGTATCCTCCTTTCTGACCAACTAGATAACTATAGTGCCTTTCCTGAGGGACTTTCTAATGGTCAAAGGCCTCCATATGAACTTTGATGGAGAAAACGCGCTAACGCAGGACTAAATACCACCGTCACCCTGCTATGCAAACCAGAGGTATTTGCCTTTGATTACAAGGGTCTGCTGGGGCATGCAGGAGCAGCAGCAAACAGCAGCACTGCCCTACATCTGTTCCCCTTGTGTCATTGCAAAGCTGACTGACAGGAATGGTGTCTGGCACAGGCACCCAGGCCAATAGGAATCTCCGAGAGTTCCTTGCTACAGCTGTGCTTTTCTGTGGAATCAACATGGGCTAGGGACCTTATGCTGTGTGATGAGCGCACAGCTACTGACAAAGAAGGAAGCTAAGGGATTTCCTTGCCACTACCATATGCATTTGTGGTACAAAAGGGGAATCTCCTGAAGTACCAGCAGACACGCAAAGTCACCAAGCAGACCCCCGGGATCCCCCTTTTTAGGTCTCGCCTGACCCAGCGCATGCGCTGGTCTGGCGAGACTTATTGAGAGGGCTCCAAAAAGTGCTACCAGGCCAGCCTAGAGCTACAGTGCATGTGCACGGGCGCGTGCGCCGCGCTTTACCGCGATTACTTTCACTTTCGCGGCCGCTTGGCATAGCCAATAGGTCTCGCTTTTGGGACCTTATAAGTATTTAGTTATGCAACTGTTGCATGGCTAAATACTTATAAGGTCCCAAAGGTGAGACCTATTGGCTATGCCAGTGCTTGTTTTCCCTGTCTGTGTGCATGCCATGGACTGTAATCATTGAAACTATGAGCACGACTCCATTTGAAGGCTTGAGGATTCCCTGCCTACTGCAAATATGCAGAAGCATGGTGAGGGAGTCCTCGGAGACTTCTATAAAGACAAGGCGAAGAAGGAAGAGGATAACCACAAGCTACACGCTGGCTGGCCACATCACCAATTTATTACCATACTTTCACACCACTAGACCATATAAAAAGCTGGCAGTGAAGACTGCCACCTGATCCTAACATAGCTAGGGTTTAGCGGGCCACTGGCCGAAGTTGATATAGTACCTTCGGATGACGTTATGCCTAGCTATGACAATACCTTGAAACTGGCAACCATAATGTGGGCAGCAATCTTTCTGTTATGTACCTACCCAAATAATAGTCAATAAGAAACAGATACCACCATATGAAGACAATACAGGAAAAGTGGTAATCACTGCCAGTCCAGAAGAAAATTCAATGTTATAATGTCATTGAATTACTCACACAACAGCAATGCATTGATACATTTCTATCAGAATGCATGCTTTTCACAGGTTCTTAAATGTTGGACATACTTTTCCTTAAACTTCCAGCCTGTTAACATCACTGGCATAATCACTTTTTTAGAGAGAAAAAAGTATAGATTTTCAGAACATAGAAAAAACATATAATCGGAAGCTCTGCAATGGATACAGCAGGCCACCATTTGCTAATATTCGCCCTGAAAATGCGATATAATTTGAAACAAAATGAGGAAGGGAGTGGGATAAATAGATGAATAAAATGTGAATAGGAACATTGATATCCAGCAATTGTAGACGTCATGTACACACCATGATATAACTATTGACTCTATAAAACCTTTCTTAAAAGGCTAATGGAATCGACTGAGTAATGCAAAAGCTACATTTTGTTTTCCAGATCTTATGGATAGTAATACAAATTATTACAATGCCAATATCAATTACTTGACTTTATATAGCATTTTAGTATTGTTCGAATATTCTTTTTGCTTTGGTTATGGCTTAGACGGTCTACGTTATGACTGAATTAATGGAGAAATGTGTATTGGGTTCTTTGTAGTTTTAAGAATAAATCATATAATAAACTTAATGTTGTCACACAGGTCCTCATAATGAGTGGTCCGGAGCGGTAATACCAGTTGAAACGTCTCTAGGCTATTCACATTTTCCAACCATCGCTCTGCCCAAAATTACAAGGTCTGCAAATACCATGTCTAGTAATGTTGGGCCTGGAGGCTCTGGCCCAGGAGCTTTAGATAGTGTTGTAGGGACTGTTGGCAGCTGCATTGCTCTAGTCCTGCGCACCCTCCTTGTGCACAATGGGGAGAGCCAAGAACACTACCTCTGGCCATATTCAACCATGCACTGACTCCATGACAACCTGTCAAATGCCACCCACCCCCATCCTGCCACACCCACCGGCTCTCCCACTGTCATCTTCTGCCTGCTCTCAGTAGGGGGAAAATATGAGTGGATTTATCCCTGAGTAAAGGGTAAAAACATCGAAAAAGAACCCGCTATTCTCAAGTCCCTTTGGTTATTCACCGTATTGGGGCCATCGCTTGTAATTGCTGAATTGCTATGTAGGGACATCAGCTAGAATCAGAGATTCTGCCCATCCTGCATCTCTGCACCAAAATCTGGAAATTCATCATAAAAGCTGCTATTCAGTATAGGGCAATTGTTTAGCATGTGCAGATGTTCACCAATAGAACACTTGCACATGCATTAATTTATTTCTGACTTTTTAATGAAGTTCAATATATTTTAAGGATACTTTTTGTGTTGGTCTGAAAGTCAAATACAAGTACAGTGTTTTTAGGATAACATTTGCTACCAACACACACATAGAAACATTTGTGTTGAAGTCCTGTTTTTATAACATTTGTATGTTGTTTACAGTCATATAATTTGGTGATACAATGCTTTTGTCCAGTTGATAACAATTGGTGACTCTGAATAGGATCAGGCTAAAAAAAATGGTATCAATGTAAATCCGGTGAAATTTGACATTTTTTTAAATTCATCTACAGAGCAAAAAGAAAGCCAATAACCAAAACTACCAGAAGAGAGGCTGCATCAAAAGGTAATTTCACAGCAGTTTATGTGTTTTTTAATCAATTGTAGGCAGCTTTGAATTCTTTGGAAATTTCAGATTCTCACCCACCATGTGAACCATATTCCTCTGAAAAACATATTCTGCTGATATTTTTCTGTAATGAAAAATTTGTTGTGACAAAAGAAAGCCAAAAACCAGGTCTGACTATGAGTAAGAAAAAGGTAAAGTACTTAGATAAACCTTTTAGGGCCAGGTGGGGCATGGCCCAAACCAGTAACTAACTGCAGTACAATGAGCATGGCCTCTTTGTGATTCTTGTTTCTGAGTTCTCCAAGAACTAAGGGTATCATGTACAAATCTGTTTTGGAGAACGCAAACAGCCCAGTTGGCAGAATCGGGCTATTTGAGACTGCAATAAGCATTCTGAAATGTACAAAAACCCAACTGTGACTTGGTAACGTGTTACTGAATTGCAATTTGGTTTTGCGATTTAGTATTTGGGAGAAGTCTGTTTAGGGCGTCCCTTCCAAATACCGAATGGCAGTGGTGTGTATTAATATTTTGCGATAGAATTACGGTTGCAAAACATTCATTTTTTTTACCAACTACTGAAAGGTAGTGGTAACCATATGTAAGTTGGAAGGGGTCCCCATAGGATACTTCCCCCTTTGAGGATGTTTAACAAAATATTTTTAAGAACAGGCAATGGTTCCAGGGATCACTGCCTACTCTTAAAAAATTTAAATTAAATGTTTCCTTTTCTGTTTTTGAAACGCTTCATGTTTTATTTAACCCCTTCCATGCTCATGACGGAAGGGTTCCGTCATGAGCATCGGTTGAGCTGTGCTCATGACGGAACCGTTCCGTCATGGCCCCGCCCGCGCTCGAACCCTTCAGCACCGCGGAGGAATCCGCACAGCGCTGAAGGGGTTAAGGAAAACTGGATACATATAAATAAAAAAATTGCTTTACTAAAAAGCAGTCACAGACATGGTGGTCTTCTGACCCCAGCAGGCCACCATCCCTGTGATGACTATCATTCCTAATAGGTGAAAACTGCGGCCTATCTCATTATTATTCATGAGGTAAGCTGATTTGCAACACTAGACATTGCTAATTAAAAGTTAATTAAGGTTTCTTAGATTAGGATTTGCAATTTCCTAATTAGATTCAGTACGAATCACAATTTGGAAATTGAAATTCATCATTCTTTTACATCTGGTATGAAGGATCTTATTTAGAGTTTGGCGGATTCCATACGGGTGGTGGATATCCCATTCCTATATTAAAGAGCATTATAACCTATAGCACTTGAATTACAATGGACGGGATGTCCGCTGTGTTTCTGATGGAGAATCCCATCTGGCAAACTCTAAATAAGAGTCTAAATTACTTTCGAATGGAAAGGAGGGCCAGCTATTACCCAGCCAATTCTTAGTGTGTGGTTCAATCTCCATTCTCTGTATGTTGTTCTACCGCCAGGTTACGATGGAGGAATCCTCAGCTTCGATCTCCCAGAGCAGAGCTTAACTGAACATACTTTGTGTCTGATTCTTCTGAAGGAAGACACTTTTGTAAAAAGAAGTCAGGGGGCAAAGTCAGTGATGACAGCGAACCAAGGTACTATGTGAACAGGCTTTCCTTTATAGGTTTCTCATGATACGTTTTCTAGAGCCTTCTAGAACAACAGAATTCGATATTCGGGCTCTCTGGCACTAAGGACTCAGTCAGTGTGCCAGCCTGAACTAGAGCTGGATTGCAGCCAATACACAACCCACTGAGCAATATTCGCTTAGGATATATTTCTGGTGACGATCAGTTCCACGAGACAAGACAGGTACACTTTAGTGGAAACCCAAATCCTTTTTTTCATGAATGAAGCTCCCACTTTTATGAACAAAAGAGTGGTAGACAAACACTTGAAATCTTTTTTTTTTTAAAGCTGCTCATTTGTATTCTCCTAGCATTTTTATTTGTCTCATTCATGTGAGTTCAGTCAGTTAAAATAAATAACACGTTACGGGCAGGGCGCCCATGTGAGGTAACCTCTAGGCAGTGGGACACTTTCTCAGCCAAGGGTCATGTGTACTCAGGCACTTGATTCTAAGCTCTGGTTAGTTTTGTTTTAAGCTTTTTTTGACGTGCACGGTTTTATTACACAGATTAAGAGTTCCAATATTCAACAGGGCTTTTGGGAAGTGAGCTTAGCATGGGCTGTAGAGTTGAACGCTGACGTTGTTGACTCCAGCAATTAACCATGTATTGTGCCATTCTGTTTGCCTGCGATGCAACTCCATGCCTGGAAGCAATGTTGTAGAGCGGGAAAGACATGGAGTTCTTTACTGCCGGACCAAATAGCAAATACATCAGGGCTAATCATAATAATAAAAAATAAAACACAAGTTGCTAAAGCTGACAAAGGTTTTTATATAGGCACTGACTGTTTCTAATATTCTGAAGGAACATGTAGTGGGATCAACACATTTTTAATAGGGTTCGAATGTTAACTCATGTTACTACATGTTAAATAATTCAATTATTGGTGGGATATGGATTAGAGCTAAAATATTAATTATTCAAAAGCAAAAAGTATTTTGGGGTACTTAGGCAAAACACCGATTGAATCCTTTCAATATTGCACATATACTATATTTTGAGCCCTGTATAAACATTGCAAGGCATTGCTTCTAGAAAATTGGAAAGCACCAAGTTCTTGTTTCAACAATAGTTCTTTAGATTGCACGCAAACAAAACATCTGTTTCTCTAGACTAGTGGTCTGATTGAGAGTGGGGTGGTATCCGAAGGTCCCCAGAATTCTGGATGAAGAGCTAAACCCAGAGTAGAACCCAGCAATCGAAGAACCCTTTTGTTCCCTCCCAATCTTAATGAGGCCCCTAGTTTAAAGAAACAGATTTTTGTGTATGAAATCTGAACAACCATAGTTGATATTTTGTAGTAAATTCAGCTGGCAACTTTCAAAGAATAGTATCACTATGGAGTCATTCTTTGATTTAGCTAATCGTATTTTGGTTGAGCACAGTCTTGAACCATCATCAACTTGCTGACTCACAGTTCTGAAATGAAAGGGAATCACTTTGGCTGTAGACAGTGGCGGCTGGTGACAATTGAAAGTAGTGGGGTGTAAAGGTTTGGGATGAGTGCCCTATGGCGAGGGAGCATAGCGAGCTAGGCCTACCGCCATAAGAAGCACATGGAGCTAAAGCCTTAGGTAGCTCCTTCTCTGCTCCTCAAATCTCCTAGTGATAGAAGACTGTGCTAAAGGCAGTGGAGAGGGATAACGGACAATAAGGTATAGGTAAACCATGCTAAAAGCAGCTGTAACAGAAAAGGCACAGCATGGTGGTAGAAGTCTATGCAAAAAGGTAGTTTCATGTGATAAGGCACAGTATAGAATGTGATGGAAGACCATGCAAAAAGGTAGTTTCAATTGATAAGGCACAGAATTGTGATAGAGACCATGCTGAAGGCAACTGTGAGGGATACAGCGCAGTATAGCATTCAATGGATACGCTAAATGCAGTAGTAAGGGAATCAGCACATTTTAGTGATTGGAAAGCCACGCTAAAGGCAGCTGGAGTAATACTGCACAGGAGAGTGTTGTGAAATAAGACATGTCTAGACTGTCTAAACACCGTGCACACAAACGATTTGTATACTACGTATAACGGTTTTGCTGATTATCACGCTTGTTTTATTGCTCATATTCTACAACAAGCTTTTCTTTGTTTTTGGCTGCAATTGTCCTTTGCGTTTCAGCACCTTTATATTTTTTCTTTACTCCCTTGCTATTGGATACAGGACTGTATCCCACTGTACATTGTTTGTTTAGCACTTTTATACTTGTCATTATTTTTGATTAAATCATACTATCCGGCTGGATAGAAAATATAGTTCTGGTCTATATTCATCACCCTGCTTCAATTTCCTTGCGACAGGGACCATTGTCCTCCTTAAAAATTGTTACCCAAGGTTCTTGCCTAATTAATTGGGTTCCCTTGTTCACTTCAAAAACGTGAAATAAGACATAGCATGGCTATAAAGAATCATCCAAGAGACAGGTCAGAGCCCCACATCATAACTTGACACTGGACCTGGCTTTTGCACAAACAACACTTTGCATGTTGGGACTTGTAGTTTCGTTTGGTTTGGACAGTTATAAGAGGATTAAAAATTATAGCAGGCAAGGTGTTTGCCAAAATCCCACATCTAACTGCAGATACTACACATCAAGCTATGGGAAATCGCTACATAGCAGGAATTATTAGCAATATGGTCTTGAAAGCAAGTGTTTGACTCCAGTTCTTACCTGTTAGAAGGAGAAGAAGGAAGCCGGACTTAGCAGGCAGGGTACTGTTAGGTGCCGGTCCCCCATCAGCTGGTCAGTGCAGACATTGTAGCCCTGAAACAAGTGATTTACAAAAGAGGTCTTGGATATAGAACCGCACTTATTTATGTCTTGGGAGGTTATTTACATATGGTGCAATGATCCAAAGAAACAAGACTCCAGAGTTTCTTAATGTGTGAAAAAAAAATCACATAAAAAATTTACAAAATTGGTTTGGGATCCGCACACATTAATGGCAAGAAATCGGTTCCCCCAAGTGAGATTATTCACATGTTTCTTTATTCTTTAAGCTTTTTTCTTTTTCTTCACAGGTAGCCAACGCATTTCGCCCTGTTAGAATCCGGGTTCTCTGGTTGGCACAGGTAGGTACTTGTGACAAGCAGGGAACCTTTCCTCTAGTCAGGGTAAGGGGTTACACTACTAAAACAACCCCTGCTCACCCTCTAGGTAGCTTGGCGCAAGCAGACAAGGCTTATCTCAGAGCGTTATAGGTTAAGCATTTGTGAACACATACAGTAACCAAGTGACAAAGCTACAAATGGACACCACACAGGTAGTTATATTAAAAATAAGGATTCTTTATATAGGATTATCACAAGATCAATAAACGATTAAAAATACACAATACGGTTGCTTAGTTGGTAGAAGATTGCTTAGTTTCTCTTAAGTTCTTAAATGCGACACTTTAAGTCAATGTACCTTAGATGCGACACGCAGGGCAACGAAAGTGTTGCAACGATGCAGATGTGTGGAAGTTCTTGGTGCAAAAGAAATAAAGACGGGATCTTTCAGATGCGTTACGCTTCTCCGATGTTGCAAGAAGGCTCGACTCGATGCGTCAGCTACAGCGGCGTCACCTTTGGCGAGATGCGACGGCAGCGGCCTTGGCAGCGGCACTCTTCTCCGACGTTGCGAGACGCTTCCGCTCGATGCGATGCTACAGCGGCGACACCCCTTCTGCGAGATGCGACGGCAGCGGCTCCGACGGGGGCACGCATCTCCGTGGATGCGAGGCGCTTTTCAGGATGCGGTGCAAAGCGACAACTACGATGGCTGCGATGGCGACACGCTTCCTCCTCGATGCGAGACTCTTCTCTCGATGCGGTGCTATGCGGCAGCTACGATGGCTGCGATGGCGACACGCTTCTTCGGCGTTGTGAGACAATTCCGGAATGATGCGAGATGCTTCCGCTCGATGCGATGCTGCAGCGGCGACACTCTCTGCGAGATACGACGGCAACGGCTCCGAGGGCGGCACGCTTCTCTTCCTTGCGTCGTGCTTCCAGCTCCTTGCGACACGCAGTCCCTCAGAAGGCCCAACACAACAGCAGGCACTTCCAAAGAGACTCTGGGGAGCTGGGGGTAAAGTCCACTGGTCCTGGGACTTCGTTCAGGGGGCAAGCTCAGTTCAAGCCCTTGGAGATCTTTTTAAAGCACAAGTTGAAGTAAAGTCTTTAGCAGTCTTACTCCTCTCCTTCAGTAGCAAGGCAACCACTGCAGGCCAATCCCCCAGGTCAGGGACAGTTACTCCTCCTACAGCTTCCCAGTTCCTTCTCCTCTGGCAGAGGTTCTTCTTGTTTCAGCAGGATCTAATTTCTTGGGAGCAGGGTCCCAATACTTATACCCCTAATTCCTTTGTTCCTCTGGGGTAGAGGGGCCTTTGCCCAGTCCAAACCAGTTCTTGAGCACTCTGTTGACATGACAGTGCCTTTCTATTCAGGGTGCAGGGCAGAGACATCAGCCGCTCCGCAGGAGGTGGAGCCAGCATTGTGGTAGCAGAGCACAGCCCTATTCAGAGCCCAGGTGTACTCCTCCCACCCATCTGACTGCCAATCTTCCTATTCACCACCAGGCTACCTAGCCCTGCCCCTCTGGGTTTCCCCAGCCCTGTCACTCACACAACCAGACAGGCAGATACACATCACAGCAGAGGCGGGCTGAAATGGTCAGGCAAGCAAATACCAACTTTCTAAAAGTGGTATTTGCAAACACAGAATATTAAAATAAACTTTACTAAAAGATGTATTTTATTATTCTGA
This sequence comes from Triturus cristatus, assembly GCF_964204655.1. Taxonomy (NCBI): domain Eukaryota; kingdom Metazoa; phylum Chordata; class Amphibia; order Caudata; family Salamandridae; genus Triturus; species Triturus cristatus. Next base: position 655,531,449 of record NC_140587.1, on the reverse strand, counting down.
GTTCAGGTATACTAAACTCGAATTTCTACCATGTTCCCTGGGTCTGTTAGGATCATAGGATGTAACAATTCTAACAGCCCATTCTGGCCTATGGAGAACAGGTAGCCTTACAATAGTGAAAAACGAAAATGGCTGTAATTCACTATTAGGATATGCCACACACATCAGGGCTTGTCCTACCTTATGCTTACAATGCACCCTGCCCTTGGGCCTACCATAGGGGTGACTAATATGAAGTTAAGGGAAGGTTTAGGGACTGGCAAGTGTGTGCACTTACCCAGTCAGCATGACAGTACCAGACTGCACGCAGGTTCTGCAATGGCAGACCTTAGATACATTTTACCAGGCCGCTTCTGTGGGTGGCACAACCAGTGCTGCAAGCCCACCAGCAGCATTTGTATTTACAAGCCCTGGCACTCCTGGTGCACTTTACTGGGGTCTGACAGTAAACCAAATAAGCCAATCATGGAATCCAACCAACATATACATTTCACATAGGGAGAGCATATGCACTTTAGCACTGAACAGCAGTGGTAAAGAGCCCAGAGTCATCAAACAGCCAACAACAGGTCAGAAAAAATGCAGGAGGAAGGCAAAAAGTTTAGGGATGACCCTGCAAAAAGGGCCAAGTCCAACACGCCCTATTAAAGGACTTCTTCAGGGCTCATCAGTAATCCGTTCTACTACACAAATATTCTCACTTCTCAGGTTAAGTAAGCTTTGAGGTGCTCCTTCTGTGCATCTTTTATATTAATTCCTGGATCGGACTGGTACTATTTGGTATATTCCTTTAAGCAGTGTATTGGTCAATGTCAACCTCCGGAACTTTCAAAACGTATTTAGAGCATACATCCCTCCTTCCGCGTCTTTACACCGCCAAACAAGCTTGTCTGAACTAATAGGACTTTATTAATACACAGAGAAGTGAAGCCCTTTGCAGCAACCTTAGAATAATGACAGATTGAGACCAAAATAAGGTTCTAAACCTATGCCTGCAATTTGCATGCTGTTCCTTGATACCCGCCCAGAGCTCATTGCACTATATTAGAATGTTTGCAACTTATGAATTGTAAGTTACAAAAGGACCTAAATGTCAAAAGCAGCAAGCCACTAACCTATCTACATAAAATACAAATCTGCAATTTGCATGTTACAGATGTGTTTTGCAGCACGCACATGAACCTCTATGCTGCTTTGAGTGAAATTTATGATTAGACAATACACATTAGGCTCTACCAAGTGCATTAACCGCCAGAATTATCTTACCATCATTATTATCCCCCGAAAACTGCTGGGTAACCAAAGATCTCTGCAGAAGATGCCTTAACTGCAGTAAGATATTTTGAAATGCAGCCTATTTCTGACCAATTAAGTAAGCCAGAACAGAGATAAACTTACTCACACGTTTTTTTTATGCTAATTTCTTTGCCACTGAGTTTTATAAATAATAATATATGTGTTGATCATCTGACTCACTTTTCATTACTCTGCGGCCTTGTGACTCCACCTCCTTGCCTCTGATTCCTAATTTTGGGAATCCCCAAGTAAAATTACAGTACTGCTAACAAGGGCTGAACTCTTTAACTCTTTGCGCCTGTCTGACGTGTGACTGAGTCTCTCACAGCCCGGTGAGCCCTTTAGAATACTCAGTCTAAATCTGGAGCCCTGTCAAGTGCCACACATTAAGAGTTAAACAACAAACTAACTCAGTAGGTCGAGCCTGGGCAGCGTATGCACTGAGTGCCATGCTGTATTGGAGTATGTACTTAATGCCCAGCTCACTCTCCGCCCATATTTGTCACTGGCTTATGTCATTGTCCCGAGTAAATGCTGGCCTCTGATTGCTATGAGGCTTGTTAGCCCCTCGTTAGTACCACCTTGTCTTCATTTGTAACCTCCCATGAGGACTGGCCCTTTTACTTTGGTTGTTACACGGTACATCTTCCTTAGTCTGTAAGCACTATTTTCTTTAATGAGTATCTCTTACTGCAGGAGGGCCACTCGTGCACATTTGTGACCACTGGCTTCTTTATTTAACTCGTAGAAAATGGTGAGCTCTTCAGCAGCCATGGGAGACAGAAGGAGGCAACTCAGCGATGCCTTCAAGCATTTGGAATGCAAAAGGGCTTGCATTTGCGAGAGTTTACACTATAAAACATTATTAAAAGGTATTGTCATATACAATGCCAATAGCTCACACTCGCGTCAATGCGAGATCTATTGCAGATGCTTGTTTCAGTGCTTGGCTTTGCATCTCTGAAGGAGGCTTTCAGGGTGCTGTTGTATATGATTACTGCCACAGGAACACGTTTGCCTTTCTATATTACACTAGTAATAACTTGAGTATATCAACTGAAACTATTAAAACATGTATGGCTAAAATGATTTCTCTCCTAAATCAACAATGTTATTGGTCAATGCAGTGCTTTTTCAAAACTAATAGGCGTAAAGAATTCCGAACATTTCACAAGCATTCTTTTGTAAATGAATATTATTGGAGTAAACAAGAAGTTATATTTTTATACTAAATGAGCCCAAATAAATAGCTCAAATGAGTAACGCTCTGTCCAAATGTGTGTGTTGTTAGCTGCCAAGTACCAACAAAGAAGAGAGATGAAAAAATGGAGGAGGGAGAGTGATGAGCAGGGGAGAGAAAAAAAAGAATTGTGGATGCGATGCACACACCCCAAAACACACAATCATGCACATACAAACACATGCTATTAATAAGATTTATTATTTTGATAATCAAGTTTATTGTATTTAAGGAAACCAATAAATTCATTGGCAACAAATCAGACACAATAAACACGCACATTGCAGTTCTATATTAATAACATTTTACCTTGAGACATTTGACCTCTGCACGATCCTTCCTCCGAGATTCTATCTCCCACGGACACTACAATGAACAAGCAGAAGCAGTCACGACTTATACTGTTTGCTTGTCCTGGCCTCTATCAGATGCAAGGACAGGGCTGGAGGAGAGTCCTCCTTCTTCATCCTGGCTTGTGACAGACTATGGGGATGATGAGTGATAAGCCCCACCGAAACCTAATTTGCAGACATGCTGCACTTGCCGAGGCAAGTTCTTCATGCCGGCTATGTATTGCAAATGTGTCAGGTGGGCTGAAGAAGCTACCGCCTGACACATGCGCAGTTCAAAGGAACAGTGGAGCCTCCTTTGCTGCTGGCATGATGCTACACTTTAATTTGGAAACGAAAAATCATTTTGATGAAGAAGTGTAACACCATGTCAGCAGCTAGTTGGAGATGGAGGCAAGCTTGGTAGGTAGACGCCCTGGTGATCTCTATGAGCGAGCCGCTGGCTGTAGATCAGTGAGTAACCGGCAGGTTGAATCAGAAGGAACAAGTTGATGGACAACAAGACAGGCATTTGCAGAGATCCAATAATAAATTCATAAACATCTCATAATGTTCTCTAGGATCCCAGTAATCCAAATCTAGTGATGATCAATGGAGTAATTATTACAGCCTGGAAGTCAGAAACACAATTTTCCATACACCATTTACCGGTCAGCATAAAGACTGGTACTGGGATTGTGAAGGCACAGCACACTAGATATGGTCCAATTTGTTCCCAGGAAATATTCTGGATGCCCAATGACTAACCTGGTGAGAAGGCTATTGACACAACTTCAAAAGTGGTCCTATTCCTCAAATGATGGCCGGAGAGCCCATGCTTCTTGAGCAGATCTATAAGGAATTACTGTGTTCTGGTTTCATAAATAGGTAGATGCTGACTGGTCTTAGAGACTTTGTAGCCAGTATTACAATGGTGGGTTTGACAATATATTGGCACTGATATATGTGAAAGGACAAACAGGCTACAGCAAAAACCTCATTGTCCATGGCGCTCTCAAGTATGCCCTAAAAACAGTCAGCCTCCTTGCTAGTTTAAGGACCTCAGAGTTTGGCTAGTGCTAGTCTGTGTCTCCATCTACCCCATAACAAATCTTCCAGCACAAAAGCAGCTCTGTAAAGAAGCATCTTGGAGGAACTACTGGTAGTGTGGCAAAATGGTATGAGAGATGGGGCAATATGATCATAGCAATTGCTATTTGCCACTTATTATGGTGATAGGGTGCTTGTTCAAGACTATAACTGATGGCTGGATCCCATTTAGGGCTTTGGCCCAATTACCTTCAATTACATCCGTTTTTTATGGTATTTCTTGAACCCTACGTATTTGAATGTGATGGAAGTGAAGATAGGCTTTGGGGGTCAAATACAGATTGTAGTATTGGTGGGAAGTAGCAGGATTGTCTTTTACTAACATGTAGCCCTGACACATCGACAAACACCTGGAGGACCCCAAGTGATGTATGCAAATCCTGCTTGGTGTCATGGAAGTAGCATTTGCTGATTCAGATACCTTTGGTTGAGCTCATTGAACTTGCCAGATCATGTCGCGGGGGCTTTCTGAATAAAGGTAAAATACATCAGATACTTAGGACAGCAAGGTCTAGAAGTAAGTGGGATACATATACAGTTACCATGAGACCACTACACATGTAATTTTCTATATAACCTTATTGGATTGCTGAGTTTGAGGGATTTCCCATTTCCCAAGCACAGCCAGTAATGTTGACAAGTATGATTAGGAATGCTGACCAGCAGTGTTCATCTCTGCACAGTGATTGTCCAAAACTGACATAGAATGCCTATGCAGGATGCACCACCAGAGTGTGGATAAATCATTATATAAAAATTAAGAAGGCAATGCGCAAAATAGGGCATTCTTAAAAAAAAAAATTGGATTGGGAAAACAGAAAAATATACAGTTTCTCTCTCCCTACCACACTTTTTTTTTTAAATACATCCCCGTGCCCAGACCACCCCACACCCTTCCTGCTGTTTGTCCATCCAACTTTCAAGTGGGTTTTATAACAATTCGGGTTTCTTATTCATACATTATCATGGAATATAAATCAAATACATTTCCCTTATCCGATGCCAAATCTTAAAACCCCAATTTCATTTCTTCGTTCAATTAGCTGAAAACATAATTTATAGCAACTTCAGATTACCAGCAACGCTAATGGCCTCTTGCAATACCTTAGTCATCAGCCATCTGTCCATAAAGTGCATGTGCATACATTGTTATCTGTTTAAGAAGCCCCTTAATAAAATGCAAGGTTTTTAAAGTGCATACATGGAATCTCTAAGCCGACCATAAAGTGCCTTTGCATACGTTGTTTTTTGTTTTAGCAGCCCAATAATAAAGTGCAACATTTTTAAAGTGCATACAAGGAATCTTGAAAACTTTAGATATCATAAAAATATTGCTGATTTCTTATTTGCACAATATTCAAGAGTCTAAATAATATACATTTCCCATATCCAATACCAAATCCTTTAAACACATTTTGCTTCCTTGTTCGGCTAACTTAAACCACAATTTATATTAGCAACTTCATATTGTCAGAGTGTGGTCATCACTAATAGCCTTCAGAACCCCACTTACAACAACCGTAGTCATCTGCCATCCATAAAGTGCATGTGCATACATTGTTATCTGTTTAAGCAGCCCCTTAATATAGTGCCAGGATTTTATGGTGCATACAAGGATTCTCTAAGACCGTAGATATTATGAAAGAGGCTCTCACTGCAGACATAATAAACTATTGAGGCTGTTCTTACCGCATGTGTAAATTACCAGTTCCATTTGTTCCCTCAATTGGCAAAATACTGCCAAATTTCTGCCCCTTTCATTTTGACCTTATACCCCTGCCGTTTATATATAGCTTTCACATGATTATATGTGCTCAACAGGCGAGCTAACCATTGATGAAAGGCAGGAGGGGTAGCATCCAACCATGCTGGGGCTATACATATTCTGTATACAGCCATTGCAATACAAATAAAAGCCCCTCCTCTGCTTTTTTCCAGGTTAGTGACACTGAACATAATTACCGGGGGTTACATTCACTTGTAGCAACAGCTTCTCTTGTAAGAGTACCTCTATTTCTCTTATAAGCGGACCAAGCTCCTTACAAGTGGCAAACATATGAATTAAGTGTGCCTTATAGACCGCACACCATGGACAGAACACCCCTTTCCCCTCTCCCCATTTAGAAATCCAATAAAGGGTGTAGTATAGCTCAAAGCATGTTTTATAGAACTGTGCTTGAAGGTTCGCCGACATTAAAATCGATAGGGTGTTTAAAAAAGCGTCTTGAAAATCTACATCTGAAATGCCTAACATCCTTTGCCACTTGGATGAGCATTTTTCCAGATCATCTTTCATACAATCATTGAGCAATTTATATAGCTGCCCGATCCTAGGTACTTCAGGCCTCCTTAATCTATCCACTAATTCACAACTCTCAAAGTCTCTAACCTGTAGATATTTAAAAAATTCTCCATTTGTTAAATCAAATTTCACTCTCAGTTCTTCAAATGACATTAACCCACCTGAAAAGAAAAGGCATCCGACCTGAGTTACACCGGCTTTTATCCACTTATCAAAATAGCAATGATTAAAAATACCAGAAAGTTCTTTGTTTTGTAGAAGGGGAGTATAGTAATTTAATTTCCCAAGTCCTGTCAAGCGTCGTACAGAGGACCATACTTTAAAAGTCATAAGCAGTGTCTTAAAGCGGACCCTTTTATAGTATCCAAAATGAAGCTGACGCCATAAACACCCTCTTACATCGTGGCCACTCACTTGTACATAAGGGGAAGTATCACGGAATAATCCCATCCCAGGGCTCGCATTCAAAAGTGTTGTATATTGCTTTATAGAGGCTGCCCACAAGTATAGTTTGAGATTTGGTAGGGCCAAGCCGCCACGCTCTTTGGGTAAGGATAAATATTTAATCAGCCTTCTAGGTCTTGAGTAAGCCCATATAAACTGTGCAAATATGCTTTCGAATTTTTTGAACCAGGAATTCATAAATATCAAAGGGATTGCTCTTAAAAAGTACAAAACTTTGGGAAAAAATAACATCTTAACTATGTTTACTCTACCAATCAATGTGAGGTGTAAATTATCCATTTTTTGTAGCGCTTTTTTCATTTCTGCAGCACATGGTTCTAATTTTTCCATTACTATCTCATAAGTTTCAGCAATTATCGCAACTACCAAACATATGTTTTTTTAACTACTCTGTTATCCACAATCGGTGCAAGCTCGTTAATAACTATTTGTGTTTTGTCCCAATTTAGGGCATATACGGACACCGAGCCAAATCTCTCGGCCTCCTTTTGAATTGCTCTCATCGCCATCTGAGGGGGTGGCGTGACTAGTGCGCAGGGCCTGCTCAGGGCTGGACTGGGAACCTAAACCGGCCCTGGCAAAGTGCTCGGCCGCCCCCCCCCCGGGGATTTGGGAGTGCAGCCGAGCTCTTTACCAGGGCCGGTTTTCAGCCGATTTTGTTACAGGACCGATTTTGCAGCTTTGCTGCAAAAAAGGCCCTGTAACAAAAACGGCCCCCAGGGGCCCAATACCGGCCCCCACCCGTGTAGCGCACCGGGGGATTGCCCGGTGCCCGCTACGGTCAGTCTGGCCCTGCTAGTGCGACATCGTCAGCATACGCCAGCACCTTATCTGCTTGCTCCAACTCAAATAGTGGGGGAATGTCTGCTGACAACTCAAAGCATTTAAAAAAAGGGTCTATATAGATTACGAACAATAACGGTGAGCATGGACACCCTTGACGTGTACCTCTCGTTATTTTAAATGCCTCCATCAATTCCCCATTTATACATGCTCTAGCCTAGGGCTCCTTATACAAGGCTTTCACTGCACCAATAAACTGTTCCCCTATACCTTTCCATTACATAGAGGCCCATAAAAACTGCCAGGAGACCCTATCAAAAGCCTTTTCAGCGTCTAAAACGATTGCGGCCATCGGGTCTCCAGCCACTTGTCTCACATCAAACAACGTAATGATCTTTCTGATGTGTTCTATGGTGCCTCTACCCGGGATAAATTCATGTTGTCTTGGGGAAACAATTTTGTGTATCACTAGTGACAGACGAGAGGTTAGGGTTTTAGAGAAGATTTTCACGTCCCTGTTTAGAAGGGTTATTGTCCGATAGGACCCTAATTCCTCACTAGGTTTATTTTTCGGGGGGGGGGGGAATAATAATCTTCGCCATAGCCCATGCTGCTGGTGGATTCATACCCTCTGAAATCTGCAAGAACATCGTTGTCATGATTTCTTTCAATTGTTCCTAAAAAACCTTATAAAATTCTGTTGGGATCAAATCGGGTCCAGTCGCTTTCCCACTCAGTAAACTAGCGAGGGCTACAGTAATCTCATGCCAGGTTAATGGTTGTACTAGGTGGCTCCTCTCTTCTATTGATAAGGACACCCTAGCAGCTTGTTTCAGATATTTCCCATTCCGTTCTTCCCACTGTCTCCCCCCACCCCCGGACCTTTGTGTACAGAGTGTGATAAAATTTACAGAAAGCTGCTTGAATTTCATTGGCATCCGACACCAAGCCTATAAGGTCCCTTATTTCCTTAATTTTGTTCCATGTGATTTCTTGCCTTGTCTTAACTGCGAGTAGACGGCCAACCCTTTCACTGCACACGTACATATCCTCGCGGTGCACTGTTGCTTTGGCAATGGCTTCCCTCAGTAATTTCTCCCCGATTGTTACTTTATTTACTGCGACCCCTAGTCGAGCATCCTCTATATTTTCCTTCTGTTGTAGGGCCTTAATTAATTTGCCTTTGGCCTGGGCCAAGCTAGATTGTAGAGAGTGAAGGCTCGCCTTTTCCTCTTTATTTTTATTGCATATTGAGTTGTTTCCCCCCGTATCCCAGCTTTTAGTGTATCCCACACAATGCCCAAAGAAGCCGTTCCAAGGTTTCTCTGTACAAATTCCGGAATCCATTACCTCATGTGCTCCACCAGCATCACTCTTTCAAACGTCCAAGAGGATAAAGGTTTCTCCTGAGCCGTCCCACCCCCACCTTCTCCAATACCAATGGATTATGATCTGAGAGATATCTTGGAGCACTTTCCATTGTGCTTTTATGGCTAATCAGCTGTGAGACAAAGAAATAATCTAGCTTCACATGTTTCTGGTGAGGGGCGGAATAATATGTTAAGCCATGTTCTTTTGGTCTCAAGTTAGCCCAAACATCGCACAGACCATGCTTTTGGCACATGTTGCAAATAGCTTGATAAACTTTAGGTTTCTTTCCAACATATGGTTCGCCCTGACCCCAGCGGCTAGCACGATTAATATGAAAACCCCACACATCACTATAGGCAATTGCCAGTGCGATAATTCATTCAGCAGCCATCCTAAAAGAGCAGGGTCATCGACATTGCTACCATAAAGAGAGCATATCGTAAAGTTAGGAAAACATAGGGCTCTGCAGCTAGCAATAACCCAACACCCAGAAGTATCAGCCCTAACTAGGGGAAACTGGATAGCCTTATTACGGAAAAAAATTGCTACCCCCCCACCCTCCGTGTGCGAGTACCTTGGGTTGTAGCTCCTACAATACTATATCCCAAGTATTTTAAAATATCTTTTTGACTCCCTTCTACATGGTTCTCTTGAAGACAGACTATGTGTGCTTGCAGCAATTTCAGCCCTTGGGATACCATTTGCCTTTTTGTTAGATTGTTCAGGCCACATATATTGACTGTTGCGATACTTAACTCACTCAACTTTAAATTCTTTAGTTTTACCCCACACTTGAAATCTCTTTCCTCCATGGTAACCTCCCATGCATTCCCTGTGCAACCTCCGGTGCATAAAACCCACACTGTACAAAACCTGTCTTACTCCCACCCGCCAAAACAGTGCTGCCCCTCTCCCATCCTCCCACACCTCCCCCACCCCCCAAAAACCTAGGCAATCAGGCATAGCCTGAACAACGTGTGTCTGATAACTGCCCAACCATCCTCTCCTGATAAATAAGAAAATACAATATCATTGGCGACAGTTCATCATTATTCAAAATAACCTCTTAAATTTGTGCAACTCATATCCTAGAGGCTTCCCCTCCATTTCCTTTCCTTGTTATTTCTTCCAGGAATCCCTGCATTAAAATTTCAGATAAAAGGTGTAAGAGGTTCCTTTAAATTTAATTTTGAGCCTAGCAGGGTTCTGAAGAAAGACCTCTGCCACTGCTTTTTTAAAGGGAGTTATTAACTGTCTTAACCGCCAGAGCCGTTCAACCGTTGCGTGGGCAAAATCCTGCTTAACCAAAAAAAATTAAGATTTTGGAGAGTTAGTTCGGGCTTGGTCATACACCAATTATCTCAGCAGGAAATTTCCAAAGACTACCAAAAAAGCCCTAGGTCTTTCTTGGGGTTGTTTTCTCATCATTAGGAGTACCCGGTGGGCACGTTGGATCTCGCTGTCCCAATCCAGCTTCACTTGTTCGGGGAAGGTGTTCTTCAAAAGATTAACAATATACAATCTAGGATTGCCACCTTCCACCTTCTCCGGGACCACCCAAAAAGCACAAGTTGTTTCTACGCTGTCTGTTTTCCTGCTCCCCCAATTAGAGCGAAACATCCGACAGAGCATCTCTCTGGCCAATATTCTGCACTTTCAAGTATTCCATCCCCACTTCAAGATTCTCTGTCCGTCAATCTCTCTACAATATCTCCCCATTCCGGCTTGTACTTCTTGTTTGCCACTCTGGCTCTGCACCCATCTGACCTACCTTCCTCTTGCATCTGTTTGATAGATCGAAAAATCGTGGCTAGTGTAGGTTCTCTTTCTTGTGAATCCATTTTTGCTTCTTCATTTGGACATTCCCACGGTCCTTCTTGGTGTGCAGGCTGCGTGTTGGAGTAATCCCACTTTAGCTGCTTGCCAACATGCCACTTCTGACTATCTCTCTTTTTTGTTCCCCCTGCCAGCTTCTTACTCTGTGTCGTTTGAGTTTTGTCTCCTGATGAGGAACTGTCTAATTCCAAGAAACCCTCACTACTAGATAAAGTACCCTGCCCAGAGGTGTCTGACTAATCAGTTAGTGAGAAGATATGCTCTCCTACTACATCAGGCGAAAGCTCTCCTCTATGGTGTTGCGCTACATTTGGGGGCCCATACCCCGCCAGACTTTCATGTCCTGCCCATCCTGTATCTTCCTTACCCTGGCTTGGTGTCTCGCTTTCCAGGCTTGGTGTTTTGGCCCTCTCTATGCCTAGCAAGTTTTTCCCCCATTCCTTCTTCCTTTTTCCCTTCCTTTAAAGTCTCTGTGCAGAGGGGTAATGGATCTGGAGGGCTAACGGTTTCTGTTGGTCTCTCGCCCAGTTCTGTGTACCCTGCTTCCCCAAGTTTCAAGGTTCATCAATCCTGGGTGGGGGGAGTACTTTAAATTTACTTGTTAGCAGGTCAGAAGTAGAGAGATTAGATAACATTGAAATAAGGGTGGGCTGCTCTGAATCCCCCTCTGCGTGCCTTGCTGGCTTCAATACTGCCTTCTTTATACCAGCTTCTCTCTTTCCTTTTCCTCCAATGCCGGCACGCTGTTTAGTTTTTGTTGAAGTTCCACTAACCCCATCAGATTAGAACCCACTGGAAGTATGGGACCGCCTCCAGCTGATCCCGCGGCTCATGTTTTCCCCGTCTTGCCTCCTCTTGCCGCCATCCGTGGAATTCCACGTTTCCACCAGCACCACCAACCTCGGCAATCTCAGTTTTTCCAGATTACACGGCCAGAACATGGTCCCGTGAGCGGCCAACCAATCCTCAACAGCAAGACGTCCCGCATCCAGCTCACCGTGTCCGGCCTCAGACCCTACAGTCGCTCGTGGCAGCATCGATCCATCAAGGGAAATGGTAGGCACGCTGCAGTTACTCAGACGCCATCTTTGCCACCCTAGGTGGAGATCTCAAGCCAGAATAAGGCATTCTAGGACTATCATTTAAAATGAACATAGAAATATGAGACTTGCAAATCATTAGATTGTCTAATTAGTAAAACAGTATAGAGCGCTATGCTAAACCTAAATATATTTTGCTTTCTGTAGACCACACTGATTTTAGAGCGTGGATAATCAAACTGACTTCAGGTGGGTGCCTACCAATTTAAAAATAAACAAGGATTCCAACCCTTTTGCATATTGTAGGAAAGTGCCCCATTTTCACATTGTCACCCCCACTTTTTTTCTGGTACTTGATGTGATTTTGACTGGAAGTGCACTGCGTTTATGCTAAGTAGGTCCCCAGTGCCACATCTCTTTCCCAAAACCTTGAAATGTTACCCCAATTGACAATACCTTCAGCACCACCTGTAAGTCCATAGTAAGTGGTATCTCTGGTACCCAGGACATGAAGGCTAAAGAGGGTCCATACAGGACACAGCATGAATTGTGTCTCCCTAAAGAACCCCTCACCAAACACATACAGACTTCCATTGCAGGCTGCATGTCTTGATGCAGACACAAGTGATAACACGACATGGCACACATCCCTGGACGCCGTGCCCACAGGAACTGCATGCAGTATAGGAAAATCACTCCTTCAGCAGGCCTTACAGCACAATGGCAAATTGCATTATACTACATGTGAGGACATATCTGCATGAGCAGATATGCCCCTGTGCTAGTCAACTCTACTACTACCAGTACAAGTAAACAGGGTAGCCATTTTAAATACATATGCTGGACACTGGTGGAAACGAGTTCCCCAGCTGCATGATGGCTTCAACTGAAAATAGGGATGTTTGGTATAAAACATCTCGCGTTAATAAACCCACACTGATGCCAGTGTAGGATTTATTGATACATGCACAAAGAGGACACCTTAGAGGTGCAGCTACTGGTGTACTGACTGACTGGTTTCTGCCTGCCTGCCACCAGAGACAAGTGTCTGACCCCCTAGGGTGAGGGTCTGTGCTCTCTGGAGGCCAGAAATTGAGCTGACACCCCCGCCCACATGATGACTTACAGATTGGCATTCCAAGGCAGGGGAGCTTCAAAGATCCCACCACTTTTGTTACGTGAATCTGGCTTCTCTCACAGGAGAGGGAGCCTATCCCCTTTGTACAGGGACCTTTGGCACCTGGACAGGTGGGAAAATTAGCTAGTGAGATAGGCGAGTCCACCATCAGGCCAGTACCACCCCTACGGTGGGCTACCTCAAGTGGAGGAGACTTTTCAGAGTTAGCCATTTTGGCAACAGCAAAATTAGGAACTCTGGGACAGGGTTATGCCCACTTTCCACAGGAAGTGGTCATATAGGGGACGTAGTGACCCCAGGGGTGAGTGGCCCAATGGCTATTCCCTTACAGGCCCCAAAATGTAGCATTTAGGGGAGTCCCTGGTACTAGAAAATCAAATCCTGACGACCTACGAAGAAGAAGGACATTGAAGAGCTGCAAAAGAAGAAGACTTAAGTAGAGCAATTGACTTAGTCCCAGCCCTGACGGCCTGTCTGCTGTTCCCTGTCGAACCTGCACCAAAGACGTCTCGTCCATCAGCTGTCATGCCTCCAAAGCCTGAGAGGTCGGCCTGCCTTCAATAGTACCGTGAGGACTCCAGAATTGCCAAAACCTGACGCCGCCAAGCACCACTGTGTCCTAGCCCAGACCCCAAGTCGAAGTGGGCCAATATGTCAGCTTGGTCCCCAAGCCCTCAAAAGACAAAGTACACTTTGGGATCACCCCTTGTGAACTCTTCGGCATGGCCTGCAGCCTCTGCTTGCAGGCCCCCTCAACCATGAGTGCTCCCGGATGAAGAAACCTGACACCACAAAGACCCTCTGCAGCCTGCCGGCCCAGCCCAAGGAGGAGAGGACCACCGGTGTTCCCTAGCATTGCAAGATTTGAGCCCTTTGCGTGGTTCAACCTGACTGGCCTCCTGGTCGAAACCTGCAGCCTCTTTTCACAAAGACTGATCCCCATACACTAATCTTGGGCACCCGATGCTGTAATGCACCCCTGCACCCAGCCGTCCTAGTTCCGCTGGAGGTGGCCTGCCAGTGCCGCCTTGGCCCTTGCATAATATTCACATTAAGTCCCAGAGATTGGTCTCATAAGTCGCTGTACTCTGCCTGAATGTCGTACTTGTTTTTCCTCACTTAGGATAACATTGCAGCTTCTGAAAAATGCTGTGTCGACTTTTAAATGTAGAAGTATTTCTCTTGAAAAACATACTTAAATGATAGTATTGATACTTTTGCCTAAACATATATAAAGATAAGTGTTCTTTTAAAAAAAAATGGGTGTGGATCTCCTTATTGAGTCGTATGCATCATTTATTGACTATTGTGTGTATTTGCGGATTTCTAGGACTCCTTTCTGATAAACCTAAAGCTGCTCGACTACACTAACAGCTAGAAGAGCATGTTAGAATTAGTAGAGAAAGCCCATGTACACTCATAAAGGAAACCCTGGACTCTTTGCATGATATACCTCATTGTGGTGTACCATATAAAAAGCCAGCTTCCTACACATATAATATAGATAAATAATGAGGTAGAAGCAAGGAGATTGTTTAGTTTTACTACATCATTGATCACATGTTGTAATAACTAGGGAAGATAATCAGTCTTTTTAACCTTTTCAGAACTTTAAGGTAGAACATGAGGAACACGTGGACCAAAGGCAAATTGACCCCAGAAGAATTGTTTTAATACAATAGGGCTAGTACCATCTCATTATAAGTAAACAGTTACATATCCATATCATAGTGCACAGTAAATTCTACATGAATTAAATTTAATGAGACTAATTGGATACCATTTAGGTAAATCCAAAAGAGTGGAATCAACAGTCCAGGTCTTCAGATTAAAGAATGTCCCACCAGGAGGTGATTAACTTTTAAGTGCAGCTTCCTCTTCCTGTACCATAGTTATCCCTACGGATTTGGAGACGATCAGCTACAACGTACTCTATGACCTTACCGTAACACCAATGGATTAGGGTGAAATATTAAATCTAAGGATTGATAGAACAATTTTGGAAACATATGAATGAAGGACTAACCAATAGGTGAATTTAATTATCAGGGTATTTACCATTTGTTTGTGCCAAACATAGATGTCCTCCATAGGGTTAAGTATATCACTATGAGATCTGTGTAGCAACTAAGAATATGGTCTCTTTAACAATGGGTTTGTTGTCCAATGATGGTGGGCACAACTATATAACAACCAATGTGGCCAGGATGCAATTATTGAATTTATGTATCAGGAGAAAATGCCACATTAACACAGAGATAGATAAAGAAAAGGGGAATGTTGTATGTAAAATAATGTATGTTTTTAAGTAAAATGTAATAGTGTTTGCATGTAGACAATAATGCATTGGTATAATAGATACCTCTCTGTCTTTTATAATTTGTGATTTTAATATATATATGTCCTGAAGAAGGTGGTGTGAACCATTCTGACTTCCACCGAAATGCCGCATTGACAGTCTTTAAAAAAAAAAATGTTATCTAGTATTGTAATAACATGAAATGATTGATACATTGAATATGATGTCAATGGATGTGATGTATTATGGATATGTTTTTAATATGAATATATGGTTTAAATTATTTTAATCCATGCATGAATAGAGAGACAGATTGTAGGTTTTGAATTCTCTGTTAGTTTTGAAATGTAGTTTTTTTGTAATGTTATTTTACACTACCCATAAGGTGTACTCCATTGCATGTTGAGTTGATGCACTTACTGGAAAGATAAAAACATAAGTAAGCGCAGGAGAGAAATCATTTGTTGTCCAGTTAGAAACTACCCTCTCCCTTATGGCTATTAGGAGTGAGGCTCCTTTTATTTGGCGCTCATTGAACTAAACTTCTCAGCTGAGGTTCCATCACATGGGCACATAAATGTGGAGATAACAGGCATCCTTAACATGTGCCACACTCTATCCTAATTGGTTTACGGATTGTTCCCCATATTTTTTCTCTATCAATGGGGCTAGCATATAGTAATTGTATCAAGTTTGGATTTTCCAGTCCAAAAGACCACAAATAGATACTCCCAGTTTAGCGAGGCAAAAGCTTTTTCCATCACAGCTATTACCACTAAGATAATGCAATTCTCCATATTGCAGTTTTCCATGACGTAGCAGAGACCCCTTAATTTTAGCAGAGCACTGCTATGCAGGATGAACCCAGATTGATCTAGGTGAATTAGATCTTTAAAATAAGGCATGATCCTGTTTGCTATAAACTTCCCTATTAGTATTCAGTATTGACAGGAGGCAATACAATGAGACCTTTAAAGGGTCATGTTGTGGTTTTGGTAGGGAAACCAATAATGCTTCCCTCCTAGATTGTCATAGTGTCCAGTTCTATTTAGCCTGCAATTATAATTGGAGTAACTTGGGGGAAATTGTGCAAGCATATGTCTTATATAATTCCGGTAAAAATAGGTTGCTGCCTAGTGCTTTACCCAACAAATGGTCCTTGGTCTTAGTAGACATTTTCATCCAACATCAAAGAAATCAATTCGATTTGGGCTAATTATATCGTATTGTTTATGCAGTCCATAAAAAATATGATATAATTAGCCCAAAATGGTATTGATTTATTTAAGGCTGGATGATAATGCCTATTTAAATTCAGTCCGAAATTGCAGGAAATGTTGCTAAATAAAGCTTTTTGAATCAAAACGGATGGAGAGACTGATTACACACTGGAGGTTTGGTGTGTGTGCCTTCTGGAGATCTTTTTGATTTGCTAATAACTTTGGCGTCGTTTGATGAATCTTTGCGAAATTCTCCCCAAAAAAAGTCTATCCAGGTTAGCTCCAATCCTGACAGGTTGGGGGTGATTTGTCAAGCGGGGGCTGAGAAAAAAATGGGGGTCCCAAAACACGTTTTCTCCATGTTAATTTCCATAGGAAATTTTGCGACGAGCTACAACCCGAACTGCTGAACGGTATTACCCCAAATTTGGCAGAAAGGTAGAGCTTGGTTCAGAAAGCGACCTTTTATTTAAATGGTGTAAATCCGTTCAGTAGTTTTTGAGAATTTCAAAAAATAAGAGTAAAAAAACTATTTCTTATAGGAAGCTTTGTGCAAGGCTCCAGCCGAAACTACTGAACGGAATTACCCCAAATTTGGCACAAAGGTAGTGCTTGAATCAGAAAGCAACCTTTTTTAAAATGGTGTAAATACGTTCAGTAGTTGCTGAGAAATAAAAAAAATAAAAGTTTCGATATCTGGGCGGAGCCTAAGTCCCGTGCAGGAGCTTCACTGTGATTGGCTGCAAACACTCCAAACCAGGAAGTGTTGGCAGACATCTTGTGGCTCGGTAGAAGTGAGTCGCTAGAAAACAGAGAAACAAAGGTATAAAACAAGAGAAGGGGGCAGGGTAGAAACACCCTGACCCCCTAGGCCTACTCAGGGGGTCCCAGAGGACCCCCAGGGTCAAAAAAAGATTTATTTATTTTTTTAATTCCGGCACGTTTGCACAGTGGTGAAGGGAGAGGCGGGGCCTGACATAGAAAGTGTGTATACTCACCCCCTGGCACATTGTAGATTGGGGGATTAAGTCCAATTCAATCCTGAGGGTCCCTGGGGGCGAACTAGCCCATCAGATACTTCCAGTATGTGCCAGGGAGCTGCGTTGCAGAGAGGTGTTGAGAGGCCAGGCCCCTTTTTACACCTCTCTGCAATGCAGCTCTGTGGTGCTTAATGGAGGTAGCTGGTGGGCTAGTTGGCCCCCAGGGACCCTCAGGACTCAAGGAGATGTAATCCTCCAATTTACAACGCTCCAGGGGGCGCGTTTGCACAGTGGTGCAGGGAGGGGGGCATGGCCTGATGTGCTAAGTGTGCAAATGCGCCCTGTGGCTCTTTTTAAGTTGGGAGATTAAGTCCCCTTGAATCCTGAGGGTCCCTGGGGGCCAACTAGCCCACCAGCTACCTCCAGTATGTGCCAGGGAGCTGTGTTGCAGAGAGGTGTTGAGACGCCATGCCCCTTTTTACACCTCTCTGCAAAGCAGCTCTGTGGCACTTACTGGCGTTAGCTGGTGGGCTAGTTGGCCCCCAGGAAACCTCAGGACTCAAGGGGATTTAATCCCCTAATTTACAATGCTCCAGGGGGTGAGTTTGCACAGTGGTGCAGGAAGGGGGTGTGGCCTGATGTGACAAGTGTGCAAACACACCCTGTGGCGCATTTTGAGTTGGGAGTTTAAGTCACCTTGAATCCTGAGGATCCCTGGGGGCCAAGTAGCCCACTAGGTACCTTTAGTATGCGCCAGGGAGCTGCGTTGCAGAGAGGTGTTCAGAGGCCACGCCCCTTTTTACTCCTCTCTGCAATGCAGCTCTGTGGCGCTAATTGGAAGTACCTGGTGGGCTAATTGACCCCCAGGAACCCTCAGGACTTAAGGGGACTTAATCCCCCAATTTACAACCCACCAGGGGGTGCGTTTGCACAGTGGTGCAGGGAGGGGGCGTGGCCTGATGTGACAAGTGTGCAAACATGCCCTGTGGCACATTTTGAGTTGGGGGTTTAAGTCACCTTGAATCATGAGGTTCCCTGGGGGCCAACTAGCCCACCAGGTACGCCCAGTAAGCGCCACAGAGTTGTGTTGCAGAGAGGTGTAAAAAGGGGCGTGGCCCCAGACCACCTCTCTGCAACTCAGCTCTATGGTGCTTACTGGAGGTACCTGGTGGGCTAGTTGGCCCCCAGGGACTCTCAGGATTCAAGGGGAATTAATCCCCCAACTTAGAACCCGCCGAGGGCGCATTTGCACAGTGGTGTAGGGAGGGGGCAGGGCCTGAAGGACATGTGTGTACTTATGCAATCAGTCCGCCAAAACCCAAGCACTTATAAATTCACCATGAACTCTCCTTGGAGCACTCTAATCATCCAGTCACTACCCATGCACTCATGCAATGACCCATGCACTAACTCATGCACTGCTACAATACCCTGAGCAGTACCCATGCAGTCCAGCCATCGCCCTGTCACTACCCGTGCACTCCTCCAATCACTCAGCGAGCACCATGTACTTATCCAATCACTCCGCCAAAACCCAGGCACTTATAAATTCACCATGCACTGTCCTTGCAGTGCTCTAATCAACCAATCACTACCCATGTACTTATGCAATGACCCAGACACTAACACATGCACTGCTACAATCCTCTGAGCACTACCCATGCAGTCCAGCCATCGCCCTGTCAGTACCCATGCACTCTTGTCAGTACCCATGCACTCTTTGAATCACCCAGCTAGCACCATGTACTTATCCAATTACTCCACCAAAACCCAAGCACTTATAAATTCACCATGCATTCTCCTTGCAGTACTCTAATCTTCCAGTCAGTACCCATGTACTCATGGAATGACCCAGGCACTAACGCATGCACTGGTACAATCCCCTGTGCACTACCCATGCAGACCTCTAACCACCTACACAGTACTGATTCACTCCTCCACTTACCCAGGTTGTACCCATGCAGTCCATAAAACCCTCTGTCACTACCCATGCACTCCTCAAATCACCCATCCAGCATCATGTACTTATCCAATCACTCCGCCAAAACCCCAGGCAGTTATAAAATCACCATGCACTGTCCTTGCTGCACTCTAATCATCCAGTCACTACCCATGTACTCATGCAATGACCAAGGTACTAACACATGCACTGCTACAATCCCCTGAGCACTACTGATGCAGTCCAGCCATCTCCTTGTCACTACTCATGCACTCCTCCAATCACCCAGCCAGCACCATGTACTTATCCAATCACACCGCCAAAACCCAAGCACTTATAAATTCACCATGCACTCTCCTTGCAGTACTCTAATCATCCACTCATACCCATGTACTCATGCAATGACCCAGGCATTAACTCATGGCAAATACAGAGGAGGTCATGCTAATCACAGGGGTACCCCAACGCATAGTGTTCCCTAGTGTATGTAGGTGTTTTCACTTTATTCTAAGTGTCTTTTAGCATAACACTGGCTCCAGTCCTGGTTAGTCAGAGTCAGTTACCACCAGTACCCATCAGTAAAAAGTTGGGGGCACAGGAGGACTTTCTGCTCCTCTGTTGGTTCTTTCTGCACATCTCTTGCTTCTTCCTGCACTTTTGTTCATCTTTCTGGACTTCTGATGACTCTTTCGGCCTTTGTCTTGCTTCTTTCTGCGCTTTTCTTCCTCTTTCTTCACATGTCCTACCTTTGTAGGCATAGTTTTTTTTTTTTTTTTTGTAAACTTTTTTTATTGAGTTTTGAAAAACATAACAATGCAAGAATATCGGCTGTGCAGATCTGTAGGAACAATTGCGGAGATACATCATTACACTCCCCCTTCATATACAAACAGCAGTTCGATTTCATGGCAGCAAACCACAGCAAGACCCCCCATCCAGAGCCCACCCGTCTCATCCGCCCGTGCCCATCGAAGGGAAATGACTCAGTCAGGACTCCTCAACCATCTGCAGCGGGCACCCCCAGTTTCGGCACAGATCCACCAATGCAGCCCGCCCAGCGAGCACTCACTCCCCCCAATTCCCCGCAGGGAGGGCCATCAGAGCTACCCCACTCCCGTGGGTACTATTCCGGAGCTGGCACGCGGTGGAGAAGCGCACGGGAGGGTAGCAATATAGGTCTTGTAGGGGCCCCAGATATCCTTGGGACGCGCAACTGCAGGGAGGAGACTGGCATATATCTCGCTGTTTGTGCTGCAATAAGCCATAGACGTGAGCCATGTCCCGGCCGTGGGGGCCGACCTACCGCCCCAATGTTTTGCCACCTCCCTCTTGGCGAGTAGCAGGCCCAGGGAGGCAAGCCTGCGGACGCCCTTGGGGAAGTTCACTGTATAGCCCAGTAATGCAACCTCCGGAGTGGGAACCAGCGTGAGCTCCAACATAGCGCCAAGGATCTCGTGGATCTGCGTCCAATATGGTTGCAGTCTGGGGCACGTCCAGGACAGGTGTGCAAAGTCAGCGTGTGGAGCAGCGCATTTCCAACATGTGTGCGGGCGCGCAGGGTCAATGGCGTGGAGCCTAGCTGGGGTCATGTAGCAGCGGCGAAGAAATTTATAATGGAGGAGCTTATGCCGACTATTTAGCGAGATCGCCTTAGTGACTTTGCAGCAAGCGGTCCATTGTTCATCTGTGATCGGTCTACCCAAGTCCGCCTCCCAGGCCGCTCTCAACCGGCCATCCTCACATGGAACCAGCGCCGCGCATGCCTTGTACAGCTTAGATACCATATGGGCACCCGAGTCGTTGTCAATGAGGAGAGTTAGAGGCTCAAAGGATGCTGGCTCGAGAGGGAATCCCGCAATGTCTGAACGAGCCGCACAATAAAGCCGGCGCAGGACAAACTTGTCCATGAACGTGGCCTCACTGAAGCGCTCCTCCTCCGAGACCGAAAATATGTGGCCCCCCGGGTAGAGGTCCCCGGCCGTAGCAAGGTGAAACTTGGTCAATGTACGCTGAACCAGAGCCTCCCCCGTGCCAGACAGCAAGCCGGGATTAGGAAGTGGAAGAGAAGAGGAGTAAAGGAGGGGCTGGGCTAGATAGCGAGTAAGACGGTGCCACGCCCAACTTGTGGTGGACACCGTTTGGATATCAACTGGGTCTCGGGGGACCCCCTTTGGCAACACCGCCGCTAACCGGCCCGGGAGAACGAAATCCGCCTCGGGACGCAGGAACGGAATACGAGCGTCAGGGTGGTACCAGGCATAGGCGTGCGCACATTGCGCCACCAGATAATACAAATACAGATCCGGTACCCCGAGGCCGCCCCTATGTAGGCATAGTTAGAGTTAGAAATTAGCATTTAAAAACCCCCATTGAAATTCACTGAAAAAACCATGGGTTTCAGGCACATTATAGTTAGAAATTAGCATTTACAAAACCTTTGAAATTCACTGATAAAAACATAGGTTTCAGGGACGTGATAGTTAGTTGTACATGAATGATGTAATATATGACGTCATCAGCAGTGCATTGCGGGGGCGCGAGTTATAGTTAGCTGAACTAACTATAACAGGGGAATTTCTATGGTTTTGTACGAGTGAAATGTCCAACTAACTGACGTCCCTGAAACCTATGTATTTTTTCAGTGAATTTCTAAGGTTTTTTAAATGCTAATTTCTAACTATAACATGCCTGAAACCTATTTTTTGTCAGTGAATATATATATATATATATATATATATATATATTATCTACTGGCGGTCGCCAGTAGATAGTTATAGTTAGGACCGTGTTTCCAAAGGAAATCTCAAAATTCTATTTTGAATAACTTTGGCGCCGGTTGATGAATCCTCGCGAAATTGTCAAAACTAATGGGGCGCTCCACTCAGCTCCTACCCTGAAAGTATCGGGGTGATCCGTCAAGCGGGGGCCGAGAAAAAAGGGGGTCCCTAAACGCATTTTCCCCATGCATTTTTCCATAGGACCTTTAGTCGCAGCTGCAGCCCAAACGGCTGAATAGAATTACTTGAAATTTGGCAGAGAGGTAGCCATAAGGTCAAGGAAGTGCCTTTTGCAGGTCTGTTGTAAATCTGTTCAGAATTTCCTGAGAAAATAGCATTTAAAAGCATATCAATATCTATATGCGCGCAGCGTGCGCGCACTGTGCAAGCTCCGTGCGCGCACCCTGCCGTGCACCAGCGCACTTCTGATTGGTTGTTAGATATTAGTAAACATTAGAATCGGTCGTATCCAGGAAGTGTCGGCCGCCATTTTGTCTCTCGCAGTCTGCCGTCCTGTAAATTGGTTTTCTGGTTACTGCTGTTAAATCCCGCATGAGACCTTAAAAATCGGCGCACTCAAGTTTATCTCTCATTTGAAAGTGAACGTACTAAAATGACTTTCCGTGAATTTGACGGCTTCCGCCGCTTGCTGACTAGGCACTTCTTTGCGCATTAATTTATAACACTCGGTTCATCTGAAATTCCGTTCGCAGCAGCGGTGCGTTCGTCGAGAGGTGATGTTTTGGTGACAAGTCCGCTCAGATTTGATAAACACCGCCATCTCATTCACCTCCGAAAGTGTTATTTCAGATCGTGGAGTCAGAGGCAGGGAGCGTGTAACACTCAAACAAATGTCATTTCTGTCAGTGGCAAAATAAATGCACGTCATTCAGAAGTGTCAGAGCGTGAGGTGAAGCAGCAGGCGCGAGGCCTCCCTTAATCATCCCACCAGAAATATTCGTATTTTAACAATTCTAAATAAATGACCGGAGACCCTGATCCGGTGTTTTAGGCGGAACATTTTCTTAAAAAGAAGCCCTAGTCTAAACGTTAAAGTTGCGAAATATGGTAATTTAAAACCTTTGACAGTTGAAATAATACATTTGGAAATAGCTTTTAATTTGTCTCTACTTGGTGACAGTATTTTAATATTTTACATGCGTATTTATTTTTTAATCATCTATCATGGTTCGAGTTACAAAGTGCTAATGTTGACCTTATTAAGATATAAGTGGTCTAGCATGACTCTGGAGAAAAACTACAATCAATAGAAACGTGATAACAACAATAATATGAATACATATTTGTTAACGCTTCCTACAACAGTTTTGACGTGCCTAATCACGGCAAAAAACAGATGTTACTTGTACCCACTTAATAGTACTCAATTTACTGACCTCTAATAGTTATATGTTGTTTGCAGCCTGGAGGCGGGCGCTAAAAGGCTTGCGTTGTGTTAAGCTGCCGTGTCCTTCACACAAGCACTCTATTGTGGCCTCAGCTTAACTCTCAAGAGTGGCTACCACTGCTTTATTGTTCTCAGCCACAGAACGTTTTGAACTATGTTTTAGGTTTTTATATATGCTTGTCAGCTTGCTGTCTTCCACAATAAATTGCACAAAGTTCCCAGAGTGTCCGTTCACTCGGCTCTGATTCAGAGGCTACTGCAGAGTAGAGGCGCTATTTTTCAAACAAGGTACTTTTTCCCGACTATCTGTGCACCGGTGGCTTTTCAGCCCGTGGAGCCATCAGGCAAAGTGTAGATTCCCAGCCCTGCATTTCATTGCAGGTCAGGACTTAAGCGAGGTTTAAGGTCCCGATTTGCACCGCAGGAACTATTTTCAGGAGCAGAACGCCGCGGAGGTTCAGCAGAGGATGGCGCAGATGGACACAGGCGACGGGGCCGGTCTTGACAGGACAGGGAGCCGACCTTTGAAGACGCCTTTGCTTCTTTGCTGTCTGGCATAGTAGGCGCTGCCCAGACTTCTCTCTCAGATGGATGTGAGAGGAGCTACATGTCTCCAAACACACAAATCCAAGGTGCTTAATCAGTTAAAAAAAAAAGCCAGAAACTGCTAGCAAGGTGTGAGCACCTCCGTTGTACGACAACTTAAACAAAGGCTGTGTAAAATCCGTAAAAAAACATGCACACGCACATTACTTGTGTGTTAAATATTAACCTATCCACGGAATTATGCGCTCCTTTAAAAACACTAATTAGACAAACAACCGTTTTATCTTAAACGTGAACACTTTTAATTTATCAATTTATGATTGATGCGCCATTTAATGTCGGTGTTATTTCTTCCAGAAGACATTAAGCAGTTCTTCTAATGTTATGAAGAAAAGAAAAAAATAGCAACATGTATATTTTAAATATTCGTGACTGTTGCATTGGTATACCGTTAAGCGGTACAAAGAATCGCACCTACCACAATATATACATTTTATGTATGCTCCTTTTACTATTACCCTCTTATTCATTTATGCAGAGACATTCACAGACCCATAATTCTAGTCCATATATGTAGGACAGCATGTCAGAACCCACAGTTTTATTAGATATCTGGGACATGTAACTGGAATACATTTGTATTTTCTCTGGATCAGTTACGTCCACTTCCAAGGCACCAATTATCACCAACTCGATCAAGTAGAACCCGCTTGTCTCTGGGCATGGACACATTAAGGACTTAAAGCAAAGCTGCATCTACCTATATTTAATGTTGTTATTACTGTACTGCAGCGGTGGGTTTAAAGTCTGGAAATTATTGGGAAGGTTCATCCATGATTTTGCTTCTAGTATTCACAAACATTAGATCTTTTCTTTATATTGTGATTTTCAACTACTGTTAAACGATGAGACATATATTATTTTGGTTACCATGTGACATAAAATATGTGTACTTTATTCCATTAATTTATAAACAAATATGGCCTCCAATTGACTGAACTCCGTTATTTGTAGTGATTCTGTCTGTATGTCTCTGGTTTTCAGACTATGTATTAATATGCCAGTCTGCCTATATATAAATATATATATATATATATATATATATATATATATATATATATATATATATATATATATATACGCACAGTGAAAAACCTTTAAAAAAAATATATATTAATAAATACATAACTTAGCATTTAAAAAACCGTACAAATTCACTGAAAAAACCATAGGTTTCACACACGTTATAGTTAGGAAATAGCATTTAAAAAACCTTGCAAATTCACTGAAAAAACCATAGGTTTCACACAAGTTATAGTTAGCTGGACATTTTACTCGTAAAAAACCAATGAAATTCCCCCGTTATAGTTAGTTCAGCTAACTATAAATCGCGCGCCCGCAATCCACTGCTGATAACGTCACATCTTACATCACTCATGACATGGTCAGTGACATCACTCATGACATCACTGATGACATCTCAAATGACATCACTGATGACATCACTGATGACATCATCCATTGAGTATGTGTTTCTGAACAATTTTAATATGTTTAATATATATAGGGAAAGGCCTGTTGAAGAATAAGTGGCTGTACAAGTGTGTAAATGGATGATTTTCTTTGGTGCGTAACTGACTCTATAAGTGAGTCATTAAATGTATCTTACTGCAGACTAGTGACTAAACTGTGTAAATGTCTGTATGTTTCTGTTTGTTGGTGTATAAGTGGTGGCATGGTTTTGTGAATATCTATATAAGTGTCTATATGAGTTATTGATTGCTTGTGTCAGTATCTGTATGGGTTACTGAGTGTTTGTGTGGGTAGGGTGTGTGTGACTCTATGCATAGATGTGTGAGTGGGTGATTCTATGGGTGCATGGTTTTAAGAGTGCATCTGTGATGGACTGTATGGTTGAGTGAGTGTATGTATGGGTATGTTAGGGATTGAATGTATATCTCAGTGGTACATTTGTGACTAACTACATATGTGTAAGGCAGCATATATGCATGTAAGAGTATATAAGTGGGGATATGTGAGAGTGTGTGATTGTGAGAGTGACTGTATGGATGAGTGTGTGCTTGTATCAATGATTCTATAAGAGCATAAGAATGTGATACTATTTTTATGAGTAAGTGAACTTGAGTGTGTATAACCGCATAGGTGAGTAAATGGGAGTGTGATTTTTTGCATGACTGAGTAGGTGTGAGAGTACGTCTATGGATGATTGGTAGTGTGTGAGTGTCTAGATAGGTGTATAAATGCTTATTTTAGTCTTGTATGGAGTGACTGTAAGTATGAGTGACTGTACAGGTGAATGAGTGGAGGTGTATGTAGACCTAAGAGTTAATAAGTGGGTATGTAGTTATTGGTATTGCAGTATGTATGGTTTTGAGAATGGAACTCTTAAATTTTGAGTCGGTGTATCAAAGGTTATATTAGGGTGTGAGAAGATGTGGTAATTTTTTACATGGATGATGTCATCAGTGACTGACTCTATAAGTGAGTGATTAAAGGTATCTTACTGAATGCATGGGTTAGTGACTAAACTGTGTGAATGTCTGTATCCGTCTGTTTGTTGTTGTGTAAGCAGCTGCATGGGTTTGCGAATAGCTACATGAGTGTCTATATGGGTTATTGATTTGTTGTCTGAGTATCTGTATGGGTGCCTGAGTGTTTGTGTGGGTGAGGTGTGTGTGACTGTGCATAGATGTGTGAGTGGGTGATTCACTGGGTGCATGTTTTCAAAAGTAAATCTGTGATGGACTGTATGGGTGGGTGAGTGTGTATATTGGTGTGTTAGTGAGTGAATGTGTATCTCAGTGGTACATGTGTGAGTAACTACATATGTGAAAAAAAGTATATATGTGTTTTGGAGTACATACATGTCTATATGTGAGAGTGTGTTATTGTGAGAGTAGCTGTATGGATGAGTGTGTGCTTGTATCATTGATTGTATAAGAGCATATGAATGTGCTAGTATTTGTATGAGTAATTGAGCTGGTGTGCATATAACTGTATAGGTGAGTAAATGGCAGTGTGATTAATTATTTGCATGACTGACTAGGTGTGTGAGTACCTCTATGGATGAGTGGTGGTGGTGAGTGTCTATATAGGTGTATGAGTGCATATGATAATCCTGTACCGAGTGGCCATAAGTATGAGTGACTATACAGGTGACTGAGTGGATGTGTGTGTAAATCTAAGAATCAGTGAGTGGGTATGTAGTTATTGGTGTTGGAGTGTCTATGGTTTTGAGAATGGCAGTCTGTAATTTAGAGTGGGTATATGAAAGGTTAGGTTGTGAAAAGATGCATCAATTTATCACATGAATGATGTTATCAGTGATGTCATCAGTGATGTCATTAGAGATGTCATCAGTGATGTCACTGACCATGTCATGAGTGATGTAATATGTGACATCATCAGCAGTGCATTGCGGGGGCACGGGTTATAGTTAGCTGAACTAACTATAACGCGGGAATTTCTCTGGTTTTGTACGAGTGAAATGTCCAACTAATTATAACTTTCCCTAAAACCTATGGTTTTTTCAGTGAATTTCTAAGGTTTTGTAAATGCTAATTTCTAACTATAACGTGCCTGAAACCTATGGTTTTTTCAGTGAATTTCAAAGGTTTTTTTAAATGCTAATTTCTAACTATAATGTGTCTAAAACCTGTGTTTTTTTAAGTGAATTTTAAAGGGTTTTTTTAATGCTAGTTTCTAACTATGCCTACAGAGGTAGGACATGTGAAAAAAGAAGAAAAACACACAGAATGAAGCAAAAGAAATGCAGAAAGAAGCAACAGAAGTCGACAAAGACGAAGAAAAGTGCAGGGAGAAGCAAGACATGTGCAGAAAGAACCAACGGAGGAGCAGAAAGAGGCCTTGCTGCAAAATCATCCTGTGCCCACAACTTTTTCAGACGGGTACTGGTGGTAACTGACTAACCAGGCCTAGAGCCAGTGCTATGCTAAAAGACACTTAGAATACGGTGAAAACACCTACATACACTATGCGTTGGGATACCCCTGTAATTAGCATGACCTCCTCTGTAAGGCCCTAGTACATAATAGGACAGGGGGATTAAAACTACCTCTTAAAACGTGCTATGGGGTGCGTTTGCACAGTGGTGAAGGGAGGGGGGGGCCTGAGATGACATGTGTGCAAACACGCCCTGTGGCCGTTTTAAATTGGGAGATTAAGTCCCCTTGAATCGTGACGTCCCTGGGGTCCAACTAACCCACAAGGTACCTCCAGTAAGCGCCACAGAGTTGTGTTGCAGAGAGGTGTAGAAAGGGGCGTGTCCCACCTCTCGCCAACGCAGCGCAGTGGCACTTACTGGAGGTACCTGGTCGGCTAGTTGGCTCCCAGGGACCCTCAGGATTGAAGAGGAATTAATTCCCCAACTTAAAATGCGCCACAGGGCTTGTTTGCACACGTCACCTCAGGCCCCGTCACCTCCCTTCACCACTAAGCAAACGCACCCAGTGGCATGTTTTAAGTTGGGGAATTAAGTCCCCTTGAATCCTGAGGGTCCCTGGGGTCCAACTAGCCCACCAGGTACCTCCAGTAAGCGCCACAGAGCTGCATTGCAGAGAGGTGTAAAAAGGGGCATGGCCCCAGACCATCTCTCCGCAAAGCAGCCCTGTGGTGCTTACTGGAGGTACCTGGTGGGCCAGTTGGCCCCCAGGGGCCCTCAGGATTGAAGGGGAATTAATTCCCCAACTTAAAACGCGCCACAGGGCTTCTTTGCACACATGTCACTTCAGGGCCCGCCCCTCCCTTCACCACTGTGCAAACGCGTCCTGTGGCATGTTTTAAGTTGGGGATTAAGTCCGGGGATCGGCAGGGTGCGCGGATCCACCGCGGCCATAGATATAGAAACTTTTATTTTTTGATTTTCCCAGCAACTACTGAATGGATTTACACCATTTAAAAAGAAGGTCTCTTTCTGAACCGAGAGCTACCTTTTTGCCAAATTTCTTGTAATTCCGTTCAGCAGTTCGGGCTGTAGTCGTGTCTAAAGTTTCCTATGGGAAATAACATGGAGAAAACACGTTTTGGGACCCCCCTTTTTTCTTGGTCACTGCAACTTTCAGGATAGTAGCTGACCAAAGCAGGCCATAAGTTTTAAAAATTTCGAGAAAATTCGTCAACCGGCGCCAAAGTTATTGGGAAAACAAAAAACGAGTTTCTTATGGAAACTAGGTCCTAACTATAACTACCTACTGACGACCGCCAATAGGTAATATGTATATATTACGTACTTGCTGTTATATATATATATATATATTTATTTAACTACTGGCACGCGCCAGTAGGTAGCTATAGTTAGGACCAAGTTTCCACAGGAAGAACATTTTTTGTTTTGCTTATAACTTTGGTGTTGTTTGATGAATCTTCATGAAATTTTCCAAACTGATTCTTTGTTCATATCAGCTCCTATATTGAAAGTTGGGGGTGATTCGTCAAGGGCGGGCTGAGAAAAAATGGGGGTCCCAAAACATGTTTTCTCCATGCAATTTCCATAGGAAACTTTAAACAAGGCTACAGGTCGACCGGGTGAACGGAATTACCCCAAATTTGGCAGGGGGAAGGGTCTTGGTCTAGAAAGCATGCTTCTGTTTATTTGGTGTAAATCCGTTTGGTAGTTGTGGAGAAATATCAAAATTTACAGATATCGATATTTGGAATTCTGTATCTGATTGGCTGAGGCGTTTCGAGCACCAGCTTGCTGCTTATTGGCTGCGAGCGGTTGCAACTAGGAAGTGTTGGCAGCCATTTTGTGATTCTGTTGAAGCGAGTAAGGGAACAAATGGGCGAAAAAACTAGGAAAGAAGAGGGTAGAAGCACTGTAACCTCTGTGGGGTGTTTAGGGTGTGCTATCCAGGGGTGCGAAGCGAACTACTCATCCCTACCGGTCTGAAAGTGCTAGGCTATGGAAATTAAGTGAGGTATTGCCTAGAGTCTGATTCTGCTAAGGTGAGCTGCTGCGGGACTCGGGAATTAAAGCGTGAGCCCAAACTGTGTGTCCTATGCTGTGACTGAAGTCATGTGCCCTGGTCGCTGCACCACACCTGTGGAAGTAGTGTCAGCATCTGTTTATACCTACTAGGACAAACTACTGACCCCTACTGGTTTGAAAGTGCTGGGGTACAGAAATTATGTGAGGTATTGTCTAGAGTCTCATGCTGCTAAGCTGATCTGCTTCCGGACTCGGGGATGAAAGCGTCAGTCCAAACTGTGTGTCATATGCTGTGAAGTCATGTACTCTGGCCGCTGTGCCACATCTGTCCAAGTAGTGTCAGCATGTAGTTATACCTACTCGGAGGAACTTTTGTTTCGAACATTGCAACTTGTGTATGGTGCTTAGGGGGTGTTATACAGGGAGTGCAAAGGTAAATTTGCACGTATCAAATCAATTTGGTATTTGTAAAGTGCAAACTACTCACTCGTACAGGTCTGATGGCACTGGGGGCATAAGCTGAGCTTCTGCCAGACTCGGGGATAAAGCCGCCGAACTACTGACCCCTACCGGTCTGAAAGTGTTGGGTACGGAAATTAAGTGAGGTATTGCCAAGAGTGTCATGCTGCTAAATTGAGCTGCTGCTGGACTCGGGCATGAAACCGTGAGCCCAAACTGTGTGTCCTATGCTGTGAAGTCATGTGCTCTGGGCGCTGTGCCACACTTGTCCAAGTAGTGTAAGCAATATTTTATACGTAGTAGGAGGAAGTTTTGTTTGGAACACGGTAGCTTGTATATGGTGCTTAGGTGGTGTTATAAAGGGAATGCGAAGGTATATCAATACGGTATTTGTAAAGCGCAAACTACTCACCCCTATGGGTCTGAAGGCCCTGGAGGCGGGGGTGGAAATTATGTGAGCTATTAAGTGAGCTATTGCCCAGAGTCACATGGTGCTGGGATGAGCTGCTGCTGGAGCAGGGGATTAAACCGTGAGCCCTGTGCTCTGAACTCATGTTTTCTGGCCGCTGCGACACACCTGTCCAAGTAGTGTCAGCATGTGTGCAT
This sequence comes from Triturus cristatus, assembly GCF_964204655.1. Classification (NCBI taxonomy): domain Eukaryota; kingdom Metazoa; phylum Chordata; class Amphibia; order Caudata; family Salamandridae; genus Triturus; species Triturus cristatus. Next base: position 655,500,337 of record NC_140587.1, on the reverse strand, counting down.
ACATACTAGGAGGAACTTTTGTTTTAAACAGTGTGACGTCTGTAGGGTGATTGGGGGGTGCTACAGAGGGAGTGTGAAGTTCAATTCTGCCGTTTCCAATCAATCCGGTATTTGTAAAGTGCTAACTACTCACTTGTACGGGTCTGCAGGCGCTGAGGGCCGGCGGGGAAATTAAGTGAGCTATTGCCCAGAGTCACATGGTGCTATCCTGAGCTGTCGCTAGAGCCGGTGATCAAAACCAGAGCTCTGTGCTTCAAAGTCAGATGGTCTGGGCGATGCTCCACAGCTGTGTGGAGAATACATTTTGGCGAAGGTCTGGGAGTTGCCGTTACCTGGCCCTAAAATAGCGGGCCTAAGTTGTCAGTTATAGGAGGGCTCTAAAAAGAGCCCTTGTGTTTATTAGTTGGAGCTACATATAAGTGCGGATGCACAGCTTCAGGTTATTCAGTAAAACTTGATTTCCCTGATCTGTGAAGAGTACTCCTTCACTTCTGTAGATATCAGCCATATCAAAACGTATGTTGTTGTTGAAGATCGACCCCATTCTATGGTCTCTGAGGTATGCAGACACAGCTTTGTTGAGATTCTTCCTAGATTTTTCAATCTGAGGACAAAATTGGTTTGACCATTTCCACTTCTGTCTTTGGCATATATTGGAATATACGGAGACAGTTTGAGGCAAAAGCAGCATCAATTGTCGAAAGGTTCTTTCCGTAGCATTTCCAAACCTACACCAGTCAATGTGCCTAGGTCGTTTCCACCACAGTGCACAATCATGAGGTCAGGGTGTTGGAGATGCAAACAGGTTTTAACCAAAGGCAACAATGGGTGCCACTTCAATCCTCTCTGTGCAAACCATTTAATGTCCACATTTTATAAACCTAGGTCTAAGTCATTACGTCTCTGTTCTGCATACCTCTTGCACCAGAAAACATAGCTATGTCCTACGATCCACACTAGCATTTTGAAGTTATGGCTGGGAAGTATGGATAGATGTCTGTAGCTCATGCAGTCTGTTCGTAGAATAAGAGATATGTTTAAAGGTGGGGAACTACCTTTTTTACTCATTCAAAACGATAACTGATTGGGAGATGAAAAGCATTGTTTTTTAAAAGTAGGGTGCACATTCGTTTTGTGGAAAAGCAGCTTTGTGATTGGTTAAGAAAAAGCAGTTTAAATGTGGACTACATATTATAGGATAAAATTTGATCAACTCAACCACACCTGCTACTTGCATTTGGAAGGCACTGTTCGAACTTAAAACAATTTTGAACTTTTAACCTGCACGTGCTGTTAAATGTTCGAGAAAATGTTGCAAAAAAATATTGTTAGGTTTAAAAAAATTGATGAACTTTTAACCTGCACGTGTTGTAGAATGTTCTAGAAAGTGTGTTGATAGAATACATTGCACTTCTGACTTCTATGTGTACTTGAATATTTAAATAACCAATAGAGAGAAGTTTTGCAATCTAAAAGAATCAAGGAACTATTCTAATTTGTTCTTTACATGTATTTATGTGTGGAGTAACAAAATTACAGACACAACAGCACCAGGAAGAGGAACAAGCAGGGAGTGGTGAGACGAGGGGAGATGGGCACAATGGCACACATGCACAATTACGTACAGCACAACCGCAGAAAAACCATGGTCAAAATTAAACACAACAACAAGGAGCACTAGTCACACAACTCGCCAACATCACACCACTGAACAAGCTCAGAAGAGAAAAACGCACTGCCTGAAAGGGAGAAGGGTGAACAAAACCTCACATGAAGGGACATCTCACACACTATTCCCAATCAATATAAATACAATGAGATTTCTTCATTGATTTTGTGTTTACACTGTAAATGCACCCACTACCACAGTGCAATTCAATACAGGATTTTAGTATTTAGAATAAATCGCAAAGGTGCACCTTGTGCGTTTTTGCACGGGAATGCCTACTCTGCATATCATCATCAGCACTTTAATGCAACTAAAGTTGAGATAAATCAAACACAGTTCAGAAGCTGGTGCAAACTGCAGACATCACCAGTATTCCCGCTCTACCTGTCCCAAAATTTAACACCATGGTGGACACCACCAAGTAACAGTAATAAGAATGAGAAAGTAACAACCAAAAACTTTATTGCATTTTTTTTTTCAAACTTAATTTTTTCGTAAATGTATATATAAAGGATAAACTAAATTTAACAAAATGAACACAAAACAACAAGGCGGAAGACTCCTGCTGGGACCATGAATGTCGACGACATAGCCTGGAAAATAAAGCACAAAATAAGGACGTGTGTAATGCGCATATCAAAGGAGTGAGACAGAGAGAAGGAAAAAAAATCCAGAGAGGGAAGGAAAGAAAGGGAGTGAGAGCACACACACATAGGAAGCAGAGCACACCAACATCCAACACAATGTTGTCCAAACACAAACATTCGTACAATCGAACACAGGACACAAATGCACTCGCCTGCGGCGGATAAACATCCAAAAGCGTCAGTACGAAACAGGCACATGTGAACGCATAAGTACAAATTCACAGTCCGGATGGGGTAGCAATTCACGTATGGCAGGCAGCCAGAGGGTCCGTGACACACACATTGGCATTCAAATGAAGACACAACACATTTGGAGACAAGTGAAAATGTGGAAACTTTATTAAAAAAGTGCGTATCAGTACGGCCAAGAGTAGTCACGATATGCAGACAAACGCAGCAGCATGCCTGAATAAGGAACGTAGATAAACGTCCATGTTCACCTTGGGATAGTGCATCACCAACACACGTCAGTGTCAAGCAGTGTTGGTTGTCCGCCCCTCAGACATGAGTTGACGCCAATGCAGCCATGTCCACTGCCGTCTTGGGGCATGTGACCAGATGCACAACGTGCAATTATGCAGCGGGACACGTGCAATGTGGCACATCGAGTCGTGGTTGCAGGTACCTTGTCACTCGTCCATGAACGCGAGTGCAGCTGCGTAAGCCACTATCTCTAATGAGTGATGGTTGGCCACAATATTTGACATGTCGTTGACGCAATCCATCAGCTGACCGGGACAGATGTACTGACTCCAACCACTCTACCCAATGTGCACCAAAGCAGAATCGGGAAGTGGGCAATTTGCTCACTGCATACTACGACACGTGCAATCTCCTGGGCCCAGTTCCCAACATGCATGCCAAACTTCAATGCATGCCATAAATGGGCATCACCATGACACTCCTGGTCGTGGGCCAACAGGGGGCGCACACACCCGTCGTAATCCATGTCAGCTACCCACACGTTGGGGAGGCACTCGTCCACGCACCACTCGGATAGGCACGTGCAACATTGCAAAACAGGTTGAACGCTGGTGACGTCCGCAATGTGGAAGCTCAGCCGGTAAGTGATCCGCAGCACTGCCTAAGGCAGTGCACCCAGGACATGCAGCAGACGTGCAAGGTATAGGTGGACGTGAATGGAGTCGACCATGTGTTCGGGATGCCGTGCTATGCATCAGTGGCTCTGCTTGTAGCTGCACTGGCTTGCCGTGTGCCAGTCTTGTGGATGAAATGGCACAGCTTGTTGCAATGAGCTGGGTCTGTGTGCAATGGGTGCAGGGCAAAGTTGTGGTGGGAGTACATGTGAAGGCCATTTCAAACATGCTAACTACGACAAAGGACTTTTGAGTGTGGGATGTGCAATCGTTCTCAAATCGGGCAGTGCGTAGTGTGGGAGATGGATGCAAATATTATAGTATCTGTCAGGGGGGGCTGGCCGCTTGCAGGTTCCTTCTCGGAGCAGCAGATGTGTTAGCCCAAGATAGCTCAGACAAAGAACCTGTTATCCCTACAGTAACTTCTCCAGCTGCATTCATACAGGATGTGTACAAAGGCTGGTTGTGGGTGTTGTGGGATGTCTGCGACCCTGGTCATCATGGATGAGATGCCCAGCACGTGGCACATGGGCGGGTTCACTGTGTGTTACGTTGCCAAACAGCTGCTCCTCCTTCCCACGAGCCCCCACACATTTGTGTGCTGCGCTGTTGTATCCTGTGCATTCCTACGGCGCACCATTGTAATGCCTATTCGCGCATGTCCTGCGGCATTCCAATCACACCGTGACACTGCAGTTTGGAGGTGGTGCATGCCACTTTACAACATCGACTGCGGCAGCCCTTGTGGTGGCCACACTAGAACACAGAGACACACTTACCGCACTTCTTGCACACGGACATGTGTGAGACACCCTGTTCCCCTTGCCGCTTGTGCATGCTGGAGGATGCGTGCGTAGCTACATCTCCAGGCTCACTGCCAACGCTGAGGTGACATGGCAATGTCCGCTGAAGACAGCACACTGTGATGTTGTAGGGTGGGTGCCTATCATGCTAACACAATCACCACATGGACACACTTGCTCAGATGCGGGTTCGGGGGGCGTTGGCGGGCCTGGGGTTGTTGCGATGAGTGTTGTGGCCCTCATGGGTATCCGTGTATCATGCTCATTGACTCTATGGCACCTGTGGGTGTTCAGGTGTGGCTCTTGGCTGTGTTCCCTTTCATGCTGCAGGCAGTCGTCCTGCTTAACACCAGAAGAAAGCAGGTGTAAAATCTCTGGTTCTAACGCGGCTTATCACCGGAATTTGTTTCGCATCGCAGTTTTTGCCTTTCGTTGTGAAAGTTGTGATGTGGTTTTTTCGTGTACAGAAGAATAAATGAACTGGGCAGTGTATTGGATCAAGATCCAGCACCTGACCCACTATTCCCTATCAATATAAATACAATGAGATTTCTTCATTGATTTTGTGTTTACACTGTAAATGCACCCACTACCACAGTGCAATTCAATACAGGATTTTAGTATTTAAAATAAATCGCAAAGGTGCACCTTGTGTGTTTTTGCACGGGAATGCCTACTCTGCATCTCATCATCAGCACTTTAATGCAACTAAAGTTGAGATAAATCTAACACACTATTCAGAAGCTGGTGCAAACTGCAGACATCACCAGTATTCCCGCTCTAACTGCCCCAAAATTTAACACCATGGTGGACACCACCAAGTAACAGTAATAAGAATGAGAAAGAGTCACACAGCACTTAAGTAACAACCAAAAACTTTATTGCATTTTTTTTTCAAACTTAATTTTTTCGTAAATGTATATATAAAGGATAAACTAAATTTAACAAAATTAACACAAAACAACAAGGCGGAAGACTCCTGTCGGGACCATGAATGTCGACGACACAGCCTGGAAAATAAAGCACAAAATAGGGACGTGTGTAATGCGCATATCAAAGGAGTGAGACACAGAGAAGGAAAAAAAAGCCAAAGAGGGAAGGAAAGAAAGGGAGTGAGAAAGGGAGAAGGGAGATAGAGAAAGCGAAGGAAAGGAAGGAAGGGAGTGAGAGAGAGTGAAGAGAGGGAAGTGAGAGAGAGAGAGAGAGAGAGAGAGCGAGAGATACTGCCGCCCCTGCGCATCCATGACCAAATTATTACCTACTGCCACTGGAGTGTCTACCAGTGGGCACTCCACGTGCCCGTCAAAGCTCCGCGGCCCGGCAGATCTCACAGATGTCGCTGAGTCCTGAGTCATGAATGGCGGAGACCACTTCAGATTCTCCGTGGCCTGGCAGATCTCACACATGTCGCTGAGTCCTGAGTCATCAATGGCGGAGACCACATCAGCTTTTGGTGCCGCTAACCCTGTGCAACGCAAGTCAGTGCCACGTGGTGGTAGGCTGCTGACAGCCATACAACTTAGGGTTCAACTAACGCTGTGCAAATCAAGTCCGCGCCACCTGGTAGTAGGCCCCTGACGGCCATACAGCTCAGGGTGCGACTAACCCTCTGAACAACTTTTTATGGACTCTTTATGATTGAGACCCTAGGAGCGTCCGACATCCAGTCACTACCGGCAATAAAGGATGTGACGTTGTCAATGCATTATATTTGCGTGGTCACATGGCCTGTGATGCATGTGCCGGATGGGTGTGGTGTGTGTGCAAACCGGCCCGCAGGGAGTGGCCGTGACATGTTGACAACTAGACCACTGACCTGCACACCAACAGCGATTACGCCTGCGACAGGTAGCTATGTGGGGGTGTGAAAACGTGTTCTCAATGGATTTTCCTTAGGAAACTTTAGACAAGGCTACAGGTCAAACTGCTGAACGGAATTACACCAAATTTGGTAGGGAGAAAAGTCATGGTCCAGAAATCGTGCTTTCTTGCATCGAGTGAAAATATAAAAGAAAGGTCCCGGGGCAATTTAATATACCGGAGCTCTGTCTGTGCAAGATAACCCTTTCACACTCCCTCTTCCCAACATCACCACTTCGCAGATAGAGCGTTAGAAGCCAGTCCGTCGGCTCGCAGCTCTCTACCTTTGTGAGCTAGTACGCTGCTGTGCCTGTACCTCTACGAGATACTACGTTGCTGTTCCTTTGGGAGTGGACGGCTCGTAGTACTGCGTCTGTAAGTCGACCGGACGGGCCACAGTTGTCGCTCTGCGAGCCTGGGTGCAAACTGTTCATAAGTCATACTACATAAGCATTGAAAAGCCATTTTGTGATTCAGTCCGTCAGCTGGCATCTGTCCGAGGCATTTCTGAAAACATACCGGAGTTCTTTCTGTGAGAGATACCCCTTTCACTCTGCCTCTCCCCACATCAGCAGGTAACACACCCTCTTCCCACATTACCAACATACCCCCACTTACCTTCTTGGGCCCAGAATTGTCCCTGTGCGGTTGGACAAACAAGAATCTTAGTCATGTATAGATTTACATATAAAACATTTTATTTAAACAAAACAACAACAAATAAAACTGAAGGGAGTCTGGTGCTGTGGTCGCTGCCACGAAGTTGGGGTTACTGTCATTCAGGACTCAGGACACAGTTCCACATGTGGGATCGACTTGAATTGAACCGGGTTAGTGGCACCACGTGTCACGCCTTGTGTTGTACAGGGTTTGTGACACCACGTGTCGCCGGCCTTGCATATGGAAATATGCCTGACTGATCAAAGGGAGTCTGGTGCTGTGGTCGCTGCCACGAAGTTGGGGTCATTGCCATTCAGGACTCAGGACACAGTTCCACATGTGGGATCGGCTTGTGTTGAACAGGGTTAGTGGCACCACGTGTCGCAGCTTATGTTAAACAGGGTTAGTGGCACCACGTGTCAAAAATTATAATAGCGTGCTCTGCTGCCCGCAGTGTAGACTGTTATTGAGTGTTTGTTTGCACTCGAAGATGAATTTGGTGATTGTACTAAAACTATAACTGATATAAAAAAGTTCTTGAAGCAAGGATACTAAAAGGATCTTATGTAGGTTTTAAGCCTGTGATAGTTACTTGCCTAGTGGACTCTGTAATTAATGAATCAACATTTAATTTTAATTGTGATCCCTACTGACCACAGTGTAGGTGTATCATGAAAAGATGAAATATGAATAGAATACATTGTCGAAGTGTATGAGCCTGTGATGCTGCTTGGTGCGGACGGGCCGCACTGGGAGCAATGTCTCTTGCCTACTGCGTCATCTGCAATTGCGACTGTATCTGAATTGTCAGGCCTGCTGACCGCAGTGTAGGCCAGAGGTAGTGGTGAGCAAGGGCCCACAGCCACATGCATCGGTTGGTGGCCCCACCGGCCTGCGTTGTTTAGGTTCAGTGGCACCACGTGTCGCCGGCCTTCCATATGCAAATACGTGTCACTAATCGAAGGGAGTCTGGTGCTGTGGTCACTGCCACGAAGTTGGGGCCACTGCCATTCAGAGCTCAGGACACAGTTCCACATGTGGGATCAGCTTGTGTTGAACAGGGTTAGTGGCACCACATGTCGCGCCTTGTGTTGTACAGAGTTAGTGGCACCACGTGTCGCCGGCCTTGCATATGGAAATATGCCTAACTGATCAGAGGGAGTCTGGTGCTATGGTTGCTGCCACAGACTTGGGGTCACTGCCATTCAGGACTCAGGACACAGTTCCACATGTGGGATCGACTTGTGTTGAACAGGGTTAGTGGCACCACGTCTCACCGGCTTGTGTTGAATAGGGTTAGTGGCACCATGTGTTGCGGCTTGCGTTAAATTCTGCCTCAATAAGGCCACGAGGCGATGATTTGTAGTGCAGTGAGTTAGAAGTACCTTTGGCGCAGAGCGTGTACATACCCTGCGATGATGCGTGGTCCGGGGGGCCGAACTTGAAACAATGTCTTTTGTCTATTGAATTCTGCCTCAATTTAATTTTCGAGTGATAGTATGCCTCACTGCTTACATAAAACTGTTCACTCTTCCTTGCAATGACTTATGTTTCACTGAGTTGGTAGTACCTTTGGTGCTCAGCGTGTACGTACCCTGCGATGATGCTTGGTCCGGGGGGGCTACACTCGGACCAATGTCTTTTGTCTATTGAAATCTACCTCAATAAGGCGATGTGGCATTGACTTGTGTTGCAATGAGTTAGTGGCACCTGAAGCATTCAGCGTGTGTGCACCCTGCGATGATGCGTGGTCCGAGAGGGCTGCAATGGGAGCAATGTCTCTTGCGTACTGAACTGCGTCATCTGCAATCGCTACTCCATGTGAATTGTGATGCCTGCTGTCCACAGTGTAGCTCAAAGGCAGTAGTCTGTACAGACATAAGTCTGCGGTGCTGTGCCACTGGGTTCGCAGGGGGCCTGCGCGGAGGAGACCCGCGGTCATGGCGGCAGCCTCGTGGCAGGGTGAGGCCCGCCGGTCTGGCACAGTCGTTGGTCTTCACAGTTCACAAGTGAACCACGCCCAGAGTCCCGGCCTATTTATTCACACTCCTATGCTGAAGTGGCATACGTCGGAGCAGCCCACTGCGGTTACGCTTATGCTTACAAAGGGGGACAACACAGCTACATGACTGAGCTCTTCCCTAGTGTTTGGCGTAACATGGTTGGGTCCACTGTCCACAACACTGCAAGCACCAGTAGCATTTGTGCAGATGAAGAGGTGTGTGCTCTGCATACTGAGATGTGTCCAGCATATCACTGCTACTATTTGCATTGTGTGCATTGTTATTCATGGGTGAATTGCTTCCTTCAGATATAGTTTGTTCACACCTATCCCAATATTCAGCTATTGTGTGGCTGAGGGGCCATGCCTTTTTTGGAAAGTTCTGTCTTGTTCTGCGCTCCCTCTGTGGTAGAGGGGGCGTCCTGGGGGTGGTGGTGGGTGTTGTGGCATTCTTGGGTGTCGGAGCTGCTTGATCAGTTGGTCTATCACGTGTTTGTCTTCAGATGTGGCTCTGGACTGGGCTCCCTTTCATACTGTATGTAGTTGTTTAATATTTAAAAAACAAGAAGACATTATAAAGTTTAAATAACAAATAAAAAAAAATTACAAAAACTATTTTTAGGATATTAAAGTTACAAAATATCACATTTTGTTTTTGAAAATTACTGAGAAAAATATAGGTTTTATGAACATTAAAGTTAGAAATTAGTATTTAAAAAAATTCAAAGTTACTGAAAAAACAATTGCCACATTTCCCAACATTGAGTTATTATATGGCTGAGGGACCATGCAGTTTTTGGAGGGTTCGCTGTCCTGTTCTGCACTGCCTTGGTGGTAGTAGGTACAGGGGTGGTACGGGGGGAGGTCCTAAGGGTTGTGGCAGTGAGTGTTGTGTCCTTCTTGGGTGTCAGAAAAAACTATAGGTTAAATGAACATTATAATTAGAAGTTAGCATTAAAAAAAATTTAAATTGACTGAAAATACCATAGGTTTCAGGCACGTTAGAGATAGAAATCAGCATTTAAAAAACCTTTGAAATTTTAAAGAAAACCACATTCACTGGATGATGTCATCAGTGATGTCATCAGTGATGTCATTTGAGATGTCATCAGTGATGTCATCAGTGATGTCACAGACCATGTCATGAATGATATAATATGTGACGTCATCAGCAGTGCATTGCGGGGGCACGAGTTATAGTTCGCTGAACTAACTATAACAGTGGAATTTCCATGGTTTCGTATGAGTGAAATGTCCAGCTAACTATAACGTCCCTGAAAACTTTTCAGTGAATTTCTAAGGTTTTTTAAATGCTAATTTCTAACTATAACGTGCCTGAAACCTATGGCTTTTTTCAGTGAATTTCAAAGGTTTTTTAAATGCTGATTTTTATCGATAACATGCCTGAAACCTATGGTTTTTTCAGTGAATTTCAAAGGTTTTTTAAATGCTAGTTTCTAACTATAATGTGCCTAAAATCTATGTTTTTTTCAGTGAAAAAAAAAATATATATATATCGTAAGTCTAAATTATTAGAGGATCGTATTGTGAGCAGTGAATTTATTGAAAGTAAGAAAGTAAGAAATCAGGACCACCCACATGGGTGACACGGAAAATGGGTTTTAAAAAGTGTTTTAAATGTAAGGCGTGCCAGCATGGAGTGAACCGGACGCATTTTAAGACATCTTTTAATAAAACCATCAACATTAGAGGCTTTTTAACGTGTAGATCTAGTTTTGTGGTCTACGCCCTACAATGCCCCTGCCAAAAAATGTACATAGGGAGTACCACCTTACCAGTGTTCCAACGAGTTTTGCAACATAGAAGAGCGATTGTGAATAAAGATAGAACGTATCCAATCACAAGACACTTTGAAACATTCCATCAAAGTGATCCAATAGGCCTACAATACAGTTGTATTGCAGAGATCCTGAAGAAAAGACGGGGAGGGGATAGAGAGAGGGAACTCCGTAAACTAGTAACCTATTATATCTTGGAGTTCGACTGTAAGGAGCCACAAGGCTTGAATGTAGATGAAGACCTACATACTTGTCTGTATTAAGGAATGTTTAGGTTGCCAATGAAATTGAATTTAGAAATGAAAACAGTCAAAGTAACTGAAAGAAGTAGGGAAGAGGGAAGTAAAAGATAACAATGAGAAAACCCCTCCCGAAAAATATTGAAGTAAAAAGTTGCCGTACATTAAATGGACTATTTGTTTAAAGAGGAAATTAAATTGTTTTTAAATGTAAAGAGGGACTCAGATATTTTGTGGTAGTTGGGTTAGGAGCATTTATATAATGAAAAAATCTTTTAAATTTATAGGTTTAGAGAATATAACTTTCCCATAAAAGAATGTTTTGAAGTGATTTCTTATTTGAAAAAGTAGAATTTTTCTATTTTTTAAGTAATGTAGGTATGTATTTTACATAAGCATTTTTTAATGTTATGCAGTACTGTATGTAAAAATCAATATTAATGTGGTAATTGTTTACGTTGATTTACTTGAAGCACTAGCACTATATTGAGAGAGATCTGAACCAAGAGTATATGTTTACATTAAATAAGCACTAGCACTTTGTAAACAGATGAATAATTAAAATAGGAAATGGTATATATATGCACTTTAATGAAATAGCATGGTTCCCAACTAACAGTAGAAAGATGGGAGAAGAAAAACAAGAAATATAATAAAAAGCACTTGCTGATTATCTTGTAAATATGATGAAAGATCAAATATACTAATATTTGATTTTTACATAAAGTTATATGTGATTATTAAGTAATTACATGTAAAAACACTTATGATAAAATAATATGTGTCCATGATGTTGAAAATACTGTGTTAAAACAGTTTTTTAGAGTGACAATGGAGGAAACAGGCAGAATGTAATGAACTGAAAAACATTACAAAATGGTGGCAGCATTTCCCTACCTTTTACCATGTTGATGAAATTTGGTAGTCCCTCGTCTATGTTATGTGTGTCAAATGTTTTCTTGAAAAAAGAGAAACAAATGGTTGTTCACTATCGTGAACAAGGTGGCGAGATATATATATTTGAAACATTAAGGTTGCCCTTGCAATGAGAAAGCACTCGCAGGTAGGTAAATCCACTCATTTATTGAGGACATCAACGAGAGCAGGGAGTGGCTTAATCTCAATCCTGGAAGGCCCGACCGGTTTCGGACTAACATGTCCTTGCTCACAGGCCAATGCAAAGTCTCTCAGCAACTGGTATTGCAGCACACCTGCTTAAATCTGCATTCCCGCCCTCTGTGGGCGTCTACACACAAGATGCATTATGGTGCTCGTAGTGCTGCAACTTCTTTAAATCCCAAGTGGGCGTTACTGGAAACTTAAAATGCGCTATTTCTTTACCCAAGTGGGGGAGTGTTCAAAATCACACTTTCCGCCGCGTTGTCAATGATCGTCACACAATCCGGGCCCAGCTGCTCGGCAGCGCCTCCATGCTGAGACGCTCGCGACCCGCTGTTTAAGTCTTGCGGTGGTGCTTTCTCGCGGCTGGACCAGCCGCAATAACATTTGAAACATTAAGGTTGCCCTTGCAATGAGAAAGCACTCGCAGGTAGGTAAATCCACTAATTTATTGAGGACATCAACGAGAGCAGGGAGTGGCTTAATCTCAATCCTGGAAGGCCCGACCGGTTTCGGACTAGCATGTCCTTGCTCACAGGCCAATGCAAAGTCTCTCAGCAACTGGTATTGCAGCACACCTGCTTAAATCTACATTCCTGCCCTCTGTGGGCGTGTACACACAAGATGCATTATGATGCTCGTAGTGCTGCAACTTCTTTAAATCCCAAGTGGGCGTTACTGGAAACTTTAAATGCTGCCCCTCCATATTGCCAATCCCTGTGAACAAGGGCAGGAAGACGCCTGAAACGCGTCGGGGAAACGTATGGCTAAAAGCAAGCTGCTCCCAAAGAATTGTTGTCCATTGCTGCCTCACGGAATAAATTACTTTACACGCTATGTGTGGGCCTCCAAGTCTCGGGTGCTTTCATATGGAACATATAGCGGCCTACCCAGGTTGCGGAGAGCCCCACCCTGCAGACGAGCAGGTCTGGCGCTGCTACGAGTGCAACGCGAAAAGAATAACGTGGTGTTCTATGAGGAGAAAAACAGCTTGGCACGGTAATAAGGAGGCAGCAACCCACTGTGGTCATTTGAATGTTTTAGGAGACTGGCAGCGATATCTACCATAGATTTTAATGCCCAAAGAACTTCAATTACCAGAATGCAAAGGGCGCATACGCCCACTGGGCGGGATGTTATCAGGCAGACTATAAAGCATCATTTCTGGCGCTGCCCCTCCATATTGCCAATCCCTGTGAACAAGGGCAGGAAGTCGCCTGAAACGCGTCGGGGAAACGTATGGCTAAAAGCAAGCTGCTCCCAAAGAATTGTTGTCCACTGCTGCCTCACGGAATAAATTACTTTACACGCTATGTGTGGGCCTCCAAGTCTCGGATGCTTTCATATGGTATATATATATAAATATATATATATATACACCAATATTGCCCGCAAGCAGTTGGAAGCGCACACTCAGCAAACTACAACCATCCAGGTTCTTCATTCAAGGCAGGGGCTGGAACTGCTTCCCTTGGATTGTATCTCGTAGACCTGTGGGCGTGGCATGAATCCAGCTGAAGTAAATCAACCAGAATTGACTGCACGAGTCATTTTAAAAGCGACCTCTGAAGATAGGCACAAGCCTTGAAACGCGTCAGGTCTACGAGATACAATCCAAGGGAAGCAGTTCCAGCCCCTGCCTCGAATGAAGAACCTGGATGGTTGTAGTTTGCTGAGTGTGCGCTTCCAACTGCTTGCGGGCAATATTGGTGTATATTAAATAACGCGGCAGCCCTGTCGCGGGAAGCAGCACCGTCCTCGAATCAACTGAGGGGGCCGCGTTCGGCACTGAACCTGGACTTGAATACGGTTCAGCAAACTAAGGCGAAAAACAGCTTGCACTGCTTTCTGGAGCCCACTATGGGTGAACAATGCTTTTTGAATCTGTGACATCGTGGCAGTACCTACTATAGGTGATACACTGTTCTGGACTGAACTACTTAACCCATCATGCACTGTTAGCACTGAGCAACCCCCACTGTGGGCGTGGCATGAATCCAGCTGAAGTAAATCAACCAGAATTGACTGCACGAGTCATTTTAAAAGCGACCTCTGAAGATAGGCACAAGCCTTGAAACGCGTCAGGTCTACGAGATACAATCCAAGGGAAGCAGTTCCAGCCCCTGCCTCGAATGAAGAACCTGGATGGTTGTAGTTTGCTGAGTGTGCGCTTCCAACTGCTTGCGGGCAATATTGGTGTATATTAAATAACGCGGCAGCCCTGTCGCGGGAAGCAGCACCGTCCTCGAATCAACTGAGGGGGCCGCGTTCGGCACTGAACCTGGACTTGAATACGGTTCAGCAAACTAAGGCGAAAAACAGCTTGCACTGCTTTCTGGAGCCCACTATGGGTGAACAATGCTTTTTGAATCTGTGACATCGTGGCAGTACCTACTATAGGTGATACACTGTTCTGGACTGAACTACTTAACCCATCATGCACTGTTAGCACTGAGCAACCCCCACTGTGGGCGTGGCATGAATCCAGCTGAAGTAAATCAACCAGAATTGACTGCACGAGTCATTTTAAAAGCGACCTCTGAAGATAGGCACAAGCCTTGAAACGCGTCAGGTCTACGAGATACAATCCAAGGGAAGCAGTTCCAGCCCCTGCCTCGAATGAAGAACCTGGATGGTTGTAGTTTGCTGAGTGTGCGCTTCCAACTGCTTGCGGGCAATATTGGTGTATATTAAATAACGCGGCAGCCCTGTCGCGGGAAGCAGCACCGTCCTCGAATCAACTGAGGGGGCCGCGTTCGGCACTGAACCTGGACTTGAATACGGTTCAGCAAACTAAGGCGAAAAACAGCTTGCACTGCTTTCTGGAGCCCACTATGGGTGAACAATGCTTTTTGAATCTGTGACATCGTGGCAGTACCTACTATAGGTGATACACTGTTCTGGACTGAACTACTTAACCCATCATGCACTGTTAGCACTGAGCAACCCCCACTGTGGGCGTGGCATGAATCCAGCTGAAGTAAATCAACCAGAATTGACTGCACGAGTCATTTTAAAAGCGACCTCTGAAGATAGGCACAAGCCTTGAAACGCGTCAGGTCTATGAGATACAATCCAAGGGAAGCAGTTCCAGCCCCTGCCTCGAATGAAGAACCTGGATGGTTGTAGTTTGCTGAGTGTGCGCTTCCAACTGCTTGCGGGCAATATTGGTGTATATTAAATAACGCGGCAGCCCTGTCGCGGGAAGCAGCACCGTCCTCGAATCAACTGAGGGGGCCGCGTTCGGCACTGAACCTGGACTTGAATACGGTTCAGCAAACTAAGGCGAAAAACAGCTTGCACTGCTTTCTGGAGCCCACTATGGGTGAACAATGCTTTTTGAATCTGTGACATCGTGGCAGTACCTACTATAGGTGATACACTGTTCTGGACTGAACTACTTAACCCATCATGCACTGTTAGCACTGAGCAACCCCCACTGTGGGCGTGGCATGAATCCAGCTGAAGTAAATCAACCAGAATTGACTGCACGAGTCATTTTAAAAGCGACCTCTGAAGATAGGCACAAGCCTTGAAACGCGTCAGGTCTACGAGATACAATCCAAGGGAAGCAGTTCCAGCCCCTGCCTCGAATGAAGAACCTGGATGGTTGTAGTTTGCTGAGTGTGCGCTTCCAACTGCTTGCGGGCAATATTGGTGTATATTAAATAACGCGGCAGCCCTGTCGCGGGAAGCAGCACCGTCCTCGAATCAACTGAGGGGGCCGCGTTCGGCACTGAACCTGGACTTGAATACGGTTCAGCAAACTAAGGCGAAAAACAGCTTGCACTGCTTTCTGGAGCCCACTATGGGTGAACAATGCTTTTTGAATCTGTGACATCGTGGCAGTACCTACTATAGGTGATACACTGTTCTGGACTGAACTACTTAACCCATCATGCACTGTTAGCACTGAGCAACCCCCACTGTGGGCGTGGCATGAATCCAGCTGAAGTAAATCAACCAGAATTGACTGCACGAGTCATTTTAAAAGCGACCTCTGAAGATAGGCACAAGCCTTGAAACGCGTCAGGTCTACGAGATACAATCCAAGGGAAGCAGTTCCAGCCCCTGCCTCGAATGAAGAACCTGGATGGTTGTAGTTTGCTGAGTGTGCGCTTCCAACTGCTTGCGGGCAATATTGGTGTATATTAAATAACGCGGCAGCCCTGTCGCGGGAAGCAGCACCGTCCTCGAATCAACTGAG
This sequence comes from Triturus cristatus, assembly GCF_964204655.1. Classification (NCBI taxonomy): domain Eukaryota; kingdom Metazoa; phylum Chordata; class Amphibia; order Caudata; family Salamandridae; genus Triturus; species Triturus cristatus. The sequence goes on along the minus strand of NC_140587.1, from coordinate 655,484,235 downwards.
GGGGCCGCGTTCGGCACTGAACCTGGACTTGAATACGGTTCAGCAAACTAAGGCGAAAAACAGCTTGCACTGCTTTCTGGAGCCCACTATGGGTGAACAATGCTTTTTGAATCTGTGACATCGTGGCAGTACCTACTATAGGTGATACACTGTTCTGGACTGAACTACTTAACCCATCATGCACTGTTAGCACTGAGCAACCCCCACTGTGGGCGTGGCATGAATCCAGCTGAAGTAAATCAACCAGAATTGACTGCACGAGTCATTTTAAAAGCGACCTCTGAAGATAGGCACAAGCCTTGAAACGCGTCAGGTCTACGAGATACAATCCAAGGGAAGCAGTTCCAGCCCCTGCCTCGAATGAAGAACCTGGATGGTTGTAGTTTGCTGAGTGTGCGCTTCCAACTGCTTGCGGGCAATATTGGTGTATATTAAATAACGCGGCAGCCCTGTCGCGGGAAGCAGCACCGTCCTCGAATCAACTGAGGGGGCCGCGTTCGGCACTGAACCTGGACTTGAATACGGTTCAGCAAACTAAGGCGAAAAACAGCTTGCACTGCTTTCTGGAGCCCACTATGGGTGAACAATGCTTTTTGAATCTGTGACATCGTGGCAGTACCTACTATAGGTGATACACTGTTCTGGACTGAACTACTTAACCCATCATGCACTGTTAGCACTGAGCAACCCCCACTGTGGGCGTGGCATGAATCCAGCTGAAGTAAATCAACCAGAATTGACTGCACGAGTCATTTTAAAAGCGACCTCTGAAGATAGGCACAAGCCTTGAAACGCGTCAGGTCTACGAGATACAATCCAAGGGAAGCAGTTCCAGCCCCTGCCTCGAATGAAGAACCTGGATGGTTGTAGTTTGCTGAGTGTGCGCTTCCAACTGCTTGCGGGCAATATTGGTGTATATTAAATAACGCGGCAGCCCTGTCGCGGGAAGCAGCACCGTCCTCGAATCAACTGAGGGGGCCGCGTTCGGCACTGAACCTGGACTTGAATACGGTTCAGCAAACTAAGGCGAAAAACAGCTTGCACTGCTTTCTGGAGCCCACTATGGGTGAACAATGCTTTTTGAATCTGTGACATCGTGGCAGTACCTACTATAGGTGATACACTGTTCTGGACTGAACTACTTAACCCATCATGCACTGTTAGCACTGAGCAACCCCCACTGTGGGCGTGGCATGAATCCAGCTGAAGTAAATCAACCAGAATTGACTGCACGAGTCATTTTAAAAGCGACCTCTGAAGATAGGCACAAGCCTTGAAACGCGTCAGGTCTACGAGATACAATCCAAGGGAAGCAGTTCCAGCCCCTACCTCGAATGAAGAACCTGGATGGTTGTAGTTTGCTGAGTGTGCGCTTCCAACTGCTTGCGGGCAATATTGGTGTATATTAAATAACGCGGCAGCCCTGTCGCGGGAAGCAGCACCGTCCTCGAATCAACTGAGGGGGCCGCGTTCGGCACTGAACCTGGACTTGAATACGGTTCAGCAAACTAAGGCGAAAAACAGCTTGCACTGCTTTCTGGAGCCCACTATGGGTGAACAATGCTTTTTGAATCTGTGACATCGTGGCAGTACCTACTATAGGTGATACACTGTTCTGGACTGAACTACTTAACCCATCATGCACTGTTAGCACTGAGCAACCCCCACTGTGGGCGTGGCATGAATCCAGCTGAAGTAAATCAACCAGAATTGACTGCACGAGTCATTTTAAAAGCGACCTCTGAAGATAGGCACAAGCCTTGAAACGCGTCAGGTCTACGAGATACAATCCAAGGGAAGCAGTTCCAGCCCCTGCCTCGAATGAAGAACCTGGATGGTTGTAGTTTGCTGAGTGTGCGCTTCCAACTGCTTGCGGGCAATATTGGTGTATATTAAATAACGCGGCAGCCCTGTCGCGGGAAGCAGCACCGTCCTCGAATCAACTGAGGGGGCCGCGTTCGGCACTGAACCTGGACTTGAATACGGTTCAGCAAACTAAGGCGAAAAACAGCTTGCACTGCTTTCTGGAGCCCACTATGGGTGAACAATGCTTTTTGAATCTGTGACATCGTGGCAGTACCTACTATAGGTGATACACTGTTCTGGACTGAACTACTTAACCCATCATGCACTGTTAGCACTGAGCAACCCCCACTGTGGGCGTGGCATGAATCCAGCTGAAGTAAATCAACCAGAATTGACTGCACGAGTCATTTTAAAAGCGACCTCTGAAGATAGGCACAAGCCTTGAAACGCGTCAGGTCTACGAGATACAATCCAAGGGAAGCAGTTCCAGCCCCTGCCTCGAATGAAGAACCTGGATGGTTGTAGTTTGCTGAGTGTGCGCTTCCAACTGCTTGCGGGCAATATTGGTGTATATTAAATAACGCGGCAGCCCTGTCGCGGGAAGCAGCACCGTCCTCGAATCAACTGAGGGGGCCGCGTTCGGCACTGAACCTGGACTTGAATACGGTTCAGCAAACTAAGGCGAAAAACAGCTTGCACTGCTTTCTGGAGCCCACTATGGGTGAACAATGCTTTTTGAATCTGTGACATCGTGGCAGTACCTACTATAGGTGATACACTGTTCTGGACTGAACTACTTAACCCATCATGCACTGTTAGCACTGAGCAACCCCCACTGTGGGCGTGGCATGAATCCAGCTGAAGTAAATCAACCAGAATTGACTGCACGAGTCATTTTAAAAGCGACCTCTGAAGATAGGCACAAGCCTTGAAACGCGTCAGGTCTACGAGATACAATCCAAGGGAAGCAGTTCCAGCCCCTGCCTCGAATGAAGAACCTGGATGGTTGTAGTTTGCTGAGTGTGCGCTTCCAACTGCTTGCGGGCAATATTGGTGTATATTATATATATATATATATATATATATATATATATATATATATATATATATATATATATATATATATATATATATATATATATATATATATATATATATATATATATATTCACTGAAAAAAACACCATAGGTTTCAGGGACATTATAGTTAGTTGGACATTTCACTAGTACAAAACCAGAGCAATTCGCCCGTTACAGTTAGTTGAGCTAACTATAACTCGTGCCCCCGCAATGCACTGCTGATGCTGTCACATATTACATCATTCATGACATGGTCAGTGACATCACTGATGACATCTCAAATGACATCACTGATGACATCACAGATGACATCACTGATGACATCAACCAGTGACTAGGTGGTTCTGTAAAGTTTAAATATGTTTTATATATATATATATATATATTCACTGAAAAAACCATAGGTTTCAGGGGTGTTATAGTTAGCTGGACTTTTCACTTGTACAAAACCATTGAAATTCCCCCGTTATAGTTAGTTCAGCTAACTATAACTCGCGCGCCCGCAATGCACTGCTGATGACGTCACATATTACATCACTCATGACATGGTCAGTGACATCACTCATGACATCACTGATGACATCTCAAATGACATCACTGATGACATCACTGATGACATCATCCAGTGAATGTGTGTTTTTCTGAAAATTAAATATGTTTTATATATGTATATCTCAAGGTCGATGGAAGAATAAATGGGTATATAAGTGTCTAAATGGATGATTTGTTTTTGAAAAATTGATTGTGTAACTGACTGATTAAGTGTATCATAGTGAATACATGGCTTAGTGAGTAATGTTTAAATATGTAAATATCTGTATCAGTCTCTCACTTTGTGTATAAGTGGCTGCATGGGTTGGTGAGTAGCTACATGGGTGTCTATATAGGTTATTAGTTGGTTTTTTGAGTATCAGTCTGAGTGTCTGCATGGTTCGGTGGGGGGTATTACGTAGTGCATAGGTGCATGAATGAGTGACTCACTGTTTGTATGTGTTGAACACAGCATGTGTGCAGGACTGTATGGGTGGATGAGTGTGTGTATGGGTGTGTTAGTGAGTGAATGACTGTCTCAATAGTGTCTTTATGAGTAACTACATATGTTTTAAACTAGTATATGTGACTATTGGTGTATATATGTGAGTATATGTGAGAGTGAGAGATTGAAAGAGTTCCTGTATGAATAAGTATGTGTTTCTATAAGTGATTGTTTAAAAGACTAAGTATGTGTAAGTTTCCGTAGAAGTAAGTATGGTGGTGTGTGTATAACTGTATATGCAAGTAAATGTATGTTTGATTCTTTATTAGCATGAGTGACTATGTGTGTGAGTAACTCTATGGATGAGTGGCATTGTGTAACAGGATGTATAGGTGTATGAGTACATATGATGAGTGAGTACATGTATGAGTGACTGTATAGGACTGTTGGTGAATGAGTGGATGTGTATGTGGATCTTAGAATTACTGAAGAGGTTGTTGTAACTGGTATTGGTATGTCCATTGTTTTGAAAATTTTAGTCTCTATTTTTGAATGTGTGTATCAAAGGTTATATTAGGGTGAGAGGAGGTCTGCCACTCTATCACAAGGATGATGTCATCAGTGATGTCATCAGTGATGTCATTTGAGATGTCATCAGTGATGTCATGAGTGATGTCACTGACCATGTCATGAGTGATGTAATATGTGACGTCATCAGCAGTGCATTGCGGGCGCGCGAGTTATAGTTAGCTGAACTAACTATAACGGGGGAATTTCAATGGTTTTGTACAAGTGAAAAGTCCAGCTAACTATAACACCCCTGAAACCTATGGTTTTTTCAGTGAATTTCTGAGGTTTTTTAAATGCTAATTCCTAACTATAACGTGCCTGAAACCTATGGTTTTTTCTGTGAATTTCAAAGGTTTTTTAAATGCTAATTTCTAACTATGCCTACAGAGATAGGACATGTGAAGAAAGAAGAAAAAATGCACAGAAAGAAACAAAAGAAGTGCAGAAAGAAGCAACAGAAGTCCTCAAATACGAAGATAAGTGCAGGAAGAAGGATAACGTGCAGAAAGAACAAAAAGAAGAGCAGAAAGAAGCCTTGTTGCAAAATCATCCTGTACCCTCAACTTTTTCAGACGGATACTGGTGGTAACTGAGTCTGACTAACCAGTCCTAGAGCCAGTGCTATGTTAAAAGACACTTAGAATACAGTGAAAACACCTACATACACTAGGGAACATTATGCGTTGGGGTCCCCCTGTGATTAGCATGACCTCCTCTGTAAGCCCCTAGTGTATAATAGGGCATGGGGATTAAAACTACCTCTTAAAACAGGCCACAGGGCGTTTTTGCACACGTTAACTCAGGCCCCGTCCCCTCCCGTCACCACTGTGTAAACACGCCCTGTGTCCATTTTTAGTTGGGAGATTAAGTTCATTTGAATCCTGAGGGTCCCTAGGGTCCAACTAGCCCACTAGGTACCTCCAGTAAGTGCCACAGAGCTGCGTTGCAGAGAGGTGTAAAAAGTGGCACGGCATGGACCACCTCTCTGCAATGCAGCTCAGTGGCGCTTACTGGAAGCACTTGGTGGGCTAGTTAGCCCCCAGGGGCCCTCAGTATTGAAGGGAAATTATATCCCCAATTTAAAACGTGCCATAGTGCGTGTTTGCACACGTCACCTCAGGCCCCGTCCCCTCCCTTCACCACTGTGTAAACGCGCCCTGTGGCTGTTCTAAGTTGAGAGATTAAGTCCCCCTGAATCCTAAGGGTCCCTAGGGTCAAACTAGACCACTAGGTACCTCCAGTAAGCGCCACAGAGCTGCGTTGCAGAGAGGTGTAAAAAGGGGCTTGGCCTCAGAACACCTGGCTGCAGCGCAGCTCCCTGGCGCATACTGGAGATGCCTGTTGGGGGCGCGTTTGTTGGCCTCCGGCACGATGCCAGTCTTTTATTTATTTTAGTTTTTTAAGAAGGGGGGCTGTTTGGTTCCCCTTCTTATTCTAATTTATTGGCCCTGATGACCCCATCCCCCAGGGCCAGTCTCCTAATTATATTTTTTTGACCCCAATCCCCAGGGCCGGCCACTGTTTTTTATTATTTTTAAAAAATATATATTTATAGACACACCTAGGACATGTTGGACAAACCGTACGTACCTATCACCATGACGATTTGCGTGATATTCATTAAAAGGCGACTATGCATGCAATGAATCCACGTGGAATGTATTTACACCACTAGTGAAGCTCTGACATGTCTGATGCCCTACCGTGCCTAATCCTGGTAGACACCCTTGTCGTTTATTTATACAAACATGGGTAGCTATTGACGGGCACATTTAATACACATGCACACCAAGCCATTCAAAGGGGATTCGACAAAAATTCGACCAAAACTATGCAAGAAATCCCCCTCACGGTTAATAAAACACACATCCACTGCCGGATGTGTAATACTTTTTATTTTACTCTCTGGAAAGGGGACGAACATCACTTGAGAGTCACAGCGTGCTCCTGACAGAGCCCAATGCTGTGTTACACCCACCATTGCCTGCCGAGTGCCACACACCTCTGTGTTGTATTCCACTAGCTAGTGCATATGCTATGACACTCTCTAGCCCATGTGCACTGTAACACCACCCCGTGAATATGTCATGCCACACTTGTCTTCGCACGGGTTATATTGCCCCATCTAACGTGCCTTTCTCGATGCCTATGTTATAACGCACAGTGCTATGCCATTCATATTACAATCTGGGATCCATATCTTTGTCACAGTGCATATGCAACGTTACACTCCCCAGCACATATTTTATATTACAACTTTAGAGACTAGTTAGGTTACACAACACTGCCCTGCGCATATTACACTCCAAGGCGCATATCGCATAGCACGCGCTAGTACCTGTGCTATCTCGCGCTCTCCAATGAATCTGTCATTGCGCACAATGTATTGCATATTATATTTCACGCCCGGTTCATCTTATATCACACTTTTTGGTGCATAGTTTATACCATACACTATATCTAGTTTTCATTTTCAATCGTGCTCTCAGGACTATGTTCTATATAACACTGTGTTCACCTACCCTTTTCACGGGCATTACATTTTGCGATAGGGGGTGGAGGGTCAGGGGGTGTTTCTGCCAAGTGAGTCCGGAGTCACAGTCACAAACGTCCTCTTCTTCCTGAATAAAAGTGAGATTATGCTGCATACTTGTTCATATTTTAAGTAGTTCGCACAGACACAATGTTTTAAAAACAATAAAGTTCCTAATACCCGCCTTCTCTGAACAGTTAGCTTGCTGCCCCATCCCCTTCCTCCCTATCCTCTGTTGTGTGAATCCATGGACTAGCCTCCTCCCTCCTGCCATGCATGGTCTGATGTGCTGCCACTGCCCTCAATTTAGTATGATGTACCAGTCCACTCCTCCTGCCCTCCATTGCCCAATTCTATGCCCCATCATTGACCTCCTGCTTAAACTCTGTGCTTAGCTTGCTGCCCCTATTCTCCTTCCCCCTGCCCTCCGATGTCTTTGTGCATGCCCCTGCTCCATCCTTTTTGCCCACCATGTCCCATTGACCTGCCACTCCTATCTACTCTGAGTGTTCTGTTGAGCTGCCACTCCCCTCCCACCTGCCTAGCATTGTCAGATGACTGTAACCTGTCCCTGCCACCTCCACCCTGCCTATCCACATGCCATGCCCCTATCCTCTTCCTCCTGTCCTACATGGTCCATTGTACTGCCACACCCTTCTGCCCTCCCTGGTCTGTTGTGCTGCAACTGCTCCTCCTGCCTGCCCCGTGTGGTCTGTTGTGAGGTCCCTTCCCCTGAACTTTCTTGTCTGTGCACAGGTCCTGACCCTTCCTTCTATCCTCCATCGTCCTTTGTGCATGCCCCTCCACCCTCCTTCTTGCCCATCATAGCCATTGTGCTGCCACTAACCCTCCCACTTGCCATGCATGGTCTTCTGTGCTGCCATGGCCCCTCCCACCTTCCCTGTGTGGTCAGTTAGCTGCCCCTGACCCCCTCCCACCTTCCCTCCATGGTCTGTGTGTATGCCATCACAGTCTCACTGTTGCTCTTCATGGTGTGTCTTGCTTCTAGTGCCCATCCTGCCTGACCTCCATGGCTATCTTGCTGCTCCTGCCCTGCCCCCTTGCCCCCAGCCCTACTCCCTCCCTCCTGGCTTGTCTGTTCCATTGTAATGCCCCTGATCCGTCCCTCCTGCCCTTTATGGTCTGTTATACTGCAGCTTTCTCTCCTGTCTGTCCATTATGGTCAGCTAGCTACCATTGCCTCTTGCCCCTCTGTTCTCTGTTGTCCATGTGCATGGTCCTGTCCCCTCCCTCTTGCTTTCTATGGATTGTTGTGCTGCACTCCCGTCCTGCATGCCCTGTGTGGTGTATTGTGCTGCTGCAAACCCTGATGCCTGCCCTGCAGGGTCAGTTTGGTGCACCTCTCCATGTCCCTCCTGTCCTCTGTTATCCAAGTCCATGTGATGAATACAGGCCCCAGCTAGGCCCGCAAGACACAAGGGTTCGCTCTCCTGTAACGGAATCTATAAGGAAGTTGGCACGGAAACTGCAAAGTACAAAAACAACGTTTATTAACCCTTAAGGGTGGTCCTACAATCCACACAACACTCTTCAGTATTGCATGGAGTAGCACACAGAACATTCGTACACAGTCCCCTTTTATACACAACAGAGGGGCTTATAAGTGGGTGGATACAACATGAGGCCGAAGAACATTACCATTTATGGTCATTCTCGATACTGAATCAATACATGGGCGGAGCCAACACACTCCTTGAGCCCGCGAAAGGACATGGTCAAGCAAAGCTAATTATAACAGATGTGGTCAAGTCTGAGCATGCGCCAGACGGACAAGAGAGAGCTATTTATAAACTTGTTGCTAGGCAGATTACAAGAGCAACTAACACAGAGGTCGGACTCTCCTCGTGGTGAACACATGGCAGCATGCCAATACAAAATGGAGTCCGGACTTCGGTCAACATAACGAAGAAAACATGATCTAAAGGGGGAAGCATTAATGTTTTCAGTAAATACTTAATCACATTCTGCCTTAATTTACAACAGACGACCCTTTCAGCATTTACTGAAGACATCCGGTTTCCAAGAATAATCATCATATATATCAATTATCATCATTCCTTTAACTTCTTTAGCTAGACCCTTTTGGTGAGCAACATCGGCAACAGCTTTCTTATCTGGAATGCAGAATGAAATGCATACGGAACAGCACAATGGTCCACATTGAATACACATACAGAAAAGGAACAGAACTGCTATAATAATACAGAGACCAGTTAAAACCTTCCATCCCCAGGCAGTAACCAACGCCCAAAACCATCCAGAAAAGGACCAAGTGCCGTTTTCTGTGTGGATTTCAGCTGCTATTTTATGCAGCTTGTTAATGGCGTTATAAACGGATGGCGTATGATCAGGGATGAACACACAGCAGCTACTTCCAATAATTTTACAGGCTCCACCTCGATCAGCTAGCATTACATCTAGTACCATACGATTCTGCAATGCAACAATCCTAGTTATTTGTAATTCTTCCGTAAGATTCCCAAGAGCGGCAGCAGTCTGATTTGTCACAGCTTCTACCACTCTTGTCAATCTTCGGATCTTCCTACTGTTCAAAGCAGCTCCAACGAAGAAGAACAGTCCTAAGTTAAAATCAATATACTGTTGCAAGCTGGTATCGGTCTGATCCACATCATCAATTGATAGAGTACGTTTATATCTATTTACAGTCACATTATTCAACAGTTTCAAATCCTTATGATACGACGCAGGTGCTAAGAATACAGGAGGTAATAGGAATGATACATAGCATACCCCAGACCACCCAGCCGGCAAACGGTAATAACCTTTATTTCCACATACAAAATAGGTATTATGGGACGCTAGGAAGGTACTGTTGTTCAGCCCGTCAATGTTCAATACAGTTATACACTCACTGACACCAACAGGGATAAAACCCACACTCTGGACACACAAATCCGCTTGAGCTTGTGCTACTTGGATTACGAATTTGTCCTTCCCCACAGTGTCTCTTGTGTTCGTGAAGATATAGGGAATGGATTCATTGTCCGGTCGGTACTCTTCCCATTCCCAAATTGTCCCATTCGCTTGTGGATACCCATTCTTGTCTTGATGGCATTCTCTGTTAAGTCTAAAAAGCAATCGTCCCACTGTCGGTTTCCGAGTGGCAAACAGCAAAGTGTACCATGCTCTACAAGAGCCATTATGAGAGAAATGAAGTGGTATGAATGGCGTTCCTCCTTTCTTCTGATGGGCTGGCATCATCCCACATATCCAACAGTTCGTAGCGTTCGTAGCAACGTGGGTGTGATGCAGCATCTGAATGAAAGTGTTATTCAAATAGGATTGTCGATGCTTCAACTCTTGATATGGCAGTGTATAAAAGTAGTGCTCCGCAGGCACTGGAGTCGTCAACACAAGTGTCATTCGAGCAGGAGTTGCCTCCTCCACAAACCATGTGGTTATACCAACGATAGCTACTGTTAGCATGAACCCCAACGCACAAAGGATTTTCTTCTTCTCCATGTCAAAAGAAACAATACCCTGATATCTTCCTGAAACTAAAAAGTCTGTCAGAACTCTTCCCCTTGGGCAGCGGTTGATTTCTTCACCAGCGGGCCAAGACGGGTGTCACTACACTAATGCAGGGCTGATCCCCCCCCCTTGCCTCATCGGCTCTCCGTTTCACTAACCCAAGGGCCGTTCTGACAGTATGTCCCGGCACTGGAAACCTTACTTCCTTGGTCGAAGATGATATCGCCTTCCTCCAGAAGTCGTGTGGTCCGGAAAGAGCTCCTCAGTGTCATTCGGCTTCGTAGCACGGCCTGTCTCTGCTGCTAGGATTTCTCGTTGATCGGTCAGCACGGCAGACTCCACCAATCCGGGCGGTACCTTTCGACAGTGTAAGGAATGGATCCAATTCTTCCTGTTCGAGACTCGCACTGCCGTCCTTGTTGCAAGGAGAACTTGTTCAGGTCCTACCCATCTCGGCTCCAAACTGTTCGTTCTGTCGAAAACCTTCACCATAACATGATCTCCAGGCCGGAGACCATGTCCTTCACCGGTAGACCGATCAGGGAGTGCCTCTCGGACCTGTTGATGAATAGAAACCAAATTATCCGTTAACTGTGCCAGATAATCGCTCATCATTACACAAGGTACATCATACACAGCCTTAGGCCTTGGTGGACCCCAAATATTCATTGGGCGTCCAAATACGATTTCATATGGCGTAAGGCCAGTTCGAGAGTGTGGCACCGACCTAATTGACAATAACGCCAGTGGCAGGGCGTCTGGCCAAGTCAAAGATGTTGAAGCTTGGATTTTGGCGATCTTAAGCTTCAGTGTACCATTATACTTCTCGACTAGTCCTGCAGACTGGGGGTGGAATACGGCGTGGAACTTCTGGGTGATGCCTAGGCCCTTCAAGACGTATTTTATAACATCCGCTACAAAGTGAGGGCCATTATCACTCCACAGAAGTCTACAGACGCCGTATCGAGGGAAAAACTCTTTCAGCAATAGCTTCGCTGTAGTCATTGCAGTATTGTCTTTCGTAGGGTACGCCTCAACCCATTTACTGAAGGCGCAGACCACTACTAGAACATACTTCAAATTGTTACAGCGCTCAAGCTGGATGTAGTCCATCTGCAGAACCTCAAAGGGTGCAGTGGGCGTCGCAAATCCTCCTGCTGGAGTTCGAGTGCCTTTCCCTGGGTTATACTTCAGACAAATCATACAGGTCTGCACCACCCTCTTTGCTGTGCTAGCAATCTCTGGATGCTCCCAGACTTGGGTAAGCAATTTCACAATTGCGGAAGCTCCAACATGTGCTAGCCCATGTGCCATTTGAACCATAGGTTGTACGAAAGCCGTGGGTAACTTCCATCTATCCATCTGCTTATTTCTCCAACAGCCCTCATCATCCAACTCTCCCTCGCTAGCCCATTGCTCCCGCTCTTTATCAGAAGCGGTCCTTTGCATTTCTCGCACTTCCTCCTTCGCATCACGCCATCTTTCCACCTGTGATTTTACTACATACATGGCAGTAGCGCCGGGCTGCGTCGCAGTCTCCCGTGCTACTCGGTCTGCTAACGCATTCCCTTCTCCAACTTTATCAACTACTTTCCTATGGGCACTACACTTAACAATGGCAATTTTCTTCGGGTATGTCAATGCGGTTAAGAGATTGTGGACTAACTCCCCATGCATTATCTGTACCCCATGTGACGTTAAGAACCCTCTCTCCTTCCAGAGTAGGCCGAAATCGTGCGCTACTCCGAAGGCATAGCGGCTATCTGTGTAAACATTCACACACAATCCTGTACTGAGCTCACATGCTCGTGTTAAGGCTATCAGTTCCGCTGCTTGAGCTGATTTCTGTGGTATGCGTGCTGTCTCCACTATCGTGTGTAATGTGGTAATTGCATACGCTGCTGAAGTCGTACCATCTGGTAGCTTCAGGCATGATCCGTCTACCCACAACTCTCCATCTACCTCTGAAAAGGGCGTATCCTGGAGATCAATACGACCCTTTGTTTGTTCCTCAGTCACAAGAATACAATCATGCGCTTTCTGCGCCTCAGGCTGGGTCTCGGGGTATGGCAACAATGTGGCCGGGTTTAATGTCACGCACCTCTTTAACGTAATATGAGGAGCCAAAAGCGTCAGCTCATATCCCGTTAAACGGGCACTGGTCAAATGCTGCGTCTTTGTTTGATTAAGCAGGGCATCCACAGCATGGGGAACTAACACCAACAATTTATGGGACAACACAATTCCTTCACTTTGGCGTATTGACACAGCTGTCGCCGCTACCGAGCGAAAACACCCTGGTAATGCTCGGGCGACAGGATCAAGCACAGCCGAAAAGTATGCACAAGGGCGCTGCTTGTCGCCGTGCATCTGTACTAAGACTGACAATGCACATCCGTCTTTCTCATGCACATACAACGAAAAGGGTTTTGCATAATCAGGGGTCCCTAACACTGGTGCTGAACAAAGGGCCTGTCTCAATTGCTGAAACGCAGCATCACACTCATCTGACCAGGGGATCGGAATGGGCGTGTCTTTTGTCAAGAGAGCTAGTAATGGCTTGGCTATGTGTGAAAACCCCAATATCCACTGTCTACAAAAAGAAACAAGACCCAAAAATGCACGCACATCCTTCTGCGTGGATGGTCTCGGTGTGTCCAAAATTACTTGGATACGATCTGGTGGGAGTGCACGCCCCTCCTTAGACAAAAGGTGACCTAAATAAGTCACCTTTGGTCTACAGAATTGCAATTTCTTCCTAGACACTTTATGGTTGTGGGATGCTAAAAAGGAAAGGAGGGATAACGTGCTCTTTTCACACAACTCCAGGGTGTCAGCCGCCAACAAGATGTCGTCAACATATTGAATGAGGGCGACCCCCTCGAGTAAAACAAAGGAATCCAACTGTCGTTTCAAAGCCTGACTGTAAATACTAGGGCTTTCTGTGTAGCCTTGGGGAATTCTACAAAAACGATAAGATCTATTGTTTAATGTGAACCCAAAAAGAAATCGGCTATCAGGGTGAATGGGAATAGAAAAGAAGGCATTTTTCAAATCAATCACTGAGAACATGGTCGCCGTAGGCGGGACCAAGGTAAGCAACGTCGTGATATCGGAAACCACCGGGTACTGAGGTATCACGATCTTGTTTACCTCCCTCAAATCAATTATGAACCGATAGACCTTTGCATCCGTGTCCTTTTTCAAAATTGGGAGAATCGGACTGTTACAGATATTATAGGGAACTTCTTCCACTACCCCTACTGCTATCAAGTCTTGCACAATCTGTATGAGAGCTTCCTCGCCCTCCTGGGAAATACGATACTGCGGGAGGCGTGGTAGCACCGCCCCCTCCTGGACACTAATGTGGACCGGAGGAATCACCATTTGTCCCACATCTGTGTCCGAAGTCGCCCATAAAGCTCGGGGGAGGGTAGCCAACAATGCATCCTCTGATATCGTACACATCCGCCCAGACCGGGGGTAGTTGTCATTCAAGATCACCCTCACACCCTCAGGGGAGCAGCGGATTGTAGCCCTAAAGTACTTTAACATATCAAGGCCCATAATGTTATCCGGTGTATACGGAGCAAGCAGAAACGGACAGGGCGCAGAAAAACAATCAACTTTAAATGCAAGGGGCTGTGAAAGAGGGCTTCGGGAGAGTGTACCGTCAAACCCTACCGATGTAACTATTGAGCCGGATGGGGGAGCCCCCGGAACCAAGTACCTAGACAATGCACTACGTGTCGCTCCTGTATCCACTAGGAACTGATCAGTAGAACCTAAAACCTCAGCCGATACATAAGGACCCGTCTGATCGACCGGCACCTCAACTGATTCGGACCCCCATCCAACGCATTCCTATGCATGCTGAGAATCATGATATCCCGATTGATCGATGTCCGATACATGATACTGGTGCTGGCGATCAAAAACATTTGAGCCATCTCGGTGCCGCCCGGCAGTATCGAAACGGACATTATCGTTAGAATTCCCTCTAAAGTTCGAGAAGCCCCCTCTACCTCTCGGGCCACCCGGAGTATGCCCCTGACGCGAAGCACGCAACGCTGGGCAATCCCTGGCCCAATGGCCCAACTGCTTGCAGTACGCACACTGGTTCCTATTCAAATCAGATCGGCCCGAAGGGGGACCATAAGATCCGCCCCTTCCTCTATTATTATTACCCCGTCGGGGCGGGCCATATACTTGTGCTAACATCACCTTGGTTTTGAGATCTTTCGATTTCTTCTCCTCCTGGCCCTGCGCCTCGTGCTCCTGACGCTCATAATACTGAGCGATAGTCAGAAGGGCCGTCGGCGTCGCGGAGGACCAGGAACTCTCGCTCGCTTTTAACCGGGCCGCAACTGCTGGTAGCAGATTAGCCACATATTTGTCCGCGAAAAGGTGGCGGCCCGTGTCGTCAGTAAGCGACTGGCCACTAAAATCATGAAACGTCTCCTCAAAGCGCGTAAAGAAGTCCGCAACTGACTCGTCAACTTTCTGCTTACATGCAGTTAACATATTCCAGTCAATCTTTTTAGGGGGGATAATCGTCTTCAACTTAGCCACAATAGCCGCAGGGAGATCTAAAATATTCTGGGGTGGTTTCTGTGCAGGCTTCCGTTCCCTATCCTCATCCTCAAGGTCGGACCACCGGGCCTTGAAGGCAACCGCATCATCTACCTTTCGGACAGAGCGCCACGTATCCGGCGGTAGGATAAGGCCAAAGAACAGGTCTATATCCGCTAAGGTCATAATGCAAGAATTCAAGGCCCCCTCGACTTCTTCATAGAAGGCCGCTGGATTCTTGCGGGGGTCAGGCAACGCATTCTTTAGTGCCATAACATCGGCCCTATGCCATGGAGTGTAAACCCAGTTATATACAAAATATCCCCTTGCATCGGCGGAGTTAATATCCGAGCTAGTCCCTGCTCCCTTAGGAGGAACATACAAAGGCGCCGCCTCTCGCATTGGTTTAGCATGCACTATGTCATCCTTATCTGACTGGGAGGCGGATGGGTGGCCCCCTGCTGCAGACGAATCCAACTGCTTCCCCTCCTCCGTTTGTTGACGTGCTTTCTCTCTAAGGGCCAGCACCTCGTCCCGTAAAGCGAACAGCCGCCGAGCCGCCTCAGGAGCCTTAGGGGGAGAAAAAACACCATTACGTAATGCTCCGGCATCCGAAGACACTTCGTCAGGCTCAAGGACACTAGAATATTTTCGGAAAGCAGCAATTACTTCATCCGCGAAATGAGACAGAAAATACACCCTCTCTCTATCTTGCCACGACCCCCAAGTATGGAACAACTCCTCCTTAGACATCTTGCCCTTAAGTGCACGGAGGGAAAGTTTCCGAAGCTCAGCCATATGCTCGGCCGATAACATGGACCGTGTGTCGACCTTACCCGAAACCGGGCCAGAATCTTGCGGCCGCGGAGCAGATGCGCCAACATAAGGGGGCGGAGAGCGATCTAGTAAATAAAAATCATCATCAGGATTATTAAGGACAGGATAAAGCGGCTGGCGAACAACATATTGACCCGAGACCTGTAGCCTACGCTCTTTCTCTTGTCTGTCCGTGTGCTCTTTGTCCTCCCGACGCTTCGCTTCCTGCGCTCGCACATGGTCATTCTTCCGTTGCTCTTTATCAAACAGCGCTTTCTCACGTTTCTCTCGCTCACGCACTTCCTTCACCCATAATCGCACACACTCAAACATATCCTGACGAGCACGTTGCTTACACATACACTGTTCCACATACTCAATCTTACGTATATCAAACGATCCATACAAAGGCCATCGCAACTCAGGATCCTTCCTCGTGTATTTCCTCCATAGCGTGCTGTACATTATGGAAGAAAGACCATGCTTCACATACATATCCCTGTTAGGAGTCCCCTCTGGGGGAGCTGGAGCGGATTCCTCGAGGTTCAACTGGTTACCAAAACAGCAGCACCACTTACGGAGTGCGCCGAAAGCAGGCATGCTCAGAAATAGTGCAAAATATGCAATATTATAAGGAAAAATGGCACTTAATCGTTGCGCCGTTCAAAGTTTACACAGCTCCTGGAGAAATTTCTCCACATTACCTGCCTATATGTGTTGCAACGCATATATTTTCACAAAGACAAATTCAAAATATGACTAGTCATCATCAATCAAAACTCAAATAGCCAACCCAGGCTTCAAAACTCGGAGCAAGTACCGTACAACGGTTCTTACCAATCAAGAGTCCAGGTTCCAACTGCCAAGCTCCACAATCGCCCAAACGGCTCTCACGGCAGGACCGACAGAAGAGGTCTCAGTCGATGACCGGCGCCACCCAGACGGTCAGCTCGGAAGGGAAGGAAGAAAAACCTCGGGATGCCAGGGCTAAGACGCCGCTGGCAGTGATCACGTCCCCGGCCAAACTCCTCACCTTCGTCGCGACCAGTCCTTCGAGCATCCGAGTCGCCGATGAGCCCCACGTGACGGGCGCCAATTGATGAATACAGGCCCCAGCTAGGCCCGCAAGACACAAGGGTTCGCTCTCCTGTAACGGAATCTATAAGGAAGTTGGCACGGAAACTGCAAAGTACAAAAACAACGTTTATTAACCCTTAAGGGTGGTCCTACAATCCACACAACACTCTTCAGTATTGCATGGAGTAGCACACAGAACATTCGTACACAGTCCCCTTTTATACACAACAGAGGGGCTTATAAGTGGGTGGATACAACATAAGGCCGAAGAACATTACCATTTATGGTCATTCTCGATACTGAATCAATACATGGGCGGAGCCAACACACTCCTTGAGCCCGCGAAAGGACATGGTCAAGCAAAGCTAATTATAACAGATGTGGTCAAGTCTGAGCATGCGCCAGACGGACAAGAGAGAGCTATTTATAAACTTGTTGCTAGGCAGATTACAAGAGCAACTAACACAGAGGTCGGACTCTCCTCGTGGTGAACACATGGCAGCATGCCAATACAAAATGGAGTCCGGACTTCGGTCAACATAACGAAGAAAACATGATCTAAAGGGGGAAGCATTAATGTTTTCAGTAAATGCTTAATCACATTCTGCCTTAATTTACAACACATGTACCTATCCCATTTCCTTCCATGATCCAATGTACCATACTTGCGAACATTTTGAACTTGGTAAGAGGGAGATTTTGAAAAAAAACTGGGGTATTGATTTTCCCCTTTGAGTTACATTGAAAAAGAGGATATTGTAGACAGGAGACAGATCAAATAAAGCCCATTTGAGCTTAAAAACATTGGACGTTTCCTGGCTGAATCGGGTCTGTTGGCATGTATGGTTGTACTACCATTGCCTCTTCCTTCTGCCCACAATGGTCTATTACATTGCCACAGCCTTGAAGGAGGGTAGATTTTGTATCACAGGGGGCCCCTGGCCCGTTCTGTCCACACCTGAAGTATGAGACCCTTGTCCTTGCCCTGCCAGCTGCATTTGTAGGCCGTATTAAATTGACCAGCGGGTCCTGTGTTGCTATATAATTATCCTGAGACATCCTTACCACTCAGCCAGCATAAAACCCCTGTGTAGGCCCTTCTGTTCAATATGTAGGCCTCTTTGTTAAATTGACCATAGCTCTGCAATTTTAGTGTATAGCAGTCTGAAGGCAGGTCTGCGAGGCCTTCTGATCCAAACTAGTAGCCCCCACCCTACCCGAGTGCTCCGTGCTCGGTATCAAAGTTCAACATCCCCCTGAAGCTGTCGACATACAGTAGGCTGCATCCTGGACTGGTACTTGCTTCCTGGGCAGGTTTCCCGCTTTTAAGGAAGTGGCAACCGCAGAGCGTCAAGTTAGGAGAACTGAGGAGATTTTATACATGAATATATTGAATTCCCGTACAATACCCATTATTTTCTGCTTGCTCTATGGAACTTACGATAAGCGATTGGCCTGAGAGACTGACCTTTTCACCCAGTCCATTGTCAGCATTAAGTGGGTAAATGACGAAATGTCTGGTAAAATCTGCAGACGAAGCTTTTGGGTAGCATACGTAGGTAGATGTAGCGTGCAAAGGAGCCCACAAAATGATATAAAAAGGGAGCACCCACAGATATCGACGGACTACCTCGCCGTCTGTATGTAGGTTAACAGGCAGTGCAGGTTTTCCCCAAGAGCTGGGAGCTCTTGTCTTCCTTTGCTTAAAATGTCTTGCTCTGCTTTGCTTGAAGTATCTTATTCTATTTTACCTATATGAAATGTCATGTTATGTTTAACCACTGTTCTCTTTACTTTTGTATTTAAAAGATTTTGTATTGTAATTGCAGGAATGCTTGCTCTAAGAGTAAACGTGAGTGTTCCTAGGTAACATTTTCCTTGGTGTAACTTGTTTCTCATGATGCATTTATAGATGTGTTTTCTCTCTCTCTCTGTCAGTACATTAATTGAGATACAGAGAATATTATGACAGCTGTATGATTATCTGGATTCTGTATTTTGTACTTTATGTCTCTATTCTGCGGTTTCTTTGAAGTTGCATCTTCTCATTAAACTGCCATTGTATTCTGCCTCCAATTCCATGTCTCATATGTCTGTTTTCTTCATTTTTGGAGCAAGCGTTCCTAGGCACCCCGGCTCAAATTAAGGTGCCCCTTTTGTCCCTGACTCACTCTCCTGCTCAGTTCTGTGGTGGCTCCCGGGGATCTGGGGACCGCCCCTAGCTTCCTTGACCCGTAATAGATCTTCCCTCCAACAGCCTCTCTTGCAAGTCCTGTATTGTTGGTTTGTTGCCCCTGCCCCCCTTTCCACTGCCCTCCATAGTCTGTTGTGCTTCCACGGCCCTTCCTGCCTGCTCAGTGTGGTTAAATTGTTGCCTTTGCACCCTCCTACCTGCCTTCAATTTTCAGAGTCCGTGCCCCTGGCCTCTGCCTCTCAACAGTATCCTAATGAACAACTAGATTGCTAACATTCTATATTTATTACAAAAGTGTGGAACGCCTGACATCATCTTGATGTAATCAAAACTGTAATACCTAGAGCATTTCCTTTAGAAATTACATATATGAGAGGGTCTTATTGGCATCAAAATTATGGTTAGTGCTCTAAAAGACTAAAATAAGGACATATTTTCTGAGTTTTCAAATAGCGACAAAGCACTTTTAAATTATTTGTTATCTTTATGTTTTTTTATCCAGTTGACCACTTGATTAAATGTTGCACTTAGGGGAGAGGATGTGGTGTTACTTCCAGAACTGCAGACTTTGCAACTGGGGAACCAGGTTGAAGTTTCTGCTTCAGCTCGACATTCTGTGATTCTGGTCAAATCACTTAGTCTCCCCATGTCTACAACCAAAATGAATTTGTTCTTGTGTGATGTAACCAATGCTCATGTAAAGCACTCCAATACCTGACAAGTCTGCACTATATAACACTGCAAAAACACAAAATAATAAGTGTTTTGCACACTTCTGTCATTGGGCTATATTTGGGCTACATCTGGGTGATTTTGGGCTACATTTGGGCTCTTTTGTCTCCGGTGGCCATCTTGGGAGATTTATTTGTTATGAAGTTTCCTAATTTCCTCATGTACTGCAGTCTCCTCAGTAGGAAATGCTTTCAGTTTTTTACTTTGATTCCATCATGAAGGTATTCAGATATGTCACACATTTGCCATAAATTCTGAATGTTAGCACTCTAGTTGCTCATTAGATCACTGTAGTAAAACTACTGCACCATGGAAGTCTGCTCCTGGTATTAAAAGTGCATGTTTCAGTCTGCATGTCAGAATTTTTTAATGAAATAGAAGAGGATTTGAGAAGTCACTCAAAATGTGCCCTCATTTTCTTTCTTCAGCATTAATCATAATTTCTATGGCAAAATGAACCTCCTCATTGTGTTCCTTTTTAAATTAAATGTTTTAAGTGTTACCAGTTTATTCCAATCAAGATGGCTTCAGGTGTGCCTTACTTTTGTCATAATGAAGACAGTAAGCGCTCTAGTTGTTTTTAAGAACATTCTGGGACATTCTGTCATTGGGCTATACTTGGGCTACATCTGGGTGATATTTGGGCTACATTTGGGCTCTTTTGTCTCTGGTGGCCATCTTGGGAGACTTATTTGTTATGAAGTTTCCTAATTTCCTCATTTACTGCAGTCTCCTCAGTAGGAAATACTTTCAGTTTTTTACTTTGATTCCATCAAGAAGGCATTCAGATGTGTCACACATTTGCCATAAATTCAGAATGTTAGCACTCTTTTTGCTCATTAGATCACTGTAGTAAAGCTACTGCTCACCAGGGAAAACTGCTGCTGGTATTGAAAGTGCATGTTTCAGTCTGCATGTCAGAATTTTTTAATGAAATAGAAGAGGATTTGAGAAGTCACTCAAAATGTGCCCTAATTTTTCTTTCTGCAGCACTAATCATACTTTTTATGGAAAAATGAACCCCCTCATTTTGTTCCTTTTTAAATTAAATGTTTTAAGAGTTACCACTTTAATCCAAGCAAGATGGCTTCAGGTGTGCCATACGTTTATCATAAGTAGGACTGTTAGCGCTCTAGTAGTTCTTTGGAACTCTCTGGGAAGCTGCAGTAGAACACAAAGGAATCAACTGACAGTCTCTGCCCTTGTTGGATGTACATGTTTTACTGAGAATGTCAGACTTCATTCTCACATGACTGAGAAAGATAATGTGAATTTACAGAAAATAAGCTCTCAGTTTAGCCTATAGATCACCTTCCAAACCTCTGTGGTAAAAGCATGAGAAAATATTTTTCTCTCAATCATGATATCCCAGCAGAAGGCTTTTTCACATGGTGAAATCACCTTAGAACATACCACAATTCCTAAAATGAGTATGGTACCATCAACAAATGATTTATAATGTAACTAAAGTCTTAAAACCTTCTATTAACTGCAATGCTTTTTAATGAGGTGCTATCATGTATATTGGTCCCAAGATGGCTGCCAACACTTCTTGGATGAAGTGCTGACAGCCAATCAGATCTCAGGATGAGATGTGTGGTTAGGCTCCGCCCACATATATATATGCTTTTAAATGCTATTTTCTCAGGAAATACTGAACAGATTTACACCAGACCTGCAAAAGGCACTTCCTTGACCTTATGGCTACCTCTCTGCCAAATTTCAAGTAATTCTGTTCAGCCGTTCGGGCTGTAGCTGTGTCTAAAGGTCCTATGGAAAAATGCATGGGGAAAACACGTTTTGGGACCCCCCTTTTTTCTCGGCCCCTGCTTGACGAATCCCCCCGAGACTTTCAGGGTAGGAGCGGAGCATAGCGCCCCACCTATTTTGAAAATTTTGCGAGGATTCGTCGACCGGCGCCAAAGTTATTCCAAATAGAATGTTGCGGATTTCCTATGGAAACAGGGTCCTAACTATAACTACCTACTGGCGACCGCCAGTAGGTAATATATATATATATATATATATATATATATATATATATATATATATATATATATATTACCTGCTGGCGGTCGCCAGTAGGTAGTTATAGTTAGTTAGTTTCCATAGGAAATCCGCAACATTCTATTTGGAATAACTTTGGCGCCGGTTAACGAAATTATCAAAATAGGTGGGGCGCTCCGCTCCGCTCCTTCCCTGAAAGTCTCGGGGGGATTCGTCAAGCGGGGGCTGAGAAAAAGGGGGGTCCCAAAACGCATTTTCCCCATGCATTTTTCCATAGGGCCTTTAGACACAGCTACAGCCCGAACGGCTGAATAGAATTACTTGAAATTTGGCAGAGAGGTAGTCCGCAGGTCAAGGATGTGCCTTTTGTAGGTCTGGTGTAAATCTGTTCAGTAGTTCCTGAGAAAAAAGCATTTAAAGCAATATATATATCTGTAAGCGCGCTCCGTGCGCTTACGGTAAGCTTACGGTACGCGTACGGTGCCGTGCGCGAGCTCAAATCTGATTGGTTGTCACATGACTGTAAACATTCGAATCGGACGAAATCAGGAAGTGTCGGCCGCCATTTTGTGTGTTTCACACAGAAAAAAAAGGGAGATAACGTGAAAAGGGGGCAAGGAAGAGAGTTATAGACCCCCTAACATTTGAAAGGGGGTCAAAGAAGGACACAAAAGTATGAAAAATACATTTATTAATTTTAAAAATAAATCGCCGAGTGCGCGTACGGTAAGCTTACCGTACGCGTACGGCAGTAAAAAAAGAAATAAAATTCAGATTTAAGTGTTTAGATATTAGGGGGCTCTAAAAAGAGCCGTTGTGTTTAAGAAGTGATTTTTTAGTAAAAGAGCCGTTGTGTTTATGAAGTGATTTTTTAGTGGTACCTACAAGTAAGTACCGATGCAGAGTCTAAGGTTCAAGAGGAAGACTCTGTTCCCTTCATCAGTGAAGTGTACACCATCTCCTCTATAAATGTCTTGCATGTTGTAACGCAAGTTGTTGTGGTAAATGGAACCCATACCATAGTCTCGGAGGAAAGCAGAAACAGATTTGTTGACGTGCTTTCTTGCTTTGTCAATCTGTGGACAAAATTGATTGGACCAGTTCCATTTTTGCCTTTGGCATATGTTAGAATACGCAAAGGCAGTTTTAGGGAAAAGTGAAAACAGTTGTGCAAAGGTCTCCTTCATAAGCATTTCCAGACCTACCCCAGTCAAAGTGCCTAGGTCATTGCCACCACAGTGCATTATTATGAGGTCAGGGTGTTGGATTTGCATGAAGGATTTCACCAATGGCATCAATTGGTGCCACTTTAACCCTCTCTGACCAATCCATTTAATGTCTACATTTGGCAAAGCAAGGTCTCTCACCATACCTGTTTTCTCTGCATACTTTCACTCCAGAAGACATAGCTGTGCCCTACAATCCACACTGTGAACATCTTCCAAGGAGATCTGGATGCACTCAGGAGGTGTATTTCAGTAGAATGGGAAAATGAAATGAAAGACAGTTGGAAAATGGAGGCATACATATTTTTTTTAATAAAAAGAACTCATTGGCTGTTTCAAACCATTCTACACTAAAACCTAGGCTGCATGTGTACATTTTTAGAAGCATGTTTTGTATTGGTTCAGAAAATTATGTTCCCACAGAAGATTAAATTGGATTTGCTGTAAAGTTTGACAGTTCAAGCAGTCTTGCTCTTAGCAATAGAAACATTGTTTGATGAACTTCTGACCTCTCTGCTCACACCAGTGTTCCATGAGCTGTTGCTATGCTAGGAGGTAGAAGTCATGTTGGGGGAAGGGTGCATTTGGAAAAGGGTTGACATTTTCAACCAATAGAAATGTGTGTTTCCATTTGAAAAAATGTGGGAAGCAGTGTTATTTGAAGTTAACATGTATATGTGTGGAAAAAGAGAGGGAAACATTGCCATTATCTGGTTCTGCTGAGAGGAGAGAGGTGTACAGAACAGAGATCCTGGCTCTGATAATCTGCTGTTTGAGTGCCACATTTCTTTCACAACTAACTAATTTTAAAGGTGAGTTATGAGTTTGAGAGGGGATGTATGTGGTAAATTTAGAAATGAATAATAGAATTGGGATTCCTTCTGTTGAAGTTGTGTTTTTCATTTTGTGTTTTGTGAGAAATTTAAATGTAAGGAACATGTAAAATATTATGGACTATGTTTTCACCATAAATTAAGGTGTACTGGTGTAAATGAGGAATACTGTTTTCTGCATAGAATGAGAAGATGACTCTGTGTGCAAAGAGGAATTGTTGACAGAGATTTATTTGGTGTTACTCTGGTAATTGTAGATTTGCATTACTAGAAAAGGGGCATCTTTTTTACTGTAGAAGCAGACTCTTAGCACACACCCAGCTGTTTATCCTGTAGAATCATGCATAGTATTCACAACCGAGTGGTGTTTGAGGTTGCAGTGAGTAATGCAAATACATTCAACATCACTAAGGCTGGTTGCCTTTGCTGGAGTGTAGTCATTCACCCAGGTTACACATGTTCCTGGTCTCAAAAAGCTCTTTGGACATGTGCTGTTTTCAGATTCTGAAAAGTGGATTGAAAAAGTGTCAGACTGTAAAAGTACTTATCACTTGCCAAAAAAAGATAAATTGATATTTCATTTTTTGGGTGGGTCAGGTAAGTCAGAAATTTCATGGTCCCTTTTTTCCACTTCTCCTCAATAAGATTTTCAGTTTTTCGTTATTAATCCCTCAAGGACCTTGTAATGTGGTAATTGTTTTTTAGTGTTTTAAAAAAAAAAAAAAAAAATACGCTTACCGTACGCGTACGGTAAAAAAAAAGAAAAAAAGTTTTTTTAAAAAATTTTTAAAAAGTTGAAAGGTAAGGTTGGCTCTTAAAAGAGCCGTTGTGTTCATACAGGGACAGAGGAAAGAAAGAATGGGAATATTAGCTGGTAGGACAAATGTGCTGGTCTATTCTGTTGTTAATTAGGGGAACACTGGTCTCCCCACGAACAATTAGACCATGACAATTAGAGCACCGCATTGTACCCTCGCAAATCGAGGGTTAGTTTCCAGAGGACCAGAAAAAGGTGATTCTCCCCCCACAGATGAAGGGCTCAGCTGAGCTGCCGAAGATGTACTCGGCTGATCTGCTGTGGATGTGCCCGGTCGACTTACTGAAGGGTTTGCTCCAGTATGTCGAGCATTTGTCCTAGGGTGTACATCCTGAAGGTGTCTTAACATAGTGTGATTCCCGAAGGAATACTTCTTGTTAGGATTACCTCTAGAAAGTACACGCTGGCAAAGCTTGCAAGTCACTAAAGGAGCATTTACCTTTTTCTTGCCCTCTGGAAACGTAAAATACTCCCATATAAAAGAGCTCTTTTGTTTCCTCCTTCTCTGCCTGATGGTGGTGCTGCTAGCCTCACTCGAAGAAGAGGACTGCTGGTCTGCCATTGTATCCCAAAGACAACTCAGCTCCTTCTCCTAAGGGATCACAAGCAGAAATGAGGGGAATGGGTGTGGTGTAGGAGAGTTCTAGAACTGAAAGTAGTTTAAACCAATCAAAAGTGTTGTTTCTTCATCACATGACCCACCGTGCGCGTACGTTACGCTTACGGAGCGCTTACGGAGCGCTTACGGTAAAAGTACGCAGGCGCGTATAAAAGACACGCGCACGCGCGCATGCGCATAACAGACACGCCCCAACACTTCCACGTAACGTACGCGCTTACGCGCCGCGTACGCAGTACGCACGTCTACGTAAATTGCGTAACCATACGCAAACAGAGTAGAAATATTACGTACATAAAGCAAAACGTGCGCTTACGGTAAGCTTACCGTACGCGCACGTAAAAAAAAAAAAGAAAAAAAAAATGGAAAAAAAGAATCACTATGTTATACTAATATATCTTACCTGTTTGGTTAAAAGAAAAAGGTGAAAAAAATATATATTGCAGAATTTTTAAAATTTTACCATAGTCTTTAAAGAGAATATAAAGTAAAAATAAAAAGATGTAAAAAACCTTGCAAAAAAAAAATCACACGTTAAATATAAGAATTAGCATTTAAAAAACCATACAAATTCACTGAAAAAACCATGGGTTTCACACACGTTATAGTTAGGAATTAGCATTTAAAAAACCGTGCAAATTCAGTGAAAAAACCATAGGTTTCACAGACGTTATAGTTAGCTGGACATTTCACTCGTAAAAAACCAATGAAATTCCCCCATTATAGTTAGTTAAGTGATGTCATCAGTGATGTCATTTGAGATGTCATCAGTGATGTCATGAGTGATGTCAGTGACCATGTCATGAGTGATATTATATGTGACGTCATCAGCAGTGGATTGCGGGTGCGCGAGTTATAGTTAGCTTAACTAACTATAACGGGGGAATTTCATTGGTTTTTTACGAGTGAAATGTCCAGCTAACTATAACGTCTGTGAAACCTATGGTTTTTTCACTGAATATATATATATATATATATATATATATATATATATATATATATATATGCTCCACTCAACACACGATCTAAACCCTCGTCGGATGTGGCGGAGATTCTACGCGAGTCGGAGGACACGCAGAACATCTGTTCAGGCTGCTGGTGAGTGGTAAAGATTACGTTGTTGTGGGCAGGTATAAGGAGGTTGCATTATTGTTTTTGTTGACGTCAGCAGCACACAGTCTTTATGCTGTTAGTCACATTGAACTAGTAAAAGCCGGCATATTCTTACAACTACTATGTCCACAGATGCGCTACGTGAGCGTGAGGCAGCCGCTGATGCGCTATTTGATCATTTACCTGAATTTCGAGACCCAGCTACCAAATCCGGTCCAAGTCCTGACACCGGCAACACTGATTATAAGACACTACTCAGACAGTTGGAGAAAAAGATGAAGACAGAACTCACTAAGTGGTGGGAAGGCAAATCCCTACAAAAATATAGAGACACTGGACGAGTACCCCGTGGGCTAAGAATTATGCTTGCCCCAAGCTTTGAAAACCCTAACCCCCTCATGTTGAAAGAGTGGGCTGAGAGTAACTTGGATGCCTCAATGAGACTGATTATCATTCTAATTAAGTACGCAGAAATCGATCGGCTTGCCACAATGAAAGAAATAGAAAATATTAACAACGAACTTGACAAATCCAGTCATCAAGACTTCATCGCTAAAGGACGCGAAGAAATTATCGTAAGACTCAAGAAACAAGAGGAAATTATTAAAACAAGAAAAGCGTTCAAGTTTGCTCGTGACAAATCCGATTATGAGACCGGGCAAATCTTCACTTTTGCGCGCAAATTTGATACTGCTAAACGACTACGAACCAACAAACCTACTACATCCAGGCATGAGGTACAAGCCAGTAGCGTGATACCGGATACCTCATCTGTGTCAGATTTGAGCGGCACTGATTCAGAAGACGGTCGTGAACTTCCAACTTACCAGCAAACAACTATCAATAACTTTTCTTTAGCAGAAGAACTTGATTTTTTACAATTAGATCGGCGCCAAACTCTGCGCCCGCGACCGCAAAAGAAATAAGACACCGGCACAACAGAAGAAGGCGTGAAAGGAGGAAACAAAAAAGATTCAAGGCCAAACAGCAACAGAAGACAGAACAACTGGTGACGTTAATGAATGGGAACAGTAACACAGTTATCAATTTGACTGACACTGCTTTAACAAAAGCGGAAACTCAACTCCTATCCTTGGGCCTTACATACTGCATGGAAAGTAGTTTCAACTATAGCAAGACACGTGTAGATATCTACAAATTTATAAGAAAACTTAAGTTGGTAACATTTTTGAAGACCAAACACACCAACACTGGTCCTACTACTAATATGCCTGACACTACTAATCCTGGCAGCAACCTTGTTGTCTCTGATATTGACAACATCAGAATCACGAGTGAATTGGAATTAGGACTTTTCCCTGTCACTACCACCCAGCTCCTGTGTGATGAAGGTCTCAGTACTGTTGTCAAAATAACCAGACCCTTCAAGCCCCCTTCTACATTTACACCTATGATGCCAAAGGATGCGATTGACACCTTCAATGATATCGTTATTGAAGATTTGAAAGAATTACATCACAAAAGTAAACACAAAAGCTTCAACAATCGCAATAGACACTTACTTAGCCTCATCAAAAAACTGCGCAACCACAACCAAATTCTCGTGAACAAATCCGATAAAGGAGGTAATATTGTCCTATGGCCTAAACAGCAATACCTTGATGAAGCACAAAGACATCTCAGTGACAGTACATGCTACAAAGAAACTTCTCTATCAGAATACAACAAGAGCAGAGCCTCACTTAAAAAGAAACTCCATAGTTGTAAGATGGAGGGGCTGATCAGTAAAGATGAATTTTCTTTTCTCTATCATGAAACTCCTACTATGCCTGTTCTCTATTTTCTTCCAAAAGTTCACAAGGGCACCTCACCTATACCGGGGCTCCCCATTATATCAGCATGTAATAGCTTTTGTGAGAACATGTCCAGATATGTAGATTTCTTTTTACAGGACCTTGTGATGGCATTACCCTCATACCTGCGTGACACAAGTGACTTTCTCAACAAAATCATGTACATACAATGGTCTGATAAATTCCTTCTAATTTCTATGGACATCACGTCCCTCTATACCAGCATTAACCACTGTGAAGGACCTAAAGCATGCGAACACTTTTTACAGGGACGCTCCATCACACATTATCGCCACAATGCTCTTTTGCTGTTCATGATCGATTGGTGTCTGAACAATAATTATTTTTTGTTTGACAAAAGTGTATACCAACAAATGCGTGGTGTTGCGATGGGTGCCTGTTTCTCTCCAAGCTATGCGTGTTTACACGTAGGCTGGTGGGAGGAACAGCTACTTTTGGTTAACCACAAAGAAGCATGGGAGAACAACATAGTCAGTTGGCTCCGCTACATAGACGATGTTTATGTTGTATGGAATGGTACCATTTAGAGTGCCCATAACTTTGTCAAAAGTATCAACTGCAATACCATTAACTTAGAATTCAATGCTAACATCAGCGCCACTACTATTGATTTCCTTGATGTCACTGTATACATTGATAAAGGGGCCATGCATTCCAAACTTCACCGCAAATCAACTGCAGGCAACTCCACACTCCATGCTACTAGCTATCACCCCAAACATCTTATAGCCAGTATACCCTATGGTGAGATGCTGCGCTTGAGGAGAATTTGTAGCACAGAATCTGACTTGAAGTTTCATCAGGATGAGACTCTTGCTCGCTTTGTAGCCAGGGGTTACAGCCCAGTCTCTATCCATAAAGCAAGAACCAGGGCTAATGCTATTTCTAGAACAACACTTTTAGTTCCCAATTCTAGAACTGATCTTGACAACATAGACACTACTACTGATGATGATGAAAAGGGTACTGTCGACACACGATTAATCACTACATACAGTAGAGAGGAGCGAGCTATCAAAGCCATTGTTAATCGTCACTGGTGTATTGTACAAACTGATCCAGTTCTGGGCCCCATTATTGCTAAAAAACCTACCATTACTTATCGTAAGGCATTCTCTATGAGAGATGCCCTGGTCAAGAGTAGTCCAGAAGTTATGATTAAATCCAACTGGTTCTCCAACATTAAAGGTTTCTACAAGTGCAATTCATGTAGAGCATGCAAATTTGGCGTGAACACCACCGAAGTCACTGCTAAATTTTGCAATAAGCCCATTACTCTACAACACAAGAACACCTGCAGAACGGACTTCGCTGTCTACATCCTCCGGTGTAGCTGTAATCTCATGTACGTTGGAAGTACTAAACTCCAAGTATATGTTAGGATTTTACAACATCTTAGAGCGATTGTCAATAGTGACCCTAACTATCCTGTGGCGAGACACTTCAGAGAGATACACAATAACAATCTCGATCATCTACAGTACTTTGTGATAGACAATGTTCCAATCCTTAGACGTGGTGGCAACCGAGAGAAGAAACTGCGACAACTAGAAAGTCGTTATATCCTTGAACTCGACACCAAGGTTCCTTTTGGTTTAAATAGCAGTGAAGATCTGTATAATTATCTTTGATTTGATATACTTGGTATGCCTGCTCTCTCTTCTTAGAGTACATATCTTGTTGCTGTTATTTTGTTCCACCCCAATATGTCTGACCTTTGCTTGATTCCATCTGTTGGATATTTCTGTTCTATGTATTCAGTTATTTGCCTTACTTTCTGATATTCTGTATTTTATTCTTCCCTAACTGTTTGGGTGTCTATTATCTTACCTCCCAATTTTTTTTTGTGAATTCTAGGGGCCTGATTCTGTCCTCCATTTTGGAGTTATGGCTCTTTTTCGCATTATGCGGACTCCATTGGAATCTACCTTATATAGTTTCCCATGTTACTTTGGAAATCCGGCTGGGTTTCGTAAAGCTGTTTATATCTCTGTGAACTCGAACACATGGTTGATATATTCATCGATATGAGATATACTTTCTTCAACACTTTGCATCACATTTATTAGTCACTATTGACTATGTTGCACTATTTCTTCACTTATTGCATGCACTATTTCGTACGGTAATTTATGAGACGTTGTGACAATAAAAATAACTTTTACCCTAGATGGTTACGTATTATGCGGACATTGGGGCATAGCCATCTACTGCTGGTTGCACTATTGCTTTGGTAGCCGAGAGCTCACAGCATTATGCTTTGATTGAGAGTTTTCAATACTACATTATTGTCTCTCTGTGTATATATATAATTTTGAAAAAATATTTCATTCTGTTTCCCTCATTTATTTTTTTTCTAATATACTGGCACCACGATATTTCTGTGAGTTTCTGCTCTCACTATTATCCTTCCTATCTCTGTGAGTCTGTTTTCCTACAAATTTAGGAATCCAACTCTACCATTCCTAAGGGCAATGAAGCTTCTCAATGCTGTTTTACTACTACAGGCAATTTGTTTCAGCTAACAATCAGCATATCACTGTCTTTTAATTGTTATAAATCACAGTATAGCATCAGTGTATATTAACAAGGCTACAGATTTGTTTGTTTATATTACCGTAAAGCACTATTATGTTTTCTCGTTTTATTGTATTTTGCAACACCGTTTCACTTACCTGCCTATTTAAGCTGCAAGTTGCACGTAGCACGCTCATGTGATCAAGGTCGCAGGTCAGCGACCGAAACACGCCATGTGGACCGCTTCTGGCTTGTAATTAAATCTGGATTTCACCCGCTGCTGTGGTCTGTGCCCGTGTGTTCCTTTGTGAAAAACTGAATCATTACGGGACTTTTTATTGATATATATATATACATATATATATATATCACAACGAAGACCACTCAGTAAAGGTAATCAGAGGACACAGCGGGGAATTACACGGGATCCCTTTAATTGATCACTCTTGGCATAATGCATTTCGGCGTAACAAGCCTTCCTCAGATGCCATTAACACTGGGGTTACGCCCCCGCCCTGCTATGTAAGTCCTGTGGCACTCCCATTGGTGGGAGTTCAGCTGGCTCCACCTCGCTGTTTAAAGCCCCAGCTATAGTCCAAGTCCATCGACTACATAAATATATATTTATATGCATGTATATATATATATATGTATATATATGTATATATATATATATATGGCGGCATCTAAATAAAGACGATTATTGGCACAATTTTGTGGTCCGTGTCCCTGTGTGGCTGCGAAGAGGCTGAGACGCTGTGGAAATCGCGAGATATATATATATATATATATATATATA
Source organism: Triturus cristatus (assembly GCF_964204655.1). NCBI lineage: Eukaryota > Metazoa > Chordata > Amphibia > Caudata > Salamandridae > Triturus > Triturus cristatus. Next base: position 655,452,600 of record NC_140587.1, on the reverse strand, counting down.
TATATATATATATATGTGTGTGTATATATATATCAAGGACTTATTAGGATAGCTTCTCTGTCTAAACCGTTCTAGTGCCTGATCCTTTGCCACTTCATAATTAGCCTCTGTAGAACTAATTATTTTTAGGCGAAGTAGCTCCCCATAGGGGATACTGTTGACCAGACAGTGTGCATGTTGACTGGTATAATGTAAGACAGAGTTACCTGCAGTTGGCTTTCGGTACAATTTCGTCATCAATTGATTCCCACTCACACCACCAATAAATCTAGAAAGGCAACCTCAGAGGGGCTAATATGGCTTGAAAAGTGGAAGTTTAATTATTAGTGTTCAAGCTGACAATATAAGAGTCCATTTATTCACGGGAGCCTTTCCAGACGATAAAAATGCTGTCGATATACCGGGCCCAAATGGCAATTTTTTGTGCCCAAATTTCATTATGCCCTACCCAGGTCACGTGCTTTTCCCACCAGCCCACGAACAAGCTCACGTAGCTGGGGGTGAAGCAAGTGCCCATCGCTGTTCCCTGCTTCTGAATGTATAATTGATCTCCAAAAGCAAAGATGTTATTATTCAGGCAGAATGACATGAACTGCAGTACCATCTGATTATGCTCAGCAAATTTCAAAGTTCTAATTTTCAAGGTCTTCACTGCTTTTAAACCCTGGATATGATTTATACCAATGTATAAACTGGTAATATCCAGAGTTACTAGAATAAACTCATCTTCGCACATGATATGACATCTTCTCATTGTCCTTGAATCTTTCTCCCAGTCTGTCTAGATCTTTAATCATGACCTCGTGGAATCTATTGATCATGTCAAAAGCCGTGCTAGGGATAAACCTTGATTTCTTCTTTAGATGACTTGAAGCACTACTTTGGGCTAACTCAATTTGTTCCAAAAACTCTGATTCGTCCACCGCAGAGTCCTCCCCTGCTCATGTCGTTTCACCTACCAGTTTGTGTCGGGTCCTTAAGGCTAGTAGATCTCCCACTGTCAAAATATCTGTTGGTTCTGTGGGATTTCCCGTTGTTAGTTAATCTCGCAACTTTTCCATAAAAATGTTTTTTTAGTTTCAGCTTCCTAATAAATTGGTAAAGATCAATTCTTGTTTATACACAGTCCCATCTGTTGGTAGGGCAGAATGTCAGTCCTTTACGTAGCACTTGCAATACAATCATTGTTAATTGTCTATTCGATAGGTTCACTATGGTTAGGTCATTGTTTACTAGTTTCTGAAAGTTCCCCTCTTGCAGCGGATGAGAGATGAGCTCCTCTACAAAACAACGAGAGAGGACCAGGAAGGAGTAACTAGATGAATTCTAACATACTCCATGAACTCTAGAGAAGTATGTCAGTTGTTAGAGAAGCACTGGAGAATCCTGCAGGCAGAGAACATAATCGGTAATAAGATTTCACAACACCCAAGCATCACCAATAGAAGAAACACCTCTCTAAAAGATTTATTGGTGCACAGCCACTTTAGCGATCAAGACAGAGGCACCTTAGAAATAAGAGGGTTTTATCCTTGCTTGAAGTGCAAAGCGTGTAAGAAAAACAATTAAGTTAAGGAATTTCAAGTTCCAGGCAGGGACTCCAAGAAACCTATAACACAATTGCTAAACTGTAACACAGACTTTGTTGTATATTGTCTCATCTGTCCATGCAACCTACAATATGTGGGTAGCACAGTGCACCAGGCCAAAAAGAGAGTATTAGAGCACAGGCAGGCCATAACTAGTAATGACAGTAGCTATCCAGTAGCGAGACATTTTGCAGTAAAACTTAAGAGCAACAGCCAACTCCTGAGGTTCTTTTGTATTGACCAGGTACCGACTCCGCAAAGAGGCAATGATAGGGTGCAAACCCTACGACAACTTGAGTCAAAGTACATTATTGAATTAAGAACATTAGATCCTTATGGCCTAAACAGCGAAGAAGAGTTATGGGTTCACATTGGCTAGAGAGATAAGGTACCTCTGACGCAAAGCTGTGTAATGAAATGCCCCTCCGTCTGTCTCTCTTTCCCTCTCCTCCCCCTTGTGTGAGTAAATGATACAGGCTATGACAGACAGTGTTTATGATAATGGGCAACATGTGGCTAGAAGAAGAATAAAATAGTGGTGAGATTAAGCGCATTCAAGGCAGAATGGGAAGGAAACTAATTTTCTCCGTCCACATACCTGTGCATATTTACTCTTAAATAAAGGGACAATGATAGGCCGGGCAATATCTGCATTGACTGTATGCTGTAAATGTGATGTACGATGGTAATGTTATTTGGTCATAACTGGCACTGATTGTTTGTTGCAACCAATGAGAACAATATAGAGTTTAATACCTGCTGTAAATTAGGGTTCGTATAAGAATGGTTATAATGGATAATGTTATCCCATTCAGGGCACAATGCAGGAAACAACTGGTATAGATGGGTCAGGCAACATTGATAAAAGACAGGACTAATTTTGGTGTGGAATGGCATCATGTGTCCTCGCTTTCGCCTGGTTCAAATATGGCAGCGATGACAAGCAAAAGGTATTAAGAATGATATGTATTGTGAATACAGACAATTGAATCGATCATATGCATCGTGATCTAATTTGTGGGTTGCTTTATGAATTTAATGGAAGAATGCAAACATAACAAGTAAAAGCATAGTCGTAAATGCAAATCTGACAATGCTGGAGTGGGAATAGTACCAAGGGTGTACTTTATTAACTGAATAATTAATTAAAATCATTACAGTAAAAACAATCAGTATATAAAAGCTAAAACAGTGATTTCAAACTTCTGTGCTAGGTAAAATTTGACACCCCTCCCCGAGTCCCACATAATTGACCTTTCCCTAGCATTTCTGGACATATTCTTGAAGCTCCCGTTTGTGCCCTGAAGATGATCTACATTACGGAGTTCTTGAGCTGCCCACTGTGGGGCACTGAATGTTTCTCAAGGGGAAATGCTCTCTTGAGTGGCATGAGAGAGGGGCACTGTCATTGGTGCATCGTTGAGTGATCCCATCAGCTTTCCTCCGCGGCGTTTACCATGCTCTTCCCCAGGATTTTGCTACTTTCGTTGGCGAATTTTAAGGCTATCCTGATTTGATGGATACATTTTGCCGGCCTCGCTAGAGCCATTGTGTTAGTGGTTGACAAACACAAGGCTGATGCTTCGCTTCACGACTTTATGCCCTTATTGATACAGATCGGGCGCAGAAGTCACCGGCGTTCATTGTTGCGGTTGGGACAGCAGCATAAAAGATGCAACCAGGATTCCCTCTTGTAGAGGCACAGTCTACAGATTATGGATTCCCGTCTTCGGGCCCATGCAGGATTGAAATCCGCAATCCCAAGTGTGGTCAGCCTCATGAATAAGATTTTACTTCGGGCCTACTATAGTGAGGGCCTCACTTAGGTAGGGTTGTGCTTTTCCTGCTGTATAGGAATTATTCAACAGATCTAGATGAGAGCTTCGGTGAAGAGAACTTTCGCGCACTTGTTTATTAACAGCTCTCTTCTAGGCATTCAAGGGGTTGTCCAGCCACCGAATGCTTTCTTCCTCGATCTTCAGTGCTTTGATTGCGTTTCCAAGCCTAGTGTGACAGGCCGAGCCTGGCCCCTCAAAGATGGATCTCAGATGATTTTTAGGGAGTTAACCGGTGCCCTTAATATCCTTAAATATAGCTTTATGATCTCCCCCTGGCATATCAGGTCTGGCCTCGCCAGACCTAGCTCCAGTCTTAGCCTTGTTTTTCTTGCTGTCCTCAGTATATATATCACTGACTTATGTGCCTTGACTTGGGCTGACTTAAGGAGAGCGTCCAATTTCACGGGTAAGGCAAGATGTCCGTAGCTAATTGCTGGAAGGAGCTTCGCTCTTAAAACTGTCAGAATTGGGCTGGCGGACGGACTGATCAAATGCTGGCTTAGATGTTTTAATAGATGTGTAACATTGCTGACCTTGGAGCTCTGCTGTTTTAGGTGTACGTGCGCCTTGGCCCGTTCCATCAACCAGACCCCTAGGTAGTTGTATGAAGCCACCAAATTGATTTGCACATTTCCCAATTGCCACAGTGCATTCTTTTTCAGATGGTAGGACCCAAAAATGATGACCTTGGTTTTTCCTTGGTTAACTATCAGGTTATTAATGATGTTAAAACTATTTAATGTGTTTAGGACTCTTTGTAGGCCCACCTTTGTGTGGTCCATTATGACTGTGTTGTCTGCATACTGTAACAGTGGCAGCCTCACACTTCCCAATCTTGGGGCTACTAAACTGGCTCCTTTTAGGGCCTACCCCAAGTTCGCCGTGTATAAGTTGAAGAGGATGGGGGGCAAGCAGCCATCCTTGCTTTAACCCATTCGCCGTGGTTATTTTGGGGGAAACTGTGCGGGCACTTGTTTTAACCCACACCCAGGTGTCCTCATATAATCTTATTGCCTTCAGGAGATTTGGTGGAATGCCCCAGTTTTCTAACTTCCACCATAATCTTTTTTGACTACTTTGTCAAAGGCTGTGCTATAGTCCGCGAAACAGCAGAAGAGCGGGGAATGGTTCTTCAGGGTTGCCTGGGCTGAAAGGTGCGCTAGCGCCAGAACATTGTCCATGGTTGATGCCTGTGACCTAAAGCCAGTCTGGTGCAAGGCTATTATGTTTCTCTATTCGACCCACTTCTCCAGATCTTTCAATAGTAGGCGGGCGTATGCCTTGGCTTCCAGATCAAGCAGGGCAATAAGCCTGTAATTCGAAAGCTTCAGGCGGTCTCCTTTTTTAAAGATGGTGACCAATATGGAATCCCTCCAGGACTCAGGGGTTATGAAAGTCGAGAAAGTGTAATTGAAGAGCGGGATTAGGAGTGATGCCCAGAACTCTGGTGCCAGTTTAAAGACCAATGCTGGAATCCCGTTAGGCCCAGGGGCCCGTCATTCTTCATGCTCTTGATAGTTTTGATGACCTGTTGGGTGTTTATCCAGGCTGATGAAGTGCCATGAGCATCGGCCTGAGATCTGTTACTCATGGAGACCTTGCATGGGCTCGTGATAATGACTCCTGACTTTGAGGTAGCTAGCTCGGCTTGCTCGGCTGGGTCCGCCCTACCACTTGTTAGGTCTCTGTTGGTAGGCTCTGTTACATATAGCTGCTTCACATGTAGCATCCAATCTTTTTTTGCTACTCCGTTTTCTTTTGAGGGTCCTCAATTGCTCAGCTGGTTTATATGTCTCCAGAGTCGTGCTGGATTCTTTTGTTTGAGCAAGGAAAAGACTTTGAGCCATTCGCTTTCCATAATGGTTTTTTTGTTTTCCCATAGTTTCTTCCTTAAAGATGCCCTCAGCGATTCAATTGATGGTCCCTCTATTTGGCTACTCCTTATTTTCTTTTCTGCGAGGGCCTTCCGTAGAAGGCTTTGGCATTCTCGTATATCGTTGTTTGGACAGGTGCTTCCTAGTCTCAATTGCCCTTTCGGTCTCTGGTTTTGGGACTTGTAATTCCCGAGCTCAATAATGTTCTCCCATTCTTTTATGGGTGAGAGCCCTGCGAGCAGGCTCCCTTCCTGTTTCTGGCCCAACCATGTTTGAAGTGTGTTCCCGGTCTTGTCTGACCACTTGCTCTTCCTCAGGACTCTGTGTTTTCCCTCACTACTTGGCTCCCCAATAGGTTGGTAGACGTTCAGCTGAAACGCTGCTCTTAATGGCCTGTGATCGCTTTCCTTCCGATCTTCGACTTCAGAGTCTTCCATTCTGGCCGCCACCTCTTCGCTAGCCATGATGTAATCCATGAAGAATGCAAACATAACAAGTAAAAGCATAGTCGTAAATGCAAATCTGACAATGCTAAGATGGCCGCTATGCTCCCTCACTTTAAGAGATATGCTTTTATAGTCCGTCTTTTATTTTGAATATGACATCATGTATATATTGTTTGGTTAATGTATGGTATGCTGACATTGACAAAGGCCGTTAGGGCCAAAACGCGCTTGTCAGCCACGGTGGAAGAATAAATCACAATTAATTTCAACAAACTCGCGTGTGCACCACAAACTTTGTGAAAGCAGATGATTTGTGAGAATTTAAGCAGAACACCGTCGTGTTGTGGGCTGTGGCAGCACCCAGCTGGGAAGTGAGCGGCAGCTTTGGTGTAAAACTTTTTGAATACGTATATATGTGTGTGTGTGTGCGTGTGTGTGTGTGTGTGTGTACGTGTGTGTGTGTGTGTGTGTGTGTGTGTGTGTGTGTGTGTGTGTGTGTGCGTGTGTGCGTGTGTGTGTATGCTTTTAATGGCAAAAGATAGCAAGCAATGTTTGTGGTATGTATGAAAGCTCCTCTTTAAATTCCAAAAGAAATTATGTTGCTGGAATATATACAATGAAGTTTCATGTATTCCTTGTCTAATGTACAGCTGTCGCAAACATGGTAGCATTTTTCAGTGGAAGAGAGCATTTAGAAACCTGCACTTTGTAGATAATTCTTTTGCCAAACTTCACTTATGAAGTTATTGCTGTGTGGTAGGTAATTATTGTATGTCTCAGTATTGGTCATATTGATCACACATCTACAAAGAACACATAAAATAATTGTTACCTTTTTTCTTTTTAGGTCTTCTTCCTCGCTGTTCCCTTTCTATATACTTTTCCCTCACTTGATCATTTCAATATTTTGTGCTTTTACAGTAAGCAGAATTGGGGATATCGCGAGGTGGACCTTTGTTGTACACTGCACAGATCCTGAGGCGCGTTCTCAACTCATCAAGCCTTGACAATATGTACAAAGGCATTTTGCATTTCCTAACCATGCAAATCGCTCTTTCAGGCCCTTAGGAAATGCAAATGCCATTTTGGCTGGTAGGGAGAGAAGGAGGAGGAGACATGAGGGGTTATTTAGGGTGAGGGTCACCCTTTTTACCAGACTGAGGAGGAGATATATGAGAAGTACCGAGTCAGTAGTGAGGTAATTGTGGAATTAATTGCTGAGTTACAATCTCAGCTACAGACCTCAACAGTCAGAAGTAATGCAATCCCACCACATGTTCACTTATTGTGTTTTCTCCACCTTTGCTTCAGGCAATTATAAGGGAGTCATAGCAATGGCAAGAGGAGTGTCACTAAGTGCATTTTCTAGGTTTCTGGACATCATGGTTAGCAAGGTAAACCAATATATATGTTTACCAAATACTCCCCAATATTGTTCAACAGACACAATAATGTTTTACAGGGTAGCACAGTTTCCCAGTGTAATTGGCTATGTTGTTGGCACACATTACCATATGACCCCTTCCTCTCTTCAAACTAATTAATTTATAGAAATAGGAAAAACACCCATTTACTCAATGCACAGGAAGTGTGTGATGCCTCATCATAACTGACCTTGTAGAGAGATTCCCAGGCAGCACACTTGACTTCTTTATGTTCTGCCACAGTGGAATAACCGTAAGTCTCAGGGTGACTTAGGTGTTGGCTTTTTAATTGGTAAAAGAATAGCAAACTAAGTTCATACAGTGTCCATAAGTGTGTTTGTAGTGTGATCAAATGGTTTCTCCTTCCCATACTATTTAAGGAGACAGTGCATATGCCTTGCACCCTTGGATACTGACACCATACTTGAATTCAACAATAAGAAGTGAAAGGCAGTACAACAGGGCACATAAGACAAAACAATCAATCATTGAACATACCTGTGGTATACTGAAGTCTAGATTTAGATGTCTCCGCAAGAATGGTGGAGAACTGCCTAATAGACCTGAGAGGTGTTGCAAAATCATTGTCTCATGTGCCATTCTTCACAACATAGCCATAAGGAAGGGTCTGCACAACATCGATATAGAGCCAGATTCATTTTCCGATGAGGATCTACCACCACTACAAATTCAACAAGATGGTACACTTTCAGCAGAGGGTAAAGCTCAACATACAGAGATCACAACAAAGATTTTTAAGGTAAGAACGGTGTGCACATTGGAGAAATAGACAACACACAAAGGGTTATGTTTTGCGCATGACAGAAAAATCACCTTTTAATCAGGTTGCAACAATGTAAATCTTCATTTTCAATTGTATCCACAGAGAATGTACTATTGTGACAACAAAGAATGGAAACACAAATATTACATAGTATCCTCATATTTCGGAGTGCCTACATTGTTTACTTTTTACATTCTCTAGCGCTGGTTGCCTTCTCAGGAGGACTTAGCTGTGGAGGAGGAGACATGTCAGTTCCTGATGTGTTTCTGTGTGTCTGTCTGGTACACTATTCTTCTTGCACAGATGTGGCACTGATGCTAGAGCCGCCTTCATTATCAGGTGGTGGCAAAATGTTAGGGACAGAGAGGTTGTGTGTCTGCATGTTATCAAGTGCTGTGGTTACTCTCACCGGCCCACATACAACATATTGGCCGCAGTGCCCCAAGTAATTCTCTATATTGACAGTTCTTCCAAGAGTGGTCATGGCTACTGATAATTGATTGATTGATTGATTGAGTGAAGGCATCATAGCATGCCATGTGCTGCCTATGCCTGCCTGTTTGCAGATGTTGCTCCTTCTCTATGGCAGCAAACAAACGGTCTTGTCTTTTTTGCAATTGCAGCATTGACCTTGACATGCTTTGCAGATGCCTATTAACAGTCCTAATATGTTTGACTTGCAGGTGGCGTACTGAGTTGATGGATTTCTCCAGCCCACCAAACAAAGGAGAACTGTCTGCCTTGTCATCAGACACGATATCATTGTGGACTGTTGTGACCCTACGGTGTCTCTGTGTCCTGCCCACAGACATATTTGCGTCACTGCTTTAGGATTGCTCCTAATCACCTTCCACAAAGTCTGGTAGTGGTGCAATGCTTGCTCTCCTAGTATTTAAAATTGGAGTAATGGGTGTAGGAGTTGCAATTGTGTTGCCCTTCATTTCCATGTGTGTGTCAGTAGCTTCACCAGTCTCAATTGGTTCTGACAAGTCCTGGGTGTGATCTGAAGAAATGTATGTATAATTTGTGTAAATAAATGATCAGTGTTGTTGAAAACAAATGTATGTGTTTGTGACATGTACATAATGTACAGATATGTGTAGTGTATTCGTCAGCACACCATGTAACTTAAATGTACGACAACTCCCATGATGCATTTATAAGGTACAGTAAACATCTCAATGGAGTTTTATTAGCTGGGATGTTGTACTTGAGGAAATACAAACAATATGTTATGTTAAGTCATTAAAAGGCAGATTACTTACCCTGGCTGGAGCCTGCAGGATTGGAGGTGTCTATTTCTGAAACTCCCACCACACTTTCAGGTTCAAGTGTCACCTCGATCAGTGCTTCCATTTGAGGGGGTGTTTGGAGGGTTCACCACCTGTACCACAAGCCTCAGCCATGCTGATGGTCATTTTCTCTTTAGTGTAAGATCTCAAGTCATACCAGGGTTTCCTGATCTCTGATATGGTACTCTGGGTGACACAAAGGGAGATGACTTTCTCCAGAATGCTGTTCCATATTATGTACCTCTGGTCATCAGAACAGTAAATGAAGCCTTGCCGAAGAGCTGGTCCATATGTGGCATACATTCTTCAGTTAGCAGTTCCAACTCCTTTTCTAAAAATGCAACTTTGCACTTCCTGCTGCCAGAATCCTTGTCCCCGTCTTCCTTGGACATGATGTTCTCCAGGAATAGCTATTCCACTGCAAGTAGAGACAGGAGCACTCCTTCCGCCTAGCACCTTTCTAGGCTTCTGGATTGTGGACACACACTGCATTTCTAAACTTCCTTGTCTGACATCATCATTCTGCATCCAGAATGCGACTTTTCCTATACTGTAATTTCTTCTTTGGAAATCGCAATTTAGTGACTTAAAACTTAGTAATTTCCTAATTGCGATTGCAAATCTGTAGAAATCGCGATTAGTAGAATATGCTCCTATTCGCTGTTTGGAAATCAAAAAGTCTTTCTGTCGTACATATGGCCAGAAGAGTCTTAGTCTTTGGTGTTAGGAGTCTGCTTCTTTTGAAGTGCCCATTCATAGGTTCTCTCTTCCTCTTAAAAGAAATCTGTCACAGCAGGAGCGACTCCAAAGCCGATAGCCCAACAACACAGGCCATGTGGGGAACTAGAACTCACACCTGGATGTCAGCCACAGTGATATATATATACAAACTATAGACCAGGGTCTGAGCCCTACTCTTTATGACTTTCTTGGGAAACAGCAATTACCATAAAGCCTTATCCATGTACTGCCTTCACAAATTGATATATACAACAAGGTGTCTTTACCACTGAATTCCATTAACACGAGTGTCTTTTCAATGACTAGCCATAGGGGAAGCAGCGTTGGGCTTTAAAGTCCAATGCTTTCCCTACTGTTGCCCAGACTGGAGTTGGAATAGTAATTGATACCTCTACAAAGTCCTGCACTTTCCCTTAAGGCATGTCATTGCTCATGGTAAAGGAATGCAGTGGTAAACATGTGTCATTGTAAAGACCGTTCTATAAAGCCATGCGCTGGAATGGCATGCGTGGTTCTGACATACAACTGAATCTATTATCAACCCTATCTTTTTCTTGAGATGTTCCTAGGCCCCCTTCCTTGTGATCTCTCTCTGAATCAAAGAGCAACCTTCGAATTGTATGGGGGAAGCCTGGCTCTCCTCTATTCAGTGTGTGTCCCACCCAGATTACAGGAATGCAGTAGCACACATATGTGTCTGAGGGATACCTCAACCTCCTCTCCTCATGTTTCACCATGCAGGCCTAGGTCTCACAAAATGGAACCCAGACTCCTTCATGTATTGTACCATTCACAGACACTCATATGCCCAGTGCATGTACACAGCAAATGTGCACTGCACAGCACTGTAACCTTTCTGTACTGTACCACTCATAGGCCCACATACACCCGGCACATACCTATAGCATGCACGCACTGCACAACACTGTATCCTTCATGTACTGTACCACTCGGACACAAACACACATTCAGCACATATATTTAACATGCATGCATTGTACAGCACCACTTCTTTCACATATTGTACCACAAATAGCCAAACATACATCCAACACATGCATTTAGCATGCATGTACTCTACAGCACTGCATCGTTCATGTAGTGCACAACTCATAGGCACACATACACCCAGCACATGCCTTTACAATGGATGCACTGCACAGTACTACACCCTTCATGTATTGTACCCCTCATAGGCACACATACATCCAGCACATGCATTCAGCATGCACGTATTTCACAGTACTGTATTATCCCTATATTGTACCCTTCCCAGGCACAAATACACCCAGTGAAGATACACCACAAATGCGCTTCACAGCACTACTCACCAAACTGATGTAAGCCAAGATGAATGAATCAAACAGCAGCTGAACATTAACTGAGTGAGTCTGTAGGCCTTACTCCAGTGGCACAAGTTAACAAGCATTGACAAAGTCAATAGGTCTCGCCTTTGGGACCTACTTGACTTTACCAATGCCTTTTGGCAATTCCCTACAGACTTTTTACAACCGTTGCGCAGCACTGACAAAATACAAAAGTTGCATTCCACGGGGCACACATGTGTGATGTTGCATGTGCATGCATGTGTCAGAATGCATACCCGTCCACAGAATGATGTAGGCACCATTCGATTTAATTGATTTTTTACCGATCTATGATGGTGCACACCATTGGATGTGTAAATAAAAAATGTAGTCTCTTTAGTGAGAAATGCACATTTTTGATGCTTAAGGACTGTGGGACGGAGAGGATGACTAAGAAGTGAAGGGGGCGGGATGGGGTGAGACGGGAAAAAACATTGCATGAGGGAGACAACACGGGGCAAGGGGAGAAGCGGACATTGAAAGAAGAACACAGAACGGGGCAGGGTGCGGGAGAGAGAAAAGCACGCAGCGCAGGGGAAATGCACGCATGACTGCGAGCAGCACATGAAAGTGACAGCAACACAGGAAGCAGGGGATAGGTAAACATGGGCAAGAATAACACAGCGTAAAGGGAGATGGGTGAGAAGTACACAGAACATGGGGGTGGGCATCCAGAGGGAGCATACAGAGAACAGAAGGCGAGAGCTGCAAAACACATGCCCCCTTATTGGATACTTAATGAACAAGCACTTGTGCTTGTGCGGGCATCCACCTTGCAGGAGGGAGCAGCGGCGCACGGGCCATCTTTTTTCAATTAGCATGAGCGCCGCTGCTCGCTCCTGCAATGTGGATGCCAGCACAAGAGCTGACTGCTTCCAAAAGGTCCCTCCTAGGGCAGCGCTGTACGCTACACTCTAGGCGAGACCTAAAAAGTACCTGCTCATTCCTAACGATCACTACACTATATGCTGCAACCACCGCACTAGTGCTGCTTAACTTCTGGTGAAGGCAGCACCCTCTCACCTCTATGAGGGTAGCACTTTGGTAACACTCCGGTAACACTCCCAGTCCAACAAGACTGAAATCTGTGAGACTGGCCTATGTCAGGGTGACCATACGTAATCCATGTTTGCCTATGACAAAAAAAATCAGCATTAGGGATCCAGACATCAGTACAGTTGGGGCGCACAAGGCAGGGGTGCACGTCCATTGCCATGCAGAGGACTTTTCCGTTCCAACCCTGTGACTGTACCTGTCTCTCACTCAAAGCCATCTCCTGATTTTGATTTTTGTAGTTTACTCTATTTACTTTTATTGTTAGTACTATCTACATCTTTCATTGTGACACTCAACAGTTTAGCACTTTAGTACACTTACATCAGAACACAGCACAAGCACAAGTTATTTTTACATATTTCTTAAATTGCTCTCATGGGTCCTCAACAGCACTTAACACTAACACAGTCATCTATAGAACTCATTCTATAGAACTCATTAGAGAAAACTCAATGGAAACAACATAGTGCATCACTCTACTGAGTTGGGTGTCAATGGCCTTCCAACAGCAGTTTCCACTAAATAACAAGACATAATAACCTTCAACACAACATATTGGACTAAATACCTCAAGTATATCCAGAACTGCATAGATAGCAGAATACCAACAACAGCATACACCCATATACTCTTCATACACAATCATACAACACTGCTCATCATTACACAACTGCTAACAGAACCCTACACAAACTGGATGCAAGGACTAAGCAGAAAACCTAATGCTTCAAGTTATTTCAAACACATACAATACTGCCAGGTAATTCACAAGCTAAATATCCCAGTTTGCATGTACTCTTATAAAACATGCAATTATCATCAGAAAATATCAAATATCATGGCTTAACCTCTACTTACAAGCGACACCAGACTATGGTGTGCGATAGAATCCTTGAATCCAGCGCAAGAAGGTACTGAATCGAAGTGGTGCTGCTAAAACATATAACAGCCAAATTGGCAACAGAACTATGCGTAACAAAACCTAACAAAAATGAGCATTTAAACATGATTAACCAATACAAGTAGTGTTGTCACAGATGTTGAGAAGCGCACGTGGAGTTCTTTGCCATTCTGTCAAAAGTCACAAACCCACACCAAAATTCAGGAGGACCCACACAGGAGTGGATTTCGAACATTTACAAGCAGGTTGAAAGTTTGATGTGTAATGCAGACCAAGATGTTTACATCACTTGCTCAACACATTATACATTGGAGACCTGAGTACTAAGGAGATAAGAAGTGCATATTATATGGAAAATGAGGTGACAGGCCCCGAGTTTCTAGCAACTCATAGATCGACCATGGTCTTGGGCTACACCTTCCTTCTACCCTCGAGGTAGAGGCCACCACTGCACCACTTGGGTTGCAGGGCCCTACATTACACAACAGACCTAAAGTGTAAAATGCCATTGCACAAATGCTCTCCTGGTGCAGTGTTTACCTGCCCTGATTGTGAGAGAAAGGCTCCAGTTTTACAGCTTTAGCCCTCAGCTGAACTACAATTCTGACCCCAATATACCTTATGGCATCATTGTAAAGGAGGCAGTCTGTCAACAACCCTTTCATTATGGGGGGGGGGGGGATAAACTTTAATTTTAGTGCTCTTAAAGGAAATCACAGTCCTGCTCTACAGATACCCCTTTGCTTATCAGAGCACATCTCTTTGTAGTGATTCAGGGCCTAATCCTGCAAACATGACCTGTGTCAAGTACACAAACAGCTTGACTCAATACATGCTCTTTCCTGGCTGGTGCAGTGAATAATTTTCACCTGCACACAAGGTACCAACTAACGGAAGTGTTATTATCACTGATATTGTCTTTTCACAGTTTTAATCCGCATATATTAAGGGAGCCAAAACGAAGACATGGCATCTTAGAATCCGAAACAAGCACTTTACAAAGCACTTTAAGATGCTCTTCATCTATTTAAAAGAGCCCGAGCCAACAATGCACTCCACAAGCAAATGCAGGTTTCGAGGGTGAGTATTTATAAAACAGACCTGTCCGGATCACCTAACATATGCCCTCTGAACTGACTTTAATTCAGTTTCTGTTCACTAATTGGAATCTACACTTCTAAGCGGGTCTCTCTAGTTTTAAGCGCAAGGTGATGTCAAGAGGCGAAGACTCCATTCAAGCAGATAGTTGCACGCGGCCTACTTGAGAGTCGACAAAAAGAGTGGGCAGTTTTAATTGGCTGCTGGTTTCCGTTCTCGGCGTCGATTAGTCTACAGGGGCTGCTGCTAGTCATCCTCCCTTTAGGAGTCACAACTTCCTGGGAGGACATAGAAGGCGCGCGCTATGGAGTCGAGAAAGAGGAAAGCCCTCGAGGCAGGTGCGGGCTCGCGCTGCAGGTCCCAATCCCAGGAGACGCGCCTTTGATCTGCGTAAAATGCAAAGAGTAAGAGTTGTAATTATGCAATTATAAACGTGCAAGTGGCCCCGGCGTTCCCAGTGCGGATTAACATAACCATGGCCTTCACAAACGACCGGTGGAAATGATTGCATCATTTCTGTGTCTTTTACCCTGAAGGTATTTAACGTGCACATACTACGATATACATTGTGGGAAATAGCCATTTCCTCTGCTTCAGCGCTCGGCGGTTTTCATCAGTCACGTGCTAGCTGTCGCCGCATGATAACTTCCTTTAAGCCCCATGCCTCACAGAGCGCCAAATTTAAAAGACACCTGTCGCACTTTGCTAACATAATATGATTCACGCTGAAAGAAGCAAGAAGGACAGGTTGTGCCACCAGATGTGGTTGTGTCCATTTTTTTTATTTGCAGTTTCATATAGCGCGAACTCAACTCTACGGTATCAGAGGCTTTACATGCTCACCAGTTGCATTACAGACGGCAATATTCATTTTTGTATTTTTTTGAGGCACGGGGCGATGAAGTGATTTGACCGCTTTAGCCCTTAAGCCACATCCTCTCCCATATCCTACTTTTAAGACGACACTGTCAAGAATTGCACCATTATGAGACTAACGTGTTCTTGGGGTTGCATCGGCAGCTTATTTTGTATATAAAATGCGCATCAGATGACATAGGAAGTGGTGCCCTGGTACTGACCATTGGCGTTGCTCAGTTTCAAAGATAGGTAGGCAGGGCCACTCGAATTATGCGATTGTGCGGCCGCTGCATTGCCCATATATCTATGGACTTGCAGCATCTGCCACATAATCCATTATCTTCTACAAAATCTACAGATTTTAACAAAAGGAACGGATCTAAAGTTACAAAAAACTCTTCAATGTGTATTGCTCCACAGTGGAAGGCCCATTCCAAAGGTTAACTGGTCAGTTTTCTGTTGTTCGATACTGTGTTTGTGTTAGACTGGTACTAATGAAACCTTTGCCCAGATAGTTTTATCATGTGTAAAAACGACAAAATAAACATAATATGATCACAAAATGTGCTGCATCAAGCTGCATACTTTACCTTACCTTTTCTTGCCACATTATTTACTTAACCCTGCCACATAATTTGGTCCTCCCCTGCTACATAATTCCAGTGGCCTTTCACATAGGCCACAACTATCACCACTGTTTGCAGGAACACATAAAATAATGCCAGTACCCGAACTGGGGGGGCCAATTTGGGTTGCACCTTTCACAGGAAACCATGGCTCACTATGCTTATTCGCCCGTAAATGTCACCGGGAAAAATCGGAAGAAATGTGCGCGGGGAAAGGCTGGCAATTGAGGCAAATGTGTGCTTTTGAATTTTCGAGGGCAAAACTCATACTACTACTCGGCCTTTTGGAATTCCCAGTAGTATTGTTAATTCAAGGTGCAAGATTACCACATAAATATTCCTGGTCCAGTGATAGGTGGCCTTACGGGATTTATTACAACTTCGGTGGTATACCTGATGGCAATATTGCTCCCAGTAAATACCAACAATGGCAGGGGTTGTGTTTGCCATGGGTGGTAATAACAGCAACCCTCAAAACCTCGATGTGGGTATAAAGTCCCATTTGAAGCCTAATTGAGATTTATACATGACCTTTACTGAACCTCCTAAGGCCTTGTGAGGTGTGACTTGTATGTTGTGATTTAATACCACAATCAGTAAATACCAACACCACCTGGTGCAGTGTTTAGCTGGTGTGGTAGAACCTCTCTGTTCTGAGATCTCCCAATGGGAGATAACAGCGGTACCACATTTTTCCCTCTTTTTTGAGTTGAAAAACCAGGATGTGCAGGATTTTCCCTGTACAAATTCTGCTGGGTTTTACTTGCGGAACTTTGTTCGGGGGAAAATGTTAGCTATTACTATATTTGTAATTCGGATTTGGGTACAAACTCTGGTTTGTGCCCAAATTGAGATTACTGGGGTAGTTATAGTGAGGGAAAAGTAGGGGAAATGTTCCTATGGATACCGATCTTAGGCTCAAACCAGATGGCCTTACTCACTGCATTTATGTAGAACAGACCCGTTAGGTGTGAATCCAAGAAGAAAGCAAAGTGTTTGCTAGATACGTGGGGATGAGAAGGAGTTGCTGGGGATTCCTTCCAGAATTCAAGAGTCTAGAAATATTAATGCCAGTGGTAATAACTGCTGTATTCCTGGAGAGGAGCATTAGGTGGTAACTACAAATTCATAGAACATTCCCACTGAGACAGCTGGTAAATTGGGCATAAGCTTGGTGACATCTATATATTTAAAAAAGTGTGGACAACTGTCAAAATAAAAATAGCCAAAATTTGCAAGCAGATGTTGAAAAACAATCAAGTTATCGCAAACAGAGTTTAAATCTAATTCCATTCTCCTCAAAGCATACTCTTTACAAAAAGCGATTCTCTATTAAAAAAAGGTGCATCAACTATATCGTATGAGGTTATGCAGTGTGTGAGTTACACACGTGAAGAGGCATAGTCCCAACGAATAGACAAGAAGCCCTCCCAATGATTAATCAGCAGTGATTAACAGCCACAAAAACAACGCTGACATCCTAACATAACCTTCTACTTGGGAGGGGGAGTGGGGGGGGGATAAAGAAGATCAGACACAAGGAGGTAGAGAGGAACGAGGATCAGCTGCGATGGATGGTCAGTGATAGAGGGAGTGGACAGATGGACGTTGGGACAATGCTAATGTTTTTCCATAAGTATCTACAAAGAAGTAGGGAGGAAAGCAACATGGGCTACTCCTGTCTACTTAATGTAAGAGGAGGAGGGATTGGAGGTGTTGGTAAATGGGAACTGGCTAGGAAAAATGTAGTAAGGGTGGAGGTACATGGCAAGGACAGAGCAGGCAATGCGTGGGATATAGCTTTGTCTGGGGGTTAGGAGTGTAGTAAAATTGACATGGAGCTAGGAGAGGTGTGTGAGGAAAACCAGAAACAGCATGTTCAAAAACGTAAAGTAGGGAAAGATAAAATGCATACAGGAGTCAGACACATCAGAAGATACAAGGGTGTTTAGAGTTGTGGAGTACAATTATCCAAACGGATTATTTATAAAGAGGATGATGCAGTAATGTAGGGACACACCCAACAGCCCTCATGTCATGTGGTTGCCATCAACCCTCTCAACATTAGATCCAAAGGCAGTAAACCAATGAGGGAAGAGAGCATTACATAGCAGGTTTCACAATAAAGAAAAGATGCAAACTTAGTCTTGGTTGTCAGATTTACAGCTATTCTGCAAAAACGTAGCTCCAGAACTTTTCTCAGTTCAGGTGCTCATCAGTCTGCTTGTAGATCAGTGCTTCATCTGATATAATTCCCATGAATTACTTCAGCATACTTACTTTATCAATGTACTCAATTTACCAGTATGGCCACACATAAGTTACAGGTGAACAATCTCCTCCAATAAGAGCTCACCCTTGGAATGTCTGTGATGTCATGGAGGGGGCCTAGTTTTGCAGAAGTGATAAAGTTGAATCCACAGGATGTTATACGTAGGACCATATTTGATTACGATAAGTGAAGCTCGGACAGGACCAAAGACTATGCATATTGTCACACTCTTGGCAGTTGCATCTCCGGCACATGGACATAGGGCTGAGACCAGGCATTCATCTTAAAATGCCCTCAAAGATTTCGGTTGGGTACACTATACCATGTCCAGAATAGAACGGATGCTAATGTCGGACCATTTAGCCCAGTAAAATGCTTGACCTTCAATAAGCAGATTTTCATAATACCATCAATCAGTGCTGTTTATGGGCCAACTGACAAATGAGGAACAAGGAGTGCCACATTGTATTAATGTATTTTGCAAGAATCTACTTACCCGCGGCAGTGGTACACCACTATGGCTCCCCATCTGTTTCTCATCATCGAGAAACATCCTTTACAAGGCAGTCTCTACCACACAATGTCATTACCACACAGTCTTTACCACGTATATGCCTTTAACACATATGCCATTACCATGCATGGCTTTACCACTCATCCCTTTATGACATATATTGGTCAATATATGTAAGTTTTGATATGCATTATAAAGTCTTTTTAAAATATATATTTTATATAAATATATTTTTTTGTATTTTTTTTAATGTAATACATTTAATTTATATATATTTTTAAAATAGAATTATAATAAAATAAGGTAATATATGTCTAGGAGCGGGATGTAAGTGATATAGGGTTATTAATACTCCGGTATCAACTAAGATACCTGAGAATTAAATATGTAATATAATTAGGGCTCCTGGTTTTATGGTATTTATTTTTTTGCCATTTCCGTCTGTATTTATCCATATTTATTTTTTGGGCATTTTTTCTGTATTTATCCACATTTATTTTTGACACAAGCAAAAAAAGACGCTACAGCTAGTATTTTTCCACATTGACAATTATATTCATTTTCTAGTACAATATAGGCTATATTGTACTAGAAAATGAATAAAAAATTGGTTAAAAAAAGGACAGGAAGTTTAGGGTGGAGAGAGAAGCGCGAGGTGGAAGCAAAACTATAGAGCCTTTGGTGTTTGGTAACCCGGGGGCTTCTAACAAAAAACTCTGGGCCTATATAATGCGACCCTTACCGAAGGTTGCAACGACCTTTACCGGCGCTGCAACAGCCCTTGCTATTCCATTTCATGCACCACATAGGTCTCTGCAAACACACTCGATTGCTGGCCTTCCCCACCCTGAAACCCCAGTTCTGCGAACAAGTAAAAGCCTTGCCAGTGCTCCTGCTTCCTGGCCTTCAGTGCCTCTGTTAATCCAGCACTCGTACACCATTCAGCTGTCGGTGCACCCCGCCTGCTCTGTCTCACTACTGCCATTAAAGCACCAGAACCCAGACACAGATGCGCCAATGTGCCTCACTCGAAACCAGTAGGTCGCTGCTGCTGCAGAGCGGGACCCACGCACCTCTGTGAATGTACTTGTTGTAAGAGCGGAAGAAATAGCTACTAATTCTGTGTTGGGAAATTCTCACATCAAGAGAACGACGAAGGATCGCGCAGAGCTTTAGTGGTAGGGGTATCCACCTACACCGACCTACACCCAGAGTCCCAACAGAACTCCCAAGTACTTATATAGGGACTGAGAACGCTGAGCAGCTCTAAGCAATGTACTTGAAGAGCTGCCCAGCTTTGATAAGGTTCTGACAACACTGCCCAGCTCTGAAAAGGTACTGAGGACACTGCTCAGCACTGAATGTAGTGAGCGAGCTGCCCAGCACTCAGCAATGTACTAAGATATCTGTCCATCACTGAAATCGTGTTAAGGAAGTGTCTATGTACAATGTATCGAAAGAGCTGTGCGGCACCGAGCAATGTCCATCTATTCACCCTCAAAGTACTAGTGAAGCAGCCAGCAACCTTCACTGCAGTGGACAAAGGTACGGGGGCAGGGCAAATAATCTCTCCTGAAGGGCTTGGTCGTTCTCACCTCTTCGCTTGCATCTTCATGCTGAGAGTATCCTGACATTAGCCATCTCATACAATCCTCAAGCCTCGTCCAACCACCACAGCATATCAATTGCATGTCTATTGACTGGCCTGCTCTGGAGGTGCCAAATCCTAATGGAAGTACCAGCAGCTAGTGAGGTTTTCAGACCCCTGCGACAACTGACAATGCACACATGCGCTCGGTTGTTATGTGAAGGCACTGCCACCCTCTCCCCACCCGTCCTGTGTGTCAGACCGGGCTGAGACAGCTCCCCAGGCACACACACACACAGACAGTTTTTGAGCTGCCAGCCGCATCCGAATACTTCACAGGTCTTTAAAAAGACCATTCACTTGTTAACAAGGCTTTGTTGTTTTTTTCACCCCTTCTTACCAGACTGCGGGCAGTGTCTACAGGACCCCCCTGTGCTCAGTGGCTTAAACACCGAACCGTAAAGAGCTGCTTTTTACACGGGACAGCAGAATTGTTTGGACCAAAGAACACGCACTGACAGAGAGAAGCAACTCCGCATTCGCAGCTTCACGCCAGGGTCGAAACAGCATATAGACCCCCTCTCCACTAGGTACAAGCTGCTCACACCGAGTCTATAAACAACGTGAAACCCTCACTCCCCCTAGTGTGTAGAAGAAAATGAAACCGGGGTGTATATTAGGCCTGGACTAAATTTCCGTTCCGCTCGCGGAAATTGCGATAATTTGACATTTTCGCGTTCCGCGGAGAGCGCGAAAATGTAAAAATTTCCGCATTCCGCAGCTTAGCAATAATTTGTTTCTTGCTCGCGCTGTGAAATAATACATTCTCTCTCGTGCGCGATCGCCTTACCTGAATCCCCGCGTTCGCCGACAAGTTTTCCCGATCCGGTCGCGTTCTCCACGAGATGTTGGATTGTTGGTAGCCATTTGCGCTGTCTCGCGACAGTTCGCGCCCGCAGTAATGTCATTGGTCGCGCGATCCCGTCTTTCTTCTCGCGATCATGCACCACGAGAAGAGTGAAAACAAGATGGCCGTGCCCGCGAGCAACCGTATGGGTAAATTGGCGAGCTGCGACCACGCAGAAAATACTGCGAACGGGCGGGAAAAAAACTTCCGCATCTTCGCGATATTTCCGCGTGTTTGCAGAGATTTTTAACATTTTCGCGATAATTTGCGAAAGTCACTTTCGCAAATTCCGCCCACCCCTAGTTTATATCCCATGTACACCCTCACCATGTAAAGACAGCGCGTTGCTGGAGTATTAATACCATTAACGCTCTTGCAGCCATTGTAACCATGTAGTACACCTTACACTGGGTCTAACTCCACGTAGCAGCTGCATACAACGGGTCTAGACACCGCTTAGACTATCACTGCCACCTGTTTACATGAGTCAGCGAATTACACTGAATTTACATCACACAAAGACTCCTCCACAGACCAGCTGCTCACAGCGGGGTCCAAGTAGCAGGCAGCGGCAGGTATTGTCGATGGAGCAGACTTACACCAGGTCTAAATCAGGGCCATTGAAGTCAAGAGATTCTGCAGCAAAATACCGACGGCAGCGTGGCAAAATTTGCTAGTATTTTGCCGTTTCTAAATATAAATACAGACAAAGGAAATTAAGGGGGTCATTATGATAGCGGGCGGATCGCCACGGCCCGTATGGCAGTGGCGATCCGCCCGCCAAAACCTACCACCCGTATGACTTTTCCCCCCGCCACATTACGATGACGGGGGGGACCCCGGTGGACGGGAAGACCGTCCGCCGGTAGGTAATCCACCGATTGCCTACCGGGTGGAAAAGCCCAGTTATATGGTGGCGGTGCCTTGCAGGCACCGCCATCCATATTATGATCATTGCGGTGAACTGCCTGGTTCAAGCATTGCTAGGGTGGCGCGCCCGCCATCCTAATGGGCCCCATAGTTTTCCGTCTATATTTGTATGTAAAAATCCATAAAAACTAAAAACCAGGAGCCCTAAATATAATCTAAAAGCATTAAATATTTTTTTGAATAACTTTTGCTAATTATTTTAAAAATAGGTAAATAACTTCTTAGGATTGGGATGTAAGGGATATAGGGGCAATGGGCGGGGAAGTGTATTTATATTCATGTATCAACTAAGATACCTGAGTAATTGATACATAATATAATCAAAAAGCATTTACATTTTAATAAAATAATAGATGTAAATTATTTATAAAAAATATTCATATAACATTTTAGGAGCTGGAGTAAGTGATATAGGGGTAATGGGTGGGAAAGTGTATTACTACTTAGGCAATAACTAAGATACCCAAGTATTAAATATTTAATACCATCTAAAAGCATTTTATTTATAAAAAATTGTTTATGTAAAAAAATGTAGAGAATATCGGGGCTGTGGAAGTGTATTAATTCTCAGATATCAACTAATATACATGAGTATTAAATATGTAATATAACCTATAAGTGTTTTATATACTTTTAAAATTGTGCAAATTATTTAAAAATATGTATATAAATGTTTTCGGTCAGTGGGGTAATGGGTGGGGAAGTTTCTTAATACTTAGTTATTGACTAAGATACTTGAGTATTAATAATTATATTATTATAATTAATGAAAATATATTTTATACCAATTAATTAAAAACATGCATAATACATTTAAAAAAAATGCAATTATATGACAGGAATTAAATTTAAAGAAAATTGAAAGTACAGCAATAATTTCTAATATGTGAGGTAACTATTATGAAAACATAAATTGTATTTAAATAAACTTTTTTTATTTAATACATTAAAACATTTAACAATATAAATAAAATATAGCAAATTACAGTTTAAAAAAATACAAAAAACATAATTTTGAATATGATAGAATAATTTTTTTGATATTTTAAAAACATTTTCCCACTGTTTCTTATTAACGTCAATGGGAGCAATTGCCTTTTTTTAGTTTTACTTTTTCAGCTTTATGTAAACAGTTTGGTGTCTGTATCTACAAGTGGTGGAGCGTTGCAGTCAAGATCTGAAGCAAGAAGGACCTGTGGTCACGTAAGAACAATCTAATTTACTTTTAAGAACATATTGGTGAGGTAAAATTGTATGGAGAGATGGCAACAGGTAGTTAGGTGTTAATTAATAAAAAGCTATAAAAAAATATATTTTGTATTTTGACCAAATTTATTTTCCCATACGGGTGGTTTTAGCATGCATACATAGGGATGGTTGGCTTTTTTTCAACATAAGTTAAAAAAAAATTAATGTTTATATTTCTTTTTAAACCTCTTTGAATAAAAAGCAACATTTTAATTTTTGGCGTCATGTTTCCTTACGTTGTTCAACTCTGAAAGAAGTATTCAAGGCTTTGTAAGAAAAATAACTAGAGCACTTGATTGTTTTTTTAATAAATTGCTTTGTGATTGTTTTTGGTTTTTATCCTTTCTAAATGTAAATTTTTCAGGCATCATGGTCATTAGATTTTGACAGTTCTGGAGTTTTGAAAAAGGCAACGTGAAAATTGGATTGGGTTCTTTTTTTGTTTGGATTTGGATTTGTTGTGAACTTCACAGATTGTTGTATTACCAGTGACTCTGTTAAAAGTTCTTAAAAACTCACCAAGAGTTGAAGAAATAGGACAACTAAAGGTAGGAATCAAAAAATGAAAAATAAATTACAAATGTTAAAAATAATAAAAAAAATGCCAATTGAATTTAGTTATTCAGTCAAAACCTGAGAGTAATTTTTAAAGTAATTAGCAGGAATTAGTAGTGTAAAGTGTACGCAATATTGTCCAGTTAGTCTGAAGCTCTCAACAATGGAAATTGTTGATTTTTTGACAATAGTCTTTCTGACATCTCTTACCTTTTTTCATATTTGAAGATTCAGACTACCTGACAATGTTTGTGCCTTTCTTATTTCCTGTAAACGTTGCTCTTTTAAAAAAAAAATATCTAGGAAATGATAGAGGTTGGGGTCACTTTTTCCAATTAATTGTTAAAAGAATATTGCCAACCCTTGTTGGCACTATTGAGGAATGTACCTCCCTCTAAGCAGGTCGAGTAATAGTTCCATAATTCAATAGGTAAACTTGGTTTCTCTCTGTGACCCAACCTGCTTAGCTGGCCAATTAAGGTGTCTGAGAAGTAATTTAGAAGTGGGGACAATTTTTCCTCGTTTTGTGAAAACTAATCTGATTGTATAATTGAAAAGTAAAAGTCATCCATACACTCAGGCGCTACAAAACACAATGCAGTGCACTGGGAAAAGAGAAAAAAATCCTTGAATTTGGCTGTTACAATAAATCTGAGTAATTGTCTTAATGATCTACAATTCAAAATCAATTATGATTTTCCTAAGGCTTTTTTTTATTTATTGTTTTAGGCTTTATAACTGATAAAAACGCAGGGCAAGTTGAGGATGTTTGTCAGACAGTAAACCGTAAATTAATGGGATTGTTGTCTTGTTAATATTTGCATGAATAGTATTAATTTAGCTGAATGGATAGGGACTGGATTTAATAGTTCCATAAATCTTCCAAATGTCACTGTTCCTTGGGGTTACTGTGTTGTGCAGTGTACTAAAGATTAGTATTCATTTTTGAGGGTTCTGGTTATCATTGAGAAAAAATGGTTCATGATTAAAAGATTCTGTTAGTTTAGGGGGTATATTAAAAACAGAGTATGTTTGAGGAGTTACTTTTTGGGGATTACTTGCCTGTTTTTGTAGTTGCACCATTCTTCTTAAGTTTGTGAGTGTGGGCATACTACTGGCAAAGTGCCTGGGCATGTTCTGTGCTACCTCCCTTAAAGCTGAGCCACAGGGTTCCTGGAGATAGTGCAAGTGACTAAGGGGCCGATTAGGATGTCGTTAGACTTTCATCCGACTGCCATCCTTTCGTATATGGGACCGCCTGACTACAATTCAGAGCTCCCGCCGGGCACATTAGGATGCGACTGCGACCATGGCAGTCGCAATGTCCATATTTTGTATTGCGGTGGGATCAGCTGGCTGAAGCATACGCCGCAATACAAAATATGGACACAACACATATCCCTGCACTACATGGCAGGCACCATGCGGTGCCTGCCACATGGTGCAGGGATATGTAGGGGGGCACCATAGGTACCCCCCAAAACCCAAAGGTGAGAACCAGGGAGGAAGGGGGGCCCGCTACAGGCCCCCAATGTCCCTTTCTGCCTGCCTTTTCACGGTGGGTTCACAGCCATGAATGGACTGGCAGAAAGGAACATTGTAATACCTACGGTGGTGCCTGGCAGGCACCACCACCATCGTAGGTATTGCTGCTCCTGCGACGGACCTGATGGGCTCCTTGAGCCTGTCGGATTCATGGCAGTTGGTCTCTCTGACCCCCACCCATCCACCATCCATCCTAATCTGGTGGGCGGAAAACCCAATTACGATGGCAGTGGAAGTGTCACCGATGTGCTGTCGGTGGCTGCCCCACCCATCGTAATGAGGTCCTTAGTTTGTTGAATATTTTCTCTAAATGCAGCCTGAATTGTGGAGGCAGAGTGGTTATGCTCAGTGGTTCTTCCTACTGTGTCACCAAGAGTAACTTCTCTGACTTTGCAACAGGATGAGAAATATTGAACACACCTCCAATAACTCCTGGTCTCAGTTAACCTGCTTGTCTTGTATTTTCCATTCTTGAAAAACCTGCAAAAAACAGAAAAAATCATGTGTGTGATGCAATGCCATTGTATATTTTCATTTCTTTTCTTGGGTTGTCCTTAAACAGAGAAAAAAATGAAAGTTACATGCTGTTTGATATGTGGAAAATAATGTATGTTAGTTTCCTGTTAGGAAATACAATGTGATGTTTATATTTAATTTATGTTTATTGGAAATACATTTACCTGTTAAATTGTTCCTTCTGCTTTTGTCGTCAGGTTTTTGTGGATTTTTCAGTTTTCTCCTCAGGTGGTGTTGACTTGTTTTGTTTGATGTCTAAGGACAAAAGACATGTGTATCACATTGTTGAGTTCTTCTTGCGTGATTGCATTTATTTAGGCATACTGTATGTGTTTACTTAAAAATTCTGTTTGTATTTACCTTTTGTAAGGTGACTTGACTCTGGTTTGGAGAGGTGTATTGAATTCCACACCTAGGCACTTAGCAGAGTTAGAATTGCAAGTCTATCTCCCCAGTCACTGTGCAGGAACTGCCTTGAATAGGCACTTGGCAGAGTTAGAATAGTAAATCTGCCACCCACCCCCTCCCCCAGTCCAGCACCTGCCCTGACGAGGCACTTGGCAGAAATACAATAGTAAATCTGTGCCCACCCCCCATCGCTGCTCCGCACCTCCCCTGACCAGGCCTGATTTGAAAAAATATATAAATGAAGAACCTTGTTTCTGTTCTGCATTTGTTTCTATTTGGAATTAAGAATGGAAATTAAACATTTATTTTAATTTCCATTTTTAGTAAATGTGTAAGAGTCAGCAAATTGTATTGCTCTGGGAACTATGATACTCTACAGAATAAACGTCTGAAAAAGTTAAAAAGAAATGGTGTTAAATTTCAATTCTTTCAATTTATTATGCTATTTCTACATGTATTTATATTGTTAATTCTACTTAGTATGACAGATAGGTGGCAGTGTTTCAAACGGTGTCTGAAATACTTCTCCTCTCTCCGGTGTATGCGGTCACTTCAGAATGTTGTGTACCACTGATCATAAAATGGTGGATGCTTGTTTTAAAATAATCTTTAAACGTTAACCATAATTTTCAATGATATACCTTTTGTAATCTGTTTATTTGTGAACAAAAGCATGACTAAACCTATAATTATTTTGTCTTTTAAAAAAAAAAATATTTATTGCTCCACAGCAGCATAGAAAAAAAAAGGAATACAGTACAACTTATTCATATAGAAATTTCACAAATTCAGATATGGTCACAAAAAGCACCCCAAATACTCAAGCCAGTCTTACGTTGTTTTGCCCCCTTAACAGAAAATAAGCTTAGTTCTAAATTAACCCCTCCCCTGCTCATGACGGAGCCATTCCGTCATGAGCCACGGTTGCCGTGTGCTCATGACGGAGTGGTTCCGTCATGCCGCGGCCGTTGGCGGCCGCTCTGCCCACGCGGCGCTAATTCCCCGCCTGTGCGGGCGATTAGCGCCGTGGGCGGAGTCATGACGGAACCACTCCGTCATGAGCACAGCTCAACCGTGGCTCATGACGGAGTGGCTCCGTCATGAGCACAGCACCACCGCGCTGCCCCCCCCACGCCCCCAGCGCTGCGGCGGAATTCCCGCCGCAGCGAAGGGGTTAAAAAGGTTATACATTTTAGCCCGCCATAACTCAAATACAGGGGGATCCATTTGAAGCCAATTAGAGAGAACACATAGCCGTACAACTGTCATTGCTATGAAAATCAAATAACGATGATTATATAATAAAGTGCCTTCGTCAGTTTCAGGCCCCATCCCTAGTAACATTATGGCAGGTGTGATCCTCAACGGTCTCCCAATAGTTATAGCCATAAACTTCTCTATGTCCGCTATAAATCTAGACAGTTTACAACAACTAAAAAAGATATGCAGGCTGTCAGCATTATCCCCCTGACAACGAAAACATTTTCCATCATATCCTCCCCCCCATTTAAAAATACGAGCAGGGGTATAATACAAATCAAAAACAGTTTAAAAAAATTGCATTTTCAAATTAGCGGACATTAACACAACCCGAGATCTAGCAATGGCGTCCTCAATAGATATGTTATGTTCACCCAAAATCCTAGACCATTTGATGTTGTGTTTCCCTAAATCATCTGTTCTATATGATAACAATATCTTATACAGGACCCCAATTTTCTCCTGCCGCCTTACAGCCTCTATGACTAAATTGGGAGCGACCACAACCTTTCTCCGAGTTAAGTAATCCAGAATTTGAAGAAATTTAAAAAACTGAAAATTAGGCAAGTTATAATATCTCCCCAATTCTTCAAATGACGTAAGTGACCCCCCCTGGGAAAAAAGATCCCCTAGTATAGTAATACCTTTGTTCCTCCACACATTAGCTATGTTATCCCAGAAAATGGAGGAAGGATCTTAGTTGCATTCATGGGTGTGTAGTATGATAATTTCTCCAGTAGGCATCATTTCTGTATTATCTTCCATACTTTAAAGGCTCCTTCCACCACTTTAAATCTTGTTCCCTTGAAATAACTGCCATCAATCTCTTTAAACAGACATTGTCGGGCCTCAGATCCCAACAAGATCTCAAAGATCAAAGGGGCCTCGGCAGTGTTAGCCATTCCATCCCCATCAACAAAATCCGCATGTTTAACAAAAAACATACATAAAAATATAAGACAAAGTCTGGTATAGCTAAGCCACCTCTCTCGACTGGTAGCGTCATGAATCTAACCGCTCGTCTTGGTTTACCAGGAGCCCGTATAAACTTCATACATAAGGATTGAAGATGTTGCAGCTGAGCAGCTGCCACCTCCAAGGGGATTGATCTAAATATATATAAAAATTTTGGTAAGATATTAATTTTACTGATATTACTTCTACCAATTAAGGTAAAATGTAATCGTCCCCATTTATCAACCAAGTCCTTAACACTCTGTAGCATAGCATTCCAGTTGGCATCAACCACCTCTGACATTGATGTCCTAATTTTAATGCCCAGATAAGTCACCTCGTTTAACACTCTTGTATCCTGCAAGTCAAAACTCTCTGAACAAAGGATTTGTGTTTTGGTTACATTAAGTTTGTAACCGGACACCTGGCCGAACAATGTTGCTAGATGTTCAATCTCTTGAAGCGCAAGAAATGGATCAGACGAAGTCACTGCGATATCGTCTGCGTAAGCAAAGACAGAAAATGGAGTATCATATACATAAAAAGGCTTGGCACAAGGATTGTTGCCCAACTGCTCAACAAAAGGGTTTATATATAAGGCAAACAAAAGTGGCGAGCAGGGGCAACCTTGCCTGGTGCCTCTAGTAATTCTAACAGAATCAGATAATAACCCCATAGCAGTAATTTTACCAATCGGTGCGGTGTATAGTACTTGTAAAGCATTCATAAATCCCGACCCAAAACCAATCTGTTGCATCAATTGCCATAGATACTCCCACTCCACACAATCAAATGCTTTCTCCGCATCCAGTAAGATTAGCCCTAAATCTCGTTTTTCAGTGTGGGCGACATCAAACAGTGTGATGACTTTATTTACATGTGTAATAGTCCCACGAGATGGTATAAAACCATGTTGATTTAAAGAAACTAGTGAATTAATAACCTTAGATAAATGCATTGCCAATATCTTAGAGTATATTTTACTATTGCAGTTTAACAGCGAGATCGGGCGGTATGATCCCACTAATACCAGGTCTTTGTACTTTTTACAAAGAACCACTATAGTGGCTTCAGCCCATGAATTGAGAGCTTGGCCCTTCTGGGCAGCCTGAAAAGTATTCAACATTTCGTCCTTCAAGTGATGAAAAAACAATTTGTAAATCTCTGCAGGCATCTTGTCTGGACCAACCGCTTTTCCTAAGGTTAGACTATTAACAGCCATTTCTAATTCTGCCATTGTAATAGGGCTATCCAATTGTTCCGAGTCACAAGGATCTAAATGTAATACTCCTTGCTTAAAAAAACATTATCATCCAATCCCCCCCCCCCGTCCTGTTTACTGTACAATTCAGTATAAAACTGATGAAAAATAGACAGTATCTGCTGCGGATCCTGATAAAGTTGGCCGTTCTTATCCTTCAAGGCAACAATAGAATGAGAGGATTCTTTCATGCGTAGCCGTAAAGCCAAGCATCTTCCAACCATTTACCCATATTCATGCATTTGCTTCTTATAAACTAAATATATTTTGGCACTCTCAAGATTCCATACACCCTGAACTTTAGCCCGGGCTCAAACTGCAAAATTTTCTAGCTCCAGAATATTATGACTTTGCTGTGTAATTCCCAGAGTTAAATTGCCCTCTGCTTCTCTCAAGGCAGCATACAGTACCTGTAGCTCTGTTTTTATTTTCCTTTGCTGATGGAGTCCAAAACTAAGTACCTCACCCTGAAAACAAGCTTTAAACGTATCCCAAATAGTTGCAATATGGGCCGATTCCCTATTATTATCAAAACAATCCTTCATCCAGGGGATCATGTGTTCTCTAAACTCATCGTTTAAACATAGTTTTCCGTCAAAGGAAAAAGTCTTAGGCAAGACCTTCTGACCTAAAGCAATCAATTCCAAAACAATTGGGGCGTGGTCGGACGAAATCCTGGGAAATATTTGAGCAGAAGCCCCAACTAAAAAAGTAGTAGAAACAAAGAAATAATCTAAACGAACTAGATTTTTATGGGGAAAGGAATAGAATGTGTTGCCCGGATCCCGAGGGTTTAACTTACCCCACACATCAACTAACCCATGATCGTTTACTAAATGATATAAAGCTTTAAAAACACATGGTTTATGACCTTTATAACTTCGAGGCCCATCCTGCAATTCATGATTCGCCAGATTGATATTTATATCCCCACAGATTATCAAACGTTGCCCCCAGGTAGCCAGTTCTAAATTTAACTCCTCCAGTATTTCAGCCTCATCTATATTAGAGCCATAAATAGTACATACAGTAAATTTGCTATCACCAAGCCTGCATTCAACAATGGCCCAGCGCCCAAGATTATCAGTCAAGGATCGTCCAGCAATTTGTACATTTGATTTAGCTAATATAGCCACCCCACGAGTCATAAAAAGTTGTGTAGAAGCCGTTACCAATGAGAACCCAAGCTCCTTTAAAATATGTAGTTTAGGCCAATGTGTATGCGTCTCTTGAAGACATACCAGATCTGGCTGAATAAATCGTAATTCAGCGGCTACCCTCTTTCGCTTTGACAAATTATTAAGTCCAGCAACATTTAGCGAGCAAAATTTAATCCCTTTAAAAGTCATCATAAGAATGCAACAACCGTATTCATGAATACCAATTCACATATAATGCCATAGCTAAACATACATAATTTCTTTGTGACCATGTCGCTATTTTTCCAAATGTTTTTGCTACTGTGGATATTTTTTCTCTTTTTACCCCACCAACCTCCCCATTCCCCCTAGTGTCCCCCTTTCCCCCTCCCCCCTGTAATGAGGCTTTAGGGCCTATGGTCCTGTAGATGCAAGCTCCCGTGAACCTCCTGCCATTCCCCACGAGAAAACACCTCTCACTACAAATAAAAATTCTATAAGGAGTAGAAAGAAAACAAAAAAAAAGAAGATTTGTCCACGACCCTCAAGAAATATTTAAAGAAGAGTCGGGCTCAAAATAACCAGTGCCTACATAAAGGTCAGAAGTCAGAATCAGCCTCACTAGATAGAACTTAAAAACTCCTTGGCTGACACTGCATTAGTGAAAAAAACGAGTACGCTCGTGAAAAATAATTTTCAACTTCGCAGGGAACATTAAATAAGCTTGAGCCCCCTTAACTTGAAATTGAGTGATCAGCTGTCGCAATTGCCAATGAAGATCAACAGTATGGTGGCAAAGATCCGGTCTCACAAAAAATTCAAAATCTCCCCCTACTCGTTTTTTATCAGGTCGAGCTAGCTTAAACACCTCCTCACGAGCCAAGAAACTATTAAATGAAATTAAGAAGGCTCTAGGCTTAGATTACCCCTGGCCAGTTCTAGGACGGGTATTAAAAGGGAACCTGTGGGCATGTTCAATCTCTCTGTCCCAGTCCTATCTGGTCAACTCGGGAAATGCTTCTTTGACTAAGTCTATAATAAATCTGCGTTAGTCCTGCCCTTCTTTCCCCTCCGGAATCGGAAGTACTCTTAAGTTATTTCGGCGCGCCCGGTTTTCTATATCCGCCATCTTCCATTGGATATCCTCCCTAGTGGCCTGCAGCAACTCGGTAGCACCCTTTTGTTGGGTAAGTTCATCCTCCAAATTAGAAATTCGTGATTCAGCCTCATTGAACCTGGCGATAAAATCAACATGAGATTTTGCAATGCGCCTAACCGAATTCTGCAATTTGCGGCATAAATTTTGCACTCTTTGGCTCTCTTCTCAGGTTTCATCCCGGTGGGACATAATAGATTGGTAGATTAATGCTAAAGAAATTTCTTCACCATCAGCATTGTTCAGCTCCTTTGCTGTGTCACCTTTATTTGTGTTTATATTCAATTCCAATTTTTTTTGTACAGTGTAAGGATGATTCTCACTCAACTCCCCTAACTCTTCCAAGAACAGACTACTGTGATCACTACCATCTATCATGCTCAGTTGCATTGTATGCCGTGTGGCCAAGTCTTCACAGGATGACGTAGACTGCTCAAAAAGAGAATAAAAATCGCCTGATTCTACCTTGGGTATCTGTGATTGCTCAGGGCACTTGGAGTTTATCGGCACATTAGGGTATTGAATCACCCCTGAACCCCCATTTATTTTATCAGTGATTTTTTTGTCATGCTTCTGACCTTCCTCAGAATGTTTGTCCGCCATTTTGCTTAGGCATCGGGTCACAGGTAGATACTGCAAGTGGTCGCAGATTGAATTTTATGTTATGATATAATGATGTTTAAAATATTTGCAATGTGTTGTGTTGCGTTGTGTTGCCTATACATGCACAATGCAACAGACATTTTTATTTAAAATGTTGGGAAATATATAATATTGTACACTATTAAAATGACTATGTAATTTTTAAAATATTTTTAATATTTATTTTAAATCTTAACTTTAAAATATTAGGGGTAAAGGTTTGGGTGGTAAAAGTTGTGAGTTGTAAATGTATGCATAGTAATGGTAACTTTAATGTAATGCTATGTATGTTCACGGTAAATGTATGTGTGGTAAAGTTGTACACATTGTAAAGGCATGTGGTAAAGGCATGCGTTGTTGTCTCATACAACCTTCTTCATCAATTGTTTCAATATTCCCAACAGTTATAGCTCTTCTGTTTTGTTCGCAACTTCATAGACTGTGTACAGCATTCTCAGGGCCCCAGGAGGTGGTCCCTTCAATGGTTCCCAGCTGATCGCACATCTAGGCTATAAAGCGATTCCCTGAGTTCCACAGAAAAGGGTCACAGCTCTGCCGTTTTGCCCGCAACTTCACAGACTGGGACCACAATGTCCAGCATTCTCAGGGCCTCAGGAAGCGGTCCTTGCAACAGTTCCCAACTGGTCACACATCAGCACTATGAAGTGCTTCTCTGAGTCCCACAGTGTCCCACAGTGCGGGGTCATTGCTCTGCCATTTTTACCGCAACTTCACATATTGGGACAACAAGTTCCAGCATTCACAGGGCCCTAGGTAGCAGCCACTGCAATGGTTCTAAGCTGGTCGCATATCAGAGCTATAAAGTGCTTCTCTGAGTGTTGCGGAAAAGAGGTCACTGCTCTGCTGGCTGCGCCCAGGTCAAGGGCGGGCCCATCTACGCCCCTCATCGTCCAGAGGAGGATGAGCTGGGCCCCTCGTTCATCTGAGATCCGGTAGGACTTCCCATGCATTTCTTTTCATAATATTTAGCTTGCTGATTATTGGTGACTTTGTTTTTCTTACCAATTAATTCTATTTCCCTCCAATTTGTGCCATGGGGAAGTGCAAGGTACACGATTCAAAAGACTCTTTTGTTAGGCCGCCTTGGATTCCTTTCTGGAGAAGGGTTGTGGGCATAATTGCATGAGAAATTGACCTGGCGGAGTAGACACCTTCATTGGAGGTGGAGGAGGGCCCGAGTTCCCTGACAAGGTCCCAACCTGTTCAAGACATACTTACAGAACCTGAATCTTTAATCTGTAGGAGGGTCCCCTATAGTTCTCCTAATGTGTCTCTAGTAAATCAGGAACGACTCATTGTGAGTGCACCACCAGAATCTCTCGATACCAGCATCCACCCACCATTAGATAAACGGAAGTGCTAGCCAAAGTATTCTACTGCCAGAAAATGTAAACTCCTCTCTCCCAAGAACGGGGTTCCTACAGCTATTTTTGAGCCCTCGGAAGCTGGCAGCATGGACTAGGACAGTATGTTCAATAAACTTAAGGACACCGTTATGCAGTGTGTCACACCTATAATGGAAAGGCTTTTTTAATTTGTGTCTGCCGTTTCTAGATTGTCTAAGGTCACTAGGTCCATTAAGGTTCCTATTATTTTCCCTCCTGTGTTGGTCCTAGGCCCACACCCTCTAAAAATGTAATTGAAATTATGTCCAGGCCTCAGAGTGTTTGATCCCAAGTTTGCCATAAGCTACTGAGACCCCGATCCCACCATTCCATCAACCAGAGTTGAATGCCCCACCAGTCCATCCAGGTGCTGGAAAGACCTGAAGTACTATAATTGTTCCTACTGTGGTTAGCTCTATGGAAGTGGGGGGAGAGCTCCAATCAGTAGAAGAGCTGCCTAACTTGAACCTTACCCTGGCTTTTTGCCCCAATTTTGCTATTTTGGCAGGGGTACCCCATGTTAGTTTTAGTGAAAAGAATCTACCACTCAACTGAAAAATAAAGTTTGTAATTGGCTGCTTAATAATACAAACTTTCATGCTGCTGATTATAATGACATCTTGTTTGTTTAAGGGTTGGCTGAGCTTGCCCTATGGCTAAAAATCTTTCATGGGATTGCATAGTGATAATTTGCAGGTCACCTTATTTGGCCAAACAATTGAATTTTAGCTTTCCCCCAAAGCCCTTAAGGAATGTAGGAATTAACATTTTCCCACTTGGCTTGTTCTATCGAATCATGCAATCCAACTCCCCAGTTTTGGATAATATGAGGCATCTGACTCCTCACCATCACTGGCAACACATAATGAATCTCCATCTACCCATTATATAGGATCGACTCTTAGGGTTCTTAGTTGGAATGTCGTAGGCATTAGGGACAAGATTCAAGATCCAGAATGGCTTAACTTTACTACCCAGTTTGATGTCCTAATGCTGCACAAGACCTGGGCCTGGTAGCCAGTTTTATGGCATGGGTTTGAAAGTTACAATGTTGCAGCATCCCCTTATCCTGGACACAGAGCGTGTGGAGGCCTTACCATTCTGATTCATATTTCCAAACAGCTGAAGGTTGTACCAATCCCCATTAGCCATACAGGGTTCCAGAGCTTATAGGTGGTGTCTTCCTGCGAGCTTCATTTTTTTCTGGTGAATTGTTATAATTCAGTTTGGGAATCTGGCTGT
This sequence comes from Triturus cristatus, assembly GCF_964204655.1. Classification (NCBI taxonomy): domain Eukaryota; kingdom Metazoa; phylum Chordata; class Amphibia; order Caudata; family Salamandridae; genus Triturus; species Triturus cristatus. The sequence goes on along the minus strand of NC_140587.1, from coordinate 655,417,163 downwards.
CAGATTAAGGTTTTTTTTCAAACAATATCAATTTTTGAGGCTGGGTCGCTTTCTCGTTTTAGGGCATTTAATGTAATACTGGATGGAGATTTTAATGCCAAGTGAATTGGTATTCTTTTAAAATTGAATATTCTCCCTCCTGTATATCTCCGTTATATCAAAGGGGGCTTCTGCTACATGAAACTCTTGGATACGCAGGTCTTTGCAACATAATGACCAGGGAGGTTTGTCCATTCAGGGATCTACCAACATTTGCTGGGTGGAGTAAATGGACTACCATTGATTAAGTGTTTATATCGAGAATGCTTGTGAACCTTGTGAGCTCAGGGGTTATGCATGGTACCTACCGCCTTTAGTGATCACAACCCAATCAAAATAAAGGATGACAGTACCACCAAGTTCCAGTCCGGATGTCATGCCAGGACAAGGGACTAAGGGTCCAGTGGCATAATCTTCCTATTACCTCTTTATTTGAGACAGTTGTTAGAACAAATATAAATCTCATTTTGAAACCCCTGCTAGCTCCAGCAGCAATCTTAGAGGCCTATGCCCAACTGAATGTTTCTATTAACATCATAATGAGAGAAACATAATTAAATATATTTTATAATGTTTAAAATTAATAATTAATATATATATAATGTAATAAGATATTATTTAAACATATACATAGAATATATAATATATATACGTACTTAATAATTAGTTTTGATAATTATTTTAATAACTTATAAATTATTTAACAATATTATAAATTACCAATACATCTATACACATAAAACAATAACATGAATAAAAATTAAATAATTACGTATAACAAATTAAAAAAATTACATTTAATTTGAATATTTTTAATTATTAATTATATATTACATTAGCTAAAATAATACAAAAAATATTAAATATCAGAGAGAATAAAACTACTACTCCAACTCCAACAAACACAACAAAAGTAAGGAAAATGTTGGATAGCGTAGGGCTAGAAATTACTATTTCCACTCCAGAGAGTGTAACAGTAGGGAAAGTGTTGGATAGCGTAGGGGTAAAAATGACTATTCCAACTCCAAAGAGTGCGACAGTAGGGAAAGTGTTTGATAGCGTAGGGGTAAAAATTACTATTCCCACTCCAGACAGTGCAACAGTAGGGAAAGTGTTGGATAGCGTAGGGGTAAAAATTACTATTCCAACTCCAGAGAGTGCAACAGTAGAGAAAGTGTTGGATAGCGTAGGGGTAAAAATTACTATTCCCACTCCAGAGAGTGCAACAGTAGGGAAAGTGTTGGATAGCGTAGGGGTCAAAATTACTATTCCAACTCCAGAAAGTGCAACAGTAGGGAAAGTGTTGGATAGTGTAGAAGTTACAAATAACATACTTATAAATAAAATAATTATTTAAAATAATTATTGATTTAATTATTAAATAACTCTAAATTATTTACAAATACCAATAAAGAATTATTACAAACACAACTACCAATGAATAATTAATTAGCAATAAATTAATAATAATACCAATAAATAATAATAATAAACATTAATTACAACATAATAAATATTGATCAATAACATATTTTTCATAACAAAAACATATCAATTATTAAAAAGTAATTACCAATTAAAATATATTGAACAATTAAATATTTGTTATACCCAAAAATAATAATGATTAAACATTAATTACCAATTAAAAAATATTGAACAAATAAATATTTTGTGTACCAAAAAATATTAATTATTAAACATTAATTGCCAATTAATAATTACTTATTAATATATTAATTGGAAATGTCAATAAATAATATTTAATCATATTTAATTACCAACAAATGATTAATAAGCAATACATTATTTTTCATAACCAACATATTATAATTTAAAATATTTACCAATTAATAATTAATGTCCAATAAATTAATTATCAATACCCAACAACAAATTTAATAATTACTTAATTAGATTTCAATTACTTCTAACATTATTCCCCTATAAACGCATGACACACTCCAATAATAAAATAATACACTTAACATAATTATCAATTAATCAATTAATAAAAACAAATTACCAATTAATACAAATTAATTACCAATTAATACTTAATTAACAATAATATAATTGTCAATACCAATAAATGAAAATAAATTATTACTTAATTACAATTAAATTACTTCTCACCCTATTCCCCTATAAACCCACAACCCGCTACAGAACTAAAACGGAAAAATTAATTAAAATTAATTAATAATTCCTAAAAATGTATAATTAATTTCATATAATTAAATTACTTCCCACCCTATTCCCCTATAAACCCACAACCTGCTACGGTACTAAAACACAAAATTGACTTAAAAAAACATTATTAACATATAAAAATTGTATACATTTATTTTAGAACACTTAACAAAAAACTTATAACACATGCATATTAAATACATAATAAAATACATAACAATAATATAAATATCGATATTAGTAACATCAATATTAGTAACATCGATATATTTGATATCGATATTACTAACTTCTATATTACTAACATCGATATAAAAAAAATCGATATTACTTACCTTAGGGTCGATATTCTGTCCATAGATATTCTTAACATCGATATTCTGTCCCTTCGATATTGTCAACTCGATATTAGTGTAGGTCGATATTTAATTTTTGATATTTTGACTGCTCACCGTCTGCCCCAGATGACATAGGCTCCTCCATTAGCCCCGAACACTGAGTGTCCCGTTTTAAAAAGGTTCAGCCCTTGGTACTGATGCCCCATTGGCAGAAAACATGGAAAGGTATCTGTTCCCACTGGACAGTAGGTTTGACCTTGAAAAGGTATGAGTGGCAATTCAGTCTAGCCTGTCCAATAAAGCCCCCTGGTGGCATACTCGTGGACCTCTATAAGACTGTAGTCCATTTCTGGTTTCCTGTGTTGACCAATGTCCTTAATGCTGCTGTTTAGGTAGGTCTTCCTCCTACCTGGAAATCTGCAGCTAGGGCTACCAATTACATTGGTCAACTTTTTAAGGGTTCTGCACTTAGATGTGAATGCTGTAGTGAGATACGTTATGGGTGGGGAATACTCAGACTCTTTCGGTCTCCCACGAGGTGTCTGACAGGGCTGTGTGTTGGCACCAATACTCTTTTTATTGCATATTAATACTTTAAACACTTTTTTGGCCGCTCATAGGAAAGATCTGCCTAAGGTTAAGGCGGCACTTGTGACCTTCCTACTTTATGGGTATGATACCATGTTGATGGCTCGTACAGCCAATGGGTTTAAAATACTTGATTCCCTTTTTGTCAATTTTATGGATGAGCTGGAGCTGGATGTAAATAGTAGTAAAACTCATTACATGGTGTGTGAGAAAAGATCCTCCAAATCCAGAAGGGAATAAATGGGGTTACCAGGGTGCCTGATTTTCCCTATCTGAGGGTCCCTTTTGATCAGCAGAACAGTTGGCTCACATGCATATCAAAGCAGTATTTCTGCTTTTCCCTGGCTTGTTGCACCCTCTTTAGATTTTCAAAATCAATGGGCAATAGACCCATTGTACCTCTGTTACAGATTTATAAAATGTAATGTCTTCTAGTACTTCTGTATGGTACTGCCATTTGGAGCTATTGGAATTTGAAGGCAAGTCAACAAGAGGAGGACCACTTTTATAGGCGATTGTTGGGCTTGGCCCCCAATAGCTCATCGCTATTTATTCACGAGGAGCTGGGTCTTGACTATGTGTAGGCCTGTGCGAAAGTGGCCCTAATGGCTCTCAGTGTGGGGTGGTGAACACACAGATATTAACAGGGATCTGATTGAGGACTGTCTTGAATGTGCGCACAGTGTAAAACTTCCATCGCTATGTTAAATTGAGTCTCTTGTCCGGTTGCTGGGCTGCCCTGATTTGTTTTATAAACTGAATGTTCTTACCAAGGGGATAGGAGAGCAGTTAAGAAATGGTTTCTAAAACAATTAAAAGAAGCTAGGGAAACTGAGGTGCTCTTGAGGCCATCTAAGAGATTGTTCCTAATTCTGCAAACTGTGGCTGGCCCTGAGCCTTACCCTCTTGTTGTAAGTCGTCCATGGGAGAGATCTCTTCTGGCGAAATTTTAGTTGGGGACTATACGCTCTTATATTTGTTTTTCACCTTGCCAGTTTGACCCAAAGAAAACAGAGGTATGCTCTTGTGGGATACTTTATAGGGCAATTGGAGCCCCAACGTTTACCCGTTTCTTTGCACACCTACAAGGGGGCCAGGCAGCAACACCGGCGGGGCCGCTGACCTCCCTGGGGTGTGACTCGGTCCCCCAGCAGGCTCTGTTCTCTGCACTGCACAGGAGTTGACGTCACCCTCCTGGTGCCTGAAAACCGGCAGAGCACTCCTGTCTGTACCCATCCGCGAACAAATGAGGCTGGGCTGGGCCAACCCCTTGGTTTTAGGTCCAGGGTCTCTATACCTGGGTATCTGTCTCATCGCTCTTGATGAATATTTTTGTTCTGGGGAACATTTAAGGAGAACATGACGGAATCCCAGTGAGGCGAGGACTTTAAGCGCCTAACAGAATGATAAAGCGGTGGGACTAACGATCGACTAACTACATTGTCAGTCCAATATAATACTGGTGAACTTTTTTATAGCATGTGTAGTAAGGAGGATTTGTAATCGATAATTGTTAACATAGTTGTTAACATTGAGTTACCTGAATTGGTCCTCTTTAGAAGTACTTTTATAACCTTTTTCCTTTTTAATGCTCTTTTAGTTCCTAACAGTATTAACGGTTCAGCCAAACTGTATTTGATTTTAACAATACTACTTTTTAAACACTAGTTTCTCTCGGAGAAGCCTTTTGGGAATACCTAGTGGCAATTTTTATTCTTAGTTTTAACCCACTGCTTTTACTGTTAATTTTACATCTCATATTTTTTGCTTATTGAACCCAACTCTTTGCACTCTTGCACTTGGCACTTTCGCACCTGACACTTTGAACCTAATCCATAGCACCTAGCATTTTGCACTTTGAACTCTTACTACTGTGTATTGCGCTTTATAGTGAATCAAGTATCTTGCATGAGACACTTTGTTAGTCCCCTATCCTAAGATAGTTTTTTGGGGTAAAATATTGTACCTTTTACAAAATAAAATAATGGTTAAACGCTAGCTACAAAAACATGTAGCCGACAACCCACACACTACTATTGACTCTTTCCTAGTGCATACAGTTAGTGCAATTACTGATGAAATAGATAGAACGGAACGCCACCTATCCATGGGATCTGGCATGATGGCAGAATGGTTGGTTGGCGAAGGTAGTGGTATACAGGAGGAAAATGTACAGCCAAGTGAACTTATTCATATTGAGCAACAAGGTACCCCAAGGATAACTGAAAGTACTACAGGAGCACATATGCAGACTTATCCCCCATGATTGCATACACCTGACGGATCACCAATTCCGAAAAGAAAAAGAGGGTGTAAGAAGATCTAGGTAACTGTGGGGAGTAATAAAATTAGGAAAGGATTGCCGCAGAATTTGCCAGACCAAATATGTGATGATATAAATGTCCAAGTCATCCCTATAAACTTACAAATGACTCATATTGTAGCCCTTGTGGCAAAAAAGATTGAAGAATTACTAAAACCACTCTATCATAAATTAGATAAACTGACTAGCGAAGTAATCAAAATTAGTGGTCTGTTAAAGAATACAAATGGCAGTCTCGGGAAAAAGAGGAATCTAGCAAAGTAGAGCTCTATTTATCAGCTACCCCAGGCAATACCTGCCACTGATAAGGCAATAGGTATGCCAACAGGCAGAAACGCAGGATGGGGACAGCATGACACAGCATGCATAAGGAGTAAAAACAGAAAGAATGAGTTAGTAAACCACCTCCATTTAAGTCAACAGACCTCGAATAACCAACCTTGCTAAAACAGAGAGGATGGGTCCAAGATGGATCGACTGATGACAAAACATACCAAGTTAAGAGAAAACGGCCCTGGAGGGAAGAGCCTACATCCCCATAAATGTACCACCAGACTGCTGCCCGTATGTTGCAGTTATGGTTAATGTCCCCCCGTTACAGCCGGGCCAAAGGGAGTCACACAATACCCTAAAAAATAAAGTGGTCCATTGGCTAGATAAGAACTGTGGGTACCCAGTGTCTGGAGCAAGTCAGATACAAGAAGAGTAAGCTGGATTGGCCCTTTAGCCAAGAGTCTCAAAGGAGACTGTATAATCATTAACTTTAGAAATCCAAGCTGGGCTAGAAACACCTTGGACAAGGCAGTTTTACATTATGCTTCGACAGAATGTATCACTACAACCCCTTGGCTTTTTTTATAGGCATCTTAGGCCTGCATAAAACAAGGAAGTTGATAAAGGCCATTTCAGTATGATACCTGTCATGCCAACTTATTCCCAATATGTGCTACCTGTGTCAAACAGGCATCAAGCCCTGAGTACTTTACAAGAAAATGACTGACACAGGGCTGCCCATTTATCTAATGTGGAGTATGTCTGTGCTGGAGACGGGTTAAGTGAACTCGGAGCCAGGGTACCAATTGCTAATACTTTATCAGTAAATACACCATGCGTTCTTTCAAACACCATATACCAACACAGACCTATAAGTATGGACGAAGAAAGGAAATGTGAATGTTCTAGTGATAAATTGGGGAAAGTATTAGAAAATGGCTATACAATTGTCACATGGAATATAGCCGGTCTATTAACTAAAAAGGACTCACTAGGATGGATAGATTTAAAAATTGATCATGATATCATCTGTATACAAAAAACTTGATGTATTGATCATGTCTACATAGAAGGGTTTACTTCATATGGTTTACTGGTAGTGCCCTCCCCTGCAGGTAGAGCTAAAGGTTTTTTTTTTATTCTTATGTCAAACACACTACCAGTTGTTAAAAGAGAGATCACAATTAGAGAACACTCGCAGATTTTATGGTTGTATTGTAAAGATGGTAGGGATGTGATTTTGGTCAATCACTATAACAATGTGTTTGATTCTACTCGTAGCAATGTTGTATCTGAATTAGACAAGGGGCTTGATAATCTGATAGCTACGATCAATACCAACTTTGTAATCATGTGGGTTGGTGATTTTAACACACCAATATGCCCATTGTCCATGACCAAAGTCTGTGTGTATATGAGTGATGAAGGTGATGATTGTGTACATTTCCCACACAACAACTATGGAGGAGCATTAAACACTATGATGGCAAAGTATGATCTTGAACTGTTACAGTGTGCCTGCGACATTATTGATGGTTTAATATCAACCTTTATAGGCAGGAACACAACATCTGTTATAGATCATGTGTTAATTTCTGCAAGTATCACCCATATGAGTTCCACACCAAGGATTGCCCAGTTAGCACTTAGCAACCATAATTGTATCATAATGTCAATACTGGTATGAGGCAAAAAAACTGTATCACAACAAGATACTATTGTTAATATTGCCCCTATTAGACCAAATGGAACGCAAATTAAATGAGAGGCGGTTGATCCGACAAAAGTGTTACATGACATTGTTGTAAAATGCGGAGGACGTTAAAGCCACCCTGATGTTAACTAATTTTAGTAAAATAACTAAGATTATCGAAGGGATACTAACTGTTCCACCTAGGAAACAAACAAAACAATGCAGGGGATGGTTTAATCATACATGTACCCAGGCCTCTAAACAACTAAAACAAGCCCTTAATAATAAACCTAGGAACTCCGAATTAATTAAAATTTATGACTTAATTATAAATCCGCCCTTAAAGCAAGGAAAAGAGAACTACAGGAGTCAGCGTGGGACTAATTATCATTGGCATCAAACACAGCTAACAATAAGCTATTTTGGGAAACTGTTAATCTGCGCATTTAAAAAGTGACTCATTCCCAGAATTACTAACTCATGTCAGCTGTGAAGCATGGGTGACACATTTTTCTAGTATTTTTCATCCATCTGAAAATGAAGTATCTAGACCCTAAAACCTAACACAGAGTAAGTGGCCTGTTAGACTCCTAAATATTGCACTTGATGAGGTTAAGTTAGCACTGAATGGAAGTAGGGAAGGGAAAGCTCTGGGCCCAGTTAGTGTCCCAATAGATGTTTATAAAGCAGCTATAGATCTATGGAGGCCTGTCCTTACCAGAGTTTTTAGTTTAGCAGTGACACAGAGCACACCGCCTACATGGGGCCAATCTGTAATTATTCCCATTTTAAAAACAGAAATAAATCGGAAGCTAAAATTATCACCCAATTTCACTCTTAGATTCATCAGTAAAAGTGATGAGCAAAGTACTATTGGTAAGACTGGAAGAGTGAGTGACTGAGAGTTAGATTTTATCATCAGCTCAATACGGTTTTAGAAAAGGTTGGAAACAATAGAACAATGCATTAATTTAGAGCTTTTGATAGGTAAATATATCTGTGCAAAGCAGGGGGGCTTTGCAGACTTCAGTAGTGCCTTTGATCTTGTTGATCATGCTGTTCTGTGGCTAGCTTTGCTTAACCTTGGAGCCCCTGAACTTACTATCTTTTTCCTCACAAGGTTATACGAGAGTTTGTCATGCAAAGTTCGGAATGGGCAACGTGGTGAGTGCACCCCAAACTTTGAGGTTAAACGAGGCATCCACCAAGGCTGTGTTTTAGCACCACTGCTTTTTACATTATTTATAAACAAGGTTGATAAAGCCCGCCAGGTGGCGCAGGCGGATGCGCCTCAAATATCAGGCAGAGTGGTACAAAAGGGGGTGGTGATGGACGGAGCATCAGAACCAATCCAACACTCACACCCAGTCAACAGATCTGGGTTTGATCCATCACCATTCTTTAGCCCACTCTGCCATCCAGTTCAGACATGGCCATATGCAAATCAGTCTGACCCTGTGCCACATGGGAACAGTCCAGCCCGAACTGCCAAGCCATGCCTTCCCTGGAACGGAAACAAGCTTCCTAGGACCGGTTTCTGGCATTTCAGCAGTCTTCAGCCAGGCTTGCTTGAATCCGGTCCAGGGAAGGCATGGCATGGCAGTTCGGGCTGGACTGTTCCCATGAGGCACAGGGTCAGACTGATTTGCATATGGCCATGTCTGAACTGGGGTGGCAGAGTGGGCTAAAGAACGGTGATGGATTAAACCCAGATCTGTTGACTGGGTGTGAGTGTTTGATTGGTTCTGATGCTCCGTCCATCACCACCCCCTTTTGTACCGCTCAAATAGCAGGCAGGCCTATACCGGTTCTGCTTTATGTAGACAACGCTATTCTTCTGTCCAGAACTCCGGTTGGTCTACAAAGATTAATGGACAAGTTTAGTAGTTTTATCACCAGCAGGAAACCTTTAATTAATAAAACAATTTTTTTTACAATAGAATGTAACCCTAAACATAAGAAACGTAAATCCTTTTTTATTGATAATACTAGAGTAGAAACTGTTAATAACTTCTGCTATTTGGTTTTAACCTTTTCAGGAAACAGGAACTGGACGCATGAAATAACCAACGTCCATTCGAAGATTTTAAAGAGTACACATGGGGTCTTCCGATTTGCATAAAAACTGGGAGATTGTCGTATAAAGGATATGACAGATATACATAAGGCTAGATACACTTCCATCTCTTTGTATGGCGCAGGGGGGTGGGGTCACAACTGTTGTCAGATTTTGCAACAAGAAGAAAATTATTTTTTAAAACGTCTCTTATGTTTACCTTCCTCTGCGTCTACAGAGATAATGCATTAAGAAGGGGGCATAAACTATTTATCAGATTTGATTGCCATGAGACCAGAAATGCTCTGGAGATCTATATGGGCCAAGGATGAAACTAAATTTACTCAAACAATCATCAAAAACTGTTTACAATTGGATAATAATTTACGATCACCTGGTTAAAATATATTTTTGATCTATATAATCAATTATTTAAGATTAAGATCTATGAAAATCCTGAGCATGTGTTAACCTTATCCAAACAGGAGATAAAGGATACTTTCTTGGCCCATGAAAACGAAATTTGCATGAGGATCGTAGGGAAGCAAACCATATATATATTTTACAAAACATTTGAGCTTAAAAGTGGTTTTCATGATTATTTGTCAATAGTCACTAAGCTTTCACAGTGTTTTCTATTAACAAGATTGAGATTAGGAATTGTACATCACTTGGTTTGCTTTCCTTATTATAAAAAAGCTGCCAACGTCCCCATGCCCTTGCGATGAGCGATCACCATGCACTTTTTGTTCTTATGTAACTTTTACCTGTATTTTAGATGTTTTTATTTAAAGCCACTTTTTAAAAAATACAATGTGAAAACAACTCATGCTGCTATGAAATTACTTGTTACCCTAAATGATCCAGGGATATGTTTTTATATTGCGCTACACATCTAAAAAGCAATTGACGTGAGGAAAAGCATCGCCTCTTTCAATTGATGTAATCTGTAATTAACTGGATCGTTTATGTACGGCTGATTGTTGTTTTTAAGACATCATGTTAATTTGATAACTGTTTTTGCTTTTCTGGTTGTTGTAGATACTGAATAAAGCTTGCTGAACTGACTGACAGCTGTTCTCTACAGAGATTGGAACATTTGGTACTGTTCTGTAAATTTTAGGAGTTACGACATAAGTATTTATTATCACTTTTAAAGAATAGGGGCTTTCACCAGTTTTGCCCAGCATTTTTACATTTACAGTTATTACCTGATCATGCAGTAATGCTGGCTTTTTCTTCTTTTTAGAAGGGTGCATTACTTTGGAATAATATGAATTCACAATATTTTCATTGTACATTTGTGAAATGCTCCTTAGGTTGAAAAAGGCTGGAATGTTTTAGAATTTTTATAGTACTAAACTATTGTCACTTTGTCACTGTTATGTGTATCATATTGTAAATATTTGTATTGTGTTTTTATTTTTATATTCTCTTTTTTATTATATTGTATAATTGAATAAAGATATTACTCATTCATTTTTCATTCATTCAATTGTTAACTTTAAAAGGGGTAAAGGTTTAGGTGGTCAATGTGTGAGTTCTAAATGTGTGTTTGGTAATGGTATGTATGTTCATGGTAAATGCATGTGTTGTAAAGGTATATGCATTGTAAAGATGTGTGGTAAAGGCATGGGTTGTTGTCTCATTCAACCCTCTTCATCTTATGTTTCAATCTTCCCAACAGATATAGGAAAGGAATCAAATGTGAAATATTTAATCGGATTCCCTGAAGTAATCAACTTATACTATTTCATAACTCTGAGTAGAGGTTTTGAGTCATATGCATTTCATAAACTTGCTAGAGGAGTAAGCTGGGTGTCTTAAGTGATATCATGCCAAAGACGTAATTGAACCTGGGTGTTGTTGCCCTGTTCAAAGCTTGGACCTATCATGTGAAAGAGAGATGAAGCATGGATCAGCATAGGACATCTGCTGCAGTAGTCTAGACAGGAGTTGAATTTTATTTCCCAGTGTGCTGTGTAAATTCTGTTTGACCACGACACCAAGATATTTGAGATTTTTAAGACCACACATGAAGTGTGATATCCTTCTGAAGATTTAGAAGAGAGGTTAGTTAGAGGGAATGCCTCATTCTAGTGGCATTTGATATTGTAATCTGAGACAGGAGAAGGCAGAGAATACATGCAACAAAGTGCTGATTGAGGTATCAAGACGAGACTACGTCAACAGAATATTATCCGCATATATCATGATTTTCTGTTTGCCTGCTGTAATTGTTACTGTACATGTCACAGTTTGTCTAATGGCAGTGGAAGAGGGCCACACTTTAATTGGGCATTAAGATTTTCACTTTGGTGTTCTGAATAAGGATGTCAGTTCTCAAGTGATTTAATGGATTACGAAATCCAATGAAATCTCCAGTTTGTAGCGAGTGTCATCTTTCACTTGCCAGAGAAATTGTAGCACGGTACATAGCCTATTTCTAAACAATCAACTGGGGACAAAACCAATTTGTGAGCTGTGGGTGAGAAAGTGCATCATGGTACACAGAATCTCTTCCAGTTCCTATGCCAAGATTTTGGAGTTGCCATTAATCAGAGAGATCGGACGGTAACTGAACAAGGTAGAGAGTCTTTGCCAAGTGCAGGTATACGGGAAATGATTGCACTGTTGATGTCCTAAAAATGTGAAGCAGTGAACTCGATGTTCTTGTATTCTCTGCATAAAATCAATGACAGCTTATGTCAATCAATCTTGAAGAGTTCAGCTGGGAACTCAACTTTCCCTGGAACTTTCCCAGTTGGCATGTTGCCTCTGACTCTCGAGAACTCCTCCGCTGTGATGCTATCCGCTAAAGAGTTCCATTATTCTAGGGAAAGGCAGAATAACAAAATGTTTTTTCTCTAAATTTGCCTCAGCTTTGCAAGTGTTTATGCAGTTGGAGTCATAAAGATATCTAAAGAAGACCTCAAACACTCCCCACATGTCCATTGGCCGTGTTAGAAGCTCTCCCCCCACATGAAAAAAATTACTGGAAATCATTACAGTGATTCACTTTGCTTGAGTTGAACAGAAAATAGTTTCCATGTTTTTCACCCTGTTCCCAATGACACCACGTTCGGCATGATAAGTTTTTCTTGGCCTTCATAATAAATAGGAAATTAAAGGTCAAACTTTTTCTGCTGTACAGAGGATTTGGTTAGAGGGACTAAGCCATCCATTATGAGACAGATATTAATGTTGGCTTGTTGTAGTCATTTTTCATTTGAAAGCCCATAACAGTAAGTGTTTATGTGCCTATATTTCAGTGGCTGTGAAAAGTGCCAGGTCAAGGGGGAGTGGAACAGTGAAGTGGTCCAGTAGGCCACCTTCGAGGATCTTGCATGTTGAGATGTTGATGAGCACGGAACTACAAGTCAGAAAATGTCAATTCAGGTGCAGGTGCCATGGATGCTGGAGAGAAAATTGTATTAACATTCTTTGTATGATCTAGTCTCTAGGAGTCAACTAAGGCATAGTCTTATGTCAGCTCTCTCCCTGCAATTATACTGCTGAATATCGACTCTCATGGTATGATGAAAGAATAGTGAGGAAAGAATATTGAGGGATAAAATATTGAAAGGCAACTTTGTATAGGGAAGTACAGATTTTCTATTCCTAACTCCAGACCTAGGTAACTTGAAGACATATGTACTGTGTAGGGACATATGTGTGGAGTAAGTTATAGAAAATCTAGACTTACTTACCTGATGATATTTTATGTTCAATATGTTGTCCCAGATATCATGCTGCATCGATATTCTGGGGACAATACTTGGGGTGCACGCCATCTCTGCTGCTGACCATGTTTGATCTACCAGATCTGTCCATTATTGAATCAAGAGTCAAGTTCCAGTCATCATGAATCACTGTTCTGAACTTGCCAAATCAGTGAGTACTCTCAATGTTTGGGTAATTAAATCAGACTTTGCTCCACTGGGATTATATGTACAAATCCCACATAATTGCTGATGCTAAAAGGTGAACTTTGCAAACATCTCTTGAGCCACAAAACGGTCCGGATTTTTTGTACTTAATAGGATATGATTTTCATAGCAAAATAGCAGCTCCTTCCTTTGAGTAGTTGGATGAAGGTGCAAGGCAGGACTGGTGGAGGACGTGTTGCAAGCAAAGGTGACCTTGCCAACCCAGTCCCTCTTCAGGTCCTGAGACTTTGCTAGTGAAAAGTATATTTCCTTGGGCAAAGATATGTCTGCAGATTTTAAGGTCCGATAAGCAACAATCATGTTCTGTTTGCTACAATGTGATAATCCATCATTACCATGCCTCATAAATATCAAAAACGTTTGTAAATAAGCAGTGCACTTTATCTTGTTCTAATTACGCAAATTATGATGAAGCGGAGGTCAGGAAATAATAATGAGCACCCACCAAAAAGAAAAGAAGTATGGGAGGTCACGGCACAGAATCTGTGCAATGTGTCTATGCAGTTAGACAAAACTACTCATTTAAGGTCAGGGGACCGATAGGCCCATTTAGGAGGTAGTGGGTATAAGAGCATGAGATGTTAGTATAGCCAAGATAAAGTGGGTTAGGCGGATGAAGTTGCTGTTAGCAGCCCAGCAGAGTGGGAACATGCAAACAAATATACAAAGGGGAGTGATAATGGTAGATTGATCACATGAGGGTGAAAGTACCTTAGTTAGGATTTGCCATGGCTGCAAATTCAGTGGGAGATGGACCATGTGCAAGAGTATTTGTGGGTGATAGGAACCTCTTTGCTTCCTAATCCTTCTTGGTGGGTATTATAGCATGGAAGGAGCGCAACGGTACCCTCAGAGCAAGACAAGGTCTGGAGATGCTGTTCCCTAATGGGTAGTAGCTGTAGATTTCTCCAGAGATACACTGGGTTTATCTCCTTTCTTTCTGAGTATCACCCTCTAGAGGTCTGTCAATGTCGACCCTGAAAAGGGGTCAGGTGATCATTCAGTGTCTTGTCTGGAGAGCAGTGAGTAAGATTCCCACCACTAAGGGGTTGGGGGCAGGGTAGGGTTTGGAATTGTCCAAGGTCCGTGCTTTCATGTGTATAAAGAAAGTGTCCAAATTAGAAGGTTTATAGAATTCCTTTCATTTTCCATCTAAGGAGGTAAATATTGTGGCCAGTACCAACAGGCAGAAGTGAATATCCAATTTATGAAGAGGCAATTGCAGAAATAAGCCCCCCTTTAAATTGATGTCTTGTGAGAAGTCTGCTGCAATATGAATACCTTTATATTTGAACAGGCAGATAGATAGTTATTATCGGTGTGCACCCTGAAATTATACGGAGATCCACTGGCACTTTTATACAACATTTACAACTTAATACCATAGCATGCTTTCTTTCTGGGTATGCACTGTCTGAAAACCAAACAGCCCTTTAACAGGACCAGAGACTCATCCACAGATATATTTTCACCTGGAACATAGGCCATCTAAATGTTCACAGACAGGCTGAATTTTGAAGAGACAGTTACAATTAGGTTGATCTTGTGGCAGTGCTGTAGCATTAGCCACAAAATGCAGCATCCGCTACAGAAGCAAATACTGAGCTTGACTCATGGTTGCTGGAAATATAGTAGTTGCCATCAAGGCACTAGTAGAGCAATATAAAGGCAATGTTGGCTTCCTTAGCAATCCCATTAAAAAGGTTAAACTCCAGAACTGCTTCATCTCAAGGAGATTTGTAGGAGTCCATTGGGTAGCTCTAGAGTAGGTCTTAAGTATGGCACTGTTGTACTTCAAGTACTGTTCTGCATAGACATTGGTCTACTGAACAATATCATACAAAAATACATAATCAATAAAGAGTTGGAAGAAACTGATAGGCAAAAAGCTCTCTGAATTAACTCTACACCCTACAACACCACTGAAGGCAGGTAAAACGGGTCTAACCATCTGAGGAGCAATCCAGGATTCAGAACTTCCAATTGGATGCTTTCCAGCCCCTGGCTGTAATCCATCTCACTCATGCTGCACTACAGGCACATCAATGTCCTCCTCTAAATGATGCACTTTATCAGCACAAAAAGTGGAATCATCAATGGGGAGAGGATGTGGCCTTATGGCTAGAGCGGTCGACCTCGATGCTGGGGATCTGGGTTCGAGGCTCGGCAGGGCTGCTCAGCATCCTGTGATTCTGGGCATCTCCCCGTGCCTAACAAAAAATGAATGTGCCCATCTGTAACGTAACTGGTGCTCATGTGAAGCGCTCTGATACCTTCGGGTCAAGTTCTAAAACTCCAGGGAAAAAATAGTTCCTTTCTGACAGAAAATTCACATGCCAAAAACTTGCACTGGTCCTCTGCCTCAGATGCAGGGGCAGTATTAGAGACATGTTCAGAGGTAGATTCAAAAAGGAAACTAACAACCTGCTAAGCGATCACCCTGTGTGCACCCATGTTTACTAATACAACAGTCACACCAAAAACACAGACCGCTATAAACACTGTGTTACATTAGATCTCAAAATAGAGATGAGAGGGACCACTTATGCCAACCAGGGGAATAGGGTACTATTAACAAGTTAAAAAAAAGTAATTCCCTTGGTGGAATATTATTTTTACCAAGTTCATATAACGTTTGTATATTTTTATAATGTTACCAAGACGAGATTTTCGTAATTCAACCTAATTCATCTCTACAAGTTTATACTAAATCTATTATAAGATAGTGTCATCGGTCTAGTTTTTTACCATACAACAATAGTTGGTAAAAAACTAGACCGATGACAGTATCCTATAATAGATTTAGACATAAGTAAGTATGTAGATAAATGGAGGAAGATATATATAAAAAACTCCACACGCATTTATACTCCAATATGAGCTGGCTGGAATGATTCAATATTTAGACCAGTATAAACTTGTAGAGATGAATTAGGTTGAATTACGAAAATCTTGTCTTGGTAACATTATAAAAATATACAAACGTTATTTGAACTTGGTAAAAATAATTAGGATTAATACCTGCCCTCTAGTGTTAGGTTGTAATCGCATGATTGGGCACGAAGACGAAGAATTGGGCCTGTAATATATGGTGAATATTAATGTTTTTATAGAGGTAAGGACTAGGTCATTTTATTAGAATCCAATGTGTGATAGAAATTTCAGAATGTAGGGAGGGCAAACTCTATAATAAGTTTCTTTAGATTCAATTGATCATATGACAAGGATAAACCCATAAAATTAACAGAATTGTGGACCTTATGATGTGGAAATTTAGCTTACAAACTGAACATTATCTGCGCCATCTTGCCTCTCCTCAGCGCCACGCACAGCGAATGCACGGCCGCCATTTTAGGCACCCCACTCTCTCCCCACTCATTGTCAATCGCCAGCGCGGTCCCCTTGGCGCTGCGAGCATCCCCCGCGTGCTGGCCACCCCCGCTCTCTCATACAGGCCATAAACCCTCTCTTTCTGAGCGACCCTGCTACGGAACCACTTCCGACCGACAAGCCATACATGGTCATGCCTCTCCTTTGATAACCCCCTTCCTCTGCGCCCCATTGTCTGAACTGGTCCCAGGCCATCACCTAGCCCTGCGGATGCAGTTTATTGCCCCTACTGTAAGGGAAACACCCCACATCAAAGGGATTACAGTAGATCAAAGCCCCTACTCCCTGAGACCCGACCGGTCACACACCCCCCCAGGAATTGGCGGAATACCCTGCTGCGCGATAGCCATCTCCTACTGTGGGTGGGGTGGGAACTTCTACTGTATCTATGTGTGGGATCGGATCTGAACCGGGGCTTCAGGGGATATTCCCCCCGTACATCAAGGGAATCTCAAGAATGTACTATGTGTAATAAAGCAATAAACCAGTGTATAAGAGACCAGGTCTCAGAGATGCAGTTAGAGCACCTCGTGACGATACCTTGCTGTCTGATCTGATGTGTTCTGCTCCGACGGAATAAAACTTTGTTTCCTGCCTTCCAGTCTCCGGCGCCTGCCTCTTTTATTGGTAAATTATCGAGTGGTATGAGAGGCGATTACCGCCGGGCAAATACTTGAAAGGTTATCGACTGAAACTGCCGCTACCATTTAACAATGACATGATATAAGGTAATCCTTTATTTAAAAAAAAATTCTTGTTGATTAAGACATGAGTTTTGATACATATAAAAACATATATATGAGCATTTCCTGTAGCCCATTTGATAGAATATAATAGGACACCTGTGAAGGATACATGGAGATATAATTGTACCAGGGGAGAACAAAACGAATACATATGTTGTCATTAGACACGATGAAATTATCAAATAAAATAAAACAAAATATATCTCTAGTTATGTGGAGGCAATGTATTAGATTATATATATATAACTGATAGCAGACCATAATAGAGATTGGTAAAGTTTGACAATTGATGTTTTCTGACATACTGTATTTATTAACAGGAGTGATCCACAACGGCAACCAACCAGTGCCTACAACAAGAGAGATGTACCTTTGGTCTTGATAAAGATGGATTATTAGATAAAACCATCGAAACGCGTCGACGCTGTATCTAACAAAATCTGTGGGAATAGCTTTTCTTTTAGATACATAACGAATAGATTGTACTTAAGAAGAGCTTTTGAAATTTAAAAAAACGGATGTGTTACACAATGACAAAATGAACTGTCTGTATTTGTCTCTCTGTTAAGTGTATGTTTAAGGATAGAAGCTAGGCTTAGGTGCTTGCTGTTTGTGGCCTTTTTCTTTTTTTTGTTTTAAATATAATCCTGTATTATTACTCTGTGTCTTTAATGAAATAGGTATTTACCAAGTGTTCATTTTGTCGAGATATGTACTATTGGTAGGCGTATAGACGATTGAGGTCTACAAAAACTTTTTTCTTTTTTAATTGTTGTTTTAATAAAATATCCTTTTATTCATTTTAAAATTGTATTGGTTTAATTTAATATTGTACATGTTCTAACACATGGGCCTAAGTTTGTATTTTGAATACAATAATTCATTTAAACTCTATATTCCACCAAGGGAATTTCTTTTATTTTTACTTACATTAAATCTCAACAAACTGTGGCTGTATCAAACAGTACTATTAAAATATGATCTGGAAAGAAACTATCAATACAAACCTCACAATGAACTTTCTGCTACAAAAGATACCTCTTACTTGCCATGAACGGCTACACTAAAAATAAATTACACTTACCCTGCACAGACACGGCAAGCACCAAAGATATCCCAAAAACAAAACAAAAATTATATACAAGACAACATGTTATAGGTATTGCACAAATCCAAATGCAAATTTGAAAGGCAATACAAGTTTTTAAAAATGCAAGCTTGCCATTGATACATATTTGAAGTAAACATTACAAGAAACATTTCCTTACCAAAGACATGCAACTATACAAACTGCATATCTATGAATGCCAAAACCGCACGCAGCATACTCCACAAAAAATATCAAAAGCTTTAAACAACAAAAAAGAGAAAGAAAACATTAAGGATACAAATGCACATGATAAGAAATATAATAGTTAACATTATAAAACACAATAAAGTCTGCTTAGAGGGGCAGGTCAGAATCAAAAAAGACTGATCTACACCCAGGGGGGCTACATAGCAAAGGCACAAAATTGGCACCCTTGAGTGAAACCAACCCATACCCTGGGGTAGCTAACTCCAAATACAGAAACGTATTCCCTGGTGTCTAGTGGGTTTCCTTCCCCAGGGATCAGATTGGCCTTAAAAAAACAACCAATCTGCACTGAGGGGTGTTGGAAACACAGGGAAAATGCCCCTTTAGGAGAAATGACCCTTGTCCAATGGGTCACTCCCCATAAATCTAATTATTATTATCATCCCTGGTGTCTACTTGGTTTTCACTCCCTAAACCACTGAGGGCATATTGGCTTAAAAATGGCTGATCTGCTCCCAGGGGTGCAGAAATTGGCCAAAACATATAGGATCTGAATTGGGGAGCGACCCTTCCTGGCCCAAGGGGCCAATCCCCCACCAAAAACGCATCCCTGGTGGTCCAGTGGCTACATTCCTGCTGGGCTATTGCAGTGCTATCCACGATCCTGCAGCAGGAATGCTCTCAAGGGGCACCAGAGAAAATTAAAAACTCTTTCCTCTGGTGCCTCTCTGCCTGCTTGACCACCCCCCCATCATCAAACTTGCCTGAAAAGGAGTCCTCTCACTGATCACGCTGGCTGCAATTGGCTTCTAGCATGTGATGATGATGTGGGTGTGCTGTGCGCTTGCTGACATCATCATCACACCACGGAGGGGTGGGGGTGGCTTCCTCTGCCATACCCTGTGAAGGCATGTGGCAGGAAAATCCTAGGGGGAATGCCAGCGATTCCACCATGGTGGGTGCTAGAATGTGGCGGACACGTTTTTAGTACCTGAGTGCCGGTGCTTTGAACATCTCCAGCACATCTTTAGATGCACTTATTCGTCCAGACTCACACAATGTCTTAGTCTAATACACAGTTTATTTACACTGAGGTAGTCACAGGCCAGTAAAAGGAGAGCAAGGGCAATGAGGCCAGGCAGGACACAGCTCTGAAGGTCATTCTGAAAGAACTGTCCCCTTTCAGCAGCAGGATGGCCAGCATGGAGACGCGCCTAGACCACACAGACCAGAATCTGGCTTTGTCCATAGACAGGGAATAGAACCACTGGTACCTCCAGAAACAAATTATGGAACTGGAAGACCCAAACCACCAGGACAGTCTCTGATTCGCCAGCGTTCCAGAGAAATCAGAAGGTGGTAACACGATTGGGTTCCTAGCATACATTTATACCTGCAATTACAAAGCTCTCCTTTGATTCTCCCTTGGAGTTTGAAAGGACTCATTGTATTCCCCTTGCCACCCACAAGATCAAACAGGCCCGCACCAAATCAGTGCCTGTTTCTTACGACATCAGCAGGCCAGGGCAATACTCTGAGGCCACACAAAATGGTCCGTATATTCGTGAAACACACAAAATCAAAATTTCACAGAATTTCTCTGAGGAGGCAACTCCGCTCCACATCAAATACATGGGCATCAAATATGGTTCCTTAGTCCCAGCTATGATGCTCACATTTCATGATCATAAAACAATGGAATTCATGGGCTTTTGTCAGCTGGAGGGGTACCTGCATTCACTGGCGCCTTACAAGATGGACGTTGGGGGCAACTTGAATGCATTGCCACACTGACCGGAGCTGATCCACCTCATCCAGCCCTGTGCCCTGAAAGATGAATGCCACCGGCAGGAGGAAGTGGCCAAACAATGGCTAGCAAAGACTTGCATGTGAGAGACAAGTCTAAGGTTCTCCTTGAAAGCCATCTCATCTCTTCATTTTTGTTCTCTTGTTTCATCCCCCACGATTACTCCTCCCCCTCA
Source organism: Triturus cristatus (assembly GCF_964204655.1). Classification (NCBI taxonomy): domain Eukaryota; kingdom Metazoa; phylum Chordata; class Amphibia; order Caudata; family Salamandridae; genus Triturus; species Triturus cristatus. Next base: position 655,396,295 of record NC_140587.1, on the reverse strand, counting down.
ACCCCGGAAAAGCTATCACAATTGCATATGGCTCCTAAGTCCTACTCAAGCGAAGAGCTCATAACCTTAGGGAAAAATATCCCGGGGGTACTCTGCAGATAGAAATGATACCCTGCGGAGAACCTCGCCTGTTGGCAATATCGCACTTGCAAATATATCTGGACCAACAGATCCTTCCCAGCACTGGCACAATGACCTTGGGCCCTTAATAGATGCCCCTTTCAAAAGTAAACAACCTGCTATCAGCAGCAATACCACCTTGGCAACGATCTCTAGTACCACGTCCCAGGTACATTGCACATATATTAATGCACGCTCGATTCCTAAGCATGCCTCAGAACTATGGGACCTCTGGGATTCCACAAAGCGGGATATATGCTTTATCACGGAAACATAGCTAACACAGTCCTCCTCCCCTTCCATAGCAATAGCACTCCCACAAGGCTACCGTATAACTGGGTGTGATAGACAGCACAAAAAGGGCAGAGGGGTAGCCATAGCGACAAGAAACCCTCTAAGAATAGAAACCTTGGACTCATGCTCCACTCCTACGGTGGGGATGATAATCTTTCAACTGAAAGCCCCAACCGATATAACCTGGAAGGGAGCCCTTGTCTATCACCCTCTGGAAGGGAAAAAAGACTTTAGCACTAAGCTGATGCAAAATGTAGCACCTCATATCCTAACGTCAGAATATTTCCTGCTTCTAGGAGACTTCAACTATCACATTGATAACTGAACCGATACTGACACTATGTAGCTACTAGCGGATATGGAGTCACTCGGTCCCCATCAGTTGTGCCAGGCCCTACCCATACGGGAGAGCATACATTAGATCTAATTTTTACTGATGCCATTAACTTAGCAGTAGACACTCCCGCTGACCTGATATGGACTGATCCTTTCTCCATTGATTTCCACATAGATATTAAGACCCATAAGGAAACCTGCAGTCAAAAAACTAAACTAACAAGACATTGGAGGAAGGCAATGCCCTCCGCCTTTCTCCCGGTCTTTATCCCTTCTACCATTACCGGCCATGAAGATGTTAATGTGGCTCTGACTGCCTTCGAGGATTCACTCATAAAAGCCTTAGACTCCATTGCTCCCCCAGAAAAACTAAAACCACGAGGAGAAAATACCCCCGCTCCCTGGTACTCTGCATCTCTAAAGAAGGAGAAAGCCACAGTAAGGAGACTAGAATGGAAATGGAGGGAATCTAAAACCAATGACGGCAAACTTCTCTATAAAGCTGCCCTGAGGACAAATACTGCAATTCGGCCAGAAAAACTCATATAGCGGAAAGAATTAACTCGGCAAAAAACTAATCTAAGGAGCTTTTGTAAAATTCTTAAAGAACTCACGAACCCCAATAGTGGCAATCATTCAGATACCGGTGTCACAATCTCATTGTGACAATCTCGTGGCCTACTTTGAACATTGAGGGCCAGATGTACGACCATTTTGCATGCGCAAAATCGGTCGCAATTTGATTTGCGCATGCAAATATGGTCGTATGCAATGTACGAAGTGCACTCACAAATCCAAATTTAGCGCTGCGACTGAATACCCAGTCGCAGAAATTGCGACCGCTTTTTGCGTATACTAAATTACAAGTCACAAATAGCAACTCGCAAAATAATATGTACAGAGTAGTCGCAAATTGCGACTATGCGCAAAACGGGCCATTTGCGCATGCAATTTACCACTAACCTGAAACAGTTGGTAACCAGTCCCAAACTATAAAAATAGGCCCAGAATGCACCAGAACCTTTCCGAAATGACTGCCCTGTATGTGATAGCGAGGACGATGTGGATACTTGCTGCTCTGGAGAGGAGGCAGAGACAGGCAAGGATTTTCAGAGTCAGGCTGACATTGTTTGAGAAGACGGAGGAAGAGATATATGAACAGTATATTAGTCCTGGGCGGTAAATTCCGTTTGCTTGTGGAATTTGTGGAATTCGGGTAAGTTCGCGTTCCACGGAGAATGCTTGTTCGCGCTTTCAAAATGCGTGTTTGTGAGATATTTCCCCCTGAGCACGCAAAAAGCGTTCGTGAGCAGGAAAAAAGCATCGCCAATGGGAAGAACAAGCAATTCCGCGTGTTCGCGGAACTCTACATGCTCGTGGAGATTTTTTACCATTTTGCGGAGCTTTGCGGAGCTTTGCGGAGCTTTGCGGAGCGCGACTATGCAAATTCCGCCCACCCCTACAGTATATGCTGAGTAGCACTGTCATCCTAGACCTCATAGACACCCTGAAGCCACATTTGGAAAGCAGAACCCAGTGCGGCAATGCAATCCCAACACATGTGCAAATGTTGTGCTCCCTCCACCTATTTGCCACTGGTAGCCATCAAGACGTAACTGCAGTGGCTGGAGGTGTGTCACAGAGTGCGCTTTCGCGTTTCTACCACAATTTCCTAAATGCCCTGCTACACCACATCCATCAACACATCTATCTGCCAAGGAATAATGAGGAACTTGAAAATACCAAAATTCTATTTTATACAATAGCAAGGTTCCCAGGTCATAGGGTGCATAGATGGGACCCATGTGCCCATATGTCCACCATCACGCATGGAATATATATTCCGTAATATGAAAAGCACATATTCACTCAACACCCAAGTTGTCTGTGACGCAAACCACTGCATCACAGACATTGTAGCCAAATTTCCAGGAAGCACACATGACTCATACATCTTCAGACAAAGTAGCATATACCAGAAATTAGAAAGAGGTGACTTTGATGAAGGATACCTACTAGGGAATGAATTCCTGCGCCTATAGTGAGATGTCTTTGCACATAAATGTATGTCTGCATGTGACAGTGCGTATCCCCTGTGTACCTGGATCCTCACACCATACATGTCTCCCTCCAACGCACTTGAAAGGCGATACAACGGGGCACATAGACGCACCAGGTCAGTCATCGAGCGCACATTTGGCATACTAAAATCAAGATTCAGGTGTCTACACAAGAGTGGCGGGCATTGCAGTGTATGCCTTAGACAGTCTGCAAAATTGTGGCAAGCTGTGCCATACACCACAACATTGCATGCAGGTGTGGCTTGCCCATGGAGATGTCAGATACAGACTCAGGTGAAGAAAAGCCTGGCCCACCAGCCAAGCTCAGCAGAAAAGGGGAGAAGGCACAGGGACCACATAGCCAAACATTACTTTTCAAGGTACGTCATTACCATTCACATATATGCACAAAAAACTACACAAGAAAGAGTCAATCTGTGTATAGCAATTTCCCTTTATTTGAAGGGCATATTGATTTAGAGTATGGGACAACCTGTCCATCTCACACAACATAAACAACGCAAATTATAAATGTAAAGTGGTTACTTCACCACACAAAAAAGGGAAATGAACGTAACAGAAAATAAAATTATTTCTTGCCCCTATGTCCAGCATGTGTGGATCTGGCACTTGGGAGCATAGAATGCCGACTGCTACTTCGCCACTGGATTGGTGCATCTGCAGTAGAAACACTGCTCCTGCTGGACACTTCACTGGCAGCAGTGTCTATGCCTCCTTTGGTAGCTAGCATGTTTGTTTGAATTGCCTCAACAGCAGTAGTGATTTGTTGCAGGCCCCTCCACTGTAGTGGCCCATTTCGACCAGCAAGGCCAGGGTGCACTTACAGCGCTGAGTGGTGGCCATTGCCAGCCGACCAATTGCCCTTGTCATGGAGTGCATTTCGTATGACCTGCTGCGCTCGATTCTCCTGTTCTGTACTATGTCTTCTTTCAGCTCTGTGCACAGCTGCACAATAGCTCCAATCATGGCATCAAATTTGCCCTCAATACATGCCTGATTGTCAGCCAATTGTTGTGTTATATTGGCAAATCCCTTGCTCAACTTTATTTTGATCATCCTGATCCTTTTCTGTTGCAGGTGCTGAACCTTTAACATGGAATTCTCACGGCCAGCAAAAGGAGACTGATTGACTGCTCTGGTGTGGGTAGGAGCGTGCCTACGAGATTGAAGCAGCCTTCCTGATCACTGGGTCAGACGGTGTACCCTGTCTCTTGTGCCCAGAATACCACGTGATGTTGCTTGCTGCTGTAGGGCCGTTGTGTTGAGCGCATAAGCACTCCCCAAAGACATGGAACAACCAGGATCATCCAGCCCTTCATCCATCTGGCCCTGCTCCTACTCAGCATCTGTCTCATCTCCCCTTGGCTCTCCTCCCAGAGGTGTATCTGTGTTACAAAAGGGAAAATAAAGGAAATGTTCTGAATCACTATCTCTGTGGTGGTACTATGGTCACAACTTATGTCACTCCCTAACTGCAATGTTTGTGTCACAAACTACATTTCCCATGATGCACCAACTGTGACTTTTTTATGTGTGTGGGGCATGCATGTGGGGTGCTGGCTTGATTGTGACATGATATGGCATTAATTTCTCACTTACCGGGGGTAATGGAGGTTGAGATGTGTCCAGGCTACAATTCCCACTACTGCCTCTGGCTCAAGGGTGGCTTCCACCATTGCCTCTGCTGCTGAGGCTTCCAGGGGACTGGATGGGCCACCTCCTGTTTGTTGTGTATCACACAGCCATGCACCCACCCTCTCTTAGGCCCTGGAGTGCAGGTCATACCACCTCTTCTTTATATCATCAAGTCACCGGTCAGCCACATCAAGAGCATTCAAGTGCAGCTGCATGTCACGCCATATTTTTCTTTTGTCGGATTCTGGCACAGTATGGAAACTCCGACCAAAAAGCTGCTCATGGTTGTTGCAACACTCTCTGATGATAATGTCAATTTCTTTTTCTCAAAACTTGAGTTTGCGCACCCTCTTTTTGCCTTCTTTCTCACTTGACTGGCTGGCCATCTTGCTGTACCGTTCTCTCTTTGGCTATCAGTGTTGTACTGAGCTGCTGCACCTTGCCATGTGCTTTTAATTTTGTTCAGGATTATCCAGGGACACCACTTCCTGGTTTGGGCTCCTTCTGCTCTACCAGGAAGTGGTTTTTCTCCAATTTTTATTCACACTCGCTATTTGCTCATGCAAAATGCATGCTTTCAGCCGCGAACGCTAACTGCGCATGCAAAATGCATGCTTTCAACCGCGCACGCTATCTGCGAGCGTTTAGCGTGTCGCAATTTGCATTATCGAAATTGTGCGATGCGAGTCAGTACCGAGTCACTATTTAGGGAACGGTTGTGTTGGTGCATTGAATTTAGCGACTCGCAATTTGAGAGTCACAATTTGGCGCAAATGGCGGGTCGCTAAATCTTGCGGTCGTGCATCTGGCCCAATATCAATAGCATTTACAGACCTATTATGCAACACTGTACACCTCAGACACCACAATCACTCCATCTGAAATAGAAGCATTTTTGATACAACACGCACTCCCTAGATTTACCCTGACACAGCAGCAACAGCAACAGCTCAAGGCAGCCATCATCTAAGATGAGATCAGGGAGGTAATCAAGGGTCTTCCTTACAACAAATCCCATGGCCAGGACAGATACCCGGCTGATGCATAAGTACCTTCTAATACCTCCGCTCTGTAAGGAATTCTCAGAAACCAACCCACCCTCCACCCAGCATGCTGACAATGGCCAATGGTGCAACAGTTACGCTCAAAACCTGGTAAGAACCCACTGCACTATGCGATATATAACCCGCTCTCTCTTCTTAACACCAACACTAAAATTCTGGGGAAGGTGCTGGTGAACTGGCTATAATAAATTATTTCCACCTTAATACACCGGGATCCAGTGGGATTCATACCCCCAAAATGCCTCCATGTTGTATCTCTGAGTCCATTCTCATATTCTCTGGATGGTGCGCAACGACAAAAACAGAAAACTAGTCTCTCTTGAAGCCGAAGAGGCATTCAAGAGGGTTGAATGAGACTTTCTATTCCAAGTACTGTGACATAAGCATAGGACTGTCCGTTATGGCCTTGTTTCAAAAGCTTTACACGCATCCCACAGCAAGAGTGACTTACAATGGCAACACATACATACCCTTCAGTATTCCCAGAGAAACAAGACAGGGTTGTCCTCCCTCCCCCTGCTGTTTATACTTTCCTTGGAACCCCTGGCAATCACCATCCGAAACTCACAAAGCAAACCAGGCATACTAACCCAGGAAAGGATTCACAAGCTGTCATTATATGCCCATGATATCCTGGCCAACCTCACGAGCCCAGCATCCTCCTTGGACATCCTGATGGCTTTTATCACCCACTTTTCCAGTTTATCAGCATACAAAGTGACTGGGACAAATACGAAGTCATGCACGTGACTGTTTATATGACTCCTGCTGCTCCAGGTTAACACCAGTTCTCATGGTACCCCACCACCCTGAAAATACTGAGGAATTATAGTCTCCCCACAGCTACACAACATGGTAGAGAAAAATGTGGAACCCCTGCATGCGAACATCAAAGCAGATCTCAAGCGCTGGACCCAACTCAGTCTCTCTCTTTGGGGGCAGAACCCTGCTGCTTAAAATGAATGTTTTAACTACACTTAATCACTACTTTCTCATGATTCTCCTCTGTGTACCTGCTTGAATGATGCTAGCCATTGAGAAATCTCTGAAAACATTTTTATGTGGAGGGCGCAAGCCTTGGATGAAACTTGACAAACTCTATGCTGCGAGCAACAAAGACAACATGAGACTCCCTCGTGTCACAAATTGCTGGCTGGTGTCCCAATTCACTACCCTTCGGTATGTCTTGCATACATCCTGGAACACCCCAAAATGGGTGATCCTGACCACCTCCTTTCCACCCATCCTGTGCTGACCACCACCATTTACGCTTGGCAGAAGCTCATGTTCTTTTGAAAGTTTCCTCTCATAAGTTATTAGATGGATGGATCAGAATCACCTGAAATGCAACACTGAAGACTGTAATGTTTTGCTTTGGAAATAATGACTAATTTTCTGCCTCCAATTGGTTGCTGGGTGGTCTTACCATGCCTCTTGCCTCCACTTCTGCGGCCAGAAATGTAGGTGTTACATTTGACACTGATCTTTCTTTCTTCTCTCAAATCGCTGCTTCCTCTGAAACCTGTTTCTCAATGATCAAGGCAGTAACAGATTTTTTGAATTTCTCCCCTTTAGAGGCCAGGAAAACAATAGCTCATGCCCTGATCCCTTCTAGGATTGACGATTCTAACAGTCTTTATCTTGGTGTATCTAAATTCCTGACTAAGAAGCTTCAGGTTGTGAAAAACGTTGCGGCTCATCTTGATCATAAGCTTCCCTGCAGGGCCTCCATCACTAAAAGGCTAAGGGAACTTCATTGGCGCCCCATAGGAAAGCCGATTTGTATTTAAATTACTTATAATAGTATTTAGAGCACTTCAACAGAATGGGCTCAAACTTCTCTCAGAACGATTTATACTGTAAGTTCCTTCCAATATTCTGAGATCGACAAATTCCATGCTTTTAGTGATTTCAAAACTCAGGGTATCTAGAGGAGGCAGTTCAAGCTCTGTGCTTGGTGCTAAGGCCTGGAATCAACTCCATCCTTTCGTGAGACATGCCGTAAATTACATTTCTTTTAGAAAGCTCCTCATAACCTGTCTTTTTACCCAGTCATAATGGAATCTCTCTATCTGTGCATGTGGAATAATACTGGAAATGGCAGATTTAGCATCATGATTCCCCTTGTGGGGTTAGGGTTCTGCTTTATAAAACTGCCACTTCCTTCATTCATTCGTTCAAAGATGCTACTCTTCATTACTAGGCTTCACTATGGTGTAATGCCTTGCTATGAAGTGTTGGTAAATAACCCTTGTGTAACACAATGAGCTCTAAAGGCATCTGCTTCGTATCCTATCTGGTTACAGATCAAAGCTACAAGTCCTTTGCAGAGGCACAGCCCCAGTTCAATTTGCTCTCACGCTCCTTCTCGGACTAACCGAGACTCCAGCATTGTCTTCAGAGAGCACTGCCCCCCCTCTGTTGGTACTAGACACCTTGCCACTACTAGGCTATCTGAAGAAGTGGGGTATGGATAAGGGGGTGTTGTCTGGCCTCTACAGGACACTGATAGATATTCAATACTCAACACCAGTGGCACAGTCACTGAAATCTTGATAGTCAGACAGACTACATATCTAATACTCGTGTCAAAAGCAAGCCCGTCTGCGCCCGTCCATGCCTGACCCCTGCCAGCCATCAGGGATCTTGCCTCTTGCACTTCAAAGGTTTAGAAAATGCCTCCTACATCATATTCTAGTGTGGATCTCACAAACATAAGAGAAAAAGCCACTTGTGCTAACATACTTGTACTTTTTGTAACTTTTTGTGCCTTCCCTCTACCGTTTAGGCAAGATGTAACCCTCTAAACAATAACATCCACAGTAATGGACCTTGTAATACAGACAGTGTGGCACAGCCAAAAAAAAATGACTCCTCTATCTTACAGATCCCTCAACCCACTCAGTTACGTGGTCTCTACCGCAAAGCATGCTATATCTCGAAACACACCCTGGAACTATAGGACCTTTTAGATAATGAAAACCCAGATTTATGTTTTATTAGTGAAACCTGGCTTAATCCAGATGGGCTTCCCTGCATCTCTATAGCATTTCTCCAGGACTATAGTCAGACTAAAACCAGTGGGTGTGTGGTCATTGCTTCCCACAACATAGTGAAAACATGTTATTAGAGTCAGTCTTTACTGGCTGGGTCGATCTGAGTATTTTTAAACTAGAGACACTGATAAAACTAACTTAGAAGGGAGCACTAGTTTATCGTCCTACTGGTTCAAAAACAAGAATTTATCACGAAGGTGATGGAGCGTCTGGCACCACATATTTTGGCTGCCGATAATTTTATGCTAGTACGACATTTTAATCAGCATGCAGAAGTGATCTCTGATCCAGATACCATGTGCTTGATTTCTGATTAGAATTTTTAGGTCTCAATCAAAAGGTGGCAGGTCCCACACATATAGAAGGACAAGCGCTCAACCTAGTATTCAGTTACTCAACCAGCATACGGGTAGACCGCCCCACCTGCTGGTCTGGACAGACCACTCCACTATTTATTTTTGTGTCAATGGGGAAAAAAACTTGGACTCTATGTTAACAGCTCCAAGGCTGGTCAGACCTTGGAGGAAGGTAGCACTCTCATCATTTACGTCAGCCTTCTCTCCGCCTCCTTTGAGGGGCAATGCAGATATAAGAAGGGCTCTGAATGACTTTGAGGGAGACTTTACTCATGCATTAGATTCTATTGCCCCCCCCTTAAAATTAGTAAACCTAAATCAAAGACATTAACCTCTCCTTGGTTCTCAGGGTCTTTAAAAAAGGAGAAGACAGCTTGTAGTAAGCTGGAACGTAAATGAAGGACCACAAAATGCCCCTGAGGATAAAACAGCCTATAAAACTGCATTTGGAATCTCTCATAAAAATGTTGAAGAAGTAAGAAAGATTCACATAGTAGATAGGATAAACACCACGGGAAACTCAACTAAAGAATCATGCAAGACTCTGAAGGAATCCACTAATCCTTCAACCTGTGCCTCACTAATCCCTGCTTTCCAGGCTCTCTTTGATGAACTTGCAAACCATTTTGAAAAAAGATATCTAAAATGTATAATACCTTTTGAAATGTTGGGGAATCTGAAGGACTGAGTTTATCCAGCTCCTCTGTTATCCCCCATACAATACTTTTGGAAACTTTTGATCATGTTGCTCCGGAACATGTGCTGGCTCTGATCAACAGGATCAAGTCAGGCTCTCCTCAGGCTCCTGCTCCACCATATTCTATGGGCACCCTGGCCCCAGCCCTGCTTCCCACTATAACAGACCTGCCCAAAATTTCTTTGAGCACGGAAACTAACCCAGTAAATGGGAAAGCAGTGCATATCAGATCTGTTTTTTTTCTAAACAGCAGATCCACTAAAGTTGGCAAAATTTAGACCAATATCGCTGTGCCCCTCACTTGGAAAAGTTATAGAGACCCCAGTCAATCAACAGCGCGGATCTTTTGTGTAACTAATTCTGTTAGATCCCTCCCAGTCAGGTTTCTCAGCTTCATATAGCACTGAATCAGCACTGGTGGAGGTTCTGGATTCAATCAGAATTGCTCTGGATGAAAGGAACCTAGCTATGCTAGTTTTGCTAGACTTTTCTGCAGCATTCAACACCATCTCGCATGCAACCCTAATTTGTAGATTACGGGAGATTGATGTCGGTGGCAAAATCCCGGGTTGGTTGCAAAACTTTTTGATCAAATGCACCAAATTTGATGCAGCTAGATCGTTTCAACTCCAGAACTATGACACTTGATGGGGGTGATGTCGCTGAGCCCAACCCTTTTTAACATCTATGTGGCCCCCCTGGCTAAAGTAATACAATCATGTGATTTTTATGTCATTTAATATGCAGAGGACACTCAACTAATTATCACTATGGGGGCAAACCCTAAATCTACCAAACTAAGTTTTAGGGAATGTATGGGAAATAGTGCTTCCTGGATGTCAGACAACTATCTCCTACTGAATGCCAATAAGACAGAGATCCTGCTTTTTGGGAAAGCACACTCTTTTTGGTCCGGTGATTGGTGGCCTATAGAACTGGGGCTGATTGCTACCTCTAAAAAGGTAGCCAAGAATTTGGGTATCTGGATCGATAAGAACCTCTCTCTGAAAGAACGTGTTAATGCGATCACTGGATCTTGCTCTGGTCAGATGCACCTCCTTAAAAAAGGCCTTTAAATGGCTACCTTTACAGCCTAGGAAATCTCTTACCCAGGGACTCATTGTGAGTCACTATAGTAAAGCTTTAATGGTAGCAATGAACGAGGGTCTCTTTGCTAAACTCCAGGTTGTACAGAACAAGGCTGCCGGCCTGCTCTGTAATCTGCCTCCTCGAACCCTTTCAGAACCTTCCCTCACATCCTTGCATTGGCTTCCCATAAAAATGTGTGCCCTTTTTAAGTTTCTCTGTCTGGTACATAAACCTGTACACTGAAGTGGCCCATGCTATCTGCAAAATAAGCTGCAACCCTATGTTCCCACATGCAGTCTTAGATCCATGAGCAACTTTAACTGTGTCCCCATCGCATATGCACGGCCAGGCCCAGAGGACTTTTCCTTTTACTTTGTGGGCCCCAACACTGGTACCAGTTACCCCTGCATTTATGTTAGTTTTATTTAGAAAATCCTTGAAAACCTAGCTCTTTTAAATGCTATTTCTGCTAATTTTATTCTGACCTATGTTGGATGCAACAGTGAAGAAAGACCCCTCTTGAGGGTGATTCGTTTGCGCTCAACAGATATCAATAATAAAATAATAATACTCTGACGGGGATTGAGCAGAACTGCTGGTCACACACGATGGCTAAAACCTAGCTACTTTAAAGTACTGCATCAATGGCACTGGACACCTTTTCGATTACGTAGGGCCTTGCTGCTTTCAGCAGTGACATGCTGGAGGTGGCTGGTCGGAGTATAGTTCACTTACTGTGGAAATGTCATAAGCTGACCTCCTACTGGGCTTCTGTAACCAGCATGATCACACAAGCAGTTCTCTTCAGAGGACTCGCAAAAGGACAAACGATCCTCCTTCAGAACTTTGCCCAATACCTGGACATCACTAATCAACAAAATAGATGACTCGCCTCCGCGAAACTCTCCATCCTACAACTCTAGCACACTGATAACTGCCCGTCCCTTGACTCCTGGCTCCAGGAAATGTATAATTTAACACCGTATGAACGCATTATCGCCAGGCTGAAGGACAGAATGGACAAGTTCCTAGAGATGTGGAACGTGTTTATCAGTGAACCCTCACCTGTACAAGCACAGTCTCCTGTTGCTGACCCCTGGGGACCTGGCACACACCTCCACTTCCTGGACTGACCAGGGAGGACCACTTTGAGGCAGGTACCGCCCTGTCAACAGTGGTGCACACAGACCTCCGAGACACCTCTCCGAGTGGGAGAACTCGCTTTCCTGACTGGCAAGAGGACCTCTCCAACCATCACGCATCTATGTCACCTTCCCCTCACCTTCTTCCCCAAACCCTCTTCCCCTGAGGCCACTTAGTATAGACAACCCCCTTGACTCATCTCAACTTTTTATGGAGCCCTCCTACAGGGCATCTTGACTTTATCTATGCTATGGGCATGGTGGGACCCTTTGTCCCATGATCTTGATCAGTGCTATAACTCAATCACTAATGTTGGATTGCTTGTTTTGCTTTCATCTGCCTTCTGTATATGATATATAAAACCCAATTTAAAAAACTGGAATAAAAAAAAAGAAACATTGATATTTTGAATCTGAGATTCAGGATCTCCACCCCCTCGGGGGGCACATATCATCAGCTCTGATCTTATCTCTTCCTACTGTGTCATTTCAGTCTCTCCAATGTAACAGAGTATCTACTAATCACTAATAACCAAATGCATTTTGGATATGGTGGTCTTAGTTTGCTTACATTGGACTAATTAGACTAACACACTGTTATGTTATGTTATGGGATTTGTAATGCACATGGCTGCCCCAGCGACGGGGCGTCCCAGCGCTGGATCCACAGAGGAAAGACTGAAAGGCGAGACATAGACAGAGCAAGCAATCAAGCGAAGAGCCAAGCCTTGACTGCCTTCCTGAACACCTTATGGTCTTGTAAGTTCCTGATAGTGCTCGGGAGAGCATTCCAAAGAGATGCAGCCAGAGCAACCGCCCGCCCAGGCTCTTCTGACAAGGGGGTGTGTTGGACTTGGCTCTTTTTGCAGGGTCATCCCTGAACTTTTTGCCTTCCTCCTATATTTTTTCTGACCTGCTGTTGGTTGTTTTATGACTCTGGGCACTTTACCACTGCTGATCAGTGCTAAAGTGCATATGCTCCCCCCATTGTAAATTAATGTATGGATTAGTGATTCCATGATTGGCTGATTTCGTTTACCTGTCAGACCCTAGTACAGTGCACCAGGAGTGCCCAGGGCTGGTAATCCACATTTTGCTTATGGGCTTGCAGCACTGGTTGTGCCACCCACAGAAGCAGCCTGTAAAAGTGTGTCTAAGGCTTGCCATTGCAGAACCTGTGTGCAGTCTGGTACTGCCATGCTGACTGGGCAAGTGCACCCACTTGCCAGTCCCTAAACCTTCCCTTTTCTTCATATCAGACACCCCTATGGTAGGCCCAAGGGCAGGGTGCATTGTAAGTATAAGGTAGGACATGCCCTGGTATGTGTGGCATGTTCTAATAGTGAATTACAGCCATTTTCGTTTTTCACTATTGCAAGGCTACCTGTTCTCCATAGGCCAGAATGGGTAGTTTGATTATTACATTTTATAATCCTAACTGACTCAGGGAACATGGTAGAAATTCGAAATTAGTATGCCTGAACTCAGAATGATAAAATACATTTTTTAGTGAAGTTGGTTTTAACATTCTGTGTTTGAAAATACCACTTTTAGAAAGTAGGTATTTTCTTGTCTAACCATTCAAACCTGCCTCTGCTAGGCTGTGTATTCACTGTCTGGAGTTTGAGTGACAGGGGCTGGGGAATTCCCGTGGACAGGGTGAGTCAGCACATGGCTGAATAGAGAGATCTCCATGTAGATGGGTGGGAGGAGTTGCACCTGGGACCTGAATAGGGCTGTGCCTTCCCTCCACAAAGCTGGCTCCACCTCCTGTGGTGCGTCTGATGTCTCTGCCCTGCACTGTGAAAGGAAAGAAGGAGTCATGTCAACAAAGTGCTCCAGGACTGACCAGAACTGGTTTGGACTAGGCAAAGGCCTCTCTGCATTCAGAGAACAAAGAGAAACTGGGTATAAATATTGGGACCCAAACCCAAGAACTTTACATCACTTTGGGAAACAACAAGAAACCTCTGCTGAGGAGAGGAACCAGGAATAAACTGAGGAGAGACTATCCCTGAAACTGGGGGATTGGCCTGCAGTGGTTGCCTACTGCCAAAGAGAGGAGAAAGGAACTTTGTGTGTACTTTTGCTCAACTTGTGAAGGATCTCCAATGGCTTGGAAAAGAGCTTGCCTCCTGCTGAAGTCTCAGGGACAACAGACTTCAACCCCCAGCTCAAAGAGAGAAGAAGGTACTCTACCTATATGTTTCAAAATGGACAGTGTATCATCTCATTGGTATACTGACAATTAAACTAGACCTGCAAGGTAACAGTTTCAAAGAACTTTCAGCACATAGCCAAAGAAAGATTCATTAGTGTTTTATTTTTCACTTTAGTCAATTTCAGAGAAATAAATTCAATACATAGGGTTATTGGTAATTTGTAAAAATAACATGAAATAACAATACACAAATATGAATAGGTCCCAGTCACAATCAAACGCACACAAGCTCACAAACTTATACCGGTATCATATCACACCATAAAAACAGACATTATACATCTACACATAAAAATCTAAATGGCCAACTTGAGGTCCAAACAGCCACAGTAATCAATATATGGACAAAAGCATATGAACATTCAATACTGTGCTAAATAGTACATGTTCTATTTTAAGGAACTAGGGCTTGGGTGGACCTTGTGGAAGCGCTGACGCGCGTTTCGGTGAACGCACCGAAAAGTTGGTGCCACCTTCCTCAGGGCTAACAAGGAAATAGTTTAGGGTTTTTGCTGGGACCTAACAAAAATGAGATAACAAATCAACAAACAATCCAAATGTAATTCAATAAACATCATTAGTCTTAATAAGAAACTAGACGTGCAGAGGTCATTAGTCATAAGTGTCGAAAACATAAATTGAAGGCAATATATCAAAAATAGAAAAATAATTAATTAAGGAAACGTAAACACTGGCGAGTCCTAAACCACCACCATAGTTAATCCAAATAAATAAAACTGTAAAGACTCAGGGGAAAATAGAATAGGAAACTATGTACATAGTGGATATCAAAATTCTTACACCAGATAGGCACTCAAGGAGGGGGTAAGGGAAAAGTGGGGGGGGGGTTGGAAAAAAGGGGGGGGAGAAAAAGGGAAGGGAAGAAAAGAGAAGAAAAGAAAAAGAAAAGAAAAAGGAAAGAGGAGGATACAGATCACCTCAGGGGAACTCTGGAGCAACGGGGTTCACAGACGATAGAAACGTTCCCGCTCACCTGTAAAAACTATAGGCGTGGCAGATAAGTCAAGATGAAGACACAGGCGGAACCGCTCTGGCCTCGAAAGAACGGGGTCAATGCGTTTACTTATGTAGAATCTGCTGGATACACACACATACAGGTATTTAAAATGAACGTTCGAGCTTGAAATGAAAACGCAGCCACCTAGCGAAAAAAGCTGATGAACTAAGCGTATACGTGAATAATACAAACACAATAAATTGGAAGAAAAAACAAGCAAACATATAGTTAAATAGCTCATTTTATATCGTTTTCTACCTTGGACAGCAGTGCTAACTAGTTAGCTAGTAAAGTAAGCAATGGCTTCAGGGAAAAACAGGCACAAAAGCGCAGCACTCCAAGGCGTGCAAGCGCCAAAAAACACGGAGCGACAAGAATGAGGGACAAGCGTTATACTATCCAAATAGTTAGACACTTAAAAAACAACTGCGATCAGTGGAGACAACGAATAAACCGAGATTGAAATTTCACCTGTTAGGGATGTTGAGGACTAGAAGTCAGTACCAGACCTTTCAACAGTGAGATTTCAGCGGCGTGGTAATTAGATTTTGATCCCAGGTGAGGCTAGAAAACCAAGAACACATAATGGTAAAAATAAAATAAAACTGAGAATAATGGAGGAGGGTTCAAGTAAGGTCAAAAAAGGCCTATTTAGTAGATATACGATGGGCCAGTACCTGGAAAAGCAGGGATTTATATGTCGGTAAAGAAAGATTACAAGGGCAACATCGGGATATCCGCGGAGGTACTCTGCATGGCAGTAATGAGCGTGCCTAAAGCAAATGGATAAGGAGAGTTTAGAAAAAATAATATAGTAAGAGCATGCCAATTTCTAGGGTTGCAAAGGAAAAAGTACTAAATACTATAGAGAAGAGATACAGCGTATAATTAATATACCTGATAGCGCGCGAGCCACACAGAAAAACGCCGCCAGTAGAAGGGACTCCGAGAGAAGTGAAGGGATGTCCTCAAGCAAGGGAGTGGAAGTAAACGGCCGGTCCGGGGAACACCCAGAATAGTCCAAAAGCCGTTTAAATAGGCCAATGCACGATCGCGTCATGGAAAGAGGGGGGGGCGTGTCTAAACTTAAATGGCCAAGAGGCAGAACAAGTCTGTAACTTTTAAAGGAGAAAGTTCTCACGATATCATTAGCAGAATACTGAAAACATTGTATCCATTCAAGAATACGCACAAAGGCGGAACCTGATCTAATGTAAAGGCAACGGAATTAAAGATAAGACTACATCTTGGCATCCATACAAAAGTACAGTGCCAGCCGGAGCCTAATCTAATTCGGAAAAGGCAGAATGAAAGATATGACTGCAGAGAAATGGCAATAAGCGGCAAGGTTCGTATCGCTTAAACAGGTCTCCAGGAGTCAAATCATGTAGATAGATAAAATTCTTAAAAAGTGGCTGCCGAGGAGTTACAAATATTGAATGGGAGGAAAGCGAAAAAGAGAACACATTTAAGTGTACAGCCTAAGCGTGATCTACAGTGCTCAGGTCTTGACTGACGGACATGAAAAGGATCTAACAAGATGGCTATAATAGACCTTCCAAAGTAGAAATAGGGATTGCAAAAGGAAGGAAAATTAAATTTAGAAAAACTCATGACGGTTGGGAAGACATAGCAGCTGAAAGTGCTAGGATTTAAAGACTGGCATTTTCCCATGGAAGGGATTCATTCAGTCCCTTGTCCTTAGATTGAAGGACAAAAATCCAGTATACTTCTCGCTTCTTGTGAATGTTATTGCTGTCAGAGCCTCTTTGTTGGCGAATCTTTTCTAAGATTGTCCAGCGAAGGTCAGTTTCAGAATGTCCCATTGCAGTCCAATGGTCCACTAAGGGGGCTCCATGTTTAACTTGTCTGATGTCTGGTGCTCACCTATTCGTATCCTTACTTCTCAACCCCCAGCTCCCCAGAGTTCTTTGGAAGTGCCTGCTGCTGTTTTGGGCCTTCTGAAGAACTGCGTGTCGCAAGGAGCTGGAAGCGCGACTCACTGAGAAGCGTGCCGCCGTCAGAGCTGTTGTCGTCGCATCTCGTAAAGGGGTGTCGCCACTGCAGTTGTCACATCGAGAGGAAGCGTCTCGCATCATCGAAGAAGTGTCTCACAACGCCGAAGAAGCGTGTCGCCATCGCAGCTGTAGCTGTCGCATTGCACCGCATCAAGAAAAGCACCTCACATCCACGGAGAAGTGTGCCACTGTCAGAGCTATTATCGTCGCATCGCGTAAAGTGTGTCGCCGCTGCAGTTGTCGCATCAAGTGGAAGCGTCTCGCAACGTCAGAGAAGAGTGTCACTGATGTCGTTGCATCGCGTAGAGTGGTGTCTTCGCTGCAGCTGACGCATCTAATCGAGTCTTATCGCAACATCGGAGAAGCGTGCCGCATCTGGAAGATCTTCACGTCTTTATTTCTTTGCACTAATCTTTCATTGCATCAACATCGTTGCAACACTTTTGTTGCCCTGCGTGTCGCATCTACAGGTACATTGACTTAAAGTGTCGCATTTAAGAATTAAAGAGAACTAAGCTAAATTCTACCATCTTAAAATAACCGTATTGTGGATTTTTGTCGTTTATGGTCTTTTGGTAAATCTATAGAGAGAATACTTTTTTTTATATAAAACCTGTGTGGTGTCCATCTGTAGTGTTGTCACTTGATTACTGTATGTGCTCACAAATACTTTACACACTGCCTCTGAGATAAGCCTGTCTGCTCGTGCCAAGCTACCAAGGGGGTGAGCAGGGGTTATTTTAGGAGTGTACCCCCTTACCCTGACTAGAGGAGAGGGTCCCTATTTGTCACAAGTGCATACCGGTGCCAACTAGAGACCCCCAAGTCTAACAGGGTGCATATCAGTAGTTGGTGTGATGAGCGTAGGGCAGGTTCTGGTGTATAGGGGATGAGAAGATTGGTTAAAATGAAAGGGGCCTGAAAAATCATGTGGGGAGTGCACAGAGATTTAAACGTAATTCTTTTTTCCACCAGGACCCAGTGTAGCTTATGTATATATTTGGACGTGGAGCAAGACCGCGGGAGAGCAAAGATGGAGCGGGCAGCGTCATTTTGCACCCTCTGTAATCTATTGATGACTGCCTTATTGGCACCTAGACACAGAGAGTTGCAATAGTCCAGTCTAGAAAAGATGGTAAACTGGATGATGACTTGGCGTGTTTGAAAGTCAAAGAACCCAAGCAGTAGTTTCAGGCCGTGTAAAAGGCTGAAGCAGCTGCCTGCCACTAATTTTGTCTGTGCCTGAAATATAAGTGCGCTGTCCAACCACACACCCATGTTTTACTGTATCCTTAGGAGTGGGAGAGACTCCCAGCACCGTAGGACGCCTTGGGTCGTCCCAGAGGTGTGTATCCCTGCCTAAAAGGATGATCCCAGAGTTACTTGCATTAAGCTGCAAACAGGTGGTTGTCATCCATTCTGTAATGGCCATCATGTCATTACGAAACTTGGTGATGTGTTGGTCGGAGGTATTGAATAGCGAGATGACAAGCTAAGTGTCATCAGCATATGAGACGATTGAAAGGCCTCTGCTTTTAGCAACCTCCGCCAGGGGTTGAACATAGATATTAAATAATGTAGGGCTCAAAGCCGAGCCCTGGGGAACCCCATGATGGACAAGCTGCTTCTGGAAGCCATAGGGAGGAGATATTACTTGAAAGGATCTGTCAGATAAAAAAAGAGACAAACCAGTTGAGAGCGGAATCTCCTAGGCCAATCTCTTGAAGGCGTTGTAACAGGATTTTATGGGACACTGTGTCAAAAGCGGCACTAAGATCAAGGAGAATCAGTGCAGAGGTATGGCCTTCGTCTAAAGTTCTCCACAGTTGTTCAGTTACAGCCAGCAGAGCAGATTCAGTGCTGTAGCCAGGTCTGAAACTGTTCTGCACCGGGTCTAGGATGTTATTAGCCTCTATAAATTAAGGAAGGATAGAATTAATATAGGATTCTGTGACTTTGGCAGCAAAAGGATGTAAAGAAATCGGGCAAAAGCTTTTAGGTTTGGTGGTGTCTAAAGTAGGCTTCTTTAGCTGAGGGATAACCTTTGTGTGTCCATGAAGTAGGAACAGTTGCAGAAGTAAGGTACAAGTTTAGTTATTTGCAGAGCATGGGTAGGAGTATGGGTAGGAATTGTAGAAGTTGATCAGGCTTAAAGGATCAGCAGGAGAGCCTGATTTAATTTTATGGCACAGAGTCCCTAATGTTACACAGGATAGAGCTGGAAAAGAGGATAAAAGAGTGCCCAGGCAACTGGTAGGATCAGTACGCTTTTTACTATTAAAAATGGGTGGGAAAGATTTATAGATTTCCTCAACTTTTTCAACAAAGAAAGTAGCTAAAGCCTCACATTGAGAGTTAGAAAGAGTAGTAGAAGCCCTGGCTGATGGCGGATATTTTATGTTTTTTAGCAAAGAGAAAATACTTTTAGCCGGATTGTTACTGCTCTTTATTGCTCGTGATTTCCATATCAGTTTGTGATTGGTCTTGACGGCAGAACGGTATTGAGTTTAAAGAGCAGGATTGTATTTACATCTCTAGGCCCGTTCAAGAACTTTGCAGTCTTTTTTCATCTGGGACAATTTTTTGTTAAACCAGGGATTAGTGTAAGTACTGCGCCGCGATGTGAGTTTATCAGGGATGTGTTTATTGAGAACCTGCAAGAGCCACTCATGGACACAACTGTCGGCTGCCTCAACATCATCAGGCAGTTGGGGCGTTTGAGAACTTAGAGTGTCTATGAGAAGATTGGCACTTAACTTATGCCAGGGGCGTTTTAGCAAAAGCTCAGGGTGAGTGCATGGTGGCTGATTCTCTTAGGGAAGTACTATAGGGATGAGAAAGTGGTCAGTCCAAGTCATGAGAAGGGGGGCAGGACTCTGAGGGTAGGTATGAGAGAGAATACTGGATCAAGAAGATGCACTGCCAAATGAGTAGAGCCGGGGACAAATTGCAGTAATTGGCAAGCAGCAAGATCTGCTAGAAAATCAGCAGTCTCGCTGTTGTGGTGGTCCTCAAGATGGAGATTGAGATCCCCTATGATATTGAAGTTGGCAGATTTAGTAGCCAGGATGGAAATGGAATTAGTGAGAGAATCCCTAACCCTCTTGGAGGGTCCAGGAGGGTGATAGTTAAGTAATCCCGTCAGAGTAAGATTGTGATTTACAAAGATTTTAAAGAGTCTACTTTCACTGTCCGTAACTAGCTCTTTTGTCAGGCTGCCAGCGTATAAAAATGACTGTTATCCCTTCTCCCCTACCGTCCTCTCTGTTCAGTGTTTTTATTAGATACCCCTGGGGGGGTGCTAGCTGTGATTCAGCCACACTAGTGGGGGTAAGCCAAGCCTCGGTGAGAAACAGAAGTTCCCGTCCTTCCGATTGGATCAAATTCCGCACTCAGCATAGTGTTTGGCTAAAGAGCGGCAGTTTAGACTAAGGACTAAGGATTTTAAAAGCCTGAGAAGGGGGTTTCGCGGCATGGCCAGCACTTCTTACAATATACCAGTAGTGGTTACAGCGAGACAGGCAGTCAACTGGGCCCCGGACCTGGTTAATGCAAGGGTTCCAGGTGGTTCTCCGTAGAAGAAGTTCCTTGGAAAAATAAACCACTCTAGTTGTTACACCTTTATACACTGATATACCTAGCATCTTTTGGTTAATCTCCCCTGTCTTTTTTGCTTCTGACAATCTGGGTGTTGGGATACTCTGGATCTTGTTCTTCCTGGTTTAGTGTTTCTGCGTACTTTAATACTGCTGATCAGGACAGAAGTGCAAGTGTTCCTACTGTAAATTGTGTTTATGGATTGGTGTTTCCATGGTTGGTTTACTTGATTTACACATAAGTCCCTAGCTAAGTGCATTGTACGTGCCCAGGGCATGTAAACCAAATATTGCTAGTGGGCCAGCAGCACTGATTGTGCCACCCACACCAGCAGCCTTTCAAAGAGTTCTCAGACCTCCCACTGCAGTGTCTGCGCACAGTTTCTACTGCCATGTCGACCTGGCAAGTGCACCCACTTGCCAGGCCCTAACCTTCACTTTTCTCACATATAAGACACCCTAACGTAGATCCAAGGTACCTGTGTGCCTACGGGTGCAGTGTGAGAGAAAGGTAGGACATGTACAGGTGTTTGTTACATGTCCTGATGGTGAAATACTGTGCATTTCGTTTTCACTGTTGAAAGGCTATCTCCCCCATAGGTTAACATGAGAGCTGCTTTGTAACACATTTTACAAATATAGCTTGCCAGTGAAAGCTGATAGAAAAGTGGAGCTTCGTATGCCTGAACTCAAGATTGAAAAATTCATCTTTTAGTACAGATTATTTTTATATTGTGTGTTTGGAAATACCAATTTTAGAAAATGGATATTTCCTTGTCTAACCATCCATGTGCCTCTGCGTATTAGCTATCTGGGTTTTAGACTGACAGGGGCTGGTTTGTGCATTCACACTAGACAGGGACACAAAGGAGGGTGAGGTGTGTCCTGCTTTTCCTGGGAGACTCAGAGCCTGGTTGATGGGTCTGTCCTCAATCTTAAGTGGTGGGAGGAGTTGCCACAAGCACCTGAATGGATTATGTCTGCCTTCCACAATGCCGTCTCCACCTCCTGTGGTGAACCTGGCCTGAGCAGGACAGAACTGGATTATATGTGCAAGGAGATCTTTGTGCCAACACCACAGAACTTTGAAGGGAAATGTGCAATAAATATTGGGGCTCAGACCCCAGGATTTTAGAACTCTTTTGGATCAAGGAATCTGCCGTGAAGAAGAGCTGTAGAAGCTTTGAGGAGAGACTGCCACTTGGCTGTGTTCTTTGCTGTGTTGAACTGCAGTAGCTGCTGCTGTCTTAGGCAGAGAAAAGACTGGACTGAACTTTCTGCAACATCTTTCTGAATGTATCCAAGGGCTTGAGGTAGAGCTTGCCAACTGTTCAAGAAGTCTCAGGAACAACAAAGACTTCAAGATCCTCTGGGTACCAGGTTCTGGAACTGGGTGTTTCAGCTTCCACAGATGAAACAGCAAACGACGCCACCCCCAATGTCGCTGCCGACTTCGTGACCTGAAGGCCCCGCACAGAGCCCCGCAGAGGGCACTGCAGCCCTTTTCATCGCAACCTTGGTTCTACCGACCATGATGCTCCAAGCTGACATCAACGACGCTGCATGCGCCGTGGTTTGGGGGCACCGCCTGTAAGTTACACAAATGCACTGCCCATCCCACCCTCTCAGTCTGGGCCCACTAACGCCAGTGTTATTGACTCGAGGTTCAGCAGCGCTTCCATGGTGACGCTGCCTGCCCCGTACCTGCCAGAAACGCAACGAGCTGTCCCACTTCGCGCCACAGCACTGGTCTCACGGATGCCGCTGAACGACCGTCACCGAGCCGCTGCCTGCACCGTGACCTAAGGGCACTGCACTGCTGCACTTTGCACCGCAGCCCCAACACCCACCGATGCAGGTGCCCCCGCCTTCAACCACACAGAGTTCGATATACAATATGTGTGAATTCAAGGGCCTGATGACTCCTGCCCCGACCTCTGGAACAGACACCGGCACTTCGGAGCTCGCCGCGAGGTACCCGATGTCCTATATTTCTAAAGGTACTGTTTGCGGGTCGTCCGACAGCCAGAACTGTTGGATTTGTTTGTTCACAATGCCGTGATAGCCCCAGACGGAGCTATCAATTTCCAGGAACTGTCTTGAAAGTTTATTTTTGCTTTATGAGTATTTTCAGTAACTGTATGTTGGATTCTTATAGTTTCGTTTTTGTTTTACTCAGATAAATATTGGCTATTTTTCTAAAACTGGTGTGGTGTTCTTTTGCTATGATTTTGATTGTATTACTGTTTATGTGCAAATTCTTTACTAGGGGTGGGCGGAATTTGCGGAATTAACCTTCGCAAATTATCGCGAGAATGTTTAAAATTATCGCAAACAAGCAGAAATATCGCGAAGATGCGGAAGTTTTTTTCCGGCATGTTCGCGCGATTTTCTGCATGGTTGCGGGTCGCCAACTTACCCATGTGGCTGCTTGCGGGCGCGGCCATCTTGTTTTGAGTTGTTCTCGCGGTGCATGATCGCGAGAAGAAAGACGTGATCGCGCGACGCATGACGTCACTGCGGGCGCGAACTGTCGCGAGACAGCGCAAATGGCTAAAAACAATACAACATCTCATGGAGAACGCGACCGGATCAAGAAAACTTGTCGGCGAACGCAGGGATTCAGGTAAGGCGATCGCGCGCGCGCGAGAATGTATCATTTTACAGCGCGAGCAAGAAACAAATTATCGCCGAGCTGCGGAAACCGGAATTTTTGACATTTTCGCGCTCTCCGCGGAACGCAAAAATGTCAAATTATCGCAATTTCCGCGAACGGAACGAAATTTTTGCCCAGGCCTATTCTTTACACACTGCCTCAAATGGGATGAGCAGCTGGTATTTCATCAGTGTAACTCCCTTATGCGGACTAGTACGAAGGGTCCCTACTTGGACAGGGTAACAACCTGCCAACTAGAGACCCCCACTGCTAACACCCAATAAATAGCAATGATTTGAAAGTGAAAATCCTAGTATTATAAACACAGTGTCCATCATGAAATGGATGTGGTGGCCACCCTTTTTTTTTTTTTAATTCAAATTGTTTTTATTAAGGAAACAGAGACAATACAATAACTCTTCCGTGTACAAAGATCAAAATAGTCATGTCATACGTACAAATACAAAAAATAGAAATGAGAGACAAGACAATAAAATGAAGAATAAAACCCCGTTCCAGCTCGCATCAACAAATACAGGTACATTCCCATTACATTGCTTCATGTGTGGGCGCAGCGCCCCGGGACTCGATGGATCAGTCACGCCTCACCCAACAACAACCCCACGCAGAGGGGACAGACATAGTATACCTCTCAGGGTG
This sequence comes from Triturus cristatus, assembly GCF_964204655.1. Classification (NCBI taxonomy): domain Eukaryota; kingdom Metazoa; phylum Chordata; class Amphibia; order Caudata; family Salamandridae; genus Triturus; species Triturus cristatus. The sequence goes on along the minus strand of NC_140587.1, from coordinate 655,372,256 downwards.
GTTCGTAATGAAAGGAGGATGCATCCAATGATCTCCAAAGCTTTTTGTTTGAAGGGCTCCAGGTAGAAGCCTGCAGCGCCGGATTACTAGACCCCCTCAGGAAAGATAGCCATTCCTGCCAGATTTTAAAGCTCACTTCAGACGCATTTTTCCATTTGCAAAGAATCACTTTACATGCCATTGTTAACATTAAATCCATCAGTTGGCGATCTTGGTCAGTTGTTATTTGTGGGTCCAGTGCCCCCAGAATGACGTAAACAAATTCCTGTATAGGTTTTATCTTGAAAACATGGGAAATGCAATCGAATATCCTCCCCCAATAATCCCCTAATGAAGAACAGGAAAAGAGCATATGCGCAAGATCCCCAGTACCTGACTGACAATTCCAGCACACAGGGGAATCTCTTAATTTACATCTGAAAAGCCTGTCGGGCGTCCAATAGGCCCTGTTGAGAAGCATATATTTCGTCTGAAATAGAATGGGTGAGACTTTATGTGTAAGGGCTAACTTATGAATCACCTCCCAGTCAAAGGATATGCCTGATAGATTTGGCTCCGCTTCCCATACGCTTTCCACTCTTTTGTGTTTTTTCATGGGTAGGGGCAACAACAATTTATATACCTTCGACACAAAGTGCCCATCATGTATGAATCGTGGGATATGCTGTATTAGCCAAGGGACGTAAGGAGAGAAGCTATTCGCTGTCAGAATCGATTTAAGTTTTAGGAAATCATAAAAATCCATCGGGGTAAGATCATGCCTATGCTGTAAGGTCGAGAATGGCAGGGGAACCCCATCATCAAACAAGTCCTTCACCAAGTTAATACCCTTCTTGGACCATGACTCCCAGAATATACTACTACCCTTATGTTTAAGATGGGCATTCCTCCACAGGGACATAAACGAAGATCTGGCAAATGTCAAGTTTGTTTTATGTGTTTGGTCGAGTCTAAGTAAGGCCCTTCTAGTATTAAGCATGATGTATTTAGAGTGAGGAAGGTGTGACAGGTCCATCGTAAGGAGGGCCTCCAAAGGCGCGTGATCCACCAGTGCCTCTTCAATATTAATCCATAGTGGTGTATATGTAGGGGATTTTAACAGCCACTGAGCGCCCTGTTTGCACAGAAACGCTGTCTGATAGCACCTGAAGGAGGGGAGACCCAGACCGCCTTTATCTTTTGCTAATTGTAACTTCTTCAGTGAGACTCTGGCCTTCTTGCCCTGCCACAGAAAATTCCCAAACACCTGATCCACCTTAGTAAGAAAAGCATTAGAGAACGTCATAGGGAGCATACTGGCCAGATAGTTGACCAACGGAGTCGACATCATTTTAAGCGTCTCTGCTCTACCCCACCAGGAGAGAAACTTTGGTGACCAACCGTCTAGTAATGTAGAAATCTTTTTCAGGGTCAAGTCTTCATTTACTTTCAGCGTGGAGATCAGATCCTTATCAAAATCCAGCCCAAGGTATTTAAAGCACCGAGGCTGCCATGTAAGCCCAGAGTCTCCAATAATCCCCTTGTCCCCAACACTGTTCAAAAGTTTGACCTCCGTTTTATCTTTGTTGAGTTTATATCCAGATACTCTGGAAAAATCTTCAATGTCAGTCATGAGGGCCGGAATCGCTTCATCCGCTCTTTCCGACATTATCAGCACATCGTCCGCATAAGCCGTTAATTTTATAGTGCAATCACCAAACGGTATACCCGCTATATTAGGGTCATGCCTTATATGATATAAGAACGGTTCAATCGCCAACAGAAACAGTGAGGGTGACAGGGGGCAACCCTGTCTCGTGCCTTGTTGTAAGCGGAAGGGAGAGGAAAAGGATCCACCAGCCCTAACACGCGCCGAAGGGCAGCAGTAGAGGGACATTACCCGTTTAGTAAATGACTCCCCTAAGTTGAATTTACAGAGAACAGCCCGGAGGAAGGACCAATCTACCTTATCAAATGCTTTTTCAGCATCTAGTGTTATTGCTGCAGTCGGTGTGTCTAAAAGTTTCGCCTTTTCTAGTACGTGCGCCAGAATTCTTGTGTTGTCACTGGACAAACGATTCTTAAGGAAACCAGCTTGGGATGGATGGATCAACTTCGGGAGAACACCCTGCAGGCGGGCGGAAAGTATCATGGCCAGTAGTTTGCAATCAATAATAATCAATGAGATCGGCCTATAGTTTTTCGGTAGCGAGGGGTCTTTCCCATCTTTAGGAAGTACAGCAATTATGGCCTCAGCCAAAGTACCTCTAACTTCACCGGATTTATTAATACCTTGGAATAGCTGTAGGAGGGGGTCGACCAAAAGGGAGGGGAAGGTTTTATAAAATTTTGCAGTGAATCCGTCAGGGCCCGGGGCTTTCCCTACTTTTAAGCGTTTAATTGCAGCCTCTATTTCTAAAGAGCTAATTGGACCATTAAGATTGACCCGGTCCTCCTCCGAAAGCTGTGGGAGATCACACTCATCTAAGTATTCCTTAATTCTAATGTTCCTCCATCGCCTCATTTTTTGCATAGAGGTCCTCATAGAAAACTCTAAACACCTCCGTTATTTTGTCAGGGTCTGAGTGCGAGTGCCCAGATGCATCCTTAATGACACTAATAGAGTTCTTCTGAACCTTGAACTTTAAGTATGAGGCGAGGGACTTACCTGCCTTATTAGACTCACAAAGCTTAAATCGCCTGCCCTTGTCAAGCCAGACTCCCGCTCTCTCACTAACTATTTTATTATATTCATATTTTTTATTCGCCAACGCAGCAAGAGACATCTCATCCCTATCTTTTAGATGTTTAATCTCTAGATTTCTAATGTCCATCTCCAAAGCCTCCAACTTCTCATTATAAGATTTATTCATCTCTGACCTAATTTTGATACACACTCCCCTAATAGTACTTTTCAGAGCCTCCCACCTAATGAGATCGGACGTGTCCCCTTGTTTATTAATCTGAAGGTAGGAGGATATCGCCTCCTGGACTGTGGACCGGTGCTTGTCACTAGTTAGGATTTCATCATTCAACCTCCAAGCTGTCTGACGAGAGGATGGTTTAACATTCGTGATTGTTAATGAAATGCACGAATGATCCGATAATACCCGAGGCTCAATGGTTGTAGAGTCTAATCTAGGAACGCCATTCTGTGTGATAAGGAGGAAGTCAATCCGGGAATATGAGTCGTGTGGTGGAGAATAGAAAGTATAATCCCTCTCCGTGGGATTCTGGAGTCTCCATGTATCTACCAAGTGGAAGCGCTTACACATACTAAGAAAAGCTTTATGAGCTTTCGTTGATTTAAAGATGCAGCGTGAATCTCTATCTAAAATTGCATCTATTGAAAGATTGAAATCCCCAGCTACTATGTGCAACGCATTATCCGGAATAGTTTCAAGGTGTTTATTCAGTTTGTCCCAAAAGACCAGATCGCTAGTGTTGGGTGCGTACACGCTAGTAACATAGAACTCTTTATTATCCTTACTCATCTTGGCCGTGACCCATCTGCCATCTGCACTAACTTCAGACGATAAAACCTCCACCTTAGATTTCTTCGCAACAAGTATCAGGACACCATTCTTTTTATTCACAGCCTCTGCACCCACCACCTCATTATAAAATGTATTCCTCAAGTGGTAAAACTGCTTTGCTTCAAGCTTTGTCTCCTGGAGCAAAACGATATCACCCTTCAGTCTTTTAACATAATCTAATATCTTCTGTCTCTTCACAGGCTGGTTCAGGCCCTTAACGTTGAGCGACAGTACCTTCAGTCTGTCCAAATTACATACTCCCACCGGCGAGCTAAGTGAGTTATTTATCATCAGGAGGTTGCAACAACATCACATCAAGCATATACTTCACAGTGTAAGCGCACTTAAAGCCGCAGTAGAGCCCAGTACCACCCACACCCACAAGAAGCAAGAAGATGGAGACCATGCAAGCCGGAACAAACAACAATAAAAGCAAAAAACAAGGAACACATACCCCTACCCAAAAAACCCCCAGCCCCCCACCCTCCCCACCCCAACTGAACGAGTTAGACATGGTGACTGGAAAGAGAATGCGTCAGAAACCCCCCCCGTGCATAGCTTGTACTGAGAGATAAGAACCATGGAACAGAGGAACTATCCCCCTTAAACTAAGGCCTGTTACCACCCTTTAGGCATCAACACCCCCCCACCAGCGCAACCTACGGGCACCTCATCAGCCATTCTAGACCAGTCGTTTAAACAGCCCAACCCCGTCAATCGCTACCAACCCACTTAATAAACCTGTGAAACATTATACATGACCATTAGCCATCTTGGCCCAGTAAACTGAAACCCCTCTATTCGAAAGGTAATAATTCTAAAACATATCATGTGGCCAAGTACCCTGAGCATCTGCAACTGCATACTGCCACTAAAACTGTTTTGGAGAGAGCCCCGAGGCAGGGAATATGCCCCAGGCAACCTGCCCCTTCAAAAAGCATTAGCTCGTACAGAGCTGTGTTCACTTATAACCTGAGGCTGAAGCCTGCGCTACTGCCCCCATTGAGGCGCTTGTATCCATGTCCTGATCGTCCGGACCATCAAGCATGCGTTTCAATTTCAAAGGATCAGAGAAGAAATGAGGAGACCCATGGATCAACACACGGTACTTTGCAGGGCCAGCAAACCCATACTGGAAGCCCCTTTTCTTTAGCATTGGTCGCAGTGCCAAGAACGCTTTCCTAACCTCCACCGTCTCTTTACTGTAGTCCTGTGAGATGTATACCTTGACCGATTTCCATAAAATATGGTTGTTTTTCCTCATGAAGTCAAGAATCTGTTCCACATGTTGATATCGCAATGGCTTGCACACAATCGCTCTGGGCCCTTTCTGGTTTTTACTTATCTTGCCTGGTACTCTATGAGCCCTATCAAACTCCAGTGGATGGTGAAAGGATAGATTAGTAGCCTGGGAGAACCAAAACTCCAGGAAAGCCCCGCAGCTAGCATGCTGATCCTCCGACCTCTCCGGAAGGCCAAAAATGCGTAGGTTCCCCCGTCTGTTCCTGTCCTCCAACTCCGCCAGTTTCCGCATAGTTTGATCCGATGATATGCATAAGCGGTTGATGGCTGCACACGACTTTACTTCTAGATCCTCAAGCCTGCTGATCCTCGACTCTGCCTCCACCAATTTTGCATTGGTTTCACGATTATCCTGCCTGATAGCCGCCACCTCATCTTTGGTAGCCTTAGCTAGCTCCCTAACTTCATCCAGTTTATTAAGTATCAGTTCCATCGGATCGGGATTACCTTTCGCTCCCTTGCTGGGTGAACTAGGATTTGATTGATCAGATTTGAGCCTCTTCATGCTTTTCATCGATTCCTTACTATCAGCCATGGTAGTCCGTCGTGTAGATGCCTTTGCCAGACAGAAATGTCCCAAAGTGCTTCAGCCTACTCCTGTGGAGTACCTCTTGATCGCCGTTCCCTCTGCCGACTGGTATCAGCCAGGTAAATCTACTTTGACTTAAAACATATCCACGCGTGCAACTAAGGCTTCATCCCCTGGCGCCTTCCCGTCTTCTAGCTATGTGATTGGAGGATCTCAGAACATGGCGCTCGTGTTACCCACCAAGCGCAGAGGTGCGTGATCACATCATGGAGACCAGTGCAGACGAACAGGGAATGGTCGCGCCTCCACTCACCGGGACCATGGTGCAAGGCAAAAGATTGCAGGCGAGATCACACGGTAGCAGGGAAGCCAGGCAGGCTCAAAGCAACACGATCGCAGACAAGAAGGATCACCCCCTACGAGACAGCGCCTTAGACAGTTACAGCTCCACATCCCCATGGAAGGTACCTCGAGCTCCAGATAAATAAAGCAGAGCGCGCCGCCGGCGGAGCTCCAGATTCACTCTGTAGGCTTAGTTCCACCCTGGAGGGAGCCGTCCATTCCATGCGTTCTGCCACGATGACATAAACACCATCCTCATTATTACACGAGCAGCACCGAAGGGGGTAGAACCGGCCTCACATCTCAACAGTTCACAGCATCAGGGTACACACCAGTAGGCACACATCCCTCGCGGAATGCAGATAGCTCAATATGCTCCAGCACCCCACAAACTCTGCAGCAGAAGCATCAGGGCTCTCCTTCTATGTCGCGGTAGCCGCCATTTTGTCTATGCGACATACATCAACGACTGTCCATCGCACTGCGCAGCTCCTCCGCCTCACCACAGATGCGCTCCTGCGCATATACCGGCTGAGTTCCGATAGCCGTCGCACTTGGCCTCGATCCACTCCGGCAACCGCCCGGCCGCCGATACCTCTCCCGTCACGTGGTCCCGTAGTCTGCCGAAGTCCTCACGGGCATCGGGCGGATCGCTTAAGGCTGCGGCCGAGCCGCTTCCCAGCAGCAAAAAGTCTCCAAACTTCGCCTCTCAGGCCCCCTCACCTTCCGATCACTATTTCCGCCATCCGATGCTGGATAGGAGCGGTGAGACCCGTTCCTCTGCCCTCATTCGTTTAACGCACGGGCAGAGAGAATCACCGAGCCGCCATCTCTCTCGGCGTCCAAACCACGCCCCCCTGTGGTGGCCACCCTATCTGTGTTTAAGCAAGAAACGTGCTTAAAACAGAGTGTGCAAACAGACTTCCTACGCAACTAGGGCCACATTCGATTGTGAGAAATGTTCAAAGTCTCCTTCAATTCTTGCTCAAAGCTTATATTGTAAAAGAATGAGTGCCATTGCCTTAAGTCCTGTTAGGAAGTCAGCAGCCGGTACTAGTAAATATCTTCTTCAATCCACTTCATGGCTCTTTAATCCAGTATCAGATACACTCCTGCTGGCCCCTGCTTTTTCCCTTTGTGACTTTTTTTGTCTTTCTCTAACTCCACCTTTACACTTGTGTTTTTCCCTCTCTTGCCTTCCAGCAACAACTGATGAGGGAAAAGAAGTTCTGGTCCCCAAGAATGAGTGTAGGTGCCCTCCACCAGCTAAAAGAAAGCCCTGCGCTTGCTACAGCTTTCATAGAGTCCCATGGTTTTAGGCTCATTTACAACCTTCTCTGAACTTGCAGTTTCCTTCTTCTCTTAAAGGTATTGGCCTACAAGCCCCAGCAAGCTAAGGTTCTGATTGTGAGCTGATACGTGTTTTCTGACCCTTGGCATACTCCTGTTTATACAGGAGTCAGAATTCAGAGCTGGGTGGTATTTACCACGCCTGGTAATTACCAGGAGCGTTAAATAACTCACCCTTCATTATATTTTGGCAGGTCAAACCTGATAGAATTTAACTGGGGGAAAGTGTGCGGTATTTCGTGTACTCTACAGATTTCGATGCTTTAATCACCAAAATAAATATGTTATTTCTCAAAAACCCAGAATAGATGCTATTGCACCTGATAAATAACGTGCCCACTATATCGTTATTTATTAGGTCTGATAAAAAGCAGATAGTCCTCCAAACAACTGGGTATCACTATCAGGGCATTAAAGTTGCTGACTGAAAGCACCAACTCGGCATTGGGCCAGCTGCCAGATACGCTGTTCCTAAAACAAAGATGCGGCTTGGGAAATAGGCGAACGTTGTCACGTCTTATTTTCGGTGTCTTCTCTCGCTCACTTCCATAGTTACAATATTTCGAGTTTTCTGCATTACCTTGTGGCAATGTCCGTGAGTGAGCTGATATTCTAACGTGCAACATTTTAACTCTGAATTCCAATCTTTAGGGAATGTTTCGTTTTCCCCTACAATCTTATAGGATTGGACTTCGATTAATAAATTAGTTTTGTAGGCTAATTTGGGGGAAACTCACACGTTTTCAAATCCTCTAGAACTAGTATTAGAATACGAAAGGTGTGAAGCTCTTACATGTAACTGGCTGCAGTATTGGCAGCTGTCCACTGTTGGCATGTTCCTAGTTTGTAGGTAATGTGAAGAGGCTACGTGAGTATACTACTGGTTTTGCTGCCCGTGACAGGGCGCGGGCTCTTTGCACCCATTTCACACTGTCGGTGCCGCCGGGGATCAAATTCCGACAGGTAGCAGGTGTCTTTCTACCTGCGGCGGATTTCCCGAGGCTACGCCTTACACTAGCTTCACAGACCCTGCGGCTTCCCAACACCCTCCGCCTCAAGGCGGGGCTGACCTCTGACATCTCCACACACGTCACGCGTGTGAAGCGCTCTCATTAGCACCCGCGACTCCGGTGCCGCACCTTTCACGCTGGCGTCATTAACACGTTTCTCTATATAAAGCTCCATTGCACAATCCTCCTTTTCACCTCTTTCTCGGGTGGGAGGCGTGTTGTGTCCTCGGGGTTTAGTTCTAAGCAGGGCTGTGCGACACCGCATCGAGAGTTACTTGAAGAAGCTTTGTTTGATGATGTTGTGGGGGAAGAAGCCGTCCGTTATTTTTGGATTGTGTTTTATTGGGCGCGGGATAAAGTGGGGGGTTGTTTGAGAATAATTACGTCCTGTATGTCTGTTGTAGGGGTCAGGCGCGAAAATAAATATATCCTACGTTCTAAAGTCTCCTGTGTGACCAGAAAGTTCTGACGCTTCCTTCCTGCTCCTTGCTTAAGATTGGAGCTGCAGAATAGAACATGCTGTCGGTTAAAATGCTTTGCAAACCGTGAAAGGAGTTACAGGGAAGGAACGAAATGCTGAAACTCCCCCCCCCCCCCCCCCCCCCCCCGCATGTCATCATTTGTTTGAGAAGTGGGTGGGGGCCAACAGCAAGGCTGAGTATTCCCTTTTCCCTTGGTGACTAGGTCACCCAGCACAGGTGTTTATTCTTTGCTACCTGCAGTCAGCCCCGTTTGAACCGTTATAAAAGGACTACATGTGCCAAATTGTAAAAAAAAGTAAAAAATAAACAATCATAGAATCTTAACTTTTACGAACAGCTGTTTTGTCGTGAAAATAGATCACGCTGTACATTATTTTTTTTTTGGGGGGGGGGGGGCGGGGGCGCTAGTGGCGGATTTTTGGTTGGGCTTATTTGCAAAATAAGTCCACGCTGCGAGACACTTTGTTTCCAGTCTCGATGTCTTTACTGAGCAAATCTGTGCGAACTCGAGGTTTTAGTTCCGTAACAGTACAATGTAACCAAGTGGGCTAACGCACCTAAAAACTAGGACATGTGAAACAAAAAAACCTAAGCGTGTAAAGACGGCGTCCTCTCATAACGCTAACCTGATTTACCATTCGTCTGTTTTATGGAGGAGCAGGAAATGGTTCAGCACGACACTTTACAATTGCAATAATGTGCGCTTTTTTTTTGTTTGACAATTGAGCGGGACAACGAAAATCAGGCTGAACATTAGAAATGCAGTTCAGTTTGGGCGAGAATATATTTAATAGAAAGTATCATATAGGGATGCATACTTGTACTCCGTTTGTTCGCTCGTCCGCCTGAGCCTGCCATCTGAATGTGAAATGTCAGAAACGTTGAGAGTCAGAGCCTGCACCTTGGCTGATTCAATCCATTTAATCATGGACGCGTTTTCGTGTTACATTCTAGTGCATTCTGGGTGCTGTAGTCTTGCTTTGCTCTCTTTGTACTAAGTAGCCTACCCCATCTGATGAGTTGCAGAAGTGAAGAAAGGAAAATGTCTGTGATGACATGGAGTGACGTGAAAACCTGTCACCTACAGGCCACTTATTGTTGACTGCGGCTCTAGTGATGACGCAGGCCTGCCCCTGACCGCAGAAATGTCAGACCACTCGTAGGTGAATGCACATCGAGTCATATTTAGCACATGAACAATTGTGGACATAAAGTAACTAAATTATGCTAACAATGACATTTCAACCCACCTTGCAAATAATCCGGTGGCCAAACAAAAGTATAGAGTAACGTGAGAGGGAGACTGATACCTCCATCCCACAATTTGGGGAAAATATGCAAGTGATTGATCTCTAAGAACAATACATCGCCATGTGATGACCCAGCATATGCAATGGACTGGTACTGCCCCCTCCACCCCCTTTATATGACCAAAAAGGGACACGTAAAACGAAATGTTTTTCAATACACAAATAACACAAATATGCAATTAAAAAACCCCACAATATTCCACATTCTTTAGATACAGAAATAACACCCAGCCAATCAAACTACAGAAGAGGGGATTTGATGGATGAGAAACAAGAGTTGCCCTAATCTGTGCCCATGAGCAGTAGCTTTCTGGGAGCCATAAATGTAGAACGCTAAGAGGGAAAGTGACTCGTTATGACCACACACCATTCCCCAGAAGAGGATTGCCACGCAATTCATGCCACTTCCACTCCCCGGGCTGTGATCCATAGATGGTACCTTCTATAAATCCCCCTACCGTTCTCTTAGTCAAACCATAAAAAAGGGACTAGCACTGTAGGACAAGGAACCTGGTTATTTAAATCCTGTTAATTAAGGGGGCAGTCGGGGGCCCCAACGGAATAATTGGATTATAATTTTATAATCCATAGACTGCAATTCCGGGATAAAAGCCAGTCTCTAATTTCTATACTACTGCCAAGTTTTGACCTGCAATAACTAAATGATGTAGCTGCTCAACCAACAAGATCTTGCAGTTGATGTGAGCTGTCAGGGCCAGCGGCCAAGGAGAAAGGCAGATAACGGACCATGATTGCAGCTGCAGTTTAAACAAAGAAAATAAGAGCTAGCTTTTGCCCTTCTGATCTTTTTTTTTTAAATTGTTTTATTAAATACATGATCAGTAGAAATTGGATATCTGTAACATTTTAATTTTTGTCAAGGCTATAGGCAATCGCAAGAAAGATAGAACATCTCTTTGCATGTTTCTACACGTTACGAGCTACTACATTTGTTCTAATCTGACTTGCATTAAGCTGATTTTTATATCCTTTTGCAACCAATTCTAATGGATTTTTGATGCGTTTAGTTTTGCACTATAGATTCTACTTGTATAACACACCATCTTTCATATTAAAGCGCAAAACAACAAAGATTTAAGCAGCTTGTCGGAAGGATGGTATTATAAACATGTGCTATAATGAATAAAATACAGCCTGTCGTGTGGCATAAGGCAATTGCAAGTCACTTCAGAGGTCCATGAGCTCATAAAGGAGCTCACCCTTCAGCCTCATTACTCTGTAAACTCACGGAACTGCTTAATGACCTTATACAATACAACAAATGGATACTCATCCCCTAAATTCATATTTATTAGGTGCCCATATCAGAGTATGGGCCCACCTGTGGTCATTTCTGGGGATCACATAACTAGTGACTCAATGCTGGACTTGATGCTAGCTGCAGACCTGCATTATGCACCCCCACTTATCTACCTCACCTTAAGTTGGAGGAAAATGCAAGGCATGCTGGCTCAGTGGTCCATAACAAGCCACATTAACCCCCGTATAACACAGCATTTTATATTACAGTTTTAAATCTAATTATATAGCCATCTGGTAATAACTGTGTATTAATCCAACAAACCAAGGCATCGGATATTGCAACTAAAGCATGCTATCCAGGTGAAGGTCAAAGTCAAAATACTTTATTTCAAAGAAATAAACACTTATGGAATTATTTCATAATACCCAATTCATTAAAATAGACAATTATAAATATCCTAAAACCACAATACATAGTTGAATGGATTCAACCAAACATACTTACACATTATACAAATACAACCATATGAACATTAGAATTTCTCCATACCATGACTTTATACAATCCACAACCCAAAATCCCTTGTGTTTAAAACATTTTAAAAATAACGGTATCAGTTTAACCAGTAGCAAACGACTCATTTTACCCCAATGGGTATTATATAGCGCAATTAGCATCGCAGCTTACCGCAATTTCAGGCATTTCTCACAAACATGCTTCTATCAGGGGCAAATTTATTTCCCATCTCTCAGCATATTCCTATTAGGAGATCCTCTTATTGCAGTCAACATCAACTTAATAAGTAAATGAAAAAAGTTTGATTACTTGGCCAGCGCTACCCGCTCCATAACACTTTTTGGTTTTCTTATGATGTCTGAGGGCAGTATGGACAATAAAAGGGAGGGTGTTAAGGAACAAGCAAAACTGACAACTTTATAAGCAACTTGGATAACGAGAGGGTGGGAGAGATCCTGCAACATGTACAATGGGAGAGTGGGAGGGAACAGATGGGTCCGACAATGTGAGTGTAGGAGGGGGTCAAACAACATGGACAACGGGAGGGTGGTTTTAAATAAGCTATATAGACAATGAGATGGGAGAACAAGCAAAAAAAAGTACAATCCGAGTGAGCAGCGGAAAGACACTAATCAAAATTAAGCAATCAGTATTTGGTCCATGATTCACAGAAGTGAAGGAGGAGGAGGTGACGTTGACAAATGCTGGCCATTTAGAAAGCAGCAAATGGGAGCGACAAAGCCAACAAATGGAAATCAAAGGGATGTCTTACAAGGGACAGGCGAGACCTAAAAATACAGTCCTCTTATGTGGTGAACATGACTCTGGCTGTATAATCACCAGGTTTACCACCTTTCAACTTTTTATTTAAAATATACTTTTGAGTATAATTTTAATACATTTAGTTTTTCTTCTCATTCAAATGACAACCTCCTTTTTCTTTGGTTCATGTCGATCTAATATTTTTTTACTCTCTTGGAGGCCACACTACAGAATGGGTTTGTTGTACTGTAAATCCTGGATTATACTCATTAGTCACTATGGGATTGAGGGGGCTCAATGTGTATCCATTCCATAATTCATTAAATGCCAAAGACGTGCTACACGACCTTAATTTTGACAACAGCTTCAGAAGGTAGTCACCAGGCCAGGAGACAGTAATCCTGGCACTGACCCATCTAGCTTCACTTCAGAAAGTATTAGTCCTAGTTGACAAGATAAAGATAAAACTGGGTTCAGATTTTTACAGGATCTGGTCATGAAAAGTGGCTTTTGGATATTGGACTGTACAATATCCAGCAGCAAAAACATATTAATTACCCTAGCTAAATTATTGTAAGTGAAACTAATAAACTGGTTTTTAGTTCCCAGCTTTACAATGCAACTGGAATCAACAAACTTTGAGTGAAGTTCAGAAGATGTTCATTACCTCTTCAAACTCTACCTTGTCCCAGTCCTTACAAACTGAGGCGCATCCCACCTAGTGACTAATAAATAAACATGACCCCCCCCCCCGTTTCTGAGGCCTTTTAGACCTCCCCCTTAACTTCCAAAAAAGGATCCTATGTCCCAGCTCGCAGTCTCTTTTAATGTGTCTGCACTCTGCAGACAGGAGCCAGGGCAGGTTGTTGTCTTTTTCCTGGAATTTTGTTTTCAAATCTTTCTATTTAGGAGCTGGGCCTTTTGTTTTTTATTTTATTTGGATCAATTTGTTAATTTACTGCTAAGATTTATCCTCATTATGTAAGGACTAGGTAGGGCTTAGGAGGAAATGTGCTGATTAATTATTGTTAATCTTCATTACTCTGAGAACCACCCTTCATTGTGCCGAACCGTGTTTTTTTTTTTGAGTTTTTATATAGCGCAAACTAGACCCAAGACATCTAGAAAACAGAGCGCTTTACACGAGCACCAGTTTCGTTACATGAGGATACATTCATTTTTGTTAGGCACGGGGAGATTAAGTGATTTGCCCAGAATCACAGGATGTTGAGCGTTGTTGCCGAGACTCGAACCCGGTTCCCCAGCTTCGAGGTCGACCGCTGTCGCTGTAAGGCTACATCCTCTCCCCTTAAATTCCCACCCTCTAACTCCTGCTCACAACATTGATAGCTGTTGCCTGGGTACAACCAACTGTAAGATCCAGTAGGGGACCATGTATGGATGTGTCTATATGATTTTCTAAGAAGGAGATCTTGTTTATTTTTTGCTAGGTCAATGGTTACCTTAGGGAGGCTGGACACACCACACTTTGTAAGCACTGGGACAAGGAAGGGTAATCTGAGCAATGAGGGTTTGTGATAAGTTAGAATCTACTTTAGAACAATCTTGTAAGTGGTCAGGGAGTCATGCCTTGCACTGGATCATTGACGCCTGTCACGGAAAAGTGACAAACTACAACCTTGTAACAACCGTGTAACAGATTTGCACCCAATCTCAGACTTGTATGCATCAGTAATGGAATATTTGCCCAACCATAGTATTCACCATAATCCTTCCAATTTATTTCCACTGACAGTGTCGGATATTGCATTCACCACAGGCATACAAATAACATAAGCTCTAAAAATGCTCGACATAGACCTATTGATGTGAAATTGACACCGCTTCTATCACAATCCAAGTTTGATCAAGGGCACCTGACTGCTGAAACACTCATTAACAACCAGGTCACTTAATATCTCGCCCTCACTGCCTGCACTTTCATACACTCATGCTTGGCACCAGCTTCACTGAAAGTGTTTCTTTGATAAGAGACGAGACATTTTAACCTCCTGAAGCTGTGCTTGATTACGTCCTGACCTTCACCAAAAATGGTAACAAGTGAAGCGAGCAAGCTGTGTATCAGACAACTGCTTAACACACAAAACAGATAATCCCTCAGTTGCATACCCTTGCAAGCATCTGCCTACCTACGCATGGGGAAGCCCTCTAGTAACCAATAAAATCAGCATTTCTGTAGTGTACAAGATAGCAATAATTGGCAAACACCTAATACTCAAAAGTTGAAGAGTAGGTAATACACATCCACAATAGACAATTCTGTAGTGTACCAGGTAGCATAATAAACATATAAACATTTTTAAAAATATTTAATTGATTTTTCTCCCCCAAGCCATACCAAAACCAATACATTTCATCGCAAGGCAAATCAATAGTGTCATAGTTCCTCTAATACATTAATCAATGAATTAATTACAGAGTAATGAGATTATATCTAACATGACTAGCTCATAATGTGATAAATAAAATGCAGCATTACTTTATTACTAACACCCAGGCTCCAAAGAGCACCTTAAAAAGAATTTTTTAGGGCAAAAGTTTTATATAATCTAGCGTATTTCATAGCTATAAAGATCAACTCTAAAAAGACAGAACTCCTACTAAGCGAAAAAACGTATGTTATTATGATACATAGCCATCCAAATCTTTTTATAAGTTATAAACATTAAATATTCAACCATTTAGTGATAGGAGACCATGTCCTCTCCCCCATTGTCGTTTTTATATTCCTTGAGCTTATACAAGCTGAGATCCATATTATATATACACCCAAGAACCTAATCCTCCACATTTCAAAGGCTGGGGGGTCTGGTTTCAGCCATTCTGATGCAATACATAATCATGCTACTGCAGGGGCAATAACAATTTCCAGAGATTCATTCTTTAACACTGTTCTGTCTTGTGCTTTATCTACTAATACCAATAACATCATCATGGGTGTAAGATGGTTGTATGTTGGAACAACAAGTTCCTCAACAACGACTACCTTAACAACATGGTCTCTACAATGACTGCATCTTAACCAACGATTTTATTTTTACCACGCATTCTTTTACTACACATTTTCGTGGTAAAGGCATGCATGGCAAACGGCCATATGTGGCTATTGTTACAACGACCCTCCCTCTCCTCCTGAGCCCAAAATACACCCAAAACCTCTTAAAAACTACCCAAAACCCGTAAAAACTATTCCATACGTCCCCACACCCTAAAAACTCCCCCGAACCCCCACTCTCTAAAAACTACCTGTAGTAATGTGCATGTTATTTATAGATTTACTTTGTAAATACCTGTGGTACCACTTTAAGGAAAATGTACAGAGTAGTTGTTGTTGAAGTAGCTTCATGGCGATGGAATACACTGGTGTGGGGATGAGTCAGTTGTACCTGACAGATTGGACATGGTGGATGGGATCCCATTTCCTCTCCAATAAAATTCTTTCTTCTACATTCAAAACCTGCATCCGGATATTCTTAATATTTTACACTGGCGACGAGGGTGGGATACATTTTTTTTTTGACGACCTGGTAGAAGAGGAGGAGTTAGAATGGGTGTGTGCCATAGAGTGTGGTAGTATTAAAGAGGATAAGTGGAGAGAAGAAAGTAGGGTGGACAATAAACTTATAGAGTTGGCCTCCTTTGTTAAAAATGGATGGGGCAAGAAAAGTCAAGGTGTCTCTGAGAAGTATTGGAATGTGAGGGATGAGTTATCCATGTCTGACGGGTTTATGTTCCGTGGCACCAGATTGATTCCCCCTAAATGTCTGCGTGAAGAGTTAATCACCTTAGCTCATCAAGGGCACCAAGGCATTTCTAAAACTAAGGAAAGCATTAGGCTCAACTATTGGTGGGCTGGGATGGACCTAGACATTGAGAGACTAGTGTGAGAATGTATTCCTTGCACCTGACTCTAAGCGAGAAATGTTTCAAACCAAGAGTGCAACCTATGGTTATAAGGGATAGAACGAATGCACCTTGGGAGGAAGTAGCTCTTGATATATTGGGTCCTGTCAAAAGTAAAGATGGTGAGGTCTATTTGTTCGTCCTTATTGATTTATTTTCACGGTGGCCCGAAATAAAATTTACAAAAAGCATTGACTCCAAACATGTCATAACTTTCCTCAAAGAGGTTTTCACTAGAGAGGGTCTCCCGGGTTATCTCCTTAAGGATAATGGAGTGCAATTTGTTTCCAAAGAAATGGGGGATTTTCTAGAGATGTGTGCTATTAAACATAAGCGTTGTTCTCTATACCATCCTAAGAGTAATGGAATGGTAGAAAGGTTTGTGCGAGTTCTTAAAGAGTCAATTTCCTTATCCAGACAGAATAATCTAGATTGGAAGGAGGGGGTGCATAAAGTTGTTGAAATGTATAGAGTAACACCTCATGCAACCACTGGAAATACACCTTTCCTACTTCTAAAAAACAGACATCCCAACACCTTTATCATGCCTTTCTGGGTAAATGAAAAGGAAGGGAAGAGTGATAGAGTTAGGTTTTGTTCTGGTTCGTGGAGAAAGCGAGAGGCAGACAAAATCATACAGCGCAAGAAGTGGTTTGACAATAAGAAAGCTGTAAAAAGGACTTTTGTTAACGTAGGTGACTTAGTAATGATTAGGGCACCTCCAGGACGACAGTCTTCTGAAATGTTTAAAATGATTCACAAAGTTAAAAAAGTTTTTTCCAATGCAATCAAGACTGAAGATTCTAGGATCTGGAATCTGAATAGGGTGGTTGTGGTTAAAAAAAAAATGGAAAAAACAAGAAGATAGATGTAACCACCGTTGCGTTGGGTAATAACTCCTTTTCTAGTCTTTGAGAGAAAAGAGTAAAAGGATTGTAAAACTGCCAACAAAATTCAATGATTACGTTAGAGATTAACTTTTTGTTTTCTAATGTATTGCTTCATTTAGAAGGAGGAAGATGTGTAGTAATGTGCATGTTATTTAAAGATTTACTTTGTAAATACCTGTGGTACCACTTTAAGGAAAATGTACAGAGTAGTTGTTGTTGTTGTTGAAGTAGCTCCATGGCGATGGAATACACTGGTGTGGGGATTAGTCAGTTGTACCTGACAGATTGGACATGGTGGATGGGATCCCATTTCCTCTACAATAAACTTCTTTCTTCTGCATTCAAAACCTGCATCCGGATATTCTTAATATTTTACACTACCCCAAACCCCCACCACCTAAAAACTAACCCAAACCCACCCCCTAAAAAATAACCCAATTCCCTCCCACCCTCTAACAACTATCCCATACCCCTAAAAACTACCCTCCCCACCACCTGAAAACTAACACAAATTCCTCCCACCCTCTGAATACTACCCCCTACCCCACCACCCCCTAAAAACTAACCCAAACCCCTTAAAGACTATCCCATACCCCTCCCACCCCCTAAAAACGACCCCAAACCCCCACCCCCATAAAAACTAACCTGAACCCCGCCCACCCCCTAAAAACTACCCCAAACCCCTCTTACCTGTCCTGTTCTTGTCCTTCGCCCCTCTCTTCCCGCCCATCCTGAACACTATAACAACTTAGCCTTAACCACGCACATGCGTGGTTAAGGCTAAGTTGATGTTCAGGCAAGTCGTCGTATGGCTTTCGTGAGTCTAGAACTTGTTCTTACAGAGTCAGTGTTCCGGATGTGTCCTGTGTAAGAGTAACCTGTGTTTTTTATATCATTTGGCCTAAGAATACCCTTTCCCCTGTAGTAGAGATTCTAGTCTTTGGCATGTACAGAACATATGAAGAATTTCGGCCTGATCAGTTCCACAAAGCTTACATTGGTAGTCGGAGACTGCATTCCATTTATACGTTCTGGCCGGGGTGTAGTATAAACTCATAACTGTCTTGAAGTGCTGTGTCTTCAAATCAGTGCTTTAAGTGGGAAAAAAAACTGGGGGTGCTCTAAAAGGGGCGTGGTTAATGTCTTGAAGGGGCGTGGCCTATCCGAGTAGGGGCGTGGTCTAAATCAAAATAACTAGCACTGTGTGCTTAAGAAAATCATGAAGTCGCATCCAGCAAAGGATAATAAAATAGGCAAAAAGGTATATTTATTAAGTATAACCCATAAAAATACCAAACACTTTAAAAAACATGTAAGGAATATTTATATTATTTAGAAATCTATTGCAGGATTCCCCAAAACCCTCAGATATTCAGTGTGTTTGTTTTGCTGGGGTTTCTCACAACAATTTTCTTCAATAGACCTTCTACCTTTTGCAAGCCAACTCTTTACATACAGCTTTGGGTCAAATGTTTCAAATGGAGGACCATTGAGTTTTATCCATAGGCATGAAGAAATGGTCTCTACAAGAAGAAAGGCCCTTGTTGGACAAGCAATTAAGTTCATTGCGCTGAAACCTCTCTCGCAATCCGCATTTCTTGCTGGCAGAGTTTCCATGCAAACTACTAACTTTTTTAATGCTTCAGGGGTTTTCTTTCCACCAAAATCTTTGAAAAGTCTAAAAGCTTGTATAGTATCTCTTGCTGGCAGCTGAAATTCTGAACACAGTTTCTGGATATCTGTTTCCCCATAAAGAATGCATTCATCACCAGAAGGCAAGTTGCCTGCATCTAGCACACTGAAGCTGGCTATTAATTCTTTCTCAGAATCAGGGGCACATAGTTTATTGATATTTACTGAAAGACTTTGGTAAAACTGATTTTGATTAAGGGCAACAGAGTTACTTCTACCATGGGAAAGAGGAACATCCTTGAATTTGCCCTCGTCCACCGCTTTCTGAGCCGCAGAAGCAAACTCCCCTGGTGAGTTCTTCATTGCTAGAAATATGCGTACTTGACTAACAAAGTCTGTGGGCATTAACAATTGTAATATCCCTCCTCTGTAAGGAGAGTGATAAGTATTTGAGCTCTTGAAGTGCATCACACATTACCCCCAAATCTCTGATAAAAGAATAGGATGTAAGCTTCTTCAAGAGACCTTCATACTTACTCCGGTCTCTTATGGGTCTGGATGGGTCTTTAGAAGCATTCTCAAAATGTTTGCACAAGGCAGGGAAGCAGTTCCAAACAGCTTTCACAGATCTGTAACTGGATGCTACCCATCTAGTATCAAGCATTTTCCCTATCTTCTGAAGCTGTACACATACCTCGCTGGCGGCCAGATTTAGCTCTCTGGTTTTTTGGTGACATGCTGTATGTGGCATACAATGAGTCCATGAAAATCTTAAAGTGATTGACCCCTGCAACCTCATCAACTGTATCTGCCACAGCAAGTTCTAGTCTGTGAGCCAAACAGTGCCATGTAAGTACAAGATTTGGAAATTCTGATTTCAACAATGCTACTGCTGCTCCATCAGTACTTACCGCAATCAAGATATCATGAAGCAGATTTTTTGTGAGTCCAACTTTTTCAAAGTAGCTTAGGAGAGCTGTCTTTACGCCAATAGCATTAGTTTCTGCCAGCTCCAGAAGGCCGAAATAGATGGTCACTGGGGTACTTTCATTTCCAAAAATGCCACGGAGGTAGATGATCAAGGTAGAAGCATTGCTAATAGAAGTGCTCTCATCAATTAATACTGTGATCTTTGGTTTGTGTTGTCTGATATAACAGACCAATCTTTGTTGCATTTCCAATGCAATGTGTTTTATTATTTCTGTTGCAGTCACATTGCTGTGCAAAACACGGCCCATTGCACTGCCACTCTTTGCCTGAAGGAGAATTAGATCAGGGTGGTCAGTGAAAGGGCGATCTTTTTTTGCCAAGTAGTAGGCAGTGTCAAATACCCTGCATGTGCTCTCCATATGTTTTGCATTAAATTCGTGTACTGTCACCACAAATGTATTTTTCTGCTGAGCTGTAAGAATGTCCTCAGCTGCCAAGTGACCAGCGCTCGCCTTATGCTCCATAATCTTCTTCCTGAGCTGTTTCTGCCTAAAAGCTTTTCCGTCACCGGAAGGACCAACCTCGCCATCTGCCCACACTTTAGTTACGCGCATGCCTTGGGTGTTATTGTGCACTGAAAGACCTGTTGATTTAGCCCGTTTACAGGAAGAACATCCAATATTGCCTGACTTAAGGTACAACCATTTATATTCCTCCTGAAAGTAATACCACTGTTTAGTGTTCCAGCAGTCAGGGAGTTCGACAGTTTTTTTTCTCTGGCACACATTTGTAAAGGTGGACTGTCCCTGTCAGACTCTTGCTGAGTTTGACTAGCCTCATCAATAGTTGGTTGTACTGGACAAGACTCCCCTGTAACTCGCTGGCGCTTCAGTGCCGGTAGGAAGTCAATCATTGAAGACTGCATAGACTTGCGCTTCAGAGCAGAAGCAGATAAGCTACTAGTAGCCATGGTAAAATGTACAACTTCCTTCTTGAAGGCTGGACTGGTATATCTGGAAAAGAAAATTTTGCTCTGCTGGTTTCCTCTGCCGATTTTGGTTTCCAGGTGATAAGGCCTTGCGTCACGAAAATAGAATATTGAGCCTCTTATCTGCAACAAAAATTGAATAGTTTACTCCAGTGATCAACAATGTTTAATTGGAGTGCTATTTGGCAGGCAGGTGTTACTCTTCATTTTGTGCTGCTCCTGAAAGGATCTTTCATTGTACATATACAGGCCCCATCCCCTCTCCCGCACATATCCAGGCCCCCACCACCTCTCCAGCACAGACGCAGGCCCCCACCACCTCTACAGAACAGATGCAGGCCCCCACCACCCCTCCAGCACATACACAGGCCCTCCCCACCTCTCCAGCACAGATGCAGGCCCCAACCACCTGTACAGTCCCTTTAATCCCCCCACTCCCGTGACTTTCTCCCAACTAAACAGTTTTTCTGCTTGACCTTTCAGGTGGAAAGCCAGGGCTATCAAGGGCAGCCAAGTATAAACATTTTACTACTATGCAATTTTAAATCCATGTTTCCCTTTTAAATTAAACCATTTTCCCCATCTTAACATGTGAGGAAAGCCTGAGCAGTAAAAACCGTAACAAATCAACCTCTTAGAAATGGGCTGTGCACCTAGGGCCTCATCTGTGGCCTTAGGAGTGTCAGTGCTGAGGATTAACCTTCCACATATTTCTTCCCTAAAGCATTCTGCTTTGGTATCTTATTCAGTTATTTTGTCAGGAAGGAATACGCCTCTTGCCCAGCCAACACCCTCCCATCCAGAAAATGCAGGTTGGCACGAGACTAAAAATTACTTAGATGTCACAAGCATGAACAGAAGCCCCCCCTCCCCGAACACAAGACTCTTGGAAGCATGAGGTTCTCACATATGCTTCAAGTACATCTGCCTCCTACGTCTACCTAACCATAAACAATGTGCAGCCACGGTTCTTAGTAATCCAGTACTTTTTGACTGTAAACACTGGTTGAAAAGATATCCATGTTAACCTTTGTTCCCTAATAGTATAGAAAGGCTGTATTATTTTGTTTTTATTTTTTAGAGTTTTATATAGCGCGAACTTGAACTGAATAGGTTATCAGAGCACTTTACATAGCACCAGTTACGTTACATAAGGACACACCTTCATTTTTGTTAGGCACGGGGAGATTAAGTGATTTGCCCAGAATCACAGGATGTTTTAGCGACATTACCGAGACTCAAACCCAGTTCCCCAGGTCCGAGGTCGAGCGCCCTAGCCGTTAGGCCAACACCTCTCCCCTTAAATCCTCCATCTGCATATCTCACATCATCCAACTATTCCCATAGGCGTATATGAGACTGTCACTCCATGTGGCCTACAAAGAGGCCACGGATTGGATGTGCATGCAGTCTGCACGCCTCTATGACCTACTGACACACTGAGAATCTCACACTGCATTCTGCCTCGGCTTCAACCATCTCAACCTTGCCATATCATAAACACCGATCCCTAATTTAAACTCCCACGCCCACAGATCACTCGGTTCAAAGTATGCAGTACACAACAGTTGTGTGTTGCACGAAACAAAAACTACTTCCTGGTTGGGGGGGGGGGGCGACGACGACGACGACGACAATTCCTCTTAGGGAATGCAAGATGAAGTAACACGTGACTGCATGCATAAAGCACTCTCAACGGATACCATCTCTGGGTGATGGAGAGGGCTTGGAGTCAACAAATACTTGGACAGACTGTCAGAGGGCTATAATTAGCATTTATATAGTGCACAACCTGCCATAAACTGCACTTACCGAGAAAGGATGGGGCTCCACAGGTGAAAGTGCTGAAGGTCGGGTTTTCGTGCTGGAGCAGGCTGCCTGGGGTCCTCTGCCTCTTCAGTTTTTCAGCATCCCACGCTGGCACCACCTCGACGTTGCTCCTGGATTTGTCCCGCGCTGGCACCACCACGACGTTGCTCCTGGTCCTGGATTTGTCCCGCGCTGGCACCACCACGACGTTGCTCTCCCGCTGGAAAAAGAGAAGAGAAGGGAAATCCAGAGAGAAAATGGCTCTCTTAAAGGATTTCCCTTCCTCCAACAAAGCTCACCTGGCATGATGTCATGCCGTCGTGGTCAGGCCGTGACCACCGAGCTGATAGGTTCCCAACAAGTTCAGCAAAGTGGAGGATGGCAAAGGGAGACGGGGTCAGGTTACCTAACAGTGCAGCAACAGTGGGCAGAGTCTGAGCACCGGCAGTTTTTTTTTGGGCCCTCAAAACGGGTCCGAAAAAAAAAAAATAAATAAAGAATGGACTACCTTTAGTAGCCACGAAAATAGAGCCCGATAGAGACCCGTTTCGAGGGCCCCCAAAAAAACCTGCCGGTGCTCGGACCCGAACAGACCCGGCCCACTTAAAGCCCTGCTTCAAATTATCAGTTAATGACACCTTTTCTGCTAGTTCGAGAGGCTCCGTAAGGAGCAACCCCTGTTTACCTAATTTGCTCATCCATTTAAGGTTCTGTGCTTCGAAATCATCACTTTCAATATGTCAGCAAATCATACATCTTACCTATTCTAACGTTTACAAGTGGATGTCTGTATTAGGGGTATCTTCAACCTATTTTTAAAAAAAATCTTTATCCCTTCGAACCAAAAAATCGTATTCATAATTTTTTTTAAAAAGTCTCGCTTAGGTATATCATAGGATTCCTGTATTTCAGCAAAAGAGCTAATTCTGGAGTGAGTTTAAAAATCTCCAATTCTAACAATACCTTTTTTCTTCCATCTTTCCTTTACAATACCTTGAATAATGCAAGGCAGAAGTGGTGAGGCTGAAGTAGGGGTATAGAAATTAATCTTTTCCAATCCTAAATACCGTCTAATATGGGCCCATATCTTTTGTGCAGCAATCAATATCATAAACCTGTGGTTTTTTTTTAGTAGCTTGGTTCTATATTTTTCAATAAACAGCCATTTGCTTAAATCCCCACTTCCGTCTCATAGACCAATGGGGCTTCTGCTATATCCTTATCAAGTATCTTGAAGAAAAGTGGAGGCGGCACCAGGGATGACGTTACATATCCAAAAAAGCCATCTTATTTCATGAAAAATCCTTTATTCCTTATTCATCTTCATATAACAATAGATGTACACAGGACAACAGCCAACGCGTTTCGTTCCAGAGGATGGAACTTCATCAGGGCTGGAAATGTAGGACAACGTATAAAAAACTCACAGAATGACATACATATAAAAATAACATATATATATATATATATATAATACGAAGAGGACACATGTAAACATTTTACTCCTGAAAACAATGATAACCCTACAGTTACAGAACCCCATAAATAGATCACTTAATCATTTAAAGTGCATTAGATCCAAAAAAAGATGTGTGTATATATATAACACACATAACATCTTAAAATGCCTAAAAAATGGCATGTTCCTCAACGTTAAAACATTTTATATATATATATATATATATATATATATATATATATATACCATTAGTTATTTTGCCATTTGAATAATTGATTTGAAAAATGTTTAATATTGACTAATAGTTGTTGATACTCTTGAAAAGAGGGAGGAAGAAACAAGAAGAAACACTTAGTGAAAAGGAGGAAAGCCATAAATGAAGAACCGGAAAACAGAAAAGATTGAAGACACCAAATGTCCAGAGATATGAAAAAACCAATGTCATAATCCATAAAGATATACCTCACCAATCCGGAAATTACAAGTAAACTAATAAATCAAAATCTCACCATGAAATTGTAGAGATGTAAACCACAAAATGTGAGTATAACTTCAACAATGATTGCCTAAAAGTAATAATAAAATATTATACATTTCAAAATGACATAATAATTTCATTTCCATAGTAATTACAATGGTATAATTACACTACTTCCAACCAGAACAGTACCTAATAAATACATGCCAATAAACATTGCTCATATAGGAAACATTTATATAAAGCACAAACAGTCAATCACTCTTGTAATACCCAATTGAAATAATCTAATGTAGTGTGACATATAAATCACTGGATGTAGCCAGATTACTCAAAAAAGAAATTGTTATAGCCGCGCATGGATAAATAAACCATCAATATCACATCCCAACCTCAGCGTAATTTATAATATGGATAAGACTGCCTATTTGCTTGGTCTCAAAACCGGCCACAAATAACTTTAAGTATTCACTCCGCAACTACTGTCTCAGCAAGAATAAGTAATGGACAGCTGAGACATGACAATTAAGATCGCAAAGCCTTCCTAGCCCAACTAGAGGTTAATTGCTACAAAAGAAAGCGAGAGGCAGACAAAATCATAGAGCGCAAGAAGTGGTTTGACAATAAGAAAGCTGTAAAAAGGACTTTTGTTAACGTAGGTGACTTAGTAATGATTAGGGCACCTCCAGGACGACACTCTTCTGAAATGTTTAAAATGATTCACAAAGTTAAAAAAGTTTTTTCCAATGCAATAAAGACTGAAGATTCTAGGATCTGGAATCTGAATAGGGTGGTTGTGGTTAAAAAAAATGGAAAAAACAAGAATATAGATGTAACCACCGTTGCGTTGGGTAATAACTCCTTTTCTAGTCTTTGAGAGAAAAGAGTAAAAGGATTGTAAAACTGCCAACAAAATTCAATGATACGTTAGAGATTTAACTTTTGTTTTCTTCTGTATTGCTTCATTTAGAAGGAGGAAGATGTGTAGTAATGTGCATGTTATTTATAGATTTACTTTGTAAATACTTGTGGTACCACTTTAAGGAAAATGTACAGAGTAGTTGTTGTTGTTGAAGTAGCTCCATGGCGATGGAATACACTGGTGTGGGGATTAGTCAGTTGTACCTGACAGATTGGACATGGTGGATGGGATCCCATTTCCTCTACAATAAACTTCTTTCTTCTGCATTCAAAACCTGCATCCGGATATTCTTAATATTTTACACTACCCCAAACCCCCACCACCTAAAAACGAACCCAAACCCACCCCCTAAAAAATAACCCAATTCCCTCCCACCCTCTAACAACTATCCCATACCCCTAAAAACTACCCTCCCCACCACCTGAAAACTAACACAAATTCCTCCCACCCTCTGAATACTACCCCCTACCCCACCACCCCCTAAAAACTAACCCAAACCACTTAAAGACTGTCCCATACCCCTCCCACCCCCTAAAAACGACCCCAAACCCCCATAAAAACTAACCTGAATCCCGCCCACCCCCTAAAAACTACCCCAAACCCCTCTTACCTGTCCTGTTCTTGTCCTTCGCCCCTCTCTCCCCGCCCATCCCGAACACTATAACAACTTAGCCTTAACCACGCATGTGCGTGGTTAAGGCTAAGTTGATGTTCAGGCAAGTCGTTGTATGGCTTTCGAGAGTCTAAAAGATACGAAGAGGACACATGTAAACATTTTACTCCTGAAAACAATGATAACCCTACAGTTACAGAACCCCATAAATAGATCACTTAATCATTTAAAGTGCATTAGATCCAAAAAAGATGTGTATATATATATATATATATATAACACACATAACATCTTAAAATGCCTAAAAAATGGCATGTTCCTAAACGTTTAAACATTTTTATATATATATATATATATATATATATACTATTAGTTATTTTGCCATTTGAATAATTGATTTGAAAAATGTTTAATATTGACTAATAGTTGTTGATACTCTTGAAAAGAGGGAGGAAGAAACACTTAGTGAAAAGGAGGAAAGCCATAAATGAAGAACCGGAAAACAGAAAAGATTGAAGACACCAAATGTCCAGAGATATGAAAAAAACAATGTCATAATCCATAAAGATATACCTCACCAATCCGGAAATTACAAGTAAACTAATAAATCAAAATCTCACCATGAAATTGTAGAGATGTAAACCACAAAATGTGAGTAACTTCAACAATGATTGCCTAAAAGTAATAATAAAATATTATACATTTCAAAATGACATAATAATTTCATTTCCATAGTAATTACAATGGTATAATTACACTACTTCCAACCAGAACAGTACCTAATAAATACATGCCAATAAACATTGCTCATATAGGAAACATTTATATAAAGCACAAACAGTCAATCACTCTTGTAATACCCAATTGAAATAATCTAATGTAGTGTGACATATAAATCACTGGATGTAGCCAGATTACTCAAAAAAGAAATTGTTATAGCCGCGCATGGATAAATAAACCATCAATATCACATCCCAACCTCAGCGTAATTTATAATATGGATAAGACTGCCTATTTGCTTGGTCTCAAAACCGGCCACAAATAACTTTAAGTATTCACTCCGCAACTACTGTCTCAGCAAGAATAAGTAATGGACAGCTGAGACATGACAATTAAGATCGCAAAGCCATCCTAGCCCAACTAGAAGTTAATTGCTACAAAAGACTAAGTACAGTCCCCACCTAGTTCAAAAATTTCAAAAGTATCGTCCAATTCAAATGGGATAAAGGTATATTCCAGTATTGATGTAGGATAAAAATATTAAAAGATAAGAACAAATATAGCCCAATTGTATCCTGGCGAAATACCCAAATAAGCCATTCTAAGCTAAAATGTAGCAGATACAAATAGTAGGGTAAAAAACGCAAAGCGACCTAATTCAAGGGTACACATTAAAGTGACTTTAACTTCACAATACATACATCCTATAAGCTACATGGGAAAGTCCATTAAATCTAGCATTAGATCTACATTCAGGTGAGGCTTACTTACTCGGTGTAGCGTTACGTTTGACTCCTATTCCGAAACACCATACCCGCCGCTTACCGGGAGAGCAGCCACCCTTCTTTAGCGGTTGCGTTTTATAACGCCAGTCGCGAACCAGAGCACAAAAAGCGGAGAACCAGCGTCTGATGTCAGAAAGGGCGCCAAGATCGTCTCAGCTGAGCCACACGAATATCAGCGCCATTTTGAAGTGTAGAACAGAGCGACTGATCCTTCGTATATAAAGGGATAGTAGCCCACCTAAAAGGAAACTGAAGATTCAAAAAAGGCAAGATTATAAGTATTAAATAAAAATATAAATATATATATATATATATATCTCCCCACAAACAACCAATGGTGCGCTCTCAGTAAACAAGAAAGCAAAGTCCGGGATAGTGCCAAAGAGAGGTGTTTGTTCCTCACAACGCGTTTCAACTCGTTGCAGAGTCTTGCTCACGTAAGGAAACAACCATGAGTGAGTAATGGATAAAGTTTTTCCGGGGTAAACAGTAACAAAGGACAACAACATAGGTTACATTGATCAAGTGGTCAAATCGGCAGACATATTGTAATGGCACCAAAATAAAGGATTGTAATGCTGTTACATATGAATAAATGTAAAATACATATGAAAGTAAAGGTGAAATACCACGCTAGTATATATTGGAATGTAGGTGCATCAATGTCAGAACGTAGTGAATATACGGGCAAATCCCGAAAAGAAATGACGTTGATTCATGTGTTCAACTGTTGCAAAGTGACTGCCGATTGCGAGTGGCCCAAAGGAATTACACTCCAAGTTGCCCCAAAATTATACATTGTTTCATACACAGGCTAAGGTGTGCCAATTTATTGTATGATGAGACGGACATCTAATATGTCAAGTTGCAATTAAGAGTGAGTATGCATGACGGGGATGCTGTATATGTGTCGCTCGTCAATATGTGAGCTCAAGTGAGCAGAAACAGCAATGCCCCTGACTGAAAATGGCACAAATCAACACGGGGAGCGGATACACGACAAGTCACGGCAAGTGCCAATGGACATAAAATAAAGAGTCCGTTGGAAAACATTTTCAGTCAGTGTAAAGTAAGATGTGACCATACCCCAGCCGAAGTGAACTTCATCCAAACAAAGTGAAGTGGCGGGGGAAAGGGTAGGAGGCCCGTGATAGTGCTCGTTGGTGATTGGGCTCCTTCCTTCCCTTCTGTGAAATAGAAAGAAACAAAAACAGATCTTAGTATCTAAAATTGGCAGATATACAAGATATCAACAAACCATACCTTTGCCTCTAATCCAATATGTGCATTGCATGGAGGGAGAAAGCAAAAGCGACGGACGAAAAGTAGATGTCAACAAACATATCTGATACAAGAATTTACAATTATGATCATCATATCAATGCATTCTGGAGAGAGTCAAAATTGACATTGGCAATGACATACAAAGTGACATTGGAATGGGCAATTGGAACAGCCGGACTCAGTGTGTTGGAACTATGGGCTGAAACAGATACCAAGGATGTCAGGTACGCTGGTACAAGATAACCATTCATTTCAAATGTACCGCCATCTCCTCGTCCTGATTCAAACCCCCAGGGTGTTTGGTCTGAAAATCCACGATGTATCTGGATTCTCTCTAAGTTTCAGAACCCTGTCACCACCCCTGGGATTATTCTGAATTTGTTCTAAAATGAAAAATCTCAGGAGACCTGGATTGGAGAAATGTCTCTCAGTAAAATGGCGAGCCACAGCATATTTCTCATCTGCATGGGAAATGGCACGGTAGTGTTCCAGTATCCGCTTTTTGGCCATGAGGGTTGTGCTGCCAATATACCATAACCCACAGGGACACTCGATCCTATAGATCACTAATGTAGAACTGCACGTGAGGAATTGTGTGATTTCCTTGTATACCCCATTGCAACTGACCTTTTTACATAGATAACTGTTTCTACAGGCCTTACAATGACCACATGGATAGAAACCCTGCAGGCCATGTTCTTGTCTTTGGGGGTACCTGGTGACATTATGCAGGAGTTGATCCCTAAAATTCCTCCCCTTTCTATAAGTGATACTGGGTCTATTAGGGATGAGATCGCCAATGATCGTGTCTGCTTTAAGGATATCCCAGTTCTTATTGAGAATGCCTTGTATCTTCCGGGAGTCAGCGCTGTATGTCAAGATAATCCTAGTCTCAGTATCTCCTGCAGTCATGGTCGGGGTTGTACTGGAAAGAATGGTATCTCTGTTAACCCTGTCAGCTCTACCCTTGGCTTTGTTCAGTACCCAATTGGGGTACCCTCTGGCTCTAAAGCGTTCCAACATACATGTGCTCTCTAGTTGATGAGCTGTTTCAGTATTGCAGTTCCTTTTTGCTCTGAGCAGTTCACCATAAGGGATGCTCCACTTGAGAGTGTCCGGGTGGCTGCTCAGAGCATGTAGGATACTGTTGCCAGCAGTGGCTTTCCTGTGTAGGGTGGTGAGTATGGATTTATCCTTGATAACAAGTTTGACATCGAGGTATTCAGCCGAATTCTCACTGATGGTACTGGTGAGGATAATGTTATAGTTGTTAGTGTTGAGAAGTTTGATAAACTCCAGGGCTTCCGTTTCGGTACCTTTCCAGATGAGAAACAAATCATCTATATATCTTAACCACATCACTGTCTGTTCTAGGTAATCTTTGAAGGTAGGGTTGGTAAAAATCTCTTCCTCCCACTGGCCCATGAACAGATTCGCAAAAGATGGCGCAAAGCATGAACCCATCGCGGTACCCGTAGTTTGCCTATAAAGGGTACCGTCAAAGAGGAAAATATTGTTGGCCAGACAAAATTCTATCATGCCCAAGATCATCTTACTGTGTTCCCTATAATGTAGGGGCCTGTTATTCAAGAAATGTTCACAGGCCTCAAGGCCTTGTCTGTGGTCGATAATGGTATATAGCGATTGCACATCTAGGGTAATCAGTAAACATTTGTCAACAAGCTGTAGATTATTGATTTTACCCAGAAAGTCTTTCGTATCTTTGACATAACTGGGCAGATTGATGACAAAATCCCTCAGAAAATGATCGACATATTTAGATATATGCTCAGTTACACAGCCCCTTGATGACACAATGGGTCGCCCTGGTGGTTTAGTGTGGCTTTTATGTACCTTAGGTAACGGGTATAAAACTGGTAGAATGGGGTGGTCGTTCTTTAAGAAACAGTACTCTTCCCATTCTAAAATACCCTTATCTCGCCAGGTAGTGAGCATATCCCAGATAGTAGTGATACTTTTGCTGTAGGTGGCAGTATCAATGGGTGTGTAGTATCTGGTGTCCGATAGTTGTCTCTGTGCCTCAGCTATGTAATCCTCCCTGTCCATGATCGCCACATTCCCTCCCTTATCTGCGGGGCGTATGAGAATGTTGGTATCGTCACCAAGTGACTTGAGTAGTGTTCTCTGTTGGAATGACAGATTGGGTTTATAGTGGCGGTTCTTCTTGTGTCTGTATGTACATAGGGTCTTACTAACCATATCTTGGAAAGTATCAATGTTGTCATGCGGCAACATAGGTAAGAAGGTGGACTTGGGCTTAAAACCTGAATGTGCCGAAGAGTCTGTGTTAATATTCAAATCCTCTAGGATTTGGGTGGTAGTTAGACTAACCTCAGTGGGTATGGAGTCATGTAGGTGTTGTTGATTGGTATTGGTATCAACATTAGTGTCGCTTACTTGACCAAGTTCCAACATAGTAATCAGAGTATCAATATCTCCAACATCCATGTTATTGCTACTTATGGGAGTCTCCCTGATGCATTTACTAGGGTGGTCTAATCTCTTGAGTTTATGCCATTTTTTCAATTTTAGCTTCCTAGAGAATTTGAATAAATCAATCCTAGTGCCTGTATAATCAAATTGCTTAGAAGGGCAAAAAGAGAGTCCCAAACTTAAAGTGAGTTTTTCAGTCTCAGATAGAGGTCTCTTGGAGAGATTTATAATAGTTTTATTCACCATCTCTAGATCCATTAGTACTTCTTCTTTGGGCGTGATCTTCTGCTTCCCATTGCGCCCCTTGCCCTGCCTCTTCCTCCATCGTTGGAATATCCTGATTCTTCTATTCCTTCGTTTGCGTTTCCTCTGCCGCGGCCTCGGCCCTGTCCCCGGCCCCTCTGACGTCGTGTTGTCAACATTGGAGTGTTCTGTATAGTCCTCTGGCTTCGCCGGATGTGCTGATACTCCTCTAAAAAATTGATTTGACGAGCGGGTTGATTTGTAGGAATGTTGGTATCCACCGAGACATCAGATTCAGTGTCACTGGTCAGCGAAGTGGTGGGTGCTTGTATTTCACACAGATTATCAGTGGTTGTCAGTTTGGTTGGTTCCGAATTATATAAATGGTCATATTTACGACTGAAAGTTAAGATCCTGCCACACTCGTAGTTGCGGTCGAGTTTCCTCTCCTTTCGAGCTTTAATGTCCTCTTCGTATTTCCTAAGGCGTTCCTTTATAGTGTTCATTGTAGACTCAAGCTTGCCTGCTTCCATTGTTCTATTCAATTCCGCCAGAATATCCTGTATTTCCTTCATGATGTTATCCCTGTCAATCCATGCATATTTAACAAGGATTTCCAACATCCTTTTTGAGCTTAGTGCAGAATTCTTTGACCATTCGGATAACATCTCAGGGTTCGGGGTTTCGTAAGTGGGGGTGGTAAAAATTCGTAGACCTCTCGGTACCATGTCCTGGCCTATATAGTTCTGTAGGGAAATTGCTTCCCACCACTTAGATATTTCGAGTCTTTTAAGCTTTTCTAATTTGCGCAATTTGTCATCCGCTGGCTGCTTGGTTACTGGTATTGTTCCTGTGGCAGCTTTAGGGTGCCTTTTAGCGAACATAGCCTGTGCAGCTGCCCTCCTTTCTTCCTCTTCCTCCATGTCTCTTACACACCCCTATAGTGAATGTCCGTGTTACCAGAACTTGCACTTGCTTGGTTACCCCTGCTGGAATAGCAGGTTCCTCTTGCCCCGTGCGCACTTAACGACTGTCAAAACCATTTCAATAGGGTGGGTTGGCAGACGGATGTATTCAGAGTATCTTTGATGTTGTCCGTTATGCGCACAGCCCAATACTCCCAGACGGCAAATCAGCTCGATGTGCGGTCACCCACACGCCCCCGCTGCTTCCCAGGGAAATGGGAGGGAGCCCCCACACAGGGAAACCCACCCTCGACCCTAAGGGGCAGACAGGATAGGCCACGGGGCTTACCTTCAACCGAAGCTGTTGTCCATGTCTTAGAACAGCGCTGCAACTCGGGCCGGTCACAATTGTAACATGTCCAAAGTCGCTCCTTCTGGACTGCTTAACCCGAGAGAGGTGGCGCAAATGTCGGCGGAGCACGCTGGCTCGTAATGTCCCCACAAACAACCAATGGTGCGCTCTCAGTAACCAAGAAAGCAAAGTCCGGGATAGTGCCAAAGAGAGGTGTTTATTCCTCACAACGCGTTTCAACTCATTGCAGAGTCTTGTTCACGTAAGGAAACAACCATGAGTGAGTAATGGATAAAGTTTTTCCGGGGTAAACAGTAACAAAGGACAACAACATAGGTTACATTGATCAAGTGGTCAAATCGGCAGACATATTGTAATGGCACCAAAATAAAGGATTGTAATGCTGTTACATATGAATAAAGGTGTATATATATATGTGTATATATATGTGTATATATATGTGTATGTATGTATGTATATATATGTGTGTATATATATATATATATGTGTGTATATATATATATATATATATATATATATATATATATATATATATATATATATATATATATATTGAAACAGGCCAGAAAGGTGAAAATAAATATATGTATATAGAAAAATAAGTTTAGTTAAAAAACAAAAACCTCGCAAAAAAGTTGTTAGAACTCATTCGATATAAATATGAGTAGTATGGCAACCCCTATTTACAATTTGTAACAAAAGATGACGAACAAACACGTAATTCGGCAAGAGAGGTCAAAATAGGCGCCGTAATCGTATCTGATCAGACCCTCAAAACGCAGCGCCATCTTTACGTATTGGAAATATATGCAAGGCATTTGTTTTTAAGAAAAAAATTATATATGACAGGACCATCGTCTTAAAAGAAAAACATGAGATCAAAAAGGCCAAAAGTGTATGTGTTAAATAGCAATATATATATTGCCAATACAAGTCGAAAAAGAAGCGGGATATTTGATTATACAAAAAAGAGTATCATATGTCGATCAAAGGACCGAGACCTATAAGAAAGTACTATTTGTTAAAGCAGACATAGGTCCCAATTGAAACTTATAGAAGGAATTATAAATAGCCACACCTAATAATAGTGCCATTTTGAAAAAGCTAATAGACGTTACAAAGACATGTATTCGAATAAAGATATGGCAATAAAACGACCAAAGTCTATATGACATTTTAAACTCATCCATATATATATATGAGTCTTAATGGAACATCACCGCACATACATGGTATTCCTAATTCGATTCAAATAATCACAGGTGTACATAACTCTATAGAACGTGAAACCTCTATAGAAAATAATGCATTTCACTATCAGTGTTATGTCCGGACCGAATAGACTGCAAGCGACATATCCATTTCGCTTCTGCCCTTCTGAGATATAGTTCCCTATTTCCACCCCTTCTGTTAGTCGGGATATGCTCAATAGCATGAAACCAAAATGTGTCATCACCTGGGTGCATGCGTTCATAGTGTTCCGTAATGGGGTATCTTGAATCTCTGCCCCGAATAGCCCTCCGATGCTCCTGAATACGGAGTTTTAGAGGGCGAACAGTACTTCCCACGTAGATTAAATCACATGGGCAACCCAAAATATACACTATGTGCAGTATTGCAATTGCAGAAATGATTGACAAAATACCTGTGGTTGGTATTGTAGGAAAAGGACACGGTTCTATTCCTACCCATGGGGCAGATATTGCACGTCCCACATGTAAAAAAGCCTTTAGGTTTGGAAGGTAACCACGTTTCACCACTAGATGTTGACGTTGTATAGCTGGGGCATAAGTAGTTCCGTATTGACATACCCTTTCTATACGTAATAGAGGGTCAACTGCCCAGATGTTCCTTTTATCCAGGGATGGCTGTAAGTAGGTGCCAATTTTTTCGAAAAACTTTGAAAATCCTATCACTATGCATTGTATATTGTGTGATGAACCTAACACCAGAATTCCGTTTACTTTTACTGGGTCTGACACATAGTGTGGCATTTCTATCAGTTTGGTTAATCCTAGCCTCTGCCTTGTTCAAGTTCTTAATATCATAACCTCGCTTGAGGAACCTCTGTTTATTCTCAATAACGTTAGCATGGAAGATCTCTGTATCACTGCAATTTCTTCTCACGCGAGTCAGTTCCCCAAAGAGTATATTGTTAATAACTGACCTTGCGTGAGCGCTTGTTGCGTGCAGCAAAGAATTGCAGGATGTAGTTTTACGGTACAGTTTACTCTGAATAGTCCCATTTTGGATATAAAATGTTATATCCAAGAAATCAATGGTTTCCCTATGATAAGACATAGTGAGCTTGATAAACATATTCTCATTAAGGTAAAGATGGTATTGTTCAAGTTGCTCAACTGATCCCGACCACAAGCATATCACATCATCGATGTACCTCCCCCAGTACACAATATACTGCGTCCAAGGGGAGGCACATCTGGTCCAGGCATGCTCCCTCTCATACCATCCCATAAAGAGACAGGCATAAGAGGGAGCAAACCTGGAACCCATCGCGGTCCCGTTGATTTGCTGGAACCAATGGTCGTTCGAGAGAAAAAAGTTAATCAATAAAATCAGATCAATCATTTGCAAAATCATCTCGTTCTGTGCATAGAGTTCTGCCCCTTCTCTATCCAAGAAAGACTGTACCGCCATAATGCCATATTTTCTGTCAATGCAGGTGTATAGACTTTCCACATCAAATGTGACGAAAAAGAGATCTTCCGACCATTCAAAATCATGAAGTTTTACCAAAATATCTTTGGTGTCCCTAACATATGAGGGCAAACCAAGAACATATTTCTGCAACTTCAGATCAACGTACTCAGCCAGTTTTTCAGTGGGTGAGCCGACCCTAGATATTATGGGTCTGCCAGGTGGAAACCGCCCCCCCTTATGTATTTTGGGCAGAATATAAATACATAGATAGGCGGGACAGTCAACCCATAAGTACCTATATTCCTCTTCCGTGATTAAACAAGAGTCCTTCCATTCATACAGCATAGCATTGATTTTAAGTGTCACGTCAGGAATTGGATTTCCCCTTGTCTGCTTATAGCTTTTATTATCACTTAATTGTCGATCTATTTCTTTAAGATAATCACAGTGGTTCATGATGACAACGCTACCGCCTTTATCGGCTTCGCGTATAACGATGTCCTGGTCATCCCTGAGCCGCTGTAATGCCTGACGTTCCGAATAAGAGATTCATTTTTGGGCAGACACCATATTTGTTAGGGATTTCCAATTTGTAGAGATCTTCTACCACCTTATTGTGAAATACATCGATATTCTGATGGTACCCGCCCGCAGGGATGAATTTGGATTTAGGATGTACAGAGCTAGTAACTGGAACATCTTGTGTATTATCCAATTCTGTTAGGAGATTGGACATGTCTGAACTCTCCTCAGTAATAGATAACAAACAATGGATATTATGCACATCAGCAACAGAGTGCATGCCCTCACTCTTGGTGTTTGCAGAACTTATCTGCCTAGAGGGCTGATTAGAAAAATCTTTGAGCTTCAAAATTCTTGTAAATTTAAAAAGATCAACATGTACATTAGAAAAATCCCCACCTTGAGTGGGGCAAAAATTAAGGCCTTTACAAAGTAATTTCGTTTCCTCAACATCCAGTATTTTATTCGAAAGGTTGACAATTTTCAAATCAGAGGTATTTGTATTCACAGTACAGGGATTAGTGATAAAACAGATGTCGTCAATTGGATTCTTTGGGGTCTGGGTATCTACAGTCTCTTGGGTCTGGTTGAGACTTCCACTTTTTCTACCGATCCCTTGTTTGCCCCTCTTGCCTTTGCGACCTCCCCTCCTGGTTTTAACTGATCTATTATTTTTTTTGTAAACGACTCGATATCCTTAGTTTTGCAAGTTCCTTTTGGAAAGATGAAGCCCCATCTCCTAAAGGGATTTCCTGATTTAAATTTGAAGATGTTGTACTACTCATAGAAGAGACTGAGAGGTTACTCACAGACCGACCATCATCCGTGTCCTCTTTCTCTTCCCTATTTCTTTTCTTATCTTCTGTCACTGATAAATGATCAAATTTTTGGGCGAACGTAAAAATGTGCCCATCCCTGTAATCACGATCATCCCTTTTTATTTTACTCAACTTCTTATCCTTAATGTATGCTTGGTGACTATCCATTACTTGTTTTAAGATTGCATAATTTTTTTCAATGAGCTCTTTTTCCTCTAATTCACTGATTTCTTTTTCAACTTTCTCAATTTCCTCCTGTAGTTTTTCCCCTTTTTCCATTGAATGCCTCACTAAGATCTCCATCATAACACGTGAGGCTCCTTCTAAATTCCCTTCCCATTCTTTTAGTAAGTTCTCACTAAGATCTTCGAAAGTGGGAAAGATAAGAATCCTCAGGCCCCTGGGAACCTTACCATTCTCCATATATTGTTTGAGGGTGACACCATCCCACCATCTACTCAATTCATGTTTTCTCAGTCTCTCAAATCTTAGAAATAATGTTTTCAGGCTTAAGTATCTGTTCATTTATTAATATTGCCAGTTGTTGCCAACAACATGCTCAATAATATGCTGTAAAATTAGGTACTGACCAGCTGCTTCTATCTTGGAAGGGTCATATATTTCATTGCTCTCCTTGGTTTCTTATAGCCCCAAAGAAAGCTGGTTCCTATTGATTCCAATTTGCCTAACCAGACCTCAGTAAACTCCACAGGGATAGATCAAAATAGTTAAAGAATTTTAGGTAAAATAGGCATTTTTAATACATAACACCTTCCATACAAAGAAAGATGTAAGTGATCAATTCTACAAAGATCCAGTTTAATCTTATGTTAATGTTAACTGGTATTTGTATAGCCCGTAATCACCGGCAGGTCTCTTAGCGCGCTAGCGAGAATGTCCAAAAGCTGCTAGCGGTGCCGGAGCAGTGAAGGAGCAGGGAGCTAAGCTGTGTCCAAGGCTTCTCTGAACAGAACAATTTTTATCTGCTTCCTAAAGCGAATGAGTGTGGATACCTTACGTAGACATTCAGGTAATTGATTCCATAATTGTGGAATCAAGACAGAGAAAGCTCTACCCCCTTTAAATACGGTATTGTAGCGTGGAAGGGCCAGGTGGCAGGCCTTGGAGGACCGAAAGGTACGGCCTGGGACATAGTTCTCAAGGTGTTTTTTAATGTAGGCCGGGGCTTGGCCATAGATTGCTTTGTGAGCAATACAGAGGCCCTTAAAATTTGCTCTCTGCCTGATGGGGAGCCAGTACAACTTACACAGCAGCGGAGTGGCGTGGGACCTTCTTGGAAGCCTGAAAATCAATCTGGCCGCGTCATTTGCTACCATCTGTAATTTATTAATACGTTTCTGGGGGAGGCCAATATATTGCCGTAGTCTAAGCTCCAGACAATAGTAGCTGACACAATCATCTGCAACGAGGTAGTTGAGAGGAGGGGGCAAGTTTCCGTAGCTGCCTCATAAGGCCTGTACATGTGCCGACCACTGTGGTGACATGCCTGGCCATGGTAAGCTCAGAATCCTCTTTTATGCCCAGGCTTTTCACCACCAGCACTGGTAAGGGAGTGGCACCTTGTTCCTGGGGTCAAAAACAGTCACTCCAAGGATATTCAACATGGGGAACATGTTTAGCTCCACCAGTTGATCTAGACTGAGTTATTGTAACGCCCAAATACGACACCTCCAGGGCCACCCTAGAATCTATATTATCGTTTTGGCCAGTAAATGATATCTAAGTTTTCGCCTCATTTAAATTATATCAAGACTATTTTCCTTATTGTTTTTCTAGCCCATGGGTACTCTCAAACTTTCTCTCGGGGGCCAAATTTACAGCGTGGTGTGTGGACGAGGGCTGCACTGGCGGGGGTGGGGCTGGGGCTAGAGAATAAAAAAATAAAATCACTACCTTTTCAAAAAACATTACTAGACAATGCTGTATTTCCAAATATGATGTAACTACAAGGAGCACAGTTTGATAAATGTTTTCATCAGACAATAACAATCTTAAGAGGGATTGCATTAACCCTGGGCATAGTTCGCGTAGTAGCGCTACGCGAACTGCACGTAGCAGTACGCGAACTGCACGTAGCAGTACGCGAACTGCGTAGTACGCTGTTCGCGATATTTGCACAGTGCCGGATGCTTGTCCACACTATGCAATCATTGCAAACGGCATCTTGCACAGTGCTAGCAGTCGTTTTCTGCCGCTCGAGTAGATTTTTACTTGAGAGGCCGCTTTCTCAATGCGGACTGGTAGTTTCTCATCGCGAGCGGTCGTGAGCATACGCGACCACTCGCAATGAGAAACCTGACCTCCCCGCATTGAGAATCTCGTCGGGAGGTTTATTTTCCACGCTCGCGATCGGCAATTTGATGTTGCTGATCGCAACGAGGAAAAAGTCTCGCTGGGATGACATTTTGCTCGCTCGCCGTCGCCAACTTGACTTTGAGGACTGCGAGCAAGCTAAAAATGCCAGCTACGCTACACGATTTTGCACTGTGCTATGTGCAATACGCGTAGCGCAAAGTAGCACAAACTATGCAAACTTCGCAAGCGTAGCGTAGTTGTCTGCCCAGGGTTAGATTGCATGGCCATTTGCAATATCCGGATATTCAGCGTATGCCCATTGCAGCACAGGCTTCAGAGTCCAAAAAATAGACAAACACTACAAACTTATTTTACATTTCATGTCACCAATTCGTTTTCTGTAAACTGGTACCAAGTCTGAAACGGCAAGCCTTAAGAGCTGATTCAGATGTATGTCTGTAAGCTTATTTCTGAATTTGCTCCTAAACAGTCCCATTGTGGAAAATGAACTTTCGCACACATATGTTGACCCAAACATTCAAATTACCTTCTGGGCCACTGTAAAAAGAAGAGGAAACTTGTCAGAAGGCACAATTTTCCAGAATTCTTCTGGTGCTTGCCCCAAAAAAGATGCTTCAAGGGCTGGATTGTGCTGCATGTGAATCAGCTCTTTTTCTGCATGAGTCCTTTCCATGCCAATATGGGTAACGACGTCAAGATTTCGTGCACTCACCATCCAGGGGTTTCAACCAGCCTGAAGAGAGGGGTGAAGGCTCTGAATTGAGAAAATCGGCGTTTGATCTCCCCAGAAATTTCTTCAAGACATGCACCAAGGTCTAGCTTTGGCAGAATTTCTGGTGCTTCTGGAAACCTCTGCATCACAGCCAACAGTTTTAGGAAGTTGGTAAAGTCACTATTGTCCAGTTGTTATTTGAATAGCACAAGCTTACTTTAAAAAGCAAAAATACCATTCATCATGGAGCACACAAGCTGTTGTTTACCTTGCAGAGTCAAATTGAAAGAATTAGAATGTGTGAAAAGATTAGAAACAAAATGGAGCATAATAAGCTATTTCACATCCATTAGTTCTGGGAATGATTGACCTCTACTGTTTACAAAGAGTTCAATTTTAGGAAGGAATGCGATGAACCGCTCCAGAACCTTCCCTTTGTCTAGCCAACGCATGTCAGTGCGCATCAAGAGGTGTGTATGTTCTGCTTCATATTCCTGAAGCATTGCTTTCAAAAGTCTATGGTTCAGAGCTTTGGCACGGATAAAATTAACAATTTTCACTGCAACTTTTAGGACATCATTCAGTTCTCCATGCTTTAATTTTGCACACAATACTTCTTGATGAATAATGCAGTGGTAGTCTATCACAGTCTGTCCTAGGAGCTTTTGTTAAGCATAGATACAAAGCCTCTGTTATGGTCTTAACATGGCAGGAGCCCCATCTGTTGTGATGCTGACCAGAGTGTTCAGTGGTATGGGATTTGTTTCAAAGTAGTTGCACATGCTGTCCAGTATATCTTCTGCTCTTGTGTGCCCTTGTAGTGGTACAAGGCACAGGAGCTCTTCCTTGGAATGAAGAGATTGGTCAAAATACCTCACCCAAACTAATAACTGGGCCACATCACCTATGTCTGTAAACTCATCCATGGCAATGCTGAAGAACGGTGACTGGCTGCTTTGATCACCTGCTCCTGGACTTTTTGACCCTTTGCCTATATTCTGCGTGCACACGTGGAATCTGATAGCTATAATGCACCGATTTCCTTTAAAATGCTGGCTTTAATAATGTAGTTATCAAATAACATTTTGGCTGCTGAAAGGAAACATTTCTTAACCAGCTCTGCATCTGTGAATAGTTTCTTATGTTAGGCAGGCAAGTAGCATATTTTGAAAGACGCCTCTGTAACAGCCTCAGATTCCTTCATCTGGCAAAGGAAGATCTTCGGTTGGGAAGCTGGGAAAGAGCTTGCTTCAACAATGCCACTTTTGCAGAATGCAGTTTTGAGTTCAGCGGGAAGTTCTCAGTGTATCCAGTGTGTCACGTTTTGTAGTGCTGTTCCAGGTTATACCTCTTAAGAACATTTACTTTTTCTTTGCAAAGCAAACGAGTGGCTTTTTCTTTTGGGCATTCGACAAACAAGTACTCCTTCTTCCCATGCTGCCTGGAATGTCCTGTGTTCTCTCTGTGTTGATCTGGGATTTTTGCAAGGCTTGGAAACTGGACTGTAGGCCATTGTGGAGCTGTCCAGCTCATTTGTTACTGTGCACTAAGTAACAAGGACCAGGAATCTGATTTTCCACCTGACGACCGATGGACCGATGGACCGACACCGCGTCGCGACCGATGGACCGATGGACCGACACCGCGTCGCGACCGATGGACCGACACCGCGTCGCGACCGATGGACCGACACCGCGTCGCGACCGATGGACCGACACCGCGTCGCGACCGATGGACCGACACCGCGTCGCGACCGATGGACCGACACCGCGTCGCGACCGATGGACCGACACCGCGTCGCGACCGATGGACCGACACCGCGTCGCGACCGATGGACCGACACCGCGTCGCGACCGATGGACCGACACCGCGTCTCGCGACCGATGGACCGACACCGCGTCTCGCGACCGATGGACCGACACCGCGTCTCGCGACCGATGGACCGACACCGCGTCTCGCGACCGATGGACCGACACCGCGTCTCGCGACCGATGGACCGACACCGCGTCTCGCGACCGATGGACCGACACCGCGTCTCGCGACCGATGGACCGACACCAAAGTAATGTTTTGTTTAAACATACAAAGTAATGGGTAAAACTGCAAATGAGAAACAGGAGGCTTTCCTAAAGCCAGTGGATTATGCAGGAAATGTGTCACTCAATAGGCATGCACACACATACACACATTCACCTGTAGGTTTCTTAGTGCTAAATAACAGATGTTTATTGCTACCCAATTCATTTTATCTACCTCAGATGAATGAAAGGCAGGCCCGCCGGGATTTAAACCTGTGATCGTGAGGTAGAACACAGGCCTCTGCAGTGGAAGCATTAGTTCACTGAGCCACCAGACCCGGCATACACACAGTACAAGGGTACCGAGTTTGAGTAAGTAAATCAAATTAAACCAAATCAAATCTAGCCGCTTTCTCCGTATTGGAAATACAGCAATTGCAGAACATATTAGAATTAGAACAACTGTGACAGTTGAGTCTTCAAAATTGGGCAGTGAGGTATAAGCTGTGCATGGTTGTGTGATAATGTAATTATAGCTACAAATTCTTCAGACAGTGCTCAAAGGAAAATGAATACGACTACCTTGCGTTGTCACTCAATGTGAAAATACATCGACATTTATATAATTAAATACAAAATCAATTTCCTGAGCCACAATCATGTTGTGCATGACAGTAATTAATTCACACAGTAGTTATCTTTAAGTGTTCCTCCTTGGTTTTTATTCCATATCTTAAATATTTGATTGCGCTTCAGTTCTTAATCAATGCTACCGGCAGTCACAGTTTTTGCCGACACGTGTTTTGTCTATTGGTAATAACTACAGACTTAGTCAGGGCTACAACAAACAAATGTATATCCTGATTACATTATATTACATCTACTATAAACCACCTAGATTGTGGGTGAGACTACCAAACACTCAGTGCACTGTTTAAACCATGCAAGGCAAAACCATCTTAGTGCACTGTGCAGTGTAGCAGGCTATTAAGAAAAGACAGAGTAATTGTATTCAAGAAAAATATAAAGGAAAAGAAAACAAAGGAAAAACGCAGGAAAGATAAAGACACATGAAATGTTAAAGTGAGCGTTAAAGCAGAAAAAAGAGGGAGAAGAGACCTTTGTAAAAGCCCCTAATGAAATCACCCATGCTGACTTCAAGGTACACAGGAAAAATAAATCAATGCAACTCGTGCACATCTCCATTGTGCATATCACACCGTTGTTAGACTCACCATGGACTAAGAATCTACAAGTGGTATAATCAGTATCCACTATGAACAACCGTCTTAGTGCATCTAAATAACAAGAATATCCATGTATAGAAGGACTCCAATCTAAATATAATTGTTCCAAAACCCATCACCTAAATCATTGCAAACATGAATAACAGGCACTCACCAGTTATGGCACTTCCTGCATGAGGTAAGTGAGAGTTCAACTTGGATCAATCTTCACAACAGCAATAAATATTCTAAAACTACATGTAGGACAACATCACCATGGTATATCACCCCCGATCTATTCATAAGCCAATGTGATCTCCTCCTACTAACCGGTAAAACATCAAGGGAGTATATATCCCATATACTGGCAATAATAATATTAATTCCATCTTTCCCAGTGAGTCTCCAAATAACCTATTTACATGGCAAAAGTATATGCGCAACACACTATCAAAAGTAGAAATCATCAGTTAAATTAAAAAGCGTTAAACTACTAACGGATTGAGTAGGTAGATAATTGCCATGCATGTTACACTTAGGATTACTCGCCCCTATACATATGTCACAAATACCTTTTACAAACAAATATTTGCACATTTACTTTTATCCCAAGTAAAATAAAAAAAAAGAAAAATCAAAGTAACAATATGAGACCTTGATATAACTCTTTACTTCAATTTCGAACAGCGCGACGGAGAGTACTTCTGATCCTATTTTGCCGTCTAGCATCAGCGCCATCTTAAAGTTGCTATTTATACAATTTCCATATGAACAACATAGAAGACGTCCTTCTTTCAGCCAAAATAACCATTGTTGCAGGGATTCTGCTTATGCACAGAACTATGCACAGAAAACCAGGACCTCAGTGAATTGTGGTGTACCAAAAACTCACCTCAGAACCCAGAACCCCTTATCCGACCAGCATCAGTGTCCCATTCGTTATCCAAGTTTTATCTCGGCGGTCCCAATGTATAGACAACCCAGAACAAGCGACTTAGTGTATTCTCAGGAATGGTGGGAATCAGAAATACCTGTTCGTAATTATTCTCATATCAGACCACAACAGAATAAACAGAGACACAGTAACGTTTAAAGAGTTTATTTTATAAACCTCGTGTCCTAAGATGCAGTACTTTGGCTAACATAAGCAGACAAATGATTAAAATCAAACCCATCAGCATAGTTACAATACCATAGAAAATGAAAGGAGAAATCATAATAAAATGACAGTGGATAACAGCCACCTTCCTTTCGCTAGTAAACTAATATTATTATTATTAGACTAATAGAGGGTCTCTAGGCTTGAATGGGGAACCCCATACCGTAAAGATCAGCTTATTGGAATCACATCACAGGATCAGCTAGACTCTGCTCCTGGGAAAGCTCT
The DNA here is from genome assembly GCF_964204655.1 of Triturus cristatus. NCBI lineage: Eukaryota > Metazoa > Chordata > Amphibia > Caudata > Salamandridae > Triturus > Triturus cristatus. The sequence continues at coordinate 655,327,785 of NC_140587.1, read as the reverse complement.
TCTTCAGAATGTGTCTAAAACATGCAGCCTGCAATATTAAAAGCACTCGACTTTCAGGTATTTGCAGCTGCGTGCGTGTTATGGCTAAATAGTGGGCAGATCAACTTGAACCCAACAACATGCACCGTCTAGCGACCCAGACTGTTTCTTTACACAATGTTCAGACCAAGGTCGCAGCTCACTGTTAGGGATGTGAACAACAGACAGTTCTCATGTGAAGCAAAGGCGAGCAAGCATTTCTTAATTAATAACATGTAACTACAGTGTCGTGTGCAAAAGCAGCCAGATGGCTTTCTAACATCTAACGAGGTTGTGCTAACTTAGCATTGTACGTATATACACCGTCTCCACCTACGCAGGCGCCATCTTAAGAGAGTGAACACTGCGATAGATTGTAAGCAGTCCGCATATTAATCAGAAATTCATATACACACTGAAAGGCAACAATATTAAATATTTGTTAACACTAATCCTCTTTATTTAGGTGATTCATGCCTCTAATTATTAATTACTAAACTTTTTATAGAGAAATGGGATCTAGGTAAAATACCCCAACAAGGGGAAAAGCGAATATCTTATGAAAGCAAACTGCTCCGTATTTCAGAAAATATAGTAACACACCACACAACCTACTTGTTCTAATACCCAAAATGCTAAAAATAATATTTAGGGCTAGCAAAGAGAGATCACTACCGGTTCCTCCAAAGAATCAAACCCCTGTCTATCGGGCAGCACACCCTGCGTTCAGTCCGTTGAGCTAAACTAACCATGCTGTGCATGGTTGTTTCTAAGGTCTATAACCTGATATTCATAAAAACATTCTGCCCATATCTAATATCCATGCAACAATCCATTTAGATTAGTCAAATTTAACCTAATAAAATTTAAAATTGTATGGCGCCAATCAAGTCAAAGTGCAAGGGGATGACAAGTCATTATATAATCTTATAGCATCACTTATTAAAGGAACGCTCACTCACCGCAAAACTCCTTGTAGACCTGTGACAGCTGTAACAGATCTATTAGCGGACCATTCTGCACAAATTTAGGGAAAGTCAGCTATCATAGTAGAAAAACATATGGAAGGAGCTAATCAGGACAGCGCTGTTTGGTGTGGAGCATCTGTCAAACTATAGGAATCTGAAAGGCTCAGATACAATGATCCAGCCTGTAGGGAGGGGGATAGATGAGGGGTAGAGGAGGGGCCAGGTTTCAGGTGGGGGTTAGTAGAGGAGGTGGGGGGATGGTGCCCTCCCAACCTCGTAGGTCAGTGTTGAGTGTAAGTGGAGCAGTGGTCGAAGTAGAGGGAAAAAAGTAGGTGAACTGTGGACGGAGAATAAACTGAGGATTGAGTCAGGTGTGACCAGAAAGAGCAAAACATCCCAATTTTTTGTATTTGTTTGGCATTTCATTGCCCAGTTACAGCTTATTATGTTATTTAATTCAACCAATGGATACACGTGTTTATTTAAGGTTTAATATTAGTTATTGACATTAAAATACATTCACAAAGTGGAATATGTTTCCAGTCGCAGAACTGTTCCAAATACGCTTAAAATTAGAATCAAAAGCCATTTGTCTCCATGGCATGCAGTTTGTCATCAGCACTTCTCATCGGTTTTTCCACAAGAACAGTTCAAACATGAATGGGAAAATAGCCTACTTTGCAAATGTTTTCCACAGAATTATGGCTCTGCCATATTTGACACAATACATCATCTGCTGCTTAATCTGACAATTTTAACAAAACATTGTTTATAGCTCAACTTAGCCCTCTGTCAGATGACATCTCTGCTTAAAACAGGTGGAAAATATATTGCCAAACTACTGCTTGCTCTGTTAAATTCCCCTTAACAACTGGATGCCAAGATATCCATTCCCTTAACAACTGGACGCCAAGATATCCGGTCATAAGAACTGGACACACTAATTTAGCATTGACACTACTTCAATAATAGTAATAATAATAAACTACATGGTACAACTGAAATGCATTAAAAACTAGGAAATCAGATATCAGTCAAGGTTTCTTAAATTTCAAATATGAAATCATATGGCAGCTATGTGTAGATGTGGGTATATTTCATTTAAAATAACAACCTTCAGCACTGCCTTGCCAACTTGAGACCTACTGGGTTTGTCCTTGCTCATTTACACTTGTAAACCATTTTCAAACATCCAAAATGGTGTTCTCATTTTCTTTCCCAATTTTGTGTTTATCAATAATGTGTACTTTTGGTAATTCTTTTTTCCCCAGTTTCTAACCTGCTGCAAAGCCTAACACCTCTTCACTTCCATACACATAGTTATACAATAATTGAATTAAAGACTTCCAAACCACACCCTGTCTGTGGTTCTGCTAATTCACAAAGCATATATGCATGGCTGAGTATGCGGTCGTAAAATTACAGTTCACTTGAATAAAAGATGTAAAATATGACCTATAAACACAGAATCATTTCCATTGCCTTTGAATAGGATGCATGTGCAAAGGGTTATAATTAAACATTGCAGCTTTTTGTGCCATGCAATTATTATACAGTTAATTAAAAAGCTGCAAATGGATAAACATGGCAGACATACAGAGAGAGGGGGTGGTGGGACATTGTGAGACAGGTGGGGAGAAAGAGGAAGAGAGATGATGAGTCTTGAGCCAGAGAAGGGGCAGGGTGAAAGAGTTACACATGGGGAAAGTAAGAAAGAGACAGATGAATCCTTGCATCCTTGCATTGTTCCGGTGCTTACCTCTGGGTGTGAAGATCAACCTGTGGCAGGGCGATAGAAATCAAGCTGGTCGTGGGGATAGAGGCAGATGTGGTAATGGAGCTGCTGCTGCCAAATCCAAACAGCGAAGAAAGGGATGTGGGCAAAGTTTAAGTGCAAGCTGCGTCCCTGGATGAGGCTGCTGGGTTCCAAGAAGAGGCTTCTGCGTCCCCGCAGAGAGGAGAGTATGTCCTCAGGCAGTGAAGAGGCTCCGGTGGAGAGGAGAGGCCATCCTGAGGCAGTGAAGAGGCTCCCAGGCGAGAAGAGGCTGCCGCGTCCCGGCGGAGCGGATGTCCTCGGGTAGTAAAGAGACTCCGGCGGAGAGGTCATCCTGAGGCAGTGAAGAGGCTCCGGGGCGAGATGAGGCTGCGGGCAGAGAGAGGACGTCATCGGCACCACGGACACAGGAAGCTTCCTAAAAGGCCTTTTAAAAGTCTGCTGTGAAAGCTCTTACAGCTAACTTTTTTAAAGAGCCTGTGCTTCCCGCCGATGCCATGCGTGACGTCACAGAGGCAGGCAAAATCAGAGGCCAACAGTAAACAGAGAAGATGGCCGCAGGAGCATATGTAGGGAATACGTATTCGCTACGTATGATCCTGCGGCCATCTTCTGTGTTTACTCATAGGAAATGCAAGGCAAGGTCCGTGGCCCGCCAATGAAGGCCTGACGGGCCGCTGGCAGCACTGAGTACCCGTGTTCTAGCCCATCAATCGCTGAAACTGCAGTACTGGGTCTGTTGTAACTACAGCTACATCATCTGCATAAGCAAAAAACTTATATTCAATTTGTTTGTGAACTTCAGATTTAATAACGATGTTTCTCTTGAGCATGGCTAAAAATGGATCTAGGAGTCTTATAAAGGGATCGAACTGTCATAACAAAACTTTTCTCAAACCCTTTCCATTCCAACTCAGCCTATAGAAAATCCCATGGCACCCGGTCAAATGCCTTCTTGGCGTCTAATACAATCAATCCTAGAAATGTTTTTTGTACTCGGCTAGATCAAATAATGTTATCATTCTCCTAATATGATCTATTGTTCCTTGGCCATGGATTGAACCCATGCTTTTGATGTGAGACTAGGGGAGAAATTACTTTCCGCAGTCTATTTGTTATGTTAACACTTTTTCACATAAATTTACCCATCGCAGTTAAGCAGCGAAATAGGTCTATAGGACCCTGGTAAAAAAAGACTTGTGTTTTTTTTTTTTTTAAAGACAATGGGCCATATGTAGGAAACACTTTTGCGATCGCAAACACGGCGAATCGCAAGAATCTGGGTGTTTGCGAACGCAAAACTGACTTCCCCTATGCATGAGAGGTGTCCGTAGCATAAAGTAGCGAATCGCTAATTTAGTGATTAGCAATTTAGCGTAAAGCTGATTCTGCGAATATTTTAGCGTAATCGCAGTCTGCGTCACAGTATTTGCGGAAATCGCAATTATCGACATCGCAAATTGCGAATTCGCTAAATCAGATTTTAAAAAAATTTGCAAATAGCGATCCATCAATAATCGCAGTTTAGCACTTCTCAATTACCACCAACTCTGAGCAGGTGGTAACCAAGTGCAACCTATTTAAACAGGCCCACAATGCCACAGGGACTTCCCACCATGGCTGGGCTGTACGTGATAGCCAGGAGGCTGCGAATCAGGGATGCCATGCAGAGGAGGAGACGCCAGGAAAGGATCTACGGAGCACGCATCACCCTCTTCCAACTGACCGATAAGGAGATCCATGTGAGCTACAGGCTGCACCCACACAGCATCCTGGATTTAATAGAGGAGCTGACACCCATACTTCAACACCCCACACGCAGGGCACACTCCATTCCCACCCATGTTCAGGTGCTGTGCTCACTGCACCTCCTGGCATCAGGGAGTTTTCAGGGGGTCATTGCCACAGCAGGAGGTGTCTCGCAAAGTGCACTGTCGCGCATCCTCCACGCTTTCCTGGATGCAATGGTACAGAGGCTGCATCACCACATACAATTTCCAAGCACACCACAGGCACTAGATCAGACCAAGCGGGATTTCTACCAAATTGCCCAATTCCCCCATGTCATTGGCTGCGTAGATGGGACCCATGTCACAATCTCTCCCCCATCACATAATGAGTATGTATTTCGCAACAGAAAGTCATATCATTCCCTGAACATCCAGGTAGTGTGCAATGCCCAACATATAATCACTGATATTGTGGCCAAATACCCTGGAAGCACACACGACTCATTTATGTTTAGCCACTGTGCATTACATCGAAGACTCACAAATGGTGATTTTGGAGAGGGATACCTGCTAGGTAAATGCATGCCAAACACACACAGAGGCAGTAGAGTGATGCAGTGGCAGGACACTATTGAACCTGAATTTGCTTATGCCCCGCAGGTGACAGTGCGTATGCTGTACGAGACTACATCCTCACACCGTACCTGAATCCAGCAACTGCAGGTGAGAGGAGGTACAACAGCGCACACAGAGCCACACGCTGTGCCATTGAGAGGACCTTTGGAATCCTAAAGAGCCGTTTTTGATGCCTCCATGAGAGTGGAGGAGCGCTACAGTACAGCCCTGACACATGTTGCAAAATTGTGGTTGCCTGTGCAATGCTACACAACATCGCTACCAAAAAAGGAACCCCAGTGGACCTGACAGACTCTGAATCCTCAGATGAGGATGGACCAGCACCACATCGCGGTCCGGCAGGTGGCGATGGTGCTGCTGCCGGACGCATGAGACGAGATGAGATCACACAAAACTACTTCTAAGTGAGTAATGAGGACACGATGCGACTGATTGGTTTCTTACAGGGATGTTTATTTCCTTATCTTCAGGAATGAAGGTATCTTACATTGTGACTTTATAGTCCCTGCATGCACATGTTTGTGTCACAGTGCAATAACTACCATCAGCCACTGAGTCATCATGGACTGTGTTGCGTCACACATGTCCATTAGTCCCTTGTGTCCTTTCACATCCTCCGTGCACGGCCTGTTGAGCCTCGCTGTGCCTGCGCAGTGCCCTCCCTGGAGTCATCATCCACTCTGCCCTGGCGTGCACTCCGGCATCTGTCCTGTGGAATTGGGGGAGTGATGCTGCTCCTACTTGATTGTTCATCAGTGTCCATGGCACCAAGTGTGCCAATGCCACCTGTGGCAGTTGCACGCATCTGGTCCACCGCATGTGTAACTTGCACCAGGACACTGCCAATGTCCTGGCAACAGTGGGCCATCTCGCGCTGCATGCTGACACATCTTCAGGCCAGCAGGGATGTGGCGGTTAACTGGCGGTTCACTGCCCTGGTGTATAGGTCTAGCCGTGTGTGGAGGCGATGTCTCTCCCGGCACCGGGCTGCCCTGTCCCTCGCAATCTCCCTGCACAGGCCCTCCAATGCACCAGTCATGGCCATTACACCTGCGCGCAACTCGGTCATGTTGTGGTTATGTGCAGCCAGTTGCCGTTGGATTGACCGTATCCCCTTTACTTGCAGGCGCTGTTGCTTGAGCATGCTGCCCTCGAGGCCCGAGAACACCGTGTCCTCTTCACCAGGAGCAGTGCTGGTGGACGGGCGTGCCCTGCGTCTCATCCGTCTCCCTACTCTGGAGTGTTCAGGGGACTGTGGTTGGTGCTGTTCTGCACGCTACCTGTGCACTGGCTGTTGCTCCTCTGCTGTGTCTGGTGCCTGTGCCTCCAACAGTGGTAGTGGTGGTACAATATTGCGGCGCCTGCATGGTGCTGTGCCTGCAGTTCTGGCTTCGCCCTGCTACTCCTGGCCTGCCTCGTCCTCCATCTCAGCTGTTGCCTCGCATTCAGCCTCACTATCCTGTGTTGGTTGTGGTGCTGTGTATTGAATGGCAAAAATTAGTTCTGTGTCCTGTGTGGCATTTGTAATGCATTAGTTTTACACAATAAATTCACATGGGTACTATCTGCATGATGGAGTCCTCCCTATTCCACCTGGCTGAGTCTCACTGGCAAAGTTATCTGTGCGTGTGACTACGTCTCCCATAATGCATTTTTGGGTGTGCTGTGTGACATGTACTGGAGTTGCAGTCAGGTTGCCTTTTGGGGGTTGTGGGTGGGTTGAGGATGTATCAGGGGGTTTTAGCATGCATCTTACCTTGTCTGGTGTCTGTGTGTTTGGAGCTGTCCAGGTCAGCCACTCCACTCACACTCTCAGGCTGCAGTGTGCCCTCCACCAGCTCCTCCAGGGGCGTTGGTTCTGTTGCAGTGGAAGGCCCCCCACCGTTTTTTTTGGCTTCTGCAAGTCTTGTGGCCACCCTCTCCTTTGACCTCTGCCGCATGTCATACCACCTTTTTCGTAGGTCCACGACACTGCGGTGTGTGACACCAATGGCATTAACTTTCTCTTGGATGTCACTCCATATCTTGCGCTTTCTGGCCTCTGGAACTCGGAGGGAACTTTTCCCAAAAAGGAGATCATGGCTGGTGACAACCTCCTGTGTGAGGACCTCCAGCTCCCTGTCACTGAATTTGTTTCCTCTTCCTTGCTGGTTCATCATGCTGCTTCTCAGGCCCCTGGGACTCCATTTGGCTTGTTTCCAAAAGCTGAGCAAAACTGTTCTCCTCTCCACACAGGCTCTCACACAGCCTCTCACACAGCTACTGGCTCAATCACAGCTGCTGGCAATCTGGTGCAGCATGGGCAGTCACACTTCCTGGGTGTGATGTCATCATTCTGCACCTGAATTGCAGATTCCCGTTTTTGCGATTCCTTATTTGCGATTTTGCAATTAAGGAATCGCTATTTGGGTAATCGCAATATTATTCTGCGAATTTTTGGGCATCGCTAAATAGCGAAAAATACCTACGTCAGAATTTGCGATTCCGAAATTGCGATTCGCGAAAAAACGCAATATGAGAATCGCTAATTCGGTTCTACCTACATATGGCCCAATATTCGCTGCTTCCCAGGATGGGGGAATCTGTCCCCACTGCACCTGTTGAAATGTAAGGAACATTTCTTGGGATAGCTCAGAGAAAAAAATCTTTAAAAACTTCACTGGCAGTGTATCTGGTCCAGCAGCCCTTCCTACAGCCAATGAAGTTAGTTTCTCTAATCTATTCTATCCTGATCAGATAGTCAATAATAAGTTGATCCACTATGCTTATACACGCTAATCCTTGAAGGAAACCCTCCTAGCCATCATTGGGAAGTTCAACCTCCCCCACATACAAATCTTTGTAAAATTCTTCAAAACCTCTAAGGATCGTAGTTGGGGTGTCGACTACTTTCCCCTTTGAATCTTCAATAGCAATTATCCCTCTTTTGGCCTCTTTTTGCTAAATCCGTTTGGCTAAGATTTTCCACGAGGACTCGCCATATTCATAGTATTCCAATTTATATGAGTGGTACTTCATAGTTACCTCTTTAGTGAAATATTGATTTCTTTTAGTTTTCAGAATAATTATCCTATTTAGAGCCCCATGAGTCTACTGGCCTTCAGTCAGTCCCCGAGCTAACTCCTCTCCAATGCCCTAAGCTCCCTATATAGACTCCAAACCTCTGCCAGTTTCAATTTCTGCGAATGTAGACCAAAGCTCAGGGTTTCCCCCCCTCACTCCTGCTTTTAAAGTGTACCAAACCATAGCGGAGGTCTGTTTATTGTTAAGAATTGAGTTAGCTCAAGTTTCATTTGATCCACGACTAATGGCTCTAAAAGGAGCTCTCTGTTGAATGTATACGTCCCATGAGGCCTAAGAAACCCCACTATAGAGATTGCAAGCACCAATAGATTGTGATCTGAAAATATTTGCAGGAAGCATATCTATTTTATCTCCTTGTACATGAGTAGAGGTGATAAAGAAATAATCTAATCTGACTTGTTTACTATGTGGATGCGAATAAAATGTGAAACCATGGTCTGGTGCTTTATATTTATCCCATAGATCTATTAAAGCATGATCTAAGTTCATAAGGCTTTAAAACCATTGGTTTCCTTCCTGAATATCTCTGCTCCCCGGTTAATTCATTATTAATACCCAAATGAACATTTAAATCCCCGCAAAATATCAAAGATGTAGGCCATGAGGCAAGCTCAAGATTCATCAAATCAATGATACTCGTTTAATCGATATTTGCGCCATACACTGTACATAATGTAAAGCGGGCAGAGTCCACACAACATTCCATAACTACCCATCGACCCACTTTATCCACTAAAATGCGCCCAGAAGTACCGATAGACTCCTTAGCAAATACAGCAACCCCTTGAGATGTTACACTCTGTGTGCAAGCTAAGAATGTCAGCCCTAATTGATTAAGAAGTTTCCATCTTCCCCAAGATACATTAGTTTCCTGTATGCACACTGCATCCACTTGCATTGATCTCAGACCCAATTCCACTCTGCTTCTTTTATTTTTGTCATTTAAACCACATATATTTATTGAACAGATTTGTAGATTGTCTTCTCATTTTTATTGTATTGTTGGGTTCATCCCAGGTAAGCTTATATCTTTATATCTTAACATTTGATTCACGCTTGCAGATCCTACTTTATTAACCCATTTTAAAATAATTTTATAATAAAGAACACAAAAACAAAAACCTCATATACCATATAGTCCCATCCCATTACCCTTTGCTTATCAGTTTGTCTTTGAATTATGGAACCAAAATATCACTTGTTGCCTTGCTTGCCTCTTTTACAGTTATGGCTTGTTACCTTTTCACCCACCTCACATGCCTCCTTCCCCCCTCTTCTCCCTCCCTGCCCATCCCTCCACCACCTTCTCATCGCAGACCCCCTCACCCCGCCAACCCAAAAAGGCAATAGTACCAAGGTGGTTCTTTGTGATGGATCATGATCCTTCAAACCAGACCCCCTTCCAACTTATTTCTATTATCATTCCTAGATTAGAAACAATTACTTATTTTTTTCTTTCCTTTCCCAGTGAACCAAAGAGGGGGAAAAAAGAACAACCCAACCCCCTCCCCCTTAGTTAATGTATTTCTGGTCCCCCCATCTCCTTTGCCTGTATTTCAGAAAGAAAGAAATGAGCTCTATCTTTAATAATCACTTTTAGTTTTAAAAAATTTAGTAGTAAAGCCCCTTTATTTTGAAATAGAGGTATCAGTTGCCACAATTGCCATTTTATTTCCACTGTGATATGACAATCTGGTCTAAAAAAAACTCATATTTTATTTCCCAGACCATTTCCGATCCAGGTGTGCCAAAACATAAATTGCTTCTGGGAGAAGATTATTCGGGTTGATAAAAATTACTCAGGGTTTTGCACTTTCCTGATCAGACTGCATACTCTGTTTAAGCAGAATTCGATGCCCTCTTTGCACATCCGCATTCTAATCCCACTGCGACAGTTCTAGAAATGCTTCCTTAAAATGTTCCACAATAAATTTACAAGCACCCCCCACTCTCCCTTCAACCCTTCTGGGATTCCTAATGCTCTTAAATTGTCCCGCCGTAATCTATTTTCCAGATCGGCCAGCTTCCATTGGATGTCATTTCATCCTCCAGTGTAGAAATTCTGTTTGTCTGCTTCAACCATCCTCTCTGTGAGCTCACAGAATGATTCAGCCACCCGCCAAATGGCAGTCTGCATTTTATGAAAAGCAGTTTGTGTCTTCTGACTCTCTGTTCTAGTTTCGTCTCGATGTTCCATAATGCTTTGATATATGGTTATTTTGAGAGGGGCAAGATGGGGGCTGTGTAGAACGTCCCAGTATGGTGGATTTTTCCTCTCGTAAGCAATGATGTCTTTGAAGCAAGTCCCTGGATGTGAAGCTTGAGCTGCACCACCTGAGCAGGTGAGGGTTAGAGCTCTGGGCTTTGGTAATTGCGACAAGTGCAGCCTAGTGACAACTATTTGAAAGGAGTTATAGACAAAAACAGAAACCAGTTAGACAATACTGCATTACAGTATCTGGGACATATAATTGAGATACTTGTTGTAATATTACAAGAAGAGCTGTATGCGGTGAGAACATTTAAGTAGTAATATCATGACACTCACTAATACGTTCGTATGGAATTGTGAATCAATATAGTTGGAAAAAATGGTGTACACAACGAGTCTTTTTAAACGCACTATATATTTTTTTGCAGCCTTGAAAGTCATCATAAAATAGTTTTATTTCAAATCAGCTGGTTCAAGAAAAACAAACCCATTGAAAAATGGGAAACACGTTTACTATTACGAAGAACTTATGACAGGTATTTGAGAATACTACAAATTAAAAGAGCTTAGTTTTCAATAACAGTGTTAGCCATTAATATATATTTATTTAAATCTTACAGAAAATGTATTTAATTTCTGTGGATCGATATTACGTTATCCACAGATCAAAGATCTTTTTGACTGACACATAAATGGATAAAGATTAATAGTGAGTATTTTATACATTCTGTTCTATTAAATAATAGGAACTCATATAAACAGCAAAATTATTTGAACATTTTCCTACTTAAATCTCCCTACAGTATTGGATGTAAATAAGAGATTCCAAAACGCAACTAAAAGAACAGTTATATCAGCATATCCTCTCTTGTTATATTAAGTAAGCAGTGTATATTGAACCTTCATCCTTTACTCGAAAATTGCACTGGGAGTCTGCAGTTCGCACTAATTCTTACTTTCAGTCTATATCACTCTACTTAGGTTCTTGGGAGTCTTTGAACACTTTTCATTCTTATTTTTATTCACTTAATTTGTGGATCAACCATCAAACTCTTACTTTGTCCCTTCTATTCTTAAATTAGTCACCTTTATTATTACTTCTTATTGTCATTGTCACATGGTAAAGGTGATGGTCAATCAAATTTATGTAACATCAAAAAAACTGGAGTGTAACTAATGAAATTACATTTTTAGGTCATCGTGTGGCTTTTTCCTGATGAAGACTCAGTTTACGTCGAAACGCGTGTCGAAGATATTTAAAAAAAAAAAAAAAACATTTTCCTTTCTGCCACAGTTTAGATGTTGTATTAGTAACAGGTTTTAGTCTGTTGATGTATAATTGTTATAATTCACTGAATTAAGGTATAAATATGAGAACATGACATGTAACAGAGTATTCTTGTGTAATGTTTTTTTTTTTTAACATTTTTTATTAAAATTGCAGTTTTTAACTTTTTTCAAATACTGTCTTATTGGGTTTTGTTATATATTGGTTGTTACACTCAGTTTTGCATTTTCTGCATTAGAAAAGCATATAGATCAATAGATCTGTGACAAACATAATAAATTGCCTAGGGATATACAATACACTTGACTAGTGCCCTGTCCTAGAAATTGCCGTATTAATTCGCCAGGGGGTCCTTGTTGTTTCTCACTATACACGCTCCTTCAGACCAGTCCCAGTATGGTGGAATTTTCCTCTCGTAAGCAATGCTGTCCTTGAAGCAAGTCCCTGGATGTGAAGCTTGAGCTGCACCACCTGAGCAGGTGAGGGTTAGAGCTCTGGCTTTGGTAATTGCGACAAGTGCAGCAGCTCTAGTCAACAGCTGTGAAGGGTGTGCCTCGGACCTCCGTGGAAGTGGTCCAGCTAGAGCCGGGTGCGGCTTTCGGCTGTACTGGTGTGTATCTCTTGTCTGCGACTATCGTGCCTTCATTCTTGCTTCATTGGAGTGCCGCCCGGCCTATTTCTCACAACCGATATCTGCCACACTACACTCTAGGGCTGTACGAGCCCCTCAGGCTGGGCTGGATAGGGTTATAGTGCACATTGAGTCGAAGAGTGCTTACTTATAGCACTGTTTGTCAACTAGAATAGAGGATACAGGAAGGTTCGATACTTCTGGGGCTTGCTGCGGGCTTCCTTCTGCTGAGGATACCGTGCTGGGTAGTGTTAAGCGCTGGACACCGCTTGAACCGCTGACATTTTAACATGCCTCCAAAGACTCCGAAAAGCTTCAAATCTCTAGGTGGCACTACAACTCAGATGGTTTCGATGGCAGAAACAGGACTTTGACGCTCAATCCTTATGCATGCAAAATAGGCCGATGATAGCCTAGATACTTCTCTGACCCCCGGCGGGGGTAAAGAATTTGTTGACCGCAGCAATGTTTGTACCTAAGGCTTTGGTAAAACCCTTTCCAAACTGGAGAAAACCAGGCCCAGAATATCGATGCGATTTCAAGAGCGGGGCGCTGAACTACATGTGAATATTTATCAAGTCAATGAGAATGTTTTGAAAGGAAGAAAAGAAGACCTGGTTATCACTGAAAATGTAGCCCCTCGGCACAAACTCGCCTGGTTGACGGAGATGGTGCAGGAGAAGTGGTGCATTGTGTATTGGCGAGTAAGCAGGGGACGTTACTATGCAAGTAGAGCCTCAAGGGGAAAGGGTGGCTCTGAATATCAATGAGAGAGATGCTGGGAGCTCAAAACCGGGTATTATAGATCTATGTCTCAAAGCAAGAGCAGATACGGACTCGGGAGATAATTTTCTTTCTCTATCGGACCACTTGGAATGGTCAAATGAGTAAGACCTTTATGGAATGGGACATGGTTCTAGGCGGAACCCATTGGAGTGGGTGGACTGATTCAGGCAGCCCATTGGGGAAACAAACCTCTAAGGAGCTATCTATACAGAGGATATAGGTACAGGTACTGTCAGGGGAAAAAAAGAAGAAATAATTCAGCCAGAAGGACTTATTCAAGGGCAGGAAGGATTGCTTTGGGATTACTCCTCCACTCCCACTTTTGAAAGGACTGCCCTGGGAGGGCCCAAGATGAGTAACACAGAGCATGCCACCCAAGATGAGATCTTTTATGAACATATAAACATGTATTGCTAAAAACACAAGGCACAAAATAACCACAAACATGAACCTTTTGTCAGAATAACAAAAGCATAATTGGCAGATGTACATTACCTGCATGAATGCAGCAGTAACAAATAACCACTAAACTAAATGTTTTATAATGTTACACTTACTAATGTACAGTTATGCAGAATGTTTCCTGCAGCACTGAAGCTCCCAATTTGAGCAATTACTGCCACTTTAAGAGAGAGATAGTGTCACTTGCTATTTGTTGTCCAAACTAAGCATACAATTTTTTGTTTGGTCAATGAAAGGCTTTTCTCCAAGGCCCTTTATACATTGCTCAAACTTTCAACTCTCTTATGCCAACTCTAAACGATGTATCTGATTTGCAGGAATCTATCAACAAGGCATATAAACAGACATGGATGAACAGAACTATAAAATAGATTCCAACGGAGTGTGGAGAGACAGCACCAAGAGAGTGTTTGGGCCAAAATTCACCCTCCCTAATCTTGATTGATTCTACAAGTTTCACCCACGTGAGCAGAGATGGCATGATTTATGCTGCAAACACCCTTTGGTTGATCCATTTATCCCTACTATTGCCCTTTAGTATGGGCATCTTCCAATTGTGAAGAGAATTCAAATCCTCCTCCATGAGGCCCCTTCATTCACATTCAGAGGGACTTTTACAGAAATGTCCAAATGTAGCTATGCATACTTCTTTCTTTTAGTTTGCCTTTTCTGGCTTGATCAATGCATACACCTGTGCTCATGCTAACACAATTACAATTATCAAAAGGATAATCTGAGATTTTATTCCAAGATTTGGTGTGCTCCTTTGGATATTGAGTGATGAGAGTACCCACTTTGTGTCACCGTATTTCAAGAACTATGCAAAACTTTAGGAATTAAACACTTCCTCTATGCATATCACAAAAGTGTTATGGACAGGCAGAGCTTTCACCTTTCCTCAAAGGTTGAAGCTTCAACTTCCCCCTGAAAATAACAAACAAATAGCTAAGGTTTGTGCTGAGCCAGATCTCAAGTGGCCTGGCACCCTTCCCTTGGCAGCCTGATCAATCAGAGCGATCCTTGGCTAAAAGAGTAAACCAAGCGCCTATGAAGTATTGGAGAGCCAATGCAGCTTCCTTCAAAGCCTCCAGTTTCTCCAACTTTGCTTTCTTGAAACTTAAATGATGATGATCCCCCCTCCAACAACATACTGTCTCTGCAGCGTGCATTCGTGGGTACATACTGCCTTACCTGCCCTTCTCAATGAAACTTACCACGATCTGCAACAAGGAGAGTGGGTTAACCTGTGGGTCCCTGAGCAGGTGTCTTCCCTGTAGCCCATTGGCATGGTCTATTTCAATTTTTACAAACACAGCTGTGAAGTGCTGTGGAGTACCACCGTGGGTGCATGCCAACCTTCGCAAGAGGAACACTGAACCTTGAAGCTCCAACAAAAGCTGCCTCAATGCTTGTGACCAGGTTGCTCCTACACATCTTGTTCCTGCTTCAACACAGTGCTGTCTTTCATCAGCATAAGGAGGAGTTCCCACCGCCACCATCTACCTTTTTTGCAAGATTCAGCCCCTCCCCATGCCCACAAGTACATCCTCTTGCCAAAGTACCTAAAAGTCTCTCAGCTACTTCATTCCAGGATAAGTGTGATTGATTTTCTTTGTTGTGAGTCCTGTTGTCTGGCTTGCGGTGTGGTTCTGCTTGCTGTGTGGTTCTGCTTAGAGGGGCAGGGTGGCGGGTGTGTAGCGATCAATGATACCCTCCTTTGAGATTGACAATCTGGGCATGCCCATGGTCCCAGTTTCTTTTGATAAAGCAATGTCTTTATTTGTACTTGCATGAACTATATTCAAGTCGGTTTATGGTTAATTTGAATGTATTAATCATGATGTCTTACAAAGTAAACAGGACAAGGACCATGATTGCTTTGAGTTTTTTTTTTATTACAATTTTTTATTAAATCATTATCAATTGGTCATGGCAAATAAGACAGCAAAGTAAGCCATTCACATTCTGAGACACCTCAACAAAAGAAGCTAAACACCAGTCCCTCGGGCCACACTACCCTAGCCTAAGGAAAAAGAGGAAGAAAAAGAGAAAAAAGAAGCAAAGCAGTTGGTTTACAGAAGCAGTAATGGAAAAAAGGAGAAAGAAAATCATACGGGAGAAAAAGTCAAATAAGCATTAAGCAGGGAGAGCCGGATAATATGCAAAGATCAGTTACCAGAAGTGTTCACCCTATCCAGCTAGTAATTGGCCCCCACATTTTCCTCCCCATTTCTCATCTCCTACACCCTTTCAGCCTATATACAGCCGATTCCATGTTATATGTAACTAACAGCCTAGCCCGCCAATTTATGAATGTAGGAGGATCAGGGCTAATCCACTGTGAGGTGATACATGTTCTTGCAATGACCATTGCAATGAATACCAATCCGATCTCAGAGCTAGTCCGGGTCTTACTGCCTTGACTCCCTTCTTTCCCCAAAATGATTAAATCAGATGTTATTGATATTGGCGTGGCGAGGATCTGTTTCAGGAAAAATTCAATGTCTTGTAGGTATTTGGCAAGATTGTGACAAGAAAAAAACATGTGGATCGTATTGGCAGCCCATGCCCCACACCTACTGCATGAATTACCCCGTGGGCCAACCCATTTAGAAACCTTCCCTGGGGTATAGTATAAATCAAAAGCCGACATAAAGTGTTGAGTCCTCAGGCTGCGAGTTATTAGAATCTGGTTGGCTAATTCCAAAGACCCCTCTAAGTCAATATCATCCTTACCAAACTTCCTCGCCCATCTGTCATTCTGGATACTCAAATCATCAGGCAGACCAGCCAGCAACGTTTGGTATATTTTCCCAATCCGGGATATATTCCCTATTATGTCGACCAAGGGTATTTTTCCCAAATTTACGCCTGCTTGTAACAAAGTTTTACCCAAGAAACTCCTAATCTGCAAAAACGTAGTGTCTCGTAGAGATCCCAAACTTCTCTTGTAAGTTAGAAAATGAAGCAATTTGACCATTGCAACAGACATCCCCCAGAGCATTGATTCCTAAATCACCCCAGCTGGAAGTAATTTGATCTTGGAAAATTGGCGGTAGAAGCCCATACGCCGAAAAAAGGGTATA
Organism: Triturus cristatus; assembly: GCF_964204655.1. NCBI lineage: Eukaryota > Metazoa > Chordata > Amphibia > Caudata > Salamandridae > Triturus > Triturus cristatus. The sequence goes on along the minus strand of NC_140587.1, from coordinate 655,311,110 downwards.
AAAATGAATGTTCAAGATACCGAGCCTCCGTCGTATCTTTTTCCAGATAGAATAAGCTGATTGAATAATTTTAAATTTGGTCTTTTTATAATAGGTCGGCTCCAAAATTTTAACTGAGCATTGTCCAACATCCTCGCCAAGTGCTACTTCATAGATAGTTGGTCTAACAGCTTGGGAAACTTCTGCCTTGGCCCCGGCCAGCAATATCCCCATATGTTGTAGTAGTGCTGCCCAATGATATAGGAGAAGGCTGGGTAGTCCCCATCCCCCCCTGAGTCTTGGTAAGATCATCCATTTGAGTGCCCTTCTTGATCTGCGGTACCCCCACAAAAATCTAACACATGCCCTTTCTGCTCTGGTGATGCAAAATGCCAGAAAGGGAATGGTCCGAAACAAATATAAAAATTTAGGAAAGATCATCATTTTGATGACATTGCACCGTCCGTGCATTGATAGATGTAAATGGTCTAATATCTCAAGTGTCTTATTGATATTCCTTATTACTGGCAAGATATTTAGCTCCGGTATGTGCTCCACTGATGCCATAATCTTAACTCCCAGAGAAGTTGCTACAGAAACAGTTGAAATATCTTCAGGGAGCGAGGTATCCGAGTGTAAAATCTGGGTTTTGTCGATATTTAGTTTATATCCCGAGACGGAGACGAATTGCTCCGCTGATTGATTTACTGCCGGAAGAGCCAATCTTATGTCGGTCGTAAAAACAGCAATGTCATCCGCATATGCTAATGATTTATATGCAACACCGTTGACCATGACAGCTTTGATCTGCATATTTGCATCCAATTTGTTGAGAAAAGGATCAATATGTACTGAGAATAATAGCGGGGAGCAGGGGCAACCCTGCCGAGTTCCTCTGCTTATGGCAAATGTTTTAGATTCTTGTCCGGATAGACGGATACGGGCCTCAGGAAGTACGTAAAGTGCCTGTACTGCTTGAATAAAGTCCTTAGATAGACCCTTTGCATGCAACGCCGACCAGAGAAACCCCCAGGAGACCCTGTCGAATGCTTTCTCTACGTCCAACAGGATCATTCTAAGGGGTGTCTTCATGGCCTGAGCCCAATCGAACAAGCTTATGGCGCGCCTAACGTAGTCCGACGTATCTCGACCCGGGATAAACCCATGTTGGTGGATGGTAACCAAAGGGTAATAACCTTGCCCAACCTTAGGGTAATGATTTTAGAATTAATCTTGCTATCAGCACAGATCAAAGATATAGGTCTGTATGATGGACTGAGCTCAGGTTTATCTTTAAAAAAAAAAAAAAAACTACTATGGTGGTTTTCCGCCAAGAATCTGGAATCTGGCCCTTCTCGGCAAGTTGGAATAAAGATTCAAACTCGCTTCGACGAGCTGGACGAAATGTTCGGTAAAATTCTAAAGGTAACGCATCGGGACCAACAGCTTTGCCGGCCGCCAAAGAGGTTATAGCAAGCTCGACCTCTTTCCCCCGTAATCAAGGCAGACAGCATCACACTTTGTTCCGGGGTGACCTTCTGAGTTTCATACTCCCGAAAGAATTCCTCCACAGATGTCGCTGCTACATCCCTATCAGCGGTATAAAGATCCTGATCAAAATCCTGAAAGACCTTCAGAACCTTTAAGGGCGAGTCCTGAATCCGACCCGATTGATCCTTAATCCGGCAAATTCTATTAGAAACTCCCCTTTGTTGTATATGTTTAGCCAGCAATCTACCAGTGTTTTCCCCAAATTCGTATATGTCAGCCCGGTGCTTTGCAAATTTGATAGCCAGTTCATACCCATAATGTTGATGTATTCTGGCTCTTATAACCTCAATTTGCCACTGACACTCATCTATTTTTTGCGGGTCCCCAATTACCCGCAGAAGCTCTTCCTCGGCCTTCCGAAGCTGTTCCACCCAACCATTGATCTTCCTCTCCTTTACCATCCTCTGTCGGTAAAGAGAGAAGCTAAGGGTCTCACCCTGAAATGACGCTTTAAAAGCATCCTAGACTATTGCTTCAGATGCAGAGTCCTTGTTTCTACTGAAACTCTGTAATCCATTTAGCCATATGCAAACAGTATGACTATCTAACCGTAACTTCCTGTAGAACGTCCAAGTCGTGGGAAGTTGTAGGGAGCCACTCAATGGAAATTCGATTACTAATGGTTTGTGATCTATTATCCTCTGAAAAAGCTAGATATTAACCTTTTCAACAGTTTGATTGGATACAAAGAATAGTCCAGACGGACAAATTTGTGATGAGGTGCTGAAAAATAAGTGTACCCCGGCTCCGCCTGCCTATGTCTATACCAAGTATCAACCAGTCCGTGTCCCCTAAGAAGTCTCTGTAGTGCCCTAAAAGTCTTGCTCTTTCTTCCCTGATATGGAGAGTTACTAAGAAGATTAAAGCTGCTGTTCAGATGGATATTAAAATCGCCACAAAGGACTACAGGAGAGGACCATAAAGCCAGTTCTATATTCAGAAAATTCAGGACTTCTGGATCATCCAGATTTAACCCATACAAACAACAAATGGTAATCAAGATGCCCTTCACTACTGCTTCCAGTATTACCCATCGTCCTAGAATGTCCTCCTTGGTTTGTTTATTAATTAATATACCGTGCCTGGCCAAGATAGCTACCCCCGTGTGGTCGTATCTTGGCGAGAGCTTGCAAGGAGATCAAGCCCCAGATCCTTTAACCACCTGTGATTATTCCAGGGGATATGAGTTTCTTGCGGCACAATACATCTATCTGAATATACCTAATAAGCTTGGCAAGCATGCCTCTTTTTTTCCTATCATTATGGCCACAGCTATTTCACGAGCAAATTCAAGTTTTACTTTTCCTATCCATCATCCTTATGAAATGCAAGTATTTTAGAGTATTTCACACAATAATACAAAATAATTTTCCAGAGGGAATTCCTCAACAGTGTGCTTATAAAGCTTTCCTATCTCAATGCTGACAATTGCCATGACTGTGCATATAAGTTAATGAATGTACACCCCCGCCCACACCCCCAAACCCCACTCCACTTCTACCAGCCCTCTCTCTCCCACCCAACCTCCCACCACATAAAGCATGGGGACCAACAGTCCCTGGTGAGCCTGAGCTAAACCTCCCCCCCCCCCCCCCTTCCACTAAGCTAAGCCCCCCTCCTGAGAGTGTGTGCCATGCTATAAATAGAAACAGAAAAAGAAAAAGACCATATCTAAGTAATTAAACAAACAAGGCAAAAGAGGCCGTCCCCAGGGTTAAAACAAAATGGACTGCTTAATCATCCCTAAACAGGTCGAATATAGAGCACATTCAAATCACAGATCCCTAGGATGACTACAGTGAAGACATAACATTTTTTGCTTGAATTTCACACAGAAAATAACGTGTTTGCCCCTGAGAAACCACCCTCAATTTAGTAGTGCAGGCGGCAAAATGTCTGTAAGCAAAATAAAGTCTGCATGCTACTATTCGCAACCCCAATAAAAGGCTACAAAGGATGGTAACCTGTGAGGAAGAGCAGATCCCTTTCCCTGTGTTTGCATTACCCAATGACATTTTTTTTTTCTAAAGTAGCACCAGTACCTTTAAGCAATAAGAAATGCTCAAAAAATAGAATTTCCTTTGAAAAGAGATTGGGGAGAGCAGGCAGTGATCCTCTTGTTGTCGCCTGACATAATTCTCAAGGGGGAAATGGACCCTAGATCATTTAGTACCTTTTTGAGGTGTCAGTAACTGGTCAATGTTTTAAAAATATTTGTGTGTAGGTAAGCTGAAATATGTTAATGTTTTCTCCCTACAATAAGATTAAAACATGAAGTGTTGAGCAACCACCCCTGAGTTTTGTTTCCATCGACCTGTTTCGGTGCTTGCAGATTTACCCTACGGGGTGAGGGGCCTTCCTAAAGACTATAGGTATCCCAAATTAAAATATTGTAAAACATTTTCTGGTTCATGGGGCATTTGATGTAGGTGCAGTCCATATAGACTTTGTGTTTTTTATAAAATGAGGCAGCAGCAACAGAAACACCCCTTCTTCATAGAACAGGTACACCTTAAACAGGAACAGTGCAAGTTTTCCTCTTTGAGAAGACAGATACAGCTAGCATAGCAGCAAAGCAAACTTTATTCATCTCAGGACCGGTACACATCAGGCAGTAGCAAAGCCAACGTCCCTTGTTCACAGCACAGGTGCAGCATGGCAATAAAAAACGTAGCTTCTCTCACTGACCGAATACAGCAAGTGCAAACTTTCATTCCTTACAAAACATACCCACCAGGGGAGACTAGTACACACATGCATTGTTCACAGAACAAGTACGTTTAAGGCATTATCGGTATATAGGTCTCAGGGAGGTCTATGGAACAGGTGCTTAACTTAATGAGAAGAATATATAGGGGAATGACTTTATGAATATGCAAGATCTGACACCATTCTTACTTGGGTATTATTCTGTCACCAACCTGATGGTTCTGAAGCTGTTACTATAATAGCTACAGTTTGAACAGAATGATGAGTCAATACAAATTTATACAGTAATACTTCGGTGATCAATACATTCTTTCACAGGTTTTTTGTTGTGTGTTGAAGATTCTTTATTTTTTTATATTTTCACAATTTGGTACAGCCAACGCTTTTTGCCCTAGAGAGGGCTTCTTCAGGGCAAATTTTATAGTAAGCACTGTTCAAGTATTCTCCATCAGAAACATCAGCAACAAATTGCATCAATATCATCCCTTTTAAATTGTACATCACTTCTTGTACTCTGGTAGCCTTAGTAAAGTTGGGTAAGAAAGTGATCTGTGGTATTTTCCTATTTGCCTCTGGCACTTCAAGTCTGAAATTCATTCCCAGCAAACAACGGCACCATCGGCTGCCAAAAGGACCGCTCTGCGAGACCTGGCAAGATTACAAAAAAAAGCCTGCTAAAGCAGGGTACTAAAAGCAGAAGAGGTACGCCCCACCTGCTAACTGCAGAGTGCTACGGGCATCAAAAGCAGAACCAGTAGACCCCGCCCGCAAACAGCAGACTGCTACGGGCAAAGAATAAGAAAGCCTGTGTGTCCCGGCCCCACCTGCTCAAGCAGAGCACCTACGTCCTGAAGACCCAACAGCCCTGCTAAGCAGGACCCCATGGGGAGTCAAAACACTCCACACCTAACCGCGAGTGTGAAAAGCAAATACAAGCCCAGCTTGCTAAAGCAGAGCAAAGCGAATAAAGACAGAAGGTAAAATATAAACACTTACAGCAGCCAGCAGACTAACATTAGACTAGGGCACCTCTGTTCCAGAAAAAAAAAAACAGGAAGTGATTCATTCGTTCCTCCCTTTTGTGGTGGGTAATAGATGCCATCTTGGGGGAGCTTTTTGAGTTTCAGCTAGGGAATTGGTTCTGCCCGAAGGTAGAAGTATCATGCGTGAGGACTGCATCCAGGAAGACGGACGAGGAGGTAATGTGCTCAGAGCCATTCAAAAAATTGTTTTTGCTTCGATTACAGTGTCTTTACCAGTTCCAGGCTGAACGGCTAATCAATGTAGAGAGCTCAGTAGTTGGCATACTTCTGAAGAGGACGGATGCTTGAAAACAGGGGATCAACCTGTTGGTCATTTGATAGCATTTTGGATATCTGTAGATAAAATTGCCTGGTCCATGCTGTGTTATGGGACACAAAATTCCTTCAGATTGGAGTACATCGATAGGAGGAGAACCTTACAGGAACTGTACATTTTACTGCTTATCAAGACTGCATTCGTCCTGAAGAAGTCCCAAGAGGACAAAATGCATTGGCTTTTCTAGATTGGCTACAACTGAATGTATTTCCTGTGTGAAGCATGAATCAATAAAGTTTGGATTACTTATTCCCTCAAGACTCTCCTTTAATCTTGCATCAAAGATTACTTTGTATCAATATTGTCCCTCATCTTGTGAATATAGTATTAACTGAACATGTTAAGAGTGCTGGGTTATTTTTTTTCCATTATTGTGAATGAGGATTTTTTTTCTTGATAGAGGAATTGAGAAGGTGGCTGATCCCTCCATACTCGTGCAGACGCTATGGCAGTGAATCATTTGATTTAGGGAGTATTACGATTTAGGGGAAATGGGTTGGTGTGATTTGCCCCAGCCATCAGATTTGTAAATAATTTGACCTGCTTATCGAAGCCTCACCTTCAATGAGTGTACTGTTTCTTCGTAGAGTTGTTTCACCATCATGAAATGCCTTCTGAGCTGCAGTTTCAAACCAGAAAAATATATATTAGTAAAGTACTAGCTCTCTGTTCTAGCATACATCTCTGGTATTTCTTTATAACTACAAATACAACATAACTTTAAAACAAAAACAATTTTGTTAATCATTTCGAAATGAGAAATGTCCTGCTTGAGAAGAGGACATGTTATAAATCACTACATTTTAATGCTGTCTTCAGCTTATAAAGTAGTTTGAACATGCAACAACATTCACATGGGAAAAAACAAGATCCTGAAGGCTAACATGGCCAGCACACCCTCAGTCACTTTTTGCTGGTAATGCACTGGAAGAGTTTGAGGCTTTAACCTACCTGGGTACGGTCATAGACAATCAGGGCTGCATAGACACCTCTGTCAAGGCAAGAATCTGCAAAGCAAGTGCTTTCTTCATTCAGCTAAAGAAGATCTGAGCTCCAAATGCCTAACACTGAAAACTGAGATCAGGATTTTTAACACTAATGTAAAATCGGTCTTTATGTATGGAGCAAAAACTTGGAGGACAACAGTGACCACCTGCAACAATGCCCAGACCATCATCAACACCTGCTTGAGGAAAGTCCTCCAAATCCATTGACCAAACACAATCAGAAACAAAGACCTATAGCAGCAGACTTTCCAGCTCCCTGCTCAAGAAGAAATCACGAAAAGATACGAACTGGATAGGTCACTCCCTGTGCACAGGCCCACATCAAACACCACCAGACAAGGCCTGACCTGGAAAAATAATAGAGGAAGGCCAAGAAACACCTGACACGGAGTCCTCGAGGCTGACCGTAAGGAAATGGGTTACATCTGAAGTCCGATTTAAAGAAAAGCCCAGGACAGAGATGGCTGGTGGGTCCTGGTTGATTGCCTATATCATAGGCGGGGTAGTAGGCATAAGTAAGTAATTATATCTCATCTAAGTGTGACCAGCTATGATTTTGAAATATGGTGGTGTATCAGCTTGTGTCCTGATAATCAGCAATGTCTTAGACAAACCCTGCCAAAGCTCATATGTACTGCTTGACTTTGAGTCCTCGATCTGAGAGCATCTTACTTGTAGTATACCTGTGATGTCACTGTCAGCAACCTATTCCTGCAAACTAAAAAAAAAAAGATAAGACTAAAGGAAATTGAGCTTAGATTTCATGTACTCCATTACAACCAATGTAATAACTGAGAACTAAACAATTTCAGGAAGTCGGAAATTAAGTCTCTGAAAGAAAGTATTAGTAATACGACAATTTTTGATTGTTTGTGGAATATCAACAAGAAGACGTTTATATCGACAACAACTAAGGACCTGATTTAGAGTTTGGCAGTTGTTTTTTTGCCATGGTGAGATTGATCGTCCACCAAGTTGGTGGTTAAGAAGCCACTTAATTAAGGCTTTGGCTAATGGACCACCATGGTGGAAAAAGTCCTTCGTCCATCCTTCGGACCTCCTTCAGCGCTGGTATAGCGGCCCTCTATCTACCATAAATAGATGTATCTGCTGTCAGATTGGGACAGAGGGACCCCCACTACAAAGGACAGCAATGGCCCACAGTTTATGATGGGACAACCATTTGTCAGTGTTGAAGGACACGTCCGCCATACAGGTGTCGAAAGTCAGCTAATCATCAACACTTGCAGCTCAAGCTACAGACAAGGCTACTGAAACAACACAGACTGTATGCCACTCACAACACTCAGCTGCTCCCGAGCTCCTGTTTTTAACCTTATCACACTATATCTGGCAGTAGCCAGCCCAGATTCTCAGAAAATAAGCTGTGAAACGGAATGAAATAATTAGGATTGAGCCTGTTCCAGTGTTTGGGCCCTTCATCGATTAATCTGATTCATCAACCACTCTCATGGTCCTCCAATGGACATTGCTCCGTGCCGAGAGGGGTCAGATAAAGGGGGTTTAACCAGCAGTCCAATGAGGACCAGAGCCATCCAGTGAGGACCAGGAATTGGATAGCTGTACTACAAACATATAATCAAATTCATGTATATGACTCTTAAACCTGTACTCTACACATATAATATTAGGACCGGTAGACCAAATCTCCCAAAAAAAAAAAAAATGTATTCCGGCTAATGTCACATAAACCAGTACCTCAATAAAAGCAGAACTATATCAGTACTCAATATCTAGAGTTCTCTGTAATACGATCGCTTTCAGTCATTAATAAATCAATTTAAATGCACAATCACATAGGAATAAACAATGGCAAGACAGTTTGATTTAGTTCATTTCTTTATCAAATTTGAGTAAATAGGTACCTTAATACTAATGTAAATTGCAAAGGTAAATAATAAGAAGATAAAGTAGGATTTGCCTTAAAATACCAAATTTCGAGAGTTCAGGAAGGGGCATGAATTAAGCCATGTCAAAGCAGTCTTGAGTGAAGAGACCTCCAATATACACACAGCGAATGCGTCAGTCCAAAGTCCGCAGGGCATGTCTGGATAGCTCGGCAAGGAAGGTCCGCAAGAACGAGGGTTCTCCCAAGGAAAAATAGAGAGCCCCCCCCTTTTCATCAAATCAATGTATATTATAATAAGGGGTCTCAGTTTTATTGTATTTTTTTTTACTTTTCCTTCTGTATTTAATTCATATTTATTTTTGGGCCATTTCATCTGTATCTATCCATATTTATTTTGTGTTTTGCGCATAAATGAAGTTGGTAAAAGTATACATTTGCTCATTTATTTAACTGATGGACGTGCACTCATACTTTGACTGTCTGTTATATTTTAGATATTTAAACTTCCAAATATTACATAACTTAACTCCTCTTGTAAATATTAGCACTGTACCACAAATGTATGTTGACTTATGCCGTTATTTAAAGAAATTTCATCCTGTTTTTTAAATCCATGCTGTGCATCTTCTAAGCTGTTGGGCTATAATTCATGAAAAACAACACAGAGGTTCACTTAAAGAGGCACGGTTTTCTGTATTTATCCACATTTAAAAATAAATGCAGAAAGAAAACACATTGTTTTCTGTCTGTATTTAACTGTAAAATAGGGAGCCTTCATTATCCGTAAGTTCCAGGGTGACATCTCATTGGTCACTTCATTTGGTCAGACCACTCAATGCATTGGTCAGTTCATATAGGATGATTGTCATGAGGCATAAAGAAAACAAATGTATGAGAATATAAGCATTGCAGAATATATAAGTTGTCATATCATCTGGTAGAGGTGTACTCTTTGTCGAGACAAAAACTTTATGCTGTAAATAAAAACCATTCAAAGTCAACAACCATTAAAAAAGATTCATGAAAAGAATACAGATTTATAAATGAATTAATTCATAAAAATATTAAGACCATATAAAAACATACAGTAAAGGTGGCTAGCAGAAAATAAGATACCCTATTTACTAAAGAGCTTTTTCCTAAGACTAAGGGCACCAAAAAGGAATGCCCCTGGGATCACCTTCACCCACTTCACCCTTTGAGCCTGGTCCTTGGTACTAAGCAAACTATTGGACAGACCCTTTTTTATTTTCCCATCAACATTAGTTAAAGCCCAGACCAGATTCAACTCTATAGGATTATGGTCGCTGAAATTATTCCATGTTATTCTCAGGGATTTAACTATAAATTTACACATTTTGCTCTCCCTCAGCCTTGCAAATGAAATAGGTTTATCTTGAGGATCCGTTTGAAGAAAGCTGTAGGTGGCATTTGATAATGAGGAGCTGACCCTAAGGAGCTACAGCCCAACAGACAATTTATATTTATTTTTATTACACGTGGGTCATTATCCATATCTACCATTAGTAGAAAGGGTGCCCGTTAAAGATTTTTAAGATGAATAATAGAACCCCATTGAAAAGCTCAGCATGTGGAGTTTGTACCATGAGAAATGTATGTGTGGCTGAGGGGGTTTTATACATCACCAAGTTTCCTGTTTACAAAAGTGCATTATGTGAAAGGGTTTTATGTACAATGTAATAACACTGAAATGTGAGCCAACAGTAGTTCTCATTTTTACACTGTTGATTTTAGAATGTAGAGTTTTTAATTAAGGAATCACAAACTTTTGGTTTTTAAGACATGTATGGAATGCATATTTGCTATGGATGCTGGAGATGTTAAGATTGCACTAATTCTAAAAATGGTTTTTTGTGCCTTATAAAATGTTTTTCTGATGGAGTTGAAGGTGTGGGAGAAATCAATTACAGTTCCTGAAGAAGGTGGTTGGACCAGGCATACCCACCGAAATGAGTTGATGCCAAGTTATTAAAGCACTAAATCGACACAGCTTTGGTTGAACAAAGACTTTTTTCACCAGAGTAGTTTGACCAATGATCGTTTTGTTCAAGTAGTGCAGTGAAATGACAACAACTAATGCCTAGGATATTCTCCCCTTTTTTAATATTATGAAAAATAGATATACAAGCTCATGGAATGATAGATTTGTGATTTTGTTCTCAGAACATTCCGGGAGGGATCTTTTGAACTTTATATTGGACTATTTGTTGTCTCTATTTTGATTGTCACATTGAATGCACTATTTGTAATTTTGATATATTTTTTTACTGTTTTTTTATGAAAGAAAAATGTGTATATTGAATATAGTTAGAACTCTCGGTGATATTAGTTGCATGTGGTATGAATGGTGTATGATCAGCCATTGGGCTTTGTTGACAATATCCAAAGGGAATATGTTGAATTTTGACTTGTGGTTTAACTAAGGTGGCCAATGGAGCTGATAAAATAATAAAATTAATAATGAGCAACCCCTGCCAGTAAAGGTAGGAATCACTTTGCCATCCCCTGTTGGTTCCAAGCAATGCAAATTGCTGGCTGCCAAGACTTCCTCCAGCAGAACACCTTGTTCTGAAGTTGTCACTGGGATTATATCTAGAGGCCCTTTCGCCAAGACACATCCTTGCTGATATAGATGACTTTGTGTCAAATAGCCTGGCAAGCGAGTGGGAACTCCTGAAATAAAATATAGCTGCAATTTATTTGTAATACTGGGACATTTTCTCATTTAGACAAAGTCGAGCAAGAATGAAAAATATGCGTGAGTAGGCAGGACTACAATTGAATTTAGGCTAATGTAAGCTAGAATATAAAGTATTTAAATACAGATTTAATTTGAAAAATGACATTAAAGGGTAAATTGCAGCTTATTTACACTTAAAAAGCAGTTTAATTTAATTGTAAATAGCATGTGTAACTATAACGTACTTCTGCATTTTCAAAGTACCAATGTATAAATGTATTTCAAATTCTTAATAAATATTTTAATTTCAGGCAAGTTACATCAGTACATATATGAAGATCATTCTTGGAAAGTCTCAGAACATTAGCTTGTCATGCATAGGTGCAGCACCATTTTATCTTTTCTCACTTGGTGCATATTTTAGCATAAGCAAAAGATGGGATTAGTAATGGAAAGTCTCAATTATCACCTACATATCATCTATATGCTACATTAATTTTTGGGTATTCTATGTACATCCTTATTGAAGAGCATGGTTAAGCAAATCACAGTAACCCAAGAATTATCACTTTCACATTTCTATTACACTTTTAAATAAATAACCTATGTTTCTCAAATTAATATTATCATCTAACCGACTTTCTTCTGCATGCTTTTATGATGCAGTAACTAATATTTCTCAGAGTTTCATGTTTCATCGAACGTGTAACTTTTGCACGTTTATTGTGGTTCCATCAAAAGGTATCAATCTGTTTGTGTCAAGTATAAGTTTAGCAGTCTTTCCACTCCTCAAGCCCCAGTTGTTTAGAGCACTGGTGAGGACAAAAACCATGAGCCAGGAAAGAGAAATGTGAGCTAAAATCATTGCTAAGGTCAATGCTGTCTCCAGTAACAGACTCTCACAGGAGAACATCCTCAAGCAGTGGAATGACTTGTGAAGGGGAGTCTATTCTCTTGCTTCCAGGGCACACAAAGATGCCCTGGCGCCTTGTGGGGTGTCTCCCAGGCCCCTCATCCTTATGACTTAGGACTAAAGGGTATCTATGCTCCACATTAAAAGTATTTTGGGAATTCTAGGTGCAGCGAACCCTAATCAGTACAAATACTATGAGACTTATTTAGAATTTGCCGGATGTGGGAAATCTGCCAGAAAGCAATGCTTGTTCTGTTTGCTGTATTTAGAGTGCATAGACTCTAATTAAGACTGAAGAGATATCCACTCCTTTTTGATGAATGTTCCACATCCACCAAATACAAACTAAGGCCCTAAGTCTCTAACTAATAAATTCACCCTCTCACCACTTGTGACCCATGTTCCCAAACCCAACTGTCGCCACATGTATGCAACCCAATATCAGCTGCAACGTGTGCCTTTCACTTCTGAATCACAATCCTTCCCTCACTTTGTGAAACCATGCTCCTTAACATGACTCCCATTGGGAACCCATTACAAAATATGTGCTCTCAGATTTTGGCCACAAGCAACATACGTCAAATAACTTATCCCACCATAATGGGTCAGCACTCCTGTCGCAATCGGATAACACATACTAACCCTCAGGAGGTACTACAATGCCATCTGAAAAACAGCCACTGGTACACTACTATGGTACATATGCTGCTCATCCATAACAATGACTAGATAGGGGCTGGAAAAGTGCAAGTTGTCCTGTGCATTCAATGGAAACCTCACATCCATCGCCCCCTCTTCAATGAAGGGGAAATATAGGGCAGTAGACATAAGTCCCTCCAGGACACTGCAAAGTTGCCTGCCGCTGTGACTCACCAGCATCCCTACATTCCTCTGGTGAATACTGACTGTAAGTGTAAGGCACACAGTGGGGTGCTGCTGCCCAGAGAATGGATGACCGTGTTTAAAAATATGGTCACTGATACTTTGAATACCTCCATAGTAGTGCCACACCTGTACTGTGTATCTTGTCAATTCCACTTTTATGACAAAGGGGGTGGGTTAGTTAAGTGAAAGGCATCCAGAAAACCTAGATTTCTCACCCTCACACCTGCATAATAACTAGCTGTATTTTTTTAAGTCAGTGTAGGGATGTGTTTTATATTGTCATGAAGTATTTGTCTTAACTGAAAGACCAGCACTGGCCTGAACAATCATTTGATTGGATTCTTGTGTGTGTTGAGATCAGACGTACGCCAACACTAAACTCCCTGAGAAGCCTTTGACTGCACACTAATGCTACCACTTAGTCATGTGCTGGGGGATTGTACTTTGTTCCCATTTGCTTATGCATATTAGGATGGCCCCCATATGACGGAGGCAAACAACCCTAGCTTACATGGTTGAGGCAGAGTAGCACAGGCCTGTCCTGTGGATCACAAAATGGGATTTCACAATGGGTAACACAACAAACTGTGAGGTACATCAGATGTTTTATTTTCAAATTCACCTTTATTGACAGTACAACAAATGTTAACATGCAAACTTACAAGCTGCACACAAAAAATACAAATGTAGGAAATGGTGAAAATGTTTACTTGTCATGGCCAAAATCAGAGTCGTTAAACATAAATACAGGAATTCTTGTGGCTAAGAGATTGGCTGCATAAAGCCATACATGGAAGGTACCTAATGAATAATCCACCATACACGTAACATTACAAAGTGCACACTTACCTCATCAAAGGCAAGAAGCACAATAGGCCACCACCACCATGCTACCATCATTCTGTTCAAGTACAAATCAATCTCATGTGCCAAAGCAATACACCACATCCAAGCCCCCTCAAATGACACATATGATAGAAGAATAAAACACAGTATCAGATGAATAAACCAATTAGAAGTATTACCTCTAGACTCTGGTTGAGTTACTCCAAATTCCCTTTTGAAAGTAGTAAGAAAATGAGCTAGATATCAAGGTCATCATTTAGACTTGCAAGGAACATGTAGCTCTAATAAAAGGTTTCGGAAAGTTAATATATACATCCACCACACTACACAGACTATATGTCCTTTGACAAACAAGTGATGACAAAATGGAGTGCGTTCAGTAACAAGAGGTCACCCTGTTCCAATTGCTCCCTCAAGATATCTTATGTATATTAAGGTCTCTGACCCTACAAACATCAATAAATCATCAATGTCCAATTGCATACAATAGCAACATATTATATAACAAATACTTTGACATAAAATTAAACATTGTCTACTTGTTTCCTTTTCTAAATGACACAGAAAGAATACAATAATCTATATACGTGGTTCTACGCAGATGCCAAGCCTTCAGTAGAAGTAGCCATATTTCTGCCAATGGGGACGACTTTACTAATCCACCTGGCCTATCACATGTGGTTGACCTGTTCCTTAGACCTCTCTCTGAGGGCAATAAATCATGCACATACAGCAGTGTCCAGCCTTGGATATAAAAATCAGTTCCCAGAATAACTTTCGCCGATGGCCCAAGAACTGTTGCCAACCTTCCCCTGTCTCCAGTTACAACAACAACCACAGCCACAACATCTGATGTGTAGCCAGGACTGTCAAATGGTGTGATCACTCAGTCATGGTCATATGGTAGTCTTGAACGGGCTGAGGCAGAACCAGCTGTATGGAGAAAAGTTGAGGGTGCTGGCACAAATGTGACATGCATCACAGGATGGGGGCTGCTATGCGGCAGGAGGATCAGCTGGGCCACATTATTGACCTCCTAAGCATCCATTAGGCATGCCTGAGGACCCACACTGAAGTCCAAAAATAACTGAATCAAATATTTTCAAGTATGTTTAGAGATAAAGGTTATTTGAGGAAATCTAAACCTTGATAAAGTGTATTGGCTCTTTCTGCACTCTGTATTGGAATTCCATAATTTAGGTACCTCTTTTACTAACATGGTCTTGGCGTATGCAAATCCCAAAGCAAACATCAGAATTAATTGTCCTACCTCCTCATTCTTTGATCTCCATCAAGAAATGAGACAAGGGTGTCCCTTGCTTTTCTTACTTATTATTGACCAATTGCTCAGGTTCCTGAATACAGATCCAAGAATCAAAGGCCTTCAATTTGGGCATTATATATTTAAAACTGCTGCAAATGCAGACTATATCTTTATTCTTTCTGAATATGCTGAATCCGCAAATCCGGTTATAATTGGCATCATCCAGGACTTCTCGACTGTCTCTGGTTATATTTGAATAAAGATAAAACCAAAGTCTTCCCCTTAAATACTCTGTCTCTCTCATCAAATCTATGTGATTGTGGCCTTAATCACTTTAAATATTTAGGAATTTGGTTATGTAGGTATCTTGCAGATACAGTACTCTTCAGTGAATCGCATACTATTGCCTAAGTGAAAGATATCATTACTAGCTGGTCTCCCAAGTTTATTTCTTGGTGAGGTAGACTTCAAACACTTAAAATGATGATCACTCTGTCAATTTCTTATCTGCCATGTTTCCTTTAAAGCTCTCTCCCTGTTTCTTCCCAGAACTAGATAAATTTACTTCCAAGTTTCTTTGGAACGATAAAAGAGCAATGATCTCATATAAATCTCTCTGGAAATCTGTGTTATTGGGGAAGGGGTGCAACATCCTGAATTGGAGCCTTTATCAAACTGCTTTCCTAGCATCTCAAGGGGCTGCTTGTTTTCTTCCAGACTCTCTTAATACTCCTGCTTTGGATACATATTGAACATGAATTTTGCTCTCCTTTCAGCTTACCTTCCTTTGTCTCTATGTCAAAGTTAGTTACATTGCATTCCCAACAAATTCTTTCTGATATTGCAGGTGCGCTGAAAATCTTGGATAAATGACTCACAGATTGCTTTATTAATTCTAGGGAAGCGTCATTATGGTTTAATCCAAAGCTCAACACTGATCTTGATCCTAGGATTGAAAGTGTGTGGCCCTCCAAGGGTATTAAGATCATTCATGACCTCTATGACACTAACGGCGATCTGCTCCCTTTTTCAGTCCTTGCGAGGAAACACGGTCTCACTAACCTGGATTTCTATAGTTTCCTGGAGATAAAGGTTAAATTATCTAAGTTTCATTTTTTAATTTTTTTCTCTAATCGCAATTTTAACCTTATGGCATTGGTTGGGACATATGCCTGCCAAAGTTTATAAATTTCTATCTGACCCTCCCTCTCCACAACCATCAATTGTTAATACCAAGTGGGCCAAACACTTTTGATAAGGAAGTTTATGATCATATTTCATCTGATACCAGGCATCTGATTGGTAAACTCTCGCTGTGTAACAAAATTGCTCTGCCTCTTATTCAGCCAAAGTTCATCACTAGGCATTTATTGCATTAGACAATTGTTTGATTGTACAATTGAAAGTTTTGAGATAATGACAGATGCTGAAGCTGTGATTTAGAGCCAGGCACACTTGTTCTTTGGGTGTACCTTGTTAGCTTATTTTGAGCTTCTGTTCAGTCGCTCTTATCAGCTATGTTAAACATTCCCATAGGCCTCGCCTTCTCCATGGTAATGTTGAGTCCTTGGGTCTCCACATCTCCTCTGTCCTTAGACAATACCGATATGTCAATTCTGGATTTACTCTTAACCATTGCCATTAAAGTCATACTTACATAGTGGCAATTGTTCCAATATATATGCAGACAACCCACTATTTATCCTCACCATTCTTCCTCATCCTTTCTCCCCCCCCCCTTCTTTACCTTCCCCTATTCCTTTTGTTTTGGTAACTTTTGTTATGGTAACTTTTGTTATATAGGCAATACAAGGCTACTCTTTTCTTCATGGATATTATTTCTGCCTAACAATCAGTTTAATCTAGGCTATAACTCCTCCCTGTTTTGTTTGATTGTATACCTTATTAGCTATATTACAGTCATGACCATACTTTTATCTTTTTATGCCTATATTTTTCTTGTTGTTCACTGTATATCAACTAATATATGAGATGCATTACTATGTCATTGTAACTCATATTTATTGATGTTGACTGTATTGCTCTTCTAGCTGAGTGTATACCTCCTTCTCTCAAACTAATAAAATACTTTGAACACAAAAAAATTGATTCAGTTATTGTCTTTTGAAAAACAGTTTTTCAATAATTTTTTCAATAATTTTTACATTTGTTCACATTTGTAATATATTTTGTATTGATTTAATATATATTTCAGCTCCAAACACCTTACACTAAGCACTCGTGGGGGTGGGCCCACGCAGTCAATGAAAGCACCCTTCTTCGATGTTGCCCAACCTGCTGGAAGTGGGTATTTTTAAATTAACCATGTGATTTCATTGGCAGTGAAAACAGACAACTGCATAGTTGTAACAGAGGCGCCATCTTGGCATGTTTGCATCGTATTGCTTGTATAGCATTGTCCTACCTTGTATACTCTCTCATGCATAGCCCTACATTAAGATAGCGTGTTTAGGTTATCATTATAAAGCTGTATATCGGCTGTGTCTCTCTAAGTTTTCCAATGCTAATCATAATAGATAAATTCATTATTTACAAAATTAATCAATATCTGACTGTGTATCAGCTTTAGTGTATCAGCTTTAGTCACAGTTTTTCGCATTTCTTTCACATTTAAAATTTCAAAATGTCACAAAGATTCATTACCATTATTCATGTTAATCACACTCGATAAGTTCATTGTAAATGAAATTCAACACAATTCACCAATATCTGGCAGTTTATCGGCTTTGGTCACACTTATACATCTTTATATTACCAAAGTTTCAAAAATTGCCATAAGGATTCATTAACGTTACTCATATTAATCCTAAAGGATTCATTCATTGCTAGAAAAGTTCAACAAAATTCATCGATACCAATGCAGAATCTCCTAAGGATTCTTCCACATTAATCAACCAAATGAACAGCTAGTTCCTCCCCGCTGTTCATACCATTGGGGGCCTTGGTTTGCAAGTCAATAATATACCTTGACTCTAATCTATGAAGTTTGGTAATGCGATCACCTCCCCTAAAGTTAGCTGGAACATGATCATAATATTGTAACAGATCCCTATTGCACTGGTGATTACTTGCGAAATGTCTTGCCACTGGATATGTAATGTCATTTTTAGTTATTGCTTTCATGTGTTTCAAAATGAAGATCTTGGTAGGATGGATCGTACTTCCTATATATTTTAATCCGCACGGACACATTAGGCTGTAGATTGAATAGGCTGGATTGCACATGAGGAATTTGGTAATGGCTTTTTCTTGTTTGCAGCCTGGTATTTCATAAGTTAGTATCTTTTTACTGTTGGCGCATACCTTGCATTTGCCACACGGAAAAAGCCTTTCATTTCTTTGAGGGCCTGTTTTCTGCACTTTTTTCTCCATGTGGCAATGCACTAGTATATCTTTTAATCTTGCTTTCTTGAAAGTGACCAAGGGAATATTTGGTTTATCTGAGCCTATAATTACTTCAGTTATTATGATATGCCAATTTCTGCGTAGTATGTCCCTTAACTTATTGGCTTCATCTGAAAAAGTCGTTACCAATCTAAATTTGCCCTCATCTTTGTTCTTGTCTACCTTTTGATTTCTCCAACAGTAGCTGTTTTCTTGGGATAATTTCAACTCTTTTTAGAGTCACATTTAGCGGTTCTCTATTGTAACCCCGCGCAATAAATCTTTCTGAACTTTCTTTTGCTGCCATTTTAAAATCAGTCTCTGGTACTATTTCGCTTCAACCTTTGAAACTCTTCATAAGGTATACTTTGAATTAGGTTGACAGGATGACTGCTTGTGGTGTGTAGCGTGGAATTGCCAGCTGTTGGTTTTCTGTACAAGGATGTGCTTAATTCGCCTTCTACTACAGTGACCCGAAGATCTAAAAATTTCTCTGATGTGGATCTTACCTCACCTGTGAACTGTAAGTTCACTTTGTTAATATTGAGGTGCTTGATAAAATCTTTTACTGAATCTACTGATCCATCCCAATTTAGAAGTCAGTCATCAATGTACCTATGCCAAGATACCTTTTTCATCCATTCAGCATTGTTGAAGACCATGCCATCTGCTTCTCCCACCAGCTCACGAATAAATTTGCGTAGCTGGGGGTGAAGCAGGTGCCCATAGCTGTGCCAGACATTTGCCTGTAATCTTCCTGAAATAGAAAAATGTTGTTAGTCAAACAGAAATCAATGAAGTTTAAAAGCATGAGATTGTGTTCAGCAAATTTTTAGAGGTCGCTTGTTCAAAAAAGATTTCACTGCATTGAGACCATCCTGGTGGTCTATGCATGCATATAAACTCGCAATGTCTAATGCTATCAGTTTATACCTTGGGTCCCAATTTATTTTTTCTAGATTACTTAAGTCCTATGAGTCTTTGATGTAAGATGTTTAGTCAGTTACAAATTGGAATAAAAAATGATCTATAAATGTCGATGGTCAGTTAGGCTTCCTTGAGAAGACACAATGGATCTTCCCGGTAGATGAACTTGATCCTTATGGATTTTAGGTATATGATATAAAGTGGGAGTTGATGGATTTAAACATCAAAGGAAAAGATATTCTTCTGTTTCCAACTTTGCTTTATCATACTTCTTTCTTATTAGAGAATGATACCTTGTTATACTTTCGTTGTAATTTGCCTTAGTAGTTTTTCATAGCATTTCTTGTCTGCCAATTGTCGTAATGCTTCCGCACAGTACTTCTCCCTTGTTTGCAAAGGAATGTTCCCTCCCGTGTCTGAGGGATTGCAAACTATCGATGAATCGTTTTGTAGAATTCTCAAAGCTTGTTGTTGCTCTTTGAAGATGTTGTAATTTTTTTCGTTTATTTCTTTTGGCTCTTAGATGTAATAGATCTTTATTCACTGTTTCCGGAAAAATGTCTATTGCATCGACATGCATTTGGGGTAGGAATTGTGATGTTGATTTAAATGAACTAACGTCATTAACTTGCTCAATTCATAGACTCGTCGCTCACTGTGCTATATCCCAAATGGTAACTGTCATCCTCTTTTTCTGTGCGTAATGCCTTCATGGATTTCCAGAGCTCCTAGATCCTCTACTGATAAGGCATCTGTTGCTGCAGATGTAGTTTGTGGCCTTTTAGGTTTCATGAATGTTGTTTTGAATTTGAAATATTTGTGTAATTTCAGTTTCCTCGTGAAACTGAATAGATCAATACAAGTTTGGGTGTACTCCAACTTGTTGGATGGGCAAAAAGTTAATCCCAATCTTAACAATGACTCTTCTATAGATAACTTTCTTGGTATAAGATTGATGATTGTTAAATTCTTTGTTTCCATCTGTTCACCCTCTGGCTGCATGTTACACGTGGGGACATATTCCCTCTTCTGGCACCAACCGCCCCATCTGATTTTGCGGTGGTGCTTTCTGGTGGTTTGCTTTTGCCCCCCCTCGGCCAAGTCTGGCAGATTAAGCGGATTTCCTCCTGTAAAGGGGTCTTTTGATATTGTCCTCCTGATGCACTTAGATTTTCCTCTTCTGAAGATTCGTATGGCGTCACCTCTGACTCAGATGTTTCTACTCGCTCAATTGTAGGTGTCGACTTTTTCATTGTTAACTCCTTCTGAGACCATAATTTTTTTAGCAAAGGTTAGCATGATACCTTTAATCGCGTTCAAATTTCTCTCCTTTCCTCTGCTTTATTTTGAGCTTGTATTTCACCAATCTTTTTCTCATTTGTTCCTTCAGCTCTTCCTGTTTTTGTTTTATCCTCTTCTTTGGCTATGTCATTCTCCACCTCTTCTATTTCTTTTAGTGCTTTATCGCGGTCACTCCACGCAGACATGACTAGAATGATTAACATGCCTTTGCTTGA
The DNA here is from genome assembly GCF_964204655.1 of Triturus cristatus. Classification (NCBI taxonomy): domain Eukaryota; kingdom Metazoa; phylum Chordata; class Amphibia; order Caudata; family Salamandridae; genus Triturus; species Triturus cristatus. The sequence continues at coordinate 655,290,177 of NC_140587.1, read as the reverse complement.
TTCGGCTGTATGGGTAGCCCATTCTTCCAATAAGAGCGGGTCTTGATTTTCATATGCTGGTATAGTATATATTCGCAGCCCTCTCGGCACTCAATTGACATCAATGTAGCTTTGAAGGGAGTTTGCTTCCCACCATTTCCTCATTTCACGCTCGTTCAATCTTTCTAACTTTGTGAATCTTGATGTTATGTTTGTGACATTCATGGAATCTTTTACATTTTGTGATTGTCCTGTGACTGATTTCTTTTTAAATGTATCAGATGCAGCTTTGCAGCGTGCCAACTCAATAAACATGATGTTGCCTTTTGAATAGCTTGTATTCGTTGTTGCTGTGTTGCCGCCCCCTCGCCTACCTCTTAATATTACTTTTCTTGCAGTGAATCAATGCACCGCGTACCGACAAGATGCATCGGTGCTCCTGCGCGTCCTCCGACCCGACCTGCTGGTTGTCGACTTTTAATGCCATTGGTCTCTGTGGTGGTGCCTCCGAATTTAGACTTCAGCTCCAAACACCTTTCACCGAGCACTCCTGGACGGGTGCTTGTATCGTGGAGGTGTGCTAATGCAGTCAATGAAAGCACCCTTCTCTTATTTTAAGGGAAACCGCACTCGTGTGGGTAATTTGCAAAACTATCATCCTCACAGCATACCAACAAAGCGTTTCGGCTTACGACTTCTTCGGTGTTGCTGGAAGCGGGTATTTTTAAATTAACCATGTGATTTCATTGACAGTGAAAATAGACAACTGTATAGTTGTAACAGAGGCGCCATCTTGGCTTCTTGTTTACATTGTATAGCATTGTCCTACTTTGTAAACTGTCTCATGCATAGCCCTACATTAAGATAGTTGTTATTATAAAGCCGTATTTCAGCGTGTCTCTAAGTTTTCCAATGTTAATAATAATAGATAAATTAATTATCAACAAAATTTATTGATATAAATCCAAACAGCCCCTACTCCACATGTAAGAGAGCACGCACACAAGGGCTGCTGGATTAAGGCTTTTTTATTTCAAATGGCCTCCTCCGACCCAGCGACTGGAGAGACACGTTTCGGTTGACACAGCAGCCTTTCTCAGTCGGGTGAGCGCCATTTTCATTTAAACATTTATACCATGTCCCACTCATAGACATAGAAAAAATTCATTGTCCCACGTTGTAAAGTAACAAGCAACATATAAAAAACATGGAAATACATTCACGTGCAATACATCAGGTATGGCTAGTGGACCTTACTGTAGCTGAAAAAATGAAAATGTATAGTGCATTAAAATATACCCATTAAATGCATATTGCATCATCAAACCACTAAACCATGCATACAATAGATACAAAATAGACTAATACACAAGGAATATATCTCCTTTGTGTGTTTGAACATGTAATACTGTTATGTCATATTTTTAAAAACAAGGGTTTTGTGTAAACCCTTGATTGGCATGGAAACACCTCAGGGCTAAGCCCATGACACTTGCTTGCAATTATAATGAGAAGCAATACTGTTTGGTGCCGAGTTGAATTTAGACAAACAGACGCTCTTAGCATATTGGATCAATAAAGCATCAGGCTAACTAACAAACTGTAAGGCTGAAAAAACATAGTGTGTGCTATGGAACTCTAATGCCAACCTAAAAGTTGCGTCTTGAAACAAGCGGGGACAACTAGTCCCATAATGCCCCATCAAAACAACATACACATCACTACAAGGCACCCGAAGACCATTGTTGTATTCCGCTTTAGGTGTCCGTATATAGGTTTTCCTGAAACATGTCCTTGTATAGGCATAATTCGCCCTTATACAGGCATAGGATCCCAGTCCTTATTTAGGCATTAGCCATGCTATCCAAGTACAATCATGGTCACCTACATCCGTCCACCCCAACGTCGCAACGAGTTCCTAGAAACCAGACCCTTAAGCTCTGGGAGTTCCCCTAGCACAGGATTATTGATTTCTCCAAGAACTCATTTATTATGCATGAACCACTATTCCTTAAGGGTTCATTCCTGACGTCTTCCTCTGCCCGACTTTGTCAATGCTAACATTCCAAGGCACCTACCAGGTATAAATATACCTTCCCTTGCCCAAGCAAGTAGCAGGAGACCTCGACTTTAGAGGAGCCAGTGTCTCGGCCTGACGCACTGACAAGACTCTTTCATCCCTGCTTGCAGAGAATCCAGCTTCCAGTGTGCTGACTCCCTTCGCGGGGTGTTAGAGTTCGAGACCCGGAAAGAAATTCCCACCTCTCATTCTCAAGGTATGGAGTTGACTAGAACCTAGAGGGACTCTTGGCATACCCGACTATAGCATACAGCACCTACTTCTTACATTGTACTACACTTAGGTTAGGTACACTGGGGTAGGACTAGTTAGAGAAGCATCTCATGAGTACTCGCATTTTTAGCTTATGTTATTTATGTATATGAATATATGTGTCATAGCTAAAAGATAATGCTAGCACAGTATTATTTCTTTCTACTGCTTACGCTGTACATAATATATCTCGCATACTGTCTTGTGATTGTAACAGCTCATATCTCTTACACAAGAATTAAGACTGTTCAATAAATCCTTTTTATTGAAACACCCGTCTATTCATTCTGTGTAACTCTGAAGAAACTAAGCATGCACAATTAGCTGAGTGAAACTGTTATCTGTTGTTTACACGATTCTGAGTGTGTTCCGATTCTAAAGGGAAACAAAGTTGTCATTTTTCTGCGGTTGCCAGAAACTATTCCCTTCTTGTTTACAAGGAGTTTCTAGTGGTCTCTGAGTTAGCTGGTGCAAGTGAATTAAGTTTAATATACTCGATGGGGGCATACTGACCTCAGTCCTACGCCAAATCTATAGGGTATATTATTCCAATGCGCAGAGCCTTTTAGGGAAATAGGAACTACAATACATGGCGCCCAACGTTTGGTAAGGCACTAATTTAACGCTAGATACTGAGTAACTCAGTCGTGCTTTTCTCAGAAATCCTTACATACTCCATAAGACGTCTGCAGTGGGTAGGGTTAAGTATCCACCAAAGCTGAGTAGGGCAGAAATCCTATATATTAGCTGTTTGGTTTGTTCAACATTGAAGGATACAGTGTTCCAAAATATTGTGCACCTTATCTTTGTTTCCTTGAAACTTGTTCTACATTTTTCAAAAACAGTGACCCAAGGGGATAATGCTGAGACTGATCCAGTCTTAACAACTTTTAATTTTACAGGTTTAAATGAAACCGATGAGGGTGTCATAAACATCCCTCCAAACGTAAGAAGAGCCATCACTCTAAAACTTATAAAACATGGCCTAACACCACGTTTTCGTGATAGAGGCACATGAATCCTTTCAGACAGAGGTATTCTATTCATGGATTGTATTCCAGAATCAAATCCAGTAACAAAAGTATTTCACTTCTTTAAAGAAGATGAACCACCTGAGGAATATATTCCTTTCGAGGATATTGAAATTCCACACGCATACCAGGAGCATAATCTCTGGTTTAAAGACACCCTAAAACATCACAAAAATATTACCAGGCTCGGTCCACTAGGTAGACCAGGAGCAACATGACCGATTCTAGCAGGCTACACACCTCATCCTGACATCGAAGAGATGTCAGACGAGGAATTACTTACTCAACTACAAGAGTTAATACAAATTTACAGACAATTAGTCCAATATATCAAGTGGACTTTCACAGTCCAACCACCAATAACCATTCCAAATCTAACCCCTCAACAAGGGTATACACTAAAAATTACTCCACAGACTTTACACGCAGTCATGGCTAAAATGCCCACAAAAGGTGAACAAATTCCATTCTGGATAGCTAAAAAAATTACTCAAATTGAAGCAGTATTTCCTAATACTAGCCCTTATGAGAAACACAATATTCTAACAATCTGTTTACCAATGGGGATCACACCATAACTGGAAGACTGCCCCACTTGGGGCACAGTCTTTGCTGCCATCTATACTAAAACACATGGTGTTCTGTCAATTGCAGTAATACCAGATGTCCTGAAACAAATTCAAAACTAATACGGGGCAGATCCTGCTCTGAATTTAGGTATAAAATTACTGTCAAACTTCAACCAGGTCTCAACCATAATATTATCTAATATTAAAGGGGAGGAGGCATCAGTGGCGATCCGCCAACGCTTAACAGAATTTGATGTAACAGAACATTAACATGAACAACCCAGAATAATAGAAAAATCTTATGCTGAATTAGAGAGTTTGGGTGGAAAACCTTTGAAGCCAAAACTGTCTGAAGGTCCTGAGAAGTACTCGATCAATCAAAATCCTACATCTTCTAAAAAGAAGTGGGACACTAATAAACAAAATTCAAAAGAGAAACGTTCTCAATCCCGAGGTAGGTCTCCTCAAAAGGAGTCTTCAAAGTAGGTATAACCTCAAGAATAGGGATACTTTAAGAAAACCTGACAGGTATCAAGATACTGATACACGTTTCTCTCGTACCTTTCAGATATTGTCACAGACTTCAGAAAGACGAGGATGGTCATATCACAAAGAACGCGTAAAGTCCAAAGACGATCAACACGTTCAGAAAAATAAATCAAAACCTCAATTCACAAAAAAGAAGGTAGCAGCTCTGAAGATCAGACATGCTGAGAATACTGAGAACACAGCTCAAGAACGGAGAATGGGCTCAGACATTGCTGGACAGTGCAGCAGAAGTAACAATAGCTCACCAGAACCTGAAGGAACTTCTGGAGATAGTGGACTTGAATGAGTACATCACATTAGAGACTGTAGACACCAGGGTTAGTACTCCACAAAAGTTATATGAAACACTCCACATGGAGGGAGACAATAACAAGAAAAGTGAAAGCACTCTTTTGGGAGAAACTTTCAAGGGGTTATGATATACTTCTAGCAGAAAAGGACTGGCCACCAACATTTTTCAGGGAGTGCACACATGGCGAGGACATCATTATGCCAACCATATTCCAATTCACCTAAAATATAACTAAGCCATGAAATGGGCAGTAGCTCAGGCCCCAGCATTATACAAAATTATCATGTAGGATGGGATGAGGACTCGCCTCACCACAAGATACAGCTAAAAAAATCAACCTACTGAACAAAGGCAGTACCCAATCCAGCAAGAAGCTAAAAAACAGGTCATGGAGATCTTAGATCAACTTGAATACAAAGGGATGATTGAAACATGCACCTCCTCAATGAACAATCCTTTGTTTCCTGTATCCAAACCAGTCAATACATATCATCTAGTTTTGGATTACAGACACTTGAACAATTGTTACAAAACATTTGCAGTGCAAAATGCACATAGTACAGCATTAATTAATAACATTGTGCGTAAAAAATATAAAGCCACATTGGACATTTCAAATGGTTCATTTTGTCAAAACATAGCACCTGAAAGCAGGTACTTAACAGCTTTCTCAATAATGGGGACCAAACGTCAATTTTGTAGACTCCCTAAGGGTTCAAAAATAGCCCAGGGTTATTCTCAGCAAAGGTAACAGAGTTACTACAAATGTATGATAATGAGGCATTGTCATATGTCGATGACATCTATCTGAAAGACAATGACCTAGATAGGCACTTGAACAGGCTGAATACCATTATACTGGGCTTCGCCTCTGAGGGCTATAAATTCAACTTTAAAAAATCCAGAGTTGCCCATCTCAATGTCCTTTTCCTAGGACATGAGCTTTCAAGTGAAGGCAAGAGCCTGGCAGCTAACTTTTTAGAAAAGTGTGCACTGCTCCAACCTCCAAAAAGGCTGAAAACTTTACAATCCATCTTGGGTTTCTTAAATTTTGGAAGAACTTACATTCTAAATTACGCAGAAAGAGTTAAATCTCTCTACGAATTAATCAAACCTGATTTTTCAACAAAACATTGGACACAGGAACACACAGACATCCTGCGTTCACTCCAAGCTAACATCTTAGCAACAAATCATTTACAAACCTGCGTAAATAAACGCAATTTAGTCATCCGAATAATTTTGGGTCAATGCGGGTTCACCTATTTAACATTTAATGAAGGTGAAAAAATACCAATACCATACAAATCACATTTGTATACAGAAGCAGAAACGTGCTTCACTTCAACAGAAAAAATTCTGACAGCAATTCAAACTGCTGTAGCAAAAGAAAGAGCACTAGCTCAGGGGATACGCATTATTGTCATGACTCCAGTACCAGCCTTGGAGGCGGTTACAAAAGCGAGCATTCTGAATGCAAAAGCTTTGCATCTTAGATGGATACAATGGGTTAATTATCTTGCTGCAACAGATGTTGAATATGTTTTTATCCTGATTAAAAACACAATCGTTCCTGCAATATGAATATAAATGTCCTCTGCCTACTGAAATTCTGCCTCTCGATCAGTACAAATTTATACTGACTGATCAGCACAACCTGCTACAGGGAGTAAGCAAGCTTACAGTGCAGCGTGCGCAATCGGTAAAGGTCGCATGCGCGATGGTAAATTCCGACCAATGGTCACTAAAACTCAATCTCTAGGAGATTGTACAGCTGGCACTTGAAAATACAGATCGCGAATTCCCCACACTTATAGTGTGCGATTCCTTTTACTGTGTCCAGTCATATAATGAATATTTACAGAATTGGCTTCAAAACGGATTCAAAGATGCAAAAGGTAGCACAATAAAGCATAAAACGCTTTGGGAACAAGTAGTTCAGTTGAGAAATGAACTACCAAAAGCTCACGTGAGACACGCTGAGTCATCAACCTGATGGCGTTCACATTGCAGGGAATTCATTGGCTGATGAAGCCGCAAAGGGGGCAGTACAAATAGCTTCCGTAGCTGCGATCACTCGTTCAAAAATGAAAATAGACAGTGAGATATTGTTGGCTGTCAATGCTTTAAGCAAAGGCAGTGGTGCAGCGTTACCAAAGATATTTCCACTCAAGTACTCTTATGTAATTGATGCGAACAATGTTACTTTGGCTCAAATCCCTGCAGTGGGGGATAGGGTAATTCCAAACATGGAACATAGAGCAGCTTTGATTTGTGAAGCACTTCTTGGGGGGGGTTGTCACTTCAGGGGATCTCTAAGACAACTTTAACATTAAGAGATGTACTGGTGGCCTGGAATGAATACACTAATTCACATCTTCATCAATGACTGCAGAGACTGCAATAGACAGCGTGATGCAGAATGCCATCAGACACCAGACTATGAAGTAGCCTGCCCAGTACAGACTAGGGGTGGGCGGAATTTGCGGAATTAACCTTCGCAAATTATCGCGAGAATGTTTAAAATTATCGCAAACAAGCAGAAATATCGCAAAGATGCGGAAGTTTTTTTCCGGCATGTTCGCGAGATTTTCTGCATGGTTGCGGGTCGCCAACTTACCCATGTGGTTGCTTGCGGGCGCGGCCATCTTGTTTTCAGTTGTTCTCGCGGTGCATGATCGCGAGAAGAAAGACGTGATCGTGCGACGCATGACGTCACTGCGGGCGCGAACTGTCGCGAGACAGCGCAAATGGCTAAAAACAATACAACATCTCATGGAGAACGCGACCGGATCAAGAAAACTTGTCGGCGAACGCAGGGATTCAGGTAAGGCGATCGCGCGCGCATGTATCATTTTACAGCGCGAGCAAGAAACAAATTATCGCCAAGCTGCGGAAACCGGAATTTTTGACATTTTCGCGCTCTCCGCGGAACGCAAAAATGTCAAATTATCGCAATTTCCGCGAACGGAACGAAATTTTTGCCCAGGCCTAGTACAGACACCATTGTTAGACAGCATTAGACTATCTACGCGCAGGCGTCTGCAATCCCACAAACACTAAGTCAAGGTTGCTATGGATGTGGCTTCAGAGCTCGACTGTCGCTCAAACTGTTATAAAAGATTTGCGAGTCTTTTATTAGCACATACGCAATTGGCACACAACATTCTGACCAGGGCCCTGCATTTAGCTCTCGGGCTTACAATGAAACCATGGCCAGTTTGGGCGTAGCATTGCGGTACTCCTCTCAGTTTCATTCTGAGGGAAATTCTGTTGTGGAAAGGGAAAACCGGGACACAAAGCAGTCTATAACAGCTAGAGTATTCGGTTCGGGTGATGGGTGGGTCAAACATCTTTATGGGGTCCAACGCTAATTAAATAATTTGCTAAGAAGTTCTCTAGGGGGGGTCACTCCATATGAGGTCCTATTTGGGAAAAGAATGTCAATCAATCAAAGTCATTTATAAAGCGCACTACTCACCCGGAGGGTCTCAAGGCGCTTGGGGGTGGGGGGGGGGTGCCGCTACTGCTCGAACAGCCAGGTCTTGAGCTTCTTCCTGAAGGAGAGGTGGTCTTGGGTCAGGCGCAGGTCGGTCGGGAGGGAGTTCCAGGACTTGGCGGCCAGGTAGGAGAAGGACCTTCCTCCTGTTGTCGCTCTTCGGATGCGGGGGACGGCGGCGAGGGCGTGGCTGGTTGATCGGAGATGGCGTTTGGGGGCGTAGAAGTTGAGGCGGTTGTTGAGGTAGCTCGGGCCTTGGTCGTGTAGGGCTTTGTGTGCGTGGGTGAGGAGACGGAAGGTGATTCTCTTGTTGACGGGGAGCCAGTGTAGGTCTCTCAGATGTCCAGAGATGTGGCTGCTTCGGGGGATGTCGAGGATGAGTCTGGCTGAGGCGTTCTGTATCCGCTGGAGTCTCTTCTGGAGCTTGGCGGTGGTTCCGGCGTAGAGGGCGTTGCCGTAGTCCAGTCGGCTGGTGACAAGGGCCTGGGTGACCGTCTTCCTGGTCTCGGTGGGGATCCACCGGAAGATCTTCCGTAGCATGCGCAGGATGTTGAAGCAGGACGAGGAGACGGCGTTGACTTGTCTGGTCATGGAGAGGGAGGAGTCCAGGATGAAGCCCAGGTTTCGTGCGTGGTCTGTCGGTTTGGGCGGGGTGCCCAGGGCGGGGGGCCACCAGGAGTCGTCCCAGGCGGAGGGCGAGGAGCCCAGGATGAGGACTTCCGTCTTGTCTGAGTTCTGTTTCAGGCGGCTGGTCATCATCCACTCGGCTACGTCTTTCATCCCTTCGTGGAGGTTGGCTCTGGCGGCTGCGGGGTCGTTGGTCAGGGAGAGGATCAGCTGGGTGTCGTCCGCGTAGGAGATGATGTTGAGGTTGTGTTGGCATGCGATGGCCGCAAGGGGGCTCATGTAGACGTTGAAGAGGGTGGGGCTCGGTGATGATCCTTGGGGGACGCCGCCAATGACTTTGGTGGCCTCTGACTTGTACGGTGGTAGGCGGACTCTCTGTGTTCTTCCGTCGAGGAAGGAGATGATCCATTCCAGTGCCTTCTCCTGGATTCCGACGTTGCTGAGGCGCTGCGCTAGGGTGCGGTGGCAGACAGTGTCGAATGCCGCGGAGAGGTCTAGGAGGATGAGGGCCGCTGTTTCTCCGTTGTCCAGCAGGGCTCGGATGTCATCGGTGGCAGCGATGAGGGCGGTTTCGGTGCTGTGGTTGGCTCGGAAGCCAGACTGTGAGGGGTCGAGGGATCCATTCGTCTCGAGGAAGGCGGCCAGCTGCTTGGTGACGGTCTTCTCGATGACTTTGGCTGGAAACGGGAGGAGCGAGATGGGGCGGTAATTCTTGAGTTCGGTGGGGTCTGCTGTTGGTTTCTTTAGTAGAGCGCTGAGTTCGGCGTGCTTCCAGCTCTCAGGGAAGGTGGCGGCGTCGAAGGAGGTGTTGATGATGTCCCGCAGGTGGGGTGCGATGACAGCGTCGGCCTTGTTGAATACGTGGTGAGGGCAGGGGTCGGTCGGAGATCCGGAGTGGATAGAGTTCATCGTGCGGATGGTGTCTTCTGTGTTGATCGGGGTCCAGGCGCTGAGGGTGGTGGTGGGGGCGTTGTTGCGGTCGTGGGGGGCGTTGTTTGTGGGATGAAGCTGTTGTGTATGTCCGCAATCTTGTTGTGGAAGTAGGAGGCGAGGGAGTTGCAGAGGTCTTGCTACGGGGTGATGTCGTTGTTTCCGGCGTTGGGGTTGGAGAGCTCTTTCACGATGTTGAAGAGTTCCTTGCAGTTGTGTGCGTTGTTATCCAGCCGGTCCTTGAATGCAGTTTTCTTGGTGGCGTGGATCAGTTGATGGTGCTTCCGGGTGGCGAGCTTGAGGTTGGTCATGTTATCCGGTGTTGGCTCCCTTCTCCAGGCTTTTTCGAGGGCTCGGCAGTTCTTCTTGGAGCTCTTGAGTTCGTCGGTGAACCAAGGGGCCTTCTTGCTGCCGGGTCTGCTGGGCGGGGTCCTCAGTGGGGCGAGTTCGTCCGCGCAGGTGCTGATCCACTTCGTGAGGTTGTCGGTGGCCTGGCTAGGGTTCGCTGAGCTGGCTGGAGGGTGCTGGCTCAGGGTAGCGGCGAACTGGTCGGCTGTGATCTTGTTCCAGCTTCTTCGAGCATCCTGTCGCTGGTGGTGGTGGATCGTGGTTCTTCTGAAGGTGAAGTGGACGCAGCTGTGGTTCGTCCAGTGGAGTCCAGTGGCGTGGCTGAAGGCGATGTCTTTGCTGGCTGAGAAGACGCATCGAGTGTGTGTCCAGCGAGGTGGGTGGGGGTGGACACCAGCTGCTTGAGTCCGAGGTTGTCAAGCAGGGTGGTGGTGTTGCGGTCGTTGTTGTTCTCCAAGTGGAAGTTGATGTCCCCCAGGAGGATGTAGTCAGCGGAGAGGAGGGCGTGTGGGCTGATGAAGTCGGCGATGTCTTCGCTGAATGGTGTGCGTGGTCCCGGGGGTCGGTAGATCAGGGTGCCTCTGAGGGTGGTCTTGGGGTCGGTGTGGATCTGGAAGTGTAGGTGTTCGGCAGTAGTCAGGGTGTCGTCGGTGTTGGTCGTGATGCGGATGGTGTTCTTGTGGACGATGGCGATTCCTCCTCCAGTCTGGTTGTCGCGATCCCTCCGGGTGATCTTGTATCCCTCTGGGATGGCGATGGCGATGTCGGGCGCTGAGGAGTCGTTCATCCAGGTTTCCGTGAGGAAGGCAACGTCTGGAGATGTGGTGTCGAGGAGGTTCCAGAGTTCGATGGCGTGTCTGTGGACGGAGCGGGTGTTGAGCAGGATGCACTTGAGGTGGTTGCTGCTGGTGTTCGGCTTGGCGGGCGCTGGTGTGGGGCAGGTCCGGATGCAGGTGAACTTTCAGGTGAGGCAGCTGAAGGGTCCGTGGGTGCGTCTCGGGGTGGCTTGGTGGCATCCCGGGGTTTGGCCGGTGTTGAGTGCGTTGAGGGTGGCGGCGTCGTACGTCTGGCGGGTGGGCTGGGGTCCTCGGGGGCCAGGGGTTCGGGCGCTGGGCGCGGGCCAGGCACGGACGGGCGCAGACGGGCTTATCTTTGGCGCACCTTCGGCGCACAATCGGCGCGCCCGCTGCACGTATGCACGGTCGCCATTTATGGCGAAGTGGGAGGGAGGGCGGAGCAGCTGGGAGGTGGGAGCGGGGAGGGCACAGAAGGTAAGGGGGTGTGGCCGCACGCAGGCGGCGGGAAGCGGGGAGCGGGAAGCGGGTGGGGGGGCACAGAGCGGCGCTAAAACAATGCAGGCACAGAAAAAATAGGATAAACAATCAGGGCACAGAACAGAGGGCAAAACAATACAGGCAGCACAGAGTGGAGAAAACACACACCAAATGTGACGGCGGGGGGCGGGGTCGACGGGGCGTGCTCAGCGAGGCTGAGGACAGTAGCGAGGGGAGCACACGCTACAGCTGGTTGCCGTGCGGCGCGGGGGTGTCCTGAGGTCAGGTCACACTCACCTGCGCTGCACGGTCGCCTTTTATGGCCAAGTGGGAGGGAGGGCGGAGCAGCTGGGAGGTGGGAGCGGGGAGGGCACAGAAGGTAAGGGGGCGTGGCCGCACACAGGCGGCGGGGAGCGGGAAGCGGGTGGGGGGGCACAGAGTGGCGCTAAAACAATGCAGGCACAGAAAAAATAGGATAAACAATCAGGGCACAGAACAGAGGGCAAAACGATACAGGCAGCACAGAGTGGAGAAAGCACACACCAAATGTGACGGCGGGGGGGCAGGGTCGACAGGGCGTGCTCAGCAAGGCTGAGGACAGTAGCGAGGGGACGCACACGCTACAGCTGGTGGCCGTGCGGTGCGGGGGTGTCCTGAGGTCAGGTCACACTCACCTGCACTGCACGGTCGCCTTTTATGGCCAAGTGGGAGGGAGGGCGGAGGAGGTGGGAGCGGGGAGGGCACAGAAGGTAAGGGGGCGTGGCAGCACGCAGGCGGCGGGAAGCGGGTGGGGGCACAGAGAGCGGCGCTAAAACAATGCAGGCACAGAAAAAATAGGATAAACAATCAGGGCACAGAACAGAGGGCAAAACGATACAGGCAGCACAGAGTGGAGAAAGCACACACACCAAATGTGACGGCGGGGGGCGGGGTCGACGGGGCGTGCTCAGCGAGGCTGAGGACAGTAGCGAGGGGACGCACACGCTACAGCTGGTGGCCGTGCGGCGCGGGGGTGTCCTGAGGTCAGGTTCCTGATCTCGAATGTAAAGGCACAGTGGTGGAAAATAAACCCTTTGATATCAAAGATCGTTTGGCTGTTTTACAGGATCTAAATGAACTAAGATCGAAACAAAGCAACGTATTCCTGAAGCCAACCACCACTGGGGAAAAACCGGCAGTCCCAGCAAGGCCTGTTTGGATCCCAAAAGTTGGGGATCTAGTCCGAGAGAAGATTGCGTACAAGAAGGAATTTGGACCTTCTTACAGACAACCAGTACCTGTCCTAGCCATACACGGAACAAGAACAGTACATCTGCCGCTCCTTGCTGAAAAAAAGGAGAAAAGATTTGTGTCAATTGACCTCATCAAACCACACTTTCTGGCCGATACTAAATAGTAGGCCTCATGGACTCCTACCTAGTAGCAGACGCACTCATCTCGCTACTATCCAAGAGGTTCTGACTAAAAGACTCCTAACCATCAAGAATTCAGCAGTACGAAATGAAGGACTAAGCAACAATGCTATGGAACTCATCCCTCTTGAATCTCAAGTAACAGTTCATCCAGATACACCTGTCTACACCAACGTAACACATGATCAACTGGTTACAGTGATTTTGACTAATCCTGATGCAATTCCCACAATTGACCGAACTGCTTCTGGCTACCACATTATCTTTGATATGTTTTCTGAGGATCCAAGTGAGCCTGAAACAACGCCAGCCCTAAAAACTTTCAAACAACAAGTACAAGAATCTTTTTGTTTTCTGAAAGACACTTATCTGGTTTCACCATGGATTGAACTATGGATTATTTCTGGAATATTTTTCTTTTTGCTTTGGCTAGCTTTGATAATGACTCTTAGCGTGCTTATGAATGACAGATACATTTGTATGGACACTTAAAGTAAAAATGTGAATTTCCTTTTAAAGCCACACAAGTCTTCTCATCGTGAAGCTCCTCACCCATGCCTACAAAGCACTCCTCAGCAGCCGACTAGCATACCTCAAGGAACAACTCACATTCTACACCCCGAACTGCCAGCTTCGCTTCGCTGACCTCGCCATTGCCACCATCCCATGCATCTGCCGAACGACCACCGGTGGCAGATCATTCTCCCACCTCGCTGCCAAGACATGGAACAACCTCCCCATCCACCTGCGACAGACCCAGGACCTGCTGACTTTCAGGAGACTTCTTAAGACCTGGCTGTTCGATCAGTAGCTGCTTCATCGCCCCCCAGCGCCTTGAGACCCTCACAGGTGAGTAGTGCGCTCTATAAATGCATGATTGATTGATTGAAGCAACAGACTTGTCAGCAGTGAACATCACAGCCATTCCTATACATGATGGTATAGTTTGGGACAAAACCGATTTCAACATATTCGGCCCGACGGAACTTCTGAAGATTCCACAGTTATTTAAAATGTCATTAAGGGACTTTATTACCTCCAGTACCTTTTCTGATTATTGGGACTTTGAGACTGTCAATAACATGATGTCTGATCTAGAAAGGTCTGCTGCGTTCTCGAACAATGAAAACTTAGAGGGTTCATCAGACTACAACCACTATGGTCATTGTTTCTTGCATAGATCTGCAACACCTAGAAATGTATTTGTTTAACCAATGGGAACATTGTCCTACACCACCAAAGGTAGTTCAAAAACGTTTGCAAATAAGTTTCCATATTTTTCAGGTACAATATATCTGATCCAGAAACATTTTTCTATAGAAATGTGAACACAACAGGACAGAAAAATATGTTAACTAATAACAAACAGATTTATTCTGCAGCCTTTGTTGCCCAACTGTCTAGACAAGGATTTGACTTTTGGAAAGACACAATCGACACACAATCCGTCTGGGGTTCTAAAGATTGGCAAGTGCAGGGGATAGAAGCTTTGTTTAGAGCCTGTATCATCCCCCAGCAAATAATGTTTTTGAATGACACTATGCAACAAACGTCTTGCCTTGGATTAGCCAAGATCAAAGACATGAACACACCTTCTGTACCAACACCTGCAAGCAATGACACTACACAGGGAGCGGTTACAGTAGACACAATATTACAAACCATCAGATCCTGATTGGGAAAAATGGTTGTTCTGGCCCACAGACACAAACATCTGTCAAGAAAGATTCCTGAATAGAATACAGGGTTTTACTATCTATAGGCCAGACCCATGTTATGTTCAACAAAAGCATTTGGGAGTAGTAACAACATACAGTGTAGGAAAATTGTGCCTTGATTGGTTACAAAAATCTACACTCAAGGATGTGAAACAACACTTATCTTTACTTAAAGAAGAAGCAGACCTTAGGGATTTCTTGCTAGGACCAAGAAAACCGCATCAAAAATGTTTCATATATGCCGGCATTTATGCTGCTTATCATGAAATATGGAAGGTTTCACAGGCAGAGGCCGCAGAAAGAATCCGTGAGCTTGATCGTAAAAACTTAGAGAAATCTTTGTGGTCGACAATGGGTTAACAACTTTGTCATTCAGAATATATTCACTGGACAACATTGTATACTCTGCTATTGACATACTGGAACAAGGCCATTCTCAGTTATGTTCTATAATGTTATTGGGCTGGACGCTGCAATTTTTGCATGCAGGCTATGTGCCTTGGCGTTTTATCAACACGTTGTTTCTGTTTTCAGAATACAATCTCACGGATAAACAGATCGAACTGACACAAAGGGAGCAAAGTATACAGTGCTGAGCATTGAAGAACTGGAAAAATGACCATTTACGGTATCAGAAAAACCAGCCACATAATTGCTTATCCATGGCAAAATAACTCTGCCTGTCAATACTTTTCATTTTCAGTACTGCCTCAAACAAATGCAAGCAGGCAAATATGAAAGGTTGGATAAGGAATACATTAAGACATCCTGGGTTCTACCTTACAAATACAGATGTTGGAGTGGGGATCGTGAAGTGTTTCTAAGCGGTACACACTGTGAGAGTGCACTGAGCGGATCTCTCATATGTCAGGACATTTCTTTACACGGGGCTTGTGATGGTTCTGTGGCAAAGTTGTCCTGCCACCTGCAGGGTACACCAGCTGCTGTGATTAATCCAGAGTTTGGCCACAGGAGTTACCTCATGTTGAATGATCAAAGTTGCTGTGGCATGTTGCCAGGGATCCCATATCTGGTAACGGTTAGCTCCAGGGTTACTTGTTGTATGCAAGTATTGTTCCCCCAAATAGGCCTCTATGGCCTTCATTGAATGTTTCTTTTATACGTTTTGATTCTTTAAGCAGAATGAAAGCCAGGCTTTTGCAACAAACAGTGCCTTTGACGTCGGCCAAAGAAACCTATGATCTACAAATTGCAAGGACTTTGGCTGAGATACAGGCTCTAATTCGTACAAACTGCCCTATACATTTCGTAGAAATAATGGGACGCATCTTAAACATGTCTGATATGAGCGGGATTGTACATGTATTTAAGACCATATGTTCAGGACTGTTAACACCTTTTCAGGCGGTCCTCTGAATCATTCCAAACTTTGTGCATTCTGTGTTTGGTGGTCTGCCGTTAATTCTAGCACTCACTGCAGGAAACCTGTTTCTATTCCTGCTACTACGCTATGGCAAGCCTATCCACTGGCATCACACCCAGCAACTTGGTGAAAGCTCTCCTAGAATGGAAGTGCCGTAAGTACATAGTGCAACTTTTGGGCATACCTCATTTACAGGAACATAATACAACACGGTTTCTGTCATTTAGACCAATCTGGCAAGATTGCATCTTACCTGTTCTACGCTGCCTGCTTTGCGGTTAAGAATGCGTGCTAGACATCTGTCTAACGCTCCCATCAGTCATGCCAACGGATATCGATACTCTGCTAGACCTGATAACGGACCATGCTCTGTGTTGTCCCCAGAGGCGCTAATCCTGATGACGGCATTCGTTGAGATCTCAGATGCTTCCTTCTGCTGCTGAGGTACGAGATGAATCAACAGGCACACAGGTAACAACGGACGCGAACATTGCTGCGGCATCCCATGCTGAGGGTGATGCTTCACATCTCTGTGCAGTTAACCTTCTAAATGAGGTGTTCCAACTGTCACCGACATCGGTAGACTATGTTTTGTCTACAGGAGTAGATGATTTCATGTTTTCTCCAGACCCATACACTGAATTTGATTCGGCTCAGTGTACCAGGGAAGCTATGAATTTGGCCTCCATGTTTTCAAAACAGAACAGAACTTGGAACTCTTCCTAAAATTGACTTTTTTCAAAATTTGAAAATACATGGCAAATCAATCTGCTTACAGTAGAACTATTCATATAGAACGGACTTCTTTGAATACTTCCAGGGACACATGGTCACCTTATTTACCACAATTTCACTTAGTACCATGTTATGAAATGGCTTTTATTTTTTGAATACTTGTTAACCATTTCATCATATGTATATATTTCTATTCATTCCTATTGCATTTATTTCCGATATATGCTTAGAATGAAAAACTGCTTTGGAAATGTACAGTGCCTTTGCATTACATGTTTCAGCAAAAGTTTTTAAACAAACTTCTTTTAGTATGGTTTTACAAATGTTTTTAGCAACATGTGGTACTCCGTTTAATGTTTAGCATTTTATGTTTAGCATTTAATATCGTTCAGTCGAAAGTGGAGTGGGTGTTGTATTCCGCTTTAGGTGTCAGTATATAGGTTTTACTGAAACATGTCCTTATATAAGCACAATTCGCATTGCCCTTATACAGGCATAAGATCCCAGTCCTTATTTAGGCATTAGCCATGCTATCCAAATTCAGGCATGGTCACCTACATCCGTCCACCCCAACCTCACAATGAGTTCCTAGAAGCCAGACCCTTAAGCTCTTGGTAGTTCCCCTAGCACAGGATTATTGATTTCTCCAAGAACTCATTTATTATGCATGAACCGCTATTCCTTAAGGGTTCGTTCCTGACATCTTCCTCTGCCCAACTTTACGTCAATGCAAACATTCCAAGGCACCTACCAGGTATAAATATACCTTCCCTTGCCCAAGCAAGTAGGAGGAGACCTCGAATTTAGAGGAGCCCGTGTCCCGGTCTGGCACACTGACAAGACTGTCATCCCTGCTCGCAGAGAATCCAGCTTTGTGTTCTGACTCCCTTCGTGGGATGTTAGAGTTCGAGACCCGGAAAGAGATTCCCACCTCTCTCATTCCCAAGGTATGGAGTTGACTAGAACCTAGAGGGACTCTTGGCATACCAGACTTGGCATACAGCACCTACTTCTTACATTGTACTACACTTAGGTTAGGTACACTGAGGTAGGACTAGCTAGAGAAGCATCTCATGAGTACTCGCATTTTTAGCTTATGTATATGAATATATTTGTCATAGCTAAAAGATAATGCTAGCGCAGTATTATTTCTTTCTACTGCTTACGCTGTGCAAAATATATCTCGCATACTGTCTTGTGATTGTAACAGCTCATATCTCTTACACGAGAAACAAGACTGTTCAATAAATCCTTTTTATTGAAACACCAGTCTATTCTTTCTCTGTAAATCTGAAAAAACTAAGCATGCACGATTAGGTGAATGAAACTGTTATTTGTTGTTTCCACAATTCTAAGAGTGTTCCAATTCTAAAGGGAAACAAAGTTGTCATTTTTCTGCGGTTGCCAGAAACTATTCCCTTCTTGTTTACAAGGAGTTTCTAGTGGTCTCTGAGTTAGCTGGTGCAAGTTAATTAAGTTTAATATACTCGATAGGGGCATACTGACCTCAGTCCTATGCCAAATCTATAGGGTATATTATTCCAATGCGCAGAGCCTTTTAGTGAAATAGGAACTACACTACACCATAGGCACCAATAGTATGTGTAGCATCCAATCTAACATGAAAAGCAATATTTGGAAGATTATGTTGGCGCTTGGAAGAATCCAAGTTCATGCGAAAGTAAAAGCTCTCAATGGATGCACAGCTTGTCCTCTGAACTCCGGACACAGGCTCCATGTAATTACCGTGTGGGATGAGTTCGTAGTTTAGAACCAAGCCAAATAAGAGTTAATATCAAGAGGTCTCCCCTATTGATGAAGTACACAGTATATAAATATAAACAAGTGCGCAGGCTCAGAGGAGATCATTTTATAAAAATTGATAAGCCAAACAATCCTCACTGTTACTGCCATAGCTTTCACGGTGCCCAGTCACCAGATGTTTGTCGGTCTGCTGAGTGAGGCATATCGAGACAGGCCTCTCTGAGGGGCCGTGCTAGTTTATCCCTTAGGCACTCTGGTGCACCGGGGGAGTCCCACAAAGGAGCAAGAGTAGAAAAATAGCTGAGGCCCATCTGCCGTCTGATATTTGCCCATGTTCTCACCATTGCCTGTAGCACTTTTAGCCTTATCTTTAAAAAAAAAAAATAGGCTCACTTTATTTGAACCGGAAACCATCCTGGGCCAAGCTAGCGCCCTTTAACATCGCTAAGAACATTTACCAAGCACCAGCACCATCCGGGGTCTTTCAGAGCATCCTGGAGTGGTACAGTTCAAAGGCCCAAGCACAGTACTGCAGGTCCGGAAGTGAAAGCCCTCTCTTCTCCCTCCTACGTCTCCGCTTCTTCCAGGAAATGCTGGTTCCTCTATAGGCCCAAATGAATGAATTGATGGCCTGTTGAAGTTTGTCTATAGCTAATTTGTCAAAAAGTAGTGGAATTACATTAAAAAAAAGTAAATTTGGGAAGCACAATCCTATTGACCAGATTTACCCTCCCAAAGATTGGACCCAACTTTTCATAAGCCTCTGACACTTTTGTTACGTTGCCCAAATTAGTCTCTGCAATTTTACTTATGTCATGTACTATTCTGACCCCAAGATACTGCATGTCTCTTTTGGTCTGGTGTTGACATGCCCCCAGATTCCATGATATGACCTCGGTCTCCTCCTCATTTACCTCATATCCTGATATCCTTCCAAAATATTGAGCATGCTTTGTTACCACTGAAATTTGGGCATGTGGTATTGGGTATAGGTATTTTGGCGCCACTAAAAAGAATCACACATTCAATTTCCTATCCTCCATTAATTATAACGGTGCTGCAAGGTGTAGAGAACCACAAACTCCACAAAAGAAAGCGTCAGCTAGCATATATTCAACTTGTTCCCCAGCACACGTAAATTAAAAGCTTTAGGGTATTCACGTTTGTAAAACAAATCATAACAAACAATATGTGACAATAAATTGTAAGTCCAATCTTCTTTCTTTTTCTTTTTATTCAAAAGGCCTTCACAATAGCTCCCAACAGCCAACACGTGTTTCGTTGCATAGGAATGTAGTTCCACGACTTTCTCAAGGCTGTACAAGTAAAAACATACAAAAGGCCAATGTATAGAGTCAAAATTTAAATTAAATAAGTTTCAATCATACAATGTTTAACACAAAAGTAAAAACTTGTGTGTTTAAATAAAAGGTGGACAATTCTCTTCATAGAGTATTTCAAAATTGAAAACTCGTAATATTTAGAGTGATTGTTAATAACAATGCTGATATGTGGGATTTAAAGCTATAACCCAAATATAGATGGAGAGAAACAAAAGATTTGGTCCTTTTATCTCAAAAAACACTCTTGCCGTTAAATTTGCAGCAAGCTGGTGAACGTTCTAATGAGTGCACCCCACCAAAGTGCATTTAAGGTTTTAACACGCATTCCGTGACGTGTACCCGTCTGTTAGAAGTGCCTAGTGTCCAGCTGTTAAGTAAAACATCCATAGATTCACAACATAACATCCTTGCAAGTACTTAAAAGAATACCTATTTTCTATGTGTTTGTAAACTCCTGAAAATAAAGGAAAATGGGAAAGAGGGTAGAAACAAAAGAAGTGTGTCAATTTGAGATAAACTCCGGTTGTATCCTTATTCACAATCGTACCTCAAAATTAAACCCCCGTTACCTACTTAGTCTGTGGTGATAATTCCAGACCACAACGGGTTTCTGTTTCGGCGGTGTCAGTCTGAAACTTTACTTCGTGCTTCTCAAAGACAAGTCACTTCCAAGTATGCTGTAAAAATTATATATACACCTATATGAGTTCCTGAGCTGTGTACAAAACCAACTAAAAAGATGCGAATGACCTCTGAGAAGAGTGTGTAAATTGCAAAGAGGCTAATTAAATCTCGTCACTGTGATCGCACTAGGAATATATTAACATGAACGGAGCAGCGCGCTATTTAAAAATTAACCTTTTGGGGCTAGAGTACTATTCACAAATCTAAATCAATACACAAGGCCCTACTGGTGTGATTTCAAGCCGTAATTATTACTACCTTACCTATGGGCTTTCTCAATTTAAATCCGGACACCGCCATACGAGCGCGAAGCATGCAAACCGAGTACAACAGCATGAATTGTCTCCACACATCCGGCTTCCTATAAAGCCGGAAAAGTTTTCCTCACCGACAACGTCAGAAATCTGGCGTCACCTGACTCCATTAAACATAGAAAAAAGACTTGTGATCTGCTTTTTGTCTTGATACTTAAGTAGTGGGAACACTACCTCAATTATTTTGGAAACGTATCCGTTTGTCACATATCTAAACTTCAGCATTACTCAATGTTATTCCGGGTGCCATCCATTTCACTATTCCCCTATATTAAAGTATCCATCAATGAGAGTAATCCAATTACAATAAACATAGAAAAAAGACTTGAAATCCACTCTTTCTCGATACTTGTGTAGTTGGAGCACTACCTTAATTATTTAGAAGTGTTTCAGTTAGTCACATATGTAAAAACAGCACTATTCACTGTTATTACGGGTGCCATTCATTTCACTAATTCCCTTTATTAAAGTGTCTGTCAGTGATAGTGATCCTGTCATACTATTTTATCTCCATGTGGGTGTCGTGATTCGTGTCCTCATGATATACTAATTTGAAATAAAGTGTGTAGTTGCTGTTCATTTATACGTGTCATTCTTATTTAGAATTGTGTCCTCAAATCTCTCCATCCATTGAGGTCAGTACAATAGTATATTTAAGATTTGCAATCACTTATGTCAAACAGTAAATGCAAAAAAGCAAAGCATATAACGGAAGATTGTGTATAAGATACTAAAAGACATATTGCATATATTTTCTTTTGAGTGTTCATCTCTGTTTACACGAAGTTCTAAAGGCAATCATAAGGCTAGAACATTTAAGTATGTTAAGCTGTGTGACATCAGAACATGCTTGTTATCAGATGGTAAATACTATAATAAATGTCACTATGTATTTGTTTAGTTCGTGAGTCGTTTGTTAAAAGAATCTAAACACATCCTATCTGCCTAAGAAATAGTGTAATTCCTGATCAATATTTAAACCGCACTCCGTGCTTCTCAATTTTAAAATCCCAAATGCTTCCTTTCTTCGTAGAGTCAGTTCCCTATTACCACCCCTAGGGTTTCTGAGAACATGGTCTATTCCATAAAAGTCAAAACGTTTATTGGTGGTCTGTTCCGAACACATCGATATGTGAGCAGCTAAAGGGTATCTCATGTCCCCATGTCTTACTGCCCGTATGTGTTCCCAAATTCTCTCCCGTAGTCTTCTGATGGTACTGCCAATGTATCTTTTGCTGCATCTACATTCAATGGCATAGACAACAAATTTTGTGAGACAATTGATATTTGTCCTAATCTCATATACTCTGCCACCTGGTCCTTGGAACTCTGTTTTTTTGGGATAAGCCCACTTGCATGCCGCGCAATGTCCACAGCCAAAGAAATCACGGGTGTGTTGGGTTTACCAGTTTTCTCTATTCTTAGGTGTGGGATAGCTCGGGCTTAAAATGTTCTTAAGTGAGAGACCTCGTCTGTAGGAGATGTTTGGTTTGTCTGTGATGACGTCCTTTAGAGATCCATCGGCCTTAAGTAAATGCCAATGTTTGTTCATGCTGCGTTTGAGCACCCCTGACCAGTTGTTATATCCTGTGACCATTCTTATCTTTTCCTCGTCCTCTGTCATCACTGACCTGTCTTTCAAAGTGTCATTTCTTTTTATTCGATCAATTCTTTGTTCTGCTTTTCTCAATGTCTTTCTGTCATATCCCCTGTTCTTAAATTTCATGAGGACTCGCTTCTTACATGTCAAATCTGTGTCCACACTACAGTTACGTCTAACCCTAACTAATTCTCCGTAAGGGATAGAGCGTATCTGGTGCGGTGGACGTGAGCTAGAGGTGTGAAGTAACGAGTTGCAGGACGTTTCTTTCCTAAACAGTCTGCTCTGTATATAGTAGTCCTTTACATAGAATTCTACATCTAAGAACGAGATTTTACACTTGCTCTGTTCAGAGGTGAAGTGAATGTTATATTCATTTGTGTTGAGATGTTCGATAAACTCAATTTGGCTTGAGACCCAGTCCATATCATGAAACAGTCATCTATGTATCCTCCCCAATAGAGTATGGAGTCATTCCAATTGGTACCCAAAGGGCCCCAGATTCTCATCGCCTCAAACCAACCCATAAAGAGATTCGCATACGAGGGAGAAAATCTGGAGCCCATAGCAACACCTTGTTTCTGCCTATACCATCTCTCTTGAAACAAAAATACATTATTGTCCAGTATTAGTTCCACCATCTCCATTAACATCTCTGTGGGATTCCAGGCACTAGCAGATCTGCTATTGAGCATTTTTCTGATGGCCAATAGTCCCACTTCTCTCTTGATGCTAGTATATAGTGCTGTTACGTCTAAGGTCACCATGATCATATTTTGATCCCAATTAAAATCTGCCAGTATGCTCAGAATATGCTCAGAATATGTTTGGTGTCTCTGATGTATGATGGTAGGTTCGTTACCATTGGCTTTAAAAATATGTCCACATATATTCGGATATCCTTTGTCGGGCCCCCAATGCCCGATATAATGGGTCTACCTGGGGGAAAGGGCAACCCCTTATGAATCTTAGGTAATGTGTAAATACACGGGAATCTTGGTCTGTCCACTTTTAAAAATGCAAGTTCATTATCGTCAATAAGACCCTGCCCATGCCAACGTCTCAGTTGTGTTAATGTGGTTAGTTGGAACCCAAATCGGGTTGATTTGTAATGGTTCATAACATTCTAGATTACCAAGTTGAGTGAGGATCTCATTATTGTAATCTACATGCGCATGATCACCATTTTACCACCCTTATCTGCCACGCGTATGGTGATATCACTGTTACCACTCAGTTCTTTCAATGCGTTACGTTCTTTAAAAGATAAATTATCTGTTTTGATTTTGGATATAATGTTTCTGTCATCATGTTTGTCTAGATCTGCTATCACCATTTTGTGGAATAGGTCGATATTATTGCCTGAAAACAATGTTGGGGTCCATTTGGACTTATCTTTTAAATTGCTAGAAATGCTGTAGTCAGTAGTAATATTCAGATCCCTCATGATCACATCTGCAGTCATCACTTCAATTGGTTATCGACAATAACATCCTTGTATCTAAGACATCTTGTATCGAATTTTCACCCAACAT
Source organism: Triturus cristatus (assembly GCF_964204655.1). Classification (NCBI taxonomy): domain Eukaryota; kingdom Metazoa; phylum Chordata; class Amphibia; order Caudata; family Salamandridae; genus Triturus; species Triturus cristatus. The sequence continues at coordinate 655,266,258 of NC_140587.1, read as the reverse complement.
TAACACACCAAGATTCTTGTGCATGATTTTATTACCAGAATTTGTGGATTCAAAATGTTTCTTTAGTTTCAAACACCTTACAAATTTAAACAAATCAACTTTGACATCACAAACATTTCCAATATTGTTTGGGCAGAAGCTCATTCCCTTGGTCAATACAGAGAGAGCATCTTCTGAGAGGCACATGTCGGTCAAATTAACAACACTCACATTATCTACTTCTTCGGGTTCCAGGATCTGGTCCTGACTCAGGGCTGTTCTTCTACCCGAACCACCTTTTTTGCCCCTCCTTGTTTTTCTGCCTGTGGTTGACGCCTGTACTCTCTGTTGCCCTTTTTGATTCTCGTGACCTCCAATAAAAAACTATTGCCAATAGTAGAGGCATTATTGGTTCCTTCCGACTCGCTACCACTAGTAGGAACTGTACCGAAAGAGGTGGAGCTAGAGCCGATAGAGTTACTTTCTATGTTGACCTCTTTAGGCACCAAATGATCATACTTTTTTGCGAACGTGAAGATGCGACCGTCGCAATAATCACGTTCGTCCCTCCTTAGTTTCCTTGCTTTGCGTATTTTGATATCCGCGATATGGCGTTGAATAATGTCATTTAAGATGGCATAGTTTTTAGTGGTACCTTCTGGTATATTAAGGTCCTTAATTTCTGATTCAAGTAAATCTATATCTTTTGGTAGCTGCACAACCTTCCTCCCACAATTTTCAATCAAGATCTCCATGAGTTTATTTGAGTTGTTTTTTAATTCTTTTTCCCACTCTGTTAATAAGTCCGGTTCTAAATCTTCATAGGTGGGAATGATTTGTGATCTTAAACCTCTTGGAATCCTTCTAATCTTGATATAATGTTTCAGGGTGGCAGCATCCCACCACCGTGACAATTCATTTTTCTTTAGTCTTTCTAACTTGACAAATTTCTCTCTTGACCCCTCTTTTCTAGAGGTCTGTCCACCTTGTGCAAGTGAATTCAATGGTCTGTTGTTGGCAATATTACTAAAGAGGTCTATTGCCTCTTTATCTCTGTTTGGTCTCTCATTTGTGAGTGAGGTCATTGTGCCTTTTGGGCTGCCACCTATTTTCAAACGATTAAAATTTGGGCATGTGGTATTGGGTATAGGTATTTTGGCGCCACTAAAAAGAATCACACATTCAATTTCCTATCTTCCATTAATTATGACGGTGCTGCAAGGTGTGGAGAACCACAAACTCCACAAAAGAAAGCGTCAGCTAGCATATATTCAACTTGTTCCCCAGCACACGTAAATGAAAAGCTTTAGGGTATTCACGTTTGTAAAACAAATCATAACAAACAATGTGTGACAATGAATTGTAAGTCCAATCTTCTTTCTCTTTCTTTTTCTTTTTATTCAAAAGGCCTTCACAATAGCTCCCAACAGCCAACACGTGTTTCGTCGCATAGGAATGTAGTTCCACGACTTTCTCAAGGCTGTACAAGTAAAAACATACAAAAGGCCAATGTATAGAGTCAACATTTAAATTAAATAAGTGTCAATCATACTATGTTTAACACCAAAGTAAAAACTTGTATGTTTAAATAAAAAGGTGGACAATTCTCTTCATAGAGTATTTCAAAATTGAAAACTCGTAATATTTAGAGTGATTGTTAATAAGAATGCTGGAATGTGGGATTTAAAGCTATAACCCAAATATAGATGGAGAGAAACAGAAGATTTGGTCCTTATATCTCAAAAAACACTCGCCGTTCAATTTGCAGCAAGTTGGTGAACGTTCTAATGAGTGCGCCACACCAAAGTGCATTTTAAAGTTCTAACACGTATTCCGTGACGTGTACCCGTCTGTTAGAAGTGCCTAATGTCCATCTGTGCTTTGTTACCACTGGCAGGGCAGTAGAGAGGTCAGAAGAGAGGACCAAACGTAATTGGCATAAAGAGCCACCTTTCTCTCCAATCCTTCATACTTAAATTTTAGAATGTCCACCTCAGTATCTGAGCAAATGGCTCAATATACAGGTTCAAAGGGAGAGGGGATAGGGGACAGCCCTGTCTGGTGCCCCTGGTTATCTTAAAGGGGATGGTTAGATTACCATTAACCAACAATTTTGCAGACGGGTCTTGATAGATCAACTGGATGGCTCTACGGAATCTTATGCCAAGATTAAATTTTTCAAAAACAGCTGACGAATGCACCCAGTTAACCCTGTCGAAGGCCTTGGTGGCGTTTAAGGTCATTGCTGCAAGGGAAAGCAAATACGTTGTGGCTAGATCAATTGTGCCAATAAAATCATATGTTAGATCATATAGATTTCTTCCCTTGACAAAATCCTTCAGGTCAACATGGAGCATATCTCCTGATACCACTCCCAGTCTATCGGCCAGGACCCTAGCAAAAATGTTAAAGCCTGCATTTAACAATGAGATGGGTCTATAAGACTCACAACTTGCTGGGTTCTTCCCTGCCTTTAATATCAACATGATAGTTGCCTCACCCCACAAACCTGGCAGCTTTGCTCCATCGCATAGGATCTCATTGAAAACCTGGGTCATAGCTGGAATCATGACCTCCCTTAGAGTTTTGTAAAGTTCTATTGGCAGACCATCCGGGGCCTGATGCCTTTCCCCCTTTGCTAGCTAGAATGGCCCTCTCAACTTCTACTTGTGTAATGTCCTGGTCTAAGAATTCCTGTTGGGTTGCATCCAAGGGATTGAGCGAGCTCGCACTGAGCCATTCCACAACATCGGACTTATTAACTACCTTATCTTCGAGATATAGGTTCCGAAAAAAGTCATAGAAGGTGCCCCCTATCTCTTTATCTGTGGACAAGACGGTGTTGCTGCCAACATCATCTATTGCTTTGATCAGATTGCGCGTCCTATCTGATTTTACCTACCAAGCTAGTAGCCTACCCGCCCCCTTACTATATTCGAAATGGGCAAGCTTACTCGCCTCCCATCTCTTCATGACCCTCATCTGAAGAGTGGTAGCTAACTGCTCCTTTAGTTCTTTAAGTCTGGCCATTTCTCCTGCTGTTTCTCCAACTCTACCACTTTGTTCCCTCTATGGTCTTCATCTCTGCTTCTATTTGGGCAACTTCTTCCCTATATTGCTTATTTCTAAAACACACCCTACTCATGACTATCCCCCTGAGAAACGCCTACAAGGAGTCCCTTACTATGGAGGTCGATGCTGACCTTATATTGTGGCTCAAAAAGCCCTTCATCTCTTGCGTTAGATGTTTAATCTCTTCTGATTAAGAGTAGCGTGCGATCAAAAGTCCAGACTCCACCACTCTGCCTACTTTCCAAAGCTAAATCAAGGCATACTCCTGAGTGGTCGGATAGATGTGGTGTTAAATAGCCAATGTCCTTAATTTTTCTCCTCAAGCTATGACTGACCAAAATATAATCCATTCTTGATTTGTGGCCGTACTTCCTATTATAATAGGAAACTCCTAGCTGGTGGCCAAATCTTTCCCTCCCGGAATCGCAGTCTCCTTTCTGCTTCATCATTGAATGGAGATATCCCTGAGATGTAGATGGAGTAGTGGCTCTGCTATTCATTGACTTATCCAATTCAGGGTCTAGCACAATGTTGAAATCCCTAGCCATGATTACTGGGTCTGGAAAGTTTAGCAGACTTGCAAAAATAGATTTAAGAGAGGTAGGATCATCATGGTTTGGGCCATAATAGCCAACCAGGGTGAGAAGAGAGCCCAAGATGATAACCTTCAGAATAACCCGCCTACCGCCAGGGTCAACCAAGAAATCCAACAAATGAGCTGTAGCTTGTTTCTTAATTAATATCGCCACTCTTTTAATATTGGCACATTGACTAGTACAGATCATGTGAACCACCCATTTTAGTTTCTTAAATATCTCAGTTGACTCATCCCTTGAAGTGTGTCTCCTGCAAAATAATGACCTGCACAGGAGAATCCTTGATGTATTGTAGAAATGTATCCCTTCTGTGCCTGACGCGAAAGCCATTCACATTCCATGACAGGAACTGAACCATTCTCACGGAGGTTTAACCTTGCGATGCATGCAAGATATAGGAAAAAGGGATCGCCAACACCAGACCAAAACATCTGAACCCAACATAGCTAGGCCGGCTGACAGGCAGACAGCTATCAAACTAAGGTGAATGAGGAAATTTGTATTATTTTTTTTCCACATGCTCCCCACCCAGTGCACCCCACCCCTTCCCCCTCCCTGGAGAACCCACCCCATTATTATCCTGGACAGACGCAAGTCCTATCTGTTACACCCGGGGACTGCCCGCACTGTCCCCTTGTAGAAACAATGGAAACTAGAATCCTCTACAATCAATCATAACTTACATTTTTATTTATTTATAGATATTTCCGTATATAGCTTTATATATAATTCAATATAAGCCAGATTAGTAGTGATGATATGATGTACCCCGCCACTAACGCCTACTTACACGTGGCTAGAAACCGGAGGTGGGGCATTCCTAGCTAGGCATTGCCTTTTTTAATGCTTTCCAATAACTCATCTGCCTCTTGTAACAATCTCAGATTATGCATCTTGTTTTTGTGCATAACCTTCAGGGCCACTGACACTAGCTTTTTGAAGTCATCTGGCTTACTCCCCAACTCCCATTGCCTGCCTAAGGTTGCTTGGGCAAGGTCGTAGCGTATCTCGAATGAAAAATCCTTCACCCTAAGTGATTTTACCTTTAGGGCCATATTGAGGATTTTTTCCTTCAAAGAGTATGTGTGGAAGTTGGCAAGGATCTTCCTGGGTCTGGTTCTGTTGGTATTTCTTCTGTATGGGGCCCTATGTGCCCTTTGGATACCCTCCTCAGATTTCTCAATCTGCAAATGTCTCCTTCAATAGTGAGACAATTTAGGATTTTAAATTCTCCCTCTCCTTCCCCTCCAGGACATTAAAAATGCGCAGATTACTTCTCCGGGAATTGTTCTCAAGGCGCTCTAATTTATTCTTCTTTTAGCTCTACTACGGAGCTTTCCAGAGTCTCAATCCTTGTATTAAGGAGGTTGATCTTCCTACCCAATGACTCCCAGAAATTTCCTAATCTCTGCCTGATTGGACTCGGATACTGAAAACCCCTTCTTGATGTCCTCCACGAGATTGCAAAATAATGCTTCTAAGGACGCCGGTGGGGCCCCCTTCTCGGCCGCCATGGGTTGGACTCCTCCCTAAACATCGTGTACAGTGTTACTCAGAGTCCCAGCATCACCCCTTGTTCCACCTATCGCCTCTGTATTTTGCACCTGTGAGGTGGTGGCGATCAATGGTAGGGAGCCCCCAAGGCCTCCATTTGCTCTGAAATGGGCTCCATACGGAGCAAGGCAACAGACCCCCCTGCTGAGCACTTCTCCCTGTTGTACAACGTCGACCACAATAGGTTGTACTTTGAAGTATGATCTGAGTGAAGGAGTAATTCTTACTTTGGGATCAACAGTCTCAGTTTAAGACTCCCCCCCCCCCCCCCCCCCCGGCTCCCCCCCTGAATGCTTCGGCCTTTAACTTCGCACATCCGAAAGGTAGAGGAGATATTTCCTGACTACCCATTTGTGTGGAGGGAGGGGAGCCTGTCCTACTGTCCGCACAGCTACACTTCTGCTTCCTGAGGGCCTGTCTTTCCCCTTCAAACCTTTATTCAGAGGTCCCTGGGAAGCCCCTCAATACCCTTTACCTCACTTGTTGTAGAAGAAACAACCCCTGAAATTTGGTCTGGGCGGCCCACCTGTACCTGTTTGGGGGGGGGGGGGTCCGAGGTACCTCAGAGGCAGCGCAGGATTTCAACCATTCTGTCTCTTCTGCAGCAGCAGCCTCCTCCTCCTCCACAGCCAGGCAGACCTGATGTGTGCTGCCACTGTTCACGCCGACCTGGAGGAGGCTGCCCTGCAGCTCTACGGCCCCTACTTAGCTGGAAGTAGATTGTAAGTTCTGAACGTATCTGGGGGAGCAGAGGGACAGAGATCAAAAGCAGGCAGCGGGGCTCCCCTCCGGAAGTATGCTCCTGACAGTTTTGTATCAATGTGCCATGTGTCTATGTGACGCCGCCCGGCCTCCGGGATGTGGGCAGTACGGCTGTGTATACTGCACGGACTAACGGTTAAGGGGAGGACGGGAAACCTGCATTATTGACATGCATCCTAGTTGCTGTACGTTGTACTTGGTCCTGCAATAAAAATGGTTTGACAAAAAAAAAAACAATGTGTACCGCTGTGGAGAAAGCTTGCTCATCCATTGGGCGGGCTCTTATCTCACCTCTCAGGGAAGAATCCACAGTGACAGCCATCATCCTGCACATTGATGTACCAGGAATGGAGCAAGTCATTGTGCCGTTCTCTTTAAAACTAATTGTCATATTTAATTTGGCCATGAGGTCTCGTCCCAAGAGATTTACTGGGGACTGTGTTGAGTAGAGCAGGCGTTGCTGAATACATTTACCTCCTATTTCCATTGGTACTGGCTTGGTGAAAGGGACCCTTATTATTGCCCCAGAGAAACCCTGTGTGTCTGCGCTCTGGTTGGAGATGGGCAGTGCTCCTTCCCTGATGCAGGAAAATGTAGCACCTGTGTCAACCATAAAACTGTAAGTTTTGTTGTTTATCGTGACATACACATCTGGGTCCTCTCTGATATTTGTGAGGCACGATAACACGGGACACACTAGAGTTGTCTGTGGGCTGTCCTAACTTGAATACCCTCCAGCCTGGTACTGCTGGATGGTGCCCTGTGAAAAGGGATTGGTGGGGGGCAGTATCGTGACAGGAGCTTGTGTCTGTAGCACCATTTGGTACACAGGCATCTGTGGCTGAAGTAACTGTGGCTGTGCTTGTCGGATCTGGGGCTGCATTTGGGCCATCACAGGTGCCTGTAACTGTACCTGCTGCAGCATTGGCTGCTGTGCTGGGGAAGGATAGGAGTATACCGCTTGGGGCGGCAGCGGCTGCTGCTGCTGCTGGTAGTATTGTACTGGCACAGCTTGTTGTGGGTGTCCTCTACCCACCGACCTCCCTTCATCCCGTATTTTGTTATAGCATTCCCTCATAAGGTGTCCTGGTCGCTGACAGTAGTAGCACAGTCGTGCTCCTGGCTGTGGCGCAGGTCTTTGGAAAGCCGAATCGTCTACCTCTCCCCCGCATCCCAGTATTTGCATACCTCATCTGCTCATTACCATAATACTGCTGTTGTTGCTCATTGGTGTATGCCTGTTGTTGCACATTGTTATGGATGGGCTGTACCTGTAGGTTTGGTGCAGCTACCTGTGTATTACCTCCTAGTGCATTCTGGGCATCTTGTGGGAAATTAGTAACAGCAGTCATTTGACTCACTGGTGAAGCTACCATCATCATGTCAGGGGTCTCTCTTTTCTTAAGTTTTTGCTGCACTAATTTAGCTGCTGCATTCTCAATCGCTAATAACCTTTTCTTCTCCTGTTCCTGCTCCTTTTTGCAAAAATGAATGATGTGGTGTTGTATCTCTGGCCATGGTTTGCATTCCATGGCTACTATTCCATCTAATTTGTCCTGTACTGCAGTGGGCAGTCCCTTCTTCACTGTGTGGTAAAAGAACCTACAATTACCCCCTGTTACGTCCCATTTTTCTCCCAACTCCTGATGCCATTTCTCCTTCATTCTTGAAATGTACTGTGCTGGGTCTTCATTGCTTTGCATTGTCTGTGACATCAAAGAGCCAATGTCAGGAACGTCAGGAAACTTCCTACGCAATTCATTCCATAGGGGTGATCTTATCTTATTGAAGGGGTTACCATCACACCGTGTGTTAGTAGTAGACAGTCTTGTGTCAATGCGTGTGAACATATCCTCTGCATCCTCTCCAATCAAGGAGGTGAGCAGACTTTTTACATCTCCAATAGCCAATGGGACACCTGCAGTGTGTTTTTCAAAGGCCTGTATCCATTTTCCAGCACCCTCTGTGAGGGGTGGGAGTTGTTTCTTCAAATTGTCCTTGTCCATAAGTGACCAAGGAACATATAGGGGGGGATCTTTAACATTTTTAAATAGCAGGGGTAGCTGGCGTGTCACCCCTGTAGGCCTTGTGTTGTCATATCTATGTGAGTATTTCTGCCAAACTCTTAGGCCTTTGCTCATGTAATCGTAATCCCAATCGTCATCTCCTGCCCCCTGCGGAATACATTCCTCAGCTGTGGCCATTTCTTCTGGTTCAAATGACCCATCTCGAGGCCAGACATTCATTTGAGGTGCATTAGCTTCTGTCCAACCTGCTAAATTATCTGAGAATGGATTGACATAATAGTCAGTCCCTTCTCCAAGTATCACTAGCTCATTTGGCGTCAGACCATTGGTCATTGACGGTACTGGCCTGTTAGGGGCCATGTGATGCAGAGTTCTAGATCTTGTTGTTCGCAGTGTTGCAGTACCTGATACGTCATAATCTTGTGGGATGTCATCAGGTCGCCCATGGCTACCTAGCACTGCAAGTCTCTCTCTCTCTCTGTCCTTCTCTGCCTTCTCCATCTTGTGTCTGCCCGTTCGAGCACTCTTGGCAGATCAAAATTATCAAGATCCATCTGTTGTGCCTCTGGCCTACGTGGTGTGACTACGGGTGGCACTGCCTGAGGTATGTGCATGGATGGGGGTGTGATAACTGTTGGCAGAGCTTGCGGTATGCTTGGGTTGGTCGTCAGGGGAGCTGCTGCGTTACTCTGAGGTGAGGCTGGGGCCATGCTTTGGACTTCCTGAGTAAAGTCTATCCATGGCTCCTGTTGTGGTGGGATCATCGGGACCCCACCACTACGTGAACCCACCGGGCCTGCAGCTCCAGCCAATTCACTTAGTGTTGGTGGCTGCCCTCTTCTAAATTGGCCTAAGCCACCCATCAGTTCAGTGAGTTGATCCTCTACCCTATCCACTTGTAATGATAATCGCTGTATTGTTGCCGGGTGGCCAGTGGGGCTCCCTGAATGCTGCTCGTGTGACATGTCCCCTGATTCTCTACCCGTTCCTTGGTGCAAGTCGTGCTCTGTTCTCCATCTGCTGATGTCCGCCTCAGTGATTATTTCAGGACGATATTGTTCACTATCCCTGTTCCCTCCATTGAATTGTAGCAAGTACTCTTCCTCTCGCTTGGGACCTGTGTTAAGGGGCCGCCACCCGCTATGGTGTGTCTGTATATTGCTGTGCTGCTGGCCAGGGGAGAGGAATGGTCCATAGTGTCTAGTCCTTGTCTCTAAGGGCTCGCTATTTTCAGTGACAAATGTAGGTGCTGTAGGGTTAGGCCTAGGAAGCGGAAGGTGGGAACTGTGCTGCGAACCACCAGAGGCTCCATCACTCTCTGAGCCCTCTTCTTGCTGGTGAGCTGCAGAGTTGGGTGCTGGTGTCAATTTTATTGTGAATAGCGCGTCAATCTGACCTGGCATTCCTGATGTTGCACACTGCACCCCTGGGCTTTGGGAGCTTAAGGTTATTTGGCCCTGCACATTCTCTGACATGCTGTCTGGTGATTCTTCTGAGGGCACTGAGGCAGAAATATGCTCATGTCCTACAGCTGCCTGATCATTTAAATTAGGCTCTAGGTCAGCCTTAACAACTCGCTCTGTATACATGCCATCTGCGTCATAGGCTGGTGGCGGTGCGGTAGGTACTGGGGCCTTTTCATCATTGTTCTTAAAGACTCTCCACAAAGCCAGGGTCTCTTTACGTTTATCTAGCTTGTTACCAGAGTACTTCCCGCCCAGGAACGTTTGAGCATGATCTAGCACTGCCTTATCGAAGGTACCCTCTTTTGGCCAAGGGTGTAGCATAGTCTGTGTGAGCTTGTGCAGCTCTCCACAATGTTATCTTATACATTTCCCCAGAGCAGTAAAGTTCTTTATCACATGTTCTAGTGGTGTTGCCATTATTCCCTAGCGCTGTGTGTGTTCAGGAATAACAGTGTACCTCTACTGGGTGTTACTTTTCAGCCTCACCCAGGCTTATTTATAACAGCAAATTAACAATGTTATTCTTTTGGCAACAGGCGGTTTTGTAAGTATCCCCACAACAATGGGTAATGTGTTATAGAAAGGTGTCCTTGTAACTGCTCTACGATACTTAATGAGGGCTGCTGCTGCAGCTGCTCATGTAGCTGCTGGGCGTGATGCTCACAAACCAGGGGTAAGTTGGGGTCGTTGAGTGCCTGCAGCAGTTGCGTGTGCTGTTCACAGCCTAATGCGTCGCTAGTGAATTGTGAACCTTCCTGTTGTCCCAGGTGGCTGGTGCCTGGAGGAGACGGTGTGAATAGAGGGGATGGTGTAAGGAGTAGTTGGTGAGCGAGATCAGGGCTCCCCAACTGGGTTAATTCTGTGGAGGAGTCTCTAGCAGCACATGGCGTCGATGGGGACACTAGTGGCGACTGCAGTAGTGTATCTAGAGTGTCTCCCACAGAGGGGGTGCTTCGTGGCCCCTCAAGTGTAGGGTCTGGGCTCAGAGTGGTGGGTCTACAGGTTGATACTGGGAGGCGCAGCTGCACTAGGTGCAGTGAAGATACTTTTACCTCAGTGCCCTGTGCTAGTGTGACTCCCAGCAACTCCCACGCTTTGGCTATCAAAGCACTTTGTCGCTTCTTAAAGGTTGCTATAGTCTGTGCGCCAGGATTGTGCACTGCTATTATTCTGTCATCTAGTATGTGCAGAACTATCCCAACCGATTTATGTTCACTATAGCTCATCTGTATCCCTTAGTATTCTATATAAATATACTGCTCTCCTTATGTGTCAGTAGTTAGGGAGGAGGCAGGGTGGTCAAGTATAAGCTCGTCCCCTAATGTCTCTTTGATGGTTAAATAAAATGCCTCTTTAATCTCCCGTTTATCTGGACCGTTATAAACTCCTTCTGGTGAGAGAAGTCAGGAAATTGCAGGGCACCAGGATGTTCACCAAGGCAGGAAAGAAGGACCTTGCTTCGCAGGGGGTTACGGGGCCAGGAGCTGGTGACCTCAGTCGGTATTTCTAATCCTGGCACTACCATAGAAACCTGCACATATATGGTGTCTGCGGTTTTATAAGTTCTGTAACCAAATATTCTTTTCATCTGTGTACCTATGCTGTACCTCAAACCTTAGTGACACCTAATTAATGTTAGCAGCACTAGAAATGGTCAATGGTTTGTAAAGAAGGCAACACTAAACAATATACGTGTAACAATTGTGACGCACAAATATTTTAAAAAAAGAAAACACAATACTTTAAATCAAAAATCACTTCAGTTATCAGTGGCAGATCAATACATGTAGGAGTACAAAAAGCATTTACATTCCTCCCTAGTTATTGAATCTCACTAATAAACCAATCTTCTGCATTTGGCAGTGATATTCGGTTACAATTTAAACCCTACCTAGCAGGCCTCGCCCTAATAGACTCGGTGGAGGCCAGTTAAAAACAACTTTAAAAAAACTGTTATGTTCTTTATACATTTAATACACATTTGCAGATCATAAAACATATTATCAAAAAACAAATAGCAAATAACTGTGCACGTAAATAATATGGCCTCACTAAAATCAGTGTCTGTGTCAGCCAGTGACCCTTACTGCAGTGCCCATATAAGCACTAACCACAAAAAAATGCAACTGTTGCACTTAATAAACCTCTGTATGCATCGCCATACTGCATACTTTGCCCACTGAAGGACAGAAATACATGTGTTTCCTATTTACAATGGTGCACGCACAAAAGGGAAACTGACACACAACCCAAAAATACCCAAAAACACTTAATCATAACATCCAATAAACCGTCCCGGGAAACCTCTTATAATCCACATCAATCAGGCGATATCTATTAACCTGCTAGCTAGGCAGACATGAGATAATCCAGCCTCTTCCCCACTTTGTACTGACGTAGGGGTTCTCCTCCTCTGCCTACAATCAGAGGAGCACCATACTATTGCTGAAAGATTACGATAGTAAATCGAACCTCTCCTCCCCTCTACCAGGCCGATCCCTTGACCCCCTAAAGATGCCCTCTTTATTCCACGATATGCAGAGAGGCACTTTAGCAAGCAAATTCCAAATTTCAAAATACCTCCGAAAAGACTGCAGACATAAACAGTCTCTCCCTTATCCCTTATATCTTTATCATTTATTGTCTTTCTCCATATGTCTGTTTTCCACAAAAAAGATAATATACGAAAAAATGAAGCTAAGTGAGCCCGTGAAAGACGCAAGACGCAGTCGTTTCCTTCTGGCACTCAAAGCACAACAATAGCACACATCTATATATAGCACAGAATAAACACATACATCAGCTAGCTTCCTAACCGTATTCTCCAGCTCAGAATTCCATGCCGCACAAGCCTCCCCAGTTAAAGAATGTCCTTAGCGAGACCAACCAGACAGGCAGACAGGAAAGAAACACTGAGAGTGAGTGTAAAGCACAGAGGTGTACACAAGCGCTCCTTTCATAAACCGTCACCATAAGTCCCCCACATCAGGTAGCATAATACTCACCCGAGTGCTTGTACTCAGAGGCTTCGGCCAGAAAGGAGTCACGAGTGCCCAGTCTGCGTCTCCTCAAACCCAGCAGATCCCTGCCCCCGTCTGCTGGCACTGCTAATCCGAGTCACGGCACCAAAATGTTGGAGGGAGGGTATATAACGGGACAAGGAAGCTAGGGGGCGGTACTCAGAGCCCCGGGAGCCGCCACAGAACTGAGCAGGAGAGGGAGTCGGGGACTAAAGGGGCACCTTAACTTGAGCTGGGGTGCCCGGGAACGCTTGCTCTAAAACTGAAGAAAACAGACATGTGAGACATGGAAATAAAGGCAGAGTAAAATGGCAGTTTAATGAGAAGATGCAACTTCAAGAAACTGCAAGACAAAGGCATAAAATACAAAATACAGAATTCAGATAATCACATGGAGCTCATCATGATACCCTCTGCATCTGCACTCTTGTACTATCAGAGAGAAAGAGAACGCATCTAAAAGTGCAATTGAAGGAACAAGTTACACCAAGGAGAAATGTTTCAGAGTATACTCTAGAGCAAGCATTCCTGCAATTCCAATGAATACATTATTCAAAGAACAATGATGAAACATAACAGGACATTTCATATAGGTAAAATACAACAAAATGCTAAGCAGACACAAGAGCTTCAGAGCTGCTCTTGGGGAAAACCCTACGGAGTCTGCTACCTACAGACAGACACCAAGGTAGTCCAACGAGGTCTGTGGGGGCTCCCCTTTTATTTCTTTTTACGGGCTCCTTCGCACGCTACTTCTACCTACGTATGCTACCCAAAAAAGCCTCGTCTGCAGATTGCACCAGACATGTCGTCATTTACCCACTTAATGCTGACAATGGACTAGGTGAAAAGGTCAGTTTCTCAGGCCAATCGCTTGTCGTAAGTTTCACAGAGCAAGCAGAAAATATAAACAGATATTGTACGCGAAATACATATATACATATATAAATCTCCTCACTTCTCCTAACTTGACGCCCTGCGGTTGCCACTTCCTTGCAAGCGGGAAACCAACCCAGGAAACAAGTGCCAGGCCAGGATGCAGCTTACTGTATGTCCATGTCTCAAGGGATGCTGAACTTTACCGAGCACAGAGCACTCGGGTAGGGTGGGGGCTACTAGTTTGGAGCAGAAAGCCTCGCAGAAAGAGGAACTGAATATGAGTTGGGTCAGATCTGCCATCAGCCTGTAAAATGGCAGAGCTATGGTCAATTTAACAAAGGCTTATATAACGTATAAAAGGGCCTACACAGCACGGTCAAGTGGGAGGGATGTCTCAGGACAACTATATGGGACAATCAGTCCCTTTCTCAATATACTAGGGGCTTACAGAGGAGGTCATGCTGATCACAGGGGGACCCCAACGCATAGTGTTCCCTAGTGTATGTAGGTGTTTTCACTGTATTCTGAGTGTATTTTAACATAGCACTGGCTCTAGGACTGGTTAGTCAGACTCAGTTACCACCAGTATCCGTCTGAAAAAGTTGAGGGTACAGGATGATTGTGCAACAAGGCTTCTTTCTGCTCTTTTGTTTGTTCTTTCTGCACATTATCCTTCTTCCTGCACTTTTCTTCGTCTTTGAGGACTTCTGTTGCTTCTTTTTGCATTTCTGTTTTTTTCTTTCTGTGTGTTTTTTCTTCTTTCTTCACATGTCCTATCTCTGGAGGCATAGTTAGAAATTAGCATTTAGAAAACCTTAGAAATTCACAGAAAAAACCATAGGTTTCAGGGGCGTTATAGTTAGCTGGACTTTTCACTCGTACAAAACAATTGAAATTCCCCCGTTATAGTTAGTTCAGCTAACTATAACTCGCGCACCCGCAATGGACTGCTGATGACGTCACATATTACATCACTCATGACATGGTCAGTGACATCACTGATGACATCTCAAATGACATCACTAATGACATCACTGATGACATCATCCTTGTGATAGAGTGGCAGACCTCCTCTTCCCCTAATATAACCTTTGATACACACATTCAAAAATAGAAACTACAATGTTCAAAACAATGGACATACCAATACCAGTTACAACAACCTATTCAGTAATTCTAAGATCCACATACACATCCACTCATTCACCAACAGTCCTATACAGTCACTCATACATGTACTCACTCATTGTAGGAAGGTGGAATCTGACTATATGGTTGCTCCCACTTTTTTCCTGGTGTTTGAATGGTTTTTGACTAGTCTGGCTGGGATCCTGCTATCCAGGACCCCAGCCTATCTGCTTACTCCCTTAAACAACTTGGTGTGCATATTAGATGCACTAGTGATTGGATACTGTGGTACCTTATGAGCCCCTAGTATATGGTACCTTGGGTACCTAGGGCATTGGTACTTCACAGGCCTACCAGGGGCTGCAGCATGTATTATGCCACCCCTGGGAAGCATTCACAATCTGACACCACATGCCTGCTACTGCAGCCTGTGTGAGGTAGTGTTAGCACTCCTCACTGAGGTATAGGTTCCTATATCTCACCATACACACACATAAACACCTATCAGTCACCCCTCTAGCAGGCCCTAACAATCCTGAGGGCAGGGTGCTTTGTTTACTATGTGAGGGGGTGCTTCTGCCTGAGCAGGACCCCTCTGCAGCTAGCGGAGTCTATTCTCTACTGCTGTTTGTGGATGCAGTTAAACCATATACTCTTAAGTGCATTATAACCTCGCGGTTAATGCTAACTTTGGAATGACTGCATCAAAACATGTTGTGTTTGGTGTCAAACAACTTGGAATCCTACCCCCACACCAATAACTGGTGTGGGAGTAGGATCCCATCCTTCTAGAGGGGACGACATGTACCCACTGTACTACACGGTAGAAATCTTCTAGAGCCCTGGCATCACAAAATGGATGCCACCAGCACAGACACCGGGCTGCCCTCCTGCTGCTGACCGAAACTCGCAGTGGAGGAAGTCCAACAAAGGGTATCCTGTCACAGGGAGGTGTTACCACCTCCCAGACAGGATTTAGTGTATTGGAGATGGGTGGGTGCACTCTTAGAGTGCCTTTGAAGTCCTGCACTGGGGGAGCAGTAAGCTCCTCTGTGCATATGCCAGCTCAAACCGGTTCAGGGGCTACCTGCCCCTGCTCTGGCATGAAACTGGACAAAGGGAAGTGGGTGTAACCACCCACTACCCTGACCCTCCTAGAGGAGTGGTCATAGAGCTAGTCCCTCCCATCTTTTCACTATAAGATACCAAAGCTTGCCAGTGCAACTTAGATTACACCTGGACGATGCTCTACTAAGAAGAATCCTGGCCCTTCGACGTTCCACTATCTCTGGAAGACTGAAGAATCTCCCTTGGAGTCAAGGAGTGACTCCCCTGCTTGGCAGGCACCAAAACTCTCTACAACGGTTGCAAACTTTACCGCTCCTGCCGGAGCCCGAAGTCCCTGCATCCCCTGAAGTGGATTTCCTGACCTCTCGATGGCCATTTTGAGTCCCCAGCGAAGCTGTGGCAGCTGAACCCCACGAGTGACGAGGAACAGCAATACCAGAGAACCATGCACTTATTTCAAGTGCAAGCCCTAAACTACGTCCAACAAAGTTGTGCTTTGGACCACTTGTTGTCCAAGTCCCTAGCAGGTCTAGTACCGAATTTCAGCGGCCTACCACGTCCCGAGTGACCGTGGGCTGTTGTTAAACTTTTCCTGCAAAGGCGTCTTTGCGGTTGCTTGCCTATTGGCTAGTAACTCACCTGAAGACTTCCACATTGACTTCAAGGGCTCCCCTGGTTGCTCTGGGCTTGCCCTCACTTACCTTTGCTGGGTAAGTCCATCAGACCTTGCTGGTCTGCACCATTGCCAATCTTTACTCCACACAAGACTTGCGACTGCCAAGGTTTGTTGACTCCAATCCGGGTGCCGACACTGTCAACAGCTGCAGACATTGTGGGACCTCCCAAATCCAGCTGCTGGTCATCGTCGAGCCTTCTTGGACCTCGTGAGCAAAGAGACAAAACACCATCATCGACTTGAAGAGACGCGACAGCTGTGGTCATCCATCTCGCTTGCCACCGGTCACTGGCAAGTGACTCTGAACTCTGTCCCCTCAATTTCTAGGTCTTCTGCAACACCAATCCATCGTTCGAATTGTATTAAGCAGTGCTTTATCGCATGATATAGTTAAAGTGTTTCCGTGGTCTTGCTCACATGATGCGCTGGACCAATCAGAACAAATTTATCGAGTGCACATTCTAATAAACACCTCCCATGGAGCCATTACAATAGGAAAAATACTGGCGATACAAAGATCATTTCACATCGATGTTGTACAACTGACTGTCTACAACTTAAACCAATTAATGTCTAACAACATAAAATACTGGTTAAAAATGATTAGACATAGATGCAAATTTGACTGCTAAAAAAACAGAGAAATCGATATTATACCATATGCAAACGAGGAGAGACCTGAATTATTTAGCAAAATGCATGATTCATTAGACACTAATGCGGTTCTCTTGACCACTCCTAAATGTGCAATATTTGATCAATCAAACGGCATAAAGCAAGCTGTTGTAACGCCACAAAGTCAATGACTTGAAAATTAATCCTGGCTCCCCCTAAAAAGAGTGCAAAGGCTATAAAGTGCGAGTGCAAAATACCTAAACATGTGCAAAACATACTATTCATAGATATAAATGGCACAAATTTTGGCAACTGTTTGAATCTGTAAACATTAAAGTGCAAGTGCACAGTAAAATCATCGGATAAGTGCAAAGGGGCAATAGATAATCTTGGTTGTCTTTGGCTGAGGCAGCATTGTACACCACAGCCAGAAACATTCAACACCAGTACTCAAAAGGAAGCTCAATGCTCATAGTATAAACCAGGAATAAGGGCCAGCAACGTACTGTGTATGTATAGAAAATCAGTAAAAGACAACAGTACACTGAGAAATGAAAAATAACCAGGTCTAGAATTGCTTCCTAGAACTGTAGGGAGGAGCCTGGCTAGAGAAGAGCTGTAGAATCATTTATAGTTACTTTACAAAAAATTGTGATGGTCTTCCCCCATGTTAAGACCGTTGGGCATGCGTGTATCTAATAAAACAATGAAGCGTGATTCTAACTGGCGCAACTCCTTCTCTCTGTTGCCACCTCACAAGGACTTTGGTACAGAACCAATCACATAATATTTCAGGTCATTCAAATTGTTATGTACATATTTTAGGTGCCTAGTGACTGGGTAATTTGGATCCGAATTAACCGCAGCTCTAAGATCTTGTAAAATGTATATATAAATTCCATCAATACATTATACTCTGTAGAAAAGGGTTTCCTTTGGAAACATAAATACTCATAGTATAATTTGATAATATATACAACATCCATCAATATCATCAATAAATAAATCTACATCATCTAGCGGGAAAGTGCTAACAGGAAATTATTTGCTAATAATACCAGATTACAAGTCCTGGTCCATCTGCTTCATGGTTTAGGGGCAAGCTTCTACTTTTGTGGCACCTGAAGAGAAAAGCACCCTATCATCAGGAATCAACCCAAATGTACTTCCAACTCCTCATCTTTACTTATACAAGCCGGGAATTTTGTGTGCAGGTCTAAGATGTATCTAGACTCAAGGCGTTTCAGGTTGATCATCCTATTCCCTCCTCTAGCATTCTGGGCAGCCGTGTCTATGCAAAATAATTCAGTAATACTGGATCACTCTCATGATTGCAATAAAAATGTCTAGTCACCGAATAGGTGAAGTCATGATTTCTAATCGCTTGTTAGTGTTCAAGAATATGCTTCTTTAGTGGAAAAATGTTACTCTCCACATACATACAGGGGCAGGATAACACAATGGTCTGTGTTACAGTTATAAAACACATTGACCCTTCTTTTTTGTCCATCTGAGGACTGGAACACAGACTTTCTTAACCATCCTACAGGCTTTACAATTATGGCATTTAAAAAATCGCTTGGTGGTGGATAACCAAGTATCCAATTAACGGCTTCTCACACTGCTTTTTTTAAATTTATAAAACAATTGTACTTATTTAACAGGGGAGGAGATGTAGTGCATTGCAAGTTTTATCAGTGACCCCTTTTGGCTCTTAACGGACGCCATAGAGCTGTAACTTAGGTGTCAGAGTGGAGTGAAATTGTTTTAGAATGCTTGGGTTTCCAGTTACTTACAAATTAATAAAGACACGTAATATCAAGCTCCGTGTGTGGCGTATTTATTGGCAGGTGACCAGGCGGGGGAGGACACTACAGGTGTGAAGAAAGATTTGAAACATTTAAAAGCTTTACAACCTACAAATTCATTCTCCGAAAACATTGATACATTTATCAGTTCATCTACTCCTCATATGTTAAATTTAGGATATAAAATTAAAGTAAAACGGTTATGTGCTGGTGCAACAGCGAAGCATTGGTGAAGCGTTTGTCTTAGATCTTGAGTTTCACCGTGACAAAAATTACAATTTCTAGTTTCATCATTTGTATATGTATTCAGAGGAAGCGCACCCAGTCTAATAAAACAGACACTCTCTTAACACCATGTTCTAGTGTTAAAGATAAATACTTTTGGGGTTGCTTACCCTCTACAATATATAATATCAGGGAAAGATTTACAATTGTAAAGTCTTACAGTGATAGGGGTCACTTGGAACTGCATTTTAAAAACAGTCTAAGTTGTGCAAGGGCCCATGCTAGCAGATGTTGTGTCTTGCATTCAAATACTTCCAAGGCCATTTTTAAGTTCACCATGGATATAGTCCATGACCGGAGTCTCTAGCACTTCCTTTTTCAGTAAATCCCTGAGTGTCTTTTGTTGTGTGAAGAAATTTGTAGGCCCAAAAAATTATATTTGTCGTTGCAATTTCATAGATATGAGAGAGTGCAAATTCTAGCCGAAGTGCCCTCAATCTTCCCTTCGTATAGGTCAAGGAAACCCATTTTGTTAACAGGTGTACATTCTATTGAATATGTCCCAGTTTAAGGGATCTTTACTCTATATCAGTGTTTCCCAAACTGTGGTCTGCGGACCCCCAGGGGTCTGTGACACATTCCCAGGGGGTCCTCAGGCAGGCAGTAATTTTAAAAGCACAACAAAGTTCCTTGTAGAATTAGCAGTTTTCCAGCAACAATAAAAGTGTCAAGATAACGTCAGTGATTAATGTACCTGCTGGAGAGAGATTAGAGTTTTGTCAAGTGGCAGCTTTGACTTATCTAATGTAGCATAGAGGGTTAATATGCCTACTGCAAAGAACGTGTACCATGCATTTTAAAAAACAGTTTATGTGCATAGGTTAGTGGGTTACTGTTTTTGTCACAGAGATTCTTTTGTTACTGTGCAGTTCATAAGTGACAATCGTAATCTAGCACAGTGACCTATAAACTGTCTTCAAAGAGCTGCTTGCAAACTGCATGGTGCAAGTTAGAAACATATGTTTTTTCCAAGTCTTTCATTATCCTGATGCTGTTAAAAAAAGTTTATTTGGGTGGAAATACATTTTTATTGTTAGTCAATGCTAACCTCTATGTTACGTTCTGAATCCTGAGTTTGTGCTTCCCCAGACCAAGCACTCTTAAACCCCTTCAGCGCGGCGCGGATTACCGTGCTGTGCTGAAGGTTCTATTGCGCGGGCGGGGCCATGAGGGATCGGTTCCGTCATACGCACAGCGCAACAGATGCGCATGACGGAACCTCTCCGTCATGCGCATCGAAGGGGTTAAAAATGCCTACCAGTATGAATGACATGTGAATCCTACACCATGTAGTCACATTTGCCTTATGTAACATTTTCTATACACTGATTTACACATATGAATCATTGTCTCCATGGGGAAGATTTACAAGGAAAGTGACTCAGTGTGTGTCCCAAGCCATTTGGCGGCGCCGCACTGAGTCACTTTCAAAGCACAGGTATGCGACATATATGTACAACAATATGTCGCATCTCTGTGCTTCCCCTGCGTTGGCGCACAAATTGCTGCCAATGCGCCTCCCCAGGCACATTTGCACCATGGTGCAAGGATGCCTGCGTCGTGGGGAGATTGTTTATATGGAAGAAGGGTTCCCTTCATGCACATAAACAATCAGAAATGGCATTTTTCAAATTCTAAGTGTGCTGCATTAGAACACATAGAACTTGTAAAACGTCATTGTTTTACTGATTGTTTATGTGCAGGAAAGGACACCTTCCTGTACATAAACAATCACCAGAGGTGATATCCTCTTTCTATGCGTGCTGCAGAATGCAACACCCATAGAAAGAGGAAAATAACGAGGATAAATGAATACGTTTCTCCTCATTGCGCCTCCTTACTCCTCCCCTTGGGAGGCATAGCATTCAGACACACTTCTAGGTTTACGATTTCTAGTAAATCTGAAAATGTGTCCGGTTTCATCTGTGGTACGTGGGAACACCCACAGCAACACCCATGGAACGCCCCTTTCACGCAAAGTGCTGTGTGCAAATGGACCATATTTACAAGACCAGGAAAACTCACGCAGGGTGGCTTTTCCTGCCTTGGAAATATCGGGCACTAAAATACGTCACCGGTGCGTCACTTTTTGTGACACACCCGTGGCGCAAGGGGCTTGTAAATCTGCCCCTATATGTGTGTGATGTAAAGTGCTCTGACATCCTTCAATGGTATAAGAGATGCTATAAAACAAATGAAATACATGTGACAGAGGGGCTATGGAGAGATGAGAGGCACTGTTGGAGGGTGATAATAAGGGAATCATCAAGATTGTCTGGTCCTGGTGCATAGTAAGGTCATCATTTACTATTCTTGATACAATTCAATATATAATTATACATTTGTTGTAGAATGCACCATTGTTTCCTACATTTTCTTGGGGGGGGGAGAGCCTCCCAAAGCCCCCTTTGTAGT
This sequence comes from Triturus cristatus, assembly GCF_964204655.1. NCBI lineage: Eukaryota > Metazoa > Chordata > Amphibia > Caudata > Salamandridae > Triturus > Triturus cristatus. The sequence continues at coordinate 655,244,908 of NC_140587.1, read as the reverse complement.
GGTCAGGCTCACTCACTGCACTTGGTGTGCACTGTGTGGGGACTGGTCTGAAAACATTTGCCAGGGCTGCTTTGGGTTTCCAGTCTGGCCCTGGCAGGAGCCTCGTGCTGTGAAATAAAACCAACCATTTAAAAGTTAGTCACTGAGATGCAGCACTAACCTTCCTGTTTTTTGCAAACTTTCAATATAAAATACTAAAATCTTCAGTAATTCGAGTATATGTTTTGTGTGCACACGTGTGTTTATTGTTTTCGAATTACTGTTTTAATGTTTGAAATTAAAATCATACAAATTGCTTGGGGGTCCCGGGCTTCCAGTGGTGACTCAATGGGGGTCCTCAGGAGTCAAAAGTTTGGGAACCACTGTTCTATATAGCCTAGGATTTGTTTAAAGTGTCTCCACCTAGAAGATATATAAAAATTGTTTAATTTGCATAGATCAAGGCATTGTTCCCCTACTGTGAGAAGTGTTGATTGTTATCTAGGTGTCAGGGAAAAAAACTCCAAGTATGTATAGAATTTACAGTTTCAAATGTTGTGCCACCCAAGGACTAGGAATAGGGATGAAAATGATTTCTTCCCTTAAAGACAAATATTTGGTTTTAGTGATGGTGATTTTAAAGTCATTTTTCTCCATATATTCATGTAGAGCCATCAAATTGCTTTGGAGTCCAATTGGGTGAGATCAAATAACATCTCCATAAAATAATACATGAAAATTAGGGTATGCACCTAAACCAGGCAGAACCCACCACTCTAGTCAGGGTAAGGGAGTTGCATACCCAGGAAAACCCCTGCTCACCCCCCTTGGTAGCTTGGCACGAGCGGTCAGGTTTATCCCAGAGGCAATGTGTAAAGCATTTGCGCAACACACACACACCAGTGATGTAACAAATGCACCAAAAAAGAGACTCTACACAATATTATATACACTACATGAGATGTATTTATATAACACATAGACCACAATCACATTGCCAACTAGGAAAATGTCAGCATCACAGTGAGGGCAATAAAGTGAAGACGTGTATGTTGCACATGTCAGAAAAACACCACTGTGCACAATGTGCAGATCCTGAATTGATACTAGTTATCTTGTCATATCAGGACATAAAACGACAAAAATCATAATATCAGGGCATAAAATGCAGGATATAACATGCTTAAATCTTAATTGCTGAGCATCCTATGCAAGACCTAGAAAAGTAAGGGAAAGCAACATATACCATAACAGCCGGGCTGGACATGCAGCAGTTAGGTTATGAACCCACACATTATAAAAGGGTCACCATAAACAGCACTGGTCACAGCACCCTTGCTCTTCTACTAGGCCTGTTATGGTAGCCGGTATATAATGTAGGGCGCAGAACCTCTGGGCACCTCCTACATGGAATACAGTAATCACTGCTCTCTGACAGGCTGCCGGGTCACCTGCCTACCTACAACAGTGAATAGGGTAGTTTAAGTGGAAATGCCCAAAGGGACCTCTGAGGATTCCTTCCTGCCTGGTGAGCTGAGGCCTTGAAAAGAAATGCCCCAAAGGTATGTGGCACACAGGGGAGTAACACACTCCCCCTGCAGGCTACATGGAGAGGAGGACACGCACATGACACCGTCTCATCTGATGACACTGCAACTTTGCATTTTTTTTTTTTTGCTTTTCCCACATTGGGAGTTTGATTAAAACAAAAACTAATGGTCCTAATGCACTGGGAATGTTTTCAGTGTCTGCTCGTTTTTATTTTTCCATCTTAAGGACTGACAGGGTTTTTTCTGGTGGTCCTGAGCAGGAAAAAAATTACTTTGGAATGTATGGTTCTAATACAGCAGATAGTCTGGCCTCTGGTGACCGACTGCACAATATCCTACGAGCCCCGGGTCAATGGCTTCCACCAGCACAGCCAGTTGAGTAGTCCCATTGGCAGAGACATAGCACTTTGGCAGACTCATGATAGAGTAGGCAGCCAATGGTTGGCCAGGATTACTGGCCTGAGATAGAGTACCCGGTCCCCCGAACTCTAAATAAGGTCATTGGTTTCTATAAAAAAAAAAATACATCCATGGGTACCACAGACTGATGTCCGCAGATTTATAAACATTGAATAAAAAGCGAACGCCTTCATTCCCCTAGTTGATGCATCTTTTTTCTAATCCAATCAAATTCAGGAAACATCATTGTGTTGTCACCTTAAAGATCCTGTCTGCCAGTGAGACAATGGTCTTGTGAATTTAGTCACCTTAGTGAACAAACTCAGGCTGCATCGTTGCACTTGTGGCATCTTGTATTCAGGTGAGGTATTCCACACCTGCAGTGAGTGCTCTCTGCTTGCTTCACACACATTGCTTTATGCAGTGGGGGCTTCCTATGAAACACACACAGTTGGATGGGGGGGTCGCTTGCAATAAGTCTAACCACTGGTAATAGCTCAGGGTAGCACTCCAACCCATTGTTCTTTTGCCCACTATGCTACCTCAGTTTGAACCCAGCCATATTCAATTCGATCTTGAACCTGCTCCAATGGTAACAGTCCAGCCCCAACTGCTAAGCCAGGACCTCCCTGAACCGGAACACAAGCAGGCCAGGCCCGGTTTTGTCCTAGTTATGGGCTCAACAGCCAGGTACAGCTTGGTTCCAGTGACACAGTGAGCATGGGGCCCACGCCTGGGCATACCCAGGCCACTTAGAGGGGTACAAGAAACGTACAAAGGGTGATGGAAGGCTGCTTGCAATAAGTCTAACCTCTGGCAATAGCTCGGGTAGCACCCCATCCTGTTCTTTGGGTGACTCCTGTACCTGCTGGTCAATGAGGTGCACATGGCAGCCCCTGGTTACATACCTGACGTGCTGGCACTGGGCACACACAGGCATCAGGACGCACCGTTGGCATTGACCTTCGACTTTTCTTGCCTCTCTCGTGGAAAGTAGTGCCTTTGCCAAGCGCGACCATCGGGAAGGGCGCCCTTAGGACCCGGCTCCCCCCGCCCCTGGGACACACCTCCTTGGGGGGCGTTGCTTGCCCGGCAACCTGATTGGTTGCCGGCCAGCGATAGTCCTTCCGGGTCACCACATCGTTGGTGCAACGTACACTTCCTGTAGGGATGAGTGGAGGTGGGGCTTAAGGGCTATTTAGGCCCGCTTCTCTCCTCCACTCATTCTCTTTTCCTGCCCGGACGACTACTATCGAATCTTGGTTGCCCGCAGTTGGCGTTGTCGTGACGATCGTTGAGGCTTTTTGGATTTTGTCGGCGGGTCGTGGGGTCTGCTGCTCGTTCGGGTGCCTTGGCTGCGGGGTTGCATGCTGGTCGGGCCGTGGAGCTTGCGACGGTGATCTGGTGGGCGGCGTAGCTGTTTTTCAGGTAAGGTGCTTGGGGGGGGTGTGGACACGGGCGCAGCTTCCGGGGTTTTGTGGACGGCAGTGTGGTGAATTGGTGCTGCTCCCGCAGGGCTCCGGGTGTGCCGTGGTGTCCTGCCGTCCCTTGCATCTGCGCACTAGGCACGGTGTAAGGGTTGTCGCGTTGGTTTCCAGGCTGTGGTGCACGGGGTATTGATTCCGGTGGGGGCGGGAGTTTTCGCCAGCATTTCTCCGTGTGTTCCCGCGCAAATTAATGAGGAGACGGGTGGAGCGGAGGCTCAGGAGCGCAGGGAGTGCTAGCGCTTGAAGTGTAAGGGGCGCCGTGTGCTGCGGAGGATCGGTAGAGCGGGTTCGCACAACGCTGCAGCGTGCAGGGGGCGTGGCACCGGTACACGGGGGTAAATTTACCACCGGAGCGCGAGCGAGCTTGGGGCTGCAACGGTCGAGGGCGCTTGGAGCGGGGGTGTTGTGGTGGCAAGCTTTAAGGCGTTAGGGCTTTGGGAGCAAAGTGGTGAGGGTGACTGGGCTTAAACGGTACAAGACTGTTGAGAGGTTGGAGTTGCCTTTCTTTGATCTGGCTGTGAGGAGAAGCGAGCTGCGTAGTGTCTTAGTCAGACAGATTCAGTTGCTCCACCATGCCTCCCAAGAGAAATCAAAAGAGGAAAGAAGGGGAATCAGAAATCGCTCAATTGTTAAAACTAGTGTTGGCAAAGATGAGTAGGGATGAGGACAGTGAGGGCGAGCTACCAGAGGACGCGGGGGAGAGGCGCCCGACTCAGTCAGTGAAGGGGGTCCAGAGCCAGTAGCGCCTGAGCGCCCGCGGAGGGCGATAGTTCCACCAAAAGCGGCTTTCCCCCGTTGGTGAAAAAAGCAAGGGGTGGCAAGAAGAGGAAAGTGGTAAAGGGGAGTGAGGGGTCTGTACCAGTTAGGCTGGACTTACAGCCAGAGGTGCCTCAGCTGCCAACAGGGCCTGCGCCAGATACGTTCCCCTCACCGGTAGCCCCCCTGCCTGCACCCGCACCGGTACCTGCATTGCTTCCCGCCCCTGGAGTGCCTCAGGCTCCAGTAGCCCCCATACTACCTCCTGCGCTAGCTCCCGTAATTCCTCAGGCACCCGTGGCTCCTGCACATATGCCTAAACCAGCGCCTAAGCCCATATCGGCTCCGGCGACGCTACATGAGGGGTCGGGGATGGCGAGGGATGATATTAGCTTGATTTTGGCTGAGATTAGGGGGGCCTTCAAGGCCTTGGCGCCGGCCACAAGTATCCCGGTGCCCCCGGTCCCAGTGGTTACTACAATACCAGCGGTGCTGCCAGTCAGGCGGGATGATAGGTAGCTGACACTAATATACTAGCAACGGTGGCAACATTGTTAGCTCAGCTGGGGGCGCCAGCGACGATCAATACAGCAGCTGCCCCATGGGTTCCGCAGGCAGGAGGTGGGGTCTTGGCGGAGCTAAGCAAACAGGTGTCGCTCTTAAGTAAGACACAAGAGGCAGCGGCAACTGCGAATGGACCAGCGGTGGGTCAAGCGGCCCCCGCTCAACCAGCGTCAGAAGTGCCCTCTGCAGGTAAGGCAGTGGATGCCGGAAATAAAGGTGGAGGCAATGAATGTAAGGGGCAAAGTGGCATGGAAACAGTGTTGTCAAGGAGAGGTAATTTGGCAGCACATGTGGCGCAGGACGTGAAAGAGAAGATTTGGAAGGGAGAATTTGTTGACATTTTTTCACTTATCAGACCAAAACGTAGGTAGGAGGGCAGTGGAGAGAAGGACAAGAAAGAGGGTTCCTTTAGAGAGAGAAAGCCAAAAGTGGAGGAATCCATCTCCAATTGGCTGTTTGGCTTTAATGTGTTCTCCATTGTAATGCTTGAGAAGAAGCCAGAGTTGGCAGTACCATTGATATGTTACGCGAATAAGATCTTAAAAGTGCAGGTGACTTATGGGAGGGTGGCTTGGTTAGACTACGACAGGGATTTCAGGTGGGCCAAAGTAGAAGATCCTGATATGGGGTGGGACCAGACGGAGGTGAACGTCTGGCTGGAAAGTGTGAACAAGTTGCCTGTGAGGCAGCCCTTTCGGACATCTCAAGGAGGCCCAGGGGAGAAAAAAGGGACATGTTGGGCGTTTAATCGAAAAACATGCACTTGGGCCCCGGGGACATGCAAGTTCAAACACGCATGCGCTTACTGCGGCCACCCCTCCCACCCAGAGTTCAAATGTATCAAAAAATCCAAAGAAAAAGGGAGGGAGTCCAAGCCTCCTCCGGTACAATGATTTACCTACGCCGGTCAACGTAGGGAAACTGATGCTCTGGCTAAATCAGTACCCTGACAGGAAGGCAGCCAGAATTTTGTATGAGGGGTTTCCGCATTCCCGCAATAGGGGTTCCACCAGTGGGCTACTGTAAGAATTTATTGTCAAGTCGTATGCACCCAGAGGTGGTTGCAAGTAAGGTAAACAAGGAAAAGGCTCTGGGGCGGGTGGCGGGTCCTTTTGGGTTGCCTCCATTGCCTGGGTTTGTTTGCTCTACCCTGGGGGTGGTGCCTAAAAAAGAGCCTGGGCAATTCAGGATGATACGCAATTTATCAGCCCCGCAAGGGGCGTCTGTAAATGATGCCATAGATCCGTCTTGGTGCTCGGTGACGTACTCTTCTTTTGATGCAGCTTTACAGAAGCTGCGAGACTTGGGGCCACACGCTTTGCTGGCAAAAACTGATGTTGAGTCGGCCTTTCGGCTCTTGCCGGTGCATCCAGAAGACTATCATCTATTGGGTTTTCAGGTGGACTCCCGGTAATACTTTGACAAATGCATGCCAATGGGCTGCGCTGTGTCATGCAAATATTTTGAAATGTTTAGCACGATGTTACAGTGGCTATTTGTGGTAAAAACAGGGCATAAGGAGATAGTGCATTACTTGGATGATTTCATGATTATGGGCCCACCGGACTCTGAAAGTTGTGGGCGGGCTCTGGGCCAGCTGGTAACTTTGTTTGAGGAAATGGGAGTGCCCTTGGCCCCGGGGAAGACTGTGGGTCCTGATACTAGCCTGTCATTTCTGGGGATTTAAATAGATACCGTAGCAGGGGAATGCAGGCTGCCGTTAGACAAAGTTAGGGCATTTTCACAGGCTATAGACGCCGCCTTAGCAGGTCCCAAGGTCACCCTGCATCAACTCCAGGTCTTGGTGGGGCAGCTAAATTATGCACTACGAATTATTCCTATGGGCCGCCCATTTTCAAGATCCATTGCTCGAGCCATGACTGGCCTCACTCAGAAATATCATCATGTAAGATTACGGGCTGAGGTCAAAGAGGATCTAAGGATTTGGCGTGATTTCCTGAAGGGCTTCAATGGAAAGGTAATTTGGCCGGAACCGGCAATGTCCAGCTCCGAATTGGGCTTGATTACTGACTCAGCAGGCAGCATTGGTTTTGGGGCAATTTTGGGGACACAGTGGTGTAGGGGTGTAGGGGTGATTGGCCATTGACATGGCATAAGAGCGGTTTGTCTAGAAACATCGCTTTCTTGGAACTTTTCCCTATTGTAGTGGCTGTCGAAATCTGGGCTCCTTTTTTCAGGAACAAAACGGTGGTCTTCTGGTCTGACAATATGGCGGTTGTGGAAGCCATCAATAGGCAGGGGGCCTCTTGTAAGCATGTGTTGCGTTTATTGAAGCATCTGGTTTTGGCCTGTTTGAAATTGAATTTGGTGTTCAGGGCAGCGCATATTCCCGGTGTACATAATCAGTCCGCTGATGCTTTGTCACGCCTCAAGTTACAGGAGTTCAGGAAGTATCATCCGCAGGCGGACGAGCGGATGACGGTTTTCCCAGCTTCTCTGTGGAGGATTGGAGTGCCAGATTAGCAGGGCTGGTGGGAGCATCCTTGAGCAAAAACACGAGAAGAACTTACCAGCAGCATTTCAGGGATTACAGGAATTTTGTGGGGCACTCAAGCCGCTCCTCCCTCTTTTCGGCAGTAACGCTTTGCGAATATTTAATGGTGTTGAGGAATCAGGGTAGAGCAGCTTCCTACGCCAGGGCATGACAGCGATAAGCTTCTTTGCAAAGGTGGCTGGAATACAGGACCCTGGGGCTACCTTCGTGGTAAGGAGGGCCCTGTCTGGCTGGGCCAGGCTGGAGGGGTCAAAGAAGGATACACGGTGGCCCCTGAACGTGCAGTTATTGAGGGACATCCTGGGGGTGCTACAGTCTGTCTGCGCATCACATTATGAGTGCATTCTGTTCAGGGCAGCGTTTCCCTAGCATTTTATGGGGCCTTCCGCGTGGGAGAATTGGTAGGCGCTTCGAAAGCGGACCAGGCAGGGGGACTCCAATGGCAGGACACAAAGTTAGTCCCTGGAGGGGTTAGAGGTGGTCTTGAGGCGATCTAAGACTGACCCGCTGGGGAAGGGGTCCATCATTTACTTATCGGCAGCCTCAGGCGACATGGCCTGCCCCATAGCCAACTTGGAAGCTTATCTATTAATACGCCCTAGCTGGGGTGGGCAGGCGCTGTTTATTCACGAGCAGGGCGATTGTTAATCAAAATTCCAGTTCAGTGCCGTCTTTAAACAGGCTGTGAACGCTTTGGGGTTGGATCCTAGGGGTTATTCATCTCACTCCTTTAGGATAGGGGCAGCAACATTCGGTGCGGGCTTACCGGCTGAGGTGGTCAAGAGAGTAGGGCGCTGGTTACTGTGAAGTGGCTTCCGGTTTCTGGATTGTATTATGCTGACATTGCTTTCTTCTCCCTCGCTATTAGTATGTCAACGAAGGTAATCTGGGTGTTGGGACATTCGTTCGTGCGGCGCGCCACGGTTCGGCTGCAGCAGAGGCGAGTGGTGAAACCAGCGGGGTTAAAGAGGACATCATTTTTGTGCCGAGGCGTCGGTGGCTTGCGAATCCGGCAGTTGTGCCAGCTGGTTCAGGAGACCCGAGAACGCGAGGGACTTCCGTCCCCGGATTTGATCATCTTGCACCTGGGAGGAAATGACATGGTGGATCTGGGTCGCATGGCTGTAAGAGAGGACTTACTGACTGAATTTGCCAGGCTGGGGAGGACATTCCCACAGGCCCGGATAGCATGGTAATGCATGATCCCCCGCCGGGTTTGGTCGGGAGGGGTCAGATCGCGGGCCCTGAACGTATCGGTGAGACGCCTCAACGGGGAGTTGGCTAGGTTGTGCTCAGTATCGGGCCGCTTATGTCACATTCCTATCAGACTAATATCTGGCGATCAGATGTTTCACCACGACGGGGTACACCTATCGGACATTGGAACGGACATGTGGATCAAAGCAATTTGGTCCTTTGTGCAGAACCTTTTCTTTGGTGGGGAGGGTGAAGGACCTGTGGCCCCTGGTCACCCTAGTGGCGGAATAGAGGTCACAGGGTTGTGATTTTAAGACAACGGGAGGCCTGCTGGCATACTCCTGAGGCCAGCACTGAGGGGAGAGATGGTAAGCTCTCCGCAGGGAGAATGGGGACACTGGCTGCTGGGGAGGCAAGGGCGACAGGTCACACGAGCCTCCTTGAACAGCCTGGTGGCGAGGGGTGGGTCCCCCGGAAATAGACGGACAAGGACCAAGGGCTGGGGGGCTCACCACTCAAGGACGCAGGTGGGTTGCGCCTTGCGTGGTTCTCAAACGGCGGTGATGCGAGCCTGGAGGCCCCTTAGTGCTGGAGGGTATTATGGTCAAGAATAATAATTAGCTTATAAATTCTGAACACTAGGAATTGAAAGTGTGATGCTTGAATTTATGGCCTAAAAAATTGTCAATGTTATTGATTGTCATGTTTGTGAAGATTTTGTTGTATTATGGCCTGTTTTTCCCACATCTTGAGTAAGGTATGCTTTGTGGCTACTTGGGTGGAGCAGATGGGGGGGGGGGGGGGTCCGGGTTCTATTTGTCTCTGGTTTCTGGGCGCTGGTCAAACTACACATCGACTGCTTTAAATAGAAATATGAGGTGTCGGTACTCCTGCCCAGGTCAAACTACACATCGACTGCTTTAAATAGAAATATGAGAAGTGTCGGTACTCCTGCCCAGAGTACCTGGTTCCTATTGAGAAGTGTCGGCACTTTTCCATTAAACGGACGGTACCGGTGCTGAGAAGTGGTGGTGCTGCTCCTTTCAGATGTAAGAGGTGTATGCTCCCAGTACCGGACAACTTAAATCACTGCATCTCACGTGCGATTAGTTGTGAGCATCGGGCTTCAAAGTAGGAGGAAAAGTATTTTTATTGGATTTCTTTTTATGTATAATCGTCTGGTTCTCAATGGTGACGAAGGGTGGCTGGTCAGGCGGGGTGGGGGTGTGCACCGGAAGTAGTAGTCCGTGCCCATCGGGTGAGATGGTCTGAGGGAAACGGGGTAAAAGACAGTGGGGGGGAGCCTGGGCAAGGTGTGGGTTAGGCAGGGGCGAGCATAGGGGTTCGGGGCGGCATGGCCAGGAGCCGTACGGGCTTGTGGGAGGGAAGCTGCCGATAACTTTTGCTCCGGGCTCACCGCTGGTTGATGAGGGGCGGCTGTGCGTGTAGTTCTTCAGCACTGAACTGTAAGCTGTCACACACAGACACGTATGTGACGTATAAACGCAAGAATACATGTAAATAAATAGCCAGTGCAGAAACTCTGAGAGGATCCTAGAAGACGTCCGGATGTTTGCTGCTGTAAATATGCCATCTGTGACTGTCTCCTCCGACAAACCTGAGTTCTTGACTTCCAGTACCACTTCAGCATCGAGTCCAAAATAGAAGCGCGACGTGGTGAAGTGGAAACCGTATGTGCCCGTGTGAAGGTCGCGGGCATCCTCTCCTTGACATCCTGTGAGAAGAGGTCAAGGGTTGGGGGAGGGCGGGGCGCTGGGCCCGTAGCCATTGTCTAGGATGGAAATGTCAGCCTAGGGCAAGTTCGGCGCGGGGGAGGACGGGACGAAGGGGCGTTGTGTAAATATTAGCAGGAGAGGTGACGAGACGTGTTCCCGGGTTTCGCGAAAACTGTGGCTGCCTGTGGCGCTGAAGAGAAAATGTTATTCCATCACTAGTGACTGCAAAGTGCCCTATAAGTGCCTCGGCCGCGCTCCCCGTGTCTCTGTTTGGTGTGGAGGCTGGCACTGAACTGACGCCAGGTTAATAAACCCACCGTCCGGCTGATAATTAAGTCTCACGGGCTGGGGGTCTCCTCCCGGCTGCAACAGCGCCGAGAGCACACAATCCCCCTTATTCACCCAGTGCCGAGCCCGGCTAGCGCCTCTCACTGCCCTCAGTTCCCAAGCGCCCCCTCTTCACTGACTTTGATCCCGTGTCAGATCTGAAATCAGTTTACAGAGGATTCCCACACAAAGGCTGGGATACCTGTCCATTGTCCGGCGCCATTTGCATTTTATTGGGCGCGTGGCCCTCCAGGGCTGCGAGAATCCGAGGCCTGGAAGTAATACACACTTGTCAAATGCTTTCTTTGTAGTTTCGCTTATTACCTTTGTCACATTGTTGATACATTTTTATATTTAAGTTCACCTTCAATGCACGTATTTTAATTAGCAGGTGCGTTAATAACTAAAACATATATATTTTTAAATATTTTAAAAAAATGATCGTCCTTCTATAAAGCAGTATTACAAGTGAACATAATAATTCTAACTGCAGTTTTGTGGGAACTGATAATGTGTGCCTGTTTCGTTTAGTGTTGAGTCCAATGCTCTTAAAAGAGCTGATGGTTATCCTGCCCTGTCTATGTATGTGTGCAACAACCATCGGCGCCTAGAAGCGAGATCATTCTCAAAGTGCGCAGAATAATAAAAATATTAATATTCATAACTGTAGATTCGTAGTTGTGTGTGTCGCTGTTTATTGATGATGATAATATCTGTTGGTGATTCATCTTTGTCTGACATGTATTCAATACTCAACCACAAAGTATGGAGCCGGGCAGAGTCAAATGTACACACTGTGGTCCTGATGTGAGAAGGATTTCTCCCGGTGTAACTCAGATTTGCATGTGGAAAAAGAAGATGTAATATATGCAAGTAGGAATGTGTATCAACAGGAGAGAATTGGTTAGAAACCTGCTTGTGACGTCATGTGTGTGTAGAATTCACGCATGTGTTTTAGCTTTCTTCACACTGGGCATTCCCGATGGGATATTTTTATCCTACACGCCCACAGCGTGAACCGCGCTCCGTGTAACACCAGCAAAGTGTAAGGTGTGGGATATTCAGGAATACGTGCAAATGCATCTCCTGGACTTTTCAGCGCAGCTGGGTAACGCTTGAATATGCAGGTACAAGTGCTGCTGAAAGTGTGGGGAAAGTGCTCCAGTCAAACCAGGGAGAATGTTGTGATCCGAAACAAAGAGGGGTTAGAAGTTAACGATATTTTAGGAACCTCCCAACCCTTAATACGTTTCTAAAAGCGGCGTTTTTTTTAAAAAACTGGTACGTGGCGAACATGACACCCGTTTCAAAAATATGTCTAATTATTTTATGTATCAGATTTTTCATATAGCTCACACTAGCCGGCTAATTTTCCCATTTCAGATGTCATTCCTGCAGGTACTCGGTGTTCACAGGGCTAGAGAGCGGGAGGCTGAGTCATCCTGTCCCGGAGCAGAGTACCGAGGGCCCCAGAAGGGGGGGGGGGGGGGCATTCTTCGCAGGTTGTGTCTGTCCTGCAGACCCTGAGGATCCCCCTTGCAGATGAGGACGACGAGTCAGTCCTCTCTAAGAGTCCATTAACATCCCCCCCCCCCCCTCCCCACTGGCCCCGCGCAGAGTACTGAGGGTCCCATTAGAGAATTTAACCAGGTCTCGTCGGTGCAGTTGAATATTATAAGATCTTCTCGGTATGTTTGAAAAAAAGCAGGCCTCGTGGGCACACTTGTACATCAGCAGGCCTCGTGGGCACACTTGTACATCAGCAGGCCTCGTGGGCACACTTGTACATCAGCAGGCCTCGTGGGCACACTTGTACATCAGCAGGCCTCGTGGGCACACTTGTACATCAGCAGGCCTCGTGGGCACACTTGTACATCAGCAGGCCTCGTGGGCACACTTGTACATCAGCAGGCCTCGTGGGCACACTTGTACATCAGCAGGCCTCGTGGGCACACTTGTACATCAGCAGGCCTCTTGGGCACACTTGTACATCAGCAGGCCTCGTGGGCACACTTGTACATCAGCAGGCCTCGTGGGCACACTTGTACATCAGCAGGCCTCGTGGGCACACTTGTACATCAGCAGGCCTCTTGGGCACACTTGTACATCAGCAGGCCTCGTGGGCACACTTGTACATCAGCAGGCCTCGTGGGCACACTTGTACATCAGCAGGCCTCTTGGGCACACTTGTACATCAGCAGGCCTCGTGGGCACACTTGAACATAGGAAGGCCTTGTGGACACTCTTGGACATTAGCAGGCCTCGTGTACGTCCGCAATGTTCTGTAAGGTCACGTGAGTTTTGCGAACTCGCCTTACAATAACTGGTCTATTGATTGTAGCCTGATCCAGGGGCAGCGCTCCGTGGGGTGCCAGCCTTTGACATGCCCTGGCCCACCGAGCACGCGGGGTGAGAGTGAGTGTGGTTCAAGCGGTGTGGGGCGCGCACCAGCCTCGCTTCAGACCGTCCCTGCCCAGCGCAGCCGTCCCTGTCATAAGGATGCTGCTAATAGTTGCATCTGCCTGCCTCCAGCTCCCCCCCCCCCCCACACACACACACACACACACACACATCGACAGTCACTGCAGACGGCCTCACATTTCCTCATCTTTGGTAAAGGGGTCCTATAGATTCAGAGTAAATATCGTTCGTCAAAGGTAATTTTTGGAAGGGACATTCTAGAAAACTGTGTTTTTATTAATACCCACTCAGTGCTTTAAATGGGTCGGTACTGTCCGGTACTGAATACGGGCACTTTTTTATTTTGAGGGGAGAGTACCGACCCTTCTCAGAAACAAACAGGTATTTTTACATTTCAAGCACTGCACATGTTACAGTGCCGAATAAATTCATATCGCCCCTCCCCAAACACACACACACCAGCACTCAGACGCCGGCTCTAGCGTCACACAAATACAGAATCTGCTCAGCGGCCAAAATCCCTAATGTTATGTGCTAAAGAACATATGGTGGTATTTTGCCACGAGCGCATCCTTATCGTGCAGCCCGTGGAGCTCCAGAGGATCACAAAGGGGGCCCCTCCTGCCAGTTGCTGGGCTCAGAGGGGGCAGGTAGGGTTTAGGGTTCGTGTTAAGGTACAAAAAAGACGTAGAAAAGCGCCCTGTCAAGGAGCTGAGGTGGGCGGAGCACTGCAGCCCCTCCCTCCCCCAAACACACACCGATCATTAACGAGAGACTTTCACGCGCCCAGGATCCCACCGAGCCCGCCCAGGATTCCAGGTGACCAGAATATCCGAGCGGGAGACTGGCCGGGCACTGCCAGCACCGGTGCCCGTATGCTGATGGGCGATAAGTGTTGGAGCTGTGGACTGACGTTTCACAGAGTGGTGGCTTCAGTCCTCAGACTGCGCGCGCACACACACACACACACATACACATACTCTCTCTCTCGTTTTTATAACCCGCACAGATTAATGATGTTCGCAATACCTGATGTTGCTGTTGTATGGTGCGCATTTTATCCACATTCCTTAAATGCTCCCCAGACCGCATATCCGCAGGGGCGGTGGATAAAATGTCGACTGTCGAGTTTACACTGTGCTATCTTAGATAAATTCGGTATAAACCGAAGCGCACATTATCAAATCTGACCCGATGGCATCAAATAACGACATGTTCGGCGCTCCAGCTGCACCTTATGTTATCTTGCGCTCACAAACGAATGTGGCACTTTAAGTCTAAACTCAAAGGAAACCGCATCGTGGTACTGTAATATGTGCTATGTATGTATTCTATTTGCACTTTTATGGTCTTCTGACCGAAATAAAGTTATCATATGCGCGCAGCTCACAAACACTCGAACATAAAGCGTTCTCCAGGGCCCGGCTCAGAGAGGTCGCAGATGAGCCGTCAGCGGCGCCTTCACGAACAAATCAAGCCCGTAGAAGCGGAAAACGAGTGCAAACTTATTCACGACGGCACTGACAGCGCTCTCTCGAAGACCATGTATGTGGCACACGTATGTACTGTGTACATGCTTGTGTTCGAATGAAATGTGTGCACTTTATGGGAGACATATGCACGATCATGTCACACGTGAACAGTCTAGCGCTTTAAATGAAGTGGAGGGGGAGGGGGGGGGTGTCCAAAGTTCTCGACACCTGTTAAGAGAGTATTTGTTATATGCCTGGACTGTGGTTATTGGGGTTCAATAACTTGTATTCAGTAGAGATTGTTGGCTTATTTAAAAACATCTACGAACATCCTTGAAACTATTTTTTCCTCAAGCTGGCGCTCATTGTAGGGTAGAGGGCACATACTGACGGAGTGGTCGGTTTCGGGGACACGAGTGCCGCTTTTCATATTGTGGCCAGGCTCACACGCCGCACATGCTGCATTTTTATGTTTACTGTCCCCTCTCCGGGTCCTTCGGACATAAGCAGCGTGGACTCTATCGGGGAAGGAAAAGTCATTTTTTAGACTTCCTGATTTTATTGTGATTGAAAATAAATTAACTATATTTCTCAAGGTGGCCAGAGCTAGAGGTAGTGTTCTGGCCGGCAAGCGCATACTGCTATTACTACCCGGGTCATACTCAGGGGCGTAGCTTGCATTGGTGCAGCAGGTGCAGTGCACCGGGGCACGGTTCAAGCAGCCGACGAGGCGGGATGGGTGCCTTCATGCTACGGCCCATGACACACTCCTCTAGAAGGTGCACCCCTCGAGCTCATCGCCCTCCTAACAACCTCACTGACTTCCATAGGCTCGAAAGGGTCTCCCCGTCACCTTCCGAAACAGTGCTCAACAGTGCTCAACTCCGCTGATTTCAACAGGTGGCATCAAGTTAACACGAGCCCAGTCGTTTACCCTTGTTGAATTCCGAACCTAGTGTCTGCCCGGCACCTAACCTGCCGCGCGCATTATTATAAACTAAAGCGCCTATAGCGCTGTAAAGCCCCCACCCCCTTCCTGTTTGGGATCAGTTTGGAAAGAGTACATTAGGTTGGCGGTTGAACTGCCTGGCCCTTGGGGGCGTCGCACCTACCTGTCACCCCCAGGCAGCGCAGCTTCCACCCCCTCCGGCAGGTGCTGCTGCTCGAGCGAGGGGCGGGCACGGCCCAGGGCGGTCTCTGTCCCACCCCTCGGACACCTTCCCGTCAGCGCCCCGCCCCCGCCGGGGATTGGCCGACGCCTCGGGTTTAAGGAGGCTGGGCTCGGAGTGCAGGGTATGAACCGCGGCCCAGCCCTAGTTCGAGTTTAGTGCCAACAGTGCCCGCAGAGTACCCCCCAGAGCCATGAGCAGCCCCGATGCCGGCTACTCCAGCGACGACCAGCAGCAGGGACGGTGCTGCGCGGCTCCCCTGGGCATGATGCAGCCCGGGCACTGCCAGTGGGCACCCGACTCCATGAACCCTCCGGGGGACGGGAAGATGAAGGCAGAAGGCGGCCACCCTCGAGGCGCGGCGGCCGGGGGCTGCAAGGGCGAGCCCCGCATCCGCAGGCCCATGAACGCCTTCATGGTGTGGGCCAAGGACGAGCGCAAGAGGCTGGCGCAGCAGAACCCGGACCTGCACAACGCCGAGCTCAGCAAGATGCTAGGTAAGGGGGTGGGCGAAGAGTCGCGGCGACCAGGCCGAACCTGCCGGGACAGTCCCTTTTCACCAGCTGTCACGGCACATTTCGGAAATGTTTTATTTAACTCTGTCTGCTTTGTAGAGAGTCGGCTGAAGACGGTGAAAACAGGGAGCATTTATCTGAAAGTAATTGAATTATTATGCACGAGGGTGGGTATAAACGTTGTATTCAATATAGTGCCTTGGTTTTGGTTGTCGTTGGTGTTTTTATTTTGGTAAGAGATGTCATTTAAGTTATTGCGCCCCTCAGCAGATGTAAGCTTGCAGTTCTTCCATGGCTGCTAAATGTCCCTAGTTTTCAATATGGCAAAGGTGGGGGTCCATGTGCTGCAGGGAGCAGGGCACGCATGGCTGTAGTCACTGGTTGCCAAAGATCACACATTGCAGCAACATGTTTCTACTCAATGTCATTAATATCAACCGCAATCCTAATAACCAACATTGGCTGCATTAATTCCAAAAGGTTGATGAAATGTAGATCCTGGTAATGCTCCGCTCTTCGATAAATGTCTCCTAAGATTTACACCTTTTGAGACTGAAAGTAGCTACGCGACACGTGTCTTCTGGATGTCTAATTAAATCGAACGAAGAGTGCTTTACCTGCACTGACTCCGTAGGCCTCTTGTTAATTGAAATATAAGTACTTCCATTAACAGTGCTCTTGATGACATTAAAAGTCTTCAAGGCGCTTCCCGTCTTGATTCAATCTCGCATTATCGCGCAGACTGATCTCTGCGGTCCTGCTAATGATGTTTACACTGAGTGTTGCGCGCGACGCTGAAAGTGCTTAGACTGTATGTAAGAGAAATGAGCGGCATTTCCAGAGCCCAGAGCGCCGCGCGCCGACGCCAGCCAGGCAGCACTGCAGCGCCGCTGTCACTGCAGCTCTAAAGACATACTTTTCAATGTCGCTGGGTCGGATAGATGTTAACTGTGTGTGCATGTAACCACTTTTATTCATACTTGGTCTTGGCGTATATTTCTCCATATCCTGAATTAGCACAAGATGCGCGTTTACCTGCGCAAGTGGCGCATATTCATAGCAGCCAGAAAGACCTGTTAAATCCTCTAATTGTTAAGGTGCAGTAGGGGAATCGCGTTTCGTTTTTTTATGGTGTACAACCTCTTAGCTATCAAACGTCGTCAGGTCTCTTGTGTTGCAGGCGCTTTTCCAGTGCTTTAATGGGCAGACCTTTCTAGTGAGAGGGTGCCGGCTCTGTGTGCCCTGCACGCACAATGGTGTGGAGATCAGTGTGCTTGTGTTGGGTGTGTGTGTGTGTGTGTGTGTGTGTGTGTGTGTGTGTGTGTGTGGTGTGCTCAGGGCACCTGTACTCACAGCCTCTCTCCTTTTCCCCCCCACAGGCAAATCGTGGAAGTCCCTGACCCTGGCGGAGAAGCGGCCCTTCGTGGAGGAGGCCGAGCGGCTGCGGGTGCAGCACATGCAAGACCACCCGAACTACAAGTACCGGCCGCGGCGCCGCAAGCAGGTGAAGCGGGTGAAGCGCCCCGAGGCCGGCTTCCTGCACCTGCAGGACCCGCAGGGTGGCGAGGGCCTGGCCTACAGCGAGCCGCAGGGGTACCCGACGCAGGCGCCACCGGGCCCGCTGCCGCACCTCGCCCACTACTACCGGGAATGCCACTACGAGGGCTACCCCCTGCCGCCCCCGGATTCCTCGCCCGCCAACGACATGGGGGACCCCCACCCCGCCTATTACAATGCCCACCTGCAGGATGAGTGCCAAGGGCTGCCCTACAACTACCACCCCGACTACAGCGCCCCCCAGAGCCGGCACCTTCCCCAGGCCGACCCCCTGGGGCACCTGGACTCACAAGGGGGGCAGACTCCTCCTCACATGTACTACAGTCAGATGTACCCATCGGGCCTGGGCGGCCGTCACCTGGACCAGCAGCCCTCGCCGCCCCCGGAGCATCACCCGCTGAGCGCCCTGAGCCAGGCGCAGCAGGCGGAGCTCCTGGGGGAGGTGGACCGCACCGAGTTCGAGCAGTACCTGAGCTTCATGGGGTACCACGGGCACGAGCCTCACCTGCCGCCAGCGGACAACGGCCTCATCTCGTCGGTGCTCTCGGACGCCAGCACCGCGGTGTACTACTACAACTACCCCAGCGCGTGAGTGGCTCCACATTTTATCTCGACTCAGACTAAGACTCCTGCCTACCGTGCTCTTGGATGCGAGCACTGCGAGGTGCTACTACCACTCCAGAGTGTTTGAGGGGACTCCGCATTTCATCCACAGCACCGGCCAAGCACCAACCACATATCAAGACGATTTAACATGAACGTGGGTGCCATGTCAGACGACCCTGAACTCTTCCGCACAGAGGGACGCTTACACTTCAAGAACTGCATGTAATTTATTACTTTCTAAATACTGTGCGGGTTGGACGCTATAGGACGCTATACTGTGGCTGTCTCTGCAGTCCCGAACTCTGTTCATCAGTCATGGAGGCACATTGTGAATCTGTCAGCACAAAAAGTAATTTATTTGGACTCTTAAAGACAATGAACGCTGCAAGACGACCTGGGCTCAAACATTGTCGGCCTGTGCGTTGTGAATACTGTATATTCAGATTATATCGGTTTTGTATTTGTATTTTGCACTTTTACAAATAAAACACTCAAAATGCAGACGTGTAGATGTGGCAGTCAGATCGAAGCAGCCCATAAATGTCCCTGTTATCTCGTGTTGTCATTGGCTGGGGGTTGGGGTAATATTACAAACGCAGTGTTTGCAAGACGTACAAGGTACCGCAGCCGTTCAGTCACCGTTTGCTCCCGTGAAGATGAAATAGCCGCACAAACCAGCGGACTGGGCTATACACAGGTGATATCGCCAACCACCCCCATCCGGTCAAGGGAAGGGGCATTACAAGGGCGTACCTTGAAGGGGGCTGTTCGGGGTGTACCCCCCCCCCCCCCAATGTATTCTGCAGGAAATATAGTTGGGTACAGGTGCTTGCAGTGGGAATTGTGAAGTGTCTGTCAGATTTCACCTGGAATTTTTACGTGTCCACACTGACAACACACACTCCTGCTTTGAAAACCTCTAAAAATGTGAATTACTTTTAAAAATGTTGTTTTAAGAACCCTTAACAATCCACCTACCCCTCGCTTTCACTGCCTCCTAAGACCCCAGCATGCTCAGCTTATCACATAATGTGTTTCAACAAAATGTCCCAGCGTGCTTGTTGGGAAACCTAAAGCTCGCAACCCCCAATCCCATTCACGAAGCTATGCCCCTGGGTGTATCCGGGATTCCAGAGCCAAACTTTATTCCCAAGCGGCTGTGCGCGCCCCCGGAGGCGCGCGCTCTTGTGCCTTGTGTGGTGCGGTGCGTAAATAAAGAGCGCTGCCTAAAAGGTCACGGAGACAGGTAACTACGCATGCGTGGCACAGGCGCAGCACCGCTCATGTTGGTACAGTATGGGAACACGTATATCCTAATCACCTAATGTGTCGGTATCTATCTCAAAATAATATGTCAGTCTATCGAAATATCTATCTCAAAATAATTCTCTAGCTGGCTGTCAATCAATTTCTGTCTCAAAATAATATATTAATGATTATCAAAATAATGATCTATCTAAAAAAGATCTATATCTAAAAAGGATGCTCCATCGCAAAATGGCCTAACTTTCTCAAAAATATCTATCCATCAATTTGTCTCAAAATATCAAGTTATATCTATTTTATCTAAAAATGATCGACCTATCCGTCTGTGTAACCGTCTATTAATGGAGCTGGGATAAGTGAAATAGACTTTGCACTGTGTCTGTGCTCAGCGCCACAACACGGCTGCTCCCTCGCTATAGATATCACCACAGCGCGCAGCACTGCACAAGAGCGGGTTCACAGACCGCGTACCCCTCCTTTTCATGTACCACGCTTCACCGCTTGTGTATAGGCGAGAGGATGTGGTCCGTCAGCTTAAACTGCCGACTTTGGTGCAGGAAACCAGGGTTCGAGCCTCGAGGTCGCGTCCACATCCTGTGATTCCGGGCAAATCACTTGAATCTCCCCGTGCCTGAATGTGGAATGTAAATACGGTGCTCCTGTACAGCGCTCCAATACCTTCGGGTCGAGTTCGCGCTATATCAAAAAAAGATGCAGAATAGTGAACCGTTCTCTGTGCAGGAATGAATTGTTCACTTTCCATAGTAGCGCTTTATCCTCGAAGCAGCCCGCCCTGGACAGTTCTAGTTTTCTAGGTGTAGGAACCCAGCCAGAGCGAGGCCCTTGTCGGAGCCGAGACTGGGAGTGAAGCCGCCAGGCCCGGATGCTCCACTTTAGTTTGGACCATCTCTCTGAAGGCGCCTGAACTGATTGTCGCTGTGATTTACGAGTCCGTCATCGCCGGTCTTTGCTTTCCTGGTTTGCTGGAATCCGCGAGAGTGTGTGTGTGTGTGTGTGTGTCTGTCTGTCTGTGAGATAGCCCAGTCACAAAGCCAATAGCGTTACAGTTCTGTGGCAGATCCCAGGGGGCAGTCCCCATAGATTCGTCCCATCCTCCCCATGTGCACTGATTTCTTCTACTTTCCGCGCACCGGGTTCAGGGTTCAACACACAGGTCCACGCCCACATCAAGCGCCGTGAAGCCTCCATGCAGAGGCAGGTGGCACATTTCTGTCTGCAGGGTCACATCCTGTGGCAGGCACCGAGGCCGACAGTTCCAAGATAAAGGAAGCCCCCTGACAGGGGCGTGCACGCCAGCAGCTTCAAACTGGTCATCTGTAGCTCACCGCACGCCTCGGTGGTGAGCGTTTAACTCACTTAAATATAAAGCCGTTTTCAGTACACTCGCTTAAAAAGCAAGGTGGGTGGGCTCAACATTTTTGCAAAAATATAACAAAAATTGGACTCGGACTGTTTATTCCACTAAAGGGTACGTGCAATTATGAATCAAGTCAGTGTGCCAATCCGCCAGTTTCGTGCACCGTTCTTGTCCCTTCTCCAATTATGAACTTCGCTCCAGGCCATGTGAAATAAAAAAAAAAAAAAGAACCCTGCACAAAATGAGAAAACACATCGCGGGAGCAGCCCAAACTGTGTGTGACATCTTTTGCCGGTTAATTCTATCACACGCATTAACATTATTTAAGAAAAATACACGGCGAACAATAGTTTTTTAAAAGAGAAAAAATTCTATGTAATTTTAAAAACAAGATGGCTCAAATGACTCCTCCAAGTTTAACCCAGTGCAGATGTCTATATTTACCATGGACTGAAGAAAAGATTATCACTCCCGTTTAGTTTCTGCTGGGTATAAAGAGAAAGCCAATCGAAAAGGGTAATTCTGAATTTTACAGCAACGCAAAATTTCTGTCCCAGCAAAAGCGCAACTCCACCCCCCTCCACTATGTGGCCTCTCACCTGAAACCACCGCTGGGTTGATCTCAGTGCGCCCAGTAAAACAAAGTTTCACTCGTGGAAACCTAAACAAATACACCCAACGTTTGTAATCCCCTCAGGGGAAATCTAATCGGGCCCTGCCCGGGCAGCGGGAACCGCTGGCGAGTGTGTGTTTACCGTGCGCTAATCTAATCCCCGGCGCAATCCGTCTCTGACTGCAGGGCGCACACGACTGACTTGTCTCAGGCTCCCGCAGGAGCGCGGGCGGGCCTGCTCAACACGGGCTCCATCCGCAGGTTAAAGTCTCCGGCTCACTAAAGCAGCCTCAGGGTACACCCACCCCACCGGCTCACTACATCTACAGCCTGGTACAGCCACAGGCTCACTGCAGCCGCAGGGTACAGCCACCGGCTCACTGCAGCCGCAGGGTACAGCCACCGGCCACTACATCCGCAGGGTACAGCCATCGGCTCACTGCAGCCGCAGGGTACAGCCATCGGCTCACTGCAGCCGCAGGGTACAGCCACCGGACACTACATCCACAGGGTACAGCCACCGGCTCACTACATCCACAGAGCACAGCCACCGGCTCACTGCAGCCGCAGGGTACAGCCACCGGACACTACAGCCGCAGGGTACAGCCACCGGACACTACAGCCGCAGGGTACAGCCACCGGACACTACAGCCGCAGGGTACAGCCACCGGACACTACAGCCACCGGCTCACTACAGCCGCAGGGTACAGCCACCGGCTCACTACAGCCGCAGGGTACAGCCACCGGCTCACTACAGCCGCAGGGTACAGCCACCGGCTCACTACAGCCGCAGGGTACAGCCACCGGCTCACTACAGCCGCAGGGTACAGCCACCGGCTCACTACAGCCGCAGGGTACAGCCACCGGCTCACTACAGCCGCAGGGTACAGCCACCGGCTCACTACAGCCGCAGGGTACAGCCACCGGCTCACTACAGCCGCAGGGTACAGCCACCGGCTCACTACAGCCGCAGGGTACAGCCACCGGCTCACTACAGCCGCAGGGTACAGCCACCGGCTCACTACAGCCGCAGGGTACAGCCACCGGCTCACTACTTCCGCAGGGTACAGCCACCGGCTCACTACTTCCGCAGGGTACAGCCACGCTGCTCACTACAGCCGCAGGGCACATCCACCAGGCTCACTACAGCCGCAGGGCACATCCACCTGGCTCACTACAGCCGCAGGGTACAGCCACCTGGCTCACTACAGCCGCAGGGTACAGCCACCTGGCTCACTACAGCCGCAGGGTACAGCCACCTGGCTCACTACATCCGCAGGGTACAGCCACCTGGCTCACTACAGCCACAGGGCATAGTCAACCGGCTCACTACAGCCGCAGGGCATAGTCAATCAGCTCACTATGGGCTCCATCCATAGGGCATAGTCAATCAGCTCACTATGGGCTCCATCCATAGGGCATAGTCAACCAGGTCACTATGGGCTCCATCCATAGGGCATAGTCAATCAGCTCACTATGGGCTCCATCCATAGGGCATAGTCAACCAGCTCACTATGGGCTCCATCCATAGGGCATAGTCAACCAGGTCACTATGGGCTCCATCCATAGGGCATAGTCAACCAGGTCACTAGGGACTCCAGCCGCTGGGCGCAGCCAACTGACTCACTACATCCGCAGGGCACAGCTAACTAGTTCACTGCAGGCTCCATCTGCAGGGCAGCCACATTGCACAGACAACTTGCTCATCGCGGCTCCCTTAAGTGCGCAGGCTGCACTGCTCAGCTTGGGCTTTATTCACAGGGCACAGCCAACCATCCCATCATCCGGAGGGCACAGTCAACTGGCATTGGGGTCGGACTGGCCCATGGGGCATTGGGCAGCGCCTGGCAGGCCCGTCTGATTGGTCAGTGTGTGGGACAGCTATTTGGCAGTTTCTGGGCCCAAGTTCTCAAAAGAAGTGGGGGGGGACTAACTAAGTGAGGCAGTATGCAAGTGACATTGCGCTAGCGCATGGTATAACAGAGGGTGACATCCCACGTGGCAACACAGGGTGTGACATCACAGGAAGTGGAATCGCAATTCATTACCTCACAGGAAGTGTGTCACAAGGAGTCCCATCAGATCTTAAGATCTTACCCATATTCATTCATGAGTACATTTCAGCGCATTAGGAGATTTGACTAGATTTTGTGGCATGGTTGTACCAAAAAACGGACACACCCCTGACTCAATCTGGGCCTCAATGTATATATATTTTTTAAAAACTCTGCCTCAAAGAAATTAACAAGAAGGATAAAGGTGACATAAATCTGTTCTGTTCTGCTAAATTGGTTGCAACGTCTGCATCTGTGTGGGGTTAAGGCATCTGCTACAGAGATTTTTGTGTGCCCAGTAAATGTCAGAGAACTATTATATTAATGAAGAGATGAGTGGAGGTTAACACGTTTGCTGGAGAGATCTTTGGCTTGTCTAGTCCCAGTTATATTCAAAGTAAAGTAGCATAGAGGGTTAATTTGTCTCATGCACAGCACATATCATGTAACATGCAAATGACGGATGTGTATTTTATGTAGCTAGGTAAGTGGCTCACTGCTTTTAACACAGAAATCCTTTTGTTACTTGCGATTCATAAATTGTAATCCTTCCAATATAGGATAATGCGCTTCGGGCACCTGGCTACTATACCGTGTAACCCTCACTGGTTTATGCACCACATTCTGTACACTGATTTACACACTTGCATGATTTGTCACTGTAAAATGTGTACATGTAATGCACAGTGCACTGACACCCTGCATTGGGATTAGTAGCGCTATAAAAGAAATATAATAGTGGTATTTAAATTATTTGTGTAAATACTGGGACAGACAAAACATCTGAAATTATTACGGCGTATACATACTTCTTAAATACAGAGACTGAACCATGGCTTTCTTAGGTACATGGGAAGTGGCAAAGAGCTGTGTGCCTTTGTTTGACCCTCCAATGCATAGAACCCGGACCCACCCCCCCCATATCGCCCCCGTTCCACCCAATGAATACCCACAAACCAATCCTTACTCCAAGGTGTGGGAAAATTAGGCCATGTTTAATACAAACAAGTTATTCATGAACATGACAAATCAATAACATTGATAAATTACTAGGCTATAAATTCTTGCATAACACATTTTAATGTCATAGTGTTCTGAATTCATAGCCTAATTTTCTTGTCCCTTATGCCCTCCAGCACTAAGGGGCCTCCAGGCTCGCATCCCCGCCGCTTGAGAACCACGCAAGGCACAACCCACCTGCGTCCATGAGTGGTGAGCCCCCCAGCCCTTGGTCCTTGTCCGTCTATTTCCGGGGGGCCCACCCCTCGCCACCAGGCTGCCCAAGGAGGCTCGTGTGACCTGTTGCCCTTGCCTCCCCAGCAGCCGGTGTCCCCATTCTCCTTGCGGAGAGCTTACCATCTCTCCCCTCAGTGCTGGCCTCAGGTGTATGCCAGCAGGCCTCCAGTTGTTCTAAAAATCACAACTCTGTGACCCCTATTCCGCCACTAGGGTGACCAGGGCCCACAGGTCCTTCACCCTCCCCACCAAAGAAAAGGTTCTGCACAAAAGACCAAATCCCCTTGATCCACATGTCTGTGCCAATGTCTGATAAGTGGACTCCATCATGGTGAAACATCTGGACGCCTGATATTAGTCTGTGTGGAATATGACACAAGCGGCCCGATACTGAGCACAACCTGGCCAACTCCCCATTGAGGCGTCTCACCGATACATTCAGGGCCCGGGATCTGACCCCCGACCAAACCCGGCGGGGGATCATGCATGACCATGCTATCCGGGCCTGAGGGAATGTTCTCCCCAGCCAGGCAAATTCAGTCAATAAGTCTTCTCTTACTGCCATGCGGCCCAAATCCACCATGTCATTTCCTGCCAGGTGCAAGATGATCAAATCCGGGGACGGATGTCCCTCGCGTTCTCGAGTTTCCTTGACCAGCTGGCGCAACTGCCGGATCCGCAAGTCGCCGACGCCTCGCCACACAAATGATGTTCTCTTTAACCCCGCTGGTTTGACCACTCGCTTCTGCCGCAGCCGAACCGTGGCGCGCCGGACGAACGAGTGTCCCAACACCCAGATTACTTTCTTTGACATACTAATAGCGAGGGAGAAGAAAAACAATGTCAGCATAGTCACATCTATTACCGGATGTCCTTTCACAGTAACTCAGGCCGCACATAGCGCTTAAAACAGGATGATGACCAGCGCCCCACTTTCTTGACCGTCTCCGCCGGTAAACCTGCTCCCGCAGCGAGTGCTGCTGCCCCTATCCTAAAGGAGTGAGATGAATAACCCTTCGGATCCAACCCTAAAGCTTTCAATGCCCGTTGAAACACGGCCCTGAACTGAAATTTTGATAAGCAATCCCTCTGCTCGTGAATAAACAGCGCCTGCCCGCCCCAGCTGGGGCGTATTAATCGATAAGCTTCCATGTTGGCTATGGGGCAGGCTGCGTCACCTGGGGCTGGAGATAAGTGAATTACGGACCCCTTCCCCAACGGGTCCATCTTGGAATGCCTCAACACCCCCTCTAACCCCCCAGAGACTAACTTTGTGTCCTGCCATTTGAGTCCGCCTGCATGGTCAGCTTTTGACGCTCCCACCAATTCGCCCAGGCGGAAAGCCCTATAAAACGCTAGGGAAAAGGCCGCCCTGAACAGAATGCATTCATAATGCGATGTGCACACGGACTGTAGCACCCCCAGGATGTCCCTTAGTAATTGCACATTCAGAGGCCTCTGCATGTCCTTCTTTGCCCCTTCCAGCCTAGCCCAGCCAGACAGGGCCCTCCTTACCACAAAGGTAGCCCCTGGGTCCTGCATCCCTGCCACTTTCGCAAAGAAGCTTATCGCTGTCACGCGCGCCCTGGCGTAAGACGCCGGTCTACCCTGTTTCCTAAGCGCCATTAAATATTCGCAAAGCGTTACAGTTGAAAAAAGGGGGGAGCGGCTTGAGTGCCCCACAAAAGTCTTGTAATCTCTGAACTGCTGCTGATAAATTCTTCTCGTGCTTTCACTCAAGGAAGCTCCCAGTAGCCCTGCTAATCCGGGACTCCAATCCTCCACAACAATGCTGGGAACACCGTCATCTGCTCCTCCGCCTGCTGATGATATTTCCTGAACTCCTGTAACTTGAGGCGAGACTAAGCATCAGCGGCTTGGTTATGTACACCGGGGATATGTGCTGCTTTGAACACCAAATTCAATTTCAAACAGGCCAGAACCAGATGCTTCAATAACCTCAACACGTGCTTACAAGTGGCCCCTTGCCTATTAATGGCTTCCACTACTGCCATATTGTCAGACCAAAAGATTACCGTCTTATTCTTGATAATTGGTGCCCAAATTTCCACTGCCACTATAATAGGAAAAAGCTCCAAGAAAGCGATGTTTCTAGACAAATCGCTCTCATGCCATGCCATCGGCCAATCACCCCTACACCACTGTGTTCCCAAAATTGCCCCAAAACCAATGCTGCCTGCAGAGTCAGTGAGCAGGCCCAAATCAGAACTGGACATCGCCGGCTCGGGCCAAATTACTTTACCATTGAAGTCCTTCAAAAATGTTTGCCAAATCATTAAGTCCTCTTTGACCTCTGCCTGTAGTCTCACATGATGATACTTCTGAGTGAGGCCAGTCATGGCGCGAGCAATGGATCTTGAAAATGTTCGGCCCATGGGAATGATTCTCAATGCAAAATTTAGCTGTCCCACTAAAACCTGGAGTTGATGCAGGGTGACCTTGGGACCTGCTAGGGCAGCGTCTATGGCTTGTGAAAAGGCCCTAACTTTGTCTAACGGCAGCCTGCATTCCCCCGCTACGGTATCTATTTCAATCCCCAAGAAGGACAAGCTAGTATCGGGACCCACCGTCTTCCCAGGGGCCAGAGGCACTCCCATTTCCTCAAACAAGGCTACCAGTTGGCCCAAAGCCCACCCACAACTTTCCGAGGCAGGCGGGCCCATAATCATGAAATCATTCAAATAGTGCACTATCTCCTTGTGCCCTGTCCGTACCACAAATAGCCGCTGTAACATTGTGCTAAACATTTCGAAATATTTGCATGACACTGCGCAGCCCATTGGCATGCATCTGTCATAGTAATACCGGGAGCCCACCTGGAAACCTAAGAGATGATAGTCTTCTGGATGCACTGGCACGAGCCGAAAGGCAGACTCTGCATCGGTTTTCGCCAGCAAAGCGTTTGGCCCCAAGTCTCGCAGCTTCTGCAAAGCTGCGTCAAAAGAGGAGTACGTCACTGAGCACAAAGACGGATCTATGGCGCCATTTACCGATGCACCCTGCGGCGCTGATAAATTGTGTATCATTCTGAATTGCCCTGGCTCTTTTTTAGGTACCACCCCCAGGGGCGAGCAAACAAACCCTGGCAGTGGTGGCATCCCAAAAGGACCCGCCACCCGCCTCAGGGCCTTTTCCTTGTTTACCTTACTTGCCACCACCTCTGGGTGCATACGTGCTGACAATAAATTCTTACAGTAGGCCACTGGAGGTACCCCCAACGCAGGAATGCGGAAGCCTACCGAAAACCCCTCGTACAAAATTCTGGCTGCCTTCCAGTCAGGGTACTGATTTAGCCAGAGCATCAGTTTCCCTAAATTGACCGGAGTAGGTAATTCATTGCGCAGGGGGAGGCTTGGCATCCCTCCCTTTTTCTTTAGAATTTTTGAGACATTTAAACTCTGGGTGGGAGGGGTGGCCACAGTAAGCGCATGTGTGTTTGATCTTGCATGTCCCTGGGGCCCAGGTGCATGTTTGCCGATTAAACGCCCAACATGTCCCTTTTTTCTCCCCCGGGCCTCCTTGGGATGTCCGAAAGGGCTGCCTCACAGGCGTCTTGTTCACGCTTTCCAACCATACATTCACCTCTGTCTGGTCCCACCCCATGTCAGGATCCTCCACTCTGGCCCACCTAAAATCCCTGTCATAGTCTATCCAGGCCACACCCCATATGTAACATGCGCCTTTAAGATCTTGTTGGCGTAACATATCAAGGGTACAGCCAACTCTGGCTTTTTCTCAAGCATCACAATGGAGAACACATTAAAACCAAACAGCCAATTGGTGATGGATTCTTCCACCTTTGGCTTTCTCTCTCTAAAGAAACCCTCTTTCCTGTCCTTCTCTCTATTGTCCTCCTCCCTCCGCTTTGGCCTAATGAGTGAGAAAATGTCCACAAAATCACCTTTCCAAATCTTTTCCCTTATATCCTGCGCTACGTGTGCTGCCAATTTACCTCTTTTTGACAGAACTGTTTCCATGCCGCTCAAAACTCTGCATTCATCACCTCCAACCTTATTTGCGCCATCCACTGCCTTACCTGCAGGGGGCACCTCTGACGCTGGTTGTGCGGGGGCCGCTTGACCCACCGCTGGTCCATTCGCGGTCGCCGCCTGCGTTTTACCTAAGAGAGACACCTGCTTGCTCAGCTCTGCCAGGACCCTGCCTGTGAAGCCCATGGGGCAATTGCTGTGCTGCTTATCGCTGGCGCCCCCAGCTGAGCTAACAATGTTGCGACCGCTGCTAATATATTAGCGTTAGCTACCTGGCCCCCCCCCCACCCGATTTGCTGGGGACCTGCCCTTCTGCTATCTCATCCCGCATGACTGGCGGCACCCTTGGCATTGTTGTAGAGACTGGGTTCTCTGGGACTATGGGCATAGGGTTGCTCATGGCTGGAGTCAAGGCCTTAATGGCCCCCCTGATTTCGGCCAAAATAATGCTGACGTCATCCCTCTCAATCCCCGATCCTCCACCCCCTGAATGTCTGGGCAACTCATGTGGTACCGCCGGAGCCATGACGGGCTCAGGCACCGGATTTGTCATAGGTATGGGAGCCACAGGTGCCTGAGGTACTACAGGAGCAGGTGGAAGTATGGGAGCTACCGGTGCCTGAGGTACTACAGGAGCAGGCGCAGGTGGAAGTTTGGGCGCTACCGGTGCAGGAGGTAATGCAGGTACCGGTGTGGGTGCAGGTAAGGGAGCTACAGGTGCGGGAGGCACATCCGGTGCAAGCCCCGCTGGGAGCTGAGGTGCCACTGGTTGAGAACCCGGCATAACAGGCACAGACCCCTCACTCTCCTTCACCACCTTCCTTTTCTTGCTACCCCTTGCTCTTTTCACTAAAGGGGGGAAGGCCGCCTTGGGTGGAACTATCGCCCTCCGCGGGTGCTCTGGTGCTACTGGCTCCGTACCCTCTTCGCTGTCTGACTCGGGCGCCTCCCCCCCAGCATCCTCAGGTGACTCGCCCTCGCTCTCCTTATCCTTGTTCAGCTTCGCCAGTACCAGTTTTAATAACTGGGCAATCTCTGATTCCCCCTCCTTCCTCTTGTGATTCCTCTTGGGGGGGCATGGTGGAGCACCTCAACCTGACTGAACACAAATTAAAATTGGCGCCTTGCTAGCCCCCAATGGCCCGTATTCCAATGCGGTGTTAAAAAACTAACAAGCCCTTATATACACTTTCGTTGTTCACCCCAATCCCAGCGACACTGCTGTGTTAGCCGCTTGTAAACCTCACACCCCTGCAAAGCAACGTCTGTCCTCCGTGCTTTCGGTCTGTTCCCAGCGCCCCTGCCCAAGCCTTGCTCGCGCTACCGTGGTAAACTTTTATTTTTCCCCTCCTGTTAACACACCCCCAGCACGCTGCTTCGTTACGCGTGAAAATTTGCTGGTCAGCCCAGACACGTGTTGTGTTTCCTTACGCCGATGATCGCCGCAACTAACCCCCTGCGCGCCCATAACTCCAAATTCCCACCTCAGCACCTCCAGAGCGGGACCAAGCTACGCAGCGGGCAAGATCCTCCACCCCCACGGGGACCAACACCCTGCACGCCGAGACCCAGAACCCTGCGGGAAACCCCACTACCACACCTGATACCCAGATGCGAGGACGGCAGGGCCACCACGCTACACCCGGAGCCCAGCGGGGGCAACAACAATTTCAAAATACCGCCGGCCTCCCACTGAACCCCGGAAGCCACGCCTGTGTCCCCACCACCCCAGCACCTTACCTGGAGAACAGCTACGCCACCCCGAGATCACCGCCGCACGCTCCGCAGCCCGGCCAGCACGCAGCCCCAACGACCAGCAGCTAAGAAGTCCGACAAGTAAGCAGTCCCGACGACCAGCAGCCCGACCACGACCTCGACGCCTCGACGACCTTCGCGACCTCGACAACCGCGGGGAGATATCCAAGAAGATAGAAAAGGAGCCGTCGTCCGGGCGGGAATCACCGCAAGAGAGAATGAGTGGAGGTGAGATCCGGGCCTAAATAGCCCCCAAGCCCCACCTCCACTCATCCCTACCGGAATTGACGTTTGGCCTAAGATGCGGTGCCCCGGAAGGACTACCCACGGCCAGCATCCAATTAGGTTGCTGGCCATGCCAGCGCTAAAGGGGGTGTGTCACAGGGACGGGGGGGCCGGGCCCTAAGGGCGCGCTTCCTGATGGTCGCGCTTGGCATTTACAGTTATGCGTGTGGCTGAGGATAGCTCTCATTCAGTATACTCGAGCAAAAAAAGGCCTGATGGCCCTGCTGGAATTTAAAATAAATAAGCCCGTTCCCTGCCTGCATGTTGCTTCTGGAAAAAGCAGACATGGTGCAGGTGTTCCTGAATGTGACCTGGTGTCTGAATATTAAACTGGGACAAGTTCAGCATATTTCAGTGGGGTCCAGCTTCTAGGCAGTGAGCGTACATCCTGCAAAAATAGTGGGTGGATGCCGTCTATCCTCGTGTTCCCTCGACTTGTGCCATGTGAATTATGGACTGCTGGGCCTGTTTTTACTGTTGATTTCCCGGATATTAAAATAAACATTGCCTGCAGCAATCACAAATCCATGCATTCTTCCATAGCTTGCAAAACACTTATACAGCATGTCTTAGCAAGTTCAAAATCACCCCAATTGGCAAACCTGGGTCACTTATTTATGTATGAAATTCATTAAGGGGACCACTTTTATGTTGGTGCTCTGGCCTATTATCTGTCCCATTTTGACTCTGACCTGCACAGATAGCCCGACTCAAAGTGGACTCCATTTACAGGTGTGCTCAGGCAGCCCGCTTGTCATTTGCTCCATCCACAGGGCAGAGTCAGCCACCTATTCAGTAGAGAGCAAAACATACAGTTTGGGGTGCTGGAAATGCTGCTCAGCAGATTTTTCAGGTCAGAGTACCATTCCTTGAGTGCAGGTGCATCGCCCAGAGCTAGTCAGCTCACCTAGCTCAAGGGAGCCTTATCAACCACAAACATGGCTCACTCTTCCGCTCACACAGTGAGTGCCGCCATCTCATCATGGGCTCAGACAGCCTTACTCATCTTGGGCTCGGGTAGCCCAGCTCATTAAGAATTCACACATCTCAGCACATCATGGGATCTAATAGCCAAGTTCACCATGGATGCTGCACACAGCCCAGCTCATCTTGAGATCACACAGCCCAGCCTATCTTGAGATCACACACCCCAGCCTATCTTGAGATCACACACCCCAGCCTATCTTGAGATCACACACCCCAGCCTATCTTGAGATCACACACCCCAGCCTATCTTGAGATCACGCATCCCAGCCTATCTTGAGATCACGCACCCCAGCCTATCTTGAGATCACGCACCCCAGCCTATCTTGAGATCACGCACCCCAGCCCATCTTGAGATCACGCACCCCAGCCCATCTTGAGATCACGCACCCCAGCTCATCTTGAGATCACGCACCCCAGCTCATCTTGAGATCACGCACCCCAGCTCATCTTGAGATCACGCACCCCAGCTCATCTTGAGATCACGCACCCCAGCTCATCTTGAGATCACGCACCCCAGCTCATCTTGAGATCACGCACCCCAGCTCATCTTGAGATCACGCACCCCAGCTCATCTTGAGATCACGCATCCAGAGTCATGGGGTCATACAACCTAGCTGATCCTGGGCTCACCCAGCCCAGCTCATCATGGACGCTGCTCACAGCACACCTCATCATGGGCTCTGCTCATAGCATACCTCATCATGAACTCAAACTCCCCAGCTCATCCTTTCTCACACAGCCAAGCTCATTATATGCGTTGCACACAGCCAAGCTCATTATATGCGTTGCACACAGCCAAGCTCATTATATGCGTTGCACACAGCCAAGCTCATTATATGCGTTGCACACAGCCAAGCTCATTATATGCGTTGCACACAGCCAAGCTCATTATATGCGTTGCACACAGCCAAGCTCATTATATGCGTTGCACACAACCCGGTTCATCGTGGACGCTGCACACAACCCGGTTCATCGTGGACGCTGCACACAACCCGGTTCATCGTGGACGCTGCACACAGCCCAGCTCATCATTGGCTACACAGCACATCATTGCTGCTGCATACTCACCTAGGCAGCTGGCACTCCACGGACTCTATTTACAGTGCGCAGGAGGCACTGATTTAGCTCCAAGAACCGTGTTTTAGTACAGCCAAGAGGTAGGGCCATTAGCACGAGGGGCACTGCAGCTATCCTAGGCCAGCTGATTCTTCTAAAGAGGGTTATGGGATGATGCCTGTAATTTAGGGCTACCTACATTGGTTGTTTGAGTGAAGGGTCATTTTTTAAGCGTCGAAGCTCATGGCACGACGTTTTCCTGCTTTAAGCTGTGGTACCAAGCACAGGTGGGGGACCGGCCCGAGACCTACCCGAATCATCCCTCCCCTCAAATGGGAATCCCTTCAAGGGTGATAGACACACAGACACCATCTCTGCATTAGAGAATATACGATTCTCCGTCCGTGTTTATTACAGTCAACATAAACATGACATTTTATATCAACAACATTATTTGATTATTCAAACGTTCTCATGGCATTTACAATATGTACATCAAGAGGCTTTAATTAGAGGAACTAATATATGTCCTTTCCTAGCAACAGATCCTCAAAAAGGAGCCATGGCTGGCCACCCCCCAAGGCACAGTGGCATTGACTATTCCAAATGATTCGGGACTGTGGTCCCATACAGCAAGTTGCATATCACAAGGTGAACTCACCTGCCCCCTCAAGCTAGAGGGAGCATGGGCCAGCATGAAAACTGGACCTCCACCATGCCAGAGCCAACTCAAGAAGGGAATCCCCCCCTGGCACCCAGTAGGGATGGGCCTGGTCAACTGGGCCATAGCTTAGACCCCTGGCGCGGATGCCATTCCCCAACATCCCCCGGGGCCATGTAATTGAGTACCATTAGAGACTAGGGACAATCGCTGTAGCAGGAGTCCCAACCACTACTCTACACCTCCACTGCAACTCCAGCCCCTGTTTTAAGCCAAAGGCTTCCTAATTCAGAATTCACCTGCACTTCAGTTGCTGATGCCAAGGTTGTCCACTTGTTTTGTGACCAAACATGACTCCATCCCCATCCCAAAAAGGAACAAGTCTGTCTAAGGGGATGGGAGGGTGGGGGAAAAAGGCAGCTTCACCGCTGCGTTCAGAGCAGCAGCGTGGCAAGGTACCGGGGCGGGCACAGTAATTAGGTCATTGGAAGCAGCCAGACAAGGAAAACCAGGTAACTATGTGGGAATGCACTCCCCCTTTTATCCTCGCCTGGCTGCCCGGTGATTGCCCAGGCACCCCCCTCACCACCACCGGCCTACTGGCCAATCACCTATCACAGGTGTCCCGTCCACAAAAATTCAGGATTCTGGCGCCGCTCATGGCATCGCCTGCTCCGAACTGACCCGCACCTGTTCTGTGGGCTCGCCATTGGTTTGCTTTGCCCCCTGGGCCAAATCCGCCCGTGGCTCCATTTTGCAGTAGAATACGCCCACAAATGGTCTTTACAGGAAGCAGCTGCCGCCATCTTGGTTTGTGAGCATGTACCTAACCTCTCCTTTTCATTCCAGTTCAGTCGTGGAAATGAATGCTGATTATCTCATTTCTACTGTAATTTTCTGCTTTGAAGCCTAAAAACCAAAAATCTATAAGCCACAACTGGATCTAGTAAAGACCCTTTGTAATTGGTCGACTGAATTTTTCACCACGGATGTCAGTGCATAGTGACAATAGAGCCCGGATCCCCTAGGATGTCCCCCGCCCCACCGTCATGAAATCCCACAATCAATACTTGATTCTTTCAGAGTGTGGGTATAAACGGCCATGTATAATTACAATCAACACACATAAACATGACAAAATGCAGTTATATATTTCACATTTACAAATTCAATATTTACACTTTTAATATCTACAATCATAGTCAAATATCATAACCCCCGGTTATGTGATACCCACTTGCTCCAGCACCAAGAGGCCCTCTGGCTTGCATCTCCTAATCTGAGAACCACGCAAGGTGCAACCCACCTGCGTCCTTGAGCGGTAGACCCAGCCCTCTGGTCCTTGTCCGCCATTTATGGGGCCCACCCCTCTACCACCAGGCTGCCAAGGAGGCTCATAGGGAATTACCAAGGGCTGCTGCCCCATGCCCTAGTTCGTGACCTGGCGCCCTTGCCTCCCCAGCCGGTGTCCCCATTGTCCCTGCGGAGAGCTTACCGTCCCTCCCCTCAGTACTGGCCTAGGGAGTATGTAAGGAGGACTCCCGTTAACCCTGCAAGTCAATGTTCTGTTGCCTCTTTTCCACCACCCTCCCCTAAACCCATAATCTCAGGGACAGGTGGGTGGGTGGGTGATAGAGAAACCATGATTAGTCCTGGGGCCTGGCGCAGGAAAAAGGGGACGTTCCTGGTGGCCCACAGGCCTAAATAGCCCCCTGGCTCGACCCCTCCCCACGCCTGTTCCCCGCCGGAAACGTGCCACGGATGACCCGGCAGTGATCGGTAGGGCTGGTAGCCAATCGGGCTACCCAGCCGGACAATGGGGGCGTGGTGTGTATCCAGGAGTCCGGGCCCTAATGGCACGCTCACTAAATCTCACACTTTTCCATAGAGCCCGGACCCCCTAGGATGTCCCCCCCCCCCACACCCTCATGAAATCCCACAATCAATACTTGATACTTTCGGAGTGTGGGTATAAACGGCCATGTTAAATTACAATCAACACACATAAACATGACATAATGCAGTTATATATTCCACATTAACAAATTCAATATTTACACTTTTAATATCTACAATCATAGTCCAATATCATAACCACCGGTTATGCGATATCCACTTGCTCCAGCACCAAGGGGCCCTCTGGCTCGCATCTCCTAATCTGAGAACCATGCATGGCGCAACCCACCTGCGTCCTTGAGCGGTGAGCCCCAGCCCTCTGGTCCTTGTCCGCCATTTTTGGGGCCCACCCCTCTACCACCAGGCTGCCAAGGAGGCTCGTAGGGAATTACCAGGGGCCGCTACCCCATGCCCTAGTTCGTGACCTGGCGCCCTTGCCTCCCCAGCCGGTGTCCCCATTCTCTCTGCGGAGAGCTTACTGTCTCTCCCCTCAGTGCTGGCCTAGGGAGTATGTAAGAAGGACTCCCGTTAACCCTGCAAGTCAATGTTCTGTGGCCTCTTTTCCGCCACTAGGGTGACCAGGGCCCACAGGTCCTTCACCCTCCCCACACCCGAACAAGTTCTGCACAAATGACCAGATTCCTTTGATCCATACGTCCATCCCAATGTCTGACAAATGTACGCCGTCATGGTGAAACATCAGATCGCCTGTGATGAGTGTGTGGTATATGACACAAGCGGCCCTGTCCAGTGCACAGCTTGGCCAATTCCCCATTGAGTCGCCTCACTGACATATTCAAGGCTCGCGATCGTACTCCGGTGCCCCATGTTCCGCGTGGTATCATACAAGACCAGGCTATCCGTGCACGAGGGAACGCCCTTCCCAGCCAGGCGAACTCTGTCAATAACGCTTCCCTGACCGCCTGACGTCCAAGTCCACCATGTTATTGCTGCCTAAATGCAAGATGACCAAATCCGGGGACTGCTGTCCCTCATGTGCTCTTGTCTCCTCCTCTAGCCGTCGTAGCTGCCGGATTCGCAGGCCCCCCGACGCCTCTCCATAGGAACGACATCCCCTTCATAACCCGGCGGTTTTGACACTCGCTTCTGCTGCAACCGGAAAGTGGCGCGCCGTACGAACGAGTGTCCCAACACCCATACCACTTTTGAGGGCATACTAATGGCGGGAAGAGAAATGAAAAAGTCCGAATGATCATGCCAACATATCTGTTCGTTATTCTACAGTAATTCGGGCAGCACATAGCGTTTGAAACAAGCTGATGACCAACGCCCAACCCTTTATACTGCCTCAGCCAGTAGGCCGGCGCCTGCTGCCAGAGTCGCTGCCCCAATTCTGAATGAGTGCGAAGAATAACCTGTTGGATCCAAACCAAGACTCGCCAATGCCCACCCAAACACGGCCCTGAATTGATATTGTGACAGGCAATCACCCTGCTCATGTATGAACAGGGCCTGCCCACTCCCTAATGAACGGATCGCCAAGTATGCTTCCATCCTGGCTACTGGGCCTACTGTCGCCCCAGGAGCAGGGTTCAGCCGAATCCTGGTCCCCCTCCCCAATGGGTCTGTCTTAGATTTCCTCAAGGCCACCACCAGCCCACCCTGGACTACTTTGGTGTCCTGCCACTGCAGCCCTCCTGAATGGTCCGACTTGGAGGCCCCCACTAATTCCCCTAACCGAAAAGCCCCATAAAAGGCAAGGGAAAAGGCAGCCCCAAATAAGATGCTCTCATAATATGAGCAGCATACCGCCTGCAAAGACCCAATAATGTCACCCAGTGTCTTCACATCCAGTGGCCTTCTGCCATCCTTCTTGACACCTTCCAATCTGGCCCATTCTGACAGCGCTTTTGTGACTACAAACGCTGCTGCCGGGTCCTACTCGCCTGCTAATTTAGAAAAGAATCCTACCGCTGTCACGTGCGCCCTAGCATAAGACACTGGCCTGCCCTAATCTTTTAAAGCTTGCAGGAAACCACATAGAGCCCCTGTAGAAAAACAGGCCACTAGGCCCGTGCACTTAGCAAACATCCTATATGACTTGAACTGTTGCTGGTAAGTTCTTCTGGTGCGTTCTCTCAATGAAGCACCCACCAGCCCCGCTAAAGCGGGCCTCCAATCCTTCACAGAGATGTCGGGAACACTTTCATCTGATCCTCTGCCTGTGGGTGATACCTCCGGAAATCCTGCAACTTGGAGCGAGACAAAGCATCAGCAGCCTGATTCCCTACACCTGGAATATGTGCCACTTTGAACAGCAGATTCAGCCTCAAGCAGGCCAGAACTAAATGTTTTAACAGCCTCAACACATGCTTACATGTAGCCCCCTGCCTATTGATAGCCTCCACCACTGCCATGTTGTCTGACCATAAAATCACTGATTTGTTCTCAAATAATTCAGCCCAAATTGTTACTGCTCCCACAATTGGAAACAACTCCAGAAAGGCTATGTTCCTGATCAGCCCGTTTTCGTGCCGTGCTGTTTGCCAATCTCCCTTGCACCAGCGTTTCCCCAACACTGCTCCAAAACCTACGCTACCCGCTGAGTCTATGAGTAAGCCCAATTCCATGTTGGATATTGTCGGTGCTGGCCATATCACCTTACCATTGAAATCGCTCAAGAAACTGCGCCACACCCTCAGGTCCTACCTGATGGTGCTTTTGAGTCAACCCCACCATCACCCCTGCAATTAACCTTGAGAAGGGGCGCCCCATCGAAATGATCCTTTAGGCAAAGTTCAGCTGACCTACTAGCACTTGGAGCTGATGCAGCGTGACTTTAGCTCCTGCCAATGCAGAATCTATTGCTTGTGAGAAGGCCTGTACTTTGTCCATTGGTAACCTACATTCCCCCAACACCATGTCTATCTCAATCCCTAGGAAAGACATGCATGTTACCGGACCCACCGTCTTACCAGGAGCTAGTGGCACTCCAAATTCTTCAAACATGGCAACTAGTTCACCCAAAGTCTGACCACACTCCCTGATGCAGCGGGGCCCATGACCATAAAATCATCCAAGTAGTGTACAATGTCTTTGTGCCCTGTTCTGTAGACAAACTGCCACTGAAGCATAGAACTAAACATCTCAAAGTACTTGCACGACACCGCACAACCCATTGGCATACATCTGTAATAGTAAAATTGGTGATTCAGCTGGAAACCTAATAAATGATAATCGTCGGGGTGCACAGGCATGAGCCGGAAAGCTGACTCAATGTCTGTTTTTACCATGAAGGCGTTGGGCCCTAAATCGCGCAGCTTCTGCAATGCCATGTCAAAGGAAGAATATGTCACCGAGCACAAGAAAGGGTCTATGGCATAATTCACCAATGCTCCCCTTGGCGCCGATAAATTATGTATCATCCTGTACTGGCCTGGCTCCTTCTTAGGTACCACTCCCAGCGGTGAACACACATGGCCTGGCAACGGGGGAGCGGAGAATGGGCCAGCCACCCGCCCCAACGCCCTTTCTTTACCGACCTTCTGCGACACTACTTCAGGGTGCATGCGAGCTGACAATAGATTATTACAATACTCAACAGGAGGCACCCCCTGTGCTGGAATGCGGAAGCCTGTGGAAAACCCATGAAACAATTTCCTGTCTGCCATCCTGTCAGGGTACTGATTCAGCCAACAAATCAGTCTCCCTATCTTAATTGGTGTGGGTAACTTACTCTTGTGATAGCTTGGACTCCCTCCCTCTCTCTTTTTTGATTTTTTTAATACACTTAAACTCGGGATGGGAAGGGTGACCACAGAACGCGCTGGTGTGTTTACACTTACATGCCCCGGTTGGCCAAGTGCATATCTTTCGGTTAAAAGCCCCTTTTTTTTCGCCTGCCCCCCCGCCCCCCGTGAGGCCCGAAAGGGCTGTTTCATGGGTACCTTGTTATTGACGCTTTCTGACCACACATTCACCTCTGTTTGGTCCCACCCCATGTCAGGGTCTTCAACTTTGGCCCATCTGAAGTCCCCATCATAATCAAGCCATGCTATACCACTGTACATTGTCTGCGCTTATCTTATTTGCATAGCATATCAAAGGTATTGCCAGTTCAGGCTTCTTTTCTAACATTACTGTTGCAAAAACGTTGAAACCAAACATCCAGTTAGTAATTGATTCTTCTACTCTTGGTTTCCTATCTTTGAAAGAACCCTCTTTCCCGTCTTTCTCTTTAGACTCCACTTCCCTCCTCTCAGGCCTGATTAAGGAGAATATATCCATGAATTCTCCCTTCCAAATCTTTTGTTTTGTGTCAAGAGGAACGTGCGCCGCCAATCTACTCCGCTTGGATAACACAGCATCGTGGCCCCGAATTGCCTTAGACCCGCTGTCTGTGCCTTTGCTTGAGCTCTCAACCGCCTTACCTGTAGCGGTCCCTTTTGTCTCTGGTTGGGCGGGGGCCGCTTGACCTGCCGCCTGAGGAGCCGTGTTCAAACCTTTGTCCTGCGCTTTGCCCAAGAGGGCCACCTGCTTACTGATCTCGCTGAGCGCACTCTCCGGGGCTGACAGCGGTGACCATGGCGCTAT
This sequence comes from Triturus cristatus, assembly GCF_964204655.1. NCBI lineage: Eukaryota > Metazoa > Chordata > Amphibia > Caudata > Salamandridae > Triturus > Triturus cristatus. Next base: position 655,204,907 of record NC_140587.1, on the reverse strand, counting down.
TGTTGCCCCACCGGTCTGATTCCCTACTGCCGGTGCTGCCTACTGATGCCAGTATACTAGCCATGGGCGCTTGCCCCACCCTCTGCTGCTACCTCCGGTTGGCCTGTGGCGGGAGGGACTACACCACCTAGTGCACCCGCCTGTGTCACTAAACCTCCCCCTTGCCCGCTCTGTAGGGCTGGCGCTATTGCTGGTGCTACTTCAGGCACTATGGGATTTGGGGGATTGGGCACAGGCATCAAGGCCTTCAAAGCACCCCTAAATTTCAGCCAATATTGTCCCCATATCATCCCGTCCCCCAACCGTTAATGGTGGTATTGGCTCTGGCAGTACATTAGGTGCTGGTTGTGGAGGTACATTCGGCACTGGCTGCGGGGGGTACAGTAGGTACTGGGAGCACTGGTTCTGGCTGTGGGGGTTATAATGGAGGCAGCTGGCCCGTGGGGGCTACTCCACCGGTTCCTTGCTCCCTTGGCCCCTCTTATTCACCCTGGGCCTCTTCACCAGGGGTGGAAATGCTGATTTAGGAGGGACAATGGTTCTGCGAGGGCGGGCCCCATCTACTGGCTCTGGGACCGGATCACTCTCTGGCACTGGAGCCTCCCCCCCCTTGATCCTCATCGCTCTCATTGTCCTTGCTCAGTTTAGCCAACACTAGTTTTAATAGCTGTGCTAGGTCAGGGTCGCCATCTTTCCTTTTCTGGTTGCGCCCCCTTGCTGGCATTCTCTGACTTCAAGTAACTGAGCTCTGAACCTCAAATTGAGATATCCCCCCCCCCCCCAATCGCACGCTTAAAAGTGCCCGGAATACTTGTGTATCTTAGCAACGCGTGCCGACTCAAACCTTTAGAGCATGGCCTACACTGCGCTGTGCTCGCGGTGCTGTACGCTCAACTCACTCACTGAGCACACCTCTGTCCTACAGCGCATGCAGCCAATAACTCCCTTAATTATAACTCAAATCCCCTGAAGCGCAGCCTGTACTATGCTGTGCATGCGTCGCCGTACGCTTCAATCGACAGATCGCGCCTTTATTTGACCGCGTGTGCAGTCAATCACTCCACAACTTCAAAAATGCCACCTGCCGTGAGCGCTTGATTAACGTGCACTTTCTAACTACAGGCAATACTTCCCCCCTCGCCACCCAGGATCCCTGGAGGAAGGTGTCGCCTGCCGCAAGCGCTTCAATAGAAGCGCGCCGAAATGCCGTGGGGAACTCCAGACAGCCGCGGATGTCCGATGGGGCAAAAAACCCATTAATTAGCAGAGCATCGCCCTGATTAAAGCACACCGGACACCCTCGGCTGCCCAAAACCCCCCCAAGACCCCGACACCTTACCTCCGGATCCGCGACACCCGCCCGATACCGCGCTAGCCTCAAGATTCTGCCGGCTGCAAAGTGGATATTCTCGTCGGTTCGATCTAGACAATCCGGCACAAACTCCTGCTCCCTGGCCTCTAAGGCCCCACCATGAACTGCAAGGCCACGCTGGAGATGGTGCAATCCACGAGACAGAGAAACCAAGATTAGTCCTGGGGCCTGGCGCAGGAAAAAGACTACGTTCCTGATGGCCCACAGGCCTAAATAGCCCCTGGCTCGACCCCTACCCGTGCCTGTTCCCCACCGGAAACGCATCACGGATGACCCGGAAGTGATCGGTAGGGCCGGTAGCCAATCGGGCTACCCAACCAGACTACGGGGGCGTGGCCTGGGTCCAGGAGGCCGGGCCCTAATGACGTGCTCACATAGAATGTGCTTTCTGAATTTTTGCTTTTCTTTCCCTAGACGTTTTAAAGACTTGGCATCTAACACTCCAAACAGCCCCCGAGCCAGCTGCAAAACTGAGACTTATACACATTGAAAAACCTGCCTTCAGCAAAGCTCGAGAGTGATGGTAAAGCAAGAGTATGCCGCTGTAAACGGGGACTACATTCAGCCCTCAATAAGAATAGCAATTACTTCTTACGAGGCTACAGGACAGTATTTTTCCTGAGGAGAGCATGGCTCGCCCTGCGCACTGCTTGCTAGAGCTGGCCCTCCGTTTCACGCGTAAAATAAACCTATCCCATTAGAGCTGGTCCAGGAGTGTGAGGGTAGCGTGCAGGATAATGCTTGCGGTAAATTATATTGATTTATTGAAGCACCGTCACACGCACGCATGTGCACAGAACTTGTTCCTGGTAAGCACTGATCCTGTCAGGGTTTTAATTACATTTACCGCGTCTCTCTTTTTAGTTGTTAGTACATTAACTGTTTTGCATTCCCATTAAAGGCCAGAATGCCAACTTATTTTTAATTTGATTCTCTTTTTAGTTGTTAGTACATTAACTGTTTTGAATTCCCATTAAAGGCCAGAATGCCAACTTATTTTTAATTTGATTCACAAACGTCTAAGTAAAAGAAGATTACGGGCTTAAAAGACTAACAGTTCGAATGTCACATGTTTACTGTCAATAATGTGTAAAAACAATGTATTTTCATTTGTAAGAGCCATGAAGCACAGCCGCCCCATTATCTGAAAGTAACAATGATTGGTCAATGCATAAGAAATCTGGCACTCTAGTTTTAGTACTACAAAGCGCCTCATTCTCATACTGACATCCATAAAGGCACTGTGTGTGAGGAGGAGCACTTGGAACGTCTCCGCCTTGAATCCAGAGAATGACTGAGAAGGACGGTCCACCGGGGCAGCTCAGTGAGTTAAAAGGGTTGCTGCTGACCTCTTTGAAGCGCCTGGATTTTGATTCATACCAAGGACAAGACAGCCTTACATTCTGCAGTCGATAATATATAGAATTGGTTGATAGAGACGAGCGTTAATTGCAATGCCTTGAAACAATAGCATTGCAGGTACAAGAGCAACATATAAAGGTATTCTAAAAATAAGCTATTGGTGCATGCTCGCCTTCAAACTGACATCTGTGCAACTGGCTGTGGGATTTCAGCACATTTGGCACATGACTCCAAAACAAGGACCTTCCATAGGGCCCCTGAGCCCACCCAGCTGCACCTTTCGCCTGCTGGCCACGAGGAAGAAGTCACTGCAACACATCCTGCAGGATACCCAACACTGGCTTTCCGCAGACAAAGCAACATCCCCTAGACATGACCCCTGGGTTAACCCTCAGGCTAAAATTATCCCTGCCATATTTTTAGTAATATCTATTTTTGATCACCCTCGCAGACCTTGTCAGCCCAAAAAAGAGCATTGAAATATACAAATGGGCAACTATTCTATGTAGCAGCTCGGAGCCCTGATGGTGTGCTGAAGCGCTTTAGTGCATGACTGGCATGCTGCTCCATGGGAATACCAATGATGGAATAGAGCCCAGACCCCCCAGGTTGCTCTCAACCCCGCCCCCTATGAAAACCCACACTCAATACTTGATACCATAACTGTTGGTACAAACGGCCATGTATAACACCATCACACATAAACATGACAAATTGAAATTACTTGTTTACATATTGGACAAATCCATATTCACACTTTTAATATTGGCACTCAGCCTAACCAACTGACAAGGGTCCCTCCGGCTCGCATCCCCCAACTGAGAACCTTGCAAGGTGCAACCCACCTGCTTCCTTGAGAGGTGAGCCTCAGCCCTCTGGTCCTTGTCCGCCACTTTAGGGGCCCACCTCTCTACCACCAGGTTGCCAAGTAGGCTCGTAGGGAATAACCAGGGCTGCTGCCCCATGCCCTAGCCTGTAACCTGGCACCCTTGCCCCCCAGCCGGTGTCCCCATTCTCTCTGCGGTGAGCTTACCGTCCCTCCCCCTCAGTGCTGGCCTAGGGAGTATGTAGGAGGACTCCCGTTAACAATGTGAGTCAATCTTCTGTGGCATCTTTACCACCACAAGGGAGACCAGGGCCCACAGGTCCTTCACCCTCCCCACCACAGAACAAGTTCTGCACAAATGACCAGATGCCGTTGATCCAAACATCAGTTCCAATGTCTGACAAATGTACGCCGTCGCGATGAAACATCTGGTCACCTCTGATCAGTCTGTGCGGTATGTGGCACAGGTCGCCCTATCCAGTGCACAGTTTTGCCAATTCCCTGTTGAGGCGCCTTACAGACACTTTCAATGCCCTCGATCTTACTCTTGGGCCCCAAGTCCGCCGCGGAATCATGCATGAGCATGCGATCTGCGCCAGCGGGAATGTCTGTCCCAACTATGCGAATTCTGTCAGCAATGCCTCTCTGACTGCCTGCCGACATAGATCCACCATGTCATTGCCACCCAAATGCAGGATAATTAAATCCGGGGACTGTTGTCCCTCGTGTGCTCTCGTCTCCTCCACTAGCTGCCGCAGTTGCCCGATTCACAGGCCCCCAGTGCCTCGCCAATGGAACAACATCTCCTTTAAACACGCCGGTTTCGACCCCCACTGCTGCTGCAACCGACAAGCAGCCCTCCGTATGAAAGAGTGTCCCAACACCCATATCACCGTAGAGGGCATACTACAGCGGAAAGAGAAAGGGGGTCATTAGAGTGGTCCCACCAGTGCATTCGTGCGTCATACTACATTAAGTCCGGCCGCACATAGAGGTTGAAACATGAGGAAGACCATCACCCAACCCGCTTCACTTCTTCCCCTGATAGGCCTGCTTCCGATGCTAAAGTTGCCGCCCCAATTCTGAATGAGTGGGACGAGTAACCAATGGGATCTAACCCAAAACTCCTCAAGGAACTCCTGAACACCACCATGAATTGACATTTAGACAGCCACCCCTCTTGTTCATGTATGAACAGAGCTTGCTCTCTCCCTTGTGGGTGAATAGTCAAATATGCTTCCATTCGGGCTATTGGACACACTAGTGCTCCGGGCGCTGAACTGAGCCGAATCGTGGTGCCTTTGCCCAAAGGGTCTCTTAAATCTACGCAATGCAACCAACAGCCCTCCCTGAACTAGCTCCGTATGGTGCCACTGCAAACCGCCAGAATAATCTACCTTGGAGCCCCCACCAACTCGCTTAATCTAAAAGCCCCATAAAAGGCTAGAGTGAAAGGAGCCTCAAATAAGGTGCTCTCATAAGCCGAAGAGCATACTGTCTGCAAGGCGTCCAGCATATCCCCCAGCGTGTGCAAGTCTAGTGGCCTTCTGCAATCCTTCCTTGCTCCCTCTGACCTGGCCCACCCTGTGAGCGCTTTTCTGACTAAAAATGAATTCCCTGGATCCTGCACTCCTGCAAATTTTGCAGAGAAATCCACTGCTGCTATGTGAGCTCTAGCATAAGAAACAGGCCTGCCCTGCTCCCTTCAAGCCTGCAAGAAACCACATATGGCTTCAGATTAAAACAGAGCCGCTACCCCTGTGTGCTGCACGAAAAACCTGTAGGCCTTAAAATGATGCTGATAAGCCTCGCTCAACAAGGCCCCCACCAACCCCGCTAATGCAGGGCTCCAATCCTCCACAGAGATGTCGGGAACACTGTCATCTGGTCCTCTGCTTGTGGATGGTATCTTCGGAATTCCTGCAACTTGGAGCGGCCTGATTCTCTACACCTGGAATTTGTGCCGCTCTGGACAGCAGATTCAGCTTCAAACATATCAATACTAAGTGTTTTAAAAGTCTCAGAACATGCGTACAGGGAGCCCCCTGTCAGTTGATAGCTTCCATTACAGCCATGTTGTCTGACCAAAAAACTACAGATTTATACCTAAAGAAGTCGGCCCATACAGTATCTGCTACCACAAGTGGGAACAATTCTAAGAAGGCCATGTTCCTGGTCAACCCGCTCTCATGCCAAGCTGCCGGCCAATCGTCCCTGCACCAGTGAGGTTCCCAACACTGCTCCAAAACCTACACTACCTGCTGAGTAAACCTAAGGCCTCACTGGTAAGCGCCGGCGCTGGCCACACTACTTTACCGTTAAAATCTGTTAGGAAATTGCGCCACACTCTCAGGTCCTCCCTCACCTCAGACTGCAGTCTCACATGATGGTGCTTCTGATTCAACCCAGCCATCGCTCTTGCAATTGATCTAGAGAAGGGGTGCCCCATCGGGATGATACGCAAGACAAAATTCAAAATTCAACTGGCCCACCAATACCTGGAGTTGGTGTAACGTCACTTTTGCTCCTGTCAGTGCCGAATCAATTGCTTGGGAGAAGGTCTGCACTTTGTCCTCTGGTAACCTGCACTCTCCCGCCATAGTGTCTATCTCAATCCACAGGAAAGACATGCATGTCGCAGGACCTACTGGTTTCCCAGGTGCCAATAGCACCCCAAATTCCTCAAACATGGAGAACAGTTCTCTCAAAGCCTGCTCACATGTCCCCGACGAGGACGGGCCCATGACCATGAAGTCATCCAACTAATGGACGATGTCAATGTGCCCTATTCTGAAAGTAAACAACCAATGGAGCATGGAGCATGGAGCTAAACATCTCAAAATATTTACAGGACACAGCACATCCCATTGGCATACATTTGTCATAATAATACTGGTTATTCAGCTGGAAACCCAACAAGTGGCAATACTCAGGGTGCACAGGCATGAGCCGGAAGGCTGACTCAATGTCTGTTTTTGCCATGAAAGCATTGGGACCTAGGTCACGCAACTTCTGCAATGCTGTCAAAGGAAGAATATGTCACCGAGCATAATGCTAGGTCTATTGCATCATTCACTGATGCCCCCTTAGGTGCAGATAGGTTATGTATCATGCTTAACTGGCCTGAATCCTTCTTGGGTACAACCCCTTACTGTGAACAAACATAATCTGGCCATGGGGGGGGGTAGTGAAGGGGCCTGCTATCCGCCCCAATGCACTTTCCTTACTAACCTTTTGAGATACCACAGTGGAATGTGTGCGTGCAGACAGTAAGTTATTGCAATGGCTGACAGGTGGTACCCCCTGCACGAGAATGCGAAAACCTGTAGAAAACCCCTGGTACAATATCTTGGCTGCACTCCTATTGGGATACCGATTCACCCAGAAATTCAGCTTCTCAATCTCAACTGGCGTGGGCAACCTATTGAGGGGGTGCCTTGTGCTACCTACCTCTATCCTTCAACTTCTTGATGCATTTAAACTCAGGATGGGATGGGTGACCACAAAAGGCACAGGCATGCTTAAACTTGCACGATCCTGCCGGCCGAGTACATATTTTCCGGTTGAATGCCCAGAAGGTCCCTTTTTTCTCGCCTGATCCCCCTTGTGAAGTCCGAAAGGGCTGCTTCATTGGTGTTTTGTTTTTAACACTCTCTAACCAAACATTGACTTCTGTCTGATCCCAACCCATGTATGGGTCCTCCACCTTAGCCTATATGAAAACCCTGTCGTAATCCAGCCATGCCATCCCGCCGTACAATGTGTGTGCCTTTAGGATTTTAATAGCATAAAATATCAATGGTATCGCCAGCTCAGGCCTTCTTTCAAGAACCACTGTGGTAAATGCATTAAAACCAAACAGCCAATTCGTAATTGACTACTCAACCCTTGGTTTCCTGTCTTTGAAAGAGCCCTCTTTCCCAACCCTTTTGTTAGTCTCTACTTCCCTCCTTTTTGGTCTAATTAATGAGAATATATCTAACTCGCCCTTCCAAATCTTTCGCCTAATGTCCAAAAGAACATGCAAAGCCAATTTTCCTGGCTTGGACAACAGTGTATCCTGCCCCTCCAATGGCTTTCACTCCGCCGTTGTCATTCGTGCTTGCATTCTCAGCCCCCTTAACTGTTGAGGCCACTGTTGCTGCTGCGGATTGCGCTGGGCCGCTTGACCCACCACTGAAGAGGCTGTGCTCACATCTTTATCCCGTGCCTTTGCCAAGAGACCTATTTGCCTACTAATTTCATTGAAAGTGCTCCCTAAGGCTGGTGGTGGTGCCCATGTTGCCACTGGTACCTGTTGCCCTGACTCCCTGACGCCGGTGCTGCCAATTGTACCAGCTATGTTACCACAGAGGCTAATATGTTAGCTGTGGTCCCTTGCGTTACTCCTGCTGGCCCCTCGGAATTCCCTGAAGCGGGGGGAGGTATTCCCCCGATGCATTACCCTGTGCTGGCACTCCCCCTCCTAACCCACCCTGGGTCGCTGGGCTAGTACTATTGCAGGAGCTGGGTCCTTCTGGGTACCCTGCCCTGTCTTCTCAATTCGAGGCCCAACAGTTGTCACGGTGCTTGAGGGTTGGGGCGCAGGCATTAATGCCTTTAATGTGCCTCTAATCTCTGCCAACACTGCCCCCACATCACCTTGCTCCGCCGCATTGAGTACTGCTTGCGCTGGTGTGGGAATAAGTGTTTCATTGGATGCTTCGCGGGGTGCCTCATGAGATGGGAGTTATTCCCCCTGTTCTCCTTCCCCATTTATTCCTCCTGCCCCCTCTCCCACCCTTACTCTTCTCTTTACTATGGCGAGTCCTGGGCCTTTTTTCCAGAGGTCGGAATGCTGCCCTGGGGGGGACATTAGTTCTACGAGGGCAATTTTCCCACTCCGTGCCCTGATCCTGCTCTGTGGCCTGCCCCACACCCTCATCTTCATTCTGACTTAATTTGGCCTGGACAAGTTTTAAAAACTAGGACAGGTCGGGATCGCTGTCCTTCCTCTTTGGGTCATGCCCTTTGGCAGGCATTCTATAGCTTCCTTGCGCAAGGCTCACCAACCCGCCTTACCCTATGCTTTGTTGCCCTGATTGCCTGCTTTCCATGCTGTAGAATGGTCTACTTGCTGGTACCGTGATACTAAAGCCGGCCCCTCAAGCAAGCCAGCTGATTCTGCGGGGCAGGTGCCAGTGCTGAGTATGATTAGCGCGTACTCGCTATTCTAAAAACCAGGCACTGACGAGATCTGACTCCGGATCACCTGCTCCCAAGATTAGCGCCTTAATCTGTTATGCCCCCTCAGTTTGAATTGCCGCCCACGGAAATGGAAGCGTGAAGATCGGTTAATGGAAGGTATTGAGATTATAAAGCGTGACCTACAGGCCACACCGGACGTCGGCGGCAGTGCCTAACTCCAAGGGCCCTTCGTTTGCCGGTACTATTGTTTTCCAGCCCCGCCTAGTACTCTGGGGAGAAAAAGAGAGGGGCAGACTATGTTCTAGCACGAACCAAAACGCGGCGATCTAGGCTGCGGTTGTGTTGTTGTGGACGCTGTTTTTAAAAAACTGTATTTTGCTGCTGATTTTAATAGCACGCCTAGAAAGCATTTTAAAATTGTAATTTGCACTTCTTGCACTTACCTGCATTTCCTTTCCCTCGTGACTCCGTTCCGCCCCGGCTCTGTGCCGTTTGTGCGGAGGGTCAGCTTGAGGAGCGTCACTTCCTGCTCGTGACACCACTTCCGCCCTGCACGAAACCTTCGCAGGTTAGCGGTCTAGTGCTCCCTCACCCCCCAGTATTTAATGGCAGTATGGAGGAAGCGCAGCGGACGAGCGCAGCGGACGAGCGCAGCGGGAGCGCCGACTTCGCGCCGAAGTCGCGCACAAGTCAAGCCCGTCTGCGCCCGTCCGCGGCCGACCAGGCCCAGGGCCCTGTCGTAATGCCCAATCTTACTCTTATTCCTCCTCCGATCTCCTGAGACTCAAATCCTCAGGACCCATTCCCGCCCGTGCTGTCAGAGCGGCTCAGGCATGTGGCATATTTGTTCCATCTGACTTCTCGGCACTTGATTCTCTTTACGACCCTTCCCCCTCACTACCGCAGATCTCCGCCTCTTTACTGATTTACTATCTTAATACCCGTTCCCTTATCCGCCATCAGCTTGAGATCTTCCAACTATTGCATCAGAGCTCCATCGATATCCTTCTCCTAGCAGAAACCTGGATCACTGAAGACTCAGCCCCCGACATTCTCGCAGCAATCCCTACGGGATACTACATTATGCACGCCAACCGGCCCGCGGGGAAGACTGGTGGCGGAGTGGCGGCTATCATCCGCTCTGAACATATCTTCTCCGAGATCACGGTGACTTCTATCCCTAAAACTGATTACTTGGCACTAAAATTTACCTCCCCTAAGTCGTCTTTTATTTGTGTTCTCGTATATAGACCCCCCGACTATATGCCTCTCTTTCCCAAACTCTTCAGCGACTCTATCGCCCAACTAGCAATCAACCACGCTAACATCGTGGTGATTGGTGACTTTAATTATTGGCCTTCTGATGTCCATGAAAGCCAATCGTCGGTGGAATTCAGACCTTATAAAAAGCATGAATCTCTCCCAACACATTCACACCCCCACCCATCAGAAAGGTCATATCCTCGACCAAGTCTGGACATCTAACCTCGACATTTCACCTCCTTCAGTTCTCCCTTGCTACTGGTCTGACCATTACTTCATCTCCTTTCACTTACATCTGCACACTCTGTGTCCTCCCCCCCCCGTATTAAGAATCTTATGGCTCGCAACTGGAAAAGAGCCAATCTGCCTGAATTTCACGACTCACTGGCTTCTACTGCACCCACGTCTTTGACCTCACTAGAGGATCAGGTTGACAAACTTGATGTATGGATACGTCAGGCTAGTGACAAAGTTGCCCCTTTAAAAAAGATCAAAGCTAAGCGCCCCCACGACGCACAACGATGGTTTACGGACCAACTCAAAGCGGACAAACTTGCCCTGCGGCAAGCTGAACGCCGCTGGCGTCGCCACTATTACCCACAGCTTAAACTTGTTTACACTGAGGCTTTAAAATCTTATAAACAATCGATCCTGGCAGCTAAAACAGCATATTTCTCACAAATAATCCTGGACTCAAACAACAAAACGAAAGATATTTTTTCAATTGTAAATGAGCTCTCCTTGCCGGATAGGGTCACCCCCCAACCCCAGCCGACCCAAACCCTCTGTGACTCGCTAAACTCCTACTTCATAGAGAAAATTACAACAATAAAAAACAACATCCCGACCCCGGCATCTTCTACTCCCCCTCCTCTTCCCCCTAGAAATACCAGCACCTTGTCGGAGTTCCCACCTATCTCTTTACAAGAATTCGCCTCACTCCTTCACAAAGTCAGTTCGGGATCCCCCAATGATTGTTGCCCCCCGCAGATCCTGAGAGAAGCCTTTCTCGCATGTCCAGGCCCCCCCCTAGCACTACTTAACAACTCTCTTGCTACTGGGGAGGTCCCTCTTTCCTTCAAGCAAGCTGCCGTCTTACCTATCCTAAAGAAACCCAACGCAGATCCCACAATACTCAGCAACTACAGACCCATTTCTCTCCTCCCCTACCTAGGAAAGATTCTGGAGACCTACGTCACCCGCTGCCTGAGCTCTTTCATAGAGAAATCCTCCTTCTTGGACCCTCAACAAGCGGGATTCAGACCCCTCCACTCCACCGAGGCGGTCATAGTAGCAGTCATGGACACCCTCAGGAAGGGCGCTGACAATAACACCTCCCAGGCCCTTGTCCTATTAGATCTCTCGGCGGCATTCGACACGGTCGATCACACCATCTTGATCGACCGTGTCCACAATGCCGGCATTCAGGGAGTGGCCCTTGACTGGCTCAGATCTTTCCTTCACCAGCGATCACAGTCCGTCCATCTTTTCACTTTTTCCGCACCCTACACATCCCTTCCCTGCGGTGTCCCACAGGGCTCTGCATTATCCCCTCCTTTTTAATTTGTATCTCCAACCCCTCTTAGCCTCCCTCTGCAACTCCCCGGTCACAATTTTTAACTACGCGGACGACCTCCAGTTAATTTTTCCCATAGACTCCCTTCCTTCCTCCCGTCTTAACTTCCAGTCCACCATGCTGACCATTGCGGAGTGGATGTACCACAGCCACTTAAAGCTGAACCCTAACAAAACTGAGCTCGTCCTGGTAGGAGGCCCCAATCACCCATGGAATTCCACCTTCTGGCCAACATCTCTGGGGACAGCACCCACTCCTGTGAGCTCAGTCAAAAGCCTGGGGGTGATAATTTCTGAAGATCTTTCGATGAGACCGCAAATCAACGCGGTCACCTCAGCCTGCTTCTTCCACCTCAGGCGGATCCGCAAGATCAGCAGGTTTCTCACCAAAGAAGCCCTGACCCAAGTTCTCATTGCACTCATCACCTCCAGGCTCGACTATGCCAACATGCTGTACGCGGGAATTCCTGCATGCCACCTTCACCGACTACAGCTGGTGCAGAATCAAGCTGCCCGCCTGATTTTCCGCCAGCCCAAACATCAGCACGTCACTCCCCTCCTCCGTAGTCTGCATTGGCTCCCTATTTCCAAACGTTGCACTTTCAAACTGGCATGTTCTACCTTCAAGGCCCTCTCGGATGCAGCCCCCGCGTTCATCTCTTCGGGCTTGACCCGTCACATCCCTTCTAGAGTTCTTCGCTCAGCATCATTTAATCTCCTTGAGGTCCCTAAATTCAAAAGAAAAAAGCACGGTGGCTTGAGCTTTTCTGTCCAGGCCCCCTCCACCTGGAACTCCCTGCCACCTTCACTCCGTCTCTGCCCAAAGTACGACTGTTTCCGCAGACTTTTAAAAACCCTGCTTTTTCAATCCGCATATGACTAACCCTCTCATCCTGGATCACGTTACCTGTCAATGAGCGCCAAGAAACCGATGGTGATAGTGCGCGTTACAAATAATTTTAACGTAACGTAACGTTTAACGTAACGTTTAACGTAACCACCTGCAATGCGTTTCGGCAATTGAGCACACAAGGCAGCCGCAGGGGCCGACGGCGTGAGGGATTTACCTGGCTCAATCAATATTACATTTACCAAGTCCCCCACAACAATACCGCCTTCCCTGTGACTGCCCCGTGCCCCCAACCCCAGGCCCTCGACACCTTGCCTCAGAGTACCGGGAGTATCCTCACTATGACCGCGCGCCTTTTCTGCCCACTGAGCTCTAAATCACTCGATGCCACACTCCCGCTGACTAGTCTGTATTCTCCGACTCCGGGGACTGCTGCAAAAAGCCCGACCCGATCTTCGCCTTCTAAAGGCGAGCGCCGGCCAAATCACATTGCGTCACCTTCTTCGCTCTTCTGGCTGACCTGCAGAGGAAAAAAGGAAACCACTGGAGATTCTACGCTGACGACTGCGACATGGGGCCAGCGCGGGATAAAGAGAGAACGATGACTGGAGCCCCCAGCCATAAATAGGCTCCAGCTCCTCCCCTCTCCCAGCGCCGGTCCCAGCCGGAAGCACGTCACAGCCTGACCCGGAAGGACTCGCCCACTCGCCGGTCACCAATCGGGCTACCCTGGCTCGCTAGGTGGGCGTGGCTGGAACCCCAGGGTGCCGGGCCCTTATGGTGCGCTCCTTGAATTTTGCGCTATCCAGAGTGACTGTTGTGTGTGCTACATGGGCAGTATAGATGCACTGCATGAGGGCTAAGTTGTGCTTTTGTCTTGTTATTGTACCTGTGCTTATGCATGTACTTGAGTTGAAAAAAAAGGAGTGATACATGGGATATTAAAGCATAAGGGACACATTATGCAGAGTTCTTGTACACAGTCAATGCCCATTTGATATTGTAATCTAGGAAGTGTGGTACACCATCATTCATCAGACAAAGTGGGAAGTTTAATTACAGTTCAATAGTAGTAGTACTAGCGATATGGTTATTCAAACCAATGGTTTGTTAACCTCTAGCATAACATTAAAAAACAAGGTCGTTGAAAACCATTAAAATCCTGCACCCCTCTTTAGTGTTAATAAAAATCTACCCACCTACACAAGATGCATCCAAAAATTAAATTTCAAAGACAAGTTTTACTGGATTAGCCCTTGCCCAAATTACATATTTCCCAAAACCGGGGTTAAAAATAACCACAACATTTTAAAGATAAAAAAAATATACACAGTCTATCAAAATGTGCACAGTTGAGCAGTGCACTCCTAGCCAAATCCACTCCCTGACCCATAACCCCAACTCCCCCACTTGCCGGAATAAACCGGGTTAAACCCCACTCGTAATCTCAAACTGCTGAATGCATTGTCGGGTTGGTTAGAAAAGATAGATGGGGAAAGCTGATTCTTGGGCTCAGGATTCCCAGAAATAGATGCTTGACTTCTTTGTGCTTAAATACTACAGATCCCTATTCCTGGATTCCAATCCCCCTCTCTGCCTCAATTCCCCTTTTGATATCTGCAGAGGCGCACCCGTTTTTTAACCCTGTATTTTTTTTGTTTAAAGTTATTTTATTACATTTCAAAATCAAGTGAAACAGGCCAGTAGGTGCCTCACATTCATCGGATTGCAATCCGGCTTTAGATCCATATGTCTGGCTTAGAAAGTACAACAAGGAATTGAACAAAGAATAAAAAATAGCCTCCCTCCCCCCCTAACCCTGTATTATTAATGCAAGAGCCATCCTCACCAGCTGATATCTTACCAGTTTTGCCCAAACTAACTCACTATCAAATTTTTCCTTGTCACATAGAGTGGACATCTTTGCATAATTTCAAGATAATAATTTTTGCCAAAACCGTACACAAAGCCTAGCAACAGTAGTATTCTATGAGTTCACAAGTGGGGGACCGCAGCGAGGCCAGTCATTTCTCAAACCATAAAGACATTTCCATACTCATAAACATATTAGCTGATTTTGCAAAAGGACTCCATGTAAGCCAAAATTCTTGCGTTAGAGAATATACAATTCTCTGGCCGCATTTATTATTATTATTATTATTATTATTATTATTATTATTATTATTATTAAAATTGTATAGCGCACAGCTACCCTTGACAGGGTTTCCCGGCGCGAGTGTGTCCACAATTGTAGACTAAGTAAACTGAGCTAATTACTGAGTGAATAGTAGGGGTGGGCGGAATCTGCGAAATTCACTTTCGCAAATTATCGCGAAAATGTTAAAAATCTCCGCAAACACGCGGAAATATCGCGAAGATGCGGAAGTTTTTTCCGCCCGCTCACGGTATTTTCTGCGTGGTCGCGGCTCGCCAACTTACCCATGCGGTTGCTCGCGGGCGCGGCCATCTTGTTTTCACTTGTCTCGTGGTGCATCGCGAGAAGTAAGACGTGATCGCGTGACGAATGACGTTGCTGCGGGCGCGAACTGTCGCGTGACAGCGCAAATGGCTACCAACAATCCAACATCTCGTGGAGAACGTTACCGGATCGGGAAAACTTGTCGGCGAACGCGGGGATTCAGGTAAGGCGATCGCGCGCACGCGAGAATGTATTATTTTACAGCACGAGCAAGCAAAAGATTTCCGGTAAAATGCGGATTGCGGAAATTTTGACATTTTCGCGCTCTCCGCGGAACGCGAAAATGTCAAATTATCGCAATTTCCGCGAGCGGAAAGGATTTTTAGCCCAGGCCTAGTGATTAGCCAAGTTTTAAGGTCTCGGCGAAACTTGAGATAAGAGGATTCATGTTTCATAAATTAGGGAGGGAGTTCCAAAGTCTAGGTCCAAGATAGGCGAAGGATCGCCCACCCATTCTAGTCAGTTTGAACCTAGGAAGAACTAGGTTACCTAGAGTGGAAGAGCATAGGGCTCGGGGAGGAACATAAGGGCAAATAAGTTCCTGCAAGTATGTCGGAGACGAATCTTGCTTAATTTTAAAAATGTGACATAAGGTCTTGAATTTGACGCTGCTTTCAATACGAAGCCAGTGCAAGTTCCGGAGATAAGGGGAGATGGAAGTTTTCCTAGGAACGTGGCAGAGAAGGCGAGCCGCAGAATTTTGAACCACCTGGAGCTTGTTCAAAAATTCCTTGCTGCCTCCCAAATAAAGTACATTGTCGTAATCCAGGCGAGAGGTAACAAGTGCCTGCGTTACGATTGCCAGTCACGTTCCACAGGAGCGTCAGGAACTTGGAGAAGAGTCCTCAATCTTCCCCTATGGCCTTCCGACTCTATCAGACTCTAGAGTAGCGGATGACACATCAGGGGAAAACAGGGAAACAAAACAAGGGCAGGCGGGGAGAAAAGCAGGTTGTGATGATGGACCACGTCAGGAATAATGGCGCGAATACCCAGCTGCAAAACAAGAGAATGTATTATGCCCTATTCTTATCATACAACCCCAGTGTAGGAACAACACCCATTTATGGCACCTACCACGGCTATGGGTCACAGCTAGTAGGATAGGAGGGTGGAATACCCAGCACAGCTATTGGTCACTGCTAGTAGGATTTGTATCCCTCCCTATAGTCCCCTACGATAAAAGAACAAAGGTTAGGTAAGTATCTCCTCTTTTTAACTAAACATACACTACAAGTACACTTGGCTCACCCCCACAGGTCTCCAGGAGGACTAGATGTAGGTTAGGATGGTAACCCTCCCATTGCTTCACAAAACGAGAGGAGTGTGCTTGTTCTTGTATAGGTTAGGGGAATCTTCTGCCAAAGAATCCAACCACACTAATTATATCCAACATAAAATGTAAACAATAATATATATGTCAGCGCAAAGCGCTGTTACCGTGATTCTGATGATAAAGCGCCGTCACATGAAAACTGCACAGTGGTCCACGCAGTACTCCAAACAATAGTAAAAGGACGGGGTATTAGTAGGGAAGATGATAGAGATTCTCCCGTTACTGTGTAAGGATTGGTCGCAGTACCTGGCTAAGAACCAGGAGCGAGTATGGCCGCCAAGCTGAGCAATAGATTAAGGCACAACAAAAGGGAGCCTCAGCGTTAGACCACACTACGGGGAATCAACTGGTCACCAGGCGGGGCACCAGGTCAGGTCATAACCACCGGGTCAATCAAATCAGGGGAGAACGGGCTCAGGGGAAATGCACGCACTGGAACAAGGTATACAAGACAAAAAGATAGCGACTTTCCCAAACGGATGAAACCGAGGCGAAGGTACACCAAACAGGGAACACCGCAGCTTACAGCTCCGACAACTACGAAACAGACGTCAGCGGAAACCGGAACTTCAGAAATGGAAGTCAGGCAATGGCAACAAGGACGGAAGGGGCTCGGAGCAAGAACGCTAAGCAGCGTTTGAGGAAACCTACGTGACTTAAATGCTAAAAACGTCTTGGGGGCGAACCGCAGGGCATGACAGCCTGGACCACAGTTTTTTGGGTGGAGGCAGGAAGCATCCAGATGATCTTCCGCAGCCACCTGAGGATGGTAAAGCAGATGGCAGTGGTACTAACGGCCTGCTGCCGCATGGACAATTGATTGTCGATGATGAACCCAAGGTTACGGACCTGAGCAACCGGCTGGGGGAACGACCCATTTCCTGAGGCCAGTGGAGAGGACTCCAAAGATGTTTGTTTGCCCAAAATGATGACCTCAGTTTTGTCACCATTCAATTTAAAAAAAAAATGGCATTCATCCACTCTGATACTTGACGTAACCCACTCTGCAAAGAGGATACAGGAGCTTCTTTAGAGGAAGATAGAGAAAAGATGATTTGTGTATCGTCGGTGTAGGAGTAAAGGGAGAGGCCAGCATCCTCTACGATGGTCGCAAGGGGTCTCACATAGATGTTGAAGAGCAATGGGCTCAGGATGGACCCCTGGGGAACTCCATACGCAGATGGGCGGAAAGTAGATGAACAGGAGGAGAAAACCTGGAAAGTGCGATTGCTGAGAAAGGAGGTCAGCCACAAAAGGGCTGAACCTTCCACCCCTGCTGACCGGAGAGACTTTAACAAGATGGAATGAGACACAGTGTCGAATGCTGCACTCAGATCTAATAAAATGAGTGCCATAGTCTCACCTCGGTCAAGACAGGAGCGCAACTTCTCAGTTACTCCCAGTAAGGTGGTCTCAGTTGAAAAATGGGTCCTAAAACCTGATTGAGACGGATGTAAAAAGCCTGAATTTTCAATGTGCGTTGCAAGCTGAAAATTTACATGTTTTTCTAAAATTTTGGAAAACGCGGGTAAAAGTGAGATTGGGCGGAAATTAGATAGGATGGATGGATCTGCGTTTGTTTTTTTTAAAAGGGGGACCACCATCGCATGTTTCCAATCTAGAGGAACAGAGGACTCCCGTAAAAAAGAGTTTAGGAGCATCTTAAAAATTTCCAAGACATCAGGAGATAGTTGTTTTAAAATGTTAGCCGGTAACGGGTCAAGGGGAGAGCCCGATTTTACCCTAGCTAGGCAGTCAAAGAAGGAACCGTCGTCAAGAAGGGGCCAGTTAGAAATTTTTGATATAGCGGGAGGTAGGTTCGTACAGATGGTGTCTGACCGAAGCTTATCAGATTTAGCGGGAACAGGGGGACGGTAGATGAGCATTCCGGATAGTCATTCGAGGAGAAATGGCAAATTTAAATAAAGCGGCTTCGCAGTCAGGAAAGGATTGAGGTTCCAGCTTACACGAGTACTTTGATTTAAAGATAATCGCAATCCCACCTCCCCTCCCGGTGCTTCTGTCACTCCTGACAATAACATAGCCAGGGGGGAGGGCGCATGCGATATCCGGACCGGAACAGGTGTGAAGCCAAGTTTCGGTAAGAAACAGAGCATCAGGCTCACCTGATAAACATGACAAATTTTCAGTTTTTCATATAGAGTTACAATATGTACAGTACGGCATTGTGATTAGCACATGGACATAACTAATACATTAAATTTCCTAGCCAATACTCCAAAAAGTAGTCATGTTTCTCACCCCTCAGGCCCTTGTAGCATCGATTGATTCAATTGACTTGGACCCAGGACAAAATTCCTTCTGGTCCCTCCATAAGTTGTCCTCTACAAGGAGAACTCACTTGCCCCCTCAAGACATAGGGGGCTTGGCCAGCATAACAACTTGTCCCCAAACAACCATACCAGAGCCACCCAATACAGGGATTTCCCCTGGCACCCATTGGGAGATGGGCCTTGGTAACCGGGACATACCTTGGTCCCCTGGCGCACCTACAATCCTCCAGTATCCCCAGGGCTGTGTAATGGAGTACCCTAGCCGGCTAGGAACAATCGCTGTAGTGGGCATCCCCAGCCTTCCAGTAGAGACCATAGTACCCCTGCCCCGGCTTGAGCAAGAGGCTAAAAAATCCAATTCCATCGTTGAATTCACCTGCACTTATATTCTTAATGCCCAGGTTGTCTACTGGTTTTGTGGCCTAACGTGATTTGACATAGGGATGGGAGGGTGGGAAATGAAGAACTCTGATGCTTGAAAGGGCAGTGGCCACATCGATAGTCATCAGGGGCAACCAGGCAGCAATGCAAGAGCAGGTAACCTTGCCTATTCTTTAACCTGCCCTGTCATCCCTGACAACCACTCAAACGATCCCGCCCATCGTGCAGTAACCAATGGTCGCATGCTGTGGCAGACCGTGAAATTCAAAATGGGGCCACTGCCAGCCACAGAACCTGACCATTCCAATCGGCCCACCTGTCTCTGGGGCCTGCCATCTAGTGCCCTGGCTTCATGTCCAATTTAGCTTCAACCCTGATCGCTTGGATCATAGAGCTTGGCGGAAGGTCTAAAAGTGTTTTTAAGCACACTTCTTCCAATTTTTCTCAGCTCTGCTTAGATACTATCCATATAATTTTGGCCTTATATAACAATTGTGGGGGTACAATCGCTTTGTGAACTGTAAGAATGGGATCCAGGGAGGGGCCTCTAATTTCTTCACGCTGCCCACCGTGGCAAATGCCCAGGCTTTCAAAGTTTCAAGGTGCAACTTACTTTTAAATGTTACCCCCCAGATGTTTATAAGAGGAGCACTCCTTTACGGTAAATCATCTTGAAAGAAAGGAAGACTAAAAGAAGAAAGATTGACAATGCACTCCTTGGTATTCACTAGAAAGTTAATAATTACTCAGTCTTGTGTGCGGGTGGGTTTCCCCTTCTGAAGGTGCACCTTCGTAGGTGTAATTAATAATCGAGTACGCACTCCCCTGACACCGGAACTGTGTCCCCTTTACGCACTAAAATTTAATTCCAACTGGAATCACTTTAAACTCATAAATTAAACTGGTAAATTCAAATTACACTCCTACCATTCCAGACTCAATTAGATGAAGCTCATGAGACCAATGTTTGAATGATTAATATTCTTGAAAATGATTTTCAATCAATTCCATGAAAATTGGATATTACATCTCATAACATCCCGATGCATTACAGGCTGGGCCCTTCTTCAGGGGTATGTATCCTAAAAAAAATAACAAGATTAAACGTAATCAAAAACATTGCTTGTAAAATACAGTATCAGAATATTATCACATTAAAACATTAATTTAACAAATAATTATTTAAATAGAAACTATCTCAATATGCATAGTCATAATTGTCTTACTATGAACTGATCTGATGTGAACAGGTGCATAATTTCATCACATGCATCAAATTGTATTGCACAGAATGAATGCAAAAATAATTTTGTACGTATTCATGATTGTTTTACAGTTACCAATATATCCTATAAAATGCATTTATCTTGCTGTATAATAAAAACATTAGAACAGGTCGTATTAGAAAATTGTAGAGTCTATGCCAATGTGCTGTGGCACTGTGAATAATTGTATATGCCGCAAATGAAAAAAGGTTGCACGTGCCGATGATAAAATAGTAAGCAGTGTAAAGCACATACCGTTATGGAATGTTGTTTTAGCTCCTAACCCTAATTCCGGAATAGAGGCATTTATCCCTGAACATGTCTGGGTTGACTATCTTACTAAGCTATATGATTGCAACAAATTGTTATCTCCTGAACACAGCTTACCTACTAGTGCAGGTGGTTTGATAAATAGAGATGATTTAACCATCACACTGGGAACTGTAACTTAGGCGCTTAACAGGTGTCCATCGAATAAAGCTCCGGGACCAGGTGGGGTGCTAGCTGATTTCTCTATGGACAACCTATCTTTCTGGGCCCCCATTTAGGTGAGCGTGCTTAGGAGGGCGATTAGTGCTGCTCCGCCTATCAATATCCTGATGCACAAAAAAGGAGACAGAAGTGACACCCATTATTTTCGTCCTACATGGTTGATCGATGCCACAGCCAATATGTTGGACAGGGTTCTGCAAACCAATTAGAAGGCTGGGTAAATGATAATTGCATTTTCATACCTGCCCAGCGTGGATTTACACAGGGACTAGGAATACGAGACCAATGCTTGAATCTGCACATGTTGGATAAGTTTGTGATCATTAAAGAGGGTTGTTTCTTCTTGGCGTTTATATGGATTTAAGTGCAGCATTCAACTACGTTGTGAGGGGTAAGCTGTGGACTCTATTAAATTGTACACCTTCTTTTACAATTGCGTGCTGAAGTAGAAGGTAGGATAATTTGTGAGCCTAATGGAGAATGTACCCCATACATCAAGATCAGAAAGTGTCAGGCACGGTTGTGTCATGGCTCCCTTTCCTTTTTAGCTTCTAGATTAAAGGCCTGTAGGATTGCCTGACTGAAGCCGCAGATGACTCCCCGAGGATAGGGACGCAACACATGCCCGTTCTCATGTACGCAGACGACTGCATATTCATGGCTCGAACTGGGTGGAGCCTTCAGAAACTCCTACATAGCTTTGTGTATTTTATATCCGACCTAGGCCTCCCCACAAACAAAGCCAAATCCTATGCCATGGTTTGCGACCATCCAAGCAGCAGGCTAGCACCCTTTCATATTGGTGTTACTCCCTACAAACGTGATTCCACATTCTCTTTTTTGGGGCTACCTTTTGACAGCAGCAGCACTTGAAGCCACCTGAAGAATGTTAGGGTTACGCTGTTCAGGAGGCATCAGCGTCCTTATGTAAATTTGCATCCAGTAAAGGCTCTATGCCCCTAGATGCTGCCATCACTATTTATAAAGCTAGATCAATATCTATCGCTATTTAAGGTCACTGGTGTCTGGGGGTACATGGACTGCTCGTCATTACAGATTAGTGAGAACACATTTCTAAGAAGGCAGTTGTCACTCCCTGGTAGGACTGCATCTGTCATAGGCAATGAAGAATTATCTAGGAGACATAGTAAGGATGGCTCCAACTATGCTTTGACTTTCAGTGTGGTCCAGGCCAGAAGCGACATTGCACGGTCCTTGATTTCCTAAGCTTTTCCGATACAACGGCTAAAATGGTTATGGGGTACATTTGCATAAAAAGAATATATTTACCCACCCTACAAATTGACATAACGCATGAAAGTGCGAATGAAGGTACTTTCTTGAAAAAAGGCTTTTTGTTATCGAAATAACTTATTGGAGAACAAAGTATATCAGAAATAGTACACACACATAAAAACGGTGCTCATGGAATTACACATAATAGACATTTTGAAAATACAAATTACAGTGTAAAAAAAACAATGGCAGAGGAATGATACACAAAGTCTGATATAGCAGAATATCAATAGTACAATGAATGCGTCCTCTAAGTTGCCAAAGGGAACCTTGATGGTGGTTCGACCATGTCAATTTAAAAGGTCATCACCAGGACACAAGGTAAGGATTTTGAAACAACCATCAGAAAAGAGTCTATAATTTGAATAATAACATTTATAAGTGTTGGGGTACCGATAGTCATAAACAAACAAAGAGCCCAACCAAGGGCTAACGAGAAGAGATTAAAAAGAATGAATGCAACAGAAGTCACTGCCAACCACCAAACTGATGTGACAAAGCAGAGGTAAAAAGTAAAAATCCATAGTGAATCTCAAAGTTCTTAAGAAAAAGGGGAGAAGCAAAGGAAAAGAAACCACCTAGTAAAACAAAAAAAGAGTGGATTGAAGTACAAAATGTGAATTATATTTGAAATAAACCTGCTCATAAGTTGAAAAAAGCAACCTTCTTTTGACTAATTGATTAATCACATCAAAAATATCCAGCGATCCAACTGATTTTAGAGCCTCACCATAATCGTAGGGCTCTGCAGAATAACAACACCTATAAGTATTGGCGTGCCTAAGAGGGAGACTAAGAAGTTCATGCCAACTCAAAAGGTTACACGTACTCACAAAAAAAATACTGGTCTCAATAAATCCCAGAAATTAAATCACAAACAAAGTGTTTGGAACAAGCCGACGATGTTCAAAGGACCTCTTCCAAAAGAACACATCTGAAGAAACAGCTGTGATTCACTTTAGACGACCCATAATTAGCCATAAGAATTCAAAAATTTGAAAGAACCGGTCTTACCAGTTGAGGAATAAAACTTCTCTAAGAATTTGTGGTGCTCTCTGTCCACCTAGAAACATTGTATGGGGTACCGCGTTTTAAAGAACACTGATCCCCATCGGCATTAACGAAAGACTGCCCGGGTTTGGGATTCTATGCACATCAATTGACCACATATATATTTCAAAAAGATAATTATAATTTGATGTAATTAAGGGTCAAAAGAGCATAAAAATGTAATTTTTTTAAAAACTGTATATTATTTTTTTTCAAAGAAGTGACTCCGCTCCATGACGCATGAGTGTACATGCCAGTGTGATAAATATATATTAGAAAAAAGACTTTGGTTATTAGTCGCTATCAAATGTAGCCGGAGGAAAAATAAAATATATAAATGGGTCTGCTTAATAGAATTTATTTCGGCAGAGAGAGGAAAAGAAGCGTTTGAACTTCACAGTGGTCTTGGTCACATGACGATTAACAAATGCTGAAGTCTGTTAAGCACTTCACACACGCCGTGTTGCGCAATAGACATAGAAAACAGTGCAACAGATGGTATAAAGTACAAAGTGAGATTCAACATGTTAAAACTTTATGCTATTGTGTCATTTTTGCATATATCACCTCAATAGATGGGTTTCACATGATTATGGCATATTTATTACCCATGATTTACCAATTTTATATTTTTTGTGTTCACATCAACTGATAATTTTCTTACTGCTCTCAATTTCACTTTTAAGCCTACAGAATTTAGGCATTGACTAAAACCTCTATTTGGGCCATACAATAAAAAAAAAAATACATTGTAGATATGGAATCAATTAAGAATACTGACAGTAAATTCAATTTCAAAGACATGGTATAGTACCCAGAGAGCAGCTCTAAATTAGCTCGATCAAACAACATTCAACCATATTATGGATGACTACTTCATTACCACTCCCAATTATTCATCCACATAATATTTCAAATCAAGCTTTAGAAGCACTCGTAATCACGTTAACCCCTTCGCCGTGGCAGGTATTCCGCCGCGGCGCTGAGGGTTTTGGGGGCAGGTGCGGTGGCGCTGTGCTCATGACAGAACCACTCCGTCACGAGCCACGGTTGAGCTGTGTTCATGACGGAGTGGTTCCGTCACGTCTCCGCCCACTGCGCTAATCGCACAGGCGGGGAATTAGCGCCGCGTGGGCGGAGCGGCCGCCAACGGCCGTAGCATGACGGAACCACTCCGTCATGAGCACAGCGCAACCGTGGCTCATGACGGAGTGGTTCCGTCATGAGCGGGGAAGGGGTTAAAGAGCTAAGGAACAATCAAAAGGAGAGGTGATCGTTGCGCAGAACATCACCATGTTCCGGTGCTCTTTAAGTTAATAGTTGCTAAATCAGGAACATTCAGCATTCTCTTTTAAAACAGATAACCTGTAGTCAGGAAAAAAACATTTAATCTGTTAATCAAGGGTTTCTAACATATTTAGATGTAAATTCAGTCAGTTTCCTATAACTAAGTTTTAATAATGCAGAAATCTCTCAGTTGATACTTTAATCACAGAATTGTTTAAAGAGACATTTAAAGACTTATGCAGGAAAAAGGGTGACAGGAGGCTTTTCAATTGCTATAGATGTGAGTGTAATTCCTCATCATTATTGATCCCTTGCGGGAAAGTGGAGCCTGCTTGCAAAATGAATCAAGACTCTAGTATCCGTAACGTGGAGATGCGATCACTTCCTCTGGGGTGTTTTTGTATAGGGTCCAGGCTAAAATACATGGCATTGGTCCAGTCACTCTGGTGAGCCTTCTGAAAGTGTTTGGCTGTGCTATGTGTGCAGTCATTGTTGGTAATGGCCCTCCAATGTTCAAGAATACTTTTCTTTACTGGAAACGTTGTTGAGCCAATTTACCACTTACCGCATGGGCATGTAATGGGGTAGACCACAAATTTCATATTGCAATTGATTAACTTTGGAATCGTCATTTTTTGTTAGTACGTTCTAGGGTAACCTCTTTAATGTTCTCACTATGTTGGCAGGCTTTACATCGTCCACATTTAAAGAAGCCCTTACTTGGTCTCAACCAGTTGGATTTACAGGGTGTTAAGTGGCTGTGAACTAGCATGTCTTTGAGCAACAGATTCTTTTGGAATGTGATGTAGGGTGTCTGTCCTATCTTGTCTTTTAGGATAGGGCCTTGTTTCAAGATGTCCCATCTACGTTTGAGAAGTTTTCTGAGATCTTTGGCCTGACTGCTGAATTTGGTGATAAATCTGATCGGATCGTTATCATCTTTGCTTTTCTCGTTCTCATGATGTGCTGGTTGGAAAAGGCCCTCTACTCTGGTTTAGTTACATATCCTTTGTTCTGCTTGTTTTAGCGCCTTCCCTGGGTAGTTCCTTCTCTTTAATCTCTCAATCATTGCTCTTTTGATTTTCTGATACAATTCCTCAGAACAGAAATTTCTTTTAGTTCTGAGAAATTCGCTAGAAGGAATGCTCCATTTGAGGTTGTGAAGGTGGCAACTAGATGCATGTAAGATTGAATTTCCTGCTGTACTTTTTCTATGTAGTTCAGAGGAAAGGGTTTCATTCGCTACAGTAAGTCTTAAATCTAGAAATTCTATATTCTTTTGACTTTGTTGCATAGTGAATTTGTGATTCAAGTTATTTTTGTTCATCTCGGAAACAAATACAGTAAATTTGTTTTCGCTGCCTTCCCACACAATGAATATATCGTCAATATACCTCATTTGGTTAGTCCATTGTTCAAATTTACTGCTCCAGAGTACTTCCTTTTCCCACCAGCCCACCAGGAGATTAGCGTAACTGGAGGCAAAGCAAGTATCCATAGAAGTCACTTGTATTTGTTTGTAATATTAGTTATCAAACCTAATTGTTTTTTTACCTGGGTGTGATGTTTGACAGAGAGGTTATCTACTGAGTGTCACTTTCATACTGTATGTACTTTATATAACTTCAGTTTATGTGAAAATGTATATAAATCAATGCACGTTTGGGCATAGTCAAGTGGTGTTTCTGGACAGAAAGTCAAAGCAAGTTTAAAAACTTTCTCCTCAGTTACAATAATCTTTCTATCTGAGAGAATATTTACTGTTAGTTGTTGGTTCTTGTCCCCCATTATTATTATTATTATATTTAAGTTTGTAAAGCGCTCAGCTACCCGTAGGTTTCCCGGCGCTAAAAACCAAATGAGAGGGGGAGAATCAGAAAGGAAGGCTGTTACATATTGAATAACCAATTTTTTACCTGTCTGCGAAACTTAAGGTAGCAGGGTTCAGTTCGCAACCGGAGAGGAAGGGAATTCCAGAGTGAGGGGGCCAGCCAGGTGAAGGAGCGGCCACCCATTCTGGATCTTTTGATTCTAGGAACCGAGAACAAATGCTGATTAGATGATCGCAGAGTGCGGGGGGGACAGTAGTGCTGTGCCAAGGAGTTAAGATAGGGAGGGGCCAGGCCAGCATTTATTCTGTACATGAAGCAAAGGGCCTTAAATTTTGTACGGCTTTCAATGCGGAGCCAGTGCAGAGTGCGTAGAGAGTTGGAGGTAGGGGATGTATTGGGGAGTTTACAGAGCAGTCGCGCTGCCATATTCTGGACTGTCTGTAATTTACGAATCACCTCTTTGCAAGCTTCCAGGAGAAGAATGTTCCCGTAGTCCAGTCTAGAGATGATTAAGGCCTGGACCACGGTTTTCTGAGTATCCTGGGGGAGCATCCAGATGATCTTACGCAACCACTTAATGATAGTGATGCAAGTGGAGGAAGTCTTAACCACGTGGTTTTTCATAGATAACTGGTCGTCAAAAATGACGCCGAGGTTGCGTGCTGTTTTAGATGGAATAGGTAGAGTGCCCATTTGAGAGGGCCAGTGTTGGTATTATGGCCAAACAGAAGAAGCTCTGTTTTCCCCCGTTCAGTTTCAGTTTGTTATCATACATCCAAGCTGCGATGTTACTGAGTCCTGTGCAGAGGGAAGAGGGGGAGGAGTGAGAACCCGCAGAAAGAGAGTAGATGACCTGGGTATCATCTGCGTACGAGTAAATAGTGAGCCCAGCTTGCTCCGCAATAGTAGCCAAAGGTCTGACATACAAAATAAAGAGCAAGGGGCTCAAGATGGAACCTTGCGGAACACCGTACGCCGATTTATAGGTTTGGGAAGCTGATGAGGAAGAGAAGACTTGGAAGGTACGGTCTGATAAAAAACTAACAAACCAGTTGAGGGCTGAGCCGGTAATGCCAGATGATCTAAGGGCATTGATAAGAATGGGGTGGGAAACCGTGTCAAATGCGGCACTCAAATCAAGCAAAATGAGAGCCACGGTTTCCCCCCTATCCAGTCGGCATCGTATGTTTTCAGAGACCCCCAATAGAGTAGATTCCGTCGAGAAACCAGACCTAAAACCGGATTGGGATGGATGTAAAATTCCCCTGGATTCAACATGGGAAGAGAGTTGAGAGTTGATGTGCTTTTCCATAATTTTTGAGAAAACTGGGAGAAGTGAAATAGGATGGAAGTTAGATGGAATGCTAGGGTCAGCATTGGCCTTTTTTAGCAGAGGCACTATCATCGCATGTTTCCATGCAGAGGGTACTGTAGCTTCTCTAAGGGAGGAGTTAAGAAGATCCATAATGAGTTCAAGGGACGAATTGTCAAGCATTTTTAATATTTGAGGGGGAAAAGGATCCAATGGGGAGCCGGATTTGATTTTACTGATAATATCAGAGAGAGTATTGATGTTAAGAGGATCCCATGTGTCGATCAACTGTGAAGCAGGAGGACCGGTATCCTGTGGGACCCCTGAATCACAGGAGGTCGTAAGGTTAGATACTGTGGGGGGGTCTGCTGTGCAGGGGTAAGGGACCTATCCTCTAAAGTCACTCGATCAGAAGATGTGATTGGGGCTGGTAGGTGAGACAGAGAAGGAGGAGGGGCAAGTTTTTCAAAATCAGAATAAATGGTATCAATTTTGGCGATAAAAAATTCAGCCAGAGAGCTGCACTGTGCAGTATCTAGACAAGGTGGTTTGGGCTGACACAGTACACCCAAGAGTTTTTGTACTACCTTAAAAAGTGCTTTAGGATGATTTTGTGCCTCAAGGATAGTTAGGTTGACATGTTCAACTTTTGCAGTTTTGCATAGAGAGTGATATTTAGTTAAGGCAGCTTTGTAAATTTGCTTGTAACACAGATCATGTTTTATGCGCCATTTGCGCTCGAGGTTTTTGCAGATGGTTTTTTCTTTTTTTAAAGCAGCTGTAAACCAGGGCCCCATTATTTATTCTTTGCTCCCTGGCCCCTTGTTTCCATACCAGGATTGTTTTTCTTTTCTCTGTTTTCGTCTACTTGGGCTTTTCCCTTGACACCTCTTCCACCTCGGCCCCTTCCTTTTGCTTTCCCATTGAAGGAGTGTTCTTTGTCCCTTTGCAAGAGGTGAAATTCCTTGGAAAAAGATTTTTTTTCGGCATGAGCGGCCAGGGTGCTGTCAAGTGATTCCTGGTCCAGATTTAATCAGTACATGACTCCCATCTTTCTTTATCAAGTAATCCCAATGCTTTTTCTTTAGATAAATTTATTCTTTGTGTTGCTCCCAAGCTTTTTGAACTAGGATTTGTAACATTACCTTTGAACAGGCACTGGTATTGTCCATCCACTCCTTTGGAACTTGTAATTTTGAGCTGGCTAGTGTTGGTATTATGACAATTCTTAATCCTGTGAGATGCGGTTTACTTCTAAGTAATTCTATAGAGAAGTGGCTTCCCACCACCTAATGACTTTTTTCTTCGTTGTCTTTCTAGCAAATTGTCCTTTGGTTTAATGGTGGTTGAGTTGGCTCCTATGAACGAGGAATTTGCAGTGTTCGAATTGCGTTGTTGCGTGTTGCGTTTTTTTTGCAGATTAACGTTGGGGAAGCCTCCCGGCCCCTCTAAGAATTCATCTGCCATTATTGGTCCAATTGTTCAGCATCCAACCACGGCAGAAGGCATTAGTGCTGCAGCGTACCCTGGCGAAGCTTACTTTCATTATTATGGAGTCTGAAAATTCAGTTATCTCTTTTCTTTATGGTGGTCCTACCATTGAGAGGGAGGATGTTAACGCGGACCCAACACAGTCCTGTGCGGCCCGGGACCTCACTGATGTCTGTTGCACACAGTTGAGTATTCTTCTGTCAATTCACAAGCCGTTACTGATGCATGAAGCGGGGATCCTCACGAAGAGTTGGCGGATTAGAGAGACGCCCATCCACGCAGGCCTGGGCTCCTTAGGCAGACGCCGCAGCCATCATATAACAAGCTTCCTCTCATTTGACGGTAAGGAAGGAGTTACATCGGTTGGGTCTGCTTAATAGAATTTATTTCAGCAGAGAAAGGAAAGGACGCTTTTCGACCTGACACAGGGGTCTTGGTCACATGACAGTTAACAAATGCTGAAGTCTTTTAATCACGTCACACATGACGTGTTGGGCAATAGACCTCAAACAGTGCAATACAGGGTATAAAGTGCAAAGTGAGATGGTAAATGTTAAATTTCTTACTGCTGCAAATTTTACTTTTAAGTCTACAGAATTTATACATTGAATAAAAACTCTATTTGGGCCATTCAATGTTTCTGAATACATACAGGAGATAGGGTTTGAGGGTTTGGCATTGGACTGGTTTCGCTCCTTCTTAGAGGGTAGAACTTTCCAGGTCATTGTCCCACCCTATCACTCCCAGGATTCGGTGATCAGACACGGGGTTCCACAGGGATCTACATTGAGCCCTGTGCTCTTTAACATCTATGTACAACCCTTGGCAGTGATGGCAAAAAGCAGAGGGCTGTCGTTGGTCTCTTATGCTGACGACACCCAATTAGTCGTCGTCTTTTCCAAGAATTGTAGAAACAATCTTATTAAATTTAAGGAGGACTTGCTAGCAGTCGCCAACTGGCTGACAACTAACTGTTTGCAGCAAAATGCCAGTAAAGTCAGAAATTTTGCTGTTCGGAAGAGATAGTGAGATGTGGTCAGAACAGTGGTGGCCAGACCAACTAAAACCAGCACCACCGCCAAAGGAGGCGGTCAAGAACCTGGGCTTCTGCATTGATAGAGGTCTCTCGTTTGACGCACAATCCAAAGTAGTCGCAGGGACATGTTTTGGGCTTCTGAGAGGGTTAAAACCCCTACTTGTTTTTTTTTTAGCCCAAAGTTCGGCAGACTATAGTACAGGCCACAATCCTATCTAGATTGTATTATGGCAAGTCCCTTTATTTAGGTGTCAACAAATCCTGTATTCAGCGCCTTCAGAGAAAACAAAACGCAGCAGCCCGCACTTTATTGGCGCTGCCGAAAACCTGTTCTGTGTCTAGGTCCCTACCAAAACTACACTGGCTTCCGGTAGAGAAAAGAATTCATTTCAAGACCGTTGCTCAGAAAATCTTAACTTAACAAGCCCCCCAGGGTTTTATTAGACCTGCGAACACCGTATGTTCCAAGTCGCTGCCTGCGGTCTGTGGACCAATGGCTGGCATGCACCCCCAGAGTTTTAAGAGCCAGAGACGTTGGTCGTTATTTTAAAGTTCTGGCGGCTAAACTATGGAACTCCCTTCCGGCTGCTATTAGAGGGCTTCGAGATCACCTAGCTTTCCGGAAAGCCATAAAGACCTGGCTATTCCCAGCGTAACTCTCTTCCCTCTCCTGGGCTGTCACTACTTACGGGTATTGGTGGGGCAGTGCTGGGACACCCCGTTGCTGGCGTTGCAGGGATTCTGCTCATGTACAGAACTATGCGCAGGAAACCAGGACCTCAGTGAATTGTGGTGTACCAAAAACTCACCTCAGAACCCAGAACCCCTATCCGACCAGCATCAGTGTCCCATTTGTTATCCGTATTTATCTCAGCGGTCCCAATGTATAGACAACCCAGAGCAAGTGACTTAGTGTATTCTCAGGAATGGTGGAAATCAGAAATACCTGTTCGTTATTATTCTCATATCAGTCCACAACAAGAGTAAACAGACACAGTAAAGTTTAAAGAGTTTATTTATAAACCTCGTGTCCTAAGATGCAGTACTTTGGCTAACATAAGTAGACAAATGATTAAAATCAAAACCATCAGCATAGTTACAATACCATAGAGAATGAAAGGAGAAATCATAATATAATGACAGTGTAATACAGCCACCTTCCTTTCGCTAGTAAACTAATATTATTATTAGACTAATAGAAGGTCTCTAGGCTTGAATGGGGAACCCCATACCGTAAAGATCAGCTTAGTGGAATCACATCACAGGTTCAGGTATACTCTGCTCCTGGGAAAGCTCTTCTTCCGAATGTGTGTATCAAGCATGCAGCCTGCAATATTAAAAGCGCTTGACTCTCAGGTATTTGCAGCTGTGTGCGGGTTATGGCTAAATAGTGGGCCGATCAACCTGAACCCAAAAACATGCACCGTCTAGCGAGCCAGACGGTTTCTTTACACAATGTTCAGACCAAGGTCGCAGCTCACGGCTAGGGATGTGAACAACAGACAGTTCTCATGTGAAGAAAAGGCGAGCAAGCATTTCTCAAATAATAACATGTAACTGTAGTGTCGTGTGCAAAAGCAGCAAAAGTGGCAAGATGGCTTTCTAACATCTAACGCGGTTATGCTAACTTAGCAATGTACGTATATAAATTGCAGCCCTCACTACACTGGGGCAGCTATGCGCTGTATACATCTGTTAATAAATACATTTTAGTTATGGAATTAAATAAGAATACTGACATTGAATTCAATTTCAAAGATGAGGGTATAGTACCCCAAGAGCATGCATACATACACACACACACACACACACACACACACACCCACACCCACACACCCCTCCCTCCCTCCCCCACCCTCCCACCACCTCCACAGCCATGCGATCATTGTCTATTACATCAAATCTGCAGTGTGGAGAATTTGGTAATCAAAATATATGATGTTACTAATACCCGCAAGGTGCATGCGCTTCCGTTAAGCACTACTTATTAGCATAGGAAATGTAGGTCGAACGGGAAGTTGCGATCCAATACTTGTTATACTTATGAGAAATTAAGGTTCCTTGAGTGGAAAAATCAATGCAAATGTCATCATGCAAAAAAAAAAACGCTTAATATTCAAAAGTTGTATCAGTAAGGACTGGACGAGAGAATTACCGCAGCCACAGTATTTTGAACACCATTTAGATATAGGGAATTAATAAAGAATCAGAAAAGCCAAACAATCAGAATTTTTTTTTTTGTTTTGTTAAAAACTGCGTCTTGGCCAATGATTAGCCAATAATAAGTAATGCTCATACTTATAAGTGCATTAAATCGAAAGTTGGAAGAAAAGTAAGAAAAAAGTAAGAAAGATCAGCCAATTGTCTAAAAAGATTCTTTTGGGGAGACAGGAGGGGAAACAGGGAGACATCGATTAAATCAGAGCAGGTGAGCCCTTGGTTGGGTTCATAGTCTATAGGATAGGATATAGGTTTTTAAAGCGCTCGATTGCCGTAGCGTCTTGGCGCTGGTGAGTGTGGAATTGTTTCAGTTTTATGTAGGGGCTACATTGAAGCAAACAGCCAAGTCTTCAGGACCTTCCTGAAGGATTGGTGATTTGGCAAAAATCTGAAGGAAAAGGGCAGCTTATTCCAAAGCTTCGCGGCACAGTTTGAGAAGGTTCTTCCACCCCATCAAACTCTCCTAGTCCTGTTCACCTGAAGAAGACCCAAGGTACTGGATCTTAGAGCACGACCGGGAGTATAGGGGATCAGCATTTTTTGAATGTCTTTAGCTCCTCCCCCATAGATAGCTTTGTGGACCAGGCATAACGCCTTGAATTCCACACGTTGTTGTACAGGAAGCCAGTGTAGTGCTCTAATTCCCGCCAAGGTGGATTGGTCTCTAGGAATATTCAAAAGCAGTGTTGCGGTGGCATTCTGTAATGACTGTAACCTACTCAACTGGGCTTTGTTTATCCCCAATAGTAGAGCATTACAGTAGTCAAGCATGGACAGCAGAAGGGCCACCACCACTGCCTTTCGTAGTTCCTGCGAAATAAAAGGAAAGATCTTTCTCAAGGTCCGTATTACGAAAAAGCATGAAGAGGTAAGGCTATTCACCTGGGCCGAGAAATTTAGCTGTCTGTCGAACAGAACACCAAGGTTTCTCACCTTGGACATGGGGCGGGGGCATTGGCCAGCCTTCAGGGGCCACCAGGAGTCGTTCCACAGGGATTGCCACTGACCAAACTCAATGATCTCTGTTTTGTCTGTCTTGATCTTCAGGAAGCTATGGTTCATCCAGGTCATGATTTATAGAATAAACGTGTGAAATCTAGCGGCTGTATCATCTGACTGATTGGCCGTCGTGATTATAAGCTGGGAATCATCCGCATAAGACACTAGGGCGAAACCATGCTTCCTGATGAGTCTGGCCAAGGGGGTGACATAGATGTTAAACAGCGTAGGTGACAATGCTGATCCCCGAGGAACCCCACAGGGAAGATGGAAACTGTCAGACTGAAAGCCGTCCCAATATAGGCTCTGCTCCCTGCCCTCCAGGAACGATGAGAGAAGGGACAGAGCTGGGCCCTCAATACCGATCTCCTGTAGTCTCTGTATTAACACCGTGTGGTTCACTGTTTCAAAAGCTGCTGACAGATCTAGCAGTACGAGAATAGCCCTCTGTCCACTATTCCTCGGATCTCCTCGGCTGCTACGAGCAGAGCTGATTCTGTGGAATGCTGTGAGCGAAAGCCATACTGCGTGGAGTCTAGCAAATTGTGGGTATCGAGATAGTCAGTCAGTACCCTGTTTACTGATTTCTCCAAGATTTTAGCTGCTATGGGCAGGGCAGCAATCGGGTGATAGTCCTTGGCTTCAGAGGGGTCTAAGGTGGGTTTTTTCAATATTGGCCTGATAGTAGCTCTCTTACAACAGGTTGGATAACTACCTGACTCCAACACTTGGTTGATTAAGGGAGTTAATTAGTCTCCAATTCTATTTGCGGCCAGGTGCAAAATCATAGGAGGACAGGGGTCTTTAGGTGAGCCTGATTTTGTAGCAGCAATAAGGTTACATGTTTCTTCCTTAGTGATTGCTGGGAAGTTCATCAGACTGGGATGTATTATACCCTTCTCGACCTGAGGTTGCTCTAGCTTATCTGGGCTCGGGCGAGTGTTCAGAAGATCATTGTAAATTAGTTGGACCTTGTGCTGAAAGAATGTGGCTAATTTATTGCACATGTCTTGATCGGGCTGGAACATGTTAGCTTGCTGTGGTTTGGAGAGCAGGGTGACTCTTTTGAAGAGCTCCTTAGTGGAGTTACCTCCTTCCTCTATCTTGGTGGTATAGAACAGTCTTTTAGCAGCAATTATTGCGTCTCTATACTGTTGGAGGGCACGACTGTAGCTTATTTTCTTGTCTGAACTATAGTCCAACCTCCAAAGGCGCTCAGCCTTTCTGCAGATTACCTTTAAACCTTTGAGCTCAGAGCTATACCAAGGAGCGGAGGGTTTTGATCTCCTAACTGTTAGCAGTTTTTCAGGAGCCACCGAGTCAGCTGCTGTCGCGAGCCATTTGCTGAAAACAAGTGCTGCCTCATTATTGTCCTCACTGAGCAGGAAAGGAAATTGGCCAAGGGCCGTGTTTAGACTGTCGGCATGGACCCTAGTCCATTGTCTGGTCTTTACCTTTGATGGTTGGATGGGATTGCTGTGTTGGTAGGACGGTCCTAATATTGAAATAGACCGCTTTATGGTCTGACCAAGGAAGAGCAGTAACTCTGATCAGGTCCATATCTATGCTATTAGTGAAAATGCCATCTAGGATATGGCCTGCTTGATGGGTGGGTTCGTTTACTAATTGGCTGAAGCCAAAAGCTGCCAAATTATCAAGAAGTTTGCTGGAGTCCGGGTTGTTAGTTAGTTCCAAATGATAGTTAAAATCGCCAAGAATAATGACGGGCTGGGGATCGACACGGGATTCTAGATGTCATTAGTGCCTGTGAATAAGCGGTCCTAGGACCAGGTGGGCGATGGATCAAAAGTCCCTGAACCTTAAAGAAATTACTTAAGTATATAGTGAAGTATAGCGCTTCTGCTGGTAAGTCAGAGATAGTTTCTATTCGTATTTTCAAGTGGTCCCGGTGGACGATCGCTATACCTCCCCCTCTCCTCTCACTTTATCGTGTGCGATAACGGCATAGCCCTTGGGAAGTGCTATGTTCCAGTCTGGACCCAAAGCTTTGTCGGTCCAGGTCTCAGTCAGGAAGACTATATCAGGTGTGGTGTTTTGAATCGAATCCGCGATCTGGTATTTGTTTTTACTGTCGGACCGCACGTTAAGCAAAACGCAGAGTAGTTGCTGTTCCTGACCTAACTTAGTGACTGCATATGGGTCTTGCCTAGGGGTATCCTTAAATAATGTTTCACCCACCCTGTCTTTACGGGTGTCTCACCACGTAACTCCCCGGTTTCTGGCTTGATCAGGGCCGTCGGTTCTACCTTGGCTTATCCGATAAGCACATTTGATACAGGCAACCTCCTCTGGGTGTCTGTCTGACGGAACCAAGCCATGCATTCTACAGGAGGTCAGATCTAAGTCCATCAGCTGCAGTCTGCTATAAGTAGTTACCTTTAAAGCACCAGGGGTCCTGGCGCTGGTCGCACTCCGGGTGCCGACGGGCACAGACAGGCTTGCCTTTGGCGCAGCTTCGGCGCGCACGGACGCCCCAGCACGCCTTATATGGGAGTCAGGAAACATCAACTAGCGCGTCAACCCTGGTGCAGTGCGGACCCGCCTAACTTCCGGGTACCACCAGGGTCGAGCGGCGAATGAGGCAGAGGTAGAACGCGGGAGGGCAGCAGCAAGGTGGAGTGAGAGTAAGTCGAGTTTTACAGAGTTAAAAATCCACATTCAAATTCAAATATTAAAAGTTAGAGCTAAAATCACAATACGTGCAAATGAGCGCAAGAGGTCTAGCAGCAGGGGGAGTGATTAAAGGAGGTTTGGAGCAGTCCCAACAAATGCTAAAACACACACGCTACACACACGCTATCCATAGTTATGCAATATTAAAACATATTCAGTGAAGATTACATAAAATATCATTGTGCAGTGTGGATCTATGCAGCCAAAGAACTTTAGAAGGGTAGATATAATGCAGAAGAAGTAACTATTATCCGGACTCCAATATTTTTCCAAAAGGATACTTAAACTCATTGTGGTCTTTGATGGATGAAAGGCATTTTAATGCTAGACCACAGAGCTACATTCATCCATGGTGTTAAGACCTTTGTTGATGCTGTCACATTTCAGAATCCAGCAACATTTGCCTTGATTTAACAAAATTAGGATATCCTTCCCCAGGTGGCTTTTTTATTTGTTCAATGTTTGCCAGCGTATGTAATTTGATGTATCGTTATGCTCCATAAAATGTGATGCTAAGCGTGGATTCAGATTCTTACATCGAATGCAACTCTTATGTTGCACCAACCGTGATTTCGCTTTCTGAGTTATCTATCCTATATAGATTAAATTACTAGGACACCAAAGGGAATAGACCACATTTTGAGCGATACAATTTGTATCGTCCTTTAGATTATGAAATATGTTAGCGTGTACAAATTGTTTTGTGTTGGTGGTAGAGTCACACATTATGCAATATCTGCTTTTGAAGTGACCCCCAAGAAGTAGCCAAATCCGATTTAGTAGGCTTGATAGAGAGGCCGGTACATAGGTGGTTTTGGATATTACAGCCTCTTCTTAAAATAAAATAGTGGCAAATCATTTGTAATATCTATATACTGAATAAGAGGCCAGTATGTTTTAACAATCTTAGTCAGTGTTGCTTTGTGTGCTGAAAGTGGTCACACATGGCACCCTCTCCATGATGTTCTTAAGATGTGGTGTCGGTAGAATTTCACTAGGATTATACCACGGTCTTTTTAGAGAGCGTTTGACCAATCTGGTGGGCTAACCACGAGGTTCTAACTTTTTTTGCCAAAATATTTACCTCATGAAAATAGTCTCTTCTGAACTTAGAATTTCTTTGTATTAGAAGGAAATGACCAAAGGGGAGTTCGTCCTTCAAACCCTGGCTCCTATAAAGAAGTACTGTGGTGTTTCGGGCCGTGCAATTTAGTTACTAGCTTCCCATCATGATGGTCAAGTCTAACAATTCAATAGATTCTCTATTAGGGTGTGATGTAGAATTCAAATCAGGTGAACATGTATTCAACCACCCAAGGAATCTACTTAGTGCAGAGCTCTCCCTTCGTCAAATAAAGAAGACGTAGTCCATATAGCATCTCCAATGATGCACGTTCTAAAAAAGGGGGTTGGTCATCTGGTTATATATGTACTTCATCTCAAAATTATTCACAAACTATATGGCAAAATTGGGGTTATAGATGTTCCTTTGATTTGTAAATAGTACTGACCGTCAAATTCAGAGTCAATGAATTTGTAAGCAAATCGGTAATAAATTCATTTGGAACTATGGCTAGACTAGGTCTCATGTTCAGGGCTTTCCTTATGACATCAATGCCTTCAAGCTGGGGGATGTTGGTGATCAAGGATTCAATGTCCAAGCACACCAACTGACCCCAAGCTGAGTCAAAATTGATATCTTCAATTTGTCTGATCATGTCACTGCTGTCACAAATATAACAGCAACTATCCATTGCCAGATCCCTTATGAAGACGTCAACATATTTGCATAATGGTTCGAGAACGGAGCCACAAAAAGACACAATAGGTCTTTCTGACAGGCATGTTAGATTCTACTGCATTTTTTGGCAACATGTAGGACTGGATTCCTAGGGAATTTTGAGATAACATATTCAAATTCATGTGCACTTAAATATCCCAATAGTTTCCCCTTAGAAGTGAATTCAAGAATAACTTTTTGGATTTCTAATAAGGGATTAGCTCTCAACTGGGTGTAGTGGTTGTCATTGGAGAGTTGTCTTAAGAATTCTGTTTTATAAGATGTTATCTGCTGTACCACGATCACCCCCCACCCTTGTCCATGGGCTTTATTATCAAATCCTTGTCGGGGGTATACAAGGGTAAGTGGGTCATTTTATGTAAAAAATCATTACATGCAATTGACAGATCTGAGCTATTCACTAACCCATTGTGTATAAATACCCGGATCAGACCACTTGTTAAGGGAGAACTTTTAAATCAGGTAGCTGAAGAGAGATGGAAGGCTGAACTAGGAAAGGAAATTGTGGTGCCATTATTTCCCCTCATGCACGTCCCCACATATCGATGCCATACCACCTAAGGGTTCCTCGACAATACAGATATTTTTTGTTAAGGTATTGGCTTGGCCTGATTAACTTTTTTGTGGGCTACACTTCCAATGTGCAAACTGCAAAAGAATTGGCTCCATGCCCATGCGATTTTATTACACCTCAATCTCAAATACACATGTTGTTGTCTATGTGGGCTGTACCATGAGCAGAGAACACTGATCTAAACTCCTCTTTTAAGGTATCTAAATGTCAGGCAGGGTACAGAAGCCTTAATGTATTTGCAATTGCTTCAAACTGACCATGTATGTGTTACACTGTACAGACTTATTTTCCCACGGTTAAAGCGGGGGAATGAGTCTTTCCAAATATATAGTCTACCTTTGCACGTAATGGCTACCAGTTTTATGCCCTGTCCGATTGAGGGGTTAGCTCAAAGGGGCTTTTATGTCTTTTCTATTTAATCAGCTGGCAAGGTCATGTTCAACCATCCCTCTATTTTAACATTAATGATGAATTGATAGGGGGCTATGAAATTGATTTTAGGGATGTGTTTTTAAGAAAGGGTTAATGTCTACAGTTTGAGGCATTTTATCATTGACTCTGATAAAAACATGAATTTCTTGCTTGTTTGGACAGCTTGCTATGGGGATTAACCCCCTTTTTAAGTAGCTTTATATATGTATGCTTTTATGGTTTATCTTTTAATTGAATAAATCTTATTTGAACTTGAATTGTAAGCAGTGTAAAGCACATATCTACGGTGAAATTATAAGTAGTGTGAGACCAGATGTAAACATAAGCAGTGTCCATAACCCGTCTCCACACTAAGCTTTTAGCTCGTGTGTGCCAGGCGATGAACACACCAGCATAGAAATTGCCACTTAAGCAAGAAACAAAATCCCACTTGACCTGTATTTCTTCTTTTGGGTCTAAATAGTACTGTGTGTTATGACCCAAAAAACAGTAATCAGTATACATGCCGTATGAAAGAGGATATTTTATTTAAGATTTTTAAGCCTACTTAGTTACCATCAGCAAATGTATTAATCTCACATACTTAATGATTTTACTATAGTTGCCATGTCGTAACATGAACATCTAATGTGTAACATTTAATAAAAACGAAATATAAGACAATATACTCAAACAATACAGAAGTTACAAATATTACTTTATCTCCCATACTGCGCTCACTCATACATACTACAAGCATACCTATCAGACAATCCTAACATACCACACCCTAGCACCTCCACACACATACTGAACAGATCAAAACAACTGGGAAGGTATTCTCTTTCAACCGTTGAGGTGGTATGGGCTGGAAACACTTCTAAAAACAGTCAACAAAGGTTTCGGTGTGGAAGTGCTTTATTTCAAACACCTTCTTCAGGACCACACTAATTGGGAATACTTCTTAAGGTGAGTGTGGGGGTGGATACTGTATTCCCACTCTGAGGGCACAAATCAGTCTGAAGTTCTTTTTTATTGAAAGGTCATATGCTCCTCTATACCACAGGGGTTGCTGTAGCCAAAAATAGATGGTCCTTTAGAATCCACTTACATTAAATTATCCCTCTGCACATTGATGAGATGTCCTTATTCTATATTATTGTGTCCACCGGACACATCATGTCTGTAGCCTTACTCTCAAGTGGCAGTGGTTCTTGGGAATGTTAGTTGGCAGCTACCAAACTGGCGAAAAAACAACCGTGGGACCAATGCATAAAAGAGCCACTGGCAGCAAAGATTAAGTGGGCCACTTATAAAAGGTTAAGTCCATGTTTAAATTCTTGTGGCCAAGGGTGGACCCGTCCGTGCCTGTCAAAACTGGAGGAGGCTGGGCACACCTCTTTCACCTGACCCCATCTTAAGGTATGATGCCCATCACTATCCCTGCCCTGATTGCCATCCCTGCATGATTGCCGCCCCCTTGTGCCGCCTGCCTCCCCTTGTGCCGCCTGCCTCCCCTTGTGCCGCCTGCCTCCCCTTGTGCCGCCTGCCTCCCCTTGTGCCGCCTGCCTCCCCTTGTGCCGCCTGCCTCCCCTTGTGCCGCCTGCCTCCCATTGTGCCGCCTGCCTCCCCTTGTGCCGCCTGCCTCCCCTTGTGCCGCCTGCCTCCCCTTGTGCCGCCTGCCTCCCCTTGTGCCGCCTGCCTCCCCTTGTGCCGCCTGCCTCCCCTTGTGCCGCCTGCCTCCCCTTGTGCCGCCTGCCTCCCCTTGTGCCGCCTGCCTCCCCTTGTGCCGCCTGCCTCCCCTTGTGCCGCCTGCCTCCCCTTGTGCCGCCTGCCTCCCCTTGTGCCGCCTGCCTCCCCTTGTGCCGCCTGCCTCCCCTTGTGCCGCCTGCCTCCCCTTGTGCCGCCTGCCTCCCCTTGTGCCGCCTGCCTCCCCTTGTGCCGCCTGCCTCCCCTTGTGCCGCCTGCCTCCCCTTGTGCCGCCTGCCTCCCCTTGTGCCGCCTGCCTCCCCTTGTGCCGCCTGCCTCCCCTTGTGCCGCCTGCCTCCCCTTGTGCCGCCTGCCTCCCCTTGTGCCGCCTGCCTCCCCTTGTGCCGCCTGCCTCCCCTTGTGCCGCCTGCCTCCCCTTGTGCCGCCTGCCTCCCCTTGTGCCGCCTGCCTCCCCTTGTGCCGCCTGCCTCCCCTTGTGCCGCCTGCCTCCCCTTGTGCCGCCTGCCTCCCCTTGTGCCGCCTGCCTCCCCTTGTGCCGCCTGCCTCCCCTTGTGCCGCCTGCCTCCCCTTGTGCCGCCTGCCTCCCCTTGTGCCGCCTGCCTCCCCTTGTGCCGCCTGCCTCCCCTTGTGCCGCCTGCCTCCCCTTGTGCCGCCTGCCTCCCCTTGTGCCGCCTGCCTCCCCTTGTGCCGCCTGCCTCCCCTTGTGCCGCCTGCCTCCCCTTGTGCCGCCTGCCTCCCCTTGTGCCGCCTGCCTCCCCTTGTGCCGCCTGCCTCCCCTTGTGCCGCCTGCCTCCCCTTGTGCCGCCTGCCTCCCCTTGTGCCGCCTGCCTCCCCTTGTGCCGCCTGCCTCCCCTTGTGCCGCCTGCCTCCCCTTGTGCCGCCTGCCTCCCCTTGTGCCGCCTGCCTCCCCTTGCTTGTGCCGCCTGCCTCCCCTTGCTTGTGCCGCCTGCCTCCCCTTGCTTGTGCCGCCTGCCTCCCCTTGCTTGTGCCGCCTGCCTCCCCTTGCTTGTGCCGCCTGCCTCCCCTTGCTTGTGCCGCCTGCCTCCCCTTGCTTGTGCCGCCTGCCTCCCCTTGCTTGTGCCGCCTGCCTCCCCTTGCTTGTGCCGCCTGCCTCCCCTTGCTTGTGCCGCCTGCCTCCCCTTGCTTGTGCCGCCTGCCTCCCCTTCCTTGTGCCGCCTGCCTCCCCTTCCTTGTGCCGCCTGCCTCCCCTTCCTTGTGCCGCCTGCCTCCCCTTCCTTGTGCCGCCTGCCTCCCCTTCCTTGTGCCGCCTGCCTCCCCTTCCTTGTGCCGCCTGCCTCCCCTTCCTTGTGCCGCCTGCCTCCCCTTCCTTGTGCCGCCTGCCTCCCCTTCCTTGTGCCGCCTGCCTCCCCTTCCTTGTGCCGCCTGCCTCCCCTTCCTTGTGCCGCCTGCCTCCCCTTCCTTGTGCCGCCTGCCTCCCCTTCCTTGTGCCGCCTGCCTCCCCTTCC
Organism: Triturus cristatus; assembly: GCF_964204655.1. Lineage (NCBI taxonomy): Eukaryota > Metazoa > Chordata > Amphibia > Caudata > Salamandridae > Triturus > Triturus cristatus. The sequence goes on along the minus strand of NC_140587.1, from coordinate 655,163,046 downwards.
TTGTGCCGCCTGCCTCCCCTTCCTTGTGCCGCCTGCCTCCCCTTCCTTGTGCCGCCTGCCTCCCCTTCCTTGTGCCGCCTGCCTCCCCTTCCTTGTGCCGCCTGCCTCCCCTTCCTTGTGCCGCCTGCCTCCCCTTCCTTGTGCCGCCTGCCTCCCCTTCCTTGTGCCGCCTGCCTCCCCTTCCTTGTGCCGCCTGCCTCCCCTTCCTTGTGCCGCCTGCCTCCCCTTCCTTGTGCCGCCTGCCTCCCCTTCCTTGTGCCGCCTGCCTCCCCTTCCTTGTGCCGCCTGCCTCCCCTTCCTTGTGCCGCCTGCCTCCCCTTCCTTGTGCCGCCTGCCTCCCCTTCCTTGTGCCGCCTGCCTCCCCTTCCTTGTGCCGCCTGCCTCCCCTTCCTTGTGCCGCCTGCCTCCCCTTCCTTGTGCCGCCTGCCTCCCCTTCCTTGTGCCGCCTGCCTCCCCTTCCTTGTGCCGCCTGCCTCCCCTTCCTTGTGCCGCCTGCCTCCCCTTCCTTGTGCCGCCTGCCTCCCCTTCCTTGTGCCGCCTGCCTCCCCTTCCTTGTGCCGCCTGCCTCCCCTTCCTTGTGCCGCCTGCCTCCCCTTCCTTGTGCCGCCTGCCTCCCCTTCCTTGTGCCGCCTGCCTCCCCTTCCTTGTGCCGCCTGCCTCCCCTTCCTTGTGCCGCCTGCCTCCCCTTCCTTGTGCCGCCTGCCTCCCCTTGTGCCGCCCGCCTCCCCTTGTGCCGCCCGCCTCCCCTTGTGCCGCCCGCCTCCCCTTGTGCCGCCCGCCTCCCCTTGTGCCGCCCGCCTCCCCTTGTGCCGCCCGCCTCCCCTTGTGCCGCCCGCCTCCCCTTGTGCCGCCCGCCTCCCCTTGTGCCGCCCGCCTCCCCTTGTGCCGCCCGCCTCCCCTTGTGCCGCCCGCCTCCCCTTGTGCCGCCCGCCTCCCCTTGTGCCGCCCGCCTCCCCTTGTGCCGCCCGCCTCCCCTTGTGCCGCCCGCCTCCCCTTGTGCCGCCCGCCTCCCCTTGTGCCGCCCGCCTCCCCTTGTGCCGCCCGCCTCCCCTTGTGCCGCCCGCCTCCCCTTGTGCCGCCCGCCTCCCCTTGTGCCGCCCGCCTCCCCTTGTGCCGCCCGCCTCCCCTTGTGCCGCCCGCCTCCCCTTGTGCCGCCCGCCTCCCCTTGTGCCGCCCGCCTCCCCTTGTGCCGCCCGCCTCCCCTTGTGCCGCCCGCCTCCCCTTGTGCCGCCCGCCTCCCCTTGTGCCGCCCGCCTCCCCTTGTGCCGCCCGCCTCCCCTTGTGCCGCCCGCCTCCCCTTGTGCCGCCCGCCTCCCCTTGTGCCGCCCGCCTCCCCTTGTGCCGCCCGCCTCCCCTTGTGCCGCCCGCCTCCCCTTGTGCCGCCCGCCTCCCCTTGTGCCGCCCGCCTCCCCTTGTGCCGCCCGCCTCCCCTTGTGCCGCCCGCCTCCCCTTGTGCCGCCCGCCTCCCCTTGTGCCGCCCGCCTCCCCTTGTGCCGCCCGCCTCCCCTTGTGCCGCCCGCCTCCCCTTGTGCCGCCCGCCTCCCCTTGTGCCGCCCGCCTCCCCTTGTGCCGCCCGCCTCCCCTTGTGCCGCCCGCCTCCCCTTGTGCCGCCCGCCTCCCCTTGTGCCGCCCGCCTCCCCTTGTGCCGCCCGCCTCCCCTTGTGCCGCCCGCCTCCCCTTGTGCCGCCCGCCTCCCCTTGTGCCGCCCGCCTCCCCTTGTGCCGCCCGCCTCCCCTTGTGCCGCCCGCCTCCCCTTGTGCCGCCCGCCTCCCCTTGTGCCGCCCGCCTCCCCTTGTGCCGCCCGCCTCCCCTTGTTTGTGCCGCCTGCCTCCCCTTGTGCCGCCCGCCTCCCCTTGTTTGTGCCGCCTGCCTCCCCTTGCCCCCTGTCTGTTCGGCCTTCCATCTCACCGCCTAACTGCTCCCCCTGCCCCGTTGCCCCCTGCCCCGTCGCCCCCTGCCCCGTCGCCCCCTGCCCCGTCGCCCCCTGTCCCCCTACCCCCCTGCCCCGTCGCCGCCTGCCCCCCATCCCTGCCCCATCGCCCCCTGCCCCGTCGCCCCGTCGCCCCCTGCCCCATCGCCCCCTGTCCCCCTACCCCCCTGCCCCATCGCCCCCTGTCCCCCTACCCCCCTGCCCCATCGCCCCCTGTCCCCCTACCCCCCTGCCCCATCGCCCCCTGTCCCCCTACCCCCCTGGCCCCGTCGCCGCCTGCCCCCCCGTCCTGGCCCCGTCGCCGCCTGCCCCCCCGTCCTGGCCCCGTCGCCGCCTGCCCCCCCGTCCCGGCCCCGTCGCCGCCTGCCCTCCTGTCCCGGCCCCGTCGCCGCCTGCCCTCCTGTCCCGGCCCCGTCGCCGCCTGCCCTCCTGTCCCGGCCCCGTCGCCGCCTGCCCTCCTGTCCCGGCCCCGTCGCTGCCTGCCCTCCCTGCCTGCCCACGTGCCCTCCCTGCCCCCTCTGCCCCTGCCCCGTCGCTGCCTGCGGCCCGACGCCCCTGCCCCATCGCCGCCTGCTGCCCGATGCCCCTGCCCCGTCGCTGCCTGCCGCATCCGCCCAAAGGGGAGTTTCTCCTTCTGCCTAATGGCCATTGTCTGTTTTCCATACTTGGGACTGTCATGCTTCCTATGATAGTACAGGCATGAAAAATGAGTGATGGTCATCCCTCTCTAAACTGGCCAGAGCAACCGTCACTGTGACTCGATGGCAAGTGGTAGGTGGGCCTTCAGGTCAAAGGTTAATGCGGGAAAATACAAGGCTCTTCCTGTGTAAGCCAATCACTTCCCCCTACTCTTGCATGGAGCATGGGAACTGTGAGATTGGTGACGGGGAGGACCACTTTTTTATGGTGCTGTTCCTGTCCATCATACTCTAATTGAATCCCTCCACCCCCACAGGATTCAAGTAATGCTTCATAGGTGATAGGAGGAGAAGTAATATTTCCACCAGTGCATGCATCAGTCTCCATTGGGGACTGGGATTTTTGTGGTCAGTCTCATGGCTTGTGCTTTGAATCATTATGGTGGAGATGGGAAGCTAGATGACCTTTAGTCTGTGGTGATCCAGTGGTGAATAGGCTCCTGATTTGTGTTTTCACGGCCAATGTGGGCAGGGTAGAGCACATGGCCACAAGGGGGAATTTCACATCTGCAGCAGGTTATCCGAGCTAAAGCCCACCGGGTAGATGAGAAGGGCCAGCGCTAGGGGTCCAGGTTAGGGCCCAGTTGCCCAGGACCATATCCCAGAATGTAGAGAGGAGGGGGGTGTTCGGAGGGCCCTGTGGGTCACTTAGGCACTGTTAATTGGTCCTTTTTAATTTTAGGTGTCCTTCGTAGGGAATATAGAAACAATTTTGTAGATATATGAATGTGTGGGTGGATCTTTTGCTAATAAAAAAAATGGCATGCAGTGTGATCGATCCATTCAGGGGTGATAATAATGAGTCTGCAAGCTTAGTTATGTGACATCATTGTATTTAATGCAAAGTTACCTGAAGCTGTTTCTTCTCTGATATGTGCTTATTATGGGTATTGGACAATATTTGAGTGGGTTAGAATATGACCTTTGATGTTTTTCTCTCTTAGCACAAAACAATTTGTGTCTGGTTGTTGCTTGTGCTGTATCATCACAGCTCGCTAAGTTTTACTTACTGCTGCGACTCTACATGAACTGTTGCTTTCTTTTGCCTTGTTCCTAGTGTCTGTGTGCTTTGGCCATTCTTTATTACTTGTTTTCCGATTTCCTTTATTGCTACTTTAGCTTCTCTATTCTGTTCACATGCAGATTCTTAGTCTTGTATTCCAGTGTTCCTAGTTCAGCCTCCATACTTCCAGTCCTACCCTTGTATATGTGAGCATTCCTTCTCCTATATTTCAGTGTTCCTTTATCTGCGTAGTTCCAGTTTAGTCCTGTTCTTGTCACTTAGAATCTGATCCTGCCTTACCCTGCGACCTGATTCTGTATTCACTGTTTCTTTCTCAGTTCCCTTTGTCCTCTCATGTGCTGATGTTGAAATTTTAGTTTTTACTTTAAGTCATTAAAGAATGTATTGTTCAGTTAATGAAAGTTTACAATAAACAGTGAATAACTTGAAAAAGGGCTAAGAATCCATAGACTCTACTCTGGAATATTCAAATAAGCAATTTTTTTTCCAACTGTGAATCTAGCATGTTGCTGAAAAGTTGTGTCGGGTCGGAGACAGTCATTAGTATATAGTGAGACTCTGGACTACATCTGGGCCGTTAGGTGTACGAAATGGCAACATGGTTCCAGACAGTGATTAAAGTCTGTTTACGGAGTTCAAAGACTACTGCATAATTCATGAATCTTACCATATTATAGCCTCAAAGGATAGTTTTGTGAAGGAAGGCCCCCCCTGCACTACAGCACACGGGTGCCTACGTTGTCTCTAGGCAGCTCAAAGCGGAGACAGCCTGGGTGGGACTGAGACAGAATATAGGCATGGGCACCAAAATAAGTGGCCCTCATTAGCAAGCCAGGTAGCTAAAAAAAAATCCCCAAATTTGCAAATAGGGCATTTTGAAATTGTAATTACATGTTGTATAGATGTTTTTGTAAAGTATAGGAGACAACGTGCATTTCTGTTTGCTACAGGCAATTTTTGTGGTAATACCAGATAAATCAACAGTGGTAACTACCCACCAACCATTAAGCAGGCCCACAAACCTCTCAAAACCCGTCCCACACATTGACCTATCATACTAGCTAATCGGGCATTTCGTGATTGTCCCATAGGTCAGTCCAACTCTGGATAGAGCAGAACTGTGCCATTTCTTTAAAGATATGGCACAGTCCTGCTCTCTCCAGGTGACGAATCGCAGCACAGCAACTTTGCTGCACCATTTGTTAGTAAATCTGGCCCCTAATGTCTTGGCACTTGTAGTCAATTCAGAGAGCCTTCGTCAGGAAAGGTGGTGTATGTCATTTTTATTCCATTGAGTATGGCACTCTAGAGTCTTTTGAGCTGTACAGAGATCTGCATTAAAGAATTTATAATAGAAATGTGACAAATCCAAAGCTACAAACGAAATATAATGCAATGATAAGATTATAGGAGGAGTCGATGCTATTCGAAAGTTGCTTGTTCAAAATCCACATTTTCAACTGCAGCAATCTCAATGGCAGATGTGTCTAGTTTCTATGCAGAAAATAGCTGAATCCGCCTAGAAGAAGGATGGATGGATAAATTGATGTTTTTTTCCCCTTAATCAACTCTATTTGACCGTACAGAGCAAGGACCTATATCAGCGATAATTTGCCTTCCACAAGGCTTCATAGAACTTGGGTCATGGCTACATAGAAAAGATGGCTACACCATACATTACCATCAGAACCTACAGTTGACCATATTGAACCTCATGCATCCACAAGTCTTGAGATTACAGAAATTTGGACACAGAGTATTGACTGTTGAGTGTGGATCTGTTGCAGGCATAGAACCTTACTTGGCGCAGATTTATAATAAAAATGACAGATTTTTAATGACCAGATTTAGACTGGACCTTTTACACCACATTTTAGCTGTTCCCGAGGGATTCACAAAAGATATTGGTTCAAAGGGTCCCTGTGGCTGCGATCTGGGATCTCCACAGGATACCCTTCATTTTGTATTCTTTTGTCCCCTGTATGAATTCCCGCGGGATGTCTTTTTAAAACCCATCCTAAAAGCGAATAAATTCACCCACGTCAGGGTAGCTCCTTTATATTTAAAACTTTCTGCGGAACCTCTTACACTGTTTTGCACTGTGAACTTTTTAAGACTTGCTGCAAAATTGAGGAAATCGAGACGCGAGACATAAGTTATTTCGTTGTCAGTGTATTGGAGGTGGGGTTTCGCTTCATGTTATTTGATACGTACGATGTATATAATAGTAGTAATAGCCAAAGAAGTATGTAAATGACGTATTGGATGGTTTAGCGCATTGGGGATGTTATATGGTATTTTTAATGATAAAATTATTTTATAATATGTGTTTTAAGCATCTATGATCGTATATTTTATTCTGGACGATGGTTTTTGCACTATATAGTTTTTTGCACCCTGCACTTTAACAAGTAATAATTGATGAACTTATAGCCTGCCAGTTGTTTTGTGTAACTTAGTCATTGAGGCTATGGACAGGACATTCAGAATCGACCTATTTTGTCTTGCTCCCACTGTGTTAATGAGTTTTAATATGTGAAGTTGTTTGTAATATTATTTTGTAACATGTGTAATTATTTTTGTTCTTTTCTTGGATGTTTTTATATCCGAATAAAGATATTTTGATGATGAGTGTGGAACTCAATCACCTTCACTAAAAGAAATGGCAAATTATTTATATGTTTGTTACACTCAGTTACTCGCCAAGAAATACATATTGAAACACTGGCTACAGAGTGTAGGCCCTAACATTGATATAGGGTGATCTGCTGATCCCTCATGATTAGTTGCAGAGAAGACACACACTGCAAGGATGAGGACTGAGGAGAAGTTGGTGGCGTCATATGCCTACTGTTCTGACTGAACCCCTTGAGTGCTCTACTTGATCTGTGTATTTATTTAAATGTATGGTCAACCTTGTCTGCAGAGTACCACCTACCAGAGCTGTTGGATAGATGTTTTTACACATTCTATGTTGTTATAATCAAAAAGAGAGAGGAGAACTAGAGAGGCTAGTCAGTTTCCCCAGTTTATGTGTTAGTAATCAATGAGAACTAGCTCTGGTTTAAATTGTTTGTATGTCTGCGGGTGGAAAAAAAAAACATTAGGTTTTTTATGGAGGCCCTCACCCACCAACCTAGTTGGTGGCATGCTTCATCATTGGGCCCCACCCGAGGTACCGAGTGTACCTCAGGTGTGCTTCGACGCCAGATTACTGCGGAGCGGGTTTTTTTGGTTTGTGAGGGTGCTGTGAGTGTGCTCTGAGTGAGGTTTAAAATACTGTCCTGGGTGTCCCAAAGACAGTTTTAATGGTGGGCCCCAGGAGGTCTATAAAATCAAATGCTGTGGGACGTGCACAGTAGGCTTATGGCCTCCGACGTCCTGTGCGGTCAACTAGTTTCAGCCAGGCCTTTTCTTCTACTGGCTTTCGTCAGGACCTTTATATGTGTTGGGTGTTACAGGGGTAGTTATGAGTTTGTCAGTGCCCTGTGTGTAAAGCACACGCTACGGTATTCCAACTGCAACAACGGCGGGCCCTTCTTGCCGCACCTCACACCAGTTCTTGAGATAAATGTGATAATTGTCGTGCAATCCACCCCATACGCCAGCCGCTGAATGGCGCTACTGTGCTCTAGATCAATACAACATAAACAAATGAAAATGGCGGTGCACGAATGAGATAGTCCAATGAGCCAAAATTTTATAACTAAATGTCCTCTTTAATTTCAATTCAATTTCAGTAGATAAAAGGAATGGTCAGCCAACGCGTTTCATTCCCTCAAGGGGAACTTCATCAGGGATGTAACATGATAAAACAACATGGATATTACAAATAAATCATAAAGCACAGGACTAGCAACACGAACAAATGACCATATAATATGTAAATTATAAAGACAAAACAGATTTTTGACATTTTAAAAGTGCCCATAAAATCAAATAGATAAACATCTAAAACATTTACATCACAATATATACATATATACAAACAAATGTTTGAGTAACGGCAGCTAAATTTTTGAAAACTGTCCACCTGTTGGGTATTAATAAACACATGTTAAATAAACCGCAACAGGTATTTTGAACATCCAAGCGAGATCAGAAACTATATGCTAGAATAGTGTGATTAGAAGAATCCATAAGTATAAACAGAAAAAGTGAAAAAGAAGAAAAGAAATATAGACAAAGTGGAGTAGATGTGTTATAGAAAACAGTCCAGTCCAAAAGAAAAGCATACCTTGAATCAATATGTATGTTCTTGAGAATAAAGCAAGTCTTGTGATTTCCATGAAGTATAGTGTATTTCACAAGTACTTCAGATTTCTGTAAAAAAGCACAATAACCCAATTCATGATAAATGGCAATCTGTGCCCAAAAAAATTCTACTGTAACTATAAATAATCTGGAGTAAATCTCTCTAATAGCGCTCACTATTTGGTGGATATATAACAAAATTATAACATGTCAAACAATAACTCACTAATCGAGAAAGTGAGAACAAGCTAAAAAAACGCCTAAACCGGTGGAAACTAGGACCTATGAAATACGCACGGCAAAGCTGAAAAATATCCAAACCGGTAGAAACTAGGGCAGATAAAGTGTGCACGACCCAACCCGGCGCGCACACAAGAGACGAGCAGAACGCCCCCAGTCTCGATCAACATCAATGCTTGATCTGACCATGCCATGTCGCAAGTGGAAAAGCACAGAACCACACAAAATAACACAAAAAATAAGGGCATGTCCCAAAGGGAAGTAAAAATTGTCATCCTGATAGTGGTTGTTCCACAACGGGAAATTCCACTGCAGTGTGTACGATAACCCACAACCACGGGCATAAACTACAGATCGCCCCCTCGCATACAATCTTACCGGCAATCGCCTAAACAGAGTTCCAGATGTGACGGCGTGTTCCTCGTTACAAAGTAAGAGGCCCGCCATGACATATAAATATACGGGACTCCGCCCCCTCGTCAGAAAAAAACAATCGGTATGAATGTAGACCACGGATCATGGTCTACATTACCTATAACTAAATCAGTCTCCATTTATAGACAGTCAAAAAAGTAAGGAATCAATTGTGTTAAAGGTATTTTGTGTAAGATAAAAATCCAAGGAACATGTAGAATTAATATCTAAATAGTGCTTCCAAAATTCTAGAAGTCTGTAGGTTGAAGTGAAAGCGTGCAGTATTTACGGTTCGCTGCAGCGTCTAATTTAAATTAAAACACAGAAACCAAAAGTGGTATCATATGTAACGTAATTCGACTAAAGCAAAGTAATAGAATACACTAATCTCCAATATGAAGTAAAGAGCAAGCAGTAATGGTCATCTACGCGGCAAAAACGAAACGCCATTTTGAAACGGGCAATGTGACCCGAAGGAAGTGGATAGATACGTATCATTTACGATAGTACATTAAACAAATGAAAAGTTTGTAAAAATACAACCTATGAGTATTTAAATTTATCAATCCGGACCAGGGAATATGCATCGCATGTGTAGACTAGAATAAAGTAACTGAAAGCACTAATATCCAATATGAAAAATGAAAAAGAAGGAGTGATGGTCATCAATGCGGCAAAATTCGGACGCCATATTGAAACGGGCAATGTAACACGGAAAGGTAGATAAATATGTATTAATTACAATAGTTCATCAGGCAAAAAGAAAGCAGTGATAGCAAAACCTATAAGAATGTCAATTTAACAGTCCTGACAAAAGAATGTACATAACGTCATACATACAAATTGAGACTGAAAATGCAACCCATGCTAGCTATAACTCAATGCGTTGGGGATATAAGAGAAAGTAACCAATTGAAACTAATAAATTGTCATGGATAAACAGGCAGTTGAGAATCGATATAAAATAAATATCAATCTGATTGTTATGAGCCAAAAAATATATATAAAATTGGAGTGTTATGCTCAACAAGGTTAATTAACTGGTAAATTATTAGCGAAAGACAATAAAATGAAATAAAGCGTAGGACGTTCCCGGAAAGGAAAATCTGTACAAGTAGGTTTAGATCAACCCCAAAAGTACGTGGCATCTTATATCCAAATAACAGGCATTCCAAGTGGCCATAAGGGGGATTCAGATGTGTAAGCGCATGGGTAATATATCATATCCCATCAACCAAAAGTGATGAGAATAAAATATCACACCTTCTTTTTAGATGTTAGGTCAGCAAAAATCAAGATACACCATAAAAAGAGAAACAAGAGAAAAAAGATCCAGATTCTTGTCACATCCAATAAGACAAGACAAAGTGTGAAAAGCGCTAGGGGCTTAGGTAAGGAACAAGTATTGGAATATGTAATCCCACCCAAATATCATAATCCTTCACCAAGTGTTTATAAAAGAACAGAGATAGAAGGTATAAAGGGAAAGGAATCATTGGGGAGGGTTATAGCCACCAATTTTTTTCCCATCCATTTGCAATTGTGCCAACATGTAATGAGCATATATCGTGTGTCCCACCATTACTGAGGATAACAAAAACTCATGACTGTTGGAACATGGGTTTACATACATTAATCATTTTCAAGGAAGTAATACATTTCATTATCACTATTAAATCCTTGAATGGCACTATGTAATCTGCAAACCCATTTCGCCTCACACTGCCTGAGCTGAAGTTCACGATCACCTCCTCTCTCTGCACTTTCCACATGTTCAATAGCTTGAAACCAGAAATTAGCAAGACCCTCATGTTCATTGATAAAATGTTCCGTCATGGGATATCTGGAGTCACGTTTGAGTATAGCCCTCCTATGCTCCTGAATCCTGATCTTTAAGCTGCGTTTAGTGCTGCCTACGTAAATGGTTCCACAAGGGCATCCAATCACGTAGATTACGATCATAGTATTACAATTAATGAAATTATAGATGTTATAATTTCTAGAGCCATTATATGAAAAATTCTTAATTCTGTTAATCCCTAGTTCACAATTATTACACATTGTGCAAGTAAAGAAGCCTTTTGGTTTGGATGGTAGCCATGTTGATTGCTTGTTGTTACATTTTCTAATGTAACTAGGGCATAGGTCATTTCTTAGAGTTTTCCTGCGCCTAAATGTGATTGATGGATTAGTGTAAATTACTTTTTGTAGACCGGGTATCTCACACAGGAGATTCCAATGTCTCTTCAGCAGCTTAAAAATAGCGCTGCTATGTGAGGTATACTGGGTCACGAACCTGATGTTATTATCACTATTCTTGGTTCTAGCTTTGCTCTGTTTTTTTATTATTAAGGTGGTCTCCCTGGTTAGTGCACGTGCCCTATTTTCTGCCCTTTCTAAAATCTCTTTTTTGTATCCCCTGGCCAGAAACCTTTTCTTAACTTGTTGGAGATTTTTGTCAAAATTAGATTCCTCACTGCAGTTGCGTCTAACACGTACCATCTCCCCATATGGAATGTTCTTGATGGTAGAGCTGGCATGTGCACTTTCTGGATGCAAATCTGCATTACACGTGGTGTCTTTGCGATATAAAGTGCTCTGGATGTGCCCATCTTGTATGTAAAATTGAAGATCCAAGAAGTTAATTTTCTCATTGCTAAATTCCATTGTGAGTTTGACATTAAATGGATTAGAGTTGAGGTATTCAAAGTAGTCTTGGAGTTGTGAAGCAGTACCCGACCAGAGGCAGATGATATCATCGATGTACCTCCCCCAGAACACGATGAAATCAGTCCAGGGGGAGGCACATCTTCCCCATGCATGCCCCCTCTCATACCATCCCATAAAGAGACAGGCATAAGAGGGGGCAAACCTGGATCCCATGGCCGTGCCTCTCCTCTGATGGTACCAAACATCATCATATAGGAAATAATTCCTATTGAGGACCAATTTCAACATTTCCATGATCATTTGATTTTGGTCAAACTGATCAGCATTCTCTCTGTCCAAATAAAATTCAACAGCCTTGAGGCCATACTCATGTTGGATACAGGTATATAAACTGGTGACGTCAAAGGTGACAAATAGAAGTTCATCGGACCACTCAAAATCTTGGAATTTGTTTAAAATATCCTTACTGTCCTGAATATAGGAAGGGAGATCTAGGACATGTTTGTTGATTCTGAGGTCAATAAATTCAGACATTTTCTCGGTAACTGACCCAATACCTGAGATGATGGGTCTTCCTGGAGGGAAGTTTGCCTTTTTGTGCACTTTGGGAAGAATGTAAATACAGGGAAATCTGGGATTCTCTGTTTTAAGGTACCTGAATTCCTGTTCACTGATCAGAGCCATGTCCCTCCATTCCCTTAGCTTCAAATTGATTTCAATAATCCGTTCTCGTGTGGGATTGTGGTCCAATCTACCATAGCAGTCATTATCCCCAAGTTGCCGTTCAATTTCACCTTTACATTCTTTTATATCCATGACCACGACGTTACCGCCCTTATCAGACTCCCTAATGACGATGTTATTGTCATTTTTCAGCCTTTTTAGTGCTAGTCTCTCTCCAAATGTGAGGTTGTGTTGTTGATTACTCATACACCTACTCTGTTTTTCCAGTTGGTATAAACCCTCACTCACCCGCTCAGTAAAGATATCAATATTACCGTGGTATGTCATTGGGGTAAATTTGGACCTGGGACGTAATCCACTTTCTTTCGTAACGTTCTCACTGATATCAAAGTCATCGAGAATTGTGTGCATCCCCACCTCCTCCCCATCACTTAGTGATAGTAAACATTGAATGTTTTTAACCTCCGCTATTGTGAGGTCAGTTTGTTTAATCTCATCAAGGAGTTTATTCGGAGGCAGTTTGTCTTTGAAACAATCTTTTAATTTTAACATTCTACTTAACTTGAAAAGATCTACATGTACATTTGTGAAATCACCACCCTGTGTAGGGCAAAATCCCTGCCCCCTACATAACAAGTTTGTCTCATCAGTATCCAATATTTTACTGGATAAGTTCACCACTCTTAGATCGGAGTACTCCCCATCCCCCTCACTTGTTGTCACCCCAATTTTTACTGCTTCTGTTTTACTTTTCCCCTCTCTGACCTTCTTAGTGAATCCTCTGATGCACCTTCCTTGTCCCCGTCTGTCCCCTCTCCTTGTCTTTTTTGCTGTTGTGTCTTTTTTGCTTGATTGCCACTTATCTTTACTCTGGCCATTTCTTTTTGAAAGGTTGTGGCTCCCGCCCCTAAAGGGTGTGCATTGGGATTAGTATTCGATGATGTGCTCCCAACAGATGATAGGGAGGTGCTACTTACTGATCTTGTATCTTCACTAGCTTCTCTGGATCGTTTTTTATCATCTGCCACCAAAGTTGTGTCATATTTTTTGGCAAATGTATAGATCCTCCCCTCCCTGTAGTCTCTGTCGTCCCGACTGATCTTACATAGTTTCTTCTCTTTTAGGTAATTTTGATGCCCCTCAATCACTTTCTGAAGAATGCCATAGTTTTTGTCAATTAGTCCTTATTACCACAAGTTTCAATTTCCTTTTCTATAGATTCAATCTCTGATAAGAGTTTCGCTCCTTTTTCTATGGCATGTCTGATCAAAATCTGCATCATTATTAAAGAGGCACCTTCTAGGTTCGCCTCCCATTCATTTAACAGTTCCTCGCTAAGATCTTCAAACGTGGGGAAAATAAGGATACGTAGCCCTCTTGGCACTTTCTTATTATCTATATATTGTTGGAGGGTCACCCCATCCCACCATCTTGATAGTTCTTGTTTTTTTAAACGTTCCAATTTGACAAATAAAGCACGTGGTCCCAATGTGTTCTGTGTAGTGGGTCTTGTTTGTGGTAGGTTGGTATTTCTTCCAAATAAGTCCTGTGCCAACTCTTCTCTATTATCATCAAAACATGGCCTTTTTAGGTCTGGATGATGTTGAGTGCTTGCTGACCCAGAAAGAACAATATTCCAACTGCAACAACGGCGGGCCCTTCTTGCCGCTCCTCACACCAGTTCTTGAGATAAATGTGATAATTGTCGTGCAATCCACCCCATACGCCAGCCGCTGGATGGCGCTACTGTGCTCCAGATCAATACAACATAAACAAATGAAAATGGGGGTGTACGAATGAGATAGTCCAATGAGCCAAAATTTTATAACTAAATGTCCTCTTTAATTTCAATTAAATTTCAGTAGATAAAAGGAATGGTCAGCCAACGCATTTCATTCCCTCAAGGGGAACTTCATCAGGGCTGTAACATGATAAAACAACATAGATATTACAAATAAATCATAAAGCACAGGACTAGCAACACAAACAAATGACCATATAATATGTAAATTATAAAGACAAAACAGATTTTTGACAACATTTAAAAGTGCCCATAAAATCAAATACATAAACATCTAAAACATTTACATCACAATATATACATATATACAAACAAATGTTTGAGTAACGGCAGCTAAATTTTTGAAAACTGTCCACCTGTTGGGTATTAATAAACACATGTTAAATAAACCGCAACAGGTATTTTGAATATCCAAGCGAGATCAGAAACTATACGCTAGAATAGTGTGATTAGAAGAATCCATAAGTATAAACAGAAAAAGTGAAAAAGAAGAAAAGAAAGATATACAAAGTGGAGTAGATGTGTTATAGAAAACAGTCCAGTCCAAAAGACAAGCATACCTTGAATCAATATGTAAGTTCTTGAGAATAAAGCAAGTCTTGTGATTTCCATGAAGTATAGTGTATTTCACAAGTACTTCAGATTTCTGTAAAAAAGCACAATAACCCAATTCATGATAAATGGCAATCTGTGCCCCAAAAAATTCTACGGTAACTATAAATAATCTGGAGTAAATCTCTCTAATAGCGCTCACTATTTGGTGGATATATAACAAAATTATAACATGTCAAACAATAACTCACTAATAGAGAAAGTGAGAACAAGCTAAAAAAACGCCTAAACCGGTGGAAACTAGGACCTATGAAATACGCACGGCAAAGCTGAAAAATATCCAAACCGGTAGAAACTAGGGCAGATAAAGTGTGCACGACCCAACCCGGTGCGCACACGAGACAAGCAGAACGCCCCCAGTCTCGATCAACATCAATGCTTGATCTGACCATGCCATGTCGCAAGCGGAAAAGCACAGAACCACACAAAATAAGGGCATGTCCCAAAGGGAAGTAAAAATTGTCATCCTGTTAGTGGTTGTTCCACAACGGGAAATTCCACGGCAGTGTGTACGAAAACCCACAACCACGGGCATAAACTACAGATCGCCCCCACGGGCATACACGCAGTCCCTCGCATACAATCTTACCGGCAATCGCCTAAACAAAGTTCCAGATGTGACGGCGTGTTCCTCGTTACAAAGTAAGAGGCCCGCCATGACATATAAATATACGGGACTCCGCCCACTCGTCAGAAAACAACCAATCGGTATGAATGTAGACCACGGATCATGGTCTACATTACCTATAACTAAATCAGTCTCCATTTGTAGACAGTCAAAAAAGTAAGGAATCAATTGTGTTAAAGGTATTTTGTGTAAGATAAAAATCCAAGGAACATGTAGAATTAATATCTAAATAGTGCTTCCAAAATTCTAGAAGTCTGTAGGTTGAAGTGAAAGCGTGCAGTATTTACGGTTCGCTGCAACGTCTAATTTAAATTAAAACACAGAAACCAAAAGTGGTATCATATGTAACGTAATTCGACTAAAGCAAAGTAATAGAATACACTAATCTCCAATATGAAGTAAAGAGCAAGCAGTAATGGTCATCTACGCGGCAAAAACGAAACGCCATTTTGAAACGGGCAATATGACCCGAAGGAAGTGGATAGATACGTATCATTTACGATAGTACATTAAACAAATGAAAAGTTTGTAAAAATACAACCTATGAGTATTTAAATTTATCAATCCGGACCAGGGAATATGCATCGCATGTGTAGACTAGAATAAAGTAACTGAAAGCACTAATATCCAATATGAAAAATGAAAAAGGAGTGATGGTCATCAATGCGGCAAAATTCGGACGCCATATTGAAACGGGCAATGTAACACGGAAAGGTAGATAAATATGTATTAATTACAATAGTTCATCAGGCAAATAGAAAGCAGTGATAGCAAAACCTATAAGAATGTCAATTTAACAGTCCTGACAAAAGAATGTACATAACGTCATACATACAAATTGAGACTGAAAATGCAACCCATGCTAGCTATAACTCAATGTGTTGGGGATATAAGAGAAAGTAACCAATTGAAACTAATAAATTGTCATGGATAAACAGGCAGTTGAGAATCGATATAAAATAAATATCAATCTGATTTTTATGAGCCAAAAAATATATATAAAATTGGAGTGTTATGCTCAACAAGGTTAATTAACTGGTAAATTATTAGCGAAAGACAATAAAATGAAATAAAGCGTAGGACGTTCCCGGAAAGGAAAATCTGTACAAGTAGGTTTAGATCAACCCCAAAAGTACGTGGCATCTTATATCCAAATAACAGGCATTCCAAGTGGCCATAAGGGGGATTCAGATGTGTAAGCGCATGGGTAATATATCATATCCCATCAACCAAAAGTGATGAGAATAAAATATCACACCTTCTTTTTAGATGTTAGGTCAGCAAAAATCAAGATACACCATAAAAAGAGAAACAAGAGAAAAAAGATCCAGATTCTTGTCACATCCAATAAGACAAGACAAAGTGTGAAAAGCGCTAGGGGCTTAGGTAAGGAACAAGTATTGGAATATGTAATCCCACCCAAATATCATAATCCTTCACCAAGTGTTTATAAAAGAACAGAGATAGAAGGTATAAAGGGAAAGGAATCATTGGGGAGGGTTATAGCCACCAATTTTTTTCCCATCCATTTGCAATTGTGCCAACATGTAATGAGCATATATCGTGTGTCCCACCATTACTGAGGATAACAAAAACTCATGACTGTTGGAACATGGGTTTACATACATTAATCATTTTCAAAGAAGTAATACATTTCATTATCACTATTAAATCCTTGAATGGCACTACGTAATCTGCAAACCCATTTCGCCTCACACTGCCTGAGCTGAAGTTCACGATCACCTCCTCTCTCTGCACTTTCCACATGTTCAATAGCTTGAAACCAGAAATTAGCAAGACCCTCATGTTCATTGATAAAATGTTCCGTCATGGGATATCTGGAGTCACGTTTGAGTATAGCCCTCCTATGCTCCTGAATCCTGATCTTTAAGCTGCGTTTAGTGCTGCCTACGTAAATGGTTCCACAAGGGCATCCAATCACGTAGATTACGATCATAGTATTACAATTAATGAAATTATAGATGTTATAATTTCTAGAGCCATTATATGAAAAATTCTTAATTCTGTTAATCCCTAGTTCACAATTATTACACATTGTGCAAGTAAAGAAGCCTTTTGGTTTGGATGGTAGCCATGTTGATTGCTTGTTGTTACATTTTCTAATGTAACTAGGGCATAGGTCATTTCTTAGAGTTTTCCTGCGCCTAAATGTGATTGATGGATTAGTGTAAATTACTTTTTGTAGACCGGGTATCTCACACAGGAGATTCCAATGTCTCTTCAGCAGCTTAAAAATAGCGCTGCTATGTGAGGTATACTGGGTCACGAACCTGATGTTATTATCACTATTCTTGGTTTTAGCTTTGCTCTGTTTTTTTATTATTAAGGTGGTCTCCCTGGTTAGTGCACGTGCCCTATTTTCTGCCCTTTCTAAAATCTTTTTTTGTATCCCCTGGCCAGAAACCTTTTCTTAACTTGTTGGAGATTTTTGTCAAAATTAGATTCCTCACTGCAGTTGCGTCTAACACGTACCATCTCCCCATATGGAATGTTCTTGATGGTAGAGCTGGCATGTGCACTTTCTGGATGCAAATCTGCATTACACGTGGTGTCTTTGCGATATAAAGTGCTCTGGATGTGCCCATCTTGTATGTAAAATTGAAGATCCAAGAAGTTAATTTTCTCATTGCTGAATTCCATTGTGAGTTTGACATTAAATGGATTAGAGTTGAGGTATTCAAAGTAGTCTTGGAGTTGTGAAGCAGTACCCGACCAGAGGCAGATGATATCATCGATATACCTCCCCCAGATCACGATGAAATCAGTCCAGGGGGAGGCACATCTTCCCCATGCATGCCCCCTCTCATACCATCCCATAAAGAGACAAGCATAAGAGGGGGCAATCCTGGATCCCATGGCCGTGCCTCTCCTCTGATGGTACCAAACGTCATCATATAGGAAATAATTCCTATTGAGGACCAATTTCAACATTTCCATGATCATTTGATTTTGGTCAAACTGATCAGCATTCTCTCTGTCCAAATAAAATTCAACAGCCTTGAGGCCATACTCATGTTGGATACAGGTATATAAACTGGTGACGTCAAAGGTGACAAATAGAAGTACTGCGGACCACTCAAAATCTTGGAATTTGTTTAAAATATCCTTACTGTCCTGAATATAGGAAGGGAGATCTAGGACATGTTTGTTGATTCTGAGGTCAATAAATTCAGACATTTTCTCGGTAACTGACCCAATACCTGAGATGATGGGTCTTCCTGGAGGGAAGTTTCCCTTTTTGTGCACTTTGGGAAGAATGTAAATACAGGGAAATCTGGGATTCTCTGTTTTAAGGTACCTGAATTCCTGTTCACTGATCAGAGCCATGTCCCTCCATTCCCTTAGCTTCAAATTGATTTCAATAATCAGTTCTCGTGTGGGATTGTGGTCCAATCTACCATAGCAGTCATTATCCCCAAGTTGCCGTTCAATTTCACCTTTATATTCTTTTATATCCATGACCACGACATTACCGCCCTTATCAGACTCCCTAATGACGATGTTATTGTCATTTTTCAGCCTTTTTAGTGCTAGTCTCTCTCCAAATGTGAGGTTGTGTTGTTGATTATTCATACACCTACTCTGTTTTTCCAGTTGGTATAAACCCTCACTCACCCGCTCAGTAAAGATATCAATATTACCGTGGTATGTCATTGGGGTAAATTTGGACCTGGGACGTAATCCACTTTCTTTCGTAACGTTATCACTGATATCAAAGTCATCGAGAATTGTGTGCATCCCCACCTCCTCCCCATCACTTAGTGATAGTAAACATTGAATGTTTTTAACCTCCGCTATTGTGAGGTCAGTTTGTTTCATCTCATCAAGGAGTTTATTCGGAGGCAGTTTGTCTTTGAAACAATCTTTTAATTTTAACATTCTACTTAACTTGAAAAGATCTACATGTACATTTGTGAAATCACCACCCTGTGTAGGGCAAAATCCCTGCCCCCTACATAACAAGTTTGTCCCATCAGTATCCAGTATTTTACTGGATAAGTTCACCACTCTTAGATCGGAGTACTCCCCATCCCCCTCACTTGTTGTCACCCCAATTTTTACTGCTTCTGTTTTACTTTTCCCCTCTCTGACCTTCTTAGTGAATCCTCTGATGCACCTTCCTTGTCCCCGTCTGTCCCCTCTCCTTGTCTTTTTTGCTGTTGTGTCTTTTTTGCTTGATTGCCACTTATCTTTACTCTGGCCATTTCTTTTTGAAAGGTTGTGGCTCCCGCCCCTAAAGGGTGTGCATTGGGATTAGTATTCGATGATGTGCTCCCAACAGATGATAGGGAGGTGCTACTTACTGATCTTGTATCTTCACTAGCTTCTCTGGATCGTTTTTTATCATCTGCCACCAAAGTTGTGTCATATTTTTTAGCAAATGTATAGATCCTCCCCTCCCTGTAGTCTCTGTCGTCCTGACTGATCTTACATAGTTTCTTCTCTTTTAGGTAATTTTGATGCCCCTCAATCACTTTCTGAAGAATGCCATGGTTTTTGTCAATTAGTCCTTATTACCACAAGTTTCAATTTCTTTTTCTATAGATTCAATATCTGATAAGAGTTTTGCTCCTTTTTCTATGGCATGTCTGATCAAAATCTGCATCATTATTAAAGAGGCACCTTCTAGGTTCGCCTCCCATTCATTTAACAATTCCTCGCTAAGATCTTCAAACGTGGGGAAAATAAGGATACGTAGCCCTCTTGGCACTTTCTTATTATCTATATATTGTTGGAGGGTCACCCCATCCCACCATCTTGATAGTTCTTGTTTTTTTAAACGTTCCAATTTGACAAATAAAGCACGTGGTCCCAATGTGTTCTGTGTAGTGGGTCCTGTTTGTGGTAGGTTGGTATTTCTTCCAAATAAGTCCTGTGCCAACTCTTCTCTATTATCATCAAAACATGGCATTTTTAGGTCTGGATGATGTTGAGTGCTTGCTGACCCAGAAAGTACAATATTCCAACTGCAACAACGGCGGGCCCTTCTTGCCGCACCTCACACCAGTTCTTGTGATAAATGTGATAATTGTCGTGCAATCCACCCCATACGCCAGCCGCTGGATGGCGCTACTGTGCTCCAGATCAATACAACATAAACAAATGAAAATGGGGGTGCACGAATGAGATAGTCCAATGAGCCAAAATTTTAGAACTAAATGTCCTCTTTAATTTCAATTAAATTTCAGTAGATAAAAGGAATGGTCAGCCAACGCATTTCATTCCCTCAAGGGGAACTTCATCAGGGCTGTAACATGATAAAACAACATAGATATTACAAATAAATCATAAAGCACAGGACTAGCAACACGAACAAATGACCATATAATATGTAAATTATAAAGACAAAACAGATTTTTGACAACATTTAAAAGTGCCCATAAAATCACATACATAAACATCTAAAACATTTACATCACAATATATACATATATACAAACAAATGTTTGAGTAACGGCAGCTACATTTTTGAAAACTGTCCACCTGTTGGGTATTAATAAACACATGTTAAATAAACCACAACAGGTATTTTGAACATCCAAGCTTTTTCAATTTGGTATAAGGCGCCAGTGTTACCACACTATTATGCTTTTTTTATTTAACAAATTATCAAGATAATCAGAAAAACTATAGCAAGGCTTTTACAGAACAACTAAACTGCAATATAAAAAGTACTGTATCACACTGTGGATATTTGCGATGACACTTTTATTTTTTACTTATGTTTTTAAAGATTTTGATATCTTCAACAGTGTCAATAGGACTTCTAGCAGGATAGAGAAGTATTTCTCTCACTTAAGTTCTTACTGCTTTTGCCTTCATCTCCATCCATAGAAATAGGTCTGGCTTTGATATACAATTGGATTCAGATAGCATTTATGCATGCCTGTGTTAACACATTCAACCTAGACCTATTGACTTTAACAATACTTGTTTTGCTTGTGGTATATTGTGTGAAAGACTGAAGAATATGCTAGCTCCTCCAGTAATCCAGCATCACACCAGGGATACATTTCTCCTTTTACATATTCAAGTAAGATTGAAATGCTTTGCTCTGCAATTATAGGAAATTCCTAGCATACTTTTAATGTCTAGCTAAACTTTCATGCTGTGAATTTCTGACTTCCCATCCTAGTCTTTGGCACTGGAGTGGATATGAGCTCACATCCTACTTGACTGCCATGATGATTGAGTTATGTGTTGGTAACAGATTCATGAACTCAGGAGACACTCAAGTTAACAACCAAAATGGACGGTGACTATGAAAGACTTGGCCCTAAGTTAATTAGTCATGACTGTACCCCAAAGTACTTCACATGTAGGATAATGTATCTGTAAGTCTTAAATGTACAATAAGAGTTTATTACAAATTATATAGGAGTTTTTGAGATTACAAAAAATGAAAACCGCAGGACAGAGTATTGTTTGATTTCACGTAACTCCAAGGTAGATTGACAAAAACATGATATTGTAAAGTAGAAGCCATTTTCTCCTTTTTCATAGCGGAAATCAAAAGAGTTTGTAGAAGTTTCTGCTTTTTTTTTTTCTCCTGAAAAGCATATTCTTTTTTTATTTTACTATTCAGAGCTGAGGATATGTGTTTTATCCTGGGCGCTGGATAGTGGGCTTCTAGAACGTAAGAAAAAATGAAGCCAAACAGAAGACAAACCAAATTTATATTTTTAGTCACATTTGTCAATGCACTTCCCATGGCCAATGGTTCATGTCTGCAGGGTGATAAGATATGAAGAACGACGGTTTTTCATATGAATCTAGCTTCAATTACCATTTTTCTTCATTTGTTTTGTTTTAGGCAGAGTTTTGATGATCCCTCTTTTCCTTCAATATAAATAAATACACCAAATATAAATATTTAATAATCCAAAAATAAATAGCATTTTTAGAATGAGAATGAACAGTTAAATGGATGATACTGTGATATCTTGACATTCAGATTGTGTGACAGAAGTACCGCTTTTGTGTTATGATTGCAGTAACAGTACAATTGTGAGGTCAGGAATTAACCTGTTTTATTACCTGGACTGAATCTGGATATGTTTTAAGATGTATATGGACACACATTTCCACTGTTCAACAAGTTTCTTATAATAAAGAAAACAGTCCTTCCTACGCAGGTGGAGATCTACCATTCAATAAAGCGATCACTTAATCGTATATACTTCTAGAGTGTACGCTTTTCCCTGAGTCAACCGTTAAGTTCCAGGGCGGATGGAACCCTAGCTGTGCGCTTGTGCACCTGATAAGCTTCCTCTTTTCCTCCTCAGGGGGGTGGCACTCTGCACCGTCTGGCCTGGACGCATAAATTTGGGTGTAAGCAGCTCCTTGCGGAGCCCATCGGCTGCTGGCCTGCGCCTGGGCAGGGGTTCCACCTGTACTTCGCCTACGACAGTAACCTGCTGAGGTACCCGTCTGCCTCCGGCTGCAACACAGGGAGACGGTAGGATTTCAAGCTGGCCTTTGGCAATCGGCGAACATGAGAACATGAAGGCTCAGCTACCATTCTTCAAACCCAGGAGATTAAACTTGGGAGAGTGGTCTGGTAAATGAATATTTACAATTTAAGTCGCGCAATAATTACACCCCATGCTGTTCTTGAAGCGTAAAAGGCCATTTATTAGGGCAGGATGTCAACACAATACTTCAACCAAAACATAAACTTTAACTGTAAACAATCCCCACCCCAAACATTTCATTCTTCATCCATTCCGCTCACTTTTTCTGCACACTTCCCGTTCCCTTCTGTGACCTCTTCCGACTCTCCATTCACCTCCTTGCTTATCTTTCAATACCCACTCCTGTATCTTCCGCTAACGCAGTCTTGCATCCTGCCCCCCATCATTCACCTGTTTCTCCCCCCCCCCCCCCCCACAGGAGGGGTGGGTGCGCCCATCCGAGACTACCCACCCCTCCAAAATACTGCCAACTAAAGCCTACACAACCCGTCCTAAACTGGCACACTTATAAATAAACCATCCTTGCCCTCAAAACTTGTAGGGTGGGTGGGCGGTCCACAAATTCACTCCCTCCCCAGTGGTATCGGGCACAGGAAGAGGGCGATTCTCCTCCCCTCGCCCTTATAACCTGCCCCTAATCCCCACCACCTGACTCCAACGGCTGTGTCCTTCCGGCCTATCACTTGAATAACCCAGGGGAAGACTGGTCTGTGACCTTATATCCCCCGGGGGCCACATTCCCCGGACAAGCAAGAATGTGTTACGAGTGGCATTTACATACATACCTATTCAGATCACAGTCCACTAGGGAGCTGGTGAAGACCTGACCTATTTTCAGTCTCCCATCTCCACAGTATAAGCAGGTTATCTGTATGGGTGCCAAGCAGAATTGTTTTCCTGCAGAGTATCAGAAGAAGCTAGAAACTATAGAAACAAACAACTACGAGGAACCAATGCCAATAATGCAACAGATTTAAGCTGCGATGAAGAATGTACAGCAAACTATGAGTTCAAGGAATTCCTGAAATGTAGTGGTCTGGCTTTTGACTTTTGCTAAACAACCTCAGATCATCAAAGACCATCTTTTGAAAACAGCTGAGACTTGGATGTTCTGATTTGGTGGCATCCTAAGACCCTGGCCTGTAGCTAAAGTGCCGGGAAACCCTATGTGGGTAGCTGTGCGCTCTATAGGAATTCAGTAATATTTATTTAATGAATGTTGGGCTACACCTGCAGGCGAGACTAGGTTGTCTGGACAAGAACGAACAAAAATCATGGCCAGGCTTCCCTCCTCCCACTACTGGGCCTCCACAGGTCCTCATACTCCGCGGTACACAGAGGACCATGGTGGCGGTGGTTGGGTTGTTGTAGAAGGGATTCTGGCATCCAAACCAGAGTACGAGGACAACCTCCTTTATACCTTTATATCCAAAATGAAGTCTGGGGCTGTCAAGCTGCATCTGTCATTACGAGAGATGTTTCAGGCTATGGACTAAAAGTGTCTGACGAAGAGATTGTTTGGCGTAGGTCTGGGGCCTACTTCAAGAGTTCTTGGTTTACTTGACTTGTAGGCTGTGAACAATGCTTCCTTACGCTAGTTCATATGGCTGAGCTTGTACCAAACTTATCACGCGTCCTTAGGAATAAAAATGCTACTTTCCCTGTGGGAGCTCACAATAAAAAGTAGACTGTAAACATGACTAAATTCACATACTGAATAAAGATGCTCACAGGCACATTGGTAATGAGTAAAATGTGCATGAGGGGCAGGCCCAGGTCTGTGGCTGGGCAGAGCAGGGTGCATCCCTTATTCTCAAATGGGCAGACCAAGAGCATGCCTGTGCTCTCTCAGGGTGCCCTTCAAGGAAAACATGGGCCTAGTGTTGGATTATGCAGAGGAGGGCAGACTGTAGGCAGGTCACAGATATGCCATCTTCTTGCATTTTGTTCTCTCATACAACAAAGCGCATATGTTGGGAATGCATATTAAAGAACATCATTCCATAAGTGAGTAATCAAAGACAAGGTTCCACATAATAGCTGACATGAAACCATTCTAGTGTGGTTCTTTGAGAGAAATTCTCATTCAAATCGGAACAAGTTTTCATTGACACAAACACAAAATGTGCATAAACCGGAACCTGCTCAGCTTTGTGGATGAGTAAAATAAACAGTTTTGTTACAAATATGATAAATACCCTTAAACATAAAATCAACAATCCCTAGTATATTGAACCTATTCCCAGTCAAAGCTGATCTATCACACGTACTACCTTTAGTTCACATTAGACACACTGCCTTCATTTCGTTCAAAATTTTAAGATTAGGTTGAATTTGTGATTATTGAATCACAATCTTTCCTCATTTCAAACTTCATATCTTTTGTTTTCATCAACCTATAATTGATATCCATATTTTGTTATTTTAATACAGGTATGTTCTGCTTCAGACAACTTACATTCCGTATGCCACTGTAAGCCCTTCCCCCAACTTACCAGGGAGAAAACATTTTGTGTCTCTTTGGAAGGCATGCAGTTGCAGAATTAAATCATGGCACACTGTGTTGATCTGCTATAGTCCACCTTTTGCAAATACTGATCTTGTATAATGGAATTAAATGTCATATATTTTCTGCCCTCTATCCATGAAGTCCTCAAACATCCCTGTGCACTATGGATCTAACTTTGAAGACACAAATAGAAGCTGGCATGATCACTTTGATTATGCTGAGGACCATGTGGTCGCTTTTAAAGCCCTACAGTGTTCTCACAGTGGTCCATAATTTCACCACTTCTACTGCAGCTACCTCCAAAACAGCAACCAGAATAATCATCTATAGGTATCCCCAAATACAGATCCAAATTAACCACTGGCATTTGGTCAGGTAGCACCTGGGGTAAAACCAAACTTGGCGCCTCTCCCACTCATCCTCTTGATAAAATATGTATTCCAGCTCTGATCAATACTTCTGCATGCAGCTTCTACTACCTCTAGAGCTTGCACATTCTAAAGGCCAGCCCTGGTTCATCTTATGCTGGAATTGACATAGTAGGGTACTTGGCTACGTTGCCCAATATGATATCATCCAACATTTTTGCATCTAAGCCTCAAACTAACCTGTGCTTTATTCTAGGCAAACATATGCTTGGACAGCAGCGCCCCCTTTTTAGTGCCAATTCGAAATAATACCAGGGGAAAATCAAATTTTCCACACACACTGAGATCACCACTGTGCAAGGACACCTGCTAATTCCAGCTGCTGTAAAAAATAAAAAAAAACTTCCCACATAGATGCAAGGATAAACATGAATATGAGGAAATACTATCTTGGTGTGTAACAAGCCAAGAAAAATATCAAGGCACATCAGAATCTCCAAATGAATGCAAGCCCTGTCAGATATAACTGAGCTCTGTATTACCTCCTTTTTCAATTCCTTATTACAGTCATTACAACTTAAGGAGCTTGTCTACTCCTACTGAATGTTCTTTAGCCCAATTGTATATTTTAAGGCAGACACCCCTCCCCATAAGAGGTGCACTCACTTTTTAAACGTCATGTTTTGTTTTGTCTGTCTCCGACAGACTCGTGTACAGGAAACTGCAGGACAAGATTTCACAGATTATATTTTTTTATTCTCTCTGTGAGGCTTCGAGATGGTGAAGAAAGACTGCCCCTGTTCTTATGCAATTGTCAGTGGAGCTGGACAAAGTATGGAAGATGCGTGGAGGAGTATGTGGGTAGGCAAAGACCACCAGCAAGGATGCAGACACTGCGGCAACCAATACACGTTCTTCAAACCAAAATGAGCAGTGTGCCTAGCTAGAAAGGGACAGTGAAGCAACTCCTCAGGTGGTAGGTCCTTTCCAATACGTTTTGGATACCTCTAAAATCTTTGGGTATTGAACAGTGCCAAACACAGATACAGTCTAGGCCTTAGCTCAAGTACTTTATAACAGATGTTCATCTCCTTATGTTTGCTTTGTTCATCCTTACTCCTATTTCATGGAACAAAACGAAGCAATGACTCTGTGGGAAGTATTGGTGTAGGTAGCAAAGAAAGGACAAAGACAAGGGATTTATGTAATCCTGTTCCAAGCAGAAAAAGCTTCTGGTGTTTTCAACCCTGTCTTGTATTTAAATTTGGTAAACAACTGAGATGCCTCAATCAATTTTAAAATTGACTGCCCACAGAAGATAATTTAATTGGTATGAAAGGGAAAGTTCATAGTGAAGCTAGACCTCCAGCACACTTATCTTTTGCCTATTTACCTCTAACCTTGGGTTTTTGAGTAGTGTGCTAATCGGCGCCAATTGCTTCAACACCTTCTTCAGGGGAATTTAGGAGGGCTGGGCATATGTAAGGACGTGGAGGCTGGGGGGTTTCTGAATTTTGAGGTTTTATTGATTTCACAGAATTTAGGCTAGTAAGTGTCTGTGGGCTTCAGTGAGGTACTTGTGTTGACAGTCTTTTCTTTCTTCACACTATAACTGATGTTGGGCTCCCTTTTCTTCCCTCTAGGTGTCCCCCCCCAAAAGGATGGTGCTGCCAGGAACCTTCGAAAAGAAAGAGCGATAAGTATGAGGTTCATAGGATTTTCCCAGGGCAAGGAAGTTAAAGATTCAGAGCCATGCTAGTTTCTGAAGGACTGGAATGCAAGGGCAAGCAAATTACTGCAAGTTTTGGGAGACATAGCAGCTACTGTATTCTTTGTTCCTGAGCAGAGTGTCCTCTAGGGATTGTGGCTTGCCTACTTTTTAGTCTTTTGAAATTGTTATTTATGGAACTGGAGATGCTATTTCGTGCAGCTCAGGAGGTGTGCCACAAATTAAACTGGTGGCTCAACCCCTCACATCTGGGGACAGGGGCTCCTTTGAAATTGGTTCAGCCAAGAATCTTCACAACGGATGCAAGTGGCTATAGATGAGGGCCACCATGGGCTCGGAGGAGATTCAGGGCAGAGGGTCTCCTCATGCGATTAATCAATCCTCCAATTGAAAAGATATTGAAGTAGTCAGACAAGCTGTACTGAGATTCTCATCCAACATCCAATGGCTTCTAGTAGTTATCAGAAAAGACAATTCAACCACACATTTTTTGCCTGAGCTAATTTTCTACTGGGAACAGGAACAATGAATCCCCTTTCAGTAGTTTATATCAAGGGAAAGAAAATATGGCAGCAGACAAAATAAACAGGACATTTCTCTTCTCTCAGGATCTCTGGCTAAATTCTTTTTGGTTCAGGAAAATTTGCCGGAAATGTGGTCTTCCAAGGCTAGAACTTTTTGCACAAAGAGAACTTTGTTTCAGATGTTTGTCTTTGGGCACAGTGAGATGGGGGCTTGGTCGATAGATATGATGTTTTGCCATTGACCTTGTGCTCGCCTCTCTGTGCTTCTCCTCCTTTTGCACTAATTCTGAGAGTCCTAATGAAGATCAGCTGGGAGAGGGCTCCAAGGATTATGAAAGTTTCCCTTTGGCTTCACTTTTCTTGGTTTCCTCTCCTTCATCAGATGGGGAGGGATGAGGAATGTGTCCTTACAGCTTTGCCTTTACCTCGTCTAAATATTAAAATGAGTCCGGCAGCCTTGAGCAAAATGTGATTAATGGTATGGAAGTTGAGTGGATAGGTCTTCAGAGCAAGAGTCTTTTTAGAAGTCTAGCTATAACTGTCCAGGTTTCTACAAGGGGTCCTACTCTTCTTTCTTATACCACACAGTGTAAGTCCTTTAGAAAGTGGTGCTCTTTCAAAGGTTTAGAACCTATTTCATATGAAGAAATCCAAGGTTCCCTCTTTTTTTGCAGGGGCGTTTTGTTTAAGGTTAAGTCTCTACCTCTTTAAGGAGTCAGTGTGCTGCAATTAAAGCATTTAGACAACTTTGGGGTCGGGTTGTTTCCCAAGAAACCTTTGTTTTTAGGATGCTGTAGGGTTTCACTTTCCCTAGGCCCTCAGTAAAAGAACTGGTTCCACATTGAGATCAGTTGTTAGTTTTGGAGGCATTGCAAAACATTTTTTTCAAGCCTCTGGAATTGATTTCGTTACAGTGGAAAGGTGTCTTTTTTGCAGGCTGCCTCTTCAGCAAGAAGAGTGTGAGAGCCAGAGTCTCTTTCCTGTACACCTCCTCATTTGTGAATGTTTCTAGATAAACCTATCCTCAGAACAGGACTTCCCTTGAGGCCAAAAGTGCTAGCTTCTTTTCATGAAGAACAAGAGGTGATTTTGTGACAGTTGGTTTCTAATTGTTCTTCATCAGATCAGCAGTGTAGATGTTAGGAGAGCAGTTCTAGTATATGTTGGACAATTTTCTTTTTTTCTGGAAGGTAGATTTGGTGTTTGTGAATTTCAGCTATTTTTGAAATGGTTTTTAAGCCATCTGTTAAACCTTTAAGCAACTGTGTGAGATGTACTATTTCTTTGGTATACAAAGAAAAGGGGGTTCCTTGTTTGGGAGAATACAAATGAGCTCAACACGGGGTGGTGGAGGTAACTCAGGACCCTGCAGCCTCTGTGGTGCAGGGAGTCCCTCAACCCTTCAGGGACTCCTCATACAACCCAATGTCAATGAACATCTGTGAGATATGGTAGACTTGGAAGCCCCTCTTCACATTCTCCAGGGAGTATCCATTATTTTCAGTTATGCCACTGGTTCAACCCATGTCAACCTGATGGGAAGAGTTTCAAGGAGCATTTATCTTGGAGATTTGCAAGGCATCCACTTACACAAAACCCTCAACGTTTGTTAAGCATTATTGACTCTCCTGTGATTTGGTGATATGAACACTTAAATAAATTTCATGGATTACAGTGATTATCTGTTTTTCTGTTATTCTTATATGGCGAAATGGGTTGTAATTTAGCCAGGATTACGCTTTTGAGCTTGATGCACCTCATGTTGTAATGACTGTAACAAGAAAGTAAATAAATAAGTTCATGTTTAATTACTTACAGGTAACCTAATTACTTTGTTCTTCCTTTTTAGTCATTGATTCACACCAACTCTTTTGGTTGAGAGGTGTGGTGGTCAGACCTGTGTGTTTTTTAAGCTTGGTATGTTCATGATGTTTCAAAGGCTGGTCTGTTTCATATAGGAAGATGGTATGTGCCTTCTTCTTTTAAATAGAAAGGGGTCTGTAAGAAATTGGGTTGTTGGTTGACTGGGGCATTAGCCTTGGTCAGGCAGCAACCACAGTCTTTGTCAGGGTGAGGAACAAGCCAATCCTAAATAAACCTGCACTCAACCCTCTGGTAGTTTAGCACAGAACAGTCAGGCCAACTTAGAGGCAATGTGGAAAGTATTCTCTTTCCCAACCAATCCATAATACAATGAAAGAAGAATGAATATTCAACTTTATTTGCTACGGTTCCAAAGACCAGTTTCTCATAAGCTTTAAGGCTGAAGTGCCTTGGAACTCGCTGGGTGTTTTAAAAGAACCCTCACACACCAACTAAGTTGGTGACATGCTTCATCATTGGGTAACCACCCTTGTCGCCGAATGCTTCCAGGTGTGCTCTGACACCTGATTACAGCGGGCTGGGTTTTTTGTGATCTGTGCATGTGCTGATGAAGAGTGGTGTTAAAATTGGCTAAGATTCTCCTACCACCGATCATGAATTTTTTAATAGTGGAGGTCTGAGTCGGTGTTAAAAGAAATGATGGATAATCGTGGGATATTAGTTGATCCCACTTATCCTTAGTATGGTTAACATATTTCCGCCATCTGTTTTCATGTCTCTACGTGTCAGCGTGG
Source organism: Triturus cristatus (assembly GCF_964204655.1). NCBI lineage: Eukaryota > Metazoa > Chordata > Amphibia > Caudata > Salamandridae > Triturus > Triturus cristatus. Next base: position 655,132,847 of record NC_140587.1, on the reverse strand, counting down.
CTTTCATCAGGACTAAAATCAAAATGCGCGTGTAGATTTGTGGTACTTACAAACCTGAGTAATTGTGGAGATAATAACCTCTTGCGATCTATCCTGTAAGAATAGAGGTATGAGAAAGCAACATTACTGTCATGTAGGTAGTTCTATTGTATGGCCAGGTTTATCTATCCCCGGCTCCCCTTCATATTTAAAGTATCATAACAATTCTAAGATGACGATGTGCACTTGCAATAGAACATATGAATATTCTGGACAAGCAGAACATTACAAAGACATACAGTTTTGTCATTCCGTTTGTAGACATCATAATATAACTCTTCAACTGCCATTTTATTGTGTGTATGGCAGAGTCCTAAAATAACAGTTGGGTGTATTATGTACCTCTGCACACTTTGAAGCCTTAATTCATATTTTTGACATGCAGGCCTTTTTCCTATTCACAAATCAGGCTACAGCACTTTTCACAAGTGCAGGCATGTACGTCAGAATGATCGCATGGTAGTGCAAAAATCTGCTTCATCTTAAGATAAAAGTAGAGACTTAATCTTAGTTTAGTAGTTTTTTCACATCTGGTTCTCTATGGCGGTGCAGGCATTTTTTAGTATTCAAAATTTAGCAAACAGCGCATTTCACCGGCACCTGAGTGTGTCAAAACATTTGCATGCAGTAAAAGGTCAAATTCGTATAAAAATGAATATAGAAGTAGAGACTAACTCTTAGTTTAGTAGTTTTTGCTATATGGGATGCTCTCAGGGTGTGGACCCTGTTGTCACATGCTGTAATTATGAGATAATGGATATTAGTTGTTAAGTTCAAGGGTACTATTATTAATCCTCATTTCAGTACCTCAAGTCAGGCTCCCCCCCCCCCATTGTTAAAGTTCCCACTTACTTCCTCAAGGTGTCTCACCCTCCGTTGTACCTGCACGACCTTGTGAGTACCGCATCTTATGGGTGCTTCGGGTTTTCACCTTAAGTACTGGATTTTCAAATTTCCTCCCTCATAAGTAGGCTATCGTGGATGGTGTTCATTGGATAATGGTAGCTTCCCCTGCTATTTTGGGATCTGCGCCGATTGGTACTCGGCTGCATCCTGAAACGGGTGGGGATTGACCCCAAACTTCTCTGGTTCATGGTGCGTGTGTACCAACGGCTAGCGTCGTTCGAAGGTTAACCTCGTTATTAAATCAATATGTCCTGTGTAGGTACTCTGCTGATGTTTACATTCTTGGTAGTTATGGAAACCAGGACGATGCCCCCCTCTCTGACTCTTCGATATTTCAGGGATCCAAACAGGTGGTGTGTGGACCATTCTCTCGTCCCTCAATTGATTTGAATGCATATCTAATTTGTATTTGTCAAACTGTTATACCCTGAATGCATAAACCGCAATCAATATGTTTTTGTACACATTAGTGTGTTACTTGGTGCTCATAATTCGCTACCTCCTCTATATCTGCGTGGGCACATATGGCTTGAGCAATCCTCTAGTGCCTCAATTGAATTGAATATATATCTAATTTGTCCTTGTCATACTGAGAATGCATCACCAGCAATCCATATGTCATTGTTCACGTTATTGTCACTTATTATACTTCTTTTTGTGCATCCTGGTGTTCATAGTTGGTTATCTCCTCTCTATATACTTCTGAGCGCCCCATGCGTAACTTATAGTGTACCCTTTCTGCTCTTTTTCAATTTGCTCCTCTGCTGGTATTTTTTTGCAGAGGGAGTTTGTATATTTCCTTGATTAATATGGAAGCTGTTTGGTAGAGATCCCTTAAAAATGAGAGTCCAACTCTTCTCCTATTTGGCAGAGTGTAAACTCTCATCAGATTTTTTAGAATAGTATGTCATCTTAATTCCTGTGAGGTTTACAGAATTGTGTTCCAAGGAACATTTGTCTTTCAATCCTGTTTTTTGAACTGAAACCCGCTAGATCCAATGTTGCTCCTTCTCAAACAGATGTTTTTCCATGTTTTCCATGGGGCTCTCTAATAACTCAATTATTACCCAGATCATGTCATTTGATTTGTGTGTCCTATGGTTAGAAAATGATCTGTCAGTTTGGTTGTATTTCTTCTGGATCTTATTTTGCTCTAGTGTTCACTGATTCGGGTTTTTATATTCCTTGTCATGCCCACGTATTGTAAACCACAGGTACATATGATCAAATAGACAACATTCATTGAGTTACAGTCGGTGTGTTTGCATAAAGTCAACGTTTTTCCTTGTTCCAGTTCAAGGGTCTTTGTTCTTTTTAGGTGGCAAACACTGCAGTTGCCGCAGGTGTAATAGCCTGTAAATTCGGGTAGTCCCAACAGATTCCGTGCAGTAGTTCTTACATCATTGGTTGTTGCACAAGGTCTGGTTCTTACTAGGCTATCCTTTAAGCTCACAGCTTTTTTGAATGAAAAAAAAGGTTTTTCCCACTTTAGGATGCCGGAATATATGATATGCCAATGTTTGTTGATTTTCTTTACTTCATTGGAGATGGCGTTGTCTGTTGCAACACATGTCAGGGGAATGGTGTTGTCATTTTCTGACTACTGGATCCAGAAGTCCTTCTCTGATTTGGTTGCTTGCTCGTTTAATGGTTTTTTAAAATGCTATTTTCAGGGTAACTGTGGTCTATCAATTTCCCTTTTGCTTGTGCAATGAAATTTGATTTTCTTTGAGCAACTCCTTATTTGCCGAAGAAATTGGCCATTTGGTAGGTTTTCACGGAGGGCCCTTGCGTGAAAGATGTCAAATTTTAACTTGTTTGCCTGTTTTTGTTGGGTTTTTGATCCCAGGTCCTCATTCTGTGCATATATTGTGACATCCAGAAAAGTGATGGCTTCTTTGCTAAATATGTGTCTGTGAACTTGACGTTGGGGTCACATCCGTTGATCCATGTTATGAACTGGTTCATGGATGTATTGTTGCCTTTCCATACCACTAGAATGTCTATATAGCGTTTCCAGAGTTGTATATTTTTTCTATAGATGTTTTCATTATGTAGGACATATTTGGTCTCAAAGCCAAACACGTATAGTCCCACCAAACTTGGGGCAAATGTACTGCCCATCGATATTCCGAAGGTAGATTTTGTCTTCAAATTCAAAAATGTTTTCTTTCAGGGCAACGCGGGCACATTCTGTGATCAAGTGTGTTGGTGCCATTAAATTCCATTCTCCATGACCCAGTGTTTCTTTTATTACTTCCAGTGTAGCGTCATGAGGAAGACTGGTGTAAAGACTTTCGACATCCAGTGACAGCAGGATGTTGTTTTTTGGGTCAAATACCATGTCCTGTAGTAGACAGAGAAGATCCTTTGTGTCCTTCCGGTAGGTTGAGATTTATTGTACTCTGGATTTTAAGTAGAAGTCACAGAACCGTGGATAGAGGTACTCAGAGGGATCGTGTCCCGGGAACAATGGGTTGACGCGGGGGAGGATTTCGGTTTTTGTTAATTTTGGTAAAGTATAGACGTGTGGAATTTTTGAGTTACGGGTGATAATAAATTATGCTTCCTTTTTAGAAATCCAATTCCTCTCTTCCACCATTTCAACTAGATGCTTGATTTCCATTTTTAATCTTTTAGTGAGATTCTCTTGTCGGACTTTGTAGTTTTATTTGTCCGTTAGGAGGCATAGACATTCCAGTTAATTGTCCTCTTGGTGTTGCAGGACTATTCCTCCTCTTTTGTCCGCTGGTTTAATAATCGTTTGTGTTTGTAATTTTAGCTCTTTTAGGGCTGCTGATTCCAATCTTATCATCTTGCAGTGAGTTGTTTTTTTTCCCTTCTTTAGTGTATCAATATTATTACATCCTGCTTGCTCAAAGATGATTATTACTGCAGGGATCGCAGTTGTTGGAGGGCAGAATGTCAATTTTGTTTTCAGGCCAGTGTAGCCTTTTAGATAAGTGTTGTCTGCAGAATTTTTTTTTTTTCAAAAAAAGCTTTCATATTTCTGAAAAACTTAACCAATTGCAGTGGAGGCGGAATTTGTCCTGATGGGCTGTGGGTACAAAGACTAGTCCTTTGTTTAGTAATTTTTTCTGTGCGTCTGTCAGTGCCCATTTTGAAAGGTTGGTTATTATGTTGCACCTCTGCTCATCCCTAGCTGGTTGTCTTTTAACATGCTCCGGGTGTTCACTCTTTTGTGGGTCTTCCCAGTGCCATTCTCCTGAGGTGTATGGCAACATGATCTCCAATGAAATAAAGAAAATCATGAACAAACACTGGCATATCCTACATTCTGGCAACCTGGAGTGGGGAAAAAACACTTTTCATTCAAACAAACTGTGAGCTTAAAGGATAGCCTAGTAAGAACCAGATGCATACAACTACCAATGATGTAATAACTACTGTACGGAATCTGTGGGGACTACCCGAAGTTACAGGTCATTATGCCTGTGGCAACTATAGTGTTTCCCACCTAACAAGAACAGTAAATACCTTGGAACTGGAACCAGGACAAACTTGGACTTTATGCAAACAAACCAACTGTAACTCAATGAATGTTGTCTATCTGATCAGATGTACCTGCGTCTTAAAATACGTGGGCATGACCACGAGGAAAATAAAATCCCGGATCAGTGAATAGCAACATAAGCTGCAGAAGAAATACAACCAAACTGACAGATCATTTTCAAACCAAAGGAAGCACAAATCAAATCAATGTGAATAACCAGGATGCCCCTGCGAATACGTAAGATTCCTAGGGCAGGGCAATAATACAATTGAGAATAAATCCCTGGGCAATCGAAGGTCAAAAACAATCAACGACCCATATCAAAGGAGAACATGATATAAGAAACTCAGTGTAAACTGTAAATAGTCTTATAAAAATTCATCTCTTTAATGTAATTTGATTAAAAACTTTTCTAAACATGTATCAACCAGACAATTGAATTGGGACATATTGAACACGATATATAGAAAGACAACACTCAATAAAATACAATGTAACACAGTACCTTAACATGGATGACGGACAACAATGAATTAAAAATTAATACAGTGCTCAGTACAACATGAACAAAAACATAGTAAAGAGACAGTGGCTGTGCGATGGACCTTCTACGCATGTTTTGGCGCACACTGCGCCTTCATCAGGAACGCAACAAGATTTCCTACAAAGAAATAAAACCAAATAAAAAATACAAAATACACTGAGTTTCAAGGTAAACAGAATTCAAAGATCAACTACATACCTTCACGTTCCCTTCAACTAAAAACAACACATATTTATTGGTTACTTCATGAATTATAGACCTGAATGGAAGTAGAATTAGAAGAAAATATAGAACTCACCCCATCACCATAAGGTCAAAAGCTATGAAGAGGAGAGAGATTGTGAGATCGATTAAGTTTCACGTGAATGAAAAAATTGATATAAATAGTCTAGTGAACCAAGAAATAGGGTACATGCAAAAAGGGTTTTATGATATCCTTCATCTGCAGATAGATGACTGTGAGAATATTAGGAGTATGATTACTTGGTCTTAGTCAAATGATAGGAAGCGTGGACAAAACAGTCACAAAAGACTACTGGGTAACACAAAGGATATGTCCAGGTCTACAAATGAAACACGTAATGATTGTTAAAGATAAAGGATACTATGGAAATGGTAACTTATCATAACAGATTACTAAGAGTAATAGTTACCCTATGTAGGGAATGCTGATGTGTATGCATTAAAAAATAATCCTATCAAAATCCGATAGTGATGTGCAATGAACACAAACCTAAACAAATAAAAAAGGGCAAATCAAAACGTGAGCGTCAAGGCATGAAGCTTATACATGCATACTATAGAAACAGGGTACCATAATACATAGTAGCAGATATGCCAAGAGAAATGGTAATTACCTAAAATGCGAAGTAATGGTATGTGTCCCTCAATTAGAATTTTATCATATTTTATTTGTTTTCACAGAAATTACACAGCTCTAGAAAAAACAATTAAAGGAACAATCAAGAAGTGGTGATGAAGATACAACACCTAAGACATACACGTGTATCTATGTGTGGTTTGGAATGAGTAGATACCTGTGTAAATCGGGAGTACTTATCAGGTTCTGATAGTTCCTGATAGTCCAAAAAGATGATTTCCATAAATAGTATTCAACGTTAGCGTAACGGATTGTAGTGGGCATCTCAATACAGCGATGCCCTAAAGCTGAAAACATAATGGAAAGAAGGTATAAAATACTCCTCTCTGGCTACCTCATGGTCAGCAAAGCTGTTGTGGGCATTGCTTCATCATAGCAAAATCACACCTGCTTCATAACGGTTGCTCGGAATACGTTTTAGCCGCACTCGAGCACTGGGGGACTGTGTAACCGAGGCGGCAGATTACCTAGGTTTAAAACGGCAGGCCGCTTCACATGATGGGGTCACCTTACCTCGTTGATAATAAAGCTAAAAAAAAAGACTAATGTGTAACATGCGAGCTAAATGACAAGAACAATCTTTTGAATATGAATTTAAACGCACAAAAAAAATTTGTAAATCAAATAAAATCAAAATAATAATGAAGGCATACAGGTACAGACTTACTTCGGTTAACTGACCCATACAGATCGAATCAGATAGATCATTCAGTTTTCAAATTGAACAAGAATGATTCCTATAAGTCAAGTAGAAGATTAACTGTACCCGTTAAAGTACATTAAATGGGCTAAAGATAAATTGCAACAATAAAGGATATTGTCATACAGAGAAAACCTGTCGAGAAAAATAGAAACAAAAGAGCATATGATAACCTTATACCAACTCAAAATGCAGAATCCGAGTAAGGGGTATAAAAAATGCAAAAAATGACTGAACCAAATAGTTATTAAATTGTATGGCATTTTCCCACTGTAGTTCGTTGTTGAGACCATGCTTATATGTATTTAAAGTGAAAATCCAAAACAATTCTATTTTTTGCGGATTTCATTACTTCTATTGGCATCTGTATTCTCTCTTTTTTCCAAGATCAGACACTTAATGTCTTCCACGGTGAGGCCAAAGTCTAGGTAATGTTTAACTAGAGGAGCAGTGAGTTTTGAAGTTCGAATGGCTGAACAATGTTCCCTGAGACGCGTGGTAACTGCACGAGACGTCTCTCCAACATAACCCAAATTGCAAGGACATATGATGAAGTAGATAACATTTTTTGTTTTGCTGTTCCACAGTTTTTTGGCACGTATGGTGTATCCATTATGGATAAAAGTTTCACCTTCATCACTGAGTCGCATAATTTACACTTAAAACATTTAAAGGTTCCTCTTACTGGTGTTGTGCCATCAAGGGATTTCTGAATGAAAGGGGATCCTGTGATGAATCGCAAATGCACAATGATATCTTTAATGTTCCTATTGCGACTGTGGGCAAACAGTGGCTTTGGCAATTTTAGTTGTTGGTCGGGGTCACTATTTAGTATGTGCCAGTTTGAATTCAATATTTGTTTAATCTTTTCATTCATCTTTGAGTACTTTGTAACACACACAAGTTGTGTGGACGCTTATTGGATTTCAGTAGATAATCTCTGTCATGAAACCTGGTCCGTTTAAAGGATTCTCTGATTAATCGATGAGGGTATCCTCTGGCTATGAATTTCACGTTCATAGCTGTAGCTTGTACATCAAAGTCAGCATGGCCGGACTGGCAACTAAAAGCAGCCCTGGCAAATGTTGCTAGACCAGCCCCCGTCCGGCGCGTAGCGAGTGAGCCCACCCGACTGCATAGCGAGCGAGTGCAGCGAGCGTGCCCGACCACTACTAAGGTTTGGGGGGGTTCTCCCCCATGAACATTATGGAAAACAGACCAAAATGGTGAATTTTACAGCACATTTTTCATTACATATTCAATTGTATCAACTTTCAAAGCACAGTAAATAGTTGATGATGACCTTAAAGAGCACCAGGTTACCCACCCAGTCATATGTACCCATAGACATTCTTTCAGAGAGCCCCAAAAATAGGCACAAGTAGTGAATCAGAGATAACAAAGTAAAAGTGAGACCAGCCCCTACATGGTGTGTAGCGAGCAAGCGCAGTGAGCAACCACTAATAGGGGGAGTTTGGGGGGTTGAACTTGTCCACCCCAAGAAAATTTGGGAGACAAAGGCCAAAACAAAGCATTTTTCAACACATTTTCATTACATATTAGATTGTATTATCTTTTAAAGCATAGTAAGTGATTACCTTATGGAGAACGAGGATACCCAGTCATATATCACACAGATTTCTACAGAGAACACTTAAAAATGAAATGTCGAGCACGAAACATGAATTTAAATATAACCAATTTATTCTTCATATAAAATAGCATAAAGACATTTAAAAACGCACGTAACTTCAAACAATTGGGCAAAGGTTCAGAGTAAAAAGTGTACAAAAGTGTACAAGACAATGTGAAAATATTAAACGATTTTCATATCCTGAGTTTTGTAAACAGTGCTAAAATGAAGCATCTTATGTAAAGTGCAACAGTGCACAACATTATAATTGAGGGTATTTTGAAACAGTTAACATGACCTGCCTGTATTAGCAAATCCTTAATATGAAATACTGTAAACATAATAACGTACTTCTTCTCAAACAAGTGTTCTATTTAATTACCCTTTGCATTCATTTGGGTCAAGAGGGTGTTTCACAAATGAGATGTGGGAGCAAGTCCCCAAGCAATCACCCATGGGTTTTAATGTAAAGCCCTACCACCTAAAAAAGGTAGACCTAGATTTAAGACAAAAGCTGACGCCTTCTTGAGGTTTTCCAAGAATGCATGTATGCTCTACAGTACAGCATAAATACAGTACAGTACAGTTTAAAGTTTTCCTAAGCATAGGATTTTGTAGTGGATGTATATTACTTGTTGTTTCAGTGCAAAACCTATGCTAGACTTAATGATCACAGCCTTTCACTACGGTACAAAGGTGTGTGTGTGTGTGTGGGGGGGTACAAAGCGGTCTCAAAGAGAGCCAACACAAGTAAGTCAATTCTGGTTATTGCACTGCTTGATATTTATAAATGACCCTCAAAATGTTGAGGGTACCGTGCAAAAGTCAAATGCTTTTCATGTCCAGAGTGTAACCGTCAAAGAAAATATTTTTTTTGAAGTGCTCAGCTTAGAAATGTGGTAACTTGAGCTCACATTTTAAAGTGTTCACATCCCTTGCATCAATTTGCTTTTGGAGGCAAAAAAATCAATGATTTTCTAATTGCTTATTCGCATTAAAGCATCTTTTTCTATAGGCATAAAGTCTTCCAAATGTGACTGAGAAAGAGAATTATGCAGCCTATTCAAGATGTACTTGAGCTTAGAAAAAGATCTTTCACAAGCCACCTGTGAGGAGGAAAGAGTCAATGCCAACTTGTAGGCATTAAAGAGAGAAGAGTAGGCTTTACTGTACAGGTTATAACGCAATAATAAACTATAGCAGCAAGCAATACAGTCCTTGCAAGTCTTACACTTATACTTTTTTTGCCCAACATTAGCGAACTGTACTATCTCATCCTCAAAGTTGAGATAATGAGTGTCTAAGCTCATCTTTAACTTCTTGGATGATACTGTACTCTTCCTCAACACTGAGTTTTAGTCTGCTCCACTTAGATGCAAAATCAAGCAACTCATGCTACAGTTTTTCAACAGATGCTTCTGGATCAAATCTAGTTAACAAGCCACGTAGTCGTTGAAGAGCATGTTGAGGAAAGTTCTGGACAATGTCTCTAAAGTTTCTGGGGTCCAGGCATGCCAAATCTGCAAACAACTGGCCATGAGTTGTGAATCGACTTTGCGGGCTGGTAACTACTTTGTCCATTGCAGCATTATAAACGTATATCCTGTATTTATCAGTAGCTGACCTGATGGGTTCATCAGTCGCAGTTTTGTCGGGCATCATCTTCTTCCTGCGTACTCGAACCTCTGGGAAGTCAACTTGAATCAAAATTTCGCTATCACACTGAACCAATTTTTCTTTTGCCCAATTGATGAATGTATTTGTATCATCTATTATGCTGCTGAAATCCCGACCCTGTTGCTGTAGGCAGTCAATGGTTTAAGTCACTATTCGATATGCCTGCAGTACGTCAAGACCTTGTGTTTGAAAGTACAGAGATAAAGGAGTGGTATTTTGAAAAATAAACTGATACATCTGTGCAGTCAAAATGGTGTCAAATGTAACTAGTGACTTTAGAAATTAAATTACTTTTTATCTGATCTCATCATTGAAGTTATCTGATGTGGATATCTCTTCCATAGTTTGAAGAACCTCAATGTACACAGATTTGCTTGGGTCATTGTACAGACCAAAGATTTTTTTGAGTGCTACATCTTTGGCCCACCATCTTGTTTCTCCAGTTATAGAGATGGACCGAAACCTTGCTTCAATACTTTTGTCTTGTCACACGTTCAGTCGAAGGTATGAATCTCTGAGAAATACAGCACAAGAATTTAACCGCCCACATAGTGATACTGCAGATAGAGGTTTTAGTGACATCAGTTATAACCAGGTTAAGTACATGTGCGTAGCACAACACATGAATCTGATCAGGTGCTTTTTTACTCAGCCATGCTGTGAACCCATTATACTGTCCTTGCATATAGGAGGCTCCATCTGTTGAGTTACCAACACAATTTGCAACGCTAATGTACATGGATTCAAGTGCAGTGCAAACTAGCTCACACAATGCCTTTCCAGTTGTCATTGTGCAATTAACAGACACAAGCCGTTCGTGGACAACATCGGTCACCTATCTGACTATAATAGAGCACTGGTCTACAACATTTATGTCCTGTGTTGTATCCAGCTGTATTGAGAACATTTCGGCATCCCTGATTTCTTCAGCAATACCCTCTTTTATTTATGAGGAAATAATATCTATGAGAGAGTTTACAGTTTTTGAAATCGGGGTAGCCAAATTGCCACGCCCTTTACCACTCTTTGCAACCTCACAATGTGTTTTTTACTCTTTTTAATGACATCCTCAAGATGGCTTTTCAATAATGGATCAAATTTTTTAAGATACTGAAGAAGTTCCAAAAAATGTCCATGATCCAATGTTTCATCTTCTAAGGTGTAGCTATCTTCTGTAGTTGTTAGATAGCTCAGGCCTCTTTTGCTAATCAGTTTTATTGTTTCCACTACTCTTTCTAAAATGGTACGTTTTCACTTGCCTTCCTCTTGTTTTGCAGTTGTGTGCTTTTTAAAAAAGATGGCTACATATATCTCTTTCTTTATCGCATCATGAAGGATTCCGAAGTACTGTGATGAAGGATGCTGTCTTCGTGCTCCTCGATTCTCTGATACATATGCCTTTCATCAGAACAGCCATCAATGAAAGCACTTCTATCTGTCGGTTTGCTAAAAGCTAGACATACCACACACCAACAGCTTTCGGCTTTGTGTGAATAAGTCAACCACTGCCTTGGTTTCCCATTTTTTTGCCGATATAATCTTTTAGCATTCCAACGTAGACCATCAGGTTGACATGGATGAAACTTAAAAAAGGCATTCAAATTTTCAGATGTTGGTCTCAAAAACCATTGATCCTCCGCTGGATCAATCAGTCACATCAGCATATGCTGATTTCTCAACTATGGGGTCTTCTTGACACTTCTCTTTTGGAATCCTCCCCACTTTCTATTTCAATGTCACCTTCTAAACACTTGGGAGCTGCCTCCCTTACTATGGAATCACTACTCATTTCAATCCTTTGGCCTTCAGCAGTTTGTTCAGCAGCTTCACTTCTGAAGCTGGTAGACGTGATGTCACCTTCTAAAGAAATCACATCTTTTTTGGGAGTAAAAATATCAGTCACTTTTTTGTAGTGGCTTGCTTCTTTCTCTTGCATTTTTTTCTTCTTTTCACGTTCTTTCTCAGCTCCTCCTTTTTTGTGCACTTTCCTCTTTCCAAAAGCTGCATGAGTTAAAGTCACATCAGCACATGCTGATTTCTCAACTACAGGGTCCTCCTGACACATCTCTTCAGAATCTACATTGCTTTCTAATTCAAAGTAATCTTCTATATGCTTGAAAGCGGGCTGAGTTACAGTGCCTTCACTGCTTATTTCAGTTATTTGGCCTTCGGCAGTTTGTTCAGCACCTTCAGTATTGAGGCTGTTGGACGTGCTGCTGCCTTCGAAAGAAATAATCTTTTTTGGGAGTAAAAATATCAGTCACTTTTTTGTAGTGGCTTGCTTCTTTCTCTTAAATTTTTTTCTTCTTTTCACGTTCATTCTCAGTTCCTCTTTTCTTGTGCACTTTCCTCTTGCACAGTTTAATTTCCTAAACAGGGAATCCCACAGATTCAGGTAGCTATAATGTGGTAAAGATAGAATCACCTATTCTCTTGCAGACACATGTTATGAATTTCAAACATGTAAATAATTCCAGCTCAAGAATTCTCAATAATTGGCTCCTTTTCAGTCATGCACGTTTTCATTGGGAAGTATTATCAATAACACTAAAATTGTTTTTTGGGGTATCATCATTAATAATGTCAGTGCCTTCTGTTTGGTTCTTTCTATCAGTATCTCCACATGCCTGGGGTCCACAAAAATATCAACATAGCCTGAATTTATTTTTTCTGAGCCCTTCTCAGAATTTGTTGAGAGACTGCACATTGTCATGCGAGATTGCATGGGAATGATGGTGTCCAAGAGAGTAAGAGGTTCCTCTCCAGTGCAGTTTAAAAAATAGTATAGTGTGGGACCATGTTTCATGAATAGTCAGCACAATGTTGAGTGATCATAACTCTTCAAGAGTGTTTGCCAGGACAGACTCAGAGAAACTCTATAGAAGTTAAAATCGCAACAGAAGGAGAAACTGCTTCATTGAACAGAGTCAGACTGAGGCATGGTGTCAAACAGAATAAGATCACAACTGAAGAAGAGACCACTCCCTAGGACATGCTCGGAGATAGCACAGTACAGAGAGAGGGAAATCACAAACTACATATTACTCCCTGGGTAGGTGTAAAAGAGTGACATTGCATACATTGCCTTTTTAGAAAAAAGTGCTATGTGTTTTAGGCCTTTTTTTGAATACTGTTTCAACGTCATAACTTTACAGCAATAAAACTACATTCTGATATTCTTTTATGTATTTTCAATAAATTGTCACTCATGTTGTCACACATTAAGCACTGACGTGATGTCACACATGAGCACACAGGCCACTGAGGACAGAAACTGTGGAAAATGTCACACATTAGCACCTAGGCACTGACCCAGGCCTGGTCACACCAGGCCAGGAAGCATGGACACATCAGACTAAAGCACCCAGGCAGGCCAGTAAGCATGGAAATGTCACACATGTGCCTCCAGGTCACTGAGGCCAGAAACTATGGGAATAGCACACATAAGCACCCAGGCTAGAAAGCATGGAAATATCACACAAAGGCACCCAGGCCGGTGGAACTGGAACACTTTTCAGAGTGTGGGTGCTGCCATCAATGTTGCCTGTACATCACTGAAGTCACGGGATTGTGAAAAATCCAAGAATCACACGAAGAACAAGGGTAGCAATTCAGCCTCGCCTATTACGGGACATATACAACTTAAAAGCATATGCCAAACCATTTAAATACACTGCACTGTGCATACTTCACCCTGCCTTATGGAAAAGGCTTGAGCTAGTGGTGACATTCTGCTGACATATGTAGTAAAAGGGAATATTTTTAGGCCTGACAAAAGGTTCCTTTTGCCAGGTCAAAATGGCAGTTTTACAACTGCACAGGCAGACTGCAATGACAGGCCCTGGCCTTGACACATGCTTAAAAAGGCTACTTACGTGGGTGGCACAATAGTTGTTGCAGGCCCACTAGCAACATTTAATTTACAGTCCCTGGGTACATGTAGAACCACATTTCCAGGGACTTACATGTGAATTAAATTTTCCAATTCGGTGTAAGCCAATTTTACCATGTTTAAAGGAAAGAGCGCAAGCACTTTAGCACTGTTTAGCGGTGGTAAAGTGCACAGAGCCCTAAGAGCTAACAAAAATGGCTTTTGATGTAATAAAGCAGATCAAACCTTTTTAATTTGGAGGAATCTTAGGCCGACAAGGACTTATCTAACCATATCCCAGCAGTCCGTATGAACATTATGTATCTAAAAAACACTTCACAAGGGAGGCCTGTCGAAGACTAGTGCTACAGTTTACCATCCTTGGGCATCTCCCCATGAAGTCCCAGTATCCTTTTGAATGTTTAACACAGGAGAGAGTTTACGGATGCATATTCTTTAAAGTTCTTTTAAAGTATTCAGAGTGTTATTTGAAGCACATTAGCAGATACTTATGTCCATTTACTTCGAGGAGTTAATAATTGGCATATCCCACTGCCATTGTATCAGCAGCAAATAGTTACAGACCCCGCCAACCATTTAGCCCAACTGTGAACATGAAGCATAGGTTGCCCTCAAGGGCACTTATGTGACAATTCACTTGTGTGATAGCTTGTAGGACACTTTATGACAGGCATGTGCTTTACATGTGCATCGCATATGCGCAGCCTTTTGAATCTCAAAAGAACCTGGAGGGGAGTACAGAGAGTAATCCCATTTAAATGGATGGATGGATGGATGAATAGATGGATGGATGGACGAGCTTTTATGAGAGGACAAAGATGTATGCAAAGGGTATTGTAAGAGTTTGGCCAAACACCTTTATCATAGTATATCTAAGATAAAGCCCTTGCAGGTTCAAAATACAAACAGTGCACCATCATATATTATAATCGCACGGCCTATGCACACATTGTGTTAATGCATTCAATTAAAATATCCGGGTTTACAATCCGGCAGATCTGTTCCATCTCCCACCCGTACAAAGCCAAATAAAAGCGTAGTAGCCATCGCCACTTCTTGTTAGGGTGGACACAATGCCTGCGCGCAAATTCTTTTAATTATGATGATTGTCACATTGCCATGGTATTTAAAATGATCATTTGCCATTAGATGGGTAGACACTTCCTCTACGTCTATATGGTCACCTGCTATCAGCATATACATTGTTTTCTCCCATTTAACTAAGAATTCAGACGTGTTCCCACATATATCCCATATATGCATATCTGGGCAAAGATCGTTCAGGGTCTTCCATGATGCATATTAAAATATTATCTGCATTTAGCAAAATCCTGTCTTCCTTGGATGACCCTTCACCAAAACAACTTATCTACACAATAGCACCGGACCCATGCGACTGATTGATTGTTTAATATTAATATCCTGTGTACCTGTGGTACTTTCTGCTCTGCACAGGGGATTTCTCCATGATAAACCAACCGGTATTTTATTCAAATAATTATTGCATTGCTCTCAGGGTCGTCTGCATGCTGCTGCAACATTCGCTTTATGTGGCAGGTTAGGTATAGGGTTTAGCAAGTGATTCGCTGCCATCGCTGGAATTGGAAACTGTAGCTGGCCTGGTCTGTCACCCCGTAACTTATTAGACTTAAAAGATTGCATAGACATACAGCAAATGTGAACACGCGTCTCTGTTGCACCTTGAACTGGCCTTGACTTTTACTTCAAGTGTTGCAAACTTGCAATGCCAGCGAGATGCCCACTAGAGGGCGCAGTTCTAACACCGCCTTTCATTTCGAATGCCTGGAATGCTTCCAGGCATCCCTTCCAAAAAGCCTCGGTACCAGGCCTGCTCGGTACATCATGCAGCGTTTATCTGCTAACTGTCAGTTTAACACATTTTATAGCCAACCCCTGGTCTCAATCTCCAGATGGATAATTTGGAAAGAATAATTCCAGTTTTTTCTATAAATCCAATGGTCTTTGAGTATGAATGAGAGTGGAGGAAAGTCAGCATTCAAGACTGGAGGGTGGGACTTCCTTTCTGGAGGCTTGGTCTCTGGTTGAAAGTGTAAACAGACTACTTCTTCAGAGAAAAGCCAGCTTATAACAGCACATTGTCTGGCAGAGGATGACAGTCCTGGGCAGGTTCTCAATGGGAAAGTAAACAGGCTCCCAGTAGATATCTACTTGCCAGTGTCTTTAACTTGGCAACATTATTAAAAGAACACAGACAGGGTATATAAGTGTTAATCCGAAGAAATACTATTTACATCCGCTAAGCAATTATTTGTTAATACATCTGAAATACAGAGCCCACAATTACCATGAATATTCTAGGACTGGCGTAAAAATGAGTAAATTATACTCTGAAGGGTACCACTGTGGTATTGGTCAGTGCACCTACACCTCTGGTTAAGAGAAATGTACACATTACCATTTGACCTCCACCACTAACACATTCTGCATCTGCCTGAATTGTTCAGCTTGTGTTTTCGTTGTAGCAAAATACCTTTATATAAAAAACCCAAAACCTCTTGAGTCGAAGAGGCAGCAACTCCACAGGGGTGAGGGGCAAGGGACGGGTATACATGACTCACTCTAAGTGTGTAATTAAATATAGGGAGTAGGACATTAGATAACAAGGGCCTGTCAGTGCTCTGTACCTTTTCATTAGCAGGAGAATGTACAGGACCATTATAAAGGAAGGGAAGCTGGGGCTTCATGCACAGTTCCTTGCACTTTTTGAGGCCTCACTCTCATGAAGATACTAGTTTGTGAGTAATAAAACACTAAGTGTCATCTTTATTACAAGCTGCTCCTTGAAATAGAAGTGCCCCACAACAGTTGTGGTCCCCGGACCCACGAAAACTTCTGGCATGCCTGAGAATGTGTGCATTTTAGAAGGTCTCTACATGTTGGTGCACGCAGATAGAAACAATACAGAGCTGCTGTGCAGTTGCGGTTGACATGCATGATTCGCAAATATTTAAATAAAAATATTATGAGGACTGCATGTAAGAGATTACGAAATATCATGCTGTGCGTGCCAGAAGTTGTGCTCAAGTTGTAACTATGATGCACATGTGCAGAAAATTTCAATTGGAGACAACAGCACATAAAAATGTGCAAGTATGTGTACAAAAAAGCGACCACAGCAGAGAAAACACCAATGCCACATGCTTTTGGCTTGTATATTGCTTTCAGTGACATTAATGAACACAAAAATAAAACCTTTTGCTAAATTGTTCAGACAGTCCCTTTATAGCAGGCCCCAGGAGCCCTGGGTTCATTAGCTCTCAATACTTCTTCACTCTCAGACCACACTACAGAGGCTGCAGAACATCGATCTCCTCCAGAGATCAGTTTCCTAGCATCTCTATCGAGGGTTGCTTACTACGCTGGCTTCAATCAGTCCGCCTGGCCTGTCAAGCTGTGCCTAGAGGCCTTTATCAATAAGAATGCATTGCAACTAGTGACCCCATCAATTTATATCATAACCTTGTGCAGGGGATATTATTTATACCCTGAATGGTGTGTGCGTGTAGTCAACGCTGCCGGCCGGCCGGCACAGGCGCTTCTAAAATATTTCATTGCAAAGCCACAGCCTGCTGATGTCTTAAATCTAGTATTAACATACATTCCTGCATACCAAAGGATTTGGTGCTTTGTATATTTATTTACTGCGTAACCCCGCAATGCCCGTGTATAGATGTAAGATGCATGTTATTATGTCCACTGTGACCGTGAGACCTGCGAGTGGCCGGGAACTGGAAATCAAGTACTTATAACCGTGACGAGTGGCAGCGCAAACTTAGCCATCCCCCCTCAAGGTCTTGGACCGGGTCCGACTCCGAGGTCCGCATTATAGCATGTGCATGTTTCTACTGACCTCGCAGCAGTTACTCAAATGCAGGCCATGAGCGTGCACATCAGACGCCATTAGACTGCTCTATAGATAGGTTCCCTACAGACTCCACCATCATTGTGTTCATTCACTCTGGCACTTGCACAATTCTCGTGCAGAAGGCAAACTCACATTTTCCCTATTGTCGTTTCATGAAATATGAGCAAAGCAAGACGCTAGTCTCCAAATTCACCAACGTTTTTTAAATGTTAAGCTTTTCTTTTGGCGATTTGCAGCACAGTAATAGAAATCAAATGAAATTCTCCACTTTTCTCCATGTTTTTGGTTCTTCTTTAAATAGATATAAAACATTTTTTGGCAGCGCCCTGAAACGAACTGCCTATAAATAGCATTGCTCCTTCGTTACAGGGCCTCTCGCTCTGAGATATGTAGTAGATGTTCTTTTCCGTAAATTAAGGCCCGGTGGAGAGCGCGGGCTCTGCATCAGGATGCACGTGCGTCATAAAAACCAAATAGATGTGCAGCCCGGCACCTAGAAAGCTTTTACCTTCCGCAGAGAGTGAACCCATCGCATCCCACCACCAGGGGCGTAACAAACGCCCCCGCGGTGCGGGGGGGCCCCCAGTCTTCGGTAGGTGAAGGGGGCCCCCTCAGCTCTGTGAGTGAAAAGGCTTGCTCTAAAAAGCAGGTGCAGTCTGCAGCCTGCTCTGCGCTCCTCCCGCTGACCCAGGGCAGGACTGAAGAGAAACAAAGTAACAAGTTACATTGTTTCTCTTCAGTCAGAGCCCAGCCGGAAAACCCTGCACTCTTCAGAAACACCGGGGCTCTCAGGGAGAGAGGTTAGACTTGTAAAGAGCAGGACAGATCACATTCTGCAGCGTTGTCGGTAAGTCTAGCAGTTTTAATTGTGAAGTTTTAATTGTGTGCTCCTTCAAAAACATGCTATGTTGTGGGTTGAGAACAAATGCCTAATATATTTTAAAATGCAGCATTTACATTTCTACAGATAGGTTATCTGGGACTTTAATTAGTCCCAGCTGTAAATATCCTCCTGTCGCTGACCCTCTTCTTTGTCTCACACCACTAACAAGTGCAGGATATGTTACCTCCTGCCAGGCCCGGTTCGAGAGGGTGGGGTGGGCCGGGTGGGCCAGGCCCACCCAAACATGAGCCATGGCCCTCCCAGTGAATCTGCCACCGATGTACAACTACAATAAAAACTGTGCAGATAACTGGTGATTTACGATCCTGCTGCAGAGTAACCATTTGTCTGTTGGTAGTTTTTAAATGCTGATAAACTGAAGTTTATGGGAATAGCTCAGTGGGTTACTACCTCTGTCACAGATATCCTTGTGTTACTTGCAGTTCAGAAGTTACTATCCTAACATAGGACAGTGACCTATGAACTGTCTTTAAAGAGCTGCATACAAACTTCGCTTTTTTGTATTGTGATATAGTTAGAACTTCTCCATTCCTTCATTATTCTAATGTTGCCAAAAAGAGTTTGTTTGGGAAGTTATTACATTTTTATCAGTAAAGCCAACCCCCAACCACTGGAGTACTCTTTAAATCCTGAGTTTGTGCTTCTCCAGTCCAAACCCTCGTAAAATATATTGCCCACTAGTATGGATGACGTGATTTCTACACCTTGTAATCCTCATTGGCTTATGTGACATTCCCCATAGACTGATTTATTGTCTGTATAATGCGTGCTGTTATGTAAAGTACTGTGACACCCTACACTCATATGAGTAGCGCTGTACAACAAATGGAATGGATATGAGGGGCAACGGAGAGATGAGGGGCACAAGTGGAGGGTGGCAGTGAGGGAATCCGAGGAAGAGGTCATGGGGTGGGGAGCTACGGAGAGATGAGGGGCGCTGGTGGAGGGTGGCAGTGAGGGAGTCAGAGGAGGAGGTCACGGGGTGGGGGGAACTACAGAGAGATGAGGGGCACTAGTGGAGAGTGGCAGTGAGGGAAGCCGAGGAGGAGGTCCTGGAGTGGGGGTGGAGTTGCGGAAAGATGAGGGGCACTAGTGGAGGGTGGCAGTGAGGGAAAACGAGGAAGAGGTAAAGGGGTGGGGAGCTACAGTGAGATGAGGAGCACTGGTGGAGGGTGGCAGTGAGGGAGTCAGAGGAGGTGGTCACGGGGTGGGGGGAACAGCTGAGAGATGAGGGGCACTAGTGGAGGGTGGCAGTGAGGGAATCCGAGGAGGAGGTTACAGGGTGGAGGGGAACTACAGAGAGATGAGGGGTACTGGTGGAGGGCGGCAGTGAAGAAATCTGAGGAGGAGGTCATGGGGTGGGGGGGAACTACAGAGAGATGAGGGGCACTGGTGGAGGGAGCAGTGAGGGAATCTGAGGAGGAGGTCATGGGGTGGGGGGCTATGTAGAAATGAGGGGCACTAGTGGAGGTTGGCAGTGAGGGAAGCGGAGGAGGAGGTCATGAGGTGGGGGAACTACAGAGACCTGAGGGGCACTAGTGGGGGGTGGCAGTGAGGGAATCCAAAGAGGAGGTCACGGGTGGGGGGGATCTACGGAGAGATGAGGGGTGCTGGTGGAGGGTGGCAGTGAAGGAATCTGAGGAGGAGGTTATGGGGGTGGGGGGAATTATGGAGAAATGAGGGGCACTGGTGGAGGGTGGCAGTGAGGGAATCTGAGGAGGAGGTCAGGGGTGGGGGGGAACTACAGAGAGATGAGGGGCGCTGGTTGAGGGAGCAGTGAGGGAATCTGAGGAGCAGGTCATGGGGTGGGGGGGCTAAAGAGAAATGAGAGGCACTAGTGAAGGATGGCAGCGAGGGAAGCCGAGGAGGAGGTCATGGGGTGGGGGGAACTATAGAGAGATGAGGGGCACTAGTGGAGGGTGGCAGTGAAGGAATCTGATGAGGGGGTCATGGGGGGGGAACTACAGAGAGATGAGGGGCACTGGTGGAGGGTGGCAGGGAATCTGAGGAGGAGGTCATGGGGTGGGGGGAAATACGAAGCTATGAGGGGCGCTGGTGGAGGGTGGCAGTGAGGGAATCTGAGGAGGAGGTCATGGGGTGTGGGGGAGCTACAGAAAGATGGGGGACATTGGTGGAGGGTGGTAGTTAGGGAGTCTGAGGTGGAGGCCATGAGGGGGAGTGGCTATGGCGAGATGAAGGGTACTGTTGGAGGGTGGTAGTTAAGCTATCTACAGAGAAAGAGGTCAAAAAAGAGGTCAAAAAGACGTTTGCACCAGCAATAAAGCCGGCCCTGTCATGGCCTTTCTGTTTTCATTTATTTAATTAACAGTCAGGTGATTAGGACAACTGTGGAGCATACTTTATCATGCATGCTAATTATTTTTACTGCTATATTCAATGTTTCAAGTTTGAAGGTGATTTTACTATTGTTTTTTACTGGGAATAGTGAAAGTGGAACTGAATGGTGGCTGATATGGGGCTAGGGCCCAAGGTCAGGTGTGAGATAAGGTGTGATGGAGAAGGGTGGTAGAAAAGTGGATAATCAAGCCTGTAAGAGAGTGCGCTGCACAGTCATGGGTCAGGTGGAGGTAGTAATGAAGAGGGTTTCTCCCTGAAGGCTCGCACAGAGGAAGCCCGGGTAGTGTCACTTGCTAGATACTCCCACCTTAGAAACTTCCTCTTCCCATCAAAGGGACATTGCATGGAAGAAAAGCACTTTTTGAGAGTGATAACATTTAGAAAGAGACTTTGAAAAGAGTGCGTTTTACTGTGCCTTGTAAGAGTAAGGAGAGATAAAGGAGGGCCCAGAAGCAGGCCTGGCTAGATATATAAGCGATAAATCGGGCCAGCAGTGGCCCACCCGAATGTACCCTTGGCCCACCTAAATAAAAATTCCCGGAGCCGGGCCTGCCTCCTGCCCCCAATTTTACCATTCCCAGTCCCACCCTTCGTGTTAGTTGGCACTAGCTTGGTTTTATTTTACCTTTGCCAATGCTTGATTACTTGCTTCACAAGCATTGGCTGCCGCTGCATGGCTCCCACGTGCTGGCTTCACACTTCGTAGCTGAGGAGACCCGTCCCCTGTTGCTGTAGACGCCTTGGTGCTGTTGCTCCACCCTGGTGTAGGCTGCCAGCTCCTCACCCTGCTCCTAAACCTCTTACTCATCAGCTCACAGCCTCACATCTACCGGGGCACATGAGCTGAGCTACCGGGAGCCGTTTGTGTTGGTCTTGGTGCTGTTCTGTGGTATTGCTTGCTGTGCTGGAAGGAGAGAGGGCTCCTTCCTGTCCACCTCTAAACAGGTGCCGGGGACTACAGAGAAAGGGGGCCGGGATTGACTACCCTTGTTGCATGTGACAATAAATGACCTAGTATTACATTCTCTCTATAATGGTGAGTTCAAATCAGAACATGCCAAATGTGGCCCTCGGGGTAAACACACTGCTACTGGGCGCCAGAGACACACAAAAATCACTATTCGGCTCCCGGGCATCGGCTAAGCTTTATCCAAACAGTTCTGAAGTGCTGCTCACGTGGTATTAAGAAGTCTTTTCTTGCACTTTTTCGTCGAACAGCACGTCACAGAGACCGGTCTGTGTGCAACCCATTAATAAAACAAATTGCACCTCTGCCAGTGGCATAGTGTTAACTTTTGTTGAAATAGTGCCAAGAAACACGCTTATGCTGTTTGTGAGCGCTATAAAACACATAAATTGTACCTATTTCAGCTGCACGCAAGTTACCAACTGAAGCGTGTTACAATAGCGCTTAATGGAAGGTCCTTGCTCTTCATCTGATGTGTGCATAAATTGAAAAGCATGTCACGCTTTGTTAGTACTGGAGTCGTAGAAGAATATGGAAGGATTTGCTGTCTTCGTCTTTCTTTTCTCGTCTTGGTCTCTTTCAATCTTACTTTCATTAATCTTGCACTTAATTTACTAACTTTTCCTACTTATGCCTACTGCTGATTTTTGTTTCTACTCATAGGTTTCATACTTCCTCTTACTGTGCTACGTAACCTCTTAATTTTACCTTTCTCTTACACCTCATATTTGTTCCCACTCTTACGTTTTATTATTCCAACATACTCTTGCTTCCACTTACAATTTATTACGCCTATTTCCTCCTGCTCTTACTCATTTCTCCTCTTACTCCTATTACGTCTTCTAACTGCTATTCTTACTTTTGCTACCATATTTACCAATGCCCTTATTACCATTAACTTAGTCCTACCTACTCCTACTTGCACTCTTACTCCTGCATACTCCTACTTGAACCTACCTTCCGCTACTTTTACATCTACATACTTCAGCTCTTCTGCTTAGCACTTCGAATGCCTATTCTTACTCATACTTGGGAGAGGAGTTGGCCTAACGGCTAGGGCGGTTGACCTCGAATCTGGGGAACTGGGTTCAAGTCTCAGCAATGACGCTGAACATCCTGTGATTCTGGGCAAATCTCTTAATCTCCCTGTGCCTAACAAATATGAATGTGTCCTCATGTAACGCAACTGGTGCTCAT
Organism: Triturus cristatus; assembly: GCF_964204655.1. NCBI lineage: Eukaryota > Metazoa > Chordata > Amphibia > Caudata > Salamandridae > Triturus > Triturus cristatus. The sequence goes on along the minus strand of NC_140587.1, from coordinate 655,109,729 downwards.
GTAAAGCGCTATGATACCCGATACGGGTCAAGTTCGAGCTATATAAAACTCCATAAAATAAATAAAAATAAAAAAAATGAACAGGATCTGCTCGGTCGCATTGGAAGGTAAACAAGCATTTGCAATGCAATTGGTCTCGCATTTGTGAGAGTTAGAGCTATTGACATTGTAAAGGACAGTGTATTTTACCTATGTGTTTTCTGCTTGGAGTGGAGTGAATGTGTGTGGTGTCAAGTGGACATATGTGGTTTGGATTGGAATTGTTAGTTGTGGAATTGTGTTGTGTGGATTGGATCTGTGTAGCGAAATAATGTAATTATGTGTATAGTAATTGTGTGGTATTGAGTGTACTGGAAATATGTGGAGTGGGATTGTGTGTCATGAAGTGGGATTGTGTTTCTTGGAGTGAGATTATCTGGAATGGTATTTTGCGTTGTGGAGTGGTATGTAGTGGAGTTTACTTATGTGGTGTGCTGTTAAATATTATAGCATGATGTGGAATTTTGTGGTGTAGATTGGATGTATGTGGTGTGTTATGTAATTCTGTTGTTGGTTTGAATTATGTAGTTTGTTGTTGAATTATGTGGTGTGGAATGGAAATGTGTAGAGTTGAAATGTGTGACGTGGAAGTGTTCGCTGCTGGGTGAAAATTATGTTGAGTGGTATTATGAGGCATGGTGTGAAGTGTAGTTATGTGGAATGTTGCTACGTGACAGACTGGATTTATGTGGAGTGTATTTATGCAATATGGATGAGAGCATAATTATGTGGAGGTTAATTATGTGGTGCTGAGTGGTATTATGTGGAGTAATTATGTGTGATGAATTGTGTGGGGATGAATTGTGGAATTGTGATGTGTGGAATTATGTGGCATGGTGTGGTGTATAATTGTGCGGAGTGGAATTATGTAGCATTTTGCAGAGTTGTATTTTGTGGAGGGTAATTCTGTGTTTTGGAGTTGCGTGTAAATATGTTGTGTGACGTATAATTATATAGGTTGAAGTGGAATTATGTGTACTTGAATTGTGTAGTGTGGAGTGTAATTATGTGGTTTGGAGTGCTATTAAGTTGTGTGGAATGTTATTCTGTGATGTGGAATTATGAGGTATGGAGTGAAGTAGAAATATATGTTTTTTCATATTTAGGATTGTAATTATGTGGTATGGAATGTGGGGTTAAATTATTTATAGTTGAATAGTGTGGCATGGAATTATGAGAGGTTCAAATGTGCTGAGTTTGGTAGAATTAGGTAGCGTGGATTTGAGCAAGCTGTGCACGCTAAGGCTTTTATGTCATGGGGTATAAAGTTGACGATTGTCTATTTTTCTTTGTAAAAATAATTTGGGCTGTTTCTTTACCTAGAGTGATGTGACCTTACTACAGTTGTGAGTTGAGTGTGGACATCTCACAAAAAGTGACGGACTGGCCTCACACACCACCTGGTGTCATGCTTCATCATCGGCCAGTCCTCGCCCTCCAAAACCTTCGTTTGATGGAGGGCGGGCATACACCTGGAGACAGGGGTGCACTTCTAAACTAAAGAGTGGGGGCCCATGGGGTAGAACGTGAAGTTAAAAATCATTATAGTTACCAAAATATTTTTAATGTGATCAGTAACTATATGATGTTAAAAACAAAATTGCGGCAGGTGGGGAATTTAGGTGTCCCCTAGCCGTCTATTGTGAGGTCGACATGTTTCTGCCTTCTTGGCCCGAGCGGGTCCAGGGCATTCATCAGGACCTAGATTAACAAAAAGAGGGCTCCGTTCTTACCAACTGGTAGCAAGAGAATACCACTGCGCGGGTGTGGCGTAGGCCACACTCCACTACCTAGATGGCTTCCAACTGTAAAGCCTGTAGGAAAAATCAAACAAACAAATGTATCTATATACACAACTGTAGAAGAAAGGTCAAAGGTGAAAACGTAAATTACAAAAGTCTCAAGATAAACACATGCGTAATTACCTTAAAGTGAGTGACTAATCACGTGACATGTGCCACTCTATGTGAGTTCACAAACATGTTGAGAGTCAAAAAGTGCTCTCATGAGGCTTACCCTAGTCAGACAAACTACTTGCCACATGGGGGGATAAGGAAGGAGACAAATCTGTTCAGTCTACAGGGAGACCGCGCAGTGGTATTCTCTTGCTACCAGTTGGTAAGAACGGAGCCCTCTTTTTGTTAATCTAGGTCCTGATGAATGCCCTGGACCCGCTCGGGCCAAGAAGGCAGAAACATGTCGACCTCACAATAGACGGCTAGGGGACACCTAAATTCCCCACCTGCCGCAATTTTGTTTTTAACATCATATAGTTACTGATCACATTAAAAATATTTTGGTAACTATAATGATTTTTAACTTCACGTTCTACCCCATGGGCCCCCACTCTTTAGTTTAGAAGTGCATCCCTGTCTCCAGGTGTATGCCCGCCCTCCATCAAACGAAGGTTTTGGAGGGCGAGGACTGGCCGATGATGAAGCATGACACCAGGTGGTGTGTGAGGCCAGTCCGTCACTTTTTGTGAGATGTCCACACTCAACTCACAACTGTAGTAAGGTCACATCACTCTAGGAGCAGCTTCTTGTGGTTAATAGTAATAATGGAGGCCGCTAGCTCCTAGCACCCCGTGCCTCCCGTTCCCCCCTCCACACTCTGTGGAGTTCTTCTAGTGATTGCTATTTATGTACAGCTGTCGGCTGTGGGAACACTATAGGGGTACTATTCCTTTAAAATAGGGTGATGTTCTGAGTCACGTATTCTTACGACCGGAACAAGTGGACAGACACTTTTACGTCTGCCTTTTGAACCAATACAGTTCATTCTATAGTGTGAGAAAATCTTTCACACTCTCCTTACCCACCTTGCACCATGGATACCGAACTCTCCTTCGGGGATGAGATTCTAGCGGAGATTCTTAACACACCATCTCTCCTAGCAGAAACCATAGTCACCAACACGGTAAAAAACTCAGATGAATGGGAAGCCCTTTCTTCTAAGAAAAAAGAACAGATACGCACTGCACTACATGGTGCGTTTATGACGGAGTACCTCCGGAAAAACACGGCTCCGAGAGGTCTCATTGTCACCAACGAACCACGACTGTTCCTCAATAATAGGGAGTTCAGAATTAACTGGTCGAGCATTGCCTGGAAGTGCACCAAGGACTGGCTCATCCTCATTATAAACACCGCCAGACAGCTGGCAGATGCACTCCTGATTGAGATCCAACAGAGTGAGGGTAGACTCAAGGCAACGGTACAGCTTTCAGCCTTTAAAAAGAAACTTGAGGAGATCAACAAAGATCACTCTGACTATAAAGAATACCTCACACAGTCGAAACTTACTAAACTCCGTAAAGATGTACAAAAATTTAGTAAGGAAACTGTCTACCCATATGTCACAGACGAACACTATGATAAACCAGCCCCTCAACCAACAGGGAGAAAACAACGGTTCAGACCAACACCCCAGAACTGGACGTTCAGCTCTGGAGAGGAAAGAAGTGACAGTAGCGGCGATGAGGGCCAAGGACCACAATTCCGGAAACCTATGGGCTATCATCATCCGATGATGCAGGGTCCACAACCTCAACCCCCACCCTTCGGGTTTTGGCCACAACCATTTTACCAACCAGGATTTGGTTTTCCACATGGCCAACCGCCTTTTTTGTTCCAGGGCCGTGGCAGAGGGAGAGGACGCCAAAAACGAAGAAATACGAGGGTCCAGTGGGAAGACCAACCACAGCCACAGCATGGTGTAGTAACCAGGAGCAGAGGGAGAGGAGAGATGCCCTCGACGAGCAGGGAGTAACCAACATAGTGAATATCAGCAAACACACACTCTCACAAGACGAAACAACCGTCCTTTCTAAAGGGCTGGGATTTGTTCCCACACCCCAAAATGACCCCTTTGCTCTTCACACGGAATTGGCCCAATTCTTCAGAAAAATCAAACTCCGCGATTATTTCGGAGACACTGAAGATAGCACAGAAGAGAATGGGAAGAAATCCACAGGGTTAAAGAGAAAATCCACCTTTCAACCCCCGAACCAGAACATTTCATGCAACATACTTGCTTTCGAACAGGCCGTACTAAAAGATATTGAGAAGATTGATTTCCAGAACACTCGTGGGTTTGACAACCTCACGGGAAAGGAGCGCACGGCCCTTGCGAAACTGAGCAATAATAAAGACCTAACCATAAAACCAGCTGACAAAGGGGGCGCCATTGTGGTCATGGACAGTGAGATGTACAGAGTGGAATGCTTGAGGCTTCTCTCTGACTCAAACAGCTACACCATACACAGGACTGACCCTACTGGTCCTTTGATGACCAAGATCAAGATCATGGTCACAGAAGCACTCGGCAATGATTGGATAACCAAGCAAGAGGCAGACTTCCTCATGAACGAAGAACCAAGAATGCCTAAATTTTACACACTCCCGAAAATCCACAAAAACAGGACGCCTCCTCCTGGGAGACCAATAGTATCCGGGATAGGGTCAGTATTAGAACCATTGTCACAATTCTGTGACTGGTTCCTTCGCCCTATCGTCCAAAAATCTGCGTCCTACCTCAGGGATACGAAGGACGTCCTGTGCCTCCTCAGAGACCTCACGGTAGATTCGACCAACGACTGGCTAATAACCATGGATATAGAAGCTCTATACACGAGCATACCACAGAGGCGCACATTGGAAGTGGTAGAAAGCATCATCCTGAATAGAGAGTGGGATTTCCTAACCCCACAGCAGTTCGTGATGGAATGTGCGGAACTCGCGTTAATGGAAAATTTCTTTGAATTCGAGAAAGTCATCTACCACCAGATCTCTGGGACTTCAATGGGGAGCACTTTTGCCCCTAGTATGGCCTGTCTGTACGTACAACAGTTTGAGGACGACTTCATATATAATCCACACAATCCATTCCTACAGAACCTCAGACTTTGGAAGCGCTACATAGATGATGTGCTGATAATATGGAATGGATCAGAGGAAGATGCGATGAACTTCGTCCAGTGGGTGAACACCAAAGATGTACACCTTAGGTTCACCCACACCATCAGTAAGAACCACGCTATCTTCCTCGATCTAGACATCACTATGGACAATGATGGTTTCTCAACAAAGGTGCACAACAAGCCCACGGATAGGAACAGCCTTCTACTATACGAAAGCTACCACCCCAAGGCCCTCCGACAGAATCTCCCAGTTGGACAGTTCCTTCGGGTTAGGAGGAATTGCTCTGATACCCCAACCTTTGAGGAACAAGCATCCCACCTCGAAGAAAAACTTGCTGCTCGCCATTACCCCAGAAAAATGATACGAAAGGCTAGGAAGCGAGCAAGGAACAACCCGAGAGAAGCACTTTTGGAGGATGTAACAAAGGAGAACACCAAAAGAACAGTGTGTGTTACAACATTTACCCCTGCCTCTAATGCCGTACAAAAAATAATTAAGAAAAGATGGAATATTCTGAACAGTGCGGGAAATCAGTGGGATCCTCCACTGTTTGCCTTCAAACGGAACAAAAATTTGCGAGATCAACTCGTTCACGCCACTATGCCAAACACAGAGGGCACGGAACAACAGAGACTATGGGACCAACCACGAGTAGTGGGACACTTCACGTGCGGTGGCTGCGTCTCCTGCAAACTCACTTCTAACACCAAAGAAGTCGACATTGGCACAGATAGACCATGGCAACTCCGCAAGTTTAGCAACTGCAATACTGAGAATGTGGTTTACCTATTAACATGCCCCTGCCGACTCCAGTACATTGGCATGACAACCAGAAAGGTCAGGGTCCGTATCAACGAACATTGCAGCACCATAAGATGTAAGAAAACAAACACTAAGCTCACACGCCATTTCTTGGAACAAAACCACAAAGACACCGATCTCCGATGGACAGTCCTTGAGGTCATGAACAAAGGCAGAGCTGATCTCTCCAGAGCTCTCCATATCAGAGAACAACGCTGGGTGTTCCGCCTGCGGTCCCACGAAAAGGGACTTAACGACGATATACCGTGGCTCCATCTAACTAGATGATCTCTCCATCTACCTATGAACACCTGGACATCACTCCTATCGTGTGCCATTTGCCCTACAAATCATACACATCCTGTCCCTCGATCTGCCAACCCTTTGGGTTTATAATCTTCATCGCAGGGATGTCCAACACATGATCCTAGCGACAGGGATGCTTAGGCAATACACTGTACTCTCCGGAGTCTTTCTATGACCCCCTGGCCCTTTCTGGAGCTGACTGATTATCCCCATGCCCTGAGATACTAGCCAATCCAGCCGAGAGTGACTCAGAGGGCATGTTGTTGACTTTCATTGTTGCCTTCCGCAATCGCCACATCCCCTCACTAACTCTCTTAACCAACGCACAAAACGAACGTTGCATGAATGACCTCTCACCTTTTTCAGGGTCCTTGCGGCATACGGCGACAATTTCTCCCCGTTCATGCCCCTTATGGTTTGGGACGCGCACACGTGACTCTGGACTTCCACAACACACCCCCCCCGGGGCACCTTAGCACGTGTTACATCCATCCTCAGGTTCAACACCAAATGCGTGCCCCGCGTTCCCCGGACAACCTCGGACGCACACGCCCACACGGGACCGCCTTCCTTGGGCGGATCCCCTGATTCGTTCCCTTATTTGGGCACAAGACTCAGCCTGGACGCTCCGATAGGCACGCACCATCGGCCATTGCACAACCAGGCACTGCACTGCATGCGCCGCTGCCACGCTAACTCCGGACCCCGGATGCACCGCACCAGGAACTGCCGCACAGCCTTGATCACTCCAGGCTGTTTCTAATTTTACCATTAAGCACGCTATTTAAACCCGCCCCGCGGTCTCACTCGCACATTCGGGCGGACGAGGAGCAACACCTTAGGCTGAGAACGGGACACTCTGCCTCAGATAGTAAGAGTATGAATGGTGGTTTCGCGCTGTGTTAACCCCTTCGTGGGTTTCACTGGGGAATGATTGCGGTTCCGTCCTGATTTCAGGTTTACAAGGGTCCACGTTCTGGGCATTTTCAGTTCGTTGACTATCACTTTTTTCTTCTTCTCTCCCTGTAGACTGAACAGATTTGTCTCCTTCCTTATCCCCCCATGTGGCAAGTAGTTTGTCTGACTAGGGTAAGCCTCATGAGAGCACTTTTTGACTCTCAACATGTTTGTGAACTCACATAGAGTGGCACATGTCACGTGATTAGTCACTCACTTTAAGGTAATTACGCATGTGTTTATCTTGAGACTTTTGTAATTTACGTTTTCACCTTTGACCTTTCTTCTACAGTTGTGTATATAGATACATTTGTTTGTTTGATTTTTCCTACAGGCTTTACAGTTGGAAGCCATCTAGGTAGTGGAGTGTGGCCTACGCCACACCCGCGCAGTGGTATTCTCTTGCTACCAGTTGGTAAGAACGGAGCCCTCTTTTTGTTAATCTAGGTCCTGATGAATGCCCTGGACCCGCTCGGGCCAAGAAGGCAGAAACATGTCGACCTCACAATAGACGGCTAGGGGACACCTAAATTCCCCACCTGCCGCAATTTTGTTTTTAACATCATATAGTTACTGATCACATTAAAAATATTTTGGTAACTATAATGATTTTTAACTTCACGTTCTACCCCATGGGCCCCCACTCTTTAGTTTAGAAGTGCATCCCTGTCTCCAGGTGTATGCCCGCCCTCCATCAAACGAAGGTTTTGGAGGGCGAGGACTGACCGATGATGAAGCATGACACCAGGTGGTGTGTGAGGCCAGTCCGTCACTTTTTGTGAGATGTCCACACTCAACTCACAACTGTAGTAAGGTCACATCACTCTAGGAGCAGCTTCTTGTGGTTAATAGTAATAATGGAGGCCGCTAGCTCCTAGCACCCCGTGCCTCCCGTTCCCCCCTCCACACTCTGTGGAGTTCTTCTAGTGATTGCTGTTTCTTTACCTTCCAGTACATTTCTGAACAATTTGTTAAGCTAAATTGTAATGTTTCTTTTTGTGCGTATGCAGGAAAGAACGAGTGTATGTGGAATGTTGCTACGTGGCATAGACTAGATTTATGTGGAGTGTATTTATGCAATATGGATGAGAGCATAATTATGTGGAGGGTAATTATGTGGTGCTGAGTGGTATTATGTGGAGTAATTATGTGTGATGAATTGTGTGGGGATGAATTGTGTAATTGTGAGACGTGTGGAATTATGTGGCATGGTGTGGTGTATAATTGTGCGGAGTGGAATTATGTAGCATGTTGCAGAGTTGTATTTTGTGGAGGGTAATTCTGTGTTTTAAAGTTGAGTGTAAATATGTTGTGTGACGTATAATTATATAGGTTGAAGTGGAATTATGTATACTTAAATTGTGTTGTGAGGAGTGTAATTTTGTGGTTTGGAGTGCGATTAAGTTGTGTGGAATGTTATTATGTGATGTGGACTTATGTGGTATAGAGTGAAGTAGAAATATATGTTTTTTCATTTTTAGGATTGTAATTATGTGGTATGGAATGTAGGGTTAAATTATTTATAGTTAAATTGTGTGGCATGGAATTATGAGATGTTCAAATGTGCTGAGTTTGGTAGAATTAGGTAGCGTGGATTTGAGCAAGCTGTGCACGCTAAGGCTTTTATGGGGTATAAAGTTGACGATTGTCTATTTTTCTTTGTAAAAATAATTTGGGCTGTTTCTTTACCTTGCGGTACATTTCTGAACAATTTGTTTAGCTAAATTGTAATGTTGCTTTGTGTGCGCATGCAGGGAAGAACGAGTGTATGCAAAAAATCATCCTATGTCTCAGTACTAACTTCCACACCTCTAAACAACAATCCCAATCCTAGAATGAGTTATCCGTTTGCTTTACAACAGTTAGTAAAACAAGGAAGTGCTTTGCGAGTCTGTAAGTAGCAAAGGTTTTAAAGGGACTTGTTTTTGTGCAAAGTATTGTTTTTCCCAGTTCATGGAAGGGATAAAAAAATATCTTCAGATAATAATAGGGGTGACAGGATGGTGCGATAGCAGAATATTGATTTGTGTGGATCTGGCGAGGACTGCGGGCAGCAAGTGCTTGATACGCTATTTGCATAAGAAAATACTATATATTTTTTTCGTTATCCTCCATTAGTTATTAGTAAGGAAGGGGGAAGAGAAGCGTTCACCGACAGCATTCGGTTAGTCTTAGGGAGACAAAGAATGCTGTGGTCTGTGGTAGATGGCGCCCAGAAGGCATACGTATATGTATCAGGAGCTGCCAAAGAAAGGAAGTGGAAATGCGCTTTAGACGTTGCTGGTATTGATGGCTACTATGCGGTTGCAGACTTCGCTGGGCTGACAGTTGGTGGGGAAATGCTACGTTGTCATTGTAGGTTTAATTCATGAATCGCTCATTCTCTCTGGTGTTTGTCCTTGGGGTACTTGTTGACTGGTGCTACATATGGGATCTGGTTTGCCTTTGACAGCAGGTATGGTTTAGTGGGGTACATAGTGTAAATTAATGTTGGCGTAAGGAAACAAAAATCGGACACTTTGTACATTTGATATTATTGTGTGCATCATGCAGAGGATGAAAAGTAGCAGGAACGGCTTTGATGCCGTATAGGCTAGCAGGAAGAAATGTTTTGAGGTGGTCAGTTGCAGAGATTGTTCAACATTTTTAAAACTTCCATAGTGGCATTGGGGAGGCCAGCAGCTGAAAGGCTCTGTCTTTACTGGTAGGCAGTGGTTAGATGGTGACCGGTCATCAGTCTTTCTGTGGGTGATGGACAGGGGAGCAGTAGGCGGCGGTCACAGGTTTGCAGTGACATCCGAGGGGTGGTTTTAAAGGCGGGCAGAAAAGCATAATTGCGGGTTTCATAGGGGTGAGGGTAGAGTGTAATGGATGCGTTAGTGGCAGGCACGACGGAAGTGACCTGCGTTTGGAGGTGGTTAACTGAGCGGTCTTCACTTGAAGGTGGGTCAACAGGTTGGAGGATGTGTTTGGTGGGCCGGCTGGAGGCAGTGTTATGTAACTTTGCTGGAGGGCGCAGCAGCATTTACTGATGTATGTAAATCGCTCGATGAGAGGGCGGATGTGACCAATAGAGGAACCAGAATCCTTTTTTTATGGCTGGGGTGAGCCCCTGCAGTATGGCGGGTCGCTGGCCTGAGGGCTCTTGACTGGCGAGGAGAATGGGGGGCCCCCTCCATGTACTTTGCAGGGGGGCCCCCTCAAGTTTCGTTACGCCACTGCCCACCACCTCCTTTAATCGCCTTAATGAAAGGTGTGCGTCACTATTAATGCAATTGTTTCGAGTCGACCTCGGAGGGGTGATGGCTCAGAGTCATAGCTGGCTAAGTTAGTGTTGAAATGAGGGTTCTTATGCGAGGATTTAAGTTTGAAGGTCACCTTCAAACATAAATCCTCGCATTAGAACCCTCATTTCAACAGTTAGTTACATGGAGGTTGGAGGATCGGGTGGGCCGGGGTCCAGGAATCGGGATACCCGCTCCGAGGAGTAGTCAATCAGAGCCTGGCCTAGACTAGAGCCAGAGCGCAGCCCAGCCACCACCTCGCTCTCTGCTCACATTCGCGCAAGTGACACAACAACAAATAAAAGCCGCTGCGGAACCGGGCCGGGGCCTAGGCCTTTGCCCCTTCCTTGGGCCCCTTTTGCTTTTGATTCTGGCCCCGGCCTGGTTGCGATGCCCCCCCCCCCCCCGGCCCCAGGCCCAGACAGTGCCACCACCCATAAATCGGATCTGGCCATGGCCAGGAACAAATGGCACTCACCTGCGGGCGGCAGACAGGGGGAATTAAATTACGGGGTGCCGCTCTCTTTCCCTGTCCCTGTCTCCCTCTGGCCTCTGAATGCCTGCCTCGTCCTCGCCTCAGAGTAAGAGTCAAGCGCGCTTTTTCACAATGTGCATGAGCATCACTACCAGGCAGGAGACCACACCCTAAAAAAACACAGCGGTGCGCAGACGCGGAGGCGGTGTCATCTGTGCGCTGTGCGGTTCTACAACATCATCATGGTCGGGTGACAGGTCAGGTGGTGTAGGTGTTTAATAAATTATAATGAGTAGGGTGGCGCCGCCGGCGGCCTGCCGCCTGTTATCATAACTAGCTTAGCCTGCCTGTGCTGCCTTAAATGAAATTGATTTGAAATCGGCGGACACCCGTCTGAGCACTAGCATGAGAATCGTTGTGCTCACACCAGGCCTCAGTCAGACAGGTGGCCTGATAGTGCTTAATGTAAGCACTGTGTTCTGTTGTTGAGGCCGATTTGGACCGACCGTGACTCACGGTCGGTCCAAATCTGCCCCAACAACAGAACCGGCCCCCTGTCACAAAACCAGCCCATCCAGCCTACCGGGGGATTGCCCAGTGCCCGGAATGACCAGTCCGGCCCTGAAAGTCAGACAAGTCCGCAAAAATTGTCCGAATGGGATGCTTTGCTTTTGGGATCATGGGTGATAGCTATTAAAATGTAAAAAGGGTGTTTCTTGTTGTGGGTTTGATGAAAAGGTCAACTTCAAGTATATTCAAATTGTGTTGAATGAAGATATCCAAGAACTCAACTTGATGTTGGCTGGTATGTGCAGTGAATCTTAGATTAGTGTCTTTAAGATTCAGCCATATCAGGAATTATTGAAGATGTTCTTCAATGTCAGTCCAGATAAAAAAAGATGTCTATGTATCCGGACCAAAGTTGGACTGACTTGAAAGAAGGGGCTATTTCATTATAGATTAATTTGGTTTTAAACATGGCCCTATAGATATTCACAACTGATGGTGCAACTGATGCTCCCATGCTTACGCCCTTGACCTGTTTGAACAGATTGTTACTAAATTCAAACGTATTTTCAGTTAAAATTATTTCGAGACAATCCAAAACAAAAGATTTGGGACATGGAACATTAAATGTGTTGATAAACCAGGAGACTGCCTCTATAGCTTCCCTCTGTGGAATATTGCAATATAGGGATTCAACATCCAGGGTCACTAAAATGTTATTCTGTGGATTTAAGGGCAGGTTCTCAACTTTATTGATCATATCTCTGGTGTCTTTAATAGAAGATGGAATGTGAGAGACCCATGAGTCTTTTGTGACTGTTGTCCACGCTTCTTATCATTTGACTAAGACGCAGTAAGCATACTTATCATATTCTTACGGTCTTCTATCTGCAGATGAAGGATATCATAGAACCTTTTTTGCATGTACTCTATTTCTTGGTTCACTAGACTATTTCTTTCTATTTTTTCATTCACGTGAAACTCTTAATCGATCTCACAATCTCTCTCCTCTTCATAGCTTTTGACCTCATGGTGATGGGGTTAGTTCTATTTTTTCGTCTAATTCTATTTCCAATGATGTCTATTATTCATGAAGTAACCAATAAATATGCGTTGTCTTTAGTTTAAGGGTACGTGAAGGTATGTAGTTGATCTTTGAATTCTGTTTACCTTGAAAGTCAGTGTATTCTGTATTTTTTATTTGGTTTTAATTCTTTGTAGGAATTCTTTTGGTTTCCTTGATGAAGGCGCAGTGTGCGATGAAACTCGAGTAGAAGATCCATCTCACAGCCACTGTCTCTTTATTATGTTTTTGTTCATGTTGTACTGAGCACTGTATTAATTTTTGAATTAATTGTTGTCTGTCATCCATGTTATGGTATTGTTACATTGCATTTTATTGAGTGTTGTCTTTCTATATTCTGAGTTCAATATGTCCCAATTCAATTGTCTGTTTGATACATGTTTAGAAATGTTTTTAATCAAATTAGATTAAAGATAGGAATTTTTATAGGACTATTTACAGTTTACACTGAGTTTATTATATCATGTTCTCCTTTGATATGGGTCGTTGATTGTTTTTGACCTTCGATTGCCTAGGGATTTATTCCCAGAGGAGTAAATTGAAAAGGAACAGAAAGGGTACACTATAAGTTATGCATGGTGGGCACAGAGGTATATAGAGAGGAGATGACCAACTATGAGCACCAGGATGTACAATAAGAAGTATAATAAGTGACACAAGCATGTGTACAATAACATATGGATTACTGGTAATGCATTCACAGTATGACAAGGTCAAATTAGATATGTATTCAATTCAATTGAGGGACTAGAGTATTGCCCACACCATATATGCCCATGCATATATAAAGGAGGTAGCTAATTATGAGCACCAAGTAACACTCTAATGTGTGCAAAAACATATTGATTGTGGGTAATGCATAGAGAGTATGACAAGTACAAATTAGATATCCATTCAAATCAATTGTGGGATAAGAGTATGGCCCATGCACAGCCGGTTCGGAACTCTAAAGTATCGAAGAGTCAGAGAGGGTCGCATCGCCCTGGTCTGCACAACTACCGAGAATATAAACATCAACACTATCCCTACACGGGACGTGTTGATGTAACAACAAGGTTAACCTCCGAAAGATGCTAGCCAATGGTATATGCACCATGAACCACAGACGTTCGGGGTCAATACCCGCCCCCATGAAGACGCGGCTAAGCACCGATTGCCTAGGTCTCAAAAAATCAGGGGAAGCTACCATTATTCAATGAATGGTACCCACGATAGCCTACTCTCGGGTGGGAATACTTGACAAACCAGTACTTAAGATGAAAACCCGGGACACCCAATAAGATGCTGGACTGACGAGGAAGTGCAGGTACAACGGTGGGTGAGACACCTTGAGGAAATAAGTAGGGACTTTGACAATGGGGGGGGGAAGCCTGACTAGAAAGTACCGAAACATGGATTAATACTAGTGTCCTTGAACTTAAAAACTAATAACCATTCTCTCATAATTACAGAGTGTGACAACAGGGCCCACCCTCTCGGAGCATCCCATGTAGCAAAAAACTAGAAAACTAAGAGTTAGTCTCGACTATTACATTCACTTTGATATGAATTTGATCTTTCACTGCATGCAAGTGATTTGACACACATGCAGGTGCCAGTGAAAAAGCATTGTCGGCTAAATTTTGAATACTAAAAAATGCCTCCACCCCCATGGACCATCCGATATAATGTGCAGATATACATAACGCCGTCATTTGTTGTTTTAGGACACCGTCATTCACACAATAGAATGGCAGTTGAAGTGATACATTATGATGTCTACAATTGGAATGACAAAACTCTGTCTTTGTAATGTCCTGTTTGTCCAGAACATTCATATGTTCTACTGCATGTGCACATCGTCATCTCAGAATTTGTACCATACGTTATGATACTTTATGTATCTGACATATTAGTGCCAAATAGTCACTGAAGTGAACCAAGGGTAGATCAGTCTGGCTCCGCAATAGTTCTACTTACATGACAATAATGTTGCCTTCTCATAACTCTAATCTTACAGGATGGACCGCAAGAGGTTATTATTTCCACAATGACTCAGGTTTGTAAGTACAAACCACAATCCGGCATGACATACTGAGCACAGTCTTTTGTTTTTTTGGTTCTGACGAAAGCCACACTGATCCACAGAGGCATGAAATCAGATGGCTGAAATATGTTGACCACACTAAGGATTAGTTGGGATCAACTAATATCCCACAATCATCCACAATTACTTTTAACATTGACCGAGACCAACAAAATTCACGATTGGTCATAGAAGATCCAGAGACAATTTTAATAACACTCTTTACCAGCACACGCAGAGTCATAGATCACAAAAAAACAGCTCAGCTGCAATCAGGCATCATAGCACATCCTAGAAGCATTCTGCAACAAGGTTGGTAACCCAATGATGAAGCATGTCACCAACTAGATTGGTGAGTGAGGGTTATTTTAAAACACCCTGTGGGTTCTCAGGCACTACAGCCTTAAAGAGTATGAGAAACTGGTCTTTGGAACAGTAGCAAATTAGGTAGCAAACTCATTCTTCTTTTAAAAGTATTTGTGCACCACTTGGAACAGTTATAATGTGAAAAATACAACCACAAAAAAGGATCTCGCAGCAAGTTAAAAAAAATAGTTATTTTTTAATACATTAAAAAAGACCAAAACAGCAAAAATCCAATCACTGGAACTGGAGATATGCAATTTTAACCCCTTAACTGCTGGGCGTTCCCCACAGTGCTGAGCCCTTTTTTGGCTATTTGGGGTAGTTCACGATTAGGCCTCTGTAACTTTTTGACCACATAGGATATCCACGCCAAATTTGCGTCTTTTTTTCCAACATCATGGTGATTCTAAAGGTATCCAGGGTTTGTGGATTCCCCTGGAGGGGACCCAGAAATTAGCAAAAATACAGGGTTTATTTTTTTTATTTTTTTTAAAAGGGAAAAAAGGGCTACAGATGAAAGCATTTGTTTTTTTCCCTGCAAATGGTATCAAAAAAGGGGTTGTGATGCTGAAATCATCATCTTCCCAGCTTTCAGGGGCAAGCAGACTTTTGTCAGAAAACCAACATTTTTTTACACAGCTTTGGCATTTTTCTGGGACATAGCCTATTTTTGCTATTTTTTGTGCTTTCAAACTCTTTCCAGTTAATGGTAGAAATGGGTCTGAAAGCAATAATGGATCCTGGAAAGCTATACATTTTAAAAAGTAGACAAAATTCTGAATTAATCAAGGGGTCATTTGTGAAGATCCTTCAAGGTTTCTTTATAGAAACTAACTGTTGAATATAGGAAATATTAAAATTTGTTGGAAAAAACAGACGTGTGTCAACGTTTTCACCTGTAACAACTTCTAATTACAATAGCTGTTTGAAAGCAATATACCGTTACATCTGCTGGACCTTTCTGGTTGTGGGGATAAATAGTACTTGTAGGTTCACCAAGAACCCGACGAACCCAGAGCCAACTGAGCAGCGTCTTGCTATAGTTTTTTATTATGTACCGGGTATATAGCAATTATTCTGGGAAAATGTATACATGGAAAAATCGGTATGAAAGACACCTATGTATTTCTGTAATTGGAATAAATTATAGGGTTTAGAAACAGTAGATATTTGCACAGTTCCGAAATTGGGAGTACCCATACTACCATACGAATTATAGGTCATTTTTCAAAATGACTTTTTATACATTGTCTCATTTGGAAGGCAGAAATGCATCGAAAGTCAATAGGTAATAAATGTTGCTCTACAATTCTGTGTTACCCTAAGTCTCCCGATAAAAATGGTACCTCACTTGTGGGGGTAGGCCTAGTGCCTGCGACAGGAAACGGCTCAAAAGGCAACAAGGGCACACTTTATTTATACAGTGAAAACTGACCCTTTTTTTGTAAAGTGCCTAGTTGTAGATTTTGAACCCTAGCTCTGCCGGCACCTAGGAAGACCTATCAAACCTATACATTTTTGAAAACTAGACACCCAGGGGAATCCAGGATGGGGTGACTTGGCTGGCTCTCATCAGGTTCTGTTACCCAGAATCCCTTGCAAACCTAAAAGAATTGTCTAAAAAAACACATTTTCCTCACATTTCTGTGGTGGAAACTTCTGGAATATGCGTGGATCCACAAAATTCCACCCACCCCGCGTTCCCCAATTTTGGCATTTTAGCCAACAGCAATTTGAATGCTGGGGTTTTGAGTCCATGGTAAAACTGTTCAAAGCAAAAATTCAAGCCTCACAATGTAACATGCCATTAATTGAAAAAAGCAAACAGATGATGGTACCATGTGTCCTAGCACCACAACGCAGAGTTGTGAAATGCAAACATTTCCTGGCTTTCTGCTTTTTGTCTTGTGGGCAATGACAGTTTAAATAGCCCAGTGGGTGATAGGGCAGCGATATCCTTTCTGATGAAAGTGCCAGCACCTTGCTGCTAATGAGCTAACATTAGCACTGCAAAGAAAATATGCAAAATGCGTTATTTACCAAAAGAATCCACGCAGCAGATAGATGTGTCTAGAGACACTCAGAAAGGAAAAATAATGCCATGCTGCCTCTATTCCCGAAAACATACTTGGGCTGGAACTTTGTGTGATTTTGATGGGGTGCTTACAACACTACTGTTAAGCTGTGCACTGAAGAAGTGCAGCACATTCTGCAGGTGCTGCCTCATGAGGGCTGCTAGTGCCATGGATGGAGGGAAATCCTGTCAGGCCCAGTTTAGGGCAATTCTTGGAATTCCTTGGTTATACCAACATAAACCAACTATTGATTGGGCCTCTAGAAGTTTCCCCTCTATGTACTACTATTGTCAAAAACACTGTTTTAAGAAAACAGATTTTTAATCAGAGGTTTACTCAATGCACCTTGGAAGAAGGGTATTCCATGATTCGGAATGTTTATTGGTATTTTAAATATATATTTGACAAGAAAAAAGCTAGTGTTTTACCACCTCATCAATCCTTTCATTGTTGAATAGATCTTCAACAGGGGCTTAACATCCTTGTAGCCGAGTTCATGCTTTTAAGGAATGTGAGAATTCTCATCTTGGGGAGTAGTTGTATGAACTTTCAGAAATTGGGTTTATCCATCCATCTAGCTCTCCTGTCTTGTCCCTTCGAAGGGAGAAGAGCTCAGGACGTGCATTGATTTATAGAGCATTACATTGCATTACTGTGAAGAATAGATACCCTTTGCAGTTAATTCTATCTTTTGTTGAACCAAGTTAAGACAGAACTATTTATAGCAAACTGGACTTAAGGGAGACTTACCATATTGTGTGCATCCGAGATGGTGACAAGTGAAAGAGTGCTTTTGAATGAAGTTAAGTTTTTTACGAGTACCTCGTCGTGCCTTTGGCACTGTACAAGACCCAGATGCCTTCCAATTCAACATCAGTGAAGTATTGCATGAGTTCATTGATCTTTGTGCAGTGGTCTATGTTGATGACATACTGATTTACTCAAATTCTATCGCTGAACACATAGGCCATGTTAGGTCTATATTGCAGAAATTGAGAGATAACCATCTTTTGTCAAGTTGGGAAAGTGTATACTTCATGTTTCTAATGTTGAGTTTTTGGGATTTGAAAAAGTGAGAAATCCACGAAATGCACTCAAATTATTAGGCAAGACATTCAATTTTGTATTGCAAGACAGCTGCCTTGGTGTGTTTTCTATCCGGAAAACTCTGATAGCTCAGTAAAGTAGCTTTGACAACACTCCTTATGAGACAATACCAGTAGCCTATCTTTCTCACAAATTAGATCCCACAGAGACATACTATACAGTAGCAGAAAGAGAATAACTGCCTATCAATGTAGTGTTTGAAGAATGGTGGTATTATCTCACAGGCACTCAACATACTAAAGCTTTTTTGACTGAACTTTGTAATCTATTGTATTCAAAATCAGCTTGCATCCTATCTGCTAGACAACTATGTTGGACACTATTTTTCAGTGATTATGACTTTGTTATAACTATCCAACCCGGGAAGAAAATTGGAAAGGCTGATACTTTGCCTCGCTATAGGTATCTTCCTATCAATCAATCAACCAGCATTTGTAGAGCTCAACACTGTCACTCCTGTGGTATCTGGGCACTGGGGTGCAAGGTCTTCATTGAAAAGCCAAGTCTTGGGAAAACAGGAAGAGGGAAGAAACAACCAGAAAAGGCAAGACAGAGAAAGTAGCAGGAAAGGCCAAACAGAGGGCAGAAAAACAAGCAGAAAATGTAGAACAGAGGGCAGAAAAACGAGTAGAAAAGGCAACATGAGCAGAAGAGGGCAAAACAGAGGTCAGAAAAACGAGCAGAAAAGGCAAAACAGAGGCGAGAAAAACAAACAGAAAAGGCAAAATAGAGCGCAGAAAAGTGATCAGAAAAGGCAAAGCCGAGCAAAAAACGAGCAGAGGAGGCACAAACAGAATGCAGCAGGTAGACCGGAAGCAAAGGGTAGCAGACTGCGGGCATGCTGGGAAGGAGAACTGTAGCAGGGGGAACTGGCACAAGGACCTCCACGCATTATGCCTATTGATGGCTTGGTGGGAGTTATGTCAGTAGTAAACTTATAACTCAAGTTCACAAAGAGCAAGATTCTGAAGAAAGCAAAACATTAAGGCACCAAGGAAAAAGATTTGTGCTATGTCAAAGAAACGCCATACATTCCCACAAACACTTTACAAGAACAAGCTTTTCAATGGAGTACAATTAAATTTAAAAAAATACTTTTTTTAAATTCCTTAATTTGATTTCAAAGCAATGTTAGAGCATCACACAGATTCCAGTGGCATATTATCGATTGAAGTTGCTTAATATCCAGTGATTTGAATTCTGGATTTCTACACACGCATCGGCAAACGTGCCTTCCTCAGGACAGCCACACTTAATCACAACAAATATTACTTAAAAATATACAATATAACATTTGAGAGTCCTACCAATCAATACAAACTTTTAACACATTTAGTGTGTAACCAGTGACCAAGAACCACGATACTTCCCAACCACCAGTGTCCGTGCAGAACCATCACATTCTTTAAAATCTCACGGAGAAACTCTGTGTCCAAGTATCACATAAAGATAGCTAGACCAACAACCCCAAAGCAATTCATGCTGGTGCACTAAGAAAAATGAATTGCTTTAAATGTGATGAAAGGAGTAGAGAGCAGAGACAAGGGTATAGTCCTATATACCTCGACAAAGAAAAACACACCTGGGTATTTCTCACAGGAATATAGGCATGTGTATAGTATACTGGCACTACAGGACTAAGAAGATAATGCGGTATGGAAATCCTGCAAGAAGAATGAATGGTTGTATGTTAAAAACTATATATGAGGACTTTAACCCTGATATCAGGACTCAAGAGGAAGGACATAGCCTTTACCTTGATAGGCAGGCTGAGTATGCCCCCGTTTTCTGTTGGCTGTGTTGAACATAGGCAGACCGAGAGGAATCTGATCTTAAGAGTGGCCTAAAACCGTGCCTTGATCTCTATGTGGATAGAAGGTTGGGGTTACTGAAAAGTCCTTTCTGTGAGTAGTCAATCAAATCGGTTAAGAATTTTAGCCCTCTGGTGGCGTCAAGTTCTGATAGGGGAAAGAGTAATAGCATAAATGGAAATATAGGTGCAAATCAACTGCCTTTGGGTTTTAACATTCAGCAAGGCATTATGCCGTGCTCACTTACCTTGGCTCGACTTGTGTTATCTAGCCCGGGTTAATGATCATGTGTGCGGAGCCTACTCCGTTCTATCGCGTCCCTAAGAAGTCCAAGAACTGCTTGGGCCTCAGCGTCTTCCATATATGGTCCCTGTCCTCAATATTGGCGAAAGACAAAAAGCATTAAAAAATAGATGACGGGCCAAGCACAGCGTGAGGTCATTGCTCAAAGGGCACCGACCATGCTGTATACAGGCAGCCAGGTTGGAAAGGATGATCCATAAGGAAGTATGATTCCAGATAGCATGGGAAAGCCTAATTTTGAGAACATGCAAATGGACATAAACTATGCCAGGAACAGGAAAGAAATTACCACAAACATAGCATGTATGCTTAATGTTGCGCTGGGAGATGAAACTCGCATACACTGAGTGGAGGACACACTCTTTGAAACACTCAAGGGAATGTTGACAATATTCTTCACAAATATAGAAACACTCTACCATCCCCTATCTACACAGTCTAAAAGCGTTGTGATATCTAAAATAGATGGATAATAATGTAACCTCTTCCTCACACTACTTAGACCTACAATGTAGGTGATGGCTATCTTATAATGAATATCTTTTAGATGTAAGAGATAGACACAAAATGTTATATAGGTGACCTTGGTTCCATGAAGCAGATATTAAGAGTATATAACCCAGTATAAAAGGATAAACCACTGCTGGTGAAGATCGGCTGCAGAGGGGAAAATAAGCCAAAATTAACCTGCATTGTATCTAATAGCATTTTCCCAAGCAATTCCATTATTCAACCCTTGTTCTTGTGTCTCCAAGGTGAAGATCCAATACACTACCTTTCTCTTTTGTACTTCAGTGGGGTCACATCCCTCTTTGGTCATGATTTTTTTCAAGAATGACCCATCAATTTTTCATCAGGCTGAAGTTGTTTTTCGAGGTAGTGTTTGACCAGGGAGGCCATTAACTTCTTGGCACAGATAGCCGAGTGATGTTCTGTGAGATGAGTAGCTATTGGGTGAGCTTTCTCTCCCACGTAACTTAAGTCACAAGAACATAGGAGTAAGTAAACTACATTCTTAGTTTTATAGTCAGTGAAGGTTTCCTAGTGTATTGCGTGTTTATTTAGAGTAAAGCGAGCTAACTCCATAGCCAGATTACATGCCTTGCATGTGTTACATTTAAGATTTTCTATGATGGGATTGACTCCCACAATCAAGCATTGGACAAAGGTGGTCTCATTAGGCAAACGAAAACGTACTACCAGATATTTCAAGTTTTAGATCCGTCTATGGGCGAACATGGGCCTAGGGATTTTCTCTTTCTGTTCAGCACCCTCATTCAGTATGTGCCAGTTTGCACAAATGATCTGTCAGACCTTCTCGTTCAAAACCGAGAGTCTAATTACGCATACCAGTTTCTTAATACGTGACCTTTTGTGGTTATGAGAAGATGGTTCCTATAATGGAAACGCACTCTCTTAAAATCTTCCCGTACCAAAAGCCTTGGGTACTCTCTTGAAATAAATGTTTCCTTCATGTTATTGGCTCTGGTGTCATAATCAAGTAGATTGGTGCAATTCCTCCTCAGACGTAGGAATTGCCCAAAGGAATACTGTTTTAGGAACCTCAGATGGAAACTGTCAAAGTGGAGCAATGTATTTCTAGCAGTAGGTTTCATGTTTAGATCCACCTCCAGCACACCATTGTTGCGTTGTATCAAAATATCCAAAATTTCTACCTGCTTGTGACTCTTATGTGCTGTACATTTAATATTCAAATCACGCAGGTTCAGCCAACTGAGAAACTCCTCTAATGCATTGGGGGTCCCAGATCAAATAAAGATATCATCGACAAATCTGGACCAATGGATGATGGATTCAAAAAATGGTGCCACGTCGTTGTGAAACTTTTGTTTGAATCTTGCCATATAGATATTGGCTACTGTGGGAGCACAAGAGGCCCCCTACTGACTCCTTTGATTTGTTTATGGCAGTGACCACCCAATTTAAATGTATTCTCTTCCAGAACCAGATGTAAACATTTAATGATGAACGTTTGTGGGCCTTGTACATTGTGAAGCCTCATAAACCAACTGACTGCCTCAATGGCCTCTTGCTGGGGAATATTACTGTAGAGGGTTTCATTATCTAGAGTAATTAGAAGTGTTGAATACTGTTACAAGGCAAACCCTTCACTGTCCTGATGATATCCCTGGATGTATGAGTTAATTTGAGATACATAGGGACGTAAGATGGAATCTACATATTTAGATAATGGCTCTATGACTGATCCTATTGTGGTCACTATAGGGCAATAAGGTGGATCAGCCTCATTCTTATGGATCTTAGGAATTACATATATAATCTTGCTGTTTTCAGGTACTCAACATTGAGGTAATCATGTTCTTTTTCACATATATCACCATTAGCCAAAGCTCTCTTTGTAAATTGCTAAGTTTCCCGTTTTACTCTAGGGATAGGATCTGTCTATTACAAGTCGCAATTTTTTATATAAAGTTGTAATACATGCAACAATGTATCATTGAAAGTACAATCTTTTCACTTGTATCACTTATGATGTTTGTCTGCTTACTATTGTACAGACCTTTTTCACTTGTTGGTTTTATTCTCTTCATTTACAGATCTCTTACATGAGTACGTGTACTGGACTGCACCACACTACACAGGTGGAATAATACTTATTACAGTGAGAATACTAGGGGTATATGTGACAGTAAGGAAATTTAGCATAGGGATCCTTTTGTCCTGATGAACGCCAGTTGAGTAACGGGATCCGGCAGAAACATGTTGACCTCTTTGCAGAACGGAGGGGTGGAGAGTACATAATACACTCGCGCCACAACCATCCGGGGTTACTTTTCACCCTTTTTTAATCCTGACAAGGGAACCAAGGAATAAAATTGTTATGAGAATATCCCTTAGTTAGTTTTAATATTCACTGTCTGCACCTATTTAGGATCCTTTTCTTTTCCTTTATTTGTTTGTATTGTCTACCCCTCCCTATTGCTCCGCCTCTAGCATTGGTCTGCACGGAGGCGTTTTATAGCATCCCTATGATGAAGCATGCCACAACATGTTGTGGGTGAGGGCAGGTTTTACAAAGTGAATGTGCTCCTGATACATTGCTGCATGTATTAAAACTTTATATAAAAAAATTGCGACTTGTAATTACCTTTCTTTCTTTTGTGTGTATGTATTGACTTGGAGGAGAGTAAAGTAAGGTGTATTGCTTCTACCCATTATCTTGTGTACAGTATAGGATCTGTCTAGACAGGTAAATAATAGCCTGATTGTTCAAGACATCAGTCATTTTATTGACATATTGAATGGTATCTAAAATCACTTTGCGAGGGCCTGCATGTTCAAAGGGCTACTTAAGTGGATGGCACAACCAGTGCTGCAGGTCCACTAGCATCATTTAATTGACAAGCCCTGGGCATATGTAGTGCACTCTACTAGGGACTTAGTAGTAAATTAAATAGGCAAATTGAGTATAAGCCAATGTTGCCATGTTTAAAGCAAAAGCACAAGCATTGGTAACGTTTGCAGAGACCTATGGCCAGCAAAAATGAACTTAGCAAAAACAGGAGGTCTGAAAGCAAATAAATTAGGGGGAACCACGCCAAGAATGCAAGGTTTAACTCCCAAATAAACAGATTATAGTAAATTGTCATGCCCTTCCAAAAATCCATAATTTGGTAGCACAACTGGAAGGAGCAATTTTTGACATCAGTGTATTTAAAATTTGCATATCATCAAATTGAATTGGATGAAACTTATAGTTGTCTAACGACATTTATCACTCCTGATGGAGCTTTTAGATATATTAGGATGCCATTTGGATTAGCATCGGTTGCGTCCGATTTCAAAACTTGTGTTTAACCTGTTTGAGTATATTGACGGTGTCTTGGTGTTTAAGGCCGACCTATTAGTATATGATGACTTGGTTGATACACATAATCACAGGTTTTCCAAGGTAGTGCACATTTTACATGATGGAGGTATGATATTACAAATGAAAAAATGTAAGTTCCTGATTCAAGACGTTGAGTATCTTGGACATGTTATTTCTGGAAAAGGTATTTCTCCTCAACAAAGCTTGCTTCAGGCTATTGAATCATTACAGATCCTTACTGACAAAGATCAATTGAGATCTTCTCTGGGGTTATGTGAGTTTTATTCCAGATTCGTTACTGGACTTTTGCAGACCGCTTTACCGATCAGACAGTTTCTTAGAAGGGATAACAGTTTACTTGTTACAGAAACATCAATCGCTTTTTAGACTCTTCAGCAGTTTATTATCGATTCTTCTCGATTGTTTTCATTTAACCATAAACTGCATTGTGTCATAACTGTTGATGCCAGTGCTGATGGACTTGGGTCTATGTTGAATCAGAAGGTTCAAATGGGTGAAAACAAATGTGGCTTTTGCTTCTAGACCACATTTATCTGCAGAGTCTAGCTATTCTACTATTGAGACAGAGGCATTAGCCTGTGCTTAGGCTGATATGCATTTTAAGACGTATTTGTGGGGAAAGGCCTTCACTACCAAGGCTGATCATAAACTGTTATTGACTTTACTTAACAGCAGTGGTACGGGCAAAACCTCTGCTGGCCTAGTAACAATCTTGTCTAAAACGATCAAGTACTATTTCAGTGCTAGTTATATTCTAGGATATTATGCTGTCATCTCTGATTGCTTGTCAGGACTACCTGTTGGTAATGTCAACGTCCGGTCTGAAATAATTGAAGAAAGTGTTGGTGCATCAGTGAATGATGTTTTAACATTGTGTGAGAATGAGTTGTCTATTGAGAGTTGAATGGAGGGTTGTAAAGCTGATAATGCCCCGGTTACTTACCGGTTATCTTCATTACTCCGAGTCCTAGTCTTCCTCGCCACAGTAATTACCAGTGAGCATGCTGCTCCTACAGAAACTCCAAGTAAAAAATTACATACTAGTCTTCTTATCCCTCCAATTTGGCCCCCAGTGGCAACAACCAATCACATAAAAGGACACAAAAGTCAGAGCATGACATGTAAAAAAAAAAGCCGTAGACATGAAGCCACAACAGAGGGCTGGGAGAGAAGGGAAATTATACTGTGGCAAGGAAGACTAGGACTCTGAGTAATGAAGATTACCGGTAAGTAACTAGGGCATTACCTCTTCCTCCATCTTCCTCGCCACAATAATTACCAGTGAGCAGATACCAAAGCAAAATCAGCTTCATGGATAGGAAATACAGCCCAAACATGGAAGGCAGTACAAAACAATCTTTAATGATAATAACGGAAAGAGAAACACATCTCAAGAAACCACAGCGTCCAGGATCGAAGAGGCAAAGGCAAGAGAAGCCCCCCCCCCCCCCCAATCTCAAGCCGGTAATGAGACATGAAAGTATGATGAGAAGACCAAGTGGCCGCTCTACAAATATCCTCCGTTGAAACACCCTTAAAGGCGGCCTAAGAAACAGCCACAGATAGAGTAGAACACCCCAGAATAGGATGAGAGGGATCCACAGACTGGACATCATACGCCAAAAGAATAGCCTCTTTAATCCAGTGACTGAGAGTGGAAAGAGACGGCTTCTGGCCCTGCCGAGCCAGATCAAAAGTGCCAAATTGTCCACCTTTCAATAGGAAGCCGTGTGAGACACTTAAAATACTAGGGCATGCTTAACATCCAAAAGGTGCAACAGAGATTCCTCTGCCGACAAAGGAACAGGAAAGAAGACGGGGAGGACCACTTCCACAGAACAATGAAATAAAGAGTCCCCCTTAGGGACAAAAGTAGGATGAGCCCATAAGACCACTCTATCCTCCAAACTCCGCAAAAATGGAGCAGACCGCATGTGGTATCCTGCTGCTCAGCCAGAATTACTGCGTGAGAGAATGTTGGTATGTGGAATGTTGGAGTGCCTAAGTCAGTTGGTGGATGGGCTGAGCAGCAGAGTGGCTGCTCCTGGTGGGGCTCTCTTCCATGTAACCTGCTACTCAATAAATCTACATGAAAACTACTTGGATTCGACTACCTTCATTATACTACATTTTGGTACCAGGAGTGGGGTGTCTACTGTCTGGAAAAGAAGGGGCTGAAGAAACTAGAACCCACGATCAAGCTAAAGGACTTTCTATGAAACCTATGCGGAGCACTTCAAGTTAACTGGCACTTCCAAACCCCACCAGTGACCTTCCATCAGTCGCCCACAACCCTAACGTGGCAGTTACAACTTAAGTCTACTAGCTCCTTCCGCTTGCTACCTACCTGCAGTTCCTACCTGCCTGCCAGTTCTTGCTACCTCCCGGTTCATCCTGCACTCTCTACCTTCCCCACTGCGGAATTCTACCTGGGCTGTCCCTACCCATCTGTGCCAAACTCTGCCGTCTACACTTCAATTACACTGGATCTACAAACTCTGCCCGTTTTTATGCGCTCGCTCTACATCTCATTTTGCAGTGTTTCTTTCATTGCCTGCACTGTGTAGGTTGCGAATTCGAGTTTGTGCCATGGCGCTTCCTTTGGGACCAGATCAAACCAATGGCAAGACATTCCTGTGGTGAGCTTGCATGTTTTTTTGTTTTTGTCATTTTCTTTGACATTACTTAAAGCAACGGGGAATTGTTGCCCACCGTTATTTTTCAAAATTCTGCTCATGCACCTACCATCCGTTACTGTCGCGTGCTAGAGCAGAGGAGTACCTTATGACATTCTTTTCTCCTTCTGAGAGTTCCCCGTCAAGCTCATGGTTCTTTGCAGCTTTCTCCCTGCTGTTGCATGTCCAGCTGCTTCAATGCGCTGTGAGCCACCGTTACCGTGCATGCTGCCATCTTGGGATTGTCCCAATACCGTTTTTCTCTACTTTGGCTCATTGAAGATACTTCTGCCAACCACATTTCCTCTGCCAACCACGTCTTTCTGTGGTTAAATAAAGCTTTCGTGACACTGAATAAGCCTCCTATACTGTCTCCCTGTTGCGCCTCCATCTGCATCAGGCCTGTTTTCCCGACATGTGTTTTTGATTACAAAGACATCGGATCGCCTTAGCGTATCATCGTATTTCACTGCAGGTACTGTTTTTAAACTTGCTGTCCCTCCTGCGCTGACCTTTGATTCAAGCCTTCTTTTCTGGGAATGACTCTGGATGTGAAGTATCTCTTTGGGTGCGCTTGCTGATAATGGCACCTTGCACATTTTTTAATCCTGCATTTTCAACAGTTTCACTATAAGCACACTCAAAGTACTGGACTTTCTTTTTTCTACTGTCCCATCTAGTTCTTTAACTTTGCCTGCTGCGCTACAAGGCTTCACCCTGCTGCGCTACAAGGATTCAGCAACCTGCCGTCAACTTGCAATTTGTATCGACATTTATTTTCCTTCATTGTTTGTTTATTTATTCATTTTATTGTTTCCTGCGATGTTCGGCGCAATTTATATTTACATGACTGCAAGGTTTGTGCTCTTACATGCTTTTGTTTCTTTTCTAGGGAACCTTTCTTTGTGATGTTATTACTCTGGTGGTTTTCTACCCTCTGCTTTTTCTGCATGTTGCATTGTACTGTGTGGTGCCTGCCCACACCTTTCATGTGCCTGAAGTAGTTTACAGTTCCAATTGGTAACGTGTGGTTTTCCAACACGTCCCACCCCAGTTTGCGTTGGGGGGAAGTTGCACAGTCTCTTGCTGTACGTCATGCTGTGTGGCGTATCCCCACACCTAGTTTTACAGTTCCTGCATTTTACAATATTACGCATGTTATTTTACACCACACCTACTTCTGAAGTTTCAAAGTTTTGCACTGTACTGTGTGGCTTTTCTTACCACACCTAGTTTGCTGTTCCTACATTTTACGTTGTGCTGTGTGGTATTTTACACCATACCTTGCGTTTTACTGTGTGGTATTTTACGACACAACTTGCGTTGCACTGTGTGGTATTTTACGCCACACCTAGTTTTACGTTTCTTGTATTGCATTGTACCGTGTGGTATCTTCCACCACACCTAGTTCTGTATTTAATTGTACTGTGTGTTTTTTTTCCCCACACCTGGTTCTGATGTTCGTACAAATTGCATTATTCTGTGTGGTATTTTCCACCACACCTATTTCTGCTGTTCGCACATATTGTACCATGTGAAATTCTCCGCCATACCTTGTTCTTTATTGCATTGTGCCGTGGGGTACTTTCCGCCACACCTAGTATTTGCTGTCTTTCTGGGGACTTTTTACCATAATCTTACTTGATTTAAAGGCAACTATCCTTTTGTTTGTTCTATTTACGGCTGTCTTCCACCCTTTCGCTATTCTCTTGCTTCTGTGTTTTGTTCTCTCCTTCACCTTATTGCTTATGCCCTTGTATATCCTCGTGTTTGCCTGGCCAACTTGCATGATCTTTGTACTTGGGTTGTTTTGTTTATGTGAGGGAGTGTGTGGGTTATCTTTGTGTGAGAAAGTGTTGGTGCATGAGCCATTTGTTTTTTCTTTTCCTCTTTTCCTGTTTGCGTTCCCTACCTTTCCACCTTTTATTTCCATGCTTTCTTTCAGTGTATTTTCTTCTAATTTTTCTTGTTTATTTTCTGGTGCATTTTTGATACTTCCTTCCTTTCCATTGTAAAGGAGGGAGATATGTGGTATCCTGCTGCTCAGCCTGAATCACTGTGTGAGAGAACGTTGGTATGTGGAATGTTGGAGTGCTTAAGTCAGTTGGTGGATGGAGCTCTCTTCCATGTAACCTGCTACTCAATAAATCTACATGAAAACTACTTGGATTAGACTACCTTCATTATACTACACCGCAGGAAAGCTCCCAACTCCGCAACACGTCTGGCAGAGGCAATAGCCACCAACAACACTACCTTGAGTGTCTAAAACTTCAAGTCCACCGACTCCAAAGGCTCAAAGGGAACCCCCTGTAAGGCCTGCAACACCAATGGAAGGTCCCACGGGGGAGGACACAACACCAGACGAGGGCGTTAAAAGCCAGAGATTTGAAAAGACGAGCCACCAAGGGCTCCACAGACACAAAAGGAGACCATTAAAGCTCAAATGGCAGCCCACTGAGCATGGAGGGCAGAAAGGGCCAAGCCCAAAGCAAAACCTTCCTTCAAAAATCCAGGACCCTAGCAGGATCCAAAGTCTCAACAGACCAACCATGTCGAAGATACCAACTAGCAAAGTTGTCCCAATGTGTAGCGTAAGACTTCAAAGTCGAGTGGCACCTGGACTGTTGGATAAGACCTACAACCACCACAGAACAACCACTCTGGATCAGGGAAAACCTTCCAAGAGCCAAGCCTGCAGACCCATGGACTTGAACATCAGAAGAGGAATCAGAGGGCCCATCAAGGGATACGGATGGAATGTTATCGTCCAACCCGGACGCACTGCCAACTCTAACAGGAGAGGAAACCACGGACAGCGGCACCAACACCGGACCACCATAAGCAACAACGCCCTCTCCCTCTTGATCGTCTGTAACACTGCTAAAATCAGGGAAACTGGCGGAAAAGCATACAACATGCCCCTCGGCCACAGGAAGGACAACGCATCCACTCTCCATGCTTCTGGACAAGGCATAATCGTGCAGAAACAACAGATCTTGGCTTTGTCTGGAGACGCAAACAAGTCCACCACCGGACACCCAAACTTTCTCTGCAACGTCTGGAACATCAACAGGGTCAGAGACAAAGACCCCCTGGAGGGAAAGACCCTGCTCAGACAGTCTGCCACCGCATTCTCCAGTCCCGGGAGATAAATTGCCGACAGGGACGCCAAGTGCGACTCCGCCTAAGAACAAATCAGGCAACTGAGGGAACAAACTCTGCAACCCCCCTGATGATTGATGTATGACATGGCCACCTGGTTGTCCATCCGGATCTGAACATGGTGACCCTCCAGCAAGGCAGTGAAAGCTAAGAGGCCCAACTGAACTGCCATCAGTTCCCTGTAATTGGAGGAACAAGACATCAGAGCCCTCGATCACACGCCCTGCACTGAAGAATCATCCAGCGTAGCCCCCCAGCCCAACAGGCTGGCATCTGTAGTGGCCACTTGAGATGGAACAATCCAGAAACGGACAACCCCTGGACAGATGGACGTCGTTCAACAGCAACCCAGATCCTCCCTTCCCTGGGCCGACACAGGAACCCCCTGATTGAAATCCTGACCACAGGGGCGCCAATGAGACAAAACATGGTATACCATGGGATACAAATAGAGACGAGCTTACGGAACCACCAACGACGAGGTGGACGTCAGCCCCTGGACCCTCAACCACAGTCTCACAGGAGGACAAGTCCCCAACAACAGGGACCGATAATCTAACATCAGAGTTAATTTCCATGCAGGAGGCAGGAACACGAACCCCAACTGAGTCCTCAAGTGGGCTCCGATGTATGTCCAATCCTGAAAAGGAACCAGACAGGACTTCTTGTGATTCACCAGAAATCCGTGACCCACCAGGACTTGGCAAACCTCCTGGACATGGATCTCCGCCTTAGAAAAAGAAGAAGCATAAATCAACAAATCGTCCAGATAAGGAAAGATCTTGATACCCCTCCCATGTAAATGGCCCACCAGCGGGGCCAGAACTTTAGTAAAGACCCAGGGGGAGGAACACAGGCCAAAGGGTAATGCCTTGAACTGAAAATGCTGGCCCAGAACACAGAACCGGAAAAACTTCTGAGAGTCCAGATAGACTGGCACATGGAGTTAAGCATCCTGCAGGTCGATAGAAGCCAAAAAATCCCCTGAGAGATCAGAGGAAGGATCGCCTGCAAGGACACCATCTTGAACTTCATGGGAGGATTAACCAATTCAACCATTTTAGATCCAACACTGGCCTGAGGTCCCCAAGTGTGTTTCTTTACAAGGAAGAGAATAGAGTACACTCCCAGCCCCCGCTGATCCATGGGCACCGGAACGACAGCCCCCTTCTCCACAAGACAACGGACGCCTTCCAACAGAGCCACCTTCTTCAGAGAGTCTCTGGGGCAAGGAATGACCCGAAATCAATCTGGGGGAATCTGGACAAACTCAAGTTGAAAAACATTTGACACTACCTGAAGGACCCATTGATCCGAAACAGTTCGCCTCCGATTGTCCAAAAAGTGAGACAGCTGACCCCCCCACAGGACCCACTCCTGGAGCAATCCAGTGATGATTTGGAGGGAGCAGAAGAGGAGGAAGAGTTGGCAGGGAACTGGGATTTGGCAGAGGAAGGAGCACCCCAGCCATGCCTCCTTCCACGAAAGGGCTGAGGAACCCTTCGTTGACAAGCAGGACCCAAGGGTCTACGAGAAACGTGAACGCCCTGCTCTCTCCAGAGCCAACAGATTATGATCTTCTGCAGACCTCTTTACCATATCCTCCAAGGGGGCCCCAAACAGTTTAACACCAGACAAAGGGATTTTCATGAGTAAACCCTTTTGCTCAGCATCAGTCTTCCAAGAACGTAACCACAACTGGTGACTAGCAGCCACAGAAGATCCAGCCGTAGAAGCTGCTGTCCCCAAAGAGTCAAAGGAAATGTCAGAAAGCAGACGCCCCTGTTGTTCCATCAGTGCGAGAGTGGGAGAAACATCCTTGCCCTGGTCCTACACCTCAGCCAATGATTGGAAGTCTTTCAGAAAAGACTGGATGGTATAGGAGAAATATGTAGCAGTCCTAATGAAAAAAATTGGCAGCGGAAAAAGTGCGTTTCACTGCCGCATCCACCTTTTTGTCAACAGGATCTGTCAGGGAAGCATCCCCAGAAATAAAAGCCCCCTGAGAAGACATGTCAGCCATCAAGGAATCCACCTTCACAGAGGCCGAAGAACTAACCGCAAAGTCCTGCAATGGATATCGTTTGGCCAGAAACCTGGGAAAACTACTCTTAGCCACATCCTTCTTTTCTGTCTCCAACACCTTCAAGACAGAGGAGTGGAGAGGAAACAACACAGGTTCTTTCTGTTGATACTGCGAAAAGAAATCTGATTCTTCCACATTCACCTCAGACTCAGGAAACAGAAGGTTGGAACGAATGTGCTGAAGAACATCCTTAAGATCCAACCCCTGCACAAAATGACCCTTAAGTTCCACATTCTCCTCCCCATCAGAACCATGGGAAGGACCCGTGTCACATCTGGCCTTTTTAGAGGGAGGAACAGAGTCCTAGTCACGCAAAGCGGCAGCCACAGCAGTATTAATCATCTGCTGGATCATAGCCAGGGAAGGGACTGCATCCATAGACCCAGAAGACTCCTCCGGGTTAGCAGAAGTCAACTCAGCACCTTCCTCCATCATGGCACAAACAGAAATGTCAAGCTACACCCCTACGGCAAGCAAAAATGCTTAAAAAGCGTACTATTGCCATGGAAACCCCCAAAAAACGCCTTTGGCCGGCCATCAGCACGCCCGTAGCGTGTATGCCATTATTAGTATCCCCTATAAAAGGCGCTGCAATCAGCGTGCCAATCCGCAAGGAGCCGCATGTAGCCATGCCCTCTCCCATGCCGACGACCAGCGTCCAGAGAACCCAGCCACCGTCCCGCAGAAGCCAGTAAGCCATGGGGGAGGAGGGAGCCTTGTCAAGACTGAGGCGTCCCTCCAACCCCACCGGGAGGCAGGTAGAGCAGCAGCACTAGGAAGCTCAATGAATAAGACAGGGACACGGCAACTCCCAGTGTCCGCTAGAGCAGGACTGAGGAGAATGCGCAGAAGTGCCAAATTAAGGGTAGGGAGACACCGAACACCAACCCCCCCACCCCTTTAACGAGGCTCATGAGTCCACTATAGCAGGACTGCCACCCCCTACTTACCTGGTCAAACAGGAACAGCATTTGGAGCAGTGCAGAAACAAAAAAACAGGTCATGCTCTGACTTTTGTGTCCTTTTCTGTGATTGTTGCCACTGTGGGCCATATTGGAGGAATAGGGAGACTAGTATGTACCTTTTTACTTGAAGTTTCTGTAGGAGCAGAATGCTCACTGGTTATCACTGTGGTGAGGAAGACCAACAAGGAGCTGATAATGATTTGTGCAAAGTCTGAGATTTCACTAACAAAGGATGGCCTAGAGAAATGTTACTTTCTCCTATTATGCAAATGTGTTATTGAAGGTTGGAGAAAAGTATTTGCCAAACTATTATTAAGTTAGGTCATTCAGGACATCTTGGTGAAACGCTTACCAAGAAGAGAATTGGAGAAATATTTTGGTGGCCATATATGGAGGCTAAAATAGTGGGTTTTGTTAAACAGAGTACGATATGTATGAATTCCAACAAAACCCTTAATACCACTAAAGTCAATTTTTGTCATATAGAGCTTTCTGAATGGCCATGGGAGAAACTGGCTTTGGACTTATCAGGTTCTTTTGATACTATCTCCCAACGTAAAGTTAATACTTTTGTTCTCATTGATTATTTCCATAAGTGGGTTGAAGTCAAATGGACAATTTCAACCTACCACTGACACTCATTCAGTTTCTCACTGAATGTTTTAGGAGGGAGGGTTTGCCCTGCAGTGCTGTCATGACAATAGTATGCAGTTCACCACTTTGAAATTGCAGACATTTTTCAAGGGCAGGAATATTTTTCATAAGACTGTGCTTTATTTTCCCTATATGAATGGTTTAGTAGAGAAATTCAACAGAGCCGTCCTGAAGGAAGTTCAACTCGCCTTAGCAAATAAATTTGATGTTAAGGAATGAAAAATGTAGGCTTATCATACCTTTGCCAACACTTTCTCCTTTTTTGATACTGAAAGGGAGTGTGCCTCTCACTGATCCCAACCCTTCTTGGATTAATTTTTTTTTTTTACCCATTATTGATCTCAGGGAAATGTGTGGCAAGACTAAGACTAACGCTCTTAAAAACTGTAGCGAAAATGTGAATGATATCAAACCAAGCAAGATTAAGTATGGCCAGGTATCTCCGAGTCTCCTCCCCAGTACTGTCTACTCTTCCCAACCATGGCCCCATGGGTATCCCAACCTTTTCCACTCTCCCCCGAGGCATGGATGAACATCAACACAATGTCTTGGGTTTGGGGTCGTAAAACCCCAGCCGTATTTTGTTCAAAACATACAAACAAATTAAAGATTTCATATTTACAATATGCAGAAAACCCATCAATCCACCATATTTCTACACCAAAGTTTGTATACAATGTATTTACATTATTTCAGATGGCTAACCTTAACATGTTATCTAATACGTAGCCATTCCTGACATAAAACTAAATTATATACATTATTGCTTTCTTGCATATCCCAAATTGAGCCTAGAGGCAAGGTCATGACTGGTCCAAACATGTGCTAGATCAAATCCCTCCTACTGGAGTGACCTTGAGCAGGAGGCCCAGTACCCCAGAAGATTATATCCCTCGGGCACCCCCTGCACCCTCAATAGTATCTCCAAAGGGCTGTGCTGTTCTGCCAACATTTGCACCCATGCGTCTGTGCAGGGGTTGGCCCAAAGGCCTACCGGAAGTGGAACTTCCCCACACCATACAGGCTGTAAGTACCCCCTGGACTTCCATGAGACCACTGTCCTCCCTAGCCCCCCAGGCATCCCCATTGACCATGGGGATGCCTATTATGGGCCGTAAACATTCCCACCAATCATGACCTTACCGTAGACCAAGGATATCCTAAAATACAACAATGACGCCTCCCTGCGAGTAAAAAATTCTTTATGTCAACAGTCCCAACAATTTCCTGAAAACAGATTAGAAGAGAAATTCAGACAACCTGAATTGGAAACACAAGAAAAATGCAAACATTGACTCTGCTGCCTCAGGGGATGATGAGTGGGGAATAAACAGGAACACTCCGTCACGGCTTCACGTGAAATCAGCTGTGGAACGGCGAAGGAAGAGACCGTCCTGCTGCTCCACAGCCCCTTTTATCACCCCCGATGGTAATACTGGCAATATCCGGCTTAATCCCACCCCCTATGCCCCCGAAGCACTTGAGTGCTTCCGGGGCAAGTCTAGAGACAGCCAATCAGGGCGACAGTCCGGGAGGGTGTCAGCCGCGTCACAGTGCGTATGCCACCCGCCCCGCCCCGCCCCTCTATGGCATCGGGGACTGGCACAACCGCCATAGGTGCAGCATGCCTGATTACCGGTTGGCGCCTTAGCATATGGCCAGGTATTGCCGAGTCCCCTCCCCAGTACTGACATCTCTTCCCAACCATGACCCGTCTTATTGCAGCTGCACCAGAGTACTTCACAGGTCTTTAAAATACCATTTACTTGTTAACCAGGCTTTGTTGTTTTTTCACCCCTTCTTAGAGCCCCTGCATTTCCACTCTGCCTAGTCCTTAAAGTATAAAATTACTTTTGCTGCCACAGTGTGAGAATGCATTTCCTGAAAATTGCCCTTAGGCTTTGTTTTTTTGCAGTTTTATACAGCTCGAGGGTATTGAGGCACCAGGACCGGCTATAACATTGGTGGCACCCTGTGCGGCAGTGTCTGTTGAGGCCCCCCACCAATGACTACCTCTGCCACAGAATCCCTCACTTGCTCCCTTTAACAGTGCCCCTCAAGTCTCCATAACCACTGTCTTTCAGATTCATTTAGTTTTATAGCACCGCTCATGCCAGTGTAAGGTGTCAGAGCACTTTACATCACACTCACATGGGTAAATCGGTGTATAGGAAATGCTACAACAGACAGGACTACAAGGTGTAGGTGTGACATGTCATCGATACTCGTAGGCAATAACGTTTAAGAGTCCTTATTCTTGAAAAGCACTAATTCAGAATTTAAAATGTAACATCATTGTTAGGGTTTCTCTTTAATAATAAGAATTGTTTTCTACACAAATGAACACTTTTCGCAAGATTAGGATGATGAAAGACTGGGCCAAAAAAATATAGCTCTAACATATACCTTGCAGTTTGCATGCAGCTCTTTGACAGTTAATAGTTCAATGTTCTATATTATGATTTTGACTTGTAAACGACAAGTTACAAAAGGAACTCTCTTACAGAAGCAGTAACCTACTGACCTATTTACATTATATGCACTTTGTTATCTGCATATTACACGTTCTTAGCAGCAGGCATTTTAACCCTCTGTGCTACCTTAGGATGAGTCAAAACTTTCACTAGACACAACTCCATCTCTCTCCAGGAAGACTATTAATCACCAGAGTTATCTTGACATTTAAATTGATGCCTGAAAATTTCTGGAGGCAAGGAACGTGGCAGCAGGTGCTTTTAAAATGATAACATACTTGTAAAAATGACACCCCCACCCCTGGTCAGCGCCTGGTGCGGTGGCACTGATCGCACCGCCCTAGAGCCGGCCCTATGAGGTACTTTGCTTGAACACCAGTTACATTATACAAGGACACATTGCTGGAAGAATTAGCCCCCCCCCCCGAAATTAATATTAACCGACCCTCTCTTCCCCCACCCCCCCCCCTCGAAATGTAGCTCTAGTTGCGCCTCTGTCCTGTACTATGGTTATTCTGTATGATTGCACTCTGTTGTGAGTGATGCTACAGTCCAGGGCATATAATCGAAAGCTTTAAAAGAGTCCCAGACAACCGTTGATTTGTTCTATGTGGTGCAACAGGCAGTACCAGAGGTGGAAGTGGGCACCTACAGAGCTGTAAAAAAAAAAAAAAAAGGTTCTGAGCCCTGACACTTATTTTGTGTACAAACCAAGCACGACGTAAGACACAGGGCTCAAAACTTTTTTTTATTAAGCCACAAGAGCCCCAGGGAAGACCTAGGGAATGGAACTAGAGGTGCGAGGTACTAGGAGTAGGCAGCCTCCAAACAATGTTTAACACGAAAAAGCCACTCCTAGTATGATGACCTGAGTGTTACAGTTTAGGTTTTGTGAGTGCAGGCATCTCACAAAAAGTGAAAGACTGGTCTTACACACCACCTGGTGTCATGCTTCATCATTGACCAGTCCTC
Organism: Triturus cristatus; assembly: GCF_964204655.1. NCBI lineage: Eukaryota > Metazoa > Chordata > Amphibia > Caudata > Salamandridae > Triturus > Triturus cristatus. The sequence continues at coordinate 655,072,762 of NC_140587.1, read as the reverse complement.
GCCCTCTAAAAACTTGGTTTAATAGAGGGTGGGCATACACCTGAAGACAGGGATGCACTTCTAAAGCTAAGTGGGGGCCCCCTTACAAAAAAGTGAAGTTAAAAGGCCATTACAGAAGTCACATTAGTTTTAATACAGCTGGCATCTGTATGGTGTTTAAAATAAATGATCGGTGTGTTGGGGATTCTATTGTCCCCCCACCGTGATTTGAGCGGTCGACATGTTACTTCCTATTGGCCCCAAGGGGTCCGTGGCATTCATCAGGACCTATATTACATAATCGGGCTCCACCCTTACCGTACTGCAAGGGTGAGGGTTCCACTAGAAAGGGTGATCATTATCACACTCCACCGTATGTGTGGCTAAAAATTAAAGCCGGTATGGAAAGAAAAGACAAAGTGAAATCCAGACAGTAGCGACATAATCACAAAAGTCGTGTAGGTCATCCGGTCAGCCACATACATATGCAAAACATAGTGAGTGGCTATAAGTGCAACAAACTGTGTCATTCATCTGTGCACTTAGTAGTTGGTGGAGTCCATGCGCCCCAAATCTTACCCTAACAGATGGGGCCTACTAGCCCCATAGGAGAGTGACAAAGGAAGCACTGCGTATGAGGAGAAAAAGGGAAGAAAATCCAAGAAAATCAGGACCTGTCCAAACACGTTCTCTGGGTACTGTAGTGAAACTAAATGGCTGTGTTTCACAAGAAGAAAACAATAGTAACAGGCTAAAAAGGACAAACACATTCATCCATCCGTCTCATCCATACTCTTACTGTTAGAAGGGAAGTCTCCCACTTAAGCACCTACGTCTGTGTTCCTCACCTCCTCGCTGGTAAAAGAGGAGTGGCAGTACGTGCTATTTATAGTGTTCGCGCCATTACGCGAATACTAAATGGAAGGTTAATTGGATCTAATTAGTGGTGATTCGGTGTCAGCGTTATGCACTGTTTAAATGGTGCCTGACTTGCCTGGATGTTATGCCGGGACTTAAAAGGAGCTTCAGTTGTCCGAGTCTTGCCCTGCCTGGCTGACGCGGCTCTGGAAGGAGCTGCAGCCTCCGCCGGTGCCTGTGTTACTCGAACGCATGCGCACCAGCGTTTCCCAGGCGTGAGGCATAGTCCCAAGGTGATTTAAACCGGTATAAGTATAAATCAGTAGGCGGGCTGAACAGGAATCGGTGCCATTTGTGAGCACTATGTGAGCACAATTATTCGTGTGTATAAAATGCCTACTTCTCTAACAAACGTGATCAAGATGTGAAAGGCGTGAGCCCAAGAACGGGTCTGCGAAGGCCCTGGCTTCATTGAGTGATAGTGCGGACGTGTATACAAATTGAAGTTGCACGTATGATATGGTGTTATGCTCACAATGCCCCTCATACAAATTGTAAATACACAATGGTCAAACTATCAGAAAGGTCACAGTCATAGTGCGGGGACACTCACACCATGATAACAGTATATGTCGTCATGTTTGGGAAAAGTGGGTGTGAACTGTGGGTCTAAGCATAAAAATGGGTGTGAAATTGGGGCTCAAATATAAAAATTGGGTCCTAAATTGGGGGCAAATCGGAAAGTGGGTGTGAAATGGTGCCAATTCTGAAAACTTTTATCTGCATGCATCCAAGACATTGAATGAGCCACCAGCAGAGCTGACATGCACACCATCTCTGGACACCTTCATGAAGACCGTCCAGACCGGTCTCTATGTTATCGGCTCATTGGCAGTATGACCCAACAGACAAAGTCACTGAGAGACTCATAAACACCCAGCTGACTGGCTACATTGAATAGAACTTCATCATGGACCACTCCCAGTCTGGGTTTGGCATCAAGCACAGCACCAAGAACGTACACCATGCTGCCAATAATTACATGCGCATGCCACTTGACCTGGGTCACATTGCGGCCAACACATCCTACTACACTGCTATGCAGCCTTAAACACCGTCTCACACTGCACCCCATACGCCACAATCCACGACCCGGGGATACAATGAACCACCTTCCCATGGATCCACTCCTTCCTCTCCGCAATAACGCAAAAGATCACACACCCCCATCCATCTCCAAACCCACAGAGAACAACTGTTGAGTAGGCCAGGGACCATCACTAAGCCCCCCCCGCTCCTCAAAACCTACTTGGCCTTCCTCACCGCTATTGCCAGCCAGCATGGGCTTAGCATATCATCACACACAGAGGACACACAGCTCATCCTTTCCATCACAAAGAAAGCCAAAGACACAAAACCCGGCGCCAAGAAATTAATGTTGGAATTTGCTGATTGTATGAAAACCATCTGCCTAAGCTCAACTCAGAGGAGAATGACCTCCTCATCCTTGGGCCATCCACATGCGCATGGGACAAACCCTGGTGGATCTCTGGCCTTGTGAGCCTGCCCTCAGTCACAGACCATGCACGCAACCTTGGCATCATCCACGACTCCTCTATCATCCTGACCTGCCAGATCAACTCCATTTCCTGCAACAGCTACAACTGCATCCTGATCCAACGCAACAAATTACAATGGGTAACACTGTAATGCCTCAAATATGTCATCAATGCACTCATCACCAGCAGACTGGAGTACGGCAACGCACTCAATGCAGGGATCAACAAAACGCCACTACACAAGCTAGAAATCACACAGAAGGCTGCTGACAGACCCGTCATCAGAACCCCATGTCACAAACCCATTAGCCAACACATACAAAACATCCACTGGCTCACGTCAAGAATAAAGTTACTGTCCAACTACTCAGGCACGCCTACAAATCACTTCACATCATCGGACACTAAGACATCCACAAGAGAGTCACACCAACATCCCCAAGAGGGACTGCTGCTCGGCCAACCTTGCCCTCGCACACTCCCTGGATCCGCGCATCCAGAGCGGGAGGAAGATCTTTAACATATGTTGCAGGCAAAGCAATGAGCGAGATGACAGTCAACATCAAACACTCCACCACCATGCACGCTTACATGCAGACCAACTAAGCATGGCTATTTGACTGTGACGGAGCTGCACTCTTACTCCCCCACAGCGACTTGTGAGCATCATGGGTGAGTAGCGCCAATCATGCGCACAATCATTGTCTGATCTGCGCACATACTCAGCGCCAACAGACCACCACAAGTGAGTAGGGCCCTGACAATTTACATCATTTTTAGAATACATTTATGTGAAAGTTGCTATGGAGATGGTGATCATACATGTTGCATGCAATTTAGGCTGTCAACTGTCATGAAATATCAAATGTAGGCTGTCCTCATTGTGCAAAGCAATCTTTACATTCTATTATTGTGCTTTGATATTAAATTTGCTCTGAGTATCCATCTGTGTATGAAAATTGCCTTGGCGTGAAAGATTCACGCCCAGGCGATGTTTTCATCATCCACACTTTGGAAAATACATCTCTGTACCATACTGTATCAGCATTGGGACATTTGCGGGCTATTTGCGTACAAATTTTCATCACATACAAGAAAACGGGCCGCATACACATCACAGTTTCAGAGTGAGGACCATTGCGGCCTATATGTGTGCAGATTTTCATAGCATTTTCAGAGTAAGGACCTTTGCGGCCTATTTGCGTGCAGATTTTCATCGCATTCAAGAAAACAGGCTGCATACACATCACAGTCTTAGACTAAGGACCTTTGCGACTTATTTGCGTGCAGATTTTTATCGCATTCCTTAAAAAGAGCCGCAAACACACAGGAAGTGATGTATGCATGCTTCCTGTCTCACATTTCACTTTCACTTTTGAGCACTTTGCTTGTGATTGTGCTGAGTGAAGGAGGTGCCTGGTGGTTTGTGGTGTTGGGCGGAGAGTTTGAGACTGTTGCTGTGTCCTGTCAAAGTGTCTGTATAATCTGTTTAAATTGTTAAAGTGTCTACTGTCCTCAGTCTTGGTGTGTTTGTGTAGGGGTATTTAGTTAGTGTTAGTTTAGAGGGTTATTATTTGTAAGTATTTAGTGGGTACTGGGGTGCAGGGAGATGCCAGCTTTGGGCGGATGACTGAGGGGGCATTGGGGGGGGCTTCCTCTGGATGATAAAATTTTACCTTCCATTGATGTTGGAGAGGGGAGGACATATCCTTCAGGGGTACAATGTTATAGTCCGGAAGCTGCGTTGGGGGTGTGTGTATGCTCAGATGCTGCGGTGCTTTAGAGTGGACCAGAACGTGCGCCAGTGGAAGCACCGCTGGCAGGACATGCTGGCACGTGAGGCCGACCTCCTAGATTACAATGGAGTAATGCCTGGCCTACAGGGTGGGGAGTACAAAGCCTATTTTACTCCATCACTAATGTTACGTACATAAATAAGTGACGTGTGTGACAAGAAGTTATGACGTCAAAATGCTGTCTCGACACTGTGACACTGTGACAACATGGTCCAGACAATGCAATTCGCAAAAAACGCATGCGCATGATTCACGTGACCTTGGATTGGTATGAATTAGTCTTCCCACAACAGTGTGTGCAACATTAGAGAAGGTGGTTGAGTAGTCAATCCTAATATCCCTTATTGTAGAGTGCAATCAAGTGCAAGTTGTAGTGACGAGTTGCGTTGTAATGACTGTGTGGAAATATATTTGCGCTTTAAAGACCACATATGGAACGGAGGTCTCCTGTGTGACACTTTAAAAAAAGGGACATGCTTATTGAGAGTGGCTACTCAGCAGTATTGGTTGCAAGGTGCAGGGGGGGATTTGCATGTTTAAGTACATCAAGGGGGGTGTCTGTCAAAGAGATATGTCCAGGGTTTATCATCCTTTATGGTGAGCAATGTTGTCTGTTGGAGGTGGAGTGGTATGTCATCACAGGCTGCAAGGTAGGAAAAGGAGCAGACTCACAATCTGGTCTCACCGGTGCGGCTGAATACGTTGTTGGATAGATGACCTGATCATAGTGTCCTTTCGTGTGTGTTGAAAGTGAGTTGTACGCTAAGGTGTGCTGCCCCAGTGTTGAGGAGGGCTGTGAAAGCAGGGCTGAACATCTTGAAGGAGGACTCGAGCTCAAATGTAGACAGTGGAGTGTGCGCAGATGGTGGGAGATGTCAGTGTCCTGTCAGTTTGAGGATCAGTCCTGCGTTGGCATGTGGGATGTCCTGTAGCTTGCGGATGTGGTTTGTCTTAATTCTGGCATGGAGATTTGTGCTGTATTTGGGTGAGCTGTTGCCCAGGGCATGAGTGACTGTCCATGTGTGTTTGAGTGGGATTCATGTGATGGCCTAACAAAGGAGGCAGAGGGTGTGGAAGCAGGAGGAGGAGATGGGTTAGAACTTGCGGTTCATTAACATATTTGAGTTCATGATAATTCACAGGTTGCATGCATTGTCTATGGGGGGGTGCTTTTACAAGTGCATGGGATCACCATGTGTAAATACATGCGTCTCTGCCTTGGAGCCTGACGGGAACAGATGTTTTGTTGTTTTGTTGTTCTGTTGTAGGCAGCTGTCTGCCATCCATATGGCAAGGTCTTCCATGCCTACACAATAGTTGTGTATGGTGGAGATGTGTCATTTGGATGTGAAGAGGAGTCGTCGTTTGGTGTTGGCGTATGGTACAATGTTGAGTCCATAGCTTATGACGAATGTGGCAGGCGGAGCCATGTAGATGTTGCAGAGCGTAGGACTGAGGGCGGTTCCCTGGTGGACTCCACAGCTTGCTGTAGTAGGGTCTGAGAGGAAAGGGGGAGTCTGACCCACAGCGTTTGTATGTAGAGGAAGGAACAGATCCAGTTGAGGGCCTTCTTAGTTCCCTGCGTAATGGAATCTGCATATTGGTTTGTGTTGAGAGACAGTGTTGAATGCCACAGAGAGGTCAAGTATGATGAGGGCAGCAGTGTTTACTTTGTCCAGTAGTGTGCGGATGTCATCCCTTGCGTTGGGGATGCCGGTTCATGTACTGTGGTTTAACATGATGCTGTATTGTGATGAGTCGATGATGTGCTGTCTGATGAAGGTTGCAAGTAGGCTGTGGATGGCTTCCTCAATGATGTTTGCTGGGATAGCAAGGAGGGAGATGGCTATGTAGTTTGGGATGTTTGTGGGATCTGCCTTGGGTTCCATCATAAGTGGCTTGATCTCAGCGTGTTCCCTGTCGTTGGTCAACAATGAATGTGCGAGAGAACGTTTGATGTTGTGGCAGAGTATGTCTGCAATGAATTTTGCAGGCAAGTTGAAAATGTGTGTGCGGCAGGGGTCCGTGCGACACCTGGAGTGGAATGACTTTATTGCCTACAGTGTGTCTTCATTGGTGATGGGGGTCTAGTAGTTGTCGCTGGTTTGTGGTTGGTGGTGGTGGTTGTGGAGGGTTCCGTGTGTTAGTTGTCTTTGTCAGAGTTGTCGTAAATGCCCATGATTTAGTATTTTAAATACAATTGATTCTAATAAATGCTGAGTTGGTTGCTGATGTCTTATGAGGGAGGGATGTTGGTGAACTTGCTGGTGTCAGCCAAACTCCATGGATGATGTGGAATATTCCTTTGTTGTGCGCATCAGTGGGGATCCTGACAACATTTTTTGTTCCTAATGTTTGTCATGATGAGTTGGTGTTGGCCGTTGGTGGCGGGTAGGAAGTTGTAGTGGTAATGTACTTGTGAGGTCAAAAGACACTAAGGAAATATGAGTGTCATATATCACACACCTGTGTGTAACTGCCTCTTTCAAACTGTAGAGATGCCATAATACGCTGAACAATTTTGACATCATGCCTGTGTAGGAATGGTGCCTTGAAATTGCGTGACACAACTCATATGTGCATGTCTTTAATCACTGTTGTTTTGTGTGGCCCGCCACTGCATTCACAGGTTGTGTGTGAATGGCAGTCAAAGTAGACACAGTAATGTGGCCAACATGTAATTCAGCACCACAGTGATGTTGCTTTTTCAGTGACTGTAGTGTATTTCATCATGAATGTCACATTTGTTTATGTATGGTACCAACACAGATTTACATTTGTTCACTTACAGATGGTCGTCAACCTATCACACAGGGGGACATAGACCGATTCCGGGACCCACATGCCTCTGGTGAGTATGAGCAAGAAATATTGGCATGGTGTGGTGTCATGAATGTTTAGTGCCAAATGCTACACGTTGTCGTTTTGCAGTATAGGTGTGTATCGCATGCCACTTGCCCACAATGTGAAGATGCATTTGTTTGTTTTTCCTGCTTTGTGTACAAATTGGTAGGTGAAGGTGCGGCAATGCATCTCATTCACAGTTGTGACTTTGCCCATCAACAGTCAGTGATACACCTTTCAATTTATGTGCATGATATCTAGCACCGAATCACGCAAACTAGTCATTTTCACTTAAGTTGTGTTGGCAATAGGCTCCTTGATTTTAGCACCTGTTGAGTAGCACTGCCTAGTAAATAAGGCACACTTGCATGCTGTGTATATCGTCCAAGGTGCGTGCAGTGGGTGTTGCATCGTGCACAAGGAGGAAGTGCTTCTCAGGCCGTGCAAGCTCAGACATGTTGGCACAGTGAAATGTAAGGTATGCTGCATTGCAGCTTCACAGAAGTGGCAGCGTGTAGCTTAGAGCAGAAATTAACAATGGCACACACATTCAAAAGATGTGTATTTAAATTGTAATTGCATCTTTGTGCACTGCAATGGTGTTGTCAGGCTGTGTCCGTGGTGACATATCATGCTTGACTCTGGATCATGTGTACAAACTCCTCTGTCACAATTGGTGACATCACTCAACAAGCATTTTCTACGCATGCTTTCCCTCTGCATCATCTGATGTCACATTGATTTGGCAATGCAGGGCTCTAAGACACTCTCTGTGAGTAGGCATTAGCCATCAGAATTACCCTACCCTCATGAACCCAGGGTGCCATTATAATGTGGAATCCATTGTAACAGTTTGCGTTGTGAATGCAGGTGTGCTCTCATCTACTACGAAGTGAGATTAGTGGATACAAGACATGCATGAGGGACATATTTGGTTCAATGACGTCTGACACTCGCAGTCCGACATTGTATTGTGATTAGGCCTGGGCTAAAATTCTGTTCCGCTCGCGGAACTTGCAATAATTTGACATTTTCGCGTTCCGTGGAGAGCGCGAAAATGTCAAAATTTCCGCAATCCGCATTTTACCGGAAATTTTTTGCTTGCTCGTGCTGTAAAATAATACATTCTCGCGTGCGCGCGATCGCCTTACCTGAATCCCCGCGTTCGCCGACAAGTTTTCCCGATCCGGTCGCGTTCTCCACGAGATGTTGGATTGTTGGTAGCCTTTGGCGCTGTCTCGCGACAGTTCGCGCCCGCAGTGACGTCATTCGTCACGCGATCACGTCTTTCCTCTCGCGATCATGCACCATGAGACAAGTGAAAACAAGATGGCCGCGCCCGTGAGCAATCGCATGGGAAAGTTGGCGAGCCGCGACCACGCAGAAAATACCGTGAACGGGCGGGAAAAAAACTTCCGCATCTTCGCGATATTTCCGCGTGTTTGTGGAGATTTTTAACATTTTCATGATAATTTGCGAAAGTAACTTTCGCAAATTCCGCCCACCTCTAATTGTGATGGTTGAGTGAGTAACAGCACATCATGCAAAAGTCAGCGTTCATACAACAAACAGGTTTCCATGTATGATGCAGCATGATTGTAAGTGTGAGTAGGGCTGTCCCTGTCTTGTTCCTGTGCATGTAGGGTGAGCTTACAATAGGTCGACATTTACACCTGCACACAGCCACACTTGCAAAGTGTGCCAGTCTTGGCACTGACTCAATGAACTGCATACAGTTGCTGGTGGACACACAGGGCTGCGCATGTGCATTGTACATAAGTAGCAGCAGTGTGTCACAGTATCGGATGAGGGTGGTGCTGTGCACGGAGGGCTAATTCCTCCCTACTCAAGTCAATTGTACATGTTATGTTATATTATGTTATGATAAAGACAATTTATACAGCGCACGTTCACCAACGGTTTCTTGGCGCTAAGCCGGGTCAATCAATTGCTGGAGAAGTAAAAAGAGAATTCAGTTATAGGCCTGGACAAACAGCCAGGTTTTAAGAGACGTCCTAAACTGAGTATAGGAAGAAGACAGGTGCAGTTCAAGGGGGAGAGAATTCCAGAATTGTGGCGCCAAAGACGAGAATCGAAGACCCCCTGTGTTTTTTACCCTTAAACGGACAAGGGGTCAACAGATTCAAGTTCGCAGAGCTCAAGGCTTGAGAGGGGACATAGCGTAGTAATCTAGATGCAATAAAAGCTGGGCCACAGTCCGAGAGAGCTTTGTAAATAGTGCAGCCTAATTTAAAAAGACAGCGTTGGCTCACGGGAAGCCAATGTAAGTTTTTCAACAACGGTTTCACATGGTGAGATTTAGGTTGACCATGCACAAGCCTAACGGCTTGGTTCTGCACCAGTTGGAGCCGGCGTAGTTGGTAAGCTGGAATACCGGTATACAAAGAGTTAGCGTAGTCAATACGTGACATAACCAGGGCAAGTACAACTTAAATCCGGGCCTCAAGGGTTAAATAGCTGCTTATTTTGCTAATTCTCCGGAGATGAAAGAAACAAGCAGATACCACAGTATTACTCTGTGCCTTCATCGTGAGGTCATTGCTAATCACGATTCCCAAGCTTTTGACTGAGTTGACAGGAGATGGAGGCCATCCCAAAGAATGTGGCCAAAAATTGGAGTTCCAGGGATTCTCTGAGCCGCCCGTGAGAATCAGCTCAGTTTTGTCTGGATTTAGCTTAAGGTGGTTAGCATTCATCCAGTTACTAATGAAGATCATAGTGGACTGGAAGCTTTCTATAGATGAAGGGGAAGAGTCAATGTTAAATACTAGCTGGAGGTCGTCAGCGTAATTAAATATAACCAGCTGTCTCTTTTGAAGGGCCAAGATCAAAGGAAGAATATACAAATTAAAAAGAAGGGGAGAGAGTGATGAGCCCTGTGGAACCCCACATGTCGGTCTCCTTTTCTTAGCCAAATAGATGGCGAGACGGACTGCTTGAAAGCGGTCGCAGAGAAATGAGGATATCCATTCCAGAGGAGGACCACGGATCCCGGTCGACCAAAAGATGGTGGTCGACCGTATCAAACGCAGCAGAGAGGTCTAGGAGCACCAGAGCTTGTGTGGAGCTTTGGTCAGCCCCCCTTCGTAATTCATCGAGAACTGCCAAAATAACAGACTCAGTGGAATGTTCAGGCCTCAAACCAGCTTGATGAGGGTCCAGGTAGTGTGACTTCTCAACAAAAGTGCTGAGACAGTTGGCCACATGAGCTTCCAGAATTTTTCCCAAAAAGGGCAACAATGAAATAGGACGAAAATTGCTGGGAATAGAAGGGTCAGAGCCTGTTTTTTTTTTTAAATAGGTACCACTTCGGCATTCTTAAAAAGGTTGGGTACAATGCCCACGGTAAGGGAATTGTTAAGAAAAGACATAGGGGGCTCAGGGCAATAGAAAAAGACTTCCCGAAGGATAGAGGAGGACAGCTGTCAGAGGGGGATCCTGACCTAACCTTCTTAAGTAAGGAGAGAAAAACCTCTTGGGTGATAAGAGGGAATTGATCCAGGCAATGAGGATTGATATTTGAGCCGCAGAAGACCACAGATGCAGAGAACTGAGGAATACTAGATTTAATGTTAACAATGTTCTCAAAGTAGTTATTGAGTGAATCACATTAGGATTGTGAGGGAGTGGGTTTTACGATAACGCAGTCAGGTTTGACAAATTCGTCCACTATTGAAAAAATGTCCTTGGCCTTGTTGGTAGATGCCAGGATTTTTGAAGAAAATATTCAGATTTAGTCCTGATAATGGCGCTTTTATAATCTTTGAGTGCTGCAATAAAGATGGACTTTTTATGGGGGCAGTAGTCCTGTCTCCACTTCCGTTCGATTTGTCGCAAGGCCAATTTCATGGCCTTCAGATTGTCGGAAAAACAGCGCTGTGCATCGTGGGGCCTTTTGTTTTTAATTGTCTGCAGAGGAGCAATACTGTCTCTAGCAGATTCCAGCCAAGTGTTAATGTTTTCTGCCTGGGAGTGATGGGAGACAGTAAAATTCATAGATGAACTGGTGGTCAAAAGAGAAAAACAAATGTGAAAGGACAAGAGCTAATGCCTAACAACACACAGAGTTTACTGATTCTAAAACCTACAAACAAGTGTGAGAGTGTAGATAAAAAAGAAACAGAAATAGTTCGATAGGATTTCCATCAACTGCCAAGAGAGGCCAGTGTCATCACTTGGTCATCCTTGACTCTTGCTACTACTCCTCTAAGCCTAGAGGCAAATCGAGTAGCAAAGATCAAAACTGGGCAATAAAGTTAAAGCCAGAAAGAGGGATCGACCAAGGGTTGCCGTTCGTGTCTCGTGTGATGAAAAATAGTATCGCAGTGCAAGTGAGTGAGGATTAAAAAGGGAGTTGGGAGGGAGAAAAAAGAGCTTTAATACACATCTCTCTGCCAATCCAATTAAAAGGTGTAGCGGCGACTTTTAACAAATAGGTTGTGTCTCAAATAGGTCAACTAGTTTCAGCCTGAAGGGATTACGTTCCCGGCTTTCTTCAGGACCAGAGGTTGTAATAGCTACTGCAAAAATGTGATGAAAAGAAAATACATAAAAACAAGTTGTCAAACAATACAACCTGATGTGGTAAGATCTCTGGACAAGTAGGGTGCACTTCACTCCTGTCAGGAAAGAGAGAAAAGATACAAACATATATAATCTAAGTGTGTAGGCTAAGCCTCAATTCAAGTATTCCTCACAAATTAAGTGTCTCTGTTTATCAATGTTGGGAGTATCACATTGCATGACCTAAACATGAAAAGTATATAAAGTGGATAACCCAATAGACCCTTGAGGGCTTGGGTGAGTTCAAATAATCTGGTAGCAATGTGCATTCAAGGGATTCTTTTTTGAGAAGCAACTTAGTTGTGTAATCTACAATTAATTTATCCAAATTCAGAATATAATCGTAGATGGGATTTTTTCAAATTATTCGTGTCTAGAGTTTATACACAGCGAATTTATCATATGTATAAATGTTCAATCATCATAACTAAAGAGTGAAAAAATGAAGCAATCAATTCCTCAAAATAGACTTAATATCAAAGTAATCAAACGAAGCAAAGGTGTGTAAAAGAGAAATGAATTTTATATCAATAAACGATATTAAGGGTACTTAAAAATAACAGCAGTTGTACATGTAATGGAAGGCAATAGTACATTCAATGGTTCCTTCACTTTAACAATAAATCAAACACTTTTTCAACACAGTATTCAATCGTTGTGGAAAAAAGTGAATCAGTCGACGTTTCGGTCTTTTGTTGTCATTTTATAAGACCATCTTCAGGACTACAAGGTTTTAAAAGAAGTTTTTTAGGCCAGGACCGTCGAGGCACAGGTCCTCCACGGAGACAACGACCCTCCAAACGAGGATGGTATCGCAACCAATACACCCCGGGCTTCCGCCAGACTCGCAACCAATACTACGAATGGTAGAACCTAATCAGACAATACCGATTTTCAATCTGTCTGCACATATTCTATCAGAACAAGAGATTGAAGTTCTTTCAGCAGGTCTTAGTTTCGTTCCCACATATAAAAACGACCTATTCCGAACCAAACTAGAAATCTACAAATTCTTCCGCACTGTGAGATTAAAGAACTTTTGCACAAACAACGATATGAGACCAGACAATGGAGTTACTGGTTTAAGGAATAGATCAACTTTTTACCCAACAAACTCCATGATTAAAAAAGAAATTGTAACCTTTGAGAATGCAATACTTATAGAGATCGAAAATCTCTTTAATCAAAGGATTCAATACAAATCAAATTTCTCAAAGGAGAAACAATCAGCACTTAAGAATCTACAATCACTCCCGAATGTCCTTATAAAACCAGCAGACAAGGGTGGCGGAATAGTCCTTTGGGACAAAGATAAATACAACCAAGAGGCTCTCAAGCAACTCTCAGTTACATCCCATCATAAGAAACTTGGCACTAATCCAACAAACAGACTGGCACAAGAAATATCTAAACTGAGTAAACTGGGCTTTGATGGAGGATGGCTTTCGGATAAGGAAGCAGCTTTCCTTATAAACAAAACTCCTACAGTGCCCGCAATCTACATGCTCCCAAAGGTGCACAAAGACCCCCTTAATCCACCGGGACGCCCAATAGTGTCGGGGTGTAACTCTATTCTGAAACCTTTAGCACAATACGCTGATTATTTCATTAGGCCTTTTGCCATTGATCAACCCTCTTATGTGAGGGACACTATGGCAGTAATCAATATGATTGAGAATTATGACTTTGACCCCATTAACGAATATCTAGTTTCTATGGACATAGAAAGTCTGTATACGAACATTCCACAACAAGAAGTTCTACAGATTTTACATAGGTTATTAGACACCAGACCAAGACCCCATCGGGTACCAACTGAGTTTATCTTAGAATGTGTGCGTATTTCTCTATGTGAGAATTTCTTCCTTTTCCAAAACACGTTTTACCAACAACAAAAAGGAGTAGCTATGGGTGCAGTTTATGCCCCTGATATAGCGAACATTTATGTATCTAATTTCGAAAATGAGTTCATTCAAAATCCATCTAACCCATTTTTGACAAATATAAAAAAATGGCTCCGTTATATAGATGACGTGTTGTTGGTTTGGCGAGGCTCACATGAAGAACTTGTAGCATTTCATAATTGGCTAAATCTGAGAAGTCCACATCTGCAATTCACCATTGAGTCCAGCAAATCTGAAATGAACTTTTTAGATATCACCATTAAGAATGATATGACCAATCATCTGTACACCACCTTGTATACTAAACCAACCTCAAGAAATACTCTTTTAGAGTATAGAAGTCACCATCCTCAAGCTCTTAAAGATGGTCTGCCATTTGGACAGTTTTTACGATTACGGAGGAACTGTACATTTAAAGAGGACTATTTTGCAGAGGCAAAAAAACTTAAAGAAAAATTAAAGGCAAGAGGATATCCATCAAAACTGCTAAAAAAATCCATGAAACGTGCATGGTACAATGATAGGGAGACACTGCTGACCGTTAAAGACCGCCCGGAACAACCACAATTAGTGTGTGTCTCTACATTTGGAACCCATGCAAACGCTATTAAAAAGATAATATGCAAACACTGGAACCTTCTCAAAAACCTCCCTGAATTTTCCTCAAAACCCCTTTTCTCATTTAAAAGGGGCACTAACCTGAAAGACAGACTTGTGAGGGCGTATGAGGATAATTCCAAAGATATGGTTGACAATATGAGACAACTTATGCCAGTTGTTGGACACTATAAATGCAATATGTGTTCAGCATGCAACACCACACAAACGACTAAGAACTGTACGATCAATAATGTTACCATCTCAATCAAAACTTTTTCCAACTGCAATACACAAAATGTGATATATTGCATACAGTGCCCTTGTAATCTACATTACATCGGTAAAACGACTCAACCTGTCAAGAAAAGAATTCTGCAGCATCAATCACGTATTAGATGCGGTATTGAGAATGCCCCATTAGTTGAACACTATCAAAAATTTCGTCACTGTGAGAAAGAAATGAAATGGTGGGTACTAGATGTAATCAAACCCTCTAAAAGACAAAGCAATGTAGACCAGGTACTAACTATAAAAGAGGGCAGACTTATCTGCATGACTGATTCGATTAATCATGGTCTGAACACTGCTACTGAATGGCATACTCTAGCATGTCTCTAACATCTAGTTGGTAATAGTTATGTATATATTATATACATGATTGTGTTTATATTCTGCAATTCTTTTCCATTGTGTTGATTGTAACACATGCTTTTATCACAATCTGATATCTTTATAGCAACCCTTGATTTATTGAGAGATGTCGTGCATAGACAATTGCTGACTCATTGTACCAGTATGAATTACGACTTTTGAATGAGACATCGATGTTTATTAATCACTCTTTTTAAGTATATTGGATGTCATCATATGTTTGAATCCATTCTATATCTAACTATGCAATGTTGATCTTTATTATTGAGATTCATCGAACTTTATCTTTAGAATGATGGGTACATCACAAACTTCTAAGATATGTCTTTAATATATGGTTTAAACTGTATATGTAAAAATGGAATGTGACATTTCAATGTATAAGACACACTGTATATGTAAAAATGGAATGTGACATTTCAATGTATAAGACACAATGTATATATACGGTTGAGTCCTTATTTGACCACCAATGAAATTTAGCACAATTTTGGCCTTAATATCGCTTAAATATACATTTATATTACTGTGATTGCCGGACCAAAAAACACACTTTTTTAATAATGGCCGCCACAATAAGGTTAACATACCAAACCAAGATGGCCACCAAACTCGGCGCATCTTAACACTAAAATGATTATTTAGCAAAAAAATTTTTTCATTCGCCTAAAGACTAAGAATGCACTTTTGTAATTTAGCTTTCATCTAAAAAATATATTTGAGGATATGAAAAGATATCCATTATCCATTATTGAACAGAACTGATATTCATTATAACAAGGCTCTAACCATTCAAACATGGCGGTTATGTAACATTAGTTTAGACTTCGATCTAATACTCAGTCCGCTTTCGTAGCCCTTTCATGAGCTTAAATAGGACCGAGTTGTTGTTACTCGGTATTGCCAGTGTTTACTATTTGCCCGGACGACGCTGCATAAATGCCAGGTATGTTTTTACGAAATAGAGGGTTTGAAACTCAGTATGCGAACACGAGTCGCTTTTCAAGACTCTGAACCTGTGCTATCTCTTCCCCACAGTATCAGTTTGGAAGAAGAGACAAATAGCGTGAGGCTTAACTCCCTTGGCACTTCACTTTTCGAACTTTGAGCTATCTGCCAGTTCGTACTCTATGGTGAACAAAAATAAGGTAAACTGATTCCTTGTAAGTCAAACTCGCAAGTATTCATTAGATAGATGCAAACAAAGCAACTTTAAATGTCTATCTTACAGCAACTTAATCATTAACCGAGAAATCCTGACTGTGGGTGGATGAAATCAGAACTCGCTTTCAAAACGATTTGCTACATCTATCTGACTTGTTATGATAAGGTAACACTCATTCAGTCACTCCTTAGTATCTAATTGCATTTTGAAATATACTGTGTACTTTGAACTTTATCGTACAACAAATAACGGTGATCGCGAATCTATCCTTAGCACCAGATTTGTTTGTTTAAAAATTTATTTACTTATTTAAAGTAGATAGCATTGATTAATGTGGCAATTAGTATACTATAATTTATGAAGACCAAAAAAACGTATATCATAATTGCTTCATGTGGAATCGCCTCCCTCTATACAAATTAAGACAATTGGTTTATATTTTGGGTTTGTTATTAATTCGTGAATATGAACATCTTCCCTAAATTAAAACTTGGCGATTAAAATCGACATATTTGTATCGATATGTTTAATTAATTTTTTGCAAAAAATTTCTTTTGATGGCATAGGTGTGTGTTTTATATATATTAAAAAAGTATATATCTTTATTTTTAGGGGTCATCTTTTAAAACCTTGTAGTCCTGAAGATGGTCTTATAAAATGACAACAAAAGACTGAAACGTCGACTGATTCACTTTTTTCCACAACGATTGAATACTGTGTTGAAAAAGTGTTTGATTTATTGTTAAAGTGAAGGAACCATTGAATGTACTATTGCCTTCCATTACATGTACAACTGCTGTTATTTTTAAGTACCCTTAATATCGTTTATTGATATAAAATTCATTTCTCTTTTACACACCTTTGCTTCGTTTGATTACTTTGATATTAAGTCTATTTTGAGGAATTGATTGCTTCATTTTTTCACTCTCTTTAGTTATGATGATTGAACATTTATACATATGATAAATTCGCTGTGTATAAACTCTAGACACGAATAATTTGAAAAAATCCCATCTACGATTATATTCTGAATTTGGATAAATTAATTGTAGATTACACAACTAAGTTGCTTCTCAAAAAAGAATCCCTTGAAGGCACATTGCTACTAAACATGAAAAGGCAGAAAACTCACCTGACTTGTGTGAGATTCTGACCTCACCTCACCCGGTAACCAACTCAGGTACGGGAGACCCCGCCCTAAAAGAGAATTAATCGCAAAGGGCGTGTCAGCGAGAGATGTACGAATCACTTAATGTATCGTAAATCAAAGTTGAATGGTTTAAAAAGGTTCTGGTCGTGAATTCAAAATAAAAGGCAACAAACAGCAAGTTACCAGGTAGACAGCGACAACAGTGAAGGGAGGGGTTCAAAAGAACCACGTGTGTATACCAGAAAGTAACTAGGCTAAACATGCTAAGTCTATCACGTATAGCGTGTATGCCTTGGTAAAAAGTAGGTGAAAGTGCAGGAAACTCAAGCACAAAATGTAAGATATAGCGCATACTCCTTAGCAGTATACGAAAATGCACATAATACATCGCGGTACAAGATGAACAGACAACAAGAGCCCGTAGGTCATGAATCCACTCAATGGCCGAGATAGCGAGCGAGAGTTAAGATGATTGTGCTCGCCGCTGTCCGCGTGGAATTCTGACCGGGGCACGCTTAAGTATCGCCAAAAGTAAGACCACAGGGGTCGGTAGCTTAAGCCGCTTACCTCTCCGTCGGTGTCTCGGTCCCTCCTGAGTTTTGTGGGAGGTACCGAGATCCGACCTGTGTGTATTTAAAACGCCGACGTGACGCAGGACTCGGCGTGCTGCGTGCCTCGTTTTGGGATGAGCCCTGACGTGTGAAAACTACAAATTGACGTCACCCAAAGGGGAAACGGTAGTTCCAAAGCGACCTCTTATTGGTACAGCAGGACGTATCAGCTATCTCTAAAGCCATGACATCCTGCGCGTGCTCAGTGATCGAAATTACCATTAGGGAATACCAGGATATGTAATCAAAATCAATAGAGGTCGTACTGTTAGGTGGTGTACTTGACGTGTATACTCTCCCCCAAACAGAAAATCGGGGGTGGTGAAGGAATGAAACGCCTGGAAACCTGACATACACAGAGCATATCGTACCATTGGCCCTCTCACGGTTAGATATATGTTTATCTGAACATAATCGGTGAGTGCTATGAATGGGTATCGATGCTCATCCTAACTGGATCCCATTAGTATTATGGGAGACAGCCATGCCAGAGGGTTGAGATGCAGCTAATAAAGTGCTAAATTCTTTAGTGTCTACCCGACTCCAGTTCCTGGCCATAAGAGTAACTGGGGGAGAAGATTTAGGAATAAGGGTGCTCGAGATGGTAAAAGTGATAAACAGATGATCTGACCATGAACATGGGGAAATACATAGGTTGGCTATCTCTAAATTAGAGGTCCAGACTTGATCTAAGGTGTTTCCCTTAGCATGAGTGAGAACTTTAATGTGCTGGATGTAGTTCATACCTGTCAGTAAGTCAGTAAATTTGGCGGAATGAGAACTTTCCCGCACGTTGTTAGGCCAATAGTTGGTCGCCAACAATCAATACTCTAGCATAATTTATGGCCAAATCAGCAATGGCTTCCCCAGTAGCTGCGAGAAAGTAGGCATAAGGACAGGAGGCCTATAAAATATGGCACAGACAAAAGAAAAGTGGTCGGACTCCAAGTTTAAGCAAGAGATAATCAACTAGTGGAATTCGCAGTGTAACAAGAGAATTAAATTTGTGTTTGTGAGAGATTACAGCTGCCAGCCCTCCTCCGACTCTATTTTCTGACCTGTTGGACTGGAGGATATAGTAATTATCTGGGAGTGCAGCTAAAATATCAGGACTAGATCCGTCCATCAACCAAGTTTCGGATAAGAGGAGAATGTCGGGTTTGACAGAATCAAGAAAATAAAAGATCTCAATTTGGTGTTTCACCATTGATCGGGTGTTAAGATAACAAATTGACAATTTCTCCTGTCCCAGACATGTGGGAGTGGGTGGAGGTGTTAAAGGTACGCTGGGCTTGCTAAGGGTCTTCAGAGCGGAAGGAAACATAGGATGTTTACAGTCAGCGCTCTTCAGGCTTGAGATCCACAAAAGGTCTAACACATTCTGAATGTGAGGTTCAAGAGCCCAGTTTCCCCAGAGGGAGTTAAGGTCAGCAGATGAATATTCCACAAAACGGGCAGACTCTGGGGGCCCCAGGCCCCGACCGGCTGCGGACGGGCACAGACGGGCTTGCCTTTGGCGCGTCCGCTGCGCGCGTCCGCTGCGTGTGTCCGCTGCGTGCTCACACTGCCATGTGATTTTTATGCTACCCCCCCACCCGGAAGTAAGCAACACAACAGGTACAGCAACAATGTTAGACTTATAACAGCTAAAAACAGTGCTGAACAGAGTTAAAACTTAAAGAGCAAAATTACATAAAATGAAAAGAGCAAGAAATAAGCAGCGATTAGCTAGCTGCAATTCAACAAATTAGTAATGCATTTTGTAGATAGACAGCGTTCATCAACCAACCGTCCACTGCGCGCTCGCACTTCCATGGGATTTTTATGCTCCCCCCCCCCCCCCCACCCGGAAGTAAGTAAATTTCCCCGGCTGGGCCGCCAACCACCACCATCCCCTGAGAGAGATGAGCCCGCTTCAAATGGCATGAAGGCCAGGGAGTCGGCCGAACCCCGGATTCTGGAGGAGGAACCGAAAACTCCAGAGTATAACCCAGGCGAATGATCTCCAACACCCAGGCGTCGGAACAAGACTGAACCCAGGCCATCAGGAAGAAGCGCAGCCGCCCTCCAACTAACAGCCCGGGAGCCACCGCCAAAGAGTCAGGAACACGGCTTGGCAAGCGGAGGGGACTTAGCCTTACGATCCCGACCCCGGCCAGAAGCAAACCTTCCCCGGCCTCACACAAACTGTCTACGAGAGGCAGGACGAAAAAAAAGAAAGACATGGATGTAGAAGGGACAGGAGCAGAAGAGGAGACCTAAAACGAAGACGAATGCGTCTTCTCCTTAAACAGTTTATGCAACTTGGCCACCAATTCCCCCCCAAACAACATAGTACCCTGGAAAGGCAAACGCAAAGCGCACGCCTCCTGCGCAGAGTCAGTCTTCCAGTCCTTAAGGACAGGACTGCGACGAGTCGCCACACAAGCCCTGCCGGACAGTGCAGAAGCACGCACCACGTCAAAGAAGACATCGCACAGGAGCTCCACCGGATGCTCGATCTGCTCAAGGAAACCGGAACAGTCTGTGGCATTTTCCATAGATTTGATAGAGCGTCTTCAGGTCAGACAGCAGAGACTGAGAAACATATGTCCCCTAGACGCCAGCCCGCAAGGCCAGGTGGGAACCAGAATAAACCTTCCTGAGCGCAACATCTGCCTTCTTATCCACAGGAACCATCAGCACGGCGTCCTCAGCCAGGGTTGCAGCACTCTGAAATTGACGTAACAAAGGCCCCCTAGAGGTACTCGGAGCGTTCTCATTAGGGAACCCCATGTTCTCCTTAACATGCTTCAGAATACCAGGCAAAGCGTCCTCGTCCACATATTTGCCCTTGTTAGAAGGTGGTTCTTCTGACACTATGGGCCGCCCGGATTTTTTTGCTTTTTGAGCACCTAATTGTTGAGCTTTTACCGTGGGGGAGCCTCGTAAGTTGGGACTCACCCACAGTGAACTCAGGATGTAAGAGACTGCATGGGGATTTTACTGGTGTTCCCCTGGCTTGACCAGGCCACTGCGCAGCAGCTGGAGTAAGGGACACCGGGCTGGTTACATTCAGACACATGTGTACATGCGTGTGCACGTGTACGGGCTGCGCAGGGGAGATTCCTAGTGTGCGCAGTCCAGGAGCAGCTACAAAGTGAATGGTGTGGCAGGTATTGCAGTATTGGGTGGTGATATGGAATAGGCTTTATACGCTGGAAAGAAACATGCCAGGGAAAGTCAGTGTGTTTTACTGTGTTTTCACTTCATTATTTCCCTAAGGGAATGTGGGGCCCACGGCTAAATTAACTTCCACAAGGCCTACAGTTTCAGAACATGCACTAAAGTCCATTGTATTGGAGGTGAAAAGAAGTATTCTGCAGAGTCCAAAGTCATATTTGTACTGCTTTTGGGTCATCCAGAACTGTCATATTTCTGTGAGCCGGCCAGGACCAGACCCAGGCTGAGGGCTGACCTCAGCTGGATGGATTGATAACCTTTCTTCCACAAGCTAGGGCCTCCTCTCCATGAAGAGAAGATGGGAGGGGATACAGGTTCATCAGTTAGCAGCTGTCACTGGGTGCCAGGCACCAGGCTGCACCAAGGAGGGAAGGCAGCGTGGGGGATGAGGCTTCAGACATGTGGCCAGAAACCCTGGACGACACCATTTTGAACAAGCTCAGAGGCTGGACAAGAAGGAGGGAGCAGGGGCAGGGACGTGATGTGTCGCTGTTTGATAGGACCAACAGAGACTTCCTGCCAGCCCCCTACTCCACTTTTAAAAAAGTGCTTGCACAGGAAGAGAAGGTCTCTCTGGGGTGTGTGCTCGGCTTAGGCTGAAGGTGCTGGAGCCTGGCGCAATGGGCAGTTGGAAGGAGAGACCCCCTGACTGCCCCCAGGACCCTATCAGCACCAGAAGAAGAGCCCAGGACTGGTGCACAGAAACAGGGGCCTCTGCGCAGGGACAAGAGGGGCCCAGAAAGAGAGCCTGGCAAAAGGCTGGCGCAGGGAGCCAGTGAAGACAGCACACAGCTGAATCTACCCTCTCAGAGACCCAGAGGGCAGAGGAGAGTATTCCCAGTGGCAGGGGCCGGTAAAGAGGAGCAAATCTGCTGTTTTGGTGCTTTGTGGCCCCCAGAGGAGGGGGTCACCCTCACTTGTGAAAAGGTGCTGGGGGAGCTGCAGGAGAAGCACCGGCTCCCCCCCACCGCCGCCAGCACGAAGAAATCTGCTGTTTTGGTGCTTTGTGGCCCCCAGAGGAGGGGGGTCACCCTCACTTGTGAAAAGGTGCTGGGGGAGCAGCTGGAGAAGCGCAGTCTTCCCGCCCAGCATGAAGAAAAGTCCCACCCTCAGTGTCATGGGGACCTAAAGGAAACTACCCCTCAAGGGCTCAGCTAGCATTCAAACACATTCTAGGCTGGAACTTTTGTTCTACAGCTGAGGGTGTGTGGAGAAGTGCATCATGAAGTGAAGGGCTGAGTGGGGGATGTGTGAAGAAGTGCATCCCCTGGAGGTGAAGTGATGTAAGTGCACCGAAATGCATTTACTAGTGGTTATTTCTTTTTAGGTGGACTGAAAGTCACATGTGTAAAGTGAAGTACCTGTGTAAGGTGATGTTAAGCTAAATGGAGTTATGTCGCTGGACCTTCCTGCTAGGGGGTCTGGCTGTATGTACGTAATCCCATGCTTTTACCTGTGATTCCTTTTAAAGTGAAGAGGCTAACCTCAGGAGAAGTGTAGTTGCCAGGAGTACTTCTTTTGAAGGGACTGTAAGTCACATGTGTAAGGAGATGTCATAAGCCAAGTGGGGTTATGTTGCTGGACATTCCTGCTAGGGTGTCTGGCTGTATATGCGTAATCCTGTGATTTCATCTGTGATGCCCTTAGGGGCTGTAATTGCCATGCATTCAAATGATCAACCAAGGTGATGAGTACTGTCATCTAAAGTGTGCATAAACATGGATTCTTGCTGCTGCGCTTAGGTGAAGACCCCAGACTGCTAGCCCTTAAGATATAGAGGTGCATACTGTATGGTCAGTAGGAGATGCTCAGTCAGAGTCATGTGTCACCAAGGCAGGTTTACCCCTTTTTAATGCTTGTTGAGGTAATGGGGTGGGTCGCCACTGGGATGGTGCCAGTGTGCAGGGCCCTCGCTCCAGGTTATGTTCAACTATCTGCATTGGGGGCAAGTTGATGTGCATACATGGGAGTGGTGGTACTAGACCCCACCCCCCCTTTGCGGGAGGGGTGGAGATGTTATGCAATGTCACAAAGTAATTCCAACAGCTTATGTATATTTGTAAATTGGTGCATAGTATTGAGTAGTGTGTGTGTTTAATAAATGTACTCTTACTTTTATAAAGCAAAGTACAGACTGGACAATCAATTATTGAGTGTTATTTTTGTGCACCTGCAAATGGCGATTACTAGCCCACACCACCTCCCTTGAGTAAGCCTCAGACTGCTCTGCAACACTACCCTCTGAGTCAGGCGCTACAATTGGGTGTTTGGTTCCCAGTGAAGGACAAATGTAGTCATGTTATTTGTGCAGGCCTCACAGATGCTGCCTCGCTTTCCAACAGCCCTTTAAATCACCGTCCCCCAACCAAGCAGACTCATCGCCAGAAGTGATGAATACAGGCCCCAGCTAGGCCCGCAGGACACAAGGGTTCGCTCTCCTGCAAATGGAATCTACAAGGAAGTTGGCACGGAAACTGCAAAGTACAAAGACAAAGTTTATTAACCCTTAAGGGTGGTCCTACAATCCATACAACACCCTTCAGTATTGCATAGAGTAGCACACAGAACTTGCGTACTCGGTCCCCTTTTATACACAACAGAGGGGCTCATAAGTGGGTGGATACAACATTAGGCAAAGAATATTACCTTTTATGGTCACTTTCGATACAGAATCGATATATGGGCGGAGCTGACACACTCCTTGAGCCCGCGAAAACATGGTCAAGAAAGGACTAACTGATAACAGATGTGGACAAGTCTGGGCATGCGCCAGACGGACAAAGGAGCTATTTATAGACTGTTACTAGGCAGATTGCAAGAGCAACTAACACGAAGATAGGACTCTTCTCGTGTTGAGCACGTGGAGACATGACAATACAAAATGGAGTCCAGACTTTAGTCAACATAACGAAAGAGACTTGGTCCTAAAGGGGAATTCATGTCTTTAGTGAATGCTTAATTACATCGACGTTTCAATTTACAACAGACGACCCTTTCAGCATTTACTGAAGACATCCGGTTTGTTAGGATAATCATCGTATATGTCAATTGTCATCATTTCCTCTACTTCTTTAGCTAAATGTTTCTGATAAGTGACATTGGCAATAGCTTTCTTATCAGGAATACAGAATGATACACATAAGGAACAGAGCAAAGGACCACATTGGACACAAATGCAACAAGAAAACAGAACTGCTACAATAACACAGAGACCAGTTAAGACCTTCCACCCCCAAGCAGTGATCAATGCCCAAAACCATCCAGAAAAGGTCCAAGTGCCGTTTTCTGTATGGATTTCAGCTGCAATTTTGTGCAACCTGTTAATAGCATTATAAACTGACGGCGTGTGGTCAGGGATAAACACACAACAACTACTTCCGATAATTTTACAAGCTCCACCTCGGTCAGCTAACATAACATCTAACACCATGCGATTCTGCAATGCAACAATTCTAGTAATCTGTAATTCTTCCGTAAGATTCCCAAGAGCAGCAGCGGTCTGGTTTGTCACAGCCTCTACCACTCTTGTTAACCTTCGAACTTTCCTACTATTTAGGGCAGCTCCAACGAAGTAAAACAATCCTAAATTAAAATCATTATACTGCTGCAGACTAGTGTCAGTCTGATCCACATCATCAATTGATAGAGTACGTTTATACCTATTTACAGTCACATTATTTAACAACTTCAAATCCTTATGATAAGATGCAGGTGCTAAGAATACAGGGAGCAATAGGAATGCTACATAACATACTCCGGACCAACCGGCTGGCAAACGGTAATAACCTTTATTTCCACATACGAAATATGTATTATGGGATGCTAAGAAAGTACTGTTATTCAATCCGTCGATATTTAGAATAGTGATGCAATCACTAACACCAACAGGAATATAACCCACACTCTGGACACACAGGTCCGCTTGAGCTTGTGCCACTTGAATCACAAATCGGTCTTTCCCCACAGTGTCTCTGGTGTTCGTGAAAATATAAGGAATCGATTCATTGTCTGGTCGATACTCTTCCCATTCCCAAATTGTCCCATTCGCTTGCGGGTATCCATCTTTATCCTGATGACATTCCCTATTAAGTCTGAAGAGTAATCGTCCCACTGTAGGTTTCCGGGTGGCGAAAAGCAAAGTGTACCATGCTCTACAAGAGCCATTATGAGAGAAAGGAAGAGGTATGAATGGCGTTCCTCCTTTCTTCTGATGAGCTGGCATCATACCGCATATCCAACAGTTCGTAGCATTCGTGGCAACGTGGGTATGATGCAACATCTGGATGAAAGTGTTATTCAAATAAGACGGACGATGCTTCAATTCTTGATACGGAAGGGTATAAAAGTAGTGCTCCTCAGGCACTGGAGTGGTCAACACAAGTAACTTTCTAGCAGGAGTCACATACTCCACAAACCATGTGGTTATCCCAACAATAGCTACTGTGAGCATAAAACCTGTTGCACAAAGGATTTTCTTTTTCTCCATGTCAAAATAAAGAATCAATATCTTCCTGAAACTAAAAGGTTTGTCAGAACTCTTCCCTATGGGCAGTGGTTGATTTCTTCACCAGCGGGCTAAGACGGGTGTCACTACACTAATGCAGGGCTGATCCCCCCCCCTTGCCTCATTGGCTCTCCGTTTCACTAACCCAAGGGCCGTTCTGACAACATGTCCTGATACTGAAGAATTCACTTCCTTGGTCTCAGATGATATCGCTTTCCTCCAGGAGTCGCGTGATCCGGAAAGAGCTCCTCAGTGTCGTTCGGTTCCACAGCACGGCCTTTCTCTGTGGTCAGAATCTCTCGTTGATCGGTCAATACAGCAGGCTCCACCAATCCGGGCGGTACTTTGCGACAGTGCAGGGAATGGATCCAATTCTTTCTGTTGGAAACCCGCACAGCCGTCCTCGTTGCAAGTAGGACCTGCTCAGGACCAACCCATCTCGGCTCCAAGCTGTTCGTCCTTTCGAAAATCTTCACCATAACATAGTCTCCAGGCCGGAGACTATGTCCTTCGCCGGTGGACCGATCAGGGAGCGCCTCCCGGACCTGTTGATGAATAGAAACCAAATTATCCGTTAACTGTGCCAGATAATCATTCATCATTACACAAGGTACATCATACACAGCCTTAGGTCTTGGTAGACCCCAAATATTCATTGGGCGTCCGAAAATAATCTCATACGGGGTAAGACCGGTTCGAGAGTGCGGTATCGATCTAATTGACAATAATGCCAGTGGTAAAGCATCTGGCCAAGTCAAAGATGTCGAAGCTTGGATTTTAGCGATCTTGAGCTTCAGTGTACCATTATACTTCTCGACTAGTCCTGCAGACTGAGGGTGAAACACTGCGTGGAACTTCTGGGTGATGCCCAGACCCTTCAGAACATACTTTATAACATCCGCTATAAAGTGGGGTCCGTTATCACTCCACAGAAGTCTACAAACGCCATCCCGAGGGAAGAACTCCTTCAACAGCATCTTGGCGGTAATCATTGCAGTATTGTCTTTCGTAGGGTATGCCTCAACCCATTTGCTAAAGGCACAAACCACTACTAGAACATACTTCAAATTGTTACAGCGCTCAAGCTGGATATAATCCATCTGCAAAACCTCAAAGGGTGCAGTAGGTGTCACAAATCCTCCTGCTGGAGTTCGAGTACCCTTTCCTGGGTTGTACCTCAGACAGATCATACAGGTCTGCACCACCCTCTTTGCCGTGCTAGCAATCTCTGGATGCTCCCAGACTTGGGTAAGCAATTTTACAATTGCGGAAGCTCCAACATGTGCTAGCCCATGTGCCATATGAACCATAGGTTGTACAAAAGCCGTGGGTAACTTCCATCTATCCATCTGCTTATTTCTCCAGCAACCCTAATCATCCAATTCTCCCTCACTGGACCATTGCTCCCGTTCTTTATCAGAAGCGGTCCTCTGTATTTCTCGCACTTCTTCCTTCGCATCGTGCCATCTTTCTACCTGCGACTTCACTACATACATGGCAGTAGCACCGGGCTGCATCGCAGTCTCCCGTGCCACCCGGTCTGCTAACGCATACCCTTCTCCAAATTTATCAACTACTTTCTTATGGGCACTACATTTAATGATAGCAATTTTCCTCGGATATGTCAATGCAGTCAAAAGGTTGTGAACTAACTCTCCATGCATTATTTGTACTCCATGCGACGTTAAAAACCCATCTCTCCTTCCAGAGCAGGCCGAAATCGTGCGCTACTCCGAAGGCATACCGGCTATCTGTATAAACATTCACACACAATCCTGTACTGAGCTCACATGCTCGTGTTAATGCTATCAGTTCCGCTGCTTGAGCTGATTTCTGTGGTATGCGTGCTGTCTCCACTATTGTTTGCAGTGTGGTAATTGCATACGCTGCTGAAGTCGTACCATCTGGTAGCTTCAGGCATGATCCGTCCACCCACAGTTCTCCATCTACATCTGGAAAGGGTGTATCCTGGAGATCAATACGACCCTTTGTTTGTTCCTCAGTCACAAGAATACAATCATGTGCTTTCCGTGCTTCAGACTGAGTCTCGGGGTATGGCAACAATGTGGCCGGATTTAACGTTACACACCTCTTTAACGTAATATGAGGAGCCAAAAGCGTCAGCTCATATCCCGTTAAACGGGCACTGGTCAAATGCTGCGTCTTTGTCTGATTAAGCAGGGCATCAACAGCATGGGGGACTAATACCAACAGCTTATGAGATAACACAATTCCCTCGCTTTGGCGTATTGACACAGCTGTCGCCGCAACCGAGCGAAAACAACCAGGCAATGCTCGGGCAACAGGATCAAGTACAGCCGAAAAATATGCACAAGGGCGCTGCTTATCGCCGTGCATCTGCACTAAAACTGATAATGCACATCCATCTTTCTCATGCACATACAGCGAAAAAGGTTTGGTATAATCAGGGGTCCCTAACACTGATGCTGAACAAAGGGCCTGTCGTAATTGCTGAAAAGCAGCGTCACACTCGTTTGACCAAGGAAGCGGAATAGGTGTGTCTTTTGTCAAAAGGGCTAATAATGGTTTGGCTATGTGTGAGAACCCTAATATCCATTGCCTACAAAAAGAAACAAGACCCAAAAATGCACGCACGTCCTTCTGCGTGGAAGGTACTGGCGTGTCCAAAATTACTTGGATATGATCTGGTGTAAGTGCACGCCCCTCCTTAGACAAAAGGTGACCCAAATAAGTCACCTTTGGTCTACAGAACTGCAATTTCTTCCGAGATACTTTGTGATTGTGGGATGCCAAAAAGGAAAGCAAGGACAACGTACTCTTCTCACACAGCTCCGGAGTGTCAGCTGCCAACAAGATGTCATCGACATATTGAATGAGGGCGACACCCTCGGGCAAAACAAAGGAGTCCAATTGTCTTTTCAAAGCTTGACTGTAAATGCTAGGGCTTTCTGTGTAGCCCTGAGGGACTCTACAAAATCGATAAGACCTATTATTCAGAGTGAAACCAAAAAGGTATCGGCTATCGGGATGAATAGGAATCGAAAAGAAAGCATTTTTCAAATCAATAACTGAAAACGTAGTCGCCGTAGGCGGGACCAAAGTAAGCAACGTCGTGATATCAGAAACCACTGGATACTGAGGTATCACGATCTTGTTTACTTCTCTCAAATCAATTATAAACTGATAAACCTTGGCATCCGTATCCTTTTTCAAAATGGGTAGAATCGGGCTATTACAGACGTTGTAGGGAACTTCCTCCACTACTCCCACCTTAATCAAATCCTGCACAATCTGTGTAAGAGCTTCCTCCCCCTCCTGGGAAATACGATACTGTGGGAGGCGTGGTAACACCGCCCCCTCCTTGACACTAATGTGAACAGGCGGAATCACCATCTGTCCTACATCAGTATCCGAAGTGGCCCACAAAGTACGAGGGAGGGTCGCTAACACAGCATCCTCTACAACCACACACATCCGTTCAGACCGAGGGTGATTATCATTTAATATCACACACACACCAGCGGGGGAGCAGCGGATCGTAGCTCTGAAGTGCTTTAGCATATCAAGACCCATAATGTTGTCCGGCGTGTTCGGGGCAAGCAAAAACGGACAGGGTGCAGAAAAAGAATCAACCTGAAATGTGAGGGGCCGCGAAAGAGGGCTTCGGGAGAGTGTACCATCAAACCCTACCGATGTAACCATTAAGCCAGATGGGGGAGCCCTCGGAACCAATTGTTTAGACAGCGCACTACGAGTCGCTCCTGTATCTACTAGGAACTGATCAGTAGAACCCAAAACCTCAGCTGATACATAAGGACCCTTCTGATCAACCGGCACCTCAACTGATTCTAACCCCCATCCAACGCATTCCTATGCATGCTGAGAATCATGGTACCCAGAGCGATCAATCCCTGACACTTGATACTGGTTGTGCCGATCAAAGACATTAGGTCTGTCTCGTTGCTGCCCGGCGGGATCAAAACGAGTGTGATCGTTAGAAGTCCCTCTAAAATTCGAGAAACCCCCTCTACCTCTCGGGCCACCCTGATTATGTCCCTGACGCGAAGCATGCAACGCCGGGCAATCTCTGGCCCAGTGTCCCGATTGCTTACAATACGCACATTGATTGCTATTCAAATCAGATCGGCCCGAGGGAGGACCATAAAATCCTCCCCTTCCTCTATTGACACCCCGACGGGGCGGACCATATACTTGCGCTAACATCACCTTTGTTTTTAAATCTTTCGATTTCTTCTCCTCCTGTCCCTTCGCTTCTTGCTCCTGACGCTCATAATACTGAGCTATAGTCAGGAGGGCTGTCGGGGTCGCGGTGGACCAAGAACTTTCACTCGCTTTTAGGCGGGCTGCGATCGCCGGTAGTAAATTCGCCACATATTTATCAGCAAAGAGGTGTCGACCCGTATCATCCGTAAGTGACTGACCACTAAAATCATGAAACGTCTCCTCAAAGCGCGTAAAGAAATCTGCAACTGATTCATCGACTTTCTGCTTACACGAGGCTAACATATTCCAGTCAATCTTTTTAGGGGGGATGATTGTCTTCAACTTAGTCAGAATAGCAGCGGGGAGATCTAAGATAATCTGAGGTGGTTTCTGCGCGGGTTTCCTCTCCCTATCCTCATCCTCAAGCTCAGACCACCGAGCCTTAAAAGCGGCAACATCGTCCACCTTCCGCACAGATCGCCACATATCTGGTGGTAAAATAAGTCCAAAAAACAGATCTATATCTGCTAAGGTCATAGTACAAGAATTCAGGGCCCCCTCAACTTCTTCGTAGAAGGCCGCTGGATTCTTGCGGGGATCAGGCAATGCATTTTTTAATGCCATGACATCAGCCCTATGCCAAGGAGTATAAACCCAATTGTACACAAAATATCCCTTAGCATCGGCAGAGGTAATATCCGAACTAGTCCCCGCTCCTTTAGGAGGAACATACAAAGGTGCCGCCTCTTGCATTGGTTTAACATGCACTAGGTCGCTCTTATCTGACTGGGGGGGAGACAGCTGCTGGTCGTCCGCCTGCAAGGTCAAGCTCTCTTCTTCCTTGTTCCGGCGCGCTTTTTCCCGCAGTCGAAGCATTTCATCCCGTAGCGCAAACAGACGTCGGACCGCATCAGGCACCTGGGAGGGAGAGAAAGTACCATTACGCAGTGCTCTAGAATCCGACACTATCTCCTGCGGCTCAAAAACATCAGAATATTTTCGAAAGGCAGCAACCACTTCATCAGAGAAAATGGCAGCAAAATACACTTTCTCCCTATCCTGCCATCCTTCCAGATCCGGTAACAGCTCTGAAAACGACAGCTCATTTGAAACTGCACGATAAGAAAGTTTCCGAAGCTCACCCGAGCGCTCAAGAGATAACATGGATCGCGTGTCTTTCTTATCTTTACCCGATCCAGAATCCTGAACTGTCGGAGCAGACGCACCTACATAAGGTGGCGGGGAATGATCTAATAGGAAAAAATCATCATCAAGATTAGTAAGGACAGGATAAAGAGGCTGCCGAACAGCATATTGACCCGACACTTGTAACCTACGCTCCGTCTCTTGTCTCTCCGCCTGTTCTCTTTCCTCCCGACGCTTCGCTTCCTGTGCTCGCACATGATCATTCTTCCGTTGCTCTTTATCAAACAGCGCTTTCTCACGTTTCTCTCGCTCACGCACTTCTTTCACCCATAACCGCACACATTCAAACATGTCTTGACGAGCACGCCGTTTACACATACACTGTTCCACGTACTCAATCTTACGCATATCAAACGACCCATACAAAGGCCATCGCAACTCAGGATCCTTTCTGGTGTATTTCCTCCATACTGTGCTGTACATTATGGAAGAAAGACCATGCTTCACATACATATCCCTATTAGGAGTCCCCTCTGGGGGAGCTGGAGCAGATTCCTCGAGGTTTAACCGGTTTCCAAAGCAGCAGCACCACTTACGGAGTGCGCTAAAAGCAGGCATGTTCAAAAATAATGCAAAATATGCAGTATTATCAAAAAAATGGCACTTAAACGTTGTGCCGTTCAAAGTTACACAGCTCTGGAGAAATATCTCCACATTACCTGCCTATATGTGTTGCAACGCATATATTCTCACAATAATCAATACAAGATATGACCGGTCATCACAAATCAAACTCAAATAGCCAAACCAGGCTTCCAAAACTCGGAGCAAGTACCGTACAACGGTTTTTACCAATCAAGAGTCCAGATTCCAACTGCCAAGCTCCAAAATTCGCCCAAACGGCTGTCACGGCAGGACCGACAGAAGAGGTCTCAGTCGAGGACCGGCGCCACCCAGATGGTCAGCTCGGAAGGGAAGGAAGAAAACCTCGGGATGCCAGGACTAAAGCGCCTCTGGCAGTGATCACATCCCCGGCCAAATTCCTCGCCTTCGTCACGACCAATCCTTCGAGCATCCGAGTCGCCGATGAGCCCCACGTGACGGGCGCCAATTGATGAATACAGGCCCCAGCTAGGCCCGCAGGACACAAGGGTTCGCTCTCCTGCAAATGGAATCTACAAGGAAGTTGGCACGGAAACTGCAAAGTACAAAGACAAAGTTTATTAACCCTTAAGGGTGGTCCTACAATCCATACAACACCCTTCAGTATTGCATAGAGTAGCACACAGAACTTGCGTACTCGGTCCCCTTTTATACACAACAGAGGGGCTCATAAGTGGGTGGATACAACATGAGGCAAAGAATATTACCTTTTATGGTCACTTTCGATACAGAATCGATATATGGGCGGAGCTGACACACTCCTTGAGCCCGCGAAAACATGGTCAAGAAAGGACTAACTGATAACAGATGTGGTCAAGTCTGGGCATGCGCCAGACAGACAAAGGAGCTATTTATAGACTGTTACTAGGCAGATTGCAAGAGCAACTAACACGAAGATAGGACTCTTCTCGTGTTGAGCACGTGGAGACATGACAATACAAAATTGAGTCCAGACTTTAGTCAACATAACGAAAGAGACTTGGTCCTAAAGGGGAATTCATGTCTTTAGTGAATGCTTAATTACATCGACGTTTCAATTTACAACAGAAGAGTCGGAAGAAACCAGAGCAGGGCACCTGCGACGGGTCCCAACATCACCCATCTCAGTCAAAGCCTCACGTATTAAGCCCTTAATACGCGCATCTCCACCACCATCACGGCGTCGAGACCTGGCAGGGGAAGGAGACCAGGAAGCAGCAGACGAAGAAGAGAAAGACCTCTCCCGTTGATGCCTCTTCCTCGAACGTATCCCCATGGCAGCAGAATACAAGAAGCACAGCCAAAAACAAAGGAACCCTACAGCACAAAACCGCTATGCAGTACTCACTCCACCAGCCCGTTCATAATGAGCAGCCCACAGCTGGGAACATCGAGGCGCCAGACTCCCGTCCCGCCGTCAAAACCGGAAGTCAGGCAGGCCGAAAACCGGAAGGGGAAGGAAGCTGCAGCCAATCCGGGAGCAGCAAACCGTCCGTGCCCCCTAGCAAGCCCGGCATGCCAGGAGGGGCGGCCATCGGGCCAGAGGAAAGCCAACGTGGTATCACCACCTCCGCGCGGCAGAAACAACCAAGGAGAAGCGCGCGTCACTCCCCCCAAGCCCGGCAGGGAGGGAGAGGCCTTTGACGAAGGACCGACCAGCAGCCTCTACGTAAGAAACCAGCAAAAGGCAGGAGCGCCCCCGCTCCTGCCACGTCCATACCACTGTCAGTATGACAGAAAAAAAGAACAGGAGGAATGCTGGGACCGGTACACCTTATGTAATCCCAGTGCGAGGGGGAGGGTAGGTCCAGCATTCCTTCGTCCTTTTTTTCTGTCGGTGAGATAGTAAATCTCATTTGTAATGAAGGTGTCGACGACGTAGGGACCTGGGGGTAATGCCATACATTCACCCCAGTACAGGGATCTGGGCCTAAAGCCATCATTATTTTGCTCACCATGCGATTAGGCGGGCGGTTCCTTTTTTTGTTAACCCAAAACTAAACTATTTTGCTTTTCTACCGCTTAAAACTAACTCCATTTCCATGAAAGGTAATGGAAAATGATATTCCCCTGGATTTCCTCCTATCACTTCACATATCGGTCAGTCTATAGTGTAACTGGTGCTCGTGTAAAGCGCTCTATTACCTTCCGGTCGAGTTTGCGCGATATAAAACTGCAAAAAGATGTTTTAAAAATGATGGAATGTACGTTCCCAATCCCTCAAAATAAGACTGGACTCCATTTTACCTTACCCCACAGTCACGACAATCGAGAAATCTCCGGGGTCACGCGGCTTTTTGGAGTACCGCCTCGCAGCGCTTTTACCGCCAGTAATCGCGGCGTAAACGTGCTGTTCTCCATTCTGAGAAACGCTCTCTGTAGGATATTTCGTACAGACATAAACGAGTTTTATTTTGAAGCATTAAATTATAATAATGTTATTTTAGTGCAAATAGCACCGGTGGCGCACATAACTCAAACGTGGGGCGATTGAAAACACTAGCCGTTGTACTGGTTTAAAAGCACCCACAAAACTCGTTGCTTATTCCGCGTCAGGAACATAAACGAATAAAAAAAACATGAGGATGGTGGTAAAATCCTGAGTATTCCCGATCAAAGACGAGGGTGAGCACATATTGTCCAAAAAGTGATCTGACCAAATTTGGAACCCTCTCCCAGCGTTTCTCTTTTTAAATATAAGTCGGGTCACGAGGGTTTTGCTTCCGGTGCTATATACATTATTGATGACTCCACTGAAATACTCGAACCTGTCCAGCTGTGATTCGTAGATACTTGGACATGGCGTTTCCTTGAGCTCTTAATAAAATGGCGTCTCGCCCCTCACTTTGGACAGACACAGTAAATGGAAGGTGGGTTCTAGTATTGTCATAAATTCTGTGTGAGCCGAGGATCACGCTGGGCTGCTGCAGGGTACCTCTCCGATGTGGAATACAAGGCCAAACATGCCCACGGGCCAGAGTTGGTTTAAGACCTGTGACCTGCCCCACTTTCCCCTTCTTTATTTTTGTATATTGACTGAGCCTCGCCGTTTAGCGGCCTGTCAGGAAGAAATCCACACAATGCTGGGTTTTCCTTTGAGAGAACTATAGAAAAACAAACCACGTTTAAGTTTTAGGAGACTTTGTCACGGATTAAGCGCTTAATAATTGAGTTAAATCACCTCTGCTTCGCGAAATCCACATACTCCGTGGTCAGTGATTGTTTGATATTTGGGCTAAAACTAGTGCGTCATTCGCCGAGGTGTTTGTCACCCTCGGAGGCTGGAGCCGAACCCAGCAGTTAGAGGGGGCTTTAGCGCAGAGACGCGCTTCTGTGGATTTGGGATTATAAGGGTTTTCGAGCCTTGGAAACCCACTATGACTCAGACTTTACACACCCATTAATTGTAACGGGAGGATCCCCACGCTGTGAATGCGAAATCAACTCGATTACTGTTGCCAACCTGCAACTGCTAAAAAAGTTGATATGCTGAAAAAAGTTAACCAGCTACAAATGGTTTGTGATGGATTTAGCGGCTGAAATGTAGGATTCGGGTATTTACTTAAGGTGTGTATAAAAAGACATAGTTCAATCCGTCTGAGTCTTAGGACTGCCTACTGCTGACTTGGTTTCAAATGGTGTGTTTTAGCAGTAGTCCTTCCCGTGCGTGTGTGCTGCGCTCTTATATTCCAGTGCTGAGCGTTCCTTCCTACGAGCGAAAGGGACTGTATATGTCTCGTACTTTAAGAAAGGTGCCCGGATGCTGCAGGGAGTCCACGAGCCGGGCTCAGTCCACAGAAGCAGGTAGTAAATTAGTAGCCTCTAGCCGCCACCATCCCTTTCACGCGCGTGCGCTCCCGTGTGCATCACTGTGCGCAGTTAAAATTGGTTCCGAGGCCAGATTTGCTCAGAAATGTACACTCGGTGGAATAGATATATGTTGTACCGAATGTGACCCATACGAATTGACCCTGGTATACTTATTATGGGTGCTTCCCGAGCTAGAACCCTCCGCCTCCTGTTTTTCTCATTAAATGCGACGAAGTTCATCACCCAAATCTGCTGAAGCCCCGTTATCCAAAAACATCAGCGGACAGAGGTGAGTGTTCCAGCCCGTGCAGAAACTCAGACCCAACCAAAACCCCCTCTAAGGCACAGGACATCAAAGCTGGGGTCCGGATATTTATAGAACATAGCAGGCAGCCCCTTAATCCCACAACGCGATTCTGCCAAAATGCATCTATTCGTTCTGTATTAGTTTATTTACATGTCTTGCCGAGCAAACACGGGGCACCTGAGCGGAGCAGCCGTCTTTGATCCCATTGTAAAAGAGCTGTGTGTTTTTCTGATAAGCAGGACGAGATGGTACCCCCGCTGCGGCCTCAATAACACGCGCACTACTAGATAAAACATGGCGCGGGGTCACGCGGCCGGGCACTGCCAAGGAAGCCCTTATTACCACAGGCGCATTACTGCGCGAACCCATACAAAGCAGCTATGTTTAGTGCATGGTCACAACACTGAGTGTGCAAACGATTTCCTGAGAGACCGATTCACCCATTTGAAGTTGCGCTGCGTTTCCCCCCCTAGAGGATGGTTTCCAACCACTACAAAAGCTCTCTCAACATATAACTAAATACAGAACTGAAGCGGTAGTGATGTCATCGGCCCAAGAGGCTACTTAGAATGTCCCATTCAAAGACTTATCCTGTGTGCGACACGTGTAGGTGAGACGTGTTGTATGTATTTCAGTTTTTAGTATTGGCAGCCCTTTTGCTGGCAGAGTTGCAAGGCACGCCGTGGCAGGGCCCGAAAGGCCTTTTATTCCACCGGGCATTTTCCCGGCGGACTGGAACCCTTGGAAGGCGGTTTTGAAAGCCCAGGGCCGCTCCAGGTACCCATCACTTCCCCAGCTCCACAGACGGTAAACCAGCAGAGCGATAACATTATAAATGGCAGGGCCCTGTTCCCAGACCCTGGCAGTAAGAAAGTCCGAAGGCCGGTTAGAACAGGTGCACTATGGACCCTTGCACTGTTAAGGGCGCTCTGGTGCAGTTTAATGGAAATCGAGTTTTAATCTGTGCTGCTGATGTGTTAGATGCTAAGGCTTGGAACAGGGCAAGGTGATATGAAAAACGTACTATAAATGCATATATTAACATCAAGTAAACGGGATGGCTGCGGGATCCCTGGCTGGTTTGATAAGCATTTTTGCTGCCAACGCGGGGTTGTTGACTATGCACTCTGTTTCTGTGACGCACTTACCTGTGCCTTGCAGACCGTTCACGTTCTTGAAGGGACGCAAGTCATATTTGCACGGTGCCCGTAAGATAAGGGAACATAATGATTAATTCTGTTCTAGTGCAGAGAGCCAGTGCTATCAAGAAGCAGCCGGGGGTGTTTTGATGTCGCCTGTGCGAGTTAAGGGTTGTGAAGTGATTGTATGCACCTATCTCAGCCTCAGCACCTTCTGTCTGCGACTACAATCGAGGCCTAGAGAGGGCCGCGGATGCTGCGCGTTGCCACTGTTGGGCCACTACCCCTCCCCGGCCCGCCACCCCACCCACCAGCCGTGCTCGGTCCTACACAGACTCCCGTCTCAGGCCGTGCCCGAGGAAATCAGATCCGATTCGTTTTGCACAATTTATGGTAATTCCGTAATATAAGAAGGAGCAAGCATTTTGTTCAGACAGGCCGTACTAATAGAGAAACGTGTCTCTTCACAAAAATGAAACAAACGTGTTCTCCCCTGTGCGCATCGCCTGCTCAAAGAGAAGGGTGGAGAGTAGTCCGTAATTCGCTTTTCGAATGAGACGCGGCTCAGTCCGCGTCCTGTATGAAGGATACTTGATGCAAGCGCCGTTTGCTTCATTTTTCACCGGTGAAAAGCTTTATGTAATAGGGCCCAAGTTACATTTTCGCCAGTTTGAAAGTGTCCCGTTAAGCGAGCACCCAAAAGGGTGCCACAGGATTTGCCTAATTTTGACCCAAGTTGTACCTCAGGTGGTAACGGCCAAGACTGAATCTCGTCCAAAGGCGGGAGTCTGCCTTGTCCTTCCACTGTAAGGGTTTCCATGAGGTCAGGGCACCAATGCTCTGCATCCCAGCAGACTCGAACTCCGAACCCTGTGCGCCCTCGGGTCAAATAGTGTGCGCCGCTCATCTGTGTGTATGCAGCAAGGGCCGAGTCCCAAGGGCGCAAGCAGCCGTTCATCTTTCCGAGGCTGAAAAATAGAATACCACCGAGTTCGGCCACAATTAACTCTGCTTATCAAGCGCCACGAGGCAGCTAAATGTCTCGTGGGCGCTAGTATAATGACTAATTTAATCTCACATACATTATCATGAATTTGTTCTTTTAATTTCCAACGGCCGTCGGCCGGCTTCCTGGTATGCTGCCAACATCTATGTAGGGAATGAATGAACGAATGAAAAACATAACATAAACAAATAAACACACATGAATAAATAAAATGGACATAGAATGATTCACTGTGACCCACAGGGGGAGGAGGTGCCAGGGGCACGTAGGCTGCTCTGGCCCTCCGGCTCCATCATCCTACCTCTAACACCTCAAAAAGTGACTCCACTCCCCCCGCGCCGGATTGGCTGCTCGTCTGCTTAAAGGGGCCTTCACCCCGTTGGCAGCAGATCAGGAAGAAGCGCCTGGGAACAGTGCGGCCTCCTACCTGTGGCCCCGGAGCAGGTCTGCCAGCGAGAGTCTCAGCAGCTCAGACACAGTTTAAGGGCCCAGGACCCCTCTGCGTGAGCGAGCTGTGTATTCTCTCCCACTGGGTCTCTGCTCCTGCCCTTGCACCCCGGCCCGGCGCAGTGATGAGCAGCCCCGATGCCGGATACTCCAGCGACGACCAGCTGCAGGTGGGGCGCTGCTGCCCAGCTCCCCTGGGCATGACGCTGCCCGGGCACTGCCAGTGGGCACCCGACTCCATGAACCCCCCGGAGGACAAGAACCTGCAGAGTACGGGAGACCGAGCCGTGAGCAGCATTCCCAAAAGAGGGAGCCCCAGAACCGAGGCCCACATCCGCAGGCCCATGAACGCCTTCATGGTGTGGGCCAAGGACGAGCGCAAGAGGCTGGCTCTACGATTCCCGGATGTGCAGAACGCCGAGCTCAGCAAACTGCTAGGTAAGGCCCAGCGCCCAGATCCCCCTCTGCCTGGCCTCAGGGCGCTCATTAGCAGACTGCTCTCAGAAACGAACGGGTCATTTGGAAAGTTTGTACGAGCCTACCCGGCTGCTCTAAAACTGAAGCTAAAATAGGAAACACTTAAAAAAAAAAATAATGCTTAATGAGACGAATTTCCAATCCATTGCATAGCACTCAGGTTTGTGTGAACTATTTAAGTACTCCAAATGTTGCCAAATAAGAGATGTCGGATTCCGTGAGATAGGTTGGTTTGCCCAGGATCCCACAGTTTGACGAGGTTTGAACAGAAGCCACCTTGCCCATAGCCAGATAGCGCACAGCGGCAGAATCCCCAGAAGAAATGCCCCCTACAATATTTCCTTAAACACTTGTAGTTGACCGTGCATAGTGTCCACACACTAGAGGCATCACAACCTTCTGGTTCTGCACTATACATATATTGTGCCTAAAGCACCCGAGGTTGAAGTGAACAGGGCCCGACTACCACTGCTGTATGTTACTGCCACTACTGTCTATAAATATTTAAACATGTTTTGGTATTTTCAGTGCTTAATTTGAGCCGGTGGTTTCCGGTGCTCGGCACCAGCGCTTATATGTCCGCACCGGCTCTAGCGACAATCCACCCCCTGGTGGCGCTGTCTTTAATTTTGAGATGTACAACAACCGTGTTTATAACGACTATATACATTGAAAATGAATGCCAGCCTTTCACGCCATTATTATAGCTTTGTGTGGCTTAAAATAGTTTGAATTGCCACACTTTTAGGAGTGAGGTGGTTAGGTGTTATGTTTGGCAGCGCTGACAGGAGCAATTTGTGGTGCAAGCTGCAGTGGTCTTCCAAGAAGGGCCCTGGCACTTTTTTTTAAACCAAATAAGCAAGTCACATTTTTCGATTTGGGCTGTTTTTGATATTGCCTTTGAAGCTAATTATGTTACTAACGCTGGCGGTAAGTTTCGAAGCTTCTGTTCTAAAGTACAATGCACTTCGACCCCATCTCCTCCTCAGACCTGTAGGCTCCGGCATCACCCCGCCCCACTCAGTTACGCTTCTACGCATGTGTTCTACTCCCACCCACTCCACTGAGGGGTGTTCTAGATCTCATGATTGTCAAGCCCTGGCCCTGTGAGGCGAGGCCCCGCTCTTGAGTGATTGCGGGTTGGCTGCGCAGTCTTCTCTACGCCTCTCTCTGGACCTGGGCGGTGGCCAGGCGGTGTGGCACAAGTTACTTCCGGTCACAACAGACCCGAGCCTGTCTCAGACTGTAGATGACCCCCACCCCACTTGTTAAACCATAGTGTTCCGATGCTCTGAGAGGCGTATCAAGGAACTATTGCTTTTGTGGGTTCTATCCCTGGTTTTTTTTTTTTTTTTTAGTTTGTCAGACTATGTGTGTGCTGTAGATTTGCAAATTGCTTCTTGGAAACAAAGTAGACACTCACCCAGAGCGTCTCTTTTGGGGAACCCCCGTTGCTGTGTAGGCTTAAAAACCCCTGAAGGGTGCCAGTTAATAGTTGATAAAAAGGCACTCGCGTGTTATGAATTTGCGTGACATTTTTTTGTTGAAAATACAATGTAAATGAAAAATATGTACTGTTAAATTTCTAGCTCGCTGCTCGTCTTTTGCCACCTCGAGGGTTGCTGTGGGTTCAGTGGGGTAACATTAGCCCTTGAGGTACCGGGGGAGGGGGTGGGGGGATTCAGCACTATGCACCGGCTCAAGTTTCGTTACCTCACTGGGTGGGTGATCACGTGTTTAACATAACCGTGCTACAGTTTGAAAGCATGAGTGATTCAACTAACGAACACCTACAAATAAATAAGTGCATGAATGAGACAGTGTCTAAACGAATGCATACTTTGTGCTTCACGCACCTAGTTAGGGCCTCGGGGCGCTTTGGTGGTCATGGTTGAAGCAACGGAGGAA
Source organism: Triturus cristatus (assembly GCF_964204655.1). Classification (NCBI taxonomy): domain Eukaryota; kingdom Metazoa; phylum Chordata; class Amphibia; order Caudata; family Salamandridae; genus Triturus; species Triturus cristatus. The sequence continues at coordinate 655,032,247 of NC_140587.1, read as the reverse complement.
CCGATTTAGAATTTGGACACTTTAGAGAAAGATGCTTTTTCAGGAACTCTTTAGAATTGCACGAAATGCCCCTTTTCAGAAGGAGTATTATTTATTTATGTGCGTTTGCGTGCAGTTACATGTGCACGCGCGTAAAATTAAATCGAAATACACGAAACATTTTATTTTGAGGCGCGTACTGAACCTTCGCACGCCCATTATTTATTACGCTCAAGATGTCAACAGAGAGCCCTAAGAGAAATGATATGACGTTTTTAAAACTGTTCCCTACATCGGCTCCTTTGAATAAACCTTACCGGATACACTTGGGCCACGAGGCTAGATATCGTTCTTCCACCTGTGACCGAGGGTCGTTTGGGATCAAGAAAAAAATGGGCGCAAATCATTTACCTAAATCTTGTGAATCAGATTTGTAATGCTTTTCTACTCCCATATTCTATATGTAAATACGGTATAGTGATTGCTGCACTTCCCCCGCCAACCTAGTCGTATTTTTTCTCCTACGCAAACTACGTACATGTACCGTGCGAACGCACGTTCACCATTTTTTTTCCTTCTTCTGTTTACGAACCAAAGGTGGGCATCGTCCCCGGTAATGGGCATCGTCCCCGGTAATGCGCGCAGCTCTCCATTCTGGGTGTGCGCTTTCATGTACCGTCACGTTTGTTGAAAGTGGATTATCCATGTAAAAGTGTACCCTTGTGCATCGTTCTGTAGCTTGTTGTGCATGCTCCTGTGAAAACATGTTTAAATACATTGTGACTCTCTCCGTTCACAGGGAGGTCGTGGAAAGCCTTGTCGCTGGTAGAGAAGCGCCCTTTTGTTGAGGAGGCGGAGAAAATCCGAGTTCAGCACGTTCAGGACCACCCCAACTACAAGTACCGACCCAGGAAAAGAAAACAAGTGAAGAGGACCAATCAGAGCGAGTCGGAGTCCATGGAGAGCCTAACCGACCCGCAGGGCGGCAGCATGGGCTGTCTGGAGAGCCTGCGCCTTGGATACTTCGACTCACAGGGCTACCACCCCCGGCAGCACGTGAACCACTACAGGCACTACCAGGGCCTAGATGTCAATTTAAATGGTTTCCCTTCACTCAGTGCTGATGCCTACTATACTCTAGACATGGTGGAGAGCAACCCAGCCTTCCTGCCCTCATATCTGCAGGGAGATTACCAGATGATGCCCACCACGCCCAAACCTGGCTTCACCGCACTTCAAGAAAGCCACCTCAGTCCCATGACCCAGGGGAACAACCTCCAAACTGGACAGATAAGCAACACAGACTTTGCACAACGTGTTATAGAAGGCCAGATACTCTCTCACATGTATGATGGACAGACACCCCCTCACAGGTATGATGGGCAGACACCCCCTCACAGGTATGATGGGCAGACACCCCCTCACGCCTATGATGGGCAGACACCCCCTCACGCCTATGATGGGCAGACACCCCCTCACGCCTATGATGGGCAGACACCCCCTCACGCCTATGATGGGCAGACACCCCCTCACGCCTATGATGGGCAGACACCCCCTCACGCCTATGATGGGCAGACACCCCCTCACGCCTATGATGGGCAGACACCCCCTCACGCCTATGATGGGCAGACACCCCCTCACGCCTATGATGGGCAGACACCCCCTCACGCCTATGATGGGCAGACACCCCCTCACGCCTATGATGGGCAGACACCCCCTCACGCCTATGATGGGCAGACACCCCCTCACGCCTATGATGGGCAGACACCCCCTCACGCCTATGATGGGCAGACACCCCCTCACGCCTATGATGGGCAGACACCCCCTCACGCCTATGATGGGCAGACACCCCCTCACGCCTATGATGGGCAGACACCCCCTCACGCCTATGATGGGCAGACACCCCCTCACGCCTATGATGGGCAGACACCCCCTCACGCCTATGATGTAGCGACCCCACCTCATGCACATGAGGGATACACACCCCCTTATAGGTATGATGGACAGACACTCCCTAATGTGCATGATGGACAGACAACCCCTCGTGTGCATGATGGACAGACAACCCCTCATGTGCATGATGGACAGACAAACCCTCATGTATATTATGCAACAACAGCCACTCAAGCGCATGATGGAGACACACACCCTCATGCGTATTACAGGCAGGTACATTGCACCAGTGCTACCAGCTATGGGTGGACACCCGAAGAGGGGCAGCTCTCCGCACTATCCGATTACCACACTCTGGAGAACATGAACCAGGTTCAGCAGGCTGACCTCTTGGGGGAGCTGGATTGGACTGAACTGGAGCAGTACTTGTATTCTGTGTCAGGTTCTGACCAAGTGGCGGCCTTCCCATGAGCCACCGATTCACAGCACGTGCAGTGGACTGGTCTCTTCTGTTTGCGGTTGATTGTACTGCCTGATGTTTCTATAGGCGCCTTCTAATATGTAGATTGTACTGCCATATGTTTCCATAGGAGTCTTCCAACATGTAGATTGTACTGCCTAGTGTCTCTATGGACGCCTTCCAACATGTAAATTGTAGTGCTTTATGTCTCTATAGGTCGAAAAAAACTTTGGAAATTGACATTTTTTGGGGCCCCGCAACAACAAAGTATACAAATATAGGCAACACATGCCACCAAGAGAGACATTGAGAGAATATTTATACCAACAACTGTAAATAGGATAGAGTTCAACTAAGTATGATTAATATTTTTATTTATTTTTAATGTATTGGCATTAAAGTCTAAGAATAAATATATATATATAAAAAATTGCTGATGAGTGTCCTTATTAGAATATTTCATTATTTCTAGTCCATCACGCAGTATTTAGGCTAAAAGCGGGGCAAAGGATTTTCCCATTTTTAAAAGCAGTATATCTGCACAGATTAATGAGTGCACATTTGTAGGCAATAATGACAGTTCTGGATAGTATCTCTCTTTTCTTTTTTTAAGCAAACTGGTTAAGTACATATGAATGTGTTTTATGAAAGTGTGATCACTAATACTTCAAAAGCTAAACTTCAATATAAGGGCAATTGTACACCAGTGACAGCTGGTAGGGGACAGTGGCGTGGCGGGGGGGGGGGGGGGGGGGTTAGGAAATCAAAATAAAACCTAACTGCTGGTTGCAGCCGCCAGTTGCCACCTCTACACGCAGGAACAGGAAGCACCCAGGCTTCCAGATTCTACTGACCAACCACAACGCTTCGTTACAGCAGTGTTGTGATTGGACTGAGCGCCGTGTTTCGGAGCTCGGAGAGGGAAAGGGATCCTAATTATGTTCTCCATCCAGACTGTAATTTAGCCTGGGTGGAGAACATGCAAAGTGCGCATGACTGTTTGGCAGGCCTGAGACGGGTGGCCAAACAGCCATGTGCACTTCAGGAGCAGCAGCAGCCACTCCTCCCCAACGTCATAGGACCCCAGCCCCGCCCCTCCCCACCCTAACCTGGAGGCAACTGGAATACAAAAAAATAAAATGATAACTTCTATTATCATTTTCTTTTTTCCATTGCACTGCTTTAAATTAGTGGGCGACGCTCCGCCGCCTTAGTGGAGGAACCGCCACTGTTGAACAACCACTATTTTTTTGTACTGCGACATGAAAGAACCAATAACATATCATTTCAGGAAACACTGTACAACTGAAGTTCTCTGGAAAGTTTTAAAGTAGTTTCTGTTTCCACTCTCTGAGTAAAGTTTGACGAATACTGCACATTTAAATAAATAACCACAATAGTAACCCGAAGTCTTTCATGCATGATAATATTTGGGTAAGCCTTTTACTTTATTCCTTACAGTTTAGAGGAACGTTTGGCCCATCAAGTGTGCCTTTTCCTTCTATCTGATCCTGTAATTTTGCAAGGTGCCTTAGTCCTAGGAATTCTTTGAAGGGGTCCTTTTATGGCTAAAACTCCCAGGTTGGTCAAAACCTAAAACCCTTTATAAATTTTGGCATTTTTTTGTTCTGTGAGAACCTGAAAATTCACCAGACCCTTTGTCGGGGGAATCTAGAAGTCAATGTGAAGCTGCTTGTGCGTTTGACCTGAGAGAGATGGAATATTGGGCCTCCCACGCTTCCATTACTGTCTGGGGTAGGCTGGCAGGTTAGTCAAGGCCTAGCTTATGGAAGGTGGTGTGAGGGTTGAGACGGACATCGACTATTATAATAAAATTATCCCATGCATAATAAATATGAATATCAAGCTAGGGTTCTTACTTCCAAAGAAAGAACCCTATAATGCACTCGTTAAACTAAAATATACTAAAACAAAGAAAGGCCACCAGTTTTGAATCTATTGATCATCCACGAAGCCTTCAGAACTAATTATGGGAACTGTACTCAGGGTTAGAGTCCTCTTTTGCAGTAGGTGCACTGACTCTGAACACAGAGAGACGTCACCTGTAGGCTTATGGGGCTTAAGAGACCTTTTAGCTAATAGTCCAGGGCTCCACTCGCTGGACAAGGGAAATAGAAGTAAGCCTGCATTCGTTTTTCTAACTAGCACTTGGATAGGGCAAAGAGTCAAACAGATTTTGTAGTTCAGTGCAGTTCAACAGCTCTGGATTGGAGACACAGGGCCTGGCTGGTTGCGGGTCGTTTCCAATGCCAGCAAGGTAATGGGGTTCCTTACCAGCAAGGGTCTGCGACATCCTTCTTGGACTCAGCCCCGAGTCTGCTGGAGGCCTGTGTTCCTCCTGTGGTAGGCTAATGTTATGGAATACTGAGGTTTGTGAAAGGGAGGACTTCATTAAACAATAGTCACTCACTGTTGCAGAGGAAAAAACCCACCAGGCAGAATCCTCACTCCCAGAAGTCAGCTCTCCTGCACGTTGACATAATCTCTGAGATGGGGCTCTGGAAGGCCTTCGAGCAGTTGTATACACCAGTACTGGTATACACTCTGTGGTGTCTCTGGGCTTGCTGGAGGGCTATCCATGGGTATCACTTCCAGGCAGCAGGGAACAGATAGCATCAGGACCACAGGCAAACCTTGTCCCAGCCAATGGGAAACATGCAGCTCATCACCTTGGATACACCACAGCTCTATGCAGGTAAAAGTGGTAGGAGTCTTCAAAGTGCTGGAGTGAAGCTCCAGCTTGTATCACAATTATGTGGCAGCTGCGATAGTGACTCATTCCAATCAACGTGGATGACCTGTTCAAAGATGTGGCACTAACCAATGAGGCTGGCTGGATCTTTTCAGGGTTTCTTTTAAACTAAAAGGTGGGAGGCTGCTTGAGACAAAGTCTCTTTCTTGAATTGAATATCAAAGCCACACATAATAGAAACAACGTCATATAAGGGGTTTCCTATTGCGGTCCCGTATAATGTTCTGTATATTTAATTGTTTCCCTCCATTTTCCCGTGGGAGCTCCTTTCACATTACCGGGGCTGCTGGTCTTTTACTGGAGGGCACTGGGAGTCTTCAGTTCTGGTTTACAGTCATGATGTACCACGGACTGAGATTCACTCCCACCATTCAGCAACCTTAATCCAGGTCCCTAAGGTGGGTACCGCTCAAGAACATTGGCAGGAGGACCCGTATGAGGGTCCTTCTTGGGCCCTTTGTGTGTGAGTGATTCCTTTGATCAATGATGAAACAAACATACATGAACTTCATGGAAAATGTTTATCAAAATAGAGAATAAACAACTGGTGCAAACAGATGTGGATATTCTCGACTTGTCTGGGTAGGTTTACCGCAGCAGGTGGTCACAGGCGCTGTCACTCTTCACAAAAGGGAAGCAAAGATACCAAATCTACAACATGAGATGGCCTCATATCAGCCTCCTCTGCCCTCTTTGTAGAAGTGGGTGAGCACTCAAGGCTTAACACACTAACACCAGAGAAGTATATGGGACGAGTATATGTACTGTGTGTCCCAGCTGTCCAGCTAAGGATGTGTGTTAGATAACTATACGATATATTTGCAAGGAAAACAAAACAGTAACCATGAACAGGAAAACACACTAAACTCAATGCACAAATATAACACAGTTATGGTACTATATATCTGTTACCTCAAAAATGTAGGGTAATCTCAGGTGGGGAATCCAGCAATTAAATAAAGTAAATGGTAAACACACTGTACGGCAATAAAAGCAAAGGGCCTGGCTTAAAGCTCGATATGATAGTCATGAAGTTCTCATGTTCTCAAAGCTTTGTGTTTGAGAATCTCAATTACACCTGGAATGGAAAGAGATAAAACCAAAGAAATGTATGGGTATAGACGCAGTGCTTGCAAAACGCTAATGTTCATGAACACTACATAGACAATGTCGCGACCTGGAAGACTGCAATCTTTTCACCCAAATGGGTTACTTTGTATATCTCTGATTGACTAAAGTGCATCATTGTAAAAGATCACTAACATCTGGCAGCGCTAAGTGACTTGAGTGTCTAGGAAAGGGGGTCAATGTTTCTGAGATTGGTGGTTGGCACAGCAGACACCAGAGATGTATCCAAACCTGTAGTGTTTAGATGTACAAGGGGCTACAAGCACCACAGCACATGGGGCTCTCAATAGATGACTAAAGTCTCGCTAGTTGGCTACTACCCAACTGTGCTGGATGCCACACATGGCAGGAAACAGGAGTCTGATGAAATTGATAAAATAATGAAAAACAGTGCAGGCAGATATGTACTCACGAGAGCACCACCACTGGCTAACCTGTTGTTGCAGCAGACGGTCCTTTGGGCAGCCTTCCGCCATCTTAGAGGAGTCTCCTGAAGTTCAGCAGATGTTCCAAACATCTGATAATGTCTGTGTCAGGGTGGTTGTTCTAAACGTCTACTACAAAAATATCCGTGTACCAAAATATTGATGTCAAATATCTCAAACCAAATATCGACTCCCTATACTTAATATTGAATTAATCAAAATAGCTACTATCAAACTATCGATAATACATAATATAGAAACTATTAAAATAGCAGCTATCAAAATCTTTATTACAATAACATAGTATTATTACAATAACATAAAAAGAAACAAATATCAACTACAAAAGAGCATTGAAAATGTAGTTAAAATAAAAAGATATATATTTTAATTAATAGCAATTAAAGCAATTAATAATGTAATTGCTTAAAAATATACGAATTAAAAAAACTTTTCTAAACAAAAATACACTATGGCTACATTTGTATTTTTATAGAGTAAAAATAAAATATATTCATAATTTCAAGAAAACAAATAGATTTAATAGTTAAAATAAGTATAATTCTATTTAACAAAAATGTAATTGATCATAGCAAATAAAAACATTAAATACTTTAAAAACATTTTATATATATATATATATATATATATATATATATATATATATATATAAGAAAATGCCAAAAAAACTTATATGAAAATAAAATATTTTGATTACATTGACTCACACTTTCTAAATTGAACACACATATCTTAAAGCACATACTCCAAAAGCACTCAACCGTTGTTGATAATGTAAATAATATTTTAATACACATCTGCACATTTTAGCATTCTGTAAAAAATGAAATACACAGATCTAAAACAATTATAAAAGGCATTGATAACAATTAAAAAGTTAATATGGTAAAAATATATTTCTTCAATTACAGTCCCAAAAAATTAAAAAATATGCTTAATTTCATGAGATGTGATGAGATTTGCTATTCTTCATACAGTCGAAAATATGCTGAAGCTGAATATATTTTGGGCAAGTAGGGTGGCTCAGATTTAATATTATACGCTCAGTCCAACAAACAATGTGCAAATTGCATATATTGTGGAGGGTCTGATTTACAATTCTAACTTTGGTCCAGTAGACATTGTGGAAATTGTATATACTGCGTGGTTTCAGATTTACTAGTCTAATTCTAGTCCAACAAATCTTGGGGAAAGTGCATATATTTGTTGGAGGGGCAGTTTTATAGTCCAACTCTTATTATAGAAACATTGGGGAAAGTGCATGTAATTGGTAAGGTCAGATTAACTATTCTGATCCCAGTCCAACTAATACTGGGGAACGGGTATATATTAATTTCTATTTCCAGGTCCAAACATATTGTAGAAAGTACATATTTTTTGAGAGAGGGGTGCAGATTTACTATTCTAACTGAAGTACAACTAACATTTGGATAACGTGTATAAAATCGTGTGGAGAGATTTAATATTCTAAATACAGTCTCACAAACATTGGGGAAAGGTCATTTAATTTGGCAGCAAGGGAGCAGTCAGATATGCTATTCTAACCACAGTCTGAAAAACATTGGGGAAAGTGTGTATGGTTGGGGAGGGGTAGATAGTTAGATTTACGATTCAAACTCCAGTTCCTTGTTGTGAGAGGGATGGGCGGAAGAAGAAACGAGGAGGCCGGATTACGGGCTCAATGATGTTATTTTATTGGAGGGTACAGCACCAAAAAAAAAACAGTCAATATGGAAGGGTTGTAAACGTCTTCTCTCCCGAACGGTGTCTGGGTTGTCTTTCTTTCGATCCTTGGGCGTTCTTCTGTTGAAGGGGGGGGGGGGGGATGTCCCAGGAGGCTCACAAGGGAGAGAAGCAACACAGAAAAGAAGCGGTTAGTAAACCCTGTCATTGCACTGGTCTGGCAGGACAGAACACTTCACCGTTATAAAGGAACCCGTAGGGGTGCGGCGTATATATAAAGGGAAAAAGAAGGGTAGGCTAAATGGAAGGGAGAAGCATGGTGTCAGCGAAAGCAGAGAGATACAACCTGAGGATCGGATGCTGTGTAACACCCTGAGACGTCTCTGAACCGTCAAAACCGGTCAACACAGAAGCAACGTGCAACAGTGGTGAGGCGAGTTAGTGCCTCTAATAGGGTAAAGTGATATGGCATGAGGGATCGGGGTAGGTGTAGAAGATGGTGGGGGGCACACACACACAGTGAATACACTTGGTGAACCCTTAAACTGACCTCCCTGATGACCCTCCTGATGACCCTCCTGATGACCCTCCCTGTTACTCCCTCCCTGCACTCCCTCCCAAGTCACGTACCGCATCAGCCGCAACTCTCCTGAGCTGCGGCAGCTCTCCAGCATCCTCTGGGGGTGTCCACCACTCCTCCGTCCAGAAGTCGAGTCCTCCATCCGGATCCTGAAGGTTGGGGCTCTCCATGGTATCCTTCCTGTCACTCGCTAAGCTCTGTTCCCGGTATGGCTCCTGTAGCACGGCGTCTTCCTTCTCCTCCCTTTCCTCCGAGCACAACAACGCACCTTCCTGGTTCTCCGGTTCTGCCTTTAGTGGGCGTGGCCCTGCCCCTCCGTGTCTTGATTGGTCGTGAGCACTCAGCTGTCCGTGACATCCCTGCAAGCGAGGAGAAGCAGGCGGTATTAACTCCTGTTTCCCCGGTCCTGGTGAATTGCTATATGCGATTGCAGTGTGTAGTGTCCCTGTGGAAAGAAGAGACACGGACACAGGATTCTTACTGCTCAGCTCCTTTATTCGTTCCTTCCTCGTCCCCGGGCTAACGGCTAACTGCCATTCCTAGCCCTCCGCTCCTCCCTTTCCTCCCGCCCTGGTCCCCACTCAGGCCGGTCCTAGTGCCTGACCTGTTTGGTCATTGTGCCCTGTTACATCGGCACCATTACATCTCCCCCCTCTGTAAATGAAAAGCAAAATATGAACAACACAGCAATTGTCCCTTTTTAAATTTTTTTTTTTTTTTTTAAAGTTCCTCAATAAGGCGAGACGGTTTTGTGATGACCCTTCTGGGGCGTGACTGGAGTTCAGGATTGTCACGCTCGTTCTCGTCGGCCATTTCCATCAATGCCTGACTGCGGTGGGGCAGTGTCTCTGGTTCTCTCTTCTCCATTTTCAGTTCAGTCAGTAGTTCCTTAACGTTGGGTCCGCACTTTTTAAAGTGCGTCACGTTCCTGGTAAGTCTTCTTCCGTCGGTCTCTGCAGTGATCATAGTTCCTTTTTGTTGTATCACCTTCAGCAGAACCTCATGGTACTTGCTATCAGTCTTCCGGGTCTGCTCTTGTCGTGCAAGCACCCAGTCTCCTTCTTGTATTTGAGGGGACGTAGCACGTCGTCGTTCATCAGCATAGTCCTTCATCTTTTCTTTCTTTATCTTGTCTCTGGCTGCCATCTCCTCATGGTCAGAATCGGGATACTGTTCGTTCGCTGCCACAGTCCTCATTGGGAGTCTGGTGCGCACTGGGCGTCCCAGCATGAGAGTGGCAGGACATTTGCCTGTGGTGGAATGAGGCGTGTTTCGGTACGCTCGCAGTACCTCGTTGAGTGCCATCTGAAGGCTCTTTCCGGTGAGTTCTGCTTGCTGAATGGCTTTCTTGATCGTGGACATGAAGCGTTCTACCATTCCGTTGGCCTGAGGCCATAATGGTGTGATCTTGCGGTGCTTGAAGTTGAGGTGTTGAGCAAAATCGGCAAAGTCATGGCTGTTGAATGGAGGCCCGTTATCTGACTTCACCACTAGGGGAATGCCCCATGCGGCAAAGACCTCTTCTAGTATCGGTATGATACTCGATGTTTTCGTGGATGAGCACAGTTGTGCGATGGGGAATCTGGAGTACTCGTCCATGATGACCAGGACATATTGGCTCGATTTTATTGGCCCAAAGAAGTCAATGGCAATATGTTGCCAGACACCCTCCGGTAGTGGAGACATTTGTAGTGGTGCAGGAGGATCCGGACGGCTCACCAGTTGACACTGCGGGCAGTCTTTCAGGGTTGTCTCTACCATCAGGTCTAGTGTTGGAAACCAGACTCTTTCACGGAGTGCTCTGTTTGTGGCTACTATGCCCCGGTGCCCTTCATGTGCTAAATTGATGACCCCTTGTCTGAGTTGTCGTGGGATCACTATTCTGGTGTCTTGTAGGACGAGACCATTTGCTGCTATTGACAGTTCATCGTGGACATGTTTGAATGCTGCCATTTCTTGGTCGTTTTGTTCGCTGCTTTGCGTGTGTCTCCAGCTGTTGGTTTGAATCCGACGTTTCACCTCTTGCAGGGTGGCATCTGTCTGCGTCGCTTCACAAATGGCTTCCAGTGGAACAGCGGGAGGTCTCGCTTGGTCTACTACGAAGTGAATGTATTCGTCCGCAATTGATTATTCTGATTTGCTGGATCTGATGGTGTGTCGGGACATGTAGTCTGCGGGGTTTGCAGCTTTTCCTGGCTTGTGAATGATGGTGTAGGTGTATTTCTGGAGCCGGAGGCCCCATCGCGCTATTCTTGGTGGCATTTTTGCTCGTGGGTTTTCAAAAATTGTGATCAAGGCTTGATGGTCAGTCACTAGTGTAAAGTGTTTCCCAAAGATGAAGATGTGGAAGTGTTCACACGCCCAGACAACGGCCAGGCTTTCTTTTTCTGGCTGTAAATACGCTCTCTCTGTGTCTGTTAGACTTCTGCTGGCGTATGCTACTATGTGTCGCTGATCTTCTCTCTCATATTGTGCTATGATGGCTCCTAGTCTTACGGGGCTGGCGTCCACTGTTATCTCTGTTTTCTTTTTTGGATTGAAGTAAGCTAAATTTTTGGCCGACTCTACAGTTCTTTTGATCTCTCTGAACGCCCCTTCACATTGGGTGGACCACTGAAAAGGTTGTCCTTGCTTGGTGAGCATCCTCAGAGGGTAACTTAATGTGGCGTAGTCGGGTATATATCTGGAACAGTAGCTGGCCATGCCTAGGAATGATCGTACATCGCCCACGTCATCTGGGCTTGGTGTGTCGTTTAGCGCTGCTACCTTTTCTGGGTCTGGTTTCATGCCACTTCCAGAGAATATATGGGCGAAAAATTTCAGTGTTGGTTTGTGAAATTCACACTTGTCTTGGTTGAGTGTGAGGTTGGCTTCCATGAGTGCATGACAGTCCTGATCTAGTGCTTTGTCGTGTTCTTGAGTCGTTGCTCCATATACGAAGATGTCATCGCTGTATTTTAGGACCTGTGGAATGTCATGTATTGTTCTCGTGATTGCCTCTTGGAATATTTCCACTGCTGATGACACTCCGAAACTTAGTCTTTTATATCTGAATAGCCTGAGGTGTGTCAAATGTCGTGATATATCTTGACCTTTCATGCAATTCTAGCTGGTGGTATCCTTTGTTGAGATCTAGTTTTGAAAATACCTTGGCTCCGTTGAGTGAAGGGATCATGTCACTGATGTGAGGGCCTGGATGTCTCTCTCTCTCTATCGCCATGTTGGGCGCCCTCATGTCCACACATAGGCGGACTCGGCTGGTTTCCCCTTTCTTCGGGACTACCACCACCGGGGAGACCCATGGGGTTGGTCCATCTGTTCTTTCAATGATATCCACTTCCAGTAGATCTTGGAGCTCCTTCTCCACGGCTTCTTGTAGGTGAAACGGGATTTTCCGGTGATGCTGTGGTACCGGTGTGATTTGTTCGTTTATGTGCAGTCTTATTTGGCAGTCCTTAATTTTTCCCAGGCCTTGAAAGAGCTTGGGGAACTTTTGGATGATAGCTGGTTTGTCAGCCACTCGGTATAGGATGTCAACCAGTTTCAGTCGTTCTGCGGTGGCCAGGCTCAGGAGGCAGTCGGACTCAGGCCCCTCGATGACATGGATGTAGGCTGATATTGTGCGATCTTGGTACGACAGTTCGGTTGCAAATTTCCCAAGACACGTTAGTGGCTTTTTGGACATCCACGTGTATACTCGTACATGTGCGTTATCCAGCTTGGGAGGTGATTTCATTCGTTGGTATTCCGTTACGGGCAGGTAGTTTAGTGATGCCCCACTGTCTAGCATGAACTTGGTGGGGTGAGCACCAATTCTGATGTCCAATCGCAGGTATTCTTTCAGACGATCAGGGTCGGCTGCACAATAAATATATTCCTTTCGGTCTTGAGAGATGGGTGATGTGGATCGGGATTCTCTTGATGACGACCGTCGAGATTGATATGTCCTGCAAGAGTGGCAGCTGGATTGTGACGACCCAGTGGATGAGTCTCGTCTATCCTGGACTGCTCTGACATGGTGATGACTGCTTGAAGGCTGATGTTGACGGTACCTTCCCTTTTGATCACTTTTGGGTATCGCCCTGCACATGCTTTCAAAGTGGTTGTCTCTACCACACTTCCGGCATTGTGGTCCTAGTGCTGGGCATGCGTCGGCATGTGGGAAGTCGTAGCCGCATCTGTAACATTTGAGTTGTCTGTCTGATCGTTCCTTGGTGTGGGTTCTGCCTTTGTGTCCTTTGCTTGACTGGTGGTGATGTTTCTTGGATCTAGAGGAACGCACCTGTGGTGGGGATCTTCCATGCATTTGCCGAGACTGCATCCTGAATGCTTGTTCCCGTCTCTCACCTTTCCCTGCTTCTATTTTCTTCGCATGTTCATCTGCTTGTTCATCTTCTCTCGTCATCTCTTCAATCTCTTCCGGCGAGTAGCTTCTCTTGAGCAATTTGCGTCTCAGTGGTTCAGAGAGGTAACCTTCTATGACTCTCAGCCGAAGGGCGTCTTCAGTTGAAAACTTGTCAAAATCACAGTATCTCGCCAGTCGTCTCAGACGTGTGACGAACACCCCCATTTGCTCACCTTTCTCTTACGCGGCCAGATAGAATGTGTACCACTCGTAGTCACCGTTCCTTTTGTGTAGGAACTTGCGATTTAGTGCTTCGCAGACTTTGTCATAGGCACCAGAGGACTCAGCAGGCAGTTCTTTTATGATTCGTCCAACTTCCTTGCCAATCAGGTTCTTGAGAGCAAACAGTTGTTCTTCAAGGTCCGTCACCTTGGACGCTTTCATGAAGTCCTCGAAATCTTCTATCCATTCTTGCCATCGCGGACCCATGCCCCCACCAGATTCAAGAACGAGGGGCGGGTACGGCGCAGGAATGAGGCTCCAAACATGCTTGTGGGAGCTGTGTTGGGCATTGTTCAACTGTTACTGCTGATTGCTTTTACAGACTTTGTTTGCTCTCCGTTACGCTCGCCAGTGCTTGTTTGTTACTTCTATTGCACTTGCCAATGCTTGTTTGCTACTTCTGTTTCCTTTGCCAATGCTTATTCGTTACTTCTGTTGCATTTACCAAGGCTTGTTTGTTGCTTCTATTGTATTTACCAATGCTTGTTTTACCAATGCTTGTTTGTTGCTTCTATTGTATTTACCAATGCTTGTTTGTTACTTCAGTTTCATTTACCAATGCTTGTTTGCTGTTTGGCTCATCTGCCTGACTTAAAGATGGCCGCCGATGGTCCCTGACAGGGGGATTGGGCAAATCTCGTGCCTGACCTCAAAATGGCCGCCGCGAGAATCTCGTGTGCAACGAGATTTTGTCTTTTGAATTACCGGAGACACCGCGATCATCAGCGCTTGATTTCACTCACCGGGGCTCCGCCTTTGGGCACCGCTACCACGCCAGGTGAGGTTATTTTCTTCTTTCTTGGGCACTTTTCACCATTGCCGCCGGGGTGGGCTCCCGGTAGGCTCTTTGGACTCGCTCTAGCCTCCACACACACACGGGGCGAGCTCCGGATTTGTTGCCGCTGGGGTGGACTCCCGGTGGGCACTTCTGTCGTCGCGCTCCCAGCCCCACACGCAGGGCGAGCAGCTCCGGGCCAGTCGCCGCCGGGGTGGACTCCCGGTTGGTGCTTTGGACTTCACGTTCTAGCCTCCACACGCGGGGCGAGCTCCGGATTTGTTGCCGCCGGGATGGACTCCCGGTGGGCACTTCTGTCGTCGAGCAAGCTCGAAGCCCTTCGTCGCCAGTTATAGTGTCCCTGTGGAAAGAAGAGACACGGACACAGGATTCTTACTGCTCAGCTCCTTTATTCGTTCCTTCCTCGTCCCCGGGCTAACGGCTAACTGCCGTTCCTAGCCCTCCGCTCCTCCTTTCCGCCCGCCCTGGTCCCCACTCAGGCCGGTCCTAGTTCCTGACCTGTTTGGTCATTGTGCCCTGTTACATCGGCACCATTACACAGTGTTATGGGGATACAAAGGCAGGAGTGATAGCGTGGCATCCCCGTCGACCCTCTCACACTTGTACATTTGGGTAAAGTGCATATAATGGGGAAAGGGCAGATTTGCTGTTCTAACCCCAGTCCTTCAAATATTGTGGTCAAATTATATTCTGAAGTCGATATTCAGGAGCTGGGCTTGGACAGTCCATCATGCCACCTTTTAATTTGTTTGCAAGGGTAGAAGGGCTACTAGGCTTTATGGAGATTTTCTGTTTTCCTTTGGTTCCCAAAGAGCTTACTCACGTGGCAAGCTCAGCCACAGGAAGGGCCCGAAGTGGGCGGCACACCTGCTCTATTCTCCCAAATGCTCATTCAGCAGCGAGGGCTACACATATCATGAATCCAAACAATGGGGCTCGTTAGGATAGTGGTCGGTCGAACGCCATCCACTGTTGTGGTGGTCAGGAGACCTCCCAACAAGCATGTGGCGGTCCGACTGCTGCATTACAATTTGACTGCTGTGCTGACGGTCAGAAAGTGTGCCATACCACGACGGCTTGTGCTGCGGCCAAGGAAAAGGACTCCAGCACAAGCTGCCGTGGTATGGAGACCCTCCATGCACCCTGTGCTGCATGGAGGTGGGTGGGTGTATTACATGTGCCCCCATGGCCACTTTACAGTGGCTTACGATGGACGGGTCCTTTTGGGGCCCCTAAATTCCATTTTTGACAGCCGGAGCACCACCACCATTTGGGAATAAGGTTGCGACCACCGCCCTGTAGGCATCTCTGATCCCGGTGGAGGCGGCAATCTTCAGCCGACCTCTGTGGGTCCAACCGCCGGGATTGTAATCCCGTGATTGGACCAAAGGGCAGTCAGCAATCGGACCGCTACCGGCAGCCTGTCAGAGTGTGGTCTGACCGCCATTGTAATTGGCCCCAATGTTCAGTGAACAGCAGGGTAGCGCATTTATATTTCCAAGTTCAGCAGTTGGACAAATGTCCACTACAAGACATCAGTGTACAGTGCATCCTTACAATTCAAATGCCCAGCCAATCAGGGATGGTCGTTCTTTATGTATTACGAATGTAGTCTCTGCGTAAGTGCAAGGGCTCAGGTGAACCTCCAGCTGCTTCTTTAGTGAGAAACAATGTGGATTACTGTCAGAAAGATTTCTCATAAAGAATCGAACAGGGAGAAGTGGGTACTCAAGCTGTGGGCAGCATTAATCCGCCTCCTTCCAAAAGTGGTGGGTCAGCTATAACTGGATGTAATGCTTGCAACCATCACATTTTTACAAAAAAAATATTAATCTGCCCCAAACTACTGGATACCTCGATGTTTACCAATCGTTGACTCTAAGGAGAACCAATCCACAGGTTGAGGGGTCTGTGGGGATTTGAGGTACATACATTTTTTTCAAAGTGAAAAATACAAAGGGGGCTTCAGGGACAAAAATGGGATGTCACAGCTCTTCGTCTTTATACCCCTACACCAGTGTTTCCTAATAGAAACTTTACTGTTAATTTACTACACATTTTTCTACTTTTTAAACTGTATATCTAAATCCTGTGAAAGTCTTTACTCTAAACTTAAAATTAAGAAAACTGTTAAAGGACTCTTGCCTGCTATGTGCGTCTCTCAGAAGGTTGGCAAATTCCTTCCACATGCCAGTAAAAAGTCTTGTGGAGTCTTAACCCTCTCTGATGGATGATTGCTGAGGGAAAGTAGGGGCTTTATCTATGCCAGGGGTCTTCAACCTTTTGAGCTACTTCTGTTCAATAAAATCATCCTGAGTACTAATATTATTAGAGTTGTAATAGTGACCCTATTAGACTAGATTATAATAGTACTCACCACATTCAAGATTACCAGAAGTAATCACCTCAGTTCATCAGGCATGGTTGCCAGAAGTAATGTAAACATGCTTTGTCAATATGGAATTCTTCTGCATGGGTAACACTTAACAAACATAGCTAAAATGCTACAGGCATCAAGTTATTTATATTAGGTATAAGTCTTCCTAAGACTGCATAATTTATCACTGTATCATTGAAATATCTGCTTTAAATATATTTTGGAAATTCAACCATTATCCTTCAATCATCACGTATGAGTTCTTAAAGGTCACACTTTTCTTCACAAATACACACTTTTCGAATTTGATATGCATATAATATTTAAACCAAGCAGAAGCTTCTAAGTTAGTATGCTGGGCTGCACACAAGAGTGCACATAAAGGTAGCTGGAGAGCTACCAGTAATTCACGAGCTACTGGTTGGGGAAACCTGATCTAGGCAAGTCACCCATCCTACATACTGACTGTTTTAAAGTGATGAGTGTTTTGGTGTATAACACCATAGGCTCAGACCCCTTCCACCATACTCCATGTTGGTTCTATTCTCTTGCTTCTCCCAAATCCATGACTTCCTAATGCATCTGCACTCCCTTTCCTCCTTTCATCAGCTGCCTGTAAACTAAGCTTGGGTGGAGTTCACGTAAGTGCCAAAAAAATCTTCTGCGCTACGCAGGTGGCGGAGTACGCTAGATAAATGCTGTTAGCGATGATTTTCAATGCCAGATGCTTATCCGCACTGTGCAATCACCGCAAACGGCACCATGCACAGTGCAAGCAGGCGCTGCTTCCTTTCTGTCGCTCGAGTAGATTTTTACTTGAGCGGCAGCTGTCTCAACGTGAAGGGACAGTTTCTCAATGCGAGCTATTGCGAGCACACGAGACCATACGCAATGAGAAATCTGACTGCCTGCGTTGAGAATTCTTGCCGTGAGGTTGATTTTCCACGCTCCAGCTCGCCAACTTGACTTTGACGAACACGAGCAAGGAATAAACTCTGCTCCGCTACACAGAGTGGAGTTTTTCAGAACTCCGCGAGCTCCACATAACGCGGAGTGTGGAAAACCCCACAAACTCTGCGAGCGGAGCAGAGTTCACCACCCAGACTTACTGTAAACTGAAGAAATAAAGGGTGCAGGAATAAAAGTAGTGAGATTAGCAAACCAGTAGGTCAGGAGTGCTTAAGAATGACCAGTCTTAAGCACAAAATTTACCATTTGAATTCCTGAGAGTGATTGGTTTACAAGTTTCATGTTAAAGTCTGACTTCAGCGAAAAATTGCAACTTCAAAGAATTCTTTGGTGTGTAACTACAGGATCTTATTAATGCATGCAGACTTTGTACACCCTTGTTACATGGCACTGAACGAAGTAAATTATGGGGCTTATCTAGAGGTTTGGTAGACAGGGTAATCTGCAGAGGTATCCCGCACGGATCAGAAGTAGCGGGGTGGGAGGGGGAGGACGCGGGGGAAGTGTAGATAAAAAAATAAAATAAAAACGTACTTTCTCACTGCTTCTCTCCTCCGCAGTCCTCCTTTGCTCCACCTCAACAGGAAGCACAGCCAGGCTTTCAGTCAGCCAATTACAACGCAGCCTTAGCAGCGTTGCGATTGGTCTGAGCACTGTGTTTCGGTGCTCAGACACTGACTGGGAGCCTGGGTATGTTCTCCACGCAGGCTGTAATGGACCTTGCATAAAGAAAATGCAAAGTGTGCAAGACTGTTTTGGGTGGCCCGAGAGGGCCAGGCAAGCACTCATTGCGCTCTTAGGAGGGTGCTACCACTCCTCCCCAGTTCCGTCCCCTCACGCAAATCTGCTGAAGAAGGAGAAAATAAAATGATAATAACACAAGTTATTATCATTTTATTTTCCCTTTGTTTTACTTCAAAAAAGCAGTGGGCAGACGCTCCACCATCAGAGCGGAGGAGCCGCCACTGGTGCTCTGCCAGAATTGTGTGGGAATACCCTCTCTTCCACTCTCATGATCCCCCCCCCCCCTCTCTGTTTGGTGTTGGGGAAACTGCCATGTTTCCGATTTCAGAGCTCTCAGCATGTCAAGGGCATTACTTTGTTGTTTTTTAATAATAACCTCCCTCTTTGGAAGTTTTATTTAAAAACAAAAAAAATGTTGTGTGGCAATACTGAAGATGGTGCCTTCAGCTCAGCTGGGGTGGCAGTGGCTTGCTGGAAGGCACAGGGATCTCTGCTTGCCTGGCAACTATCTCCAAATATGGCTGGCTATACTCGGGGCAACTGGAAGTATGCAGCAGTGGAGAAGAACCTAAGTATAAGGCAGGGTTGCATAAATAATGCCGCAAGAAAAGGCAAATTATGCAGCATAATGCTGCACATTTTGTCATAGCATTTCCTTAATTGTCATTTTCAAACGTATTGGCACCGCCTTGGCATGTTTGCACCTCATTGGTGCCAGTTTAACATCTAAATGTAGCAATGAACAACAGAAAGGTGACAACTTCAACCTTTGTAAAGGCCCCTCCACCGAGTGGCAACACGTGTCACTGACATTTTAGTAACGTTTGAACAGTTTGAGCTAGAAACAATTTTGTTTGTGTTAAAATCTGTGGATTTTGTGGCATATGCGTTAAATTCATAACAATGCAAAAAGTGCTACGGCCGCACAATTGCATAATTCCAGTGGTCCTGGCTATACTCTGCCACAGCAGTGAGTAAATCCTTCTGCTGATCTGGCAGAATGGAATCCAGTCCTTAATCTTACAAACATGTACACCCATTGTAATTAGACCCACAGTGTTTACAAAAAGAGAACATGTATGTCTCAACTAAAATCATTTGAAACTCATATCTTAAAATTACAGGAATAGCGCATTGAAGATAGAAAGACTATAAAAGCTTAGGCAGAACGAATGTTCCTAGAAATACATACATCATACTCCTCCAATAATATGGAAAAAAACATTTTATATTTTATAAGGGCAAGAATAGTTATATAACATAGCCATCTCGTGTGACACTGAGAGAAGACCAATTCTTGTGTAACTTAATTTTCAAGTCAAAGATTTGGTCCCAGGAAATATACACGTACACTATTGGAATGCAATATTTACATAAAATCTCACAAAATGTAGCTGCTATGAATTTTTATCATCAGTGATTATAGGAGTAGTTAGTATATTAGAATACAACATGAAGAAACATCGTGTGACCTATATTATGACCTAAATATCATATACAAAATATAATCAAACTGAGTGTAGATATTCTATTATTAACGTTCATAGAGCGATATTCTGGTAAACAATATTTAGGACTTGATATTAATTGCAGAATATATTATGATGGTGAGAATCTGGTACCGTGCCATTATTTTCGAGTTTGGGACTGGTTTTCTTTGCTCTTAGTGTTAGTTGAGGGACAAAATAACGCAGGTGCAGTAAATGTCATAAAATGTAGAAGTTAAGAAAAAAGAATAGTTGTCATGGCCCACATTGTCTGACTTTATTGATCAAAAGATTACAGAGTCCAATTGATTATTAAAAGAGGACTACAACGCTACAGTGTCGATCAAACTGTTCAGGAAGACTTTGCAAGTTTCTATAAATGTATACTCTGATTGTTCCTTTGTGAAAACGTACAGTGTTATTGAGTAGCAGGGGGTTAAATGCTCAAAAGGCCCAATAATGAGTCAGGCGGCGGTGGGAGTGTGGGGGGGGCGGTGGAGACGAGGGGCGGGCGTTGTCATCGCTCTGCCTGATTCCATGTTGGCTGCTGTTTTCAGATACAAAATTAGAGTTCGCAAAAAGCGGGCTCTTTAATTTAGGGTCGGAAACAGCTCCCCCTCCGTCAGAGGGGAGCTTACAAATACAGCATCAACCTAACTATATGTGCTCCCCCGTCGGTTTGTGTTCCCCCTACAGGGCTTACAAATAGAGCTAATACCTTGCTTGTTGGTGCCTGGCCTTATGTCTATGCCTCCCCTAAAGCGCTGCAGCTATTTTACCTACCTGACCGAAAACTGTTGTGGCATGCATAAAGTTGTCAAAAATTACTTAAGCAATACTTTTGAATATATTTTCATATGTAGCATATGTATAAGGCATCGGAAATTTTTTATTTTCGCAAAATCTTTGGTCTTGAAAGTATTTTTAGATTTTGAAAAAAGCTGTTTTTTTGTTTGAATAATGTTATGTTTTTTACAAATATGTATATATTTATACCTAAATATAATGGGGCCGTTCCCCACCCCACTGTGCTCATCCTGATTTTGTATTTTTGTGGTAGTTCGCACTTAGGCCCTTGTAACTTTTTGTCCACATAAGGTATCAATGTTACATTTGTCCCCTTTTTCCCAACAACCTGAGTATTCCAAAGGTACCCAGGGTTTGTTTATTGCCCTGAAAGGGACCCATACATTTTCCTAAATACTTGAATGTTTTGCCTTTTTCAATTTTTTTTTTTTTTAATTGCTGCATTAGAAAGCGTCTGGCTTGTTTCCTGTAAATGGCATCAACAAAGTGTTTGTGGTGATAAAATCACCATCATCTCTGATTTCAGGGGCAAGTAGACTTTTGACAGTAACCAACATTTTCTTTGAAGTCTTTAAATTTTACTGTGTTAGGAATGGGTTTCAAAACAATAATGGAGCCCAGAAAACTATACATTTCTGCAAACTAAACAAAATTATGAATTAAGTAATGGGGACTGTCGTGTTCCCGATCCCACAGAACACACGAGAAGCACCAGATCGTTTCAGGTATTCTTTATTTCTCGTTTGCTTGTCTCGTGTGTGTGGTCCCTGACCTCTCGCCCTGAGGTCCTGCCCTGGAATGGGTTTTGTTCCCCCCTGTCCCCTCCCCGGACCGGAACTGGTGTCCAGTGTCCTCTGGCCTCTGCCCTTTGCCCCAGGGTCCTAGTGCCCCTGGTCTGGGCATGACATCTCCCCCCTTGTTACAAACAATTTTTTTTTTCTTTTTCTTCTTGGAGTGAGTGAGTGTGTGTCTCCACAGACCTCTGTCTTCTCACATTTCTTCAATTAGTCTTTTTGTTTTCTTGCATTCTCTTCTTGGTCGTTGCGTTCTGATGTCTGCTGGAGCTGTCTCCTCATGTGTCTCTTCCTTCAGCCCATGTATTGGCAGCTCCTCTTCTTTTGATTTCAATTCTCTGACGTGCGAGCTGTTGCGAGTAATGTGGTATGGCCCTGCTGAAGCCGTTATCATTGGCCCTTTCACTCCTGTCACTGTCAATGGGTCCCTTGAGAAAAGACTGTCTGATTTTCGCACTTGTCTCTGCCGTACTACCACGGTGTCTTCTTCTATCTTTGTGCTTGCCGCGTGTCTTCTCCGATCAGCATATGCCTTCATCTTTTCTTTCGCTTCGGTGTCTCTCGTTGCTATCTCTTGTCGCTCCATGCTTTCCTTTTCTTTCACTTGTGGCAACCTCGTCCTGCTTGATCGCCCCAACACCAGTTCTGCGGGGCACCTTCCTGTGGAGCTGTGAGGGGTGTTTCGATAGTCCCTTAGGACCTGGCACAGAGCTTGTCCTATTGAGATCTGCGTCAACTTTGCTCTTTGTATTGCCTTTTTGATTGTCCCCATGAACCGTTCTGCCATCCCATTTGCTTGTGGCCATAGGGGAGTTATTCGTCGATGATTGATCCCGAGGTATTCCATGAACCTTTTGAATTCCTCGCCTGAAAATGGGGGCCCATTGTCCGTCTTCAGTGTCTGTGGTGAGCCCCATGCTGCGAAAACGTCATCCAGGACTGGGAGTGTTGCGTTTGCTGACGTTGATGCTACCTGCCTCACTATTGGGAATCTGGAGAATTCGTCTATTATTACCAGCAAGTAATTTCCTGTCTCCAGAGGTCCATAGAAGTCATCCGCCAGTTCTGTCCACAATGCCTTTGGTAGTTTGGACATTTGCAGTGGCTCCGGCTTTGATGGGGGGCCCTGTTACTTGGCAGATGTGGCAGTGCATCACGGTGTCTTCCACCATGTTGTCCAGTCCCAGGAACCACACTTTTTCTCGTAGCATTTTTTTTGTTGCCACAATCCCTCGATGTGACTCATGTGCTATTTCTACTGTCCTTCTCCTCAGAGTTCGGGGTATTACAATTCGGGTGCCTCTCATCATTATTCCATTTTCGCTTTCTGAGAGTTCTTCGCTGATCTTTTTGAATGCAAGCAGTTCTTCTTTTCTCACTCCTTCTTCCCAGCTGTTGTTGTTGTTGACGTGCCTCCACCTTTGCTGTTTCGTCACTTCCATTATTGCTTGCATGGTGAGGTCTTTTCTTGTCTCCTGTTCCAGTTCTTCCATTGATATCGTTGCCGGTGTGTTGTGCTTGAGTGCAAAGTTTAGGTATTCCTCCGCCATGGTTGTTACTTGAGATGCTTGCGGCAGGGGGTGCCTTGACACATAATCAGCCGGATTGTGTTCCTTCCCTGGTTTGTGTATTATTTTGAAGTTGTAGTCCATTAGCCGTATCCCCCACCTCTCTATCCTGGGTGGTATTTTTGCATTTGGATTTCCGTATATTGTTATCAGTGCTTGGTGATCTGTTATTATTGTGAAAGGTTTTCCGTAGATGATCATGTGGTAGTGTTCACATGCCCATACTACCGCCAAGCTCTCTTTTTCCGGCTGGGAGTATCCTTTTTCGACATCCGATAGGCTTTTGCTTCCATAGGCTACTACATGTCTTGGGGAGTCTTTTCCTGGTTGGTGTTGCGCCAGCATTGCCCCTAGCCCCACTGGGCTAGCATCTACGGTCAGTTCAGTGCACAGCCTCGGATCAAAGTATGCTAGGTGATCTACTGCCGTTACGGCGTTTCTGATCTCCTCAAACGCTTTGCTGCATTTTTCAGTCCATGCGAAACTTTGGCCTTGTTTTGTTAATTCCTTCAGCGGTGCACTTACAGTAGCGAAGTCTTGAATGTACCTTGCACAGTAGCTGGCCAGGCCAAGAAATGACCTCACTTCTGCCACATCACTTGGTTGTTGTGCTCTTTCCAGCGTTTTTACCTTGTTGCGAACCGGCCGCATTCCTTTCTTGGAGAAGATGTGGCCGAAGAATACTAGTTCGTCTCTCTCCAGCTCACATTTCTCTTTAGTTAGTGTCAGACCCATCTGCTCTAAGTGAGAGCATACCTCTCTTAGGGCTTTGTCGTGCTCCTCGTTTGACTTTCCAAACACCAGGATGTCATCGCTGTAATTCAGGCTGTTTTTTACCGGCCTTATTACTTGTCGTATTGTCTCTTGAAATATTTCCGCAGCCGACGATATACCAAAGCTCAAACGTTTGTATCTGAACAGGCCTAGGTGTGTGGAAAACGTTGTGATGTATCGAGACTGAGGATCTAGTTCTAGCTGGTGGTATCCCTTGCACAGGTCTAGTTTAGAGAACCGCCTCATGCCTGTTAGACAGCTGATCATATCATCAAGGTGCGGTCCGGGATGTCTCTCGCGTTCAATTGCTTTGTTTGGTATCCTCATGCCGACACAGATTCTTATTTTTGACGTATCTTTCTTTGGTACGGCCACGATCGGTGACACCCATGGCGTTGGTCCTTCTGCTGGTTCTATGATGTCTTGCTTTAGTAAGGCATCCAATTCCTCTTCTACCTGCGGATGCAGGTGTATTGGTACCCTCCGATGATGTTGCGCTATCGGCCTTACCGTTTCATCAATGTGTAGTGTTATTTGCCGCCCCTTTAGCTTACCTAAGCCTTGCAGTAGTTTGGGGTATTAATTCAGGATGCTTCCTTTATCTGATACATTGTAAGTCATTTCAAAAAGACCCATCATCTGAGCTGTGATGTTGCTCAATAGGCATGGCGATGGGATGTCACCCTTTAACACATGAATTTCTTCCTTCGTCTTTTGGTCTTTGTATGTCAGTTCTTCTGTAAATTTCCCCATGTTTGTTACTGGTGTTCGGGACCCCCAGGTGAATACTTCAACTCGGGACTGCCTCAAGCTTGGCTTTATTTTCATATTTTCGTATTCCGACACACACATGATGTTACATGTTGCGCCACTGTCTAGGACAAACTTTGCTTTGTGTGACCCTACACCTATTGTCACCGATTCTGTCCTTTTTATCTTGCTTTTGTCTACCAGACATATGCTTTCTCCGCTTTCACCCTCCTCAGCTGGTTCGGTAGTGACATCCGACATGAGATATAGTCGTCCCGTGGGTACCTCTTCTTTTTCTTCTTCTTCTTCGGATTCTATTGAGGAGCTCCTTATTCCAGTTTCAACGTGTCGGACATGCCTGCTTGCTGATGCTCGTGGTCTTCCTGTTCTTCCTCTATCGTTCCTGAATTGCATTCCTTGACACACACTGGCATAGTGATTTCTCCCATTGCATTTCCGACATGTCTGACCAAACGCCGGACACGGACCTCGATGTGGAAATTCAAGTCCGCACCTGATCCATTTCTCCCATCGTATTCCTGCTTGTGGCTCTGATGGGTTAAATGGTAATGGTCTACGATATTGCGCACTTTGTCTTTCTGCCATCCTTTTCTTTTATTGCTGCCTCTTTATTTGCCTTTGCCAAAGCTTGTTTTCTACTTCTGGTGTTTCTTTGTTTGTCCTTGCCAGTGCATATTTCCTCCTTTCGGTGTTCTATTTGGCACTTTTTTCCTTTTCTGACCTCAAAATGGCCGTCGCGCTGTTCTGTCTTCTTATTGGTCTGTTTCCCTGACCTCAAAATGGCCCCGGTGGTCTCGCGATACTGTTTTTTCCAATCGGGGCGCTGCCTGACTTCAAAATGGCCACCCGCTGTTTCCAACGCTGATTGTCCCTCTTTCTGCCTGACTCCAAGATGGCCGCCCTTCTTCTCGCGATATTTCGCGCTTCAAACGGCTCCCAGCGCGCGTTCACTCGGCTTTCCCAGTCTCCTTACCGGGTGGTGCAGGACAGTCTTCTTTCGCTCAATGACGGTCGGGGTGGGCTCCCGCGCCGTGTCTCCTTGTGTGGCCGCACACACGAGCCAGGGTGGGCTCCTGGTCTCGATGACGGTGTCCTTCGACGCGACGGACCGCCGCTCTTCTTTCCTCTGCTGGGCACACGATCACGCACCTTCGTTGCCAGTTGTCGTGTTCCCGATCCCACAGAACACACGAGAAGCACCAGATCGTTTCAGGTATTCTTTATTTCTCGTTTGCTTGTCTCGTGCGTGGTCCCTGACCTCTCGCCCTGAGGTCCTGCCCTGGAATGTGTTTTGTTCCCCCCTGTCCCCTCCCCTCACCGGAACTGGTGTCCAGTGTCCTCTGGCCTCTGCCCTTTGCCCCAGGGTCCTAGTGCCCCTGGTCTGGGCATGACAGGGACATTTGTCTAAATACTTTCATGATTTCCTATACAAATTTACATTTGACGATAGAAAATATTGCACTAACGTAGAAAAAAAATAGCCAATTGTGTCAACGTTTTCACCTGTAATTTCTTCTAAGTATGCCAAATAATATAACATTGAATCTGCATGACCCTTCTTTTTTTGGCATATGTAGGACTTATAGGTTCACCAAGAACCCGAGGAACCCAGATCCAAAAACTGAGCTGCGTCTTGCACTCGTTTTTCATTGTGTACTGTGTTTATCGCAATTCATTTGGTAAATATAAACAGATAAAAATAGGTACAAAAGAAAGCCAAATATTTCTTAAACAAAATATAGAGTTTAGAAGCAGTGTGTTTTGCACATCTCCTGTAAGCAGCACCCGCCGCAAAGCCAAAGTGGCATGTCGTGCATTGCCATGCACAACGTAGCAGGCACCTCGCGATGCCTGCCACCTTCTGGATGGCAATGAGGGGGGTACCATAGGTAGCCCCCGAGTGCAGCCCCCGCCCCTCAAGCCCCCAGACTTCCAAAGCAATTCCCACCAGCCTTTCCATGGCGGTGAAGCTGCCATGGAAAGGCCTTCTAATTACACCATCCTAATATGGATGGCGGTGCCTGCTAGGCACCTCAACTATATTAGGGGCCAATTCTGCCCAGCTGGCATTTGGAATGATTGGCGGAAAAGCGGCGGACACACTTTGCGTCTGCTGGGAAACCCCTGCCATTGTAATATGATGGGTGGTTTCAGTCATTACGATGAGGTGGTGGTCGCCACTGCAGGCTCGGCGGTGGCGAACGTTACGACATAGTAATGAGCCCCCAAGTGAAATCCAGTATGGGGTCACTTGTATGGCTCTCTTCAGGTTCTGTGTCCCAGAATCTCTTGCAAACCTCAAACTTCTAAAAAATTAAACACATTTTCCTCTGGGATGGAAAGTTCTTGAATCTGACTGGACCCACAACATTCAACCCACCCCGTATTCCACAAGTCTCCTGATAAAAACGGTAGCTGACTTGTGTGTGTCGGCCTAGTGCCTGCAGCACAAAACATCCCAAAATGCAACGTAGACACACCACAGTTTTAAATTGAAAACTGACCCATGTTTTTCCAAGTGCCAAGCTTTGGATTTTGAATCCTAGCTCTGCTTGCACCTAGCGAAACCTAGCAAATCCATACATTTTTTAAAACTAAACATCCAGGCAAATCCAGGATGGGGTGACTTTTATGTCTCTCATCATGTTCTATTACCCAGAATCCCCTTCTAACCTCAAACTTTATAAAAAAGAAACATTTTCCAGCACATTCCTGTGATGGAAAGTTCTGCAATCTGCGTTGTTCCACAAACTTCCACCCACCCCGCATTCTTCAAACTCTCCTATTAAAAGTGCTACCTCACTCATGTGTGTGCCAAGTATCGGCGTCATGCAAAGGCTCAAAACCTATAGAGGAAACATCCAAATAACCTATCACAAAACGCACTGCTTTTGAAACGGTGGCACCTGTGTTTTTGGCCCCGTGCTCAGTGGCCATCTATTGAAATCTACCTAACCTACACATTTCTGAAAACTAGACATCTGGGTGAGTACAGGGAGGTAAGGGTTGCGTGTATCCCCCCCCCCCAAAATTTTCCTGACCTGAATTCCGTGCAAACCTCAATTTTAGTTTCAAAAATCACATTTTCCACATATTTTGTGTGTGATCACCATGTTGGCACAAATGTCCTACCACACAGCGTCCTCCTCAGTCTTCCAAGTAAAATGATACCTCACTTGGTTGGGTGTCCAATGCAGAATTGGCATAATTTATTTTTTTCCGCCTCTACGCTAGCCTGAATGACCGTTTGAATTCCTTTACGACTGCTATCATGAAAATGAGGCACTCATAAAGTAATCTTACAGGCATATTACGATGCAGCTTTAAAGGCTCCGATGAAGGGTCAGAGGCTTTTACAGCTGCATGCTAATCATCCCCTAAATCTTATATTTTTAAATATTATTTAATTTAGAACTTGCACCGGAAATACAGTTTTATACATAATGTTTTTTTTCATACATGATATTTTTATATTTACACATTTTTTCATTACTGTTGCAACATTTGTGTATATTTTTTGTTACAAATAATCAACAACAAATTAACCAAACCATTTTGTATATATTTAAAAAAAATTATGTATATTATAAGTAAGGCTCCTGGTTCTCCGTTTAAACGTTTTTTCACATATAAATACAGACGGAAAACTATTTTTCCTTTGTCTGTATTTATAACGTATAAACGGGAAAATACTGACAAACTGTGCGCCGCAGCATCACTCCTCTGCCCAGGATTACCTCGCCATGCTCCTCTTGCTAATTTACACCCCTTTAAGAGAACTGCTAAGGTAGAAGCACAAAGCAGCAGGTGGTAGTAGGGGTTGCATGTTAAAGGGGTGGGGACGCTGTAAGAAATGCAAGTACTTGAACTTTAAAGTAGCAGTGTGTCCATTCTTGTAATGCCTAATAGCCAATCACGAGGTGTTAATCTGTGCATTAGGAGGCCGGCTCACTGATAGAAATTTAGGCATCATCTGACGGGGCCTGCTGGGGTCAGCCCTAATAAGGTCCCCTGTGAATACAATCAGTGGCAGCAAGTCAGAGAGGCCTGTTAGCAGGTAGTGGTGTGCTCGATAGCAGGTGGCAGGCTGTGAGGAATCAAAAAATTAACACACTGCCAGTGTACAAACATTATGGAGACCCCGTTTACAGAAAACACGAAATTCTGCTTCTGTGCAATTCTTTGCAAAAGGAATTTCCCATGCTTTCATGCCTTCTTCATATCTTTCTCATTAACGCTGTGTTTGCTGTGTGTATCACAGAGGGTTCAAAAAGGTTGAATGTAACTTTCAGGAGAGATTTTGTACCACAGTGCGTGTTTGATGCCATCACAAACAATAACAACTATTTCAAACATTGCCAAAAGAGAGGCTGCATCCAACATCACTCCCTCTTAGAACACGCTGTTTAAGGTTATCTGCTTAATCTGCCTCAGATGTCAGTACAATAAAAGCACACTTTTTGTTTAAAAGAGAATGTTTTGTCTTCCAGTGTTTTCAATTTTGTTTGGTAACTTTCTACGTGCGTGCAGTCGTTACAATCTCTCCATAGCCCCTCTCGCATAAATGTGAAAAAATACTAGCTGCAGCATCTTCATTTGCTTGCGACAAAAATAAATGTGGATAAATACAGATAAAATGACCAAAAAATAAATATGGATAAATACAGACGGCAATGGTAAAAAAATAAATACCATAAAACCGGGAGCCCTAATTATAATATTAATTACTATATATTGCCTAATTTCGCCAAACATTTGTATAACATTTTTGGGAATTGAATACATTTTTTATATATATTTTTAGAATCATATTCTGTTATATTGACTTCAAAGGTACACAATATATATATATTTTTTTATTTGGTGTCCAAGTTGATTTTTTCATCTATCCCTGTTTTTGTTTGGACGCATTTGGGGAGAGAAGCTTGCATTTGGTAGCTACGGTTATCGGTTAAGGTTAGTTTAAAAAAAAAAATATTTGTAATTTTAGTTCATTTAATAATGGAGGTTTTCTATATTGTTTGTATTGTCTTTTTGTGCATTTTAATATGTTGTGTAATACATAGTTACAGTTATATGTTTACTACCATGATAACCTTTAAGGCTTAGCGATATGTAGTATATTATGGGCTCATTATGATAGCCATCACATTAAGATTTACCCACTGCCATATTAGGATGGTGGTGGGTATCGTGGTAGACGCAAAGTCCGTCTGCCGCTTTTCCGCCGGTGGCAATTGCACCGATTGCCTGGTGTATAGAAGAGGGCCACTAATATGGTGGCGGTGTCTAGCAGGCACCGCCACCATATTAGGTTGTGTCCTGTAAGAGGTCTTTCCATGGCGGCGGTGGAAAGGCTGTCGGGGTTTGGGCTTGTGGGTGGGCCCCTCTTGTGGGGGGGTGGTAGCTGCACTGCATGGTACCCCCCTGCATTTCCATGCACCAACTGTCAGGCATTTCCTGGTGCCTGCCATGTGGTGCATTGAAATGTGGTGCAAGCACCTTTAACAATATAGACGGTGCTGCAGCCCCCAGCACCGCCTGCAATGTTAAAGGCCCAGGATTCGCCTGCCATTTTGGTGGGCGCATCCTGATCGCAGTGGTGGGCCCGCTGCATGTCTGGCAGGCGGTCCCAATCACCGCTACAGTGGCGGGCAGACAAAGTCCGACCACCATCGTAATCAGCCCCTTAGTTATGTTTTGATTAGTATGTGTAGAGTTATTTTAGTAGTTTTAAGTGTAATATATAGGCCTTCATTATGATCTTACTTTGAAAGTCTTCGACCTTAGGTTGGAGGCTTTCTGACTGAAACAGTCTGTTTCACTTTTGACCGGCTGATTTATAATACTGCCGGTCTGAAGTGAAACCGGCCGGTTATTCACGCTGGCCTTTGACGGGCTCCATGAACCTGTTGCCCAATCGGAACTTGCAAGTAATTTATATGTACGGCGTTTTACACCGTTTGGATTATGATGCACTGTTTCTGGCAGGGTTTTTTAATATCCGGCTTTCACATATGGAAAGCCTGTTGGAAACTGACTTCAACCTGCGGCCTACGGTTGGTGTTTAAGGGGATACCTAGGATGCCCACTTGTTGTTCCCTGCACTGTGTGGCAAGCACCCTGTGTTGCCTGGCACACGGTGCAGGGATGAACTCCACCTCCTATTTCCCTATGGGAGCTTGTGCTACGGCCAATGTACGCACGTAGCACATGCTCCTATATTGGAATGTGAGAATGCAACTGCACCGCACCATGTCTGGTTTTATCTTGTTTGTTCCTGTTTCCGCGATGGTGTTGTACACCATAATAAGTCCTTTAATTTGAATAAATATATATATGTGGAGGAGGTATTTTTTTTAACTGGTGGAATTTTTCCTGATCTTCTGTTCCATGGATGATGAGGTTACCATTTTTTAAAGGAAATGTGGATTTTATTTTTATACATTTATAAATATTTTACATTTTCTTTTAATTTTTGCTTTCCTGAAGCATTTCTTTCTTTTGATCTATTTTTAATGTATTTTTATCTTTAGATGATATGGATGATTATATCTTTAGCTTTAATTTTTTCTCTGTTGTATTTCCCTTTTTTTTTTTTTATTCTTTGCAAATTGAAAAATAAAAGAAGAGCGGATAGAGTGTCCACCCCTACCTTGTGCTACAAAGGAGAGCAAAAAAGGTGGATGAGAAGCACCCACGGGTCACTCAGGCCATAAAGCACTTTAGATTCATGTTATCAAAGTACAACTCCCTTAGGCCCATGACCTCCATAATCCATAACGGTAAGTCCGTTTTATAAGTTTAAACCCCTTCTTGCTTTTAAGAGAGACACGCACCTTCTCATCCTCATTGTTCTGCGTCTCCAACAGTAGATGGGCGTTTGTCCTAATATGATTCACTGAAGTGTGATCATGCATTAACATTATATGTGGTGGTGAAATATTAATGGAAAATAGACCTTGAGTCTATTGGGCAAAACCTTGACCATAATCTTCATATCTGCGTTTGAGTGATATCGGTTTGTATTTTGCTAACTGAAGTGGGTCACAACCATGTTCGGTAAAATAAGGCGTGTTCAGACAGAATTTAGTGTTTTGTAAATGTATCCCTACAGAAAAATCTATTCTTAAATATCATGATTCTGAAATATCGAAAGCAAGAATATAGTGTTTAAGAATATTGGTTATAACTCAAATATCATTTTAAATAATAAATTAAATTGTATACATTTTGTAAAAAATCTACTTGTTTAAAATATAAATTAGTCTCATATATTGTAGTATATATTTTAAAAGTATGTGACTTTTTGCATTTCTATAATAATTGTTTATTTTGTTTAATATATGTTACATTTTTAGTAGTCATCAATTTTATTGTAATAAAATTTGGCGTTTTTTACTTCCTTAGCGGGTAGTGGGTTTATCACTTTTGTTGCTAATCTGTCAAAATAGAAGCTTCGGAGTAGGTGGAAAAGTCTCTAAAAATTGCAATTTTAATCTCTGTGATGTTTTAAAGTGGAATACGTTTTGAATTTAATTTTAACACAATAATGATTGTTTTGTTTTTTTAGATTTATTTTTGGTTTTATATTGCTAATTGGGGCTAGTAATTTTAAAATTATTATGAATTGTTTGTTTTTTATTTTTGAATTATTTTCTAACTAATTATGGTAATTGTCTAATTGTTTTAGATGCAGTTTGTGGGGTTTTTATGGGTAAAGTGTTGTGAAGTAATATTTTTTTTATTTATTATTAATAAGTTCTTAATATTAACTATTAGCAAATTTAATATGTAAACTGTGTAAGTTATTTTAGGCGTGGCTTGTGGGGTTTATAGGGGCTTAAGGGTGGGGTGGTAAGTAATTTTTTTAATTTGTTTTTAATTTGATCTATAATAATTAATTAATTGATATTTATTTATGGTTATCGTTTATCATTTTGTTGTGTGCATTTTGCTTTTATAGGGGTAAAGGGTGTGAAGTATATTAATTTTGCTATGTTTAATAATTATAAATTGAACAAAATTAGCTTTATAGCTTAAAATATGTTTTAATTGTCTGATTTCTTTTTTTACATTTTAATTTTAGCTGTGATGTTTCACAAATACAAGTGTATAAATCGTGTGAATTTTCTTAAGTTTTAATATTTTGTTTTGTTTTTTAACTCTTAATATTCTTTAATTGGTAATTACTTAGGGCCTCATGTAGGTAGCCAAATACCGGTCGGTAACGGCCGATATTCGGTAAATATGCCGTTACCGACCGGTATTCAGACAAGTGAGATGTAGGAGTCCAAAAACAACTTTTCGGTAAATATGAGGCGGTAAATACCGATTCATATTTACCGAATACATAATTAACGAATCGGTAAACATGAAGTGGTAAAAATTAAAATGACATGTAGGAGCACTCGGTAATTAAGAAATCCAGGAAAATCGGTAAATAAGAGTCGGTAAATAACACGGATTGAAAGCA
The DNA here is from genome assembly GCF_964204655.1 of Triturus cristatus. Lineage (NCBI taxonomy): Eukaryota > Metazoa > Chordata > Amphibia > Caudata > Salamandridae > Triturus > Triturus cristatus. Next base: position 654,999,115 of record NC_140587.1, on the reverse strand, counting down.
GGTGGTAACCATCAACAGTGCATATAAGCAATCCCAAAATGCTACAGCGTGGACAACATGGCCGCTATGTACGTCATTGCAAGGCGCCTACGTCTACAGGCAGCAGGACTGAGGGTGTGGCGACGGGAGGAACAAATCTACAGACAGCGCATCACACTATTCCAGCTGACTGATGCAGAGATACATGAGAGGTACAGGCTAGACCCCGAAACCATCATGGACTTAATCAGGGACCTACAGCCACTCCTGGACCATCCAATAAGAAGGGCGCACGCCATACCCCCACATGTGCAGGTGCTCTGCAGCCTACATCTGCTGGCATCCGGCAGTTATCAGGTGGTGATAGCTGCGGTGGGTGGGGTATCCCAGAGTTGCCTGTCACGTTTCTTCAGGAAGTTCCTGGATGCCATGATGCAGAGAATGCACCACTACATAAGCTTCCCAAACACACAGGCTGCACTGCAGAAAACAAAAACAGACTTTTATCACATGGCACAGTTCCCCCATGTCATCGGCTGTATTGATGGTACACACATCCCAATCTGTCCACCAGCTGATACAGAGCACATCTACAGGAACAGGAAGTCCACCCACTCCATCAATGTGCAGGTGATCTGTGATGCAGGGAACATCATCACAGATATTGTTGCAAAGTTTCCTGGGAGCACCCACGACTCTTACATCTTCCAGAATAGTGGGATCTACACACGACTGAGTGCCGGAGAATTCGGAGAGGGATACCTGCTAGGTAAGTAACAGTGACGCCCCTTGAAACCTGCAAATCATAGTGTATAGAGGCATTTTACTGATGGTTCCCTTTTACTCATCCAGGCGACAGTGCATATGCATGCCGGTCATTCATCCTCACTCCCTACCTACACCCAGCAACCCAGAGTGAGAGACGATACAACGTGGCACACAAAACAACACGCAATGTGGTGGAGCGCACGTTTGGACTACTGAAGAGCAGGTTCCGCTGCCTGCACAAGAGCGGAGGCGCACGCCAGTACAAACCCATCACCTGCTGCAAGATTATTGCCACTTGTGCAATGCTGCACAACCTTGCCACGAAAAAAGGTACAGATGTGGAACTGACATATTTTGAGGACAACGAGGATGAGTCAGGCCAGCCAGAGGGCAACGCAGCTAGAGTGCCAACTGCAATCGATGGGAGAGAGAGACGGGCAGATATCACATGCAACTATTTCTGAGTAAGTAAGGGGACACAGCGAGTTGTGAGAATTCCTGACGTAGTTTTAATGTGGCACCACGCCATGAACACATGAACAGGCCAATCTGGCAATATACCATCTATACAAGGAGTATGTCCAGGGTTACGTCACCCAATGGAAAGTGGCTAAGCAGGGCTACATCAATGTTTGCGCATACGCGCTGCAGTGGTGGATTGCACGGCCTGTGCATCCTCACTGGAGCCAACCCCAAGCCGCCTGCTGCTCCTGCGTGCTTCTGGGACGGGGGGTGTGATGCTGCTGCTGGTGTCGATGCTCTCCGCAGCATCCCCTGCAGCAGTTGTCGACGCCTGACTAGTCAATAGCACCCCTAGTGCACTTGTCACCTGCACCATCCCCCGAGACAGGTCGCTGCAGCACTGTGTTAGGCCCTCCTGCATCGTCACAGAGCGCCGGCACAGTAGAGAAGTCGCAGTTGCCAGACGGTTGAGTGCCCTGCAGGTAGTGTCCCTTCTCTGGCGTTCCCGGCGCCGTGCTTCGATGTCAGCATCTAATTTGCTGCACAACTGCTGGATTGACTGGGACATGTCCCGAATGCCCGCAGCCATGCCGCTAATGTTGGTGTCCATGTTGACTAATGTTGTCTTCATCACCCGCATGTGCCTCTGGACTGACATGACTGCCTTTGATTGCAGGCACTGTTGCTTCAACATTTGGCCCTCGAGCCCCAAGAAGACACCATGGCCGTCAGTGGGTGCTGGTGGACTCTGGACACGCGACCTGCGGCGCCCTCTTGCTTCCGTCTGTGCTGCCTGTGAGGTGTGGGGCACAGTGGCATGGCTCCCTTCCTGGGGCCCGGTGCGGTCTTCTGGGCCCATGCTGTCGTCTGACGAGGTGTCTAAGGCTCGTAGCCTGGCTGCTGGACGCCTCCTCATTCTCACACCTGCAAGCGGAGATGTGGCCGGTGATTCGAACATGAGTGGCGATGCTGGCTCTGGTGGTGGCGATGCTGGCTCTGGTGGTGGTGATGCTGGCTCTCGGTGAGGTGATGCTGGCTCTGTGTGCGGCGAGGCTGGCTGTGTTGGTGGTGCGGCTGCCAGTGGGCCTGCTCCCTGGTCTGGACTGGTGCTGGCTAGAGGTGATTTATGTGGCCGGTGTGCCGTCTCTCCTGCAGCATGCCCTGTCCTGCATGATGTCACATCTGTGGACAGAAATACAACATTGGCTCAGTGTCCCCGAAGGGCTGCATTGCAAGCGTCACAATAAATCAATTCACATTCCAATATGTCCCCTGTCTCCTTGTGCCTCGAGTGCGTGACATGCCTTGTTGCCCTGTAACATTTACGTCATGGTTAGTGTTGCCCTGACTACATCTCCCGGAATGCATTGCCTGTCTGCACTGACACGTGTGAACTGCAGTGTGATTCTCGTTTCACAATGGGGGATGTGGGATAGGGGTAGGGGGGGCTACATTGCTGTGCTTTCGTCTTACCTTGGTGTGTTGCGGCTCTGGCAGAGCTGTCGGCGTCCCCAAGACCCACGACGCTCTCTTGCTCGATTGTGGCCGCCACCAGCTCCTCCAGTTCGGTGAGGGCAGGTGCCCTGTTGGTTCCACCTCCGGTCTGGCTGTCCTCCTTCTGGATGTCGCCCATCTTCCTCTTGGTTACAATCCTGAGGTCATACCAGCGCTTTTTGAGGACCTCAATGTCCCTGTGGGTCACTCCCACAGCATTGACCTGCGCCTGGATGGCCAGCCATATGTTGCGCTTTTCAGCCTCAGGCACTTGCAGGGATTGCCTTCCAAACAGCTTCTGGTGCTGCTTCACCACCTCCACCAGCACCTGGAGTTCCTTGGGGCTAAATTTCAGCTTCCTCCTCCTTTCCCCTCCGTCTTTCTGTGTTCTCTGGCTGGACATGCTGTTCGTTTACCCGCTCGCACATGCAACGGCTCCCTGCCTCTCCTCTGCACTCCAAGCTTCTCCAGGGTCGGCTAATTATGTACACCTGCCTGGGTGTGGCCACTTCGGCTAATTATGTACACCTGCCTGGGTGTGGGCACTTCCTGGTTGGGTGGGCTGTCGTTGCACTGGATTAGCTGTTTCGTCAAGTCATGTGATTTGATTTACCGAATCCGTACATACCGATTCGGTATTTTCCGATTCGGTAAATACCACCTCGGTATTTACCGATTCGGTGAATTCCGATTCGTGATTACCGAATGTTACCGAATCGGTAACTGTTACCGAATTTTTACCTACATATAACTTACCGATTCTAATTTACCGATTCGGTACGGCTCGGTATTTAAGAACCGGTAAAATTTATTTACCTACATGAGGCCCTCAGTGTATTGGGTAAGTACATCTTTTTTAAAATTTAGAGGTGGATTTTGAATTTTGTGGTGTTACAGGGGAGGTAATAAAAATAAGTACATTTAAGTAAAAATAAATGTTTTTCTTTCTCTTTTTTTTGGTGCAGCCAATTTTTTTATTTTTTTTATTTAATATAATCTTTATAGGTATGTGTCATATGCATTTATCGTTAGGATATGTTTTGCTCAATATGTAATATTAAATATATTTTCAATTGAATTTGTATCATATTTATATTTTTGGTTATTTATTTCTTTTTTTAATCGTTTGCTATTTTTAATATTTGTATTCTTTCTAATTTTGTAATGAGAATATGAATTATATTCATTTATTGGAGTGTGAATAGTAAATTTTAGCTTGCTACTATCCTACACTATCCTTACTGTTGCACTCACTGGAGTAGGAATAATCCTTTTTGCTCCTCTGCTATCCAACACTTTCAAAACTCTTGCACTCATTGGAGTTGGAATATTACTTTTTACCTCACCACTATCCAACTCTTTCCCTACTGTTGCACTCATTGTAGTGTGAAGCTTGATTTTTACCCCTCTGCTATTCAACACTTTCCCTACTGTTACAATTATTGGAGTGGGAATAGTACATTTTATCCCTCGCCTATCCAACATTTTCCCTACTGTTGCACTCATTGTGTTGGGAATAGTACATTTTACCCTGCCACTATCCAACACTTTCACCACTGTTGCACCTACTGGAGTGGGAATAGTACATTGTACACCTCCGATACCCAGCACTTTGCCAACTGTTGCACTCATTGGATTGTGAATAGTTATTTTTGACCCGTAAGCTATCCAACGCTTTCCCTACAGTTATACTTACTGGAGTGGGAACAGTAATTTTTACCCCTCCCCTATGTAACACTTTCACCTTCTGATACACTTACTCGAGTGTGAAAAGTATTTTTAACACCTCCGCTATCCAACACTTTCACTATTGTTGCAGTCACTGGAGTGGGAATAGTAATTTTAACTCCATCGTTATTCAACATTTTCCCTACTGTTGCACTGACTGTATTACTATTTTAAAGTTAAAAGACTTTTATATAGTGTAATGTTTTGATTTATTATTAAATTTAATTTTTGTTATTGATATATATGTGTGTGTGTGTGTGTGTGTGTTTATATTTTGATATAATTTTAAAAGTAAAAAAGCAAAAATAATTTTTTTAAAGTTAATATCTATACATTTGTTTATTATGTTATGTGTGTTTACTTAATTGTTTTCTTAAAATGTATATTAGATTTATTTTTAAAGCAATAAGTATTTTTATTTATATATATATATATATATATGATCGCTCACTCCTTCCTCCTTCCAGAAACAAGGCAAGCACTCGTAGGGGATTATTCTTTCAAATTTATTCAATTCTCCGCTCTTAAAACATGACGCGTTTCGGCTGACGCTTTAGTCTTATGTTTTTAAGTTTCGCGCCACAACACGGCTCACCTTTAAAATTACGGTATAGGTCACATGATGCATTTTACAATTAGCATGGAAATCAAAGACAGACCTTTGAACTCGTATGTCTTAACGCCATATTGGAGTATGCAATTCCTCAATTCGCCCGATATACGGGACAAACCTCACTAGGTAATTCACACAGCGAGGCCAAAATGTATATATACATTCTTAACGGGTAAGAGGTTATATTGAACCTCATTCTCATCTCAATACCAAACTTTCTCAAACAAAGAAAGAAATTGAATGAACCATCCACAATGGATGTACTAACCGGTGAAGATTTAGCAGCCTTGGAAGTTATGGAATCGCTGAGAGCGGACAATCAAGGGAATATTGTCCAGAGTAAAACAGATCAATTACAGAGAACATTGCTACTGGGATTTGACCAGGAAAAAGATACAAGCAATTTTAAACCTACGTCTCAATTTTTGCCTCAGCTACCCCCGGATGCAATCGACGTCTAGTTTAAAAGCACACTCAAGCGCACCTGGGCGCTTGTGTTTCCAGTCCGTGAACAAGGCATCACGCCGAAACGTTGGGCAAATGGAGGCAGGCGCCTGAAAAGCAAGACAATTATGAAATAAAAGCACTTCAAATGTATTGGGCCTCACTTCGTGTTTTTCGGCTGAGAAAGAGTAATGGGCTTCCCCATGCCCATCTGTGAGACCGCCCCGAAGAGCCAGAAGCTCCGGTAACTGGGGAACGCCTCGTGCTTCTTTGGAATATTAATTGAGGAGCTAGGCTCACTCGCACCTCCCAGCCTACAAAGGATCGCCACTGGAGCAAACAAGGTTGGTGCGTGGAAGGGATTCTGGCAGCACAAACAGGCTGTCGAGATCGTGCATTTTGAAGATGTCTTTGCCAAATTTCTGATACTCACTTGAGAAGCAGCGGCGAAATCATACTCACTTTTATAAATAATTCCACTATAACATCGGGCTTGTGCAAAGTGATAAATATTACCATCAAGGATTAGAACTTTTGTGACTTTCACCATGCATTTTACCAACTCGCACAAAGCACTTTGGGATCAGTAGTTCGACATTGACAGTCACGTGCTGCACTAGTTTAAAAGCACACTCAAGCGCACCTGGGCGCTTGTGTGTCCAGTCCGTGAACAAGGCATCACGCCGAAACGTTGGGCAAATGGAGGCAGGCGCCTGAAAAGCAAGAAAATTATGAAATAAAAGCACTTCAAATGTATTGGGCCTCACTTCGTGTTTTTCGGCTGAGAAAGAGTAATGGGCTTCCCCATGCCCATCTGTGAGACCGCCCCGAAGAGCCAGAAGCTCCGGTAACTGGGGAACGCCTCGTGCTTCTTTGGAATATATATATATATATATATATATATATATATATATATATATATATATATATATATATAGTATAACTATATTTTTAAATTCGATTCGTTTTTTTCTCAATTTTTTTTATACTTACCTGTTTATGTATAAGTAATTATTATTTTGGCATTTTTTAAAACTTTTTTTTAGCCAACTATATTTTGGAAATCAATTTTTTGACACTCATCCAAATAAGGAAATACGCCCCATACTGAATACCGCAAGAGGATCTGGGATGCTGGATATACACAGTATCAGTTTGATCTAAAAAAATGCATTCTAATGTGTTAAGTGATTTTGTTGAATTCAATTGGAAAAATGTTTGTTCCCGGGGCCTTCACAGTTGCTTTCTTGTAAATTTATTGAAATACTGGTTTTGTTGAAGAATGTTACTGCCTGGTTAAGGAGGCAAGTGCCTTGCTAAAAATTGCATATTAACGCAATATGTCTTTCTTGCCAGTTACTGGCACATCACATCTGGATTTGATTGTTTTTATTGTTGCGTGTGACTGAGCCTGGTAAAACTGCGCAGCTAATCACCATCCAGCCTTTATCCTCTATTTAAATGTCACTGCTTGAAGCAAAAAGCAATTTTCTATTTTAACTGAAGCAATAAGTGATTATATTGATCTTGGTGATTAGAAGTTCTAGATGTACTGAGGGGGTTGGTGAAGTGTTATGTGCCGTACTCAGGCAAATTATCATGCCAGTCAACCACTTGCATTGTTTCAACCAACGGGGCTTGAAGGCTGCTGAGTTTCTCAACAAATTTCCTCTCACAGATTACTTTCTGTCTGTACAGAGTACCTGTGCAGAGCAAATTGATACAGCATTCTCATACCAAATAGCATCTCAGTTAGTGGCACAACCACTGCTTGTCCTCAGGGGCCTTGTACTGTGTTGTGGTCCTAATCCAGGGCTCCTGGTGGGTTTGCAGGAGACAGAGGTTACAGCAACACAGTCTTTCTCAGATTTATGCTTCAGTACAATCGAGGCATTCAATATATTTTGTTTTTGAGATAAAATGTTACATAAAATACTGCCATGCATAAACATCGGGTATGAAATATTGTCACACACAAATAATTTGTGCAAGAATATCAGAATCAAGAATATTGATTTTGATGGAAGTAATACAGTTGTTAGTATTATTGAAATCTTTACTATACTTTACATAGATTTCAAAGTTAAGAATATTCTAGATTTTTTTATGTTTTCCTATTTTATCTGTTATAAAATGTTTATTTAATTTTTATCTCATTGTTTTTAAAATGTAATAAAACATTTTAATTACATTTTTTTATTGTTGTAAAGTTAAAATACACAATGGTTGTGTGGTTCATAAGCATTTAGGGTGGTGATTAAATAAATTATAATTCATCAGCAAACAATTATTGTCTAATTTTTTAAATATAACCAAAAATTAAATGTTGCTTCTATAATTACATGTTAGTTCTGATTAAAGATTATGTAGCAGCATGTGTTTTTTAGGTGTAGAGATAGTGAAGGAATTTAATGAATTATAATTATTAGGTTTTGGTTAGTATTACTTCTTTATTTAAGAAATATGTATGTCAATTGTATAATACAATTTCGCACAATGGGGGTCATTAGGATGAAGGTCGGAAAATCACCCCAACCGCCATGGTAGCGGGAAAAGACCACCCGCAAGGAACGTGGCATAACCGCCGGTCCAATTAGTATGCTCCGCAGTCCAAATCCGACTGCGGCGGTACAATCCCGGCCTTTAACATTGCTGCGGTTGCTGCTGCCAGCAGCACTGCCACGATGTCAAAAGGAGCATGTCCTGATTTCCCTGCACTGTGTGGCAGGCACTGCACAGTGCCTGCCACCTGGTACAGGAAAATAGTAGCCCCCCAGTGCACCCAGCCCCCCCCCCAACACGTTGGAGGCCCGCAATAGGCCCCCAGAACCTGTCTCTGCCAGCCTTTCAATGGAGGTTCCAACGCTGGGTAAAGGCTGGCTTCCACTGGCATCATAATTGTGCCGGCAGAGCCTGCACCTGCACCATTTTAGCGGTCCAGCTCTGCCCAGCAGGCTAGCGTGAGGACTGCTAACGGCCGAAATGTGGCCGGTGGAATTTATCACAGCCACGGTCATCACTGCAATGCTAATGTGACCAGCCGTTTTCCGGGTTTTGATCGCAGTCGGATGGCCGCCGCTGGCTTGGTGGTTGCTACCGACGGCCTAGAGGCGACCTTCATTCCGCCATCCTAATAGACCCCTATCTTTTAGCTTAGTGTTTTGTGTTGTGCAGTGGCATATGTTTATTAAAATATTTTGAATTCAATAATTATTTGTTGATTTTTAATATTATCTTGAAAATTAATTTAGTTTATTCTGTAATAGGTACCCATAGCGTACCCCAAGGATCGTCCCTTTGCCCGACACTCTTCAACATCTAAATGGCACCGCTCACCAACATTGCCCGATCGCACCACCTCAACATCATCTCATACGCTGACGACACCCAGCTGATCCTCTCCCTCACCAAGGCCCCCACCACCGCCAAATCGACCACCACAATGGAATGAAGGCCACCGCCAAATGGATGAGGAACAGCTGCCTTAAACTGAACTCGGACAAGACGGAGGTCCTCATCATTGGATCCATCCCCTCTGCCTGGGACGACTCATGGTGGCCGTCAGCATTGGGAGCTGCACTGATGTTCTTTAACCATGCACACAACCTGGGAGTCATACTGGACTTCGCATTGTCAATGACCCAGCAAGTGTACGCCGTCTCCCCCTCCTGCTTCAACACCATCCGCATGCTCTGCAAGATCTACAGATGGATCCCCACCGGTACCAGAAGGAAAGTCACCCATGCCCTCGTCAGCAGCAGACTGGACTACGGCAATGCTCTCTATGCAGGAACCCCAGCCAAACTCCAGAAATGACTACAACGCATACAGAACGCCTCTGCACACCTCATCCTCAACATCCCCCGCCATAGCTACATCACAGCCCACCTGAAAGATCTGCACTGGCTCCCAGTCAACAAGAGGATCACCTTCAGTCTCCTCACCCACCATCACACAGCTCTCCACAACACCGAACCAGCGTACCTCAATGAACGACTCACCTTCTACACCCCAAACCGCCAGCTTCACTCTGGTCACCTCGCCCTCGCCACCGTCCCTCGAATCCTGGCCTTCAGGAGACTCCTTAAGACCTGTCTGTTTGAGCAGCAGCAGCCACCCCGACCCCGCATCTTGAGACCCTCACGGGTAAGTAGTGCACTCTACAAATGTATTGATTGTAATACAATATGTTATTTCTGTTGTGTAACACATTTGTATGTATAAACCCTGTGAAGGAATGTAATTTTAATAATTAAATACAATGTTAATCCCTAATAATTAATGAAATGTTAAATATTTATGCTTATTCTGTACTTGTGATAATGTTTATTTGATATAATTGGTGGGACTTTTGGCATTTGTAGGATTTTTTTAAATTAAGTTAATTTTATATAATTCATTTTCTATAGTTAATAATTAATAATAATTATTTAACTGACAATCATCAAAATAGCACAGAATATTATCTTAAATTATATATTAGGTTTTCGCAGATTTTTTATTCTATCCTTTAATGGTATGTATGTTTATAATTATAAATAGTGTGTTATATTACTTGTTGTTAATGTATTCATATATTACAATTTTAATAACGCGTACATTATATCATTTGAATACTTTGTTTCATATTTTTTGTGTGTACTTTGTATAAGTAAAGTGTATACATTTTTTAACCCCTTCGCTGCAAGGCCTTTTCCCCTCCTGTGCTAAGCCTTTTTTGGGCTATTTGGGGTAGTGCGCGCTTAGGCCCCTGTAAGTTTTTGACCACATTATGTATCCACGCCAAATTTGCGTCCTTTTCTTCCAACATCATGGGGATTCTAAAGGTACTCAGGGAATGTGGATTCTCCTAGAGGGTTCCCAGAAATTAGTCAAAATACAGCAACATTTTGTTTTTTTGTGAAAAATGGGAAAAACGGGCTGCAAATGAAAGCGTCTGGGTTTTTCTCTGCAAACGGTATCAAAAAAGGGCTTGTGGGGCTGAAATCACCATTTCTCCAGATTTTAGGGAATGACAGAATTTTGTCAGAAAACCAATATTTTTTACACAGTTTTGGCATTTTTCTGGGACAGGTCCTATTTTGGCTATTTTTTGTGGTTTCAACCTCCTTCCAGTTAATGGTAGAAATGGGTACAAAAGCAATAATGGATCCTGGAAAGCTATACATTTTTGAAAAGTAGTCAAAATTCTGAATTCAGCAAGGGGTCATTTGTGTAGAGAAAAACTAACAGATGGTCTTGAGTCCAAACATAACAGACAGAAAGTCACTGAATGCTGTGAACAAGATGAGGGCCTCTTCAAATAGTCAATATATCACTGAGCCAGAAGTTAAGAGTCCATCAGCCCACCCTTATTGGCGGAGCTTCGTCATCTGAGACTCTGAGGGATGGAGGTCTGGGCCCATGATAACGAGCCAGCCGGCCCTGTTGGGTGCCCGTCCAAGTGATCCCAAAATAGAACAGTCTCCTGGCGCAGTGTATAGAACAACTATTGAGGACTCAGAAAAAATGTGCAGTGCTCTAACGTGAAAAGTGCATTAAAAAAGACTACGTGGGCAAAAAATATGTTTATTAGGGATTGCCCAGGTGTCATATCTAAAACCAAAAATAGTCTTAAACAAAGATGACTATTTCCTGACTTGGTCTCATGGGGTCGACATGTTTCAGCCGTAATGGTTGACTCACCCGGCTTTCTTCAGGACCTAAACCAGAGGTCTTCAAACTTTTTGATGCCGAGACCCCCTTGTCAAATGTTTTTAGGTGTAAGGACCCCCTTCTGATGAAAATTTCTAGAACCTAGAACTCCTCATCATAGACAACTATTGACAACCATAAACGCCCCCAATTTCCACAGAAAATAATTTTTTACGGTGGGGAAATATTAAAGTATTTAGCAAACCAAAGGTCAGTGAGCGTGGGGGTGTATTCAAAGGTGTAGCTAAGAACAAAGGGTCTTATTAATGAGGAATTGGAGTAGGGCAGTGCCGCAAGTCTTCTTGCTGTGTTGCCCTATGCCGATGCACAGTATTTATGAAATACGGTGCATTCCTGTCCTTTTCCTTTGCGTTGGTGCATAAGTTGCTGCCTAGCACCAACATAGACAGGATTGTTTTTGTACAGGAAGGGGCACCTTTCTTCAATACAACAATCCCGAAAGGTGTTTTCCTCTTTCGATGTGAGCTGCAGAATGCAGCATTCATGGAATAAGGTAAAAACGAGTAAAAATGAAAACATTTCTCCTCGTTACTCCTCCACTGGGGAGGCATCTGTTTTTGGAGCTGCCCCAGGTTTACCTGATTTTATAAATATGGGGCAGCATCAAAATGTATGGGTGTTGCGTGGGAACTTCTGACAAAGCCCATAGAACACCTCCTTGACGCAGAATAAGACAACACAATGGCTTGCGCTGCTATGTCTTACTCCATATCTATGAGGCCATGGAAAGCCATGCAGGGTGACTTTGCACAGTTTCATAGGTATAGTTGAGATGCTTGCTCCGCCGGAGCTTTAAAAAATGATGCTCTGGTGATGAAAGCCTCTCATAAATAAGCACCAAAATATTCTGTATGTTTTTTAGGTTTTTCATTAACAGGTATCTACATATAAAATAATGGGCAGGGTAAATGAAAAATAAATTTAAAAAATTGTTACTCAGTGGGAAATACACTGTAGGACATCACAGTGTACGATAGTGCTGCAAAACATGCAAATAGTTTTTCAATAAAATAGTGCTTCCAAAATGTAGATTTTGGAAATACCAGAGCCTATGTAATGCAATTTATTTTTTTACACAACTGTCCCTTCAACACACCTTTGAGGGTACTAAGAGCTCTGTAAATGCAGGAAAAATTAAAAGCACACACTTCACAGCTCAGTTATTAACTCTTTGCACTACAACTAAAAAAACGCATCTTTGTCATCACAAAGCTTGGAGTGATTTGATCCAATAAAGCGAGAATCAGCCAGAGGGCTTTACACTTGCAGATTAACTTCTAGGCACATTTGCATTTCATACCGCCAAGCCCACACCCTGCACAACAACTTTACACAGCACAAGAGACTCAATTGATGGAACTTCAGCTGATAAAGATCTAAATTAGCCTTCCCAGGACTGCTGTCTTCTTTTAAAACGAAAGTAAACCTTTTGGATTGCAGGCACAAGTGAGGCTGGGGAATGTGCGACCCTCTTGCCTAGCCTCTGCGGCCCCCCTGGGGGTCGCGCCCCACAGATTAAAGACCTCTGACATAAACTGATTGAAAACAAGGCTACTGCAGGATAAATCTATTCAGTGGAAATAATGTGAAAAACAAACACATCCTCTAAGATAATACGACGTTGTTATTAAATAAAGTGTGGCAATAGCCACCCTACCAGACTAACAATCTTTTTGCTCAGGTACAAGAGTTTTATCTTCTTTCCTAAAAAGATTGAGAAGAAATCAAACCATAAGAAAGGTCTCTCACATGCAAGTACACAGCATCAATGACTCCTATCATGCAGTGCCCTTTTGTGCACTGTCATTGTTGTCAAAACCATAGCATTGCTACAAATCAATAGCGTTTTTTGGAACATAAATTAGACTCACCCAGCTTTCTGTGGGAGGAAAGCCTCACCTCACCCGGCTGACTGCTCGGTGAAGGAAGCCCCGCTCTGTTAAAATGTAAGGACAAAAGAGAACAAGTTGCATGTAGATACTAGTCCCTTAATACTCCTTACAGTATATTCAACATCTCAAAACCACTAAATCCCTAACTCTGATAAATAAGCCCCTCATGTGTGACAAGAAAGATATGCCAGGAAGATACTCAGTTCGTACAACTACTCCACCTGTGAATTTGCATACTACTCAGCATAGGCAGGAGCTGTTACTGGCCAAATTAGTATACTTAAAAAAACAGAAACAGAGAAAACACAGAAAAGACCGGGGGGCCTGTCTCCCTTCATACGATTGAGGAAGTATCACCCTCTCTCTATGGGCTGATGGCGTCGGGTCCCTCTGGAAAGGCGGTGCTACCCGCTGTATTATCTTTCATTAGGAAAGTCCAGTAGCATGATATTCTCCCCAAAACAGCCAAAGCAGAAAGTCTACTAACAGCGGTACCAAGGATTTCCCTCTCCTTACCTGTCCGTCGGTACTTCGGACCAGACTACAAGCAGTCTGGGAGGTGACGACAGGAAGGAGGGGAATCCTTAAATACCCGCTCTGATTGGATCGTGACGGCATTCACGACAAACAGGTGTTGAGAGCAATCTCATGTCCGACCCGCATATTAAAAGGCGCATGCGTGGTGGTGGCAGCACTAAACTTGATGCGCATGCGCAGTCTGCATAGTTAAGAGAAGATAGTGTCTGTGCGCGCGCTAGATTCTTGATATACAAGGGAAGCCGGTGTCGGAATGGATAAATTGGATAAAACAACATAGTTGCCCATAACCAAACCACCAAGCATTCGGCGTTTATTAGAACTGGAATGTGGGGATACTCTTTGTAAAAGCGTAAGCGGAGAGACACTAGTCTCTGCGCATGCGCCCGACTCAGAATCGTTAAGATGCTGGCAGTGACCACGCATATTCAGTGGAAGGCGCCTACATCATATGTCTCTGCGCGTGGTGCCGACTTGAGTTCGTCAGGACACTGGCCGTAACCGCGCAAGTGCTGTAGGGGGCGCCTGCATCACATGTCTCTGCGCGTGGGGCCGACTTGAATTCGTCAAGACACTGGTCCTAACCACGCATGTTCTGTGTAAGACGCCTGCCTCAACTGGAGCCCCAGGGGTGCACTTTACCTCAATTTTCATGCACCGGGCAGCCGGAGCAGGCATATGGATAGTGATTATGATTCATGCCACCGTTTTAGCTTAATGGGCACACACACTAATCTGACTACAGGCAAACCCATTTAACGGATACTATAACAGCTCAATAGCTGGGTCGCTTATTCTCGTATCTCGGGCCTGATAATATGGGGCATGCCTCGATGGGTAAATTGAAGTCAATCTACCAAGGGAGGCGACTGTTGCGCCCCCGGCTGCTGCACTGCTAGACTGAGGAAACTTTCCTCTCAATACTGCGCTTCTTTTTAATCCAAGTGCTCCAATTTACTCCATAGTACTCAGTACAACGATACATGAAAGTCCCAAATTGTTCGATCGTTTGTAGTCACTCCAGAGACATTGATGACAGGTTTAGAATGTTTTATTTAGCATTTTCAAATGTCTCATGCTGCGAATGCTTAAACATGAACATGTGCTTCAAACATTCCTTCGAGCTGGCCCTTATAAAAACCCAATGCAATTCGAACCATAAAAGTTCTTCGTCAGGGGTACTGCAATAAATCGAAAAAATCGTGGGTTACGGATCACGAGGTAAACGCACTAAGTGGGCTCTCTTGGGAAGTTGGTTAAAGCGATGGGTGATTATGTTTGGTTGTTTTCTTTGGTTACATCGTTATGTTACTTTAGTCACAATAACTAGGGGAGAACGGGGGCATGATAAATGTGGGGATTTGTTTTTTAGTTAAGTCCTGAAGTATTTGTAGATTTTGTTAATGCAGTATGGTTGCTCATGCAGTTTTTTTCGATTTATTGCAGTACCCCTGACGAAGAACTTTTATGGTTCGAAATGCATTGGGTTTTTATAAGGGCCAGCTCGAAGGAATGTTTGAAGCACATGTTCATGTTTAAGCATTCGCAGCATGAGACATTTGAAAATGCTAAATAAAACATTCTAAACCTGTCATCAATGTCTCTGGAGTGACTACAAACGATCGAACAATTTGGGACTTTCATGTATCGTTGTACTGAGTACTATGGAGTAAATTGGAGCACTTGGATTAAAAAGAAGCGCAGTATTGAGAGGAAAGTTTCCTCAGTCTAGAAGTGCAGCAGCCGGGGGCGCAACAGTCGCCTCCCTTGGTAGATTGTATTCATACAGAGGCTGTGTAAGGGACGATACAGCAAGCTGCTTGCACGCACGCATTTTCAAAATTCAATCAAATCGAACTAACAATGAAGAAGGGAAGGTGTGCAGTCGCCACTTTGATAATGGATTTAAATTGAAGTCAAGACACGTACGAGAATTATATTAATAAAATTCAGATATGATGTCTGTTGGAATAAGCTGGCTCAATTCTCAAGATACGCTCTCATCATAGGTGTATGGGTGTATCTGAGATATTAGATAATAACCAACCTAGACGTTCTTCATCACATCTATCTAGCATGAAAGATATTAATAGATTCTGTAGGCATAAGTCATATGTACAGGATATGACAGTCCTTATCCACTGCATGCCTGGGATACCCATAATCCTACGATCTCTCGCCAGTAAGGACAAGGTATACGGTGTTATCCGTCATCCTACTGGTACTGAACTGAAGTATGTTAATTGTATCTAGACATATGGGTGTTCAACGCTATAGTGCCCTAGATGTTAATACTAATCTAGCTCATTGCCTTCATGATACAAAATTACTCATTAGTGAAGGTATCCCTGATAGAGTACAGAGATGATGGTGAGCTGCACAGATTATCATCCACTTCCAATCGAAGTCCATGGAATATGGTCATTCAAGCCATGTGTATCCGTTTTCATTTTGAAAATCCATCTTTGTTCTCTTGTGAACAGGAACCTGGAAGTATCCGTTATGTGTTGGGGAATCAAAGGTCGTTTAAGCACGATCCACCTCAGATCATCGGCTTTATGTCGTTTAGCCAAGAAATGATCTGTGAGGCAAGTAGACTGTTTTTTACATCGGATCGTGCTCTTGTGCTCACTGATGCGGAGCTTAATCTTACGTGTCGTGTGTCCAATGTACTTCAGAGAGCACGGGCACGTGATCATGTATATCACGCACTCAGAGTTGCAATTAGTGTGACTGTTTAATATCCAAGGGCGACTTGTGCCTATATCTACTGATATAGTCTTGGTCGTCTGAGGACAAACGCTACAGGAGCCACAGGGGTAGTGACCTCGTACTGGTGGTAGTGACCATAGAGTGTTACTGGTACGTACGAGCTGCGTTGGTGGTCGTGTGTGTACCAGGCTGTTACGTAGACTGGGACCCTTTTTGAATGCAAATAGGGGTGATGGAATAGTCTCTGAGGCCACATTCAATATGTGCCAGTGTTTCCGTATCGTTTTCTGTAATCTGTTGGACAGGGTACAGAAGGTTGTTACAAAAGTCAATCTGTCAGTGGGGGTCCTAGAAATGCTGTTATCCAGTAACGCATCCCTGTTATTGTTGGATGCTCTCTTCCAGGCCTGACGTACTAATCGTTTGGGATACCAACGTGACCGAAGTTGAAGTGCCAGTTCGCTGGCATGTTTGTTAAAGAGATCCTTGGTGGAACAGTTCCTCCTGACACGTAGGAACTGTCCCACAGGGAGATTTTCTCTAAGGGCCCTCGGATGATGACTGTCAAACAATAGGAGAGAGTTTCTTGACATAGGTTTCTTGAAAAGTTCACAATGTAAAGTATCCCCAACGGGAAAGATGGAGATGTCGAGGAAGGACAGCCGTTGTTGATTGTACTCGACAGTGAACTTCAAAAAAGTATTTTGCTGGTTAAGCCAAGTGTGGAAAGCCTGGATCTCTAGGCTTGTGCCTCGCCAAACCACTAATATATAATCTATGTACCTCTTCCACAGCACCAGATGTTTACGGAAAGGGTTGCTGTGGTTCAGTACATGATGTTGTTCGAATAGATAAACATAGAGGTTGGCGAGGCTTGGCGCAAAGACACTCCCCATGGAGGTGCCCGAGATTTGCAAGAAGATCTGGTCCTCGAATCTAAAGAAATTTTCCGTCATTGCAATCCTGGCACATTCCATAATGAAGTGGACGGGAGTCATACTGTTCAGATCACGTGCTTCCAAGAGTCTTTTAATGGAATCTAGAGTCTCTAGTTGCGGGATACAAGTGTAGAGTGACTCTACATCAAAACTGGCCAGAATATCGGTACTGGTGTTAAACTCGATATCTGGCAACATCCGTAAGACATCGGAGGTGTCTTTGAGATAGGTGGGCATCTCTGACGCCATAGGTCGTAAAAAGACATCCATGAACTTAGATAGAGGCTCTAATAGTGAGCCGATCCCTGAAATAATGGGACGTCCCGGGGGAGGTTGTTGGTTTTTATGAATCTTAGGGAGGCAGTAGAAATAAGGCATTACTGGATTTGAGATCACCAGGAATTGCACCTCCTGTGGCGTAATCCATCCTTCTGCCTCCCCTTCCTCAACCAGATGTTTTATCTCCAGAGTGAGCCTCGGTGTCGGATCTATCTCTAAGATCCGGTAGGATTTATTGTCCTTAAGTTGCCGAAGGCATTCCGTTCGATAGGTGTCAGTATTTTGCAGGACAGTGGCACCCCCTTGTCCGCTGGCTTGATAGTAATGGACGTATCTGTGGTTAAATCCCGGAGGGCCAATCTGTCTTTTCTGGAAAAGTTGCAAAAATTCGTGAGTCGTGTGTCGCATAGCGCCATCACATCAAAGGTCACTGCCTTCTCAAAGGTGTGCACCTGAGAAGGAACCTGATGTGCCATAGGTGTAAAGTTACTTTTGGGGCGTAATCCAGTGTTAACAATGTTGGCGTCTTCACTGGAGGAGATGTTATCGTCCGGTTCTCTGTTCTTAAAGAAAAAATGGAGTCGGATTTTCCTGAAGAAATTTTCCAACTCACATCTCATAGTGAAAGAGTCACCCGAATAGGTGGGCACAAAACCCAGCCCTCTGTTGAGAACACTAAGTTCACTGTCTGTAAGGCGCCTTGAGCTCAGGTTGACTACCAGATCGTTTATTCGTTGGTCGGGCTGGGGGTTTGTTGAAGATTGCCCCTCCTGCTCCGAGTGTTCGGGAATGTCGGGTCTGGTTGCCAATGAACGGTTGCAGTGCCTCTCCATTTGCCCCTCGTTCGCCCTTGGCCCTGATCTAAAAAAGACTGATTAGGATAGAATTGTTGTGATGGTGGAAATGGTGGTAAATGTGATGGAAAAGGAGGTGGTTGGTAGCCCCAGGGGCCTGGTGGCCACCATTGGCCTTGACTCGGGTAAAAACCCTGTGTTCCACGCCTATTGTTGTATCTCCGAGAATGTCCTCTTCCTCGCCCTTGCGGAAACCCATTGGTAGATGAGTCAGAGTCGGTGGATCCCGTCTCAGACCCAGACGAGGAATAATTGGATCCATAGCGCCTACCTTTGTTATTGAAAAGTGGAGCCACGTAAGTATCACTTGTGTATGGGTAGATTTTCTCCCAAGAAAAACGAGCCAAGTCTTTCTTGAACTTATCAATCTTATTAATCAAGATGTTGTCTCTGTATTCCTTATTGGTCTTGTTAGCCTCATCTAGATGTTTCTTGTATAAGGCAGATGTAATGGTGGTTTTAATCTGACCCTCTAACGTTTGGATTTCAATGAGGATAGCATCTGCCTGGCGCTTAGCCGTGCTGATAATTAGAATTAACCAGTCACGGTTGCAGCGCCAGGCGATGAGGGACCAATCTCGCATGAACTGTTTATCAGTAAGGAACAGTCTTGGTGCATTGGTGACTATCAAGCCAGTCGGGGCACATTTACCTCTCAAATATTCGGTCATGATTAACCCATGAACTGCCGTTCGTGATTGTGTTTTTTTTTAATTCAGTAGAGTTGCCCAGTCATCTTTAGGATGTCCCGTCATTTCTGGTAGGGAATCTAAAATGCTGGGGTTTTCAGAAAGTATGGTGCTGAGTGTTTCGTCGTCAAAAGCTAGACCTGCAAAGTCAGCCATGTCGGAGCAAATATAAAACAGAGTCAAAGAATTCAAAGGGAGCGGAAAAAACTACTAGATAATCTAGAGTCTAAGAGAAGAACCCGCAGCCGTAGCTGCTCAAACAACTAAGCACACAATATATATGAGAGAGGGTCCAACGGGGATTAGTTTAAGGACCATAACACCTTCAATCCCCAGCAAGTACAGAAAAACTAACAGAAGGTCTTAAGTCCAAACATAACAGACAGAAAGTCACTGAATGCTGTGAACAAGATGAGGGCCTCTTCAAATAGTCAATATATCACTGAGCCAGAAGTTAAGAGTCCATCAGCCCACCCTTATTGGCGGAGCTTCGTCATCTGAGACTCTGAGGGATGGAGGTCTGGGCCCATGATAACGAGCCAGCCGGCCCTGTTGGGTGCCCGTCCAAGTGATCCCAAAATAGAACAGTCTCCTGGCGCACTGTATAGAACAACTATTGAGGACTCAGAAAAAATGTGCAGTGCTCTAACGTGAAAAGTGCATTAAAAAAGACTACGTGGGCAAAAAATATGTTTATTAGGGATTGCCCAGGTGTCATATCTAAAACCAAAAATAGTCTTAAACAAAGATGACTATTTCCTGACTTGGTCTCGTGGGGTCGACATGTTTCAGCCGTAATGGTTGACTCACCCGGCTTTCTTCAGGACCTAAACTGATTGAAAACAAGGCTACTGCAGGATAAATCTATTCAGTGGAAATAATGTGAAAAACAAACACATCCTCTAAGATAATACGACGTTGTTATTAAATAAAGTGTGGCAATAGCCACCCTACCAGACTAACAATCTTTTTGCTCAGGTACAAGAGTTTTATCTTCTTTCCTAAAAAGATTGAGAAGAAATCAAACCATAAGAAAGGTCTCTCACATGCAAGTACACAGCATCAATGACTCCTATCATGCAGTGCCCTTTTGTGCACTGTCATTGTTGTCAAAACCATAGGATTGCTACAAATCAATAGAGTTTTTTGGAACATAAATTAGACTCACCCAGCTTTCTGTGGGAGGAAAGCCTCACCTCACCCGGCTGACTGCTCGGTGAAGGAAGCCCCGCTCTGTTAAAATGTAAGGACAAAAGAGAACAAGTTGCATGTAGATACTAGTCCCTTAATACTCCTTACAGTATATTCAACATCTCAAAACCACTAAATCCCTAACTCTGATAAATAAGCTCCTCATGTGTGACAAGACAGATATGCCAGGAAGATACTCAGTTCGTACAACTACTCCACCTGTGAATTTGCATACTACTCAGCATAGGCAGGAGCTGTTACTGGCCAAATTAGTATACTTAAAAAAACAGTAACAACAGAGAAAACACAGAAAAGACCGGGGGGCCTGTCTCCCTTCATACGATTGAGAAAGTATCACCCTCTCTCTATGGGCTGATGGCGTCGGGTCCCTCTGGAAAGGCGGTGCTACCCGCTGTATTATCTTTCATTAGGAAAGTCCAGTAGCATGATATTCTCCCCAAAACAGCCAAAGCAGAAAGTCTACTAACAGCGGTACCAAGGATTTCCCTCTCCTTACCTGTCCGTCGGTACTTCGGACCAGACTAAAAGCAGTCTGGGAGGTGACGACAGGAAGGAGGGGAATCCTTAAATACCCGCTCTGATTGGATCGTGACGGCATTCACGACAAACAGGTGTTGAGAGCAATCTCATGTCCGACCCGCATATTAAAAGGCGCATGCGTGGTGGTGGCAACACTAAACTTGATGCGCATGCGCAGTCTGCATAGTTAAGAGAAGATAGTGTCTGTGCGCACGCTAGATTCTTGATATACAAGGGAAGCCGGTGTCGGAATGGATAAATTGGATAAAACAACATAGTTGCCCATAACCAAACCACCAAGCATTCGGCGTTTATTAGAACTGGAATGTGGGGATACTCTTTGTAAAAGCGTAAGCGGAGAGACACTAGTCTCTGCGCATGCGCCCGACTCAGAATCGTCAAGATGCTGGCAGTGACCACGCATATTCAGTGGAAGGCACCTACATCATATGTCTCTGCGCGTGGTGCCGACTTGAGTTTGTCAGGACACTGGCCGTAACCGCGCAAGTGCTGTAGGGGGCGCCTGCATCACATGTCTCTGCGTGTGGGGCCGACTTGAATTCGTCAAGACACTGGTCCTGACCACGCATGTTCTGTGTAAGACGCCTGCCTCAACTGGAGCCCCAGGGGTGCACTTTACCTCAATTTTCATGCACCGGGCAGCCGGAGCAGGCATATGGATAGTGATTATGATTCATGCCACCGTTTTAGCTTAATGGGCACACACACTAATCTGACTACAGGCAAACCCATTTAACGGATACTATAACAGCTCAAATGCTGGGTCGCTTATTCTCGTATCTCGGGCCTGATAATATGGGGCATGCCTCGATGGGTAAATTGAAGTCAAGACACGTACGAGAATTATATTAATAAAATTCAGATATGATGTCTATTGGAATAAGCTGGCTCAATTCTCAAGATACGCTCTCATCATAGGTGTATGGGTGTGTCTGAGATATTAGATAATAACCAACCTAGACGTTCTTCATCACATCTATCTAGCATGAAAGATATTAATAGATTCTGTAGGCATAAGTCATATGTACAGGATATGACAGTCCTTATCCACTGCATGCCTGGGATACCCATAATCCTACGATCTCTCGCCAGTAAGGACAAGGTATACGGTGTTATCCGTCATCCTACTGGTACTAAACTGAAGTATGTTAATTGTATCTAGACATATGGGTGTTCATCGCTATAGTGCCCTAGATGTTAATACTAATCTAGCTCATTGCCTTCATGATACAAAATTACTCATTAGTGAAGGTATCCCTGATAGAGTACAGAGATGATGGTGAGCTGCACAGATTATCATCCACTTCCAATCGAAGTCCATGGAATATGGTCATTCAAGCCATGTGTATCCGTTTACATTTTGAAAATCCATCTTTGTTCTCTTGTGAACAGGAACCAGGAAGTCTCCGTTATGTGTTGGGGAATCAGAGGTCGTTCAAGCACGATCCACCTCAGATCATCGGCTTTATGTCGTTTAGCCAAGAAATGATCTGTGAGGCAAGTAGACTGTTTTTTACATCGGATCGTGCTCTTGTGCTCACTAATGCGGAGCTTAATCTTACGTGTCGTGTGTCCAATGTACTTCAGAGAGCACGGGCACGTGATCATGTATATCACGTACTCAGAGTTGCAATTAGTGTGACTGTTTAATATCCAAGGGCGACTTGTGCCTATATCTACTGATATAGTCGTGGTCGTCTGAGGACAAACGCTACAGGAGCCACAGGGGTAGTGACCTCGTACTGGTGGTAGTGACCATAGAGTGTTACTGGTACGTACGAGCTGCGTTG
This sequence comes from Triturus cristatus, assembly GCF_964204655.1. Classification (NCBI taxonomy): domain Eukaryota; kingdom Metazoa; phylum Chordata; class Amphibia; order Caudata; family Salamandridae; genus Triturus; species Triturus cristatus. Next base: position 654,976,469 of record NC_140587.1, on the reverse strand, counting down.
GTGGTCGTGTGTGTACCAGGCTGTTACGTAGACTGGGACCCTTTTGCGAATGCAAATAGGGGTGATGGAATAGTCTCTGAGGCCACATTCAATATGTGCCAGTGTTTCCGTATCGTTTTCTGTAATCTGTTGGACAGGGTAAAGAAGGTTGTTACAAAAGTCAATCTGTCAGTGGGGGTCCTAGAAATGCTGTTATCCAGTAACGCATCCCCGTTATTGTTGGATGCTCTCTTCCAGGCCTGACGTACTAATCGTTTGGGATACCGACGTGACCGAAGTTGAAGTGCCAGTTCGCTGGCATGTTTATGACTTATGCCTACAGAATCTATTAATATCTTTCATGCTAGATAGATGTGATGAAGAACGTCTAGGTTGGTTATTATCTAATATCTCAGACACACCCATACACCTATGATGAGAGCGTATCTTGAGAATTGAGCCAGCTTATTCCAACAGACATCATATCTGAATTTTATTAATATAATTCTCGTACGTGTCTTGACTTCAATTTACCCATCGAGGCATGCCCCATATTATCAGGCCCGAGATACGAGAATAAGCGACCCAGCATTTGAGCTGTTATAGTATCCGTTAAATGGGTTTGCCTGTAGTCAGATTAGTGTGTGTGCCCATTAAGCTAAAACGGTGGCATGAATCATAATCACTATCCATATGCCTTCTCCGGCTGCCCGGTGCATGAAAATTGAGGTAAAGTGCACCCCTGGGGCTCCAGTTGAGACAGGCGTCTTACACAGAACATGCGTGGTCAGGACCAGTGTCTTGACGAATTCAAGTCGGCCCCACACGCAGAGACATGTGATGCAGGCGACCCCTACAGCACTTGCGCGGTTACGGCCAGTGTCCTGACAAACTCAAGTCGGCACCACGCGCAGAGACATATGATGTAGGTGCCTTCCACTGAATATGCGTGGTCACTGCCAGCATCTTGATGATTCTGAGTCGGGCGCATGCGCAGAGACTAGTGTCTCTCCGCTTATGCTTTTACAAAGAGTATCCCCACATTCCAGTTCTAATAAACGCCGAATGCTTGGTGGTTTGGTTATGGGCAACTATGTTGTTTTATCCAATTTATCCATTCCGACACCGGCTTCCCTTGTATATCAAGAATCTAGCGCGCGCACAGACACTATCTTCTCTTAACTATGCAGACTGCGCATGCGCATCAAGTTTAGTGTTGCCACCACCACGCATGCGCCTTTTAATATGCGGGTCGGACATGAGATTGCTCTCAACACCTGTTTGTTGTGAATGCCGTCACGATCCAATCAGAGCGGGTATTTAAGGATTCCCCTCCTTCCTGTCGTCACATCCCAGACTGTTTGTAGTCTGGTCCGAAGTACCGACGGACAGGTAAGGAGAGGGAAATTCTTGGTACCGCTGTTAGTAGACTTTCTGCTTTGGCTGTTTTGGGGAGAATATCATGCTACTGGACTTTCCTAATGAAAGATAATACAGCAGGTAGCACCGCCTTTCCAGAGGGACCCGACGCCATCAGCCCATAGAGAGAGGGTGATACTTCCTCAATCGTATGAAGGGAGACAGGTCCCCCGGTCTTTTCTGTGTTTTCCCTGTTGTTTCTGTTTTTTTAAGTATACTAATTTGGCCAGTAACAGCTCCTGCCTATGCTGAGTAGTATGCAAATTCACAGGTGGAGTAGTTGTACGAACTGAGTATCTTCCTGGCATATCTGTCTTGTCACACATGAGGGGCTTATTTATCAGAGTTAGGGATTTAGTGGTTTTGAGATGTTGAATATACTGTAAGGAGTATTAAGGGACTAGTATCTACATGCAACTTGTTCTCTTTTGTCCTTACATTTTAACAGAGCGGGGCTTCCTTCACCGAGCAGTCAGCCGGGTGAGGTGAGGCTTTCCTCCCACAGAAAGCTGGGTGAGTCTAATTTATGTTCCAAAAAACTCTATTGATTTGTAGCAATGCTATGGTTTTGACAAAAATGACAGTGCACAAAAGGGCACTGCATGATAGGAATCATTGATGCTGTGTACTTGCATGTGAGAGACCTTTCTTATGGTTTGATTTCTTCTCAATCTTTTTAGGAAAGAAGATAAAACTCTTGTACCTGAGCAAAAAGATTGTTAGTCTGGTAGGGTGGCTATTGCCACACTTTATTTAATAACAACGTCGTATTATCTTAGAGGATGTGTTTGTTTTTCACATTATTTCCACTGAATAGATTTATCCTGCAGTAGCCTTGTTTTCAATCAGTTTAGGTCCTGAAGAAAGCCGGGTGAGTCAACCATTACGGCTGAAACATGTCGACCCCACGAGACCAAGTCAGGAAATAGTCATCTTTGTTTAAGACTATTTTTGGTTTTAGATATGATACCTGGGCAATCCCTAATAAACATATTTTTTGCCCACATAGTCTTTTTTAATGCACTTTTCACGTTAGAGCACTGCACATTTTTTCTGAGTCCTCAATAGTTGTTCTATACACTGCGCCAGGAGACTGTTCTATTTTGGGATCACTTGGACGGGCACCCAACAGGGCCGGCTGGCTCGTTATCATGGGCCCAGACCTCCATCCCTCAGAGTCTCAGATGACGAAGCTCCGCCAATAAGGGTGGGCTGATGGACTCTTAACTTCTGGCTCAGTGATATATTGACTATTTGAAGAGGCCCTCATCTTGTTCACAGCATTCAGTGACTTTCTGTCTGTTATGTTTGGACTTAAGACCTTCTGTTAGTTTTTCTGTACTTGCTGGGGATTGAAGGTGTTATGGTCCTTAAACTAATCCCCGTTGGACCCTCTCTCATATATATTGTGTGCTTAGTCATTTGTGTAGATCCATCAAGGTTTCTTTATAGAAACTACCAGTTAAATATAGGAAAACATAAAAATTAGTTGAAAAAAGCAGCCTTTTGTGTCAACGTTTTCACCTGTAACTTCTTCTAATTATGACATCTCTTTGAAAGCAATGTACCGTTACATCCGCTGGACCTTCCTGGTTGTGGGGATATATAGGACTTGTAGGTTCACCAAGAGCCCAACGAACCCAGAGTAATAAACTGAGCAGCATTTTGTAATGGTTTTTTATTATGTTCCGGGTATATAGCAATTATTGTGGGAAAATGTATACATGGAAAAATCGGTATGAAAGACACCTGTGTATTTCTGAAATGGGAACAAATTCCGGAGTTTAGAAACAGTGCATATTTGCACATTTTCGAAATTGGGAATACTCATAATAGCATAAGAATTATTGGTCATTTTTCAAAATGACTTTTTTTTACACAATGTCTTTCATTTGGAAGGGAGAAATGCATCAAAAATCAATAGGTAATAACAGTTGCTTTACAAATCTGAACTACCCCAAGTCTCCCGATAAAAATGGTACCTCACTTGTGTGGGTAGGCATAGTGCCCACAACAGGAAATGGCTGAAAACCTAACGTGAACACACCACATTTTCACAATGAAATTTGACACAGCTGTAGTTTTTGAACCCTAGCTCTGTCGGCACCTAGGGAAACCTAGCAAACCTATACATTTTTGAAAACTAGACACCCAGGGGAATCCAGGATGGGGTGGCTTGAGTGCCTCCCACCAGGGTGTGTTACCCAGAATCCCTTGCAAACCTAAAAAATTGTCAAAAAAACACATTTTCCCCACATTTCTGTGGTGGAAAGTTCTGGAATCTGTGTGGATCCAAAAATGTTCACCCACCCTGCGTTCCCCAAAGTCCTACGAGAAAATTGGTACCTCACTTGTGCGGGTTGGCCTAGTGCCCGCGACAGGAAACGGCGCAAAACGCGACATGGTCACACCTCAATTTTGCTGTGAAAAATGACCTTTTTTTTTGCAAAGTGCCTAGCTGTAGTTGTTGAACCCTAGTTCTGCCGGCACGCAGGGAAACCTGCCTGTCGCGGGTACTTGGGCCTCCCACACAAGTGAGGCACCATTTTTACCGGGAGACCTGGGGGAACGCTGGGTGGTGGTAAATTTGTGTGAGCCCGGTGATGCCACAACTGTCCCACACCAAAATGTGTGAAAAAAGTGATTTTTTTCAGCAAAAATTGAGGTTTGCAGGGGATTCTGGGTAAGGAAACGTTGGGGGATCCACGCAAGCCATACCTCCCTGGAAGCCCCCGGATGTCTAGTTTTCAGAAATGTATGGGCTTGGTAGGTTTCCCTAGATGGCCGCCGAGAACCGGGCCAAAAACCCAGGTGACACCCCTTGCAAAACCAGATTGTTTAGACATAATTAATTGTTTGTTTCTATAGCTTGAGAATTTTGGAACAATATTGCAATGAAAATGTGACAGATATTTTGAGGTTTGCAGGACATTGGAGATAAAATAACTTTTTGAATTCACAAGAGAGACATCACCATGAACTCCCATGGGTTTACGACAATATCTACAGTTGGTGGGTTATTCTTACATGGAAAGTACACCTTGGCAGAGAAACTAAAGACAAAGATTCCTGCACAACCATCTATTCCTCAAACACACACACATACTGGTTGGATTTGGCACGAGGGCGAGACATGGTTCAGTGTATTAAATTTTATTAACAAGAGATTTCACAAAAATGAAATGCACTGTCAATAATTAAATGCACAAAAAACCAAACCAATGACTTGCAGCTCGTGAGCTGTAAAGCCACGTCAAGGCACCAACCACTTTACAGGCCATTCACACACCTTTCATACGTGATACACACAAGACCATTCGCACCACCAGGCACAAAAACAACACATTACAAAATTCACAAAAAGGGACAAGGTACACCCTGCTTCAGAAAGGCAAATATTACTGCAAAGCCATCTAATCCTCAAGCACACACACACATACTGGTTGGATTTGGCACGAGGGTGAGTGATGGTTCAGTATATACAATTGTATCAGCAAGTGATTTCACAAAAATGAAATGCACTGTTAATAATTGAAAGGGCGAGAAACTGAACCATTGACTCACAGCTTGTGAGCTGTAAAGCCACGACAAGGCACCAACCTCTTTACAGGCCATTCATACACCTTTCATACGTGTGAAACATACAAAACCATTCAGACCGCCAGCCGCAGGCCCATCACATAACAAAACTCACACCAGCACACAGCGCCATTCAAGGGCCCATCACTTTCACACGCCCACATTCCTGACACAGCAACTACACAAGCTGATGGATTGCATGGAGTGGCACTCAGCTAGCAGTGTGTGTAGTGACCAGCAGCAAGTCACTACTCACACACAGCCAGCCGAGCACCAGTCCACGCACACCGCTAGCCGAGCGCCAGTCCACGCACACCGCTAGCCAAACACCAGTCCACGCACACCGCTAGCCAAACACCAGTCCACGCACACCGCTAGCCAAGCACCAGTCCACGCACACCGGCAGCCAATCGCCAGTCCAGGCACACCGGAGCCAATCGCCAGTCCAGGCACACCGCCAGCCAAGCTCCAGTCCACGCACACCGCCAGCCAAGCTCCAGTCCACGCACACCACCAGCCAAGCGCCAGTCCACGCACACTGCCAGTCCACGCACACTGCCAGCCAAGTACCAGTCCACACACACCGCCAGCCAAGCACCATTCCACGCACACCGCCAACCAAGTGCCAGTCCACACACACCAACAGCCAAGCACCAGCCTACACACACCGCCATCACATTTAGGATTTTTTTAGACAAAAATAAAAACACAAACAAATCGCAAATAGATACAAATCTACAAACACAAAATCAGAAACAAAATACATTGCACTAACGCCAACCTTGAAACAGAATCAAATTTTCCAAATAATACAGACCAGGCAGTTCACTTAACCACTCATGAATGCTCCCAAAAATTATTTTGCGTGTGGTACGCTCTAAAACAAGCAGGGACACACAGCCCAGGTTTAGAAGGACAGTCGGGGCAGTACATACAAATCTCCTTCCGCGTACCTCTTCGCCAACAGACTCTACATCTCCTACTGGGAAAATCTTTTGAGGGTGTGGGAGGAATGTGATCAGGAAAGTGGCGATCTCTCAATCTAGCAACATCCTCCACCACTCCAACTCTAGGAACACTTGCCTGTTCCACTACAACAAGGCTGCCTATTACAGACTCCTGAAACTTAGCAAAAGTCATCTTTGACTCAGGGCAAGAATCCTGGAACACAACAAAAGCATTAAAGGTTGCCAAGTGGAAAAGATGGATAGCCAACTTCTTGTACCAAATGTAAGCCTTACGAAGAGCAGCGTAAGGTTCCAACCTCTGATCTACTCTGTCAAACACCACCCATGTGCCTATTATAGTCTAAAATGCACACAGGTTTGCGCGTTTCAGCGACCTGACCCCAAACAGTCACAGGTGCAGTGCTTTCATCATGGATGGTAATCGGCATGTAGACCTCTCTCCTGTCTGAAAACTTCACAGCAAGAAGCTCCTCGCAACGCAACGCACTGCACTGTCCCCGCACAAGCTTTTGACAAACAAGTTCTTTTGGGAAACCTTTATGGTTAGAGCGGATTGGCCAATTCCCTGAACAACCGCACACCAGTGTAGAAGTTATCTACATTTAAATGGTGGCCTTTGTTAAAAAATCCTCTACCAAGTTCCCAAACAATTTTCTCAGTCACTCCAAAAGTGGACGGACAACCAGGGGGGTTAATCCTGGATTCCTTACCGGTGTACACTCTGAAATTAGAGACATATCCAGTCCTACTGTCACACAGCATATACAGCTTAATTCCATAGCGTGCCCTCTTACTAGGAATGTATTGCCTAAAAACCAAGCGGCCCTTGAACAACACCAAAGACTCATCCACTGCAATTTCTTTCCCAGGAGCATAGATCTCAGAAAATCGATCAACAAAGTGATCAAGGACAGGCCTAATCTTAAAAAGACGGTCACACTCAGGGTGATCTCGTGGCAACGCTAAACCATTATCAACAAAATGCATCATCCGAAGCAGAAGCAAATACCTGTCACGACTCATGACTGCCGGAACAATAGCAGTTGCCATCAAGGGACTAGTAGACCAATATGAAGACATTGATGGTTTCCTTAGCAAGCCCATCAACAAAGTTAAACCCAAGAACTTCTTCATCTCTTCAAGATTTGTGGGAGTCCACCGGGTAGCTCTAGAGTGTGGCTTAAGACTGGCACTGTTGTCCCTCAAAAACTGTTCGGCATACAAATTAGTCTGCTCAACAATCTCTGCCAAAAACACATCGTCCATAAACAACTGAAAAAAATGTATCGGCAACAAGTTTTCAGTATTCACTCTACACCCTGGAACAGCAGTAAAGTCTGGCAATGCCGGCTGCACCATGCCAGGGGCAACCCAGAGGTCATCACTTTCAAAGGGAAGCCTTGCAGCCTCAGCCTGCAGCCCAGATGCCTCTTGCCGCACTACACCAACGGGAAGCCTTGCAGCCGCAGGCTGCAGCCCAGAAGCCTCTTGCCGCACTACACCAACGGGAAGCCTTGCAGCCCCAGGCTGCAGCCCAAATGCCTCTTGCCGCACTATCGGCACATCAGTTTCCTCCTCTAACACAGGCACTTCATCCGCACTAAGAGTATCTTCATCATCCGATGACTCCATATGGAGAGAAAACTCACTGCCAGAATCGTCCCCTGCCTCCTCTGCCTCAGATGCAGAGTCAGTCTCTGAACCATGGTCAGAGGAAGACTCAAAAAGCAAACCAACAACCTGCTGAGCAGTAATCCTGCGGCTAACCATTATACTTACTAAGAAAGAAGACTGCACAAACAAGTCAACAACAACCAACAATGTGCAAACCAAGTAAGTAAAGAAATGTGCATCTTTATCACAAAGATCTATATACTCAAACTATAGAATTCACTTACAAGAGACAGCTACACTCACCAGAACCTACTCTGCAGTGACACAGCAAAAACCAACGATATCCAACTAGAAAGAAGAAAAAAAAAAACAAATTACTCACAAGACAACAAAATACACATCGAGCACAAATGCAAACAGTTTTTGACACTCAAAAACCAAACATACTGCTATTATTACACCATTTGCAAAAAACAATTCATGCAGAGAAATCAAACTCATTTACATTTTACAAAAAAAAGTCTCTTACCAAACTACACAAACAGCAGAACCACCAGTAACGAAACCGCAAACTGGAAAGAGCAAAAGCCTTCACCTAGAACAAAAAAGTTAAAAAAATTAAAGCATTACAATTGCAATTCACAAAAAATATAACAATAAACATTATAACATGCTATGTTACTACCCAAATGGTCAATCGGGTTGTGTGCCAGGTGGGGCAGAAAACAGCAGGAAAAAAAAAAAGGCTAATTTGTCCCGGGGCGGGAGGAGGGGGTCCGAATACATATAAAAAAAATTGCCCCCTGGAAGCGACCCTTGCCCAAGGGGTCACTTCCATTTTTATTTAAACTAATTCCCTGGTGTCTAGAGGGGGTTTCTGCCTCCCCTGGGGGCAGAAAGGGCAAAAAAGGGGCCGATCTGCCCCCAGGGGGGCAGAATTCCCAATACAAAAAAAATGGCCCCCGGAAGTGACCCTTGCCCAAGGGGTCACTTCCATCATATTTTTTAAATGTTCCCTGGTGTCTAGTGGGGGTTTCTGCCTCCCCTGGGGGCAGAAAGGGCAAAAAAGGGGCCGATCTGCCCCCGGGGGAGGGCAGAATTTCCAATTTTAAAAAAATGGCCCATGGAAGTGACCCTTTCCCAAGGGGTCACTTCCATCATATTTTTAACATTTTCCCTGGTGTCTAGTGGGGGTTTCTGGGGGCAGAAAAGCCCAAAAAACGAGGCGATCTGCCCCCAGGGAAGGCAGAGTATCACAAAAATAATACTATAATACTGTCCCCCCGGGAAGCGACCCTTGCCCAAGGGGTCGCTTCCCATTCAAAGCACAAATAAATCCCTGGGTCTAGTGGGCTTTTCTGCCCCCCCTAGGACCAGAAACGGCTAAACAAAAGCCCGATCTGCCCCCATGGGGGGCAGAAAAGTCTTAATTTACATTTGGACCCCCAGGAAGCGACCCTTGCCCAAGGGGTCGCTTCCTTTATGCAAAAAAAACATCCCTGGTGTCTAGTGGGGCATTACTGCTCCACGATCGTGACGCTGTGCGCGATCGTGAAGCAGGAATGCCCAGCATTGAGACATCAGGGGAGAGGAAATACTCTTTCCTCTCCCCCGATGCCTCAAGGCATCCTAAAATGGCCCCCCCACCCCACCGGAGGCAAAACAAGTACCTCCTTCGCTGGACGCGCTGGAAAGAAATGAATTCCAGCGCTTTCCGATGACGTCGGCGCGCGCTGTGCACGCTGACATCATGGGGAAGCGTGGGGGGGCTCGGGGGTGGCAGCGGAAACTCTTCCGCTGCCATCCCCCTCTGTGGGGGCAAGATCGATGCCCAAGGGGGGGAGCGCCAGCGCTTCCCCCAGGGGCTGTGCTCATGACGGAGCGGTTCCGTCATCAGCACAGCCCAACCGATGCTCATGACGGAACCGCTCCGTCATGAGCATCGAAGGGGTTAAACTAATAATGTCTTAATAGTTATTTGATTTTTTACATTTTTTTTGTTTTTGGTATTGTATATATTTATTAAGCTCTGCATTTTCATGTAAATAACATTAGTTCTGATTATGATTGCATTTGGAAGACTGTCCGACCGCCAATGTTGCAAGAATGTGATGGACCAACAGGTAGTCATTAGTTTCACCCTACCAAATTTATAATCAGACTGCCTTTGAGTCATTCCTATACATGTCTATTTTATAAAGGCTTGTGTTGAAGCATGGAAAAGTACTGCATCACAAGCTTCAATCCAAAGAGGCATGTTTTAAACATCCCTGTACCACATGGCAGGCACGGTATGCAAGTATGTTTAGGTGGTGCATGGAAGGATTTCAACATTGCAGAGGGCCATAGGTGGCACAGCCCTCGATACATACCCCCCAAAAAAGTTCCACCAGCCTTTTTAAGTCGGAATAAGCTACACAAAGTGGTTGGCCGAATGTTGCATCATAATCCATTGTGGTGGAATGCAATCGTACTGACCACTGTGCTACTTGCAATTCTTTCGGACCTACTGCATCCTAATGTGGCTCTCTGCCCGTATGTAGAGATCCCATCGGTCCTACAGATATTATAATCAGGCACATTGTTTTTAGAGTTATAATAAATATATATAATATAGTTCTTGAAATATTTATACTTTTTTTATATTAGTATTTGAAATAAATGCTTATATTTTTTTGTTATTCTAAAACTTTTGTTTGATATCATGTATTGCAAATGTAATTTTTGTGTGTATTTAGTATTATTTAAAAATTGTTATATTTTGTTTAAGTAAGTTAGTCTGTTTCTAATATTCCACTTACTGGAGTAGTAATTAATAATATTACCCCTCTGCAATACATCTCTTTCCCTATTGTTGCGCTTATTTGAGTCTCAACAGTAAATTTAACCCCTCTACCAAATAACACTTTCCCTACTTGTGTGCTGATTGAAATGGAAATACTTAATTTTACCCCTCCACAATCCGACTTTGTCACTAATGTAGGATTGTCTTTAGTGGGTAGCGTACATTTTACACGTTATAATTTTAACATTTTGCCTACTTTTTTATACATTTTATTGGGAATATTATATCTTTCAATTGACAGATTTTATAGTACAATCTACATTTTTTTAAATTTTTATTATTACGTTTATGGTTACATAGAATTTGCAAATCTTAAATTCTTCTTTTAGTTAATATGTATTATTTTTTTCTTAAAGTGTTTTTGGGTATTTTAATACAAAACAAAATTGTCGAAACGAGTTACTGTATAATAGTTCTAACATTATAATAGTTCTAACATTGAATTTACATCCAGAATTAAATTATTAGTTTATTTGTTTTTTGGGAAAAAAATTAATATATATACCCTACCCGCACCGTATGCGCACCCTCCCCGAACCGAGCGCGCACCCTCCCGATCGCGCGCTGAATGCTAATTGGCTGTCGAGTGTCTCTCTACATTCGAAACCAGGAACTGTTGGCGGCCATTTTCTGCCTCGGTAGAAGCGAGGCTGAAGAAGCAAGGGGAATAAGTGTGTAAAACCTATAAAGGGGGCAGAGTGGAAATACTCTGACCCTCTAGAGGTGCTTAGGGGGTCCTGGGGCCCCCTTTTTAAAAAATAAAAATGGCGAAATGCGCGCACAGTGCGCGCATCCTATCGCGTTGGGTGCGCGGATCCACGGAAATAGTTTTTAAAAAAAGACAAGAAATCATTGGTTGTATGACTACTTTGTACACTGAAAGGTAGGGTGTATATTTCTGTTTTTCAAAGGTATGATTCTTGTTGGTTAACAAAAACAGATTGTAAGGAACATTATATGTGATTAGCTGATATGTTGAAAAGTGAAGCACACTTCCTCTCTTGTTTAGCAACATTGTGTGCTGAACTTCTGACCTGTGTGCTCAGTGCAGGGTTCCATGATCTGTTTCTATGGTAACAGGCAGATTGGGGGAAGGGTTGAAATGTATTTCAGTCGGAAAGTTGAAATGTTTAACCAATAGAAATGTGTGTTTGCTTTTGAGTTTATGTGTGAAGGATTGTGATTTGATGTTTACATATATATGTGTGGAAAATGAAAGGGAAACTTTTCCATTCGTTGTTTTTGCTGAGAGGTGCACAGTGCAGAGATTCTGTAAAAGAAAATATGGTGAGTGACTGATATACTTCTTAATCTACAAAACAACTTGAAAGATGAGTTATTTAATTGTGAGGGGATGTATGTAGACTATTTTGATTTTAATCAGACTAATGTATTTCTCCTGCTAAAGTGTAGGGAGTACTTTTTGTTTCTCTACAATCTTATTGACAGTGTGTGTGCATGTAGAAACCATTCTGTGATAAGCATTTGTGTTTTTCATGTGTTTGCAGACAGATAACTGTGCTGTTTTTATATTTTGGTAGAATTAGAAACCAGTCATTGTTTATGAATTTGTGAAATGAGTTATATTATGTTTCTATACTAAAATGTAGTACTTCTTATAGATGAAGAAATGTGTTTTGGTATAGTGCAAGGGATAGTGTTGTTTGTCTAGAATCACACAGTGAGTATGTGTGCATTTGGGAACCAGTGTGAGAGAAGCATTTGGTAACATCGTGTATTTGCTGACAGATAACTGTTTTAAAACCGGTCATGTTGTCAAGTTTTAGTAGCATTAGAAGCCAGTCTTTGCTTATGCTTTGATTAAATGAGTCAGGCTTTGACACAAAAGTGCAGTCCTGAAATATGTAGATTGTGTGCAGTTCCCTTACCACTTCCACAGTAGTGAATGAGTTTTGGTAAACTTCTAGGGATAGTGGTTGTTGTCTTGAATCACACAGTGAGTCTGTGTGCATTTTAGAACCACTGTGAGAGAAGCATTTGGTAACATCATGTATTTGGTGACAGATAACTGTTTTAAAACCTGTCATGTTGTTAAGTTTTAGTAGCATTAGAAGCTAGTCTTTGCTTATGCATTGATAAAATGAGTCAGGGTTTGACACTAAGGTGCAGTACCATGTACTATTCTCTTCACTGTGGCAGAACTGAAAATGTAAACGTTTTACCCAAGCACTGTCCTAGAAGTAGTCTGATGATTTAGTCAGTTTCTAAGTACCAAATAGACTGCTTCAAATGTCTATGCAGTATGCATGTAGTGTTCTAACATACTATACACTTGTCTTTTACACCTTCAATTCCCTAGTCAGTATCCATACACTTCCAGGAAACATCCTGTCACTTTCTTTGCAGTCCTCTAGAGACCCATTCAACAGCATGCACTAATCCATTCACTGTGCCAAAACCCAAACACTTATAAGTTCACCAAGACACTATCTTTCCAGTACTCTAATGATTCAGTCACTGCCTAAGTATTCATGCACTGAGCCAGGCCTTAGCACATGGACTTCTTCAAACCCCTATCCACTATGCATGCAGTCCTCTAACCACCTACACACTTGTCTTTCACACCTTCAATTCCCCAGTCAGTGTCCATACACTTCCAGCAAACACCCTGTTTCTCCCCTTGCACTTCTCTAGTGACCTATTAAGCATCATGTACTAATCCATTCACTGCGCCAAAACCCAAACCCTAATAAATTCACCCAGGCACTCTCCTTGCAGTACTCTAATCATTCACTCAGTGCCTAAGTATTCATGCACTGAGCCAGGCCTTAGCACATGGACTGCTTCAAACCCCTATCCACTATGTATGCAGTCTTCTAACCACCTAGACACTTGTCTTTCACACTTTCAATTTCCTAGTCAGTATCCATACAGTCCAGCAAACATCCTGTCACTGCCTTTGCACTCCTCTAGTGACCCATTCAGTACCAAGTACTAATCCATTCCCTGTGCGAACAGCCTACCACTCATAAATTCACCTAGGCACTCTCCTTGCTGTACTCTAATCATTCAGTTAGTACCCAAGTAGTCATGCAGTGAGCCAGGCCTTAGCACATGGACTGCTTTAAATGCCTATCCAGTATAGATCCAGTCCTCTAATCACCTACACAGTTGTGTTTCACACCTTCAATTCCCTAGTTAGTATTCATACACTTCTACCAAACACCCTGTCACTCGCCCAGTGTGTCTCCTTATAGTACTGTAATCATTTAGTCAGTTAGCATGTAGTGTTTTAGTGAGGTAGGCTTTAGGGCATGAACTGCTTCAAAGTAGTATGCACTATGCATGTAGTGTTTTAACCATCGTCACACTTGTGGTTCAGGGCTATAGTTTCTTAGTCAGTATTTATATAAAATGTGTTTGTACAGTAATGGAATAGTATAAATTTGAAAGTCATTAATATACATTTATTTGTGATTCTTTTTTACAGATACAGAACAGGAGTGTTTCTCATCTGTTTGCACTCTAATCGTGCAAGATTGTTTGGATGAAGGGTCCTTAGGTGTTTCATCATACTTGCTGTGCCGCGCGAGTATTTTTTGTTAGGATCCCCTCGTAACAGAACTCTTTTGAAAATCTTGCGCGTGACAAATGTGGCATTGGTCTTTGTTTGCCCCTCGAGAAAAGTAGAAAATTTCCACATCACTGAAAGAAAACGTTGTGGGCGTGGTGCATCCTCCAAAAATTCATCTTTAGATTAGGTGAATATTTGAAAGCGACATCATTTACAGTTTTTGGAAGGTAAAGTTATAAAATTTTGTTAGCTGTATGCATTTTATATATCTGTGATTTGTATCTTGTTTTTTTTTTTTGAGAATAGCATGTTGTTGTTTTTTTAACAATCTTTGAGATTGTGTTTTTTTTGCCCGCTGTTAAGTGATGAGTACGATTGAAATCACTATTTTTAGTGAAATTTAATATCTTCTGAGAACAGCAAAAAAGGCAAACAAATTACTTTGTGGCCACAGTCCCTTGTCCTACTTTGGAACCAGAAAGTATTGGGAATAACATTCACAACTTGCTGCTGGCGTTGGAACACACTCGATGGCCCCCTTGGCTAAGAGGGCCACAAATTCCAGTTGAAGTGCCAAGTGATCCCCCGACATGCAGTGAAACTGAGGTGGCATGGCTGAAGGGGTAGTCTCGAAGGGGAGGGAGTAGCCCCTCTGGGACTATTTGTAAAACCCACCTGTCCGAAGTAATGGGGCACCAGTGTGGGAGGTGATGACGAGTCCTGCAGCACACTGTAGTTTGGTGGGCATGAAAGACCGGAATAGGAAGGTTTGGAGGCAGTGGTGGCTGGGGTGGAGGTGGACTGACCCGCTCATTGGCCCCCTGACCCGTCTCAGCAGATCCAACGTCCGCGGACGCGCTGAGACTGTTGCTGTGCAAGCCTGTGTCTCGGAAGCAAATGTTTCGGGCACCATTCCTGCGGCTGCAAAATGACCAAAAAGCAAGGGTTTGAGGAGGGCGCGTGGCCAAAAGGACCAAGGACTTGGCCGTAGCCCACCAGTCTTAAAACCGCTCCAACACACTATCTGCGTTGTTGTAAAAAATGCGAATGCCATCAAAGGACATGTCCATCAGTGTTCTGGACATCCCCAGAAAAATCTGTAGTCCTCATCCAGGTGTGACGACGGAGCGCCAGTGTCGTTGACATTGCTCTGCCCATCTTTTCTGCTGCGTCAAGGCCAAAAAGAATAGTGAACTTGGCTGCAACCCTCCCTTCAACAATAGCCTCTGAAAGGACTGTCCGGTCCTCCTCCGGACAGTCAGGCAGCACTTGCGCCACCGTATCACAGAGTGGGAATAACGGCTCAAGATGCATGAGGTGTTCAAAGACTGCATCCCTTAACTTGCAGAAGAAAAAATCTTCTTACTCAATTGCTCCAGTTTCTATTATTCCCTGTCTGGGGGTGTTCTTGGGTATGCAGAGGCTTGGACTACCAAGCTCTCAGGGTAGTGTGTTGGAAGAGGAAAATGGGGTCACCCGGGGCTGGGCGATGGCGTTTGTGCCACGTTCCTATCTACAGGAGCACCTGTGCTGGGCTTGGACCAGGTGCCCAAAAGAACATCGGAAAGTGCATCATTAAAAGGCAGCAGCGGCAAAGCAAAGGTAGCTCTTGTCTGAAGCACTTCGGTCTGGGGGTTAGTCCTGACGGCCACTGTAGGTAGCTCGGGGTGGAGGGCCTTGGCCGCCCTGTGCAACAACACTACATAACTTGCACCCTCCTCCGTAGCCACGGTAGGAGGATACAGCATGCCAAGCTCTTGAGAGATGTTCAGACCACTGGCGTCCCCCAAAACCTCTGCCCAGTCCGGGTCAAACTCACATTGTGCTGTGACCGGGTCCTCAGACCTCTCCCAGGCCTCCCCTTCCTCCAAAAGGCTGATGGACAGGCCGAAAATAAGGAGGATGAACAAAGGGATAGAAATTCACCATCTGCGTCGGAATCGGCGTTGAGCAATGCCGGTCTGGCCCCATATCCACTTTCGGGCTTAAACCCGGGGCGACGTCGTCCGGCGGGCCGGGCAATGTGAGAAATAGTGCCGGTGTGGTCGACGTAGGTGGAGGTGTCATGAGGTACACCGCCGTCAACCAGAATTCAGCCCTGGATCCATGGGGCCCTGCAGCTCCGAGGCCGGAGTCGACACCGATGGCGGAGACGGAGCCACCGGCGGAAAAGTGCTAGGGCCACCATTCTTGCCCGCAGGGCCAGAATGCGCACCAGCGGGACACAACGGCCCAAAGAGGCGAGCCATGTCTGACAGAAATTCGTGCAGCTGTGCCGGAGTCGCCGACAGACCCGGGAAAGGCGGGTAGGCTTGGAGCGCCTGAGTGGGCTTCGCCCGATCCAAGGGGGAGGCTCCACCTGCAACCCCAGCCGCGTTGCACAACTGGTGATGGTAAGTCAGAGAGCGACGGCACTGCTTTGACTACTTGGAATGCTTCGTCATACTTGACCCCGATTGTGAATACTTTAATCCCGCTGAACGATGGTGTTGGCTGCGTGACCGGTCCCTTGACTTCCCACAGGACCAGGACTTTCAACGGCTCGTAGCCGACTGCCGGACTTCTAGCAACTTTCGGTGCCGCTCCCGCAAAGTCTTCGCCGCCATGGCCCGTCAGTCGGGGCACGATTTGAAGTTGTCGTCTTGCCCCAGGATTTAAAGACACACGCGGTGCTGGTCCATCAACGACATCATGCGATGACAGTCCCCGCAGGACTTGAAGCTGGTCATCCCTGCTGCACCAGGAGTCCATCAACTCGAAAAATAGATACAAAAAGCCTTGAAAAAACTCAGTCAATAAGTGACTGGGGGTCCACTCTCTCAGGATCTGCGCTGCGTTGAAAAAGAAAGAGCTGCTGTCAGCGCGCAAGTGCGACGTATAAGTAGTAGACGCAACATAATCACTGCGACCACAACGACAATGACGGACGCGGAGCCACAGGACGCCACCCTCTGACGTGCAGTGTTACTGCTGACGAAAACTTTCCATATCCAGACTGACGCCTTTGCGTAATTCTAAGGGAAGGAATCTATCACTAATGTTTTTATTTCACTTATTACATTTTTAAAGAAATATATATATTTTTTATTTCATGATGAATATATAATAGTAAAATTCTGCTTTGTAAATTACACATATATATATATATATATATATATATATGTGTGTGTATATGTTTTTTTTCTTTCAAAGCCGAATTATACTATTATAAATTTTATATTTACAATTAAAAAGGGTAAAACATTTTGAAAAGGAACTAGTTTATGTATAAGAGTGCTTACTTTTACGTGCTTCTATACTATGGGCCTCACTTAGATGTCGGGCGTAATCTTTCTTCCCGACACTGTCTCGGATTCAGGAACCAACAGACTGGCGGGCCAACAAGATCAATTACAAAGCTTCCAAACACCATTTGTAGGGACCACCATTGAATACTACAGTATCCCCTGTTTCGACCATCAATACTGGCTCCTATGGGTGAAATAATCTCTTGAAAACCTTGCACCCCGTCGTGGGCCTTTTCGTGTTCTGACAGACCAATTTGTAAATGCTGTCAGAATCTGACATCCTTTTAGCTCAGCTGAAAACGCAGACCATTGACTGCTACCATTCGGCTTTCAACGATTCGTTTAATTCCAATGCCTTTTGGAACAGAGTCTGACAGTTCGAACGCTTTCCAGCTTCGTAATCGGTTGTTTTTCAAAAGTGTCTGAGTCAATTGGAAATGCGGGTTGCGAATGGGATTCAAGGTAATCAGATGCTGTTCAGAGACTTTGCGTACAGCATCGTAATCGAGTCCTTAGTGACATGTTGTTAGGGAAATAGCGGAAATGGCAGCGAGAGTGCATCAACACTCAGCTATTACTAGTAACAGTTGGTTTCTAATTACTAGAGGATTAATTTTGTTCTTTAACTCTTTGAACGTTTGGCGATGCTCATGTTTCTGGACGTGAAGCAAGGTTACCTGAGTTACTTGGTGGTGACTATTTGTAATACCCAAGTGTTAATATAACTAACTTGGTATTAATTCATATTTTTCGAATTTGCGGATTAATATTTAGTAATTATTTTTATAATGTTTTAAAAAGTAAAGGAAAATTAACATCAGATTTACAAAAATTAGAAAATACATGCTAATCTCAAAATCTGCTATAGCATGCAAATACTGTAGGCTTCACGGTTAAGGGTATATTGCAAAGGCTGGTGTTGCCCCTATTATGGGCACACATACTCGCTTTGCTACAGTTTATGATGCAGTTGGACCACTGGGAAAAGGCTATGGGGCATGGAATGTTGTAAATAATATGACGGCTCCTGCACAGGCACCAACTTTGTTGTATATATTACTGTACGACTGCTGTACCAATTGGTTGCTTGATCCTGGTGGAGCCAGAGTTCTTTTCCCAAAACCTTTGCCCTCAGACCCCGGGTTTTAAAATCCAGCAGTCTGAACATTCCTCATGATTTATGGAGGACCACCACTGACTGCATGTTGGTGGAGGTCCACATGACATCCAAATGAGGCTCAGAGGGTTTAAAAACTTTGAATGTAATCATTACATATAAGTGATTTTAAAAAATACTGCTACAGTACTCTTTAACGACAGTATGCTAGTGATATGAGGAAATTGGTGTTGTATTCTTTTTTTACACCGGTAATAATTTTAACACTTGTGTGATCATAAATGAAAAATTATTAAAATATATTCAGATTAAAAAAGAAAATACATTAATAATGAGATTATGTAAAGAAGCCTGTGTTGAAACCATCAGTTGGCATGGCAAACAGCTTCACAGTGTATGAAAATCTATTGAGTTAATTCTCGTGCAAAGTTGAAATTATGTTTCATTTTTAATTGTAGAGGGGAGTAGATTGAGAGATGTTGTCTCGTGGAGGGGAGTTTATATTATGTACTGTGTTGATGCGGCTACTTGGGATATGGCCTTTAGTCCTTTGGGGTGTGTGATAAAGCATACAGGGTTGTAGTGGGGCCATGGCCATACTGATAGTTAATTGCACCGGAGTGTGGTGAAAGTAGGTGAGCGAAGGAGTGGTTGTTGTATGGTGATCACTATGAGGGCTAGAGGCTTGTGACTGAGTGTTTTTGGAGTTAAATTAATGCAAAACTTCGCTTCAATGTCGTTGATCACTTTGTCAAACATCTCCATGGTGAGATTAGTTTAGATAAGTGACATAATATCAAGAACAGACATATTAAGATACATAAACATTGTTTATAAAATAATGAATATGAAAATTAAAAATTTAAACAGATAGTGATGTATAAAAGTATGTGACCAAATCAACATTTAATCTTAATAATGTTAATATAGATACACACACACACACATAACAAAAAAGAATAATTAAAAATTAATACAACAGAAATTAACTAAATAAAAAAATATTACTTAAAAAATAACATTTATAAATGTAATAAAAAATAAGATTATAACACATATATCAGCAATTATACAAATGATGTAACATTTGTGAATAAAACAAATACTATATCAAGTAGGATGTATACAACAGTAGGAACAACATTGAATCACTGGGGTGTAGTAATTGATATTCTCACCTCACTCTGTGCAACATTACTGAAAGAGTAAATAAAAAGAAACTAACACATTTTTGCAACTCAATTTAAATGGCAATAATATAATATTAATCGATTTAAAAATTAGTTGGAAAACTTTGAAAAAGAAAATAATACATTTGACTTCATATTCAATGTTTAGCAATCTGGATTTTTTATATTGTTTCTAAAATTAAACTAACACTATATTTCGATGAACATAAAAGTAAAAAACTATAATAAACAAATAAAAAAAAAAAAAAAAAAATAATATATATATATATATATCTATCTATCTATCTATAATCTATCTATAATCAATCTACTGGCGGTCGCCAGTAGATAGTTATAGTTAGGACCGTGTTTCCATAGGAAATCCGCAACATTCTATTTGGAATAACTTTCTCACGAAATTTTCAAAATAGGTGGGGCGCTCCGCTCCGCTCCTTCCCTGAAAGTCTCGGGGGGGATTCGTCAAGCGGGGGCTGAGAAAAAGGGGGGGGTCCCAAAATGCGTTTTCCCCATGCATTTTTCCATAGGACCTTTAGTCTAAGCTACAGCCCAAACGGCTGAACAGAATTACTTGAAATTTGGCAGAGAGGTAGTCCTCAGTTCAGGGATGTGCCTTTTGCAGGTCTGGTGTAAATCTGTTCATTAGTTCCTGAGAAAATTGCAGTTAAAAGCATATATATATCTATAGGCGCGCACCGTGCACGTACGGTAAGCATACAGTACGCGCACGGTGACGTGCGTGAGCGCAATTCTGATTGGTTGTTAGATGTCAGTAAACATTCGAATCGGTCGAAATCAGGAAGTGTCGGCCGCCATTTTGTCTCTCGCAGTCTGAGGCAATGAAAAACAAAGGGGGGAAACGTGAGAAGGGGGCAGGATGTGCGCGCACCGTACACGCATGGCACGAACAACGCATCGTGGGCGCTAGGTGCGCGAAGCGCACCAAGCGCCCACAGCGCGCGCACTGTGCGCGTACGGTACGCGCACGGTGAAAAAACTTTTTTAAAAAACAAAAAATAACTTAGCATTTAAAAAAACGTACAAATTCACTGAAAAAACCATAGGTTTCACACACGTTATAGTTAGGAATTAGCATTTAAAAAACCTTGCAAATTCACTTAAAAAACCATAGGTTTCACACATGTTATAGTTAGCTGGACATTTCACTCGTGAGAAACCATTGAAATTCCCCCGTTATAGTTAGTGCAGGCAACTATAACTCACGCGACCGCAATCCTCTGCTGATGATGTCAGATATTACATCACTGTATTTAGACACTTATTTACCCATGTCTTCTTCCATTAATTTTTAGCTGTACATATATTACAAATATTTTTTTTTCAGAAAGACACATATGTCATCAGTGATGTAATATCTGACGTCATCAGCAGAGGATTGCGGTCGCGTGAGTTATAGTTGCCTACACTAACTATAACGGGGGAATTTCAATGGTTTTTCACGAGTGAAATGTCCAGCTAACTATAACATGTGTGAAACCTATGGTTTTTTAAGTGAATATATATATATATATATATATATCATTAAAAGATTAAATAATTTCTTATCACACAATTAAATAACTTCCCACAAGATTCTCAAAGAAATAGAGCAAAAAATATTTGAGAACAGATTTCGGTGTTGGTGAATTGCCTCCAACACACACCATCTCAGTGTGTGACCCTGCCATCCATAGACCTTTGGTTATACACACTGAAATAGCATGTGACCACGCATGGTGCGGTTGCAAACTCACAATTAGGTATGTGACTTTATGCTACGGGCGTAAACAGTCTGCAGAACAAGCTCCCATAGTGAAATGGGAATTTGTGTAAATCAATGCACTATGGGGATAGAGGTGATTGCAGCCCATCTGTGGAGACAAGTGTTCCAGTCTTCACTCATCTCGATGATTGGTTGTTGAAGACGGGCTCATCCATAGCAGTCTCCAACCTTCCGACTACGGCGTACTTCCTGCATTTTGTCTGGTTCATTATAAACGTGCTGAAGTCACAACGGCTTCCCTCTCAGACGTTTCCTTTCATCGTAGCAGTTCTGCACTGTCATTTCCCCACTGACCGGAAGAGGCAAAGGAGCTTGGTGTATAAACTTTTAATGGGGTATACAGATGAGGGACTGTGGAACTGTCGGTGTTGAAGTTGGCTTTCCGCCGTGGTCCGTATCCCCGGACTTTGTCAGTTCCGTGCACCGATGTCGGCCTCCAGTGCTTTCCCACTCTCGTGGGCGGTCGTGCCGGGCGTCCCCTCGGTAAAAGAAAGTAAGAGACGGTCTGGGTCTTATCTCTCCCTGTTATAGTCCTTACGCGCGTAAGCTTTTGCGCTATTTCCCTTTTTGTTATTCTTTCTCTCCCCAATAACCCAGTGGAACCCATGTGGCCATTCAAGTTTAGCTTATCTCTCCCATCCCCGGGCCCTTTCTTCAGACAGATTCCCATTGGAGGTGAGCTTGGGTTTTCCCTGGCCCCGTTTGTGCCTGCCCCTGAAAAAGAAAAGAAAGGAAGTCTCCCGCTCCTTACGCTATTCCACAGCTGTCCGGGTGGTCCCCCTATAGGCCGGAGAAGCCGGACTGTGCTTGCCACCACCCTACCAATGTGCGCCCTGTCTTCCCTTTCACTTGCCTGAAGCCGGGACCCGATGACAGGGTCCCGGCCGTCTCGTCCGTCTCTTCCGTGGCGCCTTCCTCGGGGGTACGTCCCGGTTCTCCTCTGGATCCTCCCGTCGTTGCTTTGGGCTCCCATCGTCCTACGTGTCCTCGTGTCGTGGGTCTCTGTGTAGCTCCTCGCTCCTCAGCGTTCCACACCAGCTGCTCCTTCTTCCGGCTTTTTCTGTTCCCCCGAGCTCCACCCTCTGGTCGTCACCAGAGTCGGCACCAGTCTAGTCGGCTCGGTGCCCCCGGGATACTCCTGTTGCTCTTCATGGCTTTTCCCGTCACATGCACACTGTGCAGTTCCAGGTTCATCCTACAAAGTAGCAATTAAAGGATATTTCGGCTATGATACTGATGTTTGAACCTCTATCTTGGATTTCAGAGATAATTATTCTGGGGCTGTTTGTTCTCCTGCATCCAGCTTGTTTACCATGCCAGATGGCACAATTAGGCTCCGCAATGTGACCTGAAGTTCCAAAGGCAACAGCGTCTGCGTAATCACACCAACCTGGCTCACATCTTTGAGGATATTGCTTAAGCTCTTCAGTGTGTAAAAAAAATGCTATTGGGTCAGAGGCAGAACACTTTTATTTCCCAAACCAGATGGAACAGTAGTTAGGGATGCATACCTTCTTGGATGTGGAGGCCCTGTGTGAGAGGTGGGTATCAGAGGATGCTTATCTCCGGCGGAAGCCAACCTCCATATCACCCTGTTGGACCTTAAGACAATATGGTTGGTAATAAGTCTTTTTGCAATCGGTCATGGTAGGCTGGTTCTTGTATTCACATTCAACATGACTGTCATGTGGTACTGCAATAATCATGGTGATGTGGGGCCGTGAACCCTGTGTGGAGAGGCCATGTGCCTTTAGATTTGGCTTGAACAACATGGCATGTCCCTGTAGGGCTAACATCTGGCTGGTTCCGTAAATGCCACAGTGGACGAACACAGCTGACGGTGCCTTGCAGATCACCAGTGGCTTCACCATCCGGATGTTGCGCAAGGACTCTTTCAGCATATGGGAGAGAATTGGTTAGATCAGTTCGCCTCAGAAGAAAACTAGCAATGTCAGTATTTTTGAAGAGTGGAAATTTTGTGGGAAGTCCTTGCTCAGTAACGCTTTTCGTCGGTAGTATAGTTCACGCCTCCTTTAATCATTAACGCCCATGCCCCTTCTGGCAAGAGTGTTACAAAAGGACCGGAACAACTGACTAGAAGTCATTCTAGAGGCCCGGAAATCTGTACAGAGTCTGGTACCTCAAACTGATGTCAATAAGCATAGATCCTGCAATCCGGCTGCCACTTAGGGAGGATCTTCTGTCGTAGCAGCAGAGGGGGTGGGTGTTGTTAACCTCCGCCAGAACCAGTCCACCCTCCGCCTCCTTGCGTGGTGATTGAGCGGTGACAGTTGTCAGCTTTCAACCTTATTAACATAGTTCGTGAAATTATTCAGGCAGCATGAGATCCCGCCACAAAATCGGTATATGACTGCCAAAGGAAAAACAATTCTAAATATTGTACAGAATGGGCTGTCAACCACCTATCTGCCTGTATTCCAGATATTGTCTTAATATTTCTTTGGCCATCCAGGGTTCTTCTCTTTAAACTCTGAATGTCTACTTTTTGGGCCCTATCATCTTTCCTACGGCAGCACGACCAGCCATCCCTTTTTAAGTGCCGTTTTGCACATAGATTTTTGAAGGGGTTAAGCCAGTATTTTATCTTTTCAAACTTTATTATGCCTTAGTGGTACATTATTTTGGTTCTCACTTACTTTCTTATCCACACCGTATTAAAAACTGCGCTACTTTCCTCTATGGGTGCTCACTATGAAATGATCTCTTTTACTGGCAATAAACCATGCAAGTAGGATGAGTGAGCTGCAGACACCTACCTTTGCAGACAAGGTAGTGCTCCACACAACGTCATCAGTGCTTTGTAAGGTGTTAACATTTTCAAATTAGAAGTTCAAATACTATGCCCACTACCTATGCACCTCAACACCCTTCCATATTAGAGTGATGTCACCACTGTTTGTAACCTAAACTTGCGTTGTCTTTCTCAATTTCAAGAAAGAATTTATGGCGAATCACCAACTCTATATAGTGTAGCCTGTAGCAAAGAAGGGGCTGGATGTTCTAAAAGATGACCTTATCCTGTAGGGTCATCCTTTGTATCAATATCGGTTAAGCCTTAGCGTAGATACAACCTTATGACGGTCTTATGGACCATTCTGCCAGGGCAAAGGCAGCCACCACAGCTATCATGCATGGTGTTCTCATTAAAGAATACTACTAAGTTGCCACTTGAACATCCTAGCACACGGCCTTTGGACACTATTGCCTTGATTTTAAGGTTTGCATGGATGGCCATTTTGTCTGGTCTGTTTTGCAGGATTTATTGGTTTGAACTTTCCATGATACCACCACAGTGGAAGGTATTGCTTGGGTATCTGTTCAAAGGTAAGTCATCTCTCAGCTATCTGTCTCAATCATATAAGAAAAGTTACCTACATTCGGTAGCGACTTATCTGGTAGACATGATGTCACAGCAGAATCCTTACTGACTCACTTTTCACTCTCAGCACTGTGGATTTTGTTAGGGTTCAAGGGCAAGTCCCTTTAGGGCCATAGTTGTATTTAGTAACACTCCACGGTCAGTCACTTCATGGCTCTGCGCTTATGGCATGGAAAGTAGTGAAAAGTCATTAGACAGGCGCAAATGAGTGGAGGCTATATAGACAATGCAAATGTCACAATGATGGGGGACAAAAATCCTAAGACTTCACGCGTAGTAGACTGGCAACACCTTACGGCATACAGGGGTTCCATTATCAATAATCTTCCAGATCGATCATGATGTCCTGAAGTTGAAAATTAATGAATATCTGGGTAGGTCATGTCTCTATCATATTATGTGTTACAGAGGGTAGGTAACTTACCCTTTATGTTGGTTGTTTTAAAACTTCACCATTTTATATTTAATAATACATTTTATTTGGACTTTAATATATCTTTATTGCTTATGATGCAGTGGACATAGAAGGGTTACAGCTGTAACTGCATTAACAATCTTAGTTTTTGTACATAGCTACTCTATCGTTCAGACAACATGTAGATTTAGATGATGTATTTTATTAACAGACTACACTAACACTATAGTAAACAAAGAAGAATGTTGCAACATGTTAAATTTGCCATTGTTCACATGTAATTCATAAAGTCTTGGTAAAAAAAAATAATACAAAAACGGTGTCTTTATTGCTTATGATGCACTATGAAAAGTAGGGTTATAGCACTAACTGCCTCAACAATCTTAGCTTTTGTACATAGCTATTGGATCTCTCACACACAATGTAGATTTAGGTGATGTATTACATTAACAGACTACACTGACAATATAGTTAACAAAGAAAAATGTTGCAACATGTTTTATTTACCATTGATCTTACGTCAGGGTCCAAATAAGCGATAATTCAACAACTGTGTTTTTATGAATAATGTATGATTGCATATCCCATTGCTACATGTTGTCAAAACATATATTTGTCATGTTATGACAAGGAAAGAGACTTTGTCCATGCCTGTTTGTAATAATGTATCAAAGACAATACATAGTCAAACCATATAATTTTATTTATCAAATGTTTACAAAAATATTTACACTCAAGTACAAAACAGTGTTCTGCTTAAGAAAAATAAATATTAAATATATTTTTACAAAAACATATTAAATGTGAGCATCTTAAACACCGATATTACTCTTAAAACAATTTGGAAAATAGATTCAATGTATCTGAAAATCTCATTTCACATCACAGAGATAGTGTTTTTAATACTCTGACAGCACTGCTCAAATGAATAGTATTTTAAGCATTTGCGGCATCTAAAACCTTCAATCTCCAATAAGGATGTTGCATCTATTTCAATGCATTCAAGATGAATCCAATTTCCACATTCATCACAAAAAAGCCTGCTGGAAAAGGAAATAAATAAATAAATGTTATTCACTTTAAATTGTATGCTGGTCAATATGTTATAGCTTTGCTAACCTTTGGAACTTTTGGGAGTTTGTAAAAAATATCCGTAGGAACCGGGCCCAATTTGAAAAGTAAACCCACATTTTTTTAATGATATGTGATGCAACTTTCTCTGATAATCACTAGGTTCATCAAAACAAGTTCCACATTGCTAGTGTTGTTTCCTAAAAACATGGTAAATGCATACTTTGTTTCACATTGACGCTGCACCTCTCCATTTTTCCATTAAGTAGTAAACCTGGTTCTGAGAGCATTGGTATTAAGAAGGGTCCCTTTTAACGACAGCTTGCATTGTGCCACTATAATGGTAGCCTGGAATCAACTCACACGAACTCCCAATAGAGGAGGCATAAAATGATGCAAACAAAATAAAAGATTTAAAAAACATCAGGAAAAATACCTTGTTTACTATGTGCACAAATACTGCACGGAAATATTATTAAATCAGCCGTACAACATGCCTTATATCACATACGGCAGGTTTCATTACAGTCCAGTGGATTGCATATTAACATTAGCAGATCTGACAATGCACTGTACGGTTAAATTACTGACAGTACAAGTGAACATAGAATTCTTTCCAAGTACAGGCACTATTAACTTTCCCAGGTCCATGGTGCTTTCACAGAAACCTATGATGTTTGGTCTTAAACAGCTTGTATTGATAAATCCATGCCGACACCTGTATTGTATTCAATCATATTTTCACCCAGACTGCACGGTAAAGGTGCACCCTGAAAACCTTGTGATTAACAGTGTGTTGACTGTTCAGTCTTGATCAGACTGTCACCACAGACAAGTTTGACCCCCGCTGCTGATGAGAACCTGCTCTCGCTCAAGGCAGACACTAAAACTGCTCAGGCCTGAGATGATTGTTACCTGTTCCAACATGATGGGTACACAATCAGCTTATTAAAGCTGGGGGCTAGGAAAGGCTCCCAGTGGAGACTTTCTGTCACTCTAATAGTACACCCACCCAGCCCTAATACACTGAAGCCTATCTGAGAGGTGGTCACACCTCCATGTAACATGAAACCTATTGTCAGGCCTTCCTGTGCTCGAGCTTGGCTCAGCAGCAGGAGGGCAAACTCGTGTCTGGGGCTAGCAGCATCCAATTTGTGATGCACATGTTCGATAAAGCTGGTACCGGGTATACCAGTGTTTCAGATAAGTCCCTCGTGGAGGGTGAAATCATACCTCCCTCGCCAGTTACTGTTGGGGATGTATTATTCCAAGTTGATTGACCCCAAACATGACATGTTTCTAAACAACTGTTTTACAATAAGCTTTTACCGCGAGGTTATTATACACTTACATATATAGGGTTGGCTGCATCTCAGACAACCACATAAAATAGCTTCCCAAAGATACAGCCTCTCACACAAAACGCAGCAACCCTGCCATCAACATTGATAAGGCCTGCATTAGGGGTGGCTGATCGAATTATATGTGCAGTTATTTAGAATATATATAGCAAACATATATATAATTAAGGGATGCATGCACAACCTTACACAGGCTGCTGTAGCAGAACTGTATTGTCATTTTGGATGTCCTCTCAGGGTTGACACAATACATGCTTCAGCCCCTGGGAGGCCTCTGGGATACCTATGCCCTGGGTACATGGGGTATCATATACTAGGGACTGATAAGGGTACCCCAGAATCCAATCTCGAGTGTAAATAAAGTACATGCAATCATTTTAGAGGAGAAAGCAGATAGACTGGGTTCCTGAATACCAGGATCGCAGTCAGTCTAAGTCTAAAGCAGTGATACATCAGCAAAAAGTGGGCTTAACTATAACAAGAAGATCCGACTCTCCTACATTAATACGTTTAAGTACCTTGGTGTGGATGTATTCCACTTGCTCGATGACTTAAATGGGGGAAATCTGAGCAGAGCGCTGCGTTCGTTAGTCGCGTGTCCACTTTTGGCGTATGTTGAAATTGCCTATGATGTCCCAGGTCTCCCTGTTTAAAATTGTCATGCTCCTGTGCTTATTGTACTTCTTTGTCAACCAATCGGTACTCATGCACAGCAGTAGGTTTCGCTCACTCAACAACTTGCTACGGGACATCAAGTGTGGGGAGACGTGTGCCTAGGGTGTCTCTTATAACGTTGCTACGCCCCCCATCTGAAGGAGTCTGGGGAGTCCCAAATTTTTAAAATTATATATTGACTGATCGAATTGCAATGGCTGGCACAATGTATAGAGTGGGAACGAGGATGGCAAGTTCTTGTAATATCTGGATTTTATCACATTAATAGTGACAAAATTGATGATGCCACCAACACCCACCCAGTACTGCTCCTTGCTGCAGTGCACTGCTTCCAGGCCTGGAGGCGATGCCAAGGCAGCGGCCGGAATCAAGGTAAGTACACACCTATGTTGCCCCTTGTGGGTTTGCCACATGTTGCTCCGCAGTCGGTTTTTAAGACTGAGCAACTGTCCCACTGGACATAGGCTGTGCTTGCTAACGTAGGGGACTGCTTTCTGAATTAATCCATACTCACCATTGACGTGCTTCGAGAAGACTGGGGTTTACCCCCGGGTTAGTCCCTGTGTCACGAGCCTTTGGCGCGCACATTTGCACAGCTGTGAAATAAGTGGTGAAACTAACCGGCGAACCACCTAGTGCTGCATGCCCTGTTCATGTTTGGGACAGCGGTGCATCAAGTGAAGTGGTTTTATATGGCTCTGCAATCAGCGTCCATATGCCCCTTAGACAGGCTTAGGGCTAAGTTGGACAGGTAATGAGATAGGGCCCTCATGGATGCAGAATGGCGGATGGTATTTCAGTACCCTAATAAGATCTTTCTCAGTACCAGTCTCAAAAACATAGAATTCAAATACACACACATGGCTTATATGATACCTAACTGCCTGAATGTAACTTATGTGGGGGAGACGCGTGGCTGACCATGGTGCTTAAACCCTGATCCGGATTATGGCCACACGACATGGGATTGTCCAAGACTGCAACCTTTTTGGAGGTCGGTGCTCAGTAAACTTTCTGAGATGCTGGGCACAGAGCTGCACTACAAGGTGCAGATGTGCCTTCTGGGTCTCTTTTCCACAGGCCACCAAAGCGTAAATTTGGAGAACAGACTAGTGGATCTCGCGTTGGGTTTTGCGAAATGTCGAATTACGATGGAATGGAAATTCCAGATTGGTCCAGCGATTGAGACCTGGAACAAGGACATCATCATGTGGGCTGGAGCATAAGGCAGGGCCCTCAGCTGGGAGGATTCTAAGGGCATGAGGAAGCACTTGATTGATGGCCAATGGATGGAGGTGATGGCGATTCGGGAGAACACGACAGGGCAAGGGTCCTGTGGGACGGGTTCGGACTCTGGGCATGGCCCTTGCCCTGAGGAGCCCTAGACTGCAATGCCCACTGTGCCTATTGGATAGTGCTGGGAGCCTGTCTGTATACGATCCAACACTGTAGTGGGGGTTGTCCCCTAATCATTTACTGTCACGTTGGGACGGTGCAGACTTTCTTCAGAGGCCCCCTTCCCCACATCCCCCTGCGTTCCTGTCCTTCCCCTGGAAAATTACACTATGCTATGCCTCCCATCAACGCAAGTTATAAATGCATCAACCCTCTGCACAAGACCATTTTGCTTTGTTATTGTTTACATTGAAAAGGTTTTTTTTTTCTTTTCATGTTTGTTTTTAAAGAAATGACGTAATATTTCATCACTTCAAAATTTCATACGTTTATCCAGACACATGGGTGGACACTCTCATATGTCAATTGTTGAGAACAAACTCTGGTGAAACACGTACTCCCAAAAGGACTGTTGTGTAGGGCAGCTCCCAAAAAACCTAATTTTATGTGCCTCTCTCTCTCTCTCTCCCCAGTTTGGGCACGCTGCTGCCTCCATCACAAAATATCTCCTATTGCTGGATGGGGTGAGGTACGCTCTACGCAGTATGTAGATATTGATTTTTTTAAATTGCGCATTTCTAGATAATGTTGGGTTACGCTATTGAATCTTCCACCCACTCCACATCTGGAATCTGCTTCCCCAGGTCTTCTTCTCACTGTAATCACCGGCGCGGACTTTGCATGTCTTGCCTCATTGCTTTGTAGAGCCAGGAGACAGTTTTGATCCTCCAAGCAGATAGAGCAACATATCTAAAGACGGCTGAGACTCACGACTCCATGCCTCTCAATCCCCACTGTTTTCTAATTCTTTTGGCAAGGGCCCCATGCATCAGGAAGTGTCCTCCCGGTAAGTATTATGCTGCTTGTATTACATCGAATGTGAGCAGTGTAGAATATTGGTATTAGTCCCCTCATTAAATTCAGACCCGTTCCTACCCAGTACTCCAACACCGTCCACTATTCTCCCTGTGTCAGACTGCTTAGTATTGAGATAGGTAGGTCTATGGAGCATGGTGTCTTGACCCGTCTCATCTATCTAGCCCAGAAGCTCTCCACCACCATGGTTTCCGTTATCTTCTGATACGTTCCGTCGCACCCCTAGAAGGATCTTTGCTAGCGCTGTGGCATCTGGAGCAGCCGTGTACCGTTACCTTTCCGGGTTCTTTTCCACCACCCGACACTGGATCAGCCGGGATAAGTAGCAAACCATATACATTCCATCTAAGTCATGGACTGCTAGTCTACCTCCGCTGTAGAGCTCTGTATCGACTACTATTGGACTGAGGGCACTCGTTGTGCTTCAAATCTCTGCAAAACCATTCCTCCAAAGTTGGCAGAGCTTACCCACGGTGGTGCCTCTTTGAAATGCGGGTCCACCTTCAAAGAAGCATCGCAATGGAACTGCACTACAAGCTTCATGCACATCATGAACTTGAAAATCATGTTGTCCATGTACCTATGAGCATGCACACAGGTGGGCACAAGTTATGACCCCCGGTGTGCATTCACATGCATTTTAAGCACGGGGCCTCTGCACTGCCCCATTCATTTCCTTTACACCATGGTTTTCATGGTGGTGGAAGAGCTGACAGTCCCAGTGATGCTCGACTAACCAAGTTGTAATTGGTCGTTCGCACAGCCTGAGAGGCAGTGGATAGATCAGCCACCCCCAAGCTGCCACAAGTGTGCCAGTCATCTGATTACCAGGAGCCTAAGCTAGTTACTAAATTTATCAAAAACTATTAGTGGGATAAAACACTGTACATCTGTTTATGATTTTTATTGAGCATTTTGTAAAATGTTAACTATAAAATGTCTTCTTGAAAAATACGCTTATTCTGCGTTTTCAAGTTATTTTTATTCTCCTATTTACAATTGTTCTTAATAAAAGAAATAAGTAGATTTACAATAATTTTTTTGTGCATCTTCAGGTGAATTCTTTTGGTTGCAGACCCCGCAGAACTCGTCGACAGAATCTAGATGCAATATTGAGTTAAATTAGCACATCTTAATAGTAAAATAAAATACAAGTTAAACTTATCTGATGTTTCAATGACATGTTTTTAACTTTAGGAACATAAAAAAGTTATCACATATCTATAGAAGCAAGGAAATTAGGAGTAGTACAATTTAAAAAAATTTGCATCTATAACCACATATTCACAATTCAATGATGGCTGCTAATGTGCATGTTGATATGCATACCAAGTAATACATGTAAAGAGATAAGCATGCCTGTTACATTAACGGATTCCTTGCTACAAGTCTATTCAACCTTTTTAGAACAAAGGGGCTCATTATGATGGCAAGCGGATCACCACCAGCGTGCCGGTGGTGGCGATCCTCCCACCATCACAATGTGATTCACCCACTGCAAAATTAGGATGGCGGTAGGAATCACATTGGTTCCGCGGCGGGTCCCGCAAGGCGGTCCTTTTCCGTTTGTCTTGCGTAACCCGGAACAAGGGCATCATTGCAATGGTGCTGTACATGCACCGCCCTAGTGATTAGGATGAGCCCTTCCACCTGTCTTTTTGCGGCGGCTATCCCACCTCAAAAAGAGACAGACTGAGAATCTCTTTGGGTGCACGTTGATGGCGCACTCTGTGGGGGCGCGCTGTGTGCGCGCTTGGGGTGTACGGGTACACCCCTAAATTTCCATGCACAAGGTGGCATGCACCACCTTGTGCCTGCCACGTTGTGCATTGAAATGCACATAGTGGCCTTTTAACATTGCGGACTGTGCCGTTGCCAGCAGCACCGTTTGCAATTTTAAAGGGCCAGTATGCGCCCGCCATAATGGCGGGCGCAACCTAATTGGGCTGTGGGGACTGCCGAACATCTGGCTGGTGGTCCCATCACCATTATGATGGCGGGCAGACTGATGTCCGGCCGCAATCATAATCAACCTCTAAGTACTGATCATAGAGGTAATATTCAATAATTTTAAAAAATATATATATTATAAATTCTCAACTTGACTGCGAACAATACCTACTGCTTTGATGGTGTAAGAATTGTTCAAAAATCTTTATAATGACAAGACAAATTATATTTTTTTAACACACTCCAACATCATTTCCATGAATTTTTACTTTTCAATACTATTTACAATATTTATAATTTAAAAAAAAAAAAAAGAAAAAAAAGTATAAGAAAACAATAATACTTAGCTATAGAATCAAAACATTCAGTTGACACAAAGGCATAACCTATATCCAAAAATGAGCCATAAAATGTTAAACTCCAACCTGATGACTCCATTAGATCCAGCGCAATCTTGAATCTTAAATCATCCATAAAGTTAGGATTTTGGGAAATGTCTGTTAGTGACTGCTGACTGAGGTAGTGTTCTGCAAACTAAGAAAACATTGGAAATTATTACTTTCCTTAATTAATTGTAGAGTAAACTGTCTATGTTATGAAAATGATCCCGTTTAAGATTATTGTGCGTAAAACAAATTGTGTGAATAGGATGTCAGTTGGAAAGCCATACAACAGCTCATTTGAGTTTTTCCGGACCACATCAGAGGTCTCCATCCAACTGCATTATTACACTACTATTGGTTTGGTTGACCCCCAAGCTGGAATCCCACTCTGCTTCCAATGGGCTGTTTGACATAGTCTGTACCGCGCTCAGCAATGTAATCCCTGAAAGGCAGCGGATACAGCCTTGCATCCACTTTTAAGTTACATTTTTGCTTTTGGCCTGCCCTTTCACAATGGCCAGACCGCAATTAAAAGGCAGGTGAAAAGTGACTTTGGTGACCACTAACAGGGCCACATATTCCCTTTGTCCTCCGCATTGTGTCGTTGCGGGCACATGTGGTGCCCCATAACATAAAAGCCGCATGTGGCTGCCACCGCAAGATGCCTGCAAGACCGTGCAGTGATGATTAAACTATGCATTTTTTATTATGTGGCTTGTGCTGCGAATATCAGCATAAGGTGCAATTGAAAAAATTCAGGATCAAACAGCCAAAACAGATATCAGATCGTAATCTGGAAAGTGGGAACTCTGACTCATTGTCGGCGGTTCAGCTTACGCAATGATGAAGGTTGTATGAGATTCAAACCGGCATAGTCATCGGGATCAATATGTCTTTAAGTGTTTTAATACGACACAAGGCTTTTATCATCAGTGAAGTCTCCCTCTCCCGCAATTTTTTTCAGTCAAAGCCCTCGTTACTATTTAATAACATTGCTTTGAAAAATCAAATTATCCACTATTACATTTGATAACACAAATTAAGGTGCATAATATCTTGAAAATTCCTTACCATCATGCAAAAAACATCGCAATTGAAGACGTCTTGTTGTTTTTCGGTAGATTGTACCACCAATTGCCATAGATGGTAGACTGTACGCTTCACAGCCTGTAGGAAAGCGCTTTTGAGACATATGAATTAAGATGTAAATAATTTACTTGTTTTCTATCTGAAGTAATCTTTAAGAAACAATAATACACCATTGTCCACAATAATGTTACAATGGAAAAACAACATTAAATCATTTTTTTTTTTTGGCAATCTTAGAAATACAAAATAGATAACGTAAAGATTTTTTTTTTTTTTGAAAGGGTACCTCCAATTATTCAATAACTTTTTGTAGCTATGAAGATTTGTTGTCAATGAGTCATAGAGTAAAATGTTCTTTGTAAGAGGTTTCAATACCTGGGGAAATTAAGTAAAAGAAGTTGGAAAAACATCATCAGCAAGACAAACGCAATAAGTAAATGTTAGTTTGTATCAATATAGGTATTGAAAATTCAAGTACATTGAATTCTATAGAACTAATTAAATAGACACTGATATGAATTGTAAAAATAACGCAAGTACCAACAAACTGCTTCACAATAGTCCTTATGCCTCATTCTGAAATTATAATGTAATGTTTCCTTTTAGAATATTTACTATTCATTATTATAGTATGTTTATCGGGGTGTAAGGTCGTGCCACATGGCAAACACAGTAATAAAGAAAAAAAACATTTTGTATATGAAATATTAAAATCCGGCCTTTGAAAAACTGGCTTGGTATATGGTGCTCACTTATGTAAGTGTAGCATCGTGCACCAATCCAGATAACACTTCTGGGGATTCCAGTTTTCAAAAACAACCTTAAAAAGCTCTATAAGTGGTAGCTTTGCAGAGCAGCTTTCATGCTTAGTCCAGAAGGAGTATAAAGCACTTTTATTTCACAAGGCATAATGTTATGATATAGGTTAAGTGAAAAAAAATCACACAGAGTAGTAATAAAAAGAGGTATTTAATTACAGATAATCACTAACACATTGTATTATATCATACCCGGAT
Organism: Triturus cristatus; assembly: GCF_964204655.1. Lineage (NCBI taxonomy): Eukaryota > Metazoa > Chordata > Amphibia > Caudata > Salamandridae > Triturus > Triturus cristatus. Next base: position 654,941,525 of record NC_140587.1, on the reverse strand, counting down.
ATACAAAATACACAATGTTCAGCAAATGGAGCACAAAAGTAGCAAAAATGCACAGTGGTCACCAGGGGGAGACCAAACCAAATACTAAAATAGGAGAAAAAAAACATGATTAAAAATAAGAATAGACTGAGAAGACATAAAAAATCTGGTGACCCAAGGAACCTTTTAAAGGGGAGTATCTTGGAACTCCACGATGGTCGGTGGCAGAGTGGGAACACGACCAAGTAGTCAATCATAGTCAATTGGTAATTCCCAGTTGTAAACAAAGAGTTCCCTTCCCACTGGAACTTGAAGAAACAACGTGGAAGAGGGAAGGTTGGAGAATTACACTACCTGTGCATGCCCCAGGAACCATGTTACATACCACAAGGATCCTGGGTGCAAGGTGTTAAGTGATGTTGGAAAAAGGCGTAGAATAAAATGGATGACTTAAAAAAAAAAAAAAAATAAGACCAGATAAGAAAATGAAGGAGACCGGTGGAACCCAAAGCTGATAGAAAGTTAAGAGGTACCTGCAAGCAAAGGTTACAGAGTCTAAGACACTCAAAAGTAAGCAGGAGGCACTGAAGATGAATGTCCACCAATGTCAGAATGCAGGAGAGGTTGACGGTGTCCTTTAAGCAGCAGCTATGTGGACCAGGAGATGCCTTAGATGACCAGGAGCCAGATACGAGCAGTCCTAATCTCTGATGTTGAGCACAATGGGGTCATTGTGTGACAGGGGCACAAACATGCCTTTCCAGTTGAAACCAATGAGGTTGACAAAAAGGATGCAGTGTCATGAACAGCAAGGTCAAAGGGACTCACCACTTGCATGTGAGTCGGAGGAGGCCACATGTAAGTGTTGGAGCCCACTGGTGCGAAACCAGACCCTTGATACAAGCCTCAGACCGAAGGAACACGAGTAGCAAGAGGACCTCTAGCAGATCACCAAGAGATGCAGGCACACATATTGCAGAGGATGTGATGCAGGCGGGGCTCTTGGCTGAAGAGGATGCTGGAGGTAGGAGCCTATTGGAGCCTGAAGATCTATGGAGGAGAGAGCCAAGAAGCCTATGCAAAGGCAAGTTGACTCAGTGGACAGGGGTGCTGTTCAAGCGTCAATGGGTGATACTGGCCTCAAAGTTATTGACAAGACTGCGCACGCCTCGAGGGTGATGCCGAACCATAAACTGGGTTACTGAGCATGTTGGAGTCTATTGGAGCCCACAATCGGCATACTTGGGAGCAGTGTTACTGTTTTGGGAGATGCAGTGGAGTGACTCCTTCACTCCAAGGGATATTCCTTTGGGTGTCTTTGATAACCACAGGCATGGTGAACAACCTGTATGGAGCAGACACAGACGTTGCAGAAGAAAGACAAGCAAGATGACAATACCAGGAGCAACAGGAATCTCCCCTCTTACATTTTGTACTCCTTAAGTGATGTCCAACAAAGTCAAGAGTGTACAGATGGTCGAACTTGAAATGGTATGTGATTTGAATCTTGCCCCATGAAGAATCTAGGGACCCACCCACAGATAAGCCTTTAAGTACCGTCGATAAATGGTTGTGATGAAGACGGGGTCCCTCAAAAAAACAAGCATTTGCAATGCAACCGGTTTCGCCTTTGGGACCTTAAACGTGTTTAGCAATGCAGCATATCATCCTCGGTGCTAAAAAACGAAAGAGACGTGTATGTATCCAATGAGGTGGAATGGTTATGGGAGGCCACATCGCATGTGGGTGGGAAAGAGGTCACATGCCACAGAAGTGCACAAGACTTGTGAAGATGATGCGACGTTGCTGTACGTTTGGTTACTGATCACCAGGGCTGTCACAAGGGAAGGGGCCCGCACTCCCAAAGCAACATGTTTCAATTATGAAACCGAAGGTTGAATGGTTTCTTCTTAACGGAGCTAATGCAGCAACACTATGGAGACCTTTCAGTGGGGAAAAATGCCAGTTGATCCAAAAAGATTTGTGAAGCTCCTGGTTCGAACGTGAAATGTTAGGGTATCTCTATGTCACGACAGAGGTGAGTGAGATGCAAATGCCAGGGCAGAATGTGCCCCGGCAAGGTGAGGAGGTCCGCGGCTCAATATAGCTGTGCCCTCAGCGCTGCATTTGTTTTTATAAGAGCTACCATATTATTGTCAATTTCACGGCATTTTTTCATTTTCTAAATTATTAAATGCGAGAAATGTTGTGCTGTGCACAGAGTCATATCTGCACTGGTGTGCCTGGCCAACTTTGTTCTCTGGAAGAAACGGCCTTGGTGCCTTATGTTGTGTGTGGGAAGCTGCTATGGGAACACGAGAAGCTCAAAATGTGAGGAGTATCAGAGGAAGGAGACAGCTGCTCCCACTGCTTGTCTCCTCTAACTTTAGCAGCACAGCCAAAACCACAGAGCACCTGTAGGCAAAGCCTGCTCCCTCCGAAGCTCACCGACCTCGTCATCCTTATCGACACAGGCACGCGCTCGCCCCATGACAACTCACCCTGCCCTCAACTACAGAATACACGCGCAATAAAAAGTGCCACAAGAGATTCTCTTCACTAAAACACCCACACAAAGCACTCTAAAATATACTACGCATGCACCCAATCCACCCGCGATAACACAGTAAACACAAACAACACACATACCCCAAAATACAAAAAACTCCCACCCCACAAAATATAGTGCAAAGTCACCAATGAATCACGGGACAAACAAGCATTGAAAATGCAACAGCACTCGGATTTCCCTGAGTCCTATTGCATTTTCAATGGAAGTGCCGGCATGAAAGAAGGCACGAACGGGAAGGGGCGGGGGGGGGGGGGGGGGTGGGGTAGTTGTGGTACAAAAAATTACAGATTGCGGGAGGGAACGAGGAGAGACAGGGAAGCAAAACAGTTTTAGTAGTAAAGGGGCTCATAGCCTCGGAAGAGGAAAATTGACGCCATGGCAGTCAGGAGGCGGGACTAAGACGCCAACAACCAATCAAAATGCAGGAATTTTCATTGCAACCAATCAAATTTATGGCTGGAAAGTGGGCGGAGCTTCCCCGCTATACTGTATACAGCATCTCTCGCCGAGACAGCGCATGCGCTGCCTAGGTGAAACCTAAAAAGAGAGGGTGGACAGTGGGGAGGATACTCCCATGTCCTTTGTCCAGTTTTACGGCAGAGTGGGAGGCAACGTCACCATGAAGTGATTGCAAATTGGAATATGCTTGGAAGGCAACAAGTGTGTCGTTTAATTAGTCTCAGTGTTTCTGCCATGCGCCCCTATCCTAACGGAATACAATAAATCATATCTGGTAGGTGGTCATACCTCCCTGTGACAGGATATGTTTGGTTCTGCCGTACCCTGTTTAAGCTAGGCTCATCAGCAGGAGGGCAGAAACGTGTTTGGGCGGCAGCAGTTCTAGCTTGCTGTTCGGTTCTGGAACATAGGTCCTGGGAGAACTGAGGGCCTCCCAGAGGAGCTTTAACGTGCATGTAAAGATACATCACACAATGTTTACATGTGTGGATGTATGATTCCAACATGTTTGGTACAAAAAAACTACAAGTATTGTTAAATCCAGTTTTGAGTTGTTGAACCCATATTGACGCATGGTCACTCTATATGTAGTAATGACTGCTTCACTTACCACCCGGGAGAATAGACTACGTAGGCTATAGGGGTGTCCGGCTCATGCAGTGGCACCCTCCAATTTAGAATGGAGCACACTGCCTTTATGATTTGAAGAGCCTGCACTATGGGTAACTTAACATTTTTACGTGTATTGACCTTAGATATATGGGAACCTATTTGTGTCGTAAGTGGTGCTAGCACCAGCTTACACATGCTACAATGGCAGGCTTGTTGTCACAATTTTAGAGGATTTCTTCTTGTGTGGCATATTACATGCTTCATCCCTTTGGAGACTCCTGGTGTATCTATGCCCTGGGTATCTTCTTGGTACAGTATACTTTGGATTTACAATGGTATCCCAGTAGCCAATCTTGAGTGTACCTAAGTACTCACTATGTCAAATGTGTTGAGGAAGCACAGAGACTGTGGTTCTGAATAGCTGTAACCTAATAAGAATGGTCATGAATACATAATAACACCTGCAAACCGTGGGGGAGACCATGAAAGCAGATACTACTTTCCTACAAGGACTCTATCACGACTGCAAGCCGTCTCGTATTATTTATCTGTAAAGTTCAAATCTATGTCTTATAAATACAAGAAAAATAAGTTGCACTTACTAAAAGAATACAATGAGCACCAGTATTTGTCAGACACGCAACAGTTTCCATAGTCTCATAAGGTACCTGCACAGAATAGAATGTGGTCATGAATAACTTTACGTGTCTCCTGAACTCAGTACTTAAACACTTGCATTATTACAAAGGTATGAATGTCTTTTTAATCATCTTTCCAAAATTACATTATGTTCGTTGAACACAATCACATAGTTTTACAGCATTTAGACATGTGAAATGTTGCCTATTGTGAAAACTTTGTAATTTCGTATTTGTATGCTGCTTGGACACTTCGCAGTAAATCATAGTTATATTGCTAAATCATTACAGCCTCACAGTGTGAAAAGTAACGTAAGAAATTAAAATAGTTACCCGAAAAACAGATGATCGATATTTGCCCATGAAGATTGAGGCCGACACTGTCGCCGAAAGTGCTAAACACTAAGGTTAAAATAAACAGACATCAATAAACCTATTCAGACCAAAGATTTTTGTTTTGTGTTCTTTTTCAAAGTAGATGTAACTATACGTACATTGGGTCTCGACAAACATAATTTAGCAAGGTACGCATCTATTACCTATAAAAAAAAAAACATTAGACATAGTATTTCACTACTGCTTGATTACAACTCCGGCGGAGTGAAGAACACCAGACTGGCTAAAGGTTATCAGTGGCGGTTCAGACACCGCAACACCAGCGGTACAGCCAACACACTCAGAGGATGCAATATGCTTGGCGGAATCACCGCAGTACATCAAAGCATATTACGAGTTTCCTCTATAACAACGGGTACATGGAGGTTTCAACTTCATGTACACTGTGTTGGAGAGGAAACTAAGGGGTGCCTACAGGGCCACTTGTACATCCTCCACATGTGGATGCACACAGGGGGTCAAAACTTGTGAACCTTTGTGTGCATGCACAGTAATTGTTGAATAGAATAGAATTTTCAGTCCATGCTTCGCAGGAACATTGTGAGGCATTTCCAAATACGATGCCTTTTTGGAAAGCAGTGTGACCTTTGGAAGAGTAACCTCCCTGGCAATTACACGCTGTTCACCAGACTACAAATCAATTATAATCTGGCAGGCATGCATGATCGGTGGTGGCTATGGGCAGGGGCGTGCATTAGAGCACCACACCTGACCTTGCATGGTTTAAATTCTTAATCAAGCCCTTAGTGTGCACGATCATCTTTTTAATATTCCTATTTTGTTTTTCAATTCGTAAAATAGTTTGTATCGATAAAATCAAAAGATTGTGGTTAAAATTGAGTTCACCAAATACAAACATTAACTTCTTGATTACAAGTACACATATACTTTTTTTCTGTTTACATTATCTATTATTTGGACGATTTTACTTTAAAAAAACCTATTCTTCTTGACTTAAATGCATTTTTTATTATGCTGACGATTAAAGAAAAGACATGTATTAATTTTTAAAAAGTATATTTTTTTTAGAGATGGGTTAAATAAGCATCATTGAAAATACAGTATTGAACTGTATAAGAAAAATATGTATATTTTTTACAATTTTAGATTAAATCTCAAATAATTTATAGTAACATTTAACCAAAACAACCATTTTTAATTTTTTTTTTTTATTTTTTTTAAGAACTCAATCTATCCTCTTAATTAGGATCAATCGCTATTATTTCATTACAAACACAGATCCATAAACGCTGGTTGATTTGTGGGTAATTTTGTTTAACAGGAGGATAGATCTTTGTTAATTTTTTTCTGACATGTGCTGCGTATAAATGATATATAAACCAACCTCATCAACTATCCATTGGGGCGATTTTAGTGAATGGATTGACGAATCATACAATTTTATGTTTGACACTATTGCTTCCAAACGTCCAATCGCTAGTTTATCCCATACAGCCAAATGTTTTTTAACTTCAGTCGATTCATGTTTTTTAAAAATCTGTGGATACATAAGTGATCAACATAATTATAAAATATTTTACAAGACTCCTCCTTGAAATTCAATACTTTCAATCAACTATAGAAAAAGTATTTCACTACATATTATATATTTATTTAAACTTATTTGAAGTTATCTAGAGTAAAACTATCGTTAAACATAAATTAACTATATATTCTTCGCACATTATTACTATGTGGTTTGGATATCCGCCAACCCCTGGTTGGAGGCTTTAACACAGAAATGGTAGGCTTTGAATGTGACCGCTGAATCACAATGTACACTGTCAGGTCAATAGGACTCTTTTCCAACCATAAGCCATAAACATTGCTGTCTCATCCTTCGTGATTATGATTTTGGTTTCTGACACTAAATCTATGTTGGTCTCTCCGACATGGATTTGTTGTTGGACAGCAAGTTTGGTGTAGGTCAGCTGGGTCAAATTCCACTGTGGCAGTCTGCATTTGTCCACGAATTGCCTGCAATTGCAGAGATGTTGTAAAACTTCCAATTTCCATTGGGAGAGTTACATGCGGGCAGATTCAGCTCGCAGCACCAAATCACATTAAAAAATGGACATTTGCAAATGCCACATTTGCGGGCACAATCCAATAGCAGTGTTCCATACACTGACCTGAAGCTGTCAGTCCAACAACTGCAGCAATGTCAATTGAAGGCAACTCCGACCACGCTTATAATTAGTCAAAAAATATATTACCTTAAATAATATAATGCACTTTTAACAACTAAATTGGCCATTATGTAATCGATTTTATAATTGTAATTTCAATAGAACGTTAAAATCAAAAGGTAAACTTGAAACAAGATGAGTGGCCAAATTACAATTATAATGAGGGGGCGTGGCTTGGAACGCAAACAGGGCAGTTGCACTATAATAGTGCGCAGGACCACTCTGATATACATTATTATAATGACTCTAATCAAGCTGAAATTACCCATTTGGGGACCTCTAACCTAGGTGCGCCCACACATGCTGCAGCCATGACCCCGGAACCACACTGTGTCAGTCATGATCTTGACCGACCGGTGAGAAAGGCCACTACATCCTGCTGCAGAGGCAAAAAGTATGCACTTGTGAGAAGCAACGGAGCACTGCCTCCAGTGATGGCATCCCTCTTTCACCTGGGTGGTGCCAGCCACGTGGTGCTGTAGAGGCATCGGCCTGCGATTGGCAGTATAACTCTGGATGGCCTCTCATGGGCCTGTAGTGTGTTGATTGAGTGAACGGGCCCCCGGGATGCCGAGTTCCTGCTGTGGGTTATATGCTGGAACTTATCAGGGCTTCAGTTTCTCCATGTGGTCTCTGCGTACTCTTGCTGATACCCTAGGGTTCTGTTTGTAGCACATCAACATTTTGACAGTGGTTGGCACTATAGGTTCTTTAGAGGGGCTTGCCGGATTAACTAACAATTTGCGGCGCTTTGTCCCCTTTACACCATTGCAATCCACTAGTGATCATAAGGGCAATTTTGTCACCCTCAAAGGTACACTTGGGGACACCACTATCATTTCTATGTAGTTTAAGTCCCCCCCCTGGTTGACTTGGTGTCCAATGCCGGGTCTTGCTATTGATCATATCCTCCTCCCCCCTGGGCCAGACAGAGATTGGGGGAGACTTCAACGCTGTCCCTGAACACACCAGAGATGCCACAGGTAAGCCATCCTCCATTCCAAAACTATAGTTGCAGGCAGCAATTTAAAACAGCTATTGGGCGAACTGGAAAAACTGCGAAGGCACGAAGTGGCCAAATGGTGGGAGTGCACATCGTTAAAAAGATATCTAGATGTGGGTCGCATACCGAGGGGACTGCGGATTCTCGTGGCTCCAACATACGAGAATCCAGATACTGTTATGCTTCAGGAATGGGCTGAGAATAGTGCCCGATCATCGAGAAACATGCTACAAATATTAATAAAATTTGCGACAACGGACAAAGAAAAAATACTGATACGAATAGATGAAATATGTAAAGAGCTTGACAAAGCAACCAATCAAGAAGAAGTGAAGAAAGGTCTGACAGACATCAAAAACCGTGTTTTAAAATACGAGCAAACGATTAAGGAAAGGAAAGCCAGCAAATTTCAACGCGATAGGAATGACTATATCTATGGTAGAATCTATACTTTCTCAAAAAAATTTGATAATATCCGTCGTCAACAAGCAGCGGCCCTAAAGGACACACTGAACCCTGCGAATCTGAACTGAATTCAGAAATTGAATATGATCATGAAGCAACAAGCAGTGGGGTCCAAACCTGCAAGGCACCGACACCGGCTCAAGAGCTTGGTTTTTTTACGCGTAGAAGGCTTGATGAGCCTACGCCCAAGACCTCATCAACAAGAGTATACATCAAACCGGAATCAAAATCAAAAAGCAGACGGAGAAAGAACAGAAGATGGGGCAAGCGGAATGCAAAGAACAACAAAACCAACATACAGACGGAACAGATGGAGATGAATGACACCAAAGGGACTGACAACACAGTTATAAACTTATCAACTATGGCTCTAACACAAGAGGAAGAACAAGTCCTAGCCCTAGGCCTATCGTTTTGTAAAGAAACAAACTTTAATTACACACAAACTAGGATAGACCTATACCACTTCACACGTAAATTGAAATTACGAAAACATTTTTTCAATATGAAAGAGAAAAACAATGATGGAGAATATGGAAGGGTGTCAGTTGGCTAAAGTCTCAAAAAGGCTTTTTCAAATGCACCAGGTGTAAAGCCTGCAAACATGGAATAAACACCAAAACAGTCTCCACTCCCCTAAGAAAAACTCCGCTCGAAATCCGAGAGAATTACACCTGCAAAACTGATTTCGCAGTATATGTGCTACGCTGTACGTGTAATAAAATGTACGTGGGAAGCACTATTCATCCCGTACATATCAGGATACTGCAACACCTAAGGGCCATCAGCAATGATGACCCAACGTATCCTGTGGCCCGCCACATAAATACATTACATGGCGGTAAAGCGGAGGATTTAACCTATTTTGTTATTGATAGCGTGAAAAAGAACATCAGGGGAGGGAATAGACAACTGGCACTTCGGAGATTGGAATCCAAATATATAATTCTGTTGGATTGCAAAATTCCAAATGGCATGAATGCTGATGAGACAATGAGCGTACACCTTTAATTTTTCTGCCAGTGTAGTAATTTAAACAAACTACAATATTGTGAATTAATGATCACTACATTAAAATGATGGTAGCTGCACACTTTAAGATCCTTGAACCAATCCATATTTACCCCCCCCTTTCTTTTTTATCTGACTCACTCTTTTCTTCAATTATGTTTCTCTACGTTAGTATTGATACATGTAAGTTATAATTCATTATTTTTATTTCTTGTGTTCTGACATTCCCCCTTTTTTCAATCACAACCTAGAGATCACTCACTATATTAACAGACCCACTTAACGGATATAATCGAATTGAGAGAGGGTATAATCATCTGATAGAAACCTCAAAAAACCCCTGCCCACTAGGGCAGAAAGAAACATATGAATCCATTAGCGTGCACCAATTTAAATCCATCTATATGCCCATAAGCTATCTCACGCACATGTGTGGCATCTTTTAGGCAATTAGCATCACCCTTTCACTGACTGTAACGGTAGAGGCTTTTTAGATGGATTAACACCTGTGTAGCCCGCAACTTATCTTGAACAGATGATGTATTGTATTTAATTTATTTTTATTTTTTTGGGAATGTTTTGGGAATTTCCGATAAATTTTGTAATATCTGAATGTGGTATAGATGTAATTTACATCTTACATTGTTTAATTCTTGCAATAAGTGGCAAGTGTGGTCTGTTTTTCTTGGGTATTGTGGGTCAGAATAAGCACTGTTTACGAAAACTTTTCTATGTCTCTCACTAATCCTGTGGTTGCCAAGGCAACCCTTTTTTCACGAGTGTTGGAAACTTTAAAAGAACTTACTTGAGAGATGCCGGACACAGTGAGCAAGGCGGACTTGTCCGCCGAAACGCGTCTGGGCTTCAGCTTATGGAATAAAGAATCTCTTTGATGGTATCCCACGGAGCAAGTGCCTGCTTTGTATCGACGAAATCAGGATTGGATAGAATATATATATCTATATATATATATATATATATATATATATAATCTACTGGCGGTCGCCAGTAGATAGTTATAGTTAGGACCGTGTTTCCATAGGAAATCCGCAACATTCTATTTGGAGTAACTTTGGCGCCGGTTGACGAATCTTCGTGAAATTTTCAAAATAGGTGGGGCGCTCCGCTCCGCTCCTACCCTGAAAGTCTCGGGGGGATTCGTCAAGCGGGGGCCGAGAAAAAAGAGGGGTCCCAAAACGCGTTTTCCCCATGCAATTTTCCATAGGGACCTTTAGTCCAAGGTACAGCCCGAACGGCTGAACAGAATTACTTGAAATTTGGCAGAGAGGTAGTCCTCAGGTCAGGGAAGTGCCTTTTGCAGGTCTGGTGGCAATCTGTTCAGTAGTTCCTGAGAAAATCAAAAGTAAAATCATATATATATGTGGGCGGAGCCTAACCACACATCTCATCCTGAGATCTGATTGGCTGTCAGCACTTCATCCAAGAAGTGTTGGCAGCCATCTTGGGACCAATACACATGATAGCACCTCATTAAAAAGCATTGCAGTTAATAGAAGGTTTTAAGACTTTAGTTACATTATAAATCATTTGTTGATGGTACCATACTCATTTTAGGAATTGTGGTATGTTCTAAGGTGATTTCACCATGTGAAAAAGCCTTCTGCTGGGATATCATGATTGAGAGAAAAATATTTTCTCATGCCTTTCCCACAGAGGTTTGGAAGGTGATCTATAAGCTAAACTGAGAGCTTATTTTCTGTAAATTCACATTATCTTTCTCAGTCATGTGAGAATGAAGTCTGACATTCTCAGTAAAACATGTACATCCAACAAGGGCAGAGACTGTCATTTGATTCCTTTGTGTTCTACTGCAGCTTCCCAGAGTGTTCCAAAGAACAACTACAGCGCTAACAGTCCTACTTATGATAAACGTATGGCACACCTGAAGCCATCTTGCTTGGATTAAAGTGGTAACTCTGAGGGGGTTCATTTTTCCATAAAAAGTATGATTAGTGCTGCAGAAAGAAAAATTAGGGCACATTTTGAGTGACTTCTCAAATCCTCTTCTATTTCATTAAAAAATTCTGACATGCAGGCTGAAACATGCACTTTCAATACCAGCAGCAGTTTTCCCTGGTGAACAGTAGCTTTACTACAGTGATCTAATGAGCAAAAAGAGTGCTAACATTCTGAATTTATGGCAAATGTGTGACACATCTGAATGCCTTTTTGATGGAATCAAAGTAAAAAACTGAAAGTATTTCCTACTGAGGAGACTGCAGTAAATGAGGAAATTAGGAAACTTCATAACAAATAGGTCTCCCAAGATGGCCACCAGAGACAAAAGAGCCCAAATGTAGCCCAAATAACACCCAGATGTAGCCCAAGTATAGCCCAATGACAGAATGTCCCAGAGTGTTCTTAAAAACAACTAGAGCGCTTACTGTCTTCATTATGACAAAAGTATGGCACACCTGAAGCCATCTTGATTGGAATAAACTGGTAACACTTAAAACATTTAATTTAAAAAGGAACACAATGAGGGGGTTCATTTTGCCATAGAAATTATGATTAATGCTGAAGAAAGAAAATGAGGGCACATTTTGAGTGACTTCTCAAATCCTCTTCTATTTCATTAAAAAATTCTGACATGCAGACTGAAACTTGCACTTTTAATACCAGGAGCAGACTTCCATGGTGAACAGTAGTTTTTCTACAGTGATCTAATGAGCAACTAGAGTGCTAACTTTCAGAATTTATGGCAAATGTGTGACATATCTGAATACCTTCATGATGGAATCAAAGTAAAAAACTGAAAGCATTTCCTACTGAGGAGACTGCAGTACATGAGGAAATTAGGAAACTTCATAACAAATATATCTCCCAAGATGGCCACCGGAGACAAAAGAGCCCAAATGTAGCCCAAAATCACCCAGATGTAGCCCAAATATAGCCCAATGACAGAAGTGTGCAAAACACTTATTATTTTGTGTTTTTGCAGTGTTATATAGTGCAGACTTGTCAGGTATTGGAGTGCTTTACATGAGCATTGGTTACATCACACAAGAACAAATTCATTTTGGTTGTAGACATGGGGAGACTAAGTGATTTGACCAGAATCACAGAATGTCGAGCTGAAGCAGAAACTCCAACCTGGTTCCCCAGTTGCAAAGTCTGCAGTTCTGGAAGTAACACCACATCCTCTCCCCTATGTGCAACATTTAATCAAGTGGTCAACTGGATAAAAAAACATAAAGATAACAAATAATTTAAAAGTGCTTTGTCGCTATTTGAAAACTCAGAAAATATCTCCTTATTTTAGTCTCTTAGAGCACTAACCATAATTTTGATGCCAATAAGACCCTCTCATATATGTAATTTCTAAAGGAAATGCTCTAGGTATTACAGTTTTGATTACATCAAGATGACGTTAGGCGATCCCCACTTTTGTAATAAATATAGAATGTTAGCAATCTAGTTGTTCATTGGGATACTGTTGAGAGGCAGAGGCCAGGGGCACGGACTCTGAAAATTGAAGGCAGGTAGGAGAGTGCAGAGGCAACAATTTGACCACACTGGATAGGCAGGAAGGGCCGTGGCAGCACAACAGACTATGGAGGGCAGTGGAAAGGGGGGCAGGGGCAACAAACCAACAATACAGGACTTGCAAGAGAGGCTATGGCAATTTAATACACCATTGTGGGCAGAAGGAAGAGGCAATGGTAGTACAACCATACATGCCAACAGACCCGATTCAGCCATGAAACATCCAATGTTTTTAAGCTCAAATGGGCTTTATTTGATCTGTCTCCTGTCTACAATCTCCTCTTTTTCAATGTAACTCAAAGGGGAAAATCAATACCCCAGTTTTTTTTCAAAATCTCCCTCTTACCAAGTTCAAAATGTTCGCAAGTATGGTACATTGGATCATGGAAGGAAATGGGGTAGGGACATGGACTTGGATAACAGAGGACAGGAGGGACATGGAGAGGTGCACCAAACTGACCCTGCAGGGCAGGCATCAGGGTTTGCAGCAGCACAATACACCACACAGGGCATGCGGGACGGGAGTGCAGCACAACAATCCATAGAAAGCAAGAGGGAGGGGACAGGACCATGCACATGGACAACAGAGAACAGAAGGGCAAGAGGCAATGGTAGCTAGCTGACCATAATGGGCAGACAGGAGAGAAAGCTGCAGCATAACAGACCATAAAGGGCAGGAGGGACGGATCAGGGGCATTACAATGGAACAGACAAGCCAGGAGGGAGGGAGTAGGGGTCTGCACATGTAAACAGAGGGCTGGGGGCAAGCGGGCAGGGCAGGAGCAGCAAGATAGCCATGGAGGTAAGGCAGGATGGGCACTAGAAGCAAGACACACCATGAAGAACAACGGTGAGACTGTGATGGCATACACACAGACCATGGAGGGAAGGTGGGAGGGGTTCAGGGGCAGCTAACTGACCACACAGGGAAGGTGGGAGGGGGTCAGGGGCAGCTAACTGACCACACAGGGAAGGTGGGAGGGCCATGGCAGCACAGAAGACCATGCATGGCAAGTGGGAGGGTTAGTGGCAGCACAATGGCTATGATGGGCAAGAAGGAGGGTGCTGGGGCATGCACAAAGGACGATGGAGGACAGAAGGGAGGGTCAGGACCTGTGCACAGACAAGAAAGTTCAGGGGAAGGGGCCTCACAACAGACCGCACGGGGCAGGCAGGAGGAGCAGTTGCAGCACAACAGACCAGGGAGGGCAGAAGGGTGTGGCAGTACAATGGACCATGTAGGACAGGAGGAAGAGGATAGGGGCATGGCATGTGGACAGGCAGGGTGAAAGTGGCAGGGACAGGTTACAGTCATCTGACAATGCTAGGCAGGTGGGAGGGGAGTGGCTGCTCAACAGAACACTCAGAGTAGATAGGAGTGGCAGGTCCATGGAACATGGTGGGCAAAAAGGATGGAGCAGGGGCATGCACAAAGACATCGGAGGGCAGGGGGAAGGAGAATAGGGGCAGCAAGCTAAGCACAGAGTTTAAGCAGGAGGTCAATGATGGGGCATAGAATTGGGCAATGGAGGGCAGGAGGAGTGGACTGGTACATCATACTAAATTGAGGGCAGTGGCAGCACATCAGACCATGCATGGCAGGAGGGAGGAGCTAGTCCATGGATTCACACAACAGAGGATAGGGAGGAGGGGGATGGGGCAGCAAGCTAACTGTTCAGAGAAGGCGGGTATTAGGAACTTTATTGTTTTTAAAACGTGTGTCTGTGCGAACTACTTAAAATATGAACAAGTATGCAGCATAATCTCACTTTTATTCAGGAAGAAGAGGACGTTTGTGACTGTGACTCCGGGCTCACTTGGCAGAAACACCCCCTGACCCTCCACCCCCTATCGCAAAATGTAATGCCCGTGAAAAGGGTAGGTGAACACAGTGTTATATAGAACATAGTCCTGAGAGCACGATTGAAAATGAAAACTAGATATAGTGTATGGTATAAACTATGCACCAAAAAGTGTGATATAAGATGAACCGGGCGTGAAATATAATATGCAATACATTGTGCGCAATGACAGATTCATTGGAGAGCGCGAGATAGAACAGGCACTAGCGCGTGCTATGCGATATGCGCCTTGGAGTGTAATTTGCACAGGGCAGTGTTGTGTAACCTAACTAGTCTCTAAAGTTGTAATATAAAATATGTGCTGGGGAGTGTAACGTTGCATATGCACTGTGACAAAGATATGGATCCCAGATTGAAATATGTATGGCATAGCACTGTGCGTTATGACATAGGCATCGAGGAAGGCACGTTAGATGGGGCAATATAACCCGTGCGAAGACAAGTGTGGCATGACATATTCACGGGGTGGTGTTACAGTGCACATGGGCTAGGGAGTTTCATAGCATATGCACTAGCTGGTGGAATACAGCACAGAGGTGTGTGGCACTCAGCAGGCAATGGTGGGTGTAACACAGCATTGGGTTCTGCCAGGAGCGCGCTGTGACTCTCAAGTGATGTTCGTCCCCTTTCCAGAGAGTAAAATAAAAAGTATTACACATCCGGCAGTGGATGTGTGTTTTATTAACCGTGAGGGGGGTTTCTTGCATAGTTTTGGTCGAATTTTTGTCGAATCCCCTTTGAATGGCTTGGTGTGCATGTGTATTAAATGTGCCCGTCAATAGCTACCCATGTTTGTATAAATAAATGACAAGGGTGTCTACCGGGATTAGGCACGGTAGGGCATCAGACATGTCAGAGCTTCACTAGTGGTGTAAATACATTCCACGTGGATTCATTGTATGCATAGTCGCCTTTTAATGAATATCACACAAATCGTCATGGTGATAGGTACGTACGGTTTGTCCAGCATGTCCTAGATGTGTCTATAAATATATATTTTTTTAAAATAATAAAAAACAGTGGCTGGCCCTGGGGATTGAGGTCAAAAAAATATAATTAGGAGACAGGCCCTGGGGGATGGGGTCATCAGGGCCAATAAATTAGAATAAGAAGGGGAACCACACAGCCCCCCTTCTTAAAAAATTAAAATAAATAAAAGACTGGCATCGTGCCGGAGGCCACGCCCCCTCCTTGCAGCACTCTGCAAACGCGCCCCCCTGGCGAATTGTAAGTTGGGGAATGAATTCCCCTTCAATACTGAGGGTCCCTGAGGGCCAACTAGCCCAACAGGCATCTCCAGTATGCGCTAGGGAGCTGCGCTGCAGACAGGTGTTCTGAGGCCAAGCCCCTTTTTACACCTCTCTGCAACGCAGCTCTGTGGCGCTTACTGGAGGTAGCTAGTGGTCTAGTTTGACCCTAGGGACCCTTAGGATTCAAGGGGACTTAATCTCTCAGAACAGCCACAGGGCGCGTTTACACAGTGGTGAAGGGAGGGGACGGGGCCTGAGGTGACGTGTGCAAACACGCACTAGGGCACGTTTTAAATTGGGGATATAATTTCCCTTCAATACTGAGGGCCCCTGGGGGCTAACTAGCCCACCAAGTGCTTCCAGTAAGCGCCACTGAGCTGCATTACAGAGAGGTGGTCCAGGCCGTGCCACTTTTTACACCTCTCTGCAACGCAGCTCTGTGGCACTTACTGGAGGTACCTAGTGGGCTAGTTGGACCCTAGGGACCCTCAGGATTTAAATTAAGTTAATCTCCCAACTAAAAACGGACACAGGGCGTGTTTACACAGTGGTGAAGGGAGGGGATGTGGCCTGAGTTAACGTGTGCAAAAACGCCCTGTGGCCTGTTTTAAGAGGTAGTTTTAATTCCCCTGCCCTATTATATACTAGGGGCTTACAGAGGAGGTCATGCTAATCACAGGGGGACCCCAACGCATAATGGTCCCTAGTGTATGTAGGTGTTTTCACTGTATTCTAAGTGTCTTTTAACATAGCACTGGCTCTAGGACTCGTTAGTCAGACTCAGTTACCACCAGTATCCGTCTGAAAAAGTTGAGGGTACAGGATGATTTTGCAACAAGGCTTGTTTCTGCTCTTCTTTTTGTTCTTTCTGCACGTTATCCTTCTTCCTGCACTTTTCTTCGTCTTTGAGGACTTCTGTTGCTTCTTTCTGCACTTCTTCTTTTGCTTTCTTTGCATTTTTTCTTCTTTCTTCACATGTCCTATCTCTGTAGGCATAGTTAGAAATTAGCATTTAAAAAACCTTTGAAATTCACAGAAAAAACCATAGGTTTCAGGCACGTTATAGTTAGGAATTAGCATTTAAAAAACCTCAGAAATTCACTGAAAAAACCATAGGTTTCAGGGGTGTTATAGTTAGCTGGACTTTTCACTTATACAAAACCATTGAAATTCCCCCGTTATAGTTAGTTCAGCTAACTATAACTCGCGCGCCCGCAATGCACTGCTGATGTCACATATTACATCACTCATGACATGGTCAGTGACATCACTCATGACATCACTGATGACATCTCAAATGACATCACTGATGACATCATCCTTGTGATAGAGTGGCAGACCTCCTCTCACCCTAATATAACCTTTGATACACACATTCAAAAATAGACTAACATTTTCAAAACAATGGACATACCAATACCAGTTACAAGAGCCTCTTCATTAATTCTAAGATACACATCCACTCATTCACCAACAGTCCTATACAGTCACTCATACATGTACTCACTCATCATATGTACTCGTACACCTATACATCCTGTTACACAATGCCACTCATCCATAGAGTTACTCACACACATAGTCACTCATGCTAATAAAGAATCAAACATACATTTACTTGCATATACAGTTATACACACACCACCACACTTACTTCTACGGAAACTTACACATACTTAGGGCCTCAAATACCGGTCGGTAACGGCCGATTTTCGGTAAATATACCGTTACCGACCGATATTTAGGCTTGTGCTATGTAGGGGATCATTTCTGTATTCGGTAATTTACCGAATCGGTAAAATTACGAATCGGTAAAATTACCGAATCGATAATTTTACCGATTCGGTAAATACCGAATACAGAAATGAGATGTAGAGGGAGTGTGTGGTGGGTGTGGGGATTCGTTATTTACCACCAACTAAAAGTTGGTGGTAAATGACGAATAGGTGTGAAAATGCATTTTTGTGCACTGTGAAGTGTGCAATGTGGCAGACATACATGCCCCTAGGGCATGTATGTGCGCCACATGTGCACACATGTAAGAATCAGGGGTGCAACAGGGTGTCAATGTGACACCCTGCCACCCATGATGATGCCTCCCCCCATTACCGAATCGGTATTTACCGATTCGGTAATGGTAACTGGCTTCCCATTGATTCCTATGGGCCTTCTGGCCCATAGGAATCAATGGGAAACAAGTTACCATTACCGAATCGGTAAATACCGATTCTAAAATACCGACACTTACCGAATCGGTATTTTTTTACCTACATTACATTTACCGATTCATAAATACCGAATCGGTAAAATTCGGTATTTAAGAATCGGTAAATGTAATTTACCTACATATGGCCCTTAGTCTTTTAAACAATCACTTATAGAAACACATATTATTCATACAGGAACTCTTTCAATCTCTCACTCTCACATATACTCACTTATATACACCAATAGTCACATATACTAGTTTAAAACATATGTAGTTACTCATAAAGACACTATTGAGACAGTCATTCACTCACTAACACACCCATACACACACTCATCCACCCATACAGTCCTGCACACATGCTGTCTTCAACACATACAAACAGTGAGTCACTCATTCATGCACCTATGCACTACGTAATACCCCCCACCGAACCATGCAGACACTCAGACTGATACTCAAAAAACCAACTAATAACCTATATAGACACCCATGTAGCTACTCACCAACCCATGCAGCCACTTATACACAAAATGAGAGACTGATACAGATATTTACATATTTAAACATTACTCACTAAGCCATGTATTCACTATGATACACTTAATCAGTCAGTTACACAATCAATTTTTCAAAAACAAATCATCCATTTAGACACTTATCTACCCATTTATTCTTCCATCGACCTTGAGATATACGTACATAAAACATATTTAATTTTCAGAAAAACACACATTCACTGGATGATGTCATCAGTGATATCATCAGTGATGTCATTTGAGATGTCATCAGTGATGTCACTGGCCATGTCATGATTGATGTAAAATGTGTCGTCATCAGCAGTGCATTGCGGGCGCGGGAGTTATAGTTAGCTGAACTAACTATAACGGGGGAATTCCAATGGTTTTGTATAAGTGAAAAGTCCAGCTAACTATAACACCCCTGAAACCTATGTTTTTTTCAGTGAATTTCTGAGGTTTTTTAAATGCTAATCCCTAACTATAACGTGCCTGAATCCTATGGGTTTTTCTGTGAATATATATATATACACACACACACATAGAACATAAAATGAAAATGCAAAAATTAAAAGGTGTATTTAAATATTTAGGGCCTCATGTAGGTAGCTAAATACCGGTCGGTAACGGCCGAAATTCGGTAAATATCCCGTTACCGACCGGTATTTAGCTATTTGAGATGTAGGAGGCATATGTCAGGATTCGGTATTTACCGAATCGGTAGAAATACCGATTCGGTAAATACTGAATCCTGAATCCATATGTAGGGAGCACTCTAAGGAGTGATGTTTAGGAATAAGAATTCGGTATTTAACACCAAATATAGGTTGGTGGAAAATACCGAATACATTGTAAAACGTGATATTAAGCAGATGTACAAGTGCCATGTGGCAGACAAACATGCCCTTAGGGCATGTATGTGCACCACATGTGCACACATGCAAGATTCAGGGGTGCAACAGGGTGTCAATGTGACACCCTGCCACCCTTGTATATGCTCTCCCCATTACCGAATCGGTATTTACCGATTCGGTAAAGAGGCATACCTTCTCATTGATTCAATCAATGGGAAGGTATGCCTCATTACCGAATCGGTAAATACCGATTCTAAATTACCGATTTTTTCCGAATCAGTAAATTTTACCTAATTATTACCTACATCGCATTTACCGATTCATAAATACCGAATCGGTAAAATTTGTATTTATGAGTCGGTAAATGTGATGCTACCTACATATGGCCCTTAATATTTAACCTACATTTAACACTAGATTTAGTAAAATGAAAGTGAAAATTTTGCCTACCAGAGGGATAACATTTATAATTCCCACTCTAGCGATTGCAACAGTAGGGAAACTGTGGAATAGTGTAGGGGTATAAATTACTGTTCCCCTTGAAAGAAATTCAAATTAAAAAACAAACAAAATATCACTAAAAATACAAAATGTCATAGAAAAACAAATCATTTCATATATAAAAATATAAAAATCAACAAAAAATAAAAAACATTTTTTAATGTATAACAAATTTTACATTTAATTTTTTTTTACTATTGATTTTTAAAATAGTAAATATTTGGTGAATATTAATTTTAAGTATAGAAAAATGTTATTACATACATTTTTAATTTTTCTTCCTAGCCTTTAACAGCACGCAATTTGCAACACACCGAAATTAATTAAGAAAGTGTACCTCCAAAATTAACAGCAATATTTATCAATAAAACTAATTATATTAGTTTAAAAAACAACATTTAATACGAAAAATGTTAAGGTACTAACCGCACATTAAAGCTATATAACCTAAATCCCAAACAATTAACAAAAATACTTAGCAATTAAATAAATGTTAATTACCAAAAAAAGATTAATTTAAACTTAATTACTTTCCACCCTCTAACACAATAAAATATTTACAGAATTACCGCAACTAAGTATACTTTAATAAATTAATCCTAAATTACCAACAAATTGTTAAATAATGTGCTCAAATTTAATTCACACTATTTACAACTATAAACCACAAATCGCGCACACCAAACATTTTACACAATTGGCATATTTAAAAAAAAAATTATTAGCATTATTTATCAATATTTTATTTATTTTATTGATAATAAATTACCTTTCTCAATCTGCCAGCAATAAATTCTATCACCTTTTTTGTAAAACATGAAACAATTTGCATAATTAAATAACAATTAACATTCCATATATAAAATATTAATACATTAATTTAAATATTAAACACAATGGAAATGAATACATTAATATTATATTAAAAATATTAATACTTAAAAATAGAAATTTACTTCCACTATCAACACGAAACCAGCTCCAAAGAAAATGGCACGAATAACATAATTAGCAATTAAATTCTAAAAAAAAAAATGTTAAATAAATTAATTACCACTTTCATCAATATAAATTTGTAAAAAAAAAAATATTTCGATACCCTAGGTAGAAGCAGTATAGGCGGAGAGGTGTACAACAGACCGCAACTCCACAGGTGACAAAAAGCGTCACTGAGCAAGTGAATTCTAACGCACAGAAGTGCGGACATTGCGCGTTCTCTTCGGTGGCAATTGATCTAACCAAGGTTCTATCCACTTTTGAAAGATACCTTGCGCCATCTCCGAGTGAAGATGCTAGTCGTGAACCATTATGCACCAACGGCTGAGTTTTTCCTCCCTGGCGTTCAAAGAACCTGCCAAGTGTTGAACCATCAGGAGAATACCCTGGTGTTCCAGCCATAGCAAGAGGCATAGAGCCTCCTGACATAGGGTCCACGACCCCGCCCCGCATTGCTTGTAGCAGTACCACATGGCGGTGGCATTGTCCGTGAAAACCAGCACTACTTTCCCCTGGACAGAGGGAAGTAATGTTCGTAGTGCAAGTAGGATCGCCCTGAGCTTCAAAAGGTGGAGATAGAGTTTGGATGCCAGCGGAGACCAGAGGCCCTTGATTTCCACCCTTTATACATGGACGTCCATCCCAGGAATGACGCATCCGTCATCACTGTATGCTCTGGTTGGGGAAGGGAGAGGGATCTGCCACTGACCCAACTCTGGTCCGTGAGCCACCATTGCAAGTATTGTGCATTGCCCTGTGAGATCTGGATGTAGTTGGATAGGTTTCCCTGATGCTGCGTCCACTGCTATAGAACCCGCATATGCCGTCTGGCATGATTGAGCAGCACGATGCAGGAGGCCATGAGGCCCAGCAGCCTCAGTGTTGTGCAGACCGAAACCCAGAATACCAGAATAAGGGCTAAAACATTTGAATCATAACCCTGAGTGTCCTGGACTCGCTGTTGGGGGGGGGGTGGGGGGTGGGGGGTGGGGGGGGGGGGAAATCCACAACTGCGCCGTGTCCAGAATCGCTCCAATAAGGAGGAGCCTCTGAAAGTGAATCAGATGTGAGTTTTGCACGTTGATGGAGAACCCCAGCAAATGCAGGAGGGCAAACCTAGTGTGCAGACGACTGGCTGCTGCGAGCTGGTAAGGCCAAAAGGGAGCATACGGACAACTGCGAGCTGCAGGTAAAGCCTGTGGGTGTGTAGGACGGGAATTCCAAAGGAGGCATCCCGCAGGTATAAGGTACCATCCAGGCTTGTGCAGACAAGAACTGAGGCAGTGTGAGCAACTTGAAATTCTCCTTTCGGATTAAGCGATTGACGTTCTGAACCCGTAGGACAGGACTTTGGCTCTTGACCTCCGTTGGCACCACAAAGTAGTGGAAATAACAATCATGACCTACTTCAGGCGGCGGAACGCGCTTGATGGCCCCTTTGGCAAGAGGGTTCCTGACATATGGGTATACGGAGTCGGCAGGGCTGGAGGGGTAGTCTGGATGGAGACTATCCCCTTCAGACCATCTGCAAAACCTATTTATTGGAAGTGATGAGGCGCCAGTGATAGAGGAGATGGGGAATTCTGCCACTCCTTGGCGGTAGGATGGGCCCGAGCAGCTGATTAGGAAGCTGTTGAGCCAGCGGTGGCCGGGCCGGGCCGCTGGTCCCCAGACCCACATTCACGGGTCCCCTGTGCGCAGTCACGCTGAGACTGCTGCTGCGTAGGCCCTTGCCTATGGAGTCAGACGGATGGTGTTGCATCCCCCCCTTAGTCAATTGCCTAGGAGAGCACCGTCTGAACCTCTGCCGGTCACTGAGACCGCACCTGTGACACTGTGCCCTACACAGAGGGTGAATAGCGTCGCCGAGGCCACTCAGGGAGGCAGAGACCTGGACAACGTGACACTCTAGCTGTGTGTGTTGTGTGATGAAACCGGGGATGCCTGGTATACACAGGAGCCCTCGTGGTTGGAGTAGGTGCTCAACAGAACGGCTGTCAGATAGCCGTCAAGGTGCAGCAGTGGCTCTTTGGAGGAGGTTCAAGGCTGAATCACTGTAGTGAGGAGAGTGTCCTGATAGGCACCGTAGGGAATTTGAGGGGAAGAACCTCCCCTACGCAACACCATAAAATGAACCAACTACTCCCATAGGCACGGATGAAGGGGATGGCGTCCCAGGGTTTTGGAGATAATTCCAGTTGTACTGGACGCTCCACAATGATAAACCAGTGCGGTTACATCCTCACACTGAGCTGTGAGAGGGCCTTCAGACTCCTCACAGTATTACCCATCGTCTACCGGTCAGTAGAGAGGCTGAGCTTGAGATAGACTGGCCCCGGAGGCAACTATGCTGTGTGCGGCGCCGAGGCCGGCGCCGAAGACGGAGCCAGTGGCGTAGCCAAGGTTGGAGCCAAAGGGGATGCTGTGGCCGGAGCCAACGGCGATTTTGAGTCTGGGCCATTGAACTGCGGTGCTAATGCCGGAGCCAAAGGTGGCGTCAAGATCAAAGCCAACGGCTGCGCCGAGGCCGGATCCATGGTGCCGCCGAGGCGGGATCCAACGGTGGTGCCGAGGCCAGATGCATAGTGTCGCCAAGGCCAGATCCACGGCGGCGCCGAGGCCGGATCCATGGCCTGAGCCACAGTGCAGAGGTCGGAGCCAACGGCCGTGCGGAGGCCAGAGCCAAAGGCGATGGAGCCAACAGCTGTGCTGAGGCCGGAGCCAACGGCGGCGGCACTGAGGCCAGAGCCAACGCAGGGCCCAAAGGCACTCCAGAGGGACCAGATGGGGCAAGTAAACGGCCAATGGCCGAGTGAAGTACCTGTACTTCGCCGGAGTCGTGTACGGTTCCGAAAAATGCGGGTAGGCCGCAGGCAACAACGGAGGCCCCAAAGGAGCCGTGGGGGAGTGACCACCCGCCCCCTCTACCGAGTCTCGCAACCGCTGAGGGGAGACAAAGAGTGACGCCGCTTCGTTGACTTGGCGCTTGGACTTACCTGTCCACAATTCCAATGAACGATGGTGTCGGCGGCGCCAGCGATACCTCGACCTCCTTCAAAGCGGGATCTTGAGTGGCGCTGTACCGAGTTCCGGGGCTCCAATAACTTCCGGGAACACTCCCGCAAGCCTTCTGCGCCATGGCCCGCCAATCAGGGTATGTCTTGGCGTGATGGCGTGCCCGAAGCAGAAGAGACACACATCGTGCGGATCCGTCACCGACATGGTCTAACGGCAGTCCCGGGCATCCCTACAGCACCAAAAGTTGAAATTTCTACCAAAACAAGAAACAAGTCTTAAAAACAAAGCCCAACTAATGACTAGGAGTACTGCTCTCTCTCAGATCTGCGTTTGCTGGCGGGGAAAAAGAAAGAAATTACGTCAGCGCGCATGGGCGCGTCTAAGTAGCTCCAGCGCCATCATCTCAGCGACTACGACACCTACACACGCACATGGGGACTGCTGACGAAAATTTTCCGTATTCAGTCTGACGCCTGGGGATATTCTAATGCAAGGAATCTATCACTAACGTGTCTCTTTGAGATAAACAATAATACAAAAATAATACTAAAGTTATTATAATTAAATTACCTCCCACCCTATGCCCCTATAAACCCAAAACCCGATAAGCATTTAAAATGCATAATTTAATTTTAATACAATTAATATTTTTTATAAGTTTATTGCATATATTAAAAATGAAAACGAATACTTACAGAAAGAAATAGAGCTCACATATTTGATTTACAAATTAAAATACATAATACTTACTAAAAAACCGAAATTTTGTACAAAAAACCTTTTCTTTAAAAAATATGAATAACTGTGATATTTAAAAAAATAATATTAATTCTTAACTTAAACTTGATATTCTTGTCCAACATATTCTTGCAGTCAATATTTAGGTATGTCGATATTTTGCACTCAATATTATTGAGAGTCGACATTTCCAACTCGATATTCTGACTCTTTGCCCTGCCATATAGTTATGGAAATTCGAGAATTGCAAGGCAAATTTTTCTGCAACCACGACAAAATTGCACAAACCTTTGCAAACTTCTAAGCAACGCTTTATTGAGCAGACCACTTGCATACGCCAGTCAACAGCTACCTCTGTGTACAGGGTATCCCCCTTCCGCAGCTCACAGAAAGGGATGTCAAGGCCATGGATGAGCCTATCACAGTTGTGTCAATCGGCGAAGCAAGCTTAGTACATGCTACTTATTTTTTACTTGTTTTGGGTTCTGCCTCGTCTGTTATATGTACTCCATAGTTTTCGGCTCCACCTCCTTTGCACCTGGTTCCGTGGACTGGATGGAGTGACCCCAGACTTCCTTTGGGGTGGCTCATGTCCACGGCTAGCCGTTAACAAGTTCTAAATGTGCATCATGTGATGGGAGAATAGGGATAACGAACACCTTCCTGTTCTATCTCTCCACCCGTCTCCTGGTGAGCCACAATTGGTTCAATGACGGGTAGTATGATCAGGCCTACTGGCTGGAGCTAGAAAGCCTTGGGTTCTCACGGATTCAATGCATGCTCTATGATGCTCCAATTCCCCACACTCTACCACACGACCCTCCTTTCGTGGCATTCAGCGCTGGGAGACAACCACTGTGACACTAAAATTACAATACAGATGCCCTACTGGCAAGGTACCAGGCTAAAGGAGGGTGTGACATTATCAGGCTTCATAAAGTGGGATCTGATTGGCATCATGAACTTGGGAGATGTGTAGAGGGTTGAACATTTATCCTAATTTACTCTAATCAAATCTACAAATACCTCCAATTGCAACATTCCCTCGCTATTCACACCCAAGACTGCACTTTATGAATTTTGTCTGCTGGAAGCCAAGATTGTTATGGGAAACCTGGGGAAGGGGGTGGAATATACAAAATCCACGGATACCTAAATAATCAAGGCCCTATCAACATTACAATCACTCCTTTAGGATCCACTGGGAGCACTGTAGCAGGACCTCTTACCTCTGAAAAGGGACCTGCTCTCTACCCCCGTAGCTCCGGTCTGCCGTGCTGTGCCTCTGCCCAGGCTGGTAGGGGTTCGAGCCTAGGTTGCCTCCTGTTGTACTTCTCTTTGCTTTTGCGCAGTGTTTGAGTTTTGTTTTGGTTTGCACCTGTTGTTGCATATCTCACTGTGCCCTTATTGATTTTCCATTCATGCCTTTCCACACGTTTCCTGCTCCCCCACCCGCCGCTGCTGCCCCAGCGGACCCTCCCCTCCGGCATTTTCTGTTGCCTCCTCCCAGCTGTACCTTCCTCCCACCTACCCTATAAACTGCAACCCGACTGCGAGCAGCGCAAGGAACCTCAACACCACCAACGCTACATCCCAGCGGTACTCCACGCACACCACCAAAGTCGAAACAACAACTGCAGGCCAGCATCACCAGCTGACACGCAGGGACCCTTCAACTGTCAGTGCTGCTGGTACACCTTCAGCTCGACCAGGAACACCTTCAGCTCCACCAGGAACGCTTATCCAGCACAACCCGCTCACAAGAACACACCAAGCCAGAGCTTGCAATACATGCTCCTCAATGTCTCTTGACTCTACATACATGCCAACGAAATCTGTGACCTCTTGAACAGCACCACCACTGATGTAGCATTCTTCACCGAAACCTGGACAAACACCACCTCTGGCCTGAATATAGCCATCGCCATTCACAAAGGATACAAGATCTCCAGGAAGGACAGCCCCCCCCCCCCCCCGGAGTAGTAATCGCCATCGCCCACATATCCACCCTCCACCTGAGCACACTTCCCGACGAGACCACAGACCTGATGGAACACCGACACTTTGAGATACTGGCCACCTCTACCACTACACTCTGGGTACCCTCATCTAACAACCCCCGGGTGCCCACAGACCTTTCGCCAAATTCATAACGAACATCATCTCCCCACACGCCATCACATCAACCACCTACTCCCTGCTGGGAGACATCCAACTACACCGCAACACCACATCCCTCCTGGACAACCTCCTCAACATTGGACTTTGCCAAATCATGCCTGAACCCACGCCTTCACACACCCTCCAACCCATCTTCACATTTAGAAATGACATCCCGTTCAGCCTCACCACCGAACTCCCATGGACAGACCATCGATGCATCCACTGCACCTTCCAGACACCCACCACCCACAAACACCATCACCTGCTCCCACAGAGAAACGGGACCAAAAGCAACAAAGACCAGCTGACCTCCTCACTCAGCAAATCCACCTGACCACCGTGGAAGACGATGACCCAAACACCGCTGCATAAACTCTGCACAGATGGATCACCGACAGTCAACACCATAGCTCCCCTCAAGCAGAACAACAATGCACATGCCAAGAATGACAGATGGTTCACCCCCGAACTCCGTTAGTCCAGGCACACCTGTTGCCGCCTCGAGAAGACGTGGTGGAACTCCAAATCCACAGAAGCCCATAACAACTTCAAAGACGCCAACACCGCCCACCACCAACTCATCATAAAAACAACAAACACTGCAATTGAAAACAGAAATTTTCACACACGCACCAAACAACAAATAACTCTTCAACATCATCACGGAATTTGCCCAACACACCAGCGAGTTGACCAACATTCCTCCCTCACAAGATCTCTGAAACAAAGCCAGCACCTTCTTCCATCACAAGAACATCTACAAAAACTTCAACAAAGAAAACCAACACCCGGAACCCCCACCAGCCACCCCCGACACCCTGAAGCCAAGGATTCACAACTGGACAGCCCTCACCACCAAATACGCACCCAAGATGATAAAGTCAATCCCATCCGGGGCCCCCAAGGACAACTGCCCCCACAACATGTTCAACAGAGCCGCCGACACCATCACACCCATGCTTCAACACACCATCTACCACTACCTGGCGAACGCCACCTTCACTGACAAATGGAAACACGCTGAGAACAACCCCCTCCTCAAGAAGCCCTTGGTGGACCCCACCAAACCTTAACAACCACAGACCCATCTCCCTGCTCCCGTTCCCTACGAAAGTCATTTATAAAGCAATCAACAGCCAAATCGCCACATTCATCGAAAAGCACAACATCCCGACCCGTCCGAATCCGGCTTCAGAAAAAACAACATCACAGAAATTGCCCTCCTCGCAGCAACAAGCAACATCCACTTCCTACTGGAATAAAGAGAAACAGTAGCCCTCATCCTTCTCGGCCATCTCAGAGGCCTTCGACATGGTATCCCACTGCACCCTAATACACACACTGCACGATGCAAGGATCCGGGACAAGTCCTCAAATGGATCATATCTATCCAGCAGAACGCAATAAGTAAGACTCCCACCCGCTCTCTCGGACCCTACACCTACCACCTGCGGAGTCACCCAGGGGTCCTACCTCAGTCCAACACTCTTTAACGTCTACATGGCTATGCTCGCCACAGCATACGGACTCAACATTGCCTCATACGCAGACAACACCCACCTCATCCTCTCCCTATCAAACATGAATAAGGCATGAAAGCCGTTGCAAAATGGATTAAAATAAGCTGGCTACAACTCAACACCAACAAAACAGAAGTAGTCATAATAGGCCCACACCCCGACACCTGTAACGACACATAGTGGCTCCCCACCCTCGCTAGCCCACCCACCCACTCTGACCACGCACTTAAACTTGGAATCATTCTACACTCCGAGCTCAAAACAGACTGCCAGATCAATGTAGTCACATGCTCCTGCTTTCACATCCTCCGCCTCCTACTGAAGACCTTCAAATTGATCCCCGGCGAGCACAGAAAAACCGTGACCCACACACTCGTCACCAGCAGACTTGACTATGACAAAGCACTCTATTCCAGAATGAACAAAATCCTCACACGCAAGCTCCAAAATATCCAGAAAGCCACCGCAAAACTGGTCCTCAACATACTGCAAAACAGCCACATATCCCAACACCTGCGCACACTCCACTGGCTCTCTATAGAGGCTAGAATCACCTTCAATATCCTGACCCAAGCACACAAAGCTCTAAACAACACCGCACCAGCATTCTTTTCACGTGGGTCGCACTCCGCACCAGCATACCTCAAAAGCTGTCTAAATTTTCACGCACCACAAAGAACCATAACATCAGCCCAGCTCTCCTATACCGTGGTTCCCCGCACCAGAAAGAACTGATCAGGAGGCCGCTACTTCTCCTTTCTCACGGCAAGAGCATGGCACACTCTACCGCTCCATAGCACACAGGCAACCTCATTCCCCATCTTCACGAGAAACCTTCAAAAAATGTCAATGATGGACTGGAACCTACACGGTCCCCGCCTTACCCAGCAGCTTGAGAAGCCTTACAGGTGAGTATTCGCGATTTAGCAAACCCCTGATTCATTGATTTGATTGTTTGGTATGCCGTCTGGAGGAGGAAGTTTAAAGGAATGCATTGATGGCCACCAGAGAGCTAACTATATCAGCAAGGCTCCGCATCATACAAATTTATTAGCGCATATCTTACCCCCTGTACTGGCAAACATAGCGTGCTTCCTCACAACGCCAAAATGCCCGCGTTGAGAGGTGTAACAAGTTGACTTTTATCACATGGTCTGGTCCTGCGTCATGATCTCAAAATATTGGGCGGCAATTGTGGTTTAACTAAGGTACATGTTGGGCTGGGCGATCCCCCTTAGTCGTCTTGCCCTTGTCTTGGTGGTGAAGGTGGTGATGGATGGTTCACATACTGAGAGATTGTTCCTATGGACAGCCATCTTGGTGGCACAAAGAGACATTGCAGCAGCCTGGAAGGACTCGGCATCTCCATCTATCACTAAGTGTCAAAAATAGGGTGGATTGCTGCTCCGTTCCAGTGAAAACTGTATATGAGGCAAGAGGCTGTCCAGCTAAATATGAGAGGATAATGAGCAGACATTTGTGCTTGAAAGAATGAGGTTCCAGCAACGACAAGGGGGAAGGCTTCGAGGATCAATACAAATATTTCATGTTACATGCTCACAGTTGAAAAACAAGAAAAATATATTGAACTGTCTCATATGTAATAACATACATCTGTTTTATAAGTGGATTTTTGAAAGCATGCTCCAACTCTTTTTTCCTAATTATTAAATTCTAAAATGGCTAAGATAAATAATTACAAAAGTAGAGATAGTAAAACCCACACACTTGTGCGAACATCATTACAACATGATTTTCAAGGTTTTATAAACAATTTCAAAACTGAAAATTGCATTTTAATTAGATAAGAAATTTCACCCCCCATCGGTACAGTTGCTTCTTTTTCTTCTAAATCCTCAATCTCCTTTGAAAGTGTTTCCATTGGATGAAATTCTGGATATTCCTGACTGGTCATGCTTGCTGGCAAATAATTTTTTAAGGTTTAAATCAGGACTAGCAATGATGTAAACTCATTTCCATAAACGTACGCATTGCAAAAAAAATGTTAACTAAAGAGGTGGTGTTTAAGTTAATAACAACTCAGTTTAGAAAAACAGACACTATTCACCCAAACCACCAAAATCCCTTTTCATAAAAAACATTATTTCAAAATCCCTTATTTAACATACTGTTTTTCAAAAACCAAATTTTTGGGCCAAAATAATTATCGCGTACTCTGGGTTAACTTAGTACCTTAACAACCAAGATTGTGCACTTTGTCCAGGTTGATGGTATATATTTCAAATTCATATCCAAATTTGTCCAAATTGAATACAAAAAACATACCTTTCTTTGGTTTGCTACTGCCGCTCGACTTATAAGGCCTCAACATGTCCAGATTGTGTGTTGTACATAAAGGGAGGTTGCAAGCATTAAACAATCTAACCCGCTTTCCTTTAATTTCTGAAATGGTGTACGGTCCTGTAAAGTTATGTTCTAAAACACCTCCTTTTCTAGTACTCCGCCTGTAATTTTTCAGGAGCACTAACTGTCCTTCTGTAAAGGTGCAAGGCTTATATTTTTATGTAACTCTCTTTTTAATTTTTTCTTTTTGTTTTTCCTGTGCGAGCTCAATGTTCTGTTTGGTCTGCTTCTGCAACTCTGCTCTTTTTTTTCTTTTGGTGGACGATGCCTGCATATTCTGCTTCAGTTGGTAGTATAAAGTTAAGCTATTAGAGGAAACATCAAACTCAATCAATAGTTTTAATCATAATCATGATGATTATACGTTTTGGAATAATTTTCAATAAAATAACAAAAAGAATCTGCATAACAAAAAATATGAATTTATAAATAGAATTAAACACTCTATTTATATAATAATTAAAACAAACTGAATTACAAGATATTTTGGGAAATCAATGTATTTGCAAAAAGAAAAGGAACAGAGAGAATTAATCTTTAATAGTTTTCAAAACTTCAACAATATCCTGCAAGTCAATCTCTGTATAAATACACGACATACCTACAAATTAAAAAATAGATATGGGTAAGAACTCAGAAAGTAATAGAACAGTTTAACAATTCTTCTAATTCAAAACACAATAGTAATTTCATACCAGATCATCTGCAACCTCACTAGGAAATCTGGCATCACGGCCATACATTAGTTGAAAAGGGGACACTTTTGTTGTTGAATGCGGCTTCAATCTTAACTAAAACAATGCATGGTCCAAAAACAAATCCCAATCGTTTTGGTGATCGTTCACATATTTATGCAATGTGCTGTAAAATACCAAAAACAAGAGCCCATAGCATGATTGTAACGGACAATATATTAATCAAGTTTCATATATTTTTTGTCAAATAAATTTCAGTTACATTTATGTAATGTATTCTTCAATTTTCAAAGTCACTTTTAAAAATAGTATTTAGCACAACGGTCATCATTAAGATGCTGGTGGGACTCTTGTACAACCGGTACAATAGTGGAAGTGTGACCAAGTGACACTGACCCGCAGTCCTGCTGCCCTCATTCTAATGCTTCCGACTTTCACAGCGATCGCAAAGACTGTTATCTCTTGTGCTTCAGGCTGAACCACACGACGCAATAGAAAACACACCGCAAAAACATTCCTGCACCTTGTGTGACACATGGTGCAGAGATGTTGGTGCCCCCAGGCCCCATTGTGGGTGGACAGGGGGGAAGGGGGCCCTCCTATGGACAACAATAGTAACGGTTTGACTGCCATTAACTGGGAGGAGAAACCCTATGAAAGGACAGGCGGAAAGGAACATTGCAATTAAAACGGCGATAGTCTAGGGATTCCCGACCAACCAATGGTACGATTGGCTTAAGGACTGTCACTTTGCCTGCTTACTTTGACCGCATGCATTGTACTGCGTTGGTCAGAACGCATTTTCAATAAGCCCCTAAATCTTGTCAATATTCAAAACATTAAAATGGAAATCTTTTAGAATCAAGTTACCGGTTAAAATGATGATAAAAAAACAGATTCTTAATTAGCTTTACCTTTTAATGTTAGCATTAGTACGCTCATCTAAACCATTTGTCTGTGGGTGATATGCTGCACTCACAGAACGTTCTATTTCTAAGTTTTGATAACTCAAAATTAACCTGAAAAATAAAAACATATATCTTTTATTTTGCGATATTTGAATTCCCAATAGAAATTATCAAGAAAGTGAGAAGAATGTAATTATATAGTAGACCAAACTCTTAAACACATCTAAAAGCACAATACTAAAAGCAAGGGAAGATGCATTATACCTATCAAATAAAGAAAGTATTAAAATATCCAAGGTTCAAAATCAAACAGTAACCTTCACTATAACATGATATTGCCTGTTTTGCTTTGTTGATTTTAAAGTCTAATTTGTTCGTTCAAATCACAAACTAGCAAAATCGAGGTATAATGTCAAAGTTTAAAAAGGATAGAGGATAAAAATAATACATGAATTTCATCACATGGAATGAAATTTGTCTAACAGCGATGAGTGGTTAGCAATTGGTAGGGTCCTGATCCCTAACAGAATAACAAATGATTATGACACAAAGGGTGCAACCATGCACTGAATTGA
Source organism: Triturus cristatus (assembly GCF_964204655.1). Classification (NCBI taxonomy): domain Eukaryota; kingdom Metazoa; phylum Chordata; class Amphibia; order Caudata; family Salamandridae; genus Triturus; species Triturus cristatus. The sequence goes on along the minus strand of NC_140587.1, from coordinate 654,908,523 downwards.
ACTGTGCAGAGCAATTTTTCCGCTAGCAATGTAATTAAATATGACAGAATTTTAATTCCTGTAGTTAATTCAATAATCATATCCTTGTGAAATATATTAGCAACATTGTTTCGAAATTCTATTTACATTAGATTATACAAAGATTTGCCAGATGTAATTACAATTATTTAGATAATAAGAATTCAGTAATTGTAATGTAGCAAGTGACAAAAAAATGAAGAAACATTGATTTGTCACAATAAAATAATTTACATTCACCTTTATCGTCTTTTTTTACATTCATAAACCATACAGCAGAATAATTTTTTTAATAAACTTTATACATTAACATCTTAATGTAAATAATTAATTATTCATTTTAATTATTCAAGATTTAAAAAAAATATGTATAGTTACAACAAATTGTTTAACATTATCATTGCATAGAAAAATTTGTAGGTTTGTATTGTACACTCACTTCATTTACAAATTCACTGACTTCCATGGCGCAAGTACATTTGAAGTAGTCTGGAAGCAACCTCGGCAGCACTCTTTGATTTGAGTGGAAATGCCTCAACCCATTTTGAAAAATAATCAGTTGCGGTCAAAATGTATTTGTATCCGGTAGGAGCGGTGGGTGAAGGTCCCATTAAATCGACTCAAAGTTCCCAAACTTCTTCCACCTGTCAATTTACAGATTTTAAAGAAAGGTAATCAAAAAGATATGCAATTTATTTTTATTGTTTTAAATTTAATATTAAACTAATGTGCCAATCCTTTTCAATTGAAATTATAAATCATACATACTGTAAAGTTCAGAAAGAAAAAAATAAGACCTATAGTACCTACTTTAATTGGTTTTAACTCAGCTAAAATCTAGAGTGCAGGTTGTTCCTTTTGGCAAGTATCACACTCCTTTATCTATAAATCAATAAAAGATCTATTAAATAACATTTCCAAACTGGGTCAACAAATTAACAAATCAACAAACTTTTTGACTTATGATCTCTAATAAGTGTACATAGTATTCTTGTAAATATCAAACCCTCAAACTTATAGAGGCTGACTCACTTATTTTGAAAAAATTTAATGATTTCAAGCACAACTGCAAAATCATTAAATTGTAAAACAACATATCCTTAACAAACAGCGTCTTTAAAATGGTATAAACAATGGTATAATTGTTAGATTCCTTAAAAAATCACTTACTTACACATACAAATTAAGGCAGCACTCTACATTTAATATGCATTTGAATTACTCAATATTCAAAACATTAATGGATGTGCCAACAGACCCTTGTTTGAGATAAAGAGCAGCAACTGTAATTTGTGAAATTCAAATAGAAAAATAAATTATTAAAAATGTCGTATAAGACATTAATTCAAGTATGATTTCTTTTCTCCAAAAAAGTAGTGTGGAATGACTAGAAAATTCCTAACTCACCCATTGTTCAATATCAACTGTCATATTTGGCCAATAAAATCTGCTGGTAATACTTTTTTTTGTTTTGCTTATCCCTGTATGGCCGCCAATAAGCGATGAATGAAATTAAAAAAATATATATTTTTGCAGCTTCAGCCCCATTGACAACTTTTGTGCTTTTTCCTTTACCAGTGTAGACCAAATTCCCATCTATTTGAAAAACCAAAAGTACAAAGCATCAAGTTAGTATGCATGTAAAATAGAAAAAATAGAAAATTTATAATATGTATCTCTAAACAAGCTCAAATATATGTAAGTAATTAAAATATGTATACAAAAAAGTTGATTCACAAAACCCATAATTTTGAAGAGGGATTTGGTTATTATGCAATGTAATACAAGCAATATATACAATATATCTGTCTCTAAAAAATCTTAATAAAAAAATAAAAACAAATATATGGCCCGATTACAATGCGGCCGTAAAGGGCTCCGAACAAGGGTCAGAGCCTTAATGGCCACATCGTAATGGGCTGGTCGTTTTAGTTTGTGAACTCCTTATTACGATGGATGCAGTAATAAATTAAACATGCAGGTTATTGCGGCTGGCTTTTGACGGTCTTGGAGAGTCTGTTGGCCAGTCGGAATTTAGCCTGTAATCTCAAAGGCATGCATTTCTTCCCTTGAGATTAAAATGTTGGGGTTTCGACTGCCTTTCCATGCCGGCGTTTGTGACACGGAAAGGCTGTCAGAAATGGAGTTAGAGGGGAACCAGCATGGATTCCTTGGGTTGACGGCCTCTGGTTGGAGACCAAGGGTGCACATATGGTGCCCCCCTGTGGATCCCTGTACCTCGTGGCAGGCACCTTGAAGTGGCCGCCACAGGGTGCAGGGCTGAACTGGTTTCCCTTACCGCATAACAAGCTCACATTGAGAACAATGCAAGGTGACCAGACAGTGTTAGTTGGCCTTGCAATAGGCCGTTTGGGACAAACGACGAGGTGTTATTCGAAGCCTGGAACGAGTCTGTGCCAGGCGGAAGGAATTGTGCTCGATATCAAAATGAGGCCCATCATATATTTAAATCTAAACATAATTAATATGCAATACGTGTTAGCACCAAAGTTGCTATTTTTATATCAGTTACAGGATCCCCAAATAATAATATTTTATTAAAAACGAGTCCCGAAATTCCACTTCTAGCATCAAATTGTAATAACAAAACCAATATTTACAAAATTGAAAATACCGTCTATGGTGAATTTTTTAGACAGTCTACGTAAGCCCTGCTTCTGGATTTTACTGAAACCTTCAGGATACACATTACTGCGCACATAACCAAGAAGCTCTTTGTATTTTGTGGCATCCATTTCTCCCTAAAAGAATCCAAAAAAGTTAAAGTTAGGAGAACATCATAGATGGCAGTACCCAAGTTTGCTCTGATCACATTGGTATTAACTAGGCATACATTTGTGGACTTCTGTTCAAAACATATGCTTTAAAAAACTGGAAAAGACTTGGAGCCTGAATTTCAGTTTTGCGAGCATGCACCAGGATGTCACGCAACTGGCCAAGACCCGTTAAACAGCACAGCAGCAGACCAGACATATTAAGAATAATTTTATGGTCTGGCGGGCAGCGTGTCAGTCCAGCAGAGTGGGTGTGTAAAGGCTGAAATGTGAGCCTTTAACTGCAACTCAACGGGACCAGAAGTGCACGTCATGGACTGTTAAGTGCAGTGCAACCTCTAGGGGTACAACACCCATGATTATGCGCGCTTGAGCGTGCCTTTACTCCCTGGGCGGCTAGCGAGTCTCATTTCAACCTGACTCAGAAGCAGAGGGACTCACATGAAAATGTGCTCTGTTTCTAACACAAAGGGGAAAGATTAGTCTTTCAATTATTGCTCCAAATGCTAGGTGCCAAGCTTGAGAACCCCTGCTTTGAGCTTGACAGCTTTGACACGGGTGGGGATATTGATTTTAAAGTAAGGCAACAATCACAGCCTGGATAACACCCTCATTAACAGTAGGTAGCAGTGGTGCAAGGGATCAGGCATACAGTTGTACCCTGAGGGTCTCTGATATAATAGAGGATAGACACCTACATGAACACCTTTCTGCCTATAGTCCTTCATTTTTTAAAACATCACTTTGATGAATATTATTGAGGAGGAGGATGTAACTTACCTGACCACTGATGAACACTTCTGCCACGTTACGGACAACTCCATCATCAAGGCAGTTTCACAAGTGTTAGCACCCCTCGAAAGTAAAAAAAAAGTCAACTTCTGGCCCAGTGCCAACAACTGGATCCGTGTGAATACCTTTTTGGTACTCAGAACACCCAGACTTCAGGTCTGCCCTACAGCACTCCTGTAGACGCTAAAAGGAAGCACATTAAAGACTCATGCGTAGATACCAACACTGTTGTGCATTGAAAGAAAGCTTTTAGTGATGCCCAGACCCCCTCAACCCATCAACCAAAATTGATGATCTGGCGGTACCATCAGGATACCACAATACTCTAATTACAGGAGATCCGTACGAGTCCCACAGACCTCGGACCAAGATGGTGACTCAGGCAGGGCATGGCGCCCAGCAGAGGTAGGTCAGGCTGCAGATCCCTATGCAGTGAGCGATATATTGAACCCGGATTACCTCTTACACCCCAGGTCAGCAGAATGGACTACGGACCCTACGGTAGCAGCTTTTATGGCTCCCAGAATTTGTAAACCTCTTGACTAGGAGGTTAGAAGCTGGTAATGAGCGGAATGCACTAGAACGGCCCAGGAGATGAAATTCTCCCATACAACAGAAGTGGACCTTAAGATGGCCACGTTAGTGGCAAAATGTATTCGTGATCCTAAAAAGGGCATAGACCGTTACTGGAGGTTGTGACTGGATATACTAATGGACACGGCGGGTCAACATGCGAAAAATACTAGATATGGGGATGTTGCCAAGTCATAGTTCACGCATATCTAACCAGAGACCCTCTCGAGCTGGGCACTCAGAGCAGTCATTTTTCTTGTGAATGTGAATGCAGCAATTTCTACAAAATGTCGCCAAATGTTGATGACCAAATTGAAACCTTTGTTAGGGGAGCTGGCCAAGTCTGAAGCAGGCACAGTGGTGGTGGGCATTATTTTTTTAAATCCCTTAATCCAGGAATTGTGTACATTTTTAACACGTTCAACTACGTTCACAAGGCCAAAATGTCTATAAAACGCTTCTTCTCCTAGCGTGTTTTTGCCGCAGCCAGGCTTGGCAGGGGGTGCTCGACAGTCCGTCCCAACAGATAGACAGCTTCAGACTGATAGTCTGTCAAGACAATATCCTCATAATGAACCCATGTCCTCAAAGCTTGCACGCTCCACTGCAACAAACAGTAAACCAGCTATAGTCCCTGATGTTTGTGGTCTACTAATCCAAGTAAGATCTCAGCTGCTCTAAGAAGATGCAATTCAAAGAAGACTCAGTCCACGCAACTGTGAGCCTTCCTTATCGCAAATTGACCAAGAGCAGACACAAACTACGACGTACAGTAGCCAAAAATACAATATCTCTTCGCCATCTGGCCCGAGTGGTGGAACTCCTAACGACATCAATACAGGCAGTATTTCCGGGTCAACTCCATTACAGGGCCCTTCAGCGCCTCAAGTGATCACACCTACTTAGAGGCCACACTTATTCACAATTCATGACCCTTGCGGAGGAAGCCATGACTGAGCTGAAATGGTGATTGTCTCACATGTAGGCGTGGATCTGTTTGACCATTTTCAGATCCCAACCAGACCTATTGATAGAATCAGACCCCAGTGGTTCAGGCTGTGGTGCTCGGTACAGGGCTGTATCTACCAGTGGAAAATGTTGTTCAACAGAACAGTCTTGACAAAAATTGCCTGGATTAATGACAGGATCCTTTGTGGTGAAGTGTTGGACCAGGGTCAAGGCACAATGCTGTGCCCTGCTCAAGATAGACAACGTGACAGCTAACCGATACATAAATCATCAAGATGGTACAAGATCAAAAGCCTTGTAGGATCTGGTGCAAGATCTATGGGAATACTATCTGTCCAACAAGATATTGCTATTGGTGGAACACCTTCCGGGAACGTCAAACAAATGTGAAAACTACTGCTCCCGCCATTAGAAGGTTACCAGTTTTTGGAAAGTACACCCCAAGGTATTCTAAACACTGTAATAACATTGGGGGACTTCTTGATAGATATCTTTGCCTTCTTTACTCCATGGCCAACAGGAGAGATATTACAGGTGCCGCCCGGAAGCAATTGGGGTGGTTGCATTGATTCAGGACTGGCATGTGGAGCATGGTTATGCATTGCCCCCGTTTACAATGATAATGAGAGTGTCAACACAATTGAGGAGACCGCTGGCGGATCAGGCAGTGATGCCCGCAATCTGGAGGTTGCAAGCCTGGTTTCCAGTACTACTGAGACTTTCTTGGGATTTTCCAACCCATCTAGCCCAATTTCAGAATATCCTAAAGGGAATCCCCATCACCTCCTTCTCACATGAGTGCCTCACCTGATGGCCTAGCGAGTAACATAAAACACAGTAAATTGCCAGGACTTTAGGCAGACTATACCTCACTTTTAGCAAATTCTTGGTAAGAGAGCTCTACCAAAAACATCCGGCTCCACCTGGTCTAGATGTGGGAGTTGGTGACTTCGACAAAAGAAAGATCAGATGGGGACGATGTTGTCTATGTCTTAAATTCTTAGCCTCTTTGTTAAAGGAAAGTTTAGCTTACAAGTAATTCAACACGTTAGGATCGGCAATATCGGCTGAACATGTCGCTGTAGATGGTAATCCAATCAGGGAACATCCGCTAGTGTGCAAACTAATAAGAAGAATCAGACTATCTGTGCCTCCCGGACCTTGGTACTACACCCTATGGGATGTTAACAAAGTCTTAAATTTGTTGCAAACATGGATAAATACTAAGTACTTATACAGAAAACAGATGTCATCAAAACTGGCAACTCTTCTATGTTTGATATCCTGCCCCAGGGTTTCCAACATGAGGAACTATAATCTCACTGTCCTAGTTTTCACTCCGGAGGGAGTTACATTTCATATATTTGGAAGACCTAAGTGTAATTAGAAGTAGGTGTCCTATACCACCTTTCCAAATGACGTTAAATAATGTGTGGTAAGAGCGCTCTAGGCCTATGAAGAGGCAACAGTAGATATACGTCCACAGCGAGTCAGACATCTGCTCATAGCTCACACTAAAACACATGGTGCAGTTTCATTACCTACGATTGCGAGATGAGTTTGCTGGGCTATGCAGAAGGAATGAAGAGACACCTCTGAAATTGGAGCTTACTCTGTCTGTGGGGCAATGCCATCGAAAGCTTTCTGTATGGGGGTGCGGCTGGATAATATCCATAATGACGCAGAATGGTACTCTGATTCAAAGTTTTAAAAGATTATATTACATGCCAGGTCTATCACTGGCATCTTTGGTGGTGGTCAAGCTTTGAACTAGCCTAATCCGCAGCCTCAGTCCCTAACATAGAATGCCAAATGTCCTCTTGTAAAGGAAGGTTTCAATTCTATTAAGGATGCGTAGGCAAGGATTTGACCACCTGATCATTCAAAGCCCCTACCTGAATGAATACGTATGCATGGGGAATTACATATTTTTAGTTTATGTGATTGTACTTGGTTAATTTGATTGTTACCTTGGCTTCGCTTTGGTTCTTCAAATCACTTGTTTATTATGAGGATGAACGTGTTGTTCCCCTATTACAGATTTCAAACATTTATTTGATTTGGTTAAGGATGCCCGTAAACATGAATAATCCAAATAATTGCTGGATGTGGTCGCAAGAAGAAAGAGGAGGGTAGAGAATCCTTGAAGAAAAGTGATTAGATGCACTGCTGCACAAGTGGACATTATTGTCGTATTTTTTCTTTTGCCATTTCTAGAAGAATCATGAGAAATGTTTTTACTTTTAATTTTATAAAATACTGAGAGGAATGAATAAAGTTGATAAAGCAATTCATAATCCTTAACTCTGCATCAGTACTAGAATTTGAACTTTCCTTTACGATAGATAGAAAAAGTTTCATTGTACACCAAGTATTATGTCTTAGAGACAGGATTTGCACTAGTCAAAAACGATGCCCTGATGTTTCAAATAAAGAAACAGTTAACTTGTAAAAGTGCCTGGCCTTGCTTTTAAAAACCTTTAGTTATAGCCGGTGGATGATACAGAGAATCCTTTTGTTAAGTTAGTCTCCTGAAGTGGCAATGTAAAACTGCACATACATATCGTTAATCTGATAAGTGAGACATAACTTGAGTACTATATTAGTAGGTGTAAAAAGAAGTACTACAATGCCAGTATTCTCATTCCATTTACAGACCATTCAGACCGGAAGGGACCATTACAAAAATTGTAAAAGTACATTCAGTATTCCCATTTTAGTGAAAGCAAATGATTAGCTTGTAAAAGAAGGAAAAAAGGAAGCACTTTAAAAGTTTGGTCAACATTGTAGTTAAGTCCACAGAGTCTGATGCAAGCCAAAAAAAGGTCTAAAAAATGTAGGGATCCAAGAAAAAATTGGGGTATGACCACACTAAGTATGTCAGAAGCAATTAAAAATGTTTACACATCTTGCCTTCCAGGATGGACGAAAACCAACATGCTTCTTGTGTTCAAGGAAATAGCATACAAGACTTAATTCTATGTACCAGGATTAATGAAAATGCTATTTTTTGCAGAAGAGCTATGTAGTGATCTGCTTTAATTAAGTAATCCATATTTCCTGCATTTGTTCCCTGCATGATGCTCTTACAGTTTGATGTCATTTAGAATGTGAGGAATGTTTGTACTGATGGAAGGGCAGTTGGAGAAGATGGGCTGAGAGCCAGGAGGCTGCTCCTGGTGGGGCTTATATGAAGACCTACATTGGAACCTATTAAGATATAACTGAAGAATAAATAACTTATTACAAGAGCTGTCTACGAGACTTCATTGAACTTTACAAGCTGCCACCTCCTTTTGAAGTATTTCAAGGTGTTTCTTGCAGTGGAAATTGGTGATAGGGTGGGGGGAAAAGTGAAATCCCAGAAAAAAGGGAAAATTGTGTGCTGCTTTTTAAATTAGATGAAAGACACACTGTTTGAAAATGTAAGCAGTTACAAAGAGGTAAAAAAATATCACTCTCCCTCCACACAGGCTCATTGTGACTCATGGTGATAAAGTAAGATTGACTCTGTTGGATGAAGGGGGCGTTGGTAAAGGGAGCTATTGGAGAGATCCATGGTGTCTGCACCGAATCTGCTGCTGGTGGTGGTAGAGCTAATTATGAAAAAAGGATAAACATCTCCAAAATAAATATTTTCAACCTGTAGAAAAAACGAACAATATACCTATTCAATGAATGATTATGAATCTGTAAAAAGCATAGGGATGTTTAAAATCAAATAGAAACTAATGATCATAGTTATCCTTTAGAATACAAAATTGAATTTACTTACTACTAAAAGAAAGCAGACATAAAAACAGTGCAATGTTGTTAGTTAACAAGTAAAGGCAAATATATTTAGATAGTTTTGTGTATTCTTTTCTAAAAAAAAAGGAATACGCTTAACGCAAACATTTATTTCAAATAAGCATGATAAATTGATAGGCTAGGTATCATACATAAATGAATTATGTTCACCGGAGACATTAGTAAGAAATTATCAATAATTTACGTTGCGAAGTAAAAAAATTAGACAAGTCTAAATGCGCATGAAAATACTAGTTTGTGTCTGTGACAGTTGTAATAGCACAGTTTGAACAAACTATGAAGATGTCACATAACAGACACATTGTTAAAAAATTCGAATAACTCACCGTTAAATTCCTTGTTTTGGTGCTGTTAGATCAGACTTGTACCGTTGTCACAAAATAGAAAGAGGGCAGGCAGCAGAGATATAAGTAAACAAAAGTAAAACTCACTGTGAAAATGCTAGTTCCGGATACTAAATGCTTGTACTTACAAAGCTGGTCTAAAGTCAGAAAAATTCACAAAGAGAGACTGTAGTAAAAAAAATGTCAATTAATATTAAAAAAAGAATAACAGAATTTAATTGACATACGAATCAGTAAACAGACATTAACAGATATAATGTTTACCTTTGTTGATACTGGGGTTGGAAATACTTCGACTCCTGTTACAAGTCTGGTATTTGAATGACCGCCACAGTTGTGGATGCGTGGTGTTGGATGATGTAGCCACCGCCGCATAGGTGGTGCAACCGCCTGTTTACAACTTGGGCAGTCTAGCAACCCTGTGACCGCCAGCTCTGCCAGGGAAAAGCCTGACGTAGGATCAGCAGTCAGATCCCGCAATATGCCTTGGCTAAATTGCAAAGGTTCCTCCAAGCATATTAAGAGTTTCCGCTCAGTCAGGGTTTACATGGCAGTTAAAGCGCCATGAAAAACATGTTGGAGAGGAAATAAATGGGGCAGTGCAGAGCCCCCCCTCTGCCTTCAATGCATGTGCATGCACACATGTGCCAAACTGTGTGCATGCACATAGGTTCATGTACATCATGGACTTTCGAGTTCATGACGTTTATGAACCTTGTAGTGAAGTCCCATTGCAATGACTCTTAACAGTGGGGCCGCCTTACAATGAGGCATCGCCATGGTAATGCCACGCCGCCCATGTCTCCTACTACTATAAGTTCATAATCTGGTGATAATCAGGCGTTACCTTTAGTGAAGCAGTGGCAATGCTTTTTTCAAAGCATCCACATTGATTTGGTAAAAGCTTTTCATAGGCCCTTATTGGGTATTTACAACTAGGGCACAGGATGTGACGTTGCAGGCCCCACAGCATCGGTGCTGCAAAAACCATATTAGAAATGTGTTGCTCCAACCAGCAAAGGACAACTGCAACCTATGTGGATCAGTGAACCATCGGACTTGCTGCAACAGTATTGGGCGTCAATATGCAGGCAGTCCCAATACAGCAGCGACAAGCATATTGTGTGTTTCCAGAATGACCTACTTTTATTGTGGGGAGGCCTCCATGAGAAATGTAGCAGTTAATAAGGTAAGAGTGTCTTACAAGTGCCCCTGTTTTGCACATTTTCTTTGGGGTGCATGAAGAGCAGGAATCTGCACACCCAGTCCCAGCAGAGGAAGAAATGCAGTTAATGTTTACGTGTCTTCCCAGGCTGGAACGTGGTTTGTTGGTGCAAAAGTACTGCCTTTGTAAGGTTCTCATAGTAGCCGTATAAGGGAGGACAGTGGGAACACAAACTAAACAAACACAAGCACAGGTTTTAATTATTATTAGGGTAGGTGGTGTGACTGCGCTAGCGTTGATTGCCACTACAAGAGTGCAAAACCCCTAATCAAGACATAAGTTAAAAGAGCAGAATGGTCATGTCTGCATATTAAAAAAAAAGGATTTAAATCAGTTGGAAACACTGCTTGCAGGAGGTCTTAGCATATCTCTGGAAGATGCTAGAACAGATTAAGTAGTAAATAACGGAGGGCAACAATGTTGTAGGTAAAATATCACTGATGATAACATAAACTTTGACAGGTCTCGAGGATATCAAATAAGAAGGCTGGCCTTCATTATTAACTGAAACTTTACATTACAATAATCATCTTCAATTGATAATTCTAATTAGGTGCACACATATCACAAACATAAAATATATAGAGACTTAATCAAATTTTGTTTGTGAAAATTAAAACGTAAAGGGAATTGAAGATTAATACTTTATTAAATTTGCACCTGAACTTTAAAGTAGGCCTAATAAACGCTATTTCATCAAATTACTATGTTAGGTAATACCATAAGGTTGTCTAGTCTCCCAATCTTGTAAAGGAAACATAACCGTAAAAGTGACATAAAAATTCTCACCTGTAAGACAACCATCTGGCAAAGCGAAAACCAGTGTACTCTGTGAGGTCCATAAGTTACACCATACCGAAAGTAAGGTGTAGAAGAAGTCCATTTGTGAAAAAATTGGAAGAATATTTTGAGATTAAAATAAATCAGAACTACTGCATTGTTCTGAGAACCTTCTGAGTCCCTGTCTGCGTACGACAGACAAGACACCTGTTTTGAAAAAAGGGTACACTGGAACATAAGTGACTTCACATAAGTAGACATTCTCCAGAGAGGAAAGGGGAGCTGCTTTATGCAGTGTTGTAATGCGAAGCAGGACACTGCGTAAATAGAGCAAAACAACAAGAGCAAAAGAGGAGTGAACAAGGGGGAATTGTAAAATGATTTCACTTCGAATAATCACAAAGAAGCTGCTCACAGCCCCCCCCAAAAACAATAACACCCTCAATGCCTTGAGACCCTAACGGGGGAGTAGTGCGCTGCACAAAACCCTGATTGAATGGAACTTAAAAAATAACTTGTGTATTATTACTATCAATTTCAGCAAGGCATGAGGAGGTGTAAAACAACTTTAGTCGCAGAAATACATCAATGTAACACATGAGTATGCATGGCTGTTTGGCACAAACTGTGCAACACCCTTAGCTTATGCAGAGAAACATGTGCTGTACTACATTTGAAGCCTTTTTGATCCTCACACACGTCAAGAAACACCTATAAATTAGGGTAAAAAATGTTCAGCACCATAACCACCATGTAGTATGCAAAGATGTATGGACTAAAAAAGCAAATCAGAACTCTGTGTGAACTCTTGAAGAGTAGGAAGCAGTTTATAAATGCTAAAAAAACGATACAGTACAATAAGTGACAACATTGTTGATATTGAGAAATTAATATTTCCTGTTTTTACGAATAACGAGAAAAAATAATTTAGTTGGCACTGCAAAACATAGGTGCTCCTACTTCCTCACATTCTTTCAATTTAGATGGCCACTGAATTATTTAAAAAATTACATGGAGAAGGGAAGTTGCCATGCTTCAATTGCTGTAACATTAACAGTTAACACAGCACCAAATCTTTGTAAATGTAAAATGCGAAATACCGACAAAGTATAAGCAATTAGCTCTGGCAACAGAAAAGCTAAAACGTTTCACGTTAAACATTTAAAAACACAACACTTTATTTAAGTATTATTCAAAAATGAAACATGAAATTGAGTATTAGCAATTCAGGCAACAAAAGAGTGAAATTGTGCACATTACGAAAGTAAAAACGGATAAAAACTCACCTTGCAATTGAAGTAAAAGAAAAAAAATATTATTCTTTTTACCGAGTCAGGAAATCTGCGTGAGGGTGTGACAGCTGCATGGAGAAGTTTCGAGAGGGGTCAGAGGGTAGCGCGGAGGAAGAGAAATAGATGTTAATAAATATGATTGGTAGCTGTAGCCGTCAAGGATCATTTATGGCTCTTCCACCTATGAGCGTGTAGCGCTTGATGTCATCGGAACGTGTGACCAATGACTGTACTTTGCGGCTGTGCTGGGGAGCGCAGAAAAACATGCCAAACTTTTGTTGTTGGTTGTGCGCGTTCAAATACGCATGCGCAGATGCTTAGGGGGAGCGCATACAGAAGGGGAGCGGGGACCGACGGAACCACCGCCGCACAGCCCCCCCCCCGAAGCACCACAGGCGGAGCAGTCCACCATCCCCGCCCCCCCATTATTTCTACTGCCTTTCCTGGTCACCGACAGCACTTGCCACCACCCTTCGCTTGCTCCTCCAAGTAGCACCAGTCCTGTGCCATAAGGGGCTCCTGGGGTCGAGAAGAGCCACACCGCATATTCACCCTCACACCACTTTAGGCAGGGCTCAGGGCAGAATGGGCCCCCGACCGCCCCTACGCAAGAGTGAACCAGAAAACTTTCCCTTGGCTAGCCCTGGCATCATGTGCCCGCTCTAGCCTCGAGACCCCAGCCCCAGATGTCTACCATTTTCATTTAGCACATGCTCTGAGCACTGGAACTGAGAAATCTTTTGTAATCGAGAAAAACGCTGAAGATTATGGCCAGTTATAAATCGACCTGCATATGTATTCCTCATTCCGGGTGATAACAGCTGGAACCAGCGATCCACACCCCCTAGTAACTATGCAACAAAACCTGAGTAACAAGTCATCGGGACCTAACGATTCTCTTCGATGCACCATCTTCACAACAACAACAAAAGTAAAAACAAATATATTCCAAAGATATGCATCTTGAGCACAATAATGGAGAGGAAATGTAATCTGATTAGTATATATCCCTATTGTGAATGTTTTAACACAACTGCCCTCACCTGTACCCCCTCGGAACACTGTGGAAGCATAATGCTCACACTGCTCACTACAAATCAAAATCATATTTTCCGTGTATTTGTTTCTTCAATTCTAGGTGTGGCTGTTGACATTTTTAGGTATGTGCCGGAGCATTTGTCATCAACAGACACACATATACAGAGAGTGGGCCCTGGTTCAGCCCCCTTTAGAGAGGGCTTGATTGAAGTGCCTTTCCTATTGCCAATCCCCATTGTCCTGTCCATGTACATCTTTGAAATACTTCCATAATGAAGCTAAACGCCAATTGAAAGGAAAGAAATTGCACCACCGTGTGATCCAAGCTTGGGCAACATGGATGTGCGAACAAACCACTGCATGGCTGATTTTTCAGCTGTATGCATTAAGGGGAACTCTTAGTAATGAAGATGCGGGTGATCCTACCGAGGGAAAATTCAATCTACCGAACACTGGCAAAGGCCTCTCAAATAATTGTTCCATCTTAAACACAGGTCCACTGGCGCTCAATTGTAAAACACAAAAACATGCTCGTGCTATTTTGGTTCCAATCTTTATCACATATATGTTGTTTCAGACTCATTACAATGTACATTCATTTCCCATTGCAGGGTCACATTTCAGCACCATGCACACCTTACAAGTGTTACCTTCAATACAGCTGTCTACAAAGAAATTCTTTCAGCACAACTTTTGGCATAAAGTGGTAGAGGAGGAAAGTACTACAGCCACTAATTGCAAATCCACCAGACATTTCTTTGTAGAAGGATTTTTGATCTCTGTATATTCCACATTTCGTACCCCCTTCATCACTGGCACCCAAGGCACAAGTGAATTAATGTGATAGATCGTATACAACTCCATCTTCCTACTAACACTTAATGCACTAATATGTCATCTTAACAGTAAAACTCCTGCAAAAATAGTCCGCCAGTCTTCTACCCAACAATCACACTTGGTAAAGCAAATAACACTTTGCACGCACTAGCAAAATGAATACTAATGGGGTTTGTACTAAAATCAACACAGCATAGCGCATTAAGGTGCCTCGCTTCCTGGCATTAAGCGAACGTTTAGTAAATCCAGGACTCTATCTTCTAACTTCTGAAGTCACTTTAAGAAAGTCCTGCTGTACTGCACCCTTTCTGCTGACTTCAGATGTACCTCTAGTAATGAAATGATGCTCTACACCATTTCAGCTGCCTTCACAGCGACCTCTAGTATAAACAAGGGGTACTGCACCCTTTTGTTATGTTTACGAAACGTAAACCGCCAAGTAAGTAATCACCAGGACACAGGAAGTACTCTGTTCAAGTTCCTGATTACACCAGGCATATTATATTCTGCTGATAGCTCCACCCCCCAATCATCACGTGAGTGACCACCTGTAAATAAATCACGGGGGAGGTCCACTACCACCCCTTCGGGCTACGGCCATGGCCCGCGACACCAGTGACCACATCACACTCCTCCACAACCTACAGATAAAACACAACACAACACAAAAAGAAAACCATCAAACAAACAAAACAACACCCCACTGTAATGTGTAAAACACACACAAGTCAAATAGAACACAATGTCCGGACCATTAAACCAAATCAATATGTTACATAGTTCTTCAATATCGAAGACCTGGCGGGGCATGGCCGAAGCTGGTGCCTCTCAACACCCCTTCGTTGTGGACCAGACTCAGGCCCCTGGGATTCATCAGGCCGGGGCAGCAAATCACACTTGGGTGCCACACTGGGCATCCTCGCAGAGGAAGAGACAGCAAACTGTTCTGATACCACAAGACCTCCACCAGGAAGTCCACCCCGTCCAGCGTCTGATCAGGAGAAGATGCTCCACTACCCAAATCCACACCATCCGTAGACTCCTCGTCAGAAACCAGAGTTCCATTATCTGGATTCATGCCATCCTCCATTCGGCCACCACCAGGATTCCAGTAAGCTTTAAAGAAAAACACGTTTCTAGAGATGCCCACTCCATGTCTCATTGCTGTTATCTTAGTCCCATGAACAGACTGAATAATCCACGGTTCAGACTCAAAAGGCAAACTAAACTTCAGTTTTGGATGCCGATTCCGCACCATAACAGCATCCCCCACCTTAAAAGAGCTCGGTCTTGCTCCACGCCTGGAAGAAACCTGGACATTCTTCAACTTGCGTTTATGTAGACGTGTCTGTCACCCTGGTTGTTCCACACCAGATCCTCCGACATATTCCAGAGACTTTCTTATGAGTTTGGATCCTAAGGGTAGGAAGGCCAGCTGCTCTAGGCTCATGCCGAGCAGTACGACGGGTGATCTGACAGCCGTCTGTACCAACTGTCATCAGCTCCTCCCACAAATCATGGCACGGCCTAATAACATTGTGCAGAAGCACGCTGGAGGCTCTATTAAGAGCACAGAGGCTGTCCCTATTAAATGTTTGCTACTTAATGCAAGGTCTTTAATTAAGCATAGTATGGAATGCTGCCTCTTGATGGAAGAACACAATATTATGATGGCCTTCATAACGGAGGCTTGGACAGACAGTACCTCAGGTCCTGATATCGTTAAAGCGTCTCATGTTAATTTTCTATGTCATGCAGTAGATAGATCATTAAGAAGGGGAGGAGGGCTTGCAGTTATTTATCATACCAGTCGAGCCCTCATTCTCGATAGCTTCGAACTCAACATGTGAAGCACTGTCACTAAGTGTGCGACTCTCCTCCAGGACACTTTTAAAGCTATGCTTATCTATCGTCCTCCTGGTCCCAGAGGTGCTTTTCTGGATTCTATTGGCACCCTGTTGGAGGAAGGGCTGTGTGCTAATTCCTTCACAGTCTTGGGGGGACTTTAATTTCTCTTTGGAGGACTCTGCTGATCTGGACAATATGAGATTAAATTTAATAATAAACGGAGGGAATCTCGAGCAACAAGTAGAAGGCCTCACTCACATTGCGGGTCATACCTTAGATGGTATATTTACTAATAATGCAGGTCTCTCTCTGATGGAGACACTGCCTCTCCCTTGGACAGATCGTTCGGCCATCTTTTTTAGTCTCTTGCGGACGCCTCCCGGTCGTCTTAAATCTAAGCCCAAAGAGATCATATTTACCCGGGCCTGGAAAAACGTTGACAGCCTGGAGATGGGAAATTTTCTAAAAGGAACTACCCCAATTCTTTCTTCCAGTGTGGATGAGGCCACGGCGGCATACTCAAGATGGATCGAGACCGCATGTGGGAAATTTGCTCCTATAAAGTTGTTTACCCCCAAGAGAGCCCAGCCCTCAGCACCGTGGTTCTCAGCGGACCTGCAAAAAATTAAAACAGACTGCAAGAGGATTGAGAGGGAATGGAGAAAAGGGTACAACTTTAGCAACAAAATAGCGTATAGAGAGTCTCTCCATCTATAAAAAGCTTCTCCTAGAAATAAAAAAAAAAAAAAGATACTACGTAGAGCAGATAAGAGGCTAAATCCTCTTCTAAAGAATTATTTAGAACTATTATTTATTTATTTATTTATTTTTAATATTTGTAAAGCGCTGCATATACCCGTAGGCGTCTTGGCGCTAAAAACCAATATTGACAAAGGAAATGCGAGGGGGTACAACCAGTTAATGGAACAGATGTGAAGGAAGAGAGAAAAGAGGTTACTGAGAGAACAACCAGGTTTTCAAGAGTTTGCGGAATTGAAGCAGTGTAACACTTTGTCTGATGTTAAGGGGCAAGGTGTTCCAGAGTCTGGGGGCCGCCACCAAAAAGCGTCGGTCACCCCAGCTAACTGTTTTGGTGCGAGGGACGACCAGTTGGCTGAGAGTAGCTGATCTTAAGACTCTTGTGGGTTTGTAAGATTGTAGTTGGTCTCTTAGAAAATGAGGTCCTTGATTATTAATTGTTTTGAATACTATGCAGAGTGATTTGAAATGAATTCGTTTTTGTACAGTAAGCCAATGAAGATCTTTTATATCTTTGGAAATGGGTTCAAACTTTGTTTTACCGGTAAGAAGACGAGCTGCCGCATTTTGTATCGTTTGAAGTTTTGCAATTACTCTGGATTGAGCATTGAGGAATAGCCCATTGCAATAGTCCAGGGATGAGAGGACCAGGGCAGAAACCAGTGTCTTGATGGCAGAGTCAGGGAGAAAAGGGCGTATTTTCCGGATCATTTTTAACTTCATGTGTGCTGTTGATACTGTTTTGTTAGCGTGGTTCATGAAGTTTAGTCCATCATCAAAGATGACACCAAGGTTCCTAACCTTCGAGGTGGGCGTCGGAGGAGTACCGAAGGTCTCTGGCCACCAAAAGGTGGACCAAGCTGGAGAGAGTGGACCAAAGATGAGTACCTCGGTTTTTTCCGAGTTTAGCTTTAGGCAGTTTGTAGCCATCCAGTCTCCTATATCTAGGAGCCCTTTCTTAAATTTTTCAGCTACTTGCTCTCCGTCGCCTTTAACCGCCAACACTAGTTGGGTGTCGTCGGCGTAAGAGGTTAGGCTCATCCCATGTGCTTTGATGGTCTTAGCAAGGTCCGACACATAGATGTTAAAAAGTGTCGGACTCAGGGATGAGCCTTGAGGAACTCCGCAGGGAGCAGAGAGTTGAGCTGATTGAAAGGGTCCCAGAGTGACAGCCTGCGTTCTTTTGGCTAGGAAGGACTCTATTAGGTTTTTGGCAGTGTGGCAGATGCCAAGTCCTTGGACACGGTCGACCAAGGTGTTGTGGTCGACCGTGTCGAAAGCCGCTGATAAATCTAGCAGAACCAGTATGGCAGTGCCACCCTGGTCCCTGATGACCCTGATGTCGTCAGCGGCTTTGATCAGGGCTGTCTCTGTCCCGTGATGTTTTCTGAACCCAAACTGCGTGTTGTCGAGAAGCTGATGTTTTTCAATAAACTCGGAAATCTGGGTATTCATGATTTTTTCAATCATCTTTGCCATGAAGGGTAGACTGGCAATTGGTC
Organism: Triturus cristatus; assembly: GCF_964204655.1. NCBI lineage: Eukaryota > Metazoa > Chordata > Amphibia > Caudata > Salamandridae > Triturus > Triturus cristatus. The sequence goes on along the minus strand of NC_140587.1, from coordinate 654,889,941 downwards.
GATAATTTTTTAACTCACTTTTGTCCAGTGAGGGTTTTTTTAGCAGAGGTTTTAGTAAAGTGTTTTTGAGAGGGGCCGGATAATTGCCCGACAGCAATATTAAATTGCAAACCTGCGTGAGTGCCGGTAGAATGGCATCCATTACTGGTCTGAGTACAGATAAAGGGCAGGGGTCCAGAGGTGAACCTGATTTAATGGTAAATAATGTATTTTTTACTTGGTCCAGGGTGACTGGTTGGAAGCTAGAGAACGTGTTAACCGGGGGGAGGGTGGTAGGTGAGATTGAACCCGGAGGTGATTTGGAAGAGAACGCCTGGTAGATATCATCTACTTTGGTGTAGAAAAAAGAGGCAAGAGAGTCACACAAGAATTGTGACGGGGGGGGAGTAAGGTCTGGGGAATTGCCTAATAATGCTTTGGTGATTGAGAATAGTTGTTTGCTGGAGTTCTTAGCTTTCTCAATTTGCTCACTGTAGTGTTCTTTTTTTGCTTCCGCTATCATGATTTTGTATAGTGCTAAGGATTCCTTATAGACAAATTTACTACTAGTATCATAGTCTTTTCTCCAAGTTCTTTCCTTACTACGATTTATCTGTTTTTGTGTCCTTAGTTTATCATTGTACCAAGGTGCGGTGGGTTTAGCTCTATTACTAGAGTGTTCTTTAGAAGGGGCTGATTGGTGTGTTGCCTGGCCCATCCAGTCGTATAATTGCTGGAGTGCTAAATTAGGGTCTGAAGCGAACACTGGATGGGTTTGTTCTAATATGTGCTTCAAATCTTCTTGATTTATATTTTTCCAGTCTTTAAAAGATTGTTTCGGTATAGGTTGAGAATTTTTCTTACAGTGATTCTTGGTGGCTATATTAGCAAAAATTGCAGAGTGGTCGGTCCAAGGCAGAGGCAAAATATTGGTGATTTGCAGTCCTTCTAGGTTAGAAAAGATGGGGTCTAAAATATGGCCTGCTTGATGGGTTGAAGATGTAACAAGTTGTTTTAGCCCTAGGGTACCTAGATCAGAGATAAGGGCGGCAGAGTCGGTAAGGTGACCTAGATCTAAGTGAAAGTTCAGGTCACCTAGCACCGTGAAGCTACTTTCTGTGGCTACAGATTCCATCATGGTGTTTATGTTGGACAGGAAGGTCGTCTTTGATCCTGGAGGACGATATATTAATATCCCCTTGAAATTAAACAGGGGGGAAATGTTAATAGCAAATTGCATGGCCTCACAGGAGGTGGATGGAATAGAAGTCGTTCTGACAGGATATGAATCTCTGGCAATTATGGCCAGCCCCCCCCCCCCCTCTTTGTGTAGGCCTGTCCTGACAGTAGGCTTTGAATCCCTCTGGAACGGCGATGACCAAGTCTGGCTGTGAAGTATCATCTGTCCATGTTTCTGTGATAAACAATATATCGAGTTTGAAATCCGTTATCAGATCAAATATTTCCTGCCTGTGCTTACCGAGTGAGCGAGCATTTATAAGGGCTATGGAGGTGACAGCACCTACATCATGTTTGGTTGAAGAGCCATTAGTTTGAGGAAGTGTTATTGGGATAGTGTCAAAACAGTGAGGGCAAATGATGGCAGTATCCTTGTGGATCTCTGGGGGTTTGATCTTTAAACATTTGGTCATATTGGGTGGTCGAAGCGCATGTAGGTTATGTCTGGTATATATTTTAGAGACTCCTGGTACCTTTTGGGCAGGGGTTGTGGCCCTGGGCCCGGTCCCGGCGCGGACGGGCGCAGACGGGCTTGCCTCTGGCGCGCCTCCGGCGCGACACCGGCGCGCCCGCTGCGCCCGCCCGCTGCGCGGACGGGAAGTGCCTGTACTTTTATACATCGAGGGAGCGGGAAGGGGGGGAGCGTTGGATAAACTGGAGCGCAGCCCTTCCCAGCCCTTCCCTCCTCAAGATGGCGGGTGAGGTAGGAGAAGTCACGTGACCGCGACCGAGAGGGCAGCGCTGTTGGAGCTGAAAGCTGCAGTCGCGCTTTGCAGCGCGCGATGAATTCTCGAAGGTAAGCGCCGAGCTTTAGCCACCCAAAATGTATTTAGAAATACATCGAACTAGTCATTGCCCTCTGCACGGACAATGTCAGCTGGTATAAGTGCAGGTGCAAGATTTAAAACAATAAAGAATAGACAGAGAATCCCCCGGCTTCCGCCTCAGGGGAGAGCAATTTTAAAATAATGGTTTTTGCCGGTGGTAACGTGAACGCCCCTTAAGTAATCTAAGAGGGCGGGAGCGCTGAATAGACTGGAGCGCAGCCCTTCCCTCCTCAAGATGGCGGGTGAGGTAGGAGAAGTCACGTGACCGCGACCGAGAGGGCAGCGCTGTTGGAGCTGAAAGCTGCAGTCGCGCTTTGCAGCGCGCGATGAATTCTCGAAGGTAAGCGCCGAGCTTTAGCCACCCAAAATGTATTTAGAAATACATCGAACTAGTCATTGCCCTCTGCACGGACAATGTCAGCTGGTATAAGTGCAGGTGCAAGATTTAAAACAATAAAGAATAGACAGAGAATCCCCCGGCTTCCGCCTCAGGGGAGAGCAATTTTAAAATAATGGTGAAAACCCTTATGAATCCAGCTAAATCAAATATTCCCAGTAGCCCAGCTCTGTGTGAGTCGTTAGCCGCCTTCTTTCGCAACAAGGTGGAAGCTATCTTCTCCTTATTTACGAACCAGCAGGGAGAGGTGGATGACGGGGCAGCTGTCCCTATGTCGGAGACTACTGCCTCCTCACATAGGTTAGAGGGTTTTAAACCTTTGGAAACCCAGGAAGTAATTAAACTTCTGTTAGCATCTCAATCTGGGTCCCCTTTGGACCCGTGTCCTGTGTCAGTGACTCAGTGCTTCCCAGAGGTCCTTGCATCTACCCTTACGCCTTTCTTTAATATCATTATCGAGTCAGGTCATTATCGCAAAACTTGGAAATCAGCATCTATACTCTCGCTGATAAAGAAACCGAATTTGGATAAATATGATCCTAATAACTATAGACCGATCTCACGTCTTCCGTTACGGGCCAAAATGATAGAGAAGGCCATCAATGTGCAACTCAGTTCCTTCGTTCAGAGCACCAATGCGCTTGACCCTACACAATACGGCTTACGTGCAGTTCACAGCACGGAGCTAGCTCTTATTAAAGCTACGGAGGTGGCCAGAGAGGCGGTGGACTTGGGAGGCATGGCGATCCTGATTATGCTGGATCTGTCAGCAGCCTTCGATACGGTCCACCACGTTGTATTGATGGACCGTCTATCGAAGGCTGGGGTTCAGGGCATGGGCTGGAGCCTACTGAATTTTTTTCTGGCCTGTAAAACACAGATGGTGGATCTTGGGAGGGAGAGATCCAGGCCCTTCTCCCTCCCTTGCGGGGTGCCTCAGGGGTCCTCCCTCAGCCCCACCCTTTTCAATGTGTATGTCAGTCCGCTGGCAGCATTGATAAGATCCTACGGGCTTCAGCTGATTCCTGTGCAGACAACACACAAATTGTGTTGTCCGTGCAACAAGTTAAAGAAGAGGTTATGACCACCAGATGCCAGGACTGTCTGAAAGACATATCAGGGTGGATGGCCTCGAATTGCCTGAAACTTAATGCAGGCAAAACCGAGGTCACCATATTTGGAAATAACCCTAACCTCCGGGCACCGGACGTGTGGCCTGAGGAAATGGGTACATTTCCAGCGCCCAGGTCTAAAGCTAAGAACCTTGGTGTAATTGTAGACAACAAACTGGCTTTTGGTGATCAGGTCAGTGGAGTCGTCTCGTCAAGTTTTTTTTCCTTCTAAAAATGTTGAGGAAAATCAAATTTTTCCTGCCAGTGGAATGTTTTAGGACTGCAGTCTCAGCTCTCATATTGTCACGGCTGGACTATTGTAACAGTCTGTACCTGTGTATCAGGAAAAAACATCTGTACAGACTCCAGCTAGTGCAAAATGCGGTGGCTAGGTTGCTAACGGGCATTCCAAGGTTTGTTTCAGTTAGACAGGGTCTGTGCCAATTACATTGGCTCCCAGTAGCCAAAAGCGCACAATTCAAAGCACTGTGCACGTTTTTTAAATCTCTGACGGGCTATGGTCCTGAAGATCTGAGCAGACGCTTTAAATGGTATGTGCCCAGAAGAGCGCTGCATTCCTCAGAAGGAAAACAAGTGATTGTTCCCCGAGTAAAAAAAGCCAACTGGGTGGCGGCAGTTTTTCCTTTTTGGTGGAAAAAGCCTGGAATAACCTGCCAGGGCATCTCAGGAATGCCACCGAGCTCCTCTCATTTAGAAAGGGGCCGAAGACCTGGCTATTCTCTGAGTAACATTCTTTGCCTATGGATCCAGTGAGACAGCAGTCAGTGCCAGGACACCCTTGGGTATAAGTGCGCTTTAAACATTTACTAACATAACATAACGTAGCTCATCTGCCACCAATGCATGTTTGGCAGACACCGCCTCCATCTGAGGGACAAAGTCACCCATAGGCCGATTTATACACAAAGACATCTGGCTGACCTTTGTAGTGGAATGAGGGGTCATCCGATATTCCTTCAAGAAACCATACAGAGCACAATCCAAATCCTGCCGATCAGCCTCAGCAATCTTAATGGCTTTATTAAGGGTGCGCATAAAGCGCTCAGCCTCCCACTGGCGTGAGGCCATAAAGGAGTAATCTTTCTGTGACAAATTCCCCTGGACTGAAGATAGGTACAAAAGTCCTGACTTGAAAATGGAGGACCATTGTCAATATGGAGCTCAGTGAACAAACCATGAGTAGCCATCATTTTCTCAAACTGAGGAATAGTCTGATAAGCCGTGGTAGTGTCCAGTAACTCAACCTCAAGATATTTAGAGAAATCATCGATAACCACCAACATATGATGCCCGTCCAGTAAACTCCCAAAGTCAGCACTTGCCTGCTGCCAAGGGAATGAAGGAATGTCTTCAGTGAGAATGGGAGCTGGAGAATCCACAGCCCCAGCAGCCTAACAGAGCGCACATCTCAACACTGTGCTCTCCACCAAAGCATTCAGGCCCGGAAACCAAACCTTACATCTCATTCTGGATTTAGTCTTCACTACCCCTTGATGAGCCAAGTGGGCAAGATCCATCAATCTTTGTGGAAGGCAACCAGGAATCACCAGCCATGGACCTCTCATCAAACAGCTTTCCGGGATATAACCAGCTCATCCCGCACATTGTAAAGGGACGCCAAGGTAGACCTTGCATGCTCAGTATCATACTTGGTTGTATCCACCAGGACACTCCATTTCCCAGCACTCATTGCAGAAAGACAAAGCTGGAGACCCCCATCCAGTTTCGTAGACTCCAGAATCTCCTCTATAGAAATAGGAAGTGACTGAGACCGCTCCACCACCAGACGCACATATTGCTCAGTATCCTCAGCATCAGATTCCTCACTAGGAGTAGCAGGACGGAAATGCCTTGAAAGATAGTCAGCAGGATTGAGTGTCCCTGGACGAAACACAACTGTAAAACAATAATCCTGCAACTGCAGGATCCATTTCGCAATTCGTGGGGGAGGCTTGGAAGAAGACCCTATGAACAACGGAATGAGTGGTTTATGATCTGTGTTTACAACAAACGGCTGGCCATATATATATATATATATATATATATATATATATATATATATATATATATTCACTGAAAAAACCATAGGTTTCACACATGTTATAGTTAGCGGAAATTTTACTGATAAAAAACCAATGAAATTCCCCCGTTATAGTTAGTGCAGGCAACTATAACTCACGCGACCGCAATCTTCTGCTGATGACATATGTGTCTTTATGAAAAAAAAATATTTGTAATATATGTATAGCTAAAAATGTATGGAAGAAGACATGGGCAAATAAGTGTCTAAATACAGTATTAGCATCAGCAGAGGATTGCGGTCGCGTGAGTTATAGTTGCCTGCACTAACTATAACGGGGGAATTTCATTGGTTTTTTATCAGTAAAATTTCCGCTAACTATAACATGTGTGAAACCTATGGTTTTTTCAGTGAATTTGCAAGGTTTTTTAAATGCTAATTCCTAACTATAACGTGTGTGAAACCTATGGTTTTTTCAGTGAATATATATATATATATATATATATATATATATATATATATATATATATATATTCACTGAAAAAACCATAGGCTTCAGGGGTGTTATAGTTAGCTGGACTTTTCACTTGTACAAAACCATTGAAATTCCCCCGTTATAGTTAGTTCAGCTAACTATAACTCGCGCGCCCGCAATGCACTGCTGATGACATCACATATTACATCACTCATGACATGGTCAGTGACATCACTCATGACATCACTGATGACATCTCAAATGACATCACTGATGACATCATCCAGTGAATGTGTGTTTTTCTGAAAATTAAATATGTTTTATATATGTATATCTCAAGGTCGATGGAAGAATAAATGGGTATATAAGTGTCTAAATGGATGATTTGTTTTTGAAAAATTGATCGTGTAACTGACTGATTAAGTGTATCATAGTGAATACATGGCTTAGTGAGTGATGTTTAAATATGTCAATATCTGTATCAGTCTCTCACTTTGTGTATAAGTGGCTGCATGGGTTGGTGAGTAGCTACATGGGTGTCTATATAGGTTATTAGTTGGTTTTTTGAGTATCAGTCTGAGTGTCTGCATGGTTCGGTGGGGGGTATTACGTAGTGCATAGGTGCATGAATGAGTGACTCACTGTTTGTATGTGTTGAAGACAGCAAGTGTGCAGGACTGTATGGGTGGATGAGTGTGTGTAAGGGTGTGTTAGTGAGTGAATGACTGTCTCAATAGTGTCTTTATGAGTAACTACATATGTTGTAAACTAGTATATGTGACTATTGGTGTATATAAGTGAGTATATGTGAGAGTGAGAGATTGAAAGAGTTCCTGTATGAATAAGTATGTGTTTCTATAAGTGATTGTTTAAAAGACTAAGTATGTGTAAGTTTCCGTAGAAGTGTGGTGGTGTGTGTATAACTGTATATGCAAGTAAATGTATGTTTGATTCTTTATTAGCATGAGTGACTATGTGTGTGAGTAACTCTATGGATGAGTGGCATTATGTAACAGGATGTATAGGTGTATGAGTACATATGATGAGTGAGTACATGTATGAGTGACTGTATAGGACTGTTGGTGAATGAGTGGATGTGTATGTGGATCTTAGAATTACTGAAGAGGTTGTTGTAACTTGTATTGGTATGTCCATTGTTTTGAAAATTTTAGTCTCTATTTTTGAATGTGTGTATCAAAGGTTATATTAGGGTGAGAGGAGGTCTGCCACTCTATCACAAGGATGATGTCATCAGTGATGTCATCAGTGATGTCATTTGAGATGTCATCAGTGATGTCATGAGTGATGTCACTGACCATGTCATGAGTGATGTAATATGTGACGTCATCAGCAGTGCATTGCGGGCGCGCAAGTTATAGTTAGCTGAACTAACTATAACGGGGGAATTTCAATGGTTTTGTACAAGTAAAAGGCCAGCTAACTATAACACCCCTGAAACCTATGGTTTTTTCAGTGAATTTCTGAGGTTTTTTAAATGCTAATTCCTAACTATAACGTGCCTGAAACCTATGGTTTTTTCTGTGAATTTCAAAGGTTTTTTAAATGCTAATTTCTAACTATGCCTACAGAGATAGGACATGTGAAGAAAGAAGAAAAAATGCACAGAAAGAAAAAAAAGAAGTGCAGAAAGAAGCAACAGAAGTCCTCAAAGACGAAGAAAAGTGCAGGAAGAAGGATAACGTGCAGAAAGAACAAAAAGAAGAGCAGAAAGAAGCCTTGTTGCAAAATCATCCTGTACCCTCAACTTTTTCAGACGGATACTGGTGGTAACTGAGTCTGACTAACCAGTCCTAGAGCCAGTGCTATGTTAAAAGACACTTAGAATACAGTGAAAACACCTACATACACTAGGGAACATTATGCGTTGGGGTCCCCCTGTGATTAGCATGACCTCCTCTGTAAGCCCCTAGTATATAATAGGGCAGGGGGATTAAAACTACCTCTTAAAACAGGCCACAGGGCGTTTTTGCACACGTTAACTCATGCCCCGTCCCCTCCCTTCACCACTGTGTAAACACGCCCTGTGTCCGTTTTTAGTTGGGAGATTAAGTTCATTTGAATCCTGAGGGTCCCTAGGGTCCAACTAGCCCACTAGGTACCTCCAGTAAGTGCCACAGAGCTGCGTTGCAGAGAGGTGTAAAAAGTGGCACGGCCTGGACCACCTCTCTGCAATGCAGCTCAGTGGCGCTTACTGGAAGCACTTGGTGGGCTAGTTAGCCCCCAGGAGCCCTCAGTATTGAAGGGAAATTATATCCCCAATTTAAAACGTGCCATAGTGCGTGTTTGCAAACGTCACCTCAGGCCCTGTCCCCTTCCTTCACCACTGTGTAAACGTGCCCTGTGGCTGTTCTAAGTTGAGAAATTAAGTCCCCTTGGATCCTAAGGGTCCCTAGGGTCAAACTAGACCACTAGGTACCTCCAGTAAGCGCCACAGAGCTGCGTTGCAGAGAGGTGTAAAAAGGGGCTTGGCCTCAGAACACCTGTCTGCAGCGCAGCTCCCTGGCGCATACTGGAGATGCCTGTTGGGCTAGTTGGCCCTCAGGGACCCTCAGTATTGAAGAGGAATTAATTCCCCAACTTACAACTCGCCAGGGGGCGCGTTTGCAGAGTGCTGCAAGGAGGGGGCGTGGCCTCCGGCGCGATGCCAGTCTTTTATTTATTTAAATTTTTTAAGAAGGGGGGCTGTGCGGTTCCCCTTCTTATTCTAATTTATTGGCCCTGATGACCCCATCCCCAGGGCCTGTCTCCTAATTATATTTTTTTGACCCCAATCCCTAGGGCCGGCCACTGTTTTTTTATTATTTTAAAAAAATATGGGGCAGATTTATGAGCCCCTTGCGCCACTTTTGCGTCACTTTTCCCATGTTAAAAGTGACGCAAAAGTGGCGCAAGGGGCTCATAAATCTGCCCCTATATATTTATAGACACACCTAGGACATGCTGGACAAACCGTACGTACCTATCACCATGACGATTTGCGTGATATTCATTAAAAGGCGACTATGCATACAATGAATCCACGTGGAATGTATTTACACCACTAGTGCAGCTCTGACATGTCTGATGCCCTACCGTGCCTAATCCCGGTAGACACCCTTGTCGTTTATTTATACAAACATGGGTAGCTATTGATGGGCACATTTAATACACATGCACACCAAGCCATTCAAAGGGGATTCGACAAAAATTCGACCAAAACTATGCAAGAAACCCCCCTCACGGTTAATAAAACACACATCCACTGCCGGATGTGTAATACTTTTTATTTTACTCTCTGGAAAGGGGACGAACATCACTTGAGAGTCACAGCTCGCTCCTGGCAGAGCCCAATGCTGTGTTACACCCACCATTGCCTGCTGAGTGCCACACACCTCTGTGTTGTATTCCACTAACTAGTGCATATGCTTTGACACTCTCTAGCCCATGTGCACTGTAACAACACCCCGTGAATATGTCATGCCACACTTGTCTTCGCACGGGTTATATTGCCCCATCTATCGTGCCTTCCTCGATGCCTATGTTATAACGCACAGTGCTATGCCATACATATTACAATCTGGGATCCATATCTTTGTCACAGTGCATATGCAATGTTACACTCCCCAGCACATATTTTATATTACAACTTTAGAGACTAGTTAGGTTACACAACACTGCCCTGTGCATATTACACTCCAAGGCGCATATCGCATAGCACGCGCTAGTGCCTGTGCTATCTCGCGCTCTCCAATGAATCTGTCATTGCGCACAATGTATTGCATATTATATTTCACGCCCGGTTCATCTTATATCACACTTTTTGGTGCATAGTTTATACCATACACTATATCTAGTTTTCATTTTCAATCGTGCTCTCAGGACTATGTTCTATATAACACTGTGTTCACCTACCCTTTTCACGGGCATTACATTTTGCGATAGGGGGTGGAGGGTCAGGGGGTGTTTCTGCCAAGTGAGCCCGGAGTCACAGTCACAAACGTCCTCTTCTTCCTGAATAAAAGTGAGATTATGCTGCATACTTGTTCATATTTTAAGTAGTTTGCACAGACACACGTTTTAAAAACAATAAAGTTCCTAATACCCGCCTTCTCTGAACAGTTAGCTTGCTGCCCCATCCCCCTCCTCCCTATCCTCTGTTGTGTGAATCCATGGACTAGCCTCCTCCCTCCTGCCATGCATGGTCTGATGTGCTGCCACTGCCCTCAATTTAGTATGATGTACCAGTCCACTCCTCCTGCCCTCCATTGCCCAATTCTATGCCCCATCATTGACCTCCTGCTTAAACTCTGTGCTTAGCTTGCTGCCCCTATTCTCCTTCCCCCTGCCCTCCGATGTCTTTGTGCATGTCCCTGCTCCATCCTTTTTGCCCACCATGTTCCATGGACCTGCCACTCCTATCTACTCTGAGTGTTCTGTTGAGCTGCCACTCCCCTCCCACCTGCCTAGCATTGTCAGATGACTGTAACCTGTCCCTGCCACCTCCACCCTGCCTGTCCACATGCCATGCCCCTATCCTCTTCCTCCTGTCCTACATGGTCCATTGTACTGCCACACCCTTCTGCCCTCCCTGGTCTGTTGTGCTGCAACTGCTCCTCCTGCCTGCCCCGTGCGGTCTGTTGTGAGGCCCCTTCCCCTGAGCTTTCTTGTCTGTGCACAGGTCCTGACCCTCCCTTCTATCCTCCATCGTCCTTTGTGCATGCCCCTGCACCCTCCTTCTTGCCCATCATAGCCATTGTGCTGCCACTAACCCTCCCACTTGCCATGCATGGTCTTTTGTACTGCCATGGCCCCTCCCACCTTCCCTGTGTGGTCAGTTAGCTGCCCCTGACCCCCTCCCACCTTCCCTCCATGGTCTGTGTGTATGCCATCACAGTCTCACTGTTGCTCTTCATGGTGTGTCTTGCTTCTAGTGCCCATCCTGCCTGACCTCCATGGCTATCTTGCTGCTCCTGCCCTGCCCCCTTGCCCCCAGCCCTCTGTTTACATGTGCAGACCCCTACTCCCTCCCTCCTGGCTTGTCTGTTCCATTGTAATGCCCCCGATCCGTCCCTCCTGCCCTTTATGGTCTGTTATGCTGCAGCTTTCTCTCCTGTCTGTCCATTATGGTCAGCTAGCTACCATTGCCTCTTGCCCCTCTGTTCTCTGTTGTCCATGTGCATGGTCCTGTCCCCTCCCTCTTGCTTTCTATGGATTGTTGTGCTGCACTCCCGTCCCGCATGCCCTGTGTGGTGTATTGTGCTGCTGCAAACCCTGAAGCCTGCCCTGCAGGGTCAGTTTGGTGCACCTCTCCATGTCCCTCCTGTCCTCTGTTATCCAAGTCCATGTCCCTACCCCATTTCCTTCCATGATCCAATGTACCAAACTTGCGAACATTTTGAACTTGGTAAGAGGGAGATTTTGAAAAAAAACTGGGGTATTGATATTCCCCTTTGAGTTACATTGAAAAAGAGGAGATTGTAGACAGGAGACAGATCAAATAAAGCCCATTTGAGCTTAAAAACATTGGACTTTTCCTGGCTGAATCGGGTCTGTTGGTATGTATGGTTGTACTACCATTGCCTCTTCCTTCTGCCCACAATGGTCTATTACATCGCCACAGCCTCTCTTGCAAGTCCTGTATTGTTGGTTTGTTGCCCCTGCCCCCCTTTCCACTGCTCTCCATAGTCTGTTGTGCTGCCACAGCCCTTCCTGCCTGCTCAGTGTGGTTAAATTGTTGCCTTTGCACCCTCCTACCTGCCTTCAATTTTCTGAGTCCGTGCCCCTGGCCTCTGCCTCTCAACAGTATCCTAATGAACAACTAGATTGCTAACATTCTATATTTATTACAAAAGTGTGGAACGCCTGACGTCATCTTGATGTAGTCAAAACTGTAATACCTAGAGCATTTTCTTTAGAAATTACATATATGAGAGGGTCTTATTGGCATCAAAATTATGGTTAGTGCTCTAAAAGACTAAAATAAGGACATATTTTCTGAGTTTTCAAATAGCGACAAAGCACGTTTAAATTATTTGTTATCTTTATGTTTTTTTATCCAGTTGACCACTTGATTAAATGTTGCACTTAGGGGAGAGGATGTGGTGTTACTTCCAGAACTGCAGACTTTGCAACTGGGGACCAGGTTGGAGTTTCTGCTTCAGCTCGACATTCTGTGATTTTGGTCAAATCACTTAGTCTTCCCATGTCTACAACCAAAATGAATTTGTTCTTGTGTGATGTAACCAATGCTCATGCAAAGCACTCCAATACCTGACAAGTCTGCACTATATAACACTGCAAAAACACAAAATAATAAGTGTTTTGCACACTTCTGTCAATGGGCTATATTTGGGCTACATCTGGGTGATTTTGGGCTACATTTGGGCTCTTTTGTCTCCGGTGGCCATTTTGGGAGATTTATTTGTTATGAAGTTTCCTAATTTCCTCATGTACTGCAGTCTCCTCAGTAGGAAATGCTTTCAGTTTTTTACTTTGATTCCATCATGAAGGTATTCAGATATGTCACACATTTGCCATAAATTCTGAATGTTAGCACTCTAGTTGCTCATTAGATCACTGTAGTAAAACTACTGTTCACCATGGAAGTCTGCTCCTGGTATTAAAAGTGCATGTTTCAGTCTGCATGTCAGAATTTTTTAATGAAATAGAAGAGGATTTGAGAAGTCACTCAAAATGTGCCCTAATTTTTCTTTCTGCAGCACTAATCATACTTTTTATGGAAAAATTAACCCCCTCATTTTGTTCCTTTTTAAATTAAATGTTTTAAGAGTTACCACTTTAATCCAAGCAAGATGGCTTCAGGTGTGCCATACTTTTGTCATAATGAAGACAGTAAGCGCTCTAGTTGTTTTTAAGAACACTCTGGGACATTCTGTCATTGGGCTATACTTGGGCTACATCTGGGTGATATTTGGGCTACATTTGGGCTCTTTTGTCTCTGGTGGCCATCTTGGGAGACTTATTTGTTATGAAGTTTCCTAATTTCCTCATTTACTGCAGTCTCCTCAGTAGGAAATACTTTCAGTTTTTTACTTTGATTCCATCAAGAAGGCATTCAGATGTGTCACACATTTGCCATAAATTCAGAATGTTAGCACTCTTTTTGCTCATTAGATCACTGTAGTAAAGCTACTGCTCACCAGGGAAAACTGCTGCTGGTATTGAAAGTGCATGTTTCAGTCTGCATGTCAGAATTTTTTAATAAAATAGAAGAGGCTTTGAGAAGTCACTCAAAATGTGCCCTAATTTTTCTTTCTGCAGCACTAATCATACTTTTTATGGAAAAATTAACCCCCTCATTTTGTTCCTTTTTAAATTAAATGTTTTAAGAGTTACCACTTTAATCCAAGCAAGATGGCTTCAGGTGTGCCATACGTTTATTATAAGTAGGACTGTTAGCGCTCTAGTTGTTCTTTGGAACACTCTGGGAAGCTGCAGTAGAACACAAAGGAATCAACTGACAGTCTCTGCCCTTGTTGGATGTACATGTTTTACTGAGAATGTCAGACTTCATTCTCACATGACTGAGAAATATAATGTGAATTTACAGAAAATATGCTCTCAGTTTAGCTTATAGATCACCTTCTAAACCTCTGTGGGAAAAGCATGAGAAAATATTTTTCTCTCAATCATGATATCCCAGCAGAAGGCTTTTTCACATGGTGAAATCACCTTAGAACATACCACAATTCCTAAAATGAGTATGGTACCATCAACAAATGATTTATAATGTAACTAAAGTCTTAAAACCTTCTATTAACTGCAATGCTTTTTAATGAGGTGCTATCATGTATATTGGTCCCAAGATGGCTGCCAACACTTCTTGGATGAAGTGCTGACAGCCAATCAGATCTCAGTATGAGATGTGTGGTTAGGCTCCGCCCACATATATATATGATTTTACTTTTGATTTTCTCAGGAACTACTGAACAGATTGACACCAGACCTGCAAAAGGCACTTCCCTGACCTGAGAACTACTTCTCTGCCAAATTCCAAGTAATTCTGTTCAGCCGTCCGGGCTGTACCTTGGACTAAAGGTCCCTATGGAAAAATGCATGGGGAAAATGTGTTTTGGGACCCCCCTTTTTTCTCGGCCCCTGCTTGACGAATCACCCCGAGACTTTCAGGGTAGGAGCGGAGTGGAGCGCCCCACCTATTTTGAAAATTTTGCGAGGATTTCTCAACCGGCGCCAAAGTTATTCCAAATAGAATTTTGCGGATTTCCTATGGAAACACGGTCCTAACTATAACTATCTACTGGCGACCGCCAGTAGATAATATAGATATATATATATATATATATATATATATATATATATATATATATATATAAAAATGGTGACACCCCCAATGGATGGCTATAGCCCCCTTCTCAATATGAGAATGCCTTTGTTCAGTTGCAGTCAACGCACGACTGGCATACGCCACCGGGGCCCATTCCTCTGCTGCTGAGAAAGCACAGCCCCCAAACCAATGGGACTAGCATCCACTGACAACTCCGACTCCAGCGCCGGATTGAAGTACACCAGAGTGGTATCAGCTGACAGGGCCTGCTTAGTAGCCTGAAAGGCACATTCCTGCTCCTGACCCCAGTTCCATGCGACATTGGACTTAGTAAGTTCCCGCAAAGGAGCCGTAAGATCAGTCAGGTTGTGGATAAAACAGCCACAATAGTTCACCATCCCCATGAAACTCCGCACACAAGACACATTAATGGGAGCAGGAACTGTCTGTATATCACAAACTTTCAAAGGATTCAGTGACACACCATCCTGCGAAAAACGATAGCCAAAAAATGAAATGTCAGTTTTCAAGAATTTGCACTTTTCTTTGTGGAGCGTAAGTCCATGCTCCAGCAACCACTGAAATACACCCCGGAAGCGGGAAAAATGCTCATCCAAAGTAGGGGCATGTACCAAAATGTCATCACTGACATTAAATACACCATCCAGGCCAGAAAGGACCCCCCCGGATCGTGTCCTGAAAAACCTCCGCAGCACGGGAGACCCCAAAACTTAAACACTTATACCTCCGCAACCCCACATGCGCAGAAAATGTGGTAATTGCACGGGAAGCAGGGTCAAGCATCAGCTGATGGTAGCCTGCACAAAGATCCATTTAGGAAAACCAACATAACCCATTCACCTCCACCACAATACCATACACAGTAGGGGTGAGGTGCCGTTTGAGCTTAATCGCAAGATTAGCAAACCGCATATCCACACAAATACGGACCTCTCCAGGCTGCTTAGGTTTACGGGCCACCACATCCGGGGACACCCAGGGAGTTGGACCATCCACACTTTCAATGATGTCCACAAGCTCAAGTTTCACCAGTTCTTCTTCCACCTTCGACCAAAGATGGAACCTCACCCTCCTATGACGTAAAGCTACTGGCTGGACTGATTCATCAATATGAAGTTTGATCATGCGACCCTTCAAACAGCCAATTCCCTCAAACAGAGGTGAAAACTGAGCCAACAACTCCTCCACATTCCATTGATGCACACCCAAGGCAAAAGCGACTAACTGCAGAAGTTCCGCTGTCCGACAGCTCAGCAACATCACTTGACCCCCTTGGGTGACATATATCCGTGTCTTTATCGCATGAGAGCCATGTGCCACCTCAGCAGTGAAAACTCCTGCCAACGGAAGGGGATCAGAGGACCCATAGGAAAAAACCCTGGTAGTGAGCATCATTGACTTGGCCATGACATTTATAGACGCACCCATATCAATCAAGGCCTGCACTGGGTGACCATCCACCATCAAATGACGCTTAGGAATAGACTTTTGCAGGTGACCCCTAGGTTGCAGAGCATGGATAACATGTACAGCCCCTCCACAACATCATCGTCCATGTCCCCTTCCACTGGCAAATGAGCAGCAACATACACCTGGTTGGATGATACAGGGGCAGAACCTCGTGCCGGGGCAGAGCGACACATCTTTGCAAAATGGTTAAACTTACTGCAATTAGAACACCTCTTCCCAGTAGCAGGACACGACCCTTTATGAGGAAAAGGACCCCCACAACCATAACAGTGCCTGGGCTGCTCCACACTCCCCTTACTTCTCAACTTCGTACTGTCAGGGTCTCGGGCCGAAACAACATTAACCGGCTCTACCTTCACCACCTGTTGGAGTGCCTCCTCCATATGGGCCACTCGTACTTTCGAAAGTTCCTTAGATCTGCCCCGGGTCAACATATCAGCCATTGACATGCCCGGCACCTGTAGGATAGCTTCACGTAATTTACTAGAGGAACAGCCCTGTATAAATTGGGCCCTGATCTCATCCGCAGCATCGGGCAACATACAGGTGCTGGCCAAATCACGCAGACGGACATAAAATGTATCCACGGACTCATCTGATAGCTGTCGTGCCTGGCAAAACAGAAACCGCTCATAATCTGGATTGGCCAGTGGTTCAAAATGGGCAGTAAGGGCTTGCTTCAAAGTATCATACGTATGTGGCGGCCCACCTTCAACCACTGACCACCAGGAACAGTGAATGCCCCCCCCCCCCAGATGTAACAGCATAGGACACCGTCGTTCCTCCTCCAGGTCAATGGCTTCAAAATATGTCTCCAAACGGTCCACCCAGTCCTTCCACCGGGTCGCATGGGCTGACGGAGGACCATCCAACAGAAAAGGCTCCACAGGAGGGATGGCCAGCATAGCAAAAACTCTCCAGCAAAAAGTCACCACAGTCCCGGCAACACCACACAGGCACCACCCCTGGACCGAAAAGCAACAAAAGAGCCCAAGAAGGACCCAGCAGAACTTGCCTGAACCCAAAGTCTCGCACCAGAAAGTCAGGCAAAGCACCAGGCTCCAGGCAGGCAAAACACCCCTCACAGCAGGTGAAAATGCCCTTCTCACCCCAGCAGGAGGTCACGGTCTGCGGGGCACAAGCAGCGCAACGGCAGGTGAAACGTTCATCACACCCCCAGCAGGAGGTCACGATCCGCGGGGCACCAGCAGCGCAACAGCACTCCCACTGCCGCCACACTCCCACTGCCGCTGCACTACACCCAGCCACGCCTTACGCCGCCAACAGCAGGCCACGCCCCCAGGAACAAACAGGGCCGACCAAGCCACAAACCGCAGCAATGAGGCAGCAAAACCAGAAAAAAGAAAGGCAATAAGCAGCCGACACCCGGCCACCGCAAGGACTGGAAAAGCCCGAAGGCGCTCCACACCGCAGCTCTGCAGCAAACGGGACATGCAGGAACAACGCTTCGTCGCCAAGATGTTATGTTTACGAAACGTAAACGCCATGTAAGTAATCACCAGGACACAGGAAGTACTCCATTCAAGTTCCTGGTTACACCAGGCCTCTTTTATTCTGCTGATAGCTCCAGCGCCCCAATCATCACATGAGTGACCACCTGTGAATAATTCACGGGGGAGGTCCACTACCACCACTCCGGGCTACAGCCATGGTCCGCGCCACCAGTGTCCACATCACACCTTTAAGCTGATGTCAAAGGAACATCCATTGATCCCATGAAATACTGGACCCTTCCTGCTCGCTTCAAAAGGGCCTCTAGTAAGAATCTGAAGTGCTGCAGCCTTTCTGATCACTTAACGCGAGCCGCTTATATCCTGGGTTATTGTACAGTAGTGCAGCTGGGAGCACTAAAGGATGGGGCAGACAAGGAAATCACTTTTGGGGAATGACTGCGTAAGTGTAAGCGTCATCATAAACACTTTTTTCGAGGTTCGCATAATGATACCTTCTAACAAAAATCAGTGGAGGTCTTTTTCCACCACACCTCTTCTAAGTCTGCCTCGTTTAGAGCTAGGGCGCATCTAGATTTCTGATGGCAGAGGAGCAGCTGGTTCTACCATTCGAAACCTTTGACCTAAAGTCGATACTCCCAGGGCTGCTGGTGACTGGGCATTGAAGGCCTGCCCTGCTAATGGCATGCCTTCCAACATATGCTTTTCCTCTCTATGACCAGCAAGAAAAATGTTCTATTAAAATGGATATTTTTAATATTTTTATACATTAAACCTTTCTCATGTCAAAAACAGAAGAAAAAAAATAACATCAAGTTCTATGACTCATGGTGTTGATATTTAGATTTTTAAGAAAATAGTACATTTTGGGATCTATTTCTGCTAATAAAATTGACCGCTGAGTGGACCACTATAACAATTTTGACTCTCATGAAATTCAGATTTGCAAAAACTGCTCCTACCCTGACTGAAACAACTTTCGCAGAATGATTCCCACCAATACAACATTAGTGAATATTTAATGATGGTGAAAATCATAATGCGTGCTCGGATTAAGGAGTGATGGTGCACACAGGGACTTTATGTAGGGTGTCGCCAGAGGTCACAGGTGTGAACTCTGGCTTACCTGTTGCTACCCATGGCACTGCCTTTGCGACCTCTGGCTCAGAGAGAGATTGCAGGAGAATCATCAATGATCTAAAGCAAATATTTATTCATTGTTTACTGTCTAAATTTCTGACCTTGGTCCCATTGGCATCCTTTTCGTTGTTGCTGAGGGGTCCAAGTGAAGGAAAGGGAGAGGAAACTTATCGTCCACCTACAGATGGAAAGAGTAGGCTGCACAGGTGAGCACTTGGATCCAGACTGGGGTCCTCCACAGCTTTTGAAAATATCAGACTCTGAAAAAGCAATCCCCTGTCCTCTCCAGGGCATTACGTATACAGCTGACCTGCAGGCACCCCCAGCCCCCATGCTTATATCTGTCTGTTAATCCCCTTCCCACTTCACTGATGCTATTGTCTTTCTTATGGTCCCTTTCACAGTGCTAGGTGCACTCTCCCGAAATGTGTCATGGGCAAATGAACTGGTGGGGTGAGGGGGGGGGGGGGGGGGGTGAGGGGTTTACTTCCCACCACCCTAAATTTTGGAGTGTGAGGCAGCACTGTTCCACAAGATTTTGAAGTGGAAACTGAGATCAAACAGTTGCAGATAGTGTGTCTAAAAACCATGCCGTAACCTGAGGTGCAAACTTAGTTGAGGCTCTACGACCGCTTTGTTTTGTAATTTATTTTTAATGTGTCCACTAAGGTATCGAGCCTCTTCTTAAATCTGTTGGTTTGGCAAGCAAGTTCTTCGTGGAGACAATTGGGAAGTGCAGCATGATTCCAGACAGACTTGTTCTGTCACTGTTTGATCTTCAGTGTCCATGGAGAAACTCCAAACAGAGAAGCACACCTTTAATCATATGTCTGCCACATGTATAAATGTGTGTATAGTGTCAGTTAAATTTGAGGTGTTATAAGTGTATTTATTGAACTCCATATGCTAACAATAACTGAATAACTGCACAAAAAGCACTGACCTTTGATGTTAAACAGAAGAGAGAAGATGTGGCCTAATGGCTAGAGCGTCGACCTCGGAGCTGGGGAACTGGGTTCGAGTCTCGGCAGGGAGGCTCAATATCCTCTGATTCTGGGCAAATCACTTAATTTCCCCATGTCTAACAAAAATGAATGTGTCAGTCTGCAACACAACTGGAGTTCATGTAAAGCGCTCTGATACCTGCTGGTCTAGTTTGTGCTATATAAATCCACACCCCCCTCCCCCCAAAAAAGAAAAGAAAGATGTAAGCATACCATCTCTGAACTACATAATAGGCAGTCCTGGACTGAAAGCACAGCGTTTCCACTTGCCAAATTGTGAGATGCACAGCTCATTCATTACTTTAGGTTACTAGCTATTATTTATCTTAACCATCCGGGGCCATATTACAGAAAGTGCATGGGGGGCGCAATGGGCATTTGCACCCACTCAGCGTGCCCTCAGCGGGTTTTAGTGTTGCAGAAGGGGCCGCAGATGCTTGTGCAGCCCCTTCTGCAATACAGATAGCAATGGCGCACTAGCAGCACCAGCGCTATTAAGAGAGGGCGTTCCTTCATTTGCATGGGGCATTGCCCCATGCAAATGAGGGAATCAACTGGTCTCTGCGCACACACAGTATTAACTGACATGAGCGTAGAATCAAACCTGCCCTTAGAAGATGAACTGAAAGTGCACATCAAAAAGTTGGAGCATTGTCAGTGCACCCCTGCTGAGGGCCACACTCAGGGAATGAAAGGGTTGCTGCCTGCACAGAGAGATACGGAGCAGCTTTTAAACAGCTACTCTGTATTTCTCTTGAATGTATCAAAAGTGCGCCGTGGCCCAAAGAGGAAAAGTGCACCCTATCTGTAATTGGGCCCCTGGTTTGAAAGAAATTTGAACTAGTGCTCCACCACCACATCCCTTATATATGGTAAATATAATCTTGCTTCACATTAAGTGATGGTATCAGCTATAGAAATAGTAAAGATGACAAACTGACACGTTATAAATTGTGCCACCCACGGTTCAGTGGTATCCGTCAGTGCAGGGGAGCATTGAATGTTTCATGTTTCGAAAATATTACTTTCAATAAATATCACTCAATTCAATGAAGTAATCGTGAGCGCCTAAAGCAGAGGTCTCCAATCTTTTGTAAGTTGAGCCCCCCCAGCTGAATTTTTGGAAAAGTCGCCCCCCCCCCCCCCCCCCCCCCCCCACCACCTGACAGAAATTTCTGGACACTGATACACCACATAATCGACCGCCACCCGCATATCCGGGGCCATATCCGGCAAATAATGTTCAACACAATAAGAGTTTAGTTAACTGTAGGTTTGTGAGTGGGTGTGGTTAAATGACAGAGGCTTATTACACAGCTCAAAACAATTTTCCAAGATAAAATGTGGGCACGTTGTTTTTACTCGGATGCTTTGTTTTACATGACAGATTGATAATAACAACATTAATGTGACGGGTGTGCCTGTTTTTCGCCACTGAGACGGTCAATCTGTGGATGGATTTTTGCTACTGCCATCCTCAGGTTGTGCTCCACATCCAGTCTCGAACGGTACTTAGTCTTTAATACCGCAAGTGCTGAGAACCCAATCTCACATAAATAGGACGAGCTGAAAGTTAAGAGAGTTTTGATAGCAGTTTCTCTCAAAGCTGAGTATGCTGCAGACATTTTCAGCCAAAACTCTCCCAGTGAGACTTTGCTGAAATGCATCTGCAGGGTGCGGTCACTTTGGAGATCAATGAGTTCTTCCTGCATACGAATCAGGAGATGGCTTGCCACCTCTGCCAGAAATGGTTGAAAGACCCAGTCATTGAAGTGATCGTTGTCCTCAGGAAAATACTTTTGCAAACTGTCCCTGAGAGACGTCAGGTGATTTTTTATTATCTCAGCAACACTTGGATGATCATATTCAGTCTCTGCAAGAGCATCTACTAAACATGGAAACTGCTCAAACAGGCCATTTTCAACTAGTCTTCTCCATGAATCAAGCTTCTTCTTAAATGCAGTTATTCTTTTATTCATGGTAAAAGATGTCATGTCAGCTCCTTGCAGGGATAGATTCAGGGAATTTAATTTCTCAAAAATGTCAGCAAGGTATGCTAGAAGCACAAGCCAGCGGGGATTGCATAGTTGTTCTGCTTTGCAGGGGTCCAAAAACAGAAGAAACTGCCGTACTTCATTCCTTAATTCAAAGATGCGAGACAGCACTTTCCCCCGGGATAACCACCGCACTTCTGTATGAACAGCAAGCCATCATGCTCAGCTCCCATTTCTGCACATAAAATTGCAAATAGACGAGCTCTTGTGGGATGGTTCTTTATAAAATTTACCATTTTTATAGCAGAATTCAGCACATCCTCTAGTTCGCTGTCCATGTTTCGAACAGCAAGGGCTTCCCTGTGTATCATACAGTGGGTCCACAGAATATGTGGAGCCACTTTCAATACGTTAGCTTTTAGGCCAGCCCTAGCACCACACATTGAAGGAGCACCATCTGTACAGATTCCAACACAGTTTTCCCATTTTAAGCCATGGATATTAAGGAAGTCATTGATAATGGCAAACAAATCAGATCCTGTTGCCCGCCCCTTGATTGGCTTGCAAAATAAAAAATCTTCTAATACTAGCATTTCATAACAGTAACGAACATAAGCAATTAAATGAGCATCCTTCGACACATCAGTTGCTTCATCCAGCTGCAAAGCAAACGAACTTGATTTCAACCGGGCTATGAGCTGTCCCTGGATATTTTCTGACATGTCAGAGATGCGGTGGCAAACTGTTGTGTCGGATATAGGTATACTTTTGAGCTTCTCTGCTGCCTTTTCACCAAGCATTGTCCTAGCCACGTCGAGCAATGCCTGGAGAATCACCTTTTCTCCATCTACAAAGGGCTTTTTGTTTTTGGCAATGTGGTATGCTACTTGGTATGATGCTTTTAAAGCATTTGCAGGAGTATTTGCCACATGTTTCACCGCTTCTTTCTGCTGAGTGATCTCTTGCAACTTCATGGCAAAAAAATCTCTGCTTTTCCTTGCTAGAGGCCCATGTTTCATTTCAAAGTGACGCCTCATTTTGGTTGGCTTCAAGCTGTCGTTAGCTAAGATCACGCCACAAACCACACACTGTGGTCTACTTTCTCCTCTAACAACAATGCAGGTGAAACCAATATCCAAATAACGGAATCATATTTTCTTGTTTTTGCAGCTTTTCTCTCGCCATTGGTTTCTGTTTCAGCCTTTCGCTTGAGCGCTCTACCATCTTTTGGGAGCAGAAAACGATCCATGTCAAATGCTTGCTTAACCTAAGATACAAAATTTGAAGCTGCATGTTAATGAATAGTAGATGGCTGCAATTTTACAGCTGCATCAGGTACAGCAGATTTTTAACTTTGTAGTTTAAAAAAATATCTTTAAAAAAATCTTCTTATGTTTTAAATAAAATAAATTTGGATAAAAGAATCATTCTGTGGTAAGTGGATAAAAAGTAATTCCAGCTCATCCAGACGTTAAGTAGGTGCTCCCAAAAATTGCTCCAGTATGTATATGCTGTATACCACCGATGAGGCTCTGCAAGTTACTTCTTCAAAGATTAGGGAGGGCAAACTTAAGCACTGCCCCTTTACCAATCACTCGAAAACAAATGCGTACCTTCTTATTCACTTCCTCAGATGTTTCTTCTGGTTAAACAGGAGTACTCGGCCTAGCGATCAAGTAGCTTTTTCCCTTGCAATGAAGAGAAAATGTTTAAGAAATATTACTTGCATGTTCTCAGTATGTTTTCATGAGACACCATGAAAGCTCCGGGGTCAGAATCCTAGTGATGGGCAAGGGAGTGAATGACATGCCTAGAAGTTACTTGCCGCCTTATCTTAAGGGCAAATATAATATGCAATGATCTGCAAGTTATTAGTTGAAGTCCTGATGGTTGGTAAGGTAGCCATGATCTGTAAGTTAAGAATTCGATTTCTGGCAGGGCCACATTAGCTTTCCATTCTTTACAGTTTGTTAAATTGATCTTACATGTTCTTCTTGCAGCTCCTTCACTTCAATATCCCCCATACACAATACGCCCACTCTCCTGTAAGCACAAAGTTTCTTTTACTTGTGCCATGTTAATATTTCAACACCTGTGCAGTTCCTTTTTGCACTCTTGCAGAGAATCACAACTGGCACACGTGACTAATGTAATGTGCACTGTGCAGAGAAGCGCAGGATTGGATGAGCATGCATTTGGAACAACTTTAGGACCCAGTGACTGGCCCCTTGAGAAACTTGCACTGCCTCTGATTATCAAATTCAGAGGTCTTAATTGTTGTTTTTGGACTGTTTAAATATGGACGCATAATTTTCATGGAGCCCTGGCTTTTGCTCATAGACCATTGCAATGTTACAGACGGACGGCCAGGGCAAGAAAGCACTGAAAAAATAACTTATTCTACTGCATCAAAAAGGGTTCATACAACATGTGCAGCTGAATGGCATCTGGAACAGAACAAGGAGGGCTCCTGGGATACTCCGTACCGCCACTCTGTACCTTTTATAAAATTTGTATTCAAAATATAAATCTTTCCTGTGCCAAAGCTAAGACTCCATTGGTTAAGACACCACCTTGGTATATTGGGAAAAATATGTGTCAATAATGTCTTTAAAAATAATCTCTTAACAATTTTACATTGTGCAAACTCAGTTTCCGGGCACTGGAACACTTTAAATGAGCACCAGTTGCATTACACAGGGTCATATTTATTACATTACGTACGGATAAATTAAATTATTTTGTCTAAGTTCACAGGATGTAGCGCCAAGGCCAGGATTCAAACACAACTCCCTAGTTACCAAGTCAACAGCTGGGAGTATAAATCACACTCTCTCAGCTTTGATTTTGCAGACCTCCAACGTCCTACACACCCAGGTAGCTATGAAGAGTTAGCATTATATGCAAACAAAAACTAAAATTGCCAGAAAATTCGAATTTTAAGTATGCTTTTTCAGCCCAAATCATTCTTCAAAGTGAATCATGCTAAATACAATAATGTGTGTATGATGCTTTGAATCTCTACCTTCTATAGCATAGGCTGGATTGCAGTGCATGTAAATGTGTCCTTTTGTCACTTAGGACGAAAACCTTGATGGGGCACGACATACCCATACTTGTGTGCAGGGGTGCAACTAGACCCGAACTTCAGGGGGGTGGGGGGGCGGGGCTAACACTCCCAGACAGGGCTGGCCCTAGCACTGGTCACACACAGTGCAACAGTCATTTTTGGTGCCCCCTCCGCCATTTCCTCCTACCACTCACCAACAATGCACCTCATCTCTCTATAGCACCTTTCTGACAAACATTTCATTTTTCATAGTTTACTCACACTTCGTTCTTTCATCTGCATGTTTTTTGTAGCAGGCACATTAACCCTCTGCACTGTGTGGGTGGCAGGAGTGCCCATGTGAGTGCATGGTAAGCCATGCGACAGTGAGAGAGTAGGGAAAGAGGAGTGACTGCAGGGTGAGTGAGGTGACCGTATGAATTTGGGTGTGGATGTAAGTGCAGAGTGGGACAAAATAATATATGGTTAGTGATGGGCTTGTTTGAGTGAGATTGCAGAGTGAGCAGTGAGGGGGACAGATGAGTGAAGTGTCACATGAGTGCAGGGTGAGTAGTGTGCTTGTATGACTGCAGGGTAAGATACAGGGTGAACAGCGCAAGTGCATTGTGAGAGCAGAGTGATCACTGTAAGTGCAGGGTGAGCGGGTGACTGGTGTGAGTGCATGGGGAACAGTGTGAGGGCATTGTGATCGCTGTGAGTGCAGGGTGAGCGTGAAAGTGAAGGGTGTGTTGTCTGAATGTAGGGTGTGTTGTCTGAATGTAGGGTGCATTCCCAGACACTTGAAGTATGTCAGCATGTTATTAACGGCGGCGTAGGAATTCACATATAGGTTAAACTATTTCTATTATGGCATTAACCAGGGATCAAGGGTGGAGGAAATAAATAACGTGCTGCTCCTGCAACAAACTTCCAGTTTTATGATTAGGGTTGCCAGCTCCTTATTTTGATGTCCCAGGCTGTACAAAAATAAGCAGTCACCGAAAGCTGTACTTTCAGCTCTTATCTGTGCATACTTCAAACAGCAAATATAAATAGAAAGCACTTTAAGTTGTGTAATAGGGCTGCCTGAAAGATCCATGACTGAAAGGGAACAAAGACAGAAAAGTCACATTACAAATGAACACTCAGTGTCCTACTGTTCCCTAGACCTAGCGGTTGACATGATCAGGAGGGCAGGTAAGGGAGCGTGGTTGGCAAAGTCAGACATAGAGTCAGCATTCAGACTGCTGCCGGTACACCCAGATAGCCAACACCTCTTGGGCTTCAAGTGGGAGGACAAGATTTTCTACGACAGATGTATGCCCATGGGTTGCTCAGTGTCATGCGCGTACTTTGAGGCGTTCAGCTCTTTTCTCCAGTGGGCCCTAACGAGCAGGTACGGGGTAGAGGGAGTGACCCACTACCTGGACGATTTCCTGTTCATCAGGGGAGCTGACACGCAGGAGTGCGCAAGAGCACTGCAGTGTTTCCAGGATTTGTCAAGACACTTGGGTGTGTCTCTAGCTCCGGGCAAGACTGAGGGTCCGGCGCAGGTCTTGGTATTCTTGGGCATTGAGTTGGACACAGTCAAGGGTGAGTCCAGACTCCCTGCGGATAAGGTACAGACCCTGCGTCAGGAAATTCACAGTTTGCTTGGTAGGGACAAAGCTACCCTGGGTGAAATCCAATGCTTGTTAGGAAAACTGAACTTTGCAGTCAGGGTCATCCCCATGGGGAGGGTTTTCGCTCGAAGACTAGCAAGGGCCACTGTGGGGGCGAAAAAGAAGCATCACTGGGTCAAGCTAGGTTCAGGTTTGAAACAGGACCTAGCCGTTTGGGACGACTTCCTTTCCCGGTTCAATGGAGCGGTGATATGGCGGCAACCGTGGGTGGGCATCAGGAGCTGTGATTATTCACGGATGCCTCTGGTAGGGAGGGCTTCGGGGCGATTTTGGGCGAGGACTGGTGTGCTCAGGAATGGCCCAACGCTTGGCGCAGGCGCAAGCTCACAAAAAACATCACGGTACTTGAGCTCTTCCCCATTGTAGTTGCTTTGCACCTATGGCCCGAGGCATTGTCGGACAGAAAGGTCCTATTCTGGTCTGACAACATGGCGGTCGTCCAGGCAATCAACGGTCAGACAGCCAGGTGCCGGTTGGTACCATGCTTGTTGAGGAAATTGGTTAGGGTCTGCCTGCGCACCAATGTTGAGTTTTAGGCCAGGCACATTGAAGGTGTAAAAAATGTGGCAGCTGATGCTCTTTCTCGTTTTCAGTGGCTCCGTTTCAGGGAGGCCTGGCCGCGGGCGAGAGCTCAGATGACCCCATTCCCGGAACACCTATGGAGGATCCTGCAGTGGGACAGCAGCTGAAAGCGATGGGAGAGAGAGCACTGGCCCCAGGTACCAGGAAACGTTATGGTACACACTTGGCAACCTTTAGGGCGGTGTCCCTGGCGCTGGGCACTTCAGGGGCAACAATGGAGATCAAAGTCAGAGCATTTGTCGTATGGGCAAGGGAGCAGGGGAAAAGCCACTCTTGGGTGGGTAGCCATTTAGCGGCGGTGAGCCACGATACCAGGTTATCCGGGGGGGCAGACCCCACCAATTCTTTTGCCATTCGGGCCGCCATGAAGGGTTGGGCAAGGGAGGAGCCCAGTGTGCCGGACAACTGAGCCCCCATTGACTTTGACATACTGAGGGGCATGCTGGGCGTGCTTGAGGCGGTAACCTATTCACCATATGAGGCCACGCTGTTCTCTGCTGCCTTTTGCCTAGCATTTTTAGGCGCATTCCGCATCAGCGAGCTGGTGGCCAGGTCAAAGTATGACCGCTTGGGGGATGCTCTAGCCATCTCAGATGTGTCCGTCACGGACTCCTTGACCATCTGCCTCCGGAGGTCAAAGACCGATCAGGCGGGGTGGGGGATTGACGGGGTTCTCTGGCCCCTTGGCGACCCTAGATTTTGCCCAGTCCACTGGGTGAAGGTGTTACTGGGGTGCCGCCCCCCCGCCCCGGGGTACTTACTGGTACACAGGGACCAGGCCCCGGTGACCAGATACCAGTTAGAGTGTATGATCAGGGCCAGCTTGTCCAGGGCGGGGCTGGACCAGCCAGAGAAGAGATACTCCAGCCACTCTTTTAGGATTGGAGCGGCCACAGCGGCCCACCTAGCTGGTTTAGCGGCCGCCAAGGTGAAAAAAGTGGGGCGGTGGGAGTCGGACTGTTACAAACGTTATGTTTGTCCCTGACATAGTGGCCAACCCCCCGCCCCCCCCCCCCCCACCCTCCTTTTTTGGGTTGCCGTGATTTGTAGTGATTTTGTTACTATGTGGATAATCCACTGTTGATTAAATAACCATGAGTGTGAACCATGTCTCTTGTTTTACTAGGGCGACTGGTGTGGGTGATCGGGCATTCATTTATCGCCAGGGCAGCCCAATGGGCGTCACACCGAAATTGGATGCGGCACTTCCCACAGACACAGGTTGAGTGAATGGGTTTCCCCAGCATGAGATGGTTTGAGCTCCGGAACAGGCTGGAGCAGAGGCTGGTCTCGCAGGGCTCCACCCTCCCCCACACTTTGGTGATTCACCTTGGGGGGAATGATCTCATCACCCTAGGAAGGAGACTGTTGCTGCTAGCCATGAAAAGAGACCTGGGGGAGATTTGCAAGCGCTTAGGCCAGTGCGAAGTCATCTGGTCAGAGATTATTCCATGTAGAACTTGGCGAGGGGCCAAATCAGCAGAGGCAGTGGAGCATTCTAGGAGAAGTATCAACGGGGCAATACGGAAGTTTACGGAGCAAAGGGGCTTAGGTTTCATACGCCATGAGATGATCAGGGAGAGCGTGAAGGGATATTTCTATTTGGATGGGGTGCACCTGTCCCAGGTGGGCATGGATCTCTTTCTCCTAGACTTAAGTGAGGCGTTAGAGATGAGAGGGTGCAGGTAAAAGCAAGGTGTGGTGGGGGGCCCTGGCGGCGACGGTGAGCCACCTCCAGGGCTGTGGCGGAGTTACAGGGCGATCTGGAAGCAGGCCGGTACAAAGGATTCCTCTGCGCGGCACCATAGGGGGTGCCTGAGCCAAAACCGAGGAGCCTCAGGGGAGGGTCCCGGAAGCCGTGTCGGCGCCCCACTAGTCCTGCGGGCGGTTGTGGGCCTGAACAACCAGGGGGTTTGCTATGCGATGCTCCGCCCCGAGAGGGGGGGCGTGAGTAGAAGTTACCAACGGCACGTGATCCTAGAAAAGAATCACCTGGATGGCAGCAAAGACTGGGTTCGCTCCCGCGCTGCCCGGCTCATCAGGCGGGCAGGCGGCCCAGTTGGTTGCCTGCCCTTGGATCGCTCGTAAGATAACCCACCCATTACATAATGTAATATGTAATACACCTGCAGCAAATTTTACCCAACTCAACAGTCTGTGTGTGTGTTATTTGGGTATGCATTTTGGGGGAGGGGGGACAGAGGGGTGCCCCTGGCGGTACTATGCTGTAGGAGCAGAAGCGCATCTACATACCGATATTCAAATTGCCTAGGCTTCATTGTCTATTTAGGCACAAAACATAGTAGTAATGTACGTGATAACCGAAAACCCCGTCTTTGCTACGTGACCATTCTACTAAAAAGTATCCTGCAGCATTTTAAATAACTGCCATTAACTACACTTGTAAATACAATCCTGCAGTGTTTTCATGAACTGCCCGTAAACTGGAGAAAATTAAGAACCATATGAACACGTTTAATAATGGATAAACAGAGGATGGGAAGTTGGTTAATGCCCAAACATACCCGGCCAAGCACGTTCACTGCAGGATACCTGATAGTTACATACTCCCAGGACAGGGTTAAATTCCTTCAGCTGAAATGCTTCAACTGCAGTGGGAGGCAGGGAGTCTCCTCTGCTAAAACCGAATCATTCGCTTTTGGTTTTAGCAGAGGAGACCGCCTTGCCTCCAAGTCCAGCTGAAGCATTTCAGCTGTATGAATTAACCCTGTGAAATTACAGAAGCCTGGGCACGTCGTGCCCCAACGATTTCCCCTCCCTCCAGCCCTCCGTTACGGAGTCACGATCAAACATCATCCCAATATCCACAACACCCCCCCACCCCCAGACTTTGAAAAAGCCCTCTTACCTGTGCAGATTCCAGCAGTCCTTTACAGCGAGGCGACAGGAAAAGGTAGGAAAACATTCACAGGATACCAGGAAGAAAAGGCAGCCAAAGTGGAATGCAGGAGCTTTATGTCCGCAAATTTCGCGGCACTTCCTGCAATCTCAGCTGCTGTCCCCCTCATTGGTGGAACGTCACTGGTGACGTTCCTACGTGCTGATTGTCTACTGCTTTACCCAATCAAAAATCCCCATTTGAAATGGGTGATAAATGTGACGTGGGACAGACGAAAAAGAAATCAACAAAGGTAAGCTTTTAGGGTGGAGTGCGCGCCCCCCCTGGGATGGCGGCACGCCCCCCATGGGGGGCGCGCCCCACAGATTGAAGAACTATGGCCTAAAGGATACACCGAGAAATGTTGAAAATTATATGTTTCCATTTTGAAGTCTTTATCATATTTTTTCATGAAATTTGTTGCCTGATTTGTGTCTTTTGACCGGCTCATGCTTTAGCTCCTAGCGCCAAGTTTGGCTCTGCCCAAGGCTCTCTGTTACCCCCAGACATTTTGTGTCTTCTACCTCCTTGAAGTGTGTAAACAATGTTACGTTGTTCCTTTTTGTAAATTCATTATTTAAAACACGTACCTATAAATTACGGGACCTGGTGCATCAGTATGACAACATTACATCTAGTTCAAGTAACTTCATAGTGATAGTTGAACTTATCATAATGTAACAGAATATTGGGTCTAGCTGGCGCCAAATTGGTGGGGTCCACGTTTCAGCTTTGAGAAAAACAAGGGGTATGCAGTTCCTAGGAGTGTGGGGAAAATTCAGATCTTTCTAAAAAGTACCCTCATACACCCCGAAGGATGTCATGCCTTATCATTGGGCCTGCTCCTCATCGTCCGGTGCTGCAATGCCCGACGGGCACCCGTTAAGGGACTCTTTGGCATAGATCTTTTGTTGATGAAGCCATAGGGTGAGTGCAGGTGTGTGGGCTAGGTAGTGCGGTGAGTGTGAGAATTAAAAGAGGTCTAGTGCAACCCTAACTAACGCTTTTATTCCCAGGGGGCACTAGCCTAACTAAAAAATGTGAGCCCCGGCTGGATGTAATGATCCTATAGGGCTAGTGTGGTGCATAAGGTCGACATGTTTCATGCCAAGAGTAGCCCCTAACTGGTCTGGTGGCACTTCATCAGGACCAGAAAAGGGGAATTTGATTGTATTCTAGCACTACCGCAATACTGGTTCCAGGATTCGTATGGTTGGCTGGTAACCAGATGCAGTTGAGGAAACCAGGTCCAATTGACACAGCAAAAGAAGACCTGACAAAAGGGGAAGGGGAGGAGATAAAAACAAGACCAACCAAGGTCCCATTTAGGAGGTGCTCAATGCAACAGTTCAATTTGCTTGTGGTGACATTCCGAGTGATGTGGAGTGTAGTATTATTGCTGCAGATGAGACAGGGAATGTCCAGTTGACAAGGTGCTCGTGTTTCATGCCTATTTACTAACTCGCAGCCAGTGCTTGTGATCGTAACACAACTTTCAACCTTGATATGTTAATTGTACTAGCAGTGGGCTAGTGGGCTATGACCGCAATGGTGAAGTGGGTAAACAGTGTTACCCTTGTGCAGCATTCCATTTTAACTTTAAGTCCCTGTGCCGTGAGCACCCTCATGAATTTGCATGGCGCACACGACAAACAACCGTGAGAGGCACACAAATATTCATGCAACACATATACAGAGATTTATACCTAGGAATGCGGCGAGTTGTACTCCAAGAGCATTCGAACACCAGGGCTGAGGAAATCACATGTGTTCGTCTAAGAGTAAATAGAGCGGTCCCACTATGGGCGTGTTGGTACTCCATAGGTGGTGGAACCCGTGAACAAAAGGTGACCGCAAGTGGCAAGTTGCACCATATATAATTATGCTAACTCACCCCTAGGTAAGTGGGACTGTGTTGACGGGGGTAACAGAGCACTTTGTTGCTCTGATCTGTAACAAGATTAAAATTCGATTTAATACGCATTACCATTGATGTAGCACATTCCTTACCAGAATGTGGATGTTGTGCAAGCGGCTTATCCTGCAAAGATTAGAAATACGCCAAGCAGGCTTAGTAACTAGCTTCTGCCCAACCCTGGCTCTGGTCCCCGTAGTGCATACTTCCGGGTCTGTGATATTTGAGCACTGCCATGTATTTTGCTGATGCGTTGTGGGTCTAGACGGCAAACTGCTACGGCCATCTTGGTTGATGATGATATTGACAATTCAGGGTTGACAGGGCTCGGGACCAGCAGAATTGCACGTGGGCCAATGGTAAATGTTCATTGTAGTTTTTTTGAGAGCCCCTGTTTGTGACTCGTATGTAAAAGCAATATTGTGAGTGAAACAATATTGTTTCGAAGAAAAATTTAGTTTTTTTTGTACATATAGCCCTCATTAAAACCTGGTGATTTTGCATGCACATATACAAAATTAGGGCATGATGGTTATACAATAGTATTTAGAATCAAGCTGTGACAAGTTTTTAGAATTACTTTTTTCAAACTTACTAACCTAGTAACGAGGCGCCTGCTCACATGCGCGTGGAACATGATAGTATAGCCGTGTAATGTTGACTGTTAGCAGTTTGGCGGTCCTGAGCTCCTTTTATTTATATTTGCTAATATCCCCAATAAAGATGGCCGCAGAGTGCATGTGTGCTGGTGGTAAAAAAGTGGTTCATGAGCACCTATTTATGGATGTTCTCTAAAAAGGGCTTCTGTTAAAAAAGGGGGGTATATCCCACATTGAATCGTGGTAGTTGTGTGTGTAGAAGTCTAAATTGCCGGCATTCTAGTTATGCAACATGGGTTAGTCTCAATGGAGATGTCAGCAGTAGTCAAAATTGCTGACAAGAAAACATGTAGCAACTGTTTATAAATAGGCAGAGGCGGTGGCATAGGCTGGCCCATAATGTAAAAAATGGGTGCATAATCCCAAGTATGTTGCCCATGAGTAACGGTAAAGGAACTTTAAGATTTTTGGACAGGGTCAAGATGGCAGAGACATGACCCATAGAGGGAATATAGAGGGTAGTCATTCAGGTCGGTTCAGCTCTGCCCATGATATGTCATCATTAAGCCCCTTGTTGTGTGTAGAATGTTTAAAGACCCAGTTTTGTTCTTTCCTAAACAGAGCCTCCTTTGATATTCGTTGGTGTGCTTCCAAAATGGTCCAATGTAGATCATTGGTGGTATGACTGTGTTCTGCAAAATGAGCACACATTTTTATGCTCATTTTCTTGCATCCTATATTCTGTGCTAGGTAATTTTGTTTTTTACAGGGCGGGTAGTCATGCCTATGTATTGCAACTGGCAAGGGCAGGTGATAAGATATGTGCAATTACGTGTGTTGCAGTTTGTATGTTTATTTTGTGTCCACTTAAGGGTGTTAGTGAGTGTGACTGTCTTGATTGCCTCCATCAGGGGACAGACTACACTGGAAATTACTTGTAACAGGTGGTAAATTCCATAGAGTATTCTGTGGAGGAGGCGTCTTTTTTCTAGGCCTAGTGCTGATCAACAGGTCTTTAAGATTTGCTGTTCGTTTGAATGCAAACCTTGGTATGCTTGGGGCATGATCACCTATCTGGAGAATGTTCCAGTGTTTTTAAAACCCACCTAATAATGTTAGATTCTGGTGTAAAGGTAGTTACACATGTCATATGATCAGTGTCGACTAAGTTGTGTTTCAAGTAATGCCTCTCTATTGGTGTTATGAGCTCCCTTCTGAGCAGTTCTTATTTTGGTCACTCGTTAGACTAGATAGTTGGTCAATTCTGTTGCCTGTGATTAAAAGTCCTCCTAGTTGCTACAATTGCGTCTTATTTGCAAGAATTGCCTATAGGGGAGGTTTTCCCATTGGGCTTTTGGGTGGAAGCTGCTGAATAGAAGTGGGCTGTGGCTGTCTGTTGGTTTTTTGAAGGTTTTGTTTCCAGTCCGTTGTCGTTCCGTCTGATCATTAGGTCCAAGAAAGGTAGTTCATGGTCAGAAGTATTTGCCGTGAACCTGAGGTAGGGATTAAGGCTATTGACCCAAGAGACAAATGCGGGGATGAGATTAATGTCGCCTTTCCAAAACACCAGTATGTTGTCAATATAGCAACGTACAGGGTGACATTATCAATGTAAGGGTTGGTGTTACTGAGCACATGCTTCATCTCAAAAGCGGACATGTAAAGACATACCAGGCTAGGGGCGAAGGTGCTGCCCATCGAAGTAACCTGGATCTGATGGTAAAGCTGTTCCTCGAACTGAAGGAAATTCTCTGTCAAGGCAATGTTTGCGTACTCCATAATGAATCTTATTTGAGTAGGAGATGATCACATGGTGGCTCTTAGGGTCTTCTCTTTAACCTCAAGTGTTATTAATTGAGGGATATTTGTATAGAGGGCTTCGACGTCAAGGATGACTATGACATCTGGCTGTATGCCCTCAATCGGGTTCAAGACATCTCTTGTGTCTTGAAGGAATATGTTTTCTTTTTTTTTTTTTGACTAGTGGTTGGAAAAAGTGGTCCAAAAAGTTTGAAAGTGGTTCTAAGACTGACCCTATGTCTGAGACAATAGGCCTTCCTGGAGGTGGTCGTGTTCCCTAGGAAGTGTATAAAAATAGGGCAGTCTGGGATTGTCACTAATGAGGAATTCAGCCTCATTCTATATGATCCATCCTTGGTTAAGTGCGGAAGTCACCAGTGATTTGATCCATGTTATGAGACATATGGTTGGATCCTCTGGGAGGGGGGTGTAGTACCTTCCATCCTGGAGTTGATGCAGACATTCCGTTCTGTAGTCAGTAGTTGACATAATCACAATGGCACCTCCCTTGTCTGCTTCTTTGATGGTAATGCTGAGGCCACTGGCCAAGTTTTTAATGGCCTCTGTTTCTAGTCTGGATGTGTTATGAACTCCTGCATTGGTGCGTTTCTCTGAAATTTCTTTTAGGACTACCTTTTCGAATGTGAGAATTTCTGGTGGTACCATGCTAGAATTGGGAGTGAAGGTGGATGGCTTCCGTAGGCCTGAATCCACAGTCGATGGTTCAGTTTGATTTGCAAAGAAGGCTTTTAGTCATACCTTCCTGAAGAAGTTGTGAAGTTCGGAGTTGGTTCGGAAGTTATCAATTTTGGGGTGGTAACAAAGTCCAAACCTCATTTTAAGACTGTTTTTTCCACATCGTTGAGAAGTCTCTCAGAGAGATTAACAATTAGATTCTCTTCTCCGTGTGGCTCCTCAGTTCCATGTGCTGTTGTTGGGGTTGGTCTTGCCACTGTACCTGCTTCTGCCTAAAAAAGGTGGTGGTTGGAAAGGGGCGAATGGTGGCTGTTGGCATTATGGAAAACTCGGGTATTACCACATCGGTGGTCCTTGGTAGAGGGGCATTCCGTATCCGTACATCGTGTTCATTGGCACTCGTTGTTGTTGACCACCCCGGCTGTCAGTGCTTGAATTGCAGCTGGTTGAAAAGTTTCTTCTTCGGAAGGTGTGGCGGTCATCCAACGAGTTTTCATCCAACGAGTTGTCAGTAATCCTCCTTGAGGTAGGGGTAGATTTTCTCCTTGCTGAATTTTGAGTTGTCCTTTTGTAGTTTTGTTACCTTTTGTCTCATTAAGTAGTCTTTGTTCTCCGCTATCTCGCTCTTGATTTCTGCCAGTTTTGTTTTAAAGGGCGTGATGGTAATACTGGCTTTTAGGGCTCCTTCTGCCACCGTGATTTTGATGATGAGATCATCAGCTAGACGTTTATCTGTTTTTATAATCAGCACCAACCAGTCCCTTGTGCACTTCCAGGCGACCAGGGACCATTCCTCTTAGAATTGTTTGTCTTCTAGGAATATTCTTGGTGTGTTCAGTACAATGAGACCGTTGGGAGCTCTATTTGCTCGTTTCAGCATTATCTTATCACCTGGGCACAGCCAGTGTGCAAACAATGAAAGTGACTAGCAAGCTTCCTTGGGGTATTGGTAGTGTTTGCCCTTGACGAGTGTATAGAAGGGCATGCAGTACTAGACACTGTGTGACAGGTCTGTGAGGTTTGCGACTCCTGTGTGACTGTGCACATGTGACAGTGAAATGACACTGCAGTGATTTCTTTATTATTACGCTACAATATATTATGTGATGTTTCAGACTACAGTGCCCTAGAGGGGAATCCAGGTCTCATCCGTGCCTCTGATCTACCAGGCTGGACTGCAGTAGTCTCAGTGCCTTTGTAGGGGCTTCCTTATGAATTTGTTTCGGCCATGACTAGTCACTGATCTAATACTTCAGTGCTGTCCAGTGATAGGGAGCTGTAAAGTAGCAGGGTGAGTGGAGAGGGATGGGACTTGATTGACAGGGCAGCCTTGATCCCTCACCTGTTGAAGCTTGTTTTGCTCTCAGCGGCTGCACCCATGCTGCCTTCCAGTATTTTCTTGTATTCTTTTATTTGTGGAATTTTATAGCATTAGTAACAGTGACATTACGAGTTATATACATCTGACATAACATCGAGAGAGCAATTCAGCTGGTATATTGCCCTATTGTGTATCTAGCAATGTCAAATAGGAAAACATGTGACTTTGAAACAGGGGACAGAAAGTCGTGAGAGTGGATCCCTCAGCCCTACGGTACTATCAACAAATCCATATTTCTACTAACTCACCAGTCTGGGTCGATATAGCACTGCAGAGCGTAACACATAAAGCGTAACACATAGGCCCTCAGTTATTCAGATCCTCTCGCCATAATGCACTTCTATGATCAGGTTTCCTTGGAGTAGCTGCCATATGCAAGGTTGCAGGTAATAGAAGTGCACAGATGTCTGAAGTGTCCTTACAGTATATCATGTCACTGACATCCAGTGCCAGGCCTCAACCAATCCCATCAAATGGCCATCAGAAGAGTCATAGCCACAAATTTATGGATAGAAGCGGGGAAGTCCCGAACAAGTCCAAACTGTACCCTAAGCGGGGAGGGCAAGACAAGTTTCCTGACATTTCATTCAGAGTGTTAAAAATATTTGCTCAGTGCGACAAGAATCAGGGCATAACCAGGTCAGGTGTATAAAAGCAGTCTCTGGGTGGTGGCATCTAAAGCATGTTGCGTCAACCACTAGCCCAAATGACTTAATTCATACGTGTGTGAAAATTGGAATATATCAATCTATGCCTGCTATTTAAAGAATACCTATTTCGTTTGCATGAAGCAGTGTTATATTTGCCCATTCATCAATTTACGTATCCAGATCGTTATTCCCCTGTTGCCTAGCAAGGGATGCCTGTATTGGAACAAAACCTTCCATCACCCCATTTCATAAGCGCTGCACGAGTCGTCCGGAAGATGGGGATCCAAGTGTGCGAGAATGTTGCAACAAGGCAGCTATGGAGGATGCATTCAGTAGAAGGTTTGCAACATAGTGAAGAGTCACTAACAGAAATAAAATAACTAAGGAATTTATGCAACCTAGGGCATCATGTACAAAGTGTTATTTAACGATTGCAAACCTTCAGATTGCAAAAAAATGAGGGTTTCACACCACTATAACCCTTTTTGAAATGCACTAACTGTAATTAATGAGTCAGAAAAGTGTTTTGGAATCATTATATGGATTTAGGAAACAATAAGGAATGGGTATTTTAAAGGGGTGTGTTTAGGGCATAACTTGAAAACAAGATGAGCGGTAACCATAGTAAAGAGCTGAATGTCAAAGAACTAACAAGTAAGTAAATGAACAATCGCAAATCTTGATTGAAGAATTCATTTCTTTTCTTTAATTCATTCATAATTCTTCTTATTTTTTTCTCACAAATGCACAACCAACGCGTTTTACCTTCAAAAAGGCTTCGACAGGTCTGCAAGTGATAAAACCAGATAAATATACACAAACCAGCACAATTCCACATGGTAACAACACTCAATACAAACGTATGAGGTAGAAACAAAGCCAACAAACAAATATTTACAAAAGACATTGCCAGTTAAGAAAATATTTTTAGAGAAGTCCCCACACACAGGTTTCTCATAGATCTTTAAGAGTAGTTGACAATTTATACATTATAAGGTACATGCAAAATGTATGTTTTTGTTAGAAATGGGATTTCCGGTTGGCTAGGGCTTGCACCTAAGCCAGGCAGAAACCACCACTCTAGTCAGGGAAAGGGAGTTACATACTGAAGATAACCCCTGCTCACCCCCTTGGTAGCGTGGCACGAGCAGTCAGGCTTATCCCAGAGGCAATGTGTGAAGCGTTTGCGCAACACACACAGCAGCAACACACTAGGCACACCACAAAAGGAACTCCACACAAGGTTATAAAAATAGCCTTTGTATTATCCAAAACACATTAGAATAGTAATCACACAATATACAGAGTGCCAACTGGCACTAGGCAATATTTACAGTGGATTATATACACATGACAGGGCCAATTTGGCCACTGTCCAAACCATCACAAAGCACAAATAGTAAATGTAGAACACAACCAGTAATTACTAGCAAAATACTGTACTCAGCATTATATCCTGCACCATGAATCACATTATGCAATCAGCATCACCTTAGGTGTAAAACATATTAGGCCCAAACCTCATTAGCATAGACACATTACGCATTAGGCCTCACCAGCATAAACACATTATGAATGCACCTCATAAGCATAAACATCAGAGGCATAAATCATGGTGCATAAATCACATTTGCCATAGGCACCACATAAATCACATTAGGGCCTTGCGCCCTACCAACCTACCACTGACCCCCTGGCCAACTGCCCGCCTCTCTGGGGCTCAAATGCCCTATGTCCAAAATGTCAGGGTCTGGCTGGCAATGCAGCAACATCAAAGGGCGCGCAATGCGCTGGGGCAGGGAAGGAGTGTACCGAACTCCTTTCTCATCAAATGGATCAAAATGCCCCCAAAGAAATAGTAGTACGGGCACTCACTGTGTCTCCGGAGTCCCCACTGGGACTCTACAAACAAATGTGCCCACCGTTGCAGCTGCCTGTGCTGGTGCGGTGCAGCTGTGAAAAAGGCCTGGCACCACTGTGCCACCTGAGCCCCACTCCAGGACTCTGAGAATAAAAGTGCCCCCTTGGTGTAGCTGCCCACTACAGCGGTGCAGCTGTGAAGAATGTAGGCGGTATTGGCACCACTGTGCCTCAGGGAGAGCTCTCCTCTGGGACTCCAATCAAATGCGGCCAAACGTTGCAGCTGCCCGCGCTGGTGCGGTGCAGCTGTGAAAAAACTGGGTCCTGGCACCAATTGTGCCATCTGAGCCCCACTCCGGGACTCTTAGAAACAATTGCCCCCAATGTTGGAGCGTCCCACTCTGCTGCGGGACTGCTCAGGCACCGGTAATGTGCCTCGGGAAGCCCCTCTCACCTGGGCTCTTCTGGTGGACACCTCCGCTCTCCTCTTGCTGCTGGGACGGGGACCAGCACCGACAACGTGCCGTGGCTGGTCCCGCACTTGGTTCCTAGCAGCCTCCACCGCGGGGCTCTGCCCATTTCACAGGAGCCCCGCTCAGCAGCAGGCTATCACTTGGCCTGCTCTTCCGGTCTGGCTTCTCTTTGGCCCCACCCACAGTCAGGCAGCTTGCCTGGCTTCCGGGCCGGCCACACTGCCTTCCCCGGGTCGCGGCAGTGAAACGCGGGGGTGGGCTCCAGCTTCAATTGAAGATAATTGCGGGGTGGGCACGGGT
Organism: Triturus cristatus; assembly: GCF_964204655.1. Lineage (NCBI taxonomy): Eukaryota > Metazoa > Chordata > Amphibia > Caudata > Salamandridae > Triturus > Triturus cristatus. The sequence goes on along the minus strand of NC_140587.1, from coordinate 654,850,579 downwards.
TGGGCACCCGCTCTCACACACGCATAAAAGCGGGGTGGGCACCCGCTTCTAAAGCAGCACAAACGCGGGGTGGGCTCCCACACAATAAGTAGCGCAGCAGGGAATCCCAAACCCGGGGATTCCCCCGCAGCCTCGCGCTGCAGACGCCAGCTCTTCTCTGCTGGCCAATAAAATCAGAGTGCACATGATCCGCTGGATCTCAAAAAGGTCCAAGGGGCACAGCTGGGCCCAGGGAGGCAAGCCCTCATGGTGGTTCCTTCTGGGCCCCCAGCAGCTGCAAGCCCTAGGAAGTACAGGAACAGCACACAAACAAGTCCCTTTCATGGGGTCACATCCCCTATATTTATATTACATCTTTGCTCTGTCTGCCCTTCCACATGGCTTGGGGGAACCAGCCAAAACTGGTTCGGGGGGAATTGGAGCACTTTGTTTACAAGGCTCCTCCTCCCCTTTGTCAGGTGGGGGCTCGGTGATCAGACACACCACAGGGGGTGTAGCCAGCGTTGTACAGGCTAGGCACAGACCTATTCAGGGACCAGGGACTTCTCCTCCCACTACTCCAAATGCAGATGTCCCATTCAGCCTAGTGCTGACTCACCCTGCCCCTCCTGTAGCCACACACACCTCACCAGCCCCTGTCACTCAAAAGCCAGACATGCAATTCACATCAGGCAGGCAGACACATAGCACACGAGAAATGCCAACTTCTAAAAGTGGCATTTCTAAAATAGTTATAATAAATGTGCGCACACCATTGCGTAGCATTTATTATTACCATTCCAAATATACCAAACCTGACCACGCTGCTCCTCTCATACCAGGAATTACCACTGAAACACTTATCAGGGAATCCCCAATGCATTCCTATGGGAGGGCAGCCTCACAGTAGTAAGAAACAAAAATGGCTGTTTGTCACTACCAGGACATGTCACGCACTTAAGGTACATGTCCTACCTTTTGCCTACAATGCACCCTGCCCTTACGGCTAGCTAGGGCCTACCTTAGGGGTGAATGACATGCAGTAAAAGGGGGGTCACAGACATGGCACAAACTTTAGGTGCCACGTCACAGCGGCAGTAACACTGTGCACACAGGCCCTGCAATGGCAGAGGCCTGGGCTAGGTTTGAAAGGCTACTTTGCTGGGTGGCGCAATCAGCGCTGCAAGCCCACCAATAGCATTTAATTTACCAGCCCTGGGTATATTATACCACTTTATAAGGGACTGACAGGTAAATTAAATAGGCCAAACAGGTGTAGGCCAATCTTACCATATTTAACACAGAGACCACATGCACTTTGCACTGGACAGCAGTGCTAAAGTGCCCAGAGTCCTAGAACCACCAACACAAAGTCAGAAAAAAGGCTAAGAGAAAGGCCAAAAGTTTAGGGATGACCCTGCCAAAAGGGCCCAGTCCAACAGTTTTTATGACTTAATTGCCGTACTAGAAAACAATACCTATAGCAATGCACTGAACGTTGTTCTCCAAACAGAACATAACATGAATGTACTAACAAGAGCCCCCAGAAATTAAGGACCTCATGCAACAAGATACAGAGTGAAATGGAGGACAAGGGTAGAGCGCCAACAAAACTTTTTTATGGTTCCAAACAGAAAATATAGAACTTCAAGATGAGGTCAACCTCCAAAGTAAGAGGGTGATACTTGAGAAAATCAATGCACAAATTAAGTATCACATGCATAGGCATGTCCGAATAGTCTGTCACATCAAAGCCTGCACAGAAGTGAATAAAGGAAGACCCCACAGAAAATTCACAAATGTTATTGTATATAATTCCTAATAAATCTCTTACCAAAACTTTGTTAAGCACTCTGGAAGGACAACGGTCCTCTTTAATGGGCAGTCACGAGTAATCGAACATCTAGAAAAGGAGGGGGGTTTAAACAAAGGGAAAAAGTGGCAGGGTGGGGATATAGAGTATGGGGAATTCAAAACATAAAATATCAGTCACAGAACCATTTATTAGGTAAGGGTAAATTACAGGAAATTTCATTCCCAATAGTTTAATACTCCAATACCATAATTCACAAACCTGTCATGAGAGCAAACATCTATTTGCTCCATGTTCTTCCAGTACATTCAGAAAGAGGGTAAGTCAAGTTGTACCACCAAATATTATGTCAATCCTCAAGTAATTCCCAAATATGCATCATTTCTGTATGAAGAAGGAAAGACATCAGAAGCAACAATTCAAAAATCCGATATTGGCCAATTGGAATACACATTTTAGATATTTTCGGTCGATTTAGCTATTGCACTTCAACTAATCCCCAAGTAAACTGTAAATTTAAAACTATAGATCACAGACAGGCCAAACAGATGTAGAGTCCGTGCAATAAAGCCCTTTTCACTGATTTCACAGTCGTCACATACTCACGTGAGTTGCCATTTAACAAAAGTGCCCTGAAATAAGGCATATTACATGCCCAATACGAAGTGTACCACAGAATGAGTAGCTTTTTAGAGAATTCACAACATTGGCAATGCAAATATCCTTAAGTTATTCCTCTTAACATATCCTAAGAGGGCAAGGCTATAAACAAAAATAGACCAAATTCGACATGCCCCAATCATCTATTACTCGGATTACAACTAGGGCTCCCAGTTTTGTGGTATTTATCTTTTTTGACATTTCCGTCTGTATTTATCCATATTTCTTTTTTGGGCATTTTTTCTGTATTTATCCACATTTATTTTTGCCACAAGCAAAAGACGACGCTACGCTACAGCTAGTATTTTTCAGTTTTTAGTTAAATTGACAATGCACACCAGTGCCCGGTTGTTATTGGTCAACACAATACATTCATCTGAAAACTTTGCCATTGTAGTACAAGCACATGTGCATTTCAAGAGACTTTGCGGACATTGAGGCTCTTTCTGGTTTGTTAATGAAATGAGGATCACTGAAAACCTGTTCAATATTTGCTGATGAAACTGGAATGGCCAAGAGATTCAAAGAAAGATTACACAGTGTTGGCCATTCTTGCTTCTGAGAACGCCAGTATGTCATTGCACTGATGTCTTTTTGTGGGATAGGGTGCATTACATATTTTTTAAATTCTTCTTCTACAACATTCATTACATCATCAGAATCTCCAACCATCATGAATAAATCTTTGTAATCCTTGAAATCCTGACTACCCTGAACTTTCTTGAATGGGTCAAGGATTGTAACCCATTTACAAAAAGAGCTGTAACTCATTTGCCCAGTTATGTTACGAGCTAGTACAGCATCGCACTTGTTTTCCAGTTCATCTTTAAAAGTAATCATCTCTTTTATTAGGGTATTTGCTTTTTTGTGGTAACATTTGCAATAGACTGGCGATCATTGGGTCTTGCGTATAGTCTTGCTCCAATGCCAAAGCCATGTCAATATCTATGCCTGAATATATTTGGTGGGTATGTGTTTCTTCTGACTCGAGCTTCCTCTGAATGTTGATGATACCCGTGAGAGTTTTAACAATGAAATTCATCTTCACATAGAAAGATTGGTGGTTTGCACTTTGGGGCCGAGTAGTTTACGTAGGTGATCAATTTTGGATCCTGTGGCTTCTTCATTGTTTACAAAAGCTAGGAAGTAGTGCCATATTTTCAAAAGTCTTACTGCTCCCTCATACCAGCTGAACCATCAGATCACAACAACCGCCCTTGGATATCTCATTCTCCCGTCTACATTTCCTTGCGAATAAATGCGTTTTAAGTTTCGCGCATACTTAAATACTGCTCCAGCCTTTATAACAAAATCATACATGTCCTGGTTCTCAGGCTGAGACAGAGCATAGGAAACAGCAGCATGTATAAGATGATATGGATCTTTTACATGGATGGAATTAATCCTCTGAGCATCGCGCAAATCAGTTACTGCCTTTGTCATATAGGATGCAGAATCAGAACATATTGCAACAAGATCATGCCATGATTTACCCAACTTTTGAAGCACACTGTATACAATTAAGGCAATTTTAGCAGAATTACACTCATCAGATACAGTGATGTCAACTAAGGCTGAGCGGCGACCCTTTTCTTCATTATCACAGTAATATGTGACCAATGTTCCAATGGCTGGGTCACCATGCACCTCTGTGGTTTCGTCAATTGTTAAAGAGATAGGGACATTTGCTACAGCTTGACGTATGTTTACGAGCTGTGCTTCAAACACTTCGGGGAGATATTTTTCATACATTTGGCTAGATTTGCACATTGTCCTTGCTGCAGGGCACAGCTGCCTAATCAGCTCCCCAATTGGACCATCAGTTGTGCATTGCTCCATGGTCATTTGCTCCATGCGAGCCTTCTTTACGACTGGAGAAGAAAGTCTCTCGTGGGTTTTGCTGCTTAGGTGGGCTTTGATATTATCCGCTGCCCTGTTTTCAATGTCAACAGTTGTTCGACATGACTTTCAGGTGAACATTTTCATTCCTTTAATGGATACGGCTTAAAATTCAGCATACTCCTGTCCGTAATCGCCAATGTCCTTGCGTTTGCGGCCCATCTCTATAAATGTAAGGATTCAACAATTAAGCAGCCATTGGTTTGATGTTTGATGTTTAAAATACTGTATGTGACCATGACAAAACAATCAGCCCTTATCTGCACTTTGGAATTGGGTATGTAGGAATTTTACCCCAAAGACATTCAAATCTATCACTGTTTCTCGTTGATCTTAGCTTGTACCTTTTTTGTTGCAATTAGTTTCTTCTTTATCCAAATATGTTCACACATACCAATTGTTTCTTCATTGATATATTCACACACTCACTCAATTAGGTGATTTATAGAGCTCAGCGAATCACCCGAGAGGGTGTCCAGGCAATTGCAGGGTCCGAGAGACTCATTTAAATAGCCCGGTCTTAAGATCATTTTGAAATTCCAGAATAGATGGGGCAGTCTGGAGGGGGAGGTTGTTCCATGTCTTCGCTGTGAGATAGGAGAAGAAGTATCCTCCGCTCGTGCTTCTGCTGATGCGGGGAGTGTGGGCAGGCGAGATGTAGGCGATGGTGACATGCTATGTAATCTGACCTCTGCAATCTTTTTTGCTATTGCTAATCTATCTGTCATATCACAAAAATAAATGATGCAAAAGGACATCATGGCCAAACTATGAAAAATAATAACTTTCGAAATTGGCCCCTTAGGGCAGAAAGGCTCACAGCAGTGGTTGCCTTATTGATCCGGATTTCCTCTGAGTTAAAAAAAGCTTTATTTAAGGTTTCAAATTCTAGTTTTTCCCGTGGGGAGACAGAGTTAGACAAATGGTGTTTTTGTTGTTGTTTTATGATGTGCTTTTTCTCTGAACATTTACCCTCACCGTAGGCATACACCATACTGACTTAACTCAGTGTTTTATCGACCTGATAAGGATGAAAGGCAGAGTGGGCCCACCGATTTAAAATTGACAACCTCTCTTTTAAACAGTGTGCTAATAATTACATGGAAGTGCAAAGGTAAACGGGGCACCTCAAGGAAGTATTGAACCCTACACTTAACAGGCTTACCTTAATAAGTGTTAAACAGGAAGTGACGTCAGGACCTTGTAGCAGCAGGCGAGTCAGGAGAGTGCAACACACTGAAAGCAAAACACACAAAGTTTCAAAATTGGCTGCAGCTCAAAGGAGGGAAGGGGTAGAGACAAAGTCCTACGAGTTATATAAACTGGCACACATAGAGAAAACATGAGCCATGGAGATTGTAGCGCGATCTCATCCCAGTACAAACTTAATATTTTCATTGTAAAAAGATGCCAATATAGTCAAACACGCCCCCAACACATGTACGACTGCTTGTACACGGAAAGCAGAGGGAACAACAAACTAAAAATTGCAACATAACGCACACTAATAACAAATTAAAAGGAACACCAGGGCCGGCTTTAGCGTTGGTGGCGCCCAGTGCGACAGTGTTAGTTGGTGCCCCCCCATGACTACCTCCACCACGGATTCTCTCACTAGCACCCTTTAAATTGTGAACAAGTCTCCATAACCACTCTCTCTTAGGTGCATTGAATTAGTTGTATAGCGCCACTCATACCAGTAAAGGATGTCAGAGCACTTTGCATCACACACACATTACATAGAGGCAATCAAACGTGTGTGTAAATCAGCTTATAGGAAATGTTACATAAGCCAAAGGATTAAAAGTGTAGGAGTCACATGTATTCCATACTAGTAGGCCGTATAGTTTAGGAGTGCTTGTTGTGGAGAAGCACAAACTAAGAGCAGAAAAAAAAGCAGCATAGTTGGGAGTTTTCTTTCACAATAAGAATCGATTTCTACCCAAATTAACCCTTTCGCCACATTAATCTATGCTCTAATATATACTTTGCAGTGTGTATGCAGCTCTATGCTGAAAGTTAATACCTCACTGTTCTATATTAGGAATTTAAGTTATGTCTCTTTTGAAAGCCGTAACCTGCTGATCTATTTACATTATATGCCCTCTGTAATCTACATATCAACCCTCTGCACTACCTTTGCATAAATCAAAACATCAACTATACAAAACTCCAATCTCTGTCCAGGAAGAACGTTAATCACAGCAGTTAACTTGACATTTTTGTGAGGCCTGGTAATTGCCAGAGGAAAGGAACGTGGCAGCAGGTGCTTTAAAATTCCAAAAAATTGGGGGTATACCCATCAATCACCCTCCCATACCTGGGTAAGGAAAACACAATAGAGAAAAAACAGTATGGAGGAACCAATAAAGCGAAATTATTTGCAAAAGGACACTTTTAATTTTCCTTTCGTGTGTATATAAATTCACATCTCATTTTTTCATTTTTTGCTGAGCGTTATGCAACAAACATATATTTTCACAACACACCTATGTACATAAAACGAAAATACGCTACTGTTCAAAAAACAGATTTTTCAATTAGGGCTCCACCTTTCAATAGTGTGGACATCCCAGAGGGCATATGCATTGCATAGGAAAAAGCATATCTCCACAAATTCAAAAGCAATGCAAAGTTCAAAAAGTCCCAACACATTCCAATTTTTTAGGGGCCCTCTATGAAACCAAACTGTCGACGCGGTCGCGTTTCAGCCAATAAATTCCTTTTGGCCTCTTCAGGACAAGGAAAGCAGCAGCAATCTACCTAAAAAGAAGCACACTAAAATAACATATACATTACACAAAACCTCTACGCTCGTCTTACACTGTACAGGTCCTTCACCTTCAACGTGAAACGCAGACAAAAAATCCCACCACAAATATAGAGGAAAAGAGACAACACCAATTATCGTGACAAGAAATACCTATACTAATACATTACTACCTACAGCTTATTAAGTGTAATTATGTGCTTATAGGTCCCAAGGCTACTCTCTCTATCATTAGAAAATGTGTTTCAAGACACCTCCACCAGACGAACTTACATATAAGTACTATGAATACAATTGCTCATGAAAAATTAATCAGGAAGAATTAAACGCCGGAATATGGGAGAGCCTCTCTTAGGGGATGACTTCTCTTAGGGGATGACCGGTCTAGTAGACTGACCTTAAGTCGAACAATCCGCTCAGCGAGTCAAATATACTTGAAGGAAGAGGGTAAAAGGAGTCCCACCCCTCTAATGCCAAATCTGTGGAAACAATAGATAAATGACTAAACCCATTTCTCCAGTAACTCAAGGTACTACCTCTAACTAATTTCTAAATACCTTAATCGGGTGGCAACGGAGCCCCCTGTCCGTGTTCTGAAGTTAAAAGGGAGCCGTCCGATGTGGTAACCAACTGTTACAAAGGAAACGAACAAGCGGAGACATAATTAGAGTCCAGAAGGACTGCTTATTTCAAGCGATTCTCTAAAGGAAGCGTCTCATGGTCGAGTGCGCTTACCTTATTATTCTACCATCTCCTGAGGAAATCCATCGCGTTCATCCATGTGAACTTTCACGCAGCGCGAGTGAAGATACGGGGAAGGGCTGTCAGGGTCTTATTTCCTGGTGTAAAGAGAAACGGAGGACTAAAAACCTCCAGATAATGCGAGGCAACGAATCGGCCATATTGGAAGGGAGCTTGAAAGAGGACAAAATATTTACAGGCTCCTCTCATGTATCGAAGAAGGAATCCACTATTAATCTAATACTATTGGTACTTTCCAAACTGAATCTAATGTACAAAACTTACTAAGATTACTAATAAAGAGGCAAAATTAATTATCACTAATTCTTATAGTGAGAATTAGAGAGGGGAACCATGGTGGACCAAGGTGAAGGAGGAAAAGGCACCTAACGTTTTTTTTAAATGTGCAAACAAACATAGTAAAGAGACCTGTAAACTTCAAGGCTCACATTCTTGTTAAATCCTGCATTCAAGGTCTTACTATGTTAAAGAAACTCTTATTGTATCAATGCCCATATTTCATCTTTATCGTTTAGGCCATCTATTGCTGTCCGATATTTTTCAATAAGCCTCGCCTCCTGACGATTCAGGGTACTTTGCAAGATGGTTTTATTCAGTTCAGTTCAGTTCATACGTCTTTATTTCGATATTTCATCATAAAAGACAGTCTATAAAAGAAAAATGTAATACATACACCATAGATCATAAAAAACTGTTTAAACAGTTAAAACCAACTGTTTATAATCATTAAAACATTTCATAAAAGATTATTAAACCTCATTTCAAGACGTATTTACAACTTTAAATTTGTATACATATAATTTAAAAATTATCATGGTACATTAGACCTATCTGACTCTAATAATCCATGCCCACCCTAAAAATTTCGCCACGCCAATAATGATAATCTCTGTAGTATTAAATCTTAATTCCCATAATGCATCTGCACACCGCCTGGAGTGCAACCGTTTGCAGATAGGCGTTAGCCATTTACACCTTGGCGCCGAGTAGGCAGGACAGGCAAAGAAAAAGTGACCAACACTTTCCCTGTTTTCCTTACACCATGGACAGTATTCATTTGACTGGCCTTGCCACTTTTTAGTAAAAGATCTCAGGGGTAATGACCCCACTCTAAACTGATGATATAATTTTCTATCTAGGCTCCTCATAATTACATCCCAGTAATCCTCCATATGGGGATCCAGCTTATGTACTAGGAACTGACCCGTTAGTGTAATCGAGTCCGATTGCGAGACTAATTGTTGTTTAACAGTTGCCCAGTATAGCATTTTAAAGTCTTTGGTAGAGGGAAAGGCATTTGTGCCCGGGTCAGACCACAGTAAACTAAGTCCCATATTATCCAAGATTGTCCTTACTTCTCTAAACCAGGGAATTTTTGCATAACCCGAAATGGATCTTACATCTTGAATTTCCTTAGCAAATAGGGCCAGTTCTGGCGTGGTCCAAATACGTCTCCATAATGCTACCAACCGGTACCGTGCTTGTTCCTTAACTGTTTTATAACCCATATCCAACAATAAGGGTTTAATTGGTGTGGATTGGGGTAAACTAACCAAATTGCGTAGGAATTTGTTTTGTATTCTATCCAGAGGAGTTAAATCCTTATATCCCCAGAGATCAGCACCATACAATATGGCAGAACTAATCCTTGCATTATATATTTTTAGGGCTGGCATTACCCTTTTAGTCAGCGATTTTCGCTGCTCCTGGATTAGGGTACCCGTAAGTCGAGCATATTTTAAGCAAAGAGCGTCCACCTGGGGCTGCCAACGCAGATGAGAATCTAAAATCACCCCAAGATAGGTCATGACATCCACTTGTTCAAGCTCAACCCCATTCATACTAACATGACTTTTTAAGGGTCGAGTTTTAGTTAGTACCATAAATTTAGTTTTGCTCACATTAACCTGCAGATCATTTAGTTTACAAAAATCCTCAAATCTATTAATCGCTGTCTGTAGACCCTTACGAGTCTTAGAGAGGATTAACGTATCATCTGCAAAAATGAGCAATGGGAACTTAGTACCACCCAAAATTGGGGCATCAGTGGGGGTTTCAGAAAAGAAACAAACCACTTGATTAATAAATAACAAAAATAAAGTGGGTGCCAGGACACACCCCTGGCGAACTCCACGAGTAACAGGAAAACTATCCGTCACCTGACCCTGTCCCCCCCACCTAACCCTAGCAAAGTTGCCCATGTGTAGTCTTATCACTAATTCGAGAAGGTCCTGCGGCATCCCTATATCACCTAGCACGGCCCATAACTTTGCCCTGGGCACAAGGTCGAAAGCGGACTAAAGGTCCACAAAGGCAGCATATATAGTTCCTCCACCCAGTAGCACTACTTTCCAGTATATCTGGATAAATCTGAATACTTGGTCAATAGTGCTGATACTAGACCTAAAACCCGCTTGCATTGGAGAGAGAATACTCTCATTCTCCATCCACATCTGAATTTTCGCAAGGATCATCCTTGCTACAACTTTCTGTAGGGCGTCTATAAAGCTAATAGGGCGGTAGTTCTCCGGGACAGAACGACCCCCTTTTTTAAAAATTGGGAGGATTTCTGCCCCTTTCCATGAATCAGGAATCCTGGCCCCACTGGCAATGGCGTTGGCAATCTTTGTAATATAAGGGACCGAGATCCGCTGGTCTAATTTAAAAAGATCTTCCGGGATGCAATCCATGTATCCGACCCAATGCCAATTCTGTATCCTCATTCAGAAACATTAAAGATTGGGATAGTGGGGCATGCAATTGTATCGAAGTTTCCACCACATAATCAGGTACGTTCACTATTCCTTTGAACTGGGAAGAATAAAAGTCCACCCAGGCATCAGTGGGGACATTATTTTCTGGAATTTGCGAGTCTGGGTTTCTGCCCCAATTCACCACCTCCCAGAATTTAATCTGATTGGAAGATAGACAGGCCTCATAGAGGTCCTGCCAATGGGACTCATCCCGCTCTCGCTTCGCCTCCCACAGAACCTTTTTATACCTCACACGGGCCTTTTTAATATCAAGGCTAACTCTAGATTTAATGACTTTAATCAAATCGCTGTGCGCCTCCCTACAGGGTTTATTATACCATTTCTGACGGGATCCCATAGCAGCACTTTTCCCAGAGTTTGCAGGTTTAGAGAGTAGGACTTTTAATTTTTCAAATAGCTGGTCATGTGTGTTACTAATCTGATGTAATGTACCTATAGCGATGGGCAGATCCTGAAGTACACCCCAGGAAGAAAATACTTCCAGGGATAACTCTTGCAGCAAATCGGGGTCCTCCATGACCCTAGGCCAACGGACCCTACGTCTATCAGTAGTAAGAAGTGTCTCTGCTGTATAACACCTCGCTACATCTGTCCCACCTTGGCCAACTAAGTATTTCAAACTTAAGACTAAAGGATTGTGGTCGCTCTCTGGCCGAGCAACAACTTCCATATCATCCAGCAGAGACCAATACTCCATTTTTAACAAAATATAGTCAATTCTGCTAGTACTGGCCCCATTATCGAAAGTTGGTTGGCCATTTTTGTCGGAAAAGGAGCGACCATTAACCGCTCTTAGCCCCCATTCCAAACACAGGCCAAGCCAGTGTAAAACCGCCTCAGTTGCCTTTTTGATGGGATTTAGGGCCAGGATTGGAACATTCCAGACTGCATCTTCCTCCTCCCGTATATCCTGACATTCACACGTCAAGGGTTCAAATGTACAATTCAGATCCCCTGCTAATAATATGGGGTTATCCCTCCCAATTACATCAAGGTATGAGTGCAACTCATCAATAATTGCGGGACACCTACCCCCAGGTAGGCCACGAGCATAGATGTTTATAATAAACAAGCTCTTGTGGTCCGCCCTACTTAATTTTATTCCCAGAATATCAGGGTTCATAACTGGAACTTCCACTATCCTATAGTTATTAGTTTGCCTGGCCCATATAACTAAGCCCCCAAAGGCTCTTCCTTTTTTCCCCTGTATTGCCGGTTTAAAAAAGTTTAAGTAACCTGTCCGAAATAACGGATCAGGTGCCCAACTTTCTTGAAAAATTACAATATCAAACCTGTCAATAAAAACTGTCCAATCCTCCGATCCTAACTTTCCCTTAAGTCCAGCAATATTCCATGATGCGATTTTCAACCCAGTGTCCTGAAATGTTAATTTTGCTTGATTCATTCCCCCCTTTACTTGGCCCCGCTCGCCCCTCTCTGCTAGCAGACAATTGACAGAGGGATATCTATCCGTATCAATCCCACAAATCTTGTCTTTTTTCTCTTTACTCCTGCCACAATCTACTGGAACCGAGTCACATAAGCTACAACTGACAGCACCATCTGCTGCTAGGTCAATATTATTAGAACCCTCACCAACTCTAACATTATTATCCGGTAGACTGACCCCACCATTATTGGGAGGAAGTCAATCAATACACTCTAGGTCAGAGAGTGGTTCAAAGCGATTATACAAATGGGGGATAGGATAAGGGGTATAGGGTGCCAATCCATTTAGGAATCTACCCCTGGATTTACTATGATGATTAAACATAGGTATATTATGAGGACCCCTATTTCTTTTAGGATAGAAGTAGTTAAGGTCCAAAGTTTGCACATCACCCATCCTACCAAATCTAGGTTCCCTACGTATAAAATCCACCGCCCATGAGTCCCTGAAATTAACTATAATACAATCCCCCTCTAGGTCCTTAGGGCAATACCCCACCCATTTTACTCTTCTGACATTAAGGATTTCCGTGACAGAGGTCGGTGGGAGAGGTCTATTTTTATTCAACCAAAAGACTACTTTATTTTTGAGCTCCCTAAATGTTTCAGATTTTTCTTCTTTAACGACCGATACTCCCGTCAGAATTATTGTATGTGGGGTGGCCTCGGGAGGAAGGTCAATGCAGTGGACATTCTGTTTAGGATCCTTCTTAACAGGCTCAGCAAGGGGATTCTCTTGGCTCCTCAACGTTAGGGCGCTATGGTTAGACTTTGATTTTGCCTTTACACTTCCCTTGGATTCCTTGCCAATGTTAACATCCTTAGTGTTTAAGCTTGTCGATGGTTGTATACTAGGATATTCGGCAGGAACTTGGGTTACCGGTGTGGTGCTTACGCCCGTCCCAGAATTTTTTGGGGTAATAGTTAACGTTTTAGACGTATTTTGCTTATTTGTTAATTTGTTCAGCATATCATTGTTAGCGATAACTATTTCCTCCAACGAGTCCATTTTTGCATTCATCAATCTAGTGCGTTCGAGTAGGGGTAACATAAGTGATTTAACTAATACTTCCATTCTATTTAATAAGTCTTTCTCATTACCTGTAGCCAACGGGCAATGTGGACTAGTGTCAGTTAATACAGGTATGGGAGAATGAGAGCTGGGATCAGCCACTGGATTCAATACTGTAGTATTAGATTTAGGGATCTTAGATATACCTCCCTTTTGAACTCTATTCACTCTTTTCCTTTTACAACGTTTAATAGTTTGGGAAACCCCCTTGGATATTTGAGGTTGAGCTGGACTACCAGTATGTAGGGCAACATCCTCCCCACTAAAAATAGAATCGCTAGAAGACAAGCCATCACCTGTTATAATTACAATGGGTTCATCCTTATTATGACATAAACCTACCGGCACTAAATCAGGATCTTGATATTGGCTTGTGTTGGGGACTATAGTGCTCACTTTGTTAGGGGAGATCGCTGTAGCAATTCGACCCAGGGAAGAGCGCTTGCCCGTTATGAGGTCTAGGGATAGACGTTTCTCTACGAAGGCGATTTCTTTTTCTAAGATACCCATCGCTTTAATTAGGAAAGCATCAAGGGGACCTGTTACCACCCCTGACGAAGTCTGGACTTGTACCAGTCTCTCTTTCCCTGAGCGTAAAGACAAAATAACAAGTAAACAATATTAATTTTTTGGCTATGTACCGGGGGAGAAGATATCAGTCAAAGTAAAAATTAACAAACCAAGAGGGTAGGCCCAGCCCAGCCTCGGCAGCCCTCGGACGGCCTCAGACGGCCCGCCCTTTGCCCGGGCTTAGCCGGGCGACCACCCGCGCGCGTCCCGCATTGCGGGGAATTGTTTGAATTAAATGGTCCTCCCGGGAGGGGGCGTGTCCGCTGGGGAAGAGGCAGCAGGTGAGGACAGCAAGTAGCCTGCTGGGCCTCGCAGTCCTGCAGCGTGTCCTCAAAGCGACCCCAGAGTCCGGTGAACGGCGCCGGCGAAGCGGGGGCCGTGAAGATTTCCCAAATGCAGGCACAGGAACCAAAGGCCAGGAGACAGGTAGGAGAGTTCAAAGAACGGCACCCGCAGAGCGAGTGGTTTCTTGGGCTTATGTAGCCAGGAGAGGGCGTGTCCGCAGGGGAAGAGGCAGCAGGTGTGGACAGCAAGTAGCCTGCTGGGCCTCGCAGTCCCGCAGCGTGTCCTCAAAGCGACCCCAGAGTCCGGTGAACGGCGCCCGCGAAGCGGGTGTCGTGAAGATTTCCCAAATGCAGGCACAGGAACCAAAGGCCAGGAGACAGGTAGGAGAGTTCAAAGAACGGCACCCGTAGTGCGAGTGGTTTCTTGGGCTTATGTAGCCAGGAGAGGGCGTGTCCGCAGGGGAAGAGGCAGCTGGTGTGGACCGCAAGTAGCCTGCTGGGCCTCGCAGTCCCGCAGCGTGTCCTCAAAGCGACCCCAGAGTCCGGTGAACGGCGCCCGCGAAGCGGGGTCGTGAAGATTTCCCAAATGCAGGCACAGGAACCAAAGGCCAGGAGACATGTAGGAGAGTTCAAAGATGGTTTTATTCATAGGACGCATAACTGTCAAGACAGTCCATTTCAATTCGTCCTCATTATGACCAATTTCGACAAAGTGCTGGACCAACGGAGCACCTAGAGTTTTACACCGAATCCGTGATTTATGTTGCTGAATACGGAGTTTCACAGCTTGGGTAGTTTGACCAATGTATGTTTTTTTTACACGGACATTCAATTGAATAAATTACATTTTTCAAATTACAATTCGAAAAGCCCAATTGAATATGTTTTTGATCACCAATAGATGTGAATTTGGAGTCACTTGTTTGGGGACATACCACACAATTCTGACATCTAAAATGTCCCTGTACTGGTGGCAGTCCCATCATGGTTCTTACATCATTTTTAGGTGCTGATGGTCTAGAGGCCTTAACCAGATGTTCTCAAGTTTTTCCCTTTTTGGAAGGAAAAAAGCGGTGTAGCCAACCCCAACTGATCGATCAACCGCCAATTTCTTTGGATGATCTGCCTCACTTTGTTTGCTTTGGGATTGTAAGTTAACACACAAGTAAGCTGATCCTTCTTTTCCTTGTTCCTTGGTGTTAACAAAGTTTCCCGAGGTGTGAACCATGCTCGTTTGAGTGCATTCCTGACCAGTTTCTTTGGATACCCTCTATTGCATAGCTTTGTCCGCAAGGTAGCTGCATTATCAAAATAGTCGTTTTTATTCAAACAATTCCGGCGTATTCTAAGGAATTGCCCATATGGCAAATTGTCCTTGAGGTGACGTGGGTGCCCTGAACTATATGCTAGAAGAGTATTTCTATCCGTAGGTTTTGTGAATAGACTAACTTCTAGTAGCCCTTCGTTATTTTTGACCCAAACATCAAGGAAATTGATTTGAATTTTGCTTGCATTTTTTGTAAATTTCAAATCTTGTGTGCGTGTATTGAGCCAAATATGGAAGGCATCTAGATCTTCATTATTGCCATTCCATATCAAGAAAATGTCGTCAATGAATCTGACCCATCTCGCAATGTGAGCAGAGAATGGGCCAGTCTCATTGAAGATAAATAGGGTCTCGAATTGATCCATGAACAAAAGCATATTTTAGCCAGAGAGATCAAAAACTCGGTTGGAACCTGATGTGGTCTAGGTCTTTTGTTTAGTACCAATGTCATAAACAAGAGTGCCTCATCTTGAGGAATGTTTGTATACAGGCTTTCGATGTCAAACGTAACCAAAATGTTTTGGTTATCATCGAACATCGATCCCTCAACTTTGGAAATAAAATCCATAGTGTCTCGGACGTACACTTTAGTGTCAGGAACAAACAGTTTCAGAAAGCAATCAACATATTTTGCCAAGGGCTCTAAAATAGAACCACAGGCTGAGATGATCGGCCTCCCTGGTGGTTTAGTGGCATTTTTGTGAATTTTTGGCAGGACATACAAAGTGGGAACTTTCTGCATAGTGATGATTAAAAAATCTAATTCTTTCTTACACAGAAAGCCACTTTCCAAGGCTTTATTGGTCAGATGTAGAATTTCAGCTTTCAACCGAGCTGTAGGATTACATTCAAGGGGTCGATAATGTTACTAATTGCTGAGTTGTCTGGTAATTTCCTCATCGTATTCCTCTACGTCCCATAGCACGATACCTCCACCTTTATCGGCGGGTTTCACTACCACTAATGGGTTACTTGCTAATTTTTGAAGAGCCTTTTGTTCATCTTTCGAGAAATTAGGTTTATAAAAAATCTTTTTTGAGTGCAGATTGTCTACCTCCCTCAGTATTTGATTTTCAAACAGAAGAATTAGATCTGGCATTGATGCACTTTCAGGACAGAAGATGGATTTGTTTTTTAATCCACTAATGTTATTGTCTGATGTCTCATTGTATTCTGAAAAGAAAACTCGCAATCTAACCTTCCGTAGGAATTGTAGAACCTCTTTTTTTAGTGTCTATTGGGTTCTGTATGACGTGTGGAATGAATGACAACCCTTTATTTAACACTTGGGTTTCGATTGCAGTTAACTGATGTTTAGACAAATTATAAATTGGTATCTCCTCATATGGTATCAAGGATATTGCAGGTATCAGTGGATCTATCTCCGATATGCTCGTTGTCTGGTACGGAAGTAATTTTGTTCTTGAGTTTGTTGGGGAACAGGAGGTTGCCATCCCTGCTGGCCTCGCCAGTTGCCTCTGAATCCTCTTCCCCTGCCTCTGCCTAAAAAAGGAGGGGGGGCACGGGGATATTGATAATATTGGGGATAAGGGGGTATGGTGGAAGATCAGGACCTGGCCCCTGGTCTGAATCAGATGAAGAATCTGAGAATGTAATGAATTTGGAGCGTGATTGCGTTCTGTATTGAAGATTCAAGGTACTAGGGTTGTTATTTTTGTAGAAGTCTTCCTTAAGGTACGGGTAGACTGTTAGATTGTCAAACCCCTTGATGTCTCTAGTGACTTTTGAGGTTTTCACACTGATAGTTTGATTTTTAAAGTCAATAAGTATTTTTTCTATTGACTCTAACAATGCTTTGGCATCCTGGATCGTGCTGTCACTGCTAATTTCTTCCTCTAGTTTGCGAATTTCCTTCAACTCTTCTTCACTTATTCTTAGCGCTGTATGGATAGATAAAACTAGCCAATCTCTTGAACACTTTGTTCCTACTCCACTAAAGTCCAACAAATAAACTTTATCATTCACAAATATGATCGGAATGTTTTTTACTTGCAAACCTACTGGGATTGTATTTGATTTCAGATACTCGAGGAGAACTTGTGCATGAAGTTGTGTCCTGGTATTTTTCTTTCTAAGTTGTACTAATCTCTCACCTTTATCTGAAGTAATGCTGGTAGAGTCGTTTATCTGCCCTCCTAAAAGGGAAGGGATCTCGATCAATTTGTTGATCTCGTCCTCTGAAAAGCTGACCATATGTGGTAATGCCATGCCACATATAATCTTAACAAGTACTCTACAATAGTACAATCACAAACAAAAATAATAATAATAAACACAAAGTAAATGCACCGCTCATTCGTAAGGTCAATTTTTTTCAGCAAATATATTAATTATATTGTATTTGTACTAAGACCCTCACACTTAAAGTGTAAATACAAGATTCCAAAAAATTGGGGGTATACCCATCAATCACCCTCCCATACCTGGGTAAGGAAAACACAATAGAGAAACAGTATGGAGGAACCAATAAAGCGAAATTATTTGCAAAAGGACACTTTTGATTATCCTTTCGTTTGTATATAAATTCACATCTCATTTTTTCATTTTTTGCTGAGCGTTATGCAACAAACATATATTTTCACAACACACCTATGTACATAAAACGAAAATACGCTACTGTCCAAAAAACTGATTTTTCAATTAGGGCTCCACCTTTCAATAGTGAGGACATCCCAGAGGGCATATACATTGCATAGGAAAAAACATATCTCCACAAATTCATAAGCAATGCAAAGTTCAAAAAGTCCCAACACATTCCAATTTTTTAGGGGCCCTCTATGAAACCAAACTGTCGACGCGGTCGCGTTTCAGCCAATAAATTCCTTTTGGCCTCTTCAGGAAAAAGAAAGCAGCAGCAATCTACCTAAAAAGAAGCACACTAAAATAACATATACATTACACAAAACCTCTACGCTCGCCTTACACTGTACAGGTCCTTCACCTTCAACGTGAAACGCAGACAAAAAATCCCACCACAAATATAGAGGAAAAGAGACAACACCAATTATCGTGACAAGAAATACCTATACTAATACATTACTACCTACAGCTTATTAAGTGTAATTATGTGCTTATAGGTCCCTAGGCTACTCTCTCTATCATTAGAAAATGTGTTTCAAGACACCTCCACCAGACGAACTTACATATAAGTACTATGAATACAATTGCTCATGAAAAATTAATCAGGAAGAATTAAACGCCGGAATATGGGAGAGCCTCTCTTAGGGGATGACTTCTCTTAGGGGATGACCGGTCTAGTAGACTGACCTTAAGTCGAACAATCCGCTCAGCGAGTCAAATATACTTGAAGGAAGAGGGTAAAAGGAGTCCCACCCCTCTAATGCCAAATCTGTGGAAACAATAGAAAAATGACTAAACCCATTTCTCCAGTAACTCAAGGTACTACCTCTAACTAATTTCTAAATACCTTAATCGGGTGGCAACGGAGCCCTCTGTCCATGTTCTGAAGTTAAAAGGGAGCCGTCCGATGTGGTAACCAACTGTTACAAAGGAAACGAACAAGCGGAGACATAATTAGAGTCCAGAAGGACTGCTTATTTCAAGCTATTCTCTAAAGGAAGCGTCTCATGGTCGAGTGCACTTACCTTATTATTCTACCATCTCCTGAGGAAATCCATCGCGTTCATCCATGTGAACTTTCACGCAGCGCGAGTGAAGATACGGGGAAGGGCTGTCAGGGTCTTATTTCCTGGTGTAAGCAGAAGCGGAGGACTAAAAACCTCCAGATAGGTGCTTTAAAAACATAATAAACTTGCCCTAGAGCCGGCCCAGAGGAACACCACAAATCCCGTACATTAGGACGGAGGATACGATCCCCTGGTGCTGGAGTGGCATGCATGGCTCTCACACCAAGTGACATTAGCCCGGGAAGTACAATTATTGAGAGACAACATCCTTGAGAACCACAGAAACAGGACACGAAGAAGACAGACCTGTACCACCTACAGGTAATCAAGAATCGGTACCAACTGGGCCTCCACAGGAACCTATACCAGAGAAAAACGATTCCTCTAACACTGCACTACAAAGTGTCGGATGTGCAACCGAACAGGTTTGGAAGGGCACAAGAGCCATTGCTACCACAAGAGAATGCTGCCACAATTGAAACAAGGTGGGAGACTGCAGAAAACGTACCCCTCTGAAGAGTACCACAGAGGGATAACACAAGAGAAAAATGTGATTTGTCTAGGTCAAGTCAGGGTTCAGCAACAGCCTTCCGATGCATCCCCAGTCCCTGTCTGCACGCAAAGACCACCACATACTCAACTCTCAGAACACAAGCAGCGAGTGGAGGAGCGACTAGATCACCCTGGGTGCCCCTGCAATGATTACCCCCCCGTGAAATGCACATATGTAAGAGGCATCCAGCAAATATTGCAGCGGTTAGAGGGGGCCACTCAGAACAGTGGAGGAGCGCCTAGATCACCCTGGGTGCCCCTGCACTGATTCCCCTGCCCCTAAAAGATGCCCTGCTCCGGGTCTGATGCCCCTAACTGTGCAGCCCAGGCACTGCAAGCAGCGCTCCCAACTTCACTGGTGCATGTCGCCTGACCCCGCTTAACAAAGGGGGCCCCACATCTTGATGGGTGCCAGATTCTCACCGGAACCGGCCAACTCCAATCGGCGGCCCCACAGAGTGTGCCGGAGGGCTGCCGAGTGGACGAGACAGATAAGTCCCTAACCCCCCTGCAAGTATTAGGGTCACCCGGATTAGGTGTGGTACAACACGCTGAGTAGGAGTAGGTCGAGTGCACGAGGTGCTGGGGTGAGTGCACACTGGGCCAGATGTAAGCAGGAATCGCGATTTGGCTCAGAGGGAATTTGATCGCCACAACAAGCAATTCCTACTCGTAATTCACTTACCTTGTGAATAGGAATGGCGGCGGGCTGGCGCAGAGCTAAAGCCGATGGTGGCAACAGGAAGGCGCCTTCAAACATGGTGGTCCGTAGTGCAGGGAAACAGTCGTTCGTAGTGCAGGCAAACAGGATGAATAGTCAGGTGAGGCTCCGAAATAAAGGGCAAAAGTTATGAGGGAGGGGCCAGAGGTGTTGGCACGCCCACACAGTGACGCTATGATCAGACCAGGATAGGCTGAGGGGTACGATCATCACTGAAAGACCCTGCGCCCATAGGCCCACATGAGGGCATTAAAAGACCCTGATTGGAAAGGATTGAAAGAAATTTCCTGGTACGGGGACGTGGCAAGGAAACTCTGCACTGGAGCACGGCAGCGCGGCAACATTTAGTAGTATTTTGCCGTTTCTACATATAAATACAGACAAAGGAAATATAGATTTCGTAAAATCCGTAAACACAGAAAACCGGGAGCCCTAATTACAACACACAAACACACACCTCGTGTCCACGAGAAATCAGCATTCAAGGCTGTGAAATAACATCAGTAATGTATACTCATTCGGGTCCAACGCAACTTCATCAGAACAGCCTTCCTGTTACTTGCCGTTTAGGACCAGACTTGTTAATTTCGACTGCATAAATACCTTCCCATAAACTGCCAAAAATACATCCCCTATCACGTGGTCGACAACACCTGGAAGCGTTTCTAGTTTCTCATAGCATCGCATCTAAACATGTCATACGTGCAACCACAATTATATGGAAACAGGATGCACTCCTTCTACTTCGTACTCTGTCATACTTATCCATTAGAACAACAAGTGCGTGCTGACTGGTTTGTGTGCCAGACCCATTGGCACAAATATGAATAACATCATTTGTGAATGGGGTGTCTTCTCGCCCCGCCCAGTAGCACTGCTGATTATGCCACCTTGGCAATGCAATATTCATCCACATTACTCTATGTACTCCTTGTATTCCAAACATTATTTCACTTTTCTCCAACTATAGGTCCACACGTAGAGTGTTAATGCTATTTCCCAAATTCCAATGTTCCACCTGTGTCCATCCGGACCTCTTGAAAGAACACGGCTGAAGCAAAATTCATTTCTGGCAGCGTTTATTCGTGAAATACCCAATGCATTTCGGGCTTAATGCCCTTCTTCAGGGGTCACTGTAAATAATTATAAAAATCACAATCACTAATTGTTGTTATACCAGACATTAAACATCTTACATAACTGTCTCATTTGTGGAAAATTCTAAAGACCATTATGATAAAAAACGTTTATACATTTTTATGAATGAATTACAGCTTTCCACTTGGCAACTAGTTTCCCCTCTGTTCACAATGTGCCAATGTCACATCTAAACGCCTACTTAACTCGGTGTCCTCGATGCTCATAATTCACATGCAATGTTGTTCCATCCCTCCATCCTGGCAGTATCATTCAATCTGTCTCCACCCCACATCTCTCTCCCCTTCTAAATCACGAGCAGTTAGTAACGTAAATTTCCTTGTTTTTTACCTCTTAATTATCTTTTACTCTCACTTCTTACACTTTCCATTGCTAAGAAATATAATGTTTATCTGCTACCTTCATTATACTTTAACTACGTCCTGCTCTCAATTTAACCTCTCACCCCAAGACTATCTTACAATCATTTCCGTACCTGCCATGAAGTTAAAAACATCCATCCTGACTATTCCTTTCGCCGAGGCATTGTGTGCAAGTAGCAGTGGGGCACACAATGCCTCGGCGAAAGGAATAGTCAGGATGGATGTTTTTAACTTCATGGCAGGTACGGAAATGAATGTAAGATAGTCTTGGGGTGAGAGGTGAATGAATAACTGCTCGTGATTTAGAAGGGGAGAGAGATGTGGGGTGGAGACAGATTGAATGATACTGCCAGGATGGAGGGATGGAACAACATTGCATGTGAATTATGAGCATCGAGGACACCGAGTTAAGTAGGCGTTTAGATGTGACATTGGCACATTGTGAACAGAGGGGAAACTAGTTGCCAAGTGGAAAGCTGTAATTCATTCATAAAAATGTATAAACGTTTTTTATCATAATGGTCTTTAGAATTTTCCACAAATGAGACAGTTATGTAAGATGTTTAATGTCTGGTATAACAACAATTAGTGATTGTGATTTTTATAATTATTTACAGTGACCCCTGAAGAAGGGCATTAAGCCCGAAATGCATTGGGTATTTCACGAATAAACGCTGCCAGAAATGAATTTTGCTTCAGCCGTGTTCTTTCAAGAGGTCCGGATGGACACAGGTGGAACATTGGAATTTGGGAAATAGCATTAACACTCTACGTGTGGACCTATAGTTGGAGAAAAGTGAAATAATGTTTGGAATACAAGGAGTACATAGAGTAATGTGGATGAATATTGCATTGCCAAGGTGGCATAATCAGCAGTGCTACTGGGCGGGGCGAGAAGACACCCCATTCACAAAATACGTGCAACCACAAACACTAGACTGTTGCCTATTGGAAACACAGTACACGGGTCAGTCTGTTTTCCATGGAGTGGTATAATGTCGATACACTTCATACATATGATCACAGGAACCAGACCAATACCTATTGAAGCACAGCAATCAAGTAACACAAACAAGTTTGTAAGGACAAATAAATAGGGAAAGTGGAAAATGTTTTTATCAATAGTAAAAGATATTATTCAATACACCATCTGGCAAACATCAAGTAATCACGAGTTTGCTCAGCTACATATAATAGGCACGCCACAAAAATATGTAAACAGGGCGGTTAGTCAGAAAATAGTTAGGGAGAGTTTAAAATTCCTCCACACCCAAGGAAATTACAATCATGAAACCTATCACCTTTTCACTCGTCATGAAGTCAATGTATTTCATTGGGAGCATCCCTAGGTAGCTAACGATAGCTAAAGTTTGTTAGATTAATCAAGACAAATAAATATAGAACAGTCTACAGTAATACCATGGAAACCTCCAAACTTTCAGATAAGACAAGGGAGGTCACCAGAAATGAATAGAGAAAGTGTATTGAGGAGACATGAAAGAGAAGTAAGAAATATCTTTTGTTGAGATATACAGATTATCATACCATCCATTGCCAAGCCGTATTTCAGTTGATCACACAATGGCTTTGTGATAGAAAATGTACATTGAGGACACCAGAAATGAGTAGAGGAAATGTATTGAAGAGAGACCACAAGATCACCGAAAGGTGAAGCAAACACGGACATTATTATATGGGCAAGCATGACGGGGAAATAAGAAATGTCTTTTGTCAAGATATATAGCTTTTAATACCATCCATTGCTCAGCCATATTTCAGTTAATCAAACAATAGCTTCATGATAGAAAATGCACATTAAGGAAGCCCAACCAATTAAAGGTCTTAAAATTCACATAAAAAGACATGGTGAAAAGGTTAATGTAGCTCATTATCTGAGTTCAGGCCTTTATGACCAGCTCTAAGTTTACAGATCCAGTTGGCCTCGCATTGCCGAATTTTCAGTTCTCTATACCCCCCCCCCCCCTTTCTAGTACCTTTGTTGACCAGTTCTATACCATGGAACCGAAAATTGGCTGTGTTGGTCCCCATTCTGCAATTGTGGGAGGCCTAAGGGTAAGAGATATCCTGTGCAATACATGCTCTATGGTTCTCTTGTATGCGTAGTATCAATTGGCGTGGCATCTCGTGCTTCCTACATATATTTGAGAGCAACCACACATTATCAGATATACCGCATAGGTAGATTGGCAATTGATATTGACTAATGGTATGTTGTTGACTAGAATTGAATGTGAAAACATTTAATTTATTCAGGCTCAAATGCCAGATTTTGCATTCCCCACATCTATAGATTACCAAGGGGTGTTTCAACCAGGTGCCCATATCCTGTACCTTTGGTGAAGTGTAACTTGGACAAAGGAGTTCCCTGATAGTTTTGCTTCTTTTAAACACAATGGATGGTTTCTCCTTAACCATTAATCCAACCCCAGGCACACCTTTCAGGAGTTGCCAGTGTTTTTTAAGTATCTTAAACACATCCTGATTAATGCTAGAATAGGTGGCAACAAGTGACAGGCGATCTTGTACCCCTGTTTTAGACCTACTCCTAAGGGTAGTGACCCGTTCAGTGTTCCTTTCTCTTTCTACTGCCTTCACCACATCTTCCTTGTTGTACCCCCTTGTTTCAAGTCCTTTTACTGTCTGGTCTGCATGTATTTTGAAATTGTGATCCTCACTACAATTTCTGCGCATTCTGATTAGTTCTCCATAGGGTATTGCTTGTGTGGTGCAGGGAGGGTGTGCACTGTCATGGTGTAAGATGCTGTTAACAGCAATTTACTTCCTGAATAGTGTACTATGCAATATACCATTTGATACATAGAATTCCACTTCTAGAAACTGTATGCGAGACTGTGATCATTTCATTGTGAATTTAAATTTGAAGGGGTTTTGGTTTAAGTATTCAAAATACATCCTCATTTTTCTCTCAGTGCCAGTCCAGATGGTTATCTGGATTGAGTCTGTAAGTTTTCTTGTGAATTTTATCCTCTAAACTGAAGAGGTCATCAGTTACTTGTTTCCAGAAGACATCTAAGGAGTTAAGATGAGCGCCCTGTGGTGTAAACTTGCTAGTTCTATGATGTCCACTGTCACAAGTGTGTTAAGGGCATCCCTGGGGCCACTACCGACTCCTAAACAACACATCTGCTGTTCAACATGGCTGAAAGTCACAAAGCCCAGAATCACAGGATTTCAAGCCAGCACTGAGTCTCTTCACCCCCATGTTGAGTGTATTGTCCTGCCCCTCCTAACCCAAAAAAGCGCTATGACGTGGCCTGTCATGGCCACATCATAGGGCTTTTTCAAATTTCAGCCTTGCTGAACAGCAGATGTGCTGCTAGACCATATGGCTAAAATACATTCACATTAACAAGGTCAATAGCTAGCAGATCCCCCAGGATATTGCGGCATGAACTAGTAAATTTAGCGGCACAAATCCAGTGGTCGAAGTGGGCGGGATCGGCAGGGCACCCCGTGCCCCTACTTCTTAAATTCCAAAGACTCCGTTCCCCTACTTATTTATTTTGAAAATGCGTCCCACGACGCAAGAAATCGGCATGGCCTATAGATAAAGCTTGGCCTTCCTGGGGTTCGTGACGGGCGGACGGCGGAGAAGTAACAGGACTCTGTCTTTTCCTTTTTGCCCAGAGAAGACAAAGACCGTGTCCACTTCTGCTCTGCCGCTTTAGCTGCCCCCTTACTCTTTCCTTCTTCCCTCTCTTTCAGTCTAGCAGTTCATCTCTTACTGAAAACTGTGACTTCAAGAAGGGGCTCTCACTCTGTTTCCTCTTCTTTCTTTTATTTGCTCCCCTGTGAAATGGATGCAAAAAAGAAAAACTGGAAGTGTTGTATACTTCTGAAATTTGAATTCCAAAGTAAGCATTGGGAATAAAAGGTTAAAAATATGAAAAATAAATAAAGCAAGACAGAGTGGTAGCAAACTGGCCAGACTAATTTTATTCACACCCAAACACATTAGCGCCACTTTTACAGTTTGATAGTGAAGCGTTATTTTTGTTTTCTTGTCTTTCTTTTGCCGGGGCTTGGAACTAGTGCACCAATCCTGGAGGTACTGCAATGCATGGATTGGAAAACAAAATGTGTACTGCGGCTCTGCGTTCAGGGCTGTGGTCTTTTTTACCATACTGCTTACGTTTTGTAATGATAGAAGCATTGGACAGGGCCCTGTAGTCATGTCCTTAACTTTTCAGGCAAAAGCGCTCACTGATTTCTGAATAGTGACTGTTAAAGCGTTAAGGTAACCATGTTGTTCCTGATTACATTTCACATGGTTTGCTAAATTTAGCATTCCCTATGAGTGTTTGCTTTTTCCAAGATGGTGTCACTTTTTTTTTGTAGGCCGCATATTGCTCTTGTCTAGTGCGTAATTTAAATTGAGCCGCTTCCAGGTGTTTATAGCCGGCAGCAATTGGGTTGCAGTTGAAGGCAGTGTGAGTTTTTCTCAGTGGGGCAGAATGGTGTTCAGTGGGGGAGAGGATGTGGCAATATGGCCAGAGCTGCTGTATTTGGAAACAGGGAACTAGGCTCAGCCTTCATGACCAGTCCACCAGACCACTCTCCTGAGGGAGCACATTCCCATGCTAGACCTTAGAAGGCTTCGCAAGACCTTAGAAGCCCTGGTGGCTTAGCACCAGCAAGTGGACCCTAGCATGACAAGTTTAAGTTAACCTTCAAGGCTTGTCCACCACAATCCATACTGAAGTTCATCTCCAGTACTGCGGGTAGGCCTATGAAGCAGCACAGCCTAGAACAACAGTGACTCTGTCACTGAGGTCACAGGACCCTTGAGAAGAGGCAGCTCTAGGGCAGTGGAACCGGTGTGAACGCACCGGGTGCTGACTTTGATTGGAGGCATCATTTTTGCAAGTATATTGTGGTTTTAAAAGCACTTTGTGACTTCTTCCTGGCCTCCAGCAATTAAGTTAAAATCCTAACATAGAACAGTGAGCCATTAACTGTCATCTAAGAGCTGCATACAAACTGCAAGGTATGAATTAGAGTGTTATGTTCCCCCCCCCCCCGCAGTTTTTGATTATCCTAATGTTGCAAAGAGTGTTCTTTAGGATAGAAATCAATTCTGATTAATAAAGAGAACCCCCAATCATGATATTACGTTTTAAATTGTTAGTTAATGCACAGGGCCCACCAGTGCTAACGCCGGCCCTGCACTTGTGGCCAGTCTGCCTCACCCATAGGTACCTCCATTGGCCTTGTTTCAGCAGTAGAAGCTGCAACTCACCAGGGATTGGCAATGCAGGAGTTGCACTCACACCAAACTAAGGGGTCTATTATAATGGCAGGCGATCCACCCGCCATTATCCTCCGCCCACCTCCCATTTACCCCCCGCCATACCAGGATGGTGGGGGGACCCCAGCGGACTGAAAGACCTTCCGCCGGTTTTCCACCGGTCTCACAGGAGACCGGGTGGAAAAGGGGTCTAACATGGTGACGGTGTCTGCAAGACACCGCCATCCATATTAGCATGCAGGCGGAGATGTGCCTTTCCATGGCGGCAACGCCGCCATGGAAAAGCATGCCGTCTTTGTCTATGGGGGCCCGTAGCGGGCCCCCAGGTAGTTGGGGGGGTGGGCACTTTCGACCACCCGCCATCCTAATAGGCCCCTAAGTTCGCAAACTTAACAATATCTCTGCTTCATTCACAAGCACTTTTAACATGTGCTGCCTGCTGTGGGGCCACAGGAATTAATTATGCAGCAAAGGAGGACAAAATTATGCCGCAGTGTTGACTAAATTATGCATTAAAAAAAAGGCTGCAGCGTAATGCAGTATATTTTCTGATATTTTATTATTTTGACATGTGTACCCACACTAACCGTCTCTGGAAAGATTTTGCCTTATTAGTATCAATGTAACATACATATGTAGCAGTGAGAAAGGTGACCAGTCAACTTTTGCAATAGGCCATCCACTCCGCAGGAACACAAGTCACATTTTTTATTAACTTTTGATACGTTTGAGCTACAAATAATTTATTAGTTTAAATGGTTAGACCATGCAGCAGATCTTGCATTACGAGGCAAATATGGCAGAGCCATAATTATATAGAAAAAAAATGGCAAACTAGGATATT
Organism: Triturus cristatus; assembly: GCF_964204655.1. Lineage (NCBI taxonomy): Eukaryota > Metazoa > Chordata > Amphibia > Caudata > Salamandridae > Triturus > Triturus cristatus. The sequence goes on along the minus strand of NC_140587.1, from coordinate 654,822,625 downwards.
TTGCGATTCATGTTTGAACTGCTGTTGTGGAAAAAGGGAGAAGTGCTCATAACAAACTCCATGGCTCGAAGACAAATGGCTTGTGCTTCCACATTTTGTCGTATTTAGGACATTCTGTGATTAGAAGCATATCCCGCTTTGTGAATGTATTTTAATGTCAATAACTCATTATAACCTTAAATAATCATGTGTATCCATTGGTTGATTAAACTGGGCAGTGAAATGCCAAACATATACTAAAAATTGGGATGTTTGCGCATTCTGGCCACACCTCTGGCTCCGCCCACTGACCCAATCCACGTGTTATTCCCGCCCTCTGATTCTCCGCCCACAGTTCCCCTACTTTTTTCCCCCCCACTTCGACCACTGCACAAATCTAGAAACTTAGCCGCACAAATCTGGAAATTTAGCTGCATTTTGCGGTACTTTATTTCGCAATTTTTCCTACAACAAACACAGATATCTTAGTTTTTGGAGATATTTTACAACATGAAGCTATGCGCATTTGGTTTATGTACAATTTAGAAAATTTGTTTTACTTCAAGGCTACATACAGGACATAAACATGTTAATGAATAAATGCTCATTGAACCTGTATGCTTGTTGTGTTAATCTTGGCCATGTATGTGCAGTTCTTCTGAGCAGTCCAAATCTAGCCCGATATTGTGCTGCTGATTATAATGCAAAAACAATAATGCCCGGATGGATTGCTCTCAGAGGGACCATTGTCTGGCTGACACAACCATTTTATAGATGCTGTTGCTCCTTTCAGCATCTGCAGAACTGGTCCTTGTACACAGCTGCAAGCTGTGAAATGACTGGAATGCAGTCAGCCATCCCACGCCAAAAGAGGTCAGTGTCAATCACCCCAGAAATAGATGCCTGTACTGCTTCTGGGCCTACGTGTTCAAAGTAGAGGCAATGTTCCTGATTGGGAACTTCGCTCAAACCAGGGATGGCTGAATATGCACTCTTGTCCTTAGGCAGGATGCAGAGTCGTGCAGGATTGAAAAGGCGCACTTGTTTCAAGAATCTAATGCCTGGTTGGGCCTCCCGCATGTATTCGCCCACCTTTTCCAGGGAATTTTCAAAAGCTTCATTAAGCTGGGCTGTTATCTTTTTTTTCTGTGTCAGAGATAATTTAGCCCCTGCAGTGGTGTCATATTCCCCGTTTCTGGTATGGCTGGCACGCGAGGTGTTATGTGCGTGCGCCAGCTCCCTTTTGCCAAAATCAGCCTTAGCAGGTCGGCCGTCTAGCCTTCCTAGACGGGACCAGCCTTGAACAAACAGCTGACCGGCACTTCCGGGGGAGGACCTATATCTAAATCGTAATCGGCGCTTCGTATTGCAGTACTGTGCTTCGCAGGAGCGAATGCTCTAACAGCAACCAGAATTCCTCCGGACCGCGCAAGGGCGCCTATGGAATCACTGGATATGCGACTTGTGCAAGGGCATGGAGCTGCGCTTATTCCGACTTCCCCGCAAGCGCAGGACTGCTTTCATAGACGCACGCGACCCGTGCAAGGGCACCGAGTCGCGTCTACTTTGTTGTTGTTCCCCGCTTGCGCATGAGCACTTTCATTGGTTTTATGCGACCCGTGTGAAGCACGGAGTCGCGTCTACATTTGTTTCTCCCCCAAGCGCAGGAGTGCTAACCACCAGCACCATGCGAGCCGTGCCAGGGCACGGAGACGCGTTTAATTGTATTATTTCTAGCGAGCGCAGGAGCACTCTTACAGAACACCCACGACTCGTACAAGGGCACAAAGTTATTCTTGGCTTCACAGTACCGGAAAGCGCAGGAGCACTTTTGCTTTCCTTTACCAAGCAACCCCAGTAGCACTCCCCTGGATACTCCCACCAGCGCAGGAGCTCTTTTCTGGTTACCTCTGCAACGTGTACTAGCGCACAAAGTCCCACACTATACTTTGGCAACCAGCACAGGAGCGCATGCTCTTTCCTTTCCACAGCAACCTGTGCAGGGGCACGAGATTGCCGTTTGGCTACTTCCGGATCAGTGGTGTTTGCAACGCTGCTTCTTTGGGAATCCAGAACACTGCTAACTGGTATTCTCCGCTCTATAAGCGCTGCGTCTTTTTCTTCTATTCTGTGTTGTTTCTCCTTGTTACCTGTGTCTGGCTTGTATGCTACCCATCTGTTCCATTCCTTAGACGGTGTCCACCACGAGACCCCAAGAGGATCCAAGGGCAGATCACTCCCAGCATCCTTCTATGCTATTTACACCCTATTTTGGTTGCCTCGCCCCAGTCCCCTCTTCAGCCTGGTTAGTACTTAGTCCTTTCTAGAAGACGGAGGGAGCCGGAGGGGGTTATCCACGTCGTCCCTGCGGGATCACTCCACAAGCAGACCGTGAGTGTTGTGGGGACCTGATAAGTGGTCTGTAGAAATGGTTGTAGTGACTCTACAGTGAGGACTGAATTGTTTGTTAGGTTCATGTGGCGGTCCTCCAAATAATCGTACACCTTCATTGTCACTGGTGTCTGACTCTGGAATAAGTCCATCAGATGTAAAATGTTTTGGCATTTTTTCTGCCACACTGTCCAATTGAACTTTAATGCAGTTTCTTTGGTCGCTGTTCAAAATCCTTTGCAGATTTTCAAGGGAATCTAGGGAGACTTGCAAAGTTGAATTTCAGACTCAACAAACCCAGCATAGGCCTCAAAGTGCTTGCAGTTGTACTGAACAGCAGCAAACCAAGAATTCCACCGGGTACTGCAAAGGTCAGGTGCCATCCGCGGTTTCATAGATATCAATGAGAGAGAGAGGAGCAGAAAGGCTAGTTCTCTATCCCTAAAATAAATGTGAATAATCAAGAAGAACTAGCTGTTAAATGGAAGCTCAAGATGTGTGTTTCTGGGGTAAAGAAAACATGTGTTTCTTATGAAAGCCCTCACCCACCAACCTAGTTGATGGCATGCTACATCGTCGGGCCCCACCCGGTGGCACCGAGCATGCCCGAGTGTACTGCGACGCCTGTTTACAGCGGAGCGGGTATTGATTACTGAGTGTGCAGTGATAGTGTGTGAGTATAGGTTAAAAACTGTCCTAGGGTCCCACTACCCACAAGGGTTATTTTATTGATGGGCCCTTGGCAGTATTAAAACCAAGGCGGCGGATGCGCGTGGAGCTGACTATGGTTTCCCACATCCAGTGTGGTCAACATGTTTCAGCCAGGCCTCATATTGATCTGACTTTCTTCAGGACCTCTATGTGAAAAGGTGATTAAAAACGTGCTCTATAGACTGTATGTGACCAGGTATGTGACGCACTCGCTAAGGTGCAATATAGGTAAGAGGAGAATTTCCTCTAATGGTTTTGTACCTGTGGTGGGTAAAAAACACAGACAATACATACAAACACATATATGAGAATTAGCTTCCGTTAACACACATTCAAATTATGTGGTTCTGTACCGTCGTGCCCGTGCTCTAACCGGGTATTAAGCAGCTGTGAGATACGGTTCGTGACTGAACTGTGATGCATAATTGTCGTCGCAACGGTATGCGCTACTATGTCCAGAATTCAATAACGGAATAATTACATGCGTTTACTGTAGTGACAATTGTGCAAAGAAAAGGTTAAAACGTATTAATTCTTATTTTGGTGTTGTCAGAGAAAAACCTTATGAATTTCCGGGAGAGGGTCCGGCGTAAAGAGGACATACAAAGCATAGCTTATGTAGTAGTATAGTTAGAAGGTGACTCCCTAGCAGTCAGAAGATTTTGGATCCCCATTATCCCCACTTACTTCGTCAAAGCTCGAGACCCATGATTTGACCTACTTGACCTGCATCGGAACTTCGTCAGTGTGAGCCCCCGGTCGTGGCGAGGTTTAAATGCCTTCCGTGCATCACAGGTGAAAGATCTCCTGTCCAGCGCGAGTAGCGTCTGTAAGGGATACAATTGAAACAAAAGACAAACGCTGTGTGCGTGTAGGGGAGGGTTAATGCCCAGTGAAGAGTGGGCGTGTCCCTCTCTTGGTGGGTAGAATTGAAACATAATCACAAACCAACTAGGTATAAATATGTGGTTGGACCTCAACAGAATAAGACATGTTAAACGGCATATATCGCGAAGTGAAATAAAAGAGGTTCAGGCCCCTTAATGATGTTTAAGATTTTCGCTGGAAAGAGAGAATAGACTGCATTTTTGTAGTTTTCAGCAATATGCAATATGTTAGACCAGGTGGAGAAAAGCGATTGGAGTATGTTAATGGTGCCTGCAGCAATGAGATGGCACCGTGTGTTTTACTGAAAAATAAGGATTTTTGAAATCCATATAATATAAATTAGTGGTGGCTGGTAGTATGTGCATTTTTTCAAAATAATAAACATAAAGTCTGGCCACGCTTGGGGCGAAAATGCTGCCCATTGATGTTCCGTTAGTCTGAAGGTTGAACTCCCCTTCGAACTCAAAGTAGTTTTCCTTCAGAGCTAAAGTGGCACATTTTAGGATGAATTCTCTGGGCGTGGTATATTCCCTGGGGTTCTCCGTGAGTCTGTTGTGGAGAACTTTCAATGTAGCATCTTGAGGAATGCTAGTGTAAAGGCTCTCGATGTCCAAACCCACTAGGAGTTGTGAGGTAGGGTCAAACCTCAGGTCTTTTATGAGATTCAGTAGATGTTTGGTATCCCTGATGTAAGTGGATGCCCTCTGTACCAGGGGGTTCAGGAAAAAGTCACAGAACCGGGAAAGAGGTTCTAAAAGGGAATTGATCCCTGAGACGATAGGTCGCCCGGGAGGGGGTCTTGCCTCTTTGTGTATCTTTGGCACTGTGTAGAAGTAAGGGACCTTGGCATTTCTGGTACATAGAAAATCAGCCTCCTGTTTCGAGATGTGCTGGTTCGCTTCTGCAATCTCGACCAAGGATTTTATTGTGACTGGTAACGTCTTTGTGGGGTCTTCCTTCAGACTTCTGTAATTCCGCGCTTCGCTGAGTAGCCTGCGGCATTCGGTGGTGTAGTCTTGTTTATCCTGAATGACAATTCCTCCCCCTTTATCTGCTGGTTTGATGGTTATGTTGGGGTTCTTCTGTAGTTTGCAAACTGCTTCTCTGTCTTCTCTAGAAAAGTTGTATAGGTTTTCGGTTGGTCCATGTTTTCAACCTCATTGTATACCGCTTGTTCGAAAGTTGTTATTTCCACAGGGATGCCTGATGGAGGTGGTAGGAAGGTAGACTTGGGTCTCAGAGCAGTCTCCTTGGTGTTGGAAATCACTTCTGTGGGTGGTTGTTTCTCAAAGAAGGCTTTCAACTTCAGTTTGCGGAAAAAATCCGCCAGTTCTGTAGGAAGTTGAAATGTATCCAACCGTGTGGTAGGTACAAAGGATAGTCCTTTGTTGAGTACCTCTTCTTCCTTTTGTGTGTGAAGGGTTGAGGGTAGATTGAATACCAGGGAGGTAGGTATAGGGTCCTGGACTGCTAGCGGTGTCCACTCGGTCCTGGTTGGGGTTCTCTCGTCTTGTTCCTGGTGTTGGCGCTCACTGGTCCTTCTTCCTCGGCCCAGTGCATCTGTTGGTGGTTCCTTCTCCATCCCCTTGATCTCCGGCCATGTCCTTAAAAAGGAGTTTTGGTTGTGTTGGTAGTAGGCCTGTGGTCCAATATGGTAACGGGGGGGCCATCCGACGTATGGATTTTGGGGTGGGTGAGCGAATGGCGGTGGTCCAAAGCTCTGACCCTGATGTGGAAATGTGCCCCAGGGTTGTTGCCATGATGGTGGTCATCCCCTGCCTTTAGATTTGTAGGAGCCTGTGCTCAAGTCACTGGAAACTGAGCTGTTGTCCCCGGAGGTGTCAGATGACCTGTCCTGTTTTTGTGGAGCTGTGTAGTTGTCCTCAGTATAGTGATATGTTTTTTGTATGAGAATTTTGTTAGCTCCCTTTGGAACTTGGCAATTTTTGACTGGGTAAGGTACTCTCTATACTCAGTCATTTCTTTGTTTGACTCTTCAAGCTTTTTCTTGAAAGATGTTATGGTTGTCTTGAATTGGCTTTCTGTGGCCTGGATGTCTATGAATATGGCGTCAGATAATCGCTTGGCAGTTTTGATTATTAGTACCAGCCAATCTCTGGTGCAGTGCCAAGCGATCTGAGCCCAGTCCTTCCTGAAGGAGATATCCTCCAGCAAGATCCTGTGGGTATTGGTCACAAGTAAGCCTTTGGTGGCAGTATTAGTGCGGAGGTATTCGGTGAGAATTAAACCGTGTAGGATCGTACGGATCCTGTTGCGCTTTTTCTCAGTTAACATATCCCAATCTGTTTGGGATTGTGTCTGAGATATGTTAATGTCTGTCAAAAACGAGGGGTCAGTGAGGATTTCACTGATGTCACCGTCAGTAAATGTCAAACCTGCATTGTCCACTATATTGAACAGTGGGAGGTTTTTTAATGTGTGTCCTCTCACAGCTGTGCGCTGCTTAAATTTATAGATATCAATGAGAGAGAGAGGAACAGAAAGGCTAGTTCTCTTCCCCTAAAACAAATGTGAATAATCAAGAAGAACTAGCAGTTAAATAGAAGCTCAAGATGTGTGTTTCTGGGGTAAAGAAAACATCTGTTTCTTAGGAAAGTCCTTACCCACCAACCTAGTTGGTTGCATGCTTCATCATCGGGCCCCACCCGTTGGCACCAAGCGTGCCAGGGTGTGCTGCGAAACCTGTTTACAGCGGAGCGGGTATTGATAAGTGAGTGTGCAGTGATAGTGTGTGAGTATAGGTTAAAAACTGTCCTAGGGTCCCACTACCCACAAGGGTTATTTTATTGATGGGCCATTGGCAGTATTAAAAGCAAGGCGGCGGATGTGTGTGAAGGTGACTATGGTCTCCCACATCCAGTGTGGTCAACATGTTTCAGCCAGGCCTCATATTGATCTGGCTTTCTTCAGGACCTCTATGTGAAAAGGTGATTAAAAAAATGGTCTATAGACTGTATGAGACCAGGTATGAGATGCACTCGCTAATGTGCGATATAGGTAAGAGGAGAATTTCCTCTAATGGTTTTGTACCTGTGGTGGGTAAAAACACTTAGACAATACAGTCAAACACACATATGAGAATTAGCTTCAGTTAACACACATTCAAATTATGTGGTTCTGTACCGTCTTGCCCGTGCTCTAACAGGGTATTAAGCAGCTGTGATATATGGTTTGTGACTGAACTGTGATGCATAATTGTCGTTGCAACGGTATGCGCTACTGTGTCCAGAATGCAATAGCGGAATAATTGCATGCGTTTATTGTAGTGACAATTGTGGACAATTGTGCAAAGAAAAGGTTAAAACGTATTAATTCTTACTTTGGTGTTGTCAGAGAAAAACCTCACGAGTTTCCGGGAGGGGTCCGGCTTTTAGTCACACACTGATTTGCGTAAAGAAGACATTCAAAGCATAGCTTATGTAATAGTATAGTTAGAAGGTGACTCCCCAGTGGTCAGAAGAGTTTGGATCCCCATTATCCCCACTTACTTCACCAAAGCTCGATACCCCTGATTTGACCTACTTGACCTGCATCAGAACTCCGTCGGTGTGAGCCCCCAGTCGTGGCGAGGTTTAAATGCCTTCCTTGCATCACAGGTGAAAGCAATCTCCTGTCCAGCACGAGTAGTGTCTGTAAGGGATACAACTGAAACAAAAGACAGACACATTGCTGTATGCATGTAGGGGAGGGTTGACGCCCAGTGAAGAGTGGGCTTCTCCCTCTCTTAGTCAGTAGAAATGAAACATAATCACAAACCAACTAGGTATAAATGTGTGGTCAGACCTCAACAGAATAAGACATGTCAAACGGCATATATCGCTAAGTGAAATAAAAGAGGTTAAGGCCCCTTAATGTTGTTGAAGATTTTCCCTGGAAAGTGAAAAATGACTGCATTTTTGTAGTTTTCAGCAATATGCAGTGTGTTAGACCGGGAGGAGAAAAGCGCTTGGTGTGTGTTAATCGTGCCTGCAGCAATGAGATGGCACCGAGTGTTTCGCTAAAAAATAAGGATTTTTGAAATCCCTATAATATATATTAGTACCCTGACTATGTGACAGTTATTGAAGGATCAAGTAGGTTAATTCTTCCAATTAATCTTGGGCAGGTCCGCGATCCCAGGATTTCGGCACATGTTGTCTAAAAGGGGACCAGTCAAAGGTGTTATGCCAATGGTATGTCGTGACCAGTGTACTAAGGGAATATTGACCAGAGTACAGTGTATATGTGCTTTAGAGAGTACCTAGAGCTTGATTGTTAAGGTGAGGTTCAGGTGTTCAGGCAATATGAGGCCTGGCTGAAACATGTTGACCACACTGGATGTGGGAGACCATAGTCACTTCCACGCACATCCGCCGCCTTATTTTTAATACTGGCAAGGGCCTATCAATAAAGTAACTCTTGTGGGTAGTGAGACCCTAGGACAGTTTTTAGGCTATACTCACACACTATCGCTTCACACTCACTAATCAATACCCACTCCGCTGTAAAAAGGCGTCGCAGCACACCCGGGGCATGCTCGGTACCACCGGGTGGGTCCCGATGATGAAGCATGCCACCAACTAGGGTGGGTGAGGGCTTTCATAAGAAACAGATGTTTTCTTTGCCCCAAAAACACACATCTTGAGCTTCCATTTAACAGCTCGTTCTTGATTATTCACATCCGTGGTTTCATCCCATGGTTCTCAGCAAGATGGTGCTGGTACCTTCTCTTTCTGCTACCGGCCATGTAAAATATGCACGAGAAGGACAGATGGAAAGCATTTAGCTCCATAAAAGGCTTCCTAAATGACTCTCCAATAAGGTTCATTATGTGTGCCATGCAGGTGATATGTATGGAGTTTGTATACAGATTTCTCAACACAGTGTTGTATGCCTTGAGCATGTATGCCGCATTGTCAGTGCTAAAGGAAATAGCGTTCTGAAAAGCTATGCTGTACTCTGTGAGCACCTTCACAACTGCCTGCGCTTCAGTCCCATGGTTGCACTGTGAGAGGAACACTATGTCCGCTAGGTGGGTTTGGATCTGACTGCCACCCTGCGCAGAGACCACTACAAATCACACATTCAATACACACCGCCCTTCGACATCAGGTGTTTCATCAAATATAACACTGATCTTTTGATCTTGCAAGTGTTCTTTCAGCTCATTTTTGCCTCCTATATATTTCTCTGGGAGATAACGTTCTTGAAGCTGATGATTTACAGGTATCGCTCCACCATTTTGTACTCGCTCATGGAGAAACTTGCGCAACACAGGGTGGTCGGTTTTGCTCAGCGGAATGTTCAGCGCTGTGCAGACATTGACCCACTCACTTATAATTTCCTGGTTTGAGGCACCGTCAGCTGTACTCTTTGTGAAAAGTGAGTTCACAGTCATCTGATGGGCATGTTTTGGCGAAGAGTGAGAGTCTGGATCATCTGCACAGTGCTTCAAGTGTTTTTGGGACCGCACATGCATATCCACTGTGTGTTTCCGGATGTGGTCCACCGCCACATTGCACACACTGCAAAACAGCACGCCACCATCAGCATTCATCTCGGTGCTGTACTCTCCGGCCTGATCTGCTGCAGTTATATAGGTAGGTAGGTGTAATCGGTGCTTCACAGCCTTAACTGGATTCAGAATTATCTCCATCAGGCTTTTGTTGTGGTGGCTTGTTGCTCCCTTGGAATTCAAAAATCTCTGGCTTGTGGCGCAGTCGCGTAACTCACCTACAAATATATTTGGTGTTACTAGATGTGTTTCAAAGGGGAAAAGGGCATTGCAATTGTTGAATTGAAAGTTAAGGAAACGTAGGGCAGCAATGATTAAAAATGCGTGTAACTCTGAAGCACCTGCAAATGGCAAAAAAAATTGAAAACATGTTGGGACAGATCTGCAATGGGAAACGGCACTCCCCAAATGGTGTTGAGCAAACAGTGTTAAACCAGCATGGTCAGTTGCAAAGAAAGGAGAACATGAAACCTATAAAGCAAAGTTGCATACACAGAGCATTAATACATACAGGTAGGCAGAGGTCCTTCGAAGTGGAATGGCACACTTGTGTGGTCCTGCTAAGCAACTTTAAGTCGTCTGTGGAGGGCAGTAGGGGTGCGAGGTAAACATAAAAAACATAAGGCAAAAGTGTTTCCCAAAAAAAAACAACCCTGCCCCGAAGTGCCTGCAAATAAAAAATAACATTACAAAGGTTGCATGGGTGGAGAAAAAACAAAAAAAAGGGGAAGGATGAGCCACGTGCAAAGAAAGTGAAACCTAACCGTCCAGAACAAATTTGGACAAGTGTACTTTGTAGGAGCACATAAGCCATGTGTTTACACTGGGGGGGTGGGCAAACAGTGCTTAACAGCCCCAAACCACTCCCAAGAAAAACAACAATTATGAAACCCACATGATCACAAAGAATCCCATCGCCAAACCATGCACAGCCCTCCCTCTCATAGCAAGTAGGACTTCACAAATATTGGTGGCAACCTCAAGGTTCTGTGCTTTAGCATATGTAGTATTCATCTACCCGGAAGTGAACAGAAACTAAAACATACCCATCCTGTGCAGCAGCAAGCATATATTAGTTGCCAGACGGCCCATTGTCTCTTGAACAAACAGATTCTTTCCTCCAAGACTCTACAAAAGAAGAAAAAAGAGTTAGAGCAGGCTTGGCTAGCCCTTCCCATGTCACCTGTCCCACAACACTGCCACTTACCCTGCTACGCCTCTTTAAAAATCACAGCCCCCCATATGCCCGTGTGCCCAGCGGTCCCAAAAACAATGCCCCCAGGGCCCAGCGCACACTGGGCACGCGGCGAGCCCAAAACTTACCTGTGCTGTACAGCAGCAAGCATATATTAGTTGCCAGATGGGCCAACGGCTCTTGAACCAGCAGATTCTTCCCTCCAAGACTCTACAAAAGAAGAAAAAAGAGTTGGAGCAGGCTCAGCTAGTCCTTTCCATTTGAAGAAAAAAAAAATTGCTGCGTGCCCTGTGTGCGACGGACCCCAAAAAAGCAATGCCCTCAGGGCCCGCCGCACACTGGGCACGCGGTGAGCCCAACATTAACGTTTCAAAAAAATGATGGCCCCCCAGGGCCTGCCGCGCGCCCCATGTGCGGCGGGCCCAATGTGAACTTAAAAAAAAAAAAGTGATTCCGCCCAGGGCCTGCCGCGTGCCCCGTGTGCAGCAGGCCCAAAAATAATGCCCCCCTAGGCCCGCCGCACACTGGGCACGCGGCAGGCCCAACATGAACTTTAAATAAAAAAATGATGCCTCCCAAGGGCCGCCACGTGCCCTGTGTGAGGCGGGCCCGTGCTCTATGTGAGGCGGGCCCAAAAAAAATTCCCACACTGGGCCCGCTGGGCACGTGGCGGGCCCAACATAAACTTTTTTTTTTTTTTTATATGCCCCGTTAGGGGCCACCACACGCCCTGTGTGCGGTCGGCCTAAAAATAGTGCCCCCCGGGCCTGTCGCACACTTGGCACGTGGCGGGCCCAACATAAACTTTAATAAAAAATAATGCCCCCCAGGGCCCGTCGCGAGCCCCGTGCGCGGCGGGCCCAAAAATAATATCCCCCTTGGACAACCGCACACTGGGCACGCGGCGGGTCCAACCTAAACTTTTTTTTTTTTTTTAAATGATGCCCCCCCCCCCCCCAGGGCCCGTGTGTGGCGGGCCCAAAGATAATGCCCCCCCTGGGCCCGCCGCACACTGGGCATGCAGCGGCCCAACATGATCTTGTTTTAAAAAAAATATGCTCCCAGGGCCCGCCGCGTGGCCCATGTGCGGCGGGCCCACAGAAACAAGGCAGCAGCACAGAAGTACCTACCTGGGTGGGCCCAATGATGTTCAGAAGAGACCAGTCCCCTCAGCGCAGGAAATGAAAATCAGCAGCAGGGCCGGTGAGCAGGTGAGGGGTGTAAATAAACACACCACCTCGCCTGCCTGCTGTGAGGACCCTGAGGACCCTCCTTCTATTGGCTCCGTGGTGAAAGCCACGGGGCCAATAGAAGGGGTCGGATTTCGCGGGCAGTTTTGTAAAAATCGCTGCATTTTTATAACACTAACGATTTTGCGATTTCTTTTTTTTTTTTTTTTTTTTTTTGAGTGTGCAAATTTTCAAAATCCTGGAGGGTCTGGCTAGGGAATTGCTGCAACCTATTGGCATTGCAAATGCTTGTTCAGTGTTGGCAGGGTCTTGCTGAACAAATATAGAAATGATGGTGAGAAACAGTTGAGGAGCTTTGAAGTGAAGTGATGTGGCGTAATGGCCAGATATGCTGACAGGGTAACCAGGTTGGAATCTCTGGGTCAGGAAACAGTTTGTAATTCTGGGAAAATGACTTATGCTTCCCCTGCATTAGACAATGAATGTGTCATTGTTTAATGTAACTGGTGAGCACTGAGATCGCTCCATACCATCTATGGCATGATGGAGGACGGAACAAGCGCTCCAATACCATCGGAACAAGCAACAACAAAAAAAAGATAGATTTTTTAAAGCAGCAGTGACGAGTGAGATAGTGGGGGGGCAGGTCAAGCAGGGAAGCGGGAAGGGAAGATGGATAAGCAATAATGGGAGAGGGCGGGAGGAAGCAACAATGATGGGGAGAAAAAAAAACCTGCATTGAAGCAGGACCAGCAACAAAAATGAATGTATCATTGTGGAATGTAACTGGTGAGCACTAAAATCGCTCCAATACCATTGGCTCGTGTTCACGCTATAGCAAGACTGAGGACACAGTGAGCGCTCCAAAACAATTGGATCATGCAAAAAAAACAAAAAACAAGTGCTGTTCATGTGAACAATTTTTTAAGAAATGCATTAATTTATGTACACCTGCATGCATTTTAGTGGTATGTGTGTATGTGTACAAGGGAGACAGCCTGTAAACACAAGTACTCCTATGGAGTGCTTGAAAACAAAGAAAAAATAGCTGCACATAACGGGAGTAGTGTAAGGAGACATGTACTTGGGCCATGCGCTATAAGAAGTTTAAACACTAGAAGAGGGCATGACGCCTGCATGCCATGACGAATGGAATCAAAGAACATGAGAATGATGCGGAAGTTTACCATTGGTAGGAGATGGATGGCCTATAAGCCCACAGATGGAGCACAATACATCTCTTCAAACAGCCCATGTACTGTCTAGCACAGCTGAGCATGCAGGGTCTAGCTGAGACTTATAGATTTTGCACAGGCGAAACCTACTGGCTTTGCCAAGGATTGTTATGTTTAGAAAAGGGGAGATTAAGTAGTTTATCCATAATCACAAAATGTGGACCTGAGGAGGAGGCTAGGGAGATGACATAGCACCTTTCGGGAGAGGATGTGGCGCAAAGGCCAGAGCTGGTGACTATGGAGCTGGTAAACCGGTTTCGAGTTTAGGCATCGGCATAATATCCTTGATTTTCGGCAAACCACTGAATCTCACCGTGCCTATAAAAATGAATGTATCCTCATGTAAAGTAACTGGTGCTAATGTAAAGTGCTCCAATACATTCGGGTGGTGTTGGTGCTATATAAAACTGCCCAAAAAAAGTAACTGGTGCTTACAAAAAGCACTCCAATAGCTTCGGGTGGTGTTGGTGCTACATAAAACTGCACAAAGAAATATGAAAAACAAAGTTGTCGTTGGAGGGGATCTGTGCAACGGAGTTCAGCGGGGACAAGCAGCAGCGGGTGGGAGGTGGATCGGCAACTGACAGCAAATGTGGGCAGCCACGGAGATATTACATGATTTGCCTGTAATCACAAAATGTGGAACTGCGCAGGCTAGGGCGAGGATGTGGCTTCCTCTTGGGAGAGGATGTGGCGTAAGGGCCAAAGCTGCCAACTATGGAGTTGGGAAACCAGGTTTGAGTTTCGGCATCAGTTTGACATCCTTGATTCTTGACAAATCACTTTGGGCCTGATTTAGATTCTGGCAGATGGGTTACTCCATCACAACGGTGACAGACACCCCATTCGCTGAAATGTAAATCCTGTTATAACCCATGGGATTTATATTTCAGCAGATGGGATATCCGCCACCTTTGAGACTGATTAACCCGTCTACCAAGAATTAAATCTGGCCCTGTAACACAAAAATTGAATGTGTCCTTGACTAAAGTAACTGGTACGAATGTAAAGCACTCCAATACCTTGGGGTGGTGTTGACGCTACAACTGCACAAAAAAACTAGTTTGAAAAGAAGAGTCTGCGAAAGAGGGGATCTCATGGGGAAGGGGGGATCTGTGCAACAGGAGTTCACAGTGGGCAAGCAGCAACAGGCAGGACGTTGACAGGCAACCAACAGCAAATGCGGGCTGCCATGGGGAGATTAAGTAGTTTGCCAAAGTTTACAGTGCTCTCGTGAAAAGTAACTGGTGTTAATGTAAACCACTCCAATACATTTGGGTGGTATTGGTACTATATAAAACTGCAAAAAAAGGGAAGAGCAGAGTCAGGGAAGGAGGGGATCTGTGCAATGGAGTTCAGTGGGGCAAGCAGCCACGTGCGGGAGGTGGACGGGAACCAACCACAAATGCAGGCTGCCACAGGGAGATTAGGTGATTTGACTGTAATCACAAAATGTGGAACTGATTAAATCACTTATTCTCCCTGTGCCTACAAAATTAACGTTTCCTTGTGTAAAGCAACCTGTGCTAATGTAAAGTGCTCCAATACCTTCAGGTGGTGTTGGCGCTATATAAAACTGCACAAAAAATCCAGAAAGAATCAGTGTTAGGATGGTTTACAGTGGTGAACATGAGGAAATACATCGCATCAGCAACCACATTAAAAGGACTACTTTTGCCATGGACACTGAGGGACAGGCATACCTTGATGGCATCAAGAGTCAGCCTGGCTCCTTTGAAGAGAATTGAAGTTAAGCAACAATCACGCACAAAAATACTTCACCGGTGAATGTGGAAAAAGTAAGGAAGTATCCAGATGGAAGAAATAGAGTCCCACCCTATGAAACGAGAAGCAACAAGGTGAGACCCAAACATTTCAATCATTATGCACAGGAAAAACGTGGCCATGCAATTATAGCAGAAGACACAGGTACATTAGAAGATCTGACATGCCCTGTGATAATGCATACCTGATTCACTTGAGGTCTGATTTTTCAGCTATGAACACCATTGCCAAATGGCCACATATGGTGTAAACATGCACACACATCTAGTACCACATGCACGGAAAGGATATTGAGACTACACGTGTGCCAAATAATAGCAGCTGTTAAAAGTCTGAACACACCACTCGCTAGAATGAAACAGACTACAATAGGGGTTTAAAACAGTGATGGGGTCGGGAAGGAGGTGACTTTTGGAAGAGACAAGAACTGAAAGGTGTGAGGAGCAAGCGGAGATGGGAAGGACGAGGTGGGGGAAACAGAAAGCAGCAATGAAGGGAAAAGCAGTGACGGGGACAGGGCATGAGAGAGGGTGGGAGGAGACGGAGCTCGTACAAGCACGAGTACTGTGCAGATCGCTGAAAAAGAAAGAAAAAAGTAGGTCCTAAAATGGTTGTAAAAACAGGAGCAGTGGATGTTTACAAGTACTTGGTTAATGCTCTGGGGGAGGGCTAAACACATGAAAAGGCACAACCATGCATGCCAGAGACAAATGGTGAGAAAGAATATGAGACAGGCAATGGCGGTAGCAAATAGGAGTTCTGTGGGCTGGCTCAAACCCATAGATTAAACACAACATGTCTCTTTGAGACAGCGCATGCTCTCTCTAGCAGAGACATGAAAATGTATGTGTAATTTTTCATTGAAAAAAATGCATCCTGTTTTCCTTTACGGAAAATGGACTGCTTAAAAAAAAAAAAGATTGTGTTAATTAAGATCAATCACAGACTTGGTGATCTGCTCATCCCAGCAGGCCACCCTCTCTGTGGTTGTGGCCAATCACAGTGCACCACAATTTGCCACACACCTCTTCAGTATTCATGAGGTAGCTCAATTGCGACCCACAGTGATTCTGTATTTTGTAAACTGACTTATTGGGAAAGCTCTCAAAAACTATTTTCTTAAAGTTAGTGTGCAATTTCTAACCACTTTTACCAAATTGATTCTTTGTACATGAGGATCCTAAATTGTGTCAGTGTCAGGAAGTTCCCTGCAGTATATAAATCACATATACAAGCGTAAGTGTGGTCAGTTAGAGCTCTGCTTTGGGTTCCAACAACAATGGGATCCTCGAGCTTCTGAGTAAGTGGTGGTCTGAGCAATAAAGCATCTCAAGGCCACTTGATTTGGCAAGAGAATACCATGCCCAGTTTGCACAGGCTTTAGTATGTATATAGTGACAAGGCCTCATGAGGATCTTAGCAAGGATTTATTTTAGTGATGGAGGGCAATTGTCTCTGTTCCACTTCAACATTCTGTATTAGAGTGGGCTTGTGATACCAATTATATGCTTACTACACCTAGGCACCATAAAAGTAGAGTTCTAGTCTTGCTTTGCAAAACCACCCCTCTGATAGGGGAGCATTAGCTGTGTCCAAGCAATTCATAACGGTTTATTCACCCACACCAGTCAAATTAGTAACAATTTTAATTCTCTTAAAAAGTGCACATTAAGAGCATTGGCATGCTTATTGTAAAGATATGGCATTTTGGGCACTATCAACATTTTAATCAACCCAATACATCCAGTCATTGATAAGGGTAGTAAGATTCATTGGTCACCCAAGCTGTGGATTTTTGAAGGATGGACACAATGAAGTCAAAATCCAATGTACCTGGATACCCAAATATCTGACAGATGTGCCTTTCCACTGCAAAATGTATTCTTTATTTCAGTGACTAGTATCCGCTGTCACGGGCATCGTTTCAGGATTTCTCAATTTATGTGGAGAACCAAGAAATTCATAAACTCAATGATTTCTTGGGTCAATTGGTATAGGTTGCTCCTCAGGTGTCTCACGTACACTATGATGTAATTTGCATGCAATTATATTAACACTTTTCTCTTACTAAACAAGAAGCCACTATGTAAGTAGCACTCTCACAGGATGTACACCAGTAGTTCCATGGCAATGGCAAACAGTAGCGATGAGGACACTCTTTTTTTTTTTTTTTTATGAATGTTTTATTGAAATTTATGGCAATCATACATACGTTACTGATTGATAATATTAACTGGTTACTCATATCTTGATACATTACACAGGAATCATCAATGCATTTACATTAATTATTCACATCTCTGTCTACAGTTCTGCGTATTTCCAACTCCACCATTGGGGATAGACATATGTCTCCACGATAGACATTCCATTTGGTCCATTTCCTGTCCCTTTTTTTGGGGCACCCCTGGGTTAATGAAAATTCTTTCTTCGCTATCATGCATCTATCTGGTTCTTTCACCCACATAGAATTGGAAGGTGGAGTCGCCCGCCCCCACCCCTTCACCAGTTCCCGCTTTACCAGTGTGTAACCCAACGTCACAAGCTGTTGTTCGATTTCAGTAAGGTGATTTGCTTCCCAGATGTTTAGTAATCCCAGTTGTGGTGTCAGCACTACCGCCTTTCCCAGTGCCGTCTGTACGTAATTTGTGGCTTCCTCCCAGAAATGGTGGACCACCGGGCAGTCCCCAATAGAATGGAAGAAGGTGGCTGGCTATCGGCAGCCCCTCAAACAGAGGTCGTCTGGCCTTGCGCCTATTTTGTCCAAAGTTATCCCTGTCATATAGGACCGGTGTAAAATCCTAAGCTATATCAGTCTAAATCGGGGTGTGATGGCTGCTTCTCTAGGGGACATGAAGGCTGATCGCCAATCCTCTTCATCAAGCGATCCCAAGTCTCCCTCCCACTGCTCGCTAAACTTACCAAAACTATCATGCAGATTGCTACTAGGTTTTGTATATGTTAAAGATATGGCTTTGGAGTGAAGTGGCCCATCCAGCAAGCGATTCTCCAGTGGCGATGAGTCTGGTATGTCATCAATGCTTGGAAAGGCTGCCTGTAAGCCGTGCCTTATTTGGAGGAATCTGAAGGCTTCCCCTGGAGCCATTTGATGTTGTCTCCGGAGTTCTTCAAATTTAAGTATTGAGCCCTTTTTAACCAAATCGTTCACCACTGAGATTCCAATCATGTCCCACTTGTCAAACCCAGGTTGATAACACAGCATGCCTAATTTTTGGGTATACTACAGTGGAGTTACCTTGGTAAGTGTATTAGCCCAGCCCAGCCTAGCATTTGCCTGGTGCCAAATCCATATTGTGTGCGAGGTGGGGCTGAGGTATCTCCTCTTCTTAGCGTGCGAGTATAGGGCCCCCAAGTAACCTGAACGATCCATTTGCTACCTATCAAGGGCATAAGCCGGGTCAGTAGGTGGGTAGTTTATCCAATGGTTCACCGCCATCAGCAGTGAGGCCCAATAAAAAAGCTTGAGGTCTGGCAGCGGTATACCTCCCTCATACCAACCTTTTGTTGGCTTTTTCAATGCCACTCTAGGGGCCCTGCCATTCCATACCAGCGTACGGATCTCCCCCTCCACTGCTGCGAAGTATGTGTCTGGGACGCGATTTGGGCTATTCTGAAGGACATATAAAAAGCGCGGGAGAGCCAACATTTTGGAAAGGGCAGCTCGGCCCACCAGGGATAGAGGTACGGACCTCCAGTGCTTCACGTATGCTCCCAGTCTAGCTAACTGGGGTGCCAGGTTGGAACACTAAAAAAGAGCCGGGTCTGACGTAACAAAAACTCCCAAATATCAAAATCCTTCTCCAGCCACTTCTATCGTACAGTTTACTGGAAGAGAGAGGACACTCTTGACGTGCACCTCTCGCTATTGCAGTGGCTTGGTGACCTGTTTGTTGACTTGCACATTTGCCTGTGCGGCTGCATAAGTTAACGAGCTCCAGCCTACGATGCCTTTACCCAGTGCTATGCTTTGGCGAATCTAGAAAGGGTAGCATAATACCAGAGAATTGATTGTGTTTTCAGCATCTAAAAAGGCAGCTGTTGGATCAAAGTACAGACTTAGATAATACATCAATGTAAACAGTGTGCGCAGGTTTTCCTTGTTGTGTGGCTAAGTAGTAATCTGACCTGCTCCGATATCATCAGACAAGTCATGGTGGAGAGAAATCTGGCGACAATTTCTTTGGCAAATATTTTTGCATTGGTATTTATGAGGGAGAGAGGTCTATCTGACAACACTTTACGTTATGTCTATCCCTGCATCAGTAATGGTATGAGTACAGCTTTTCACCTGTCCCCCTTGCTTTGGTTTATATGTAGAAAGGAAATGTTGGTCAAGGATTTCATTATATTCTTTATAGAATTCAATGGTTAGACAACCCATGCCCGGGGCCAAACAATTAAGCATTTCTTACATAGTGTTTTCTTTAATCTCCAGTAGCGATATCGGTTGGAACAGTAGTTCCCACTCATCTGCCTATAGTCATGCCAATGTAACCCTCTCAAGAAAGGCCATTGTCCTCTCTTCAGAACTTGTACTCTGACATGCGTGGATATTTGAACAGTAGTTTTCAAATGCTTCTAATGCCTGGATTGTGTTTCTTAAATGGTTGTATCCCCTGCAAGCTCTCCCCTGTATTTATTTTTTTCCTGAGTGATGTAGCTAGAATGTGGGCCTGCCAGAAGATGCAATGTTGGACTGGTTCTGTTGGTATGACCATATGCAACACAATATGAAAAATCAAAATCAAAAACGGGCAAAGGGTTTAAACATGTTGAAATGATACACAGAATTAGATGTCTGGCCTGGAATGTTGCGGGACTCAATGGCAGGAATAAGAGACGGCTTGTTTCTGAAGAGCTTAATTTGTATACGCCCCAGATAGCCTTGCTTACTGAAACACATATCACCTATAAAGACCGTAAACTTCTTGGGCAGCTAGGATACGACGTTATAGTGCGTTCAGAATGCAGTAATCCAACTAGAGGTGTTGCTATTCTGACACAGAAAAGATTAAATATAGTATTAACCAAAACTAAGGTGGATAAAGCTGGCCGTTGGGCTATTGCTCAAATACTCTGGCATGATAATATTTTTACTTTCTGTGTATTTTATGGTTCGAATATTGACGACCCGCTCATTATAGATAGGTTAAATATTGAACTTTTGGACAGCAGTGGAGAACTTATTATAATGGGGGATTTCAACCTCATTATGGATTACAATATTGATACTACTCGACACCGAGCATTTCAGAGGATGCGCCGTTCCCGAGCCGCTCTTATTGAACTCGGACGTATTCACAATCTAAAAGATGTCTGGCGAACAATATACCCCTCCACTGCCGGTGTTACATATTACTCTGCACCCCACCAACTCTGCTCAAGAATTGATATGGCTTGGGCCTCAGACAATATTATAAAGAATAGTTCCATGGAGCTATGTCCAAGAGTGGCTTCGGATCACAACCCAATTATATTAACATTTAGTATACCACAGATCAGTCGGAAACCCAGGACATTTACATTTCTCAGACACTTACTGTCCAATACAGATTATATAACACAATTGAAAGCACACTTAGGCGAATTTATCGCAATAAATACAAATTCAGCTTCTCCCAGTATAGTTTGGGACACGGTCAAAGCTAGCATACGCGGGTTCACACAGCAGTTCGTTCTTAATCAGAATTCCCTATATAACCGTGGCTGGGCTGCTATGAGGAATACCATAACTATGCTTGAAAAACAGCTGTCACAGGCTCTGATACAGGGCTTATCAAATGTATCTGACATATGCCAAAAGTTAGCCTGTTCTAAGCTTAACATCAAAACTAGACTCATGGAGAAAAATATGAATAATCTACAAAAATTTCACTTATCTCAATATGAGAGTGGGGATAAGATTGGCAAAATTTTAGCATACAAAATCGCTGATGATAAATCTAAAACATTTATAAAAGAAATTAAGGGTCCAAACAACATGGTTTATACTCAACCCGAGCAGATTCTCCAGCAATTTGTAGCTTTCTACAGTGCATTATATACTCCAGATGAGCAGCCTGATTTGAATAAGATCCAAGAATATCTGGATACTAATATAATTAAAGGCAAACAGACCGGAAACATGGTGCTGCTCTCTGAAAGTATCACTGAGCAAGTGATTAGAAAAGCGATAGCTACACTACCCTTAGGTAAAGCCACTGGAGAAGATACTGTCCCATTAGACATTTACAAAAAATGCTCGGAGGAAATTTTGCCATTACTCACTGATGTGATCAGTAATGTTGGGATAACTGGGAAGGCTCCTAAATCCTGGAACACTACCAGGATTGTTTTTTTTCTAAAAAAGGGTAAACCTGGAGACCAATGTGGGTCTTATCGACCCATTTCACTTATCAACACAGATGCTAAAATTTTTGCCAAGGTACTTGCTATTCGACTAGCTCCACTTATCCCTCATCTGGTATCCCCTCATCAACACGGCTTTGTCATGGGAAGAGATACTACCGCTCATATCAATATGGCTATTACTGCATTCGAGGTGGCCAGGCTTGGACCCACCCCACTCGGTATGATTCTCTTGGATGCTGAAAAGGCTTTCGATCGAGTGGGGTGGGAATTTCTCTGGTCAACGTTGACCACTATGGGTTTTCACGGTCAATTTCTCAAATGGCTTCAGGCTCTATATGATCACCCCACAGCTAGGCTTTGCTATGCTGGGCTAACTTCTACCAGCTTTTTAATCTCTCGTGGCACCCGGCAAGGGTGTCCACTATCGCCCTTGCTATTTGCGTTATCGCTGGAACCTTTTCTTGTCGCCCTACAAGCTAATCCTAAGATTACTCCCTTCATACACGGTCAGAAACTGCTAAAAATTACGGCGTATGCCGATGACATTGCGGTCTACTCAACTAATATACCGACAGCTATACTCAGAATTACTGAGGAGGCTAACAAATTCGGTTCAGTCTCCGGTTACAAACTCAATTCACATAAAACACAAGTTATTTTGAATCATAAACCTTCGACTCAGATAGCAGGTACCTGTAGAACAGCCACTTATCTCGGCATTAAAATTTCCTCTGATACTAATGAGATAATTAAACTTAACTATGAGACTCTTCTCAAAGAAACCGTTACAACTCTAAAAAAGTGGCATAAGGTCCCCCTAAGTATGGTCGGTAGGATCAATTTAATTAAAATGAATATATTACCTAAATTTTTATATTTATTTAGGTCCATACCTCTCCTCGTTAACAACACATGTTTCAAACGGCTAGATGGGATTTTTAGCAGCTATATCTGGGGATATAAGAAGGCTCGCAGGTCAATTAATCTTCTCAAACCACCTCTTAATCAAGGCGGTTTGACCTTCCCCGACTTCAGATTATATTATCTCTCGGCTTTCCTGAGTCGTCTTCGCTGCCTGTTCATCCGTGACAAGCAAGCACTTTATTGCTATCAATTTGCTTTAGGCGAGGATTCCAATATGTTTTTAGCCAAAACTAACGACCCAAACTATTTTAAACGGGTAAAATTCAAGACTATCGGAGACACTGTCAAAATATGGCAACTTATTCTGGCCAAATGTAATACGTCCTTGTTTCATTCTCAATTATCTCTATGGGCCAATCCTGGTCTTCCGGAGATATTTCATGATGGTATATTTTATAAGTGGAAAGTCGCTGGAATAGAAACACTTGGGGACCTCTACAGTAATGATGGACTACTGGCCTTCGAGACACTAAGAATAATCTATAAACTACCCTTAACCGCACAGTTCAAATACATTCAGATACACGACTACTTAATACGTAAAATAAAGGTATGACCATATGATATCATGCAGCGGAGTTATGATAGGGGGCATTGTAGTGCAGTATAGCATGCTTCACACTAGTGTTGAGCTCCATTGCAGAGGAGAAGGGCTGTTACATAGTGGGATAGAGGTGCATTAACTATATTTGGCTAAAAATACTGAAAGACAAGGGAGTTATACTGTTGGCCCTGGCTGAGGTGTGTATTCAACCCTAGTGTGCCCATAGGGGCCAGGTTGTGGGGGGGTTTACCTTTGGATGCCACTAGCATGGAACAGCAAAGTGGATCACAACTCAATATATTTTAGCCTGTAGTGTTCTAATCCTTACATGGTTCCTGTCTTTTTCCACAGGCTCATGTGGTGGTGCCTAGGCTGAAAAAGCAGCAAGTCCTGACGGTCAGTTTTCAGGTGCATCGGTAAAGCTGAGTGGAGCCCAGGAAAATATAGTAAAGTGTGTTGCATGTCACAGCCGAGGTGCATTGGCAGAGCTGTGTGTGATTCTCAGTAACTGAATAGAAGAGGGCACCCCATTTTAGGCTTCAGGTGCACTTGATCCACTATGTTAAATAGAATGATGTGCCCAAGTGTTATGCACACAGGCAGAGCTGCATGTGGCTCCCAGTAGTTTAGAAGGGGCACTGCAGGTCAGGCCTAGGGTGCTTTTGCTGAAGGGTGCCTCATTGTCACTAGTTGTAATTTGCTAGAGGCCAAATTTGAGGTAGTTAGACCCATGAGTGGCTCCTATTAGTGGAACCACAAGTGTACTTGCAGGGGCGGATCTGGGTAGGTTGGCAGAGCTGTGCGTTGGTTTAGTACTGGACTCAAATTGCGTCATAGAACATGAATAGGCTGCACTAGTAGAGTCTTTCTAATGCTGAAGTGGACAGAATAGTGGGGGTCTTGACCATGGCAAAATCAATTGTCTGTTGTAAAAGGCACACAGATGATACTTAAAAGAATATGCAGAAGTAAAACACCACTATGAAACTCAAAGATCAGCTCAGACAAAAAATTCAGTGCCCTTCAGTAGAAAGCAAATACTGAAGGGACCTTTCAACTTTCATCAATGATACTCAGGGCCTCTAGAATTATGCGATAGTGCGGCCATGTTGATTTTTGCATAATTGTAGATTTACAGCATTTGCCGCAAAATCTATCATCTGCTGCATAATCTGCAGATTGTTGCAAAAAAAATGTGTTTCTAGCTCAAACGGTTCAAAAGTTACTATTAATGTAACAAATTGTATTGCAGCACAGTGGAAGCCCCTTTGCAAAGCTGAACAGATCACTTTTATGATGCTTATTGCTATATTTCTGTGCTAACCTGGTACTAATGAGGTGCAACCAATGCTCTTGCAGTGCTACCAAGTTTAAAAACAATTAAGTAATACAATTACAAAATGTTCTGGATTATGCCGCATAATCTGCCATTTCTTGCAGCAAAATTTACTCAACCCTGCCACATAATTTGGTCCTCTCCTGCCACATAATTCCAATGGCCCAGACCATACTTACCTACTTAGCACAGAGCTGGGCTAGTGTGACAACCTTTTGTGGTGCTTGCTGTATCTGGTTCCTAGTGCAGCCATGGGAGGAACACCAATTGTAGTATTGCAGGAGAATTCAGAAAGCTTCCATGAATAATGGGTGCACACCATAGTTTGGCAAGAAAATATTCCATTTTCCTAATGGGAAAAGGCATGGACACCCATTGAAGCTGGTGGTATTCATGTGCAGCCCTTGGCATTGCACTGAAAATACACAATTATTGTTAGACTGGTCATTATGGGATAGGCTCACAACCACAGTAACTCTCTTTTTGGCTGTAGCTTGGTGGGCTCTACAATTGCTGAAACAATTAGTACAGAGAAATGTAGGCATTCTATAGCTAGAAGATTTGTTCACCTGCTGTAGAAATGTGTGAGCATGTTGTAAATAACAGTTTTAAATCCAGGCAGAGCACAATTAGCTTTTCATGCTTTAGAGATTGATAACATGATGGCACATGAGCCGGGTGCCCCGTTGGAGTGATTACTGTGTCGTTGAATCTGTGCCTGTGAATCAAGAGGCTGCATTGGGTCTTTGAGGCTACACCTATGCAAATGGAATCTAATTGCGTGTTTAAGGTCAAACCTGTGCATTCTGATGCTGCATTGGGCATGTGAAACTATACCTTAGCCTAATACTTCTACATCTTCACGTGCGCTGTCTGGACTTGATCATTTAAGTTTGAAAAGAAGTTTATTAAAGAATAATGGAGCAAATTGTACACAATCACATTGACATTTAGAAATGTGTGTATAATAGTAGAATGATTAGAAGTTTAACATTGCTCAATGAGATCAAACCGTTGCATATAAAGTTAAAGCATTTGTCAAACGAAAGAAAAAAATAAGGGCGAGAAAGCAATAATATATTCATACTATACATTAAAAGAGCAAAAAGGAGGGGAGAGCAAAAATAGAAAATATATAAAACATCCAACTATCAATATGATATCTTCAATATAAAGTCATAAAAAGATACATAAATACAAATATAGTAATGGAACATTTAATGGTGGGTTGGAAACAACTTCTAACAGTGGGGGATGACGAGGAAAAGTCAGAGCGGAAGTGTCTAAAAATACAATTACAGGTGACCACACACTATGGTAAATCACATGTTCAATCTAATCGGTGATTGCAACATACACTATACCACTGAATTTGAAAAGAAAACTTAGATGAGTTCCATAATAGTGCTGTCACTCACATAGCTAGCAAAGTGCTATTTTTAATGTTTTTGCCACGTTGGTGATGGATACCTACATGTCTTTACATATCAAATGGAAGGGATTGTTCATAAGGTGCTTGGACTTCACAAGAACACTACTGCTTACCACTCGTTTGATATACTTCCAGTAAATATCCATGATATATTGTTTAATGTACATTTACAGTTTGTTCTAACCACGACAAAACACTCTCTATTCATCTTTGATTCAACCGGCTGCAAATGGAGAGAAGAATACCGTTGGAATTCTTTTTGCTTTCAACACTGCATCACTTGTTGTCATTATTTGTGATGACAACAGTGGTGAAGGTGCAGAGACTACTGCTGTTGTACAAATTCACAACTTCTTATGCATCTTAGCTCAAAAATCTGTTTGCCACCCAAGTTGTCAATGGTCATATGTACTATCGCTGTGTTGCTTTGTGGACTTGTTGGTGAAATGAAAAAAAGGAATAAACAAATAAATACATACATGCTGATTATTTTGGAGCATTGCCTTTTGTGCCCTTTGCTAGCCAATGAGATATATCACTTGTTTACATAATCACATTCATATTACAATAATACAATTAAGCAATAAATGAAAACTGTTATAGACTTTCACTCCATGTGGATGTAAGGAAAAAAGACAAGATCAGTGAGCAATATATATATTATATTAAAGATATTTTAGAAGCAATGAGATGGGAAAACCTTTAATAGCACTAGGGTATATTCACAAACACCCCAATATTGTTCTTGTATAAGCATGGCATTTAGAGATGTATTAACTACATGCCAAGTGCCTTCTGTTGCCCACAAATACCATCGAGTGATTCTGTGCCAGTGCCTCTGTGCCACTAATTAAAACAGTTGGTACTGGGTTACCGAAAGTAAGCACACACGCAAATACTGGTGCAAAACTGATTTGAAGTATTTTGCTCCTTTTGTAATATGGAATTGTGCTAACAATTTGTGTTCAACAACATTTTACGCGCCACAGCATTTTACAGAAAGATTTTTGCAAGTATTTATTTATTTTAGTTTTCCAAAACATATGCCCAGTGGGCTCTATCCTGTCATGCTGTTGGTCTTATCAGCATAAGTAACAATCACAGATAAATGAACAAAAGTCAATTTTGCAATTATATTGTTTCCCATGTTGCTTATTCTAGATATCTTCGTGTGAAATACTCAAAGTTTGAAAAGTCCAACTACATACCAACAGTTAAACGTGTTTGCTTGGTTCCCGGTGGTGATGCAAATATCCAGCCCACAGGTCTCTCCGAGTATTTGTCTCTCTGAGGTTGTGTTTAATGGTGGTCCCTACTCACGCTGCCCCCTTTTCACCAGATCCCTTGCGTCCGTGGCATGGTTGAGACCACTGATGCAGAGTAGGGGGGTGCGATGGAGTGAGGGCCCATCAGGAGGACCAAGGCAATCAGAGGCTCACATGCAGTTACCCTTTGTGAAATGTCTCTTTCCCCACGTCAGTCCTGTGCCCACCTTCTGGTGTCCTCCATTATGCTGTCAATGACTCTTCTGCTTAGCTGAGGTGTTCAAGGGGGTTGGACATCAGATTAGCTTTAAGTGCTTCAGTATATGTGTCTCGTGCTCCCACTGGCTGCCCTGGTCTCGCAGTCACCGCCATGCTTCTGTTTCCGGATTGTCATTTCTTTAGCTCCTGTAGCCAGACATGAATTGGAGGCGTCGTCGACTATTTTAACGCCGTTGCTGAGCATTTCTGAACACACAACACATTTTTGGCTTATAAATTAATATGTATGTGTCTTAGAGAATTGATCAGACAGTCCATGGTGCTCAAACAACCATTTGTGTATATGTTTTTAAAAATCCGACTATTTATGCATTGTTTTTCCTAATTGTACAGCAAAAATAGAAAAAGCTATTTTTTTGCCACAAAACATATAACAGCTTTTAAATTTGAGAAGTAGAGAAGCATATTTTCTTCACCCTTTACAATGTGAACACAGCTAAAACTGTGAAATAATGTTGTGCCATGTTTGCACTGGTGCAAATGCTATTTGTTCCATCCCCTATCACAGAATACGAAACAGTGGTGCAAAAGGATTTGCCCTGCTGTTTGAGCCAGTGCAGTTTCTGTTCTACAATGTCTGGAACTCTATCATGAACAATGTGCACATTAAAAAAAAAAAAAAGATTAACACACTTCCTTTTGCAAAGGTCCATAAGCATTTTAGTGATTTACATGCCTAATCTGTGGCCAGTGCAGATGCTTATATTAAATGTTTTCTTCATTTCCTGCACATTTAAGGACATTGTATCTATTTGAAAACATAGAAAGGACCACGTGTATATTATTGCAAGCAGTGCTGGTTTTTGTGCCACATTCTCCAATGGGAACAACTTCATAAAATGGCCCCAGCTGATGGAAACAGTAATCCGATCCTCTGCACTTATCACGCCAGTTTCTGCACGTGCCCATTATGTGCATTGTCCAGCCCCTGGCAGCTCGCGCTGCCTGACGGATGCCTTCGGAAGCGCCCACTGCATCCAGCATGTTTGAACAGATTTCCACGCTTTCTTATCAGCGCAAAAACTTGCAGCAGTGCTGGACTTCTTGGAATTACCGAGGGAGTACGCGTATTGTTCAGTAGAAGGGTGGCCGCCGTTCCGTGTGCCCAGGGAGAATGTATTTAAGAGCCGCCAGTCTTGGGTTCTTTCCAGCTCATTGTGCAATGGCTTTACAGTGTCTGATTTACTTTAAGGCTCCTTGTTGTTGCCGTTCAGAAACAAATTTTATCCTGCACACATCCTGTTTGAAACAACATTTTTCCCCTGTCAAACAAAGATAAAGAATCTTAGAATTTAGCTTTTTACTTTCTTAAGATTGTAAGGAGATTTGCTGAAATGTTGACTAAATTATACTCGTGCTCTGGGACTCGAGTGGAATACATAAGTACATGGCACCTTCGTGTACGATTACTTTGAGGTATCATGCTTCTTTACTTTAACAATGACACACCTCCGGTGGCCTAATAGTGTTGCCAAGCAACACAATTTGATTTGGTAAGAGGAGGTATCTGTCTTGTCCTGCCCAGCTCTTATCACTTTACTGCAAAAACCCTATTTGGATATGGGAGCAGAGCTTCAGACTCTTCCAAACTCATTGTGGGGTCCACCTGGTCCCCTGTCTCCAGCCTTCCAGTCAGGTGCCATTACGGGATCAGTTCACTGTACTTACACCCTGACCCCTTGGCATTACAGGTTGTGGGGGGCCTTCTCCTCTTAGCTTAGCATTCATAGGTAGCAGGCCGTGGTGGAACCTCCATTGGCTGGATCTTTAGATCAGTTCAATGGCTCCCATCACAGCTGCATCCCAGGTACACAGGGAATGCCTCAGATGTCTCTTTCCCTGTTGTGTGCCTTGTCTCTGGCCATGTGGAAATCCCGTGAATGCACAGGTGTGGTATAGGTAAGGTACTCCCTGGGTTCCTTTATGGTCAACAGGTGCACTTCTACCCTCGCAAGGGTGATCCACTCGATTACCCATATCTGCAAGGTCTGGTCAATCTTTGGATTTGTACTGGAGCACAGGGGAAACCAGGTGAGCCCACAGACCCCAGAATGCACTGAGCGTCACTATCATGGGCTGGGTTCCCCAGTTTCCACAAATTGGCTTTGAAGGCCTCTCCAGCCAACAGTGCATTAGCATTCATTACTTCACTTGTACTGCAATTCATACGACTGCCACTATTCTTCATGGCCTAGATGCCCCATCAATCAGAAAGTTAGATGCAGCAGTGGTGGTGCAGAAACTTAGCAGAGGTGGTACGTCTAAGCATGTTTAAAGAGGGTTCTTCAGTGCTAGGTGGCTCAAGGATTTGAAGCTAGATCTATTCTTCTACTCTGCGCTATGTCCTGTTACTTCTGGCATACACCCTCATTCTTGGCAGGTCCGACTGACTTAGTTAGGCCCTCATCAAGTGTTTTTTAAAATGTAAATATTTATTGATCGCAATTTTAGTCATGCAAATAAACACCAACCACACCCCACCCACCCCACCCCACACGTGAATCTCCCGGCAGAATGAGCAGCACAACTCTTTTAATACCACATATACAAATACAAGAAAGCAAATCTAAAATATCAATTCAATATATCAACTGTTCATACATTCTCGATGTATAACCCCCCTTACCAATTAAAATCACAAGTGGCAGATGATAAACAACAAATCAGTATATTAAAAGATAATTCAATCTCAATGTCTACCTCTCCTTGCTAATTAAACTGACTAGTGCAATGGCAGCCTAATACACAGAAATCCCCCCACATGTTCCATTAATTAGATGCTTGTCTAACCCACTCGGTCAATCGTTCCCAGATTCTCTTTCCTATTTTCTGTGCCCGATAACCCTTTCTAGCATATATAGCCTTTTCTGGATTATGCACCAAAAGTAACAGCCAGCCATTGCTGAAAGGTTGGTGGGTTAGAGGCAAGCCAAGCTAAGTCGATACAAAGTCTTAAAATAGCAGTGGCGGCACACAGAGCTCGACCCTTCTTTATTACCTCTCCTTCTTGTGTCTCCAGTAAGATTAGGGTGGGGGTTAAAATTACCTTCAGGTCAAGTTTATCTCTAAAAAAACTAGTGATTCCATTTTTCAGAGGGGAAAGGCCACCACATGTGGCAAACGCATGGACAATATCTGCACCATGTAGCACAAATAGAGGGCAGCAGTTTTCTTTACCTCCCCCTCCCACTTAGCAATCCTACATGTTGTATAATAGAAGAAAATATTTAAATAATCCTTATTATTAATAGCAAACTTCATCTTAAGTTCATTAAATAAAACCATCCCAGTTAAAGAACAAAATACCCCTAGTCTGTTCACCCCAGCATTAATCCAGGCTATCATGTATTGATCCGTGAAGATCTCTGGTAGGTTCTTATTATTTCAAAGGGGGTATAAGAATTCAATCTGTTCATACACATCAATATGCAAACCGCCGCCCAAACCTTAAATGCGCCCAGCAGCGTCTTGAAACTAACTCTTTTGTAATAAACGAGTTCCAGCTGTTGTCATAGACAATCCCAAGCCTCTACTCCAATTAACAGTTCGAAGGGAGTGCGGATGTAAACCTTTGCCACTATGCTAGGTTGCTCTTGTGTCAGAGTAGTACAATATTGCAAAGTGGTGGCCCAATAATATAACTTGAGGTTAGGGAGGGCCCACATGAGGGCCCCTCCCACCCCCTTCTCTATTGAGAGAGCCAAAATTTCGATGATCTTCTAGGTCTTTAATAAGCCCATAAAAACTGGGAAAATATGCTGTCAAGTTTCTTTAACCACTGGTTAGAAAACTCTGAAAGAATACCTCTAAATAGGTACAGGGTTTTTGGGACAAAATCATCTTGACTATAGTACACTACCACTCAGGGAAAGATGTAGATTATTTAATCTACAAAGCACTTTTGTTCCCCATCAGAGGTAGTTCAGAAAACAACCCCATGGCAACTAAAGGTCTAAAATAGTTTAGTGACCTAACTACAGGACATGATAATGTTGAGGACTCAGTGTACACAATAAATCGTTAAAAATGTCTTTATTCAATACAAAATTCTTTTAAATCATTCTATTCATCAAAATCTTGACATGCAATTGAGACAACATTACAACATAAACCACAAAACAAAGAAGGATACAGGATACAATGGATAGACATAAACTTATGAACAAAAATTAGAAGAACCAATGATATTCGTAGAGTATAAAAAAAAACCTTTTACATCCAAGAGTTAGACATGAAAATCTGATGGCTAAGTGATGGTTCTACTACGCACATTACGGAGTACACAACACCTTCATCAGGAAAGCCACAATGATTCCTATATGTGGAAATAAGATAATGTTCACCGAGTCCAAAAATGCTAAGATGACAATAACATGAATTGCATCATGAAGACTTTTGTCCACCAAGTGAAGAAAAAATAGTAAAAGATGGTGAATTGGGAAGTATTAATTGTGCCTATTATATGCATAACACGTGTTCTAAAATAGGAAAAGTACCACGTGAGACGAAGAGCATAAAAATAAAAGATATGTGCTCATAGTGGGCACAGAACCAATAAAGGAAAAAATGGAAGTGGATACGATAGACTTACCAACTGTTAACTTTGGCAAGATATCAAAACTAGAAAACCAACAGATATCTGAATATGATAAAAAAAACAGAACGTTCTAAAAATAAAAAAAGGGGGGAATAATCTGAATAATGGTGGTGACAGATATTCAAATGAATAAGGGAAGAAAAGGGAAACGAAGGAATTACCGTGGGCGGAAAAGATGGGTAAATCAAGCCAAAGCTCGAGAAAGCCACAGACACACTGCCAGATGAAGAGGTAGTGCATTTTCTTTGACGATTTAATCTATACTAGCTGTTATATTAATGCCCATATACACAGCATTTTTAACCATTCGATTGTCCACCAAAAGTATTTTATCATTGATAACAATTTGCATCTTCTCCTTATTTAATGAGTGTCCGGCAATATCCCAAACCTTAAAGTTTTTTCCTCAGCCATCCCAAGAGAAATATCTGGGTTAGAGATAACCAGCACAATATCATTGATGTAAGTCAAAATCTTGGTGTCATGCCCCTGCATGTGAACCAGGTGAATAGCCTTGTTATTTTCCAGTCTCCTAATAAGCGGGTCTATATATAATACAAAAAAGAGAGGGGAACACGGACAGCCTTGCCGAGTCCCCCTTGAGATCTTAAATTGATCTGTCATTTCCCCGTTTACGCAGAGACTAGCAGCAGGCTCAAAATACAGGGCCTTTACTGCCTAGATAAAGCCCAGGCCAACACCCATTTTCTGCATGGTAGCCCAAAGATAGTGCCAGGAGACCCTATCAAAAGCTTTTTCAGCTTCAAGCAGAATCAAAACCATAGAGTCTTCTGTCACTTGTGCTTCATCAAAGAGAGAAATAACTCTTCTATTGTGATCTG
Source organism: Triturus cristatus (assembly GCF_964204655.1). Taxonomy (NCBI): domain Eukaryota; kingdom Metazoa; phylum Chordata; class Amphibia; order Caudata; family Salamandridae; genus Triturus; species Triturus cristatus. Next base: position 654,790,145 of record NC_140587.1, on the reverse strand, counting down.
TTGTACCTCTACCGGGAATAAATCCATGTTGCCAATTAGAACCAATTCTATGGATAACTTGAGACAAGCTTGTGGCTAAAATCTTGGCATATATTTTCGAGGCGCCATTAATTAGAGTGACTGGACGATAAGAGCCAAGCTCTTGTAATGGTTTGTTTTTCTTTGGAAATACTATCATCTTAGCCAAGGACCAGGTACCTGGTGGCGGCTCTCCACTATATATTTGCTCAAAAAGAGTTGTAATATATTCCTTAAACTGTCCTGAGAATACTCTGTAGAACTCGGAAGGGACAGACTCTGTATCAGCGGCCTTCTCCGCTGGTAAACTAGTCATGATAAGGAAGATCTCTTTCCACTGTGGTGGCCCATCTAATATCTCTCGCTCGTCCCTGGACTATTGGTTCAGAGAGATTGAATTCAAATACCCGTTAATATCTTCCTGTACCACCTTAGCTTCCCCCTTAGTGCTGTCTGTGTACAATACTTGATAGTGATTTTAAAAGGAATCCCTAATTGCAGCTGGATCCAAAACCAAACCATGCACTGTATCTCTGATTGCTCGTACTTCATCATGCATGCTTTCCTGTCTCGCTCTCATCGCCAAGTGATGTCCAATTTGTTCACTGCTCTCGTAAGCTTTTTCTCTCCAAACTGCTAGTTTGTCTGCTGCTTTTTTAGCAAATATTTCTGCTATTGCTTCCCTAGCCAATGCCACCTCAAATAGTGCCTCCTCCGCCATATTCCCCCTGCTGTACTGCGATTACCAAATTCTCCTCTGCCAACGTCCAGGTGTTGTTCCGATCCTGCAAACTCCTCTTTGAGCCAGGGGATAGCTGAAAAATGAACTGTAATGTCCCCCTCCCCCCCCCCCCCCCCGGATACATGCCTTCATAGTGTCCAAGACTACCCCAATTGACGCACTCCCTACATTCTCCTGCAGAAACTTAGGGATTAATCTTTCCATGTACTTACAATACTCGTCATTGTTTAAAAGATCCCTTTCAAAACTCCAGCAAGCCACCTTTTTGTAAAACCCCTCTCCCTGGATCTCTAGTACTAAAGGGTTATGGTCTGACAGAATCCGGGGGTGACGCTCAATTCTACCTTCCTGCATTAAAGCATATGACATAAAGAAATAATCTAGTTGGGCGTGAGATTGATGTGGTGCTGAATAGAATGTAAACCCATGTTCACTAGATCTTTTACTGTATTATAGATCGATCAACCAGTGATCCCGGCATAGGCTCTTAAGTAATTGATACACTTTTGGTTTCCTTCCGGTATATGTCGGATTTCCCTCCATTTACCAGGTATCGGGTAGATTAATATTCATGTCCCACACAATATAATTGGCAGGGGCTAAAGTGATAACTCATTCGAAAGCCAATTAAATATGCCGGGTCATCTGTAGTATTGTCGTATACTGCACATAAAGTAAAACAAAATATGTACCGGACCGGCATTCAGCAATAACCAATCAACCGTGCGAGTCCGCACGCATTTGTTTAACCTGCATCCCAAAATTGCTACCCCACTAGTATGAACACCTTGAGAGGTGCCCCTGATCAATCTATATTCTAATGATTTTAACACATCCATCCATGCCTCTTCTATATGAGTTTATTGTAGAAAACTAATGGCAGCATGCAACAATTTAAGTCCTTGAGAAGCTCTCTGCCTCTTCTTTACATCATTCAACCTGCAAGTATTAAGGGAAGCAATCTGCAGTTTCCTACCATTGGGTAATCCTGATCACCCAAACCCTACGTACCACCCCTAAATCCTGTACAACAACCTCTAATTCTGTCATCATATAACAACTCATTCTCCACCTCAGTAGCCTGTCAACGTGTGAACCCTCCCTTCATATCCACCCCACCCACACCATCCCTACCTCCCAACACCCCACCCAAAAACGAGCAATGAGGCCGAGCCTGAATAATGTACTTCTAACCCAACACACCCACCGCTCAACTCTCCCCTGCCAACAAGAAATCCTAGAAAAAATTGGCTTTACCCTACTTTTTTATCTAAATGTTCCCCTTTCCTCCCCCCTCATTTGACACCACTGTATCTTACCAGGATCCCACTCCTCCCTGTCTCATACTATCTGGTTATTGTGGATGACCCGCTGTCAAGCTCTTTTAAATATTCCTGTGCCTGAATTTCTGAGGTTAGACTACAAGATTGCCCCTTAAAAATTATTTTCCATCCTGCAGGATTTGTAAGTATACTTCGGCGCCCAATTTCTGGAAAGGAGCAAACAACTGTAGCAGGCGCCACCTACGCTCCTCAACTGTGACATGTGCAAAATCTGGTTTAACAATGAAAGACACTCCCTCATGTTCTCTGTTTGCATTTGGGCGAGCCTGTTCATATATATGATGCCTTAACAAAAAGTTCCTTAAATATACAAGCATTGCTAAAGGTTCTCTGCTTCATTTGATTGGCATTTTTTCAGCATTAAGGGAAACTGGTGTGCGCACTGAACTTCCAAGTCCCAGTCCCATTTTGTCAAATCTGGGAATGCGCCTTTCAGGAGTTTCACAATGAATGAGCTGGCATTACCCCCCTTCTGCACCCTCTGGAATCTCCCAAAAACGTGAATTGTTCCTCCGTTGCCAATTCTGCTGGTCCTCTAGTTTCCACATGTCGTCCAACATAATGGCTTTTTGGGATACACTTTGCATTTTAATTTTTTTTAAATAATTTTTTTATTTATGCATTTTCGATGACAATAGTTATGGCACAGCATACAACAGAGTCATTAAATTGGCAAATCAATGCTAGAGGAAAAACAGAAACTATTAAAGATAAAAGGCATTTCCTATTAACTAAACAGGATCAAAATACATACTGGCAGATATGACGAAAGAAAACATTATTCAACCTATCCAGCTGGTTACTGGCGCCCATAATTTCTTGCCCAATTAGTGTCTCCTACGACCTTTTAACCTGTATACCGCTGATTCCATACTATGTATAGCAAGTAACCTAGCCTTCCAGTTAATAAACGTGGGGGGATCGGGGCTAATTCATTGAGATGTGATACTTGCTCTCAGAATGGTCATTGCCATAAAAACTAGGCCTACTTCCGATCTGGTCCATCCTGCCATGTTCTGAGTCCTATCTATCCCCAGGTTCACTAGACCAGATATTATTGAGATCACCTTGCCAAGGCTCTGGGCCAAGAATAATTCAATATCTTGTAGATATTTAACAAGCTTAGGGCAAGCGAAGAACATAAGAATCGTGTCAGCAGCCAATGCCCCACACCTGCTACATGAGTTCCCACGTGACCCAGACCACTAAGAAATTTTTCCCGGGGTGTAGTATAAATTGAAGGCAGACATATAATGTTGAGCCCTCAAACTGCCAGTTATTAAAATCTGATTAGCCATCTCCAAAGATGCTTCCAGATCGGTGCCCTCCTGTCCAAATTTCCTGTCACATCTATCGTTCTGGATAGCCAAATCATCAGGAAGAGCAGATAGCAGCATTTGATAAATTTTTCCAATCGGGGATCTATTCGCTATAGTACCCACCAGGAATATTATCCCAAACTTGACCATCCCCTGAGTCAAAGTTTTAACAAAAAAACTTCTAATCTGTAAGAACTTAAAGAAGTGTCTCATGGGGAGCCCAAATTTTTCTTGTAGTTTAGAAAACGAGGTGATTTGACCATCACAAAAGAAATCCCCCAAGATATTAATTCCAAGAGCCCCCCAGATAGTTATCTGGTCTTGAAAGACTGGCGGTAAAAGCCCATATGAGAACAAAGGGGTATTAACATTTATATTTGAAATACCAAGCCAATGCAACATTTTGTTCCAGATAGCGTAAGCAGATTGAATGATTTTAAATTTTGTTTTCTTGTAATAGCCTGGTTCAATAACTTTGGTTAGACAGTATCGAGCATCCTCCCCAAGTAAGACTTCATAAATGGTAGGTCTGACCAATTCGGGGACTACTGCCTTAGCCCCGACCAGCAGTATCCCTATTTGTTGTAGTTGTGCTGCCCAATGGTATATCGTTAAAGAAGGTAGTCCCCAGCCCCCCCCTGAGTCTTGGAAGAATTAGCCATTTATCTGCCCTTCTAGCTTTAAGATATCCCCATAAGAATCTAGTACATACTCTTTCTGCTCTAGAAATACAAGAAGCCGGGAATTCTAGGGGTATTGTCCGAAACATATATAAAAATTTGGGGAAAGTCAGCATTTTGATAACATTGCACTGTCTGTGCAATGAAAGATGCAAGTGATCACATCCTGTGAGTATCTGATCAGTATTTTTTACAATCGGCAGTAAGTTCATCTCCGGTATCTGTTTGACCGCGGCTGTGATCTTCACACCCAAATACGTTGCTGCGGATACAGTTGGAATATCTTCCAGTATTGAGAAGTCTGAGTGTATGACCTGGGTTTTGTCGGCATTTAACTTATAACCGGAAACAGAACCAAACTGTTTCGCAAGATCATACACTACAGGAAGAGCAGATCTTATATTCGTCGTAAAAATGGCAACGTCGTCAGCATAAGCTAGTGTTTTATTCGCAACGCCATTGACCATAGCCACTTTGATCTGTGAATTGGTGTCTAGTTTGATAAGAAAGGGGTCAATATATATTGAAAATAATAGTGAAGAGCAGGGGCACCCTTGGCGGGTTCCTCTGTTAATAGGAAATTAATTGGATTCTTGTCCAGAGATCCGAACGCGGGCCTCAGGAGAAACATACAAAGCCTGTATAGCTGTGTAAAATTCCTGCGGGAGCCCTTTAGTCTTCAACATCAGCCAGAGAAACACCCAGGGGACCCTGTTGAACGCCTTCTCTGCGTCCAACAGGATCATCCCCAGGGGTGACGTTGAGGCCTGGGCCCAATCAAACAAGGCAATTGCCTGCCTAATGTGGTCTGATGTATCACGACCTGGGATAAACCCATGTTGACGGATAGACACCAGGGGAGCAACAACCTTTCTGAGCCTTAACGCAATTATTTTGGAATAAATCTTGCTATCAGCACATATTAAAGAAATAGGTCGGTAAGATGAAGGACTAAGTTCTGGCTTTTCCTTTTTTTTTAAGACTACAATCGTAGTTTTGTGCCATGAGTCAGGAGTCTGACCCTTCTGAGCTTGTAGAAATAAATATTCAAGCTCGCCATAGAGAGTTTGTCTAAATGTGCGAAAGAATTCCAGAGGTAATGAGTCGGGGCCTACCGCCTTGCCAGCCGCGAACGAAGTTATAGCAGATTCGATTTCCTCCACAGAGATTGGTGCGGAAAGCATATCTCTCTTTTCTGGAGTAACCTGAGAGGTTACACAGTCTCGGAGAAAGTCCTCCCCGACACTGCTGAAGCATCCTTCTCAGTGGAATAGAGCCCCTGGTAAAATTCCTGAAAGACCTCCAGGACCCTTGCCGGCAGATCCTGGATCTGTCCCCTTTGATCTTGTATTCGGAAGATTCTATTAGAAACTTCCCTTTGTTGTAAGCGTTTAGCCAACAATCTGCCAGTATTTTCACAAAATTCGCATATGTCAGCGCAATGCTGAATAAATTTGATAGTTAATTCCTCCCGATAATGTTGGTGTATCTGGGTTCTTACAGCTGCAATCTGCTGTTGACATTCCTCTCTTTTCTGTATATCTCCAATTACCCAGATGAGCTCTACCTCAGCTTCCCGAAGCGGATCCACCCAGTCATTGATCTTCTCTTTTATTATCCTCTGTCGATGTAAAGAGAAACTGAGGGTCTCACCCCTCACCGCTGCCTTAAAGGCATCCCAGACTATTAGCTCAGATGCAGTGCCCTTATTCCTGCCAAAAAACTCAACAATCCACTTGGCCATATATATGCAATATTCCTGATCTAGTAATAGCTTTCTGTCGAATGTCCAGGTTACCACAGCTTGAATCGAGCTACTAAGTTGGATTTGAATTACTAACGGATTGTGATCCGATATTAATCTAAGGAAGAGCTCACAGTTAAACTTTTCTGCTATTAATTTAGAAGCAAATAAATAATCTAATCGTACAAATTTTCGGTGAAAGGCAGAGAAGTACGTATACCCTGGCTCTGCCTGTTGCTGTCTTTGCCAAATATCAACCAGACCATGTTCCTGACAGAGCCCCTGTAGAGCCTTAAAAGTCTTACCCTTCCTGCCCACATAAGGAACATTAGCGTGAAGATTGAAATTACCATTCAGGTGGATATTAAAATCGGAGAGGGCCATAAAGCGAGTTCAATATTCAGAAAACCTAGGCTAGTAGGATCGTCCAAATTTGAACCATAAAGAGAGCAAATAGTGTATGGTGTACCCATAATAATTGCTTCTAGAATTACCCATCTACCTAGTTTGTCTTCCTTAACACGCTTACTCATTAATATGCTGTGCCTTGTCATTATGGCCACTCCACGGGTATTAGTAGCTTGTCGGGTGCATGCGAGAAGATCAACACAGCTCCAGAGAATGTAGTTGTTAACTGCATTTTATTGAACGCTAGATCCTTAGTTAAACACAGCACAGAATGTGCTGATTTGATGGTGGAAAAAGGCATTAAAATTGCCTTTATTACGGAAACTTGGACGGATGAAGCATCTGGGCCTGATATTGTTAAAGCAACCCCTCTGGGATATCTCTGTCATACTATGAGTAGATCAGCTAGAAAAGGTGGGGGTTTAGCAATAATCTTTCATAATTCTTTGAGGACAGGTTTCTGTGTGGTGGCGAATTCTTCTTGTGAGGCGCTTTCGTTTAGCCTCTCCCTGTCGGACCATTACACTTTCAAGGGTATTTTACTTTATGGACCCCCTGGGCCTAGAAATATTTTTCTTGGATCGATTGGGAATATGCTTGAAGCGGGCTTATGCCTTAATTCCTTTATGATCCTAGGTGATTATAATTTCCATCTTGAGGCCTTGGAGGATCCCAATACTAGGACTCTCGTGGAAACAATGAAGATCTGACCCAAAGAGTGATTAAGCCTACTCACTTAGCAGGCCACACGTTGCATGGCATTTTCTCTAATGATCCTCAGTTGATATTTTCAGGCGTGCTTCCTCTTACATGGACTGATCATTACGCTGTGTGTTTCGAACTCACCTGTCCAAATTATGGGTTCAACAAGGGGGACTCCAAGAGACAATACGAGAGTAGATCTTGGAATAAAATTAAGGGGAAAGATCTAGAGGTAGAATTGGAAGCAACGTTGCGTCCGCTTCCCACGGGGGTAGAGGAGGCAACATCCTTTTATATGAATTGGTTAGCAGCAGCCTGTGAGAAATTAGCCCCCAAAAAACTATGTACTCCTAAAAGATTGCATCCTACAGCCCCCTGGTACACTGAAGAACTGAAAACCCAGAAATGTAACTGTAAATCTCTAGAACGCAGTTGGAGAACGAAATATGAGGAGGCAGACAGAAGAAGATACAAACAGAGTTTTGCATTATACAAGGGTTTAATTTTTAATGCCAAGAAATGTTTTTTCACAAATAAAATTGTTCAAGCAAAAAACTCGGCCGAAGAAATATTTCAAACAGTATTTGAGCTGATCTCCCCTCGCACTGGTAAAATTGAATCTAGTCAGGAACACTGCGAGGATATCGCAAGTTTTTTCCTGAGCAAGGTGGAGGTTATTTACTCCGCGTTCAATTGTAGTAATATAGATCATATTCCCCGTCAGGAGGGAGTAGAACTTTTAAAGGATTCCCCCCAGGTTTGAAAATAAATGTTATGATATTTCCTCAACTGACACTATTAAACTCCTTTTGACAGTGAGATCTGGCTCGCCTTTTGACCCATGTCCGGTCGCAGTAGTTAAGTCTGCCCCAAACCCGGTAGCTCAAGTCCTCACCCCCTTTTTAACAGCATTTTTGACTCGGGGCTCTTCCCAAAAATGTGAAAATGGCTTCAGTGTTACCATTACTTAAAAAAGGCGAATCTTGACTGTAAGGACCTGTAGGAGAGTAGGGTCTGCTATCCTATGGTCACCCCAAATTTTTGCTTTTTGCTTCACTGGTTTTTGACATATTGAGGCTGTGGGCCTGCCAATCAGACCCCCAGCCTGCTGTTCTCTCTACTAAATTAAAACTATGCACCCTAGGTGCATAACCAATTGGAAGTGGATCACCCTGTCAGCCCCTGTACCAGTGTACACTAGGTACCCAGGGCATTGGTGTACCCAAGGCCTGCCAAGGGCTGAAGCATTATGCCACCCCAGGCTTGGCCTAACAATTTGACACAACTGGCTGATCACTCAGCTGGGGTAAGTTGGTGTAATCACCTCTTACTAAGGTGTAGTATACCTATACCTAACCTTAAATGGGACACCTGGTAACCTATAAGTCACTCCTATGGCAGGCCTTAACAATCCTGAAGGCAGAGTGCTTGGTTCCATGTGAGATGGTGCTCTGGCATGAGCTGAGCCTGTCTGCAGTGGTCGGAACAACTTCCTTCTACTGTTTCCAGATATCGTCCTACCATATACTCTTAAGTGCATTATGAACCTCGCGGTTAAATGCTATCTTTGGTTTGGCTTTATCAAAACATGTCGAGTAAGGTGTCATACGAATTGGAATACTAACCCCTCGCCAATTCTGGCGACGGGGTTAGCATTCCACCCTTCTAGAGGGACACGACATGTACAGTACCTGAAACCCGGGTAAAATCAGACATAACCTCAGCTCCACAAAATGGATGCTGCCACCACAGACACAAGTCTGCCCTCCTGCTGCTGGGAGTCCTTCCAGCTTGGGAGGTGTGGACAAAGGGTTTCCTGCCAGGGGAGGTGCGTGCACCACCCCAGACAGGATTTTGTGTATTGGTCAGGTAGGGCTTGAAAGAAACCAGACATGCCTGTGGCTCACAAGGAGCCTCGGTGCATATGCCAGTTCAAACCGGTCCTGGGGCACACCAGTCCCGGGCCTGAGGCGAGCTGGACAAAGGATTGGGGGTGTAACCACCCCCCTTCCTGGTCCCACCCATAGGGAGGGACCTAGCAGGTAGTCCGGCCCCTAGAATCCGCTTAAAGGTAGGAGCTGTGTCCTAAGACTTCAGACATCCTGGAATCATCTTAACACTAAGAAGAAGACGGGAACTTCGACGCTCTGCCGCACAGAGGACTGAAGCCAATCTCCCCTGTGGTCAGGGAGTGACCACCTTGCTAACGCAAGCACCATCCAGCGAATCAACGTCTGCTTTGCCGCCGCCTCCCGCCGGAGCCCGAGCCCAGAGACTGACAAGACCTGGACCTCCAGACCTCTCACCGCCCGATCCACAGTCCCTGAAAAGAGGAGACCCGTGGAGGCACCGAGACACGTGGAGCCAGCCATCTTGAACCGACCACGACAAGCTGACAAGTGCAACAACCGAGGCTCCCTCCAAGTTGTGCTTTGGGATCTGAGAAGCCCAACCCTCGAGCAGCATCTGCACCAAAGGTGAGCCCTCCAGCATCTCCACGATCTGCGTGGGGCCCTTCTGCATTTTGCCACTCGACGCGCCTAACCGGTTGCTGGCCCGCTGGCTAGTAGCCATCTTGGCGACGAACTTCAGGAAATACACTACTGGTCTGGTTGCTCCAGACTGGCCCTTGCTCCCCTCCAAAGGAGCAGTCCTTCTGACCTTGCTGGTCAGAACCATCAGCTTATTTCATCTCCTACAACAATTGCTTTTGCCAAGGCTTGTTTGCTTCAATCAAGTCGCCGACACCGCCGACAGCGAGAGCCTGCGTGGGACAGCTCGTGAACCGACTCCTGGACGTCGTCGACCTCCAGGGACCACGTGGCTGCAGAGACAAGCTACACCTTTCTTCCTGTTTGCACCCGACATTGCCTGGTACCCACCTGGTGCCACGCTGGTCACTGGCTAGTGACTGTGAACACTGTCCCCTCTGCTTACAGGTCTTCAACATCTCCGATCCACTCTTGGATCCACTGCATCTCTCCCGGACCGACCGCCTGCAGCATCTTTGTCTTCAGGCTCCACGGAACAGATAGAAGAAACCCGACGCACTTCGAGGCCTATGCACCCGCTTCCTGTGGGTGAGGTAAAGCTGGCACACCTGTGCCCAAGTGTAGTATTACATCTCTAGTGCCTGTGTTCCAAATCTTGAGTTCCTAGTCCATCCGGAAGATCCGTTTTGCAGTAACTTTGTACTTTTTACGCACCCATTGAAACCTATGGGAGCACGCGTGTGACTATTTGCTCTGCACACGCCACCCGTGGACCTCCTGGTCACTAACTGAAGTTAGCTCCTTGTAGGCCCAGCGATTCTAGAGGCCCTAGGCCTTTTCCCTTTTCTGTTCGTGGTACTTATACCACTATTTTAGTATATGGTTCGAGTGGCCACCAGGGCCTATCCATATAAAGTGCAACTTCTGTGTATTCTGTGGTAATCTTGTTTGACGATTTGTGCTCCTGTGCTCATAAAGAGACTAGGGGTTACTTTGAGAAATAAATACATATATATTTTGAATATATATCTGTGTGGTGTCCTTTCATTGGTATAAAAGGGGGTTGCATTTGGTAAAACAGCTGGCTTAACACGCTTCACGAGTTTAGCCTCAAAGACTGCTTAGACTACGCTACCACTAGGGCAGCTAGTCCGAAAAGGTTGACTTACAACCACACCATAAGGGTTGCTTGGCATGGTACAAGGTGATCACTTTAACTAGTGAGCATCATATACCAGGCCAACTTCTCACATTGGTGAGCAGCGGTTGGATTTGAGCTTGCTGTGTTTTACCATTGTAATCTCTTGGTTACCAATTGAAAGATCACATAGGTACCTGTAGGTACATATAAAACAAGATTAGATATACATAAGTTCTACTGAACTTAGTTGTTGTAGAGCAAAGGGAGTAGCACACCCTGACTACAACTACTAGATAGGTTTAGTAGGTAAACCCAAGTGTAGGTAGATTGCAACACATCCACCCACACTTAAGAGCAATGGCCGGGGCAGAGGGGTCCACTGTACCCATCTCTGTTGAGAGTGACCCCCAGAGGGCACCATCCAGCTTTGCTACCCTTAACCAGAATGAGCTCAGGCATTTGGCAACTCTTAGAGGCCTTAAACAGCCCAAGAACCCTACCTCTGCTGAGCTCAGAGAACTCTTACAAAATGATGAGAATCAGAGAGAACTCAGGAAAGCTTCCCAGTTAGCCCCCTTAGGGTCAGGAACAGGAGGCCCCCCTTCTGAAGATGCTACAGAGGTACCCAGTTCCAATAGCCATCCCTTAGATGAGAATCATACTACAGGGGAGGAAAGTGGTGAGGATACAGAAAGTAGTGATGATGAAGGGAGAACTAGCCCAGTGCCAAGTGTTATACTTGGCCCAGCTAAACTAAGGCTATTGGGGATTGACAGTGGGTTTACCCCATTGGATCTCCCCAGTGGACTTAACACAGGGCTTGGGAGGCAAAGGAATCGCTCAGGTGACTCCAATGCTTCCCATGGCTCTAGAGGCTCTCAAGGTCACTCCAGGAAAAGGATGACCACCCCTCAGAGGAGGGAACATGAGGCCAGGATGCAGGAAGCCCAGCTGAGGATCAGGAAGCAGGAGCTAGAGGTAGCCCTGATGGAAGAAAAAACTGAACAAGGCTAGGCAACCTAGAGAGAGTGGGTCTATACCCACTGGTGGCAGCATTGTCCCTAAGGACAAAGATAGGGTCTTTGATAATAGGAACCTGTCTAAGGTTGTGCCCCCCTACAAAAGTGGGGATGACATCCACAAATGGATAACTGCTCTTGAGAGAGCCTGCAAGGTACAGCAGGTTCCTGAAGACCAGTGGGCAGCAATCCTCTGGCTCTCCTTTGAAGGAAGAGGCAGAGACAGACTCCTCACTGTTAGAGAAGAGGATGTCAGAAATTACAGAGTCCTGAAGAGTGTTCTGGTAGATGGGTTAGGCTTAACCACTGAACAGTACAGGTTAATGTTCAGAGACACCCAAAAGACACAGACTCAGGACTGGTCTGAATATGTTGAATGTGCCACTAAGGCTTTGGAGGGTTGGTTGCTGGGAAGTAAGGTATCTGATTTTACAGGATTGTATAATTTGATGATGAGAGAACAGATTTTAAATAACTGTCAAAACCAGCAACTGCATCAACACTTGGTTGACTCTGATCTGACCTCTCCCCAAGAATTGGGAAAGAAGGCAGACAAATGGGTCAGAACCAGGGTTAAGCAAAAGAACCAGAACCAGGGCCAAGGGGGTGATCAGAAGAAAACAGACCAAAAGGGTGGAGATCAGAAACCTAAAGACCAGAAGTCTTCAACAGGGCCCCAAACTACTGCTAAGGAGGGTGGGTCCCAACAACAGTCCAAAAAGAAGAAAGAAGGTCAAAAGAAACCCTGGTGCAATCATTGCAAAAATACAACTCACTGGACTAGTGATTGCAAAAAGGGTGGAGCCCCCAACACTGTTGCCCCTAAGGCACCTGCTCCCAGTACTACTGTTAGCAGTGTTGGTCCCCAGACAAAGGGTGTAGTGGGAATCACTATGGGTACTGAAGGAGATTCTGACTTAGACAGAACCCTGACACAGGCAGTCTTGATCTGTGATGGGGACATTGATTTGTCCCTGACTGTGAGCCCCAGTAACCTGGGCAAGTACAGACAGACTCCTTTAATTAATGACAAAGTGGCTCAAGCCTACAGGGACACATGTGCCAGTGTCACTATGGTGACACCAGGCTTTGTGGACCCTGGACAGTACATACCAGGTGAGAACTACCTGGTGACCAATGCCAGCAATGCCACTACTTCACATAGTGTGGCAGTTGTTAACTTCTCGTGGGGAGGGGTAACTGGCCTCAAAAGGGTTGTGGTTAGTGCAGACCTCCCAGTAGAATGTTTGTTGGGCAATGACCTAGAGAGTTCTCTATGGTCAGAAGTGGAGTACAGGACTCATGCAGAGATGTTAGGTATATCATCACATGTCCTTGCTGTGACTAGGTCACAGGCCAAAAAGTGCCTCACTGAACCTCAGGTCTTGGATCCTGGAACAATGGACCAAGCACCTACCAAGAAGAAGAACAGGAGGGTCAAGGCAGTGCCTTCCCCCCTGCCTCAGAGTGATGGTCAGCCTTCCCAGGAAGCTGATCTAGAGGACCCTGAAGGAACTGTCCCTGAAGAGCTTGAACCTGATCAGGTTGAGTTTCTGGGGACAGGGGGACCTTCAAGGGCTGACTTGAGGCAGGCTCAGTTATCCTGTCCCTCTCTTGAACCCCTCAGACAGCTGGCTGCTGCTGAGGCTGCTGGGAATGCTCAAGGTACCCATAAAGTGTATTGGGATGAAGGACTCCTTTATTCAGAGGCCAGAGACCCCAAGCCTGGTGCTACCAGGAGGTTGGTTATACCTCTGCAATTTAGGGGCTTCCTTCTTACCTTGGCCCATGACATTCCTTTAGCAGGACACTTAGGCCAGAACAAGACTTGGGACAGGCTTGTCCCTCACTTTCACTGGCCTCATATGAATGAAGATACAAAGGAGTTTTGTCGCTCCTGTGTGACCTGCCAAGCCAGTGGCAAATCAGGTGGCACAACAAAGGCCCCCCTAATACCACTACCTGTGGTGGGGGTCCCCTTTGAAAGAGTGGGAATAGACATAGTGGGTCCCATGGATCCTCCCACTGCATCTGGGCACAGATTTATACTGGTGGTAGTGGATCATGCCACCAGGTATCCAGAGGCAATTCCCCTTAGGACCACTACAGCTCCTGTTGTGGCCAGGGCCCTGCTGGGAGTATTCTCCAGAGTGGGGTTTCCTAAGGAGGTAGTATCTGACAGAGGTACCAACTTTATGTCAGGGTACTTGACAGCTATGTGGAAGGAATGTGGTGTCAACTACAAGTTCACCACCCCTTATCACCCACAATGCAATGGGCTTGTTGAGAGATTCAACAAGACCCTAAAGGGTAGGATCAAAGGATTACCTGAAAAGCTCAGGCGAAGATGGGACATCCTTCTACCCTGTCTTCTGTTTGCTTACAGAGAGGTCCCACAAAAAGGAGTTGGCTACAGCCCCTTTGAATTGTTGTTTGGGCACCCTGTAAGAGGCCCACTGTGTTTGGTGAAGGAAGGATGGGAGTTACCTCTCAAAAAGCCTAAGCTAGACATAGTGGACTATGTACTTGGTCTCCGCTCCAGGATGGCTGAGTATATGGAGAAGGCATCCAAAAACCTTGAGGCAAGCCAGGCCTTACAGAAAGCTTGGCATGACCAAAAGGCTGTCTTGGTTGAGTTTCAGCCAGGACAGAAGGTATGGGTGTTGGAGCCGGTGGCCCCAGCAGCACTCCAAGACAAATGGTCTGGACCCCCTACAATCCTGGAAAAGCAGGGAGAGGTCACCTATTTGGTCGACCTAGGAACTCCCAGGAGTCCCCACAGGGTACTCCATGTTAACAGGCTTAAAGCATATGTTGACAGGGCAGACATGGGCTTGCTCATGGCTACAGATGAGGGACAGGAGGAAGAGAGTGACCCTCTCCCAGACCTGTTGTCTCAGAACCCTGAAGATGGCTCAGTTGAAGGAGTGACCCTTGGAGGCAACCTCACTGCCCATCAGCAGACTGAATGTAGACAGGTTCTACAATCATTTTCACATATGTTTTCCTTGATACCTAGTCAAACTGACTGGTGTACCCATGTGGTGGACACTGGTGACAGTCTGCCTGTAAAGAACAAGCTTTACAGACAACCTGACCACGTCAGGGACTGTATAAAGGCTGAGGTACATAAAATGCTGGAATTAGGTGTCATTGAACCCTCAGAGAGCCCCTGGGCTAGCCCAGTGGTTCTGGTCCCCAAACCTCACACCAAAGATGGCAAGAGAGAGATGAGGTTCTGTGTGGATTACAGAGGACTCAATGCTGTCACCAGGACAGATGCACACCCTATTCCAAGGGCAGATGAGCTCATAGACAAACTAGCTTCTGCAAAGTTTTTGAGCACATTTGACTTAACAGCTGGCTATTGGCAAATCAGATTAGCTGAGGACTCTAAGGCCAAAACAGCATTCTCAACCCCAGGTGGGCACTACCAGTTTGTGGTGATGCCCTTTGGTCTGAAGAATGCACCTGCCACCTTCCAAAGGCTGGTGAACCAAGTCCTTACTGGGTTGGATGACTTTTGCGCAGCATATCTTGATGACATTGCTGTCTTTAGCTCCACCTGGGAGGATCACCTGATCCACCTGAAGAAGGCTCTTGAGGCTCTGCAAAGGGCAGGCCTCACTATCAAGGCTACTAAGTGCCAGATAGGGCAGAGTAAGGTTGTATATTTGGGCCACCTTGTAGGTGGAGGCCAAGTTCAACCACTGGAGAGTAAGATACAATCCATCAAGGATTGGTCCCCTCCAACCACCCAGACTCAAGTTCGAGCTTTCTTGGGCTTGACTGGGTACTACAGGAAGTTTGTTAAGAACTATGGGTCCATTGTGACTCCTCTTAATGATCTGACATCCAAGAAGATGCCCAAAAAGGTTCAGTGGACAGTAAGCTGTCAAAAGGCATTTGATGACCTGAAGGAGGCCATGGGCTCTGCACCTATCCTGAAAAGTCCTGACTACTCCAAAGAGTTTATTGTCCAAACAGATGCTTCTGAGTTGGGTGTGGGAGCTGTGCTGTCACAACTTAATGTAGATGGTCAAGACCAACCCATTGCTTTTATTAGCAGAAGGTTGACCCCCAGAGAGAAGAATTGGTCAGCTATTGAGAGGGAGGCATTTGCTGTGGTGTGGGCCCAGAAGAAGCTGAGGCCATACTTGTTTGGCACTCACTTCAAGATTCAGACCGACCATAAGCCCCTCTTGTGGCTAAATCAGATGAAGGGTGAAAACCCCAAACTGCTTAGGTGGTCCATTTCCCTACAGGGGATGGACTTTACAGTGGAGCACCGGCCAGGTACTGACCATGGGAATGCAGATGGTCTCTCCAGGTACTTCCACTTAGGACATGAAGACGAGACTGGTCAAGGCTAGTTTAATGTCCCAGCGTTTGGGGGGGGGGTTGTGTAGGAGAGTAGGGTCTGCTATCCTATGGTCACCCCAAATTTTTGCTTTTTGCTTCACTGGTTTTTGACATATTGAGGCTGTGGGCCTGCCAATCAGACCCCCAGCCTGCTGTTCTCTCTACTAAATTAAAACTATGCACCCTAGGTGCATAACCAATTGGAAGTGGATCACCCTGTCAGCCCCTGTACCAGTGTACACTAGGTACCCAGGGCATTGGTGTACCCAAGGCCTGCCAAGGGCTGAAGCATGTATTATGCCACCCCAGGCTTGGCCTAACAATTTGACACAACTGGCTGATCACTCAGCTGGGGTAAGTTGGTGTAATCACCTCTTACTAAGGTGTAGTATACCTATACCTAACCTTAAATGGGACACCTGGTAACCTATAAGTCACTCCTATGGCAGGCCTTAACAATCCTGAAGGCAGAGTGCTTGGTTCCATGTGAGATGGTGCTCTGGCATGAGCTGAGCCTGTCTGCAGTGGTCGGAACAACTTCCTTCTACTGTTTCCAGATATCGTCCTACCATATACTCTTAAGTGCATTATGAACCTCGCGGTTAAATGCTATCTTTGGTTTGGCTTTATCAAAACATGTCGAGTAAGGTGTCATACGAATTGGAATACTAACCCCTCGCCAATTCTGGCGACGGGGTTAGCATTCCACCCTTCTAGAGGGACACGACATGTACAGTACCTGAAACCCGGGTAAAATCAGACATAGCCTCAGCTCCACAAAATGGATGCTGCCACCACAGACACAAGTCTGCCCTCCTGCTGCTGGGAGTCCTTCCAGCTTGGGAGGTGTGGACAAAGGGTTTCCTGCCAGGGGAGGTGCGTGCACCACCCCAGACAGGATTTTGTGTATTGGTCAGGTAGGGCTTGAAAGAAACCAGACATGCCTGTGGCTCACAAGGAGCCTCGGTGCATATGCCAGTTCAAACCGGTCCTGGGGCACACCAGTCCCGGGCCTGAGGCGAGCTGGACAAAGGATTGGGGGTGTAACCACCCCCCTTCCTGGTCCCACCCATAGGGAGGGACCTAGCAGGTAGTCCGGCCCCTAGAATCCGCTTAAAGGTAGGAGCTGTGTCCTAAGACTTCAGACATCCTGGAATCATCTTAACACTAAGAAGAAGACGGGAACTTCGACGCTCTGCCGCACAGAGGACTGAAGCCAATCTCCCCTGTGGTCAGGGAGTGACCACCTTGCTAACGCAAGCACCATCCAGCGAATCAACGTCTGCTTTGCCGCCGCCTCCCGCCGGAGCCCGAGCCCAGAGACTGACAAGACCTGGACCTCCAGACCTCTCACCGCCCGATCCACAGTCCCTGAAAAGAGGAGACCCGTGGAGGCACTGAGACACGTGGAGCCAGCCATCTTGAACCGACCACGACAAGCTGACAAGTGCAACAACCGAGGCTCCCTCCAAGTTGTGCTTTGGGATCTGAGAAGCCCAACCCTCGAGCAGCATCTGCACCAAAGGTGAGCCCTCCAGCATCTCCACGATCTGCGTGGGGCCCTTCTGCATTTTGCCACTCGACGCGCCTAACCGGTTGCTGGCCCGCTGGCTAGTAGCCATCTTGGCGACGAACTTCAGGAAATACACCGCTGGTCTGGTTGCTCCAGACTGGCCCTTGCTCCCCTCCAAAGGAGCAGTCCTTCTGACCTTGCTGGTCAGAACCATCAGCTTATTTCATCTCCTACAACAATTGCTTTTGCCAAGGCTTGTTTGCTTCAATCAAGTCGCCGACAGCGAGAGCCTGCGTGGGACAGCTCGTGAACCGACTCCTGGACGTCGTCGACCTCCAGGGACCACGTGGCTGCAGAGACAAGCTACACCTTTCTTCCTGTATGCACCCGACATTGCCTGGTACCCACCTGGTGCCACGCTGGTCACTGGCTAGTGACTGTGAACACTGTCCCCTCTGCTTACAGGTCTTCAACATCTCCGATCCACTCTTGGATCCACTGCATCTCTCCCGGACCGACCGCCTGCAGCATCTTTGTCTTCAGGCTCCACGGAACAGATAGAAGAAACCCGACGCACTTCGAGGCCTATGCACCCGCTTCCTGTGGGTGAGGTAAAGCTGGCACACCTGTGCCCAAGTGTAGTATTACATCTCTAGTGCCTGTGTTCCAAATCTTGAGTTCCTAGTCCATCCGGAAGATCCGTTTTGCAGTAACTTTGTACTTTTTACGCACCCATTGAAACCTATGGGAGCACGCGTGTGACTATTTGCTCTGCACACGCCACCCGTGGACCTCCTGGTCACTAACTGAAGTTAGCTCCTTGTAGGCCCAGCGATTCTAGAGGCCCTAGGCCTTTTCCCTTTTCTGTTCGTGGTACTTATACCACTATTTTAGTATATGGTTCGAGTGGCCACCAGGGCCTATCCATATAAAGTGCAACTTCTGTGTATTCTGTGGTAATCTTGTTTGACGATTTGTGCTCCTGTGCTCATAAAGAGACTAGGGGTTACTTTGAGAAATAAATACATATATATTTTGAATATATATCTGTGTGGTGTCCTTTCATTGGTATAAAAGGGGGTTGCATTTGGTAAAACAGCTGGCTTAACACGCTTCACGAGTTTAGCCTCAAAGACTGCTTAGCCTACGCTACCACTAGGGCAGCTAGTCCGAAAAGGTTGACTTACAACCACACCATAAGGGTTGCTTGGCATGGTACAAGGTGATCACTTTAACTAGTGAGCATCATATACCAGGCCAACTTCTCACAGGACCCTAATAACTTTCGCCCGATTTCTCGCCTTCCTTTTCCAGCTAAAATGCTGGAGAAGGAAATGAATAGGCAACTAAGGTGCACATGCATCAAGCAAACCAAAAGCGATTCCTTAATAGCGAGAAATAAGGAATCGTTATTAAGGAATCGCTTTTGGGCATGCATCAACAGATTCGGTAATTATTAGCGATTCCTTAAAAATCGCTATTTTTACCGAATATACAATAGCGGGGCATGCAAACTCCGATTAGCTAATAGCGAGTTCGGTAATTCCGAATTAGCAAATAGCGAATTCGGTATTTGCGAAATCGCAAATGACCGCGTCGCACCGGGAACGTGCAGATGACATCACCAACCAGGAAATACAGCAGCCCCACCCTCATTGCATCGACAGAGGAGCAAACAGGAGCACTGACTGCAGACTGCCTGTGCAGACTGAAGCTACACAGACTGTTCCATCTGCTAAAATACACCATCCATGGAGAAGGAAGCCCCTTCCAGCGCTGAGGCTGTGCGCAAGCGCAAGTTCTCCGACAGGGAGCTGGAGCACCTAATTGAGGGAGTCTCGAGCAAGCACGATCGCCTCTTCGGCAAGCTTTCCCTCAAGGTGCCTGAGGCGGAGAAGCACCGCATATGGCTGCGCATCCGCGAGAGGGTGAATGCAGTAGGTGTGACGCCCCGCAGCATCGACGACCTAAAAAAAAGGTGGTACGACCTGCAGAAGCGTGCGAAGGAGAGGATAGCAGAGAGGCTCCGGGACGCAAGCAGAACGGGAGGCGGCCCTTCCAGGGTCCAGGCTAACACTGCCCTGGAGGAGCTGGTGGAAGGAACAATTGAGCGGGAAGCCGTCGTGGGAGTGACCCAGATGGACACGTCCGGCGCAGCCACATGTGCCCAAGGTAAGATGCATGCCTGTTGCCATACCCAGCATAGCGTAAATCCCATTCCAGGCCCCCAGCAGGATCTGAGTGTGCATGCAGCTTTGCAACACACAGCTTTACTCCTAACACTAGTGCATCATGGGAGTTGTAGTCTACTCAGGCAAGTGTGCATGTAAAGGGGTAAATGCAATAACCATTCACCAGATCAGTAGAAGCTGGGTATAGACAGTATATTTAGTGGATCACAGAGGGACATGTATGTGTACAACACTACGTAGGTCTAACTATCCCACTAACCATGCACTGTTTCACACACAGATGCATCACCTGGGGATTCAGATGACAGCGGCCAGCTGATAATCTCCGAAACACCGGTTGAATCAGACCTTGAGACAGCGCAGGATGCCCTCACATCACCTACACCTGCCACCCCACCAGCACCACCAGCAACACCAGCACCACCAGCACCAGCCACACCAGCTGCTGCCACGACAGCCACCAAAGCGCCGCGGCGCAGGTCCCAGGTTGCGCCCTTGCCGGTGATGGAAACACCCACCACACAAACGGGACACGGTCAGCGTGCCATCACACCACCTGATGCACCACCTGTCCGCGCCAGGCTAACACAGCGGCGCAGGTCTCGCCAACGTTCGGTCTCCTCAGGCAACCTGGATCTCCAACACACTCCTGGCATTGAGGAGAGGATGCTGTCTCTACAGCGCGTGCAGAGCCACCACATGACAACCATCAGCACCAACATCGTGCACCTTGTTCGTGAAATGCGAGCCATGACTGCCGCAGTAACGGCCATGGGCACGGCGGTCAGGGACATGAGCACTGTGGTGGCAGAGGGCAATGCTCACCTCAGGGAAGATATACAAGAGCTCACCAGTGCCATGAGGGAGGGCCATGAGTGCCAGAAGAGGAGGCACCGACAGCAATTGTTGCGTTCCGCTGCCGCTACTAAGGCTATAACGCGCCACAGCAACAGTACCGCAGTGTTGGCACGCCGCACTGTGTCCTTGCAGGTCGACCTTGGGCACTTCTGCGGGGATGTGGCAAAGGCACTGGGGCAGTTGACCACTGCTGTGGAACACTTCCAGAGCAGCACATGCAGTGCTGCAGCTTTGGGGGGGGTTGACGCTAGTGAGGCTGCCTCCAGTGTCAGCAGCGTGTCACTGGCAGAGGCCAGCACCAGGCGCCGCAGTTCGCGAGCATCCACGGGGACAGGCCGTGGTGAGGCATTGGAAACACCTGAGCGGAGGCTTGGGGTACGTGGCAAGTGCCACTAGACAGTTGAACATGCATACAGGACCATGGTGGGGCAACCATGGACATCCACTTACTGAGTATGCACAGGCGTGAGTTTAAGGCACATTTGATTTTAATTTATGCAATTGGAGCATGATTTACATAGCTAGTTTTGTTGCACAAACCTCAGTGCTACTGTGCATTAAACAGTTGCACCCCAAACAAACTTGTAATGTTTCATTTTCACATGTTTCAAAAATGATTTTGCATGATGTATGTCCGCCTCCTATGGCCCTCTGCTGTGTTAGGGACGTGTGCCTGTCGTTGTTGGGCGGGTGGTTGGTCATCCCGGTGGTCGTCATTCCTGTCCACCTCTATGGGTAACCCCCTTCTGGTCGCAATGTTGTGCAGCATTGCACATACAGCAATTATCCGGCAGCATGTTTCAGGTTTGTATAGCAAGGCGCCGCCAGTCTTATGTAGGATTCTGAAGCGACTCTTCAGAATCCCAAATGTCCTCTCTATGACATTCCTAGTGCTGATGTGTGCAGCGTTGTAGCGATGTTCCTGTGGGGTGGCTGGATTGATGTATGGGGTGAGTATGTATTCACGCAGGACGTAAGCACTGTCACCTAGAAGATAGAAGCATAGACTTAGCATTGGTGATGTACATACATGTGTGGTGTTGGTGTGGGGAAGCGTAATTTTTACGTACCTAGCAGGAGTCCCTCTCCAAATTCTCCGTTGATTAGTCGCCTGTGCATTCCACTGTGGCGGAAGATGTAGGAGTCGTGTGTGCTCCCCGGGAATTGTGCCACTAGGTCCGTTATGATGTTATTGGCATCGCACACAACCTGCACATTGATTGAGTGGTATGACTTGCGGTTCCGGAATATGTACTCATTTGCTGCGGGTGGACATATGGGGATATGCGTACAGTCGATGCATCCAATTACATGTGGGAATTGTGCCACCTGGTAGAATGCCTGTTTGGTGCGGTCCAACTGCTGTGGGGTTGTGGGGAAGCTGATGTGGGTGTGCAGCATTGTCAGCATGGCATCTAGGAATTTCTTGAAGAAGCGTGACAGTGCGCTTTGCGATACGCCTCCGGCCACCGCAATTACCCCCTGGAAACTCCCTGAGGCCAGTAGGTGCAGGCTGCATAGGACCTGAACGTGCGCAGGGATTGCATTGGTCCGGTGTGTCTGGTGCTGCAGTAATGGTTCCAGGTCTGCAATCAGGCGCATGATCATTGCACGATTGAGGCGATACTTCTCGTACACCTCGTCCTCATTCTGCCCGAGCAAGGTTATGCGCAGTCTGAAAACTCGCTCCTGGACCCTTCTCCTGCGCTGTCCTGCTGCATTGATACGCATCCTCCTTGCAAGCACGTAGAGGGCAGCCATTTTGTGGGAGCCAACAGGGTCTCCTGGGCCACATTTAAGGGTTTTGTGATTGCCTCAATCATTTGCACATGTAGAATTTTTTTTTGGATTCACTTTTTTTTTTTTTTTAACTTTACTTCCAGGTTTTGATTCCCCTTATTTAGCTCTGGCAAAATAGCGATTTTTGGGATTTTCGTTATTAGCGACTGTTGTTGCATTGGGGTGCGATTCGTTATTTGCTATTGGCACTTTCCGGGAGCTAATAGTGATTTCGGTATCTGCCAATTCTGTATTTAGCGAATCGGTAAGTTTGCATTTTGGTTATTAGCGATTCGGTATTTTGGCGGTTTTATTTTTTGCGATTCGTTATTTGCTCACGTTTTGGGTTCATGCATTTGAAGTAGGTATTTTTTAATCGCTAACGGGTGATTTTTGCGATTCGGTATTTACCGACTGGATTTTGGCTTGATGCATGAGGCTGTATGTGTCTTTCTACGGGATAACAAAGTGCTGGACCCCACGCAATACGGTTTTAGAGAGGGTCACAGCACGGAGTCAGCACTTATAAAATCAACAGAAGAGATCAGGGAGGTCTTAGATGGGGGAGGGAAGGCTGCCTTGGTTTTGCTGGACTTGTCGGCAGCTTTCGATACGGTCCACCATGGCTAATTGATGGACCGTCTGTCAGATTGTGGTATTTAAGGGAAAGCCTGGCTGCTTTTAAAGTCCTTTTTATCAGATCGTTCACAGACAGTAGCATTGGCCAATTTCACTCTAAGCCTTTCTCCTTGCTTTGTGGAGTGCCTCAGGGGTCGTCTTAGCCCCCTACTTTTTAATGTTTACGTTACCTCTCTTGGCTCACTGATTAGTTCATTTGGTTTTAAACTGACCTCCTATGTCGATGATACACAGATTGTTGTGTCACTACAGCCAGGTCAGGATTTGGAAGTTGGAAAACAATTCCATGATTGCATGGAAGCGGTGGGAACGTGGATGTCTCGCAACTGCCTTAAATTGAATTCAGGTAAAACAGAGGTCATCCTGTTTGGGAATGATGTAAACTTCTGGACTCCTAATTTATGGCCTACCACCGTCGGTTCTCTTCCCACACCGTCTAAAAAGAACATAAAAAACTTAGGAATCTTGATAGATGCCAAGCTTAATTTTGGTGACTAGATTATCTCATCGGCAACCTTTTTTATCCTTAGGATGATCAAAAAGATCCTCCCCTTCTTACCGCCTGAGAGTCAACGTACAGTTGTTAGTTCTCTCGTGATGGCCAAGATTGATTATTGTAATGGTCTATATTTGAGCGTACAGGAATGCCATATGAATAGACTGCAGACGCTTCAAAATGCGGCAGCTAGGCTACTGTCAGGTACAGCTAAGTTTGCGCCTATTTCCAAAGAAATTAGCAAACTGCACTGGCTTCCTGTGAGGAAGCGGGTCTGTTTTAAAGCCCTTTGTATTGTGTTTAAGGCACTTCAGGGCATGGGCCCGGAGTTCCTGAAACAAAACATCCAATGGTATCATCCTAAAAGGACGTTACGGTCAATGGAAGCCAGGTTGACGATAGTACCACGGATAAGGAAGGCTTCTTGGGGCGGAAGAAGCTTTATTGTGCGAGCCACCAAGGCATGGAACGCCCTTCCGCCCTATCTTAGAATGTGCCCTGATCTTCTGGCCTTCAGGAAGAGCTTGAAGATCTGGTTGTTTAATAGGTAGTGTGAAAGCTTCTGTCCCCTCCTTTAGAAATAATGGGTAGCGCCAGGACACCCTTGGGTAATCGCGCGCTATATAAATCCCCGTAACATAACATAACAGCAAGACCCAGATCCTTTAACCAACCTTGGTTATTCCAGGAGATATGAGTTTCCTGAAGACATAATACGTCGATCCGCATATATCTAATAAGTTTCGCTGGTATACCTCTCTTTTTCCTATCGTTAAGGCCACAGCAATTTAAAGAGCAAACACGGATATAATTGTTCCTATCTGTCATACCTAAAAGTTTCTGCTAACAATACATAATAGCACAGATACTTTGCCACAAATTTTCTTAAAGGAATTACAAAAAAAAGAAAGCTTATCTAGGTGTTGATTATTGCCAAGATTGCAATGTTTGCCATAACTACATATACGAGAAAATACTTGTGTGCCCTCTTCACCCCCTCATCCTGGAACCCCCCCCCAATAAAACCCTCCCCTTCCAACCCCAAACCCCCCTCCTACCCCCCACCACCTGAGGAATGGGGGCCAGCAGTCCCTGGTGATGCTGAGCCTGCACATCCACCCCTCCACACTGCTAGACTTTTAACCATATACAGCATAAGTGATAAAGCAATTAAGAACATCCAAAAAAAGACAAAAATAAGAGAGCAAAGAAAACGGGAAGAGGGGAAACCAAGATTCTCCAGGAAAAAGAAAGGAGCCCAGTGGAAAATCACTGACAGTCAGAAAACACCTTGAAGTCCTTAAAGTTCAAGGCTCGAAGGGAGCAGTTTTCAACTGAACAGCAGAAGGAAAGACACAGCATTCTGACAAAAGGATTTTAAGATGGTTTCAATTACAAAAATTCTTTAGCCTGAATTTCTGATTGAAAATACTGCGTTTGGCCCTGAGAGACCACCTTCAGTTTCACCGGATTAAGGAGAAAGACCTGAGCCCCATTTGCCTGAAATTCCGGGATTAATTGGCAGAGAAGCCAGCGCATTGCAACTGTCTTTTGACAAAAATCAGGGCGCACAAAGAAATCGCATCCCTTCCCGGCCCTTTTCCGATCCGGCCTACCAAGATCATTTAAGGATTCTCTGGCCAAAAAGTTGTTGAGAGAAATCAAAATAGCACGTGGGCGATTATCAGATTGCCCCCCTGCTCTGAGTTGATTGAAAGGAAAGCGATGGGCCCTTTGAATTTGAGTTTTCTAGTCCCATTGCTGCAGATCTGGGAAGCTCAATCACGAGCTGGCGGGTATCCGACCCTTCTTTACGCTCCTGGAATGCCCAAAATTCGCAAATTACTTTGCCTAGTCCGATTTTCAAGATCAGCCAGTTTTACCAAGGTATCATCTCTTATAGATTGCATTGATTAGAAATGTCGCAGGCAGGGAGGCAAGATGGCGACCGTTTGGATGGCAGATTGAGCTGACCACTTACTCTCTCCTGCTAAGACCTATTCCTGCCGCAATTCTGAACATCGATTTATGAGGGGAAAACTGTATTCATGAAGATTGTGTGTATGATTTGGAGATCGTGGCTCTGGCTGTGGGGAGTCCCGCTCCCTTGTCATCTGGCGTCCCGGAGTTTGATTAGGCCGGTAATTGCTCCATCTCTTCCGGATACACTGACAGAGGATATCATGGCAATGCCGCCGAAGACAAGCAACAAGGGCCTCACGGGGCGCGGCATGCCGACAGGCTCGGACAACTCTGGAAAGACTGCTCCTGTTGGTGTTGTCGGTGCCGCTGATGGAGGAAGCGTTGAAGCCGCAAATCGTCAATCCGTGGTTGAGTTATCGAGCTCCGGTGAGAAGATAAAGAACAGAACCGCCACTCGCGGGAAGCAAACCGTGCCGGCGCTGTTTAAGACACAGTCTGTCAGAAGCAAAAAAAAATAACCTCACCTCCCCCCCCCCTCCCCCCCCCCGCCCAAAGGGAAGGGTGAGTGGTATAATGCTCCTAGTCTTTAATAAAATCTCAATTCTTTATTCAGTTAACCTATAAGAATCGTCTTTTCATGTCAAGACAAGAGGCTAGCATTATGCATGTTCAAAGTCCTTCAAAACACATTTTGAAACGTGATCCACTGCCTTAAAATAAAATCTCCTAAACATTTCAGCAGATGACTAATTAGCTACTTTCAAAATATCTTCCAATTGACCACCCAACAAACAAACCTTACTTGCCATGGCTCCTGTAACCTAGTGAGCTGTAAACTTAGATACATCCACCCTGCTTCCTTCATAGTTGCTTTCACCCACCTTGCAATAGTAGAATTTGTCACTGGCTTAAATGGTTTCTCATAGGAAATCAGCAGCTGGTCAATTCCTGCACCCCTTTTATCTAACAGCCTTGTTTCATATTCCCTCAGACACCTCACTACACTTAAATTTGGTGTTTCATCAAACATAGGATAACAAATAGAACCAGACATGGTCTTCGTTCTCCTATAGAGCTAAAAAAAACACCATCTGGTTGAAGAAATCTATGTGATACTTCTAAGGCCCTGACGTCTGAAAGCCTCCTAAAAGATACAAGCCATAAAAGAGTCGCCAACTTCCATGCCAACTCCCCCACCTCCAAATATTTATTACTTGGCCAATCCCTAAATAACTGTAGCACTAAACTTACATTGCATAGTGTTTGATACTTTGCATCAGGTGGCCTCTTCAAATGAATTCCCTTTAACACTCTGCAAACCAGCGGATGTTTTTCTACCGAAACACCAGGCACCAATGAATGTCCTGCTGCTACTGCTGACCTGTAACAATTGACGGTCCAGTAAGACATTCCCTTTTCAAAGAGATCAGCTAAAAACTTAGCTACCTCTTTCATTCGCTTTCACGGGAACCAAGTCCCTTTCCACGCACCAACGTAGCCACACTTTCCATGCTCCTCTACACTTCTTCTTGGTCTCAGGAGCCCATGACTCATTGAGTAATTTTGAAGCTGATTCCGAAAGCCCTGAGCCTCTTCTGTAACGCCTAATATCCTCCAAAGTAGTAGGTTGAGAAAACCCAACTCCACCAAAGGATGTTCCTCCCACTCTATGCCTAACAACATTTCTTTGAAAGACCTTATGAAATATGGCCATTCCACCGCCAGTTCCATCAATGATGTGAACCAAGGTTGAGTCTTCCAAAACGGAGTTACCAGAACCAACTTTTTCCTTACATGATGCAATACTCTCTGAATCCTCGAAAAGGGGGGAAAGGCATAACCCCTCGCTCCCTCTAATCCTCCAAAATGCATCTATCTCCACTGCCCCCAGATCCGGTCTCCAACTTAAATATTTTGGCAACTGATAAGTCAGTCTGGTAGCAAACAGATCCACTTCCAACAGACCCATCAACTTCAAGGCGTTCTGAAAAACATCCTCCCTCACATTCCTAGAGATCCAAATCACTACCATATTCTGCTTCCCAAGTAAATATTTGGCCTTCAGATCAGTATTGTGCTCCAAACAAAACTTCCACATTTCCTTCACCAGATGCGCTAATCTCTTTGACCTGCTTCCTCCCAACCTGTTTATACAAGTTACTACTGTCACATTGTCTATCTTTAAAAGCACTGAGTTGATTTTAAACTCAACTCAAACTCTTCCTGAAACTTTGAATGGCCAACAAACCTGCCTGCAGCTCCAGGCAATTTATATGATCCTCTCTTTCCTTCATTGACCATAATCCTCCTGTCTCCTGTCCCAAACATGAGGCTCCCCAGCCATTACTACTTGCATTGGTCTTCAATACAAACTCTAGTTATGTGCCAACAATTGTGCTTCTATCTCAGGCCTCCAAATTCTACTTCCACCACACTAACTCTTCATTCGCATCCTCGTTTAGATGAACCATGTCTCTATACCATAAACCCTTTGCCAGCCCAGAAGTCTTTAACTGCTGAAGGGCCCTGTAGTGCAAAGGACCCGGAAACACCACTTGAATCAATGAAGACAAGAGACCTATTAAACATGCTAACTCCCTCAACTTCACTGAATCCTTCCTTGACCTAGAGCAGACTTCTTGTCTTATCTTCCTCACCTTTTTTTTCTGGTAATCGTAATTGACCTGACAGTGTCCACAATAAAACCTAGAAACTCCATTGAGTGAGATGGTACCATAACCATTACCGACTTGTCCATGTTTATGACAAACCCTAAACTCTGAAGTAATTTTAACACTATCTACAATTCCTTCTGTAGCTCCTTCAAATCCTGATTTCATTATCAGTATAACGTCCAGATAAACTATAATTCTCAAAAAACCTACCACTGGATGTAACACTTTCGTGAAGCACCATGGGGTCCCCTGACAGTCCGAAAGGAAGAGCTAGGAACTGATATAATTGATTTTTCCACCTGAACTGCAAATAACGCTGACTTTCCTCTGCTATCGGCGTGTTGAAATAAGCATCCTTCAGATCTATTTTCACCATCCAATCTAAGTCCTGTGACAAATCCCTTAACAAATGAATTCCTTCCATCTTGAAGTGTAGATTCATTACGTACCGATTCAATGTCGGCAAATATATTACAGGCCTCCAGCCCTGTCTTCTTTCTCTACCAGGAACAAGGTACTTACAAATAATCTTTCGTCCTAAATTACTTCTCGGATTGCATTCTTCTCTAAGATTTGACTCACCTTTGCCTAAACTACAATTTCCAAATCTTTCTGAAACACCAACTCGTTTGGTCCACTTGTTGACATGGTTGCAATTCAAACTCTACCCGATAACCCTCTATTGCCTGCAATACCCGTGCATCTTTTGTTATTGTCTTCCACTGATCCTTGAAAAACCTCAACCTTCCTCCTACACCTGAAGGGATAAAACCAGAATTGATCCTTGTACTCACCTTGTCCTTGACTCTGATTGGGTAGATGACCCCTTCCTGGACTGCTTCTCCTTGCATGGTTTCTACCCATTTGTGGGTAAAACTGTCCACCACCAGGGTTTCCCCTGTATGCTCCATAGCCTTGGTATGAAGCATTTTAGAATTAGGCTTTGAAACCTGCCTGGCCAGTAGGGTGCGATTTCCTACCAGCCCTGCCATAAAAACTTGAGTTTGAATAAACTCTACACATGGTAAACTGCACTTTATCTAGACTGGTGAAAGTCTTCTCTAACTTAGTCAGAGACTTCACCAGGCCATCACCAAATAGCTAACCCTTAGCATCGTCATATGACTCTCCTTCTCAACTCACGTAATTTGGGGTTAAGTCTCATCAGCAGGGTTTTCCTCCTCTCAGCCAACAAACCCACATTTGCGTTACCCAGAAAACATATTGCCCTCTGGTACCATCCTCTTACAAGTAGGCTTCTTCCACTGAATCCAAAATCTTTGCTAGAGGGCCTAGGACATCCAAAATCTTGTCCTGACAGATTTTTAGAGATTTATCGAATTCCTTTCTGGGACCCTTTCCCATCTTAAACATATATTTGATTAAATCAGGATCCATATTTGGTGTTTGAGTTACCTTTTCTTCAATGACTGGCCTAAAACATTCTGCCCTCATTATATTGGATTATATAAGGATCTGTGCAACCTTGCCTTTATATACTCCGCAACATGATCTAAGGGCAGCCAGTCCTTGCCCCTGGGATGTCTTATCTCCTGAGTATCAAATAATTTGCCTCCAAAAGGATCCATCACAGTTAATGTATCTTTATTTTTAGGATTACTGCCCACCTCACTTTCCTCATTAAGACCACCTTTGTATTCCAAATGTAGCACATATTCATCTAAATTCTCGCTAGATACATCTCTTCTCAACTCCAACTCATCGCTAAAACCTTCTCCTCTTTAAGTTTTAAACTGACCCCCGTGCGAGCCACCTCGGACACCTACTCCTCGTGAGCCGCTCAGGCCCCCTCTATTTTTGGATGAAACATCCAAGTGCCACTTCTTCCTGTGACATTTTTTCCCCCAGGACTTCTGTTCATATCTTCATCATCCGACACAGAGAGAAAAATTCCTCCTCATCGACTACTGTACATCCCTAAAACCTGCTTTAATTACTCCTGTACAGCCTCACTCACCATCTTCCTTAACATGTCTTCTCTCTTCTCTCGCTCATCCGTATCCACTTCCATCTTAAATATATAAATGTATTTTTTTTTACATTTTATACAAAATACTAAAAGTAATGTAACACTCTGTCACCCTCACAATATACGCCTCTTTCCAAAAAAACAAATTTATAAACAAAATACTACTCCCCACAGAACAAACTGTACTTGTGAGATTGCTTCCGACACCTATCTGAGCAACAAAGCGCTTTTTTGTACCCATGGATACAGTCCCACACCTACCACCCATAAAAATAAATTCTAACGTAGGTCCAATTCCATTAAGGAAGGCCTCGCTATGCAACAACAATGATAGGCGTCTAAACGCCTCAAACGAGAAAGGGCATATTCCTTCTGCAAAACAGCCCCAAACTACATAATGACACTGAGTGGACGCATTTGCGACACACTGAAGCTCTAAAATGGACTCCAAACCGAATGCGCTGCTGTGCGCGAAGCGGCCTGGCGACCGCACCGGTGCGATAACAACTGTATTCTATGCTTGAGACAGCCCATTCCCCGCTCTATCCCAAAAGAGTAAGGAAGCTGAAATCTAAAATTTTACTTTACCGTGTTCTTTTTGTTCCCGTTTAAATATAAAGCCTCCATAATTATAAGGACAAGAAACCTTGTACTTTGAAAAGTGAAACATGTTATATAAAAAACAAATTAAACCATAATATAAACTTTTTATCCACTCAAAACTAAAATATTATCCATAAATTGGGCGAAATCATCCATACAAAGCCATACTCTCTCTCTACAAATCAAACTCCCTTTATCCTCTATATACTTATCTGCTCAGAAGCAGCAAACATAAGAGGAGGAAGATGGAGGACAGACATTTTATTTTGGGCCTGGACATTCTTTTCCCTTTGTGATATTATAAGGTTCTGTTTTAGAAGCTTTTAATGGTTTGCTGCTCAGAAGTGAATAACGGTTTATGCATAATGCCAGCCTCCTGTCTGGACTGCGCGGAGCTCTGAGCTGAGTGTTCATCACAGAGTATCTAAGCAGGCCTTGGCAAATCTTCCTGCCTAGGTTTGTGTTCCTTAGTGACACTGCACACAATTGGAAAAAGTAAGGTGTAGTTAAAAGACCTATTGCATAGTTGGAGTAGGCTTAATGCAGGACCATTGCTTATCATTGTTTACATTAATATTCATCTCATTTGCTTGTTTCTTATTCAATGGCTTTCCTTCCTCTTCTTGTGTGCTTTTTACTTTAAATAGTCAGGTGATGGGTTCACTTACAGATGAAAAGAGGAAAATCTGACTGTAATGCATTGCATTTGTCCTCTAAAGAAGAGTTTAGGTTGCTGCACACCGAAGGAAGCGGCCACAGGCCCTTGCATTAAGTGTTAAGAATGGTACAAAGGGAACAAAGAGATAAAGTAATTTCAATGCAAGTGGAATACCCCAGATGTATCACTACCTGCATCTCTGAGGAACACCTAAAGGTACTTAATGACTTTATACTAGAAGATAAGTTGCTCAAGGTGAGGAACGCTCAGGATGATTTCTTAATATGGCATGATGGGGTTTTGGCACAGGTTGTCAATTGTCTGAGAGTGAGGTTTTACAATAAAGCACGTAAGGAGAAAAAAGCGAGTCATACAAGGAAAGAGGAATGACTGGTTCGATAGGGAATGTGGAAGATTAAAACATAAACTAAGGAAATCGGATAGATCTCTTAAGAAAACGTAATAACCTCCACATGGCAAGAACCTGCTAAAAAGGAGGAAAAATGTTATTAGTAAAAACTGGCAACCTATCATTGAGGTAATTGAGTGAAAGAATATCAGGAAATTGTGGCACTTGGTATGTGAAGGAAGAGTGTCCAGGAAAATTAGATTTTGGTTGGTGAAGATGGCTGTGTAAAATATAAGGTAGTGATGATGATGATGATATGATGTGTCCATGGGTAGAGTTTGATATGGATGATGAGACACTGTCATATTTTTCACTTAAAAGGATAAAAGAAACTATTCTGTCCCTAAAGATAACTAAGTCAGCGGGCCCTGAAAATATCCCAGAATATTAATGTAGACTGATGGGCAAGTTTGTATTATGTAATCTTCCTAAAGGCCTTTGCCTCTGGGTGTTTCCCAGACAGCTGGAAAGGTGCTATTATAAGACCCATCTATAAGGCTGATGTTACGTCTCCTAAGAATTATCACTGATTAGCCTGCTGGATGTGGGTGAGAAAGTCTTCTCAAAAATATTATGTCTGATGAAGGTTTGGGCAGAAGAAAACAATATTATCCCAATTGAACAAGGTGAATTCAAAAAAGGCTACTCAACTTTTGACCATTGCTTTAGTTTGTGGTCAATGACAAGGAAATCAATAGATTGAAGGGGGGAATTGATTTGCTATTGTGTTTACTTATGCGCTGCTTGACCTAGTAGATGGAAATTTATTGTGGGAAATTTTGCAGAGGCCCGGAATCCGCAAGGATATACTCTTGCTTCTCCAGGAATTACATAGCGAGAACTGAGTTTGGGTAATAATAGATGCAGCATGAACCTTAACAAGGAAGCAACAGATCAAGAACAGCCTGCGTCAAGGCTGTGTCTTGGCCCCCTTATTGTTTTCCCTGTTTGTAGCAAATTTGTCGAGTATATTAAAAGAAGTATAAGGTTTATGCTCCAAATGAATGGCTTGCAGGTTTCATGTCTGTTATATGCCAGTGATCTAATGATAATGGACATGACGGAGGTAGGTCTATGAAGGAAGCTGGGCGTCTTCCATAATTATTGTTCAGGGAAGAAGCTAACTGAAACCTGGATAATAAATAGATTATGGAGCTGGAGAAAGGCAATGTTAGATTCAATTGGCTCCTCAGAGGGAATAAAGTGGAGGTTGTAGAAAAGTATAAATAACTTGGCATGTGGTTCGATGTAAAGCTAAACTGTAAAGAGCATTTAGAATCATTAAAAGCCACAGCTTTGATCTCAGTGTGGGGGCTAAAGCAATATAACAGCAAGTATGGTGGTCCCTCCCTCCACCCCATATAGTCTGCCTACAATGCTATGGATCACCCTCAATAGTATGGAGTGGAAGTCTTAACCATAGATGGAAAACTGGACTGGAATTGTGAAGAAGGTAAATGTGTAAAAAGACTCCTCGCTTTGCCACCTTGATCTGTGATTCAGGCTATAAGGATGGAGACTCAGCTTACCGCTTGGAGTTATTTAGGGTATGCAGCGGCGCTTAGGTTTTGGCTGAGGCTAGTGAGGGAAGGAATCCCAAAACTCCCCTCATTTTGCAAAGGTACGGTTGTAGCTAGTAAATTGAAATTGGTAGGATATGTGAAACAGGTATTCACTGAAATCTGTAATAGGTTGACAATAGGACTGGATCAGAGGAAGTTGGAATTGATTATCTCAAATCAGAGTTACAGGTACTTGCTAATAAATGTGCCTGAGAGGAGGACCTGCAGTATCTAGGGGGAAATCTTCCCACACAGTTTTTGACACAGGTTTGGGTTCAGGATTACGGTTGTTCATACATGGATGCCTTACCTAACCCCAAGCTTGGGTGTGCAGTTTTAAAATTTAGAGATGAGATAAATCTTTGTTATGCTGATAGGAGGTTAAAATCAGCAATTATGGATGATTTGGTCATTTGTACCTGTAGTAGGGTGATAAAATGTAACAGGGCGCTTATCCCATTAGACCGCCAATGGTTTTTAAATGTGCAGAAAGTATTTTTTAAACCAAATTTTGTAAAATATGGAATTGTTAATAGGAATCAAGTATTTAAACTATTAATGAACATAAGATCCCTGGATATCACTTGTGTGACTGGGAGATTTCTTCATTGCAGTGAGGGGTGTTTTAAAAGATCTTATGGTTTAATAAGCAAGTTATTAATGCTGTGCAAAATGGAATTTTTTTGTATTGGGGTTATTTTTTATCTATGGGACATTTACTTTTTATCCTCTTATGTATATTTGAAATGTATTTATTGTGTGGGTTGATTGTATTTTAAGGTTGTTTTAATAGACTACAGTCTAAATAAATAAAAAGTTTTGAATGACTGACTGTAATGTGTAGTGTGTTGGTTTTAAACACATGGCGATTTATTGCTAGAGAAGGCATTAATTGATGTGGTAATGATTTTAAATGAACTGTTTGTTTCCATATTTCTAACCAAATTAATTAATGGCAGTTCTAACAAAAATACTATATTATTTTTATGCTACCATTTGTTTGAGCCATAGTCTGGTCAGAATTCTATACACACATGATGAACACTTCACTCAGCATCCATGAGCAAATAGCTCACATCAAAGCCCTCATTGCGAATGGCCTGCAAATTGGTGTGATAATTGTCCTGCCTGATAAAATCCAATTCCGCGGAGTTGGAGTGTATTGTGTGTGATAAATACCACCCAATTATGAGTATTTGGGGAATAACATGTAGAGCTTGGTGCTTATTGCACTAAAATCCATATGGTCAAGTAAATACTGGGCATTTTGCGCCAAATAAATATCAGCACGTTTTGAATTGCCAATATTTATCAGAAAAATCATAATTGCGATCTGTTCAGTTACAGCATGTATCACAGTTAACTGGGCTGCTGGTGATAAGGGCCTAAGAATAGCAGCAGGAAACTACACAAAATCAAAAGTGCAATGAACAGAAGTAGCATATGGTCTTGGCCATTAGGGATACCTCGTAACTGGGGAATTCGTTTTTTTTAATTAATACTTTCCATAATTCTTGCTATAATAACTATGTTTTGATTTGATTGTGTGTTTGTAGCATTTAGCACTTTAGAAAAAATAGGTATTGCCCCTGCTTATCTGTTTAACATTGCAGAAGGTGTTGACCATTATATAGAATCTGAAAAATGTAATGATGTTGTACTCCATGCTGAAAAGATTAGATTAAACACTATTAATTTGTTGTAAGGGTTTATCTCACAGTGAAAAGGAGGGCATGTGAAATAATGTGTCTACCTCCTTAAAGTACTAGCATTGGGTTATTGCACTTTAACACCCATTATACATGCACAACCATTTTATGTGTGTGCTGTACACTGCACAGGAAGCATAAGTGCTTGAGTATGTACAGCCTTGTTTTGAAGTTAGCATAGACCACTGAGAAACTGCAGGTTTGTTAGAATCGGCTTTCTACCATACCCCACTGTACGAATGTTCCAAGGTCTCCTTGCAATCCTCCTATGAGAAGGGCTAAGCACATGCTCTTTAGTAGCTACCTTGCTTACCTCACTGTGTTGTGTGTTCTATCCTCTACTTGCTGCATTATAGATAATTTATGAACTAAAGTTAAAATTGAATTGCATTTAGCATTGGGTGCTCCAACACCACAGATGGCGAAGAGCTGGTCTGTTGAAATTGAGAATTTACACCTAAAATATTTTTGCTTCTTGCTATATTTTTGAATTAAACAAGCACTACACTTCCGTGGGCTTTTCCAAGTATTTCAATTCTTCCTTTGTAATATATTATACATTTAGATGTTTTTTATTTTTGCCAACTATTGCCTGTTACTGGTCTAGGCCACATTGAACTAGGCCAACAAAATGCCCAGCTTTACTACCCTTGCCCAATCTAGGTCTGCAGCTTTTTCTCTTGTAAGAAAATAATTTCTGAAGAGGTCAACCCAAAACATCCAATTGCACAGTTGTTCATTTAAAATCAACCCAATGTAATAAGCAATTTGTTTACTGTCTCCACAGGGCTGGGAAAGAGGTTTTATAGGATTGCAGTCTTGCAAGACAGTCAATGGTCATACAAGAAAAGAGTAAGACGATAGACAATACCAGTTTGTGGGAGGATGTTGGAACTGGCACATTCTGGTTGGCTGAGGCCCTAGCCAGGCAGAACCTACAACTACTGTCAGGGGTGGGTGATTACAATCACTGTGTAACCTGCACTCACCCTTGGGTAGCTTGGTACTGAGCAGTCAGACTTATCACAGAGGCAATGTGCATAGCATTGGCACAGCACTCTCACGCAATATATACACTAAGCGTTGCAAAAGAGACTTGACAGGTGGTGTATGTAAATAAACTTTGTATTCAACCCACACATTAACTAACACAACATGAACATCATGTATTTCTAGAATAAATCATGTTTGGAAATATCACTAGCAGTACTAGGTTCCACTGTTAAAATGACATCCGTAATATTCACAGTTGGGAAAGTTCCTATTTTAACACCCCTCCCCCCATCCCAGCACCCTTATGCAGTGTGAAACGTTGTCAGAACGAGGCCCACCCTGGCAATTATTATAATTCAATACCGCAAGTTATAAGATGCAATTAGGCAGCTGTCAGAAAATGAGGGTTTCGCCACTACTCTGGAAGTTCACCCTTGGTTTGCGGAGTAGAAGGAGGCGGAGGGTGATAGTCGTTCAATCAAGGGATTCCGCACTGTGCCTTCTGGCACAACCCAGTTCTGTAAAGCACAGAGGGGTCACGCAGTCTATTGACCCGCTATTGATAGCTCTCAGAAACGTTCCTTAGCCCAATCAATTACTCTCACCGCCCAGTCCCAATCCGTGAAATACTACCTGTCAACACAAAGTCCGGGCTGGGTGAGGAGTGAGCAGTTGGTCTGTCGCACTGAGGGCACAGACCAGGCGCGCAACACCCATTGGACTCAAAGGGCTTCAGCCCCCCCCGTCGTGTGTGGCAGCCCGGGATGAGACAGCTTCCCGGGCACACACACAGCCACACCCGAGCACTTCACAGGTCTTTAAAAGACCATTTGCATGTTAATGAGGCCTCGCTGTTGTTTCACCCCTTCTAAGAGCCCCTGTAGCTCCACTCTGCCTATTGCTTAAAGGGTCAGCCCCCCCCCCAAAAAAAAATTCTTAGCCCCCCTCGAAATTTGGCTTTAGTTGCGCCTCTGGCACGGACGGTATTCTGTTGGGGAAATTGACAAAGGTGAGATAGAGTGAGAGGAACATAACTTGACTGGGAGGTTTGGAAGGGGTGTGGCCTTGGCAATTGCCCTCTTTGCCCATGTCTTACACTATGCTATATTTTTATGTTACATTACCTGCTTTGTTAATTAGTGAATTTTTAAGAGTCTAGACCACTCTGAGGTTGCTTCTGTAAGGCTGCCCGGGGGGGGGGGGGGTTGCGCAGCGGCCCCCCCCCTAAGAGGGCGGCCGCCTTAGTGCCACATGAAGGCACAGGGGTGGGAGGTCTAGTCCCTGGGTCCACCAGGGGAGACCCCAGCAGATGGCTGCTTCCGGCGGGGGCGGGGAGGAGACAGGGGTATTTATGCTGTCTCCGCCCCTCCCTCGCCCTCTTGTCCTCTCGTTCGCCTTGGGTCGAGGTCGCAGTCCGCCGTCGTGGATTCATCATAGGCGCGCTCAGCCTCCTTTCAGCTTTCGGTGAGTCTTGCCGGTTACCTTCCTCTCGCCCCGGCCCTGTCCCTGGGCAGTACCAGGAGACGGGGCCTTGTGGTCGGTGTACCATGGGCGGGGGGGAGGGCCGTGCGCGGAGGGCTGGTTGTGTTGCGTTGCTATGGGGTGAGCAGGGGGCCTGCGTGGTGGAGACTCGGCTCGGTCTCACACTGATGGGGTGCGTTATTAGGTTGATGTTAGTATGCGTCATCGAGCTATTATCGAAGGGCCTTGTTTTCGGGAAGTGGGCCTAGCTGACCTCTTCCATCCGTAAGGCTTCTGGCTACCTCGGTTAGCTGGCACACCTCCCCCCCTGCTTGATATTACACTGCAACCACCCGACGTCGGCTCTTCCACGGTATACACGACCACTTCACCTGCCCGGAGCACGCCGCGGGCGTGCTCCTCTGATCCGGCCTGGTGACCGTGGGGCGGGCACCAGGTAGAGGGGCCGGACCCTTCCGTGGCCAGCTTCGGGGACAGTAGCTTATCAGTCGGCCTAACGGCTAGGGCGCACGACCGCGGACCTGGGGAACTGGGTTCGAGTCTGGGTATAGACGCTTAAAAGCTCGCGGGCTGTCCCGGGTGAGCTGGGTCCTTCACTCGGCGGGATAGGAGTTAGCCTGTGGGTGGTCGGACTATCTTGAATGGGGGACCTTGGTTGAGTCCCGGTTATGACGCAGTTACTTCCAGGGATCTGGGCGAACACCTACAGAGTCACTGTGGCCTAAGTGGTTACGGTCTGAGACTCTGAGCCTCGAGGGTACAGTTTCGATTCCCATTGATTCTTTCATTTGGAATTCTTTTGAGGATGTGGTCCGTCGGTTTAACCGCCGACTTTGATGCAGAGTACCAGCGTCGAGCCTCGAGTTCGCGCCCACATAGTGCGATTCTGGCCATTTGAAGTAACCTCCTCGTGCATGAACATGCAAGGTACGTGACGGGAGGGTAAGATGGCACAGTGAGGTGAGAACTTGCTACAGAGACCCGTGTGCGCGCGCGCGCATGTCAGTGCTGCAATCCCTGCATGTCGGTTCCACGCTAGATATATATGGTCTGAGACTCCTAGTCTCGAAGTTATTGTGTCAAATCCCATTAATATTATTTAGATTTCTTTTGAGGATGTGGCCGTCGGCTTAAACCGGCCGACTTTGGTGCAGATCTTCGGGGCCGTGCCTCGAGTTCGCGTCCACATCCTGCAATTCTGGCCATGCCCAGTAATCTCCTCGTGCCGGAATATATAATGTAAATGCCGCGCTCATGTGCAGCGCTCCACTTCCTTCTTGTCGGTTCTGCGCTATATATATAAGATAAAAAATAAATAAAAAAATATATAGGACGCACTCTGTTGCACCTCACCTGCTTGGGGTCACACTTACGGCATCTGGGCCACGCTAGCGCACCAATATTGATGTTGGTAGGGGTTGCCCCGGCCTTGCCGCTCCAGCAGGCGCATGGGTCCCGGCGGCCTGCGCGGCCCTCGCCTCCTCGTTGATTGAGAGGGCGTCTGGTGCAACGTAGCTGGTGCCCATCTAAAGCGCTTCCTAATCCTTTGTTGTTAATTGCGCCCAGGGTGGCGCATCGGAATTTCAAAAAAAAAAAAAAAAAAAGCAGGCACAATATTTCCCGGGGCGCTCTCCCGCGTAGGTGGCATGAGGCCGCGGAGGCGTATACTTTCACGGGAGGGTGCCTCATCTAGTTTTTCCCGGCCTGGGGGGGGGTGCTCTAGGATGCGGCGGGCCCCACACGGGCGGTGCACGCGCCCCCCGTGGCCCAGAGCTGGGACTCCCCGAGTTTGCTCTGGCGCTCCCCCCCCCGCCCAAAGGCTTTCCCCCCCTCCTCGCATGCGCTCTGGAGTCACGCACACAGGTACTTTCAGGCCACAGCTGCTCCCACGGGGGGGCGGTGCGGGTCGGCGGGGGTGGGGCAGCCCCATAACAACTTTATGGGTCCCCCCCCCTTTTTTTAATCTGTCAGCGCGTTGCGGGTGTACGGGGGAATGCATTGCAGGCTAAAGAATCAGGGAGTTTCTTAAAAAAAAAAAATTATATTCACCTCTCCATTCTCTATCATAGATCGTGCCAGGTGTCCGGTTGACCGGCGGGACCCGCTCGCTACTGGACAAGGGTGTAAGTGGCGCAGGGGGACTGGGAAGGGACACGGAGAGCAAGCCCACGGCCTGTTAACACAGGAGCAAGCTCGCCGTTGGGCGCGGGATCTAACATTATGTTGTTCTTTAATTTTCCTGAAATTTGGAGATCTCCTAGTCCGGATCAGACAGTCTCGCGCACGTTATCTAGAGAGAGTAAGTAATGGCTGGTTATGACGGCGCGGAATGGACACCTGGGCTGCGTGGGGCCGGTTCACGTTTTGCAGGCTGCAGCTCACGTTCGTTTTTCTCTTTCAGGCTAGGACCCAGTCGAGGGATGGATAGCGAGGGTACCCCAGCGCTCTTCTCGACGCCGTCGCAGGTTGAGGAGACGCAGCAGGGCACTTCCCAGGACGCGCGAATAGCGGCCATTAACGACCTCGCAAAATCCAAAGGCCTGGCCTGGGCTACAGACCTCTTGATGGCTAGTAACCCTGACGACTCTGGGGTCGTATCCGGTGGCCTCATCATGGGACAAGAGCCGACTGACGAGGCGGGTCCGCCCCGGTCCAAAAGGATTCGCAGGGCCACCATCAGAGACTTCCCCGCGGACGCACCACCACAAAGGAATCGCTCGGTGCCCACCACCAAAGGTGCTAGCAGGCCCCCTTCACTGCCATCGTCTGCCGGTCCTGCCCCCTCCAGTCGTGCTTGAGCACCTTCAGCTAACTTTGCATCCACGGAAGACCTGGCCAAGCTCAATGACACCCTGAAGACCTTCATGGAAGAGGTCCGAGCTGGTTTCTCGAGGTCAGCAGCAGTCGGGGGACTGCCACCTGCAGACAGTGCGGGAGGGACCCCTTCCTCTGCAACCATCGTCTGGGCACCACAAGGGATAGGCCGGCAAGCCCCTGAGTTGCCCATGGTGTCGTGTGCCCCACGCAGCAACTTGGCCAAGAGTGCGGAGTCGGCAGCGGCAGTTTCGGAGGTGGTCGCCAGGCAGGAGGCGGCACCCGAAGGGCCCACCGGGTCAGGTCTTCCTCCAGCAGGGGGGGAGCGACAGCACTTGGTTGGAGGTGAGCAGTCAGCCGGACAACTTGTTGCCGTCCTTCCTCCGACTGCCCCCACCCCCGCGGCGGGGGTCCCCACGTCCACGCAGCTCGTTAGCGCAGCTTTGTCAGGGTTAGTCCAGCCGACAGCAGTTAAGAAGGCTGTCACCCATGCCCCGCTCTTGTCTGGGCATAGCTCCCTGATCTGGGAGGTGCCTTTGGCAGTAAAAGAATTCATCTGGAGGCGCGAATTCCTGGACATATTTTCATTACTGCTGTTGGGCCAGTACGGGCAAGACGCGCGCAGGCTTGGGGGGAAAGAAGACGAGAAAAAGATCAGGTTTCAGCAATGACCAGAGAAAACCATAGACAGCTGGTTGTCCGCCTTCTCCATTCTACAGTCAGTCATCCTCGAATAATTTCCCGAGCAAGGCCAGGCGCTAATGTTGTATCAACGGCTAATCCATACTGAGGCTCAGAAGTGGGGGGGAGAAGGGTGGCTCAACTATGATCGTGAATTCAGAAAAAAGATGGCCATATGCCCTGAGATGGAATGGGATCAGAAGGAAGTTCAGCTGTGGATGGACCACATGGGGTCACGGGGAGCCCAGAGCACTGTCACCCATTCCAAGGGCACAGGAGGAGGGGGTGGTCAGCCAGGGAACACCCAGACCAACACAAAACCCTTTAGGCAGCCCTTTCGTGGGGCGCGCAGGGGAGGTGGCAGGGGGGGAGCCAAGAGAGTCTCCCCAGGGACATGCAATTTATTCAATGCCGGCGCGTGCTCTTGGGGGGCCAAATGCCGTTTTCAACACGCATGCAGCAAGTGCGGGGGCAGTCACTCTGCTTCCTCTTGCCAGTCCAAACAAGATAAGAAGCCTGCCGACACCTTCAAACCGTCCAACTGAGTCAGTTCGGACACCCCCTGTTGCTGCTCTCCCCCGTCCCCTCATTCAATCACGTCATTTGTATAGCGCACTACTCACCCGGGAGGGTCTCAAGGTGCTGGGGGAGGGGAAAGTTACTGCTCGAACAGCCAGGTCTTGAGCTGCTTCCTGAAGGCGAGATGGTCTTGGGTTCGCCGAAGGTGGGTGGGGAGGGAGTTCCACGTCTTGGCTGCCAGGTAGGAGAAGGATCTTCCTCTGGCGGTGGCTCTGCGGAT
Organism: Triturus cristatus; assembly: GCF_964204655.1. Taxonomy (NCBI): domain Eukaryota; kingdom Metazoa; phylum Chordata; class Amphibia; order Caudata; family Salamandridae; genus Triturus; species Triturus cristatus. The sequence goes on along the minus strand of NC_140587.1, from coordinate 654,748,400 downwards.
GCGTGGTACGGTGGCGAGTGAGTGGCCGGTCGATCGTAGCTGGCGGGTGGGCGTGTAGAAGGTCATGCGGTCGTTGAGGTACTTGGGGCCCAGGTCGTGGAGAGCCTTGTGTGCGTGGGTGAGGAGTCTGAACGTGATTCTCTTGCTGACGGGGAGCCAGTGCAGGTCCCTCAGGTGACCGGTGATGTGGCTGTGTCGGGGGATGTCGAGGATGAGTCGGGCGGAGGCGTTCTGGATGCGTTGGAGTCTTTTTTGGAGTTTCGCTGTGGTTCCGGCGTAGAGGGTGTTCCCGTAGTCCAGTCGGCTGGTGACGAGTGCCTGGGTGACAGTCTTCCTGGTTTCCGTGGGGATCCATCTGAAGATCTTGCGGAGCATGCGCAGGGTGTTGTAGCACGAGGATGAGACGGCGTTGACTTGTCTGGTCATTGACAGGGAGGAGTCCAGGATGAATCCCAGGTTGCGTGCGTGGTCCGTCGGTTTGGGAGCGGTGCCCAGGGCCGGGGTCCACCAGGAGTCATCCCAGGCGGAGGGTGATGATCCCAGGATGAGGACTTCCGTCTTGTCCGAGTTCAGTTTAAGGCGGCTGTTCCTCATCCAGTCGGCGACGTTTTTCATCCCTTCGTGTAGGTTGGCTCTGGCGGTGGTGGGGTCGCTGGTGAGGAAGAGGATGAGCTGGGTGTCGTCGGCGTAGGAGATGATGTTGAGGTTGTGCTGGCGTGCGATGGCTGCGAGGGGGCTCATGTAGACGTTGAAGAGGGTTGGGCTGAGTGAGGATCCTTGTGGTACGCTGCAGATGACTTCGGTGGCCTCGGATCTGAACGGAGGGAGGCGGACTCTATGGGTTCTTCCGGTGAGGAATGAGATGATCCATTCCAGCGCTTTTTCTCGAATTCCGATGTTGCTGAGGCGCTTCACTAGAGTTCGGTGGAAGACGGTGTCGAATGCCGCAGAGAGGTCCAGGAGGATGAGGGCCGCTGTTTCCCCATTGTCGATCAGGGTTCTGATGTCGTCGGTGGCTGCGATCAGGGCGGTCTCGGTGCTGTGGTTGGCCCGAAACCCGGACTGCGAGGGGTCGAGGGATCCGTTCGTCTTGAGGAAGGCGGCCAGCTGTTTGTTGATGGTCTTTTCGATGACTTTGGCCGGAAAAGGAAGGAGCGAGAAGGGACGGTAGTTCTTGAGGTCGGTGGGGTCCGCCGTTGGTTTCTTCAGGAGGGCGGTCAGCTCGGCGTGCTTCCAGCTCTCCAGGAAGGTGGTTGTGTGGAAGGAGGAGTTGATGGTGTCTCGGAGATGGGGTGCGATGGTGGCGTCGGCTTTGTTGAAGACATGGTGTGGGCACGGGTCGGTTGGTGATCCGGAGTGGATGGAGTTCATCGTGCGGGTGCTGATCGGGGTCCAGTTGCAGAGGGTGGTGGTGGCGGGCGTTGGTTCGGTGGTAGGGTGCGTGGTCTGTGCGTCGAAGCTGTGGTGTATGTCGGCGATCTTGCGGTGGAAGAAAGAGGCGAGTGAGTTGCAGAGGTCTTGCGAGGGAGTGATGTCGTTGGTTCCGGCGCTGGGGTTGGAGTACTCTTTGACGATGCTGAAGAGTTCCTTGTTGTCGTGGGTGTTGTTGTCCAGTCGTTCTTTGAGTGCCGTCTTCTTGGTGGCGCAGATCAGCTGATGGTGTTTGCGGATGGCGTGCTTGAGTGCGGTCCTGTTGTCCGTGGTGTGGTCGAGCCTCCAGGCTTTCTCGAGGGTGCGGCAGTTCTTCTTGGATTCCTTGAGTTCGTCGGTGAACCAGGGGGTTTTCTTGCTGCCGTGTCTGCTGGGAGGGTTCTTTAGTGGTGCGAGGTCATCGGCGCAGGCGGTCAGCCACTTGGTGAGGTTGCTGGCTGCTTCGTTGGGGTCTGTTGTGCTGGTGGGAGTGTTCTGGCTGAGGGAGGCGGTGAGCTGCTCGCCGGTGATCTTGCTCCAGCATCGGCGGGGGACCTGTTGCGGGTGGTGGTGGGTCGTGGTTTTTTTGAAGCTGAAGTGGACGCAGCTGTGGCCGGTCCAGTGGAGTCCGGTGGCGTGGCTGAAGGAGATGTGCTTGCTGGATGAGAAGACTGGGTCAAGCGTGTGGCCGGCGTAGTGGGTGGGGGTGTTCACTAGTTGCTTGAGTCCGAGGTTGGCGAGGTTGTCCAGCAGGGCGGTGGTGTTTCTGTCGTTGTTGTTCTCCAGGTGAAAGTTGAGGTCTCCTAGGAGGATGTAGTTGGCGGAGGGTAGGGCGTGCGGGCTGATGAAGTCTGCGATGTCTTCGCTAAATTGTGTGCGTGGTCCCGGTGGTCTGTAGATGAGGGTGCCGCAGAGGGTGGTCTTGGGGTCAGTGTATATCTGGAAGTGCAGGTGTTCGGCGGCGGTGAAGGTTTCGTTGGAGTTGGTTGAGATGCGGATGGTGTTCTTGTGTACGATGGCGATGCCTCCTCCCGTCTGGTTGATGCGGTCCTTCCGGGTGATCTTGTATCCGTCCGGGATGGCTATGGCGATGTCGGGCGCTGAGGAGGCGTTCATCCAGGTTTCGGTGAGGAAGGCGACGTCCGGTGCTGTCGTGTCGAGCAGGTCCCAGAGTTCCACGGCGTGCCTGTGGATGGAGCGGGTGTTGAGCAGGATGCACTTCAGGTGGTTGCTGCTGGTGCAGGGCTTGGCGGTGGCCGTGCAGGTCCGGTAGCAGGAGAAACGGCAGGCTTGGCAGGCGAAGGGTCCGTGGGTGCATCTCGGGGTGGCTTCGGTAGCAGGCAGGGTTCCGGCCAGTGTTGAGTGCGTTGAGTGTTGCGGCGTCGTGGGTCCGTCGGGTCGTCTTGCTTCGGCGGGGGCCAGGGGTCCTGGCTCTGGGCGCGGTCCAGGCGCGGACGGGGGCAGACGGGCTTACCTTTGGCGCACCTTCGGCACTCAATCGGTGCTCCCGCTGCACGCGTCCGCTGCACGGTCGCTCAGGGGGCGTCATAAGTAAGGAACCGGGAGGGAGGAGCAGCTGGGTGGCGGGAGCGGGGCGGCGAATGGAGTCGCAGGGGGGCGGGGCCGCAGGTAGGCAGCGGCGGGAAATCCAAGGGTCTGCGGGCAGCGGGGATCCCAGGAGCTGCGGGCGGCGCTCGAGGGAAACTGCAGGCAGGAGGCGGCAAGGCAAGGCAGGCAGGAGCGGCAGCAGAGGGTGGAGCGACCAAGCCCTGAGGAGAGCTGAGCTCATTTCCTGCTCAGCGGTGCCCCCCCCCCCCCCCCCCCGCCCAGCCATCCAGGTCTCCCGGCAGTCTCCAGCACGGCCGCGTCCCACGCCTGCAAGGGTCCATCCCCAGTCAACCTTGACCGCATGCTCAATCTCCTCAGGCAGTACCCCAACACCACTGACAGCGCGCTCCTGTTGGAAGGTTTCTCAGTGGGTTTCACCATACCTTTTGTAGGTCGCCTGTCCTGCCGCGATGCGGAGAACCTGAGATCGGCCAGAGCCCTCCCCCATGTCTGACACAAGAAAGTCCAGAAGGAACTGAGGCTGGGACGGGTGGCGGGTCCGTTCAGAGAACCCCCGCTTGATAACTTCGTAGTCTCCCCGCTGGGGTTGGTGCCAAAAAAGGAGCCTGGGTCTTACTGACTGATTCACCACCTGTCCTATCCGGAGGGGGGCTCGGTTAACCACGGCCTTCAGGAGGGCTCGTGCTCAGTGTCATATTGTACATTGGACGTCGCGCTTGACCTGGTCAGGAGGGCTGGCAAAGGAGCATGGTTAGCGAAGGCCGACATTGAGTCCGCTTTTCGTTTGTTACCAGTGCACCCAAGCAGTCAACACCTGCTGGGTTTCAAGTTGGACGGCCTGTACTTCTTTGACAAGTGCATGCCCATGGGGTGCGCTGTTTCCTGTGCCTTCTTCGAGGCCTTTAGCTCTTTCCTGCAATGGGCTTTTCAGCACTCCTCCGGGGTACATGGGGTCTCCCATTATTTAGATGACTTTCTATTCATTGGGAGGGATGGCATCCAGGAATGCAGGGCAGCCCTCATGGACTTTCAGGTGCTGATGCAGCAGCTTGGCGTTCCCCTAGCCCCCAAGAAAACTGAGGGTCCAGCGCAGGTCCTCTCCTTCTTAGGCATTGAGTTGGACACAGTGGCAGGGGAGGCCAGGTTGCCGGTGGACAAGGTGCGGGACCTGAGAGAGCAGATCGGGCAGGTTGTAGGGAAGGATAAGGTCTCCCTGGCGTCCCTCCAGAGCCTCCTGGGGAAACTAAATTTTGCCACCAGAGTCATCCCCGTAGGTAGGGCATTTGCACGAAGGATAGCTAGAGCCACGGCCTCTGTCAGAAAGAAACACCACATGGTTAAGCTTAACAGGGGCATGCGGGAAGACTTAATGATGTGGGCGGACTTCCTAGTTAACTTCAATGGGGCAGTCATTTGGCGCGAACCCTGGGCTAGCAATTCTGAGCTTGCCCTCTTCTCTGACGCGTCTGGCCGGGAAGGGTTCGGAGTGATAATGGACAGGGAATGGTGTGCAGAGAGGTGGCTGAATGTCTGGCACAGGAAAAAGGTAACGTCCAAGATCACTGTCCTCGAACTCTTCCCAATTGTGGTAGCGTTTCACCTATGGCCCAGGGCCTTGTCTGCGAAACGAGTGTTGTTCTGGTCAGACAACTTCGCGGTGGTGCAGGCCATTAACTCCCAGTCTGCCAGCTGCCCCCTGGTCCTGTGCCTGCTGCGAGAGCTGGTTAGGGCTTGCCTAAAAAACAATGTAGAGTGCAGGGCCAGGCACATCCAAGGGATTTCAAATGTAGCCGCTGACTCTCTGTCTCGATTTCAGTGGCACCACTTCCGGGAGGCCTGGCCGAGCGCAAGAGAAGAGGGGACTCCTTTCCCGCCACACTTGTGGCTGCTGCTGAAGTGGGACTCCGGATGAGGGGACTGGGGGAACGGTCCTTAGCCCCTAGGACGGCGAAACGCTACAGGAGCTGTGTGACTCTTTTCTGTGCGATTACAGGGGCCTGGGAGGAGGATCAGGTGGTCTTGGAGCTTAGAGTCCAACAATTCCTCCTGTGGGCCAAGGATGGGGGTAAATCGCATCCATGGATCATTGGCCACCTGTCTGCCATCAGCCACCATGCCAAGCTGAGGGGGCAGTCCGACCCCACTAAGGCCTTTGTCATCAAAGCAGCATTACAAGGGTGGGCTAAGATGAATCCACGCTCGCCTGATTCCAGGTCTCCCATTGGGTACTCCATACTCCAAGGGATGCTGGATTGTATGGACAGGGCCACTCACTCAGGGTATGAAGCCACTTTGTTCTCGGCCTGCTTCTCCCTGGCCTTCTTTGGTGCCTTCAGGATCGGGGATCTGGTGGCACGCTCGAAAACAGATACCTCTGGGGTGGCCTTGAACGTGAGTGACGTAGAACCGGAGCCGGGTTGTCTGAAGATAGTCATCCGACAGTCCAAAACTGACCAGCGTGGGCGAGGGAGGTTGATCGTGCTACACGGCTTGGGTGATGCGAGATATTGCCCGGTAGCATGGGTTAGTGCCTACCTGCCGCTTCGCCCGCTGGGGGCGAGTTACCTACTGGTGCATCCGGATGGCCTCCCGGTCACCAGGTTCCAAGTCAACCACATCTTGCAGGCCTGCCTACGGCTGTCAGGGCAGGATGTTGGGAACAAGAGATTCAGCAGCCATTCGTTTCGCATAGGGGCGGCTACCACAGCGTTCTTAGCAGGCATGTCCCCAGAATGTATCAAGAAGGTGGGGCGCTGGGAGTCGCAGTGCTTCAAGCGATACATCCGGCCCTAGGTGTGGCCTGCAGGGCCTCGGGGACAGTTTTGGGGACTTGGGCGTTGGTACCCAGAGTCTCCCAGGCCACCCCACTTACTTTGTATTCTGCTTGCTGTAGATGTTTATATGTAGATTTTTTTTGTGCTGTGTGTCTCCGGTTGCAATAAACATACATTCAAAACTTTATTTCTCTACTTTATTAGGAACCAAGGTGTGGGTAATTGGTCACTCGAGCATTTTGAGACTGGCGCAATGGGCGGAGGCCAGAGAGTGGCAGAATGGCTTTGTCGCCACGGACATCACGTGGTTGGGATTCCCGGGCTTGCGCTGGAGTGAGTTGACAAGGAAATTGAAGCTGAGACTCCGGGGAGGGTGGCCTCCGCCTAATCTCTTGGTAGTTCACCTGGGGGGAAATGATTAAACCTCACTAGGAAGGAGAGCCTTGCTCCAAAACATGAGTGACACTTTCTGCCAGTTGAGCGTGATGCTGGGGCCGTGCGAATTGTGGGGGTCAGAGATTACACCACGGGCCAACTGGCGAGGAGCCCACTCAAGAGAAGCCATTGAGGTGTCAAGGAGAAAAGTTAATAGCGCCATGCGCAAGTTCACTGAGCAAAGAGGCTTTGGCTTCATCAGACATGGCCTTTTACACGCCAAATCAACAGGGTGTCTGGAGGGTGATGGGGTGCACCTCTCCACTCTAGGCATGGATTTATTTTTACTTGACCTTGGTGATGCCTTGGCAGCTGCGGGTTGCAAATAGAAGTGGTAGTCTGGTGGGGGGCCCAGGTAGTGACAGTGGCCACTCCCTAGGCTGTGGAGGAGTTACAGGGTGATCCAGGGTTTGCACATACCAAGGGGTACATCATGCAGCAGCACCGCGGGGTGCTAAGCCAGGATACCCAGGGATGTTTTAGCGTTGTCCCCTGGAAGAACGACGGCGCCCCGTTAGCCGACAGGCGGTTGTGGGTCTGAGCAACCGGGGGCTGCCATGTATGCTCCGCCCACCCTCACGGGGGGGTCGTGTGAAGCAAGTGGACTGGGGGTCCACGGATGGGAGGGGTGGCCCCTCCCAATAGTTGGTATACACCATTCAGCGTTGCCATGGTGACTCTAGGCTTATCAGACGGGCAGGCGGCATAGGGGCTGGCCTGCCCTGGGATCGCCCGTAAGATAACCCACCATGTTTGCATATTGGTTATGCTAATAAACCTGCAGCAATATTTCTCCACCTACAATACAGTGTCGTGTGGTTTATTTATGTACTTATGTGTTTTGTGACAACTGTTGCCGATATTGGCACTATGTAAGGCTGCCCGGGGGGGGGGGGGTTGCGCAGCAGCCCCCCCCCTAAGAGGGCGGCCGCCTTAGTGCCACAGGAAGGCACAGGGGTGGGAGGTCTAGTCCCTGGGTCCACCAGGGGAGACCCCAGCAGATGGCTGCTTCCGGCGGGGGCGGGGAGGAGACAGGGGTATTTATGCTGTCTCCGCCTCTCCCTCGCCCTCTTGTCCTCTCGTTCGCCTTGCCCGCCCCTCCGCTTACCCAGCGTCCGGAGGTACAAAGGGGGGGTTAGGTCTTCTAACATGTTACTTTGTGTTGCAGGAGGAGTTACAGGGTGATCCAGGGTTTGCACATACCAAGGGGTACATCATGCAGCAGCACCGCGGGGTGCTAAGCCAGGATACCCAGGGATGTTTTAGCGTTGTCCCCTGGAAGAACGACGGCGCCCCATTAGCCGACAGGCGGTTGTGGGTCTGAGCAACCGGGGGCTGCCATGTATGCTCCGCCCACCCTCACGGGGGAGGGCGTGTGAAGCAAGTGGACTGGGGGTCCACGGATGGGAGGGGTGGCCCCTCCCAATAGTTGGTATACACCATTCGGCGTTGACATGGTGACTCTAGGCTTATCAGACGGGCAGGCGGCATAGGGGCTGGCCTGCCCTGGGATCGCCCGTAAGATAACCAACCATGTTTGCATATTGGTTATGCTAATAAACCTGCAGCAATATTTCTCCACCTACAATACAGTGTCGTGTGGTTTATTTATGTACTTATGTGTTTTGTGACAACTGTTGCCGATATTGGCACTAAAAGCTTTGCCTTTTTCGTCGTTGTAATTTAGTGTACCGGGTCATCTCTCTTAACATGGCTCTAAACATTGTTTAACATCGGCAGAAATATGTTTTCTTCTCTTTGCTGAAAGTTTTCGGGGTATCTGTCATTCCTGACTCCAGATAATCCCGTCTGCACATGAGCTGTCTCCTGGATAAAACCATCGTATCTGTTGAAGAGGGGACCTCGGGTCAATATTTGTTAGTGGAATAAGCTGGCTGAACGCATAGGGCTATCAAACTTCAACTAAGTAAATTACGTTGAGGAGACTCGCGTCAGATATTGAGGGTGATTCAGTCAGCTGTCTGGCAACTCCGATGGGCGGTGTCCCCTTTCAGATGCTGGCTCTTTAATCATTGCCAGGTAACTGGTTAGGCTTTTCCGGGCAGTCCTTTGAAAAAAGAGAGACATTTATTGCTGACGGCAAACACACCTCAGAGTCCTGAGCTAGGGAGGGACGCCTGTGTTTTTTAAATCCAATTTCAAACGGCCTTGGCGGGCCCACCTCTGTTGAGTGTCTTTGAAAACGTACTAGGAAGGCCCCGTCTTGAGAGGTGTGATCTTGAGCATCAGTGCATGATATAACTAAAAATCAGCAACGTATATTTTTCCCAAATAAAATGATACCACAGGTAAACTCGCCAATCAAATGCTGACTGTACATGTCAGCAATTTCAATAAGGAAAGAATAAAGGATATTATTTGAAAAACACTTCAACCGGGGAGAGAAAATCAATCTGCTAAAATGCACTTTTTACAGTCATAAACAAATCGCGACTCTACCACAGCATAAGGTTATTGAACAATTACCTACAAAATTGTCTAAATCGTGATATACCATTTGTAGAAATGTATCTTTACAGAAACCCCTTGTGTATCCTACGGAGGCTCCTACACGACTTCTTTGCCGATTTACATTGTCTTTTATACAAAATATTAAGTTCTGAGCCGATTGTTTCGGTTTAATAGGTTAATTCAGACTGGTGCACTGTAAATCGCTACACAAAAACCCTTTTGCATTTAATGCGGTTTCTGCGTCAGACCCTGTCTCTCGGATTCCACTGCCCTTTGGGGGGGGGTCCGGGGAGGAGGGAGACATTCAGCCTAAGGCCTATGAATATAGGAGAGATATCGGGTTCCCGTCCCACACATGCACGTGGGTCCCGTCATTTTGCCTTGTGCCATTGCCTGTGCTCTTAATAACTGTGAGTATTCAGCACACAATGATTGTTGCACTCGTTTTAGGTCGCATTATAATGACAAGTGATTTATTTACCAATATAATGCCCATGAACTCTGGCTTGGGAGTAAGTGACGCCCTACATTACAGAAGTTAGTGAAGTATGCATCCGTGGCATCATAGCTAAAAGTGACTCAAATACCATTTACCTCTGTTTTAGCACTTGTGGCCGGCCCTAAATTACACTCATAGAAGTAGAATGATGCAATCACTGCATGTGACATCCTCTTCATTCATTCATCATTCATTCATTCATTCATCCTCTTCATTTATCCACCCATCCTCTTCATTCATCCACCAGTCCCTCAATCGTCACATTCATCATTCTCTCTATGCTTCTATCCTTCTCTATTTGCATCCCTCATCAATCACTCCATCGACTTCATCTACCCCTCCATCCACCCCTCCTTCTTTTTATCCATTTATCCTTCCCTCATCCCTCCCTCCCTCCTTTCTTTCCTCTCGTGTTTCCTTTTGCCTTCGACCATTTCCCCACGGCTCCCCAATACTGTTTTTTTGTCGAGTATTTGTGAGATTCTTTTTGAGAGCTGTTTCCAAACAAACTAAAAGGAGCCTTAAACAGCATTAATGATACATGCTCTGCTCATTGGCACCGAACCCCCTCCCCACTCAAGCTGCCAAATTGAGGGGTTTATGAAGCCCCTGCTTACAAAAGCAACATCCTGCTAATTAGCAACTCTGTTTAATTCGGCAGTGCCGGGCTGTTTATAGAATCTGGCTCCAGGGTGTTAAGCACTCTCAAGGCAGAATGGCAATCTTTTTATTTTAAGCCTTTGGCATTTTAGGTTGTGAGCGAACGTGTGCTTTATGGTAATACTTGGACTCACCTTTACGTCTGCATTTCCTGGGTCAGTGGCTTGTGGCGGCAGAACACCCATCACACTTGGCTTTGTCAGTGGCAGGCAGTCATGCGGGTACCATTAATGGCCATTAAGAGATGAGTTCGGAACAATACTGGTTTAGCCTAAACAATCTAAAAACGCAACAGCTCCATCCCCAGCCTGTTGCGATGAGTGGACACAGTTCTCCTTATTCCTGTTGAGTGTTGGCGACAGTTCTGTGGAGGTTCCAAAGAGACAGTTCCGCCATTAGGCAAAGAAACCGGACTCAACATGGTGGCACGACGTCATGTCAGTCCAGATGTAGGCTGACTGGTACAGATATGGTGACATCATTGAAAGAATGTTGAGCAACTAGTCTTTATTAAAGATTGCATTTGATTGGCTGCTGTAAAAAATGTTAAATAAACAGCAAAGAAATAGAAAGCATAACCTCATCTCTGAGTTTAATAGAACTGAAAATTCTAGACGTGTTAGCTAGAAAAAATTTCATCATGATTACCTTTCTTATTGCACAGCATCCATAATTGGAAGTTGATGTCATCTTATTTAGTTTTCGCATCCATCTCCTTGGTCCTTGCAAATATATGTCCACCAGATACGGCTAGGTGTCCCTCTCTTGTCAATTTTACATAGTACTCAAAATTCGATTTCTCAGAGCATGCATACTGGTCAGCATTATTTGTTTCAGGTTCTGCTATATCATGATATTTTCCCTGACATTATTGCTTTCTTCACTATGATTTATATTAACATTTATGTGTGTGCAATTAGCTTCAAAAGTTCATTCCAAAGTATATATGTATTACCTTCTAGGGCCCCGATTAGGAGTGGATAGGTGTTTTCTGATCTGCGCTCAAGCTCCTGTTTCCCCAGGGGTCGGAATTCCGAGTTGAGTGTTATTTAACACATCCAGTAATCACGGGGTGCAGGAAATACCTCACCCAATGTAAAATTTTGAATGCTCAAGTCTGTCGACATTTACCAGGGGGGGAAGTGTACTGCATTTGCCGTACTATGTAGAATTTGGTGTGGTAAGCAGCAAAATCTCCATTCAAGTCCCCAAAAACTCAGAATAGGCACTATTTATCACACTCGATAAACAACGTATCCTGGGTGTATTGTTATTTATAAGGTGGGATAAGGAGCACCCCGAATTTAAAAAACTCAGAAACAGGAACTTTGTGTGTTCTTTTCTTTTTCATCTTATGCTGAACAGAAAACATATGTTTCTAATATGTTAGGGTTCTTGTTCTAATCAAATTAATCCTGGCATACCTTCTGCTAGCTTTAGCCAACATTTCCATACTGACATTCCAGTGGACTGAATTTTCCATATGCCTTTTGTTGGAACCGGCAATGTCTGGTTGGCTGAAGAGATGCCCCAGACAGACAGAACTACAGCTCCCGTCAAGGGCAGGTGATTATGCTTGCTGTATAACCTGTTCTCACCTTCGGGTAGCATGGCACTGAGTAATCAGGCTTACTACAGAGGCAATGTGTAAAGCAAAGGCACAGCAGCCACTCACAATAAATACACTGAGCATCAATAAAGAGACTTCACACATGATGTATCTAAAAATGCTTATATTCAACACACATATTCAATTATTATAACATGACCATCAAATATTTTTGGGCATAGAACACATTCGGAAATTATACTATGTCCACATGTATTGTTATGATATCACTATTATGCACACTGTGGACGATTTCTAATCTAACTCTCTCCCCCCCCCTCCCCCAATTATGAGAGAACTCCCTTATGCAGTAAAGAATATCAAAATGAGCCACACACATGAAAATAGAACATTTTAGCAGCACCATGAGCCAGAGCCACGTGGGAAAACCCAATGTCAAAAAGTATGGTGCTCTTGGCAACAATTAACGCATAATGCGGCACCGCCGGCCAGTGTCGAAAATCACAGGCGGTCCCCAAAACAATCACTCCCACCCACACAAACTCACTATGCGGTGCAGCAGGTATCAGCTAGTCGGTACGACATGCTCTTACACACACATATGTACTCGTCACCCTAATTCGGTGCCACTGCTACCCAACCGGTCAATGGTTCACCCTATGCAGACTACGTGACCCAAGCTTCCTTCCACCCTCTAGTTCACTCCAATTGTCCTATACCCCTCGGATGGAAGATAACCAACTCCACTTCCCATACACCGGGCTGCATGCAGCTAAAGTCACACTTATTCTGGGTCCTGCGGAAGCAGGTAGGAATATGTAGCAGTTTAATTAGGAGGTAGACATAAACAAGGGAGAAGTAAGCATCCACTCTGGAAATTTACCCACAGTTCTCAAAACACAAAGGAGTCACTCAGTCTCTTGAACCGCTTCCGAACTGTCTCAGAAGAATTTCTTCAACCCAGTCAATCGCTCTCTATACTACCTGGCGCCAAGACGTCTTTGGGAGGGGCCAGATGTGGATAGGGTAGTTGGTCTCCTGTGATGAGGGTCAACAAGGGAACAGCTGATGAATGAGGTGTAGCACAGGGGAGCCTCTCGGTAGGATGAAGTGCCCCGATCGGTACACGATGACCCGGGTCATGCACAGTAAACCCCAGCACAGCACCTGGTGTGCATAGTTATTAGTCGCCCCAGGGACTTCAGATTTCAAACACGATGAGTTGTGGATTCTGTGCCTCCCGGGAAAGGAGGCATAATGACTCGTGCATGTTGAGATGGATTGCACCTGGCAATTCTGGCCAGACACAGCTAAGAGATGCAATTCCATACTTCTCTGGAAAGGAGGCACCACGTCCGGTGCATGATGATATAGCTGCACCAGACCAGTCTGGTCACACACACAGGCACATGTTCAGCAGAGCCACATGAGGTAGAATGATGGACTACTCTGGATACCTCCCCATCTCCGAGGGTCGCACCCTGTGAATTGGACACGCACCCAATGAGCATGCAATTGGCGTGTCACATGAGAGAGATGGGTCACAATCGATGAAATGGGCCACGTGGGGTCCCACAACCAGTGAATACGCTCGCCACCAACAAGACACTTATTAGTGTCACAGTCCAAGCAGTACAGGAACCACAGGTCTTAGTGTCATGAAAGCATGAATCACACCCTATAACACAGATGTGGTGATCCAAACAATCATTATCCTGTATAAAAAACCCACCCCAGTCCCGTGCATCCTGCACTCCATGATGTTTGTGTGTTTGGTTTATTTGGTGTCAATATGTATGTGTTATTGAATAAGGAACGATTGACATGAGGCACATTATTTGATATATATCTAACACAGAACTATTTGAGTGTCTTTTTGATGTATTATTGCCTTTTTGTATTATTTCCAGTTTTTGTAACGCAACATATGCAAAGTATTATTCAAACGCTAGACGCGTGTTTGGGAACGTGCGCGTAGCGTCATTGTTTGTATTCGGGTGTGGCACAAGTATAAATACCCACACCCGACAACGTGAGGACGCTTTGCCTTCCTTTTGGTTCTCGAGTGTTCGGAGCGCCCATAGGAAGATATCCATCATCACTCATTCTTCGCGGCAACTCACCTGAGGCCTTCGGTCTTCGTTGAAGGCTTTTTTGTTCATTATCTGCTCAACGACGAGCTTCAGAGATCGCGCTTTCGTTTTCCCAGAGGTGAGCGGCCAACAGAGTTTCTCTGACATCGCGTCTTCCATCCTCGGAGCTATAAACAAAAGAGAAAGCTAAGTGAATGTTTTTATTTACTTAACTCTAGGCGCACATCGCAAGAAAGCTGCGCGTTCAAGAATACTTACGTGGCAAACGTGGAAAGTCTGTTTTCTCAGGAACTGAACCTAAAAGGAAAAGAAAGACAAGTCATTAGAATAATAAGACTTCCGCATTTTGTACATTGCAACTTTAATAGAACATTAAGAATTCAGCATTTTGTCACATTAGGAACTTTATTAAGAATTAAGCATTGTGTAACAATTTGGAACAAAATTAGTTTTTTGCACATTTGAGAACAATTGTGAATGCTTAACATAATAGATATGATGTGGAGTATGTTTTTATTTATTTTCTAACATATCTAGGTAGTAAAGATAAGCTCTTGGTGACTCAAAAAGGAGTAAGTGAAGGAAATATTGATTAGAAGCATTGTAAATTCACCATAAAACAGGAAAGTGAATAAATGATTCAATTAATGTTTACTCTTTGTATAGGAGAACGCAACTTCTACTAGCAACAAGCCACTTCAGACCAACAAGAGAACACAAGGTGTCACTTCACTACGACGACACGGACGCGACGATAGACTTTCCTAGATCGCAGGTAGGGGATCCTACGAGAATGTGTATAATATTAATGGTACTAAGATTAGTGTAGGAATAACTGACAGAAAGAAATATTGGGTTCTAAAATCCGCTTTCCTTGTTGCCTCGCAGGTCGACAACCAGGAACAGCTAGCCTCCCCAATCCGGCACTCCTCCATAAAATTGTAACTGAAATAAACCTCGTGTTAGTCAATACCTCACAGGAACTTCGTTAGAATTACGGGAAGTGGGTCCATAACGTCTCTGCGAAATCACCATCAAGCAACAAAAGGTAAGATTGCTTGTAACCTGACAGAAGGCAAAGCCCACGTATACAATTTCGACCAGACGTTATGGATCAAACAACCTCGGTATCCTTGCAAGACATCGCAACCCTTTTAGCTGATATTAAATCAGAAAATGCTGCGCTTCGAAGATATATTACTGCTCTTCAAACCAGTATTCAGACTCCAAATGTTTCAGGTACAAACCCCTGGGGTTTTCAAAAGACACAAAAACCAATTTTGAAACCATCAACGTTTCAGCCCAGATTTCAGAGTCTGCATAATAGTTCTACCACTACCCCAACTCAAATCCAAGTGGTGACTCCTATTTCAGTTCCATTAGCTCAACCAGAACGGTTTTATGGAGATAGTAGTAAATTCACTATTTTCTTAAACCAATGTAACTTACATTTTATAGCCAAACCAGTAGCCTTTCCTGATGATTCCTCTAAGGTCGCATTTATTTTATCATATTCAGGAGGAGATGCATCTCTTTGGTCTGTACCATTAGTGGAACGAAATGACCCCATTTTATATGATCTGTGATGATTTAAAGATACCATGACAAAATTATTTGCTAAACATGTATTCGTACAATCTGCAGATCACGAACTTCTACATCTTAAACAAGGGTCTTCTGATTTATTACACTATATCTCTCAATTTAATAGATTAGTGATTGAGGCAGAATGGCCAGAGGAAAAAAGAGTTTCTCTTTTCTATAAAGGTTTGAGAGAAGAGTTAAAAGACATGATTACACAGATTTTAGATCCCCCTAATGACATTGAAGGATTCATCGATTTAGTGGTAAAACTGAATCACAGACTATCGGAACGCAGAGGAGAGAAGGGAAAATCAGATCATAAAGTATTTTCCTTTAAAGAAAGGATCGTATTTAAATCAGAGTCAACACCTAAATTGGATTTGGGGGAACCAATGCAGATAGGTTCAATTAAAGGTCCTCTTTCTAAAGAAAAGAAGGAGAAGAGAAGAAAATTAAATCAATGTCTGTATTGTGGAAAAGCGGGACATTTTGTAAAAGAATGTCCAATTCGTCCCAATAAATTTGGTAAAAAGATCAATGAGGCAGGTATAGCTCAACAGTCGGAAAACTGAAGTGCTCGACAAAACCAGAGGTCAGTTTGTCGGGTGAGTTAACTAGTTTGGCCTCCATGACGCCTGAAATAACCTTTCAACATCTTAGTATTAGGATTACCTTACAATCTCAGACGGTAGAAGGGAAAACTTGGTCTGTGGATGCTTTAATAGACTCAGGAGCTATAGGCAATTTTATTGATACACATTTCTTACTGGAGTTAGGACTACTAAAAGAACCAAAACAACATCCTGAGGTAGTCAGAGCAGTTGACGGTAAAGAGTTATTATCCGGACTAATACTTTTTCCTTTTCCCATGAAACCATGTGAATGGGAGCCTCTCGCGGACTTAACCATGGCGACAGTGATCGCGCTCATACAGCACATGCGCTTCATTCGAGGGAGGTTAGCGGTATAGCTTTTTTAGTACCCGCGCAGACCGCTGGGTTTAACCGGAAGTCCCGCCCTACTCCTCCCTACTCCCCGCCGGTTTGCGGTCTTCTTTACACATGGACGCCAGCCATCTATCCTGTGAGACCGTACCTTGGTGGAGAGAGAGGGGGTAGGATTACGGAGTTTTCCAGACCACGGAATCGTGAGTACTGCAACGCTCGTCCCACTACCCCCGTAATAACGGGTTTTGAGGTTTGTAAGGTGACATACCTTTAGGTACCTACGATCGCTCTAGGCAGCCACGCCACCGTTCGGGGATCTGAATGGGGTGTGTGTTCTCAGGCTGTCATTACGGTCCCTGGAATCTTTCAGGGACTGGGGGCGACACGTTCAATGCGCCACTTTCCGAGTCCCGACGAACGTCTATGCGCGTTGGCGACCCCTTGTAAAAGCATCTTGATACTTACTGGTTTGACATGAGCAGGCGGATTGACTATGGGGGTGTTTTTCACTCACTATGATACAGGTTCTCCATTATTTGTGGGAAGCTAGCGGAATACAACGGTGGAGTGCACTTAACCCTCCATTGACTTTTCACTTGCTCAGTATCATTTGCCGGTCCATCCTCTAATAACCATAGCTGAAGCAAGCCTACCGCTGGCATCGAGGGCTTCACTCTGCCTAGTGGTTCAGTGCCATGCAGCTTTTTTCATGTGTTTTATCTGTATTTTACTTTTTAGGACACTATAATACTAGTGCTCTCCCACTTTGGTCTCAACATCACCACAGCCTAATGAGGGTGAGTCACCTTGCACTGCTCCTTAACAGTGAGCTCTCCCTGCATTGGGTCTATCCATTGTACTTCTTACTGCTGCTTGTTTGAAGTGTGTCCTTTACACGTTTGCTCACAGTTGATGCATGTTACGTTTGACGTTTGATATTATCAAATTGAATCCACTGTATAGAGCAACCCTGATATCTCGTGTTGTCGTCACTGTATTGTTATCTCCTATTGCAATACTTTTAATCCTATTCTTTTATTTCGCAGGTTGTGATATATAACTATTGGTACCACACATTTTTAGGGTGCTGTATGCGTGGTCACCACTGATACCTCCTTGAGGCTGTGACCACCACCAAAAAAGTGTAGGTAGCTCAAATTTCGGTACTGAAGAATTGCCAATTAATGAATTACCAGGCAAGAAACATGTTGACCCTTTTAGCACATTAACTCATACACTTAAAGGTGAGAATGTGCGTTTCACTTTGGTTTTAATCAGGATAGTGACCACGCTTTATTAAAATAGTTCTCAGTGGATCACCTATTCCTGTTTTATCTCACTCATCTCACACCTCACATGCACCTACACTAGTTAGTAGCAGGAACCCCTTACACACCTCACCCATCGGTATTGGAAAAAAAGATCTCCGTTAAGAAGGCCCCATTTGGGTGCCTGATCGGGCATTGCACCGCTGGCCCGATAAGGAGCAAGACCCGATGATGAAGCAAGACACCCGCTTGTTGGGTGTGCGAGGGTCTCCTTTCGACAAGGAGTGATTATCTCTCCTGCGTACTTCAATACCCTCACCTTGGCACCTTCTTGTTTCTTTTCCACACCCTGCGACGCCATTAGGAACTGCATACCAATTCTGTTTCACTGTCTGTTGGGCATGTATGCTGGACCTCAATAAATAATAATTAGTATTATTTATAAGCCCACTATCCCCTTGTTTGTTTGAGATGCTCTAATAGACTCACGAGCTACAGGCAATTTTATTGATACACATTTCTTACTGGAGTTAGGACTACCAAAAGAACCAAAACAACATCCTGAGGTAGTCAGAGCAGTTGACGGTAAAGAGTTATGATCCGGACTAATACAGTTTCATACCGAAAAGTTGACTGACATGTTCCGTTATGCATAAGGAGACTATCACATTTGACATTATTGATGCCCCACAGCTTCGACTCATTTTTGGAATTCCTTGGCTTGTTAAACACAACCCAAAAATTGATTGGGTTCAAAAAACAGTTTTGTTCAATACCGAATTTTGTCATTCTACCTGTCTACAACATCAGGTATCTGAACTTTTAGTTCAAGGATATGATTTCCCAAAAGATTCTAACAGTATTCTATTGTTAGAAGGAGTTCCAATGGAATATTCCGATTTGATTGATGTATTCGATTAAAAAAAAAGGCCAACTCATTGCCTCCACACAGGGATTTCGATTGTCGAATAGATTTGATGCCTGGCACTACTCTACCATGTAGCAGAATATATGCTCTCACTGAAAAGGAAAACATACATTTGAGAGAATACCTTGATGAATACTTAGCCAATGGTTTTATTCGGCATTCCAAATCACCTGTATCTTCTACTTTATTTTTTATTCCAAAGAAAGGGTTGAGAGTTGCGCGCTTGTATAGATTATCGAGCTTTAAATAATGTAACCATAAAAAATAGATACCCTCTTCCACTCATCCCAATCTTATTAGATCAACTAAAGGATGCTACCATCTATACCAAATTAGATCTTCGTGGAGCATACCATTTAGTAAGAGTCCGTGAAGGAGATGAGTGGAAGACGGCATTTCGTACAAAATTCGGTTTATATGAATATCAGGTTATGCCTTTTGGATTGTGCAATGCTCCAGCAGCATTCCATTTTTTTATCAATGAGGTGTTGAGAGACGATTGTTGTGTAGTCTACATTGACAACATTTTAATCTATTCCAAAAATACAATTGATCATGTAAAACAAGTAAGGGCAATTCTTCGACAGCTTTTGGACAACTCTCTATTCGTAAAATTGGAAAAAAGTATTTTTCACACCTCTATAGTGGAATTTTTAGGTTATGTTCTCAGCCCTGAAGGAATCTAAATGGATCCAAAAAAGATTCAAGCAGTCCTTGATTGGCCAAGACCGACTACTGTAAAACAAATTCAAAGTTTTTGGGGTTTTGCCAATTTTGATAGGCGGTTCATTGGTAATTTTTCCCAAGTCATAACGCCTATTACTCGACTTCTATGAAAAAATGTAAAATTTGAATGGACAAAGGAATCTGAAACAGCTTTTCAATTGTTAAAGACGAAATTCACGTCAGCTCCAATTCTAATGCATCCTGATCCTTCTATTCCTTTTATTGTAGAAGCAGATGCTTCACAGTTTGCTATTGGAGGAATTTTGTCTCAACGACATAAAGATACTGGCCAAATGCAACCAATTGCATATTACTCACGAAAACTAACTCCACCTGAACAAAATTATGCTATTGCAGACAGAGAGTTGTTGGCAATCAAAGCTGTATTTGAAGAATGGCGCCATTACTTATTAGGTGCAAAACATCCTGTGACAATTTATACAGATCATCGGAACCTACAAAGTTTGCGTTCTTTGAAAGCCCTTACTCCACGACAACTGAGGTGGACACTTTTTTTTAATGACTATAATTTTGTCATCACTTATCGCCCAGGTAAAGAAAACCAAAAAGCAGACGCTTTGTCTCGAATCGGAATTTCTGAAGAGTCAAGTGTTACACCAGATGTCATTCATCCTTTATTATCAGAACATTGTTTTCAAGTAGGGGTAATTTACTCTGATGTTATTATTGATATTAAGAAAGAATTACAAGGAAAACAAACACAGGACTGGCAAATGTATCCTTTATTACAAAGTAGAGATGAAATGTTATTTATGAATGCACAAATCTTTGTACCTACTACCTCATTACGAACACAAGTTATACAATTACATCATGATACCACCATGTCAGCCCATCCTGGCATAACCAAGACTTATAATTCCATCAAAAGACAGTTTTGGTGGCCGTCTATGTTATTGGATGTGCAAAAATATATTGAAACATGTGTAGTTTGTATTCAGAATAAGTCACAACATCAGGCCCCAAGTGGTCTTCTATGTCCACTTCCGATTCCACCCCAACCTTGGCACACAGTCTCACTTGATTTTATAGTCAAACTTCCTAAAACTAAAAAAGGATTCACTACTATTTTAACTGTGGTTGATCACTTCTCTCGCATGGCTCATTTTGTCCCTCTCACAAAGATACCCACAGCAAAGGAATTGTCTCAGATATTCTCTGAAGAAATAATTTCTTTACACGGAATTCCCTCAGTGGTCATTTCCGATAGAGATCCTCAATTCGTTTCCCATTTTTGGCAACATCTAGGAAAAGTTTTACATATGGATGTACGTACTTCCTCCAGCTATCACCCTCAAACTGATGGTCTCACAGAGAGAACTAATCAAACCATAGAACAATTTTTACGATGTACTTTACATGATGATGAACTAGAGTGGTCAGAATTGCTATGGGTTTTCGAGTTTGCTTATAATAATATGGACAACTCGTCTACAACTCTATCCCCATTTTTTTGCACATATGGTTTTCATCCTAAAGGCATTCCTGGACCAATAAGTTCTCCTTTCATTATACCTTCAATTGATGACCATGTCAAAAAATTGAATGATATTCAAACAAAGGCGCAATATCATCTAGCACAAGCTAAAGAAACTCAAAAACATAAGTCTGATTCTCATCGAACTCAACAACCTGAATATTTGGTAGGAGATAAGGTGTGGTTATCCACAAAACATCTCAAAATCAAAACCTGTAAAAAATTCTGTCCTCGTTTCATTGGACCATTTGTCATAATGAAAAAGATAAATCCAGTTAGCGTAAAATTGGTTCTTCCTCCCAAATATCGATGTCATCCAGATTTTCATGTTTCATTACTAAAACCTTTTCATCCTATGACTCGATTGAAACAACCTCCTGCTGCAATTAATGTGGATGATTCTCCAGAGTTTGAGGTACAGAAAATTGTTGACTCTAAACGGATTAATGGAAAGTTGTTTTATTTAGTTCACTGGAAGGGTTATGGCCCAGAGGAACGCTCTTGGGAACCTCTTGCTAATTTACAGCATGCTCCACGGTCTGTTAAACAATTTCACTCCAGATATCCAGATAAACCTAAACCAGTACCCCCTGTGTTAGGAGTGATTTTAAGAGGGGAGTACTGTCATGAAAGCATAGATCACACCCTATAACACAGATGTAGTGATCCAAACAATCATTATCCTGTATAAAAAACCCACCCCAGTCCCGTGCATCCTGCACTCCATGATGTTTGTGTGTTTGGTTTATTTGGTGTCAATATGTATGTGTTATTGAATAAGGAACGATTGACATGAGGCACATTATTTGATATATATCTTACACAGAACTATTTGAGTGTCTTTTTGATGTATTATTGCCTTTTTGTATTATTTCCAGTTTTTGTAACGCAACATATGCAAAGTATTATTCAAACGCTAGACGCGTGTTTGGGAACGTGCGCGTAGCGTCATTGTTTGTATTCGGGTGTGGCACAAGTATAAATAACCACACCCGACAACACTTTGCCTTCCTTTTGGTTCTCGAGGAGTGTTCGGAGCGCCCGTAGGAAGATATCCATCATCGCTCATTCATCGCGGCAACTCACCTGAGGCCTGCGGTCTTCGTTGAAGGCTTTTTTGTTCATTAGCTGCTCAACGACGAGCTTCAGAGATCGCGCTTTCGTTTTCCCAGCGGTGAGCGGCCAACGGAGTTTCCCTGACATCACGTCTTCCATCCTCGGAGCTATAAACAAAAGAGAAAGCTAAGTGAATGTTTTTATTTACTTAAATCTAGGCGCCCATCGCAAGAAAGCTGCGCGTTCAAGAATACTTACGTGACAAACGTGGAAAGACTGTTTTCTCAGGAACTGAACCTAAAAGGAAAAGAAAGACAAGTCATTAGAATAATAAGACTTCCGCATTTTGTACACTGTAACTTTATTAGAACATTAAGAATTCAGTATTTTGCCACATTAGGAACTTTATTAAGAATTAAGCATTGTGTAACAATTTGGAACGAAATTCGTTTTTTGCACATTTGAGAACAATTGTGAATGCTTAACATAATAGATATGATGTGGAGTATGTTTTTATTTATTTTCTAACACATCTAGGTAGTGAAGATAAGCGCTTGGTGACTCAAAAAGGAGTAAGTGAAGGAAATATTGATTAGAAGCATTGAAAATTCACCATAAAACAGGAAAGTGAATAAATGATTTAATTAATGTTTACTCTTTGTATAGGAGAACGCAACTTCTACTAGCAACAAGCCACTTCAGACCAACAAGAGAACACAAGGTGTCACTTCACTACGACGACACGGACGCGATGATAGACTTTCCTAGATCGCAGGTGGGGGATCCTACGAGAATGTGTATAATATTAATGGTACTAAGATTAGTGTAGGAATAACTGACAGAAAGAAATATTGGGTTCTAAAATCCGCTTTCCTTGTTGCCTCGCAGGTCGACAACCAGGAACAGCTAGTGTCCCCAATCCGGCCCTCCTCCCTAAGATTCTAATTGAAATAAACCTTGTGTTAGTCAATACCTCACATGAACTTCGTTAGAATTACGGGAAGTGGGTCCATAACGTCTCTGCAAAATCACCATCAAGCAATAAAAGGTAATATTGCTTGTAACCTGCCACTTAGATGCAGAAATGATTTCTGGGGCTTCGCACTAGACAATTCGATCTCCAGACACAAGCCTTAATTAAACACTTGCACCACGCTGCCAGTTGAGATTCAGTAGCCGAGGTGGGCACTTGAGAGTGCACCCCTCTACAGATGTCACAGGTAGATGGTGTAGGTCCCTCGCAGGAGATCTTTGATGTCCCTGAAATCTCTGAGAGAACAGGAGGGCCGCGGTCAGGCCCTCGAAGAGCACATTTCAGCAGGTCCTCGGCCCAGGCCTACCTAAATTTGGACAGTTATCCTCCATGTGCAAAACAGAGTCCTCTGATAATGTACACCACGCAGTCTGGGCTCTCCAGTCCCATGTCCCCACAAGCGTATCTCACCCTTTGCTGAAGGATGGCACCCGTAGTTATACTGTTGTGCCTCTGAAGTTAGGGGTAGTTGTGGGGTGTTCCCTTTGAACCACATATGTCTTCCCTAAATTGTAGGTGTGTCTGCCAAGAGGCCATGGAATGCAGATCCTAATCTTTAGTGGGGCCATGATCCGGGACTTAGAGGCTGTGTCACAACCTCTATCTTCAATCTATCCTATTTGGCCACAAATGACAGAGGTCTGCCGTTCCTGTGGGATACCCATAGTTTATGGCTGTCGATTGGGGAAAGCATAGATGTGCTCACTGACCCAATGACCCCTGGTGTTCACTGGAGCCAAACACCATGGTCCCCGAGATGCTTGGAGCATAGAAATATCAATGTTCTATCAGTGGCATGTCTAAGCGAGTTATGCCAAAACCCCTTTAACCATTGGAAAGGGTTTCTCACTGCAAATCAATTGATATGAACATCATGAGGCTGCTCTACTGCAATCCCCTATTGCAGTCCGAAGTAGTGTCAACCACTTCCCCATGTTAACCTATGGGAAGAGCAGGCATCCTAGGTAGTGAAAACACACATAGGTGGTCCTCACTACCTGGCACATGTGAGCTATTGCACACACCAACCTGCAGTGGCATGAGGGACACACAGTTACCAGCACCAGTGGTGCAAGTGAGCCCGTCCTAGTCTGCACGACAAACTGGACGGGTATAACTAATATGTGTGTCTGTGCGCACGCAGAAGTCTGTGTTGGTAGGCGGCACACGCAATCATGGGCGACATAGGTGTGGGTGCGTACTCACAGTGGCTCACAGCCTATGAGTTTACTCATTAAAGATATCAGTGCGCACCCACCGGTTTGCAATGACAGGTCGGCCTGTGTTTCAGAACATGGAATCAGCGCCACTTCCCAACACGAATAGAAAGGGCACGAGTGCTCTTTGATGTATATTTACAGTGTTCAAGTGTCCAGAGCCTGGAGGCCCCAGAAAAGAATAAGCAAAATTCAGAGGGAAAAAGCGAAAATGTTCAGGGAACGCTACCGGACAAGTATCAGGCCCAACACCCATCCTATGTAGGACTTTGCACCCATATAATAAAAGACTAACTATTTTTAGCTGATATGCCTGTGTTAACACTTGGATCGATTCGTGACCTACATTGGCCATTCAGTCTCCTTAGTGCTCCAGTGACCAGCCTAACCCACCCTATGATGTTGTCTATGTGCCTTGTAAATGCTGAGTTATTGAAAAGACAATATGTATAAGACAACAGAATTCATAAATAGCTGTAAGTAGTCACTACTTCAAGGTGATAATCATCCAAAGTGCATACAAACGTTGGTTTAACTTTTCTTTTGGAACCCCATCATTTTTGTTTTGCTTGTATTGATCTTTAGGAAGTTACTCATAATATTTCCCAAACTTTGTTAGTGTGCTGCAGCCCATCGACATAAAGTCAAAGAGAGTTGTGTTTGGCCTAAAATACACAATTTATGGTTTCTTGGAATAAATTAGGTGGGAAGCAGCAAATATTTTCTAGAACTTTTACTACATTAGATATCTAGATTGAAAACAGTACGTCTGAAAACATGCAGCCTTGTCTCAAACCATTGGCAGATCAATATTTTTTTCTATCTATTGAATTGCTGAATTTGCAAGATCTATGTAAGCCCCATATAGAGGAACTTTATTTTCGTCTGAGTATTTTTCAGCTGGGGATTTAAGCAGTAAACACCATCTGTTGCACAGTAGTTCCTTCTCCACCCTATATGAAGGTATGAACTGCACCCACAACTTCAAAGCATTCTTTCAAACATATTTGAAGATGCCTTCCAAACACTTTTGCAGATCTTTTCATTAAAGATTTAATTTTAAAACTCTCAAGATGGGAACACTCTCCCTCTTTTTATGTATTTGGACTATTTCTCCAGGAATCGGATAGGGTGTTAATATTTCAACACTGCTGTTGTCACGGATTTCAACGGTGCAGTCCAAAATGCATGCTGTGGCTTTATTCTGTTTGATGAAATTACATCAGGCCTTGAGTTCTTAATGTTTTATTGATCATAATAACCCAACTAATTCTTCTTCAGATGAAGAAACAAATGTCTCCAGGGGACAATCTTCCATGTCCAAATTTGTTGTACTGCACTCTTCTTTGGCCACTTTCACCAAATAGATCAGTCACCAGCTGTGGAGACCCATTTGATTTATACATATCTGTGATATATTTGCCCAATCACTTTCAGCTACCTATTGTGTTGTTATTATATTCCTTTTTCCAAGGATATTACAAATCAGTTCCCAGAACTGTTTTGTTTGTTTTGACTTGAAGGCCATTCTTAACTAAGATTGTGTTTTTGTCTTTAAGTCCTATTTCCTCGCTGTGATTTTTGTGTGAACTGCAGTTAAACACCCTTATATTTGTGTTTATCGCCCATTTCACCAATTGAAAAACGTGACAGATCTGCTTATTAAGAGGTCTTCTAGATTTTTTCTTGATATTGGAAACTTCCCTCATTATATCTTTATTCTGATTCTTATTCATTTTTACAAGGGAGTCCTTTGAATCTCCAATATAGAAGTTTACAAGTTAAGTACTTCTTCCGGATCTGCCTTCTTTAATGACTCTGTGAGTCTTTCCACTTCTCTTACAGACTTTCCAGCCTTTTCACCAAGCATAAATTTAATGATTTGTGATCAGCCGTCTATTATTAAGTAGTATCCCGAATAGGTTATAACATAGTCTGTCAGATAGGAGATCATACGATTGCTGAATGTATTACATATGGAGCGGGCTCTAGGGCATCTTCCATTAATGAGAGTTAGATTGAATGCTTAGTGTCTAAATCTAAATTTGTACCCCTCTTGTTTGACTGCACTGCATAGACATTGAGGGCTGAAATACCTATACTATCCCCTTTATAAGCATACATTAGATTATTTATATTTGTAAGCTGTAGTTTTGCCATGCATAATCATAATAGAGAAATTTCCTTTCTTCACCTCCCTGTCGGGGTGGAGAATGGTCTTGTTTATACTTTGTAACTTAAAATCTGACTTTACCACCAAAGAGGATTTTAAATGACAGTTCATTTGAGTGTAAACATAATTTTCATATTGGCTCCCAAACTTAAGTTATCACTTATTGTTGGACTTGGCCCTATCTGCAGGGTCATCCCCATATGTTTTGCCTTTCTCCTCCTATATTTTTTTGCTGAAATCATTTTGTTGGGCTTGGGACTCTGTGCCCTTTGCCACTGCTAACCAGTGCTAAAGTGCTTGTGCTCTCTCCTTGAAACATGGTGAAAATGGCTTATACGCAACTGAGATATTTAATTTACTTGTAAGCCCCTAGTAAAGTGGTACTAAATGTTCAGATGGCCTATAAATCGAATGCTACTCGTGAGCCCACAGCAATTATTGTGTCACACACTTAAGTAGCCTACTCAACATGCCTAAGGCCAGAAATTGCAGCGTGGGCGTGTGTGTGTGTGCATTTTTATACTGCCAGTTCGACCTGGCAAAATAAACCTTTTGCCAAGCCCAAACCTGTTATTTTAATAAATATAAGTCACACCACGAGGCCCTAAAGAGCCCACAGGGCAAGGTGCAATCTATTTAAAAACTGGGACATTTAATTTTTTCATGTCCCAGTACTGAAAAAACCCTAAGTCCACTTTTCAGTACTGCAAAAACTACTACTAGCTCGGAACAAAGGAGACAACCCAGGTGTGACTTAGAGGAGAGGCATGCATTAAGGATGGAGAGAAAGAACGGACTCTCACCCTGGGATCTCAATGAGAGAAAAGAGCAGTGCGCTCTCCACCTGAGGATGGGATGGGTAGAGCATTGCTCAGAGAGGAGTCCGAGGCAGAAGGAAGGCATCTACCTGGAGCCCGAGCGTCACCAGATCATAAGCATAGAAGAGGGGCTGACTAGGTGATAATGGATCAAGGTAGCCTGGCATAGACTCAATTAAGATGCAGGAAAAGCAACATGGCACCTTTACATGCACAGGAGGAAATCAGCGACAAAGACCCCTTCTGCTCCCCCTCAACGTGTGGACATACTGACCCCATGGGAGATAGTGACCAGAGAGGAAGGCCAGACGTTTCTGCCATCTGTTAGCCCTGCTGGACCGAAAGGGAGGACCAGTATGATAGACCCTGGCCGAAGGAAGTATCCTGAGAACCAGAGAACATGGCTATTGCAGAGGATTGTATCCGGCTTGGAGGGGGAGATCCCAAGTGGAACTTCCCCTACGTGCAGGATTGCCTAAGGAAATGGGAGCGCTATGTAAGAGAAAAACCCACAGCGCTGCCCCAAGCCAAAATGTGCCTGCTACTACAGAAGGGCACGCCAGTGACCATATATGTGCATTGTGCCAATAGGATAAGGAAGGGCTCAAAACCAAACTACCGCCATTGATGGAAGGGGTGATGAAGTGGATCTCATATTTCGAGCAGAATGTCACAGGGAGAAACCTAGCAATAGGCGATGTCAAAAGTCTATGAAGCAGTCTCATCTTAGAACAGACTAACACGGTGTTACTGTTTACCCGATCTGCATCTCAGCAGTTAAGCTGACAAACACTGAGCATGATGTGGGTGTGTTCAATTCATACAGACACCCAATATGGAAAGCCTGAGAGAAATATTCTCTGATCACCCAGATGTAGGAAGGTTGATGGCAGAAAATATGAAGAGTGTGAAGGAAGTGGCCCGATTACGGTCACTCGGGCACTCACAACCACCTTTTAGCCTTCCATACAAATGAAGAGTCGGTCAGACAGTAGAGAATACAAAACAATAACAGTTTATTCAAAGTACATTCAGAGCGAAACCCTGTCTGCCCAGTCGCTAGGAGTGCTGCAGAGGGACTGACATCAGCAGACCTAACAATACATTATTTACACTTCGAAACCAATGAAAGCGCGCCCACCATGGAATTTTCCAAGCAGATACAGCTGGACAGTAAAACACGACCTCGTATGGTGACAATCCTTTCCTAGAATGTGCTGTTGTTCTTGTCAACAAAAGAGCTAATGGTAAAGCATCTGGACACTGTAACCCTGTGGTCTCCTGAATTTTTGCCAATTTCAGTTTGAGAGTACCATTGTCCTTCTCAGCCAAACCCGCTGATTGCGGATGATTGGCAGCATGAAACTTCTGCTTAGTACACAACCCGAATTGAAAAGGTAAAAATGCCAACAAGGGATTTTGTTTAAAGCAAATTATTTGTTTGTATATTTCAAAAACTTAATTAGTAGGTGTGTTTAGAAGAATTAACACCACAGAGAAATCAATCAACTGATCTAATCAACGAAAAATAGAAAAACACACGGGAATTCTTATTTGTGAATTAAACACAATTCTTTTTATATATCAATCAAAAAATAAAAAGGAGTACAGGTAAACCACTGGTTTGAGCAATATTTCATGAAAAAGGGGGGATTACATCAGATCCACATTTCATCAGAAAAACATCTATTCCATTGTTGTTTGAGCAGAGACCAATCTCACTATTGAGAAAATAATCAACTGTACATAACAAATAATCTGAAAATAGATGATATAGTCGACGTTTCGGTCTTGGGTGGTGTCAATCCGTCAGACCATCTTCAGGACAATTATTGCATAACAAAGACTCCAGGTAGTCTTTAGGATTTCTGACAACCAAATAGTCAAAGCGCGAGGGAGTCCTTCCTCGTATGATTTCACAATTGTCTTTTGCAAAGATCGAAATGCGCAAGGGGGTCCGTCCAAGTTCGGAGTGCCTGTACACAACCCATCACAAGTCAATTGAATCATCTAAGCATTGAAATGTCTTCTGTTATTACTCCAGATCAAACGGTGCAAGCCGAAACGAGGAAAGAACTCCTTCAGGAGTACCTTTGCAGTCGTAACAGCTGTATTGTCTTTAGTGGGATAAGCCTCAATCCGTTTACTAAATGCACATACAACCACCAAAACATGCTTCAAATTATTACCCCTATCTAATTCAATATAATCCATCTGAAGGACCTCAAAAGGAAAAGTGGGTGACGCAAAATCTCCGGGTGGTGTAGGGGTACCTATACCAGGATTGTGCATCATGCACACCATGCAATACTTCACTAAATGTGCAGCCGTTATCGAAATCTTATCATTCTGCCATACAGGGTCTAACAACTTACAAATCCCCTTAGCACTAATATGGGCTGGGTCATGGGCCATTGTGGCTAGAGGAAGAACATATGCGTCTGGCAACATCCATCTCTGTTTTCCTGACTTATCAATCCAACATCCCTCATCATACATTTGTGCTGTGCTTTCCTGTCACACTGTTAACTCTTCCATTGTGGCTTCACTCTGTATCCCTTTCACATTTCTCAAGTGTGTCCTCAAACATGGTGACTTCAGGCACCCACCTAGTGGGACCTGCTACAAACATTCTTTTCATTTTAGTCCGGGCTGTTTACTTAGCTGTCTGATTTGCAAACACATTACCCCTACCCACATCATCAGTAACCTTTCGGTGGGCAGTACACTTTACTATAGCCAATTGCTTAGGGAGTGTCAAAGCAGACAAAAGTCTCAATATAAGATGCCCATGCTGTATCTTTGTGCCATGCGAAGTAAGGAACCTTCTCTCTGCCCAGAGTCCCCCAAAGTTATGTGCTACTTCGAAGGCGTACTGGCTGTCAGTATAAATATTGACAACCAGCCCCTCACTCAATTCGCAAGCTCCTATCAAGGCAACAAGCTCAGCAGCTTGGGCTGACTGATAAGGGACTCGGGATGTCTCAACTACTGTACGCAGCAGTTGTAGTGCCATCTGGTAATTTAAAACAAGAGCCATCAACATATAGTTCCCCTTGTGAGTCAGATAAGTCAAGTCTACCCGTCCTTTCGGCAGGGGCAGGAACGTGGCCGGATTTCCAGTGACACATCTGTTGATCGTAACATATTTCGCAAACAATAATAATTCATAGCCAGTCAGACGTGTCTTTGTCTTATTCAAAAGCGTATCCAGAGCATGGGGTACCATGATTGTGAGGTCAGTATCAAGTACGAGTCCAGCCGATTGTCATATAGAGACGGCCACAGCCGCGACTGCTCTTAGACTACTCGGGAGGGCTCTTGCGACAGGGTCAAGGACAGCAGAGAAATAAGCACACGGCCGTTGCTTAGCTCCAAAGTTTTGTGTTAGAGCAGAAAGCCCGCAACGAGTCATCTCATGGACGAATAACACAAACGACTTGTTATAGTCAGGGGCGACGAGTACTGGAGCTGAACAAAGTGCAGTTTTTAATTTCTCAAAAGACTGCTGATATTCAGGCATCCAGGACAGGGGCTCATGCACATACTTAGTGGTTAGTGCAAACAAAGGTTTAATTAGTAAAGATTAGTTAGGTATCCCTTGCCGGCAGTAGGAAGTGATACCCATGATAGCGTGCACATCTTTCTGAGTCTGTGGGATGGCCATTTTAACAATAGTGCTAATGCGCTCAGGTATCAATCTCCTACTCTCCTTTGACAGTAAGTGACCTAAATAGGTGACCTCCTGTCGACAATACTGAAATTTAGAAAGAGAAACTTTATGTCCATGTTGGGCCAAATGTAACAATAATTTAACTGTACTATCTCTACAACCCTGCTCGGTATCAGAAGCGATGAGGAGGTTGTCAACATACTGCACCAATACATTACCTGTGGGAAGCGTAAGGAAATCCAATTGGGACTTTAAAGCCTGACTGTAAATACTGGAACTTTTAGTATAGCCTTGAGGAGCTCAACAGCACCTAAAGCTTCTGCCAGCTAGTATAAACCCGAACGAATATCTACTATCTGGATGAATAGGAATACTGAAGAATACATTTTTCAAATCAATAACAGAAAAAAAATTGGCACTGGAAGGAATCATTGTCAAGAGGGTAGTAATGTCAGGGACCACTGGAAACTGGGGAACCACTATTTTATTAACTTTGTGCAAATCAATCACAAAACGATAAACATCTTCCTCAGAGGAACCTGAATGTGTCCGTTTAAGAATGTGGTATTTTATACTGAGGAATATGGGGCAAAATAGCACCATCCTTAAACTGTATCAAAACTGGTGGTATCTGCAGCAGTCTCACATCTGTAATGCCAGTCGCCCACAGAGTGGATGGCACATCAGCAAATTCAACAGGGAGAGGCGCATCCTTAGACAAATACATCTGCATCCATTTTCATATATACACCTGCCAGGGAAAAATAAATCGTAGCATGCAATTTCTTCAACAAATCCAAACCCATGAAATTTTCATCACAGTTAGATGTCAGTAAGAATAGCGAATCCACAGTAAAAGGACCATTAGTCAATGCAAGTGGTTTTGAAATGGGGCTTTTGACCGGTACACCAGAAAAACCTACCAAAACATTAATATGGCCAGACCGAGCCGCCCCAGGGACCAAATTTCGAGAGACAGAGCTTTTCGTTGCACCTGTGTCCACCAAACATTCCTTAGCCGAACCATGCACTTTCACTGTTACAGAAGGGCCACGCTGGTCTACAGGTATCAAAACTGGGCCCCCACTCTGTCCCTGGCTGTCCTAGCTATAAGACATTCCTGTCACTTCCTCCACATCATAATATTCATGATAGTACTGTCCCTCACAGGGGTCATCAAAGTCATTATTATCAGAATTATCCTGCGAGGCTGTAGCGTTCTGAGCCCTATCAGCCCCACCAGCTCCACGACCCTGTCCATGAGAACCACGTTCTCTTATGACCGCTACCTTCCGCAGAAGTACAGGACACTCACTACGCCAATGTCCCTCCTCTTTACAGTACGCACACTGATTCAGCCCCAAAGGCATAGTATTCGACTGCCTACTGGTGCGTGGAAGCTGTCGGGCAGGACCACCACATCCTCTGCCATTCTCCCTAAAAGCCTGCTGCAACATCACCTTCACCTTCAAATCCTTATGCTTTTTCTCTGTCCTCTTCTTGTCCTCATTATCCCTATGCTCAGAATATTGTGCCATATTCAAAATAAGAGAAGGGGAAGAGGTGGACCAGGTACTTTCAGAAGCCTGCAATCGAGTCGCTATTTCAGGAAGCAGATTGGAAAGAAATCTATTAACAAACAACCAAACACCTCCCTCAATAGACAAATCCTTCCCACTATAATCCAAAAATGTGTCTTCAAACCGAGTGAAGAAAGCAGACACACTCCTCTTTCTTGTGTCGACAAGCCGACATTTTGCCCCAATGTACCCTTTCTCGGCGGAATAAGAGAATGCATATATGTAGGCTTTCGTGTTTTCGGTTTCTATTTTTGGTAAATTCTGTTTTTTTTAGTGTTTTCCAGTGATTTCAATACCTAAAAAAAAAAAGTGGTTTTCAGTGGTTACTCATTTTCGCGCCATAAAAAACAACTGAAACAGTGTTTTACCAGTGTTTATGGAACGCTTTGCTTTTATTATTGCTAGCTTTCTTCATTGATGCATGGTATATAGACAGTGTATGTACAGTGTATATGAGGTCCAAATATATTTTTACAAGTCAAACTTATTGTAGTACACCATACAATATTTCTTCAGTGAGTCTTTTGTCATTCGCGCTGTCTTTCCTTCCCATGTAAACCTTTATTTGTGAAAAGGCCCTCTCGACTTTGGCACTTGAGACGGGCAACACCATAACAGCCAGTACACAATTTGCCAACTCTGGCCACTGACGTAGCTTTCCATGCCAATACTGGTGCACCTGAAGGTTGACATTCTCTGGGACAGGTTCTGCAACATATGCGTTGAACTGGGTGCATATGCCCTCAGAGGTATTAAAGCGGTCAAAAATGAAGCTGTACTTTTCAAAATCTGGAGAAAATTCCCCTTTACAGAAGGGATCTAACACTTGTGCAGTGTACCACAGTGAGGTTTCATTGACTTCAATCGCCATGGTTGGTGAAGGGACATTTCTATGCATCATTGCTAGCCATTTCTCATGCATTGTAAAATAACATTTCCTGAATTGGTCCTCAACACTTCTTTGCTTACCAAGTGGCAAGCATTCTAACAGGGAACATGTTGCAGTGCCAAAGTCACTAAAAGTGTCGCCTAGCTTACTCTCAAGGAGATGTTTCACATCGACACCAATTATGCTGAGCACTTGGTAGACCAGGGTGTTTTCAGACTCTAGTTGTTTGATTACGTCAACTACAGCAGTCATGTTTTCCTGTAAAAATCTGAGAATGCAGTAGAGTGTACTTTTTTTTACATCACTATCAATATGCACCCAAAGATCCTCACATTTCTTGCCTTTAGCATCATCACTAAGCAAAAATTCTGTAAAAAGTCGCCACATAGATAATATTTAGGGCTCCCGGTTTTATGGTATTTATTTTTTTGACATTTCCATCTGTATTTATCCATATTTATTTTTTGTCAACTTTATCTGTATTTATCCATATTTATTATGGGTTTTGAGAAAAAAATAAAGTTGAATCTGGTATATTTTCGCATTTATTTAACCAATAAATATGCAGTCACGCTTCAATGCCTGCCAGGTTTCAGTGATATGAACACCTGCAGAAGATAAATCAATGCACTTATATGAAAATATGCACATTTCAGTATCAGCCTACTGTTTTTTTAAGCCTCTTTACCAAAATTGCTTTTTTACCCCCTTACCTATCAATCCACACAGTAAATGGCCTGGCAGTCTTGGCAAAGTGTATTTGGAATCACTAAAAAAGCACCCAATTTCCGTTTTTATCCACATTTAAAAATAAATACAGACAAGAAAATAAATGTTTTTCTGTCTGTATTTATCTGTAAAAATCAGTAAAACCAGAAAACAGGGAGCCTTAATAATATTGCATTCACAGCCTCTAGGACTGAGAACCACCGACTAAATGACACAGTTGGGATGACTTTCTTTGCTGCCACACAAAACACAAAATGAGAAATAATTGTGTTTTAGTTCCCGCGCATAACAAAACATTGCACCCGAATGGACTACAAAATCAATAGCGTTCTTCATTAACTCTGAAGATTGTAAAGATGCTTTCAGCATACCATCTAGCAAGTGGCAAGGATCTCTTACAGGGAAACAATTCAGCTCAGGTATTGCTTTTGACAGGTCATCACATAACTTTTTCATATACGTATCTGAATCGCTGCAAATACAAACAATATCACTCTAATCTTTGATAAACTTGGTAAGAACTCTCTGCAGCAGCATTCCAAATGACACTGCATTGCATGTTTCCAGTACATCAATATCTGCCATGATGGTACTTCTGTACCATCCATTTTTTGCAACACAAAATGTGATTAGCACTGCCACTGCTGGCTTGCCATGCATCTCTAGAGTTTCATCAATGGTAACTGAGATCTTTACATCACCTTGGAGTAACTCTGAAATATGTTCAATATCTGCAAGGAACACCTCTGGTAGGTATTTGTCATACATTTGTGTTGCTTTTGGTAATGATTTGCATCCTGGTGCATGCTTGAGGAACAGATTCCCAATCGGTCCATCGGCTTGGTGTCAGCTGGTTCCAGATTGCACTAGGGCACATAAAAAATTCATTATGCAATACATTAAGCAAAAAAAGCATGCCACAAAACAAATATGCATCAACAAACAAACAACTGGTAATACTCCATAGTCATCAACAAAGACGCCAAGCAACACACAGTCATCACCACTTGTATTCTCAGCAAGAAGTACACTGTGAGCAACAGACATGAACTGAGCAACAAATATTTGCAACAAACACTGAGCAATAACAATTAGTAAAACACACAGAAAGCAGCAACTCCCACAATGCATTAAATACGGACTGAGAAAGAAATATACATTAAGTACTATACAATGACCAACAAAGACATACTAATCAACAAACCCAGACTGAGCCTGATTATACACAGGTCAATAAACTCATAGAGCAAAAGGCTTGCAGAGCAATAAACTCATAGAACAATAAGTATACCCAGCAGTGGCGGAATTTATATGCAATTCATCGAAAAGTTGGCTATTGCATATACTACATTTAAAAAAAAGAAAGAATTTATCGAACCTAACTTTGCACACAGCTTTTCCCACGGAAACAAGGAATTGTATGCTTAAAAAATAGGGCGGGCATGGTGCACAGTGAACAATAGGGAAATGAAAGAGATATCGAAACAAGTTATGAACTAAATGTAACCTCTCCGTGAGAAGTTAGCGAAATATAATTTGAAACTTTTTTCCATGTGTGTAGGCCCTAAATTGCTGGATATATTTTCGCTCAAGTCTTCCATCATAATTCCTATGGTAATTCCATGGGCACCTTCTGTCTGGTCTCTGAAAGGTTTGTAGTGTTTTTTTAGCTGTTTGTGACTTTCTGCCGGGAGATAAGCTGCCATATATATATGTATGAGAAAGCCACCACAGTTTTGTGAATAGCAGAGAATAGTTGCACGGCAGGAATGTCAACCTTGTTATTTTCTTTTGAGATGGGCAGAGGCGCAACTAGAGTCATATTTTAGGGGGTTGGGGGACTAATAAATATTTCAGGGGGTATTCTTCCAGCAATTGGCAGAGTGCAGATGCAGGGGCTCTAAGATGGGGTGAAAGAACAACAAAGCCTCATTAACTAAATGGTCTTTTAAAGACCTGTGAAGTACTCGGGTGCGGCTGCAGTAAGATGGACGCCAGACCACAACAGTTCAAAAACTGTGTGTAGCCCGGAAAGCTGGCTCAGCCCGGGCTGACACACACGATGGGGAGCACGGGGGGTGGGGGTGGTGTCTGAATGCCCTTTGAGCCAAATGGGCGTTGTACACCTGATAGCTCTATCATACTAAACTGCTTCAAGGAACTGAGCAGAAGTACAAGGAGGTAGAGGATACAGAGTATGAATGTACAACAGAGGGTCATGAGTGAGTAAATATATTTACATAGCTCCCAATGGTGTACCTAGAGTCAAATTTCGGGGGGGGGGGGGTAATTCTTCCAGCAATCGGCAGAGTGAAGATGCAGGGGCTTTAAGAAGGGGTGAAAGAACAACAAAGCCTTGTTAAGTAAATGGTCTTTTAAAGACCTGTGAAGTACTCTGGTGAAGTTGCAGTAAGACAAATGCCAGATCCCAACAGCCCCTCTCCCCCCCCCCCCCCCCCCCCCCCCCACGTGAGCCAGGCAGGGGGCCTGGTGTTGCTCTTGCCCTTGGGCCATTCACACCTCGGCTCCCCATGTGCCAGACCAGCTCAGCAGCAGTGTTTTTCCCCTGGGACAGGTTCTGCGACATATGCGTTGAACTGGGTGCATATGCCCTCAGAGGTATTAAAGCGGTCAAAAATGAAGCTGTACTTTTCAAAATCTGGAGAAAATTCCCCTTTACAGAAGGGATCTAACACTTGTGCAGTGTACCACAGTGAGGTTTCATTGACTTCAATCGCCATGGTTGGTGAAGGGACATTTCTATGCATCATTGCTAGTCATTTCTCATGCATTGCAAAATAAAATTTCCTGAATTGGTCCTCAACACTTCTTTGCTTACCAAGTGGCAAGCATTCTAACAGGGAACATGATGCAGTGCCAAAGTCACTAAAAGTGTCGCCTAGCTTACTCTCAAGGAGATGTTTCACATCTACACCAATTATGCTGAACACTTGGTAGACAAGGGTGTTTTCAGACTCTAGTTGTTTGATTATGTCAACTACAGCAGTCATGTTTTCCTGTAAAAATCTGAGAATGCAGTAGAGTGTACTTTTTTTCACATCACTATCAATATGCACCCAAAGATCCTCACATTTCTTGCCTTTTGCATCATCACTAAGCAAAAAGTCGCCACATAGATAATATTGCATTCACAGCCTCTAGGACTGAGAACCACCGACTAAATGACAGAGTTGGGATGACTTTCTTTGCTGCCACACAAAACACAAAATGAGAAATAATTGCGTTTTAGTTCCCGCGCATAACGAAACAGTGCACCCAAATGGACTACAAAATCAATAGCGTTCTTCATTAACTCTGAAGATTGTAAAGATGCTTTCAGCATACCATCTAGCAAGTGGCAAGGATCTCTTACAGGGAAACAATTCAGCTCAGGTATTGCTTTTGACAGGTCATCACATAACTTTTTCATATACGTATCTGAATCGCTGCAAATACAAACAATATCACTCTAATCTTTGATAAACTTGGTAAGAACTCTCTGCAGCAGCATTCCAAATGACACTGCATTGCATGTTTCCAGTACATCAATATCTTCCATGATGGTACGTCTGTACCATCCCTTTTTTGAAACACAAAATGTGATTAGCACTGCCACTGCTGGGTTGCCATGCATCTCTAGAGTTTCATCAATGGTAACAGATCTTTACATCACCTTGGAGTAACTCTGAAATATGTTCAATATCTGCAAGGAACACCTCTGGTAGGTATTTGTCATACATTTGTGTTGCTTTTGGTAATGATTTGCATCCTGGTGCATGCTTGAGGAACGGATTCCCAATCGGTCCATCGGCTTGGTGTCAGCTGGTTCCAGATTACACTAGGGCACATACAAATTCATGTACCACATCCTTTTCTTCCTCACATTTTTTTTTAAGTGTGTCATTGTCTAAGCAAGAGACATCTGGCATAGGCTGTCACTATTACGTGGCTCTTTCAATTTCAAGTGGGTTGTGGTGACAAGATGTTCAGCAATTCGGCTTGCAGTCTTCCCAGTTACTATTGGGACAGTCACTCTGCAAAACCTACAAAATAACATCTTTTGCCCACGCACATCTTCAACCATGAAATCTTTGTTTTCCTGCGCATAATCTTCTGCTTTCTTTATTCTGCGGGGCATGTTGTTCTGCGCAAACTAGATCAATACAAATAAACACTTAGAAGCCGTGATATGCCTCTCCGGCCCTCCGGATCTATCCTTCCGCGGATTCATGACTAAATTGAGGTCTCCACCCTAAAGCTGTTGACCCTCCCCTCACTGCTTCAGGGGGTATCTTCACAGTCTCTGCAACCTCGCCGCAGGACGTCTCAGATTACCGCAACGAGCCAGCTTGGTCCCCACGGCCCGCACAGGGAGAGAGCCTCCGCTAGAGACGGCGCCGGGCCCTACTCCGCCATCAGCCTCGCTCTTCAGGTCTCCTGGGCTTCCTGCCCCCTCTCTTTGCTACAGGCCTCGGCACCTCACAGGTACGCCACTTTCCTGGCAACGATATGCGTCGCCGTCGCCACTGGCTCTGTTGGTGTATACTCAGCTCGTTCTGACCTGCTTCCGGGGGACAAATTCACCGCTGAGGCTCAGGCCACTGCTTCCCTGCCACGGCAGTCTGGGGATCACGGCCCAGGGCAGTGGCTCAGCAGGCAGAGTCGGCTAACTCTTTCGCCAGCGGGGGTTTAGGGACCGGAATTGTCTCACCACACTACCGAGACACTCCAGAACTGGCGGCAGCTCGGGTCCGATCAAATAGACCACACAGATGCAGGATTCTGACAGGATTGTGTGATGGCGATGCAGAGCTTACAGTTGCTAGCAAGCTCCGCCCCTGCAAAAAATAACGTTAAACAAAGACATGCTGGGAGGCTTAGGAGAAGACAGATATCATTTGAATATGCAGGTTAATTCAGTGATTACCGCGAAAGAGCTGTATCTCTTCTCCGCTCTCTCGCAAAGAAAATGAGAATTCAGTGTGTGACGGAGCTTAATTACGCATTGCGTGGGAGTGGTTACAGAAAAGGGTCGACGTTTTAAAGGACCCACGTCCTAGTGTAGGTGACATGCTAGGATGAATAAAGTTCATTGCAACAAAAACATGCATGTGCAAAATACAAACGATCATCTCCAAAGAATGTGCCACACATCACCAATCTTGTTGATGACCTTTACGGTATAATGCGTGAGACACGCAGTAAACAATGCTTACGTTCTAACATGCATAACCTAGAAGGGGTGCTATTCTAATATGTGGAAAAGGGGAAAGAGGGTCAATCAATCAATCAATCAATCAATCATGTAATTTGTAAAGCGCACTACATACCCGTAAGGGTTTCAAGGTGCTGGGGGGTGCTGCTGCTACTGGTCGAAGAGCCAGGTCTTGAGTTGTCTCCTGAAGGTCAACAGGTCTTCGGTTTGTCGTAGGGTGTTCCAGGTCTTGGTGGCGCGGTGGGAGAAGGACCTGCCTCCGGGGCCAGGGTGTGGTCAGCAGAGTGGAGTTTCCTGTTGGGTACGTAGAAGGAGAGTCGATTGTTGAGATAGGCTGGTCCGGTCTTGTGGAGTGCCTTGTGTGCGTGGATCAGGAGCTTGAAGGAGATTCTCCTGTCGATGGGGAGCCAGTGCAGGTTCCTCAGGTGGGGGGGTGATGTGGTCGTGGCACGGGACTTTGAGGATCAGGCGTGCAGAGGCGTTCTGGATTCTCTGCAGTCTGTTGATGAGCTTGGACGAGGCTCTGGCATAGAGGGCGTTTCCATAGTTGAGTCTGCTGCTGACTAGGGCCTGGGTGACTGTTTTCCTCGTGTTTGTCAGTATTCATCTGTAGATCTTGCGGAGCATGCGGAGGGTGTTGAAGCAGGTGGAGGAGACTGCGTTGACTTGTTTGGTCATAGTGAGTTTTCAGTCTAGGATGATTCCCAGGTTGCGTGCATGGTCGGTGGGGGCCAGGGGGCTCCCCAGTGCTGCGGGCCACTATGAGTCGTCCCATGCTGAGGAGTTGGATCCAAGGATGAGGATCTCCGTCTTGTCTGAGTTCAGCTTGAGTCGGCTTTCCTTCATTCCCTGGTGGAGGTTGAATTTGGCGGTGAGAGGGTCCTTGGTGAGGGAGAGGATCGTCGGCATGGGTGTCGTCGGCATAGGAGATTATGTTGAGGTCGTGCAGTCGGGCGATGCGTGCTAGTGGTGCCATGTAGACATTGAACAGCGTCAGGCTGAGCTTGGATCCTTGAGGGACGCCGCAGATGATCTCGAAGGCCTCGGACCGGAACGGGGGGAGGCGGACTCTCTGAGTTCTGCCGGAGAGGAAGGAGGTGGTCCAGTCCAAGGCCTTCTCCCGGATCCCTGCGTCATCGAGTCGCGTGCGTAGTGTGTGGTGGCAGAAGGTGTCGAAGGCGGCGGAGAGATCCAGGAGGATGAGGGCCGCCGTCTCGCCGTTGTCTAGAAGGATTCTGATGTCATCTGTGGTGGCGATGAGGGCGGTTTCGGTGCTGTGGTTGCTGCAGAATCTTGATTGGGACGGGTCCAGGATGTTGTTGTCTTTGAGGTGATGGGTGAGCTGGGTGTTAACTATCTTCTCGATGACCTTTGCTGGGAACGGAAGCGGGGAGATGGGTCGGAAGTTCTTGAGGTCGCTCGGATCCACCTTGGGTTTCTTCAGTAGGGCGTTGATCTCTGCTTGCTTCCAGTTCTCAGGGAAGGTGGCGGTCTCGAAGGAGAGGTTGATGATGATGCGCAGGTGGGGTGCGATGGAGTTGCTGGCTTTGTTGAAGATGTGGTGCGGGAGAGGGTCGGACGGGGATCCGGAGTGGATTGTGCCCATGGTCTTGATTGTGTCATCGATGCTCACATTGGCCCAGGTTGTCAGGGTGTTGTGGGCAGTGGGGTGCGGTGGGTCCGGTTCGGCGAGGTCTGCAGGGGTCATTCGAGGTTTGACACTGTCATGGATGTCGGTGATTTTCCAGTGAAAGAAGGTGGCGAGGGAGTCGCACAGGGCTTGCGATGGTGGGATGTCGTTGGCACTGGAGCTGGGGTTGGAGAGTTCCTTCACGATGGTGAAGAGCTCCTTGCTGTTGTGTGCGTTGTTGTCAAGGTGGTCTGTGAAGGAGGTCCTTTTGGCGGTCCTGATGAGGTGGTGGTGGTTGGGGATGGTGTCTTTGTGGGCAGCGCGGCTGTCTGGCGTCTTGTCGCTGTGCCATATGTTCCCCAATTTCCGGCAGGTGCGTTTTGAGTCGAGGAGTTCCGGGGTGAACCAGCGGGGCTACGGTGTTGGCGCAGTCGTTCATCCAGCATTCGAGGGTGTGTGCACCCTCATCGGGGTCGGTGGGGTTAATCGGAGGGTTGAGTACGAGGCTTGTCTGCAGTTGTTCTTAAGTGACTTTGCCCCAGCAGCGGCGGGGGGTCTGTCGGGTGCGGTGGTGTGTGAGGGGTTTACAGAAGGAGAAGTGGATGCAGTGGTGGTCTGTCAAGGTGAGTTCGGAGGCATGGCTGAAGGTGACGTGGGGGCTTGAGGAGAAGATGGCATCTAGCGTGTGGCCGGCGATGTGGGTCGGCGTCGTGACGAGCTGTTTCAATCCGAGGTTGGTGAGGTTTTCGATCAGGGTGGAGGAGGAGTTGTTGTCGTTGTTGTTCTCCAGGTGGTAGTTCAGGTCTCCGAGGAGGTTGTAGTCGGTGGAGGTCAGCGCGTGCGTGTTGATGAGGTCGGCGATGAAGTTGCAAAATTGAGGCCGGGGTCCTGGTGGTCTGTAGACAAGGGTGCCTCTTAGGGTGGTCTTGGGGTCTGTGTGGATCTGGAAGTGCATGTGTTCGGCGGTGCTGAGGGTGTCGTTGGTGTTTGTTGAGACCCTGATGGTGTTTTTGTGGACGATGGCGATTCCTCCTCCGGCCCTGTTGGTGCGGTCTCTGCGGGTGATCTTGTACCCGTCTGGGATGGCTATGGCGATGTCTGGCGAGGAGGCTTCGTTCATCCAGGTCTCAGTCAGGAAGGCGACGTCCGGTGATGCGGTGTCGAGTAGGTCCCAGAGTTCGACGGCGTGTTTGTTTGCAGAACGGGTGTTGATCAGGATGCATCTAAGCTGGTTGGGTTCCGTCGTGGCGGGTGTCTTGGCGCTTTCAAGGCAGGAGAAGCTGCAGTTCCGGCAGGTGAAGGGACCGTGGGTGCGCTTCGGGGCAGCCTTGCAGCAGGTGTGGGTCCTTCCTGGGTTGAGAGCAAAGAGGGTGTTGGCGTCGTAGCGGAGGCGACAGTCCTCGTGGCTGCTGCGGGGGCCAGTGGTTCTGGCGCTGGGCGCGGTCCAGGCGTGGACGGGCACAGACGGGCTTGCATTAGGTGCACCTTTGGCGTGCAATCGGCCACCATATATGGGGAGGTGGGGAGGGAGGAGCAGCTGGGAGGCGAGTGACGGGTGGAGCAAATGGGCGCGGAGGGGGCGGGGCCGAAGGGGAAGCAGCGGCGGGGACAGGGAAAAGGAGACGGGCACGGGGCACGGACTCAAGAAGGGGGCGCAGAAGTCAGCACAAGGGGTACAAAATAAACGGGGGCACAGAAGTCACAGAAGGCACAGAAGTCAGCACAAGGGGTACAAAATAAACGGGGGCAAAGAAGTTGGCGAGGGGTACAGAAGAAAAGGGGGCACAGAAGCAGGTGGCGAGAGCGGGGGGCAGGGGGGCACAGAAGAGGAGTGGGCAGACAGTTACAGGCAAACACAACAAAGCGGATACAAACCTAAGGCCACCACTGGCCACCAGGGATGAGGCGCAGGTGGAAGCCTGCGGGTGGTGGAGGGCCTCAACTACAACGGCAGCAGTAGAAGACAGTGGGGGTGCAGGCGGAGCTGCAGCGGGGGGGAGCGACCTACCAGGGAATGTCAAGGGTCGGTCACTGAAAGATCCTCATTTTCTTTAAAAAAGGAAACAAAATAACCAAAAGGCATGGCCATCAAATACAATCAGTATTACGTATAAAATGAAAACAACTGAAGACTCCAGTTCGTCTAGTTTTGCTGTGACCAATCATAAAAAACTATTATATTCTAGTCTGTCATTCATCCTGTATGGCTGCATGGCTTGTAGTTTTTTGATAAAAATAAAATTCTGATCTGGCTAGCATCTCTTGTGGATCCATATCAGGCTTCAGCTGGAGTGCTTCTAAAAGGGTGAAACTTCATTGTGCGATGTTATGTCTAGCTTGTATCCAATGGGTTACTACCATTGATTTCATGTTCTGATGTCTAATATTGCTTTTATGTTCTGTGATGCGTATTTTTATTTTTCGTTCTGTTCTGCCCACGTAAAACTTACCGCATGGACATTTCAGAGCGTATATTACGTAAAATGAATCGCATGTCCTGGAATGTTGCAACTTTATTTTAGTTCCATTGATGGGATGAATGAATGTGTTGCCAGTGATTACATTATTGCAGTAGACACAATTCATGCATTTTTGCATACCTTTGTACGGTCTGGTATTTGGAACTTGTTTTTTGGATAATAATTCTTTGAGGTTATTAGATCGTTGATATGCAAATGTAGGACGCTGTGGAAACAGTTGATAAAGATCCAGTTCAGTTTGGACAATGGGCCAATACTTCATGATGATAGATTTCCACAAATGTGATTAAGTAGAATGTTTCAACACGCAGATGATGGAGTTGGTCTGTTTCAAATCTCTCTGGCAAAGTAATTCTTCTCCGTTCAAACTTGAGACTCGTTGAATGGCAGTATTGATAATGGTTGTTGGGTAACCTCATTGTTGAAATTTGTTGGCAAAATGATTCATGGTAATCATTCCTTCTGCTGGGTCAGATATTATTCTTTTCAGTCTGATAACCTGTGAATAAGAAAGATGTTGCTTCAGAGATTCTTGGTGAAAACTCCTGAAATGTAAGGAATTATTTCTGTCTGTTGGTTCAATGAATACGTTGGTTTTAATGGTGCCAGAATCGATTTACCTTTTGAAAAGGACGAGTTGATCTGTCCAATCGTGGTTTGTGAGAATATGTTCTTGTTCCAATTTCGCCATGAATATATTTGCATACAATGGGGCTCCAGCGAACCCCATCGAATTTCCATTGCATTGTGCGTAGAAACGTCCTTTCCATTCAAAGTAGCTGTGGAATAAGGTGAAGTGTAGTAGCTCCAGTAGCAGAACCTTACTGGCTTCAATGTCTTCTTCCATCAGTAAAGCCCATTCTATAGCCTCTAAGCCTTCTTGGTGAGGAATAGAAGTATGAAGAGCCCTCACATCTATTGTGCATAACCACCAATCCTCAATGTTAGTTGTGTGAAGAGTGTTCAACATGTTCTACAGATGTAGGATCCTTTAGAAAAGTATCCCACTTCTACACTATTGGTGGAAGAAAAAAGTCAAGATATTTTCCAAATGGTTCAGAAATGGGTCCACATGCAGAAACAATGGGTCGAAAGGGTGGAGTTGACATGTTCTTGTTAATTTTTGGAAATATGTACAGTCTGGGACGTATAGGAAAGGCTGTGGTCAGATAGTTTTTGGTGTTGGTACGGATCCAATCCATCTCTATTTCTCTTGTTAAGATCTGTTGCATGATATCTTGATATGCTTTCGTGGGGTGTTGATCAAGCTTAATGTAGGTGTTAATATCCAATAGATGATCCATGACACTCTTTTTGTGAAACTC
Source organism: Triturus cristatus (assembly GCF_964204655.1). Classification (NCBI taxonomy): domain Eukaryota; kingdom Metazoa; phylum Chordata; class Amphibia; order Caudata; family Salamandridae; genus Triturus; species Triturus cristatus. The sequence continues at coordinate 654,704,149 of NC_140587.1, read as the reverse complement.
AGTGTCTTTTACAACCAGCCTTTATCAGCTTTCTGAAAAGTTAATTGTTTGTTTTTAGCTAGGGATGACAGGATACTCCATTCTTTAGGTGTGAAATTTGATTTGCTGATTTTTCTGAAATTAATGGAATTTAAGCTGTGATTTAGCTAATCTCCCAAAAGTGTCAATCAATTTATGTGAGATAGGTGCACAAACAGAACTCTTCGCCTTGAATTCTTTGAGTTCAGATTCTTGGACAGGAGCAGAAGTAGGTTCTAAAGTGCTAAAAAAAGTTTCAGTCTCAGCATTCTGACAAATTTGAAGAAGGCTATCTCAGTTTCAGCCAAGTTGGTATGATATGATTGCACAAACGAGTTGCCCTTATTCAAAACCGCTATTTGAGCCGGAGTAATGTTATTTTAGAGATATGCACCACTAAGTTGGTTTCTTCCTGCTTCGGAGAGTTTTCATGTCAACCACTGTGAAGGTTTTTTTGACTCCTCCTGGTTTTTGCTGGTCTTTTTCTGGTTGATGGTTTGGTGCCGGACTGATGGATAAAAAACCGGCCTTTGATGCTTGTTGGTCCCCTGAATTTGTAGAAGGTTGTGCGGAACTGTTTGTCCCTAATGGTGGTCTGCTCTGTGCCACTTCTGAATCCGACACAACACTCTCTTGTGAGGATCTCCCGTTGGGCTGTTTTTGCCATTTACGTTTAGTGTACACTTAGGCCCATGTATAGACCTCATCCAGTTTGTAATCGATCGTATCTCTACGAAACTTTTAGATTTTCCTTTTGTGGATTTCTTTAGCATATTTATCTAGTTTTAGATTGAGTTCATCAAGAAGGTCTGCCCAATTCTCTGGTGTCGATTTAGACAACTCAGATTTCAGAATGTTAGAGAGTTCCTCAATAATTAGCAAGATTAGTTCTAAAGAACATTTGTTGGGAATTAGATACCAGTTCTGCCAGTGATATTTCTTCGAGGCGGCTGGGATTACCTGGACTTCTGCTCTTCCCTTTCGCATTTCTCCACGACTCGCGGCCCCCGCTTCGCGGGCGCCGCTCGAGGTACTGGGATTCTGTTGTTTGCTCCCGGGGTGACAGCGGCGATTGGATCCTGCGCTGTTTGCCGTGACTCAATCCACTGAGGGGCTGCTGCTGGACAACTGATTTCTGGGTGTGCTCGGGACTGCGAGGACCAGGGTGCTGAGCGAGACGCAGAACAGCCGCACCTGGTCCTCTTCCCGACTCCTCCCCCAATACCTTTACCTGCTGGTGCAGCCTTCGCCTTGTGGGTTCTGCCAGTGATATTTCTTCGAGGCGGCTGGGATTACCTGGACTTCTGCTCTTCCCTTTCGCATTTCTCCACGACTCGCGGCCCCCGCTTCGCGGGCGCCGCTCGAGGTACTGGGATTCTGTTTGCTCCCGGGGTGACAGCGGCGATTGGATCCTGCGCTATTTGCCGTGACTCAATCCACTGAGGGGCTGCTGCTGGACAACTGATTTCTGGGTGTGCTCGGGACTGCGAGGACCAGGGTGCTGAGCGAGACGCAGAACAGCCGCACCTGGTCCTCTTCCCGACTCCTCCCCCAATACCTTTACCTGCTGGTGCAGCCTTCGCCTTGTGGGTTCTGCCAGTGATATTTCTTCGAGGCGGCTGGGATTACCTGGACTTCTGCTCTTCCCTTTCGCATTTCTCCACGACTCGCGGCCCCCGCTTCGCGGGCGCCGCTCGAGGTACTGGGATTCTGTTGTTTGCTCCCGGGGTGACAGCGGCGATTGGATCCTGCGCTATTTGCCGTGACTCAATCCACTGAGGGGCTGCTGCTGGACAACTGATTTCTGGGTGTGCTCGGGACTGCGAGGACCAGGGTGCTGAGCGAGACGCAGAACAGCCGCACCTGGTCCTCTTCCCGACTCCTCCCCCAATACCTTTACCTGCTGGTGCAGCCTTCGCCTTGTGGGTTCTGCCAGTGATATTTCTTCGAGGCGGCTGGGATTACCTGGACTTCTGCTCTTCCCTTTCGCATTTCTCCACGACTCGCGGCCCCCGCTTCGCGGGCGCCGCTCGAGGTACTGGGATTCTGTTGTTTGCTCCCGGGGTGACAGCGGCGATTGGATCCTGCGCTATTTGCCGTGACTCAATCCACTGAGGGGCTGCTGCTGGACAACTGATTTCTGGGTGTGCTCGGGACTGCGAGGACCAGGGTGCTGAGCGAGACGCAGAACAGCCGCACCTGGTCCTCTTCCCGACTCCTCCCCCAATTCCACGTTTCCACATCTTAAAACTGGCCCGACGCCCACACGCGCTAGCGGGACGCGCGCGGGTCTTAGCACGGGGCTAAGACCGGGCAAAGAGCGGGCCGTTTGAGGCCGTTCGAGGACGGTAGAGGCCGGGTCCGGGCCCCTCTAACTCCATTCTCGATTCGACCAGGTGACCATGGCTGCAAGGGAAACCAGGAGCACCGTTGCCAGGTCTGGAGCACAAACTTTTTCCACACTGGGAACTATGGACAACTTTATTATAAGGGCTAACTCCGTACTTGACAAGGAAATAATTACGCTAGAGAGGAGATTGTCACAGGGACTGGCTCTATCAAAACGTTCTTCACTTGGGGCCATCGCTAGGGTTGTATCACCTATACAGCAGAGCCTACCGGAGAATCCCAGGAACCTGAGTTTAACACCACCTCTAGTAAGGTCACCTAACGAAGTCCATTCTCCATTTAACCTCAATAGCACTGATACCCAAGTAGATTCCCAAAGCCTGCTCCTTGCTTCTCCTAACCAACTCCCTCAGGGCTCTGACATTAGGACTAAGCCCCCGGTGGTTAACCAAGGCAAAGGAAAAAGTGTAACCACGAAAAGGAAACAGTTCACCCAGGGTGCGGGGGGAAATAAAGCGAAAATATTAAAACATGACAACCCCCAACCCCCGCGAAGTAAGAGCAAGAAACGAGGGAGGACTCCTCAGGCATTCAATACTAACACAAGGGTAGAAGCTACTTCCCCATTGTCAAGTAGTCTCCTCGCAACTACTGATACTGATGGGGAAGTGCAATTAGGAGAAAGAGCATTAAGCTCCATTACTGAACACCTGATAAATTTCCTGGAAGATAGGTTAACACGGATAGAGGCTAGGCTGAGCGGCATTGAAGAAGGCATAAATGTCAATCAGCAATCCCTTACGGAATCTATTAGGGGGCTAGGGAAACTAGAGGGTAGGCTAATTAGAATGGAGGGCCTAACGAAAGATTTGGCTAAGGGTGTAGGGACGCTGAAGGCATTGTCAAATAGTTGCAGCACATGCACCAAATGTGCAATAAGGGGAGATGCTACCCCTGCAATATCACCACCCCCCCATCGGATGAACCCACCCTACCCAGTCACCAACCAACCCAGTGTAAATCCTATTAATAACCAAGCCCCATGTAGCAGTAATATAGCACGACACATCTTAAATCCCTCCCTTCCACCCCTTCTACTCCCTCTTAATGGGGTGGACACCGCTAACAAAACCTTGGCAATGCCCGTCCCTGTCCCCCAGATACAGGTACCTGACTTACCTCCACAGCTACCAAAAGAACCCAATCAATACCCTAGGGAGCAGTCTCAACTGAAGATTTTTGATCCAAAACCTGTTAGGAGACCAGCCCATTTACCCCCAGGTGCTGCTCCCTATGTGGTAGTTCTCAGTGGTGTCCCGGAGCTTGCTGAAGGCACCATTGAGACTCCCACTTCGATCAAAAATAAGACTATAGACTGGCTCAACAAATTCAGGCCCTTACCCCCGGGTATACACAATGAGGTCATTCTGGCAAGGCGGGTTCCGTGGGTAGGAGAGACACCCAAACGGGGAATAGGGGACTGTGTCTTGGTCAATTTTAGAAACTCAAGAACAGTTGCTTACATCTGCAACTGGGTTGGGGGTTCATCTCACACTACCATTCAGACACTTCCCCTATCTGCCTTCTACCCCGACAAACTAGAGCGGCTTGCTGAGGGAGGCGATGAGGGCTGGACATGGGTGGACCGTGGAAAGCTCCACCAGGCTAGAAGAGTCTATCCTCAAGGGGATCCTCAGGGCAATAATAGATGGAATCAGCCAGCTTTAGATCTGTATGGGGCCCCATTCGCTCATTATAACAGATTTGGTTGCCTTGATGCCGTGGATTGACGGTGCTCTCCCAAAGGGGACTCCACTGTTCGACCCACATCAGGGGGGGAGAGGAAAAATGAGGTGAGTAGGCCCCCACTAAGAGAGATCCCTCCACCACAGGTCATCACAGATAGCGAACACCTCGATACTAGGGATCGGGCCCCCACCGATATACTACAAAGTACCCCCGAAGCGATCGTTGCAAGTGTAGCTGAGGAACAGAGGTTATTAGAAATTTTATCCTGGAACATCGCTGGGCTACCCAATAAGCTAGATTGTGGTGAATGGGCAACCTTTATAAAGAACTACGACATATGCATGTTTCAGGAGACGTGGGCCAGAGAGAACTACTGCTATCCTGGCTTTGCTACCTTTAATGTCTTAGCCAAATGGGGTGGGAAGGGACGACCGTCCGGTGGTTTGTCAATATGGATTGGTTCCCATCTCGGCTGCAAGGCTGAGATTGTAGAAACTAATTCTGTCGATATTTTGTGTGTGGCCTTATGTTGGCCCACTGGGATGAGTTTAACATTGATAAACGTTTATTCCAGACCGGTTGGAGTAGCGGGTACTTCAGGGACATTGGAGGACCTGGGGATATTCCTTGACTCCCTTTCTAGTTCGGCAACATTTCTGGTCGGAGGTGATTTTAACATTCAATATGAACCACTGCCGAGCTATTTAGACGGGGTTAGCAGTGAGGAGGATGATCTTTGGGACATTCCAAATATAGCGGGCCCCCCGGCTAGGTCATGCTCACCACTTCTATCACAAATAATAACAATGACCCTTGCGAACTCTCTCAGAGCTTGCAATGGTAGGTTTAAAGGGGATATACCGCCGCAACCAACTTTTAACAGACCAGGCCAGGAGTCCCGGATAGATTACATATTAATAAAACTCCAGGACTGGAATTTAGTCAAAGAATTTAAGATAGTCCCCAGACTGGACAGCGATCATAATGGCCTGTCTCTCTCCCTGGCTTCAGACGGATTTCTTAACGCTGCTGTTCCAGTAAATAGAGTCTTCACCTCAGGTTTAACTATATCCAGTAACAGGCGAAGAATAAGGTGGGAGAAACTCTTAGAAAACCCTAACCTCATCAGGACAATTTACGAGTTAGTGGCATTAGCCCTTGAAGATGTGGAAAGACTTCTCCCACGATTGCCTTCGCCTGATGGGTGCCTCTCCCTTGGGGACATCCACCTAACCCTGTGCAACAACCTTGCAGAGGTATTGAACCCGCAGGTCCGGGAGAGGAAAGTGAGGAGAGAAAGAGCCTCCTGGTTTAACGCTACTTGCAGGAGAGCCAAGGTAGACCTCCTCCAGGCATTCAAAAGTAGGGAGCCCCCTTCGATTATCAGGGAAAAACGGGCTGCTTATAAGCTCCTTCTTGAAAAGGCCAAAATAGATTGGGACTGGGAGAACTGGTCAGAAATTACATCTGCACTCAAAATTAGAGACCCTAGGAAATTTTGGCAAATAGTCAAGCATGGATCCTCGGAGCCTGCTTCGGCTATAGAGGGAAATGTTGCCCCTGAAGTGTGGGAGCAACATTTCTCATCGCTCTATAGTGCAGCTGGGTCGGATTCCCTAGGAATAGAGGCTGGGGAAATAGCCTCCCTAACCATTAGCAACTCTATCGCGATGCAAGATTTTAACTTGGAGGAATTAGAAATGGCAATCACCCGCCTTTCCTCGGGAAAAGCACCAGGCCTTGACAAGCTCCCGGGTGACCTTTTAAAACACGAGGTTAGAATCTGGGCTCCTTATTTCCTGGTTCTGTTTAATGCTATTGCCAATGGTATGGCGGTTCCCCCAACATGGCTTGGGGCCGAAATCGTCCCCATATTTAAAAGGGGCTCACCTTTACTTCCGGCCAATTACAGACCGATCAGTCTGATAGACGTCCCCCAGAAGCTTTTCGCGAGGCTCCTGCTGGATCGTCTCTTGGACTGGATCGAAGAAAGAGACATTCTGAGCCCCCTACAGGCTGGGTTCCGGCAAAAGACCTCCACTATAGACCAGGTCTTTAGGCTGTCCCTTATATATTGGAAAACAGTGCAGTTGGAGGGTGGCAGCCTCTATACTGTATTTGTGGACCTAAGGGCGGCCTTTGACCTGGTTCCACGTGGTAAGCTGTGGGAAGTGCTAGCTAGAGCCGGGGTGCCAGGTGATCTTCTGACGATGATTATCCGCCTCCATACCAACACCTACGCTCAAGTGAGGTGCGGGAGGCAGGGTGCTCTATCTAACAGGTTCCCCGTTGACAGAGGGGTAAGACAGGGCTGTGTGCTTGCACCGACCCTGTTCTGCCTCTTTGTCAACGGGGTCATTGAATACCTCAACAAGGTCTCCAATTCCGACGTCCCAAAGTTGGCGGGAGGGAGGGTGCCGGCAATTATGTTTGCGGATGACACCCTCCTTCTCTCCAAGTCACCGATGGGAATACAGCGTGTGTTGGATGGCTTTGGGGACTTCTGTAGAGAGCACGGATTGGAGATTAATACCTCAAAGACCAAATTTATGGTCTTCAATCCGCCACCCAGGTTCCATCGTATCCCACGCATAGGGAACAACATGCTAGAACGAGTTAACACCTTTGAATATCTAGGTGTAACTCTTAATGAGAAAATGGGTTGGGGTCCGCACCAGGAAAAGGCAAGGTTAAAACTAGTGCAGCATGTGGGTGGGATTCTAAAGCTGGCGGGGAAGAACAGGTCAACCCTTAAACCCATAGGTCCTCCGCTCCACATTTATAGGGTGCAAGCCAGAGGAGCTGCAACTTACGGCAGTGAACTTTGGGGTCATAAAGTTTTGATTAGCTTGACAAAAGAGGAGAACAGGTTTCTAAGGTGCCTAGTAGCCCTCCCTCCAAGCACACCCCTAGTGCCATTAAGACTTGACCTAGGCATCAGACCCCTGGAAGAAGAACTGGCGCTCCGCCCTCTGATCTACTGGCGTAGACTCTGGGCGGTGCCAGAGTTAATTCACTATAGACAGGGCTTGCAGGAAGTCCTCAATCTTCCAAATTCGGGGAGTATTGCCTGGCTCAAGTTCGTAAGAAGCAGTTTGGTGGGTTTAGGTCTTGACACCCTCTGGAATGACCCCCTGGATGCTTGCCCCAGGCTCCCAAAAATGGCCTTAACTAAATTGTACTATAACTTCAAAGCTCCCACCTTGAACTCCTCCACAGCCCTAGGGTCATTAACGGAGCAATTTCTCTGTATTAAAAATAACTACAGTTTTGAACTAACTTTGGACAATATTTACCCAGTATTAATCAGGAAGCTTTATCTTCAATGGAGGCACGGGTCCTTGCCAACCCGTGCACTTACTAGTCACTGGTCCGAGTCTGCACCCAGCACTTGCCCGGCATGTGGAGTAAGTGATGAAACCGAGCTGCACATCATATTTTTTTTGTCCGGGCTATAGTGCGGCGCGCAGAAAATGGATCATTCCCATTTGTAGGAACCTGGGTTTCATTAGGTGTCACGAAGCCTTCAGGATTCTCAAGACTGAAATGGCTACTCCTATTGTGTTTGCTGTGGCCAAATTTCTGGGGGCTTTCTGGCACACCAGGAGACGTTATCTGAATATACTTACCTGAACCAAGTTTTACTGGGCTAAATTGTGTACCATTGATGCAACTTGTGGATATACAGATGTTTTGCTATTCTTCTTTTTTAATGACTAATCATTTTTAAATTATTTTCTATATGTATGTTCTTAAATGTTTTTAATTACCATTTTATGTATCTTTTATGGAGATTTTTTCCGAAATAAAGTTCTTCTTGACTTGACTTGATACCATTTTTCCATGAATGCTTTGATGGTCCTACATAACATAGGTTTCAAGGCTATGCGTAAACCTCTAGGGATTCTCTTGGCTTTATGGTACTGTATTAACGTTGTTGTGTGGAGTATTTGATTGATTTCCTCTTTGCTACAAATTCCAATTGTCTTAGTAGTTGTGTGGTAGTTGAAATATGTGGACTGAAAAGTCTAGCCTCCTGGATCAATCCATAGATTTTGGTGGCTGCTTCTGTAGTGTATGCTAAAGTTTTAGCTTTCTTCCCTGTTAGTGAAGCTATCTCTTCAAATGACATGATGGTGGGTGCACTAGTGGAGGACTTCTGGACTGGTCAGAAATACTGTGAAATGTTGCCACTGTGCACTCCTATTTGTATCAAATAATCGTGGAAAGTCCGTTTTTTCTGTGTGCGTCCCTGTCACTGCGCCGAGTCCACTGGCGCTGAATGTATGAACAATGATACATGTATGTACAAAAAACAAAATCGAATCACTGTTGTTGAAATCCCCACTATGACCCTCTCCAGGAACCCGTGCCAGAAATACATGGTCAGACAGGCCCTGTGCCCTAGGCCTGAGGCTATTGATTGATCACAGGTGGGATGGCACATAACCAGCAAGAAAAATACGCAATCATTAGTCCCACAGATAGGCAGTGACACCCCAATGGTCCTGTAAGATTGACGCCAATGAAATGCACAAGGCCGGAGCGGCGCGTGTTCTCAAAACACCATAAAGTTAGACGCCACATAAAGTTAGGAACACTCAGCCAATCAGGACAAAGAGCACACTACACATGCAGTGATCACACGCTTCCCGTGCTGGAAATCTGAACATGTTGCCCACTGGCCCTCATTGTGTCCAAGCAAGGCAGAGACCCACCAGCATTTGTCATCAGGTGGGAGTAATTTTTGGGTTCATGACAAGACTCACATTCCACTCCCAAAATGTGGTCTATGATTTGTTTTATGACACTTCAAGAAGTGTATAAAAAGACATTCAAAATGATTATACTTTGAATCAGTACTTAAACCTGTTTCTGTATGCTTCACTACTGGCTGTAGTGTTTGAGTAAATCAAATGTTCCTGTTTTGCCAAATGCCTCTTGTCTTCATTGTTTCAAGGTAAATTCATATTCGATCAGCACTCTGCTGCTGTTTTGCCTGCTGCCCTACTTGCTGAGAAGGAAGATTGGACCTGCACCCTCCCTCACAGTCTTAAGTGACTCCAAGGTTCAGGCAGCTGACCTCCTGTTTTGAGCTACAGGCGCATAACAAGTTCCAAATGCTCCCTGCAACTGCTCTGCTGACCTGCTGCCTGGACCTCTAATTGGACCTGCAAATGGGCCTGCCTGAGCCCTGGTGGTCTCTGCTGGAGTGAGTTCCTGACCCCCACGTGTTGCCCCTCAAGTCCTGGACCCCTGGAGTGGCTCAGTTGAGCTACCTAGGTTTTTGGCCTCTTCTCTGATGGGCCCATTTGCACTAAGACCGTGCTGCCCATGCCAAGTGGCAACACAAAGTTCCGGCAAGTCAAACCTTCGCGCTATAGTATCAACCGCTGTGGTGACCATCAACGCGAAACTCCAGCCGCGACAGTCCAATGCAGAGAGGCTTTTGATGCTAAAGCAATGACCATCCGCAACGCCCAGCCTCCCCACTACTTCAACAGACACCTGCGATGCTCTCCCTGCGCCACACAGCCCCTTCCACTACAAGTGAAACTCTTGGCGCCCAACTGAGAAGGTAATTCTTTTAATAGGACTAACCTGGTCCCTGTATTTGACACATACTCCATCATGGTCGACTTGAACTATTGACTTTCTCCCGGTCTCGAACGATCAGATCGCCATGAGTGGCTCTTTGTGCTTCTTGTGCTATTTCCACGGAAATCTTTAAAATTACATATCCCCGGATTAGTTATTTTAGTCTTGTCCTATTTATTAAATTCTGCTTTATTTCTCTAACATGGAGTGGAAATTTTCTTGTGTTGTGTTTTTATTTTATTACTGTTTGGAATGCTGCATAAATAATTTACACATCGCCTTAGGTTAAACCTGACTGCTCTGTGCCGAGCTACCAGTGGGGCAAGCACAGATTAATTTTCAGTTTGCTTAAGACTTCACCCTGACCAGAATTGTGGTTGCTGCTTGAGGAGGCTTTCACCCCCTTCAACCAGTAACCCAATATTTTTTATTTTTTTTGTCCTCATATCGCCTCCAATCAATAAGCACCAACCTGGATTTTAGTGCCTCTTGTGCTCGAAATTGGGCTTTCTTCTTCAAGCAAATTTCCTGGGCTACCTCGGGTGCAACTCGCTTCCATAGCCTGACTGCTTTGAGAAGATGTAATCATCAGACAGACTAGCACATCATATCTTCCAACAAACCCAAATAGTCACCACCATCATTTCTGTTATTCCTCCACCTATCAATCTCCTTTAAATAAACCACTTATCTCTTCCAGGCATGCCAAGAAGGTGGGGAAGCTTGAGTCCATAACTTGCATTATCCCATTATGGCAATCAAAATTAAGTAAAACATCAGATTTCTGTGCTTTACGTGTAGAGAAGGACCCCTCCCTCCAACCCTGCTGTCTTATCCCATAGTGATACCAAAGTGAGTAAAACCTGGTCTTACCCACGGCAATCCAGAACTCTTCCAAATTTGGACAGGTGGCAAACATATGCATATCGTCAGTCTCATTTATACCACACAGCTTACGTTTGGAATCGCCACTTCCTCTTAGTTTCGGCAACTTTTTCGGGGTCCAATAGACACTGTGGCGGGTAAAAAAATTATTTTCCTTAGTGTAGCAGGTTTAACTGCTGAGTAAAGTGTAGATAAAGATACTTTTCATAACTCATACAACTCTGCATTCGGCAAGTATCCATCCCTTGCAGAAAAAGGCGCTCTCATCTTGTCATCCGCTGCCATGAGTTGATGCTGGTACCACCGTGTCACTTCCTTCTTCTTAACCCAACCATCTTGGGGGTCCATTTCCATTTGGTTTTTTTCAGCTCCTGTCCAACCCTGACTCTTAAGACACGCATTCACTTGGTCAAATTTTAAACCTGTAGATTTCCCCCCTTTGTCTTGTTACTCCAATATTCCCAAGTTAGATTTTGCCCATCGCCCACCAGCTGCCCCCATCTATTAATGCCACTCTGCTTTAAAGGATCCATAGGGATGTCAAGCAAATTCTCCGGAGTTCCTGGGGAGTCCCATATTGGAGACAGCCTACTATAATATGCAGTACCCAGTAATGATCCAACATACAACCAAGTACTTGCTGCTGCTTTCAGACATTTAATCTAACCTTCTTGAAAGAGTTTGGTGCCCTGAATATATAGGTGAATCCTTCTCAGGCAAGCCACAGAGCATTGCCCCAATCAGGGTATTACCTGCACAAAGCAGTAACATTCTGTTGTTCTTCAGCTGAAAAGTCCAGCAGTAAAGTTGTAAATCTGATAGCCCTAGTCCTCCTACTCCAGTCTTCCTCCTCAACTTCTTCCAGGAGAGGCGTATTCCCTTGTTGGCCCAGACAAAAGATATTATTTTCCCTTGCAAGTTTTAGATATTCTTTTTATCAAACATGTGTGGAATATTATCTAACAGGAAGGTAACTTTGGGTAAAAGAGACATTTTTACTAAGTCAATCCATCCGTGAATAGGCAGTGGGAGATCCTGTCATATTTTCAACAACTTTCTTATCTGATCATAACCCATCTTTTCAAAATTGGCTGCAGCAATTTTCCCAATATCTTGGGTTATTTTTAGCTCCAAGTATCTCGTTTCTGTGGCTAACCTGCAAATATGCCAATGATCCATGCCTCTGCCATAAGCTGTGTTAAAGTTGATTTTACATCTGAGTTAAAAACCACTAAATCGTCAGTGTATAATATCAGGTGTCCCTCTTCTTTACTCAAACAGGTTGCTAAAATAATTGTAACATCGTTGTAGTCACAATTAAGAAATGAGATCGGGCGGAAGGATTGGCACTGTAAAAGATTCTTGCCGGACTTCCGAATAAGCAATATTACTGCTTCATTCCTCGATTCCGGGATTTGCATACCCTCTATCAATATAGAGTTAAACAACTTGACCCAAATTGAAATAATCTCATCAGCAATTATAGAATAAAATTCACTAGGAATCATATCATGATTATCTTTTTATTTCTACCTGGATTTCACTACCAGTTATTTCTTGACATAGATAATGTGGAACAATTTAGGAAGATGTTTTTTAAAGCCAAGATTCCATTTCATCTTTCTTTATTACAAGGTTTTCTGTGTATAGTTCCTTAAAGAATGAGTTTAAAGCCTCTCTTATCTTACTACTCTCTTCTGTTATGGTCCCTGTATCCTCAGCAGTAATCTTCCAAATATTATGTTGATTCCTTTCCAACCTTGATTTCCATGCCAACAACTTTCCACAGCACTCCGCATGTACTATATTCCTAGCTCTACTGACTTCTCACTGTTGCAACACCTTCTCCTCTACCTTTACTCTAAATTTTGATTGCAGCTCGTCAAGTACTACTAATTTCTCCTATCTTTCCTGCTTACTCAGTAGGTCTACTTTTAGCATCTCTTCTATTTTCACCATCCCTTCCTCCAATCGGAAAAATTCAGCTTTTTCTTCTCCCACCCACTTTATTTAACCAGGCTTTCTACACATTCCCTACTATATGCATGGGGGAAGATGTCATATTTTGGGAGAAAATATCCTCTGTACCAGGCAGCAACTATGACACTATTCCCTCCTGGAGAAAAATCCTACTATTAACTTTCCAAGTTTTTGCCCCATACATGTCTTTAAATTCAACTTTTAGTAGCACTGCCGCATGGTCTGAAAGATGGGTGGGGGATGCTCTATCCCTACCACTATCTCTACTTCTTTCCTATCCATGAAAAAGTAGTCTAATTGGGAATAATCGCTGTTCTTTTTTGCTGTTGAAAGTGTAGTCCCTACAATCCCAATTTATTCTGCGCAGAACATCATACAAATTATAATTTTCCAGCATATCCAGCAAATAAGCCATCATCTTTGAGGAATCAATCTAGATGCATGCTGAAGATCTAGCAAGATTATTATCTAATAAAAATTTTAAATCCCCAACTCAAATGATGGGGCCATTAAAGTCAACCAAACTGGATAAGAGTTGCGCCAGATGGGAGACATCATCAATGTTCAGACCATACTAACTTACTAATGTGTAGAAACAATGATGTACTCTGATTTCAGCAATGATCCAGCTCACTCCCCCATCCGCTCTGTCCCAAATCAACTCCGCTTCGGATTTTACTTTAAAAATGAGAGCTATGGTTTTAGTGTAGTGCAATTGGTCAGTAACTGCATATTCTCCACCCATTTTTGTTATAAAAAAGATCCCTGTATTCCTGTTTCCTAAAGTGAGTTTCCTGTAGCATAAATATTTGTGATTTGTTCTCTTTTAAATACTGCAATATAGTTTGCTGCTTTTTTTTTTTAACCCTTAGCCCATTTACATTCCAACAAAGAATTGCAAGAACCTGTGTCCTACCTAAATTTCCTTCACCCTCCGTACCCATCTTTTGTCATAAAACTCATTGTTTCCACTTGGTGCTTTCCTTTTATGTTTATTTACCTGACTTGAGGACTCAAAGTTTTTTATAATGTTTTTCCCATGCTCCCCACCACATGTGCTACTTTCCCTGGGAACCCTCCCAACTCTGTAACTAGGCCTAGCGATTGCCTATTTGAAGTCTTCCCTGAGGGAGTGTCGGTAACCTCGCGCTCCTCCTCCATGTATTTTTCCAAACCCCCACCCTTCTTTGCTTGTACTATGAAATTATCCAGATCTTCAGCGCCTAAACAATTATGCCTTTATTCAGCCACATAACTTTCAGGATGGCAGGGAACTTCAGTTTTACATTAGCCTTTAGTCCTCTCAACTCCTCCATTCTTTTTCCCAGCTCAGACTGTCCATCGGCAGTCTCTTTGGAGATATCCGACCTGATTCTAAAAGTGGCCCCCAATGCTTGCAATGATTTTTCCTTCAAATCTAAACCTAACATTTTCTCCTTCATGGTGTAGAATTGAACATTTACAGAATCTTTCAGGTTTTTTTTTCACCCGGGTGTATTTTAAAGGGGTCTCTATGCACACGCTGAATTTCTCCCTCAAGATTGACCAAGCTGTCCTCCTGTGGAAAAGTGTTTTTCAATAAATTTATCGCAAAGGATTTAATTTCTGTCCCCTCGATTCCTTCAGTAACCCCCAGGATTCTGATGTTCCTCCTAGCATTGTTCTCCAATTTTTGGAGTTTTCCAGACACAACATTCTCTCTTTGTTTCAAGCGTACTACCTCTTGGGTGTTCTCTTTATCTGCTGTCTTGAGGCCTTGCATCCCACATTCCAAATTTCACGTGTGTTGGGCTAAGCTCTCAATCTTCACATCTAGGCTGGAGCAGGTCACCTGTATCTCTTTTTGGTTTGCCTCCAAAATCTATAAAAGCTCTTTTTGATTTCCTGTGTTAATTGACCTAACATTCCCTGGACTGTGTCCAACCCTTTGAGGTTGCAACCCTGAATGCCTGAACCTCCAGTTACTAAAGTCCCACCTGGTTCGTTGATCTGCTCAGTCATGGTTTCTCCTGCGCCTAAGTTTTGGCTCTTCTATTTTCAGAGAGGAGAACACATTTTGTGTAGGAACAGCAGGATGGATTAAAATGTTGCCTTGTTCCCCTGATTCCAAGCCTCTTGTTTCACTCATTGTCCCTACCCTACTCAGCGAGCTCTTCGTATCCAGGTTAATGCCACTTCCATCTTCACGTTCCTCTGAGTCTCTCCTTAAATCCAATCTAACTTGAAAGAAGGATTTTAACAAAGGGGTACTTTTGTGAAGTTTAGTGGCTAGGGAGCCAGGTTTTTCCTGTGGGAGAGCTATAATTTCCGCTTTTGTTAATGATTTCCTGAGACAGGCGTCTTTGGATGAGCAGGTACTGCCTTGAGATCTTATCTGCTTGACTGATACCTTAACTAGTAGTAAACAACACTTTGGGTTATCGTCGCCTACTGCTCACAAGGAGTTATGGGACCTTAATGTCTACCAAGTGGAGCCCAACCTGTTGTTCCACAGCCCTAACTGATTTCTTCCAACCCAATATGGTCCCCATGTTTATTCTGGTAAGGCAGCTGAATATCTAACTGGGAGCTATTTTCCCAAGTAGACTTACCCTCAGTCCCATTACAATCAGTATCCATTAGGACATGGCTCTGATTCTGTCTTTTTCATCTACCTGCCCTTAAGATTACAGTGGGCTCCTTTCCTTACTTCCTGCAATGCAGCTCTCTTCTTCCACAATACTGACATGTTGGCTCTTCTGACGCCAATCGTGTCACAGCCTTGCTGCTGGAGAACACGCTGGGCAGCGCGGAGCTCCAGTAGCAGCCCGCCGCGGTAATCCAGAGCAACATTCCCTGGACCACCATCCAGCAACTAACCCCAAAGACTCACTGTGGCTTCAGAATAGGGGGGGAGCTTCCTCATTTGCCCATAGGCGTTAAAGGTAAGCGCGTACACAGTATCAACACTTCCCTTGGGTGCAACTTCTGATCGGCTACCTTAGCAAGCCGCCATGTTCCCTCCTTGTCGGCCGCCCCATTAACCCAATTTCTTACACCTACTTAATGTAATAACGTAATGCAATTTTATAGTATGTGAGAGTTAGGCCTTGCAATAGTGAAAAACGAGTTTAGGAGTTTTTCATTATCAGGACATGCAAACCTAAAACCTATGTGTCCTTCTTCTTAAATACAATGCACCCTGCCCTATGAAACTTTTAGTGCCCATCTTAGGGGTGACATATGGTTTAAAAAATGTTTTGGCCTGGAAAACATTTTTGTGACCAGGTTGAAATGTCAGTTTAAAACTACACTACAGGCTGCAATGGCAAGACTGAGACCTGTTTAAAAATGCTGCCTAATTAGGTGGCACAATGGGTGCTCCAAGCCCACTAATAGCATTTAATTTAAAGGCTCTGGGTACATGTAGTACAACTTACTAGGGGCTTACAAGTAAACTAAATTTGCCAATTAGGTGGAGGCCAAATTTACCATGATTTAGGGAGTGTGCTCACACACTTTAGCACTAGTTAGCTGTGGTAAAGTGCACAGACTTTTAAAGTCAACAAAAACGAGTTCAGCAAAACAGGGGGGCTGAAGGAAAAATGTTTAGGGGTGACGCTGCATTGAGGGCTAAGCCCAACACAGACAAAGCAGGTGCAAGCTACGGACTTCCTGCCCTATTGAGCAGGCAACCAGGAAGAGAGTATCCACAACCTCAACCCTCTACAGAGATCCTTGCTACTCTCCTGGTCTTTTGACGCGATCAATCACACTATATTCCACTCTCCTCAATTGATGTCTTTGATTTGTCACTTGCTTGGTTTTCATAGACCCGCACAGGTTATCCCTATTGTGTCTCCTAAGGTAGCAAGCACTTGACCACTTGCCCCTCTACCATTTGCTGTGCTCTGAGGTCTCTCCTTTTCTCTAGCTAGACTAAGCACTTCCCTCTCTAATATTTTTTTGAGCAGTCCTGTCATTTCCATACCAATGACCTCCAAATATTAATCTTTTTCAGTTCCTACAGTTCTGCTCTCAATGATCCTAGCCCTTACTGGCTTGCTTCTGTTGAGGCATAAATGCCATCACATTCCTTACAGCTGAACTGTTCCATAACTAAAATAGCATTCTTCTCTTCTCCCTCTTCCTGTATTGTTCCAGCATCCATCCTCTTTACTGTTAAAAACCTTCACTTATCTCCTTTCCCTGCAACTCAGTTTAAATTGTGCTCCATCCTTCGCCTTCACTGTCCATATTATCACTATTGCTCATTCCTGATTTTCTGAGCTGTAATACCCTTAGAAAACTATATAATTTCCTGTTGTCCATGTCACAAAACTTTTGTTCACCTTCTCATCTATTTGTTTGTTGTGTTTGACCTGTTCCACTCTTTTATATTTTAATATAGCTGCCAAATGTATGCTCTTGCTTCTCTCTAGTTCATCTTTAATTCTGCTGTCAGGCTGTTCTTCCATGTTTCAGCAATGGCTGTAATTTCAACTCCTTCGCTACTTGAAAGTGACTCCCTTACCACCCCTACATTCTATTTCAACTTCCTACAATTGTTCCCAATAATGTCTATGTATGAATCGCCCACCTTTCCACTAGGCCCCTTTTCCTCTTGCCCCCTTTCCTCTTGCCCCCTTTCCTGTCTTCCTTTACTTCATTGTATAAGCAAATCCATCATCTCCAGTGTGTTTCTCTCTTTCTTCTACATACCAAGCGTCTACCATGATCGCAATCCTGTTCTTATTCAAATTACACAAATTAAAACAAATTCAACCTTGACTTCACAGAATAGGTCTACATCTATCATATGTCTTCAGTCCTCCATTTTAAACAGGGACCAGCTGTATATTTACTTTTGAAAATAGATTATGAATGGCTGTGAGAAGGTTTCCAGAGAGGATAACAACGCACTCCCCTTTCTCCTGCTGACCTTGGAAAAACACTACTCTCCTACTAGGGTTCACCAAACATCCAGTGGCACTATGGTGTTATAATATCACTTTAGGGAGACATTTAGCTTTACCTCCCTGGGCGTCCTGTTTCTCAGGGGCCACCCTCGAGGGACTGGTTTACATTTTCTCTGTCAGTTTCGGGTGCAGTTCTTCCAACCGTTTTTTTTTAGGACCCAACTGTATAAATTTGCAGTTCCAGTTGTTCCAAGTGAAACAACTTTTGACACGTGTTACTCCATACCAACTGTCCTGAAACAAAGTTGGCATCCTGATGATAATCCTAAGGTAGTTTTGACTTCCCAGTGGGGCACTGAGTGCTATGAACTAGTTACCAGTTATCACCAGATCTACCTCTACTCTGAAGTGTTTTCTTACCTCTGCATGCAAGACTATCTACCACAGGAGCAGAGGGCAAACTCTGTTAACATGGAAGGACCCTCTCTTCTGGAGCCAGACCAACCCTGCAGCTCAGAAGGGTCTGAGTCCTTTCCTGGTTGCTCTTTTTTGGGATCTCCTGTAACTGGTCTCTTGTGTAGTACTGCAGGCTCATCTGGGTGGACTTACCCTGTGCAGTTACTGATACTGGGATCATTTGTGACTCTTGGGGCTGAGGGTGGAAATGCTCCCAATTATGGTATTTGGGTGAATTAAATGCCATATTCAATGTTCCCTCATGTTTTTCTGGTATTTCGTTTGGCTACTTTCAGACGCTGAAGTCTCAGAGTGATACACTCCATCTTTACTCCCGATGTGGATTCTAACTTTGTGTTACAAGACCTATCCTGATCACTGGAGCACTTGGAATGAGACTATTAGTGTTGTTCTTGAGATGTTTGTGGCATTAGACAAGGATAAGGCAACCCTGTCATCAGTGCATCCTGAGTGCCACATCTAGAAATTTAACCACTCGCTGAGAGCTGAAAGACTCGACTCAACTAAGGGGAAATCATAGTGTAGGCCAGAGAAATATTTAGGGCAGGGCAGACAGAGCATCAAAGCTTCACAAAACTATTAAGATGACGTCCGTCCCCATAATTTAATTGATGTGTTGAAAATGGCCCTTTCTAGTTTGCTTTCCCTTGACTTTTTTCTTTTCTCCTTCCTGGTTTTCCACTGATCTAGGTGCTAGCCTTAAGACTTTGAGCACCTTTGACACTGCCATTCTGTGCCCACGCGTTGTGCTTATCATAAACATACTTGTGACTGGTGTATACATGATTCGCTGATTTGAGTTAGCTGTTAGTCCCTTTTCTAGAGGTAAGACACATATCCAGGGCATGTACCTTAAATGCTCCTCCCTGTGCCTGCAGCACTGGTTGTGCCATCCATGGAGGTAGCTCATCAATTGTGCCACAGGTTTGCCCTTGGAGGACCTGTGTGTGCAGGTTACTGTTACTCAGCTTGGCATTTAAAAAGCTAGGTGCCAAGGTTTTGCATGTCTCTTCCCATATTGGAGTTCTCCCTGGGGACAGAGTTCAGCATTGGGAAGAGGTAGTGAATCTACATGAATGCGTGCCATGCAAGGGTTATGAATGGCACCGGATGGTGTGTTCGGTACGACGGGACCTGCTTCTCACATTGGATTAGCATGGGGAATGTAGGGAAAGGCTATTGAGCAGTATTTCCTATGTGCTAAATAGTAGCAGTATAGTGTTTGATATCGATGAGTTTGTAATGGTAAATACTCTTAGGTAGTGCAAGTGGATCCAACATTCATATGTGGAAATGTCGATGCTCGTGGCTCTGTGTGCCTGTCAGCCTGTCTCTAATTCACATATGGGTACTGGGGGGACAGCTACATCTGTGCATTGCTGATAGAAGGCCATAAACTAGGGGCTCAAAGGAAACTGCAAACATCTGGTGGCCCTTTGAACTGATTGTATCTTCAAAGGCCATTGTGGGTATAACTACAGGAGCTCTTGCCTCAGAAGTTAGAGACACTTTTGGATTTGGTACCTGTTAGAAACAGGGGTCTCTAGTTGTCATTGGTTTGAACCTTTGTCCAAATAGGGGCCCTTCCTTGTTGTCAGTGTAAGGGGATACACTTCTAAAATAACCCCTGCTCAACCTCCTTGGTAGCTTGGCGCGAGCAGTCAGGCTTATCTCAGAGTCAGTGTGTAAAGTATTTTCACATAACGAACAGTAATACATTGAAAACACTACAAAAGAACACCACACAGGTTTAGAATTATATCCAATGTTTTTATCTATCCAAAACAAGACCAAAATGATGAGAATCCAACTTTGCAAGATATCCTTTTCAAAATTGCAGAAATATCTCAAAAACACAGTTCTCCTGAGTCTGTAGCTCCGTCCGGGGCAACCACGATACTGAAAACAACAGAATCCAACAATTCCATCTGATTGCATCGGTCAGGGGTTTCAGCAGACTCGTAAACAGTATCAGTGCATTGCGGCCGACACGTTTGTGCGAGCCAGTCGTGGCAACGGTTGCGATGTAAAGGGAAGTGGTGCAGCATGTGGCGCCCTCAAGGTACGGTGCAAGGAGCGGCTCTGTGATGGTCGTTGAGCAGCGTCATTGAGACCAGGGCTGTGGTACAGGGTAAAGGTGGTGCTTGATGCGGTGCTGACAAATCACAGTGCAGGCGACAGAGCGGATTGCGGAAAGCTGGCGTCGGTCGGTCCAGACTGGGGTGTGGGACGAGGCGGTGCGTCATGAAACTTACGAGCGGTGCCCCAGCCACGATTCCGTCATGGGAGTCTAAGTCAGCAGGCAGTGACAGCGAGACCAGGGTACCAAAGTGAAGTGAAGCATGGTGGTGCGATGTGCGGTGCCAACAGGTCACGTTGCAAGCAGAGGCTTGCGGTGGCGGTGGTTGTGGTCGTGGTCAGACCAGGGTTGCGGTGCGAGATGCAGCGGTGCCCTCTGCGATGCCTTCAGGACTGCGGAGCCAGTGACTGAACCGGTTGCTTTTCCCTTCTCTATGGCAACTGAAACAACGGTTCCAGAATCGGTACCCAGAGGTTGGTGAAGTCTTTGCAGTCCTTTAGACTTTGGAACAGGAGGCAAGCTCTACTTCAAGCCCTTGGAGATACTCAGTACAAGTAAAGAAAATTCAGTCCAGTCCTTTCACTGTCCAAGGCAGAAGCAACAACTGCAGGACAACCCAACAAAGCAACAACTCAGCAAAGGGCCAGTACTCCTCTAGGCAGCTCTTCCAGCTCTTCTTCTTGGCAGGCTCCTTGATTCTAGCAAGTTCTAATGTTCTGGGGTCTGTGCCCAAATATTTATACTTCAAATTTCTTTGTTCGCTCAGGCAGAGAGTGTCTGTGCTTAGACCAAACCAGTTTGTTCCTCTATGGCCCAGCTTCCCAGCAGGAGGTGGACGCCGCATTGTCTAAAGCAGACCAGGCTCAGTCAGGTGCATGGAAATCTCCTATTGCAGCCCAGGTCTATTCAGACCAGCCCTGACTCATCCAGGAAAGGCAGGACACAACTCAACCACCCCAGTGAATGTCTGAAGAGAATACACATCCCCAGCCCCTGTCACTCCAAAGCCAGAAAGTCAATCCACCAACCCAGCAAAAGCACACAGAATGGCTAAGCAAGAAAATACCTATGTTCAAACATAAACATCACCTTTACTAAAAGATGCATTTTCATACTCTGAGACCAGGCATACTAAACTTCATTTCCATATCTTTTCCCAATGGGAAGTTATACTTCTAAGATGTTATAGGTAAAACTCCCATTCTGTCCAATGGGACACATAGCCTTTCCATGGAATAAAATGAAATGCACTTTAGCCTTTCCATAGTATAAAATGAAATGCACTTTAATTCACTATCAGGACATGCCACACACACCAGTACATGTCCTACCTTTAACATACACGGCACCCTGCCCACAGGGGTACCTTGGGCCTACCTTAGGGGTGACTTATATGTAAGAAAAGGGAAGATTAGGGCCTGGCAAGTGGGTGCACTTACCGGGATGACATGGCAGTTACAAACTGCGTGCAGTCCCTACAGTGGTAGGTCTGAGACACCTTTTCAGGGCTGCTCATGTGGGTGGCACAATCAGTGCGGCAGGTCCACTAGTAGCATTTGATTTGCAGGTCCTTGCATAGTCAGTGCACTTTACTAGGGGCTCAATAGTGAATCAAATATGCCAATCATAGAAACACCAATCCATAATAACAATTTACAACAGGAGCACTTGCATTTTAACAATGAACAGCAGTGGGAAAGTGCAGAGAGACCCTAAACCAGCAAAAACAGAGTCAAAACCGGGGGATCAGAAAGCAAAAAGACAGGATAAACACGCCAAAAGAGGCCAGGTCTGACAGTACCATACTACGCTGGTTCGATGCTGGTACATCAACAAGAGGAATCATTAAGGCAGGGGGACTGCAACTGGATTAGCCACAGACTTGCTGTGGCCTGAAGCTTGTTGTGCTCCATGAAGGGGGCTATCACTTGGTGGATTTTGCCTGGATGTTGCTGGCCGGCAGCTAAGGGTCCACTGTCATGAACCGGGTCCTTAAGTTCTCTCCCAGGGCTGATTGGCTAGCCCCCAGTCCCCTTGATCCCAGGGACACAAAGGATCTCCCCGTTTCCACAAGATTGGAATGACTGTGCAGGGTGCAGCGGAAACTGGTGGACGTTTTGGTTGGTTTTAGGATCTTCCTGATGTACACCAGATTTCTTGGTCACAACCTTTTGTCTATGGGGGGATAGCGATCTTGCACTTGCGCAGGTGCCACTGGAAGCCTGGAGGTCTAATCCGGATGGACGAAACTAAGTAACTGTCTCTTTCCATTTTAGGCAGTTCTAACAATCTAATTAGTGTGGCGCCAGAAGGGGCAATGTGTATGGTTGGCTGGTGTATTTGAGTGACTGAGGGGCTGGGTCATGAGGTGTAGTCAAATACCTGTGATCGGTTTACCATTGCAACTCTTGGGTGTATGAGATGCTGGGGAATGTTGTTTTGGATGAATAGCTCTGATTAGGGTATATCTGTTCATGCTGTTGTATGACTAATGGGAAAGTTTGTCAATTGCATATAACTGTAAAGTGTATATACAATGTGTATCTTGCTTGATTTTAATGTGTGTGTGTGTATAATACATTGACCAGTGTTTTATAAATATGGTGTGGAGTCTTTTTGTGGCATACGTGGTGTGTTGTGAGGTTGATGTTGTGCCAGTAGTTTACACTTGGGCCCTGAGGATAAGCCTGACTTCTCGATGCCAAGCTATCCAAGGATGAGCACAGGTTATCAGACACGTGTATCATACTCATCCTATCTAGGATGGTGAAGTCGGACTTGTTTTGATGCGTCCCAGCCAGCCAGAAATTGCTGGGTCGAACAATATAGGAATGGGAGTTGGAGGCAGCAAATCGTGTCAGTAGATCCTAAAACTGGCTTGTTACGAGACTAGAATTTACAGGGAAGAGCAAAGGCAACAGAAAATATCAAAATGTGTGGTAGGGTAGATGCGAAATTGATGGAAAAGAAAAGGAATGATTAGAAGGTTGAAGGGAAAGATGTTTTATGGTAGTGCATATATATCCTAGAAAAGTGTGGAAAAGTGGATCAAGAATGGGAAGAGAGGAAAGCTAAGGGAAAAGGTGATTGGCTATGTGACCGAAAGAAGAGCTGTTTCAGGGGTGTGACAGGTTCTGAAGCCAAATGAAGTGGAGAGAGGCGCGAATGAGAGCTGGGACAAAGTTGTGTGTGCAAGTTCTGAGAGGCAGGGTAAAGGTGAGATAGAAAATAACATTAACAGAGAAACTGGGAAAATGCAGGAAAATGATGACAGAAAGAAAGGTTTGATTCGAAGCAACTGCTGTCTAATGACTTGTGTAAAGTGTTCTCTTGCCCCTATTTTCAACGTCTGCAAAATATCTGTGAATTTAAATGTGATTTATTTTTACGGTAGTAACAGGAGGCCATGCAAATGACAGACATTGAAATTTATAAATGCCATCCAGCCAAACATAACATAAACACTCATATCTCACAGTGATAGAGGGAAAATGTGCATCTAAGGGGTGAGGTTACTACGTTTAGAACCCAAACACACGTGTTCTCACTCCAGCCTTGCAGCTTCATCGAGCAGCAAGCTGTTTAAGGTAAATCTGTTCTCTACACGTACAGGTCTAACTGTGTAATATAAGGCCTAGAAGGGTACAGTGTGTGGTCTGTCGATGTCCCATCACTTCTTGTCTTCTAGTCTCCAGCAGCCCACATTCAATATGCTGGACTATGTAGCGCCTTACTCATAACTTGTTCCTAATCCAATCACTTTCTCTTTCAAATGCACTGCTGCTTCTTGGAACTGTGTCTGAGCTAGATACAAACAAAAACCTATCAGTTAGTGTAATCTAGAGAGACTGCTTTTAGAAATCTAATATTCAAGGTGACATCCATTATGAAAACAACTCGTGCCCATTTTGGAGGTGAATATTTTTATTGAGAATACAGATTAACACAAGGATCCATTACATATGAAAATCATGCTACTTAATATGAATGAGAGCATATGAGCAACCTAATATTGAGTAATAAGAAAAAACATTTTTATGAACAGAAAGTAAGAGAAATAAAGGAAAAAGGAGAGAGATGAAAAAGGAAAAATATGGAAAGAAAAAGGGAAATCTGAATCAAGTAACAGTCAAAAAATATATCAAATAACCACAATAGTAACCCAAAATGTATAGTAATAACAAGCACTGTGGCATGCATAATATAAACCGATTAAAACCATTGGTATAAAAATAAAGACATACATGCTGAGGGGACTCTGGGAAGTCTTAGAGAATCTATAGTAAATAAGTAGTAACGGGAGACCATAATCTATCGCGATTGATTGCTAATGAAGTTGAATTAAGACGATATGTGTCAAGTCTGATTATCTATTGATATATCTTCCTTTGTTGTAAAATTGGATGCAATTAGCTGTAGAGCTACAGCAATGAACAAGTCAATCAATTTTGCGAGAAGGAGATCACGAGACCAGATATTAAGTAAGCGTCCCAAAAACAACTTGTGTAAGGAGAAGGTTGAAACAACATTTTGTAATATCATTAATTTTAACCCATACTAACTTCCAAAACTGTAATAGTTTGACAAAGAAAAACGTGCATATATAATCCGTCTGAAGAATTATATTATAAAAGAAAACTAAAGTTTGTATTAAAGAGGCCACATGAGCAGTGGAATGTAGTTTTGATCCTACTTTATGCCACAACTCCAAGGGCCAATTACAAGCTAAGTCTGATTCCCATAAAAGCTCAACTTTACTTTTAGTTCTGATTTTAGGTGAGTAACCAAGCAGTTTATTTATAATAGATGTTTTTCTGTTAATGTTGTGTCCTATTAAAGCATCACTGTTAGCAGAATCCAAAGGAGCTTGCAAGAAATTTGATAGTAATGAAGAGATTTTCTCCTGTAAGATATCACATTTGCTATGTTCTGAGTTTGATAAGTTAAAATTAGAAGAGATGTCAGAGAAGGAAAGTAAACTATATAACTGCATTAACCTCAAAATCATTATCATCCCCTCATCCACCCAATATTTCTAATGAAGCACACAGCCATTCTGTGTAATATGTTTATTGTACCATATGGGAGTAGAAGTGAATTGATGTGATGAGAGAGGATTCGACACTGTAAATGTTGTGAAAAGGAAGCAGATGTGTGAAATGGCAAGAGGTAACTAAGACTTTGGAGGGGATGACATAAATAAGATATTTGAGTATGTGAAGGGATGTATCAATGCAGATTCTAAATCCATCCATAATTTCTGTGAAACAGGGTTGGAAGAAATGAAGCATTCTTGTGTTTGTTTAATAATAAATGCCTTGTGGTAACAAATAAAGGCAGGAAAGTTGGCACCACCCATCATCTTGGGGAGTTTAAGCTGGGCAAAAGATATGCGTGACTTTTTACTATTCCATAAAACGTTTTTGAGTATGTTGTCAATATGTGATAAGACTGTGTTTGTGATTTTCATTGGGAACATCATATGTTAAAAATGTATGAGGGGCACTAGCATAAATTTAATTGTCTCCAATTTACCCCACCATGAAACATACAAACGGGACCATTTTTGCAAACGTTCCTTAAGTTTGTCCAATAAACTGTAAATATTAATTTTAAGAGTCTCTTGGAGTGTATTAGAATACCAAATACTCAGGACTTTAAATTTGGACTAATTCCACAAAAATCCCGAATGATCAAACTGACTCTTTACAGAGTATTTGTTAAGGGCCAATATCTCTGCTGTATTAACATTCAGTTTATAGTACGAGACTTGATAGTAGTTTTGAAATTCTTGAAATAAGGCCAGGAGGGATGATGCTGGGGGAGGAGAGGAACTAAATATCATCTGCATATGCAGTGAATTTAATATGTTGATCTTTAATTTGAAAACGCAAGTAAGATGAAGAAGACTTAATTTGACATAAAGGGTCCAAAGCTAAAATAAAAAGAGGAGAAAGTGGGTAGCCCTACCTAGTTCCTTGATTTAAAGTAAAATGAGAAGATTGTATGCCATTAACATATATACAGGATTGGGGGAGGAATACAATAGAAACACTAGATCTATGAATTTAGGGGTGATGCCTTGCCACTGTAACGCTTTTCTTGAGAATCGCCATTAAACCTATCAAATGGCCTCTAAGCATCTAGAGACAATGCTGCCAATGAATGTTGGAGCGTATTTGCTTTATTAATGATTGTAAGGAATGTACAAGATTTGTCATAAATAGTACAACCTTTCACAAACCCTGTGTGTTAGAGACCAACATCATCTGGTAACAATTGTTCCAATCTGATAGCCAAGGCTTTAGCAAAAATGTTAGTCTGTGTTTATGAGAGAAAGTGGCCTGTAATTTTGGCATAATGTGTGGTCCGTACCTTGTTTTGGAATAAAACAAGTCATTGTGTCTGTAGAATATCCATGAGAAGAGTTAGAGGTGGATAAAAGAAGGGATTAACCGAACTAAATGGGGAAGTAACAAACTCAAAATCTGTAAATAAATTTCCACTGTAAAACCATCTGGTGCAGGTGATTTACCAGTAGAAAGTTTTATTAGGACAGACAAATGTTATTGGGTAGTTAAGGGTTGTTCTAAGGTGGAAAGGCCAGGAAGAATATGAGCCTTTTTTTTAATGAAGAAAAATAATTATCTAACAACATGGTTGAGGGAGGATCATCCGGGGTGTATAAATTGGTATAATACCATACAAAGCATTTTAAAATTTGAGTCCTTGGAAACTGCAGACCCTTGTGTATTAATGATAGAGTTTATCTTAGTCTTCTTTTTTTAATTTGAGGAAATTGGCTAGAAGAGTACCTGACCTGTTTCTGCCCCTGTAAAATCTAACATTCAATTTTAGTTTGTAACCTGAGTCCTTATATGTGAAAGCTTTGTTAAATTGTATGTTGGTTTTAATTAGTTCCTCTAAATTATCCTTATCCTGGTTTGTCATGTAGAATTTTTATGCTCTAATGTTTTAATTTTGGACAAAACTTTTGACGCTTCTTTTTCTGCAGTAATTTTTTTACCAGAAACCTAATAGATGATAAAACCCCTAGATGTACCTTTGAATGTGTCCCAAAATTTGGGATTTGCAATATTATCACTTATATAGAATTGTGTAAATTCTTGAGTGAGTTGTTTATATTGTGATAAGAAAGCGGGATTGCTTAATAAATTGTTATCAAACCTCCACTGTGAGGTTTCTGATTTATTGTGTAAATGATCAAAGTCCCACCATATTGGGGCATTGTTTGAAATACCAATTGAACCAATCTTTGAGTTAGGTAGAGCTTCTGCCATATTCTTGCTAATGAATCTATTGTCAATCCTTGACTGAGAATGATGTAGAGCAGAGTGAAAAGCGTATTCTCTAAGCCCTGAGTTAACTACTCTCCATGCATCGCTTAGGCCTGTTTGTGAGTTTGCTCTCAGAAAAGATGTATGTGTGGCATTTGGGATATATTTTACTAGTGAATGCCTATCTTAAAAGGAATAAACTATCAGATTACAATCACCAAGCACCAAAATTGTGGATCAGGATTACTTGATCCATATACATACAATACATATTTAAAAATCATTGAGTTTAAGATGGAACACGCCTCATCTACCCGCTGAATCTCTTTCCTCTGAAATGATGTTCACAGTTAAGCATTTTTAACACCGGATTGCATCGCTGGCCTTATTACCCTGAGCAGGAGAAAAGAAAATATGTCCAACCCACTGTGTCCAAGGTTTCCGTGTTATTCTCTGACAAATGAGTTTCTTGCAATAAAACCAATTGGCTCTTGATCCTTGAGAGGTGAGCTAAAATCTGCACCTCTTGATAGGATTCTTTAATCCCTTAACATTCCAAGAAAGAACTCTAAGGTTCATTGTACATATTTATGAAAATTATAAAAACAGTTTATATTGAGATGAACAGAATTAGAAAGATGGAAAGTAAGGGAAAAATAGAAGTGTTGAAAAGGGGAGAGTAGAAAACAAAAACTCATATTAGGACTGGCAGTAAAGTCAGTCAGTTAAAAAGAATATTTATTTAGACTGTTGGTCCTTAAACACACAAAAACATCTCAACTTCCATAAATACAATCCCTGAAAGAAGCTACATAAAAAGAGTAAAACATTACATAAAATTCCATAAAATACAAGATTCATTCTTAGCTTCGCCTTTCTATGCATAATACATTTCTTTGTAAAATATCTAAAAGCTCAAATTTTATACATTTTTTAAAACTTTTTTAACTTGGAGCATAAATCTCCTGATGGCACATGCTATATCCAAAGAGCACATTTCTGTTTAACAGATCTACAGCTTGTGCACGATTTTGAATACCGCATTTTACGAAAAAAGGGCATAAATATATTTTCTGTACAGTGAAGGCCATGAAACAGTCTAATAGAATGTGAAAAGTATAGCATTTTGTGCCTAAAATACAGGTACACTTCCAGTCAGAATCACTCATAGCCCCTTCTATCCCATCGTGGGCATAACAAGGATTGATTCCGATCCTTAGACTTAGTAGATCATTTCTAAGCCAGCGACTGGATCGTACATCTATCTACGGCCATTGCTGTTCATTTTGCCATGAGTTAATCATAAAACCCACAGATTTTTTCCCTCCAGATACTGTTGATCATAGTCTCGAGATATTTCTTTCCCAATTGCCCCAAGATCCCTCTTAGCAATCTCAATTTGCAGATTCTGTTGGCACAACTTGACTCACATGTCTCTGTAAACCTTTGCTACGGTTTCCCTGACCCACTTTGCTCACTTCAATTCACTCTTCTGTATCTTACTTTTACACTATTATGATATTTTTAGCTCCTTCCCGGAGCCCAGGCGCTGCCAGAATCTTAATTTTGCCACACATGCCATTATGTCCCATGATACCATTCTGGTCTCCATTCTTACCACCTGGAGCTTTGAAGACCTGGTTAGGGACAGTACATTTGTAAGCATTTCCCCTCTTCAATCTCCCACCCACTTTTACCACTTATGTATAATAATTCAGCTCCATATTGGAACTGAGGTGGTATCATGGCCATATCCGCTTTAAAAACAGGTTTATCAGACATTTCTCCATAGTCTTTATTACATTTTTTCAGACGACTAACTGAAGCAAGAGCCCTTACTCTTAGTGCATCCAGATGGGTGTTCGTTCTTGGAAATTTATCTGAACCACACCCCTAGATACTTGTATTCGTTTATCATTTCCAACTTTGTGGAGTGCGACAACCAGCTACATTTTGTTGTCTTTTTGCCAAAGCTCAGGACCCTAGTTTTTTCCATATTTACAACGAGTTTTTTGTAGCTACAATAATCACTGAACGCGGTCCACTTTCTTTGCAGACCTAGCTCTGTTTGATCTAAGATTACAAGATCGTCTGCATAAAGTAGACATGCAATGTGTTTCCCATCAGGCTTAGGGCTGGCACCCAGAGCTACGCCCAAAGCAGATGGTAGATCAGCTGTGAATAAGGAGAAAAGTAGGGGGGCTCGGACGCATCCTTGTTTTACCCATTTACAATTTAGATCTTCTACACCAAGGTCCCCTCTGTATCCAAGATAACCTGAGCCCATTTGCAGCTATGCAGTTCTTTGATTACGCACAGGAAACCTTTAAGAATGACCCACCTGCTCAATGTCTCCCGCAATCGATTTCGGTCCACCAGGTCGAATGCCGCATGGAAGTCAACGAAGCAGCAGAACAGATTGCCCTCCATCTTCACGACTTCCATGCGATGGACAGGAGAAACAATGATCAACTGTAGAGTGGCCTTCCTTAAACCCACCCCTCTTTTCAGGAGGCACAATCTGATTTTCTTCTGCCCAGAGCACTCTTGGACTAGCTCCCAAAGCCTTTTCATATTTTTTGATTCTATTGCTGCCAATAGGCCTTCCCAGCATCTCTCTTTATGCATTCTTTTTGTTTGCTAATGACCATTTTATATGTTTTCCTTAGCTTCTGAAGGCAATTAAACAACTCTAAATCAGTCTTTAACCTCTGACTTCTTTCTTCTCTTCTTATACTCGCTTTTAGTTTCTGACATTCCTCATAAAACCAGTTCTTATCTTTACCCTGGCTTCTCTTCTTCTGTTACTTTTTATTTTGACCCTTAGACATTGGACCAGTAGGCTAATTACATTTTCAAACCATCCAATATTATTCGTATTGGGGATACTTTCTAACATTTGACTCTGAAAGACAGCCAGCTTTTCCATATGCATTCCTGTCATGTGAGTGGTGAGCCGCCTGGGGTAATCCATTTGTACAGGGATGACTACATCTCTTGTTTTTTTTATTTACTCCTCCTATTTCAAGTTTTAAGGGGAAATTATCACTTTCCTCAGCTCTCATCACCTCAAAGCCCCTAACTGGTACAAAGTTCCATGCGTGCAGAAAAATATGTTCTATGGGACATGGTTGTAGACCTACCTTAAATGTACGATTAACTGGCCGATCAACCTCCGTCCTTCCATTTATACATACTAAGCCCATTGAACCTAAAAATGTCCCTAGGGCCGAACCTCGTGCCGCGAGACCAATCTTAGGGACACTGGCAGGGTTTATATTCTATGAGGACAGTAGCTCTTTGCCCCATGGATCAACTCTGCAGGGGTCTGGTTTGTGGTTAAAATCACCCATCAGGATGAGCATGTCTCTCTGATATAAATCAGTCAAAACATGTACATCTTCTTTGAACCTTTCGAGTTCTATACTCCTTATCTCGAACCCCGCACATAGACATTTACCATGACTATACCATCATGCCGTAGGTCGGAATCCAATAAGATCAGTCTACAGGCAACCACCCATTTACATTTGACTTACAGGTGGACCACCTTCTTAGCTATTTTAGTGGATATCAGGGGTATTTGTCCAGCGGATGGTCGTCCAAATTCCCAACTGAACTATTCACCTGTACATATTCTTCAATCATTGGGGTTTCGTCAGCCAGACAATTTTCCTGTAAACACATTATCTTATTGAGGTAGATTATTTTTTTTAATTTTCCAATTTCGAATGACCATTAATGTTCCAAGTGAGTATACCCATACTGTGTGACAACCCTACCTCCTAATCAATCTTGATTAACCAGTAATTTTCCTCATTTACCGGAGAAGTGAGAGCCTTATATCTATTTACTGAAATTAATCCTTCCCTAAATCCATCTATTTCATGGCTTCTTATGGTGATTTCGAACTCTTCCTTGTCATCAAATCCCTGGTCAATCAGACTGACCTGCCTTGTTCCCAACCTGCATGAGTCTTCAGAAAAGGTTTCTTCATGATTATTCCCTAGACTGGAAAACAATTCCTGGAACTGTAGCAAGAGAAGAGATGTGACTGTACAAAACAAGGTCACATAAGGATAACATTCAAACATAAAAATACGCACCAAACCAGGTGGAGGGGAGTGGGGCTCACAAGAAGACATGCAAAACAAGGCTCCATTTTGGTTTAAAACAATACAGTCAACGTATTAAACAATAGCAATAGAAAAACTTTCAGAGATACATAATAAAATGTAAATTAACTGGAAGAAACAGCACAAGAGAAAAACTGTCTCTTACCTAAAGTTGCCACACTATTGAAGAGATTTTTGTAGTTTTAACTATATCCCTCGGTCAGTATATTTAAGAAATTATATAATAATACCTCTAGACTTAACTCTTGAAGATGAAAGCTTTTGGTCCAAGCGATACACTTGTTGTATGTTTAAACGATATACAGAATTTAGATTAACTATCTTTGGTTGGCTAGGTTGTAAGTAAGCAATCATATCAGATCCCTCAGCTCCCTACAGAATACTATACAACCTAAAGTTGTTTCTTCTGTTTCTGTTCTCCAAATCTTGGATTACTCTCTTAGGTGCATCAACTTCTTTTTGTAACTGTGAAACATTGGGCTCCGAGCCCTCCAATTCACTAATGCATTACTCCATAATGGAAATCAGTTGATGAAGCGCACTCCACCTTTTTTCCAACCTTTGCAAAGTGACATTGATTTCTTGAACAAACGGTCTCAAAGATTTGAGCTCATCCATTAAATCATCTAATGTTAGTGACTATAGTGATTTAGGTGGGAGTCTAGATATTTTTAGGTCTTTTAACTGAACTGGAGGCAATTATCTTTTCAGCAATAGCACCAGGATCCTGAGCGGGGGGCGCAATGTCTCGACCATCTGAAGGAGGGAAGTCTTTATCCCTCATCATGCCCACTTTTGATTTGACTAGGGACTGAAAGTATATGACCTTGCATATAATTGACTCCAAATGATAGTGCTCTTTCTTTTTTCTTCCCATATAACCATAAGTTAAGTAAGTAAAGTCACATAAAAACTGACGTAGTATAAGACGTATACTTTCATGAGTGGAAATGAAAAACCTTATAAGTCAATAGTTCTCCTTGTGAAGTGTATAAAGAGATAACTAAAAGCGCAATCTATGCAAAAAAGACAGCTGGATTCTTGAAAATATGATTTTGTAAGCTATACAAATCCAAAAGTCTGTAATTGGTGTGACTTGAGGTAGAGGATAAAGGCTAATAGCTTATTATGAGACTCATAATGGCGGCCATAACCTCTCCTCAAAATGAGTTTTCTTTAAATAATACCAAAAAGAAACTCGGGCAAATGTTGTAATCCTGAAAGATATTTTTATGGAGTATATAACTGAGGCAACTTAGGTACTCCGGTGAGCACATGATTAAAGAATATAAAGAGAGTCCCTCCTGATGTGAGGAGAGACAAAATGGTGGCCAGAGCAACCCACGAACCAGAACAGGGAAATTAATCCCAGTTTCTTAATGGAAACAGTTTATAAATACTCAGTCTATTACCCATAGTCTCTGGATAGGAAAGTCACCTGAATGCTGCTGTGGTCATCATTGGTGTGCCGCTTAATTAGTCCTGGTAGCCAGGGGGCGTTATGGAGCCTCACTCAGGAGCGGTCATCTTCTTAGGCGTCATGACCATGCACCCCTAATTTATGCCCACTTCGACTATACAAATGATGCCTTCCTTGCAAATATCTGGCAACACATTAAATATAAGCTCCTACTCCACGTACCACCTCAAGCTACCATGACAGATAACGCAATTCTGTTAAAGTGCCTATTCCGGTGCAATAGAAGTAGTGTGCCACTACCAAAACCATACTTATTCACTCAGCTGACACTCTTCTTTCCTACAAAATATTTCTCTCCAGTGTGGAGCAGATAAGGCAAGAAGTATGAGGAAAATATGCAGTGGATTGTTGGATTGCCTGATCGATCAGAGTAGACCCGTTGCTAAGAATTGCTTTCCATGATCTTGGAAAGGGAGTGAAAGGAAAATATAGCTGTTGGGTGGAAAATATTGCAATGTGTAAGAGTAGCAGGCACAGTTTCTGAAAATCTTACAACCGTTTAGTGAGAGAATTAATGTTACCAGCCTGCCCCTTTCAGGCTGGCTTTGTTCAGTCATCATTGCTATGAACAGTTCTTCATACCAGTGTAGAGTCTTAATTGATGATTTCTATTGGTGGTTGAACAGAGAAATACCATACTGAAGCTAAATTATAAATATAAATATGTTCACATTAATTTGGGTATATTTTGGACCTTCAAAGGCAATGTTGATGCTTTCAGGCATTAAGACAGGATACTTTATGACAATTACTGATATGTGCTGTAGTGGAATTACACCGGGTTCTAAATCACTGGTCTTTAAGGCAAGCAAGATGCTTACATTGTATGAGTATTTTTTAATGAGGATTTATTTATTTATTATACATTTTTTAAGTGCTATACATCACATATGATCCATTCATAACACCCGAATAAAAAGGTAACAGGTCTATGTGAAGAACTGAGAATCAGAAAGGTAGAATCCTGTCAGATGACAGGTGTAATCGAGGTCCACAATTCCTTGAGATCTCCTGTTGAGTTTTTATTAAAATACTTCAGTTTTCCGAAGTAACCTCAACTGAACGTAAGAACTCTGTCTGGTGATGGAAATGAAGTATGGCTCCTTTGAAGGCAATTTCTCTAGTATTTATTAGCCAATGATCCAAAACGAGGCCATGAAGCAGACCAAGCAGATTTCAACAACAACTGATTGATTTTAGGCATGTGCAAAATGTGTGTTATTACTCAAGCATAATATCACATCAATCCCTAATTAGGACTACCTGTAATATACATTATTTCCTGTTTTTTGCTAAGCTTATGCCAGCCACATAGCTTTCCCTTCCAGGAGAGTTGATAGGAGCAGAAATGTCTTGCTACAATTGACAGTCATGATGGAAACGTATGCAAGTTAATTTACTCTTGAGAAACAAATGGTGAAAAAGGTGATATATTAAAAGTTATGTAGCCCCTCTCAGTTTATATGCATAAAGCTTTCAGTTATTGTCTAAGGTCCCTCTCGAGTAAAATGCGTAAAACACCTAAGCGTAAGAAAACCTCATGCAACTGTACCCACCCCTAGATTTTTTCTGTGCTATTTGATTTTCCCTTTGGTATGAAGTCAATGGTATTTTAAATTGTACAAAATATTAGGAAAATACTAGTGGCAACAATGAAAAATCCATTACATGGTACTATCATCATAGTAAACTTTTCTGCTGCCAACTTAAAATAAAGCTGATAGCTTTCAACATCAACAAATTCAAATATTGCAAATCTGCATATGTGATATGGCCAGTAGCGCCAACTTATTCAAATACTGCTGACACAAACCTGTTTACATGATAAGGCTGAATACACGTGCAGTTTTTCGTCTTATTTTTCCTTTCCCATGCCACTAAATTTAGAAATCAGAGATGCCATATCCTGGTTTTTCGAGTACACGGAACGTCATAGTTAAAAATAAAAGAATATATTTATGTATCGATATGTATATCTAAATATATGTATGTATGTGTAAGTATATAAAATATATTTATAAATATATGTATGTATGTATAGAGAGACAAACAGAGGTTGTGACTTTATATATTATATGCACTTACCGCACCTCGTGAAACAGGAAAAGCTAACTAACTTACTGCAGCTGTTGACATCTTGGATGTCTGTATATCTTTCATTTCCTCATGAACCAGCCTTTTTGGTTTGCTGCAATGTGACAGGTTTCATAAAACAACACGCGTTCCTTGAAAAGGAAGTTCAAAAGGGCCTTTTCTGTCAAATGGCTGACCTTGGGACCAAAGGAGCTAAAAAGTCGTGTTTTTATCAGCTGTAAAGGAAACACGTTTAGTTGCAGTTTCAGGCCCAGGGATGTTAGACGTTTTTGATCTTTGGGATGATGGCAGAATTATTCCTGGTAAACTGCAGCATTACTAATGAAAACACCCTGGGAAACCGAGCATTCTGGATAGGGCATGTGTCACAGCTGTGATTATCGGCAGTGTCGCTCCACACCCTGCACCGCCAGTGGGAACTCCGCTGACATTTATCCGTCTTATAATATACAGTGAATGAATGCTATACAGTACCAGCAAGTCGTGATATCCTTCATTGAATGAACTAGCCAATGTGGTGGTGCAACCTGTATGTATGTGAGGCTAATGTAATTGTCCAGTACACATAAGTGTTGCTTAAGATCGCGAAAAGTCGAATTTGTGCTTGGAAACTCAAAGTTCTTTGCTGTATTATGACTGGGCCTGGGTGAAATTAGCAGAATTTCTATTTGTGGAACTCATGCAAAATGGAGAAAGAATGATCCGAAATTGCATTTAATTATGTGAAATAACAGCTTGTGCATTTAGAGCTATTTTTAATGTGAAATCAGTCCTTTTGTGCATTTTTAGCATGAGGGTGCATTTGCCCTGAAACATAATGTAACATAGTGTATGGCGCGAACAACACCCATTCGTGTTACATTATTTTGTGTTCATTACATGGTGCTGGATTAGGATTTTTACCCCCCAAAAAAGCCTGAATTATGCGACGTGGCATACTAGTGTAATCTAAGGCATTTAACATCACAATCATAACACACAATGCCAGCAATTATGCAAGATTATGCCATCAAAGATTAAATTCATCCTGGCGAAACGAAGGAGCTGCAGAATTTACCGGCTGAAGATTTGAGTTATCAATGGTAAAATCTAAAAAAGTGATGGATTTTATCCAGTTGTAAATGTAAGAACAAAAAAAAGGGGAGGTTATGGGGGAGGCAAAACACAAAATGATTAAAACATCGACAAATTGTAGAACTTTACAAGTATTCACAAACATTTAGCAGGGCATTGCACTCCATGGAAGCACAGATACATCTACTCCTAAAGGAAATATTGATAGGTGCATTTTCAGGGTGGCAAGAGTAGAAAACATTTTCATAGAACGAAAGAAAAGTCAGCTCAGGTGTCCACAACCACACCACCCAGGGTAATCACTTTAGTCGAAAATAGAAAAAGTTGCCCACCTCAACGGTCTGCTGCACGTTCACCACAAAATTAAATACAATTCTTTCAAAAAAAAAGAGGCAACAACAAATCTGAAACATTCAACACTATAGTGTGACAAATGCAAGTAAGACTGGAGTCTTGAAGTAAGGCTTTTTCTTTATTATGTAATTTGGACAATAGCGCGGCCAACGCGTTTCACCTTCCACAGGCTTAATCAGTGCGAAAGTCGATCCACTTGAAATAACAGGGACCTTCTAAGTATACGATCGAAGGACAAGGGAAATACAGGTGCAGGCAAGTCTGTGTTTGGATCCTAATTGTTAATTTCAACATAGAAGAGCTACCGAGTATGTCTTATTTGAGCAAAAGTCTCTGGCCCCAGGTTCCAACACAACATCAAATCTAGTTTATTTCAATCCTCAATGTATTCTGCAGCTGCCTGACACTTGTTCAAAAAGTCACCTTACTTCAAGGTTTGTAGAAGAAAGAGCCATGAATGGCATGCATTTTTCAGATTTGTTGTTGTTGCCTATCTATTTTGGAAAAAAAAAATGTTCACAACTTAGAAGCTTTTAAAGGATTGGAGTTTCTTGACCCGAAAAATATTTTTCAAGTAAGGAATACAATGAAAAATGTTGTGTGGCTTGCAAACAGGGCCGGACTGGGAACCAAAACCGGCCCGGCAAAGTGCTCGGCCGAACCCCCCCCCCCTCCCCGGGGATTGGGGGTGCCGCGGAGCTCTTTGCCAGGGCCGGCTTTCGGCTGATTTTGTTGCAGGGCCGATTTTGTAACAAAAACGGCCCCCAGGGGCCCAAAACCGGCCACCACCTTGCGGCCCACGGGGGAATCCCCGGTGCCCGCTACAGCCGGTCCGGCCCTGCTTGCAAATTAGAAAGACCAGGGGTATCTAAGAAAAGGTGAAGGGCTTGCATGGAGGAGTGAAGACAAAAGGCTAACATGGGTCAGGTTGATTTTTGTTTTCTTTTGCTGTCAGGGCAGCAACCTGCCAAGCCATTCATCTCTTTCATCTCACATGTGCAGTGGTCTAGCCTGGATAGGGTCTGTGTCATGTCTCGACTAGGGCTTGCACACATGATGCTTATTTGCTATTGAAAACCTCCAAGAACTTAAAGGAGGTTTAAGGTGGAACTGCAGTTTAACATTTTGGACTCCTTCAGCCTAGCACGAATAGATGAAATCTGGGCCTTTCAAGATTGTCTACTTTTCTGCTCAAGTTGCCAACCTTGATTGCGCTTCCACTTCTTTCCTAGCACATGGGATGTACTTGTACTGAAATAGCAGCATCCCTCCCTTTAAAAAGATGTAGGACTTCCACTCAATCATCAACACACATTCTTTCCCTTTTGGCATCATGTGACTGCATCTCTGCCTTCCATATGCTTTCATATGGACAACTGGCCCTTCTTCGATTACACCGCTTATTTTGGTGTACACACAGGCAGCACTCTCCTGCCCCTCTTGCTAGGTTGGTCATGTGTTGCTGTCCTTTTGCTGCATTTTTGTCCTCGTGGCAGCTTTAATTTACAGACCTATCTCTCGCAACTCCTCCACCATCATTAACCACAGTGCCCCCACACCAGATGAGGACGCCTTCTGCTCACTCACACATGACCCCAGACTGCTTCCCACGTAGGATCAAAATAAAAATACTGCCAACCTCATACTACCCCAGTTTTAGGATGCTATCCATCCAAAAATGCCCTTTTTAGCCCCCAATTGGGGTATCAAACGCTATACAATGCTACAACACACTAATCAAGCATGTCTTCAATACTTTGACTGCTGAATGAGTAATCTGCATGAGTGGACATGAGCAATAGTTTGCTTAGAAATCTGTAATTTATATACATTGCATGCATGATACTGGGGATTTTTGCAAATACCATAAAAGTTGATCATCTATGCAAATTATAGAGGGAAATATGTCGAGTGTTAATTTCCAAAGTTTTAATTAAAAAAAAAAAAAGTACATTGTTGCTAGTAGTGACTTCTTGCTTGGACGTAATTCAACAGAGTTTCTATACAAGATATTGGATTGTGTTCGATTTCTAATGGTGAAAAAAAAATCACATTCTTTTAGTAACCTTTATATACTCGTCGTTTACGAGGAAATACTTAAACAGCCTTTGTTCCAATTCGCATTACGTCAAGCAGTTTGGTCCCAAGAAAAACGAAAGCAAACACCGAATTTGTTCGGATCGGGCTATGTTTAAAGGCAGCGAAGCTAGAAAATATGGATGGCTGATCCAGAACCAAGCCTGAGTTCTGTATTGGTCCTATAAGACAAAATATTAGCCGAGGCCTACAAAGAAATCTTGTGTAAGTAACGCACTACAGCACTAGATGCCAACTTTATATAAAAGTCCGTAAGTAATACCTACTTTTTACTTTTAAATACCTGTAGGTTCTTCAATGAGGTACACTATATCCCATTTGTGAGCGCCCTAACAACCCATTTAAGATAGAAAAACGAAGCATGCTGGGGTTTGCCAGGACGGTCTTGTCCTTCTTTCATTTTGCCAGGCCCCCTCATTAGCGGTTTACCGTCAACATGGGTAATCCTGAAATTACACAAACCCATCTGATAGCCCTCATGCCCCGTGGCTAAAAAAGATCATTCTCTATAATTGGTGCGAAACTGGAATAAAAACCCGCATGCCCTTCCAGCAGCTTTGCCACTCCTGTTTTTACTGCCGGTAGCTTTGGAGCGCCCGCTTTTTAAACGCCACGGCACCGAAAGCCCATCTCGTATCGCTGAATGCTGATTTTTGTAAGAACATCGACGTGAGCAGTAAATCCCAACAGAAAACAAGCGTGCCGGCTACTGGGGAGGAATCCCGCTGCGAGACAGAGTATGTGATAACGCGGGCTGAGCCAGAGCACACGGCTTTACACTACTCCAGTAAATGAGGCGCTGGGCTCACGCTGGCGCAAAGCTCTGGACGAAAATTGGTGATAAACGCCTGCCGTCACCCTAAGAACCCATGCGGCGTGCAATCAAAGTATCTGTGAATGCTACAAGTGCACAGCAGACTTCTCTGCGCCACTAGATACGAGCACGCAGCCAGGGACATAGCTTGGTCAGTAAGAAGGGAGATCTTCAGATTTTCCGACAATCAGGCTTGCATATCATGTTTAAATACATTATACCACAAGCAGGGTGCATGAGAGGGGCCTATGGGGCAGTGGAGAGAGAGAGGAATGCAGATTGGTTGGTAGCAAGCACTAAGAGAGAAAACACAATATTTTGTAAAATACCCAGTCTTTCTGAGGACTTTCAAAACAGTTTGCCTGCGTTTTTGTCTGTGGGTATGTAAAAAAAATCCTGGTGAAACCCGACTGAAAGCACCTGTACCCAACTAATTATCAGAAAAAATGTTTACTAGGGAGGTGTAACACCCTGTGAACTACCCCCCTGCACACACCTAGTCCCACATTGCTGCTGTTAGGTGCATGGAACCGAAATTAGGAAAACCTACTGATCCTGGATTGCGGGTTTTGTGACTTAGTATTATTCTCAAACTAAGCAAATAGTTCTTCATTGACCAGTATCAGGTCCCCAGGGTTTGAGACCTAGCCATGGGCTTTGTGCCAGAGGTGGCCTTGGAGGCATTGCCTAACTTTTGGCCATCCTTAGAAGGGGTCATTGTAAGCCTAGATCTTCCTTTTATTCTATACCCTCATGTTACATGAATCTGAATCTTCTGTCCCCTTTTCCATAGCTTTATGTTATAGGAGTCCGTATCTTAGTTCCTTCCTCTGAACCATACCCTTATGTAATGAGTCTGGATCGTCCCTCCGTGCTTCCATACCTTACAATACAGAGTCAGTAACTATCTTTTCTTCCATCCCCTTATGTCACATCTTCTGCAGCGCACCATTAGACTGCCACTGCAGCTCCTTGGTTAAATACCTCACCATGCTTTGCCACATCAGCTTTTGGAGAATGCACTATTTCAATTCCAGTGCAGGCCACCAGAAACAGCACCCGGCACTGTGCTGCCCCACAGGGCAGCTAAGTTAGGTTTATGCTTTAGAATCAGCAGTGGGTTAGTCACATCTAATCAGAACCAGCTGGAAAACTTATTTCACCATAGCAGAACGGAGTATTGCTGCTCTCTACATTACCAATGGACGACCCTCTCTCCGGAAACCCTGCCAAAAGCTGATGTCCATTATGTTGAGAATAATTAGGACCCGGACCCCCCCCCCATCTCGCCCCTGCTCCCCCATTATCCCACAAAGCAACCTCACTCATCACACATTTAAACCTAGTGTTCAGAATTCATAACCTAAATATTCTTCTTGACCATAATACCCTCCAGCACCATGTGGCCTCCAGGCTCGCATCCCCGCTGATTGAGAAACCATGCAAGGCGCAACCCACCTGCATCCATGAGTGGTGAGCCCCCAAGCCCTTGGTCCTTGTCCGTGTATTTCCGGGGGCCCACCCCTCGCCACCAGGCTGTTCAAGGAGGCTCGTGTGACCTGTCGCCCTTGCCTCCCCAGCAGCCGGTGTCCCCATTCTCCCTGCGGAAAGCTTACCACCTCTCCCCTCAGTGCTGGGTTCAGGAGTATGCCCGCAGGCCTCCCGTTGTCTTAAAATCACAACCCTGTGACCTCTATTCCGCAACCCCTTTGCCCCAACTAACAGGCAGAAAAACCTAACTCAAGGGACGGGTGGGTGGGAGATTCCGATGTAGTCGTCGTCCCTGCAGGAAGAGAGGATGAGTAGAGGAGAGAAGCGGGCCTAAATAGCCCCCATGCCCCACCTCCACTCAACCTGGCCGGAAGTGTACGTTCCCCTAACGTAGATTTACCCGGAAGGACAACCGCTGACCGGCAACCAATCAGGCCGCCAGCCAAGCAGACGCCCCCTCGGGGTGTGTCGCACGGGCGGGGAGGAGCCGGGCCCTAAGAGCGCGCTTTCCGATGGTCGCGCTTGGCATAGGACCCGGACCCCCCCCATCTCGCTCCTGCTCCCCCATTATACCACAAAGCAACCTCACTCACGTTGTGGGAAAAAACAGGCCATATTTAATACAACAAATCTTCATAAACATGACAATCAAATATCATTTGACAATTTTAGGCCATGAATTTAAAGCATCACACATTTAAACCTAGTGTTCAGAATTCATAACCTAAATATTCTTCTTGACCATAATACCCTCCAGCACCAAGGGGCCTCCAGGCTTGCATCCCCGCCGATTGAGAAACCACGCAAGGCGCAACCCACCTGCGTCCATGAGTGGTGAGCCCCCAAGCCCTTGGTCCTTGTCCGTGTATTTCCGGGGGCCCACCCCTCGCCACCAGGCTGTTCAAGGAGGCTCGTGTGACCTGTCGCCCTTGCCTCCCCAGCAGCCGGTGTCCCCATTCTACCTGCGGAGAGCTTACCACCTCTCCCCTCAGTGCTGGGTTCAGGAGTATGCCCGCAGGCCTCCCGTTGTCTTAAAATCACAACCCTGTGACCTCTATTCCGCAACCCCTTTGCCCCAACTAACAGGCATAAAAACCTAACTCAAGGGACGGGTGGGTGGGAGATTCCGATGTAGTCGTCGTCCCCGCAGGAATAGAGGATGAGTAGAGGAGAGAAGCGGGCCTAAATAGCCCCCATGCCCCACCTCCACTCATCCTGGCCGGAAGTGTACGTTCCCCTAACGTAGATTTACCCGGAAGGACAACCGCTGACCGGCAACCAATCAGGCCGCCAGCCAAGCTGACGCCCTCTCGGGGTGTGTCGCAAGGGCGGGGAGGAGCCGGGCCCTAAGAGCGCGCTTTCCGATGGTCACGCCTGGCATAGGACCCGGACCCCCCCATCTTGCCCCTGCTCCCCCATTATACCACAAAGCAACCTCACTCACGTTGTGGGAAAAAACAGGCCATGTTTAATACAACAAATCTTCATAAACATGACAATCAAATATCATTTGACAATTTTAGGCCATGAATTTAAAGCATCACACATTTAAACCTAGTGTTCAGAATTCATAACCTAAATATTCTTCTTGACCATAATACCCTCCAGCACCA
This sequence comes from Triturus cristatus, assembly GCF_964204655.1. Taxonomy (NCBI): domain Eukaryota; kingdom Metazoa; phylum Chordata; class Amphibia; order Caudata; family Salamandridae; genus Triturus; species Triturus cristatus. Next base: position 654,661,664 of record NC_140587.1, on the reverse strand, counting down.
AGGGGCCTCCAGGCTCGCATCCCCGCCGATTGAGAAACCACGCAAGGCGCAACCCACCTGCGTCCATGAGTGGTGAGCCCCCAAGCCCTTGGTCCTTGTCCGTGTATTTCCGGGGGCCCACCCCTCGCCACCAGGCTGTTCAAGGAGGCTCGTGTGACCTGTCGCCCTTGCCTCCCCAGCAGCCGGTGTCCCCATTCTACCTGCGGAGAGCTTACCACCTCTCCCCTCAGTGCTGGGTTCAGGAGTATGCCCGCAGGCCTCCCGTTGTCTTAAAATCACAACCCTGTGACCTCTATTCCGCAACCCCTTTGCCCCAACTAACAGGCAGAAAAACCTAACTCAAGGGACGGGTGGGTGGGAGATTCCGATGTAGTCGTCGTCCCCGCAGGAAGAGAGGATGAGTAGAGGAGAGAAGCGGGCCTAAATAGCCCCCATGCCCCACCTCCACTCATCCTGGCCGGAAGTGTACGTTCCCCTAACGTAGATTTACCCGGAAGGACAACCGCTGACCGGCAACCAATCAGGCCGCCAGCCAAGCTGACGCCCCCTCGGGGTGTGTCGCAAGGGCGGGGAGGAGCCGGGCCCTCAGAGCGCGCTTTCTGATGGTCACGCTTGGCATAGGACCCGGACCCCCCCCCCCCCATCTCGCCCCTGCTCCCCCATTATCCCACAAAGCAACCTCACTCACGTTGTGGGAAAAAACAGGCCATGTTTAATACAGCAAATCTTCATAAACATGACAATCAAATATCATTTGACAATTTTAGGCCATGAATTTAAAGCATCACACATTTAAACCTAGTGTTCAGAATTCATAACCTAAATATTCTTCTTGACCATAATACCCTCCAGCACCAAGGGGCCTCCAGGCTCGCATCCCCGCTGATTGAGAAACCACGCAAGGTGCAACCCACCTGCGTCCAAGAGTGGTGAGCCCCCAAGCCCTTGGTCCTTGTCCGTGTATTTCCGGGGGCCCACCCCTCGCCACCAGGCTGTTTAAGGAGGCTCGTGTGACCTGTCGCCCTTGCCTCCCCAGCAGCCGGTGTCCCCATTCTCCCTGCGGAGAGCTTACCACCTCTCCCCTCAGTGCTGGGTTCAGGAGTATGCCCGCAGGCCTCCCGTTGTCTTAAAATCACAACCCTGTGACCTCTATTCCGCAACCCCTTTGCCCCAACTAACAGGCATAAAAACCTAACTCAAGGGACGGGTGGGTGGGAGATTCCGATGTAGTCTTCGTCCCCGCAGGAAGAGAGGATGAGTAGAGGAGAGAAGCGGGCCTAAATAGCCCCCATGCCCCACCTCCACTCATCCTGGCCGGAAGTGTACGTTCCCCTAACGTAGATTTACCCCAGAAGGACAACCGCTGACCGGCAACCAATCAGGCCGCCAGCCAAGCAGACGCCCCCTCGGGGTGTGTCGCACGGGCGGGGAGGAGCCGGGCCCTAAGAGCGCGCTTTCCGATGGTCGCGCTTGGCATAGGACCCGGACCCCCCCCATCTCGCTCCTGCTCCCCCATTATACCACAAAGCAACCTCACTCACGTTGTGGGAAAAAACAGGCCATATTTAATACAACAAATCTTCATAAACATGACAATCAAATATCATTTGACAATTTTAGGCCATGAATTTAAAGCATCACACATTTAAACCTAGTGTTCAGAATTCATAACCTAAATATTCTTCTTGACCATAATACCCTCCAGCACCAAGGGGCCTCCAGGCTTGCATCCCCGCCGATTGAGAAACCACGCAAGGCGCAACCCACCTGCGTCCATGAGTGGTGAGCCCCCAAGCCCTTGGTCCTTGTCCGTGTATTTCCGGGGGCCCACCCCTCGCCACCAGGCTGTTCAAGGAGGCTCGTGTGACCTGTCGCCCTTGCCTCCCCAGCAGCCGGTGTCCCCATTCTACCTGCGGAGAGCTTACCACCTCTCCCCTCAGTGCTGGGTTCAGGAGTATGCCCGCAGGCCTCCCGTTGTCTTAAAATCACAACCCTGTGACCTCTATTCCGCAACCCCTTTGCCCCAACTAACAGGCATAAAAACCTAACTCAAGGGACGGGTGGGTGGGAGATTCCGATGTAGTCGTCGTCCCCGCAGGAATAGAGGATGAGTAGAGGAGAGAAGCGGGCCTAAATAGCCCCCATGCCCCACCTCCACTCATCCTGGCCGGAAGTGTACATTCCCCTAACGTAGATTTACCCGGAAGGACAACCGCTGACCGGCAACCAATCAGGCCGCCAGCCAAGCTGACGCCCTCTCGGGGTGTGTCGCAAGGGCGGGGAGGAGCCGGGCCCTAAGAGCGCGCTTTCCGATGGTCACGCCTGGCATAGGACCCGGACCCCCCCATCTTGCCCCTGCTCCCCCATTATACCACAAAGCAACCTCACTCACGTTGTGGGAAAAAACAGGCCATGTTTAATACAACAAATCTTCATAAACATGACAATCAAATATCATTTGACAATTTTAGGCCATGAATTTAAAGCATCACACATTTAAACCTAGTGTTCAGAATTCATAACCTAAATATTCTTCTTGACCATAATACCCTCCAGCACCAAGGGGCCTCCAGGCTCGCATCCCCGCCGATTGAGAAACCACGCAAGGCGCAACCCACCTGCATCCATGAGTGGTGAGCCCCCAAGCCCTTGGTCCTTGTCCGTGTATTTCCGGGGGCCCACCCCTCGCCACCAGGCTGTTCAAGGAGGCTCGTGTGACCTGTCGCCCTTGCCTCCCCAGCAGCCGGTGTCCCCATTCTCCATGCGGAGAGCTTACCACCTCTCCCCTCAGTGCTGGGTTCAGGAGTATGCCCGCAGGCCTCCCGTTGTCTTAAAATCACAACCCTGTGACCTCTATTCCGCCACTAGGGTGACCAGGGGCCATAGGTCCTTCACCCTCCCCACCAAAGAAGAGGTTCTGCACAAAAGACCAAATTCCCTTATTCCACATGTCCGTGCCGATGTCCGATAAGTGTACCCCATCCTGGTGAAACATCTGATCGCCAGATATTAGTCTGTGAGGAATGTGACATAAGCGGCCCGATACTGAGCACAGCCTAGCCAACTCCCCGTTAAGGCGTCTCACTGATACGTTCAGGGCCCGGGATCTGACCCCCCCTGACCAGACCCGGCGGGGGATCATGCATGACCAAGCGATCTTGGCCTGTGGGAATGTCCTCCCCAGCCAAGCAAATTCAGTCAATAAGTCTTCTCTTACAGCCATGCGACCCAAATCCACCATGTCGTTGCCTCCCACGTGCAGGATGATCAAATCCGGGGACGGAAGTCCCTCGCGTTCCTGCGTCTCCAGAACCAGCTGGCGCAACTGCCGGATCTTCAAGCCACCGACGCCTCGCCACAAAAAGGATGCCCTCTTCAAACCCGCTGGTTTCACCACTCGCCTCTGCCGCAGCCGAACCGTGGCGCGCCGCACGAATGAATGCCCCAACACCCAGACCACCTTTGTCGCCATACTACTAACAAGGGAGAAGAAAAAACAGTGTCAGCATCAAACCATCCTGCATCAAAAACCCCCTTCACAGCAATTCCGGTCGTACATAGCGCTTGAAGCATGATGATGACCAGCGCCCCACGTTCTTGACCGCCTTATCTGGTAAACCCGCTCCTGCTGCTAGAGTTGCTGCCCCTATCCTGAAGGAATGAGAGGAATATCCCGTGGGATCCCGCCCCAAAGCGTTCAACGCCTGTTTAAAAATGGCATTGAACTGAAATTTTGACAAACAGGCGCCCTGCTCATGAATAAACAGTGCCTGCCCTCCACCACTAGAGCGTATCGACAGATAAGCTTCTACATTGGCTACGGGACAGGCCGTGTCGCCAGAGGCTGGCGATAAGTAAATGGTGGCTCCCTTTCCCAGTGGGTCAGTCTTTGAGCGCCTCAGGACCACCTCTAACCTTCCAGAGACCAGTTTTGTGTCCTCCCATTGAAGTCCCCCTGTCTGATCCTCCTTTGAAGCACCCACCAATTCCCCCACGCGGAAGGCCCCATAAAATGCCAGGGAAAATGCTGCCCTAAACAAAATGTACTCATAATGTGATGTGCACACAGTCTGTAGCACTCCCAGGATATCCCTTAACAGCTGTACGTTCAAGGGCCTCCGCGTATCCTTCCTCTGCCCCTCCAGCCTGGCCCAGCCGGACAGAGCCCTCCTTACCATGAAGTTAGCCCCGGGGTCTTGTATCCCAGCTACCTTTGCAAAGAAGCCTATCGCTGTCACGCGTGCCCTGGCATAAGACGCTGCTCTACCCTCATTCCTCAACACCATTAAATATTCGCAAAGCGTTATAGCCGAAAAGAGGGAGGGGCGGCTGGCATGTCCCACAAAATTCCTGAAATCCCTGAAATGCTGCTGGTAAGTTCTTCTCGTGCTTCTGCTCAAAGATGCTCCCACCAGCCCTGCTAATCCGGCACACCAATCCTCCACAGGGAAGCCGGGAAAACCGTCATCTGCTCGTCCGCCTGTGGATGATACTTCCTGAACTCCTGCAACTTGAGGCGAGACAAAGCATCAGCGGCCTGATTATGTACCCCAGGAATATGCGTGGCCCTGAATACCAAATTCAATTTCAGACAGGCCAAGACCAGATGCTTCAACAAACGCAACACGTGCTTACAAGAGGCCCCCTGCCTATTAATGGCTTCTACCACCGCCATATTGTCAGATCAAAAAAACACCGTTTTGTTTCTGAAAAGGGGGGCCCACACTTCCACCGCCACCACAATCGGGAACAATTCCAAGAAAGCAATGTTTCTAGACACCCCGCTCTCATGCCATGCCAGCGGCCAATCGCCCCTACACCATTGAGTCCCCAAAATTGCCCCAAAACCAATGCTGCCTGCTGAGTCAGTAATTAAGCCCAATTCAGAGCAAGACCTCGCCGGTTCCGGCCAAATAACTTTCCCATTGAAGCCCTTCAGGAAATCACGCCATATCCTCAGGTCCTCCTTGACCTCCGCCCGTAATCTTACATGATGATATTTCTGCGTGAGACCAGTCATGGCTTGAGCAATGGACCTTGAAAACGGGCGGCCCATGGGAATAATTCGCAGTGCAAAATTCAGCTGCCCCACCAAAACCTGGAGTTGATGCAGGGTAACCTTAGGGCCTGCCAAGGCAGCGTCTATGGCCTGAGAGAATGCTCTGACTTTGTCTAACGGCAGCCTGCACTCCCCTGCCACGGTATCTATTTCGATCCCCAGAAAGGACAGGCTAGTCACAGGACCCACGGTCTTCCCCGGGGCCAGGGGCACTCCCATTTCGTCAAACAAAGCTACTAGCTGGCCCAAAGCCCGCCCACAGCTCTCGGACCCTGGCGGGCCCATGATCATGAAATCATCTAAGTAATGCACTATCTCCCTATGTCCAGTTTTTTCCACAAACAGCCACTGTAACATCGTGCTGAACATTTCAAAATATTTGCATGACACAGCACATCCCATAGGCATACATTTGTCAAAGAAATAACGGGAGTCAACCTGAAAACCTAGCAGGTGATAGTCATCCGGATGAACCGGTAAGAGCCGAAACGCCGACTCAACATCAGTCTTTGCCAACAAAGCGTGCGGCCCCAGATCCCGCAGCTTCTGTAACGCTGCATCAAAAGAAGAATACGTCACTGAGCACAAAGACGGATCAATGGCATCATTTACCGACGCCCCCTGCGGGGCTTACAAATTATGAATCATCCTGAATTGCCCAGGTTCTTTTTTAGGCACCACCCCCAGGGGAGAGCAAACAAACCCGGGCAAAGGAGGCAACCCAAAGGGACCCGCCACCCTCCCCAGAGCCTTTTCCTTGCTCACCTTACTTGCCACCACCTCTGGGTGCATCCGCGCTGACATTAAATTCTTACAGTAACCCACTGGTGGGACCCCTACAGCGGGAATGCGGAAACCTACTGAAAATCCCTCATACAACATTCTGGCTGCCTTCCTGTCCGGGTACTCATTTAGCCAGAGCATCAGTTTCCCCACGTTGACTGGTGTAGGTAACTCATTGTGCCGGGGGAGGCTTGGCCTCTCTCCCTTTTTCTTTTGATTTTTTGATACATTTGAACTCGGGATGGGAAGGGTGGCCACAGTAACCACATGCGTGTTTGAGCTTGCATGTTCCTGGGGCCCAAGTGCATGTTTTTCTGTTGTACGCCCAACATGTGCCTTTTTTCTCTCCAGGGCCTCCTTGCGATGTCCGAAAGGGCTGCCTCACCGGCATCTTGTTTACACTCTCTAGCCACACGTTCACCTCCGTCTGGTCCCACCCCATATCCGGATCCTCAACTTTAGCCCATCTAAAGTCTCTGTCGTAGTCTAACCATGCAACACCCCCATACGTCACCTGTACCTTTAAGATCGTATTCGCATAACATATCAATGGTACTGCCAACTCTGGCCTTTTCTCAAGCAGTATGATGGAAAACACATTAAAGCCAAACAGCCAATTGGAAAAGGATTCCTCTATTCTTGGCTTTCTATCCCTAAAGGAAACCTCTTTCTTGTCCTTCTCTCCAACGCTCTCCTCCCTCCGCTTTGGTCTGATAAGTGAAAATATGTCCACAAATTCACCCTTCCAAATCTTATCTTTCACATCCTGCGCCACATGAGCCGCCAAATTACCCCTCTTTGACAGTACCGTTTCTGCGCCCCCTGGCACCTTAGGTCCGTTGCCCCCCCCATTATTTGAGCCCTCCACTGCCTTACCTGCAGGGGGCACATCTGGCGCTGGTTGCGCGGGGGCCGCTTGACCCACCGCCTGTCCAAGTGCATTCGTCGCTGTCTCTTGCGTCTTACTCAATAGCGCCACCTGCTTGCTCAGCTCTGCCAAAACCGCCCCCCCCCCCCCGTCTGCGGAACCCAAGGGGCCGTTGCTGCATCGGTCATTGCTGGCGCCCCCAGCTGTGTCAACAACGTTGCCACCGTTGCCAAAATACTAGAGTGGGCAGTCTGGCCGCTTCCCCCTGATGCACTGGGCACTTGCTCCCCCACTACCTCCGCCTGTCTGGCTGGCACCACTGCTGGTGGTGTAGCCGCCACCGGAACCTCAGGCACTGGGGGTACCGGGATACTCGTGGGCGACGCCAAGGCCTTGAAAGCACCCCTAATTTCTGCCAAAATCAAACTAATATCGTCCCTAGCTAACCCTGACCCCTCGTGTGGCGCTGCTGGAGCCGCTATGGGCTCAGGAATCGCAGGGGGTGGCGCAGGTGTTGGTATAGGCGCTAGTATAGTCACTACAGGGATAGGGAGCGCAGGTGTAGGCAGGGGGGCTACTGGTGTAAGGGGCATTGCAGGCGCAGGCCCTATTGGCAGCTGCGGCACGTCTGGCTGTAAATCCAGCCTACCAGGAACAGCCCCATCACTCCCTTTTGTCACTGTCCTCCTCTTGCCACCCTTTGCTTTTTTCCCCAACGGCGGAAAGGCCGCCTTCGGTGGTACTATCGACCTTCGCGGGCGTTCCGGCGCTACGGGTTCTGCCCCCCCCCCCCTCGCTGTCCGATTCGGGAGCCTCGCCCCCCGCCTCTTCCGGTATTTTGCCCTCGCTGTCCTCATCCCTACTCATCTTTGCTAACACCAATTTCAATAATTGCACTATTTCCGATTCCCCATCTTTTCTCTTTTGATTCCTCTTGGGCGGCATGTTGCAGCGCGCGGCTCTGGCTGATTAACCACCCTGGGCAGCTCAACGTCACACCCACCTCTCACAGCCCCGTGCTTACAGTGCCCTTGTTGGTGCAGCTTCTACACTCCCCCGCGCTCTCGCCGTCCAAGCTATCCAAAATAAGGGCTATTCAAGATAAGGGACCCGCCCCTTGCACGCCTGCTGCCGCGTCGCCCAGTTACCAGCCCCGCTCCACCGAGGCCCCTTACGCGCCTAGCAACCCGCTTCCTCCCGAACCGTTCGTGAAGGCAGAAAACGCTCCACCGAGGCCCCTTACGCGCCAAAACGAGCAAACGGTAACAGACGATTGATTCTCCCGCCCCAAAGACCAAAGCGGAACGGGCGCGCAAATTACTGACTCCCCATGCAATAGAGCCAAGGCGGATCACAAGCAAACTCTTCCCGCTCACAAATCACCGTACTAAAGGGGCAGGAACAGCGCGCCAAGCTTTTTTACCCTCTAAGGCCAAGTTTCCGACCCGCAATCTGGACAAACCCCCGCGCCTCGACCGCAGCGCAGATGTGAAGGGGAGCAGGACCCACAACACGCCCAGAGCCCCGTGGGAGCAGCACACCAAATTTAAACACTGCCACCCGCAGAACCCCGGAAGCTGCCGAGTCCGCACCCCCCTAAGCACCTTACCTGGCCACCGCACCCTGACCCGAACACCGTCGTAAGCTCCGCAACCAAACCAGCATGCAACCAGCAGTCCGGCACACGAACGAGCAGCAGTCCCGACGACCCGCCAACAAAGATCCACAAAAGCCAATCGCCTCGCCAACGCCCTCGCTACTGTAAAGATTCCGATGTAGTCGTCGTCCCCGCAAGAAGAGAGGATGAGTAGAGGAGAGAAGCGGGCCTAAATAGCCCCCATGCCCCACCTCCACTCATCCTGGCCGGAAGTGTACGTTCCCCTAACGTAGATTTACCCGGAAGGACAACCGCTGTCCGGCAACCAATCAGGCCGCCAGCCAAGCTGACGCCCCCACGGGGTGTGTCGCACGGGCGGGGAGGAGCCGGGCCCTAAGAGCGCGCTTTCCGATGGTCGCGCTTGGCAGCATCCAGCACACACAACTGCCTTCCGAGTAGTGATAAGAACGTTGTAGATACATGAACATGAGGCGTTCAAGCATAAAGACTCCCTGAACATCAGTTTGTAAATTATGTTCATGCCGAAGGAACATGAGGGAAGATTCAGACTGCGCCAGAAATCTCATGGCAGCTTCATACCGATACAACGCCAAGTGTCTCTTTTTCCTTTTCTCAATATATATACAATGAACAGTTTGTGCACGTGTTAATTTGAACACTTCATGGATTAGACTGTTAGGACCCGGACCCCCCAGAGCAACCCCGCTCCACCCATCGTGCACCCACAAACCATTCAATAGTCCAAGTTGTGGGAAAATTAGGCCATGTTTAATACAACAAGATATTCATAAACATGACAATCAATAACATTGATAAACTTTTCAGGTTACAAATTCACTTTACCACATTTTAATATTTATAAACATTCAGAATTCATAACCCTAATCTTTGTCCCTAATACCCTCCAGCACTAAGGGGCCTCCTGGCTCGCATCCCCAAGGATTGAGAACCACGCAAGGCGCAACCCAACTGCGTCCTTGAGTGGTGAGCCCCCCAGCTTTGGTCCTTGTTCGTCTATTTGCGGGGGGCCCACCCCTCGCCACCAGGCTGCCAAAGGAGGCTCGTGTGACCTGTCGCCCTTGCCTCTCCAGCCGGTGTCCTAATTCTCCCTGCGGAGAGCTTACCGTCTCTCCCCTCAGTGCTGGCCTCAGGAGTATTCCAGCGGGCCTCCCGTTACCCTGAAAATCACAGCTCTGTGACCCCTCTTCCGCAACCCCCCTCACTCCTATCCTAACCCGAAACCTTATCTCAAGGGACGGGTGGGTGGGAGATCGCAGTAGTCCTCAGCATCCGGGCAGGGCAGGAAAATCAGGAACAGAGGAAGAGTGAAGGTGAGTGCAGGGCCTAAATAGCCCCCTGGCCCCACCTCCACTCCCCCCCGCCGGAAGTCTGCGTTGGGCCCACGTCGTGGTGCCCCGGAAGTAATACTACCGGCCAGCAGCCTATTAGGCTGCTGGCCGCGCTAAGGGGGTGTGTCACGGGGCGGGGGGCCGGGTCCTAAGTGCGCGCTCTCCCAGGGTCGCGCTTGGCATAGGACCCGGACCCCCCAGAGCAACCCCGCTCCACCCATCGTGCACCCACAAACCATTCAATAGTCCAAGTTGTGGGAAAATTAGGCCATGTTTAATACAACAAGATATTCATAAACATGACAATCAATAACATTGATAAACTTTCCAGGTTAGAAATTCACTTTACCACATTTTAATATTTATAAACGTTCAGAATTCATAACCCTAATTTTTGTCCCTAATACCCTCCAGCACTAAGGGGCCTCCTGGCTCGCATCCCCAACGATTGAGAACCACGCAAGGCGCAACCCAACTGCGTCCTTGAGTGGTGAGCCCCCCAGCCCTTGGTCCTTGTCTGTCTATTTCCGGGGGGCCCACCCCTCTCCACCAGGCTGCCAAAGGAGGCTCGTGTGACCTGTCGCCCTTGCCTCTCCAACCGGTGTCCCCCTTCTCCCTGCAGAGAGCTTACCATCTCTCCCCTCAGTGCTGGCCTCGGGAGTATGCCAGCGGGCCTCCTTTTTCCGCCACTAGGGTGACCAGGGCCCACAGGTCCTTCACCCCCCCCCCACCGAAAAACAGGTTTTGCACAAATGACCAGATCCCCCTGATCCACATGTCCGTGCCAATGTCTGATAAGTGAACACCGTCATGGTGAAACATCCGATCCCCAGTTATTAGTCTGTGAGGGATATGGCACAGGCGGCCCGGACCTGAGCACAACTTGGCCAACTCCCCGTTGAGGCGTCTCACTGACACATTCAAGGCCCGGGATCTGACCCCCTCCGCCCAAGTCCGGCGAGGGATCATGCATGACCACGCAATCCGGGCCAGTGGGAATGTTCTCCCCAGCCAGGCAAATTCGGTCAGTAAGTCCTCTCTTACTGCCATGCGACCCAACTTCACCATGTAATTTCCTCCCAGGTGCAAGATGATTAGATCCGGGGACGGATGTCCCTCGTGTTCCCGTGTCTCCTCAACCAGTTGACGCAACTGCCGGATTCGCAGACCGCTGATGCCTTGCCATAAGAATGATGTCCCTTTTAAACCCAATGGTTCCGCCACTCGCTTATGCCGCAGCCGGACCATGGCGCGCCGCACGAACGAGTGCCCCAACACCCAAATCACTTTCGGCGACATACTAATAGCGAGGGAGAAGAAAAACAATGTCAGCGTGGTCAACTCTATACACTGCACTTCATTTCAAAGTAACTCAGGCCGCACATAGCGCTTAAAACAGGATGATGACCAGCGCCCCACTTTCTTAACCATCTCAGCCAGTAAAAAAAAGCCTGCAGCAAGCGTTGCTGCCCCTATCCTAATGGAGTGTGATGAATATCCCTTAGGATCCAACCCTAGCCAGTCCAAAGCCCATCGAAACACAGCCCTGAACTGGAATTGAGATAGACAATCACCCCGCTCATGTATGAACAGGGCCTGCCCCCCCCCCCCAACTGGGCCGTATTAGCAGATATGCCTCCATATTGGCTATGGGGCACGCCACATCTCCTGGAGCTGGGGAAAAGTGAATTAAGGACCCCTTCCCCAACGGGTCTCTCCTTAGTACCACCTCCAAACCCCTTGGGTCTATTCTTGTGTCCTGCCACTGGAGGCCGCCTGTGTGATCTCTTTTTGAAGCCCCTACTAATTCGCCAAGCCGAAAAGCCCCATAAAAGGCTAGGGAGAAGGCTGCCCTGAATAGTATGCATTCATATTGGGAAACGCATACCGACTGTAATATCCCTAAGATGTCCCTTAGCATCCTCACTTCCAGAGGCCTCCTCATGTCTTTCTTCACCCCTTCCAGCCTAGCCCAGCCTGACAGAGCCCTCCTTACCACAAAAGTTGCCCTGGGGTCCTGTTGCCCTGCTAATTTCGCAAAGAAGCTTATTGCCGTTATGTGCGCCCAGGCGTAGGACGCCGGTCTACCCTGATTTCTAAGTGCTATTAAATACTCGCAAAGCGTCTCAGCGGAAAAAAGGGGGGACCGGCTCGTTGGCCTAGCGAACATCCTGTATGCTCTGAACTGCTGCTGGTATGTCCGTCTCGTGCGCTCACTCAACAATGCTCCCACCAGCCCTGCTATTCCGGGACTCCAATCTTCCACAAAGATGCCGGGAACACCGTCATCTGCTCGTCTGCCTGAGGGTGGTACTTTCTGAACTCCTGCAACTTGGAGCGCGACAAAGCGCCAGCAGCCTGGTTATTTACACCGGGGATATGTGCTGCCTTGAACACCAAATTAAGCTTTAGACAAGCCAGGACCAAATGCTTCAACAATCGTAACACGTGCTTACAAGTAGCTCCTTGCCTATTGATGGCTTCCACCACTGCCATATTGTCAGACCAAAAGATTACAGTCTTGTTCCTAAAATATGTTGCCCAGATTTCCACTGCCACTATGATTGGGAATAGCTCTAAGAAGGCTATGTTCCTAGACAGACCACTCTCATGCCATGCCGCTGGCCAATCGCCCCTACACCACTGAGGCCCCAATATTTCCCCAAAACCAATGCTACCTGCTGAGTCAGTGAGCAGGCCCAATTCTGAATTGGAAATCGCCGGCTCGGGCCAAATTACCTTTCCATTGAAATCCCTCAAAAAACTACGCCAAATCCTTAAGTCTTCCTTCACATCCGCCTGTAACCTCACGTGGTGATACTTCTGAATGAGTCCTGCCATAGCTCGAGCAATTGATCTCGAACGGGCGGCCCATCGGGATGATCCTCAATGCGAAGTTCAACTGCCCCACTAGTACCTGAAGTTGATGCAGGGTGACCGTGGGACCTGCTAAGGCAGCGTCTATTGACTGTGAGAAAGCCCTTACCTTGTCTAGCGGCAACCTGCATTACCCTGCCACTGTATCAATCTCAATGCCCAAGAAAGACATGCTGGTATCAGGGCCCACCGTCTTACCTGGGGCCAGTGGCACTCCCAGCTCACAAAGCTACCAGCTCGCTCAAAGCCTGCCCACACTTCCCTGAAGCGGGGGGGCCCATGATCATAAAATCATCCAAGTAGTGCACTATTTCTTTGTGCCCTGTTCTTAATACAAACAACCACTGCAGCATAGTGCTGAACATCTCAAAATATTTGCATGACACTGCGCAGCCCATTGGCATGCACCTGTCATAATAATATTGGAAATTCAATTGGAAAACCAGGAGATGATAGTCTTCTGGGTGCACTGGCAGGAGCCGAAAGGCAGACTCTGTGTCGGTTTTTGCTAGCAAAGCGTTTGGCCCTAGGTCGCCCAGCCTCTGTAGAGCCGCATCAAATGAAGAGTAAGTCACAGAGCACAGGGATGGGTCTATGGCGTCATTCACTGATGCACCCTGTGGCGCCGATAAATTGTGAATCATTCTGAATTGACCCAGCTCTTTTTTGGGCACCACCCCCAGGGGTGAACATACAAAACCTGAGAGCGTCGGCGTCCCAAAAGGGCCTGCCACCCGCCCTAGCGCCTTTTCTTTGCGCACCTTAAGCGCCACTACCTCTGGATACATACGCGCTGACAATACATTTTTACAATAAATCTACTGGGGGTACTCCCTGCGCCGGAATGCGGAAGCCTGCGGAGAACCCTTCGTACAAAATTCTGGCTGCCATCCTGTCAGGGTACTGGTTTAGCCAGAAAATCAGTTTCCATAAATTGACCGGAGTAGGTAAATCATTGTGTAGGAGGAGGCTTGGAATCCCTCCCTTTTTCTTTAGATTTCTTGATACATTTAAACTCTGGATGGGAGGGGTGGCCTTAGTAGGCACATGCGTGCTTGAACTTGCATGTCCCAGGGGCCCAGGTGCACGTTTTACGGTTGAAGGTCCAACATGTCCCTTTTTTCTCACCCGTGCCTCCTTGGGAGGTCCGAAAGGGCTGCCTCATGGAGTCTTATTGTTTACACTTTCCAACCAGACATTAACCTCCGTTTGATCCCAACCCATGTCGGGGTCCTCCACCTTGGCCCACCTAAAATCTCTGTCATAATCTAACCTAGCTGCACCCCCATACATGACCTGAGCCTTTTAAAATTTTGTTAGCATAGCATATCAGGGGTATAGCCAACTCTGGTTTTTTCTCCAGCATTACAATTGAAAAAACATTGAAACCAAATAGCCAGTTGGTAATTGATTGTTCCACTCTTGGTTTTCTCTCCCTGAAGAACCCATCCTTCCTGTCTTTTTCTCTATTATCTTCTTCCCTCCTCTTTGGCCTAATGAGGGAGAAAATGTCCACAAAATCACCCTTCCAAATCTTCTTTCTTGTGTCCAGCACCACGTGTGCTGCTAATTTACCTCGCTTTGATAAAACCGTTTCCATACCGCTCATTACTTTACATTCATAACCGACCACCGCGTCTGTTTAATGCGCTTTTCCCAAGAGGGACACTTGCTTGCTCAACTCGGCTAGGACCCCGCCCGTCCCTGCCTGTGAAGCCCATGGGGCCACTGCTGCGCTGCCTAGTACTGGCGCCCCCAGCTGTGCCAAAAGCATTGCGACTGTCGCTAATATACTAGTGTTGGCCAACTGTCCCCCTTCAGCTGGAGCGCTGGGGGTCCCCCCTTTCAATACCTCATCCTGTGGTGCTGGCGTCACCATTGGTATTGCTGTGGTGACTGGTATATTCTCTCGGACTGTGGGTATTGGGGTAGTAGTGGCCGGCGTCAGGGCCCTAATAGCCCCTCGGATTTCAGCCAATATAATGCTCACAACATCCCGCCCTTCCCCTGGCCCCCCACCCACTGGGCGTGGGGGCGCTTCTTGTGGGACAGCCGGGGCCATGATGGGCTCAGGCACTGGGGTTAATGTAGGTACGGGGGCCACCGGTGCAGAAGGCAGTGCAGGTATAGGTTCTGGTGGAGGCGCTCTGGGCGCCGCAGGCTGTGGTATCACTGGTTGTGGCCCGGGAGTAACTGGCACTGGCCCTTCAATCTCCCTCACCACCCTCCTCTTCTTGTTTCTCATGGCTTTCTTCACTAGAGGAGGGAAGGCAGCTTTGGGTGGGACTATAGCCCTAAGCGGGCGCTCCCTTGCTACTGGCTCTTGGACATCCTCACTGTCTGACTCAGGAGCCTCCCCCCCCCCAGCATTCTCAGGCTGCTCATCCTCACTATCCTCGTCCCTGCTCAGTTTTACCAGCACCAACTTCAACAGTTGCGCAATTTCTGACTCTTCCTCCTTCCTCTTAGGATTCCTCTTTGGGGGCATTGCAATTCCTGTATGTTCGGCCGAGTGCTTGTCCAACCACAACTGCATTGACCTGCTGACCCCCTGTGTCCTCCCCCACGTCACCAATCCTTTTGAATTTGTCCACACCCCTTCACTCTCCCATCTAACTTGACTAGCACCCGGGTAACGGTACCCTTGCCCCTGTGCTAAATGCAGGCCGAAACTTTGTTTGATTTATCCCTGCTTGCTTAACACAAGATTCGACCTGACCATAGTCAATGGGAATTGGACCTGTGAACGTGATTATCAATGTCTCGCACTGTTAATACAATCTTTAATACCAGACACCCTGGGAATTGAACCTGTAACTCATAGAGAATACAAGAGTATGAGCCTCAGACCTTAAATTATGTTCAAATCGTTGCTTCATAAAAATCCCCGCACACGGGCAGTGAAGCGCTTGCTGCTACGCGCTTCTTGTTGTCTAAATACGGTACTCTGTTCCTCGCTGCCCTGCCTCACAGCTGCCGACTTGTGCTGACTTTCTCTTAATGGTTGATGTTCCCTCCGAAGCCGCGCTCACCCTGACCGCCGCACTTCCGGCCCGCCCACACCACAATACATTCTAACCCCGGCTTATCCTTTTACGCTAATCTTTCACAAGACGCTTCCGTGTCCCAAGCGCTTATCTGCAGTTTCTGTGGCCCGCCGACGTAGCGCTCGCCCCTACCGCCAATCACAGTAGTCCTCAGCATCCGGGCAGGGCAGGAAAATCAGGAACAGAGGAAGAGTGAATGTGAGTGCAGGGCCTAAATAGCCCCCTGGCCCACGTCCACTCCCCCCCGCCGGAAAGTCCGCGTTGTGCCCACGTCGTGGTGCCCTGGAAGTAAAACTACCGGTCAGCAGCCTATTAGGCTGCTGGCCGCGCTAAGGGGGTGTGTCACGGGGCGGGGGGCCGGGTCCTAAGTGCGCGCTCTCCCAGGGTCGCGCTTGGCATATACTGGAAACTATTTTGAAATATTTTTTCACATTAGTTTCTGGTGTTTTGTGGATTCAAATCCAGTCGCTCTCCAGTCACCTCTGAAAATTAGTGTGTCAGCAGGAACACATGAATTCTGTTTTTATTTATGTGGAGTAATGGCCTTTGGAATGTAAGGAAGCAGTTCTTGGTAGTGAGAATAGTTCATAGTCAAGACTGAGTGAGTAGTTTCATCTTGGCTTACACATAAGGACTGAGGTCTGTAATGTGTAAAGATCACAGTGCGTACCAAAGAGATGACCACTACTACTCAATCCATTGTCTTCCAATGCCTACTGAAGGATAAGTTAAGAAAATAAAAAAAAGGATTGATCGAAGTTATTTTCTCCAATGTTTTGGATAGGAAACTTCAGTTGGCCCTGAAAAGCATAACAGGGATGGCATATTGCAGAATCTTTATAAAATCTTCTAGTTTTGTTAGATGCATTACTTTTCAGACGTTGTCATAGATCAGTTATTCTTGGTTAAAGCTCACATGGTCACAGTCAATTTGGTGAGACAGGATTTCCCCTAGCTAATTCACCTGGTCCTTGAATCATATCTCTGATTCTAAATTAAATAAAACCATGGCGTGTTGTAAAGGAAACTCTTGTGAGGGTTTCTTTGACTTTCAAGTAAGAGTGACAACAGCTTTCAGTGGAGAAACTAAAGTATGCTCTGAATTAAAGGAAAACATTTGAAGAGTTTGGCAAGAGACAAATGTTTTGCAAAAATATTGCTGAGAGTCACCTTGGTTCATGAAATTGGGAAAGTCCTTGGAGCTGAGGTATTCCAGATTAGGTCAATAATTGACACTATTTTCTAAACTCTCAAGCTTTTGCTTTTCCTTATACAAATGTACTCCACAAATTTTGGTAACTTTGGCTTTCCATCTGTGGGCCAAGGCCAACTATCTGTTTCATGTAAAATTTCTCATTATTCTTCACCAGAGAGAGATTTTGATTAGCTGGACTCTGATGCTAATAACGTTTCTACAGACAATTTGTCTTTAAAGATTGTATAGTAGGTTCTGCATGTGCTCACATGGAGAGGGGCATGTACCAGCATCAAGACATAGACGAAGTTGATAGACAGCATCACTCGTTCAGGGTTCTCTTTGTCTTTCAACAGTGTATTCGCACTGATGAGGGAGGGAACAAAATACCCTTATGTGGCTATGGTTTTGGTTAGTGTCGATGAGAGACAGGAAAGAATAGGAGCTTGAATTAGAATTGGAGGGCAAGCCCTGGCATTTTCTATAGCAATTAGTTCAGTTTCACTGCTTTACTATGGTGTCCATTGACCAGACTGATACTCACCTTCTATCCTTCAAAACGTCCTGGCTAATCAACCAGTCGCCCCGACCATCCTCACTAAGGACTGTGCAGAGATGGCCAAGATTGTTAAAAAATAATCCATCTTTATCACCCACCTAAATAGAACCTTTGTGGATTCCAGTGCACAAGATACCACCTGCCTCTTATTTGGTGAAAAAAAAAAAGCTAAATATTAATCTGGTCTTTATCAGATTAAACATTTCAACAAAGTATACCACATGATCAATAAATACAAATGTGGTTTTTAACCCAATCAATATCTTGTTGAGCTCCAGCTAGTAACCTTTGCTTATCCTTTTGAATATTTTTCCTGACTTCGCCTCTATTTCTCATTAATCACTGACAGAATAAGTTCCACAAGATACTACCATTGTGTGCTTAACTAGCCTGAGCAACCCCCCCCCCCCCAGCCAACCTGAAAATGCCTTTCCTCCTCAAAAAACCTAAATATCTACCTCAATTTTGACCTTCGCTTTAACACTCACAGGAACACTCTCACCAAGGGTACATTCTTATTAAATCACAAACCTGGAAAATGTCTATTGAACCCCAGATGGCTGGTGAGGTTTTCTAATCTACTTAAATTCTCACCACGTTGACATCATCTATGTACACTTATCCACATGCAAACACAATAAACTCTGAAAGGTGCCCCCATAACAGTTTTTATCTGAGTTCAACAGAAGCTGCACTAGATCACAACCAGGGTCAAATTCAATTTCCATCCCTTAACTTGCAAGTGCCTAGCTGGAACGCCATTCCAATAAAGTCAAAAAGAAATTAGGTACTTTCACCTTATAGGCTCCTGAGGTCTGCTGATACATCCAAAATTGCAGAAAAAGATGAAGAGTAAACAGTTAAACAAGATTTAATATGTAAGCGGTTCACTTTGGTTCAGTTATTCCCCTGGAAACTGTAGCCAACCATTACTTATCAGTTTTGAAATACAACATACTCCTTTATATCACTAGGCCTAAACCCTTTTCAAAGAAAAAATATCCATGGGATGGGTCTCTTTGTGGCAGACAATAGGACTAGTTAAGAAAACTATGAGCAAATCTACTAAGTTTTCATGCAGTGCAGCACTGCAACCAACGTTTCTTTGTTGCATGAAAGGGAAAGTGCAGAGCAGTGGTTTCACCTGTGATGTCACACACCCTTGCACCATAATGCAGGTGTTTGTGCGATACCAAGCATAGGTTTTGTAGGGTGAGCTTCCAGTACAAAATTCTAAGCTTAGACAAGATTGCCACTTTTCTCACTTTGAATGTTCACTTTGCTATACAGTTCACCACATGTTCAAAGCTAAAAACATCTTAAGAAAAGAAAAGATTTTTCAAACATGCCTGCCTCGGAAGCATACATTTCTGTAGTAAAAAGAAGACGGTCCAGTTCAGGTAGTTTTCCATGTAGGTTTATTGAAGTAAGGAGTTACATAGGGGAGAGCCTCACCAGGAGCAGCCTCACTGCTGCTCAGCCCATCTCTAACTGACACTCGCACACAAACATTCCATTCACCCACATTCTCTAACCCAGGCACTCAGGCTGAGCAGCAGCAGTATAACACATCCCCTTTCTTTGCAGTGTAAAAGAAAGAATGCTCACGGGCATTATACACATTACAAGATATACAAAAGATGACAACTAAAAGAAGCATAGTATAAAAAAAATAAAGGAAGGAACATACATGCAAAAAGAGAAGTATAGGAAGAGAGAAACAGGGACACAAGTACAAAGGCTCATGCACACCACCATCCTCCTTTCTAACACAAAAACAACCCAGACACTCCCACGCTATAGACTACATACCAATCCAAGTACCAGAATCGTGCAAGCTGGCCAGGCAAACATGAAGAGCACAAGGAAACCAACAACAAAAGTGTGGAAGAAAACCGACAAATGAGAATACTAAAACAGTAAGCAGGCATGGATTAAATCCACACAGAACATCAAGAACCAAGTTAACCCTTCCCCCAACACACAGGTTGGGGTGTGATGTGTGGGGGGACACCACATGGCACAGCAGACACGCAAAAACTGCAGCACTTCCCCTAGTAAAGACTGGGGAGGAATGTGTGGGGGCACACCACACGGCACAATGAAACAGGTGGAAACTGCAAAAATGTCCTCAAACAACCCTAGTAGGTGTGGAATGTGTGGGGCACACCACACGGCACAATGCAGAATGCAGGAATAGAAAACGTCCCCCCAATATACCCTGGGGTGGAATGTGTGGAAAAAACCATACAGCATGGAGGAACACACAGAACAATAGCAACACTTCCTCCATCAACCCTAGTTGGAGTGGAATGTGTGGGGGCACACCACACGGCACAAAGCACTATGCAGGAACATCAAACTTACGCCAATGCACGCTGGGGTGGAATGTGTGGGGAAAAATCACACAGCACGGAGGGACACTAAGAAAGCAATATCAAAACTTCCCCCAACAACCCTAAATGGGGTGGGATGGGAAAATATTCACACAGAACAAACCAACAAGCACAACAATAGCAAACGTTTGGTCTGTAGTCTGTGGTGTGGGAATGTTGGGTTGCTTTGCGATAGAAAGGAGGATGGTGTGCATGAGTCTTCGTACTTGTGTTATGTTTCCCTCTCCGTTATTCATTTCTGTGCATTAATGTTCCATCTTTAATTTTTCATGTATTCTTGCAATCTTTCTTATGCTTTTTGATTCCCTTCTTTTCCATGCTTTTTTGATTTCCTTATTTTCCATTACAAAGAAAGTGGATGTGTTATATTGCTGCTGCTCAGCCTGAGTGTCTGTGTGAGAGAATGTTGGTGAATGGAATGTTCATGTGTGTGAGTGTCAGTTGGAGATGGGCTGAGCAGCAGTGAGGTTGCTCCTGGTGGGGCTCTCTGTGTAACATCTTGACTGAATAAAGGAACATGAAGATACCACTTGGAAAGGACATTATTTTATTTGCAACAATTTCCATGGATGGTTGCATGGGAACCACCATATACCATCCGTCAAACACTCCCTTGACCAAAAGTTGCATTGAAAAACGAATCCCAAAACAACACTTTGTGCCGGTTTGAGTGACTTTTGTGATGCAAACTCAATGAAAAGTGGTAGTAAACCTGCCCATATATGTGTACTCTGAGCACCTGTAACTCAATTGTAGTGTGTACCTACAAATAATATTATTTAAGAAATAAAATAAGTGAAATTAACATCATGTTAACAGGATTTTTAGTCTTCCTGAAAGATAGTTTGAGCAACATACACAGCCTTTGGTGCTTCCATATATGACGTAGACTTTGCAAGTTTGCTTAGGAAGAGGTGATTTAAAAATTACCATTCAGGCTTATCATTGAATATGATTTGCTTCAATATTCATGTTAGACATTATTTTTTTGGATCATTCCCAATAAATTTCAGCTACATTGTACACTACTTATGAAGGTAATATAATGTTGTCTTCACTTATCACTGTTACAGGTGCATTGGGTAAGCCTTATTTGGGCGTTTGCAGTAATTTCTCATGGATTGCAATGCTATATCTGCATGATAGGTTTTCAAGTGAAATCTAGCAATGCATGCGCAATATGTAACTCATGTTTGGAGGAGTCGCCCTGTTAGTGGCTAAGTAGAACACATCGAGACCCATTTTTCTGGGGATCAGAGGATCCCTCATTTTACAATCAGACAATATATCGAGTCTTTAGAGGATAGAATATTTATTTAATCTCATTACAGGTTTAGAACAGTGTGCTGCAGTGATGGCTTGATAACGTAGCACTAGCTTATCTTACTTATCCTTGTACCAGTAATTACATATGAAGTGAATCCCACCTTGTCGAGACAGGAAGCTCTGGGAAAATGGTCGAAATACAAGTCCTACCTACCTCATATAGTGGCATCAAGAGACTGACATTCCTAGCATCCTTCAGACATCCCAAGAATAGATGAAGCACATACTAGCAAGGGAGGGAGAGTCATAATGACTGGGATGAGGATAATTGGAGCTAATGAATATTACCAGTAAGTAATTGGGATATTACCTCTACGTTCCTTGCCCTCATCCCAGTGAATATTTGTGAGGAATAGCAAAGCAACACCAGCCTTCATCTCAAAATAAAACCTAAGGACCTGATTTAATTTTTGCCTAGCGGCCCTTTTCCCTATCAGGGAGATGGAGTTAATTACTCTCTCACCCTGGCAGTTGTGGCTCCCGCCAAATTTAGGAATGACCCCAAAGCTGGTAGTCATTTCTAAAGCATTGGCAGTAACTGCCATCATGGTGTCAATGCTGTTTACAGTTTAGTGAACAGCTCCATTAACATTATGGAGCCGTGCACCAAACTTATTTTTCAAAAAGAAAATACAAAAGCGCGATTCTCTTTTTGAAAATAAAAAATAAAGTGCTCACTTCAGCATGGGAGTGACAAGGGGAGCAGTTAGCAGTTTTCACTGCCCCATACCGCCAGGGTTTTCCTAGCAGTGACACCAGGGAAAACTGGCCTCTAATTCCCTTCATCTAAATTAAGTGGGCAGATTTAGAGTTCTGCCTCCGATGGCCCCTACTCTGTAGTGCCAATGGATGGGTTTAGTTTCAGCAGAGACTAAGTAGTCTCCGCTGTGGTTTAACATATGGTCCACCTGCATAGTAATTTAGCGGGTTGAACTTCGTCGTTTTTTGACAGAGTATCTGTACTTCCAAGCTTTAAATCCCTAAAACTACAAAACTCAGTGTACACATAGTGATTTTTACAGGGTCCTGAATGAACAAGGAAATCTATGACTGGGTGCAACTTGCAGCACCAACACCAAATTTCCTCTCATCACTTTCCAGTTCAGATCCTTAATGTACAAACCTGTAAGGAATATCCCATGTAGCAGCTATACAAATCTGAGTGGGAAATCCCTTTCACCTGGACCCATGAAGCAACAAGAATTCTGCTGGATCTCCAATAAATGTCCCTCCCAGTAGGTGAATCTGTCATTGAATATGTCAAAGCAATAGGAATCAAATCCGTTGACTATTTCCAAAAACTGAAGATTTCCTACCCTGTCCTGAGAAACCAAACCGTACCAATAGGTTGATAGCCTCACAAAAGGTGCACATCCAATCAAATACACCTTCAGGGCTTCAGCTGTGAAGAAACACTTACTGTAGATGCAAGGACATTTGAAGAAAAAAAAAGACAAAGTAATGACTTCCACATCCCTACGTTGGCATATACCACTTTGGGCAAAATAAAAGATTTGGAAGAAGAAATACACACCTTGAAAAAAGGTAAGAAGGGGAGTTGAGCCCACAGCATACCTAATTCACCAATTCTCCTAGCCGATGTAAGTGCTATCAAAGGTGTTTTTCCTGGTGAGATATTGAGGACAGCAAAGGATGATCTTGCAAGAATCTCAAAACCAATGGGAAATCGTAAGGAGGAGCAATAGATTTCCCTGATAGATGTGACAAAGAAAAACTTTGAAAGAACCTTGCATCTTAAACTTCTCATTTGCCCAAAGTTCCCTGGCCCCATTTTTGGCTGCTGACTGTGCCCTAAGAGTGGATATGAAGGGATTTCTGGTGAAGTAATCCCAAAGGAATTGGAGAATTGCTGATAATACACACTGCCAAGCAGACAGTCGGCAAGGATCACACCGGAACAACATCAAGAACATTAAGGGTGGAAGGCCTTCTGCAATTCTGTATTGCGTCTGATAAGTGAGGAAGTAACCATTTATTCTGCAGTCACCTCCTTGAAACTTGCAAATCAATAGTGCCAATATCTCTCATACTACCAACTTGAGGCTTGTAAAAGGGAAGGATTTAAAAGGATCTCTCAAAGAAAGAAAGAGGGATCTCAGAACAAAGAACTATGGACTTCTGGATCAGAATGGAACTACCAAGAGCATGACTCTCTGTTGCTGCTACAATCTGGCTAACAACCTAGGTATTTGGGAGAATGAGGAAAAGTACACTGACATCCCGGAAGCCACTGCATTATCAAGGCATTCACCGCCCTGCCCCCTTTGAAGGACCCTTTATACAAAAAAGAGGAAGTTGGGCATTCTCCTTGGATTCACAAAGATCCTAGAAGGGTGGTAACCTCTGCTTGTCTCCCAGAAGGTTTAAGATGACAGAACTAAATTCTGGGTAGATAGAAATTTTCCACCCAACATCTCTAGAATGTTTTCTACTACAGATGTGCAAGGCAAGGACAATGTGATGTTCCAACCATAGACCCAGAAGCTGGCCTAAACTTTCTGGGAAATCAGAACGAGCACTCCCTTGGTGAGAATGCGAGTCCCAATGATTATACATATAAAAAATAGTGACCATATTGTCTGATCTGATCAGCATGTGGTGATTCACAATGTAAAACTTAAAGAATCTGACTGCCTTAGAGACTGCTGTTGAGTTCCTCTGTTTGGAAGAATGGTGAACCTCCAAGGTTGATCAGTGACCCTGAATTAATAAGTCTTCCAGAGTAGCTCTTAACCCGAGGAAACTGCCTTCTGTGATTATATTTGGAGGATCAGTATACACCAGAAACCCCCTAGAAAGCTTTAAAGGATTTATCCACCAACCTAGGGATGTCTTGATCCTTCAATGATCAGGCCTTCCAAATCTTGATACAATGGAGTCCAAACCCTCCCCTCATGACTCAACAGTGTCTGAAGATGAAGCAGGGCCTAAATCACTGTGAAAATGCGGGAGGCATTGACCCTGCACCTCAACCACACTTTTGCTGCAGCCTGAGGTAGGGTCAACAAGGAAGCTAATAGTTGAAAATTTGTCTCTGCTCTGGTCTCTGGCAGAAAAAAATCTGTCCTAAAGTGTGCTTCAGTGAATGTCAGATCATGTGATGGAATCATCTGACATTTGGAATTGTTGAGGAGTTGTGGGGGGCTGCACTGTCCATCGTGCCACAGCCTACAGGGTTCTGCATACAGCCTTTTGCATGGTATCCTGTGCACCTACAATGACAGAGACTTTAGAGGAGACATTGGGCTCAGATAGGTTGTTCGGAAGTACCTGCAGTGTTCCTGGGGACCCTTTGGTTTCACGCCTTGGGTCCTGTCTCTGAAGTCAAAACAAGTGAGCTGTGTTTGGCTAGCCTGAGTATGGACGTATGTAAAACTCACAAGTGGTGGAAGAAAGGACTGTCCAGTGAAACCTGGGGCCTCCACATGCATAGAGAGTATCTATTCTTGGCCCTTTTGACAGCACTTAATCCATGGGATCTAGAACAATAATGGGCATCAATAAGAATAAAAGCAAGGCACTTTTAGACCGTGGCATGGTTTCCCCCTGTCTTTTTGCCTCTGCCTCCTTTATTTTTGCTGTGTGCTGCATTTTGTTTTTGCTGGTCTAGATGCTTTGGGCACTTTGCCACTGCTGATCAGTGCCATAGTGGAATTTCTCCCTTTGTAAATTGTGCATATAGATTGGTGTTCCCATGATTGGCACCATCAGGTTAATGCTGACCAGAAAAGGGAAACAGCTGACAGAATTCTGGCAACCCTCTCAGCAGCCCCCACTGAGAACACTGGTCAGCAGTTCTCATACTGTTGAAGGGTAACAAACTAAATATTTTTCAAAACTTGTCCTTACAACTCTCCAGGAGATGTGGGAGTTGTGCCCTATAACTGGTTTCCTCAGGAGCAAAGGCACTCGATACAGATGGGGGCCATCATTCTGCTTGATTTTTGAATGGGAGGGGGGAGCCTGTGACAGCTGAATTCCCAGTAAAAAAAAGGAGGGTCTCTGGACTTCTGGAAAATCCAGATGAAAAACAAAATACAGAGCAGTCCCACTCCATGGCAGCAGCATTTCAGTTAGGCACCTTAGATGGAGGAAGCCTGAACCAGTTTGGGGGCCTTGAGAACATCCCCAAAGGTGATCGAGAATGAGGGCAGTTTTGGAGTGGCTCCAAGAGGAGGTCTAGCTTCCACGTACAGAGATTGGTGAGCACCCAGAGGTGATTACACATGCAAATTCCGACATTTTATATTATTGCCCAAGTGGGTGCCGGAGGACTGCTCCAGATATCTGGTAGAAGGAGCTTGGGCCTGGTCGAGGCGGGATGTGCAAGCAGAGGAGACAATAGGCCAAGATGGAATAGGCTCATAGAGAGGTAGGGCACGAGAAAGCTCTGTTTACCCAGTTAAAGGCTAAAGGAGGAGATCCGATGATTTCTCATTGTTAGTCTGTTAGCTTAGGGTGAGTTATAAAGGGTGGTGAGGAGGGGGCGCTATAGACCCAGCATCACACAAGAGGCTTCAGGAATTGAGAAGACAGGGTGGCCGACCAGAGGAGCAACCCTAACCCTAGACTATTGCCAACCATCAAATTTAAACTGACCCATGGTGAAATATGCTTGGCAAGGTCATTGGGACATAGCAAATATAAAAACCAAATTGCTACCACTTAGGATGGTGATTGGTGAATAGACTGTAGACTCAGTTTACACCCTCAATGAAGGTCAGGAGAAGTTTTTGTGAGTGGCCTGTGGTGGGGAGGGATTGGTTTAGTATAGTCAAGGACAGATTCCAGGAGGGACTGTGTTGGCTAAAAGAAGTGGGACTGACCGACATCTTTAGGGAGGAATAGCCATATAAGGACTTTACTTACATCTCTGCTGAGCAAAACACATACACTAAGTTGGACTACTTTTTAGGATCCCTTCCCTCAGTGAATAGGATTATAGAAGTCTGGTTTATTTCAGACAATAAAACAATCCACATCTCCTTAATGTTTTTGACAAAAACCTGGTTGAAGGATGATACTCTTGCTGCAGTGGCACTTGCTATCCCTGCTGCACAAATAGGGTAGGCGAAAAAAGAGGAGGGGGAGTAGCAATTATTTTTAAGGGTGTCTGGGAGATAGCTTGCTCTGCATTGGAGAATAAGGATGTGATTGAGGGCCTTAACGTCTGTATTAAGACCAACCCTACGACCTCCTTTGCAGGCTTGCTAATCTGTAGACCCCCTGGCTGCATGCCTAATATTCACCTTGAACTGTGCGAGTATATCGTGCAGAAATCCCTCTTATTCTCCAATATATAGTACTTGGGGACTTTAATCTACACGTTAATGACCCCTACTGCACGCAAGCTATGCAGGTAGTCTCTTTTGTTGAAGGAGCAAATTTACCCCAACCTGTTAAACACCCTACCCACAAAGCAGGGCATACCCTGGATTTGGTTTTTTCCAACATTCCTTCCTTGGAAATTAAAGCCACATGCCAGTTGGTGTGGTCTGACCACTGCCTAGTGCCTTTCTCCTTCAGCTTGCCTAAACCCCATCTAAAGGATCGCTCCCAATATTTCTTGAAAAGTAACTGGAAAAGGCTGACAGTGGAGTTTTTAAGCCCGATGCTGTTAGCTAGCCAACCAACACTTTCTAAAAACCCCAGTGCAGACTCTGTGTCCCTTCATAATTGGATTGCAGCTGCAGTACAATCCACTGCTCCAGCAAAAATTGTGAAATCCTTTAGGAAATCACCCTTGGCCCCCTGGTTTTAGGAGCAGCTAAGGGCTATGAAAAGCAGATGTAACCGTCTTGAGAGACAGTGGAGAGTGGATTATGATAGCGCAGCTAAAACAATATATAAAAAAATCGCTTAAAGAAATGCACAAATCAATGAAAGAAGCTAGGAGAGATCATATAGTCAAATGTATTGAGAACGCTGATAAGCCTGGCAAGTCTGTCGTTAAGGTGATAAATGCGTTCCTTAAACGTCGTGAGCTGCTGACTGATGCACAACCTTCGGTAGTATTATGTGAGAAAATATCTGATTTTTTTTTTTTACACCAAAATTCGTAAGGTCTATAATCCCTTTTCGGCGACAGTTGAAACGGTTAAATCAGACTTAACAAAAAGGAAAGTACCCAGGCCCTCCTTCTCAGAATTCACTCAGATCTCACAGAAGGAAGCACTGGCTGCGCTCCAGGGTTGTAAGTCTGGCTCACTGGAGGACCCCTGTCCTCCGAAGCTGTGGAAAGAACTGGCTAACTCTTCTATCCTGGTGATGTCTGAAATATGGAACACCTCACTCACTACCGGTATCTTTCCTGACTTATGGAAGCACGCCACTCTCCTCCCCCTTAAGAAGAAACCCAACGTGGATGCAGGTGAATTGGATAATTATAGACCGATTTCTCTGCTGCCTGCACCAGTTAAGAGGCTTGAAAAGATGGTGCAGAGACAACTATCTAATTTTATTGAGAGTCATGATATCCTGCACGACACCAAATCTAGCTTCCATGATGGTTTCAGTACTGAAACAGCACTGATAGAGGTGGCAGATTCGGTCAGGATGGCGCTGGATTCAGGGGCATCAGCTATGCTGGTGCTCCTGGATCTTTCAACCACTTTTGATACGGTGGACCATCTCATATTGGTCCAGTGCCTCTCGGACATTGGGATACAGGCTACTGTCCTGGAGTGGCTCAAATCGTTCCTCAATAAGCGCACACAGAGTGTGGCGCTTCAACTGCATCAGTCCACTCGCAAGCACTTATGGTGTGGGGTCACGCAAGGGTCGGCCCTGAGCCCTCTACTTTTTAACATTTACCTGGCCCCCCTGTTCTCACGGATTGCCAACTGGGGGGTAAAGGCGATTTCCTACGCCGACGATACCCAGTTGGTATTTCCTTTTCAAGACCAGTCGTGTGACTCTTTTGAGAATTTTAAGTGCTGCCTAAAGGATATAGCTCAATGGATGAATAACAACAAACTTAAGCTGAATGCGGACAAGACAGAGGTATTGTTTTTTGGTAAAAATCGGCCACCTGTTACTGATCTCTGGTGGCCAGAGGAAATGGGCTGCCCTCCCGCCCCTGCAGATTGTGCAAAAATACTGGGAGTTAAATGGCAGACGGATTTATCTTTTTCATCCCAAATTCAGAAGGTGACAGGATTATGTTACAGCAGGCTGAGGTACCTGCGTAAAGTCTTACACCTTTTGCCTGAAAACCACCGGCGGGTCGTGGTCCATGCCATAGTGACGTCTCGTTTGGACTACGCAAATGGCCTTTATCTGTGCATACCGGCATACCAGATAAAGAAATTGCAAATGGTTCAGAATGCGGCTGCGAGATTGGTCAAACGTGTTCCATTCAGACAACACATCTCTCTGCACCTGAGGGAACTGCACTGGCTGTCGGTCGCCAATAGAATTAACCCCTTCAGTGCCACGGCCTTTCCCCCTCCTGTGCCGGGCGTTGCACTAGTGGGTGGGGTTCATGACGAGATAGTCTCGTCATGGGCACAGCGCAACCGTGCTCCATGACGAGACTATCTAGTCATGGGCACTGAAGAGGTTAAATTCAAGGCACTATCCCTTGCCTTTCGTGCATTCTATGGAACTTGCCCCAGCTATCTGAAGCATAGGCTAGGGTCTACAAGCAGGACCGTCTACTTAGGTCTAGCTCGCAGAACCTGCTATGTATCCCACAAGTCAGGAAAGCACGGATGGGAGGTAGATCTTTCATGTTCAGGGAATCCATGCTATGGAATGCCTTGCCAAATGCCCTCCGTCAGATTACCTCGGAATTGCAATTTAGGAAAATAGCTAAAACATGGCTTTTTAATCAAGATTAATTTCCCTGGACTCCTGTTTTTATGGCAGGCTTTCCTGCGCGACACCTGTTGCTATAGCGCTGGGACACCTCCTCAGAGGTAGCTGTTCGCGCTCTATAAATGGCAGTATTATTATTATTTAAAATTTTCAGCTGAGGAATAATATAGGAGATTAGAGTGTAAGAAATTCCCTCCACTATAACGAAGTAAACAGGGCCCAACTACAACCACCTTCTGTATTTAGGAGAACGATAGGGAAGATGTTGAAATAGAAGTACTTTGGGATGTGCTGAAGTTGACTGTTAGAGGTGCGCTAATTTTGCAAGAAGCCAAAGAATAGAGTAAAATAAATAAATGAGTAAGGATTGGGAGGAACAGGCGAGGGAGTTGGAAGAAATACAAACTTACATGATAGCATATGGTTTGGTGCACCCTAACTGATAGGTGCACTCAGCTTAAGACCTTGGACACAAACAGAGCAGAATATGCCCTACTCTGTCTGAAGAAAACTTATTACAAGGGTGTGAATAAAGCTGAAAAGCTTCTACTGTGCAGACTCAAAGCCAGGATAACCAGAGACAGAGTAGTCTCTATTAAAAAGCAGGCAGGGGTGGTGACCGACAAAAATGAGGGTATTCACCAAACTTTTAAGGACTTTTATATTTCTCTTTACACTGCAGAGGGGAGGCCCAAACAAAATATCAGGACCTGGATTGGTAGAAATGCTGAAGCTCACCACGCACTAACAGGCATACTGAAAATGGATGTCGAAGAAGTAATCTTGGCGAATGTATTGCTCATACCACACAAGTCACCAGGCCCAATGGCTTTTTAGCCCATTTTTATAAAACATTCTGCCACACCTCGACAGTGATTCTGACTCAGTTGTTGAATGCTTCAGGGGAAAAAAGTATAGCAGATTCCATGTGTGAGGCCTTAACGTGGTACTTCCCATATCCAAAAATAAGGACCCAATGCTCTACTCATTGTATCAGCCAATCGTGTTACTAAACATAGATATGAAACTGTTTAGAGTAAACTGGTTAGCAGACTGGGAATGTACATGCCAAGCTTGATAGATCCAGATCAAGTGAGGTATATTCTGGGAGGCAGTTGTGCTGATAACAGTATAAGCATTTTAGAAATCCTAGGCAATGTTGACACAACAAAGCAGGAGCTCCTCATCTCTATCAATGCTAAGTAGGTGTTTGAAAGGGTACATTGTCCCTTCCTGGTTGAAGTTTTGGATGTTTACAGATTAGGACCCCCCCCCCCCCCTTTAAAATGTAAATTCTTAATAATTATCAGAACCCATAAGTCGGTATTAAATTAAATGGGTACTCCACAGCACCATGTTATGTAATGTTATGTTATTTAATCTTATAAGGCGCATAGCTATCCGAAGGTTTCCCGACGCCGCCTGACAGGAACAGAAGGAGAATAAGAAATCTATTGATGAAATAGCCACATTTTTAAACCCTTTTGAAAATTTCCATAAGCTGTTTCATTTCGAAGTGACAGGGGGAGGGAATTCCACATAGAGGGGCCCAGGCATGAGAAGGACTGACCACCCATTCGCAACAGTCTGATCCTAGGGACCGAAAATCTAGCCTGACTGGAGGAGAGAAGAAGGCGCGGTGGTAAGTAAGGGTGAGCTAGGGCATTCAGGTACTGAGGTGCCTTGCCAGATTTAATCTTAAACATTTAGCTCAGGGCTTTGAATTTAATATGACTCTCCACCCTGAGCCAATGAAGGTCCCGAAGATAACCTGAGATGGAAACCATTTTGGGAACCTGGCAAATCAACCTAGCCGCCGCATTCTGCACTACCTGTAATTTGCGTATCACATCCTTATTGACTTCTAGATACAGGATGTTGCCATAATTCAGTCTAGAGGTGACAAGAGCCTGGACCACAGTTCTTTGAGTGGGGCCGGGCCACATCCAGAGGATTTTCTTGAGCCGTTTAAGGACGGTGAAACAGGTCGAGGCCACCTTCACTTGTGCTTCATTGGTAACTGGTCATCAATAATAAAGCCTAATTTGCAGACCTGATGTGTTAGCTGGGGTAAAGCACCCATTTCAGAAGGCCACTTAACATAAGGAAGCGGTTTAGGCAGCGGTGTCCAGTCTCCCTTCTCCGCTTGTGCTGTATATGGAGCCCTTTGCTATCAGGATAAAGGGAAATCATGACACAGCTGGAGTTAAGACAGGCCCAGATGTGCATTAAATTAACTTATATGCAGGTGTTAGAACCGGCGGTCTCTAGTTGGCAGAGGTATACACTTCTGACAAATAGGGACCTACCAACTCTAGTCAGGGAAAGGGGATTACACACTCAGATAACCCCTGCTACCCCCTTGGTAGCTTGGCAGAGCAGACAGGCTTATCTCAGAGGCAGTGTGTTAAGCATTTATGACCACATACAGTAATAAAGTGAATACACTACAGATGGACACGACACAGAAGTTATTATAAAAATAGTATTTTTATATAAGGCTTAGCACAAGACCAAATAACGACAAAAATATACCACAGTCTTAATAAATACTCTTTGGAAGGAAAAATAATAGTTCAAGTAAGGTTTCTTCTTGGCAAATAGTTCTTTAGCAAAGTATTCTTCTGAGCACAGTTCTTTGGCAACAATGTAACCCCCACAGGAGTCACACGACGTCGAGTCTACAAGATTCCCAAGGTTCGGCGTCGACCGCGAGGAGCGCTACGTCAAGCCTGGAGTCGCAACAGACCCCACAAGTACAGTACCTTGAGAAACGAAGAAAACGATGATCCACGGCGTCGAGATGTCGGCGTCGAGGTCGGCGTCGATCGTGCCTCGGAGTCGGGTCAATCCGCAGCGGCGTCGAGGGATGTCGGGCCGGAGCAGCGCTCACGGCGTCGAGAAGGGCGTCGAGTCGATGCGATCAGCAGCGGCGTCGGGACGGGGTCGCTTGGAGGCAGAGCCGATACTCACTCCTCACTGGCGTCGATACCGGCGTCGAGACGGGGTCACTTGGAGCCGGGGCCGATACCCACTGCTCACTGGCGTTGCTGCTGGCGTCGAGACTGCAGATTTTCCCTTGTGTACTGGAAACAACACTTTCCAGCAATTCAGCAATTCAGTAGATGGTGAAGTCCTTTGGCCCTGTGACTTCAACAGGAGACTGGCACTCTTCCAGTCCTTGGAGATTTTCTAGCAAGTGTTCAGAGAGTACACACCAAGTTCCTCTCTCCTTGTTCCTTGGCAAAAATAAAGAAGCAGCTTTCAGGTTCCTCCACAGCAAAACAGCACTCTGGCAGAAAGGGGAGGCAAGTCCTTAGATCAGCAGGCTTCTTGTCCTTGGTACAGGTTTCCTTGTCAGAAGTGATCTGAGTTCTTGGTTCAGGGGTCCTTCTCTTATACCCCTTTTTCCCTTTGTTCCCTTTGTCCAAGCAGGGCGATTCCCACCATCTCAGGTTTGTTGTGGGTGTTGCCAGGCAGAGGCACCTGGCCTATTCACTGGGCAGGGCAGAGTCCTCAGCCGCCCAGCAGGAGGCGGAGCCAGTATTGTCACTGGTAGGAGCAGGGCTATCAGTCGCCCAGCAGGAGGCGGGGCCAGTATTGTGTCAGGCAGGGCAGGCTACTCTTCCCTCACTCTACGTGTAAACGCCCCATTCACCCCACACTGACTCACTCAGACCTCTGGAGCCACCCAGCCCCTGACACACACACCAAACCAGCAGAGACCGGTAGATAGTTGGACAAGAAAATAGCCACTTTCTAAAAGTGCTATTTTCAAACATAGAATTTAAAAACCATCCATCCCAAAGGGTGTGTTATTAAATTCTGAGTTCAGGGATACTAAACTCGACTTGCTACCATGCTCCCTGAGTCAGATAGATTATAATGGAGTTAATAATCAGTCTGCCCAGTCTGGCCTATTGGAGGCAGGTAGCCCTTCAATAGTGAAAAACGAAAATGGCTGTAATTCACTATTAGGTCATGCCACACACATCAGGGCATGACCTACCTTTTACCAACAATGCACCCTGCCCTAGGGCCTACCATAGAGGTGTCTGGAATGTGGCAAAGGGAAGGTTTAGAGACTGGTAAGTAGGTTTCCTTACCAAGTCGACATGGCAGTCAGGGACTGCACGCAGGCGCCGCGGTGGCAGGCCTGAGACACATTTTGCCCGCTGCTTCTGTGGGTGGCACAACCAGTGCTGCAAGCCCACCAGCAGCAGTTAACTTACACGCCCTTGGCACGCGCAGTGCACTAGACTAGGGTCTGAACAGTAAGTCAACCAAGCCAATCATGGTAACACCAATCAATGTAACAATTTAGCATAGGGAGCACTTGCACTGTGGCACTGATCAGCAGTGGCACAGTGCCCAAAGCAATAATCCAGCAAAAACATCGTAAACAGAGGAGGCAAACAGAAAAAAATGGAGGAGAGACTCATGCCAATGATGCCAGGTCTAACACGTGTCCCCTCCAGCTGAAATGTGGGGAGAACTACCCTTCACCCAGGGAGTCCTCATCACTAAGGCGGAAAAATCTGGACAGACCATCAGCATTGGCGTGATCTGTACCAGGGCGGTGTTCCACCGTAAAGTCCATCCCCTGTAGGGAAATGGACCACCTCAACAGCTTTGGGTTCTCACCCCTCATCTGCATTAACCATCTGAGGGGCCTGTGGTCTGTCTGAACCCGGAAGTGAGTCCCAAACAGGTAGGGTCTTAGCTTCTTCAGCGCCCAGACCACAGCAAATGCCTCACGCTCTATCGCACTCCACCTTTGTTCCCTGGGAAGTAACCTCCGGCTGATGAAGGCTACAGGTAAGTCTCGGCCCTCCTCATTCATCTGTGCTAGAACAGCCCCCACACCATGCTCTGAAGCGTCCGTCTGGACAATGAATTCTTTTGAAAAGTCGGGTGCCTGGAGGACCGGTGCTGTACACATTGCAGTTTTCAGGGTGTCAAAGGCTTTCTGACAGGCGTCAGTCCAGATCACAAGTCTCGGCTGCTTCCTGGAAGTTAGCGAGGTCAAGGGGTGCACAATGTTGCCATACCCCTTGACAAACCTCCTGTAGTAACCCGTGAGACCCAAGAAGGCTCTCACCTGAGTCTGGGTTTTGGGCGGTTCCCAAGCCAGGATGGTATCTATCTTGGGTTGCAGGGGGGCCACCTTGCCGCTCCCTACTTGGTGCCCCAAGTACACCACTGAACCCTGCCCAATCTGGCACTTACTAGCCTTGATTGTGAGGCCTGCTCTGCGCAGGGCCAACAACACTTCCTGGAGGTGGCGCAAGTGTTCCTCCCAGCTGGCGCTGAACACTGCTATATCGTCCAGGTAGGCGGCGCTGAAATCTTCCAGCCCGGCCAATACCTGGTTAACCAACCTCTGGAATGTGGCAGGGGCATTCTTCATCCCGAAGGGCATCACACGGAACTGGTAGTGCCCATCTGGTGTGGAGAATGCAGACCTCTCTTTTGCCCCATCAGTCAAGGCGATCTGCCAGTACCCAGACGTTAGATCAAACGTACTAAGGTACCGGGCAGCCCCCAACCGATCGATGAGCTCATCAGCTCTGGGGATGGGGTGCGCGTCAGTCTTGGTGACCGAATTGAGTCCTCGGTAATCCACACAGAACCGAAGTTCTGGTGAAGCACCAGGCGCTGCAGCCTTTGGGACCAAGACCACTGGGCTGGCCCAAGGACTGCTAGAGGACTCAACCACCCCTAAGGCAAACATCTTGGAGACCTCCTCCTTGATGTATGCTCTGACCTTGTCAGTCACCCTGTAGGCCTTGTGCCTCACAGGAGTGCTGTCCCCGGTGTCCACATCATGGACACACCACTGAGTGACACCAGGGATTAAGGAGAACAGATCAGGGAATTGTACCAACAGATGGCGACAATCTTGCTGCTGCTCAGGGGTCAGTGTGTCAGAGAGGACAACACCATCCACTGACCCATCTTTTTCTTTTGCACACAAGAGGTCAGGAAGAGGCTCACTCTCCTCCTCCATCCCAGCATCTGTGGCAAGGAGCATGCCCACTTCGGACCTTTCTAAGTGGGGCTTTAACCGGTTGACATGCAGGACCCTTAAGGGGTTCCTGGGAGATTTCAAGTCCACCAAGTAGGTGACATCGCTCTTCTTCTCCACAACCTCAAATGGTCCAGTCCACCTGTCCTTGAGCGCACAAGGTTCCACAGGGGCCATGACCCAAACTTTCTGACCAGGTTGAAGCTCAACCAGAGTGGCATTCTGATCGTACCACCGCTTCATCTCTTCCTGGCTGGCCTCCAGATTTGCCTGAGCAAGATCTCTGAAGCGCCGAGTCTGGTTCCTAAAGGCCAGCATGTAACTATATACATCCTGGGGAGGTTTCCTGGGAGATTGCTCCCAGCCTTCTTTGACCAGACTCAAAGGTCCTCTTACCGGGTGACCATACAAAAGCTCAAAGGGGCTGAACCCTAGAGACTTCTGTGGCACCTCACGGTAAGCAAACAGCAGGCATGGCAAGAGGACGTCCCATTTACGCCTCATTGGTTCTTCAAGACCCATGATCATGCCTTTTAGGGTCCGGTTGAATCTCTCAACCAGCCCATTACCTTGAGGGTGGTAAGGAGTGGTAAACTTGTAGGTTACCCCACACTCCTTCCACAGAGACTTCATATAATTCGAAATGAAGTTGGTGCCCCGGTCTGACACCACCTCTCTGGGGAACCCCATGCGGGAGAAAACACCCATCAGTGCCCGTCCCACCACGGGGGCCGTCACTGTTCGGAGAGGGATGGCTTCCGGGTACCGGGTGGCATGGTCCACCAAGACCAGGATAAACCTGTTGCCCATGGCTGTCTTGGGGTCCAGTGGCCCCACAATGTCAATTCCCACTCGCTCAAAGGGGGTACTGACGACGGGAAAAGGTTGGAGGGGAGCCTTCTGCTTCCGCCCACTTTTCCCACTTGCCTGGCAAGTTTGACAGGTTCTACAATGGATATCTGAATCCCTTCTCATCTGGGGCCAATAAAAATGGGTGACAAGCCTGTCATAGGTCTTGTCCTGCCCCAGATGTCCAGCTAACGGAACGTCATGAGCCAACCCCAGTAGGAAGGCTCTGAAGCGCTGGGGTACCACCAGCACACGGGCTGACCCAGGCTCAGCAGCCTTAGGCTCGCTATACAGGAGGTCGTTCTCCCAGTAGACCCAATGTGATCCTGACTGATCACCTGTCGTTTGGGCTGAGGCCTGCTGCCTCATACCCACAAGAGAAGGGCACACTTTCTGTTCAGCACAAAATTCCTCCCTGGAGGGACCACCATCCTGCTGCCAATGGGTCAGCTCGGGCAGGTCTCCCAGTTCGGCCACTTGTTCTCCTGTCGGTTCCAGGGCATCCCCCTCAGGGTCTGCTCCCTCCTGGACCGCGGGAACGATGGGGGACGGTTTCCCGCGCCCCCTGCCTCTTCTCTTCACGGTTGGGACCTGGGCCATACTTTCAGGCTCCGGGCCCCCATCAACACCCTTACTGACTGACATGGACCGGGTGGTCGCACACACCCACTCAGGCAGACCCAACATTTCCAGATGCGCTTTTCTCTCCACCTTAGCCCAAGGGGAGTCCTCCAAATCATTGCCCAAGAGACAATCAACAGGCATGGCGGGCCTCACAGCAACCTGAAGAGTACCTGAGACCTCCCCCCACTCAAAGGGAACTTGAGCTACCTCACACTGACTCTGTGAGTTGTCAGCAGCTACAACGGGGTAGAATGCATGAGGGACCACCTGCTCTCTGGACACCAAGTGACACTTGACAGCTGTCACACTCGCTCCGGTGTCTCTGAGAGCTTCCACCCTATGGCCATTAATGGTCACCCACTGCCTATATTTCTTAGTGTTACTAGGCAGAGGGGTTGGAGGGACCATTTCCACGTCTCCTAAAGAGACCAGGGACATTTCTGCGGGACCCCACCCACCGGGGGCACCCATCTCCTCCCCTCCCAGGGCTACACTCGCTACCTGACGAGGGGGTGCACGCGGCGGTGCATTCGAATCCTTCATGGGACACTGGGGATCATAATAACGGTGTCCCACCTGCTTACAGGCATAGCAGGTCATGGGGCCCCTGTGAACAGGTTTACCTGTCGGGGCCTCTGGCTTCTTTACAGGGGGAGGCTGGGAACCCTTCCCTTGGTTCCCTTGGGGACTACTTTGGGGCCCTTTCTGAAACTCCCTCTGTTTACCCCTGTCCCCCCCACTCTTCTGCTGGGGACCCTGCCCACCCTTGGCTGAGTCTCCCACTGGACCCTTGTGGACCCTGGTACTGACCCAGCGGTCCGCCTCCTCAGCAAGTTTTCTAGGGTTAGATATCTTGCTATCAACAAGGTGCTGGCGTAGCTCTGGAAAACAGTTATTAGACAAGTGCTCCCAAGCAAACAAATCATAAAGAGCATCATAACTATCAACCTTGCTACCCTTTATCCAACCATCCATGGTTCTGCAGAAAAAAGACACATATTCAACCCACGTAGTACCAGGCAACTTCTTACATTCTCTAAAGGTTTGTCTGTACTTTTCTGGGGTTAAGCCATATCTCAGCATTAAAGCATCTTTCATATGAGTATAAGACATCCTATCCTCAGCAGGAAGGCTCAACAAGGTATCTCTCCCCTCGTTTGTAAAGCGGCTCCACAACCCCGTTCCCCAATCCTTCTCAGGGACCCGGTGGGCCAACAATGCTAACTCATACGCTTTAAACCATTGGCTAATATCTTCATTCTTACTGTAATCCTTGATCACATCTTTAGGAAAATAAAACCTACTTTCTGCAGGCACAGATGGAGTGCTGCCACCAGAGGGATTCAACTCTAAACTCTTAGTTTTAAGCTCCATCTCCCTCACCATCTTCTCACGTTCAAACGCTAATTTCTCTCTCTCAAAATCTAATCTTTTGCTCTCCATTTCAGCTTCTCTCTTGCTTCTTGCATTCTCTAATTCCAACTGCCCTCCTAATTTAAGTTTTGCCATTTCTAACTTGTACCCCCTCTCCTTCTCCCTGTCTTCTAATTCTTCGGGGGAAAGGCTCCTAGAGGACGCACTACTGCCTGGAGATGACACTGGCCCACCTGTGGGCTCTTCCTCTTCCTCTTCTTCTTCCTCTTCCGGTACCACCACCGGATCAGAGGGATTTCTGGCCTCGAACCAGGCCTTCAGCGCTTTGAGGAAGCCCTCTTTCTTGGAGACACCTGTGGTAGGAACTTTAAACTGCTTGCAAAATCCTTTTAGATCTTTTAGCGTGTAGGAATCTATCTTCTCCTTATCGAATTCCCCCACAACATTCTCCACAGGTGTAGCAGCTCCGGCATTCTCCATGGTCAAAACTGGCAGTGTTTAAGAAAATAAGCTCCAGGAAAGCGGAGAACAAAAATAGAATATCCTACCAAACAGACTGTGGCTGCGTTATGGTCTGCTTTCACTATGTAGCGTACACTAATCACTGCACATGAGTCATAAATGCAAAGTTCAAATCCTCACCGCTGACCACCAATGTTAGAACCGGCGGTCTCTAGTTGGCAGAGGTATACACTTCTGACAAATAGGGACCTACCAACTCTAGTCAGGGAAAGGGGATTACACACTCAGATAACCCCTGCTACCCCCTTGGTAGCTTGGCAGAGCAGACAGGCTTATCTCAGAGGCAGTGTGTTAAGCATTTATGACCACATACAGTAATAAAGTGAATACACTACAGATGGACACGACACAGAAGTTATTATAAAAATAGTATTTTTATATAAGGCTTAGCACAAGACCAAATAACGACAAAAATATACCACAGTCTTAATAAATACTCTTTGGAAGGAAAAATAATAGTTCAAGTAAGGTTTCTTCTTGGCAAATAGTTCTTTAGCAAAGTATTCTTCTGAGCACAGTTCTTTGGCAACAATGTAACCCCCACAGGAGTCACACGACGTCGAGTCTACAAGATTCCCAAGGTTCGGCGTCGACCGCGAGGAGCGCTACGTCAAGCCTGGAGTCGCAACAGACCCCACAAGTACAGTACCTTGAGAAACGAAGAAAACGATGATCCACGGCGTCGAGATGTCGGCGTCGAGGTCGGCGTCGATCGTGCCTCGGAGTCGGGTCAATCCGCAGCGGCGTCGAGGGATGTCGGGCCGGAGCAGCGCTCACGGCGTCGAGAAGGGCGTCGAGTCGATGCGATCAGCAGCGGCGTCGGGACGGGGTCGCTTGGAGGCAGAGCCGATACTCACTCCTCACTGGCGTCGATACCGGCGTCGAGACGGGGTCACTTGGAGCCGGGGCCGATACCCACTGCTCACTGGCGTTGCTGCTGGCGTCGAGACTGCAGATTTTCCCTTGTGTACTGGAAACAACACTTTCCAGCAATTCAGCAATTCAGTAGATGGTGAAGTCCTTTGGCCCTGTGACTTCAACAGGAGACTGGCACTCTTCCAGTCCTTGGAGATTTTCTAGCAAGTGTTCAGAGAGTACACACCAAGTTCCTCTCTCCTTGTTCCTTGGCAAAAATAAAGAAGCAGCTTTCAGGTTCCTCCACAGCAAAACAGCACTCTGGCAGAAAGGGGAGGCAAGTCCTTAGATCAGCAGGCTTCTTGTCCTTGGTACAGGTTTCCTTGTCAGAAGTGATCTGAGTTCTTGGTTCAGGGGTCCTTCTCTTATACCCCTTTTTCCCTTTGTTCCCTTTGTCCAAGCAGGGCGATTCCCACCATCTCAGGTTTGTTGTGGGTGTTGCCAGGCAGAGGCACCTGGCCTATTCACTGGGCAGGGCAGAGTCCTCAGCCGCCCAGCAGGAGGCGGAGCCAGTATTGTCACTGGTAGGAGCAGGGCTATCAGTCGCCCAGCAGGAGGCGGGGCCAGTATTGTGTCAGGCAGGGCAGGCTACTCTTCCCTCACTCTACGTGTAAACGCCCCATTCACCCCACACTGACTCACTCAGACCTCTGGAGCCACCCAGCCCCTGACACACACACCAAACCAGCAGAGACCGGTAGATAGTTGGACAAGAAAATAGCCACTTTCTAAAAGTGCTATTTTCAAACATAGAATTTAAAAACCATCCATCCCAAAGGGTGTGTTATTAAATTCTGAGTTCAGGGATACTAAACTCGACTTGCTACCATGCTCCCTGAGTCAGATAGATTATAATGGAGTTAATAATCAGTCTGCCCAGTCTGGCCTATTGGAGGCAGGTAGCCCTTCAATAGTGAAAAACGAAAATGGCTGTAATTCACTATTAGGTCATGCCACACACATCAGGG
Organism: Triturus cristatus; assembly: GCF_964204655.1. Taxonomy (NCBI): domain Eukaryota; kingdom Metazoa; phylum Chordata; class Amphibia; order Caudata; family Salamandridae; genus Triturus; species Triturus cristatus. Next base: position 654,621,468 of record NC_140587.1, on the reverse strand, counting down.
CATGACCTACCTTTTACCAACAATGCACCCTGCCCTAGGGCCTACCATAGAGGTGTCTGGAATGTGGCAAAGGGAAGGTTTAGAGACTGGTAAGTAGGTTTCCTTACCAAGTCGACATGGCAGTCAGGGACTGCACGCAGGCGCCGCGGTGGCAGGCCTGAGACACATTTTGCCCGCTGCTTCTGTGGGTGGCACAACCAGTGCTGCAAGCCCACCAGCAGCAGTTAACTTACACGCCCTTGGCACGCGCAGTGCACTAGACTAGGGTCTGAACAGTAAGTCAACCAAGCCAATCATGGTAACACCAATCAATGTAACAATTTAGCATAGGGAGCACTTGCACTGTGGCACTGATCAGCAGTGGCACAGTGCCCAAAGCAATAATCCAGCAAAAACATCGTAAACAGAGGAGGCAAACAGAAAAAAATGGAGGAGAGACTCATGCCAATGATGCCAGGTCTAACAGCAGGCAATATCTAGCTATTATTGGTAGACCTGGCAATATCAATGCCTGCAGCCCTAGAATAATTGGAGACATTCAACACATAATCTGGGTTTAAAATCAATACCAATAAATCCCAGATACTCAACCTGTCTATCCAGGGGGAGATAAAGAACCCCATTCAAGATAATCTTCATCTTACTTGGGCTAAGGATAGCCTACAACACTTGTGGCTTACTTTTCTGCATCCCTTGAAAAGACGTTGCGCCTTTACAATGTGGATTTAATCCTAACCTAAAGAACAACATCGCTCATGGCAAATGGGAGAGCTGTCCTAGCTGGGCAGACTAGCAAATGTGAAAATTATGGCACTGCCCGGTTTATTCTTTTGCCACAGACCTTACCTCTACAGCCTGCAGTGGGTTGTCTCAGGATGATACAAATCCTAGTTCACAAATTCATGTTTGTGGGGATGAGGCCTAGCATGGCCAACAAGTCACACATCAACCTGTCGGGGAGCTGGGCATGCTGAATGTGCTTAATTACTATCAGCCCAAATAGATCACAGAACTTGCATCTCACCCCCCTTTACCTAGAGACTCAGAACCATAATACCCTAGTGATGTCATTCTGAAATTGTTTATCCAACTCCTCTTCGAATCTATATGTGAAACAAAGCTTTTGTAAAATCGGATGACCCGATTTTCTGCTTATTTATTTGTGATTTTATTAAGTAAACTGTTGCAACGGTTTTAATAAATCATGCAAGTAAAGTATTAACTGTAACCTTTTGGTTGGTTTCTGCCGGTTATTATAAGTTTAAACCTAAAACAGGTCAGCCTAAATGTAATTGAGGGTACTGAGACTTGTACAGACTTGCTAAAGGAATGCCGGGTCCGATATGAGTTCATATGGTAGGCCATCACCTAAGCAACAGACTTAGTAAGAACGTAGAGCTAGTTCATCAAGGTATGATGTATGCAAGGGGTGATCTACAGGGTAGGGGGTGTTGAACTGGCAATTGTAAGGTAGCATGTTTGTTTTCCTGTTATCCCTATATAGCTAAAGCTTATGGACTCCCCACCGGCTGATGGCTGTACGCAAGTGCATGTGTGCATGTTAATAAACACTAAGGGCCATATGTTCTAAAGCATTTTCCCATAGACACAGAATCCTTTGATACATCTGGCCCTTAAAGAAGGATGTATCCATATCAGTTTTCTATTAGGAATCCTAAACAGCATTTCTTGCCTGTATGCACTGATCATGCTGTGCTAGACACCAACAAATAATAGAATATTTGTCTTTTCATTCCCCCCTTAGCCTCTTTTCTGTATTCAGCACAATGCTAACAATAGGTAGAACTCAGTGAACACTCCCTTCACATACATTGGCATCTATATAAAATCAGATGAGAGAAAGGGAAGGATGGTAACAAGGCTGTTGAACCAGTTTCAACTCTGAGAAAATTATTAACAGAACAAATCAACAATATTTGTACTGGTGGTTTTGTCAAAGATGTAGCTACCATATATTGCGCTCCCTTCGTTCACTGGGCTTCCTCTTTCAAACTTGTTCCTACCTACTTCGTGCTTACCCTCATGTCCCTGATCAACTGTATCTCTATTTTCATTTATTCGTTGACAAAGCCACCTCATATCTCCTCTACCTGATCTATTTGATTTTTCAATAATTTTATCATTGGAAGCCATATAATAGGTTTTGTGCACCCTGATCTCTCTTTTTGGGAAGATATTTGTGTTCCATTGGCTCTGTATACATAGTTTAGCAGTTGCCATTGCTGTTGCAAACTATCTCTTATGTTGATATGTGGTCTCTGGGTACATTGAGGTACAATGCAGCAACACTATGTGGCCTACCATAGGACCTGCTATGTCTAAGGTGCCACTCATTAACTTCCATACCTCTTCCCAGCATTGTTTTAACATCCAGCACTCCCAGACTGTGTATACTTTATCATTGTCTGGTTAGGCAAATCTCATGCGCTCTGACTTAGGGCAAAGCCCTGCAGCTCCCAATCTTTTGTGTGGCCAGTGCATCTATTAGATTGTGCAGTACCCACATTTTAAGCATGTCTTCCACATGTATTTGTCATGTCAGCTTAAGTTCTATCCAGTTATCATCCGTGTACTCAACATGCAACCTGGATGACCCACTCTTTTAATTGTCTGGTCACAGGGCTTGACAAAGTCCACTATAATGTTACATAGCCCTGAAAGCCCCCCTTTGTTTGTCACCCAGGTTCAGAAACATTTAAGGATTTTGGAAACTGAACGCTCAATTGTTTTTGGATCTAATATCTTACGAAGTCAGTGAATCAACCGTTAATACTTCCATAATTGTGTAGGGCATAAAACAAACTCAGTTTGCACTTCTGCAAATGTTTTCAACCTTCTCTTTGTGAGTAGCAGATCTGTGTTTCTAATGCCTTAGGTTTCAAGGGTTGTATCTGTTCGGAGCCTTTGATTTGTACACCACAGGTGCCCCACAATGAGGCACCTGTATGTATTTTGCTGTCTCTTTTAGTTTACTGTGCACTCAATGCCAAGTGTAAGTCGTTGCATTCCGAGTGGGGTGAGCTTTTACTAATTTCAAGGTGCCTTTTGTATAGAGTGATCTGAATTCTTCCACTCTTCCCATGAGAGTTGTTTCTATTTTCACCCATCTTTGGGTTTCTAAAGTGTCCTGTGTCTCACCTGCGCAACCTGGAAGAACAACCAGTATGTCTGTAAATGAGATCATCTTAAACCTTCATAATCAGTATTGGTGTGTAATTTAGTCCTTTCTTTTTGTGGTTTCCTTCCCTCCCAAGTAAACAAGTTCAGCATTTACTTCATCTCGCTAATCATCCTCATGGGGACTCTTAGCAGAGGAATTGCTAACATTTTATTAAACCATGGTGCCACATTCATTTTAATCACCTGTAGTATTCCCCATGTTAAGTTTGAAGCAGTCCACTTGATCTGGCCATTCTTTATTTTATCTATCAATGGATTCATGGTTTCCCCAATTATGTTATCTAGACCCCTATCTAACAAGACCTCTAAATATTTTTGTCTGTATTCTTTCCACCAAAATGAGCTAGGCTAAAGGTACACATCAGTTGAGGATCTAGTCACTGGTAGGGCCTTGCATCATCCCAAATATATCTGTCGTCCCTAAATTTATGAAAATCGTGAAAGGCCTTCTATACACTTTGCTGGTTCTGATTAAGTCACTAATATGTCTTCCATGTAAGAAAGGTCTTTATGTTTTCCAATCTGTGTAATTATCCCCTTATTGGCTTGTAGGAAGAATGAGCAGATATATGGAAGTGGAGGTCGGATTGATTTGCCAATTGTGAGGCTTTATTTAGGTTCTCAGTATGAAAACAGTATGACTGACTGCTGTCACACGTTGTTCTTCCTGTATGGTCAATAGATATCGCCTGTCCTGACCCATTGTGTCTTTTTCTCCTTTTTAGGTCTTTCCCGGAGATTGTTGCCATTGTACATTCAAGGAAAGAAAGTGCAGTAAATATCCACTCAGCAGTACTAAGTTTGTTTCACCCTTCACAGACACCCATGAGAAGAACCTTATCTTTCCTTAATAAGGAAGGTAAGAAGAAGGTATACGTGGGCTCGCCATCCTCTGAATCCCAAGGATGCCCCTGATTGCGGTCTATGGTACAAGGAAGGTTTTCCTTTTTGGAAAAACATTTTTTATATAAAGATTTTTTTTTTTAAAATAACAGAACCATAGCTAGAAACTATAGAGAAAGGCAACACTGCCACTGTTCACCTGTGTGATTTAAACAAAAAAGGCGTCAACACCGTGTCCTTAAATGCAAAACACTATGATGCTGGGTGAAACCAAAGTGATTTTAGGTGCAAACACAGTGACCCTCACTGCTTGTCAAAGTGCAATAAACAAGAATATAGTGCAGTAAACTTTAAAAATCCCCCTCCTTAAATGCCTGTATTTATCCATAACCTCCTCCTTTCCCCACTCTTGCCTCACCTCTCCTCAATCACTCACTTCAATGCCACAACTCTCCTAAGTTGTGGCCAGCAAATCTACGTTCTCCAGCGACATCCACCACTCGAGGACCATGTCTCTAGAGTCTATTCAGGGTTGTCGGCGTAGCTCGTCTAAGCTTCCGATTAACCCTCTCTGTGGTTCTCTCCTCCGCTCTCCCTGACTCTCCTCACCTCCTCACTTTGTCCTTGCTTCCGTTTTCTCCTGCTCTCGGCATTTCTTAGGCCTTTTACTTCAGTAGCCGCACCCTCCTGAAAAGGAGAGATGCCCTCCTTCAATTTCGCTAGTTTGTGGTGCTCCCTCCAACCTTCCTGATAGTCTGTCTTTCGTTTTTCCTTACAAGTCTGTCGGTGACACGGGAAATGGAAGGATCGGTCTATGGGATGCTCTGTAGGTGGGTCGAGGTGGCCATTCTCTACATGCCTGCAGTTTGATTATTATTAATTACTACTACCATTGGTTCAAGATCTAAAACAAATCGTAAAGGCGAATACAGACTGCCGTGGCTAATCCTTCTTCCTCTCACAAAGTTTGGTTATACATAGCAGTAATTAGTCACCACCACAGTGAATTCGTATAGACCCATTTTACTTTTGTCATGTAGTATCACCCATGTGTGCCAGTACTCTAAATAACTTCTCATTCTACCCAATCAAAGGCTTTTTTTCAGTGTCCAATGAAATTGCATTTTTCATATCTACTTCTATATGTATTTGCCATAGTACATGAGCCCGTGATGTGTAATGAATCATTCCTGATCTGTGTGTATTAACAATGGCAAAGAAATAGGTCTATGGCTTGCTCAGTTCGGTGGTCCTTATCATGTTTAAGCTTTGTGAAGATCTTGACTAGGGATGGGCTAACTCGCGTAAATTGCTGTAACCTATTTATGTGAAATTAAGGAAAATTAAAGCAACAGTATGTGAGAATACATGGAATTACATAACTCAGCATTTAGTACTATTTACTTAGGGCAAAATGCACTATAGGAAGCATTTTGCACCAAGTAAATAGCCTTATATGAAACAAAATACCGACTGCAGCAGCCACTCACACTTGCAAATGTGTATTAGGATGTTTGTCCCAAATTACCCATAATTATACAAAGTAGTGTAATCACACAATTTTCTGTAAGTTTGCTGCAAAAGAGTAACTCAAAATTACCAGAATGACATGGATTACTCCGGTTTCGTTATAATTCACCCAAGCTTAAATGTGGCCCTGTTTGATTATTGCAGCAGCGTCATCCACTCATTTATCTCACCAAATATTTTGCATAAGAGGGGTACTAGTTTGGTTACTTACATTTATAACATTCAGACTAGTAACCATTCACCTCTGGGGCTTTGCATGTTCTTAGTTGATTAATTGCCTTATTTCATCTTCAGTGCTGTCTCCCTCTAGCTTTTGCACAAGGTCTGAGTTTGGTAAGCATATCACTGATAGTCACTTTTACTCCTCTACCATGGTGTTTTCGACATTCTGTGGTAAACATATCCTGATAGAATGTTTGAAAAATAGAGTCTCTTTAGTGTTCCCGTTGTATCTTTGATTCCTGGGATACTGTGGTTTGGTTTTTGTTGTTTTAATAGTAGGGTGAATGTTCTTCCCATTCTCATAATGGCGCTGCATTAGACAAAATAGAGCACTTTCCTCTTTGGCAGTGTAAAGCCCATTCAGTTCATATTTTACTTTAAGTAAACGACATAATACTTCTTGGAAGTGCATAGTATTGTTTTGTGTAGTCAGGTCTTTTATCCTGTGCTACACAGCTATCTGGGCAGAGTACACCTTTCTCTTTCTTTGTACTCAGTCTTGAATAATCTATCTCATTACATAAGCTTTACTTGATGCTGATTCTACTTGCAGTAAAGTGAATGTATTTTCAATTGCTTTCAAATACAAATGGAGCATTGATCTTAAATTTTCTTTGTCTTAGACGAGATTATAACATGACCTATTCAGTCACCACTATCATAGTGGGGGTTTCAGAATGCCCTGGCCAATCCAAATCTGTTTTGCATCGTGTTCACTAACATTACTTGGTGTTATAGCTATAAAAGTTATAAGGTTCAGTAGGGCCTGTGACTAAAAAGTAGTCTACGTGGATACATGTTCCTTGCATGCAAGAAGTGAAACTATAGTCCCATTCTGGTGACTGCATCAATTGCGACTGATCAATTGGGGAGTAACCTGTTATTAGATCAGTTAGTAGGTGTCTGTATTTGGAGTGGCATACTTTTGGGTAGTCTGATTCATCTAACATTAAATGTAGTGCTAAATACCAGTCCTCCTTTAGACTAGTGCAGGATAGGGGGAACAGGATTCTGGTAAAGTCCTTAAAGAACCCATATTTGTCTCACAATGGGACATGAATCACACCTAGAACTAACAAGTGCTGGTGCACAGAGGCTTTTTTAAACACCTAATGTCCCTGTGGAATTTTTCATGTCTGCTTTACTCTGGGTGGGCATTCCTTTCTAAATCAGAATGGCGACTTCCCCTTTACAATACGATCTGGAGGATTAATTTTCTATCTGAGATACTTTGCTGGCATGATATTCCCTTCCTACCAAGTCTCTCATACTTTTCTCACATTCCTTGTTCTAGCAGTGAGATACTTGTACCTTGGCCCTCACTGGGCAGATTGTATAGAAGTAAGAGATGACTTTCTTCCATAATAAATCACCCCATTAACATTATGTAATAATATTACCAGGTCTCATGGGCTTTGCATAATGAGGGAATATTAGATTGGGGTGCCTGGCTTTGAATGGAGTGCCTAGCTGGAAGCATTGACATATCAGATGGGACACTTTTGCCAGAGGTTACTGCCTAAGGGTGTAACAAAGGGTGTATAAAGGGTGTGATATGTATGAGAGCATCAGTTATGAAGAAAGGAGATGGTAGGGGTCTAGTTAGCCTTACCACCTACTGTTAGATGGCAGTAATATTGTATTGAAACCCTTGCTACGCTCTTAGGTTCAATATATTCTCTATTAACCCTTATGGAGGAGAATAACAGAACACAAAGGGGCTGATTATGATGTCGGTGGTCACCAACATCTGCCCATGCAGTCTGCCCACCGCATTAAAATGTGGCCGGCTAAGGCATCGGGTGGAGGGACCATCCGTGGCGCGTCTGACGGGCTCAAGGAACCTTTCGGTACATCAGAAACCACCATAATCTCCTAATAATGGGGGAGCCAGGCTCGGGATTAAGATGGCACTTTCCGACAGCCTTTTAATGTTGATCTTTCCGACGCAGAAAGGGTGTTGGAAAGTGTTTTTTGGAGCCCCTAGCATGGCCTCCTGGCCCTCCACTATGGTAACCCCCTAAACATCCCGGCACTGTGTAGCAGGCACCGCATGGTGCCTCCGACACAGTGCAGGGATGTTTGCAAACATCCATTTTTCAATGGAAGCTTGTGTTGTGGGCCTTTTCTACCCACCGCACAAGCTTCCATTGAAAAAAGGATGAGTTCCAACCGCCTTACAAGTACTGAGGTCGGAACTGCCGACCTAAGGTCAGACAGTTCCAGATGGATACGGTATCAGGCGGACGCAAGTCCGCCCCACATCCTAATTGGACCCTTAGTATCAAAGTTCAAGAGTCACAAGAAGCTCTCAATAGTATTGCTTCCTACCTCTCCTAACTCATAAGCCTTGTTTCAACCCCCATCTTTTCCCCACCGCTGTGTAATTATATGGCAAAATTTCCGTAACATTATACACATTACTTCACCCTCCACCATACCTAAAGTCCAAAATAGATTTGCGCTTATATCTCATCACAAAATCATAATAATAAAATTCTTATCTGTTGTCTGATTCACTTTTTGTGCTATTAGTATACCTTCAATGGTTATCTTAATTTAACTCTCATTGTTAAATGACTGTTGGGATTTTTGTCTGAGTCCTGAGGCCGAGAGCCTTGCAACTTCTCCAAACCTCTCTCATTCATCCAATTAGTTTTGCACTTGAGTCTTCTCCACAAGTCTTAGGGGATGGCCCCTTTCGTCTGGTTTTTAGAATGTGTCCATTTCTTTGTTCAAGAAATTTGTATTGAAATTTAGTAGAACAAATAATAAAGAAAATATAAAAATAATACTGTAACTGTGAGGAGAAAATCCAGGGAAGCATATAAGGAGTATGATGACTATAACTTACATACACATATTTGTTGGCAAATGGGTCTCTAGTTGGCAGAGGTATGCACCCTGTCCAAGTAGGGACCACCATCCTAGCCAGGGTAAGCTTGATACACTCTGAAACAAAGCCTATGCTCACCCTCTGGTAGCTTCTACTAGAGCAGTCAGGCTTATCTAAACAGAAATATCTTAATTATTTGTGAAACACACACACACACACATATACACACAGTAACACAATGAAACACCACAAAAACACTCCACCCAAGTTTAGAATAATGGAGAATACATTTATGAGTAAAACAAGACCAACATGACAAAACTCCAATAGGTAGAACCAGAGTTAAGAATTTTTAAAGATTAAATCAAAATCTAGTGCTTAGGGGTTACTTGAGGTTGCATTGGGCAAGGGCAAATCCAAAGTTCAGGCTGAACGTGATCAAGGGCAGGCTGCTACAGGACTCTCGTACGTCCAGCTGAAATAGTACTTTGGATGGAGCAAGCGTCGATGTTGAAGACTCGATGTGTCGATTTCGATCCGCACCGGTGAGATCGACGAACCCCTCTACGATGCAGGCACTGCATCATTGTTGAGCCATGCTATCCCTCGTTGTCGAGTCACGCAGTCTGTTGAATCAATATCATCAGTCGGCTCCTGCATCAAATGGCAATGCATCAGTTCTGATTGGCACAAGTCGGCAGCGTGTCAATTTTCATGGTTTGGGACAGCAGAAATCACCTTTCAAGGGCCCAGGACTGGTCTGGCACAACTTGACAAGGCAGGACTCGCATATTACAGAGTCCACGTCCAGGTGCTGGACTTTTTAACAGAGGGCAAGCCAGCAAGCCCTTGGAGTCACTCTGGGTTAAAGTGAGATTGGTCCAATCCTTGTTCTCAGCAGGGCACAGATCATCAGGCAGTGGGACAACACAGCAAAGCAAAGCAAAGCAGAAAAGCAGTTTTTCTAGAGCAGCAGTCCAGCAGAGTTGCAATATTTGTAGCACAGCAGTCTTTACTCCTGACAGAGTTCTTAACAGGTCCAATAATGTATTGTTTTGGTAGGTTCAGAGCCCCAGCACTTATACCCAGTAGTGCCTTTGAAGTGGGGGTGACTACAGAGCAGGTCCTTGAAATGCACAGCACCCTCTTTCTTCTCAGCCCTTGCTCTAGACTATTAGTAAGGGGTATTCAGCTCTTTGTGTGGGAAACTGGACACTGCCTTTTCAGGTGTCAGTGTCAGCTCCTCCCTCTCTTCCTGCCCAGGAAGAGTTGTCAGAAGGCAGGTGAATGCAGATGAGCTATCTGTCACACCTACCCCTCCTGTGTTTGTGACTGTCTAGAGGGAATGCAGAAAGTGTAGCTGTCACCCACCCCCGATGTGTATTGGAGACAGGTTGCAGGCACCCAGAGCAGTAGGAGCAGAGAAATGCCCACTTTCTAAAAGTGACATTTCTGAAATAGTAATTTTAAATCCAACTTTACCATTGAAAAGGATTTATCATTGCCATTTCAAAGATATGAAACATGAAACAACTATTCCTTTCTGATCAGAAATTAAAGCTTAAAAGTGTATTAAGGAACTCCCAATGCTAACATAGGAGAGGAGTAGTTTTTTCAGTAGTGAAAAACAAATTTGGGTGTTTTTTACTACCAGGGCATACAAAACATATATTTCCCCCTTTTTTTTTTACACATTATTCACCCCTAAGGTAGGCTTTAAATAGCCCATAGGGCAGGGTGCTGTGTAAGTAAAAGGTAGGACATGTACTTTTAAGTCTTGGCAAGTAGTTTTAAATGCCAAGTTGAGGTGGTAGTAAACTGCACACACAGGCCATGCAATGGCAGGCCTGAGACAGGTTTGGAATGCTACATGTGTGGGTAGCACAATACGTGCTTGTAGAATTTAGATACCAGGCCCTGGGTATATGATATGGGAAACTACCATTACAACGCAGGCATTACAATGCCTCTTTTACATCGCAGAAGACATAAAAGCATATGCTATTACTCTGCAGATGTCATTACCAATCCATTTTATTGTTAGTTTAATAGGTATGTCATTATATTTGAATGATGTAATAAAAAATTTATGTTGAATTTTTTGGGAGGAGTTTTGTGTTTGTAAAAGTAATTTTGAATATATAATTTTGAATGGATGGGAGGACAATAGAAGTATTGGTTGGGGGAGTGTTTTAATACTCCGGTTTTATTTTAATACCGGTGTATTAATGTATTATACTTCTTTTTAAAGATATTTAATTTAAACTGAATGTCAAATACTCTTGGGGGTGTGACACCCACCCACTGGCAGAGAATATATGGGAAATAGGGGTTTTGGGCATGGGAAATAGGAGTTTTAGGCAGGATAGAGAATAAATAGCATGTATTAATTGTAATACCTGGGTATTTATGTATTTACATTTATAATAGCAATATTATTTATTTTATAAATAATTTTAAAAAATCAATCTCAGGGGTGCAACACCCAACCTTTGGCCTGGGAGGTTTGGCAAATAGGGGTTTTGAGTGGGGGGAGTGTATACCCAGGTATTAATTTTAATATCTGGGCATTAATTTAGATTTTGATATTAATATTTCTAATTTAAAGAAAATACTACAAAAATACTCTTGGGCATGTAACACCCACCATCTGGCACAGTATGTGAGGGAAATAGGGAATTGGGTAGGGTGGTGTATAGATACGTGCGTATTAATATAAATACCTGGGTAATAATTTGATGGAAAAATTAATAAGCATATTATTAATTTTAATATAATGCCAAACAATACTTTTGGGTGGGCAACAGCTACCCTCTGGCATGGGATATGAGGGAAATTGGGGTTTTGGGTGACCAAGTGTGTTAATGCTCTGATATTAATTTAAATTACTGGGCATTAATTTGTCATAAATATTTGTTAATATTATTATTTTTAAAATAATTCCCAAAAATACTCTTGGGTGACAAACCCCCATTCTCCTTTATGGTATGTGAGGGAAACAGGGGTTTTGAGTAGGCGCGTGTATTAATACTCGGGTATTAATTTTAATCCCCGGGTATTAATTTATTTCATTATTCAATGTTAATATAATTAATTTAAATAAATCTTAATTGATTTAGTGAAGATTATGGGTGGCATACTTTATTACAAAGAGAGAGAGGAGGGAAGATAGTTAGATGCATGATAGTAGTAAGCTGTATTTTTTAATGTCTTTATCACTTTTTCATTCCTATGCAGCCTGTGGTTGTAGTTCCACGTCGGGTTGATTGGTTTTTTGCAACGTGTTTTTTAAAACTAAGTATACAGTATTCACAGCATTGAAAACATGTAAGAGTAAGAACAAGATGGATGCCCTAAATTGGCTATTAGTTTTTGGCATCATTTTGAATTTAAAAAAATCCTGGATATTTTGTTTAAACAAAACAATTTGACTACGTGTACCATTGGATTATCAGATTTTTGGACATCCCTTCGAAGGATATGGATTGTTAAATAGATTTGTTGTTGCTTTTTTTTTTTTAAATCCTCTGTTTGGGGGGATTGCAATTTCATTTTTTATTTCAGTCATTTTTCCAATAGTTGTTTTGTTGGAAAACATGGCTTTGCCAAACTGTGTCTTTTTGATAGTTTACAGTGGGATTTGGATGCCTTCAGGGAATATGGAGTTGTTACTTTGGATAATTAGAGTGCTCAAGAAACTTGAGAAAGGGTGGTTGTTTATAAATCACCAAAAATTGAAGAAAGAAGACAACCGCAGGCAAGAACCCCGACATTACTTTAATTAAAAAAAAATTATTTAAAAAATGCCAAACTAATTTCTGAAAGAAAATGCAAAACATTAGCTAGAATAGGTGTTAGTGTTTGTTAGGGATGTAGTATGCATAGTATGGGTACAATATTGTCTAGGTAGTCTGGAAACTGCCATCAATGAAAACTGTTGAATTTGACCCTATAGTTGCTCTGACATTTCTTTTGTTCTTTTTGAACGACATGGGTTATGACTCCCAGTGAATGCTTGCGCTATGCTAATTTCTTGGAAACCTTGCTCCTTCCTCAAAATTTCCAGGAATTTATCAAATTTGGAGGAGGTTTTCCGATTGATTTGTTGAAGGAGTTGTGCCATCCCTCTATGGCATTGTTAGCCTTTACACCTCCCTCTAAGCAGGTTCTGTAACTGTTCCACCATTCAACAGGGAACCTTGACATACTCCTGCAACCCAACCAGCTTAGATAGCCAATCCATGTGTCCTTAAAGTAATTTAGTAAGGGGGACAATTTGTCATCATTACTTGTAAAATACTCAGATTCATTCATTGATGTGTAGAATTCATTGACACTGTCAAGTAGGTACAAAGCATAATGTAGTTAGTTTCTTGAATTCATATTGCAGTTTACTATCTGAAATGTAATCCTCAACTAAGGACGTTTTGGGGATTTTTCTCTAATAGGTCTGTGAAAAGTGAAAAAAACGTCCTTGAATTTGGGTATCAGGATATAATTTAGTAATGGTGTTAAACATGGGCATTTCAAAACCAAATATCACTTTTGTAGGACATTTATTGAGAGTTTTAGATGTTACCACTGTTAAGAAACTTAGTGTATGTTGAAGTTTGCATATTAGGGAGTAAACTGTACACTAAAGGAACTGTAATGTTACAGATATTGACGTGAATTGTGTATATTTAGGAGAATGTATGGGGTGGGGATTTAAAGGTCCCATTCATCATCCAAATATTAAAGTTTTCCAAAGTTAACAGGTTATGGGGTGTGCTAAATATTAGTATCCTTTTCTGAGGGTTTTTGTTGTCATGTAAAAGAAACGTTTCATTAGTAAAGGTTACAGTTATTTCAGGGGAAATTTTATTGTTTGAGAAGTTCTGGGGTGTTACTTGTTGTGGGTTACTTGCCTGTTTTTTTCTTTGTATAATTCTGAGGAGGCTAGGAATTATGGTTATAGAACTTGCTATATGCATAGGAATGTTTTGGGATACCTACCTCAAACCTGAGCCACATGGTTCATTGGAGGTGATACCAAGGTTTTGATTTGCTGGATGTTCTCTCTAACCTCAATCTCCATTGCAGAGGAAGAGTGGTTATGCTTGGTGGTTTTTCCAACATTGTAACCAAGAGTAACCGCTCTGCCTGTGCACTGGGATGCATAATACTGCACAAACCTCCAAAGATTCCTGGGCTCCATTAATCTCTAATAGGTAGCCATCATGCTTTAGCAGTTTGAATTGTTTATTAACTGATCGATTTAATAAAAATGGCAGTAAAAACAAACACTGTTAAAAGAATCAGATTTATACTTAACAATACCAGCCTCCTTCCCCCTAAACCCTCCCCTCTCATCCAATCCTGGCTTTGTGGTCTGCCTTATGCCCTTGGTCACGTTGCGCACCCCCCAGTGTTATTTGAGACTAATTTTTTATTAAAAGCACCTCATTAGAAATTGTTAAAATACTTGGATTTTAATGTTTCTACTAAAAAGGGTACACTCCTCAGAGCCTGTCGGGGATCAGTCCTCTTGCTTCAACAGAATTTGGCGTGTTAGTTACAGGAAATGGATTTCATTCATGCAAGACTTTTAAGGAAACCCTGATCTGGTGCATGAATTTCCCCAATCTTGCTAAAGTCATAGTCTTTGAATTGGAAAAACATAAGGCTGAAGCTTCTCTGCAGGTCCTCGCTCCATTGACAATGCAGATTGGGCAAAGGAGTCGCCGAAGTTCATTATTAAGTTTGGGGCAACAGCATATGAGGTGCAGCCAGGATTCCTTTGTGAAGGAGCACAGCCTACATTCTGTATTTTCCCCCTTGCGGGCCCATGCTGGATTAAAGCAAAACCAAAGGGGATGATGGACGGAGTGGTGAACATTGCAAGCACTCACCCCAGTCAACTGATCTGGGTTTAATCCATCATCATTCTTTAGCTCACTCTGCCACCCCAGTTCAGACATGGCCCTATGCAAATCAGTCTGACCCTGTGCCTCAAGGGAACAGTCCAGCCTGAACTGCCAAGCCATGTCTTCCCTGGACCGGAAACAAGCATCCTGGGACCGGTTTCTGTCTAATCAGCCGTCATCAGCCAGGCTAGCTTGAATCCAGTGGCAAAGTGAGCAAGGGACCCACGTCTGAGCATACCCTGTCAACTTAGGGCGAACAAAGCAAAACCAAAGGGGATGATGGACGGAGTGTTGAACATTGCAAGCACTCACCCCCAGTCAACTGATCTGGATTTAATCCATCATCATTCTTTAGCTCACTCTGCCACCCCAGTTCAGACATGGCCATAGGCAAATCAGTCTGACCCTGTGCCTCATGGGAACATCCAGCCCAAACTGCCAAGCCATGTCTTCCCTGGACCGGAAACAAGCATCCTGGGACCAGTTTCTGGCTAATCAGCCATCATCAGCCAGGCTAGCTTGAATCCAGTGGCAAAGTGAGCAAGGGATCCACGTCTGGGCAAACCCTGCCAACCTAGGGCGAACAAAGTAAAACCAAAAGGGATGGCCATGTCTGAACTGGGGTGGCGGAGTGAGGTAAAGAATGATGATGTATTAAACCCATATCAGTTGACTGGGGGTGAGTGCTTGCAATGTTTAACACTCCGTCCATCATCCCATTTGGTTTTGCCATGCTGGATTAAAATCAGCATAACATAATATAGTAAGTCTCAAAAAAAGTATTTTACTTCGGGCTTGCAGTGTTAGGGCCTTGCTTAGGTAGAGTTTGGCTTTTTCCGGCGTGTATGCTTTATTCAATGGCTCTAGGTTAGAACTTGAGTGAAGGGCCTTAATATCTTGTGCAAAGGATGATTCACACACTCGTCTAGTTATCACTTTTTTCCAGGCATTGAGTGGAATTTCGAATAGCCGTAGGCTTGCTGCCTCTATCTTCAGTATGTTGATAGCACTGTCAAGGCCGGCATGCCAGACAGAGCCTGCCTCCACAAAGGTGGATCTCAGTTGATATCTTTAGGAATCTGCTGGGGCCCTCAAGATCCTTAGGTATAGTTTTATAAGGTACCCCTGGCATATCAACTCCAGCCTCGTGAGACCTAGCTCCAATCTCAGATTTGATTTTCCTGGCTGACCTCAGGATAAGGAGTACTGATTTGTATTCTTTGGCTTGGGCTGAATTTTAAAGGATATCCAATGACCCAGGGAAGGCCAGATCGCCGGAACTGATGGCTGGAAGCAATTTTGCTTTTAGAACAGTCAGTATTGGTCTAGCCGAAGGACTTATCAAATGTTGGCTCCGTTGTTTTAGCAAATACGTAACATTGTTGGCCTTGTTTATTGTGAGTTTTATATAGCGCTGGCTAGACCCGGAGGTATCGGAGCGCTTTACATAAGGTTCCACAGAAATTACAAAATTACATCAGTTACATGGTACATCAGTTACTAGAAATTACTAGAAGCGCTGGATAGACCCGTGGGTATCAGAGCGCTTTACATTAGGAATCACATTATTACACAGGTAAAAACAGTTACAGGTTACATCGGTTATACGAAACACATTTAAATAGTATGAAGGAAGGATAAATAGGGCGGATAGGGGGAAGGGTGTAGGTGGAAGGAGGGAGATAACGGCAGGAGAGACGAAGGAAGGTCTGACCAATGTCCGGCTGGGTAGGTGACGGCCGAGAAGGGAATTCACAGCCCATCTCCCCTATAGCTATCAGGGTAGCTCCACCGGGCAACGGTCAGGTAGCAAGGTCTCAGCGGTCGAGGGAAAGTTCACAGGGTAAATGTACTGAAGGGTGTGCAGGATCCAGGTAGGATAGGGGTAAGAGGGAAGGGTGTAGGGGAAAGGGGGAAGATAACGGCAGGAGAGACGAAGGAAGGTCTGTCCAAGGTCCGGCTGGGTAGGTGACGGCCGAGGAGGGAATCCACAGTCCATCTCCCCTATAGCTATCGGGGTAGCTCCACCGGGCATCGGTCAGGTGGCAAGGTCTCAGCGGTCACTGGGAAAGTTCACAGGGTAAATGTCCTGAAAGGGTGTGCAGGATACAGGTCGGTTGAGGGCTAAGATCAAGGTCTGGTCGATGACCAGACCTTGTCATGTAGGTCCATATAGGACCTTCCATGTAGGTCTGAAACCAATGACTGCTGTTTTAATCTATTTTGTGGCCTTTAAGCTGAGGAAGCAGACGCAGGGCAACCCTTGGGGTGTAACTTAGACCCCCAGTGACGATCCGCGGGAGGCGCCATTTTGAAGTCAGGCGTGTTTCAGAAGATACACTCGAGGAATAAAAAAGCGTGTAGCTGGTGCGCTTGTGCCCGGAGTAGCTTCCATCCTTGTACAGTTGTGTCTGCTGTTTTGCACTCCCACCCTGCATTATCATTTTTTTGCAATACTTATCTTTGGACCTGGTAAAGACAGCCTAAGCTTGATCTGACAAGCAATACAATGTGCTAGCAGCAAACTCTGTTTAAATTGTAAAAAGTGGTCTAGAGGATAGTTACATATTAAGAAAATTCACTGCAGAGCTTTAGCCCAAAGGTGTTAAGAGGATGTTACCGTGCAGGTATCCTAATCAGTTGCAGTGCTCCAGTATGCTTCTCTGTGGAAATGCTGCAGGATTTTGGGTCTGTAGGCTACCACCTGAGTATGGTCAGATGTTTCAAATGTATGTTCGCCTTGGCCCATTCTGAAAGCCAGGCTCTAAGATAATTGTATGAAGCCACTGTGCCAATTTGCAGATTGCAGAATAGCCATTGTACTTTCCTTTTAAGATGGTGTCTCCCATAGATGATTACCTTGGCCTTTCCCTGGTTGACTATCCGGAATGTATCCTTGTTGAAGCGATTCAGTGCATTTCAGGCTCTCTGTAGAGCCACTTTAGTGTGATCCATTATAGCTGTATCATTTGCATATTGTAGTACCAGCAGCCTCACATTTCCCAGCCAAGGTGCTACTAGATTTGCCCCTTTCAGAGCAGCCCCGAGGTCCGCAGTCTACAAATTGAAAAGGATGGGCGCCAACACACAGCCCTGTTTAAGCCCGTTGTTTGTAGCCATTTTGGGAGGTCACTGTGCGGGCGCTTGTTTTGACCCGCACCCAGGTATCTTCATATAAGAATCTAATTGCGTTCTGGAGTTCAAATGGAATTCCCCATTTGTCTAATTTCCATCATAGCCTTCTGCGGTCAACTTTATCCACAGCTGTGCTGTAGTCGATGAAACATCATAACAATGGAGGACTTTCCTTCTTCACTGCCTGGGTTGATAAATGAGATAGCGCAAGGATATTATCCAGGGTCGACAACTGTGTCCTGAAGCCTGACTGATAGAAGGGAATAATGCCTTTTTCTTGTGCCCCAGTCGCCAAGTCCTTCAAAAGGAGGCGAGTGTAGGCCTTAGATTCAAGATCGAGAAGGGCGTTAAACCTGTAGTTTGATGGCTTCAAACGGTCGCTTTTTTGAAAGATGGGGACCAGTATGGAGCCCCTCCAAGAGTATGATGTCTTAGCTGTCGAGAAGATGTGATTAAAGAGAGGGGTTAGGATTTCTGCCCAGAAATCTGGTGCCATTTTAAAAACAGGTGCAGGTAACCCATTTGGCCCTTGAGCTCCATCATTCCTCATGTATTTGAAGGTCGTGATGACCATATTGGAAGTTATCAAGCCTGGTGACCTGCAATGCTCCTCTTCACAGGTGCTCTCAGCAGTAAGGCTGGTATCCGCAGTGTCATTCACTTCTTGGATCTTTATATCCTTTAGCCGACTGTGCTCCTCTTCCCAGGTAATTTCTTCTGAGCGACCTTTGTTTGAAGGAGCATGCGAATATAATTGCA
The DNA here is from genome assembly GCF_964204655.1 of Triturus cristatus. Lineage (NCBI taxonomy): Eukaryota > Metazoa > Chordata > Amphibia > Caudata > Salamandridae > Triturus > Triturus cristatus. The sequence continues at coordinate 654,603,036 of NC_140587.1, read as the reverse complement.
TCACGTGGTTTAGCCAGTCGTGCTCCGCCACTCCGTTTTCTCTTGATGCCCATTCAACTGCTCATCTGGTTGATGCTTTAGCAGTTGATTGCCTCTGTTAGGCTTTATGTATGTTGCCTCTCATCCTGTTGCTATGCTGAATTTGTCTGTAAAATAGTGTAGAAAAAGTAATTTTGTGTTGAGTGTTTACAAATAGAAATGTTTATTACTTTAACCTGTAAAGAAAATGTGGGTAATGTTTCTTGACTGACTACTGCTTTTTGTAAGAACATGTTCTTTATTCTATTGCTGGACTCAGACTTTGCCAACTATGATTTTGCACTGTGATTTGTAGTTTGAAGCTGTGAAAAGAAAGACAGGTTTTTAAAATTGTTAATGCTTGTGTTTTTACCTTTTTTAGTTTCCTCTTTCTTTTGGTGGTTCAGGTATTCTTCCAGTAGATATTCTTGAGTTGGATTCTTTACTTCTGGGGGTGGTTGAGTTAGCCTGTAAGGATGTTAACATAAGGAGAGATGTTCAAATGTATTGTTATCTAATGTATAACCTTCTTTTAAATTGTTAGCTTTCTTTTTTTTTTTAAACTAATGGTTGTTTGTATTCTTTTTTGGGTACTTAAGAGAATGTTTAGGGTTATTTTGGGTGGAAAAACTAGGTTTTGCAAAAATTTTACCTCTCAGTCTTTTACTTTTTGTACAATGCTGGTGTAGATGGATTTGAGTTCTGATTATGTTTTTGTTTTGTCCTTTTGGATGGGTAAATTGCAAGTCCTGTGAAAGAACATGAAAATGTCTGTATGTTGTACTGTAAATGCATTACATTCCATTGCCAATAACTGACAAGCACCTTCCCTGAGGTAAGCACCCGGTTGAGTAGGAATAGTATTTTTGCCCCCAGCACCTTCCCTGATCCAAGCATCCGGCAGAGTTGAAATAGTAATTTGTCCCCCACCACTGACCAGCACCTTCCCTAAGGCCAGCATAGAGCGGAGTTGGAATAGTAATTTCCCTCCCACCACTGACCAACATCTTCCCTGAGGGCAGCACCCAATGGTTTTGGAATAGTATTTTTGCCCATTACCAATGACCAGCACCTTCCCTGAGGCCAGCACCCGGTGTAGTTGAACATTTATTTTCATTTAGTTAAAAAAATAATTTAATTTATACTTAGTGTTTTGCCTCCAGGTAATGTACTTTAATTATGAAGCAGTTCGTTTATGTTCAAAATCTGTGAATTTGTAAGATATTTAAATTCAATATTAGATTTGGAAGTTATTGGTGTTCTTAGTAGGTGTGTTTTATGTTAACGTTTCACTTACTTGAGTCAATAAGTGGCTGTGTCTTTACAGGAAACTGTCCATTTTCTCCTCGTACCTCAGCAGCATGGGGTCACCAGAGCAGTCAGTTTACCACTAAGCACAAAATGGTGGTTGCTGAATTTATACGTTTTATACAGGTTTGTGAAAATGTTGAAGAAAATATGTGTCGGAATGTATTTTTTCCATGTGATTCAGAATCTGACAGAATGTATGTTTATTATGTTTTGTGGAAAAAAAGGGTTCCTTTCATTCCTTTTTAGAACGACAGCCATTTTGTGTAGACCTTGGCTGTACTAGTAGAGTGAAAATAGAGAAGGACTCCAATGTTGTTGTTTTGGAATGATCACACTTCTTTTCCAATTGCCAGTACAGTGTTTTAACATAAGACATTTTACTGCTTTTTAGGAGTACTTTACTTCGAGAAAAGTTTTGCAATTTTGACGGTTGTGTTCTGTTAACATTTGTAAACATTTTTCCAGGATTTTTGGTGATGGGGTGTTGAAAAATCGTATTTCGTAGGTTTTGTAACATGCATTGTAAGAGCATACGTTGTAATGGTACGCTTGATAAAGGTATGTATCGCAAATGCTCTATTACTGTCCGTCTATGGGGATACATTGTAATGGTATGTGTTGTAAAAAAATTAATTGTAAAGGCGGGTGTGTTGTAAATTCCACGTTGTAAAAGCATGTGTTGTAATGGTATGCGTTGCAATGTCATATTCTATGGTATACCACTTTACAAGGGACTTGCAAGTAAACTGAACATGCCACTTGTTTATACACCAATGTTACCATGTTTAAAGGAGAAGCACATGTACCTTAGCATTGGTCAGCAGTGGTAAAGTGCTCAGAGTCATAAAGCCATTAAAAAGAAGCTCAGGAAAAGAAGAGGAGGAAGGAAAAAGGTTTGGGGTGACTCTTCAAAGAGGTCCATTGTCCAACATTTGAATAGTAATGATGGTTAATAATCTAAAAAAACATATAAGGGCTACTATAATAGAAAATAAAATATTATAGAATTATATTATTGGAGGTGCAAATGTAAGAGTCAAGGCGAACCCTTATTGGTGCATAAAAGTGAAAAACGGCCACATCTGAGGAATATTTGCCAGTCCCACCTAGAAATGACATCTAATAAACTCTTCTTTCCAATTTGAAGTGATTAACAGAAGTAGATAAAAGGAAATCAAAGGGCTTACAGTCAGCAGGAGATCGTACATTTTTGAGAGCATAAGATTTATAATTAAGTACATTAAATGATAAAGACAATTGAAAATTAAAAATTTGTATAATAGCCCATATTTCTGTCCAAAATATATAAATAACAGGGCAATCATAAAGTATGTTTTAGATTCCCCAAAGTAGTTTTACAGTGCCAGCAATTTTGTGTATCACTTAATTTTTTATTAAAATTTTAACTGGAGACCAAAACCATTTGTATAAAAGGTATAAATTAGTTTGTATGAGAGGTGCCGGTAGAGAGCAGCTGGTTGTGTGCTAGCAATATTACATGACCAAATAGATTTCCATTGTACAATAGAGAGTGATTATCGAAATCAGAAGACCATTTTTGAGTGAGATTAGCAAAAGGGTAGTAAATAGTGGTGATTTTTTAATATACTTTGGAAGCTATGCATCCTGATCAACTGAAGAGGCTTGTACAATATTCCATATTAGATATCTTTGCAGATGAAATTGCATTGAGATATGTATTAAGGATAGCATTACAGAGCAATTCATATTTAGAGAAGTCTGAGGGAGGTGTCATTTTGTTCTTAATTCAGTAAAAGAATAGAACATTTCTTCTTGGCAAATATCACTAATGTAAAAGATACCAGTGTTAATCCATGAATTCCAAAAAGATAATTGTCTGTCGAGTTTTATGTTGGGGTTGTGCCAAAGTACATTTATTTCTTAGGGGATCTAATATTAATATCTAATTTGTCATTAAACGATAATAGAGCAAGTTTAATGGCATAAATGTTTTCTCTGGTCAAAAAAGCAGGTGAAAGAAGGGCTGTAAAAGCCATACTTGAAACCATAATGAACTTTGAGCAATGAGAAAAGACGTATGGTATTTCTTAGGATCCAGTAATCGAACACCACTGTCTTTCTTAGAAACATGTAATAATTTAATGCTTATGCATGCAGGTTTTTTGTTCAGATGATCCTATTAAAAAATGTAATAAAGAAAGTGGAGGGGGAACAAATCGGTAACATAGATAATGTGTAGAGAATTTGGGGAGTAATAACCATTTTAATCACTTCGATATGTCCCCACCAATTCAAGTGAAGGGTTGACCATTTATCAAGTTTTTCCTTAGTTTTATTTAACATTTTGGTGCAATTGATATAAATTGTCAATTTAGTGGAATTGGAAAATGTAATAGGGTAGTAGAGTTTCATAAAAAATGTGTATCTGCTATGATAGTGGGAGTACATAAATATTTAGTGCGAAACCTTCTGTTTAATTGAGGTTTAAAGAATAACCAGAAATTATAACATATTGATCAATAATAATATGATAATATGAAAAATAATAGGTACCAAAATAGGAGGACCATTAACATATATCATCAGCATATGCTGAAATGTTTAAAACTGTATTCTTTAAAACAATTCCAGTATATTCTTTATTGTTCCACAAGGAGCAGAAGAGAGGTTCAATAGCAATAACAAATAAAAAAAGGAAAATGGACAATCTTGTCTAGTACCTCTCCGTAAATTAAATGAAGAGTAAAGGAAACTGAAGATCACCGCTTCCGTAATATCCTTTGGCATTGCACCACCATTTAAAAATTCATTATATAACACCCCAAAATCTTAACGAGCTGCACTTTGAATATTTTGTCGAACTCAGTATGCCATCGCTGCCGCTAGCTTTGGCGTTAGGGAGAAGCATTATGGCTTCTGAAATACCCCCCTCCCGTAACAGGAGCTTTGATTATCCCCTGCAAATCCCTCTCTAGGGAAAGGAGTTTAATGGAATGTAAAAAAGTCTTGATTTAGCCAGGCTAGGGGTTACAGCTAAAGGTACACAGATGCACACAATGCTCTAGAAATACTCTGCCTATCTAGTCTGAATCTGTTACTATACAATTCTGCTTCACATCTAAAATATATTTGATAATCCCTTGGTTGTGTTTCATTCTTAATGACAATTCCAGAAGGTGACCTACATGCTCATTCTCCTCATAATATTTTTGAAAGGAATTCTCCTGATTTACTACATCTTGAGAAAGAAAATAATCTCCAAGACGCTGACTTGCCTCCGCCAGATTACCGTTATAGTCTTTTGTATGTAACCTGAGGTCTGCTCTCCTGGCTTGCTCTAGTTCATATTGCAAACCGGAACGTTCCTCAAATCTAGCTCTATCAATTTGTGTGGTATAAGAGATGTCCTCTCCCTGTATAAAAGATTTACACACACACCCCCAGTCAAAGTGATTGGCTGCTGTGTTGACATTTCGCTGAAAACATTCCGCTAATGCTGCATGCATGATTGTGACCCAGCCCTTTTGAATTAGTAGAGATTTGTCTAGAAACCTTTGTGGCCTTTCTTTACGGCGGGCCAGTTATTTTTAAGTCAACATGCCGAACTGAATGATCTGAAAATAGATTTGAAAGAATGCTTGAACCTGACTTTCTCCAGTTATAAGATATTGGAAAGTAATCAATATGTGTCGCTGAGTGTAGGATGATCGACTCTCTAGGGATCAATCAAGGTGAAGTCGCGTACTTGACTAGCCAGGGCCTGTGCTGATTTTGGTATTTCTGATATTTGTTTAGATGGGAAAAATCACAGCCCATTTGCTGAATAAGTTTAAAATCTCTCCAAAGAGGTATTAGCCCCATTAGAGGCATTTGAATGTTAAACATGTCTTCAAGTGGAGTTCCATCGCCTTCTATAGCCCCATATAAGCTGATTAAATGCATAACCTGGTAATATATCTTTAGGCTTACCTTGATCCACCTAGTACTAGGATCAAGCGTCACCTGTATCACTTCACCCACAAACTCATTTGGGAATAAAATAGCGACCCCCCCCCTTACCGCATAATTGGCTGATGGAAAAAAAAAGTCTGCGATATAAATCTTGGCATATTGAGTGGTTTGGCTAATGCTTTTAAGTGCGTCTCTTGAAGCAAAATTACCTGAGCACTTGACTACTTCAATCATGATAAAATAAATACAAATTTATTCTGATTATTAATACCATTCGTATTATATGAGACTATTCAAAAGGTTTCCCAATTATGAGATACTGTAATAGCCAAACCAGTGTTCTCCATTGATATCCTCTGCCCCCAAGTCGCACCTAATTCTCTGGAGCCTATTCATGCATAAATACAACACGTTTCTATGACATTTGCAATCCTAATTACTGTTTTCTTTACTAGGGCTCCCTCCCCACCCCCAACCCTTCTCATCCCTTGACCTTCCTTTGTACCTGGAACCCTCTCAACCAGGGGTTCCTAAGGAATGTTCCCTTCTCTTCCGCTGTTCGTGCACCTCTTCCTCCCCTCCATCACCACAACCTCTGTCCCCAAGCTGAGGGCTCTGTGACATGTTACACAAGGCTGTTTAGTGCAGCTGATGGTGAATTTTGTAATACTTGGCCCTAATTCAAAGAAGAATCATCAAAGAGAGAGCTAAAGTCAACATTCTGCAACCTTTTCAACTAAAAGAGAAAAATGAGAGAGATCTTATTCGTTGACCCTCCCTCCCCATTGCTGAAGAGAGTGGGGACAGTCCTGTGCCTGTTCAAGAGACAGACAAACGTGGGCTTTCTCCTTATATGAAACTTTCAGTTTTGATTGTTGAATGATGCCTGCTGGTGTGCAGAGATTCTGAAAGTAATTAATCATGCCTCTAAATTCTTTGCGTCATCATACAGAGAATGTGGACATGTCAGAAAATATCTTAAAAGAGAAGTCTCCTATGTTTTGTCTCTGATGGTATTGGCCAAAACATGTTCCTTGACCTTGAAATCTCAGAAATTAATTGTCAGAGGGTACCTTGCATAGGGATGCAGAACTGCTGGGACTCGATGACCCGTGTGATTGTCAGGACTATCTTTTAAGCAGCAGCCTCAGGACATACATATTTAAGAATAAGACCTGCTTCTACAGCTGCTACTGACTGACTGTTCATACCTCCTTCGGGTATTCCTGTGAATCTCAGATTAGGTTGCAGCGATCAGTTCTTTGCATAGTCAATCTTTATCTGAAGCTTGGTCAATTCAGTTTGTAAGTTAATCACCTGGGCTACTTGTTGTGACTTGACATCTTCAAGATCAGAAATCCACTGTTCTGCTCCAGAGATTCATGTAGTAAGATGTTGTATATTGGCTTGAATTAAGCTCAGCTGTATCTGTTTTTTGTGCGCCTCTTCTTAGGAGATTTTCATATCTTTTTGTACTTTCAGAATCTGCTGAAAAGTAGATTCATTAAGTCTGGTTGGAGTTAGCCCATCCCAAAATGTTGTCCTTGCACTTTTAATCAGATGAAGTGTTGACGTTGCAGCGAGTGCTTCATTGGCAATCGACCCCTTGCCAGTGTACTTTCCCATACCCTAGGTAATGAAGGCAGATCTACTGCACTGAGTTCCGTCCCCTCAATGGTGGCACCTCCCTACCCTCCTGAAATTGCGCTTTCTTTAGGAAGCATAGGACCTGCTTGTTCCTGCTTGCGTTGTTCCTTAGTGCCAATGCCTGAGAATATGGGATTTGCTGGTAGTTGCTTGCTTCCTGACACGCAAACTATTGACTGAGCTTACCTTGCTGTAAATGTTTTGGATTCCATAGTCTTGAATAAACATGTGCTTAGTGCATCGGAAGGCACATCATCTGTAAAGGGAGTGGGGTCCAATTTGCTCAGCGGAGCTGCTCCCCAGATTACACTATCCTGTATCTCATTCGGCAAAAGGAAAAGCAGTTTCATGGTATGTGAGCAACCAATATTCAGCAAGTCGCCCCCGGAATCCATGAAATTCTGTAATGCTCTAAGTGTCATCTCGTTAGCAGCTCCTCGATTCTCCGCTGAGCACATTGGACCCCACTCCCTTTGCAGAGGACAGTGGAACTGTTCTCCATCATCAAGGAATTATCCAAATCCGGCAGTGAAACAACAGACTTTACACCCTCTGCAACATTGTCAGCACCTTTTTTCACCTCAAGATTAAGACGCTCTACGACAACTTCAACAACCAAGACCACCGCTCCGCTCCAGCTCTCCCCAGCAACGCCACCCAACAGGCCTTGCTCACTTGGACTCCGCTCATGACAGAAGACACCTTAAAGGCCATGAAGAGCATCCACTCTGGAGTACCCTCAGGCCCCTGTCTTTCCCACATCTTCCACAGAGCTGCCAGGGCCTTGTGCCCGAACTACGCCGGATGATCTACTTCTCCCTCGAAACCTCCACATTCTCCGATGACTGGAAACATGCAGAAGTCAACCTCCTCCTGAAGACACCCTCAGCAGACCTGACGGACCTCGAAACCTTCAGGCCCATCTCCCTGCTTCCATTGGCAGCCAAGGTCAGCGAAAAGGCAGTCAATACCCAGCTTTCAAAATCATCTACACCAACAACGGCCTGGACATCTCCCAATCCAGATTCTGCAGCAACCACTGCACCGAGACCGCTGTACTCGCCACCACCTACGACATTCGCTCCCTCCTCAACCTGGGCCAAGCGGCAGCCTTCATCCTCCTGGACCACTTAGCTGCCTTCAACACTAGCCACCAGACTCCCCAACACTGGCATCTGCGGAAAGGTCCTCAATTGCATATGCTCATTTCTCACATACAGAACTCAGTGAGTCAGACTCCCACCCTACCTCTCAGAACCAACTGATACCAGGTGCAGCGTGCCCAGGGATCTTCCTTCAGCCCCACCATCTTCAACATCTACATGGCCCTCCTCGCAACTATCGTCAAACCACGGGCTCAACTTCGTCTCCTATGCCAATGACACACAGCTCATCCTCTTCCTCACCACAGAACCCATCATCACCAGGCACAACTTCCAAGAAGGGATGAAAGCCGTCGCCACCTGGATGAAGAAGGGCTGCCTAAAACTCAACTCTGAGAAAACAGAAGTCCTCATCCTTGGCACCACCCCCTCTGCATGGTATGACACCTGGTGGCCTCCTGCCCTCAGAAAACCCCCCACCCGACAGACCGTGCACGAAACCTCGGCATCATACTTGACTCATCGCTCATGATGAACCGCCTGGTCAATGTCGTGTCCTCGGCCTGCTTCAACACCCTCCACATACTCCAAAAAACTTTCAGATAGATCTCATCCGAATCCAGAAAAACGGTCCCGCATGCCCTCATCAGTAGCAGACTGGACTACAGCAACGCTCTCTTAGACAGAATCAACAAGAAATTCCTTTGCAAGCTCCAGACTGTCCAGAATGCAGCAGTCAGACTGATCCTAGACATCCCCCATCACAACTACATCACCCAACACCTCAGCAATCTCCACAGGCTCCCCATCGAAAGAAGAATAATCTTCAAGCTCTTTACAAATGCATACAAAGCCCTTCAAAATATCGGACCAGTTTTAATAGCGATCACGAAATGCATTATTTCCTTGAAAATGATTAATATACAGATATCTATGATTCAATACACATACATTAACACTGTACCTCCATAGAAGGGCGTTCTGATATACCATCGAATGCATATTTTTGGGTACATGACTGACGTACAGACCCCTTAATGAATATGCCCACGTGACCAGCATTCCATTTTTTAGGGCACGTTATGTCATCTAAATGTTGATAGGGACTAGATATTCTTTATATATAGATCCTTCTTCCAATTTAAAATGATGGTATGCTTAGCGTCGTCACAAGTTATTTTTGATAGCTGGCATGAGATACTCTCTATGGTATTAGTATCCGTAGATTTCCGAGTTCTGTATTTTGAGCTCTATGCTACTAGCCCCTGTTCCTATTTCATTGCACTAAAGGGATGATATGATAGCTGACAATGATATGATACAATATCTGCGGTAATATTTATCACAGGAAATGCCTGGTCACCTATTATACCTTATTACTATTCTCTGAAACCCCCCAATTCTTATGTTGTTAGAATAGGACTGAATACTTGAGGTGATTTTAACCATATTTTCATGACCATCTGATGATATGGTCATGTTGGCTTTGATTATGAACTACTCCTCAAGTGATTCCTTGTTTCAGGCTATTTGAATATAAACACCTATTGTTATACTTTTAGCTCTTGAACACCATACTGTGTGGCTATACTTGCTGCCACTATGGGTCATCCTTTTAAAGAAAACCCTACCTAGCATGCTTCACCTTTTAGGGATACCAACTTTCTAACTTTTCAATGTATCAGCCCTGTTGTAGCTACTTTGAATTTTACCTTTCTACCCCTGACATATTGTGGCAATGTTGCCTTGTCATATTCCACTTATCTAATGGTGAATAAGTAAACTGGAATGTATCCTACTTACGTCCTTGGCATATCTATGACATTTTGACTGAACCCAATATTATGATAAACTTAGCGCTCTAAGTATTGTATGCGTAGTATTTTCTAATATAGTTTTATCTATAATTGGGGTTACGCACTCTGTGAGCCTGTTGCTACCATCTTGCTCATTAGCATGCGCAGGATATGATATCATCCTATCCTAGTTTTTCATGGAAACTGACATGTTTGACATACCGTAAGGTTGGAATGGCCTATGTGGCTTTAACTATTTGACAAGCCTAAGATGGCCGCCTAACGAACCGCAATAAGTTTGAGTCAGTTGTGCTCTTTCTCTCACAATTATATATCGTTGTTTGATTTTAATGAACATATTAAAAATTGTGGCAATGGATATGGCTGGCTTTTTGCTGTTAATATGGCCAATACATTTTGTTTTCTCATTCCGGTTTTCTATGTTTCATTCTGCCCAAATCATTCAGATTAATTTTAGAAATTTACACGCACTTACTTGTGTGTCTTTCATACCCTAATGGCTGGAGACTAGGTGTTTTCCTGTTATATTTCCCACTTAACAATGGCGGCTGAATTTGTGATAACATTTTGAGTGATTAAGCAGGGACTTTGGGATTGCCCTATACTCATTGGCCAGTTGTGCACTTGGGGGTGGAGCGCCGTATATTTAAAAACAATGGCGGACTCGGTGAAATCTATCGTGGAACACGCCGATGAATTAAGGAGCCGCCTTTTCGTTTCCATTTACTTTATAGATACGGGTCTACAGCTCATTGCCTGAGGGAGCTAGGGCTGCATTATGTAGTGGCTATGTTTCCGCCAATAGAGTTATCCCCTTTTTTAATTTCGGTTTGGTAAAGGCTCATCTTTTATATACATCAGTGAGCATTCAAACGGAGTGGGTGCTTCCCATCAGATTGATCATGGTTGAGGGGGAATGCGGATCATCGGGTGGTCGTGATGCGACAACGCGATGACAATCACCTGTGCATTTGGTTATTGTGAATGGTGATGATATTGGAAACAGGGCACACGGCGCTAAATAGTGGGCGCTAGCCTATAGATTTATGTAAGTTGTAATTTGATTTTTCAGGCCTGTTGAGAACCTTATTATAGAGATTGGAGTTTGACACCAGACATTGTATTCTTTCACAGGAATCTGAGGTGCATGTGAATATACTGCACCCCTGGAATCTCTTTGAAATACTACTAAAACAGGAAACACTATCCGAAGGTATGCGTGCCCCCCCGCCCCACTCCCTCCCCTTTTTTTATCTACTAGGAGGCCAAATGTCATGAAATTATCATGGTAGTGTGAGGTCTTTTTTTCTTTTTTATTTCTGATCAAGAATCATGAGAAGAACCTTCGAGAGAAGGAGCTCTAATTATGAATGACAATGTATTTGACCTAGCAAATGGACCCCTCTCTTTCTATTCTGTACCAACCTGCCTGTGACTATATACATAAAGATTTTGTTATAGGAACCGGCCACTAAGTGGCCATGTAATGGTTGGTTGAAGACTGGCTTATCAATCAGTTGGGTATACCCATAAGTTGGTGATTTGTTTTACAAAAGTTTGTGAATATGTATATAATGGAAGTATATATATGTGAAGTTTGTTTTCTTAAACATTTCTTCTACTTGCTTATTTGTATAAATGATGGATATCTTTTAGGTGTAGGTGTGTGACCTATCTGTAAAGTAGTATGATATATATTGATGTAATGTTTGTTGGCCATCTTGTGATTATGTCTTATGTTGATTGTTTTTTGAAAAGTGTGTTTTTAAAGATCTGTCTGTGTTGTAAGTCCTGTGCCTTATGATTTGTATGTAATATATATATGCAATATATATGTTGTCTTGTCATGTTACAGCCCTGATGAAGTTCCCCTTGAGGGAATGAATCGCGTTGGCTGGACCTTTTATCAGATGGAATTCTTTAACAATTGAAATAAAGAGGATATTTGTTTATAACCTTCTGGCTTTTTGAACTTTCTGACTCGTGCACCCCGTTTATCTTTTATACTTAAACAGCTGCCTCTTCTTTCGTGCACCCAAGAGAAATCTTCCATCAGCTCTCTCTAGCCACCATCCCAAGCAGCTACAAGACCAGAATGAGAGGAAAGTCCTTTTCCTACCTCGCAGCCAAGACCTGGACCGACCTCCCTCTCCACCTCCGGCTGAGCCCTACACTGCTCCAGTTCAGGAAGGACCTCAAACCCTAGCACTTCAGATGACCCCAGCACTCAACGTAGCCACCCCCCCAAGTGCCTTGAAGACTTGGCAGGTGAGTAGCTGCGCTTTGCAAACCCCTGATTGATTGATTGATTGATTGATATGCATTCACGATGTTTTGGGCTGCATGTTGAATTAGGGGCGTGCGTTCTTAGCTGACGTGTCTCTTGATAGCCTCTTCATAATTTTCCAATAGCTGTGCTAGAGGAATGCAAGTCGCACCCGTAACTACACAAGCCACTTCCGCGACCACCCATCGGTTCCTCTAATAGAGGGAGGCCTAGTGCCTAGGGATGCAAATGGCCCCGACACCCACCAACCACGCTCGCAACCTGGGGTTCATCTTGGACTCAACGCTCTCTATGACCCAGCAAGTCAACGCGGTCTCCTTCTGCTTTAACACCCTCCACATGCTCAGCAAGATCTACAGATGGATCCCCACTGAAACCAGAAGGACAGTCACCCACGCCCTCGTCAGCAGCAGGCTGGACTACGGCAATGCCCTCTACATGGGAACCACGGCCAAACTCCAGAAAAGACTTCAACGCATACAAAATGCCTCCGCACGTCGCATCCTTGGAATCCCTCACCACAGCCACATCACTGCCCACCTGAGAGACCTCCACTGGCTCCCGGTCAACAAGCGGATCACCTTCAAGCTTCTCACCCATGCTCACAAAGCACTCCACAATGCCGGACCAGCATATCTCAATGAACGACTCACCTTCCACACCCCGAACCACCAGCTTCGCTCCGCGGACCTCGCCACTGTCCCACGCATCCACCGAACGACCACCGGCGGCAGATCATCCTCCCACCTCGCCTCCAAGACATGGAACACCCTCCCCAATCACCTGCGACAAACCCAGGACCTGCTGACTTACAGGAAACTTCTCAAGAACTAGCTGATCGATCAGTAGCTGCTCTCTCTCCCCCCCAGCACCTTGAGACCCTCACGGGTGAGTAATGCGCTTTACACATGTTTGATTGATTAATTGATTGATAGTGCCCTTTCCACAGGGTGCATTTAATATGAACTGTTTTGAGGGCTGTCTAACCAACACCAAATGTAATCTTCGTAGCTGGTTACTGTTTAGTAGCATACAACATGTACAGTAGTTGCGCAGCTCTCTGCTTTCTGTCTAGTCCACCACTGCCGTATTTTCCTGATTGATGTGATTAAAGTAACAATTTTTTGTGTGAAAATAACAGTTTCTGTGGGCAGCACACTTAATTTGCCATGCTTCTTGTGCGAGGGAGCACTTAGATGTTTGGGCTTCTTCAGGAGCCATTGTCCCGGCCACTTTTGCTTCCTCAGCCATGCTATTCAAGCTGCTCCTACTCGTAGCATTTGTGACATCTGAAGGCATGTAGAGGCATCCCAGATACAAGAGAAATGCCTTGCTCACTTCACATTCTACTACTAATTTTAAATGGTGGGGATATTCCAAAGTATTTAATGGAGACCGTGATGGCCAGGTTCCTTAAAAAAGACAAGCCCGCGGAACAGCCAGGGCCTTATAAGTCTTTTAAACTCTGATTATAAAATTTAGCAAATATTATTTACTAAGGCAAACTCCTGCCTCATTGACAGTGGTACAGCGGGATCCGATTTTTTTTTTTTTGCGTGGTAGAACCTTATCAGTAAATCCCAACTTCCTCACTCAAGCAATTGATTGTCACTCCAACAATAAGGTCGAAGCAGGTATAATTATGTTATATGCTGAGAAGGTGTTCGACCGTGTGCAGCGGGAATTACTATTTGTGATTCTCCAGCGCTTTGGATTTCCTCCTAAATAGATTGCACTATTGGGAAATTTAGATGCCAAAGCGGAGGCAAAAATAGTGATCAACACACAATCGACAGGAGTCATCTCTATTTCCTGCGTCATGCGGCAAGGGTGGCCAATGTCACCAGTACTATTTGCCCTCTTTGTCAAGCCCTTACCGGCTGCTCTTAGACAAGATTAGGAGACTCTTCCAAGTGCCTGAAAATAGAATATATTTGCAGACTATATTATTTGATATTTGGCAGGAACAGCCTGCAATCTAGAAAATAGCTTTCGTTGAATTCGTTAAATTCAGTCATTTTCGAAGATGGGGATTATTAGATCAACCAGGAAAAGTCTGATGCGCTTTTATACCACTGCTCCCCTACGATTCTCCCCATCGAAATGCAACATAATTCGTTTGATATATCGCCCTAAAAGCTATTTGGGGATCTTTGTCTCACATGATTTCTCAGATTTGTTTAAATTATACCACTATTATTTGCAAAGTTTGTGGACTTCTAAATAGTTGGCAGAATCTACCTCTGTCCATTATCGGATGAGTAGCAGTTATCAAAATGTCCATTCTTCATCTATTTATTTGTCTTTGTCTTCTCCAAAACCCAGCACTAAATTACTGACGCTTCAGCTCTCAGTAGCCGACGGTGGTTTAGCACGTCCCTGTGCATGCAAATATGATCAAGCTACCTTTCTTGATTGGCTCAATCATGCCGTAGTGGGGGAGTACTCCTCAACTTGTTTTTATCTTCAGCAGATGCTGGTGGAGTATGGAGTTCAGCTACTATCTTTTCCCAAGATCGTGAAGCTAGCCAAACACTCTCGGTACAAACTCTTGCATACTATAGCTAGGAGATTTAGGCAACTCCAAGAAGAATATCAGTTCCCCCTGACCCACCCTTCGATGCCTTTAAGCGAATGTGAATTAATAGACTTATTCCTTCAGAATGACTCTATTAAGAAATGGGAGAAGGTTAAGTATCACACTCTAGGTAAATTTCTTTTGGCGGGACAACTGAAAACCTGGGAGCAGGTAGCAATGGATAGGGAAAATATTGCATCTGATTTTGTGTTTTCTTATCTTCAAATCCAGGAACAACTTGAGACATATGTCCAGACATCTAGCGCAATCAAGGAACATATCAGTAAAGAACATTTTGTGGACAAATTGATAGGGAAAAGCAATTGGTACCAAATTCTAAATTTGTATCCCTACGAGTCAACTACTCTGGCAGCTTTTCCTCTATTGTATAGTATACTGAAGGGAAGCTGGATCACTCTAGTTGAGGTAGATACAATCTTATGGCCTATAAGGCTGTGCATGTGGCAAATTTTAAACATTCGGCCTTTTACTCAAAATGGGCTCTTTATTATGCCCCTCATGGCTTGCACCAGATGTATTCATCGTTTTCTGCTAGCTCTTTTAGATGTGGGTACTTTCGAGGAGACTAGGAACATGTTCTTGTTTTGTCCTTAATTGTTTAACTTCTGGAATAAGATTATGGCTTTTTTAAGTGAAAAATGACAAGTTCAAATCAGACTTGATTTGCAAGGGTCATTATTTGGGATCTTGCCTTCGAATTGTTCTGTTACGCTACAACCACAACAGCTCTTTTACATTGAGTCACTAGTAGCCAAATCATTAATTTTGCAAAGGTGGAAATATTTGGCTTCACCTCCATATGAAAGTTGGACTTCAAAAGTGAATCAGGTTAGGAAATTCAAGGAACTATATGTCCTAAGGGTAGGTGCTCTTTAGGAAAGCCGAGGGAATTTGTGTTCGTTTTAGAGAGGGAGTAAAAGAGGAAGAGGTTATATATAAAAGTATATTTTTCTTGCGTTCTCTTTTTATGACAAATTGATTTTGGACTGTCAATGAAAATTTTGTAAGAGAAAAATGAACTATATGTAATGGTCTTCTATATGCTTATTATGAATTATGACGGTCCTGATTATCAATAAAAAATAACACTAAAACAAAAAAAAGAAGAGGAATGGAAACATTGATATAAATTATAGCATATGGGGTGGTATATAATGATTTAACCATGCTTAGAAATTTAGGACCAAAACAAAGTCTTCTAGTGTTCAAAACAGGACTTGCAAATTCAATTATTAAAAATATTTACCCGCATCTAAAGCTAACAAACGAACTGGACATTTAATTTTATCAGCCGAAGATATTATACGCAGCCCATTTCCAACAATTCCCTCCAAGGGTAGGCTATGCCAGCTGACGCATTCCAAGAAAACAAATATCACAAAGTGGATTTATGGATCTGGTCAAAGCAAGCATGCCTGCCGGCATCCCTTCTGTCCACCAAAAACTTTCAAGAACAATAATTTAACTAATTGAAATCATCAATAATTCTTTAACTATAGGAATCTTTCCAGAAGACTTAAAAAAAGGCATACACATACCCATTATTAAAGGAAACAAACCTGGCCCGCATGACCCAGACAACTACAAACTGATTACATTGACATTTCCTGGGTAAACTGATAGAAAGAGCAGCATTTGACTCAGACGTCATAATTCATTGAAGATAACTCCATACATTTTGACTTCCAAACATTCATTGCCATCTGGGATGACCTTAAAAACACAGTAGATCAGAACAGAGTCACTGCACTACTTCTCTTGTACCTTTCAGCTGCCTTTGACACAGTTGACCATGACACCCTAATCCAAAGACTCTGCGAAGCCGGCATGGAGTAGACTGCTCTAGCTGGATCACATCCTACCTTCAAACCAGAACAAATCTCATCCCTACTCCCCCTTTCTCATCCAAACCCCCAAATCTCATCACCAATGCAGGGTACCTCAAGGCTCTATTATCTCACCCATGCTTTTCAACATCTACATGAAGACATTACCAGCAATAATCAATGTTCAGCGCACATGTTATAACTATGCAGATGACAGACAAATACTTCTAAAACTGGAAAGCCCCAAAGTCATTTAAACTCAAAAATCTTAATTTGCCTGAGAGCCATTGATCAGTGGATGACATAAAGCCACATCAAAGGAAATGCTTCCAAAACAGAAATGCTCACATGTGGTGATTGGGAAAATTATGACCCACTCTGCGCCTGACCTGATGATCTGGGACCACCTCCTAAAGTATTTAAGGAAGTAAGAAACCTTGAAATTACCATGGACTCCAAATTATCTATGAATGCCCTAGCGAACAAGTTAACAAGAGCAAGCTTCATTATAAAAACCTTGTGACACATCTTCCCCCTCCTAAGACTTCCACACACAGTTCAAGCTACTATCTCTCTTGTACTCTCTAAACTTGATTGCGCCAATGGCCTCTACCATGGATCTTCTTTATCAACTATGGAAAACCTCCATAGGATTCATAACTCTGATGCCAGACTACTCCTACATGTAACATTACAAGTCCACATCTCCCCTGCCTTAAGGGCCCTACATTAGTTGCCAGTTGCCAGAAGATCCACCTTCAAGCTCTTTTGTATCACCCACAAAGCAATATATGGAACAGGACAACGTTTAATCAGGAATACAAACACAAAATACATCCAACAAAGGAACCTCTGCTCTGGCAACTTCCCTCAAAACCCCAGCATACAGGAAAAAAGCCATGGGTGGTACATCTTTCTCTGTTCAAGCAGTCAAACTATGAAATTCATTTCCTCCGAACATAAGAGCCACGGATAACTATCTTCTCTTCAGAAGACTACTCAAGAGATAGCTCTTTCCTACATTACGACCACACTTAAACACAAATATACAGCATATGCCTGTGCATGTAAATAAGTATAATTGGATAATATGTATGCATTTAGATATGTGCATTTCTTTGTACTAAATATATAGTCCTTGTAATTAGGGCTCCCTGTTTTATGGTATTTATTTTTTTGCCATTTCCGTCTGTATTTATCCATATTTATTTTTTGGGCATTTTTTCTGTATTTATCCACATTTATTTTTGCCACAAGCAAAAGACGACGCTACAGCTAGTATTTATCCACATTTATTTAAATTGACAAGGCACACCTGCGCCCGGTTGTTATTGGTCAACACAATACATTCATCTGAAAACTTTGCCATTGTAGTACAAGCACATGTGTGTTTCAAGAGACTTTGAGGACATTGAGGCTCTTTCTGGTTTGTTAATGAAGTGAAGACCACTGAAAACCCTTTCAATATTTGCTGATGATACTGGAATGGCCAAAAGATTCAAAGAAAGATTACACAGCGTTGGCCATACTTGCTTCTGAGAACGCCAGTATGTCATTGCACTGATGTCTTTTTGTGGGATAGGGTGTATTACATATTTCACCTACAACATTCATTACATCACCAGAAGCTCCAACCAACACGAATAAATCTTTGTAATCATTGAAATCCTGACTAAATTGAACTTTCTTGAATGGGTCCAGGATTGTAACCCATTTACAAAAAGAGCTGTAACTCATTTGCCCAGTTATGTTACGAGCTAGTACAGCATCCCGCTTGTTTTTCAGTGCATCTTTAAAAGTAATAATCTCTTTTATTAGGGCATTTGCTTTTTTTGTGGTAACATTTGCAATAGACTGGCGATCATTGGGTCTTGCGTATAGTCTTGCTCCAATGCCAAAGCCATGTCAATATCTATGGCTGAATGTATTTAGTGGGCATGTGTTTCTTCTGACTCAAGCTTCTTCTGAATGTTGATGATACCCGTGAGAGTTTTAACAATGAAATGCATCTTCACATAGAAAGATTGGTGGTTTGCACTGTTGGGGCAGAGTAGTTTACGTAGGTGATCAATTTTGGATCCAGTGGATTCTTCATTGTTTACAAAAGCTAAGAAGTAGTGCCATATTTCCAAAAGTCTTACTGCTCCCTCATAGCAGCTGAACCACCGGATCACAACAACCGCCCTTGGATATCTCAATCTCCCGTCTACATTTCCTTGCGAATAAATGCGTTTTAAGTTTCGCGCATACTTAAATACTGCTCCAGCCTTTATAACAAAATCATACATGTCCCGGTTCTCAGGCTGAGACAGAGCATAGGAAACAGCAGCATGTATAAGATGACATGGATCTTTTATATGGATGGAATTAATCCTCTGAGCAGCGCGCAAATCAGTTACTGCCTTTGTCATATAGGATGCAGCATCAGAACATATTGCAACAAGATCATGCCATGATTTACCCAACTTTTGAAGCACACTGTATACAATTAAGGCAATTTTAGCAGAATTACACTCATCAGATACAGTGATGTCAACTAAGGCTGAGCGGCGACCCTTTTCTTCATCATCACCAATCGTGACCAATGTTCCAATGGCTGGGTCACCATGCACCTCTGTGGTTTCGTCAATTGTTAAAGAGATAGGGACATTTGCTACAGCTTGACATATGTTTCCAAGCTGTGCTTCAAACACTTCGGGGAGATATTTTTCATACATTTGGCTGGATTTGCACATTGTCCTTGCTGCAGGGCACAGCTGCCTAATCAGCTCTCCAATTGGACTATCAGTCTGGTGAAGTGGAACACCACCTTCACACAGAGCTTTCACAAACTTGTGCGGGATATCCGCAGCCTCTTCAATATTTTGGCGTGTACGAGTTGTGCATTGCTCCATGGTCATTTGCTCCATGCGGACCTTCTTTACGACTGGAGAAGAAAGCCTCTCGTGGGTTTTGCTGCTCAGGTGGGCTTTGATATTATCCGCTACCCTGTTTTCAATATCAACAGTTGTTCGACATGACATGCAGGTGAACATTTTCATCCCTTGAAGGGATACGGCTCCAAATTCTGCATACTCCTGTACGTAATCGTCAATGTCCTTGCTTTTGTGGCCCATCTCTATAAATGTGAGGATTCAACAATCAAGCAGCCATTGGTTTGATGTTTAAAATACTGTACCATGACAACACTCAGCCATTATCTGCACTGCGGAATTGGGTATGTAGGAATTTTACCCCAAAGACATTCAAATCCATCAATGTGTCTCGTTGATCTTAGCTTGTACATTTTTAGTTGCAATTAGTTTCTTCTTTATCCAAAGATGTTCACATATACCAATTGTTTCTTCATTGATATATTCACACACTCACTCAATTAGGTGATTTATAGAGCTCAGCGAATCATCCGAGAGGGTGTCCAGGCACTTGCAGGGTCCGAGAGACTCATTTAAATAGCCAGGTCTTAAGATCATTTTGAAATTCCAAAATAGATGGCGCAGTTCGGAGCTGGAGGGGGGGTTGTTCCATGTCTTCGCTGTGAGATAGGAGAAGAAGTATCCTCCACTAATGCTTCTGCTGATGCGGGGAGTGTGGGCGAGCGAGATGGAGGCGATGGTGATGTGCTATGTAATCTGAACTCTGCAATCTTTTTTGCTATTGGTAATCTATCTGTCATACCACAAAAATAAATGCTGCAAAAGAATATCATGGCCAAACTATGAAAAAGAATAACTTTCGAAATTGGCCCCTTAGGCCAGAAAGACTCACAGCAGTGATTGCCTTATTGTTCCGGATTTCCTATGAGTTAAAAAAAAGCTGTATTTAAGGTTTCAAATTCTAGTTTTTACAGTGGGCAGGCCGAGTTAGACAAATGGTGTTTTTTTGTTGTTCTATTGTGTGCTTTTTCTCTGAACAGTTACCCTCACCGTAGGCAGACACCATACTGACTTAAAACTAGGTGTTTCATCGACCTGATAAGGATGAAAGGCCGAGTGGGCCCACCGATTCAAAATTGACAACCTGTCTTTTAAACAGTGTGCTAATAATTACATGGAAGTGCAATGGTAAACGGGGCACCTCAAGGAAGTATTGAACCCTAAACTTAACAGGCTTACCTTAATAAGTGTTAAACAAGAAGTGACGTCAGGACCTTGCAGCAGCAGGTGAGTCAGGAGAGTGCAACACACTGAAAGCAAGACACACAAAGTGCACACAGAGCCCTCACATATAGTGCAGAATAACCTCCTACAAACACCATATGTCACACCAGTATGAGTTGCAGCATAGTGCTCTGTCTTCTACACACACTACTTTGATAAATGTTAATTTTTCGACACAATGACATAGAACTAACATATTATATTGGCCAAGCAATGGTGTGCACATGCTTTGGGCTTGAATTATTTTTGTTTTCTGACGTGATGCAAATCGAACTAGGCAGCAGATTGACCTCAGGTTCCAAAGACCATCTGTTTTTACTGGTCATGCTGCATTTTGCACAGAAGTCCTAAGGCCGGCTTCAAAATTGGCTGCTGCTCAAACGTGGGAAGGGGTAGAGACAAAGTCCTACGAGTTATATAAACTGGCACACATAGATAAAACATGAGCCATGGAGATTGTAGCGCAATCTCATCCCAGTACAAACTTATTATTTTCATTGTAAAAAGATGCCAATATAGTCAAACACGCCCCCAACACATGTACAACTGCTTGTACATGGAGAGCAGATGGAACAACAAACTGAAAATGGCAACTCACACTAATAACAAATTAAAAGGAACACCATGGCTGGCTTTAGCACTCGTGGTGCCCAGTGCGACAATGTTAGTTGGCGCCCCCCCATGACTAACTTCACCATTGGTTCTCTCACTAGCACCCTTTAAATTGTGAACAATTCTCCATAACCACTCTCTCTTAGGTGCATTAAATTAGTTATATAGCGCCACTCATACCAGTAAAGGATGTCAGAGCAGTTTGCATCACACACACATTACACAGAGGCAATCAAACATACGTGTGTAAATCAGCTTATAGGAAATGTTACATAAGCCAAAGGATTAAAAGTGTAGGAGTCACATATGTTCCATACTAGTAGGCCGTATAGTTTAGGAGTGCTTGGTGTGGAGAAGCACAAACTAAGAGCAGAAAAAAAGCAGCATAGTTGGGAGTTTTCTTTAACAATAAGAATTGATTTCTACCCAAATTAACCCTTTTCGCCACATTAATCTATGCTCTAATATATACCTTGCAGTGTGTATGCAGCTCTATGCTGAAAGTTAATAGCTCACTGTTCTATATTAGGAATTTAAGTTATGTTTCTTTTGAAAGCCGTAACCTGTTGATCTATTTACATTATATGCACTCTGTAATCTACATATTAACCCTCTGCACTACCTTTGCATAAATCAAAACATCAACTATACAAAACTCCAATCTCTGTCCAGGAAGAAGGTTAATCACAGGAGTTAACTTGACATTTTTGTGAGGCCTGGTAATTGCCAGAGGAAAGGAACGTGGCAGCAGGTGCTTTAAAAACATAATAAACTTGCCCTAGAGCCGGCCCTGAGGAACACCACAAGTACCACCCACCCACCCACATTAGGACGGAGGATACGATCCCCTGGTGCTGAAGTGGCATACATGGCTCTCACAGCAAGTGACATTAGCCCGGGAAGTACTTGTTGCAATGATTGAGAGACAACATCCTTGAGAACCACAGAAACAGGACACAAAGAGGACACACCTGTACCACCTACAGGTTATCAAGAATCTGTACCAACTGGGCCTCCACAGGAACCTAGACCAGAGAAAAACGATTCCCTAAGACTGCACTACAAAGTGTCGGATGTGCAACCGAACAGGTTTGGAAGGGCACAAGAGCCATTGCTACCACAAGAGAACGCTGCCACAATTGATACAAGGTGGAAGACTGCAGGACACGTACCCCTCTGAAGAGAACCACAGAGGTATAACAAAAGAGTAAAATGGGATTTGTCTAGGTCAAGTTAGGGTTCGGCACCATCCTTCCGATGCATCCCCAGTCCCTGTCTGCACGCAAAGACCACCACATACTCAACTCTCAGAACACAAGCAGCGAGTCAGTTTGTTTCTGGTCTGTGCTTACCCTTTAAACATTCCACAGAAGCCATCTTTCGTGGACAGGAGTTTCTCAAACCAACAGGCAGGGGGCTACAAATTGCAGTACGATCTAGACCAACAGGCGGCTTACCAAGTTGCGCAACCCCCCAAATGGTGCAGAAGGGAAATGTCAGTGATCCACCAGGACGTGAAATGCACATATGTAAGAGGCATCCAGCAAATATTGCAGAGGTTAGAGGGGGCCACTCAGAACAGTGTTAATATCCACTCTGCAGAAAAATGGTATTCAGCACCCTAGGGGTCGCATCAAGCCCGCCATACCAGAGGAAATCCATTTACTAGGTGCAGATGGTCATGTACGTTCCTCCCTGGTATCCCCCAGCACCAGAGAAAAGATTTGGGACATGACTCTGGGCCTGCGTGGTGTAGTGGAGGAGCGACTAGATCACCCTGAGTTCCCTTGCAATGATTCCAATGAGGCGGGGACCCCCAAACACTGGTATCCGTGCCCCTAAAAGATGCCCCGCTCAGGGTCTGATGCCCCCAACTGTGCGGCCCACGCTGCAAGCAGAGCACCCAACTTCACTGGTGCATGTCGAATACCCTGCCGGGGGCAAACAGCAGCTAAGGCAGTGATCCGTCCCCTAACTGCATACTCAAAGTCCTGGGGCTCAGTGAACCCCCAAGCCCAGGGGGAGGCAGGGAGCATACCACAAAGTACGGATAGGGCCATACTGTCGCCTGACACCGCTAACAAAGTGGGCCCCACATCTTGATGGGTGCAAGATTCTCACCGGAACCGGCAAACTCCGATCAGCGGCCCCACAAAGTGTGCCGGAGGGCTGCCGAGTGGGTGAAACAGAGAAGGGGATATACGAGTGACCCTAATCCCCTCCACAAGTATTAGGGTCACCCAGATTAGGGTGAGTGTGGTGCAACACGCTGAGTATGAGTAGGTGGAGTGCAGATTGTGCCACATGTGAATAGGAATTGAGAGTGAACTCAGAGTGAATTTGATCGCCAAGCAGAGATTACGCCTCTGTTTTAAGTTCTACTTCATTAACCACAACAAGCAATTCCATTCTAACGCACTTAACTTGTGAGTAGGAATGCCGGCGGGCTGGCGCAGAGCTAAAGCCGATGGTGGCAACAGGAAGGAGCCTGGTGGTCCGTAGTGCAGGCAAACAGTCGTCCGTAGTGCAGGCAAACAGGAAGAATAGGCAGGTGAGCCCCCAAAATAAATGGCAAAAGTTATGAGGGAGGGGCCGGAGGTGTTGGCACGCCCACACAGTGACGCTTGGATCAGACCAGGATAGGCTGAGGGGCATGATCGTCACTGAAAGACCCTGAGCCCATAGGCCCACATGAGGGCACTAAAAGACCCTGATTGGAAGGGATTGCAAGGAATTTCCTGGAACGGGGCGTGGCAAGGAAACTCTGCACTGGAGCACGGCAGCGCAGCAACATTTAGTAGTATTTTGCCATTTCTAAATATAAATACAGACAAAGGAAATGTAGATTTCCGTCTATATTTATATGTAAAAATCCATAAAAACAGAAAACTGGGAGCCCTACTTATAATATAAAACTATTTAGATATTCTTTAGGTCTACTTAACAAATGTATACATTACTTATGGTTAAAAAAAAAATGTGTGTATAAATATATGTATATCTATATATATGTGTGTGTATATATGTTTACTTCGAAATCCTTTATTCCGTGAGTAAATTCCAAGAATAACGGGACAACACACCAGGAAACTGCACAAAACTTTATTGTGCGCTAGCTTTTCAAGGACGACGCGTTTCGGCGTTTGCCTTTGTCAAGTTACTTCCTGCATGTCAAAAAGCCATAGAAATACGAAAGCGTAGTTCATAAACATAAACGAAATACTTCAAAATCGTACTTCATGGCGAACGCGACATAAATCAGAATAAACTTAAATTGATTGTTAATAGTCATACGCTGAATACATGAAGTAACTGCAATTGCAGAAAAATTGAATTGGGTGCATTATTTCAATAAATATTACGATCTCGCTTTTGATAACAGTGAGGGAACAGTAAAGTTGGGAACGATGTCAACAAAAAAGGTTATGATTGTATACATCATGATTATAAAGTACTCTATGCATTTATACCATAAAATATGGACTTATTTCAATTGGGGCTAAATAGCCATATAATTCAACAAGTTATCCATAGCGTAGTTCATGAACATAGACGAAATACTTCAAAATCGTACTTCATAACGAACGCGACATAAATCAGAATAAACTTAAATTGATTGTTAATAGTCATACGCTGAATATATGAAGTAACTGCAATTGCAGAAAACTGAAATTGGGTGCATTATTTCAATAAACATTACGATCTCGCTTTTGATAACAGTGAGGGAACAATAAAGTTGGGAACGATGTCAACAAAAAAGGTTATGATTGCATACATCATGATTATAAAGTACCCTATGCATTTATACCATAAAATATGGACTTATTTCAATTGCGGCTAAATAGCCATACAATTCAATAAGTTATCCATTGCATATACAATTATAAGGACCCTAAGATCATCGTATATGTTTATATAGTAATGGATAACTTTGGGTCAAACAAATCTTTTAGACCATGAGTTCCTATCATTCACCCATAGATTCCCAGTTGAATAAATGCACAGACTATTCCTCACTCATGTTGTAATGTGTATGGCAAGTGCAGGAAGTACCCTTTACTAAGTGCTAGGTATAATGGGAGTGACGGGATGATGTGATGTGTAATTAAGTATATAATTAAACGTGTGAGAGAGGAAGGGTATCAGGGAATGACTAGGATGATAAGGGGGAACCCTAGGGGTTCCATTAAGAGCTTTCCACAATTGCGGTAAATGCTCCTACAATGTCCCAAATGGAAAATATAATTTCATCCAATGTAAACCCATTTCCCTATCTCGATAAAAGTGAGTTCAAAGAAATGAATATCAAAATATTTTAAAATCCCAACCAAAGGTTAGGAGTAATCATGTTACTTCTGAGACAGTGTTGTCGAGGACTACAAGCCTATATGAGTTTCAAGTTCCTCCCCACTATTGAGTCCTTTAGGTGCCTTGCAGTCCAGATCTACAATAAATCTGGACTCGAGTATTCTTAGGTGTTTCTCTCGATCCCCTCCTCGTATGTGTCTGGGAATTCTCTCAACTCCAAAAAACCGTAGACTGCTGTTGTCACTATTGTGGACATCAGAGTAATGACGCGCCACTGGATAGTTATGATCACAGTTTGTGATGGCACGTAGATGCTGCAAGATTCTCAATTTAAGTGGTAATTTAGTACTGCCTACATACTGGAGGCCACAAGGGCACTCAAGTATGTAGACAGTAAAATCACTATTGCAGTTGATCATGTGTTTTATTGGACGTTTTTGTTTCGTGCCTGTGGTGTACTCTTTGCAATTCCTGCCATTGCGGTCTGCCTTGCACATCCCACGTGTGGTAAAACCATTCGGCATTTGCAACCATTGTGGTTGGGTATCCTCTCCACGATAACTATGGACCAGTTTATCTTTTAATGATCTGGCCTTTTTGTATGTTATTTGTGGTCTGGCTCCTATACATTCACCAATAATAGGATCTGCTGTCAATAAATTCCAGTGTTTCCTCATGATTTTCTCTAATGTCCATGCTCCCCTACTGAACTGAGTTATCATTCTTGGTGCACTAGACTGGTTACTATCACCATCACTTTTCTTAATGGTGCTACTAGATGTCTTAAATAGTGTGTCGTGCTGTTTTAAGTCCTTGGCTTTGTTTTGGGCTATCTCTAAGATTTCCTCTTTGTATCCCCTTGCTCTGAAACGTGTAAGCATGGTGTGTTGCTCTTTTCTGAAATCACAGTCCGTGCTGCAGGCACGGCGAGCCCTTAACAATTCCCCATAGGGTATGCTTTGCTTTAGGGGGATTGGATGGTGACTTGCCGCGTGCAACAACGTGTTGCCTGCAGTTTGTTTGCGGAAAAGGTGTGTTGTAATTTTCCCTTCCCTTATTTCCACTGCTATATCCAAAAATTCACAATAAATTGGACTGATCTTCTGTGTGAATTGTAGGTTCAGGTCATTAGTTCCTAATCGTTCGATGAATTCCTTGGCTAAATTCTGTGGGCCGTTCCAGATGAGGAACAGATCATCTATATACCTGATCCACACTAATATGTGATCGGTATACCTTTGTAGCTGCTGTGTCCACACTATTTGTTCTTCCCACCACCCTAGGAAAAGGTTAGCTAGGCTCGGGGCAAAACAAGTGCCCATAGCGGTACCAGACCGCTGACGATACGCTGACTTTTCAAAGAGAAAGATATTGTTTTGAAGACAGAATAGCATCATTGTTTCTAGCATTCTATTGTGCTCCCAGTGATCTATATGTCTGCTCTTCAGAAAATACATACATGCTGCTACTCCTTTGTGCTGATCAATGCATGTATAGAGTGAGCATACATCTAGACTGATCATTGTATATCCATCCTCCCATTGAATGTCATGGAGTCTACGCAAGAAATCTGAGCTGTCTTTGCAATATGACACTAGATTAAGTACATATTTGGACAGGAATAAATCCAAAAATATGGATGTGTTTTCAAGTAATCCCCCGTTTGATGAAACTATCGGACGCCCTGGTGGTGAAGTGGCGTGTTTATGGATCTTCGGGAGAAAGTATATGCATGGTATGCATGGTTTATCTGTTCTTAAGAAATTGTACTCATCAGTATCAATCAGTCCCTGGAAATACCAGTCACTCAAAAGCTTATGGTAATCAAGGATAGTCTTTTTATATTGGACCCAATCAATGAGTTCATAACATGTTTCATCCGTGAGTTGTCTCATTGCTTCTGATCTGTACTTCTCCACATCCATCACAACAACATTGCCCCCTTTATCAGAGGGCTTGATTATGATAGTTGAATCAGACTCCAAGGTTTTAAGGGCTTCCCTTTGTTCCTTTGTAAGATTATCCCACTTTGAATTTTGGAATGTCTTTCTTGCTTTCTTTAATTCAATGATGACCGCTGAATTGTAGGCCTCAATATTATCAAACGGAACATTGGGGTTAAACTTTGATTTCCTTTTCAGGCCACTATGTTCTTGTTGTCTGTTCGTAACGCCACATGATTGCAGTAATGAGTGATTATTCCCACCATGATTGTCTCCCATTTCCAGGTCATACATGACTCTCAATAGTTCCATATCTTGGATTTGTAGATTGGACATTTCAGGATTACACGTTATAGTTGCTACTTGTTTTGGCTTGGATTTTGAGCGTGTCTCAAACATTTTCATTAGTTTCAATTTCCGAATATATAGAAATAGGTCAATTCTTGTGTCCGTATAGTTCAAGTTATTACTGGGACAAAAGGACAGACCCAATTGTAATACCGAGATTTCTACTTCGTTCAAACTCCTGGTGGATAAATTAATGACTGTTTTATTTATCGTTTGATCCTGATGTTGAGAAATCAATGTCTTCAAATTTTTATGTTTCTTTTTGTTCAATCTTTCTTTTGTGGTCCCTCGTCCTCTTCCTCTTTTTTGCCCTTTTCCTCTTGTTTGTCCTCTCGTTTGTGGCTTGTTCACTTGATTTTGTTCCTTTTTCTGTTTCAATATTTGGAACTCGTGTAAAAAAGTGAGAGGACGTATGGGTAAAGGGACCCCTGTACTGCGATCTTCGGAGTCGGTGCTCAATTCTGAACTAGAACCTGTTGATAGTAATTCAGTTGTGCGTTCAGTGGTGGTAGCTTTGAAATTTGTTTGGGCCCAGGCGTATCTTTTGGCATACGTTAAGATGCGCCCCTCGGCGTAGTCTCGTTTGTCTCTAAGGAATTTTCGCTGTTTTTTCTGTTTAATTGCGTCTTCATACTCCTTCAATTTCTTTGGGAGTGTTTTCAGGAATTCCTCTAGTGTGTTATCGCTTTTGTATTTTTCTAAGTCAGCTTTCAATGTCACCAATTCTTTCCTGGTTGCCTCCAAATTTATTTGCGCATACTTCACGAGCATCTCTAACATACCCTTACAGGTTTTAGCCATAAACTGAGCCCATTCCGTGAGAAGATCTTGGTTGGGGTTGTCGTATGTGGGTACAATAGTGATCCTCAGGCCTCTGGGGACACGGCCAACTTCCACATAATTAGTGAGAGAAGCTACTTCCCACCACTTGTTTATCTCACGTTTGCTCAACTTTTCAAGTAAGAACAGTTTTTGTTTCAGAGTAGTGTCACTTCCCACGAGGGCCGAACTTGTTGTAGGTTTCACCCCCAACTCGTCTTGTTCCTCATTGAACAACGAAATTGCCTCCGCCTTTCTCTCAATGTCCCAATCACTCATATCTCATCGGTTTCATTACGCCATTTTTCTGCAATTGCAGTTACTTCATGTATTCAGCGTATGACTATTAACAATCATTTTAAGTTTATTCTGATTTATGTCGCGTTCGCCATGAAGTACGATTTTGAAGTATTTCGTTTATGTTTATGAACTACGCTTTCGTATTTCTATGGCTTTTTGACATGCAGGAAGTAACTTGACAAAGGCAAACGCCGAAACGCGTCGTCCTTGAAAAGCTAGCGCACAATAAAGTTTTGTGCCGTTTCCTGGTGTGCTGTCCCGTTATTCTTGGAATTTACTCACGGAATAAAGGATTTCGAAGTATACTACAGTGGTTGCTGCTACCACTGACAGCACCAACGTCGCAGGCAAGGGGACTGCTCTGGCAGCAAGCTGACGAATATGTATATATGTGTGTATGTGTATGTATATATATATATATATATATATATCAATAATTTATGAAAACTATGAGTGACCTATACACATGTCAAGCATCAATAATGCATATATATGCTTTACTTTACTTTTAATTTACAAAACTTTATTTCGATCAGCATAGCCATAAAAGCATTTTAAACAAAATTCTCACATCTCTTTTGTGGTAAAAACAAGTTTAAAAAAAAGGTAAACAGACATCAAGTTACATTGTAATTAAGTACATAGTGTAGCCTACAAAGATCTAATTTGCAGTCGGTCCTAGTATCATGGCCTGCAATTACCTATATATGCAGTACTTATGTTCAATTTATAATAAAAATATGTTTTTCTACACTTAATATGACGCTCAGATTAACTCAAATGATAATATCAAGTTTATATAAAGTGCTTATATCAGTCCATTAGACAATTAGCAGCATAATTGGTTACATTAAAGTGCTAGTGCACAATATAGTAGGGGATTTGTTGAACCTTAAATATAGATAAAGAGTTCATATAAAGACAGTTGTCTTCAATCAAAAAGGAATTTAAACCATTGTTGTAGGCCTTTTAACACCAGTCCTACTTCTTGATAGTCTTTATCACCAAGTGATGTATACCTTAAATATAATATATTATTAAAATACTGCTAAAATATACATACATATAAATTCCATCAGCTAAAAAGCGGAGCAGGGTATAAGCCAATTTTAATCACCATCTTTGGGGGCCATTTTTAGGAAGACTCTTGAGTACACCACATGGAAAATAGAAAGCCTGCCACCGAGTAAGCTATGGGGAGACAAGCATTATATTTCAGTAGCCTATAGGCCTCTGAGCATTGCCTAGTTCCCAAATTTCTACATATCTGGACCATCCATCATTTTCTTGCTCTCTTATAGCCAGTACAGACAAAGAACACGTGGCATTCAGATTCTTCTGCACAATCGCATGCCGGGCAACCCAGTGTTTGTAGGCCCACACTTTTATTCGCAAAGCACGCAGTGGCAATACCCCGTGTCTAAACTGTAAATAGAGCTTTCTTGCAGCAGCCGGCTGTCATTAAGCGCCGGCTCTAAAATATACTGGTCTTTGATTTCTAAAAACGCTACGGTGAGTTTCCCCATTAAATGGTTCTCTTGTAGCTGGATCAGTTTATTATCCCAGTAATGACCCTTTAGCCCTTTCCTTGGGACTGTAGGGCATGTCATTTCTGGGTTATCCCAAAGATTGCTCAGACCCATGAATGTAAGGGTGTTCCTGATGTAAGTAAACCATGGTAGTCTCCGTGCCCCTGGTAGGTTCATCACCTCTTAGTTTTTCCCTATACTCGAACAATTCTGGAGTAACCCACAGGCGCCTCCAGTATAAGAGGGGTCTCAGAGAGGCTTCATTCGTGATTGACCTAACTCCCAGGTCTAATCATAGCGGAATGAGTGGGGTGCTGCGGGGAAGACCAAACAATTGTCTAAAAAAAATATTTTCTGTTTGTGTTAGACTATCGGTGCGGTCGTGGCCCCAAATATCAGCTCTACATAGGGCAGCACCTCTAGCTTGAACCCTATATATCTCTACTGCTGGGCCCACTGGTTTGTGGCTAGAATGATGTAACACCTTGGACAGATCCCCTGTTGATTGCACTAACTTCAGGCTTGTTTTCTTAATCTGTGCGCCCCAGTCCATTTTTTCTGTAATAGTAATGCCGAGATAATCAAAGGTGGATACCCTCTCTAGGGGTCTACCATCTAAAAATGGGTTTGATCGAGTACTTTTGGCTTAGTTAAATACCATACATTTGTTTTTTTGCAGATTAATCTCAAGCCCCCTTTCTTTGCAGAAGGCATCACATTTATTTAAGACCCTCTGCATGCCCATTGGAGATTTAGATAGTAACAGGGTATCATTGGCAAACATCATGGCCGAGATATTTTGTGCTGCCAGCTTGGGTGCCTCTAAATCTTTCTCAGAATTTAAAAAAATCAACTAACCCATTTATAAAAAGACTAAAAAGGGTCGGGGTGAGAACGCAACCCTGGCGTACTCCTCTATCTACAGGGATGGGTGTAGTGAGTTCCCCATGCTTACCAAATCTTATTTGTGCGTAGTTTCCTTCATGAAGCCATTTTATTACTTGACACAAATATGGTGGAACCCCCATCTCTAGCAGGACTGCCCACAACTTTTCTCTTGGGACCAGGCCGAATGCAGATTTTCGGTCTACAAAAATTAGATAGAGGCTGCCACCCTCTATACACATGGTCTTCCAGTGTAATAATTGTAGCCTAAAGATCTGGTCTAAAGTGGACATTTTTCTCCCTATCCCTGCTTGGAATGGACTAAGAACTTTATGTTCCTCCATCCAGCTCTGCAGATGGTGTAGCAATACACGTGCAAAGATTTTTTGGCTAATGTCAATAAGGCTTATAGGCCTATAATTTGGAGGCAACATCGGGGAACCCTTTTTAAAGACTGGGATTATTTCGGCCCGGCCCATATATATGCATTATTTGATGCTTGACAGGTGTATAGGTCACTCATAGTTTTCATATGTTATTTGATTAGATGCTCATGGGGCTCTCTTTATTTATCTATCAGAATCTATAAATATGATCAAAACAAGCGTACCTATAAATGCTTCACTATTAAAATATTGAGGAAAACATACAAATAAAATAAATATAAGCATTTTTTTTAATTATAAAAATACACAAATTACCTTTGTACATACAGCAACATCTGAAAGTTTGAATTTCTAACTATCTATGCATCCATACCTGAATATATGGAACTTTATACAATACAATTTAATATCTCTTTATTTTTTTCTTATACGTATATACTCTTTCTATGTAGTTATGTAACTATATATGTATTACTTTACTCCTACTGCAGAAATAAATAAGTACAATCTAAAAAACCTTCAACTCAATCCAATGCACTACTTGGTCTCATCCTATATCTCTCTCAATATACTCTTCTTCCACTCTCAGACTCGCAGTCCACTGCAAATATCTTCATAAGATCCTTTCTTGACTCCTCCCTCCTCTATCACTCTTTGACTCATCCCATAGCTCATTCTACTACTATGATCCTCCATATAACCCTTTTGAGACTCTTCCCTCTTTTATCCCTCCATGACTCACCCAAACATCTTTTTACTACTATGATCACCCAAACACTTCCTAGACTCTTCCCACCTGTATCCCTCATATGACTCATCCCAAACCTTATTCTACTATTATGATCTCCCTAATTCCTTTCTAGACTCTACCCTCCTCTATCTCTCCTTTGATTCACCCCAAACCTCATCTAACTAATATAAACTCCCAAATAACACTATCTAGACTCTTCCCTCATCTATCCCTCCTTAATCTTATTAAATGAAACTAATAGGCTCCTATGTCGACCACTCAAATGAACAACTTGTATTTCTCCCTACTAATCCACCACTTATCCTTTGGGTTCCGGAGTAGCACACTACTCGCCGAAAAGCACTTCAATGCCTCATCAGGGGTAATAAGCACTATATGAATACAATTGTGATTACAATATGACACAGAAATTGGGTATTATATCCAACAAGTCTACCTTTCACGTTATATTGATTTGTATAGTGCACTAATCACCTGAGAGGGTATCTAGGCTCTTTAAAAACCTGTTTGGTCTGGTTGTAAAATAGAGTTGAGTAAAGGTGTTAGTCTGTTAGGTAGAATTTTGGCGTAAATCTTACTGTCCTGGTTAATGAGAGATATTGGACTATATTTTGGAAACTAAAGTAGGATCCTTGTCTGGTTTTGATAGAACAATAATAATGGTTTCTTTATTAGAGCCACCCATTGTGGAAGTTATCTGGAATTTAGTAAAAAATGAAAGGAGACAGGTGGAGAGTTCGAGTTGTGTTTGAAAACATTTATAAAATTCGGCGAGATGTTATCTGGGCCAAGAGCTTTATTAAAGTTCAGTGCCTTGATTGTCAAGTGGACTTCTTGGATATCAATTTGATTTTTTAGCTTGGTTTTATCCTCATTAGAAATCTGAGGTAAATGCGATCTTTAAGAAAAGAATCAATCAATCAGTCATTTGTTAAGCGCACTACATACCCGCCAGGGTCTCAAAGCGCTGGGGGGAGAGGTGGGGCCGCTACTGATTGAACAGCTAGGTCTTCAGTATCCTCCTGAAGGTCAGCAGGTCTTGGGTCTGTTGTAGGCTCAGTGGGAGGGTGTTCCATGTCTTGGCGGCGAGGTGGGAGAAGGATCTCCCACGGGTGGTTGTTTTTCGGATGCTCGGTGGTGAGTGAGGTCAGCGGGGCATAGCTGGCGGTTGGGGGTGTAGAAGGAGAGCCGTCTGTTGAGGTAGGCTGGGTCGGTCTTGTGGAGTGCCTTGTGTGCATGGATGAGGAGCTTGAAGGATATCCTCTTGTTGACAGGGAGCCAGTGCAGGTTTCTCAGGTGGGGGGTGATGTGGCCGTGTTGTGGTACATAGAGGATCAGTCGTGCCAAGGCGTTTTGGATGCGTTGTAGTCGATTGATGAGCTTGGTTGGGGCTCCCGCATAGAGGGCGTTTCCGTAGTCGAGTCTGCTGCTGACGAGGGCCTGGGTGACTGCCTTTCTTGTATCTGTCGGGATTCATCTGTAGATCTTGCGGAGCATGCGGAGGGTGTTCAAGCAGGAGGAGGAGACGGCGTTGACTTGCTTGGTCATTGAGAGTGTTGAGTCGAGGATGATTCCCAGGTTGCGTGCGTGGTCGGTGGGGGTCGGGGCTGCCCCCAGTGCCGTTGGCCACCAGGAGTAGTCCCAGGCTGATGGGTTGGAGTCGAGGATGGGGACCTCCGTCTTGTCCGAGTTCAGCTTCAGACGGCTGATCTTCTTCATCCAGTCGGCGACGGCCTTCATTCCTTCGTGGAGGTTGGTTTTGGCGGTGATGGGGTCCTTGCTGAGGGAGAGGATCAGTTAAGTGTCGCCTGTGTATGAGATTATATTGAGGTCGTGCTGTCAGGCGACGTGTGCGAGCGGGGCCATGTAAATGTTGAACAGTGTCGGGCTGAGGGAGGATCCCTGGGGTACACCGCAGATGATCTTGGAGGCTTTGGAACGGAACGGGGGAGGAGGATGCTCTGGGTTCTGCCGGAGAGGAAGGAGGTGGTCCATTCCAGAGCCTTGTCTCGGATCCCTGCGGCGTGGAGGCGTGCGCGTAGTGTGCGTTGGCAGACGGTGTCGAAGGCGGCGGAGAGGTCTAGGAGGATGAGTGCTGAGGTCTCCCCGTTGTCTAGCAGGGTCCTGATGTCTTTTGCGGCGATGAGGGTGGTCTCGGTGCTGTGGTTGCTGCGGAACCCAGACGGGTCCAGGATTCTGTTCTCTTCGAGGTATTGGGTTAGCTGTCTGTTGACGATTTTCTCGATGACCTTGACCGGGAAGGGGAGCAGAGAGATTGGCCGGAAGTTCTTGAGGTCTCTTGGGTCTGCCTTGGGTTTTTTGAGTAGGGCGTTGATCTTGGTGTGTTTCCAGCTCTCTGGGAAGGTCGCCTTCTCGAGGGAGAGTTTGATGATGTTGCGCAGGTGGGGTGCGATGGAGCTGCTTGCTTTGTTGAAGACGTGGTGCGGGAATGGGTCTGACGGAGAGCCGGAGTGGATTGTGCTCATGGTCTTGATGGTGTCATCGACGCTCACGCTGGTCCAGGCTAGCAAGGGGACGTGGTCGATGGTGTGCGGAGGGTCTGTTGTGTTGCTGTCTGTTGTGGCTGTCTGGGTGTTGAAGCTGTTGTGTATGTATGCTATATTGCGGTGGAAGAAGGCGGCGAGGGAGTCGCACAGGGCTTGCGACTGCGGGATGTCGTTGGTGTTGGAGCTGGGGTTGGAGAGTTCCTTCACGATGTTGAAGAGCTCCTTGCTGTCATGTGCATTGTTGTTGAGGCGGTCTTTGAAGGAGGTCTTCTTGGCAACCCTGATGAGGTGGTGGTGGTTGCGGACGGCGTCCTTGTGTGATGCGTGGCTGTCTAGTGTTTGTTCACTGTGCCATTTCTTCTCTAGCTTCCGGCAGGCTTGCTTGGAGGCTAGGAGTTCTGGGGTGAACCAGCTGGACCTCTTGCTGGTGTCTCTGTGGGGGGGTTTCTTCAGCAGGGTGAGGGTGTTGGCGCAGTCCACGATCCAGCGTCTGAGGTTGTGGGCAGCGTCATCGGTGTTGGAGGGTTCGGTGGGTGGGCTGAGAGCGAGGTTTGCATGTAGTTGGTCTTCGGTGATTTTGCTCCAGCGGGGGATCTGTTGGGTGCACTGGTGTGTGGTGGGTTTCTGGAAGGCGAAGTGGATGCAGCGGTGGTCGGTTCAGAAGAGTTTGGCGGTGTGGCTGACGGAGACGTGCGGGCTTGAGGAGAAGACGGTGCCGAGCGTGTGGCCGGCGGAGTGGGTGGGCGTTGTGACGAGTTGTCTCAGTCCGAGGTTGGCGAGGTTATCGATCAGGGTTATGGAGTTGTTGTCGTTGTGTTCAAAGTTCAGGTCTCCGAGGAGAATGTAGTCAGTGGAGGTCAGGGCATGCATGCTGATGAAGTCAGCGATGGAGTCGCTGAACTGGGGGCGGGGTCCGGTGAGTCAGTAGACGAGGGTGCCTCTGAGGGTGGAGTTGGGGTCTGTGTGGATCTGGAAATGCATGTGTTCAGCAGTGCTGAGTGCGTCATCGGTGCTAGTCGAGACCCTGATGCTGTTCTTGTGGACGATGGCGATTCCTCCTCCGACTCCGTTGGTATGGTCTCTGCGAGTGATCTTGTAGCCGTCTGGGATGGCTATGGAGATGTCTGGTGCGGAGGAGTTGTTCAACCAGGTCTCTGTCAGGAAGGCGACGTCCGGGGAGGTTGTGTTGAGCAGGTCCCAGAGCTCGACGGCATGTTTGCGTGCGGAGCGGGTGTTCAGTAGTATGCATCGGAGGTGGTTGAGGTCTTTCTTGGCGGGTGGTTCGTCGGCTCTGTGGCTGGTGTAGCTGCAGTTCCGGCAGGTGAAGGGACCGTGTGTGTGTTTCGGGGCGGCCTTGAAGCAGTTGTGGGTCCTTCCGGGGTTGAGAGCATTCAGAGTGCTGGCGTCGTAGTGATATGCTTTTAAAGGGAAGAGTTAAAGACTAAAAATTAATTTGCTTTCTCTTCTGTTTTAAAAAGTAGGGTACCATCAGCTTTCTTAGTGGCTTGCAATGTTCCCTTAAATTCTTTTCCACTGTGTGGGGCAGTATAAGGTCTCTGTGTGCTGCAGCCAAGGGTACATGCCCCAAGAAGCTGACCATTCACACAAGTGCAGCATGCAACTACCAAAATCAATGGCATCTGCCATGGCATTGCCTGAATAGTTAAAGTACATAAAGATTGAAAAGTCATTTTACAAATGATTACAGGCTTTTTTATCTATATAAAGTCCTGTTTAGGTATAACATCTAGGCTGTTGCATACTCCTAACACGTGATCAAATGACTGTTTTTTTTTTTCTTAAAAAGGTGGCAACCCAACCTTTCAAAAGGAATGGGGAAAATAAAAGCAACACCAGTTACATGGGAAAGGGACAGTTAACATATAGGTTTGTCATCTTTCCGGGTAGTGGTGGGGAGAGGGCGGGATATGTGAATAGGACAGACTATAAAATTGTCTCACATCATTTTGAATATTAGCTTTCTGTCAGTGTTTACTTTAATTATTAGTTGGGGGATCAGTAATGTACCCCTAGAACAATAGGAAAATATATAAGGGGAAAGCACATTTAAATGGATTCTAGAGCTGTGTTAATGATTCTTGAGTAAAACTTAAAAAGGCAGAAGATTCAGAGTTAACACATCTGTTAAGTTTGCCACCTATCCAAGAGAAACAATATCAGTCATTGGCATGCAAAGGCCTATAACATCTCTGTGAGCCTTTTTAACATGAACATTTTGCCTGTGTTTACTTTAACTATTAGTCAGGGATCACCAACTCAGCCTTAGAGCAATACATGATAAGAAATATTAATAGAAAGCACATTTAAATGTGTTCTAGAGCTGCGTTAATGAATTCTAATAATTAAAGAAAACAAAGATAGAAAATTAATGTTAAAAAATATGGCACATTTGTTACAAAATTTAATTACCCCGAATAGGCATAACACATCAAGCCAGCGAGTATCTGCTGGTAAGTTAAGGGGTGATTAGCAGTGATTGTCTGTATAGCAGACTCTTCCCCTGAATGCCACCGCCAACCTGGATAAATCAGAGCAAGAGGCATATATAGGAGCCCCCTGCTCTGAACTCTGTGACCCTTCTGAATCTTGGAGGATCTTGACCTCTTAATGGGCTGCTAATGTATGTGCTACTCTGCAGCGAAGAATGGGCTTTTTCTAGTGCTGCTTGTTTTTTAAATGCAGCTCTGATGAACGGGTTGACACTCTTGCTTGATGCAGGCAGGGCAAAAACAACAATTGATGGACAGAACACAGCAATATGCAAATCAGTCTTGACCCTGTGCCTCATGGGAACAGTCCATTTGGGAAAAAGGGAGTGGTGATGGACAGAGTTTCTGAATGATGCAGAATACTCTTACCAAGTCAAGAGATCATGGTTTTAATCCATCACCGTTTTTTAGCTCACTGCACCATCCCAGCTCAGAACCTGGCTACATGCAAATTAGTCTGTACCTGTCCCAGTGCATGATGGGGACAGGGCAAACCAAACTACCAAGCCAATTCTTATACTGGGAAGGAAACAAGCTTCCGGGGACCGGTTTCTGGCATCACAGCCTTCGTCGGCCCGGCTTGCCTGAATCCTGATGGTGCAATGAGCAAGGGACTCACGTCTGAGCATACCCTCCCACACTGAGCGTGGATAAAATCGATTTGGGAAAAAGGGAGTGGTGATGGACAGAGTTTCTGAATGATGCAGAATACTCTTACCAAGTCAAGAGATCATGGTTTTAATCCATCACCGTTTTTTAGCTCACTGCACCATCCCAGCTCAGAACCTGGCTACATGCAAATTAGTCTGTACCTGTCCCAGTGCATGATGGGGACAGGGCAAACCAAACTACCAAGCCAATTCTTATACTGGGAAGGAAACAAGCTTCCGGGGACCGGTTTCTGGCATCACAGCCTTCGTCGGCCCGGCTTGCCTGAATCCTGATGGTGCAATGAGCAAGGGACTCACGTCTGAGCATACCCTCCCACACTGAGCGTGGATAAAATCGATTTGGGAAAAAGGGAGTGATGATGGACAGAGTTTCTGAATGATGCAGAATACTCTTACCAAGTCAAGAGATCATGGTTTTAATCCATCACCGTTTTTTAGCTCACTGCACCATCCCAGCTCAGAACCTGGCTACATGCAAATTAGTCTGTACCTGTCCCAGTGCATGATGGGGACAGGGCAAACCAAACTACCAAGCCAATTCTTATACTGGGAAGGAAACAAGCTTCCGGGGACCGGTTTCTGGCATCACAGCCTTCGTCGGCCCGGCTTGCCTGAATCCTGATGGTGCAATGAGCAAGGGACTCACGTCTGAGCATACCCTCCCACACTGAGCGTGGATAAAATCGATTTGGGAAAAAGGGAGTGGTGATGGACAGAGTTTCTGAATGATGCAGAATACTCTTACCAAGTCAAGAGATCATGGTTTTAATCCATCACCGTTTTTTAGCTCACTGCACCATCCCAGCTCAGAACCTGGCTACATGCAAATTAGTCTGTACCTGTCCCAGTGCATGATGGGGACAGGGCAAACCAAACTACCAAGCCAATTCTTATACTGGGAAGGAAACAAGCTTCCGGGGACCGGTTTCTGGCATCACAGCCTTCGTCGGCCCGGCTTGCCTGAATCCTGATGGTGCAATGAGCAAGGGACTCACGTCTGAGCATACCCTCCCACACTGAGCGTGGATAAAATCGATTTGGGAAAAAGGGAGTGGTGATGGACAGAGTTTCTGAATGATGCAGAATACTCTTACCAAGTCAAGAGATCATGGTTTTAATCCATCACCGTTTTTTAGCTCACTGCACCATCCCAGCTCAGAACCTGGCTACATGCAAATTAGTCTGTACCTGTCCCAGTGCATGATGGGGACAGGGCAAACCAAACTACCAAGCCAATTCTTATATTGGGAAGGAAACAAGCTTCCGGGGACCGGTTTCTGGCATCACAGCCTTCGTCGGCCCGGCTTGCCTGAATCCTGATGGTGCAATGAGCAAGGGACTCACGTCTGAGCATACCCTCCCACACTGAGCGTGGATAAAATCGATTTGGGAAAAAGGGAGTGGTGATGGACAGAGTTTCTGAATGATGCAGAATACTCTTACCAAGTCAAGAGATCATGGTTTTAATCCATCACCGTTTTTTAGCTCACTGCACCATCCCAGCTCAGAACCTGGCTACATGCAAATTAGTCTGTACCTGTCCCAGTGCATGATGGGGACAGGGCAAACCAAACTACCAAGCCAATTCTTATACTGGGAAGGAAACAAGCTTCCGGGGACCGGTTTCTGGCATCACAGCCTTCGTCGGCCCGGCTTGCCTGAATCCTGATGGTGCAATGAGCAAGGGACTCACGTCTGAGCATACCCTCCCACACTGAGCGTGGATAAAATCGATTTGGGAAAAAGGGAGTGGTGATGGACAGAGTTTCTGAATGATGCAGAATACTCTTACCAAGTCAAGAGATCATGGTTTTAATCCATCACCGTTTTTTAGCTCACTGCACCATCCCAGCTCAGAACCTGGCTACATGCAAATTAGTCTGTACCTGTCCCAGTGCATGATGGGGACAGGGCAAACCAAACTACCAAGCCAATTCTTATACTGGGAAGGAAACAAGCTTCCGGGGACCGGTTTCTGGCATCACAGCCTTCGTCGGCCCGGCTTGCCTGAATCCTGATGGTGCAATGAGCAAGGGACTCACGTCTGAGCATACCCTCCCACACTGAGCGTGGATAAAATCGATTTGGGAAAAAGGGAGTGGTGATGGACAGAGTTTCTGAATGATGCAGAATACTCTTACCAAGTCAAGAGATCATGGTTTTAATCCATCACCGTTTTTTAGCTCACTGCACCATCCCAGCTCAGAACCTGGCTTCATGCAAATTAGTCTGTACCTGTCCCAGTGCATGATGGGGACAGGGCAAACCAAACTACCAAGCCAATTCTTATACTGGGAAGGAAACAAGCTTCCGGGGACCGGTTTCTGGCATCACAGCCTTCGTCGGCCCGGCTTGCCTGAATCCTGATGGTGCAATGAGCAAGGGACTCACGTCTGAGCATACCCTCCCACACTGAGCGTGGATAAAATCGATTTGGGAAAAAGGGAGTGGTGATGGACAGAGTTTCTGAATGATGCAGAATACTCTTACCAAGTCAAGAGATCATGGTTTTAATCCATCACCGTTTTTTAGCTCACTGCACCATCCCAGCTCAGAACCTGGCTACATGCAAATTAGTCTGTACCTGTCCCAGTGCATGATGGGGACAGGGCAAACCAAACTACCAAGCCAATTCTTATACTGGGAAGGAAACAAGCTTCCGGGGACCGGTTTCTGGCATCACAGCCTTCGTCGGCCCGGCTTGCCTGAATCCTGATGGTGCAATGAGCAAGGGACTCACGTCTGAGCATACCCTCCCACACTGAGCGTGGATAAAATCGATTTGGGAAAAAGGGAGTGGTGATGGACAGAGTTTCTGAATGATGCAGAATACTCTTACCAAGTCAAGAGATCATGGTTTTAATCCATCACCGTTTTTTAGCTCACTGCACCATCCCAGCTCAGAACCTGGCTACATGCAAATTAGTCTGTACCTGTCCCAGTGCATGATGGGGACAGGGCAAACCAAACTACCAAGCCAATTCTTATACTGGGAAGGAAACAAGCTTCCGGGGACCGGTTTCTGGCATCACAGCCTTCGTCGGCCCGGCTTGCCTGAATCCTGATGGTGCAATGAGCAAGGGACTCACGTCTGAGCATACCCTCCCACACTGAGCGTGGATAAAATCTATTTGGGAAAAAGGGAGTGGTGATGGACAGAGTTTCTGAATGATGCAGAATACTCTTACCAAGTCAAGAGATCATGGTTTTAATCCATCACCGTTTTTTAGCTCACTGCACCATCCCAGCTCAGAACCTGGTTACATGCAAATTAGTCTGTACCTGTCCCAGTGCATGATGGGGACAGGGCAAACCAAACTACCAAGCCAATTCTTATACTGGGAAGGAAACAAGCTTCCGGGGACCGGTTTCTGGCATCACAGCCTTCGTCGGCCCGGCTTGCCTGAATCCTGATGGTGCAATGAGCAAGGGACTCACGTCTGAGCATACCCTCCCACACTGAGCGTGGATAAAATCGATTTGGGAAAAAGGGAGTGGTGATGGACAGAGTTTCTGAATGATGCAGAATACTCTTACCAAGTCAAGAGATCATGGTTTTAATCCATCACCGTTTTTTAGCTCACTGCACCATCCCAGCTCAGAACCTGGCTACATGCAAATTAGTCTGTACCTGTCCCAGTGCATGATGGGGACAGGGCAAACCAAACTACCAAGCCAATTCTTATACTGGGAACAGTCCAGCCCGAACTGCTAAGCCAGGTCCTCCCTGGACTGGAAACAAGCATCCTAGGACCGGCTTTGGGGTTTCACCCCTCTTCAGCCAGGATAGCTTGATTCCAGTGGCATGGAGAGCAAGGGACCCACGTCTGGGCATACCCTTCCCACTCGGGGTGACTAATGCAAAAAGAACAATTGATGGACAGAATGCAGAACAATGTCATACATTCACCCCAGTCAAAAAACAGAACCTCCTTTTCATCAATACATAACACTCAATACATAACAATCAGCACCTTTCACACTGCAGGGGTGAGAATGGACAGCACAAATGTGATCACAATAATTAAGAGAAAAAATATGTCATAAAAATTTATTAACAATTTCATTACAAAGATCTGCAAATACACTACTGTATATTGTCATATGGCTAATTAGGAAGCGATAACAATATGAGCACATAAATATATGATAAAAAGCATCAACAAAAGCAGTTCAATAAACACCATAAATTATAAGGTAAGGGACACAGTAAAAAAGGACAGAGTAGTCCTATTAACAGAGGAAAATCACCAAACCAAAGACTCATTAATTGTGACCCCAATCGATATTGCTTTCTATTATATGTCACAAAAAGCTGTAATCAAAGATGTTGTGTGGTTTCCTCATTAAAAGCATCGACGCGTTTCGGTGGGCATAAATTCTCGGCCAACACCTTCATCAGGAAAGATTAAAATAGAGTGCAAATCAGTCTTGACCCTGTGCCTCATGGGAACAGTCCAGCCCGAACTGCCAAGCCAGGTCCTCCCTGGACTGGAAACAAGCATCCTAGGACCGGTTTCGGGGTTTCACCCCTCTTCAGCCAGGATAGCTTGATTCCAGTGGCATGGAGAGCAAGGGACCCACGTTTGGGCATACCCTTCCCACTCGGGGTGACTAATGCAAAAACAACAATTGATGGACAGAATGCAGAACAATGTCATACATTCACCCCAGTACAGAGATCTGGGCCTAAATCCATCGTTTTTTTGCTCACCATGCCTTTCCAGTTTGAACCCAGCAATATGCAAATCAGTCTTGACCCTGTGCCTCATGGGAACAGTCCAGCCCGAACTGCCAAGCCAGGTCCTCCCTGGACTGG
Source organism: Triturus cristatus (assembly GCF_964204655.1). NCBI lineage: Eukaryota > Metazoa > Chordata > Amphibia > Caudata > Salamandridae > Triturus > Triturus cristatus. Next base: position 654,559,950 of record NC_140587.1, on the reverse strand, counting down.
AAACAAGCATCCTAGGACCGGTTTCGGGGTTTCACCCCTCTTCAGCCAGGATAGCTTGATTCCAGTGACATGGAGAGCAAGGGACCCACGTCTGGGCATACCCTTCCCACTCGGGGTGACTAATGCAAAAACAACAATTGATGGACAGAATGCAGAACAATGTCATACATTCACCCCAGTACAGAGATCTTGGCCTAAATCCATCGTTTTTTTTGCTCACCATGCCTTTCCAGTTTTAACCCATGCCAGAAACCGGTCCTAGGAAGCTTGTTTCCGGTCCAGGGAAGGCATGGCTTGGCAGTTCGGGCTGGACTGTTCCCATGAGGCACAGGTTCAGACTGATTTGCATATGACCATGTCTGAACTGGGGTGGCAGAGTGGGCTAAAGAACGGTGATGGATCAAACCCAGATCTGTTGACTGGGTGTGAGTGTTTGATTGGTTCTGATGCTCCGTCCATCACCACCCCCTTTTGTACCGCTCTGATGCAGGCAGTGGCATGGAAGTAACGTGCGGGATCGAAAGTACTGTCTGAGTGCTAAGGAAAGGTTGGGTGCGCACAATCATGCGCCTACCCTAGAGGGAACACTAGTAGCCTGTATTTGATGCTTATCTTTTTTAATATATAAATAATTGGCTAAAAGTCATCCACACTTATTAGAGTAAAAGTGATAATTGGATTTTTTCTTTAGATACAAGCAAACCTGCCTTTTCAGTTAGTAGTGCTATATTCATATCTTAATTTTTGAAGTTTAGATTTGTATTTATTAACTGGTGAAGAGATAAAAAGTCGTCCCACACCAACTAATTGCTTTTCTAGAATAGATTGGTTAGCATAAAAAAATTATTTTCATGAGCCATAAGAAATATTGTGACATCTCATATATATGCTTTAAATGCATTCAAGTGAATAATTTTAGAGATTTCGTCAGGGTTAAGGTGTATAAAATAGTCACTGATTGCAGAAGAAAGATTTGCGGAATTAATGAGATTTAAAACTATGTCAGAGTTCATAGTCCATCGATTTTTAGGAAACCCTGCCTTATGTAAGATCAGGGAGAAAAGATTAGAGCATGAGCAGAGATTGGAATAGTTTAAATGGTAAAATGTGTGACCATAATACATAAGTGTTGAGAAGCAAGTAGATAGTCAATCCTAGCAAACGTGTAATGTATGTTAGAATAAAAGGTAAATTCCATAGCTGTAGGATGTGCTAGTCTGCAAAAGTCAACCAATTTAGTTACAGACAAAAAAGATTTTTAATATTTGAAAAGATTTGTTAGGTCTAAGTTTGAAAGTAGAGGAACGGTCTAACCACGGGTCACGAAGCAGATTAAAGTCCCCCCCGATACTCAGGGGTATTATCTAGTTTGATCATTTCCCTATTGAAATATTTCGACAAAAAGGGTCATCTAGTGTGGGAGCATAAAATTCAACTAAATTAAGAACACGTTGATCAATTTTAATTTGGCATAAACAAAATCTACTATCCAAGTTGTGATAGTGATTCAACAACTGTGCATGAGATTTATATGAAAAAACTTAGGCAGCTCTGTTTTAATGCACCATAGCTGGTGATGAAACAATGTCCTGTATCCATCCTATAGACAAAGAATATAAAATGTTATCATTAATATGAGTTTCCTGGAGGAAACAAATATCATGATTGGATTTTTTAGCACTATTTTGCACCTCTTGACTGGATGTTGTAGACCTTTCACATTAAGAGAGACAATATTTAGTTGATGTTGATGAGTCATGAAAGTATATAGAAGGGTAGGAAAGAGAAAGGAAACATAGAACAAGAAAAAGAAAGTAGCCCATAAAGAACAAGATGAACAGAACAGAGGTCACACATATATTAAATGGAGAAGTACAGGCGAAGGTGCAAAGGAAGACAGAAGACACTGCATGTGCATGCTATTATGAATAAATGGGAGAACCAATATGAACCAACAGAACCTGAGGGTTGGAAATCCATGGTTATACAATCATGATGGTCAAGATATTTTATCAGTTCTGATGGCGAGGAAAAGGACTTGTTCTTTTTTCCAAATACACATTGTAGTCTGATCAAAAGGGCCATATTTATATCCTGCATATGTCAGTCTGGGTCTTACATCTGAGAATTGACGACAAAGGTTCACAATTTCTTTCACAAAATACTGGTGAAGAAACACTCTTTCTCCCTTCATAAGTAGTGTTGGACTTTCTTTTGCTGCCTTTCTGATGGTGATTTTGTCAAACTTAAAATATAATTTGCCTGGGCTTGGTTTGCTTTATCAATTTCAAATATTTCTGGAAATGTAATATTAAGTAACCTAGGTAATGTGGATACCAAGTAGAGTCGACAGTTCTGGCCCTCAATATTTTCTGGAAAATTTAATATTGGTAGATTATTTTGTCGGTTGCTGTTCTCCAGGTCTAGTAATGCTGTTTGTTTTGGAGAGACCTGATGGATCAGAGGAGCAATAACTGAAATTGCTTTGGAGTTATCCCATATTTTGATCTCATTATCTGATACCTTTTTTGAAAGAGAGGCTATGTCTCTTTGGAAATGCTTTGTCTCAGCAGATAGTTCGTATTGAGATAATAACTGTTGTTTCCTCTAAATGTTTAGTTAATGATATTTCTTGTGATTCCACTACATTAGATTTGGATGGTGGCGAGGAAGTAGTTTGTTCCCGTTTGTTTGGATGAGCTGATGGTGGTTTAATATTCACAGTGACGTTTGTAGGATTATAAGCAAGGGAGTTAGTGATGATGTATAAAGACAAGGTGCAAAAGAAGTGTCATTCAGAGTAATCCAGATAGACAATATTTACAGTGGTATCCAATGAGACAATATTTACAGTGGTATCCAATGAGCCAATATTTACTGTGGTATCCAAAGAGACAATATTTACTGTGGTATCCAATGAGAAAAAAAATAAGTTAAATGTTGAATTGACCGTAATTAGTTTACCAGCAGCATTTAAACAGTTCTTTATTAGACCACAAGGGAGTCAAAAAATAAAGTATTGTGTGGCAGCTCTCTGAAGGAAAATACCTATAGCCACAGAGAATCTCTCCAATATTATCAGCTGGCATCATGTGGAGATGAAAATTGTATGTTCCCAAAATGTGAATAGACTGCTCTGCTTTGCCGCTCTCATCGAAAGGACTTCAGTGGACATCTTCAAAGTATTCTCCTCAAACATGGGCTTAGACATTTTTAAAGGCCATCAGCTCTTTCAAAATGCCGTCCTGAGTTGCCTCTTTTACCATTGTTCTTTATAAGTCTTCTGGGTTTTCTCTGTCACTGCTTCTGTGAAAAGAAGTTGTCTTGCCGGTTTTAACATCTGATTATTTCACACTATATGGGTCACACATTTGATGTCGGAGTTTGTATTCTCGGGATTTAACAAACACACAGGCTGCTGTCTTATTCATGAATGAATTCCTAATGTGCACCTCCATAGTAACCTATAATACATTTCTATAGTAGTATCCTGAGGGAAATGGCAAGCAGCATCCATCTCCACTGTGGCCCCGGTCCAAGTGCCTGTAACCAACCTTTTCAAAGCATTATTCAAAAAGTCTGTTCAATGCCCTCAGAATGGACATTCTACTTCAATCTACCTTCATGCTGTCCTATTTATTGTAGCTGTGGTGTGGGCCCAACTTTGGGCTAGCAATCATTCAATTCAGCTGAGTAGGCCACTTCTAAAAAACCTTTGTTCCTCTTCCTTAGATTTCAGAGACTCTGCTACCAAGAATAGGGAATATAGTGCAGTGCCAATGTCTTCTATTTGACCAGTGAAGCATATTGGGATACCAAATTGCTCTTTCTGGTGCTACTGTTATTTTTCTCTTTCCATACTGGTTTGCTGGACTGCCTTTGGTCAACAGTCCTTGTGGCTCCCTTCTCCAAGACCTGTATCATCAGGGTTTCAATTCTTTAGGTAAGTCTATCCTCTTTCGTTCCTACTGCTGGTGTTCCTGGGCAAACAAAGTGAATTATACCTATAGCGAGGCATATTCCAGTCTTGAATTCCTGAGCCCTTCCAGTATTTCTCCCAGCTCCCGCAACTGCGTGTTGACTCCTTGGATCCTCCTGCCAATGGGACATCAGGATAGTCCTGCAGGGACTCAAAATTCAACTCCAAAGGGCCAGCTGCTGTGAATCTTCAGGGACACAACTATATTTTAGGGTATTCAATCTCATTTGTGCACTAAGAAGCCAGTTGTCGAAGTACAGATAAACTGACCAGTCTTGAAGATGAAATAATAAAATAATGAAAAAGTTCATGTTTATTGTCACTGTTGTGAGTGAATGGATGAAATAAATTGAAAAGAACTAAGTCTTGATGTAAGTGACAAATAGGCTATGAGGGAGCACATCTAGTTGTTTTTAGTCCTTTTCCCCTCTTCTCCCTAGCCTGAAAAGTATCCCTTAGAGGGGGTCCCCCCTTTCTTGCAATAGCATTCACGGTTGTTTAACTGTGGGATTAGTTATAAGAAAATTTTCTTTTTATATGTGAATTAGATTGACTGGGCCTTCGTGTTAACATTTGTGTTGTTGTCGGTTTTGAGTTCTTTCTCAGTATCTGTTCCTTATAGTTACCATGGGTATAATGTATGCTTTTTGTTTTTGCATGTTTTGCACAGAGTGGTCTATCGAGTAACTTTCTAACTTTAGGAAAAAGAAAAGAAGTAAGTTTAGAATCGTTCCCCTCCTTACTATGGAGGGCTTGAAGACCTTTGGGTTTTCCGATGAGGAATTTTCTTCATTAATAGGACAAGTAATGATGAATGCGGGTCCCACTATTACTCAACAGGGAGATAATGGTGAGTGGCAAAACTTATTAAACCTTAAAAAGAAGTTTAAACGTATGGAATCACATGCGCATTATATGCTTGAATATCTGAAAGTGGGCGTGATTCCCTCGGGTTTAAGGGTACGTAATGCACCAGCTTTGTTTGTGGAAGTCCGTAAATTCCTGGAGCGGTGGTTACTTATTGCGAACCGCTGCTCCAGGGATTGGATGATTTTAATAATTGAAACCGCAAAAGAAATCATGGCAGTTTTAAATCAGGAGATCCTCACATTGGAAGACAAATTAAGAACGTCTACCGCCCTAGAAGAGGCTAAGACTAGATTAGAGAGAATTCAAACTGATATGAGAGATTTTGATACATATCTAATGAATAAGAAATCTGAGAAGTTGAGGAAGGATATGCGATGGTATACACAAGAGAAAGCATATCCTTATCTGAACCCCACATACTATCAGGAAGGAAATCAAGGAAATTATGTCCCTAACTATGCCAACAACTATAGAAGACGGTTCACTAATTTCTCAGATACAGGGTCTTCTGACTCTGATAATGATAATTTTCAAGATATAGGGAGACCCCAACTTAATTCCAGACCCTATAGGGGCAGACAGACTCAATACTCTAATCACAGCCGGGGTTTTTTATACCGAGAGGCCAATACAGGGGAATGAATGTCCGCTGGCAACAGGACAAAGGGGGACAACATCAGATGAGCCCTCAACCTCAACAGATGTATGTAAGGACACTGAATCAACAATACTGGTGGTAGACAGCACAACTATTAAAAACAAGTCTAGTGAGGATGACACATTACCTATCTACAACTTATCTAAAATAGACTTGAGTGTAGAAGAGACATCAGTACTCAGTCATGGTTTGTCGTTTGTACCAAGCATCCAACTTGATAAATTTAGACTTCATGAGGATCTATTTGCCTTTTTTAGAAAGGTGAGATTGAAAACTTTCTTCATGGATAGGCCTCCTTATGAACAAGACACTAACCTGTCACAGTGCAAACCTCCGTCAGTATTTACACCTACATTAGACATGGTAGGTCCGGAGGTAAATATTTTTGAACAAAATGTTCTAAAAGATATTTCTCGTATTGTTAAACATCCGACCAAACCACGTTTCAACTTATCCAAGAATAACAAAATAGCCCTTGAGAAAATTAAATCTAATAACGATCTTGTGGTGAAATCCTGTGATAAGGGTGGAGGTATTGCAATTCTGAACAAAATGGATTACAATAAAAAGATGTTGGATATAATGTCAATAACCGAACACTATAGGACAGCACAACCGAAAGAATTTATTAGATTAAATGCACATATTTTGGAGATGACTCATAAGGCCTTGGCTGATGATCTCATCTGTGAAGATGAGTGCAAGTTTCTGAATAAAACATGCCCTATAACACCTGCCCTCTATGGTCTTCCGAAAACGCACAAAAATGAGGAAAATCCACCCATGCGTCCGATAATTTCAACTATTGGTTCGAGCACTGAGCCACTGTCGAAATATGTGGACTCTTTTTTATGTCCACTGACTCAGAATTACGCCTCATTTATACGCGACACGGGGGACATCATCAATAAAATTGAGGGTGTGCCCTTCAATCCAGACTCTGATATTTTGGTAACGCTTGACATTGAGGCTCTATATACTAATATTCCTCAGTGTCAAGCGTTACAAGCAGTGGCATCCCTTTTACGGAGGTTCCCTGGAAATAGACCGGATGGCTTTATATTACAGTGCCTTGAGATGGTACTATTGAATAACTTTTTTGATTTTGATGGTTCCCTGTATAAACAGATCAAGGGCACAAGTACGGGTGCTTCTTGCGCGCCGAGTGTGGCAAACACCTATATGGGCGAGTGGGAGTTGAAAAATGTTTTTAACGAAACAGCACCTTTTTTGAAAATTTTCTTTTGTGGAAACGTTTTATTGATGATATTTTCTTTATTTGGAGAGGTGATGTGGAGAACCTTCAGGAGTACATACTTTGGCTCAATGCGAGTGATAAGAACCTAAAATTTACTGCCAACTATAGTTCTAGTCAAGTGGAATTTTTGAATATCATGATTGATGGTTCAGGTGGCAGTATACAGGTCAGTCTTTTTAGGAAACCCACGGCCAAAAATACTATATTACAATACTGCAGCTTCCATCCAAGATGCCAAAAGGATTCTATTCCTTTTGGCGAGTTTCTTCGGGTTCGTCGTAATTGTACGAACATGGAAGATTTTCACAAATATGGAGATGCGTTAAAAAAACGGTTATTGTGTCGAGGATATCCACATCGACTTGTAAGACATGCCTACAAAAGGGCAAAATATTATGATCGAGATGCACGCTTACAAGGCACGAAATGTGCACCGCGTGACCAAATCACATGTGTTATCAATCATTCAGCACTAAACTTCAAAATAAAAAATGTGATTAACAAAAATTGGAGGATTTTGAATACGGATGAGAATGAGGTTCAACTCCCACTACCATTAGTGGCATACCGTAGGAATCGTAATCTTAGAGACCTTTTGGTCCACACCAGGAACAATATGGTGAAATCTACACACCAAATGACAATCACTGGATTGCCTATGATTTTGGGTAACCATAGATGTGGCTCGTGCCATGCGTGTGATGCTGCAGTAGTTACTGTTTCCTTTAGTTATAAGCATGTTAATGTCAACTTGAAACACCTCACGAACTGCAGAAGTAGTAATATAATTTACATACTCTTCTGCCCATGTGGACTTGCATATGTGAGAGAAACGGGACGTGAATTCCGATTTAGATTTAGTGAACACAAGTCCGCCATAAGAACAAGGAAAACTACTGCACCAATAGTACAGCACTTTTTGGATAAACAACACTCAGAATCAGAGTTAAAATGGTGTATAATAGAAAAGGTACAGACCAAAGCAGGCTAACCTATAGAACTGACACGCAAAAAACATGAAACCTTTTGGATTTTTCATTTGGATTGTATTCGGAAATGACTGAATGAAGACATATCTTGGTTTATTACGAAATCATGAATTGTCTTTCAATCGGGCATCTTGATATCTTATGAATAAATGGACAAGATACAATAGAAAATATATGGGGGTCTGATCCCCACATACCAGAGAATGTTTATAAGATTATGAAATCCCCAGGGCATAAAGCGGGGGCATGGTAGAAATAGTATGATCTTTTGAGTTTAATTAAAAATATGAATACCTCAAACCTATACTCTCTAGGGTGATAGACTAGACAGTATAGGGTACGTATAGGGTTTGCCTATTGGCGGCCGAATATTGGAACACATGTGGAGACAGTAGGAACTCAGGGCTCTGGGTTCTCTCGATGTTGGAACCAGTGGGATCAGCCTATTGGGCTAAATAGAGCTAGTTATAATTATTGGAAATTATTACGTCAATCCCTACTCATAACTTTTAGAAACAATTGAATCTATTTGTAGTAAAGCCACCTCAATTTCCATATAAACAATGCTGGTCTTTGAGCTTGAGCAAGTGATTTCCCTGACGTATATCTATGCTATATATGATGGGGGTATTTATTTACCTCTCAGAAATGTAGCTATTGAGTGTTTGTATCGCAAAATTGGTTAGTTTCTTCTATTCTTAATATATGTTTTTTATGAACAGACATTAGAATGGGTTTAGGGTTATTTGTATAGTATTAATTGTATAAGGATAATTATTGATTTTTATAATTTTTTAGATTTTTCTTTTAACTTTTTATTTTTCGATCTATATCTTTATTATTTTTTTATTTTCACGAGTTTAGTACTATATACTACAAAATGGCGACCATTTCTAATTCAGACGCAGTCCCTTGTTTGTCTCAATGTCTATGTCGATAACACATCATAATACGCTACAATATGGTGCCTACTTCCCACATAGGCGTAGTGCTATTTCTATAGAGACGACCGTAAACCCTGAAAACACTACACAACGTTTCGCGCCACTGGCAATTGGAAAACGGGGCTATTTAAAGCCCAGCATTAATCACTAACAACTTCATGTATTCCACTCAGAGTACGTGAGGGCCACTGCGCGGAGGAGATCGAATCCTGGAATAAAAAGTAAGCATGCTAGTAAGATTCTTGATTTACGGAGAACAAACAATGCAGTAAACTCGCATTCTATTGGAAAGCGTAGTTAAGTAGTTGGTAGCATCATACTTATCAATGTGGCAAGGTTTTATATGGTCATTGGATTTGCTTTCACGTCTGTTTTATTATTGTCGTCTGCTTATCATTTTAATATGACGACCGTGTTTAATACAGGCGGAGTCCTGCTACTATGGAGATGACCATAAACCCTAGAAACTCTACGATATGTTTCGCGCCACTAGCAATTCGAAAACTGAGCCATCTAAAGCTCGGCAGTACTTAATGAAAACTAAACGTATACTATTTAGGGTACTGTGGGCTACTGTGTGGAAGAAACTGAATTTTGGTGTAAAAAAGTAAGCGTGTCAGCTATGGGGTCATTCAGTTTCCCCTTTAGATGTTAGAGTTAGGGATAACAAATAACACAGTGACCTCGTTCCCTTTTGAAAAGCGTTATGAAATAGTTGTCAGCACTGCATTTGCTATTGCAGCAACAGTTTATATGGCGATGAGTATTGCATGTGCATTTGTTTTATTACTTTAGTCCGCACATAAGGAGATGGGAATTATGTTTAGATCATTCTCTAAGCTGAATGATACTGACGAGCTATAATCATTGGAGTCGGCCTGGTAGGATTTTGCTTATATGTGCTTTTTTTCCAAGGGAATATATAAATCATCCAAGCTGAGACATGGCATTGAAGCAGAGCATGGTTTGACGAATAAGAATATTGAAGAAGGATTAGAAGCGCACTTCCCTCTAACTCGTTTGGGTTAGTATTTGGGGCGGTGTGCCTGATTTTTTTCGTTAAATATAAATTAGTTAAACTGTATGAACTAGTTTTTTTAGGACCAAACCTGGATCCTTTTTTAGCGCCTTGGATTATGGAAGGAAGAGAATAAATCGACATATCCTTATTAAGGGAACTGTCTTTTGGTAAGGATACATAGGAATCCAGGCTATGCGGAGAATATGTGTGAAATGTCATTCTAAGCACTGCTTCCTAATGACTTACTCTATTGTTTAGATAGAAATAGAGGCTCTATAGGCTGAACATAGCGGAGGACGTGACAATAGAGCAAGTGATTACTTGAAAGGCCACTGACGAATAATCTCTGGATATATCTCCCATTCTGTGATCTTGTGAGTAATAATGTTAATCTTTTTAGAAATCGGGTTATAAAATTGGAAATACTGAATATATGGGATAGGGTTTTCTTTTCTTCGTTTCCTTGCCTTTTTTCTTAAAAATGGCTTAAATCATAGTTTGGTGTTGAACAGTGGCGTATAAAATGATCCATGAGTAAGGGTTGGGGGGTTTTTTGAGTCCCATTTTTTTAATTTCCCTAAAGAAAAACTTTTTTGGGTTTCTCCAAGAGTATTCACATTGTCTAATAAATGTTGGTAGAAAGAACTGACCATTAGCTTCTAAAATTCTGAGTAGTGGGAAAAGTGGAGGTGCTGAGGGGGCTTTTGACTGACAAAATCTACTGTATGTTCATGTATGGCCCAATCAATAACTGAATATTGTTTGTTTATTTTAGCATTCACGATGGTGACTATTTTGTATGTATTTTTTAGGTCCCTTGATCCCTATGAAACGGATGAAACTGACTTCTGTATAGGTCCTGATGAAGGTGGTTTAACATTCCTTCTCACACCACCGAAACACGCGTCGACCGTTTGCTGAGCCTTGTGCTCTGTAATATACAATCTAATTGGTCGCAGAGGTGTCATTTGCCACACATAACCTCTTCTCAAGTACAGATGTCTATTGTATGAATCTTTGTGAGAGTATGGATGTGTTTGAATGAATGCGGTATGGTTGTATTTATTTAAGTCAAATACAGGGACGTTTTTCTATGAAACGGAATTGTGGATACGAATTTGTATGTAATAATTGTGTTTCTCTCTTGTCTTTTGTAGAAATTGTGATAATTAGTCTGACCAAAAAAGAAAAAAGATATATATGAAAAAGAAAAATCAAAATGTTATGATAAAAAGAAATGAAATAATAAAATAATGAAAAAGTTCATGTTTATTGTCACTGTTGTGAGTGAATGGATGAAATAAATTGAAAAGAACTAAGTCTTGATGTAAGTGACAAATAGGCTATGAGGGAGCACATCTAGTTGTTTGTAGTCCTTTTCCCCTCTTCTCCCTAGCCTGAAAAGTATCCCTTAGAGGGGGTCCCCACTTTCTTGCAACAGTCTTGAAGATAAAGCTGAATCACTGTAGGCAAGTTTTTATACCTTGGAAAATAATGCCTAACTTACCCGTGTTTCAGTTAGCATTACTAGGCTACAGTCAGCACAGCTGCTCATGTTTGCAGGATAATAATGCATGTTTACTTTATGTGAGTGAGCCTTTCTCTCTGTTTTGAGTTTTTCCATTTCCAGAAAATCATCGAAAATAAACACTAACTGTGGGGTCTGTGGAATAATAAAATGCAATACTTGTATTCTCTTGAGGAAGCAATGCTTTGGATGTTCCTTTATTTCTTAATTTTCCAAGGTTGCCGGTCAATGTCCTGTGTATGTCATTCATTCATTGAAAAAATGATTGTATTGCTATACTACATAAAATGTCAATTTGTTTCCTTAATTAGTTATGCATAACCTAACCAATTAAATGCCTTAGGAATTAAGTGTCTCTAGAAGTATCTTGGTCACCAGAATATTGATCGATTTTATGTGTTTGTAAAATTGCTAGTCATAACATTCCATTCAGTGTGTGTTGTGTCTGTGCACTGAAGCATTATAAAAGCTGTTGTAATTTGGAAATAAGCCAGTGGTTTGTCCTATTCCTTCAGAGGCAGTCTCTGCACTTATCTTTTTATTGATTTGTACTTAGTCTTTCCATGGATTTTCTTCAGAGACAGACCTTATGTCAGTTCTCTTGCAGAGTTTTGCTTTGAATATTTTGTTTATGCTAATTTTTATTTACTAACTAAATATTTTTCTTTTTGTAATTACCATATTTTTTAATCAACCCATGAGGTTCTAACCTGGATTATTGCCTTGTGCAGGTTTATTAGCTTTGGACTAAATCTTACCAAGTCTCACAAACCTTTCCAGAGCTTCACATAGTCCTGATCCTGCACATTAACAATCTTTCTTAGTTAATTAGAGTTAAGAACCCCCATAGGAGACTTTGCAAACATCCTCAGGGTTGAGCGGAGGTCAAATGGAGGTACCTGGAAGTGGAAGAATTCTTTCTGAACCCAAAACCTCAGATTACACTATTGCATAGGTCTTCCAACTAGGAGGTGGGCCGCCTTAGGAGCGCCATAATTGATCCCATGGGGTTGTGGGGGGGGGGGGGGTGGCACCTGGCTCTGGTCAAAAGAAGCATCATACTGATAAAAGTACTTTGTTTTAAGTGGAAAAAATGAGCATCAGTAATCCACTCTGTAATAGGCCATCACTAACACCTTTTGCCATTTATATACTGGGTGGTGTAGGTTTCGAAGGGGAAGGGCCTCCAAATATTCCTCAAGCCTCTGTCCCCCCACCTTTACGGATAATCACACTGTGGATACTTTTACACTTAGATAAGGTCTGTCTGGCTGACCAGAATAGTATGTTTGACAAACATGTATTTGATTACATTTTTTAAAGAGTAACAGACCTTAACTGCAATGTTTAAATATTTTTAAAAATATTTAAACACTGGCCGTGGCTAAGCGCCAGCGAAGATGGCCGCTTAGTAAAAACCTCAGTCGGAGCTCAGCCATATTCCCATGACATCCGGCTGAAATCCTGCATGCGGCACTGAGACCAGGTCTGCAGATCCTCACCGAAGCCCGCGGCACCGGATCCCACTATCCGGAGACTCGGAGGCGTCCCTGTTGCCGTGGTGAGCTGGAGGCGGGACGGTGAGCCTGGCAGCGGCTGAGGGAAGTGAAGCGGGTGCCTCCAGCTATTGCCTACGCGACGCCCGGCTTGGGGCCTGTGGCGGTGCTTGCTGTTGGGGGCGCGGCTGGCTCTCCGCATCCCCCGTCGGGTCCACGCAGCCAGCGGGGAGGGACCGGGGTCCCTATGTGCACCGGGGGTAGATGTGAGCACTATCCCATAAGCGGACTGGATGCATTGTGTTTGAGGCCTGGGTTCATCGGCCTCGGATTGCAGGGGTGACTGGAGCAGGATGAGGGTACGTTTCCAGCCCAGGAGACTGAGAGCTCTCCAAGATTTTCGCTCTGGAGAGGGGGACGCGACAGGGTTGCCCCCTTTCACCATTGCTCTTCGCCCTCTGCTTGGAGCCCCTTGCAGCCTGGATAAGACAGGATCTCGCTATATGCTGATGACATCCTGTTGTATCTTGCCTCCCCCTCTAAGTCCCTCAGAGTGGCTCTGGATATCTTTACAAGCTGTGGGAAAACCTCGGGGTACAGTATTAACTGGGGGAAATCGTTGCTCTACATACTACGCGGCTCCCCCATCCATTCCGTGTGACTGCCTGATCCAAATAGCCACGGAAGGGTTCAGGTACCTTGGCATTTTTATCTGAAGGGACGTTGCGGCCCATTACGACAAGAACCTCTTACCACCTCTGCAACGGTTCCAAAGGGACACGGCCATCTGGAAGACGCTCCCGCTGTCGTTGTTGGGTCGGGCAGCGCTGTTTAAAATGATGGTGCTGCCGCGGTTTTTATACGCACTCCAAAATCACCCTGATTTAGTCCCACATATGTATTTTGCGACTATTGATGCCACACATAGAGACCTCCTTTGGAGTGGAATGCCACGCATATCACTTTCAAAACTTTCACTGGGGTGGTACGACGGGGGTATTGCAATTCCGGACATCCGTAAATATTATTGGGCAGCACACCTCTCGGCTATCAATCAGGGCAATTATGGGAGTGGGGACGACCCCGGATATGGGATGGACAGGTGGCTCCTCCCGGGGGGAAACTTTGAGGCCGCACTGTACTCAAAACCTAACAAGTACCATATTACAGGGCCCACAAAGCACACTGTCCAACTTTGGAACATTGTGAGGCGGAGGCTGGGATGGGCCGACAAACTCACAATGGCGACTCTGCTTTGGGTTTCCGAGAGGCTGGGCTCCCTGGGTCACATCAAAGGATTTCGCAATTGGGACCTGATCGGGATCTCCCATATTCGGGACTTGTGGGGGCCTCCTTGTGTGGTGTCCTTTGCCTCCCTAAAGCAAACTTATGAACTGGTGCAAACAGAGTTCTTCCGGTACCTGCAGATCAGACACTCGCTCCAATCAAACATACCACAAGGAACAATGCTCCCTGAATCCTCACCTTTAGAGAACAGACTGCTCGATGGTCATTTGCCAGAAAGGGCGATCTCTCTAAAATACAAAAAGATTATCCACCATACTCCTGACCCATTAATTGTGCTCCATAGAAAATGGGAGACTGATGGTTTGGAGATTGATAATGAGGAATGGAGAGAGGCACTTTCGTCACCTAAAGAGGTGGCGATCTCGGCTAAGCTGAGATTGAGATCACAGGTACGCGACTAGTGCTGATGGGGAGGAGTGCGGACGGGCTGTGTAGAAGACGGTGTGGGGAGATGGGGACATTTTTCCACATAATATGGAAATGCCCTTAAATACAACCATACTGGAGGCGGGTGCACAACTGTATGAGTGCGGTCTGGGGGGTAACATTACGACCTGAAGTTAAAAGGTGCCTCTTGAACATCTGGGAGCCCACTGATCTGCCAGTTAAGGGGAGGTTGTGGGCAACACTGGGTCAGGCCATTGCAAAACGAAACATTGCACGCCTGTGGGGAGCAGGGCCCCCCCCCCCAGTGGATAGCGAATGGAAGAAGGACATGAACTGGTGCATGCTGCAAGAGAAGACAGTGTATTCGGCACGGGGGTGCCCGAGGAAATGGGTGGCGGTCTGGTCAAAATGGAATGAATACCGGGGAAATTTGTGCGAACCCCCCATGCTCCCTTCCCTAAAATGGCGGACAAGGACCAGAGGGCTCGGGCTCACCTCTCAAGGATGCAGGTGGGTTGCGCCTTGCGTGGTTCTCAGTTGGGGGATGCGAGCCGGAGGGTCCCTTGGTGATGGAGCAATATAATGTCTTGTAGATAATGAAGTCAGTTGGTTAGACTGATTGTTATGATTGCCACTATTAAAAGTGTCAATATTGATTTGAGCAATGTGTAAATAAGTAATTTCAATTTGTCATCTTTATGTGTGATGGTGTTGAAATCAACATGGTCGTTTGTACCCACAGTTATGGTATCAAGTATTGATTGTGGGGTTTTTATGGGGGCAAAGCTGGGAGCATCCTAGGGGGTCCGGGCTCTATGCTCCCGTGCTTTATCTTGTCCTTTGCAGCATGTCTGTCAAAGTACAACATGCCAAGTTTACATCTACAATCATTCATGATGTTTCAGCACTGCATGATGGGATCTTTAGATCTATATATTATTAAATTGAAAAGTGCTAGTCCAAGATTCCAAAGCATCGTTGACTAAAATATAGATCTGCACAAGGTTTTATTATGCAAGTAAAGTGCCATGCGGATTCAGATTACAGTCCAGTAGTTTATTACTTGGTGTATTTATGATTGTTGGCACCTTGAACGGAGTAGAAAACTGCTGAATTTAACATGGAACTCTTATGCAAAAACTTTGGGAGCTGTGGGTAATAGTCCAACATTTGCTAGAATAACAGGAAGCCTGCAAGAGAACTTCGCACACCAGTAATAAAATGGCGGAAGTGGCTGAATGAGCCACACAGAAGGACTCGCCCTTTGGTGCATGTGTGACCTTGATGACGAATTTGCTCAAATTACTGATCCTGTACCTGCTTAATTTGTCTAGTTACCGCTGTTCTCAGAAGAGTTCTGACTGATTGGTTTTCCTTTGGAGGCAGTATTTCTGTGCCTGTATAAAACAACTGATCATATCAGAAATAATCGCCCTATCACAAGGAACGGACATTTATTAGCATGTCCTTGGATGTTTCAGACTCGCACTTGCTGCGAAACGCTATCGGTTAAAAATTACTTTCTGCGAGCATAATTGGGGTTTCATTTTAAATTTACTCATTTGCGAAACACTCTGTTAAAATAACTGGCAATTTGAAATAAAAAAAACATCAAATATATACTCTTCAGTATTGCCACAAAATCCGATTGGCCGCACTCTGCTCGTCCTACCAGCATTGCCAACCTGCGTTGACCTCTTACGTAACGATTGCCGTTGGCTAAGAATCTTGCCTTGCTGCGAGAACCCGCCCGCTGGGACTGTTTGTTTTGGTCAATGCGCCCAGCGCAGGCACCTTTCAACTCCAATCAAGCAGACATCTTAATTTAACCGGCCACAAGATGGATGATCCCACCCCAGCAGGTGTAAATTGAGAAACCGTGAAAGTTGATGATAGCTTGGGGTGCAGCAGGCTTTAGGCCGAGCCACTCAGCGAGATTACCGCAGGCGGACATCCCTAATTAACTCAGGAGAAGCTGATCCCGGGGCGTTGTAATAGTTGACAAATTGTTACTAACTAACTGGCAAAATAAACACAAGGGCTGATAGAATAAAACATGGAGGGATTTGGTATTTATTTCTGATGTATTTAACCTTAGACTTGAAGAAAAATGGCGCCTATTTAATAGGATGAGAAGATGACAGCAGTAAGAGATAGTAGAATTCGAAAGCTTGAATTCATTGCTCTACCTCCACAAAGTTAAAATATTTGATTTAAAGTTTTCAGTTGTCATAATAATAAGATGTATTAACACCTTTACAATGTTTTCAAACACGTACAAAAAACAAAATATCTTAAATCATAAAGAAAAATCCACACAGACGAAAACATCATAGTAATCTAAAAACGTTCATATTGGTATTGTTTCATATTGACAGAATAGGACAAATTGCTAGTGCAGAAAAACCCAGATGAGCAACAGTGACACTGTGAAGCTGAAGAGTTCGAGTAAAAATACTGACAAATAGGACAGTTATCAGTTGGAGGGTGATCACAGCAGAAGGGCACCTGGCCACTGATGTGAACTCGGGGGAGGGCATTCATTCATAAAGTTTTCAGGCAATTTTGCTGCACCTTCTAAATTTGTGCAATGGGAATAATTCTGTAATATGTGCTACAATGTAAAAGTGAGCTAATCTTTACACGAAACAAAACTGATTGTGAAAACAAAACTGGAATGTGAACTTTGCACAAGTCTAGAAAAACAGCAAAGAAACTTACCTTAAAAGAGTGCCTGGGTGTGTGGAAATAGCAGGACTAATAAAAGAATGAATTTTGCATGTCTATTACCAGATTTCCTTAGATTTTTAAGTCATTTTGAAAAATTAATGATCAAACTTAGCAACTTTATTGCCTTCATTGTAATGCAGGATGATAAAATGAAAAATTTGCAAAAGATTTTTGCAATGTGCTATGTGACTGAAAAGTTCAGTAAAAGTGCTTGATATTATTAGTGCATTAGATTTCTAAAAATGATTTTATTTTGGTGGTTTTTAGGAATAGTTTGCACGGAGGAACCTTTTACATATTGGTAGTAGGCCATAATTAAAGCTGAGCAAAACCAAAGGGGATGATGGACGGAGTGTTGAACATTGCAAGCACTCACCCCCAGTGAACTGATGTGGGTTTAATCCATCATCATTCTTTAGGTCACTCTGCCACCCCAGTTCAGACATGGCCATATGCAAATTAGAGCTGAACATTTTTGTCCAATAATCACTTACAATGTTACAAATATGCCCATAGATAATATGCTTGATTTATTTCGTTATGCTTGAACTTAATTATGAATTTATAATGCTAAATAAATAATGCCATCTTTACAATGCATTGAATTGCCTTTTTCCTTAGCCTACATTATTTCATAGCGTGTTGTAATGGACTTTTGATACATTTCTTCAAAAGTTGCTTTATCTGTCTGTTTATGCAATATTCTTTAATCAATAAGACTCTTTTTCTAGTATTTTATTGTGTGTGAAGTGGTGGGACCTCGACCTCTCGACTTAACCCATGAAGAGAAACAAACGGCCTAATTATGAGTTTGGTACAGTGGCGGTCAGGGACTGCCACACCAGTGGTACGACTGCCATATTATGCGTACGGTGATCAGACCGTGAGAGTTGCCGCTGCCACACCGCCAAGCCTATTACAAGTTTCCTCACTGAAACCCTAACCACGGTGTTGAGACCGCATTGAAAAGGGTGGCAGTGATGAAACAAATGGGGCCTTCCAGGGCCCTCTGGTTCTTGCAGGGAGGGCACATATTATGCCCCTATGTGTGCATGCACTACCTTTGCTGCTCGGCATGTACTTCACAGTCCATGCTGTGCAGGAACAGGCTTTGACGTTCCAATTGCGGTGCCTTTTTGAAAGGCAGAGCTATAGGAATGCCAAAGGACCACCTGCCTGACTATGAGGAAGCTCGTAATCTGGCAGGCAGCTGGCGGTAAAGTTTGGTGGAGCGGGGCGGTGGCATTATGCCCCACTTGTGTACCGCCAGATTCATAATCAGGCTCTCAGTAAATAAGCTCTTTGTCAATTAACTTGTGAGGATGAAATGAACAGTTGTTTCTCATGAGCAATATGGGAAAATATGTTGGCGTATCAATTTTGTACCTGGTGAATGGAAGAATGGTCACATGATGGTCAGACCATTGTATCATGACAGCTGATGTCAGAAATTGATGGTTTGTTGTATAAAAAGTGACTTTCCAAGGAGGGGGCTGGCTTTTTCTTTTAGCAGATTGATTCGAATCCTTCTCGAATGCCTGCCTAACTATCTTTACATGCCTATTGCCTTTTTCCCTTTGCTGATGAATTTGCTTGCTGGACAATTTGGAGCTGTCTGGTGAGAGACCAAACCTGAACTTTCCTTATTATTTCTTCACTCCCCTTGCCCATGCCCATGGATTTTTCCCTAGTGGACTCTAGCTTGATCCCTTAGCCCATGCTAAGAGCACTCTTCTAAACTATCCTCCTGACTTTGTTGGTGGAAGGAATTTTAACCTTAACAATCCTCTATATGGATTCATTTAATTTAGCAGTCGATTTACTTTGACTAAATGTGTGGTTTTATACTGTGAGCTGCAAGACTCATGACTAAACTGCTTAAAAGGTTACTTATATGCATTGATTTTGGATCTTTAATACAATAACCAAATTATCTAAATTGCATGAGTCTTTTATTGTGTCTTAATGTTCTTCCTGCTGAAACTGTGCTTACAGCTTTCTGATTTTAATGCATAAAAGAGAGATTTATAGATTATTCTGAGAACATCATGTTCTTTTCCTCTTGTTCGGAGTAGCCACAGCAGAGCTCCTGGTTTGTAAATTTCTTGTTAGATTAAACTTCTTTAGAAGGGTGGGACTTCCAAATGCAATACTCTATTTCTAAAGCATGGTTCTGAGAATAGTGTACTGAAATCGGATCTCTAATTTTGTGAGTTGGCTACCATTAATGGTCCTCACTGCGTGGCCATCAGTTCAACACCCTGATTTCTCACCCCTCACTACAATGATGAAAGGTCAATCAGAGGGCCAATGCTTCTGTGGGTGAAGTCTAGAATCTGAAGGAAATGACTAAGTTTGTATAACAACTGTATCGGTCCAGTGCTAGAAAACCACAAAACTTGATAGCAGAGTAGTGGTTTTGTCTAGTGACGTGAAGAATTTAGGATGCCAGAAATAGATTTCCCCTGTCCAACCAAAAATGCCAAAATTCCATGGTTTGGCAGATGTATTGTTGGAGTACTGGCGGATTCCAATGACTTGCAGCAGCAGAGGAGTGTGCGATTGCAAAATTTCAAAGCTTTATAAAAATTAATACATGGACATGTGACCATACCTGTTAGAGTAGGAGAAGACGTACTGAGTGAGGGTACACCAGGATACATTGTATTGATGGATAAAGGATTTCATCCATGTATTTAGCTTGAACAATGGCACAAAATGTCAGAGAAAGACCAGGTCGTACAGTTTCCTTATTATGGGACATTTAATCTGAGAATCATTGAGTATTTAAGAAGGAAATGGACCTCCTCAATTTGAGGCATTAAGTACTTGGTAACACATAGCTCATCAAGAGAAAGAAAATTATCAGGGCAGATATAGGTGAAACATAGATCAGTATGCAGAAGCTAGATGGGATGCAGAAAGTGTGGAGAGCAGATGTTATTCAGGGAACAAAAATATACTCTTTGAAAGCAGTTGAAGACATTAGGGGAAAATGAAATGAGAAGA
The DNA here is from genome assembly GCF_964204655.1 of Triturus cristatus. Lineage (NCBI taxonomy): Eukaryota > Metazoa > Chordata > Amphibia > Caudata > Salamandridae > Triturus > Triturus cristatus. Next base: position 654,539,773 of record NC_140587.1, on the reverse strand, counting down.
GGAAATATATTGACAGAAAAGAGTGATGCTAAACAAAAAGAGAAATTAGTGGCATAGATAATGATCTTTTGGATGACTTGTTGATGAATAATCCACCGCCGTACAATGAATCTTGGAGTGAAGGTTTGATAAATGGAATTAAAGCTGAAATTTCAAATGCCCCTGTTATGCCAGAAATACCAGAAGAGACTACACTTGTTTCTCCTGCAATAGCGGAAACAGAAATAAAAGCCCCATGAACCCATTTCATTTGAATGCTCCAGATGCTTTAACTGTTCCTGTTACTATTGGCCCTGTTATACCTCTTAATAAATGTGGGTCACAGGTAGATACTTCCCATACTTTGACTATACCTGAAGGAGTAAATACTGAGCATGGTAATCCACTAGAGTTCTAGTAGCCGCCTATGGATGAGTGAAGCACTATATCCTCTACAAATGTTATGGCTCACCCTGGCAAGACAGCTGGCTCCACAGCATCAGACGAGGACCTCTATCGAACGCTGTGGAAAAGTCAATGAAGACTGTGTACACTGACATTCCCCATGATTAGGGGTACATTTCTATAATTAGCAGTAGTACTGCTATGCTATCTAATGTTTTACAATTCCTCCTGAATCCAGCCTGATCTGGTGGAATAATGTTATTTTCATTTGCCCATTGTTAGAGATGGATTCACATAATTTTAGCAAACAGTTTTCCTCCTTCATCTAGTAACACCATTTGCCCATAACTTGCTGGAGAGGATTTTGGGCCTTTTCTTTATAGTGTGACAATAATGCTACCTTTCTAAGATGGCATAGTGTTTCCTGAGAGATAGCAGTATTCAAATAATAGGAACAAGAAATCTGTCCAGAGTGTATCCTCCTGTTAAATGATCAAGATTGGGATTTCATCAGGGCCCATTGCGCGAGACGCTCTGGCACTCTTGATGCAACCCATGATCTCTTGAGATGTAGGGGGCCCATACAAATCGAACAATTCTGTATCTATTCTAAGATCCAAAGGACCACTAGCACTGAGACTGCTGGCATACATTTTGGAAATATAGGTTGTCAGATCAGAGATGGGAATTGCTTTTACATTAACTCTGGCATCGCAATACTGTGATAATAAGCGCCCATACTTTATAAGATCATTTGAAGCCATGGTTTCTCTCACTTTGATCTATTTATTGTCACTTTCCCTTCTCCAATCTAAGGCCTTCAGTCTAGTTATCTTCAATTTGAAACTAAATTTCACCTTGTCTGGGGATGGAGAAGAACACAAATTGTTTCCTTACCAACTGATTTATTTCCTGATTTACTGCCTATGAGTGCTGATTAACCTTTCTAGGTAACATGGAAAGTTTGTCTTTATTCCCCAAACTAAAGAAGGATTTCATATGCATTTAATACCAGATTATTGGATCCCAGAATGCTATCTCATCTGTACCATTAATGACCTCCAAAAGTTTTTAATCAAGAGCCTTTATGTTGCTAGAGGCCCAAAAGGTACATGTGTTTTATTACACGCTACATCACCCCTCAAGTAGTTCCATGGCTCTGAATCCTCCAGCGCTAATTCCACATTCCTGCTCAGCATACAATCATGACTCACAACAGTTGACTGCACATTTAAGTTAGAGCATGCCCCATACATCTGATAGGAGTCAATCATATAATCAATCAAGGACTGACTGTGAGAGGAATGAAAAGTAAATGATGCAGACATATCATTTGGGATTTGCCCATTCAAGAACCCATATTCATCCTGATGGAGTCCAGCAGTAACAACCCCACCTATTTGTCCAGTTCTTAGTTTGAAACAAAAACTCAGGGATAGACCAAACTTTCTACATTACCAGATTCGCATAGGACAAGGACGCCAAATTAGAGACTTTTGCATTTAGGTCACCTACAATTATTTTCATAAGGCAATCCACCGACACACTAATATCATGAATAAATGTAAAGATTGAATTTACCAGATGATCATACATTTTTCCAGGAGTAATATATATTTTAGCTAAGAGAACAAAATAGGAACCTCTAAAACTTGAATTTATAGCTAGTTTTAAACATGGGCATAATTCAGAAGGATGAAAAAATAATTTTTGATTCCAATTGACACACTTCTTTAGCAAAATTGCAATTCCCCCACTAGAATGCCCCTTGGTGACCCATTTTGCCTCACAAGAAAAGACAAAATTGGTTTCATACATGACCTCAAGAGATGCCCAGGTTTTCTACAGGCATACAATCCCTGGATTACGATACTCCACAGAATTCAAATTTACTCCATGATATGATTGTTTCCAGGGAGCTACCTCAGCAACCCAGGCTTTTTTATTTTAAGATGTTTGCTATTCACGATTCCCGCCACCCAACTCCATTTGGATAACTCACACCCTTTCTCTAATACCTGAGAATAAAATTTAATAGGCTCCAAAACTGTTATTGCTCTGCACTCCTGCCCTACTGATACAATACAATCCTTAGGGTTTCCTGGCAGTATGGCTTTAAAGGCCCCACCGACACCAACTTTACTGTTCGTATTCTCACCGGACACCTTAGATTTATTGAAATCTGAATATATTTCCTACACTACAGGGATTACATTAATTTCCCGCTTAAGGAAGTAATCACACTTCTTCATTATTCGATTTACATTAATCATTGACCCAAAGTTAATTCTGGAACTGGCCACAGAGGCGGCTGAATTTATGTACACATTTCAATATCACTACTTTTCACTAATTTGAATACCTCAAATTTCAGTTTTTTACTTTTTTTTAAATTGCCCAGAGAGAAAGCAAAAACATACATCCTTCAAATATGCAATTGATATCAAATTCATACGATTACATGTATAAATAATTTGGACCAAATTCATTAAATTACATATAAATGGGTTATACAAACAATTAATTATACATGTCTCTTTTGAAAGAGGGGGAATTTTGATACTTTTATGGATCTCATACAAATTCAAAGTTAAAACTACAAGATATATCGCTCCCAAGCATTCCCCTCCTGGGAGGGATGTGCAAATCAGTCCTTACTGCCATGGTCTGTGGTAATCAGCTTGGTCAAGGGGGACCAGATCTTTTGACCCCTTTTCTTAGGGCACCTCCTCCTACAGTTATATAGGGCTGTTTCTTGGATATATATGCCTAGTAGGCGACCCAACCAGGTTTGATAAGTAGGGAGCGCAGGATCCAGCCATCTAGTTACTATAAGTAGCTGAGCTACTGCAGCCAAGATAAAAACACAATTAATCTCGGTTATGTCCAATGTCACTTTATTGTCCTAGCCCAGAAGCATCGTAAGTGGCGTTATAGAAACTTGCTTTCCTAACATCCCCTGCAGGAAGCCCTCCATCCCTTGCTTTAAAGTTTGCAATTTTGCACAGCTAAAAAACATGTGTTTCATATCAGCTGGGCCTTGCACGCACCTGAGGCATTTATCATCCTCCCTTTTGCCCCAGTCAAATAGCTTTGCCAGAGTAAAGTAAAGATTTAAGATTGTTTTATAGAACTGGACTTTCAAGTTAGGTGATAAAAATAATTCCTGTCCTAGTGCGATTGACCTATAAATGTCTGTATCTCCATCGTCCAGCTTCCTAGCCCAGTTGTCTTCAACCTTCTCAAAATCGTCTAGCATAGAGTCCATCAGGATTTTATAGATATTCTTTATTCGACACTCCGAGTGGATAACCGCATCCAAAAGGGGGATATTACCCGAGGAGAAAAATTAGGCACTAATTTAATTTAAAAATGTTGTGATCTGTATATACTTAAAAACCAGAGCCAACACTTAATCCACATTCTTGCTGTAGATCTAAAAACGTGTCTTTGTTCGTCCGAATACATATCTCCTATCTTAATAATACCGGACTGCTCCCAATGTCTACTCATTGTGTCATATAAAATTGAAGGAAATGAGGGGGGGACCGTCATAGTGGAGTATACCTATTAAATCTTGGTACCTGCAATAGTTTAGCCGCTTTGCCCCAAACCTTCCAGGCTGCTATTAGGCACTTGAATCATGTTTTTTATAATAGCTAGCCTCAACCTGTCAAAGCAGACCCCCGTGCTGCCCCTCCTATGGCTAACTCATATATAGTGGGAATGGGAGACCCATTTCCCTGATTACCCGTATTTATTTTTGTCTTTGTTGGTATGAACAAGATCGCCATCTTCTGCAAGAAGGCTGGATAGTAATAAAATCCTAAATTGGGAGCTGCCCACCCTCCTCGTTCCTGCGGTAGGGCTAAATATTTTAAAGATAGTCAGATTTTTTATAGTGCCAAATAAAAAAAAATGAAGATGAAGTCTAAATTCTTTAGCAGAGAACCTTCAACTTCGAGGAGAATAGTTCGAAATAAATAAAGTAACTTGGGAAGCATAACCATTTAAGAATATTACATCTGCCTATGATTGAAAGGTAAAACCTGTCCATTTGTCTTAAATCAGTACTATTCTTAGTAACTAAAAGGTTCAAATTGATCAACCATATAGAGTCAACCTTACTACTGATCCTAACCCCCAGATATATCGCCACCTATTTCATATGGGGATCCGAGTAGACAATGTTAAGGGTACACACTATCTGTGTTTTCTCCTTATTCATGAGATATCCTGACTTCCTGCCATATTCCCAAGGTGGGAACAGCGATGTCATCTGCGTATGCCATTACTTTTGTTTCATATCCATTCACACACAGGCTTTATTATTTGACTTTGCAAAATAAAATGTGCTTAATAAACGGGTCGATGTATAAAGCAAACAAGATTGGAGAGCAGGGACAGCCCTGTCTTGTTCCTCTTGTGACCTTGATACTTTGAGATTCCCTTCCCATGATTTGAATCCTGGCATTTGGCTTGAAATACAATGCCTGAATAGCCATGATAAAACGTGAGCGGAGCCCAATTTGTACCAAGATTCCCGAAAGATACTGCCATGATACACGGTCAAAGGATTTTTCTGCATCCAGGAGGATCATAGCCGTCTTATCTCCTGTTGATTCTATCATGTCAAACAAGGCAATGGCCTGCCTAATATGGTTGGTGGTCCCCCAACCAGGTATGAAGCTGTGTTGTCATGGGGTAACAAGGTGCACTATGATCCTTCCTAGATGATTTGCCAATATTTCTTTTATACAGTTTGGCATCTGAGTTTGAGTGAGATTGGCCGATAAGAGGCAGGGTTGTCCAAAGGTTTGTCTTTCTTTGTAAAGATAACAATATCTGTTCTCTGCCAAGATTCTATAGGGAGCCCATTACGCTGTATGCCTTAAGAAAAGATCAAAATGTAGGGGTGCTAACTCCACCTGACATACTTTATATAGCTCCAGTGGGATTCTGTTGGGCCTGCTGCTTTTCCGGAGGCCATCGATTGCAAAGCACTTCGGACTTCCTCGAGTGTAATATCTGCCTCAATCTCCTGCCTTGTTGCATAGCAAATACCCCGAGAGCCCCCCTCACATTTTCCTCTGCCCTAGTAAAGGTATTGTTATGGGTATTCTGTTGGTATAGTTCCTTGTAGAAATTTTCAAGTATACTAAGAATATCCTCTACCTCTGTTGCGTACCTCCCATCTATCCCGGTTAATCCTGCACTGTTATTCCTAGCCAGTTTCTGCCTGTGCAGAGGTCCAATAGTTTTCCCACAGACTCCCCATATTCATAACTTTCATTCCTATGGGCCCGATATACTTCTGCAAGCCGTTTATTATGATAGCTATTGATTTCACCTTTGACCATCACAATATCTGGCTGCAACTGCCTTCCAGACTCTGCTTGCCTATGACTTATTCCTAAGGTATGGTCTTGTTCCAGGGCAGCTAATCTTTCCATCAGGTCTTTGATTTAATCCTTCTGGTTCTTCCACATCTATCCCACAAAACCTCACCCCGCAAACCGACTTTGAAACTATCCCAAACCATTCCCTCAGAGGTGCTTTAATGATTTAAATCAAAATAATCTACAACCCATCGCCGAATATGTTGAACAGACAAGTCATTGGAAAGCAATTTCCTAAAAAGAATAAAGGAAGAAGAAAGAAGTATAAAGGAACCGAAGAGAGGAAAGAGAAAAGAAGAGGATATGTCTCGAACAAAAATTATACTCAAGCTTTGCCCCACCTCAATTTGCTATCTACCCATAGCCTCTTTTACCTCTTTTACGGTCAGAAAAGAATGTGTTTGTCCCCCAAGCTAAACCTTCAATCGTGCAGGTTCCTGTAGAAACACCTGTGCTCCGGTGGCCTTTAATGGCTCAATTAGTTGTCGCAGTTGTCAGCGTCTGTCCATTGATACTTTACAAAGGTCTGACCGTACAAAAACGGTAGCAGAATCAACTGTCACTGGGGAGCTCGGACAAGCTTTCAAATATATGGCCTGCCGCAGCAAAAAAATACCAAAGAAGATCAGAAATGGCCACGGGTAACGGGACCCCTGCTTATACTACACCAACGGGAGCGCATGGGCCCTTTTTACCTGGCTGTCCCAGTCCCAGTCCCCTAGGTCCGGGAAAGCAATCTGTAAAAGCTGTACTATAAAACCTCTAGGATCTGCCCCCTCTTTCCTCTCTGGAATACCAAACAGTCTTAGATTGTGCCGGCGCTGGTGATTCTCCAAATCCTCTACTTTGAGTTGCAGCGCTGTAATGTGAGCATCATGAGTCTGAAGCGAATCCGCCATTTGTACTGTGAACTCCTCGGTGTCTGCTTCCCGCTGCTGTAATTCCGTTTTCCAGTGTCCCGACTTATAGTGTCACTTCCTACAATGCTTGCTGGATACCATGATTACCAGCTCTGACTTGAGCATAATGCTCCTGTGCTTCTTGTCTCTGGGCTTTTAAGGCCTGAAAAATCAGAGTGAGTGTTGGCTCCGCATGATCGAGTAGCTTCTCTGTTAGTTGTTCTGTATCTCCATGTTGTTGTGCATGTAGTATGTCATGTACCAGTGGAAAACTAGCTAGTTTAGAGTTTGAATTGGATGACTGGTCAGGAGATAGAGCAGGTCCAAGCACACAATTGTCTGACTCTACTTCTAACACACCTATGTTACTAGGGCCAGCCCCTACCAGACTAGTACTCGACAGTCGAGATAATATTGACTTGATCCCACCTTTCTCTTGAACCCACCGACGTAGAGGGGTATCAGCTGAGGCAGCCTTATTTCGTGGAGAAACAGTGCATTGTTGGTCACATTGCTGGTCCAGCCTAGTTGGCGTTTTCTTATTACCTCTAGTAATTTTGGCCCTAGTATTTTTCTTTTTAGCTGATATATTAGATACCAACTCCGTCCTCTTTCCCAAGGATTTATCAGAGGTTGGTGGAGGCATTTGCAGCTTGTGTTGACCCTCACCGCCACATGCCTCACTTATGCCCAGCAATATCTGTGGTGAAGGTAGATGATCACACCCTGATTCCATATCAGAGCTTGAATTAAGTCAAGCCAAGGTATGCGGTATTGCTAGTCATATCCAAAAAACATTTGTTTTCCCCTAAATTCTGCTGAGACCCCAGCACATCATTGATCACTAAGCCTTCACTGCTACATGAGTTAGCCATATTACCGGTGGCAACTAATTCAGATTGTAGGCTATTCTCACTGGACTCGCTCATTATCATTATTAAGGACTGGTGGGCTCAGTTGTTAGCTCAGCTATTAATAAATGTGGAGCCGTTAAAGCATCTGACTGTACAGACCTATTTTCAGAGCTATACAAGAAAAGTAACAAAGCTGTTCCTAAAAGTGGGTGAGAAAGACCATGTAGTATTCAAGGAAAGTTTTTTATTTGGATATTGGGGCCCTCACACAACCATCAGGATGTCGTGAATCACGTACCCCTCAGGATGTATCGTGTCATCAGCAGGCTGCTCCTGCGTCGAGTCGGCTGGTGCAATACCCGACGGGCTCTTGTTTAGGGAGCACTCTTGTGGAGATCTTTTTATCCAATACAGCCGCTGGGTGAGGTGGGAGTGTGGGGCTCTTTAGTGATGTAGATGAAAGACAATAATTACTAAAATAGGGGTCGGAGTGCTTTCTCAATCAATTTATTAGGAAGCCTCCTCGCCTAATTAAAAACTGTGAGGTTGAGTGTTGGTAACTTAGAATAATGGCCTAGGTTATATACACTGCCTCATTGGGGTCGACATGTTTCTCGCTCTAATGGAGGAATACTCTAGCGATTCTTCAGGACCAAAACATTTTTTTCTATCTAATTTGAATCTAAACTGTGTATCCTAAATAACAGTGAGCATTCTCAAAAATAGCTGGTATTTTACCTGCAGCTCGGTCTACCTGTGGAGGGAGAGGAAGACCATGGTGGTTATAGAATGCGTATAAACAGTCACTGTGTATTTACATGGTGTATCTCGTGAGCTATTGAGTGCAGCTATGGTGATGGTGCACTCTATTCGTAGTGGAAAATTTTTTATATAGTGAGCATGAGCCACGTGAAGTGATCACTCTGACAGGTGATAAAATACATAAAATTGGAAGTAGAACTTATTGGTGAACTTACCCTAAAAACTCCATAGGATATTACACTGCAGTTCCTGGTAGGCTACGCAAGGAGTTCCTCGCGTTCTGTAATCATATAGTGAGAGAGCTAGTGGATCGAAAATGGTTAAAACCACAGTACTCCAGGGTTATGTAAGCCCCTTCTCTTATTTGTAAAGCCAAAAGTGGAATGATATTGTCATATTAAGAGATCGTAAAACGGTAAAAGTTAGATGCAGAGTTACAAGGCTCAAGATTAATATAGCCCCTAATCTCTTTCAAACAACATATGGCATGCTCAACTGACACAGGTTAAGAGTCACAAGTATTAATACTAAAGAGCACGCGGATGCTGGGGTTTGTATCAACCTCCCAATTTCGAAAAACCCCCATGTCTCATTTATATCTGAGGATGTTCGTTTGGTTGAAATGAAGTCTTAACTTATTTGAGCTTGTCATTTTTTCTCTTTTATTGTTATTCCAAAATTCACCCCATATACGAGGGTGTTGTCCGAATCAAACTCCTGTGTAAGCGTGTGTCCCCTCTCGTAGTGAAACATGGAGACTTAATCACTTAAATATACTTCGGAGCCTGTGTCTCTAGTGTGCCCCTCTCGTAGTGAAACATGGAGACTTAATCACTTAAAAATACTTTAAAGCCTGTGTTTCTAATGTGCCCATTTTGTCGTGAGAATCCTCATACCAATGGACTTAGTCCGGATTATCCCATATAATCGAGCGTGCTCTCAGTTAGAAAACCAAGCCATTAGGTAAAGTATTAGTATACTTACAGACACGCCGAGTCCGTGTCTCCAGCACACCTACCCCGCTCTACCAGGACTGGGTGGTGAGGTTTCAAGTGTCGCGTGGATATATAAAAGAGGTGTTTTCGTCTCGGTAGAGGAAATGGGAGTAGTGATACCACTCGCACGTAACAAGCTATGTTGGCGGTTCAATATGGTCGCCATCTTGAATGAGGATCTAACTAACGGAGGGTGGACTCAGTGTATATAAGTCGGTAACTCGTTGGCAGGTGAAACAGTCTGTATGTCTAACTATTGGTAGAAGGTACTTGAAATAAGTAGCTTACGCATGTATGAATTTCGATTAGATTGGATATCTAACCTATCAAAGAAGGTTATTGTTTATGAATTCATAAACTCCTTTCACCGCCCAAGGATTAATGTGTTGGTGAACTAAAGTCGAGTGAGGGTGAATTTCATGCTCAAATTGGTAGATGATGTAATTACCAGTGAGGAAAGTTGTATATGTTTGAGGCTGGAAAATCATGTCTGGGTATGACATTCAGGAAGAAGGTTACTCGATTATTGGCTTATCGAAGGGCGGGGTTTTTTTTTCCTCTTTTCCTCTTCCCCTCAGGGTGGTTTAAGAAAGGACCAAAGATAGGGTCTTGTAACAGGAATGCCCATTATCTGTACACCCACCTATGTTCTAATAAGGCTTATTTGGTGATGTTGGGGAATGATTCGATTCGAATAGTGGCTTATCGCAGAGTGGGTTGTTCTCAGGGTGGTTTAAGGGAGGACCAAGGGATGGCATCATTAAATCCTGTAACATGAGTGCCCAATCTGTACACCCACCTTTGTTCTTTAACTAGTAAGGCTTCTTTGGTGATGTTGGAGAATGATTCCAAAATTAGCCAGCTAAACGATTCTGGGGGGTGTCCCTTTTCTTGAAAATGTACGCACATTCTGGTGTTAATTCTTCTGCAACGTAAGTTGCTGCGGTGTTCAGTCATGCGTGTTTTAACTGGGCGAGTTGTCATGCCTATGTATTGTAGTTTGCAGGGGCATGTGATCAAATACACGCAATTGGCTGTATTGCAATTCGTGTGGCGGCGTAGCTCCCACTTGAAGTTGTTGCTAAATTGGACAGATTTGTGAGTTGCAGTGAGGGGGCATACTGTGCAAGAGCCGCATGGGTAGTGCCCAGTAACGGGTGGCAGGTTCCATAGTTGTCTTTGAATTGGTTGCCCCTGTAAGCGTGGACGGGTGTGGATCAAAGTGTCCTTCAGGTTTTTTGTGCGTTTAAACGAAAACCTTGGGACTTCAAGATTCATTGTGCCTGTATTCAAGATGTTCCCGTGTTTTTTTATTATTTTGGTAATATGATTAGACACTGGGGTGAATGAAGTGACACATGTGAGGGCCTCTGTCGGGGCTTGTGTTTTAGGTTCCAACAATGCCTCCCGATGATTGTTGCGAGCTCTCTTGTTGGCTAAAGCTATCTGTTTGGCTGGGTAATCACGTGCCCTAAGATGGCTAGCCAATTTTTCTGCTTCCTTCCTGTAATCTGATAGGTTGCTGCAATTGCGTCTCACCCTAAGAAATTTTCCTATAGGTAAGTTGTCTCTCAGACTCCGAGGATGATGACTGGAGTAGAGTAACAGGCTGTTACGGTCTGTTGGTTTTTTGTACAACGTTGTTGACAGCGTACCTCTATGCAGATTGATGTTTAGGTCTAGAAAAGGAATATTGTTTTCGGACACCGTATGGGAAAATTTGAGATGTGGGTCAAGGGTGTTGATCCAACCACAAAACTCAATGCAAGCTGACATCTCTCCTTTCCATAGTATTAAGATGTCGTCTATAAACCTCTTCCAAAGGTATATGTCAGCATCAAATGGATTTGAGTCATGAAAAATATGGCGAGTCTCAAAATCAGACATGTACAGACACGCTAGACTTGGCGCAAATGTACTGCCCATACAAGTCACTTGTGTTTGTTGGTAAATCTGGCCTTTAAATTCAAAGAAATTTTCTGTAAGGGCTAAAGTTGCACAATCCATGACAAAGCTAATGGGAGTGTTATGTTCCCAAAGTTCGTGATTCAGGACGCTTTCTACCACATCAAGAGTAGTCCTCTGGGGTATGTTGGTATATAAGGCCTGTACATCTAGGGTCACTAGGAGTGTGATCTCATCCGCAGGGGGCAGCCCGATTAGGAGTCTGAGCAGATCTGAGGTGTCTTGTATGTAAGATGCGGTCTTTTTTACAAGTGGTTGAAGAAAATAGTCACAGAATTGAGACAGGGGTTCGAGAACAGAATCAATGCCCGACACAATTGGCCTTCCAGGAACAGGCGAAATACCTTTGTGGATTTTTGGAAGAGTATAAAAGTAGGGAGTGCGTGGGTTCTTCTTAACCAAAAAAGAAGCTTCTTTTTTGCTTATCCAGCCTTGACTCTCAGCCGAGAAGACTAAGGCTGTGATAATAGTAAGCAGTCGTTGAGTGGGGTTAATGGGGACAGGAGTGTAGTAGGCTCTGTCACACAGTTGTCGTGTACATTCCAGTTCATAATCTACTGTGTCCATTATTACTGTGGCCCCACCTTTATCTGCTTGTTTTTTAGTAATCGATGTATCATTGGACAAGTTCTTAATAGCTTCACTTTCAGCTTTAGACATATTGTTATATTGTCTAGGCTTAGTCATGTTAGCTATATCTTTAAGCATGGCTTGTTCAAAAGTGATGACTTCAGGTGGAATCATAGATGTGTTAGGGGTAAACGATGATGTAGTGTGCAACACACTATCTGTCCGTTGTATTGTTTCCGTATCTTGAAAAAAAGATTTTAATCTGATTTTGCGAAAAAATTGTTGGATTTCACATTGTTGTTTGAACTGGTCAGTCTTGGGTGTTGGTACAAAGCCCAACCCTCTCTGTAGTACATTGTGTTCTACATTGGTAAGGTTCTTCTGGGAAAGATTGACTACTAGGTCTTCTTCCTGTTGTTGGTATGGCTCCGAGTTTCCATTGTTCTCGGGGTGTCCTCCCACTGGATTCTGGTTCCTTGTGGGGTTGGTTGGTTGATTGTTTCTTCTTCTTTGCCCGCGCCCTCTGCCCCAACCTCTGCCTAAAAAAGGCTGGTTGTACACCGGGGGGTAGAATTGGGGCGGTCCTTGTGGTGGCATGGGGTATTGTGGTGGACCATGCGGATGTATTGGGTATTGCCAAAAGGCTGGGTATTGGAAAGCCGCCGTCTGGAAATTGGGGTAGGTCTGGCGGTTCCCTTTACGGAAAGTACCGTAATTGACTGAGTCGGAGCTGGAGTTGCTGTTGCTAGAGGATCCTCTTCTAGTGGAATTAGAGTCGGAGTCTCCTGAATTATTGGAGCTAGGAGGTATAAAATCTTCTTTCAAGTAAGGGTATACCTTCTCTTTATCGAAATTGCTCACATCTTTTTGTAATTTCTTAACCTTTTGTTTCATTAGATATTGACGATGTTCAGCAATTTCATTATTGATTTCCGACAATTTGGTCTTGAAAAGAGTCGTTGCAGTTGCGCTTTTTAACGTGCTTTCCGCCAGTTGGATTCTAGCCAGGAGGGTCTCTGCTAGTCTCTTGGCAGTACTGATGATCAAAATAAGGAGGTCTCTGGTACATTTCCAGGATACCTGGGACCAATCAATTTTAAACGTACCATCCTCCAAAAAAATACGGGGGAAGATTTTTACTATCAGGCCATTAGGGGCGATATTGGCCCTCAGGTACTCGGTCATAAGGGCGCCATGTAATGTGATCTTAACCCAATCTCTCTTCATTGAGGACAGGGACTGCCAGTCTTCCGACTGGCTCCCTGTGGCTGCCCCACCATCGGCTCCCAGGATAGAAGGGGCATTGAGAATCTCATCGACAAAGTCATCACCAAAACATAACCCTTGACCTTCCATAGTTGTAGGCAATACTGGTGAGTATCCGCTAAGGAATTTTTTTTTATATATTTATTATTTAGGTATTGTCGTTAAACTTGATCAAATCAATGGCTCCAGTGATGTTGCAAAAGATTTTTTTTGCGACTAAGATATAAGGGTAAGGAGGGACGTTTAAAATGGGGGATATACACAGGTTAACCCACCGGGAGATGCCCCACGGACGTGTATCCGTGCAAATGATATATCAAGAATGAACAGGGGGGGGCGTAATGGGCTTTGCGAGGGAGGTCCAGTGAGTATGCCCTAAAGTATACAAGAAAAGTAACAAAGCTGTTCCTAAAAGTGGGTGAGACAGACCATGTAGTATTCAAGGAAAGTTTTTTATTTGGATATTGGGGCCCTCACACAACCATCAGGATGTCGTGAATCACGTACCCCTCAGGATGTATCGTGTCATCATCGGGCTGCTCCTGCGTCGAGTCGGCTGGTGCAATACCCGACGGGCTCTTGTTTAGGGAGCACTCTTGTGGAGATCTTTTTATCCAATACAGCCGCTGGGTGAGGTGGGAGTGTGGGGCTCTTTAGTGATGTAGATGAAAGACAATAATTACTAAAATACGGGTCGGAGTGCTTTCTCAATCAATTTATTAGGAAGCCTCCTCGCCTAATTAAAAACTGTGAGGTTGAGTGTTGGTAACTTAGAATAATGGGCTAGGTTATATACACTGCCTCATTGGGGTCGACATGTTTCTCGCTCTAATGGAGGAATACTCTAGCGATTCTTCAGGACCCAAAAAAAATTTCAGAGCTGTCAGTCCCCGTCGTCTGTTCCAAACCAGTCTTGCACACAAGCCTTGGAGTACTTTCTTTACTACCTTGATTACCGAGGACAGTCTCAAAACAACATTATTTCCCAGGGATAGCCTCCAGAAGAATGTCTGCTATTTTGTTGCCATTAGTAAGCTTGGGGGCAGCACTCGCCGCAAGCAGCTCCAACGCTTTCCCCGACTGTAGAAAATGAAGCAGTGGCTTACCGACTCTTGGAATGGCATCACCTCGCTGCCTCACCGATACCGTTGTCTGCAGTGCCTCTACCACTTCGTTAATTCCATCAGTGGCTGCTGTTCCTGTCACATTACCCGGCACCCTTCCTGCCCGTGTCATTCTAGCCGTTGCCTTCGGTGGAGCCATGTCTGTGCTTTACCCCTGCTCTGAACCAGCGCGTGTACCAAAGGCTAGCCTCTGCCAATGGATTGCCGATTTCCGCCCAGCCACTAGGCGGGCGATCCGGGACTAGTGAAGAAGCCGTTGAATCCCGCGAAGTGCTGCTGCCTGCATACGTCTCAGCAAGCTATTCCTCCCAGTAAGCCGTTTTTCCTTTTGTTTGTCTCCACCTCTTCGGTTGTATGTTTTCCATCAGGGTTGTCGACCTATATCTCGCTATAGCATAGTGGGTGCGTGACACTCGGGAGTCGCTCCGTGTGCCTGCACTCCTTGGCGGCGTCAGTCCACCATCTTGCTCCTCCCCATCTACCAGGAGTCTTTTTTGGTGGGTGCGGGTATGGCTCATGAGCCACCGTGGTAGCACTGTCTATAAGTAGCTGCCTTTTAGTAGCAGCTCAATAAAGGGGATGAATCCTCCTTCACGATACGGGGTGGGGGTTGTCAAGGGTTTGGGTTGGGGTGGGTGCCTTTTAGTAGGGCAAGAAAAGGTCAACATGAGGGCAGATAAAAAACTCAGATATAAATTTATAAATAGAGATAACAAGGAGGGAAGTAGCATGGAATAAGAGTGTATGCAGTGTTGGGTAGTAATTATCTGAAATTAACAATTTGGGCAATGGATCAGTTTAAATGTTTAGCTTGGAATGTTGCTGGTCTTAATAGGAAACTTAAGAGACAGTTAGTCCGCGAAGAGTTAAAAATGTATAATCCCCAGATTGTTTTGCTAACTGAAACGCATCTCTCTTTTAAGGACCGGAATCTTCTCCAACACTTGGGTTATGAAACAATTGTATGTACGTCACAGACCTGTTCAATAAGGGGGGCTGCAATATTATAGCATAAATGTTTTTCATGTGTGACATAAGATATTGGCCGATCAAGCGGGTAGATCGGCAATAGCACAGCTTGAAATAAGGGGGAAGAAATATGTTTTTTCTGCTTTATATAGGTCTAATGTTCACGATCCCTCAGTTATTGATCTATTGAATATGGAAATGGTAAACTGGGAGGGAGAAAGGGTAGTAATGGGTGATTTTAATTGTATTAAGGATTACAGCATTGATACAACTAGACATGGGGCTACTCATAGAATGCGCAAGACAAGGGCTACAATTGTTGAATTAGGGCATCTGCAGCTAATTAGGGAAGTATGGAGGCATCTGTATCCAGCCATACCAGGGTATACATATTACTCTGCCCCACATCAATCGTATTCAAGAAATTATAGGGTATGGGTTTCAGATTGAATAATGTTGACGTCTGATCTGGAAGTATGTCGTCGTGTTACGTCCGATCACAACCCATAATATTATCATTCCAGACCCTAGTAGGTGACAAGACATCGAGACCCTTTTCTTTCCCAAGTTACCTGCTTTCGGATAGCGTCTATATATGTACTATTAGGAAACAATTAGAAATGTTTTTTAAAGAAAATGTTGTATCAGACTCTCCACTGATGGTTTGGGATACCTGGAAACAGTTATTAGAGGCATAACTCAACAATATGTATGGCAACAGAATAGAGCAAGGAAAACTACAACTCAGGAGGCTATCCAAGCTATGCGAAGGGTGGAAGAACAACACGCAGAGGCAGTCTTGTTGGGTACTCATATTCAAGAGCAATTGCTTTTCTCTCTAAAAGATCTTAGAGTAGCTACAAAAAAGGTATTTAGGGAAAGAATACGGCTAGATTTGAGAAGTATCATTTTACATAATATGAATATGGCAAGCAAATAGATAGGATTCCAGCTCATAAGGTTGCAGATGATCGGGCTAAAACTTATATTAGAGGAGTAAAAGGGGCAAACGGCATACTTTATACACAACCGCAGGAGATTTTAGAACAATTCTCCATCTATTATCAAGAGCTGTATACTTCAACTATAGCACCAAAAGAGGAAGACATACAGCGGTATGTGCAGGGCAGATATCTGTCTACTTTTGAGTGAGGAGACTGCAACCTCAATGGAAAAGGAAATTACAAGGGAAGAGATAAAATTGGCAATATCGACTCTGCCATCGGGCAAGGCGGGTGGGGAAGATTCTCTACGACTTGAATTCTATAAGATATTCAAAGAACTTTTGATTGAACCATTTAGATTGGCTATACAACATATTTGCATTAAGAGTAAGGTACCTGAGTCATGGAACATGACCCAGATAGTTTTTTTCTTGAAAAAAACCCAAACCTCCTGATGAGCGTGGTTCATATTGACCAATTTCACTCTTTAATGCGGATGCTAAAATGTTCTCAAAAATACTTGCTAACCCTCTTGCCCCGGTTATGTGGGCGGTGGTACCTCCTCAACATGGTTTTATCCAAGGTAGAGATACTACTGCCCATGTTAACACAGCAGTTTGTGCTTTTGATATAGCAGCGAAGATGTCAACTCCCCTCGTATGCTACTCCTAGACGCTGAAAAAGCTTTTGATAGGGTTGGTTGGGATTTTCTCTGGTCCATACTCTCAATGATCGGTGTTAAGGGATTATATAAAAAATTGATTCAGGCTTTATATGATAAACCTCAAGCGAAATTAATATATTTAGGTTTACAATCACCAGCATTTCCAAGTTTTCATGGTACACGGCAGTGATGTCCCCTTTCACCCTTGTTATTCACTTTATACATCGAACCATTTATCTACGCTCTACAATCTAAGTCTCAAATCATGCCATTGATGTCTGGTGTAACTCCGCTCAAAGTTATCACTTCTGCAGACAATATTGCGGTTTTCACAACAGAGCCAGCTAGAGTGATTAAACCAATCGAGGATGAGGCAGCTAGGTTTGGCTCTGTATCAGGGTATAAATTACATACCAAAAAAACACAAATTATTCTTAACTTTAAACCTAGCAAACCAATTTCTGGGGTTTGCTTTGTGGCTACTTATTTTGGGGTCAAACTCTCTGCACGAATAAATAAAATAATCTCTCTGAATTATGAATCTTAACTCAAAGATAGTTATATCATTGAAGAGCTGGCATAAATTATCTATTGGCTTCATTGAACGTTCTAATATCATTAAAATGAAGCTACTACCAAAGTTTCTGTAGAGATTAGAGGGTGTCTTAAGTAGTTTTATTTGGGGCTACAAAAAAGCTCTGCGAGCAATTGATTTGTTAAAGCTCCCATATAAACAGGGAGGTATCGACTTCCCAGACTTCAAAATGTATTTTTGGGCTGCCTTTGCCGGTTGTTTTCGAAGTCTCCTAAATCCTATACATACAATCTTTTTTCATCAATTTATGCTGGCAGAGGACAGCGGTATGTATCTATTCCGAATTAATGACCCAAATTATTTTAAAAGAGTTAAGTTCAAGACTATACAAGACTACGTACATATGGCATGCTATTTTTTCCAGATGTAATCTATCACCTTATCATGACAAAATCAATTTGAAATCCGATATTTCCAGAAGTATTTCAAGATGCTGCTAGCAAACGCTGGGCCAGCTATGGGATTATCTTCCTTGGGGATCTCTATGATCATAGCGGATTTGCATCTTTTGAGAACTTAGTTACAGTTTACGCTACCAGATTATATGTTGTTTAAATATCTCCAAATAAGGGATTATCTGCTGAAACATCTAAAATTTACAAAAGTATCTACTTTGGAGGAATGGGATTATCTGTATAAGGAGAAGACAAAATCTCTTATAAGCCATATATATAAATGCTTTATTGGCCATAGACAAGGTGATGGCGAAAGATTGGTGGAACGGTGGAGCAAGATTCTGGGAATAGTTGTTACAGCAGGTGCCATAGAAAAAGCTCTAAGTGTTATTGTTGACTCACTTCATTCCATTAACCCCTTCAGCGCTGCGCGGATTCCCCCGCGGTGCTGAAGGGTTCGAGCGCGGGCGGGGCCATGACGGAACGGTTCCGTCATGAGCACAGCTCAACCGATGCTCATGACGGAATCGTTCCGTCATGAGCATGGAAGGGGTTAATTTATGATTACAACAATTTTGTACTGTATGCCTGCTGTATTACATGCCAGAGAAAATAGCTAAATGGGCTCTGCCAGGCTCAGTCAGTGCTCGGACTTAATGTCCTAGATGTGACACAGTACGCAGCAAGCATAGCACATATGTTCATAACATGTCCGAAACTGGGTATATTCTGGCAGCAAGTGGGTCAGAGACTGGGGACAGATCCAGCTTTTTCGATTAGGGAAATTATGATCGGTCCAGAGAACATGAGTTATAGACTTGCTCGTCTATTTTTGATACTACTTGTTGCTGCCAGGTTGGTAATCGCCCGAGTATGGATTAGTCCGAATCCTCCTCCTATAAGTGATTGGTGGATGTTGGTCAGGGAAACGTACGAGACGGTATATGCATTGGCAAATGCTAGGGGCGCTCATTCTATGACAAAATTAAATGCTTTATTGGGGCTTTTATTTTAGAGATTGGCTTCTGTGACAGCAATGAGGTTTGAATCCGATGTTAGATTTATGCAGGGGTTTAAGTGGGGGGGGTCTGTGGGGGTCTGAGCACCCCCAGTTTTTTGGGGGGGCCTCGAAAGGGGGCTCTAGGGGGCTCTATTTCCGGACCTCAAAGGTCAAAGGAAGGGTGACCAGACGTTCCGGTTTTTGTTGGTGTTTTGGGTGAGCATGCACGCGCACTGCTTAAGGCGTGATGTCATTTTAGCAGGAAGGGAAATCCTTTGAAGAGAGACACTTTCTCTCGGGATTTCCCTTTTCTTTGAACACGCAGCACCACCTACGTCATCGTGCCAGCCATCGGCACAAAAATAGCTGGTTAGAACCGGCACAACCCTGCTTTTACAGCCTGCAGCAAGATTTCTCCAGCAACCAGTGTGACCCTGCTCTGCCTTAAAGCAAGCAAGGGACGAGGGTCTACAACAGAATCCAGCAGCAGTAAAAAGGAAACTTACCTTCGTGACGCCTCCCCAGCCCTACCAGCACCGTCGGGGCCCTGCCTCCGCATCAGAGCTGCCTCAGCCAGGATCCTTCTGAAGCCACACAAGACTTGCCCTCCCAGCGTGCAAAGCCCGCAATGTGAGTATTTTAATGGCCGTTTTTTTAATCCCCTTCCCTGCAGCTTTCTCATTCCACCGCAAAGCGCCATTCATCTTTTTCAAAACACTCTCACTGCCAATGCTGACTTGTTCTGTTTATTGATTTATATATGTGGTGGTAAAGCACCCTCATAGAAAGCACTGCGTATGCGTAGAAAAGATTGAACAGCCCTCCAAAGGGAAAACAAGGCCAATATTGAGCGTCACTGGTTCCCCAGAATTCAAAAATATTGTTGCAATTGAGAATTTTAGTGTTGCTTGTGGCTGCATTGAAAATGTTCAGGCACAATTCAGAAGTAAGTAGATATTTCAAGTCAATAGTAAAGCCGACCCAGACGGACCCCTCTGAGTTTCATTTTCATCTACTTTCACATTGATCTGCTCTTCTTATGTTTACTAACACTGATGTAATTAAGGGGCATATGTATCAAAAACCGTATTTGCGATTCTCAAATAGCAATTTTTTGAGAATCGCTATTTGAGAATTGCAAAACGGGATGTATTTAAAAAATTCGCACATTTTGCGAATTCTTAATATTCCTTAATTGCGATTAGCAAATTGCGAAATCGCAATTAAGGAATACCTTCCCATTCATTCCTATGGGCCAGGAGGCCCATAGGAATGAATGGGAAGTAATTCTCAAATTGCAAATTGCAATTTGTTAATCGCAAATTGAGAATAATTTCAAAGTGCAAGGGTGTCATGATGACATCCTGATGCACCCCTGAAATTAACATGTGTGCGCATATGGCGCACATACATGCCCTAAGGGCATATATGTGTGCCACATGGCACTTTGAAAAATGCCAAAAATAGCATTTTTCAAAGAAATCGCAAATTACCACCAACTTGAAGTTGGTGGTAATTTGCGATTTCTTAAGGAGAATTCACACAACTTGGGTGCGTGTTACATAGCATTTAAGGAATCGCAATTTGCGATTCCTTACATGCTGACGCAAAATTAAGGAATCGCAAAATTAGCAATTCCTTAAGAATGCGATGCGAAAATGTCACATACATCGCGTTTTGCGATTTTGTATTTGCAAACGCTGTTTTTTGCGATTCGCAGCGTTTGCGAATACAAAATCGTTTGATACATATGCCCCTAAGTCCTGTGTGACACTCTACACAGATGGGGAATATACAATCGCACTGACTGGTACCAGGTATAAGGCTGATGTGCAACTTCGCTTCGACTCGTGATCAAATCCATTACACTTGGGTTTCTCAGTGAGGGAAAAGTGATGGGTGGAATGCTTGAATTATACCATATTTTGTTTTTGAAAAATGACATCAAACATCTTAAAGGAAACCATTAGTCAGCATCAAGTGCCTTTGTTAACTATGTAGTCTCAGCGAAATTGCTTAGTTACTACTGTGATACCAAATAACACTTACTTCAAATTAGACAGTTTCCCTTAAGTGTGTAATAAAAGAATAATTAAAGAAAAATGGGAAGGAATGGACCGCAAGTACTCACTTAAAGCCAGCTCAAAAAACTTTGGGCAATTTTGCACCTATTACTGTGGAATTTCTCTCTGGTGACGGTTAAATTTGCCCCAGTCTTGAATTGCCATTTGCTCCAAACAACTGTTGGGAAATATCCTCTCCTAAGTACCCTGTATTTTTTTTTTTAACGGAGTTTTATATAGCGCAAACTTGACCCGAATCGCAACTGGTGCCATTATGTAAAGCGCTCTGCTTTACATAATGGCACCAGTTGCGTTACATAAGGATACAATCATTTTTTTGTAGTTGGTACTTAATAAATATACCTTTTTGCCTATTTTATTATCCTTTGCTGGATTTTCTTAAGCACACAATGCTAGTTATCTTAATTTAGACCACGCCCCTACTCGGATAGGCCACACCCGTTTAAGAAATTTGTCACGCCCCTTTTAGAGCACCCCCAGTTTTTTTTCCCACTTAAAGCCCTGGATTTATGTATATCTGTAATTCTGTTCTATTTAAGGCAGCTATACTTTAATTTCTAACACCGTTATTGTGAAGTCTCTTTTCTCCTTATCGTCATTCTCTTTATTTGGTTTCTATATGTAATTATGTTTTATGCCCTCTTGTTGACAAAAAAACAAATATATATAAAAAAAAAAGGAAAGCAATTTCCTATCAAATGTCCATCTAGCTGGGACCTTAACAACACCCTTAACCATAATATCCAAAACTACAGGGTTATTGTCCGACAAGAGCCTAGGTAATTTCCTAATTACTACTTTCCCAAGCATAGTGCTGGGAACTAGGAAGTAATCCAGTCTGACATACTTCCTGTATGGACATGATAAATATATGTATCCTGGATCGGCAGGTTTCTGAGCCACCCAGACATTGGTCAGGTCACAGCTAGCTTTTAGCGTGGCAATCGCCCTATATACTTGTGGGTTCTGACCTTGAAATTTATAGGTTTGAACCTCATTCCCCTCCAGATGTATATTCAGGTCTCCACAGACTACCAAGGGATCTGGCCAGGATGCCAATTCCACCTCAAAGTCATGCAGTACCTTAGGTTTATCCTAGTTTGAACCATAAATGGTGCATACAGTCGATCCCACTGGGAGTGCAGCCACAGCCCATTTACCCCACTTGTCTTCCAAGACTTGTTTTGCTGGTCCCAAATTGTTCCTAGCATGAATAGCAATCTCCCTGATGGTAGAGGATTGGGATGAACATGCCATTACGGTGTAGCCCTTAATCATGAAGGATGCCCTATTACCCCATGGAATATGCATCTCCTGCTGACCTATAACGTCTGCTCCTTGCGATCTTAACACCTCAGCCACCCTTAATCGTTTGGTTTTAATATTTAAGCCCCCCACATTAATTGAGCATATATGTATTTTACCCATTTAAATAAGTAAAAGTAGAAGCAATCTTTTGCTGTCTGAACAACCATTCGATTCTTATACTTTTCAGATATCCTACTACACTCACTCTCTGGATTTTCCACCCCTGTTGGTGCCCCCATCCCTCCACCCTACCCTGCTCTTCGTATCACCTCCCTTACCCTTCCCCCTGGTGCGACACCCCCCCACCCCACCCAACTTTGAAAAGCATCCAGACCAGTTGTCAGTCTGTAGTGGATGAGAGCAGGCTCCCTGACCAGCATTCTAGTCAATATTGGACCACCCAATGCAAACAGGAAAAAAAAGAAAAGAAACGATAAATGATCCCTGGGTGGTCATACCAAAGAAAACCAAGAACGAAGAAACAAAAACTCCCCACACACCCCCATGTATAGAACGTAAGTCCCCCCCAGTATGGCGCTGAGACCAGGACCTAGCTCCTTACAATCTCTCTATTGGCAAACGCCAGGCTCATCTAGGAACTCTTTTGCCTTAATCTCTGAAGTGAAGAACCAAATCTGATCCCCCGTACCACTTTCAGGTGTACTGGATTTAACAGATAGGCTTTTGCCCCATTGTCCTGAAACGGTTTGATCAGTTGGCACAATCGCCATAGCCTCTCAACAGTATAGTGGCAAAAGTCTGGCCTAACAAAAAACGAGACATCTCCCACACCACGTTTAGCTTCCGGTCTGGCCTTCTCAAAGATAGACTGTCTCAAAAGGAAGTTGTCGAAATACACTAAGATTGCGCGGGCTTTGTATCTGGTTGAACTGGTTGTCGTAAAGAGAATGGCATCCGATCGGCCCTCTGCACTTCAATAGGCCAGTTCCATCCTTCCAAATCTGGATACGCTTTAGCCAGCATGTCTACAACATATAGGTGGACATCCGACCCTTCTTTGACCTCTGGGACACCCAGAATCAGTAGATTATTACACCGGTAGCGGTTTCTTGATCCTCCAGCATCCACTGTATGTCCACCAACTGTGATTCATGGGCCTACGCCTGCTCTTGGGTAATGGGCAAGTCGGCTTCAAGAGCCTCTGTTGTGGTCGCCAGACTAGTCATACATTCGCCAATAGCACTTCATGTCTTTGCCACTTTTCTGACTGGCCCTTGCAGTTTACTTATAGCTGCTTGAGATCGACTATCCTGTCGTTTTTCCTCTCGGTGCATCATTATGCATTGTAGAATAGTTTCTAAGGTCGGGGGCAGAAGGCTAGGACCGTGCTGAGGATTCGTTAATAAGGTACCAACCAGTTGCTCCGTTGGTGAATAGTCCCATTTTAGGTCCTTTTTCTGTTGCTTAGACCGGTCTTCCTTTCTAGAGACTTTGCGAGCTGTTACCGCTGGATCAGTTCCACCTATTCCAGATATACTTTAATCCTCACTGGATTCAGTAAGTGAGCCAGACCCGAGAGCCATCTGCTGACCATGCCTCATCCAACAACGAAATGCAGCAATCATTGGTCTCAAAATCATTGGCTTTAAAACTAAGCCTGGGCGTTGAACTACGCTCCGTTCGCGGAGCTTGCGAAGTTTTGGTAACTTCGCGCTTCGCGTAGAGCGCGAAGTTGCAGATTGCTACGCAATCTAGCGCGTAGCGTAGTAAATTTGCTTCCTCGCGCGCTCAATATTCATTCTCGCGCGCGCGGTAATGTCTTACCTTGATTCTGCGATCGCCAACTTGCTTTTCTGTCTGTTTGCGAGCGCCACGAGATTTGTACTATGGCTGCCCAAGCCCGCGAGAGTGTGCGCCCCCGAACACGTCATTGGTGCGCGCGAACTGACTTCCGGCGGCTGTTTTGGTAAGATCGCGATCCCGAACATGGAAAAACTGCAATCTGGCAAAGAATATCTCGCGAGCTTCATAAAACCTTCTCTAAAATGTTCATTTTGCTCAGAAAACTCCTCAGATTGTGATCTTGCTGTAGTCTTTGTGTAAGAAAGAGTCCTTTAATTTTTTTAACACTTTTTTTTCAAGAGGAAGGAAGTGCCCCTGACACTGCAACTTCCTGTTCCTGTCCAGCAGGCTCCTCCCACGTGCTTTGTGCATGTGTTGTTCACTTTCATTTGGATTTGGAGCTGGAAGGATCACTTTTTGTGTCTGTCTGCTGCATCACACCATTTTTTTGGATTTATTTGAGGAATTTTTGATTTGAGATTTAATTGACGACAAGTAAGTTGGAGAATTGGTGTGATTGTTTCATTGGGGCTTGTTTGTACCTACATTTTTCTGGGATTTTTATTGTTTTAAAAAATTATTGTTGTGGTGGGTGGCCTGTACTACTTTCAATATGGGCCTAGTTGTTTTTCTCTGCAATTTCAGCCAGTAGGGTACCCATAGGTCCATGTTTTGTGGTGTCTGTAGAATTTCTACATCATGTAGGGCATGGATGGCATAGGATTGAAATGCTAAACGTGGCTGTGGTGTATTTCACTGTTGGTGTGTGTGTGTGATTTACCTTTGTTGGATGTGTGTGCTTGTGGCCTAGTAGTCTTCCACTAGGCCCAGAGGTAGTCAGCCTCCAAGCTGTGGTGCGTGATTTTGAATGTACAGTTGGTGTTGTCTGGTGATTTTCCTTTACTCCACGGATGGCTTTGGATTTTGTTGCAAAAGGTGTGTTTGGGGTGCAATAGCATTTTTTGGGTGTGTGCTAAACAAATTGGGCTATTTTGGCCTGCATTTAAGGCAAGGGATTCAGCTCGCGAACTTTCGGTAACTCTGCACAGCGCGACAACGCGGACTTACAGTTTTCGTCATTTTTGCGCTCGCAATATGCGTGTTCGCGCACGCGAGAAAGCCTTTTTGTACAGTTCGCGATCCCGAACACGCAGCTTTTGCAATCTGGCAAACAATATCTCGCGAGCAACATAGACCCTTCTCGAAAACGCTTTTTTGTGCATTTCTGCACAAAAAACTCCTCAGGCTGTCATTGAGCTGTAGGTTTGGAGCAGGGAGAAGCTGTTATTTGTCTGGAAACCATTTTTATGAGAGGGATTAAGTTCCACAGACACTCCAACTTCCTCTTCCTGTCCTTTCCAATCACTTTCTTGTGTGTTATTGTGGTGGGGGGGCTGGGCATGTGTGTGGCGGCCATTTTGGGAAGGCATGCATTGTGCCTTTGCCATAGGCGTCCATTGACTGTCTCCCATTTCTTGTGGTTGTTGTGGGTGTGTGGCGGCCATTTTGTGAAGCCATCCAAGCAGTGTGCTTGCTTTTGCCATCCGGTTCCAAGCTTGTGGCCTAGTAGTCTTCCACTAGGCCCAGAGGTAGTCAGCCTCCAAGCTGTGGTGCGTGATTTTACATGTACAGTTGGTGTTGTCTGGTGATTTTCCTTTACTCCATGGATGGCTTTGGATTTTGTTGCAAAAGGTGTGTTTGGGGTGCAATAGCATTTTTTGGGTGTGTGCTAAACAAATTGGGCTATTTTGGCCTGCATGTAAGGCAAGGGATTCAGCTCGCGAACGGCCATTTTAGAAAGGCATGCATTGTGCCTTTGCCATAGGCGTCCATTGACTGTCTCCCATTTCTTGTGGTTGTTGTGGGTGTGTGGCGGCCATTTTGTGAAGCCATCCAAGCAGTGTGCTTGCTTTTGCCATCCGGTTCCAAGCTTGTGGCCTAGTAGTCTTCCACTAGGCCCAGAGGTAGTCAGCCTCCAAGCTGTGGTGCGTGATTTTACATGTACAGTTGGTGTTGTCTGGTGATTTTCCTTTGCTCCATGGATGGCTTTGGATTTTGTTGCAAAAGGTGTGTTTGGGGTGCAATAGCATTTTTTGGGTGTGTGCTAAACAAATTGGGCTATTTTGGCCTGCATGTAAGGCAAGGGATTCAGCTCGCGAACTTTCGGTAACTCTGCACAGCGCGACAACGCGGACTTACAGTTTTCGTCATTTTTGCGCTCGCAATATGCGTGTTCGCGCACGCGAGAAAGCCTTTTTGTACAGTTCGCGATCCCGAACACGCAGCTTTTGCAATCTGGCAAACAATATCTCGCGAGCAACATAGACCCTTCTCGAAAACGCTTTTTTGTGCATTTCTGCACAAAAAACTCCTCAGGCTGTCATTGAGCTGTAGGTTTGGAGCAGGGAGAAGCTGTTATTTGTCTGGAAAACATTTTTATGAGAGGGATTAAGTTCCACAGACACTACAACTTCCTCTTCCTGTCCTTTCCAATCACTTTTTGTGTGTTATTGTGGTGGGGGGGCTGGGCATGTGTGTGGCGGCCATTTTAGGAAGGCATGCATTGTGCCTTTGCCATAGGCGTCCAAACTTGTGGCCTAGTCGTACAGTAGGCCCAGGGGTACAACTCAGCAATCATCACGGCGGGTTTTTTCCCTTGCTATTCTTCTTCCTAAGTGTACACTACACAGTACAAATACAAAAGGATCCCTGGCCTTGTCAGTCTCTTAATGGCTGGCTATACTGTTGATGTTGTTCACTGACTGCATGAAATGTAATAATTGTGATGACAACCCACGAGACCCTAATAAATTATATATTATATTATGGATCTTTTGACTGATGTTCTTCTGGCTTTTTGCTTTTAGGTGCACAAAAGACAGAGGTGTGTCATCATCATCATCCACTGTTGTGGTGCCAGACCGACGTCCTGCTGCTGTAGTGTACACAACGTGACGTGTCAGTGACCTGACCAGGCATCTCTGCAACTTGTGCAACTGAGTGCTGTTTTGACATCTGTTGAAGATGCCCCCAAAGAAAGCAGGTAGCAGGTCCTCCGGTACCAAGAAAGTTGCCATGGAGAAGAAGGAACAGAAGAAGAAGGAAGTGTCACTTAAGTCTGGTGTGCCTCCCAAAACCTTTTTTGGTTCACCAAAAATGAGGCCTGCAGCAGCGGTGTCGGGGGGGCAAGCTGGGGGCAGCACCTCCACATCAGTGGGCCCAACCCACCAACCCATGCCCAAGCAGATGAGTGTGGAAGAGGTAGCCAGCCTTATGGTAGAAAGCAGTGATGCTGAGCCTGAACTAAACTTATCGCTATCTCAAAGTAGTACACAATCCACGCAGGAGGGAACATCATCAACACAGCAGATAAGTGGTCAACAGCCGCAGCTACCGCCCGCAATAGTAGCTGTTCCTCCTGAAGTAGGGGCAGTTCAGGAAATTGAGCCTCATGCAGAGGAAGAAGAGGAAGCCACTCCTTTAGAAGTTGCATTGGCTTTTAAATCCCCAGCAAGGAAAAGGAGGGTTAGTACATCAAGTTCTTCACCAAGCCCCCCTTCTGATGATCTAGATGTCACTTGGAAGCCACAAAGTGAGTCTGAGAGGGAAACACATCACAAGAGCAGGCATGGCAAAAGGAAGGTTCCAGAAAGCCTTACACTTATGGATGTTGATGTAGAAGAGCAGGTTGATGATGATGATGATGATGAGCCAGTCATCACAAACACCACTCCCGGGCCTGAGGAGATGGAGAGCAACATTTTTACATTATCCAAAATGGATGCGAGGGATGTAGCACGCATACCTCCAACACAGGTAACACCAACACGACCTCCAGCTTCCATATTTACATTAGCAAAGGGCCGGCAGCGTCCTACATCCAGCACAACAAGCACCACCTCAGCAGAAGTAGGTAGTGGTCCTGCACAGAGTCAAATTCAACACACACCCTCCAGTTCATCCGGCATTGGAAGTGGGAGTGGCACCTCCAGCAGGAGACAAAAGTTAAGCTCCCCAGTGTGGGACTACTTTACGGTTAGCCCAAAGGAGGAGAACATTGCTGTATGCTCCGTTTGTCATTCCTCTGTTAGCCGTGGAAAGCTTGGTACAAACTATGGTACCGGAGGCCAAATGACCCATCTGAAAAAACACCACGCAATCCAGTGGGAGGAGCACCTTAGGCTCATCAAAACTGGAACCATTGCTGTTGGGCATAAACGAGTAGAAAGTCCGCTCACGGTGGAACAGGAAGAAGAGGGAGACATTCTCTGTGCTAGTGGTAGACAAAGTAGCCCTGTCCCCAGCACTGCAGTGGTAACGCCCACATCCTCAGCCACATCTCATTGGCACAAGAGTAAGAGCCAGCCTGAGACACCAAGGAGTACAGCTGGGCCAAAAAGTGCGAAGTCGACCACAGGAAGGAATACCATGCAGCCTACCATTCTTAGCATGTTTAGTAGGCCGGAGGGGCAGTACGAACGCAATCACCCAATAGCACGTTTGTACAATGCTAAGCTGGCAAAAATGTTAGCACTGGACCTTCTCCCTTTTTCTTTTGTTGAAGGGGTGGGTTTTCTTGAGTTTGTGACCACCATCTGCCCAAAATGGAAAGTTCCCAGCCGCTACTATTTTGCAAGAGTTGCTGTTCCAGCACTACATCACGACGTGCTGGAATTGCTTGGAAAAGCCTTAAAACAGAGTGCTGTTCAGAGTATACACCTGACAACAGACATGTGGACCAGTTGCCAAGCCACTGATTACATGTGCATCACTGCACACTGGGTCTCTTTTTCGGGTGTTAAAGATAAGATATCTGACGGCGTTGTTGACACCGCTGAGATTTTTAAAGACACTCGCAAACATGCAACTGTAGCCATGTTTGCAATGGAGAAATCTCATACTGCTGCTAACATTTTGGATGAGTTTAACAGCAAGGTGTCGGAGTGGCTGCGACCAAGAGGTCTTACCATTGGTTTTGTTGCCACGGACAATGGCAGTAATGTAGTTCGGGCCATGAAAGATGGTGGGTATTTCAGGGTGCCATGTTTGGCACACTGCATTAACATTGTTGTGCAAGACTTTCTGAAAAATGAAAGCAAAGTCAGCAGCTTACTGACCACCTGCAGAAGAATATGCACACATTTCAACCATTCTTTTAAAGCCCGGAAGGAGCTGAGGGTGATTCAACGTGAGCATAAAATGCCAGTCAAAGCACTCATCCAAGAGGTGCCAACACGTTGGAACTCAACGTATTACATGCTTGAGCGTCTGTTTGAGCAGTATATACCACTTAATGCTTATGTCATGAAAAGGTCAGGGGATCCTACAGTGAAAGGCATGAGAGTTGAGATGACCCAATGGGACCTTGTCAAAAGCCTGACAGAGATGCTACTTCCTTTTGAGGTCTTCACCCGTGAAGTGAGCCGGGAGGACTGTACTATGGGCCAAGCTATCCCATTGTTGTACATGCTAGAGCAACAGCTGAAGGATGTGGCAGAAATGTACGCAGATGTGGATGACAAAGTAGAAGCACATTCTTTGGCAGACACCTTATCCGCTCGCTTATCTCACAATACAAGGCTTCAAAATAACATTCTGTCAGATCCACATTACATTACTGCCTCAATTTTGGATCCACGCTACAAATTATTGCTGCGCAGTAATGAAGTCATTCCTTTTTCAGAATTGAATGTTGCCCAGTACAAAACTTGGATAGCTAAGGAAGCCACTGAGTTTGAAAACGAAAGGATCTTCATTAAAGGCCCGCCCCTCCAGGTCAGAAAAAGTACTGCAGGGCACCCAGAACGAAGTTCTACTTCAGAAGCCAAGAGCAGTGCGTTTGCCTCCCAGCAGTCAACACTGCCAGCAGCAATAACATCAACAGCACCAACAGGATCATCAGGCACATTTCCAAAAACGGCAGGGGATTGGTTTCTACGGAAAGGGTATTGCACATCAATGACTGATGCAAAGGCAAAAGAGGCCCAGGAAATCGGAGCACCCCTGAACATTGAGCGGATGGTTCAGGCCTATCTAGATGACACAACAGAGGTCTACATGGAGCAAAGCCCATTGGTGTATTGGTATGGGAAAAGAAGCCAATGGCCAGTGCTCAGCAGGCTGGCGATAAAGTATGTGGCTTGCCCTGTTGCAAGTGTCTCTTCAGAGCGTGTTTTCAGTGCTGCTGGTGCCATTGTTACTGTCAAAAGGACCAGTCTCTCGCCCAAAAGTGTTGAGAGGTTAACCATGATCAAAATGAATCAACACTTTATACCACCAAAATACGTGAATCACAGGAGGAAGAGGAGAGTGACTTTGATGACATAAGTAGTGGATTGTTAGACGTACTGCTGTCCGAACCACCAGAGTTTGAGGACGAGCTCCTCTTCCCTGACAACTAGGCTTTCAAATTGTTCTCCCTTCCTTTATTTGTGTGTGACTGTGTGTATCTGTTTTTCTGGTTCAAAATCTACATTCACAACAATGCCATCAACAGTCTCCTTTTTTTATTTCCCTATTGGAGTTGCACGTCTGTGCATAACTGTCCACTCCACTCCTCAGGGTCCTGCTCCATGTTCCGTACTCTCCCTAAGTACATTTCAAGCAAGTCAGACATTGGATGGAGATGGAGAATAGTACAATACATGTTGCCTCTAACAGTCCCTCCATAAGAAGTGAAACGTGACTCCACCTATATTCCATTTTGTTTCCAATCTGAAAGAAACTCATCACTGACTGGCAGAAGGCTAGGCAGGCATCAGATCAGACAGCCAAAGAGAACACAAAGACAGGTAATGAGTGATTATTGTGAATGATGGTGGCATGCATTGCATTGGATGCTGGCTCACTACGAAGAATTGTGCATGCCATGAAGTAGAACTATACTAGTTTACCGACAAAGAACAAGTGACTCAGGTGTGGTGACAGTTAATGTTTCCTTGCTGTTTAATAATGACCACATTGTACTCCTACCACTGCAGGTGCCGGCCAATATCCGTTGCAATTTGGTAATATGGAATATATTATAAACTTAATCAGTCACTACAGACTGAGTTGGTGTTGGAGAATACGTACCACACGGTCACCATCATTGAGGATGCTGAGCATACTATCTTTGCACACAGTCAGTTGGATTGGAGAAAATGTATGGAATAACGGCGTTTGATGGGCTGACATAAAAGGTAAAAAGTTTGAACAAGAACCACAGCAGACCTAGGCTAGATGTCCTTGTAGTGGTGTGGACTGGAGTAGAGTGTAGTGGTATGACGGACAGTGGCGCATTGATTTAGTCACTTCATTGGGAAAATTCTAGGTTGCTGCAGTGCATTTGACATTTCTCTGGCTCGGTCAAAATGTAAGTAAGGGGTAGGGTGCCTGGCCTGTGCCGCGGTTCTCCTGTCCTGTGGCTGTGCTGGCTCCTGAATCCTGTCCCGTTGTTGTTGTACCTTAATGCTTGCTGTAGAGTAGACACACTATGTAGCCTATCCAAGCTGCCTCAGTCTGAAAGTGTTCTCTCCAGAGTGTTGTCTTGCACTCCACTGTAATTGAGTTTATTGTTGTAAAGGCTGTAATTTTTCAATACCCCGTTTGTTTTACCATCTACACTTACAGGCTGGCCGGCCCTTTACCCTGTGCTACAGTGGGAGAAACGACTCACACGTACCTTACCAATACGCATCAGGCAGGCAGTGATACCCAAGATTGATGTGCGGAGTGTCCATGGAAGGGAGGACCAAGAAGAATGACGAGAATGATGCAACTCCTCATTTGGACCAGGATAATACAGTAACTTTAGTATCATCATTCGTCTTTACATTTATTTGCTTGCTTTTTTCTCTTTAATCATTACGACTGTGTGTTGTGGTTTGTTTGTTAATTGATCCAACTTTTTTTTAGTTTCCTTAGCTAGCTTGAAAAATGAAAGTAAGCCCGGTAGAGCAGGCAATTGGGTTCGGTCTGAGCTCTGAGGGCGTCAGACAGGCAAGGCAAATTTCAATTTCGTCCCTGACTGTACTGTCTCATTGGGTCATAGTAGTTATAGTACAACTCATTATCTCATTAACCATCAAGTTATCCTCCTCAGCATGCATGCATTTGCTTTCTCTCACTTCATACTTTGATTTCTTTGATAATGGATCATGGTCGTCTTACAAGATTGTGTTTTACTTTTGTTGTGTCCATGCATATTGTCTGTTTTTCTTTCTCAAACCTTTCCCAAAACCCCACTTCCCATCCAATCATCAATCCCTAACCCTCTTCCCCCGGGCTGTGTGATTTATATTGAGGTGTGATGTGATGACTATGTACACCAATTGATCACACGCTTGCTGGGGCAGATGTGGTGAAAGCAACAGTAATTCAATTTCAACTAAGGCAGGGCAAGGATCTTCTTCTGCTTGACCACCCATGCTGTAGTTTACTTTGTGTTCTGTTCCACTCCTCCTCCCTGAGTCTCAGTCAAGTGACTTTCTCTTTCTTTTTTCAAACGCTATTGCCAGTGTCTACTACTACCACCACTATAATGGCATCTACTCCGTCAATTTGAGAAACCAACCATGCAGCCATCAGTGTGCCGAACTTCATCATCAATCACAGGTAAGAGTTTGGTGGGAGGTATGGACTAGGAGGAGAGACTGACAGTACTATGACAATTAAAAATAACTCAGTGAGGGGTACTGCATCTATCGGTTTGTGTGTTACAAAATCGGCAGATCTTTTAAATCAAACACTGGCTGTGGGCATGCAGCAGCACGGAAACAAAGTAAACAACCATGTAACTTACATTGAATTCGGAAAACTGTAACCCACCACAAAAAACATTAACATCATATAAATAAATAGTAAGTATATTTTTAATATCCCCTAACAAAAATAAACTATCCCGCTCTGACCTAACCCACCCCCCTCCCTAACCTTAACGAAACGAAAGTCCAAAGTCCCAATGTCCGTTGAAATCCCCAACGCCCACAAACCCACCCACCAACAAAAGGAATTAAAAAAGGGGCAAACGACGAGGTCCTCTACTGTCGGCGGGCCTTAAGGTGTTTATCCACCAGGATCTTGACCCGCTCCTCCATGTTCTCCTCCCAGCGGGCCATCCGGCGGAGCAGCTGGCGGCGAAATGCCCTAAAGTTGCTTCCAGGGTGGGGGGCAGCAGTGCTGGAAATCGAGGCGCGGCGGCGGGCAAATGCCGGACCACGGCGCCGTGAAAGTGGAGGCCGGGCCTGACTGGGGCCCGGGGCATTGGAGGAGGCTGCAGCTTCAGCCGCCTCCTCCTCCTCCTCCTCCTGAGCCACCAGCCGGCGATAATGCTCGCAGATGGCCTCCAGTTTCCGGCGCCGGGCCCTAGCGGCCAACTCCTTCCTTGATGGTTTTTGGGAAGGAGTATCATCTATATCAAAAAAGAAAAAGAACATGTTGGAGCCAATACTCTTAGCAAAACAGGAACACTAATCATTCAACACATAGTGTCACAGTATCACTAGCAAGCACAGTTCATAACATTTGGGATTTGGTGCTGGGGTAAGTATCTCTAATCCTACTTCCTTGGACTCTAACATTTGTGACCGTTTCAGACATTATTTATAAATATAATCGTACTATGTATGTACTGCGGTACACCAGTCGTGCTGTTCTTATCTGTAGTTTAGCCCAATTACATAACCTTGTTGTAGGCGGCATGCCAGGTCCATCAGCTAAGCTTGCACCCAAGAGAAACAGATATGAGCCACATGATGATGCAGACTCACGTTACTTTTATTTACTACTACTGTCTGCAGGTGGGGAAGCTCATCTTTTTGTCTGACGCCTTACGGCCGTTGGCACTGGTCATACTCTGTTACATGAGGGCAAATGGCATGCACAATTTCACTTACACCCTACCATGGGTACTACAAAAAGGCTGATTATTTATTTATCGGATCCAACGATCATTGCTTATATTCATATTATAGATGCTGCTAGTGCTAATACGATATACGACATCAGGTCGGTAGCGGTCGGTGGTGGGAGTGCTGCCGGTCGGTGACGTGGGAAGGTGCAGGGTGGGGATAGTAAACGATGGATTAAGGACATTCACAGGTAATTAAAGAATACATAAAAAAAAAAACATTGCTGCACACAGTAGCACACACTGCATCACATTCGGCGGTGCAGTGCGCACCTTGAAAATAGTTTAATTTATTTTTATGTTGATTACCTGTATTTGGCCGTAACAGTAATACACAGTTTACTCGCCAGTGCCACCCACCCGTCCCCTCCCCATGTCGCCGCCCGCCAACAATCCCACCACCAACCGCTACTGCAGAGGGTACATTGCTTTCATTGCTTGTGTAACCAATATACATAAACATTAAACAAGAGATAGGCCACCCTTTGCAGGCTGGCTGCCCCAATCGAAAATACATTAATAATAATAGGTAGGGAGTGGTCCCCAGAGTGGGAGGAAGGGGTTTCCGCTTGATAATATATGACGTGCTTGCAAACTACTGCAAGTGTACTGTATGCTCATAATACTACCTTGATTCCTCTAGGCTTTGCTACTGTCGCGCAGTTTCTGTTACATTTTCTTCAAGGTAAGAATCTCCAGTGACACTTTCCACCTATACTGTCTCTTGGTGATAGTACATCCAGGCATACATCCATTAAAGTAAACGTCTATCCTTTTGTATATATCTCTTAACAAATCTTAGTTGGTTTCACCAACAAACACCCATGCTTCTGCTCCTTCCTTCCTTGCCTTGGCTTTGAGTTTGAACCAAAAACACCGCTGATTCTTGCTATCTAGTACTATCCACCCATACTGTGTCGCCCACCCAGGCAGGCATTCTTTCACCTTCCACCCATCCTTCAACAACCCATGCATCTGATCTTATTACTATCAGACTCCTATACATGCTTCCAACAACATATCCTTCTCTGCCGGTCAGTCATATTGTTTATCTCGCCCGTCCTTCCACCCTTAGTGCTTTCCCTCTATGTTCAACACATCCATGAAGGTCATCTGATCTGAGTTTGTCTTCTCCATAAAACATTCACAGCTGATTTTGGAATCAAATAGAAGAGGCCATTGGTTACTCTACTCACGCTGGTAATGCTACGTAAAGGGTGTCTTCTTCAACCGTTGTATAATGTCGCACAGTACAGTGAAATAGTGAACACAGTTCCATCTAGCTGTAATGTCAAGAAGTAATGAATATAACTCACCGCCGCCGGCCACTGCTGCTGGATCCCCCCTGGGCCCTGTGTCTCCTGCAGGTGCCGCCAGTTCGCCTGCCCCCTCCGGAATGGCCGCATCGCTGGCCCCGACGGCACTGGTGGATGGTAGTGTGCCTAGAAAAAAGCATCAAATTTTTTAGATGCCTGTAAACCTCCCCCTATTTTAAGTGTTCACTTGGAACATTGAACAAAAAGTTAATGCGATGCAACATACATCAGCACTAGACAGTAAGTACAGTCAGTAGACAGACACTAGTAGGATATGGTTCCACTTCCGAGGGTCATCTAGTCCTACTCTACTCTTTTGAAAGTTAGCCTGAGCCATGAGTAACCCTTTTAGATTCATCATGTCGACTACTACTCTTTTGGTGCATATTATACCTGCCAGCGTATTGATGTGCAGTAGATGCCTTTAAGGCCGCTTGACTGTTGCGTACAAGTGATGAGGTCGAAAAAAAACAACATATTGACTTTGTTTAGTTTATATTGCTTAGCCATCACACATACATGTTACACTTTTTGGCATGACTGCAAAATGCTAGCATCATTCACCAGTATACTATCTAACGGCTAACTCGCAGTGTTTTTCTCATATATCATAGGCGAAAGATTCCCTTCTACAAACCAGAGATTTACAGAGCATAGTGGATGCAAGATGATGTAACCAGTATTTCTACGTTCTACGGTGAGGGATCTTCCACAATTATAAAGATCTTGGCTCTTGTTCTTGTTGTCAATCATGCACTTGTAAATGTTTACTGTTTTAATGTTAGGCTTTTTGCTGGCTTATTGACTATGGCTGTCGTAAATTAAATTTCATATTAACGATGTACAGAGTTTGATACTTGTTTCAAATAAACCTTTTGAACTTACACATAGACTCTGTGGTATTTGGTGTGGTGGAGTGGACTTACACAAGTGTGTGAGCAAAATGGTGTTTGTTATTATGTTCTGGATTGTCTCTGTCTCCGTCATCATCAACATTGTGTATCGTCTTCGTGGGGGGGTCGGGAGTGGGACCCTAATGTGAGACACTATAGCTAGTCTGTTAGGGGATCCTGGGTTTTTCTGACTGAGGTGTGATCAGTAAGATCCAACCTCCCATCACCACCATCCTATTTTGTTGTGCATAGTTCTGTATGTGGCTCTGCAGAATCATAGACAATAGTAGTATCATGTACTATCCGATCAAAAATACTAGTCAAATATCTGGTTGGGAATTTTGTTTGTGGTAATTGTCAAAGCCTCAACATTGAGAAGACTTGAAGAGGACAACCAAAGGACAGGACCCAGTGGCTAGAGCTATTGGTCAATCAGAGTTTAATTGTTGCAAAGAAAACCGTCTATTAAAGAGTGGGCAACTGTGCAAGCTTCGCTACACACAGAGTAATAATAGTAATAGTAGTAGTAGTAGTATTAGTAGCACAGAGAGTCATAGCAGAGGGAGTTAGAAGCAACTTCGAGGCAGGGATAAACAGAATTAGTAAACAGATAGTCAAGGTCAAAGAAGTAAGCTTTTGTAAAAAAGATTCAGAAAGTGGAACCATAATTTAGAGTTTGGGAAAAAAAAGATGCAGTAACATAACATTTAGGGAAATATAAATGTCAATCTAACCAATGGAGGACTTACTGGGGCCAGCTGCAGGAGCCTCAGTAGAGGAGAGGTCCTGGGGTTCCCCCGCCGACTCCGACCCCGTCTTCTTGCCCCTGGGTGGTGCTGATGATCATGTAAAATATAATACAG
The DNA here is from genome assembly GCF_964204655.1 of Triturus cristatus. Classification (NCBI taxonomy): domain Eukaryota; kingdom Metazoa; phylum Chordata; class Amphibia; order Caudata; family Salamandridae; genus Triturus; species Triturus cristatus. The sequence continues at coordinate 654,502,832 of NC_140587.1, read as the reverse complement.
AAAGAGACCAACATTAAGGAGTGCTGTGAGAAAAATAATAAATCATTTGGAAAAACAATAAGTCAAAGAACATTTTAGGAAACAACAAGTGCAATAAAATTGCCCTATCTAATCAGATGGATCGACTACTGGCTGCTTCCTAGTGCATTTACGGATCGTCTACTTATTTATGAACAATCCAGTGTTCCTTGATCATTCTGATTCCAAATACTAACAAAGCCTAGTAAGTACCACCTGACCTACACCACCTATTCCAGACGGGCCAATTGTTCACTAAGTCTGCACTTGAATTTTTTTCAACCATCAAATGCATAGATGATGAGATGGAGGACACATGCATAGTTGCATACATTAGTGCATACATACAACAAATTGTGGGTTGGTTGCATAATGCTGATCTAGTTCTGCTACTGACTGACCATGCTAAGCCTACCACACACTAAACAAAGTACAAAAGGTTCGACGGAGGACTGGGGTAAGCAGCACTCAGTGACAGAGGATGCGTCACGCAGACCGCATAAAACAATTAGTAACTACTACTAACAAACTAAACCTAGTATCCAATATCCATCCACCACTATTTCACAGTAGGACAATGGAAGGACTAGAGTCTCTCTAGCAAATCGCATTACCTAACTTCAGTTCTGTAAAGTAAACTCTTACATAATCAGCATCAGCACAAGCTAGCGCAAACTACGTTGCAAACAAGTAAGAGTACCACCGGGAACCTGGGTCCTTAAATCAAAGAACATTTTGCTTTTTGGAACGTAATACCAGCAACGCTTGGCACGCAGCAGTAATCTTGTTGTTCATCTAATTTAATATACACAATCAGTTACTCACCAAGCCCGATGACCTCGACACCTAGCAGGTCCAACAGGTCCTGCTCCCAGTCCAGGATGTCGGACCACCGGTGAGCTAGCTGGTTGTGGGTGCGCCGGATCCCAGTGCACCGGAACACGGCCCGGCGCACCTTCGCCCACCGACGGTGCCGCTCCTGGGTAGCGTACCCGGAGCCGGGCCTGCCGCCTGCTGCCAAGGTCAAGGGGAGGAGGCGCTGGATGAAAAAAACAAGAGCCGCCACCTCCTCCTCCCCAAACAGTTGCCGGGCCTGCACCCCTGCAGGACGCATTCTGCCGCAAGGCAGGCGGCGCTTCTCTGCGCCTGCAGGTCCCTTGCCCTTGGGACTTGGTGTGCCCTTGGCCATGGTTCTGGGGTGGGTGGGAGGCGGAAAAGAAAAGTCAGAAGGGGAAAAAAGTTAGGGGGAAGAAGATAGAAAGAACTTTATAAAAGTAACAAAAACACAGTAAAAGTAGAAATAAAATGCAAAATATAAACTGAGGCAAACAGAGAGATAGATAATAACTAAAAAAAGTCAGGAAAAAGGCTTAAAAGACAAAGGATTGCTGAGATAAAGGGAGGATACAAAAGTAGGCCCAGAAACATGGCATAGAGTGAAAAACAAGATGGCCGCGCCCATTCGCGACCGCGTGGGTAAGTTCGCGCGATATTTCTCGCGAACATGTACAATTTATCGCGAACAAGTAAAATGCGCTCCCGAACACGTCAATGCACATCGCGAACACGCTATCCGCGACCCGGAACAGGAAATAAGGCATCGCGAGCGGGCGGGACTATAGAAAAACAAGATGGCCGCGCCCATTGGCGACCGCATGGGTAAGATCGCGAGATATATCCCCCGAGCATGCAAACAGTTCCCCGAACATGCCTACCGCGCTCGCGAACAAGAAAAAGCCATCGCGAACAGGTTGCCACAAGCAACTACGCAAGCTCGCGAAGCTTCGCGAAGGTCGCGTAGTGCAATGACATCTTCGCGAAGCTTCGCGAAGCGCGACTACGCGAACTACGCCCAGGGTTATTTAAAACCCTTCACATTAGGCTTGCTACCCAAGGGGTGTGTCAATGACTGCCGCCCCTTCCTAGCTGTGTGGCATGTTGCAATAGTACTTTGGGGTGGTTCACCCCCTCCTCAAGCCCTCCATCCAGACCTCCAGCAGGACTAGCCGACCCAGCCCTTTCACTTGGCACTTCAATGTCTATAATCTTGGGTTGGGAGCAAAGAAGTCAGATCCATTACCTTTTCTCCATCAGTTAAACCAATCTAGCTGTGAATTTCCCTTTACATAGTGCTGACAGGTTTTTCGCACCTTCCTGGTTCAGCACTTTGCCGATCTCACGAAGCTGTGGCAGGGTGGAATCAGACTGCCCCCCCCCCCCCGGTGGAGGCACTAAGCAGCTCTGGCACAGATGAACCGGGTGGGTGTTGTAGAGGTGCAGGCCCACCCTTCTCCTTCCTCTCCTCGGCGTTCTCCATCCGGGAAGCTGAAACTGGAGGAACAAGCCTTCGGCCATTCCTCTGCGCAGCCGCTGAACTTTTCAGTGTGGTCTCTTTTACTGGGCACTCTGGGGTTCCAGGTGCCTATGTTGGAGCTGCATTTGCCACAGCAGCCGCTGCCTTTCCCTTTGTGCGTCTGTTTCTGCCAATTTTTGGGCCCATTCTTTAGGCAGCGGGATTCGCCAAGCACCTCCCGCTAGCTTTGTGGTAAACTAGTTCACCCAGCAACTGCCACCAGACACTGAGCAGCCTAGCGCTGCGCAGGGCAATCTCACACCGTCTTGCACAAAAAGGTGAGCACCTTGACATGCCTATCTGTGTTATTGCACCTTCCAATAAAGTTTTTGGGGATTACATGGGATGTTTCTTCCACTTTTGTTTCTTTACAATTTATATTTTATTGATCTTTCTGTTTTTCCATATTTCCGCTTCTGGTCAGAGCCGCAGCACGGCAGACTCAAGCAGCCGCCATCCTGCTTTCCCTCCTTGTCTCTCTGGGAAACCATGCCTCCAATTTCTGATATAGAATGCAAGACTGAGCTTCTATTGAAAGGATACATTTTATAGTAAAACAATATAACAAAGTCCAACTTGTTTGTCTTGTGTTCGGGGCCCAGATAGCTACTATTTGAATTACATAGGTCATTCCCAGGAGCAGGTCATTGGGGTTGTGGGACAAAGGCATTTGCCCATGATTTAATAGACTTGAAGGCCTTGTGTCTTTCCTAACTGATGCACCTCAGGGGGGTTTTGGCCAGTATGAGATACCATATTACCATACTCCTCTAAAAAGTTCCTTTGGATAGAAGTTTTTCCACATTGAATAGTCTTATGTACCATACCTTACACACCACATTAGGATTTGCTAGTTCATCATAATATATATTTGTGGAATCTAGGCATTTCACATTATCCCAAGCTCCTGGCTGAGCATTTGGAGAATATCCTAAAGTATTATGTAGAACTGACCCATTTTTGGGATGGGACTTTAAGATTATCCAAGTTCCAACAGAAACTTTAGCCACATCCTCTTCTGGCTCAGCGGATATACTTTGACTATAAACAATGTTAGATAACTCAATTGGAGTGCTGGCCGGAACAGCCGGAAGAGACAATGACAAAGCCGGCTCGGTATTAACCACTGCTGACACAACATCAAATCTCCATTTTTTTGCCTTTCGTTTCATGACATGCCTTTTCTTCTGATATCTCCAGTTCATTTTATTGTTACCTTAGGTAACTTTTGGATTACACTCTGCATTTTGTTCATCCTTCAGTAGATCGAGAGCATCCATTAAAGTAGCTGAATCTCGTACAGAATCAGTTGATTTTAGCCCTTTCTTAAAAATTTAAAACCACTCAACCACCACCGGCTTTGATGAAACCACTCGCTTTGGCTCCTTGAATAATTGTTTTAGGTAGTATACCTGCTCATTCATTAACCTACACCCCCATTAGCATTGCAGACAATATGTCCAATATGTATCATATTTGACATTGATTTCTCAAGAAGTGATAAAATAGAATATAGGACTTTGTCAATACAAGAAAACTCCTCTAATGTAACTCCTTCCCTACCAGGATTGGGGGGCTCCGATGCGCAGTGTACTGTGGGCAATATGAATGTTTCACAATTATAGAGTCCCCCAAAGAAGGAGTGCTGCTATATAAGATGGGCAAAGAGGGACCAGTATTTGGGCTTTGAGGAAGTAGCTCCAGCCTTACCCTTACAGCTGTCAGGAGACTTTAAAATAACCTCCATCTCCAGCGGATTTCTCATGACCAGTTCAATATCTGGCAACGTGAAGTCCTCCACCTTACCTAAGTAAGATGGAACCACCTACTGTTGAATGGAAGGACTCGTAGAGGCATGCAAGCAGGGACTCCCCTAAGGGAATTTTCCTTGGGCACTATCTTGTGCCAGTGAGCCCGAAGTGGAGGCAGATCCTGTCATTCCCCACACCTTCTCCTCCTTACCATAGGATGTTAGTTGCAAAGCAGAAGAGGGAGCATCCCCACTCCATTCTTGTTCTTTGACCATAAATGTTCTTATCCATGCTCTTATCCAAGATCATATTTGAATTTTGATGTAATTGCCTTAGAGGGCTAACCAAGACTAGAGAGGGACTTGTGACTTCTGTGACTTCTTTATTCACCTTGATGAAGAAATCAGAAATCGCTGAATAAGGTTTAAAATGTTGCAGCTGAGATCCTTTATTACAAGAGATTGATTTTTTTTTACCTTCAAGGGATAATTTGGAACAATTATATGACCAAAGTGCAATTTCTTCAATGTCATCATATCCAAAGCAGTTGGGGCCCGCCACGTCAGGGAGATGACCATAAGTTACAACCTCCTGGTAGGCATGCACACTCCCAAAAGCTGAACACCTGAGCGACCTTAGGTTTTCTTTCAATTTACCTGCCCTCTTAGTTACGGTGCACTGGACTCCGACATAGAACCAATCTCTGATATTCTCTGATGTTCTGTTAATGAGACGACAACTGGAAGACTGATGGGGCACATGGGTCTTAGGGATAATTTTTTAATTTTAAAGGAGAATGACTAATCGCCTTAACCATAAACCCATAGAATTAATCAAGTGTAGAACTTTGGAGTAAATAGCATAGAGAGAGGTCTACCTTCCAGTGGACGCAAGCTCGACTACATCCCAGCTTGGCCACTCCCACAAATCCCTGGGGGTGCCTTTATAGGATTCTGAGTAGGCTCTAATACCGACTCACCACTCTCACATACACAAGCTCCTTGCTTTCCAGCACAGCCTGATACCCAAGTTTTTTTAAACAGATATTATGACTGTTGCCCTGTAAAACCCTGTTCCACTGAGCGATCAACTGATCAGTTAGCAATAAAAAAAACTGAAGTTTGGACAACCATGAGTAGCTCTTTCACTTTGACTGCTACTAGTACTGGACCCCAGCTGGTTAAGGGGCCGCGTTGTTTGAGGTCAAAAGGGCAGTCATTAAAAAGTTTTCTCTACTCATCCGGCCCTCAACTACTGGACTTCAACTATGGGGCTAATGGAGTGCCAAAGTACCAAGGTGGTAAGAGGAGATGGGAGAGGAGGCCACTGAGCAACGACTGCTCCCCTCCAACCAAATATTGGCCCCGGGCACTAGCTCGCAGCCAAGCCAGCCCCAAAAGCCTTAGTGGGCTGCCACTGTGCCAAAAGTCACCTAAGGCACCAGAAGTCACCAATGATCCATGCAGATTCAACTACAGAACGGACTTCCAGCTCCTCCTCACCTAATGGCATCTGCTTAGCATCAGCAGCTGTCTGGTGCTTGGCATCTGAAAGCCAATTCATAGCTGCCGCTACTGCTGGCAAAGCCGCCAAAGCCACTGCGGCTCCAGGCATGGAGGACTGGAAAATCAGGGCTCCTTTGGGTGTAACCTCCATCTCCTCCTGGCTGCTCCCCCTTCCTAATTGAGCCAGAGTCTCCTTCTCCCCCGCTTCTCCCTCACTTGTCTGCACAGCTCAGAGCACAGCTACCTACCACTGCTGAATCCCCCTGTAGGAAATCACGTCACAGTCCGCTTTCACCAGGAGTTAAACCGCACAAGCATGGTGGCGGCAGCATACCATGTAGTGATCAGAAGGAGTAAATAGGTCCTTTTAAACCTGTATCACCAGAGTGAGGTGTACAGGCTCACTCACTTTTTAATTTTACGCTGATGTGTGCTCAACTCGCTCCTTGGCCTACATTGGTTAGATGTGAAGAACTGCACAGCGCAGGAGTAGTGACTGCGCTGGATGTATGTGTGGCTGTGAAGGATACATTACAGGGATAGGGCAGTGTTGTCCAGTGCATGTATGTTGTATTCATGTACTGGGTGTCTATGTACCTGCGTGGAGTGCAGAATATGAAGGATGGAGTGTTGTGTAACACTCATCGACAATGTGTGTGCTGGGTTTATATGTGCCTGCGAGTGGCACTAAACAAAGACACTTAGCTTAGAGGTAATGTATAAAGTATTTAAGCTGCATACAAACAGTAATGGAGTGGCCACAACACAAGAAAAATCCCACACTAATTTACAACAACAGAGAAAACTGTAATACAATATCTAACATCAAAATTGCAAAAATCCAATCAGTAGAATAGGAGGTATGAATTTTTAAAGTTTAAGGTCAAAACTAGCTCCTTAAAGATCAAAGTGCCAACCACGGACATCTTGTCGCACAGGACCAGGTCAAAGTAGAAAAATTTAGCCGACCGCGATGGAGTGCAGGTCGGATGCAAAAACTTAATTGGGGCCGGTCAGCTCATACATTCAGATTTAGAAGCAATCTGGAGGAAAAGGTCTGAGAAGGTAAAAGTTCAGTGGGGCAAGGTTGCAGGTGGTGTCCGAGGAGGGAGCGTCTTCACCAGGGAGCCACTGTACGAAGTCTCAGTGAAGATTACTAAGTCCGGACTAAGTCTCTTTTTGTCCCAGATTGGCTTATTCTCAGGGCCGTGCCGATGCTCAGAGGGGTCCACCTCTTACAGCCCGAAGTCTGGATTGCTATTAGAGCACAGACTCTTCGGATGGTCAAGCAGGGGAAGGAAAGGTAGGGAACTGCAGAGAAGGAGATCTGTGAACGGAGGGAGAGAAAGACTTGTAATATACTTCAGGTGTGGAGACAATTTACAATCCCATTAAAGGGGTTTTGACTTATATCTGAGAAACAATGAGATGCCTGTAAAGGAAAATAAGCAACCCGGTAACATGGGATGTGAGGGGGTGCATTCACATTTCCAAACATGTATACTGTAAAAGACAAAAACTATGTAAGGGATAAAACCTGACAAACGCAAGAAACAGTAAGGAACATTTCTGCCCACACACCTACCCTCATGAGCGAGTTTAAATAAATCACAAGGGACACGTCAACCAGAACTCCGGGTACACACCACTGACCCCCTGTTGATGAATAGAAAACAATTGCCAATGCTTATTATTTTAACAATGTAGCTCTTTAGAAACAAGGCAACAGTATACCAACAAAAGACTTGGAGGAGTGAGTTCAGAGGTAGGAACTTCAATCATCCCCAATTGGTAGCACTCTTCCTATATTCCGCATAGGAGAGCTCAAAATTAAATGTCAGTTTTCAGAGTAACTGATTAACACAGACTGCGGCATTGCGGTAGTTCCTTCACTCCATCTAACTCCAGAAATGACTTCTTGGTTTCTGGTAATTACCTCCCTCCGCATGAGCCGAGTGTATTGGTCTCTCCAATGGAGGAGGTGAACTTGGGCTTACTATAGAATGTCAAAAGCCGTCTCCTCTGCATTAGTTGCAGACACTGACTTGCCAATGGAGGAGATTAGAAGGAGTATCCTCGCCCTCTTTAGGGAGAGCGCAAGAGTGTTAGAAGCTTGCGCTTCTTTAGAAATACTCTTGCAAACTTCTCCCCCGCATTAGCCTGCCACATGGCCGATCTCGCCAACGGTGAAGAAGAGTAGAGCATGATACAATCAGGATTACAGTGGGAGTTCTGTTCCAATGTGGAACGACTCTAATTACTTCAGAGTTGGTGCTACAAGTACCTTTACCGGACTGCGTCTCTCCACTGCAGATTCCAGACGCCGGTGATGAAGACAAATAATCGGCAGCTTGGCGGTGTCTTTATTCAGGTTTTCCTGATGGCTCACGCAGATCAGCATGCAATGTCAGGAGCATGAGTCATGCTGGGAAGTGGAGTTCCCAACTCGTAAAGGTGACGCACTTCTCGTTAGTCACTCACTGAACTGCCTGTCAGTGTTCGCCAGGACGATGCGACCTGATAGCTTTTTGGAAGCCGAAAATCTTCAGTGGGACGAGGCAGGGGACTGTAGCCAATGAATATTCCAAAAAGGACTTCTGAACAGGATTTGATGCTGCGGGGAGAGAGTTGTTGCAAAGACAGGCCAACTGGTGATGCACCTTGGGTGGAAACAGGAGCAGGTTGGTCCCAGTCTTCTCTCGGTTCACAGAGGTTTTTAGCCAAAAATGTTATAATTCCCGAGTTTTGGACTTTGACTATCTGGGCAACCTTTACACCACAACCAAGGGTCAAGGAATGGAGGCGTACCGTTTAAGGGTTCAGGACTCACTCAGGGTGGGTTCAGGTGTAAGTTGAAGATGGTGGGAGCCTGTTATGTCCCTGTAGCTCTGAACAGGACGCTTGCAGACTAACCCTTGTTTCACTCTGGTAGTCCAGGGTTTTGGTGAAGAAGCAGGACTCAAGCAGCAGGAGAGGCCTCTGAGGGTTGAAAGCAGGCCCCATGCAGTAAAACATCCTGCTAGGTTCAGCAAAAAGGTCTTATGGCCACAGCTGGCCACAGCAGTGAGCCCTTCTCTGAGTCCTTCTGCAGATCTAGAAAGTGAACGGAAGAGTTGGTCTGAGGGTCCTATTTTTATACCTGGTTCCTACTTTGAAGCAGTAGAATTTTCTATAGGTTTTTCTTTGAAGTGCTTGGAATTTCCTGCTTCCCCTGGCTTCAAGCTCACTGCAGAGACATTGCAGTAGTGACAAGTCTTTGGCATGAAGGCAGAACACAGCCTATTCAGTTGCAAGTGAGACTATGCCCAGCTCCACCCCCATACTGCCAGCAGATGCCCTATTCATCACACCTAATCCCTCAACTGTGTTACTGTCTGTGAGGAATCCTAACTGCCAACTACACCCGGTTGTGTGATCCAGGTAAAGGTACAGGCACTAAATGTCAAAGTGCAGGAAAACGGCAACTTTCTAAAAGTGGAATTTCCAGAATTGTTATTTTAAATCCGACTTTATTATTACAGGGGATTTATAATTGCAATTTTATTGATACCAGAGATGAAACGCTTACCTGTTCCCAATAAAAAGTTATCCCTTATTAAATGTAATAAGGCAACCCCATGTTATCCTATGTAGCAGGTAGGCCGCACAGTAGCGAAAAATAAATTTAGGACTTTTTCACTACAGAGACATGCAAAAATTAAAAGTACCTGGCCAAACTTTTAATTGCATTGTGCCCTGCCTTTTGGGCTGCCCAGGGCCTACCGTAGGGGTGACATGTATGCAATAAAAGAGGAGTTTAAGGATTGGTAAAGGAGTGATATTGCCAAGTCGAATGGGCCATTTAAAACTGCATTCAGACGGCAACGGCAGGCCTGGGACATGTTTTAAGGGGCTACTTAAGTGCTACAGTGAGTGCTGCAGGCCCTTATATGAGATACCACTTTGCAAGGGATCTATAAGTAAATTGAATATGCCAATCTGGTGTAAACCAATTTTAACATGTTTAGGACAGTGAGCACAAGCACATTAGCACTGGTTAGCAATTGTAAATTGCATAGAGTCCTAAGGTCAGCATAAAATGCAGTCAAAATATTTGGGGGAAGACTACCCTAAGGCTAAATACCTTACTCGACATTTAGGGTCCCTTTTGTAAGCAAGACTAAGCAGTAGTGACTGTGTTTCTCTTGTCATGGCTAAGCGTAGTGCTTCTCATTTATTACCAATGGGTACGTACCTGACCAAGGTATAGTAAGTGGAATAGAAACTGATAAAATATAGGTAAAATATCTCTATACAAGTAAAATATCTCTATTCCCTTTACAACATCTATTAGTCCTGCTTATAGCGGTATTCGTGCACTATATGAAATAACTAACAATGTGAGGCGAGTCCTAGCTTGGTCAACATTCTCTTACTATCTCAGCTTGCATGCACTGCTGTGTCAGTTATGTTAAATTGTTACCATAAGTGTTGCTCTAACCTGGCATGTGGTACAATGGACACATTGCATGGGTTTTAAAATGCCAGGATAGTAATGTTTGATGTACCAATACAACAGTTTAAATACGGAATGTAACATGAGCTCCTTTGAAAAGGCCAGATCAGATCTGGAAAAAGAACTGGAAATCTTAATTCTTGGCTAAACTCCCACCAATATCACCTGACTAACATGCCTAAAGTAAATCCCAATGTAGACACTGCATATACTCAACAAAGTGTGATAAAGCATGCTTGTGTAACACTATGAACATTTCTAAATTGAGCCTGAAAGAAGACTCATATTACTGAGGGGGTGTAAAAAATCGTAAACTAATCACATACATGTGCATAAACTGTTTACTTTTGGGCACTTTATAAAATAAAAACTCCATGAAGTATCTTAAATATTCAGTCGAGAAGGGAGATTACAACCCCCCCTTAACTCCAGAAACTGCTCATCCTTAAAAATGATCCTGGAAAGGTGTTGTTTGATCAAAGTGATTGTGGTGGAAGTGAAACCTCTATTAAGACCGTCATCTACCAAACTGTCTATTAACACCTGGATCAATAATTTGTTGTTAATGGCACTTTAACTGATTCAGTTTGAAGAGAAAGAAATATGTAAAATATCATAAAAGCTAAAAAGATCTAGTAATGAAAAAGAGAGTATTTGCATTATAGCATTTTGAAAATTGTTATCAGTGTGAGTGCTTCTTTACATAAGACTATCTTGTTTCTCAACAGGCACTTTAGATGGCAGGCTGCTACTGACATGAACATTTTTCTGATTGCCATGAGCATCCAGCATTTGGGAGACAAAATTGTAAAAACTTTGGAGAGCCTGATCATAAATAATTTGGAGTGGTGTTAATACATGGCTTTGTGGTAAGTACGGCAGTGTTTGGTGCAAACACACTTTAGCACTGTTTTATGAGAGCACGTATCTGGTGATCACGGGGGTAGTCAGAAAATTAAAATACTCGTCCATCCATTCTTTCACTCATCCATCCATCATTTCACTCATCCATCCTTGCATCGATCATTTCACTCATTCATCTACCCATCCATCCTTCCTTCCGCTCACACATGCATCTATTCATTCTTTCACTCACCTTTGTCTGCCAAGTTGCAGATACTGAGGCACATCGAGACCCCCACCACTGCTGTAGCTGCTACAGTTGGGAGTTCACAATCCCCAGCTCCAACCTCTCACTCATCCATCCATCCTTTTGCTCATCCATTGATCCACTGTTGCTTTCTGTCCATCCATCCACCCCTTCTCATCATTCATCAATCTTTCTCATCATCCATCCACCCTTCCTCATTCATCCATCCACCCTTTCATCCATCTAGCCTCCCCTTCATTCATCCATCCTTTCACGTATCCCTTCATCCACCCTTCAATCCATCCTCCCTTATAACCTCCATCCATCCACACACACTCATCCATCTGTCCTTCCACTCATCCAGCCATCCACCCACCCAACTTTACACGTTATAAATGGGCCTTCATCTGCTGAATTGCAGACAGAAGAGGCCCATCAAGAACTCTAGCTGCTAAAGTGGAGGGGGGTGGGGGAAGTTGGGGGTTGCACAACGACCCTGCTGGAAATGGTAATGTGTGACAATAATGTGCATACTTGTGTGGGATTTTGCTGTGGTGATATGTTTTGTTGTTATGTCGTTTTTTGTACTAATATATTTATGTGAGCATTCTTGCAATTTGATTGTTTTTTTGTTGTTGTGTTGTGTGCTGGTGATTTCTGTTTTGACTTTTGTGTTGTGGTGTGCCCTGTTATATATTAATTGCTTTGGGATATTCTCAAACAAATCTCCTTCTCACATGTATCAAAACTAAATCTCCCAGTTCTCCATTTTTGTTATATTTTAAAGAAAATATAAGGGAAGAAACTATTTATTTCTCCATTTGTATTTACTTTTAAATAAGAAAAAACCCAGAAAGTATGTCTTTATTTGAGTGAATTTATTGCTGTTGGCTCTGATTTCCAGGCCTTTAACTCAGAAGACTGCCAGTCAGGGAAGACCATATTAACAAGCATTTGCAATTCAATATAGCCTTATAGCCCGCCGTAGCGGCTATACCGGCAATTAAAGGCCCGCTCCAGCATTAAAGGCCCGAGCCGAAGACGAGAGCCTTTAACAAGAGAGCAGGACTTTAATTGCCGGTGCAGCCCAGCTACGAAGGGCTATAAGGCTATTAGAACATTCTGCCACTAGAGGGCAGAATGTTCTAACAAATAAAACAAAGGCGTCTTGGAGCCCGAGGGGATTTAAATCCCCTCGAGCTCGAGAGGCCTTTGTTCACCCCAATAACTGTGAACAAAAGCAACATTGGAATGTTGCTCTGTGGGCCTTTACCGGCCCATAGAAGCATGGAGCACCCCATTGTATTCAATGGAGTGCTCCACATTCCAATATTCTAATAGGTCTCTCATTTGTGAGAGTTTAAGCTGTTGGCATTGTAAATGACAATGCCTTTTATTTATTTGTTTTGATAATTAACACATAAATAAAAGGCATTGTCATTTACAATGCCAATAGCTCAAACTCTTGTAAATCCGAGACCTATTTCATTTCAGTGAAGCGGGCTGCTTGGAAAGTGAAAGTGCTCATGGCACGCTGAATGTTGCAGAAAGTATGTCATGCCTACAGGAGGAGAAACTCGTGAAAGAAAATAGTGCTTACAGGCTAAATAAAACATAACATGAAACAGAAGTAAAAGGGCCAGTCCTCATGGGAGGTTACAAATGAAGACAAGGTGGTACTAAGGAGGGACTAACAAGCCTATTTACTAATCAGAAGCCAGCATTTAAAAGGACAATGACATAAGCCGATTGAAAAGAAGTGCGGAGAGTGGGCGGAGCTTCATGTCCATACTTGAATATAGCATGCTTAGCAGAGCAGCACATGCGCTGCCCAGGCTCTACCTAACAAGGGACTCAACTTCCTAATGAAACTTTATACATATACACATTTGTAAGACAGTGCTAACATTTTTATATGCATGTGAGTGATATATCAGAAATGGCTTCTTCTATCTCTAAATGCCATCAGGCTTCCAAGTTGATTTGTGGCTTTAGCAATTCGGCAAATATGTAAATACACGAGTTGCAACTTTAACCCCTTCGATGCGCATGACGGAGCGGTTCAGTCATGCGCATCGGTTGCGCTGTGCGTATAAGGGAACCGCTCCGTCATGGCCCCGCCCACGCAATAGAACCTTCAGCACAGCGCGGTAATCCGCGCCGCGCTGAAGGGGTTAAATAAGGATAAATCGAGGATAAATTACCAAAACATAAATATGGATAAAAACAGACGAAATTATCTAAAAAAAGATCGACAACATCAAACTTAGAGCTTGGCTAGACCTTTCACTATAATTATTGTATTCCATCGTTTTGTTCAGTGACATTGCATCCCTATATAATATGTACCAACTTGACAGGTAATATTCAACCTATAAAAGATACAAGAAAATAAACTACCTTATGGAAATCTGATATACTCAAATGCATTTTCATTTTAATGAGAAATAAGGCGGTTAGTTCACAGTATAACAAAAACAACAATAAAACAAAAGAGGGAGATAATGTTATTTTCTGCATATTAATTTGTGATGAAATATGTAGCTAAAAAACGATGTATGTGAAAACGTGGCTGCAAGTTGGTTCATGGTGTCAATACCACAATACAAACGGTGGTAATAAAAATTTGTTTGGGAATAAGTAAAAATGAGAAACATTACAAATGTCATGATTTGTAGTTCCAGAATCAGAATGCCTGCACACCCCTAAGCATGGCGAAAGTATCACATTACAATTATTACCTTTCTTTCGCATTCAGATTTCAGTTATTACAGAAGCATCTGCCCCTTTAAATGTGAGGTGTAATGGGCTTTAAATTCCATATTAAATTTAATATCATCAAATTCAGAGTATGAGCACTCACATCGAAGCATAAAGAGGACTACAATGTTATGTTACACTTTGTTTTACTTTGCAAATGGAAAACTTATCAACTGCTTCCATTTGTATAAAGCCTGGTCCATCCATTTCTCAAACCATTATACCATCATCCCAAAAATACCCAGTTCTCATCGTACAGTCTCCCTGTAATTGTAGTATGTGCAGCGGTTACTAGCATGTTGAAAATGAGGAATTGTACCAAAATGTTTCTTATTTCAATCAAACTGGCAACATCTTTGCTGGCATAATGACACACGTGCACAAGAATTCACTGGAATGAATAGAAGAGTGGTAGCAGGGTGTTATACAAATAGCAGGTAACAGAAAGTAACAGAAACTTTAATATGCCTTATAACAGACATGGGTCCTTGCACATAAATATATCCTAATAGACCTAATCTAGGAGGAGCAAGAGGAGCATTTCCCTGGTGACCTCTTCCAAACAGGAAGTTCACAGACCGCAAACCACGTGTGTTTGTGTCTTTGCAAACCATGTAATAGCACCTGTAATTTGCAAGTCTGTTGTTGCACCACGCACCTGTCTAATGTTTCATTTTATGGGTCAGATTATTCAACATTACCTTTTGTTTCATCGTGGGGGGTCATTTCTCATGCCCTCAAGTCATCATTGGTATATATCATAGTTGCGCAGCCTAAAGAAAGGAGAAAATTGCAAAATAGAAAACAATTTAGTTCTTTAGCAACTAAAAATAAAAGAGAGATGGTAGGGGATTTAAGCCAGAGAGATAAGTATTCAAAAGCAGTGTAAAACCAGTCAGCAGTATGTGAGGAGTGTGTGTGATGCTAGCATGCATGTTTCATATAGAGATTCCCACCTGTATCGTATACATGCAGCAACTTCCCACAGAAATTGTTATATATTGTATTCTCTACATATCAATATTTTGGATGGATCAAGGAAAACCAGACTCAATCGGGGCGTACAGGCAGCTGCCATTTTTCTTCATGCAAAGTTGTTATAAGAGCTGACACACGTATATAAAACTACATTTACAAGTTGGTTTTCAAGATATTTTTCCAGTAGAACAGTGGTAAAACAACATTTTAAAAAAAACAGCAATCTTTGGGACGATGTTCATTTTAGAAGCAACCATCGTCTCCCTAATTCTTCCCTTTCTAGTCAATGTTAAATTTCTCTAACTTTCTTGCCGTCTGTTTGCGAAGCTTTTTGTACTGTGATTTCTATATCCGTAGTTATTAATATCTCGGAATTGGAACTTTCCGTTTGTTGAACAAAGTGTTTATGGGAACGTGTGCATTAGTTTGTAATACAAATTCACATTCTCTTTCTTGCATGAATTAATCCATGGATTTCAGTGTAGCTACATTTAACTGTTTTGTTCTCCATGATATTCTATCCAAATGGAAAATGTAACAATTTTCGGTGGGATGGGAATGGCCCCTGTAGGACTCTGATTCTATGCACCCAGCCCTGATTGACCCAGGTGTGAGCATCTGGTGTTTTTGACTTTTTCTTTTGTCTCGACACCTCAGGCAAATTCATGCTCTCTAAGGGCTCAATGTATTAGTGTTTCTCTCATAGAGTTGGGTTCTGTAATCCAGAGAGTTGCACTAATTGCACCCTCTTTAATCAAGTGTGACCACCATCAGCTCATAAGGCTGTAGCATAATGATGCTGGTGTCATAAATCAATGTGTTCATATGACAGGACATGCCTTTTATCCTGTAATCTGCCCTCCTCTTCTCTAAAATGTTCTTCCAGTCCCCTGCAACTGGGTCGTTCATTGTGCATGGATGTTCCATATGTGTATACTGAACTAGTGTAACAGAATGAATAAGGTATGTGTGTCATGTTTGACTAGACACAAGAGAATCCATTTTGGATTTCCTCTGAAGCGATGGTGTTCAAAATGGACTTATGAAGGTACCTTGCCAGATAAGCACTGTATATTGCCAGCCTTCTTCCACGCATCCCTGCACTCCTTGTGGTAGACCCTGCTATAGGGCTTGGACAAGAAACAGTGGTTCCCTCATAGCCGAAACCAATACCCGCACTCGACTCGCATTACTGACTCGCATTACTGCCTCGCCCTGCTGAGTTTTTATTTTGGTTGCTTTTTATTCATTTAGGGGTAAGGGGGAAACGAATCCGACGTGGCCCATACAGGTATGTGGAGAAGGATGTGAAAGGAGGGCTTAGGCCCTTTGCTTTTCAGATAAAAAAATTAACAGTGAAAGGCATTATAAAACATATTCATGTAAGTTTTAATTGTTGATTGTGTCGAGACAATGTTTTTGGTAATGAGCTTCTATTTTTCACTTAGATCTTCTTTGAATAGTAACATTTCTCAAGTTTCCTACACTGATCATATTTTGCCCAGTTTATACCACATCTGTTTCAATTAGAACCCATTTGTAACTACTTAAAAGGAACTTCCACAAATGTTAAGTGGAAAAAGAAACAGAAGTGACAGAAACCCATGCAAGCAAATGATTTGCTTTCAGTTGCAAATGTTGTGCAATCCAAGTAAAATATGCCTTATATTCTAGGCTAAAAAGGTGAAACATTGAGGAGTAAATGTTTCTCCTCACTACACTTTGCAGTATGCTTCAAAATATGCGAATTATTTTTTATAATATTCTCCTATTTTCATGTTGGTCGAGAGTTCTTTCTCTTTTTATTTAATACTCTTGGGACATCCGTAACAAGAATTAGGACACACCAGTGAGAGAAACAGTAATGCACGAAATGTCAGCCTGCTGCCAGACAGGGACGCACTTCAAAGGGATGATAAAGTTGTTCTGTGATAGCAAATACATGCAGCAGTTTCAGAAGTCACGCCGGGCAACGCTGCGCTGGAAGACCACCTGTCGCGGTTTCCTTGCCCTATGGCCTCTGCCTGCCTTGCAGATGACTGATTAGCTGTGAACATCCTTTATAAAAGGAAATGGCGTATATAAAACTTGAACCAGGGGTTCCAAATTAGCAGCATCCAGGACATCCCAAAATAAAAAGTGTACAAAAATAGATCCTCAAATAGGAAAGATGTCCGGGTGAGCAGAAGCAATTTGTCCTCCAGTGTCAGTTTGTATAGTGAGAAAATGTGCAGAGAAGAGCGCGCGCTCGCGCCTCAGGTGCACACACAGCAAAGCGCAGGAAAACTGCAGCAGTGTCGTCACTCAAAGAACTATAAAAACAAGTCACCGCATAACAGGAAGTTTACAGCTTAAGGAACACGACCACTGCTGTTCAAATAAACTTCATATCCAATTTTGATGTTTTAAGGGGTCTCTGGGGTGATGAGCTAAGGATGTTGGGCGGAATTGAAACCACAAAATGCCCCTTTATGTCACAAACAGATGTCTAGGAAGTTATCACACTGATGTGAGTGGCTTGTACAAAGGCATTTTTCGTATCGTGATGTGCGGATGTTTGTTGAGTAAATTAGCCTGGTTTGTTATGTCACAATGGTTACAGTAGAATAAGCAGCCACAAAATATCCAGGCGTCAAATACTCGGACACAAACCATGCCTAGGAAAGCATATTCGATTTGATGCTAGTGTATGGAATTTAACTTTCTTCGTTTTTCACACAAGCTGATGTTTTTTTCCGAAACTTTGCAGCCTTTATTGTCTCAAGTGTATACTTTGAGGCTTAATTAAATGACAGCCAAATGTTTCTCCAAATTTCGTCCTGAACGCAGAATGATTGGTGAGTCCATCTCTCACTTGGAGAGAAAGATGGACGACCAGAGGGCTGAGATCACCTGTGGCAAGAACAGTAGCAGGGGACTGGCAGAGGGTGGTGTAAGAAATTGGGTGAGAGGGGCAAAACCCTACTAAATGACAATCCTTGTCAGGGTGAGGCACAAGCAAACTTTAAATTAACCTGTGCTCAACCCTCTGGTAGTTTGGCCCACAGCAGCAGTCAAGATTAACTTAGAGGCAATGTGTAAAGTATTTATGCAGCAATTCAAACAATAATAAAGTAAAAACAAAATACATGAACAATCCCACTCCAATTTAGAAAAATAGAGTACATTTTAGTAAATAAAGCAAGAAAAAAAATGATAAAAATCCAATCAGTACAACCAGAGATATGCAATGTTAAAGATTTTAGTAAATAAAGTGCCAAAAAGCGCATAGCTCCAACTGTGGATATGTTGTCGCGCTGGACTGGAACAAAGTCACAAGTTCAGGCCATCTACAATGGAGTGCGGGGCAGCTACAGACCCAATTAGGCCCACCGAACAAGAGTACCTTAAATCCTGGTTGTGGAGAGTTGCAAGTTCCCACATCAAGGATGCACCATGCAGCGTCTGGGATGCGGTGGTTCAAAGGAGCTGCAGGGAAGGGATGCGAGGTCCTGAGTTGTCGTCGAGGATTGACAAGGGCTTGCAATGCATACTGTGGTGTTAAGGATGTATGCGCAGTGGAGGCGATTCTTTTGTTCCAAAGAGCTGAGAGGCTGCAATGCCAGAACTGGCACGGTGGCCCCAGGTAAGAGCTGGGGGAGGATGCCGCCCCCAAAACTCGTGCTGCCTGGGGCAGACCGCCTGCCCCTTGCTACGCCGCTGAGAACCTGCATCATCATTGAGGCTGCACCAAAGAGCTTTGTACTGCAAGGGCCTGTATTGGTGAATCTTCTCAGGCAGTTCCGATGTGGGCTCCAGGGTTTGTGCGGAGCCCCTGCACTGAGAGAATCCTTGCAGTAGAGGAGATGTGTTGGTTCTGCTCGGGTTTGGCGCCACGCAGCAAAGGAGATGCGTTGGTTCTGCTGGATTCATCGGTGGACTGGCAGAGCACCTTCATGCCCACTTCCAAGGGCCCAGGACTGGAGTGGCACCACTTGGAAGGGTAGGACTCCTAGATGTCCGGTTATAGGTGCTAGGTTCAAGGCTGTTGGAGCCTTTTGTCTCTGAGGCTGTAGTCAGGAGGCCAGCAAACTAGCCCTTGGATTTACTTTGGGGTCCTGGGTTCAACAGATGCAGGTTCAGTCCTTCTCGCCCAGGCAGCAGGTCAGCACAGCAGGACAGCAGTCCTTCAGAGCAGCAGTCCAACAGAGTGTCAGTCCTTGCAGCAGCACAGCAGTCTTTCTTTCTGGAAGAGTAACCACAAGTTCAAAGTGTACTGAAGAGTTGGTGTCTACGGTCCAATATTTATGCCTGGGCCTTCTAGAGGTTTCCCTTTGAAGTTCACAGGATTGCTGCCTTCCCTGCCCTGCCTCCAGACTAACTACATGAGGTATTCAGCCCTTTGTGTGGAGACCGAACACTACCTTTTCAAGTGTAAGTAGGGCTGTGCCCGGGTCTGCCTTCCAATCCTGCCAGTGATGGCCCATCCAGGCATACCTAAGCTCTCTTTCATGTGTGGTTGTCTAGGAGGAATACACATAGCTCAACTGCCACCTACACCCAGTCATGTGACCCAGTGACAGGCTGCAGGCACTAAATGGCTAAATCAGGAAAATGCAGTTTTACTAAAAGTGGCATTTCTAAATTATATTTAAAATCCAATGTTAGCATGAGAGAATTTATTACAATTCCAAAGACACCAAACATGAACTGGGCACCTACTCCCATTTGGAAATTAGCTCTTATTAAATGTAAGGAAACTCCAGTGTTATCATATGGGAGATGTATGCCTTGCAGTAGTGAATAACAAATGTAAAAGTATTTCACTACCAGGATATATAAAACTAAAAAGTGCTTGTCCAACTTTTTAAATACACTGCACCTGGCACTCTGGGCTGACAACGGCATACTCTAGGGGTGACTTATATGTTTTAAAAAGGAAGGTGTGGGCCTGGGAAAAGGTTTCTTTTACCTGGTCGAAATGGCAGTGAAAAACTGCACAGACAGGCTGCACTAGCAGACATTAGACTTGTTTAAAGAGCTAGGTAAGTGGTTGGCACAATCAGTGATGCAGGCCCACTAGTAACAGTTAATTGATAGGACCTTGGCACAGTTAGAGCCACGTTACTTGTTACTAGGGACTTGCAAGTAAATTAAATATGCCATTTGGGTCTGGGCCAGTCCTACCATGTTTTAGAGAGAGCACAAGCACGTTTGCTTTGGTTCGCAGTGGTGACCGCCGCAGAGTCCTAAGGCCAGCAAAAGTGAAGCCAGCAAAACTGGAGGGTTGAAGGCAAACATGTTTGTGGGCAAAACACGCAAAGGATGCCAGGTCTAACAGGTGAAAAGTATGATAAAATGAGCCTAATCTCAGGGCAAGGCCAGAGGCTGCTGCCAAAGGCAGAATGGACCGTCAGCTGTAATAAATCTGCACCTACAAACATAGCAGATGTTTGTTCAATGCATGTGAACATACAGTCAGTTTGATGTTCCAAGAGAAGGTGACAGATTGATGCGTTGGCTCATAGGTTTTTTCTGGTCTTGTTTAATTTTTCCATTATACTGGCTTACATTGAACTTCTGGTCTCCCGACTTTCATTGTACAAAGTGCGTAGTGCTGACCTGAACCAGGGAAAATCCGATTAATTAGGATACTTACCACACAACATTCAGGGAGTGGTATCAAGGGACACATGAAAATCAGGTGCCACAGTGATTGTCTAAAAGAAAAATGACTAAACTATTGTTTTTTTCATGAGTAATTTTTTGCCTGCGTGCTACATGATAATGGCTTGTTGGCTCTCATTAGAGATGGCATCTTATAGGAAGCCAGTAACTGCATAGTCTGGTGGTTGTAAAACATAACTTTTTAATATGGTATGTTAGGAAATTAAGTGCCTGAAGCTAATCACTCAGGACCCAATCCATAAATCCACTTCCATATCTAAGTTGAACTATATGCACAGAAACTTGACTTATGGGTGCTATTTCACTTTTGGTATTTATAAAACTTTTACTAACGGTGTGCACATTTTCTACTCACATTGTTGAATTATGTTTCTTCTTTGTAAAGGTTGTAAAATTTCTTTGCCTTTGTAAAGCCTTTTCTCTGTGCAGTGAGGACATTTTCACGCTAATTAAGCCCACAGATGAATATCATAACTCATGAAGTGTAATTCCTGATAAATGCTTGTTTTTGATATAATTCTATAGTGGAAACGTAACCTAATTTTAATCTATGTACTAAACTGTTTTCATAAGAACAAATTTATGTAATAAAGATTATTGAAAAATCACGATTAAAATACCCATGTTCCTAAGAAAAAAACTTTGTACACTAGGGAAAGCAGCAATGTTTTCCAAAGGTTGAAAAAAAACGTAACTTTGCAGATTTGTTTAATAATTGAATTTGCATTAGGAAATGGATTTGCTAATATTGACTAATGTCAACTTACCATCACTGTTTAAATTTGCATGTTGTGAAACTTTCTCACGGGGTGAAGTGTGGGCATTCCAGGTTCAAAATATATTAAAATGTATGTAAAAGCCCACAGAGCTGAGGGTGTTCACAAACTAGTGTAACTTGCCATTAAATCTGGAGGTGGCTTGGCCTTGCAGCTCATGCGGCATTATTACTATTGAAGCAGGAACAAGGCTGATCTGAAGTTATGGTCTCTGTCTAGAGTGGCATAGTGAGCATACAAATGAGAGACTGGAATGCTGCCACAAGCAATAATCAGTGGCTGTGTTTAACTCCAGCATCCTGGTAATCACTTTTTGTTTTTCTAAGTGATATGACGTAGGTGCTGAGGTTACACCCATATATGGGTTAGGTGTTCCCTGTGCCATTAGTCAGGCAGCGGCTCACTCATGATACCTAAAAGGATGGAGCTGGGCTACTTGTTTTCCTGTATTGAGGCCAACGTGCCTGGCATTGGCAGCTTATGCTGGACTGTTCCTACTGGAGCAGAACATGGACTGATTTGTAATGACTTGTTCATTCCTAGAGTCAAGTTATGTGAAAAATAATTATGGCTTGCAGCTAAGAGTAATTTCCACAGGCTAAGATTCAAGTATTTTACACACCAGTGGCATAGGCCAGACCTTTTGCCGCTGGTGGTTGTCCCTGCGTTTGGCACTCGCGACGGCTGCAGGTAAGAGCGGGGAGGGGATGCTGGCAATCCCAGTGTGCTTGCCGCCCTGCGATGGCTGTAGGTAAGAGCCAGGGGGGGGAGGGTCCGCTTCTAAGCCATTGTTACACATCCCTTTTTTCCTTAATGGTGAAACTCTACAGGCGACGACTATGCCCAAAGGGGTTCTGCCCTCCCTCTGCCACTGTACTTAAGCGTGTGTGTGTGTATTTTTATATTTTTATTTATTTATATCAGGATACTTAAATTGTAATGGTAATTTAAATCTAGTTTGAATCATTATTAAGTAATTAATTTTAAATCACATAGGGGTAGATTACGATGCGGCCCGTAAGGGCCTTCTGGGCCGCATCATAATCGGCCACTCAGTTTACTTTCCAACCGCCACATTACAATACTGGCAGCCAGAAATTCAACCGGCCGGTCATTCGGGCTGGCTTCCGACAGGCTCACGGAGACCGTCGGCCAGATGGAACCGGCTCGTAATCCCTTTCGGCCCTTGGGATCACAAAGCATGGTTTCCAGCATTGTAACCGTGCCAGCCTGTCCGACATGCAAATCATGTCGGAAAGCATGTTTCGGCTTTGGGGCCTCTAGTGGGGCCCCCTTGTGTACACGGCCGCTGGTTGGGGGCCAAGTGGGGTACATATGGTGCCCCCCTGTTGATTGCTGCATACAGTGGCAGGCACCTTGAGGAGATGAATAGCACCTCCCATTTGCCTATGGAAGCGGTTTACGGACGTAATGAATGCTCTCATAGGGAAATGTAGGAATGTGTCCGAACAGTGTTCAGTTGCATCCTAATTAGGTGGTCAGTACCGCCGACCAGAAGTTGGTTGGTCCCAGGACCGAGATGGTGTCGGGCGGACTCAAGTCCACCCAACATCATAATTAGCCCCTTAATGTAAATAGTTAAAGAAAATATATTTTTAGATTATAATAAAATGGGGTTAATGATTTTAAGTTGTTTATTACATATAAAGAGGGGTAGTAATGGTTTTTAGCCCTCACGGATCTGGGTAGTGTATATGGGTAGTAATAGGTTTTAGGGCTCAGTGATTGGTTCTGTGTAGGAGAAGTTAACCATTTTTTGGGCTCATGAAAGCAACTTGTATAGAGAAAGGAAGGAGTTTTAAAACTTAAAGATGGGTAGTGTATAGGGTTAGCAAGGAGAAATTGGGGCTCATGGATAAGTAGTGTATAGAGCTAGTATGGAGATTCTGGGGCCCAGGAATGGGTAGAGTACAGGTAGAAAGGAGTTTTTAGGGTTGAGGGATGGGTAGTGTTTAGGGGTAGTAAAGAGTTTTTTAAGGGCTCAAGGATGGATAATGTGTAGAGGTGGTAATGCGTGTTTTAAGTACTCCGGGATGGGTCAAAGGTGGTCGGATTAGGCTACAAGGGGTTAGAAAGTTTAGTATGGTTGGTCCTGCAGGAGTTCCACAGTACGGAAAATGTAAATAAAATAGGGCCATCTCATTGGCCAAGGTACTGTCGCACTCCTATAGGACCCAGCACCACAGTCCCATATGATATTGCTGTACTTCTGCGGCAGCCACCTCTCAAGAGTCATCCCAATCCTACCGCTGTGCTGTGAAAGGGAAACTTGCACGGTACAGTGGTACAATGGGGGTGACACTTGAGTGGCAGGTACCACAGGAGCATCGCAGTATCTGATTTAAAAAAAAATATTCTTTTGGGCATATCCTGAGGGATAGGCGTCGACAGGAGGTTGGGGACAGGGCCAAAGTCCGTGACTAGAGGCCATGCACAGCATGGGAGTTAGCTAAATATGGTCAAAAAGTCCCAGAAATTAATTGAAAGAAATCAAAGTTAAAGTGACTATTTTACTTGGGTATGGTAATACGATCTTAACTTCAAAAGAAAACAAAGGTAATGTTATAGTTAGACATTAGAACAATATAAAACAAATGTCTAAAAACCTACGAACCACCGAAATTCACCAGTCATAGTTTACTGAGCTAACTTGACTTGTGTATCCTCTGAGGCGGAAGCCGGAGGACTGTGTTCCCACTGTTTTTAAAAACTGCACTGTTTTCACTTGTGTTAATTTTAAAAATAAAACTCAGAGCTCACCTGCTTGGAAGCGCCGACCTGAAACGCGCTCTCACAGCCCTCCACGACCACCCCTGACACAGCGACCAGCGCTGACTCAGGAAACGCCCAAAGGCGGTAGCCACGCCCACTGCGAGGCCACGCCCACCCCCAGAGACTACAAATACGCTAATCACAAGCGGACCTGACATTTGACTTGTGTATCCTCTGAGGCGGAAGCCGGAGGACTGTGTTCCCACTGTTTTTAAAAACTGCACTGTTTTCACTTGTGTTAATTTTAAAAATAAAACTCAGAGCTCACCTGCTTGGAAGCGCCGACCTGAAACGCGCTCTCACAGCCCTCCACGACCACCCCTGACACAGCGACCAGCGCTGACTCAGGAAACGCCCAAAGGCGGTAGCCACGCCCACTGCGAGGCCACGCCCACCCCCAGAGACTACAAATACGCTAATCACAAGCGGACCTGACATTTGACTTGTGTATCCTCTGAGGCGGAAGCCGGAGGACTGTGTTCCCACTGTTTTTAAAAACTGCACTGTTTTCAGTTGTGTTAATTTTAAAAATAAAACTCAGAGCTCACCTGCTTGGAAGCGCCGACCTGAAACGCGCTCTCACAGCCCTCCACGACCACCCCTGACACAGCGACCAGCGCTGACTCAGGAAACGCCCAAAGGCGGTAGCCACGCCCACTGCGAGGCCACGCCCACCACCAGAGACTACAAATGGGCCGGCCATACCAGCGCAGCGGGAGCGCCGATTGCGCGCCGAAGGCGCGCCTAAGGCAAGCCCGTCTGCGCCCGTCCACGCACGACCGGGCCCAGGGCCAGAACCCCTGCCTAAAACAGCCAACCGAAAGGTAAGCTACTCACGTAGAGAGTTACTAAGTCTTAGACCCCCAACCTCCTCCTGTGACTATGTCCATGATCTAAATGGACCTTTCACCCGCTGCTCCCTCTGTAAACCAGCCCAGCTCACACTCCCCACAAAATCTCACAAGCCCGCCTCCCTCAAACTCGCTTCACTAAATTGTCGCTCACTCCCTAAACACGCGACACAGATTAACCATCTTATAGAAGACCTGGAGATAGACATCCTTTTCCTAACGGAAACGTGGCTTGCTCCACATTCACAATCAGACATGGCACTAGCAACTCCACCTGGCTACCTAATTCAGTCCCTACCCCGCCCCCTAGGCAGAGGTGGTGGTGTTGCAATCATTCACCGGGATTATCTTCACTGTAAAACCAGTGACGCGCAGATTCCCGAATCAGAAAGTCTTCAGTTTACCTTCAAGCTAAACCCAACCAATTCACTAACAGGAATACTGGTGTACCATCCCCCCGGCCCCCCAGGTCCCTTCGCTAGTTCCCTCCTGAACTCAGTAACAACCCAGGCCCACTCTATATCGAATTTCATGATAACAGGTGACCTGAATATTCATCTCGATGACCCGGTAGACTCGATAGCTAATGACCTGATCTTAGATCTGGCAGCACTTGACATCCGCCTCCTTAACTCTGGAGCCACCCACATCAAGGGTCATCTATTGGACCCGGTGTTCACCAGCTCCCCCTCGATGCAAGCGAAGGAGGCTTTTCCCCTTCCTTGGACAGACCACTTCCTAGTCTCCTTCCAACTACCTGGAACCTTCAAGAAACCTCAAAAACCGCCCACATACAGCAGGGACAGGACCTGGTCCAGACTCCCCACTGAAGAATGGGCCAAGATCCTAAAAAGGACCACCCCTGCATACGCGGAAGATCCGACCATCTCCGATAAAAAATTCAGAGAGTGGATCACCTCCTCCCTGGACTCAGTGCTCCCTCTTAGAACTAGGGAGGACAAAAACGGCAAACCTGGTTCGGCCCCGTGGTATACCACGGACCTCCGTCTACTTCGCAAAAACTGCAAAAAAGCCGAACGGCTGTGGAGGAGAAACTGGCAGCACGCCAACAAAGAAGCCTACCAGAACACAGTCAGGCTCTACAAAGAAGCCATCCGACTCGCCAAAGCCTCACACTATGACAAGCGGATACAAGAATCGTCCAACTCAGCCAGGGAATCTTTCCTAATTGTAAAAGAGCTGCTCAAAGTACCCAACACTCCCTCCTCCATCACCCCTAGAGTCGACCGAAGTAATGAACTAGCTAATTACTTCAACGACAAAATCACCCGTATCCTGGCCTCCCTCCCACCCCCCGGTCCCCCCAGTCACAGGGATAGCCGTTTATCCCTCGACCACGTCAAAAGCAATCTACGCCCCACACTGCCAACATTCCGACCAGTAACCTGCCTAGAGATAGAACGAACCTTGACGAAAATGAAAAGCGGATCACCTCTGGATCCAGCACCTATCAGGTTCCTTAAAACCGTAGCCTCAATCATCGTGCCTACGGTCACGGAACTTATCAACAGCTCGCTTGCCCAGGGATCTGTCCCGGACAGCTGGAAGAGTGCTGTGGTAAAGGCACTTCAAAAAAAACCCCAGCTCGACCCAGCAGACATGTCAAACTATCGACCCATCTCACTCCTCCCTGGGATTAGCAAGGTAGCTGAGAAACTGGTCAACGGACAATTATCTCAATTCTTTGAGACCAACAACGTACTTAGGCAATCCCAGACTGGATTCCGCCCGGGTCATGGCACAGACACCGTCCTTCTTGCAGTCATCGAGGAGGCAAGGCGCATACTGGATTCAGGAGGGTCGGTGGCAGTGATCATCCTGGATCTAAGCGCAGCCTTCGATACAGTCAACCACCGTGTCCTTTTACATCGACTGGCGGAAGCAGGACTTACCGGGACGGCACTCAGTTGGATTGAATCCTTCCTCACAGGACGCACGTTCCAAGTGTGGGACAACAATCACCACTCGTCCACCCTTCCACTTACAAGCGGTGTCCCTCAGGGCTCTTCCCTGAGCCCGACGCTTTTTAATGCTTACATGGCCCCCCTTGAGGACGTAGTTACACCTTTTGACATAAAAATGGTAAGCTATGCCGACGACACTCAGCTGGTCGTCTCTTTAGCCCAACTGATCGACCACCCAGAAAACCTGACCAATTGTCTCATAGAAATCCACAATTGGATGAGTAACTCATCATTAAAACTTAATGGGTCAAAGACGGAGGTGATGCTCCTGGGGAAACAATGGACGACCATCCCCCCAGCACTCTGGCCCGACGTGTTCGGGGAAATTCCCCCCCCCGAAACGTGAAATTAAGACACTCGGGGTGTGGCTCGAACCAGAGCTGTCTATGAAGACACAAGCAGCTAAAACTTCGGGCACCTGCTTCGGGCTTATGCGCACGACCCGCAAGATTCTCCCCTTACTGCCACCCACTTCCAGGAAACTGCTCATCCAGGGACTGGTATTGTCTCGCCTAGACTACAGCAATTTGGTCTACCTGGGAGCCCCTGAGGCCACCCTGACGAAACTCCAGCGGACACAGAACGCTGCAGCACGCATGCTAGCCAACCTCCCCCCCAGAATGTCCGCCAAGCCGGCCCTCAAAGCTCTGCACTGGCTCCCTGTGCGCCAAAGGGTGCAATTCAAAGCCATGTGCACGACGCATAAGCTGATCAACGGATCTGGCCCGGCGATCCTTAGCAACATGATCACCCCCTACACAGCATCCAGATCCCTACGATCCCAGAATGAGAACCTGGCCAACACTCCTAGATTCAAAAAGACTCGTACAGGAGGTCGACGATTTTCCGTTCAAGCAGCTGCTGGATGGAACGCTCTTCCTCGCCCCCTCAGACTGGAACCCAACTACATGGTATTCCGAAAAAAATTAAAAACTCATTTATTCCCGAAATAGAGTCCCTCAATATATGTCTCTCCCCTCCCTCTTCCCCTCTACATGATCACAATTCACACAGCGCGGGGATGCCTTTGGGTCACCAGGCGCTTTAGAAATCGTTATTAAATTAAATTAAACTGTAACTTTCACCCCTGCCATGCACTGCTTATGACCTCACATATTACACATCGCTCGTGACAAGTTAAATTACATCATTGATGACAGCACTGATGACATAATACAATTATTGTGACATCATCCTGTAGGGTGTGTGACCTTGAAGTAATCCAACACACTATACCTCTAACCAATTTTCTATTCACCTTAGTGGGATTGCCTTGCCATCTTAAGCCTGTTTATAGCATGCAAATGCAAGTCAAGAGCTAGATAGATATACATGTGCCACTAAAAAGGCTTCTTCTACCAGGCCCATTGAACAACCGTTTATAGTTTAGTAAACATACGCTACAAACATTTGTGAGATGTGCACAAATGTATTCAACCTTAAGAACCATACTTACAGCAACAGTGTGAGATAAACCATCTGTAAGTGGACACCGCTACATTATTCCGCAATCTGTAAGTCCTCAGAATCTTCAGCAAAGTTCTGGAAATACACATCTAAAACTTATCAATTTACATGCTTCAAATAATTTGTCTGTAACACTGTATTGCAAATATTTAACATGGGCACTTGCCCAGATATCCATTGGCAGATAATCTGTCAACATGAACTTTAGCGCTCTCACAGATTTTTTTCTAATTGGTTTGGCTTGAATTCACAACCAGTGGTGTTGTGAACCCCCCCGCTTTATCAGCTTAAGTGGGACCAACTACTTAAAGTTAATAGCTTTACATTGGCCCCTGCAGGGCTACAGACAAATGCCTTGCAGGGCTAGAAAATGGGGATGAACGCTGCTATGTGAGTCACACATTCAGCAAAAGAGAGGAAAATAAATGATGCAAGTAAAGAAACAAAATCAGAAAGAAAGCAGAAAATCGTGTTTTAGAAAGGCATGTGAGAAAAAATAATAAAACTGGAAATGATGAACAGGAGAAGGCAGAAGGTAAAAGCAGGGGCGGCTCCTCCTCAGGAGTAGAGGAGCATGTCCCGCCTGCTGCAAGTGCATTAGGCAAACCCAAATAAATAGGATCGCATGTCAATGCCATTTTATTTCTTTGTCTCCACACTAGCTCACGCTGTGTATAGTGCGAGTGTAGGGGCGGGGTTAAATCCTGCAAATGATGGATGACTGCACTGGCCTACAGTGAGAAATGTCTGATTGGCCAGCCGTCTTGCGACGGCAAGCCTGCTATGCGCACTGTAGACCCAGCAATCCCCAGGCTATTTTACAGCTTGGGGATTGCCGGCACAGGCCCCCAGTCCCAAAATGAGCACTGGGTAAGCCTGCACCAATCCGGGAGCTGCTCTCACAGCATGAGAGCAGCTCCAGGATTGATTGGAGTTACGTTGCACGAGCAGGAAGGAAGTTCTTCCTTTCCCTGCTCGTGGACAGCAAAGAGAAGTGCTGCACTAGTTGGGCTCCAGTAACTATAGTGAGTTGTGCACCTTCACACATCACCATTTTTTATTTGAGCTAGCCGCCACTGGATGAAAGTAATGAAAGGTGCAAAGAAGGAAGTAAATAGCAAAGTGAAAGGAAAAAAGGAAGAGTGAGTGCAAGGATGGATGGTTGAAAGGATAAATTGATGGATAGAAGAGTGAAAGGATAAGTTGGCGAAAGGATGGAGGAAAGGATTGATGAAAGATGGATAAGCAGATGGAAAGGTGGACAGAAGAGTAAAAGGATGAATGGCTGGAAGAGTGAAAGGATGACAGATCTACGTTTGAAATCAATGGTGATTTATTGGTTGGTTGAATGGATGGATGGAAAGGTCAAAAGGGGAGTGGATGGATAAGTAAAAGGATTGATGAATATGTGAACAGATTAATGTAATTTCAGAAGCTGTTTAGAATAATGAACTGATGGTTGGAAAGGTGAAAGGCTGATGGATGGGTGGAAGGATAGATGGAGAGATGAGTGGATTTAAGCATGAAAGAAGCTAATATAGGAAGGGCCAAGCTTACTTTCTTCACTCGCTCAGTGTCATTAGAGGCTTGGTTCAATGTAGGGGGGTGTATTTTAATTTTCTGGATACTCCGCTTGTTCACAACCTACTTTTAAATAAGGGTGGCATAACTAGCGTAAATTTGCTATAGCGTAATTTTGAAAAATTACCCAAGATGACACAGAAGTACATGAGGAGCAGAACCATGGATGCAGTACTATATACTTAGCACAAAGGGCACACTTGCAGCCAAAATTAAACAGATGCATTTTGCGCTAAGAAAATAATGCTAAACAAAACAGACCAGGAGCAACAAAAACCAGCAGCTGCCCCCATCCTGTTCTAGTGCTCTTAGGTAGGCATTTTTGGTCCAAATCACTTGAACTTACGTAATTGCGTAATTTTCGGTAATTTCACATCACAAGAGTAACGGGAAATTACCAAAATGACACTGATTACTTCAGTGTTATTGTAATTTTGCCCAGGACTACTTTCTAACATACCTCTGTAACCTATCTTAAGTGCACTCAGACTTTACTTTGGTTAACATGGAATATTACTTGCAAGCCAATCCTTAGCGATTTGAAATGATACACTATATTACTTTCAACATGCACAATCACATTTGCATCCCTGATATGCTTTCTACAGCATATGTCCACAAACTTTAGCACTTAGTAACTCTGTGCTTTTTATGAGTATGGTATTATCAGTAATTCATCAGCTATGTCATCCACTTGCTATTTGACATATCAGTGATGTCGTTTAACATGTCATGTGTGATCTAAATAATGAGATCATAAGCACTGCATGGGGGCACAAGTTCTAGTTAGCTCAGTAAACTATAACTGGTACATTTAATTTTTTTAAACATTTTGAAAGTTAGTTTTTATCTTATTTCAACACCTAATTATAGCATCACCTTAACCTTTGTTTTTTTCAGTGAATATCTATTTTTTTTTAACTTAAGTGAAGATCTTATTTCCATAACTAATTATTATGTCACGTTAACTTTTGTTTATTTCAGTTGATTTCTATGTTCTTTAGATGTAAGCTTAGATCTTATTACAATACCTAACTATAACGCCACTTTAACCTTTGCTTTTTTCAGTGACAATACATATTTGTGTGTCTGTGTGTGTGTATGTGTATATATATATATATATATATATATATAACATTTCACTCATAAAAAACCAATGAAATTCCCCCGTTATAGTTAGTTCAGATAACTATAACTTGCGCGACCGCAATCCACTGCTGATGACGTCACATATTACATCACTCATGACATGGTCAGTGGCATCACTCATGACATCACTCATGACATCCTTTTGATAGAGTGGTGGTCACGCGAGTTCTAGTTATCTGAACTAACTATAACGGGGGAATTTCATTGGTTTTTTACGAGTGAAATGTCCACCTAACTATAACATGTGTGAAACCTATGGTTTTTTAAGTGAATTTGCAAGGTTTTTTAAATGCTAATTCCTAACTATAATGTGTGTGAAACGTATGGTTTTTTCAGTGAATTTGTACGGTTGTTTAAATACTAAGTTATGTATTTTTTTTGGGGGGGGGTTTTCACCGTGCGCGCACCCCGCGATTTTTAAAAAAAAAAATTAAAATGATTTTTTCTGCCTTCAGGGTCCTTCAGGGACCCCCTGACAAATGCTAGGGGGTCAGGAACTCGCTACCCTGACCCCTTTTCACGTTCACCACCTTCCTTTTTCACTCTCGCACTCAAAACAAACAAAATGGCGGCCGACACTTCCTGATTTCGACCAATTCGAACGTTGACTGACATGTAACCACCAATCAGAATTACGCTTGCGCACGTTAGGGTGCGCGCACGGTGCGCGGCTATAGATATTTATATACTTTAACTGCAATTTTCTCAGGAACTACTGAACAGATTGACTCCATATATGCAAAAGGCACATCCCTGACCTGAGGACTACCTCTTTGCCAAATTTCAAGTAATTCTGTTCAGCCGTTCGGGCTGTACCTTCGACTAAAGGTCCTACGGGAAAATGCATGGGGAAAACGTGTTTTGGGACCCCCCTTTTTTCTCGGCCCCCGCTTGATGAATCCCCCCGAGACTTTCAGAGTAGGAGGTGAGCGGAGCACCCCATTAGTTTTGAAAATTTTGTGAGGATTCGTCAACCGGCGCCAAAGTTATTCAAAATAGAATTTTGAGATTTCCTATGGAAACACGTTCCTAACTATAACTATCTACTGGCGACCGCCAGTAGATTATATATATATTGATATATATATTCACTGAAAAAACCATAGGTTTCATGCACGTTATAGTTAGGAATTGGCATTTAAAAAACCTTAGAAATTCACTAAAAAAAACATAGGTATCAGTGATGTCATTTGAGATGTCATGAGTGATGTCATCAGTGATGTCACTGACCATGTCATGAGTGATGTAATATGTGACGTCATCAGCAGTGCATTGCGGGGGCGCGAGTTATAGTTAGCTGAACTAACTATAACGGGGGAATTTCTAGGGTTTTGTACAAGGGAAATGTGCAGCTAACTATAACGCCCCTGAAACCTATGTTTTTTTGTGTGAATTTCTAAGGTTTTTTCAATTCTAATTCCTAACTATAACGTGCATGAAACCTATGGTTTTTTCAGTGTATTTCAAAGGTTTTTTAAATGCTAATTCCTATCTATAACTTTTTAATGATTTTCATTGGATTTCTAAATGTTTCTAATTCAGTGTGTCAATTTGTTTAGTTTGTTTTTTTAAATACTTTTTATCACCATTTTTTTAACTTGTTTTAACAATTAATTCTTTTAAAAATTAAAAAATATTGTTTTTAATGTTTTTTTTAAAAAAACAATTGTAATTTTTTTTTATTTTTAAAAAATATTTCCCAAAATATTTTGTAAACTATATTTTCAATACTTTTTTTTTGTTTCCATTTTTCGGGGATTCGCGCACCCTATGCGCACTGTTCTCAATCCCTGCGCGAAAGCATCCGCATACGGTATGCATTGGGTACGTGTTTGGTGCGCGATTGCAATGCGACCGGTACGCGACTCCACGCCTATACGCGACACGTACGATGCACGTTACGCGACGCTTGCGCGCTTCTGCGATACATCATGTGCGTGTATGATGCGGTGGGTGCGCGAATCCCGCAAAATATTTTACATTTAAAAAAACATATATATATGGATTTCATGTGAATATTGATTGATGACAACCTCTAAACTACTCATAAAAGTAATATATTTTCACTTCTAATCCTATATTCCTTTAAAATTCAATTTCGCGGATGCGTGCTGGGTGCGTGCTGCCTATGCGCACGGTGGGCGGATCCCATGTGAACTGAAAAAAAGAGATTTGATTGGTTCATTACACTTCCTGTTATAACTATTGAAAGACCCCACACATTTCAATCATTCTTCTTTGACCTTCTTTGGAGGAGCATCTCTTTGCAGAGAAGAAGCTTTTTTGGACTAAGTTTACACTTAGCTCAAACTTTTTTTTGTACAAACAATGGCTTCAGGGCAGCAGGCATCTCCAGGATCTCCTCATTCATCTGAGGATGACTTTTTGGAAGAGCCACCACACCCACCACGTTATTCATCTGTGGTGTGGAAATTTTTCACCTATCCTGAGGGGCAAACGAAAACCAATGCCACCTTAGTGACCTGCAAGATCTGCCAGAGAGTGCTGTCCCGTGGGGATCCGAACAAAAAATATTCCTGCAGAACTGCAAGTATGATGAAGCATCTGAGGACCCTACATCTGGTGAACCTTGCTCGGAAGGAATTCCGCAGAATGAGAGTTGTTCCTGCTCCTTCAGATCCATCACAGCCAAGCACTTCAAGGGTGGATCCTTCTGTACAAAATTTGGACATCCGTCCACAGTTTCAATACCTGAAAGTGCTCTGCATAAAACGCAATGCTGTTTTATGCTATGGGGAGCAGTCAATCGATCTAATCTGCCGAAAGCAAGAGAGTCACCATTGCTTTAGTTTTTTTTTTCCCTGAAGTTCATTGTTTTGTTCCTCCAGTTCTGTTTTTTCCTTTTTTTTCCAAAAAATTTAAAAATTGTTCAAAAATCTAAAAATAAAATATAAAAGAAAAAAGAAGAAAAAAAAAAGTTCTTCTAAGAACTAACTTTCCTGGTTTAAAAAAGAGCTATATTTGTTTGTTAGTGTGTGAAAGTTTAGATGAATGGATGTGTAGTATGTAATTGACTGAATGAATGCATTAGTAGCGTATGGTGAATGTATAAGTGCAGAACTATGAGGAAGTGCTGCAGCATCACACAGTAACCTCTTTAACTGCAGTGTGCTGTAGTACTTCCGAAGCACAGGGATGCAACATATGTACATAAATATGTTGCAAATCTATGCTTTTCTCTGCACAGCTGCTTAAACTGCAGCTATGTGGTGACACAGGCACCCTTGCACCATGGTGCAAGGATATCTGTGTCATGTGGTGTTTGTTTTTGTGCAGGAAGACACACCTTCCTGCACAAAAACAATCAGAAAACACATTTTTCTCCTTCAATGTATGCTGAACATTTTAGCATGCATTGAAGATTAAAAAATTAAGAGAAATTAAAACAATTCTCCTTGTTGTGCCTTGCTACACCAATTGGAGAATGGTGCAGCATTCACACACATGTCGAGATTTATGATTTCTGATAAATCTGAAGATGTGTCTTGTCCTATGAGTATTCAGTGCAATCATGCACAACAACACTTATAGAACACCCTTTCAACGCAAAGTGGTGTGTATGATGAGGTTGTATTTAGATGGAGTAGAAAAAGTACACAGAGTGCCTTTTACTCTATTTGTAAATATGAAAGAGTGTCTTGCACAATAACTATGTTACAAAAAGTGACATATTTCTGTTTTTAAAATTGCTTGCGAATGATAGAAGGAAAGCACAGAGTTTTGTCTGCAAAGATGCACAAAGAAGAATGATTGAAATGATTGCGGTCCTTCAATAGGTACAATGGGAAATATTATGAACCACTCAAATCTGTTTTTTTGGAGGTCACATGATATCCGATAACAGAGAGATTTCAAAACTACATAGGTATAAACAGAGTGTTTTTAAAAACGTGTTCAAACGTTGTAGCGTCTTGCAGATCTGCCCATTCTGCATATTAATACTTAGTTAAACTTACCTTCACAGTAATAGTAATTAAAAATGGTATACATTTTTTTCAGATTTTTTTTGCAATGTAAATTGATGTAAATTGCTTATTTTAGAATTAGGATCTGTTAAATAAAAAATTGTTATAACATGTGATAATACATTTTTTAGAACACAGCATAATTTCAACAAAGTAATTTGTTTGCCTTTTTTGCTGTTCTCAGAATATCTTGATTTTCACTAGAAATAGTGATTTCAATCGTGCTCATCACTTAACAGCGGGCAAAAAAAAAATAATCAAAAAGATTGTTTAAAAAAACCCAACATGCTATTCTCAGCAAAATACCAGAAAATACAAATCACACATATGAAATGCTTATGGCTAACAAAATTTTATAACTTCAATTTATAAAAACTGTAAATGTTGTCGCTTTAAAATATTCACCGAGTCAATGAGCACGAAAAAGTCCATAATTCAAACATATACCTTTCCTTGAGGCCAAATGGTATTTTTGCACTCCTTTTTATGTAAATTGTCCAATGGTAGTCCTATTAAATTATAATAATAAATTCCTCAGAGAGTGAATTATCTTCATAAAACTTTGACTTTAAAAATATTAGGTAGGAATTTGGTAATTCCGTAGGCAAACATTGTTTGAAAACCAACTGGGAATCATTACAAAGTGTCCAGCCTTTGTCACATTTTAGATAGGCAGTGTAATGTCCAGATGTTGTGGAAGGACCATCATGGAAAATTATTGCAATTGCTACAAAAGTCCTTCCTGATATTGATAGTTGTGTTGCTACAAATTGCTTTATTAAAGTATCCAATTTTCTTCCATCAGCTGTAGAAGTTGCATCATTAAAATTATGTATTGTCCATATTTTGTTAAAAATAATGTGGATAACATTTCAGATTTACATTGGCTACACCATGTTTTGATTTGCACCTTTAACTAATTTATTGAAAGACACTGATTTACAGTCTGGTAATGTTAAATACAGAAATCTTTCAGTGTCTACATTAGAGGTACATGTATACATGCAATTGTCACAATGATGTTCCCATTTGTAAGAAAGGCCAAAAATATTTTCTATTTCTACACCTTCATTTTCAAAAATGGTAAGCATATACATTAAAAATTCCTGAGCATCTTGTTGGATATTTTGTGCAAATTGT
Source organism: Triturus cristatus (assembly GCF_964204655.1). Classification (NCBI taxonomy): domain Eukaryota; kingdom Metazoa; phylum Chordata; class Amphibia; order Caudata; family Salamandridae; genus Triturus; species Triturus cristatus. The sequence continues at coordinate 654,466,487 of NC_140587.1, read as the reverse complement.
GTAGAACCAGAACACAGATCCAAAAGATTACGAACATCTGAAACAGATTGTATTTTACTTGTATCTGTTGTAAATTTTTCATAAACAGAATGCAACAGAGAACAAAATGTTTTTTGCCGATTCTGCATAATTTGTGCTTGCAAACCTTCAAGATAAAAAACAACATTGACCACTACATTAGCATAGCAGTTGACACCTGAACTATTTTCAAACTGATAACCAACAATCTCTTCAATAGTGTCCTTTTTCTTTTTACTTGCAATCACAACATTATCTTGTTCTTTTCCCTTCTCTACACCTTCGGTACAGATATTCTCAAACCTTCTTTTTTGACCAACCACACGCTTTGCAAATACAGGATATTGACCTAAATTTGGAGCATACGCCCTTCTTAACCTATTATACTCTTTTACACTGTTTGCATCTGCAGTAACCTTTGTCTCATCAAAATCAATCAAAAACGAACCAGATAATGTTCTGACTCGCGACAAAGCAACATATGCCATACCCTCTTTAAATACGGTAGATCCAATGTTCACCAATGCACTGTCTACACTTAATCCTTGAGATTTATGACTAGTCATGCATATGCCAGAGAAAATGGAAATTGTTTCCTACGGACATATAAATCTTTAACAAGCAAAAAACGAACTGAACAACAACCAACTTCTTTAACTTATTCAATCTGATCAAATTTAATTTTTAAACATTCAATTCCTTATTTTTTCTGATAATTAACAAAATTCACCACTTTACCCGTTGCGCCATTAACGAAATCTTTTTCTACGTCCAAATTACGCCTTAAAATTACCCGACAGTTTACACATGCATATAGTGTCAGCTGTTTTAGATATTTCTTTTCTAAAGAATCCAATTTTGTTTTCAACTTTCCCGTCAAAATAATAGTGATTCCTTCATGCTCTAGTTTATCGATGGCTTCCATTTTTATAATTTCTTAGTTTTCCAGTTTCAATAGTTCTTCGTTAAATATGGAACACTCGCGCAGTGTTGGCATTAAGCAGATTACTGATTTATTTTCTGCAATTTTCATGTAAACTTTTGCAGGAACTACATTTTCATTTGGAAACACATTGCAAAGTAATCGAATCTCCAAAGCCTGTTTGCCATGTTCGGTAAGAATTCCAATTCTTATATCTTGATTCATATTTCCATATTCAGCATCATTTGCCTGTCGCATATTTGATGTCAGTTCTTTGTATTCAAAATAAGTCCAAATGTTCACGTTACCAACACTACCAAGAGACTTTCTGGTATCTTCATGTGCAAGTGTTTTAAATACCGGTTGTCCTTTTACCGGTGTCAGTTGCAGTAGATCTCCAAAAACTGTGGCGTGTTTTCCTCCAAATAAAACGTCATAGTCTGTTTTAAGAATTTGCTGCATTCTTAAATGCACAAAGGCAAGCATCAAGTTTGAGACCTTGCTTACCTCATCAATAATGAGAAGTTTCATTTTCTTCAGGACTCTTGAAACTTCACAACAAGCTTCTCCAGATAGCTTGTGGTATTCCAATTTGTTTTCATGCTCTACTGGTAGCATTAGTAAACGATGTAAAGTAATTCCTTTAATGTAATGTGCTGCCAACCCAGTTGGAGCAGTGACAACACAAGACAAATGCGATTCAGTTGCTTTATGCAAATAACTTGTAATTACTTTAATTAAGAAACTTTTTCCTGTTCCAGCTTGACCACTCACATCCATTCGGATAGGTTGAAATGATGTACATGCGCACCCTTACTTTTCATGAAGTAATCCATGGTCAATCTGGACAATATTTGTTTCTGTTCAACATTTAGTTGTTCTTCCAAGTTTCCTAACTGTATTACATCTTCTTGAGCTTGATACATTGCTGTTTCCACCTCATTCATGGCAGTCGCTGCTTCATTTTCAACAATTGGTTGTCCTAGTGGATCTTGACTCAGTGCAGCAGAACTTTGACTGTCTTGAGAATTGTCTCTAGCAATCTCAGTTGCAATTGTAGCTTCTTGATCAATTTCATCATTCAACATTTTCACATAATTTGAAAAAGCACTGCATTGTATGCTATCTTTACAAGCATTAAATGAATCTTCATAACTCTGAAAATCTCCAAGTAATTCCAGTTCTGAACGCCACGGTTTGAACATTTGCAAAAGGGCTAAATAGTAAAATTCCCTTTTGTCAGCAGTGTCGCAACTCAGTTTCTTGTGATTAATCAAATTTCCTTTCCTTTGTTTCACCAGACATCCTTCGGAACCAATGACTGCATATTTTCCATCATTGATGTTCTCTGTAGTATTCTGTTTAAAAGTATAGTTTTGCAGCACTTCATAGAGACACATGTTCTCAAGATGATGACTTCTGTTTGGGTAATATGTGTCCAACATGTTCGTTTTCAAAATATCTGTACTTTCTGGTTCTTTTTCTGCTAAATATTCAATTTCTTGAACAGATTTCAGTACCCGGTTTTGCATTCCTACAAGACCTAGACTCACCCAAATGATTCCTCTACTTTTGGAATATAGACTTGCAGATGATAACCGATCTGAACATTCATATGCTCCAATTTCATGATGCAATAACATCTTCAAACTGAAACTGTATAATTTCTTACTTAGTCTTCTCGTAAGAAATCTCTTCCCACATTTCTTTCAATTCTGTCTTTTCTGATTTAGTAATGTAGGATGTTACATATCGAGCAACAGCAATGGAATTGTCCGCAACATACTGAATATCCATGTTAGCATTCCACATGGATAAAATAACTGGATTGTAGTCATTTATGTATTTTGATTCTTCGCTTCTTCTTAAGTTGTAGGTATATTTTGGAGACTTTCTTGTTATGGTATGTCGCATAGCTGACATAAAACTGTTCACTCTTCCTTTGGATAATACAGGACGTGGAAATCCAAAACGACATTTGGTATAAAACTTATCCTTTGACTTGTACTTTCGTCGACCGTATTTTCCACACCTATGGCTTTGGAATCGTAAGACTTGTTGTTTTAAGTTTTTATCTTCTCTGCTATTGGGTACAGCACATGTGGCATAATCTTCAATGAAAGACAAAACAGTTTCATCTGAATCTGTTCCAAATTTGGGGGCGTCCTTGATCCATAACAACATATGTATATGAGGAGCACCTCTTGCTTGATACTCCTTTCTCCAAAAGAAATCCACAACTTCTCCAAGAGGAGGATTCTTTTTATTGAGGATAAGACATCATAGCTTCAAATCTATGATTGAAATATCTGCATACATTAACAGGATCCAAAGAGCACAATTCTCTAGGTGTCTTGTATTCAATATTTTTTATATTGGAATTTGCCTCTCGAAGAAATTCAAGTAAATCATCCCAAGCATACTCAGCACAGCTTAGTGTAACAAACCATGTAGGAGTTCCCAAGTTCCGTAGCATACATTTCAGTTCTCCATGACGACGGTACCAATATTCATTAGTCCCGCGCTGACATGCCATCAGATTAATCAACTGAGATTCTAAATGGTCATCTCTCTGATGCACTTTATCCATAAAATCCTTTGCAGTTACATTTGCAGATGCATTCCAGTTTTTAAAATATGATTTACTGCTTATGAAAGTCCAGACAAGTCACTTTCAAACAGAAGATGAAACATATAAGGGACACATTGTCGAAATCTTGGATCTTCTGCATATAATCTTGTTGTCCAATATTCAGATGCAGGAATCTGCACAGGACGTTCATCATATCGTCCACCTTTTCCTGTTGGAAACAAGTGCGGGAAACAACGAGCTTCCAAGGTCTCTTCCCATACACTCATGGGACTTCCTCTAGCTTTTTTCATTTGTAACAACTCAATCGTATTCCCCATCACCTCTTTGGAATGAAGTGGATGTACACTGTAATGTTCATAGATTTCTTCACACCTGGACATGTCCACTTTTTCAATTTGTCCACTTAATGTTTCAGTATCTTCTGCTAAATCTATTTCTTCTTCTCCTACAAACACATTTCTATAGTACTCATTATTTTTTATCAGATACAATGATGCCTTTTGCACTTTTCTAACATCCACTAACTCTTGCCAGATTTTCTTATTCTTATTAGGAACACCATTAACTAGAATGACTAGTGGTTCATTTTCTGCATGGTCTACACCAATAGTTTCAATATTTTTCTTTAAATCTAGCGGTTTATACACAACTCTTCCTTTCAATCCTCTTTGTAACTCTGATGGAGGTAATTTACCTGTTTTAGTCTCCATACGAACAATAGCCTGAAATGGGTGCACACATTGAATGAGAATAGACTCATACATATTTAAATCTATCAGCTCTGGAGGAATAGCAACCAACTCTAGATTATTCTGAACAGCTCTAGCAGGCATTTTATTCTCATCTAATTTGTTATAACAATATTTGCAAATACGCTGCTCAGATCCCAAATCAAAACAATCCTCTACCAAGAAATAAGTTGCAAATTCCATCCACTTATCATTATCTTCTATTTCACTTTTTAAATACAGATTGACACCCCTAGTCTGATTTTTATAGTGATTTCGCCGACAACAAATACAAGAAACATTTGCTCTTTCATCTGAAATAACCTTAAACTTTGTGATTTCATACTCAAAATGTTTTGTAATTACGGTTTCTACATTGTCTTCAACATTTTGTTCTACTAATGTGTCAGTTTCTGGACTCTCTTGCTGAGGACCAAAGTAACAAAACTCAATATCATCACAAACCTTCTTCACATCGGATACTGACCCATGCAAAAGAGCACTGTTCAACTCATTTAACTTTAGTGCTGGACTTCTTGCATAATACAATCTTCTCACTAACTTCCGCATTTGAGTATGATGTACTGCCAGCATCCTGAAATGGTGAAAAACACTTTGACAAACTTTCCTAGAAAGACAAGCCAGAGAATGACCTTGCAAAACAGTATTTTTTCTCACTCTGCAAGGGTCTAGTCCTTGCAACACCTTAATCTTTTGTTTAACAATTTTTTTACTATATGCTCGTAAAAAACTACATAATTTATCAATAGATTCTTATCGTACACTATAAATACTACTGCAATCCCAAGTGTACACAGGTGTTTATGGCGTCTCCCTAGAACTTCATCAGCTATCACTTCTTCTGCTTTTCTTTCAACCATTTTATCTTTCTCAATTGGACAACCATCTCTAACCTTATAACCTCTACCACTGGTGTCAACTGCATACAATCATTTTTTGCTCTGTAAATAACTCTCTTCATTAAAGAAAGGCTCTGAACTGGAACTGTGTTTCCATTCTCCCCAAAAAACACAAATTTGTTTTCTATTAATTACTCTTTTCCTCCTACTTTTGGCCTTCATTAAATGGATTGGTTTATCTAGTGATCGAATTCTGTTTAATACTAAAATGAATAGTTTCCTTTTTACTTCAAAAGCCTTTTCAACAATGTTTTCAATATGCTTCTTTTTATAAAATAGAGCTCTCTTTTTATATTTCTTCACATCTTTCAGCAAATTATGTACTACTCTCTTGTAAAATATTTTTTGGCGTAATTCCTTATACTGATTTGTGCCTTCTTTTACCACAGTTTGTCTCTTTTGACTGTCCATTTACATTTTTGCTTTTCCTCTTATTTTGAATTTTTTTTCTAGTTGAAGCATTCTCAGAGGTTTCAGCATTCTGTACATTCTGTTTGGTCCTACAAACATTTTTAATAAATTGCTTTGTGAACTTACCTGAAGTTTTTCTTTTTAGCCACATTATCTTGTTCATTCAATACTTGTGGTTGATGATTCTTCAAGTAATTCTCCTGTCTATGTTCTTTTCTTTTTTTTCTGGCATGATTTCTCTATTTTAACGTTGAAAAACAGTATCTGTAAAAAAAGAATCACAAATATATATTAATAACTTTCAAATTTATACTATTCTATTACTGTAGAAACACTTTTCATATAAATACTGACTAAGAAACTATAGCCCTGAAGCACAAGTGTGACGATGGTTAAAACACTACATGCATAGTGCATACTACTTTGAAGCAGTTCATGCCCTAAAGCCTACCTCACTAGGGGCCTCATGTAGGTGGCATACACTTTACCGATTCTAAAATACCGAATCATACCGAATCGGTATTTTAGAATCAGTAAAGTGTATGTAGGTAAAAATTCGGTAAATGTTACCGAATCGGAGTGAGTCGGTAATTACCGAATCGGTATTTACCGATTCGGTAATGAGGCATACCTTCCCATTGATGGGAAGGTATGCCTCATTACCGAATCGGTAAATACCGATTCGGTAATGGGGGGAACACATGCAAGGGTGGCAGGGTGTCACATTGACACCCTGTTGCACCCCTGAAACGGCCATGTGTGCACATGTGGCACACATACATGCCCTAAGGGCATGTATGTCTGCCACATTGCACACGTCTAGGCGCTCTGAAATGCATTTCCACATCCATACATTATTTACCACCAACTATTTGTTGGTGGTAAATACCGACTCCAAACAACACCCCCACACTCCCCCTACATCTCATTTCTGTATTCGGAATTTGCCGAATTGGTAAAATTACCGATTCGGTAATTTTACCGAATCGGTAAATTACCGAATACAGAAATGAGCCCCCTACATGTCACAAGCCTAAATACCGGTCGGTAACGGTAAAATTACCGAAAATCGGCCGTTACCGACTGGTATTCGGCTACGTACATGAGGCCCTATAAGACTACATGCTAACTGACTGAATGATTACAGTACTATAAGGAGACACACTGGGTGAGTGACAGGGTGTTTGCTAGAAGTGTATGAATACTGACATGGATATTGATGATGTGAAAGACAAGTGTGTAGTTGATTAGAGACCTACATGCATAGTGGCTATGTGTTTGAATCCATCCATATGTTAAGGCCTGTCTAAGTCCAATAGTACTTGGATACTGACAATGTTTTGAGTATTGCAAGGAGAGTGCCAGGATGAATTTATAAGTATTTGTATTTTGGTGCAGTAAATACATTAGTACATGGTGCTGAAGTATAAGGGGAGTGACAGGGTGTTTGCGGGAACTGTATGAATACTGTCTGGGATATTGAAGGTGTGAAAGACAAGTGTGTAGCTGGCTAGAGACCTATATGCATAGTGGATAGACGTTTGAAACAGTCCATAGAGTAACACTTGGATCACTGCAAAACTACCTGAGTACTGACTGAATCATTAGAGTACTACAAACAGAGTGACTGGGTGAATCTTTTTAAGTTTTTGGATTCTAGTGCAGTGAATAGATTAGTACTTAGTGCCAAATGAGTCAGTGGAAGTGTGCAATTAAAGTGACAGAGTGTTTATTGGAGTTTATAGATACTGACAGAGAAATTGAAGGTCTGAAAGACAATTGTGTTGGTAGTTAGATGCCTCCATGCATAGTGGTAACACGTTTGAATCAATCCATGTGCTAAGGCCTGCCTCACTCCATTAGTACTTAGGTACTGACTGAATGATTAGACTATTGCAAGAAGCGTACCTGGGAGAATTTATAAGTGTTTCAGTTTTGGCGCAGTGAATGCATTACTACATGGTGCTGAATAAATCACTGGAACAGTGCAAGGGGAGTGACAGGATGTTTGCTGGAAGTACATGGATACTGACTGGGAAATTGAAGCTGTTAAAGACAAGTGTATAGTATGTTGGAAGACTGCATGCATACTTCATAGACATTTGAAGCAGTCCATGTGGTAATGCATGGTTCACTACATGAGTACCTGGAAACTGACTGAATCATTAGACTACTGCTAGGAGAGTGCCTGGGTAAAACTTTTAAGTTTTTCAGTTTTGGCGCAGTGAAGAGATTAGTACATGGTACTGGATCAGTCACTGGATGAGTGCAAGATGAGTGACAGGGTGTTTATTGAAGTATATAGATACTGACTAGCTAATTAAAGAAGTTAAAGACAAGTGTGTAGGTGACCACAGGCCTGTATGCATACTGGATAGACGTTTAAACAGTCCATGAGCTAAAACCTCAGACACTGCATGATTACTTCGGTACTGACTGAATCATTACACTACTGCAAGGAGAGTGCCTGGGTTAATCTTTTTAAGTTTTTGTGTTTTGGTGCAGTGAATAGATTACTACATAGTGCAGATGAGTCAGTAGAGGTGTGCAAGTGGACTGAACGAGTGTTTACTGGACTTTATAGATACTGAGTAGTTAATTGAACAAGTGAAAGACAAGTGTGTAGGTGACTACAGGCCTGCATGCATACTGGACAGACGTTTGAATCAATCCATGTGCTAAGGCCTACCTCACTCCATTAGCACTTAGGTTCTGACTGAATGATTAGACGATTGCAAGAAGAGTGCCTGGGAGAATTTATAAGTGTTTCAGTTTTGGCGCAGTGAATGCATTACTACATGGTGCTGAAAAAGTCACTGGAAGAGTGCTAGAAGAGTGACAGGGTGTTTGCTGGAAGTACATGCATACTGACTGGAGAATTCAAGCTGTTAAAGACAAGTGTATAGTAGGTTAGAAGCCTGCATGCATACTGGATAGACATTTGAAGCAGTCCATGTGGTAATACACAGTTCACTGCATGAGTACCTGCGTACTGACTGAATCATTAAACTACTGCTAGGAGACTGCCAGGATGAAACTTTTAAGTTTTTCGGTTTTGGCGCAGTGAATAGATTAGTACATGGTACTGGATCAGTCAATGGAGGTGTGCAAGATGAGTGACAGGGTGTTTATTAAAGTATATAGATACAGACTAGTTAATTAAAGAAGTCAAAGACAAGTGTGTAGGTGACTAGAGGCCTGCATGCAAAGTGGATAGACGTTTAAACAGTCCATGAGCTAAGACCTCAGACACTGCATGATTACTTCGGTACTGACTGAATCCTTACACTACTGCAAGGAGAGTGCCTGGGTTAATCTTTTAAGTTTGTGTTTTGGTGCAGTGAATAGATTATTACATAGCGCCAGATGAGTCAGTAGAGGTGTGGAAGTGGACTGAAAGAGTGTTTACTGGAGTTTCTAGATACTGACTAGTTAATTGAAAAAGCGAAAGACAGATGTGTAGGTGACTAGAGGCCTGCATGCATACTGGACAGACATTTGAAGCAGTCCATGGGCTAAGGAATGGGTCACTACATGAGTACCTGGGTACTGACTGAATCATTAGAGTACTGCAAGGAGAGTGCCTGGATAAATCTTAAGTTTTGGGGTTTTGGCGCAGTGAATAGATTAGTACATGCTGCTGAATGAGTCACTGGAGGTGTGCAAGGGGAGTGACAGGGTGTTTATTGGAGTATATAGATACTGACTGGGCAAATGAAGGTGTGAAAGATAATTCTATAGGTGGTTAGAGGCCTGCATGCATAATGGATAGTCATTTGAAGTAGTCCATGTGATAAAACCGGGTACACTACATAAGTACCTGGGTACTAACTGAATCATTAGAATACTACAAGGAGAGTGCCTCGGTGAATTTATAAGTGTTTGGGTTTTGGCGCAGTGAATGGATTAGTACACGGTGCTGAATGGGTCACTGGAGGAGTACAAGGGGAGTGACAGGGTGCTTGCTGGAAGTGTATGGATACTGACTGTGGAATTAAAGGTGTGAAAGAGAACTGTGTAGATGGTTAGAGGCAGCGACGGCCCGTATAGGGCGTGTTACCGGGGTGCTGACGTGGGGCAGAGGAGGGGCAGGGTGGGGGGTTGCAAAATGCGGCATACGGCCGATTGCAGGTTAGTTACGAAAAAAATAAAGAAAACAAATTGTGTTGCGCGCGCTGCATCGTATTTGGCGATGCTGCGCGCGAAACTAAATTAGTTTTTTTTTTTTTTTCGTAACCTACCTGTAATCGGCCGTATGCCGCATTTTGCAACCCCCCATCCTGCCCCTCCTCTGCCCCACGTCACCGCCCAGGTAACACGCCCTATACGGGCCGTCGCTGGTTAGAGGACTGCATGCATAGTGGATAAGCATTTGAATCAATGCATGTGCTAAGGCCTGCCTCACTCCGTTACTACTTGGATATTAACTGAATGTTTACAGTATTGCAAGGACAGTTCCTGGGTGAATACATAAGCAATGACTGCCTTCTAATTCTACCAAAACTTGAGAACAGGAAAGGTTTTTAAGCCGTTATGAGTATGAAAAGATGTCAAGTACTCAAATGCTTCTCTCACAGTGGTTCCCAAATGCACAGACTCACAGTGTGATTCTAGACAAGCAACACTATCCTAGTAGTTGACCAAAACTCATTCACTAGTCTGGAAGGGGTAAGGGTACTGCACACAATCTACATATCTCAGTACTGCAATTATCTACATATCTCAGTACTGCACTTTAGTGTCAAAGCCTGACTCATTTTATCAATGCATAAGCAAAGACTGGCTTGTAATGCTAGTAAAACTTGACAACATGACAGGTTTTAAAACAGTAATCTGTCAGCAAATACACAATGTTACCAAATGCTTCTCTCACAATGGTTACACAAATGCACACAGACTCACAGTGTGATTCCAGACAAGCAACATTATCCTTAGGAGTTCATCAAAACTCATTCACTACTGTGGAAGAGGTAAGAGGACTGCACACAATCTATATATTTCAGTACTGCACTTTAGTGTCAAAGCCTGACTCATTTTATCAATGCATAAGCAAAGACTGGCTTGTAATGCTAGTAAAACTTGACAACATGACAGGTTTTAAAACAGTAATCTGTCAGCAAATACACAATGTTACCAAATGCTTCTCTCACAATGGTTACACAAATGCACACAGACTCACAGTGTGATTCCAGACAAGCAACATTATCCTTAGGAGTTCATCAAAACTCATTCACTACTGTGGAAGAGGTAAGAGGACTGCACACAATCTATATATTTCAGTACTGCACTTTAGTGTCAAACCCTGACTCATTTTATCAATGCATAAGCAAAGACTGGCTTCTAATGTTACTAAAACTTGACAACATGACCGGTTTTAAAACAGTTATCTGTCAGCAAATACACAATGTTACCAAATGCTTCTCTCACAATGGTTACACAAATGCACACAGACTCACAGTGTGATTCCAGACAAGCAACATTATCCTTAGGAGTTCATCAAAACTCATTCACTACTGTGGAAGAGGTAAGAGGACTGCACACAATCTATATATTTCAGTACTGCACTTTAGTGTCAAACCCTGACTCATTTTATCAATGCATAAGCAAAGACTGGCTTCTAATGCTACTAAAACTTGACAACATGACCGGTTTTAAAACAGTTATCTGTCAGCAAATACACGATGTTACCAAATGCTTCTCTCACAATCCTTACCCAAATGCACACAGACTCACAGTGTGATTTTAGACAAGCAACACTATCCTAGGAGTTTACCAAAACTCAGTTACTAGTCTGGAAGGGGTAAGCATACTGTACACAATCTACATATTTAAGTACTGCACTTTAGTGTCAAAGCCTGACTCATTTTATCAATGCATAAGCAAAGACTGGCTTTTAATGCTACTAAAACTTGACAACATGACATGTTGTAAAACAGTTTTCTGTCAGCAAATACATGATGTTACCAAATGCTTCTCTCACAATGGTTCACAAATGCACACAGACTCACAGTGTGATTCTAGACAAGCAACATTATCCCTTGGAGTTTACCAAAACTCATTCACTACTCTGGAAGGGGTAAGGGGACTGCACACAATCTACATATTTCAGTACTGTACTTTACTGTCAATGCCTGACTCATTTTATCAATGCATAAGCAAAGACTGGCTTCTAATGCTACTAAAACGTGACAACATGACAGGTTTTAAAACCATTATCTGCAAGCAAATACATGATATTACCAAATGCTTCTCACAATGCTTACCCAAATACACACAGACTCACAGTGTGATTGTAGACAGCCAACTATCCCTTGTACAAAATACATTTACTAGTCTACAAGATCTAAGGTGACTGCACACATTACAGAACATTTTCTACTACACATTAGTACCAAAATGCCTCTCTCAAAATGATTCCTAAATGTACACAGACTCACTGTGTGGTTCTAGACAAACACTATCCCTTGCACTATACCAAAACACATTTCTTAATCTACGAGTACTACATTTTAGTGTAGAAACATGACTCATTTTGCTAATTCATAAACAACGACTGCTTTCTAATTGTACCAAAATATAAAAACAGCAGTTATCTGTCTGCAAACACATTTAAAACACAAATGCTTATCACAGAATGGTTTCTACATGCACACACACTGACAAGAAGATTGTAGACAAAAAAAAGTACTCCCTGCACTTTAGCAGGAGAAATACATTAGTTTGATTAAAATCAAAATAGACCACATACATCCCCTCACAATTAAATAACTCACCTTTCAAGTTGTTTTGTAGATTAAGAAGTATATCAGTCACACACCAGATTTTCTTATACAGAATCTCTGCACTGTGCACCCGTCAGCAAAACCAAAGAATGGCAAAGTTTCCCTCTCATTTTCCACACACATACATGTAAACATCAAATCACATTCCTTCCCACATTAATTCAAAAGCTAACACACATTTCTATTAGTTAAACATTTCAACCCTTTCCAAATTCCATAAATTTGAACCCTACCCCCAATCTGCCTTCTGCCTGTTACCATAGAAACAGGTCCTGGAACACTGAACTGAGCACACAGGTCACAAGTTCAGCACACAATGTTGATAATCAAAACAGCAAGTGTGCTTGAATTTTCAACATATCAGCTTATCAGATATAATGTTCCTTTCAATCAGTTTTTGTTAACCAATAAGAATCATGCGTTTAAAAAACAGAAACATGCACCCTACCTTTCAGTGTAGAAGGTTGTCAAACAACCAATGATTTCTTCTTTTTTCAAAACTGCATCTTAGCTACCATTTTAGAAAAATCTTACTTTTCAAACTGCCATTTCATTTACAGAAACCATCAGAGTGCATCCAGACCTCCCTTCAAGATGCTTAGAGTGTGGATTGTGGAACACAGCTATATTTTCTGGACCCAAAGATATGAAGAAAACAAAGGCATTCACAACTCCCTAGGTTTGCCAAATGTAGACATTAAATGGATTGGACAGAGAGGGTTAAAGTGGCACCAATTGATGCCATTGGTAAAATCCTTTATGCATATCCAACACCCTGTCCTCATAATAGTGCACTGTGGTGGCAATGATCTAGGCACTTTGACTAGGGCAGGTCTGGAAATGCTTATGAAGGACACCTTTGCAGAATTGATTTCACTTTTTCCCAAAACTGCCTTTGTGTATTCTAACATATGCCACAGGCAGAAATGGAACTGGTCCAATCATTTTTGTCCACAAATTGAGAAAGATAGGAAACATGTGAATAAATCTGTTTCTGCTTTTCTCTGAGACTATAGAATGGTGTCCATTTACAATAACAATCTGCGCTTTCATATGCAAGAGATGTATAGGAGAGATGGAGTACACTTTACTGATGAAGGAAACAGAGTCTCTCAACAACTTTAGACTCTGTATAGGTACTTACTTATAAGTACCAAAAACTCTCAATGAACACAACAGCTATTTTTAGAGCCAATCAAGAACAAAACACTTAAGCTTGATGTTTATCTCCCCAAAATTTCTGTTTTTTTCCCTTGGATCCGCGCACCCAACGCATTAGGAACGCGCACCCTACGCGAGAGAAATCGTGCATCCAACGCGTTAGGATGTGCGACTCCTAATTATACCGTAAAAAAAAAAATAGCACCTATCATTAATTTTTATTATCCCCGGGGACCCCATCCCCCGGGGCTTATAAAAAACCGTTGGGGACCGTGGGGGGAGCCTCAACGCCCCCACGGTCCCAGCCGCATTGCTTTTCCACATGGGGAGCTGCTGACATGCAGCTCCCCGTGTGGAAAAGCAATATTGTTTGGATTTTGAAAGAAAGAGCAGGTTTTCCTGCTCTCTCTTTCAAAATCCTAACGAAGTTTGCTATGGGAGGGCGGGAGACTCCTGCCCACTCATAGCAAACAACAGTGTCCTGGGGTGGGTACCCCAGGACACTGTAGGAGCTGGCCCTTGAGGGCTCCAGGAGGGGGGCCACGCAGCCCCCCTCCCCCATTAGTTTGTAAACATTTTGCCCCCGGGATTTGGCCCACCCGGGGCTATTTATTAACGGCTGGATCCACGCACCCTGCGTGCATTTTGCAGTTTTTTTTTAACAAAAAGGGGGCCCCAGGGGGTCCTTCTGGTACCCCCTAAGCAACACTAGAGGGTCAGAGTATTTCTACTCTGCCCCCTTTACATCTTTTACACACTTATTTCCCTTACTTAATCAGCCTCGCTTCTACCGAGGCACAAAATGGCTGCCAACAGTTCCTGGTTTCGAATGTAGACAGACACTTGACAGCCAATTAGCATTCAGTGTGTGATCGGGAGGGTGCGCGCTCAGTTCGCAGAGGGTGCGGGGAGGGTGCGCGGATCCTCCGAGGCCATAGATATATCTATCTTTTTTAGTCTCATTTTCTCAGGAACTACTGAAAGGATTTACACCATTTATGCAAAAGGCATGAGTCTGAACTGAGGACTACCTCTTTGCCAAATTTGGTGTAATTATGTTCAGCAGTTCGGGCTGTAGCTGCGTCAACAGGTCCTATGGGAAATTGCATGGGGAAAACGCGTTTTGGGACCCCCCTTTTTTCTCGGCCCCGCTTGACAAATCACCACAAAACTTTCAGGATAAGAGCGGACCGGAGCTGGCCAAAAGTTTGGAAAATTTCGTGAAGATTCGTCAACCGGCGCCAGACTTATTGGGAATAGAATGTTGCGGATTTCCTATGGAAAATAGGTCCTAACTATAACTACCTCCTGGCGACTGCCAGTAGGTAATATATAGCCTGCTTCCAACATTCGACTATTGCCTGCCACTGCACTTAATCGAAGGGCGTGTCGTTGAACGGATCTCCCGGGTCTGGTCTGAAATATTACTGGAAACCCTCGTAGAACAAGGATGACGATGCCGTGTCTCCTCTACAAATTACTTTATTTGCTGGTTACTGCTGAATGCGTTTCGCCTGCACAGCAAGCTTGTTCACCAACGAACGAGTAAAGTTTTCAACAGTGTTTAAATTACCACCATTTTGTGTCACATGTGAACGACTTAATAAATGAAACTGAGAACAGACTCGTAGTTTCTCATAAAAACCTCAACATAAAAGACGATACGAAATCCATGATCATTAAATGTTTGTAATATCACAAAAATTGCATATATTTACACAATTTCATTAAACATCACAGGATATCACTGATATACTTCTTTACCGTCTTTTACTGTTCACCATATAACAGGCTTGTTCATCATTTATAGGTGTGGACCCCCTAAGTCCTGCCCAAGTGGGCATTATGTAAAAAGAGATAATCTGTGGTTGAACTGGTGTCTTGTTACAACCAGAAAACTGTGTGTTATAGTCACTTGATTACGGACTTTAAACACACTGAGGAGATACAACTCCTCGAAAATTTCCAGATTTAACAGAGATCCTGCCCCAGTGCGCTCAGCGTAGAACCTGATTTATCTATTGTCCGTTATCTACTAAAGTGCACGTGCCCAAAAACAATATATGAAAGTTTCGAGGAGTTCTATCTCCTAAGTGTGTTTAAAGTCCGTAATCAAGTGACTATAACACAGATTATCTCTATATACATAATGCCCACTTGGGTGCGCGAATCCGGACGAAAAATAAAATAAAAAATGAAGCACGGTCTCCTGCGCTTCGTGGTATTGAAGCCCCCGGGTGGGCCAGGTACCAGGGACAGTGAACAAAATGTTTGGGGGGCCCCCAATCCCCGGGGACTGCCACCTCCCCGGGGCTTGATTACATAGTTGAGGGGGGCACGCAGGTCCCCCTCCTGGAGCCAGTGATGGCCCGGGAACCGCCACCCCCCAGGGCCGGCTCCTGCAGTGTCCTGGGGTGCCCACCCCTGGGGCACTGCTGTTTGCTATGGCAGGGTGGGTGCCTCGCAGCTCCTGCCCTGTCATAGCAAACCGTGGTTTGGATTTTGGAAGAGAGAGCAGGAAACCTGCTCTCTCTTCCAAAATTCAAACCAGATTGCTTTTCCACAAGGGGAGCTGCATGTTAGCAGCTCCCCGTGTGGAAAAGCGATGCCAGCTCCCGCAGGAGGTGGGGAGCCGGCTGGGACCGTGGGGGCATTGGGGCTCCCCCCACGGTCCCCAACGAGAGGCCAGGCCCTGGGGTATGGGATCCCTGGGGCAAGGAGTGGCCCGGGAGGGGGTCACACGGCCTCCCTCCCCAATAATATTTAAAAAAATGTAAATCACGCAAAGGCCGGCCCTGGGGGATGGGGTCCCTGGGGTCATAAATTGCCTGAAGTGGGCGGCCATGCAGCCCCCTCCATAATAATAAAAAAATATATTTGGCCATGCCCCAGGGGATGGGGCCCCCAGGGCAGGAATTGGCCTCAGGAGGGGGGCCCACGCGGCCCCCTTCCGGTTAATATATTTATATATATTTTTTTAAATGAGGGCAGGCCCTGGGGGATGGGGTCCCCAGGGCCCAAAAAAGGAAAAAGAAGGGGTGACATACAGCCCCCCTTCTCAAAAAAATAATTACAAAAAAGACACGATTGTGCGGGAGGCCCTGCCCCCTCCCAGCAACACCCTGCAAACGCGCTCTGTGGAGCGTTTTAAGTTGGGGAATTAATTCCCCTTCAAAACTGGGGGTCCCTGGGGGCCAACTAGCATACCAGGTACCTCCAGTAAGTGCCACAGGGCTGCGTTGCAGAGATGTGGTCCAGAACACGCCCCTTTTTACACCTCTCTGCTACGCAGCTCTGTGGTGCTTACTGGAGGTACCTTGTGGGCTAGTTGGACCCCAGGGGCCCTCAGGATTCAAGGGGACTTAGTCCCCCAACTTAAAACGTGCCATGGGGCATGTTTGCACAGTGGTGGAGGAAGGGGGCGGGACCTGAGGTGACATGTGTGCAAACACGCCCTGTGGTGCATTTTAAGTTGGGGAATTAATTCCTCTTCAATCCTGAGGGTTCCTGGGGGCCAACTAGCCCACCAGGTACCTCCTGTAAGCGCCATTGCGCTGCGTTGCAGAGAGGTGGTCCAGGCCAAGCCCCTTTTTACACCTCTCTGCAACGCAGCTCTGTGGCGCTTACTGGAGGTACCTGGTGGGCTAGTTTGACCCCAGGGACCCTCAGGATTCAAGGGGACTTAATCCTCCAACTTAAAACGTGCCATGGGGCGTGTTTGCACAGTGGTGAAGGGAGGGGGCGGGGCCTGAGGTGACATGTGTGCAAACGCGCCCTGTGGCACGTTTTAATTTGGGGAATTAATTCCGCTTCAATCCTGAGGGTCCCTGGGGGCCAACTAGCCCATCAGGTACTTCCAGTAAGCGCCACTGTGCTGCGTTGCCGAGAGGTGGTCCAGGCCAAGCCCCTTTTTACACCTCTCTGCAACGCAGCTCTGTGGTGCTTACTGGAGGTACCTCGTGGGCTAGTTGGACCCCAGGGACCCTCAGGATTCAAGGGGACTTAATACCCCACCTTAAAACATGCCACGGGGCATGTTTGCTCAGTGGTGAAGGGAGGGGTCGGGCCTGAGTTGACAAATGTGCAAACATGCCCTGTGGCGTGTTATAAGTTGGGGAATTAATTCCCCTTCAATCCTGAGGGTCCCTGGGGGCCAACTAGCCCACCAGGTACCTCCAGTAAGCTCCACAGGCGTGCGTTGCAGAGAGGTGGTCCAGGACACGCCCCTTTTTACACCTCTGCTACGCAGCTCTGTGGTGCTTACTGGAGGTACCTGGTGGGCTAGTTGGAGCCCAGGGACCCTCATGATTCAAGGGGACTTAATCCTCCAACCTACAACGCGCCAGAGGGCATGTTTGCAGAGTGGTGGAGAAAGGGGGCATGGCCTTTGTCTACCTCTCACCAATCCCACATTTCGTGGGGCTTACTGGAGGTAAAAGGTTGGCTAGTTGGCCCCTAAAGGACCCCCAGCAGTGAAGGGGACTTCAATCCCCATCCAAGAGCGTGCCAGGGAGCGCGTTTGTAGAGTGGTGGGAAAAGTGGGCGTGGCCTGGTACGAGTACTTATCAACGCTGCTGTGTGGGACTGATTGGAGGTAATAGTTTGGGAAGTTGGCCCCCAAAGATGTCCTTAGGGGCCAACTACCCCTCTTGTTACCTCCAGTAAGTCCCACACAGTGGGATTACTAAGACTTCTTCGGAGGCCATGGCCCCCTTTATCTACCACTCTGCAAAAGTGCCACGTGGCAGACTACAGGATGGGGGATGAAGTCCAATTTAGTCCTGAGGGCGTTTGGGGGCCAAGAATCCCTCCTGGTACCTCCTGTAAGTTCTATCGCAGCGGAATTCCTGAGCGTTGGTTGGACGCCCAGCACCCTTTCTCCACCATTCTGCAATAAGCGACTACTAGTTAAAGTAGCATATTTTGCTGACCATGTCATGAGTGATGTAATATATGACATCATCAGCAGTGCATTGTGGGGGCGCGAGTTATAGTTAGCTGAACTAACTATAACGGGGGAATTTCTCTGGTTTTGTACGAGTGAAATGTCCAACTAACTATAACTTTCGCTAAAACCTATGGTTTTTTCAGTGAATATCTAAGGTTTTTTTAATGCTAATTTCTAACTATAATGTGCCTGAAGCCTATGGTTTTTTCAGTGAATATATATATATTCACTGAAAAAACCATAGGTTTCAGGGGCGTTATAGTTAGCTGGACATTTCCCTCGTACAAAACCCTAGAAATTCCCCCGTTAAAGTTAGTTCAGCTAACTATAACTCGCGCCCCCGCAATGCACTGCTGATGACGTTACATATTACATCACTCATGACATGGTCAGTGACATCACTGATGACATCACTGATGACATCTATAACGCCCCTGAAACCTATGGTTTTTTCAGTGAATTTCAAAGGTTTTTTAAATGCTAATTCCTAACTATATCAGGCCTGAAACCTATAATTTTTTCACTGAATTTCAAAGGTTCTGTAAATGAAAATTTTGAATGTATTTAATGTTATACTGATTTTTTTGATACTGATTTACTATATTTTTTTAACTATTTATTTTTAGATATATTTTTTTAATTACATTATAATTACATTATACATTACAATACAAAATATACTTTCTCAGAATGAATTACTTTAGTTTAAATACTTGGCAAATAGGCAACAGACTTTTGTACAATAGTTACAGTTGTTGCAATGAGCAACACAATTTCAAACACAAAGCAACATTTAGCTCAATGTGAATTTCTAGTGAAATGCATTTAGTTACTTTATGGATTACTTTTCTAACCACAGGACTGGATCCTAGATTCAGTACTTGCACATATCCTGTAAACAGTTGAGTAAAAGCGCTTTGGTTACAGTAGTTATTTTTAAGGAATATTATTGTATTTTAAAAGTTGAAATTTTTTCACATAGAATCACCAATGTTATCCTATGGCAGAAAATTCACTTAGCAGGTAAGTAGTGTTATCATTGCTTTTTCTTACTCAGTGGTGGATCCTGGATCCAGCACTGGCCAACCTCCTGTAAACAGTTGAAAGAATGTGTTTAAGTCATACCAACGATTTTTTAGGAATATATTTAGTTTGTGAAAATAGACACTTAGAAACTTTTCTGATGAAAACCACACAATGGATTCCTATGGAAGGAAATACAAGTTACTGGTAACTACGCTTAGAATTACTCTTCCGGGTCAGTGCTGTGCTAAAAGATGCAGCCCTGGGTTCTCTCCTGATAACAGGTGAGTAAATCGGAATTCGTAGTTCGGCTGATTTTAGAGGAATATTTCTACGTTTCAAAAATGGACACAGAAAATTTCCTGGTGAAAACCACACAATGGATTCCTATGGAAGGAAATACAAGTTACTGGTAAGTACGCTTAGAATTACTTTTCAGGATCAGTGCTGGGCTGAAAGATGCAGCCCTGGGTTCTCTCCTGATAACAGGTGAGTAAATCGAAATTCGTAGTTCGGCTGATTTTAGAGGAATATTTGTACGTTTCAAAAATGGACACTTGGAAAATTTTCTGGTGAAAACCACACAATGGATTCCTATGGAAGGAAATACAAGTTACTGGTAAGTACGCTTAGAATTACTTTTCAGGATCAGTGCTGGGCTGAAAGATGCAGCCCTGGGTTCTCTCCTGATAACAGGTGAGTAGATCGGAATTTGTAGTTCGGCTGATTTTAGAGGAATATTTGTACGTTTCGAAATTGACACTTAGAAAATTTTCTGCTGAAAACCACAATGGATTCCTATGGAAGGAAATACAAGTTACTTGTAAGTACTCTTAGAATTACTTTTCGGGGTCAGTGCTGGGCTAAAAGATGCAGCACTGGGTTCTCTCCTGATTACAGGTGAGTAAATCAGAATTCGTAGTTCGGCTGATTTTAGAGGAATATTTGTACATTTCAAAAATGGACACTTAGAAAATTTTCTGGTGAAAACCACAGAATGGATTCCTATGGAAGGAAATACAAGTTACTGGTAAGTACGCTTAGAATTACTTTTCAGGGTCAGTGCTGGGCTAAAAGATGCAGCACTGGGTCCTCTCCTGATTACAGGTGAGTAAATCTGAATTTGTCGTTCGGCTGATTTTAGAGGAATATTTGTATGTTTCAAAAATGGACACTTAGAAACTTTTCTGCTGAAAACCACACAATGGATTCCTATGGAAGGAAATACAAGTTACTGGTAAGTACGCTTAGAATTATTTTTCAGGGTCAGCGCTGGGCTAAAAGATGCAGCTCTGGGTTCTCTCCTGATAACAGGTGGGTAAATAGTAATTCGTAGTTCGGTTGATTTTAGAGGAATATTTGTACAATGGTAAAGGAAGGGGGCGGGGCTTGAGGTGACGTGTGCAAACACGCCCTGTGGCACGTTTTAAGTTGGGGAATTAATTCCTCTTCAATCCTGAGGTCCCCTGGGGGCCAACTAGCCCACCACGTACCTCCAGTATGCGTCAGGGAGCTGCGTTGCAGAGCGGTGTTCAGAGGCCACGCCCCTTTTTACAACACTCTGCAACGCAGCTCCGTGGCACTTCCTGGAGGTACCTGGTTGGCCAGCTGGCCCCTAGGGGACCTCTGGATTGAAGAGGAATTAATTCCCTAAATTAAAACGCGCCACAGGGCGTGTTTGCACAGTATCACCTCAGGCCCCGCCCCCTACCTTCACCACTGTGCAAACACGCCCCGTGGCACATTTTAAGTTGGGGGATTAAGTCCCCTTGAATCCTGAGGTCCCCTGGCAGCCAACTTGCCCACCAGGTACCTCCAGTATGCTCCAGTGAGCTGCATTGCAGAGAGGTGTTCAGAGGCCACGCCCCTTTTTAGAAAACTCTGCAACGCAGCTCCGTGGCGCTTACTGGAGGTACCTGGTGGGCTAGTTGACCTCTAGGGGACCTCTCGATTTGAAGAGGAATTAATTCCCTAAATTAAAACACGCCACAGGGCGTGTTTGCACAGTATCACCTCAGGCCCCGCCCCCTACCTTCACCACTGTGCAAACACGCCCCGTGGCACATTTTAAGTTGGGGGATTAAGTCCCCTTGAATCCTGAGGTCCCCTAGCAGCCAACTAGGCCACCAGGTACCTCCAGTAAGCGCCACGGAGCTGCGTTGCTGAGTGGTGTAAAAAGGGGTGTGGCCTCATTACACCTCTCTGCAATGCAGCCCCCTGGTGCATACTGGAGGTTCCTGGTTGGCTAGTTGGCCCCCAGGGACCCCCAGTATTCAAGGGGAATTAGTTCCCCCTCTGCAAATGCGCCAGGGGGCGCGTTTGCCAAGTGGTGTAAGGAGGGGGCGTGGCCTCCGGCCCGATCCCGGTCTTTTTCTGCCGGCATTGCTTTTCGACATGGGGAGAAGCTAACATGCTGCTCCCCATGTGGAAAAGCAATCAGCTGTGCTTCATTGAAGCAAGAGCAGGTTTCCCTGCTCTCGCTTCAATGAAGCAAAGTAGTTTGCAATGACAGGGTGGGAGCCGCGAGGCTCCCGCCCTGTCATTGCAAACAGCAGTGTCCCGGGGGTGGGCACCCTGGGACACTGCAGGAGCCGGCCCTGGGGGGTGGCGGTCCCCAGGGCCATCATTGGCTCCAGGAGGGGGGCTGCGTGGCCCCCCTCCCACACGGACAAGTTGCCCCGGGGGGTGGCGGTCCCCGGGGCTGGGGGGCCTGAGAGCCCCCCCATCGCAAATACTTTTAAGCCCTGGGGGTGGCGGTCCCCGGGGCTGGGGGGGCTGCGAGCCCCCCCACCCATTTTCTATAAGCCCCGGGGGTGGTGGTCTCCGGGGCTGGGGGGCCTGTGAGCCTCCCATATAGTATCTCTGAGCCCCGGGGGGTGGCGGTCCCCGGGGCAGTGGGGGGGATTGGGACCATCACACTTTTTTATTTCTGCCCCCGGGATTTGGCCCCCCCGGGGGCCAATTACCAAAGAAGCGCGGGAGCCCCGCGCTTCTTTTTTTTTTTTATTTTTGGCCGAAATTCGTGCTGGGTGCGCGAATCTCGCCGATTTAAAAAATAAAAAAAAAGAAAAAAGAAAAAAAAAAAAAATCCTTATAGCTGGACATTTCACTCGTAAAAAACCAATGAAATTCCCCCGTTATAGTTAGTGCATGAAATTCCCCCGTTATAGTTAGTGCAGGCAACTATAACTCACGTGACCGCAATCCTCTGCTGATGACGTCAGATATTACATCACTGTATTTAGACACTTATTTATTATATATATTTACCCATGTCTTCTTCCATTAATCTTTAGCTATACAATATTACAAATATTTATTTTTCATAAAGACACATATGTCATCAGTGATGTAATCTCTGACGTCATCAGCAGAGGATTGTGGTCGCGTGAGTTATAGTTGCCTGCACTAACTATAACGGGGGAATTTCATTGGTTTTTTACGAGTGAAATGTCCAGCTAACTATAACGTGTGTAAAACCTATGGTTTTTTCAGTGAATTTGCAAGGTTTTTTAAATGCTAAGTTTTTCAGGTTTTTCACCGTGCGCGCACGGTGCGCAAACGCGCTGTGGGCGCACGGTGCGCTTTGCGCACCGAGCACCCACGGTTCTCCGTGCGCGCACCTCGCAATTTTTTTTTTTTTAAATTGTTTTTTTCGCCCTTGGGGGTCCTTCTGTGACCCCCTGACCAAGGCTAGGGGGTCAGGAACTGTCCACTCTGCCCCCTTTTCACGTTCTCCATCTTTTTTTTCACCCCCTCAGACTGCGAGAGACAAAATGGCAGCCGACACTTCCTGGTTTCGACCGATTCGAATGTTTACCGACATCTAACAACCAATCAGAATTGCGCTCGCGCACGGCAGGGTGCGCGCACATAGATATTGATATGCTTTTAAATGCTATTTTCTCAGGAAATACTGAACAGATTTACACCAGACCTGCAAAAGGCACTTCCTTGAGCTTATGGCTACCTCTCTGCCAAATTTCACGAAATTCTGTTCAGCCGTTCGGGCTGTAGCTGCGACTAAAGGTCCTATGGAAAAATGCATGGGGAAAACGCGTTTTGGGACCCCCCCTTTTTCTCGGCCCCTGCTTGACGAATCACCCTGAGACTTTCAGGGTAGGAGCTGAACGGAGCGCCCCATTAGGTTTGAAAATTTCGCGAGGATTCGTCAACCAGCGCCAAAGTTATTCAAAATAGAATTTTGAAATTTCCTATGGAAACTAGGTTGTAAATATAACTAGATTATATATATATATATATATATATATATATATATATATATATATTACCTACTGGCGGTCGCCAGTAGGTAGTTATAGTTAGGACCACGTTTCCATAGGAAAACCTCAACATTCTATTTTGAATAACTTTGGCGCCGGTCGACGAATCCTCGCGAATTTCTCAAAATAGGTGGGGCGCTACGCTCCGCTCCTACCCTGAAAGTCTCAGGGGGATCCGTCAAGCGGGGGCTGAGATAAAAGGGGGGTCCCAAAACGCGTTTTTCCCATGCATTTTTCCATAGGACCTTTAGAACGAGCTACAGCCCGAACGGCTGAACAGAATTACTCAAAATTTGGCAGAGAGGTAGTCCCTAGGTCAAGGAAGTGCCTTTTGTAGGTTTGGTGTAAATCTGTTGAGTAGATTCTGAGAAAATAGCCTTTAAATCAATATATATATCTGAGCCCGCTTACGGTACGCTTACCGTACGCTTACGGTAAGCGTACGGTGGCGTGCGCGAGCGCGATTCTGATTGGCTCTTAGATCTTAGTAAACATTCGAATCGGTCAAAACCAGGAAGCGGCGGCCGCCATTTTGTGTATTTCACTCTGAAAAAAAAGAGTGAAAACAAGGAAAGGGGGCAATGAGGAGAGTTACAGACCCCCTAACATTTGTAAGGGGGTCAAAGAAGGACAGAAAA
The DNA here is from genome assembly GCF_964204655.1 of Triturus cristatus. NCBI lineage: Eukaryota > Metazoa > Chordata > Amphibia > Caudata > Salamandridae > Triturus > Triturus cristatus. Next base: position 654,442,060 of record NC_140587.1, on the reverse strand, counting down.
GTACAAAAAAACCATTTATTGATTTTAAAAAAAATCACGGGGTACGCGTACGGTAAGCTTACGGTAAGCGTACGGTAAAAAAAATAAAAAAAAATAAATGAAAAGCAGATTTAAGAGTTTAGATATTAGGGAGCTCTAATAAGAGCTGTTGTGTTTATGAAGTCATTTTTTTAGTGGTACCTACAAGTAAGTACCGATGCAGAGTCTAAGGTTCAAGAGGAAGACTCTGTTCCCTTCATCATTGAAGTGCACACCATCTCCTCTATAAATGTCTTGCATGTCATAACGCAAGTTGTTGTGGTAAATGGCACCCATACCATAGTCACGGAGGAAAGCAGAAACAGATTTGTTGACGTGCTTTCTTGCTTTGTCAATCTGTGGACAGAAATGATTGGACCAGTTCCATTTTTGCCTTTGGCATATGTTGGAAAACACAAAGGCAGTTTTAGGGAAAAGTGTAAACAGCTGTGCAAAGGTGTCCTTCATAAGCATTTCCAGACCTACCCCAGTCAAAGTGCCTAGGTCATTGCCACCACAGTGCACTATTATGAGGTCAGGGTGTTGGATTTGAATGAAGGATTTCACCAATGGCATCAATTGGTGCCACTTTAACCCTCTCTGACCAATCCATTTAATGTCTACATTTGGCAAAGCAAGGTCTCTCACCATACCTGTTTTCTCTGCAAACTTTTCACTCCAGAAGACATAGCTGTGCCCTACAATCCACACTGTGAACATCTTCAAAGGAGAACTGGATGCACTCAGGAGGTGTCTTTCAGTAGAATGGCAATATGAAAAGAAAGACAGTTTGGAAATGGAGGCATACATATTTTTTTCAAAACAAAAAGAACTGATTGGCTGTTTCATACCATCCTAGAATAAAAACTAGGCTGTATGTGTAAATTAATAGAAGCATGTTTTGTATTGGTAAAAAAAAATGTGTAACCAAAGAACAGTACTATGGATTTGCTGTTAGGTTTGAAAAGTCAAGCACTCTTGCTCTGTGGAATTGAAACATTGTTTGGCGAACTTCTGACCTAACTCAACACAGCAGTGTTCCATGAGCTGTTGCTATGGTAGCAGGCAGAAGTCAAGTTGGGGGAAGGGTACTAGGCAGAAGTCAAGTTGGGGGAAGGGTACTTTTGGAAAAGGGTTGGTTTTCAACCAATAGAAATGTGTGATTACATTTGAAAAAAAGGGGGAAGCACTGAGATTTGAAACTTACAAGTATATGTGTGGAAAAATAGAGGGAAAGTTTGCCATTATCTGGTTCTGCTGAGAGGAGAGAGGTGAACACAACAGAGATCCTGGCTCTGATAATCTGCTGTTTGAGTGTCACATTTCTTTCACAACTAACTAATTTTAAAGGTGAGTTTACAGTTTGAGAGGGGATGTATGTGGTAACTTAAGAAATGAATAATAGAAATGGAAATTGTTTTTGTTGTAGTTACACATGGTGGTTTCATAATGTGTCAGTCTGTAAAAGTGATTTTCACTTGCCCCGAAAAAAAAAAGAGCAGTAAGTGTGCTTTCAAATTGGCAAAGAAATTTCGTTTTGGGACTAATGTGAAAACATGACTCTGTGTGCAGAGAGGAATTATAGGCAGAGATTTATTGCGTATTGCTCTGGTGATTTCACAGTTGCATTAGATGGAAAGGGGGAGCGAATGGTTGGAGGAAGAAGCAGAGTCTTAGCACACACCCATGTGCTTGCCATGTATAGTCATGCACAGTATTTACAAGCGAGTGGGGTTTTCAGGTTTCAGTCTGTAATGCAAATACATTCAGCATCACTAAGGCTGGTTGCCCTTGCTGGAGTGTAGGCAGTCACCGAGAATACACATGGTGGTGGTCTGAAAAAACAGTTTGGACATGTGCATTTAAATAAATCAAAAAAAGTGGTTTCATAATGTGTCAGTCTGTAAAAGTGATTTTCACTTGTAAAAAGTGATTTTCACTTGCCCCGAAAAAAAAAAGAGCAGTAAGTGTACTTTCAAATTGGCAAAGAAATTTCGTTTTGGGACTAATGTGAAATCATGACTCTGTGTGCAGAGAGGAATTATAGGCAGAGATTTATTGTGTATTGCTCTGGTGATTTCACAGTTACATTAGATGGAAAGGGGGAGCGAATTTTTGGGGGAAGAAGCAGAGTCTTAGCACACACCCATGTGCTTGCCATGTATAGTCATGCACAGTATTTACAAGCGAGTGGGGTTTTCAGGTTTCAGTCTGTAATGCAAATACATTCAGCATCACTAAGGCTGGTTGCCCTTGCTGGAATGTAGGCAGTCACCGAGAATACACATGGTGGTGGTCTGAAAAAACAGTTTGGACATGTGCATTTAAATAAATCAAAAAAAGTGGTTTCATAATGTGTCAGTCTGTAAAAGTGATTTTCACTTGTAAAAAGTGATTTTCACTTGCCCCCGAAAAAAAAAGAGCAGTAAGTGTGCTTTCAAATTGGCAAAGAAATTTAGTTTTGGGACTAATGTGAAAACATGACTCTGTGCAGAGAGGAATTATAGGCAGAGATTTATTGCGTATTGCTCTGGTGATTTCACAGTTGCATTAGATGGAAAGGGGGAGCGAATTTTTGGGGGAAGAAGTAGAGTCTTAGCACACACCCATGTGCTTGCCATGTATAGTCATGCACAGTATTTACAAGCGAGTGGGGTTTTCAGGTTTCAGTCTGTAATGCAAATACATTCAGCATCACTAAGGCTGGTTGCCCTTGCTGGAGTGTAGGCAGTCACCGAGAATACACATGGTGGTGGTCTGAAAAAACAGTTTGGACATGTGCATTTAAATAAATCAAAAAAAGTGGTTTCATAATGTGTCAGTCTGTAAAAGTGATTTTCACTTGCGCCGAAAAAAAAAAGAGCAGTAAGTGTGCTTTCAAATTGGCAAAGAAATTTCGTTTTGGGACTAATGTGAAAACATGACTCTGTGTGCAGAGAGGAATTATAGGCAGAGATTTATTGCGTCTTGCTCTGGTGATTTCACAGTTGCATTAGATGGAAAGGGGGAGCGAATTTTTGGGGGAAGAAGCAGAGTCTTAGCACACACCCATGTGCTTGCCATGTATAGTCATGCACAGTATTTACAAGCGAGTGGGGTTTTCAGGTTTCAGTCTGTAATGCAAATACATTCAGCATCACTAAGGCTGGTTGCCCTTGCTGGAGTGTAGGCAGTCACCGAGAATACACATGGTGGTGGTCTGAAAAAACAGTTTGGACATGTGCATTTAAATAAATCGAAAAAAGTGGTTTCATAATGTGTCAGTCTGTAAAAGTGATTTTCACTTGCGCCGAAAAAAAAAAGAGCAGTAAGTGTGCTTTCAAATTGGCAAAGAAATTTCGTTTTGGGACTAATGTGAAAACATGACTCTGTGTGCAGAGAGGAATTATAGGCAGAGATTTATTGCGTCTTGCTCTGGTGATTTCACAGTTGCATTAGATGGAAAGGGGGAGCGAATTTTTGGGGGAAGAAGCAGAGTCTTAGCACACACCCATGTGCTTGCCATGTATAGTCATGCACAGTATTTACAAGCGAGTGGGGTTTTCAGGTTTCAGTCTGTAATGCAAATACATTCAGCATCACTAAGGCTGGTTGCCCTTGCTGGAGTGTAGGCAGTCACCGAGAATACACATGGTGGTGGTCTGAAAAAACAGTTTGGACATGTGCATTTAAATAAATCAAAAAAAGTGGTTTCATAATGTGTCAGTCTGTAAAAGTGATTTTCACTTGTAAAAAGTGATTTTCACTTGCCCCGAAAAAAAAAAGAGCAGTAAGTGTGCTTTCAAATTGGCAAAGAAATTTCGTTTTGGGACTAATGTGAAAACATGACTCTGTGTGCAGAGAGGAATTATAGGCAGAGATTTATTGCGTATTGCTCTGGTGATTTCACAGTTGCATTAGATGGAAAGGGGTAGCGAATTTTTGGGGGAAGAAGCAGAGTCTTAGCACACACCCATGTGCTTGCCATGTATAGTCATGCACAGTATTTACAAGCGAGTGGGGTTTTCAGGTTTCAGTCTGTAATGCAAATACATTCAGCATCACTAAGGCTGGTTGCCCTTGCTGGAGTGTAGGCAGTCACCGAGAATACACATGGTGGTGGTCTGAAAAAACAGTTTGGACATGTGCATTTAAATAAATCAAAAAAAGTGGTTTCATAATGTGTCAGTCTGTAAAAGTGATTTTCACTTGTAAAAAGTGATTTTCACTTGCCCCGAAAAAAAAAAGAGCAGTAAGTGTACTTTCAAATTGGCAAAGAAATTTCGTTTTGGGACTAATGTGAAATCATGACTCTGTGTGCAGAGAGGAATTATAGGCAGAGATTTATTGCGTATTGCTCTGGTGATTTCACAGTTGCATTAGATGGAAAGGGGGAGCGAATTTTTGGAGGAAGAAGCAGAGTCTTAGCACACACCCATGTGCTTGCCATGTATAGTCATGCACAGTATTTACAAGCGAGTGGGGTTTTCAGGTTTCAGTCTGTAATGCAAATACATTCAGCATCACTAAGGCTGGTTGCCCTTGCTGGAGTGTAGGCAGTCACCGAGAATACACATGGTGGTGGTCTGAAAAAACAGTTTGGACATGTGCATTTAAATAAATCAAAAAAAGTGGTTTCATAATGTGTCAGTCTGTAAAAGTGATTTTCACTTGCGCCGAAAAAAAAAAGAGCAGTAAGTGTGCTTTCAAATTGGCAAAGAAATTTCGTTTTGGGACTAATGTGAAAACATGACTCTGTGTGCAGAGAGGAATTATAGGCAGAGATTTATTGCGTCTTGCTCTGGTGATTTCACAGTTGCATTAGATGGAAAGGGGGAGCGAATTTTTGGGGGAAGAAGCAGAGTCTTAGCACACACCCATGTGCTTGCCATGTATAGTCATGCACAGTATTTACAAGCGAGTGGGGTTTTCAGGTTTCAGTCTGTAATGCAAATACATTCAGCATCACTAAGGCTGGTTGCCCTTGCTGGAGTGTAGGCAGTCACCGAGAATACACATGGTGGTGGTCTGAAAAAACAGTTTGGACATGTGCATTTAAAAAAATCTGAAAAGTGGTTTCATAATGTGACAGTTTGTAAAAGTGATTTTCACTTGCCCAAAAAAAAGAGCAGTTTGTGTGCATTCAAATTGGCAAAGAAATTTTGTTTTGTGACTAATGTGAAAACATGACTCTGTGTGCAGAGAGGAATTATAGGCAGAGATTTATTGCGTATTGCTCTGGCAATTTTACAGTTGAATTAGATGGAAAGATTACGGACGTTGCGTAAACCGTACGCTTACCGTGAGCTTACGGTACGCGTACTAAAAAAATATTTTTTTTTAAAAAAAAGTACTGCAAATAAATTTTACATGTTTATTTTAAAAAATATATTTAAAAAAACATATTAAAGAATTTTAAAGATTTAATCATAGTCTTTATAAAAGGTAAGATAATTAAATTAAAAATATGTTAGCAAAAAAAAAAAAAAAAAAAAAAATTAGCATTTAAAAAACCTTGCAAATTCACTGAAAAAACCATGGGTTTCACACACGTTATAGTTAGGAATTAGCATTTAAAAAACCTTAGAAATTCAGTGAAAAAACCATAGGTTTCACACACGTTATAGTTAAGAATTAGCATTTAAAAAACCTTAGAAATTCAGTGAAAAAACCATAGGTTTCACACACGTTATAGTTAGGAATTAGCATTTAAAAAACCTTAGAAATTCAGTGAAAAAACCATAGGTTTCACACATGTTATAGTTAGCTGGACATTTTACTCGTAAAAAACCAATGAAATTGCCCCGTTATAGTTAGTTCAGCTAACTATAACTCGCGCGCCCGCAATGCACTGCTGATGACGTCACATATTACATCACTCATGACTTGGTCAGTGACATCACTCATGACATCACTGATGACATCTCAAATGACATCACTGATGACATCATCCTTGTGATAGAGTGGCAGACCTCCTCTCACCCTAATATAACCTTTGACACACACATTCAAAAATAGAGACTAAAATTTTCAAAACAATGGACATACCAATACCAGTTACAACAACCTCTTCAGTAATTCTAAGATCCACATACACATCCACTCATTCACCGACAGTCCTATACAGTCACTCATACATGTACTCACTCATCATATGTACTCATACACCTATACATCCTGTTACACAATGCCACTCATCCATAGAGTTACTCACACACATAGTCACTCATGCTAATAAAGAATCAAGCATCCATTTACTTGCAGATACAGTTATACACACACCATCACACTTACTTCTACAGAAACTTACACATACTTAGTCTTTTAAACAATCACTTATAGAAACACATACTTATTCATACAGGAACTCTTCCAATCTCTCACCCTTGCATATACTCACATATATACACCAATAGTCACATATACTAGTTTTAAACATATGTAGTTACTCATAAAGACACTATTGAGACAGTCATTCACTCACTAACACACCCATACACACACTCATCCACCCATGCAGTCCTGCACACATGGTCTGTTCAACACATACAAACAGTGAGTCACTCATTCATGCACCTATGCACTACGTAATACCCCCCACCGAACCATGCAGACACTCAGACTGATACTCAAAAAACCAACTAATAACCTATATAGACACCTATGTAGCTACTCACCAACCCATGCAGCCACTTATACACAAAGTGAGAGACTGATACAGATATATACATATTTAAACATTACTCACTAAAACATGTATTCACTATGATACACTTAATCAGTCAGTTAAACAATCAATTTTTCAAAAAACAAATCATCCATTTAGACACTTATATACCCATTTATTCTTCCATCGACCTTGAGATATACATATATAAAACATATTTAATTTTCAGAAAAACCCACATTCACTGGATGATGTCATCAGTGATGTCATCAGTGATGTCATTTGAGATGTCATCAGTGATGTCATGAGTGATGTCACTGACCATGTCATGAGTGATGTAATATGTGACGTCATCAGCAGTGCATTGCGGGCGCGCGAGTTATAGTTAGCTGAACTAACTATAACGGGGCAATTTCATTGGTTTTTTACGAGTAAAATGTCCAGCTAACTATAACATGTGTGAAACCTATGGTTTTTTCACTGAATTTCTAAGGTTTTTTAAATGCTAATTCCTAACTATAACGTGTGTGAAACCTATGGTTTTTTCACTGAATTTCTAAGGTTTTTTAAATGCTAATTCCTAACTATAACGTGTGTGAAACCCATGGTTTTTTCAGTGAATATATATATATATATATATATATATATATATATATATATATATCCAAAAGAAGAGATGCCCACATGCAAAGACGCACACAACAGCAGGCGGATCCTATCTTAGCAAAATCCTTTATTCAGGCAAAAACATCATGTCACTGAACATTTCCCTTGTCTTTCCCCAACGTGTTTCGGAGCTCCTGCTCCTTGCTCACGGGCCGGTATGCAAAAGGACAGATACGCGCGAAAACAAGTCTCTACATAACATATCACGCCCTCTGTTGGGCTTTAGTAATCAAGGTTTGCTGGGACTTGTAGACTTTGCTGAAATATTACCCTAATGGGTTCTGCCTCATCCATCATTCTTGTCAAAACACTCGATAGTGCTTTCAGTGTACAGTCAGTTCAATTAAGCACAAAACCTGGCGTTCTGCGTTACGATCGTGAAAGTCTTCGATCAGCAGCCCACCAATTGCTCCAGGTGGCGGTGCTGTCTTCTCGACCTGGACAGGCCGGTATATTTCCAAAAGAAGAGATGCCCACATGCGAAGACGCACACAACATGTGTATATATATATAGGATCCATCTGGGACCGACCTTTCACCTGATTGGCCCATTGGAGGGCGTGTGACTGGTTAAATAATGATGTGGTGTGTGGCTGGATATGTTGCGGTGGTACACCAAGAAGAAGGGCGTTCCGCCCGAAACGCGTCGTGATGACACTAGCAACTTGGCCTTACTAACACGCAGTTTTGTATGCTGTCCTTCCTGAATAAAGGCTTTCCACAAGCCGGCGTTGGCTCGAGTGCGCTCTATTTTGCAAAAGGCAAATTGTTGATGAAGATATTCGCGGCCGCCTTGCCGTGTTGAGCAGCACCACCCTGAGGATTGTAAGGGGACCCGACATTTGCTGGGTCTCATGGAGCCACGCTTGGATTAATTAAGGACGGCAACATACTGGGGGTCCATACAGGATGAGATGCCATTATTTACAGCAACGATATTGTGGGAATCAGATTTACACACACTGCATCTCCCAGAATTCATCTGGGACCGACCTTTCACCTGATTGGCCCATTGGAGGGCGTGTGACTGGTTAAATAATGATGTGGTGTGTGGCTGGATATGTTGCGGTGGTACACCAAGAAGAAGGGCGTTCCGCCCGAAACGCGTCGTGATGACACTAGCAACTTGGCCTTACTAACACGCAGTTTTGTATGCTGTCCTTCCTGAATAAAGGCTTTCCACAAGCCGGCGTTGGCTCGAGTGCGCTCTATTTTGCAAAAGGCAAATTGTTGATGAAGATATTCGCGGCCGCCTTGCCGTGTTGAGCAGCACCACCCTGAGGATTGTAAGGGGGCCAGGGGGCCCGACATTTGCTGGGTCTCATGGAGCCACACTTGGATTAATTAAGGACGGCAACATACTGGGGGTCCATACAGGATGAGATGCCATTAATTTACAGCAACGATATTGTGGGAATCAGATTTACACACACTGCATCTCCCAGAATCCATCTGGGACCGACCTTTCACCTGATTGGCCCATTGGAGGGCGTGTGACTGGTTAAATAATGATGTGGTGTGTGGCTGGATAGGTTGCGGTGGTACACCAAGAAGAAGGGCGTTCCGCCCGAAACGCGTCGTGATGACACTAGCAACTTGGCCTTACTAACACGCAGTTTTGTATGCTGTCCTTCCTGAATAAAGGCTTTCCACAAGCCGGCGTTGGCTCGAGTGCGCTCTATTTTGCAAAAGGCAAATTGTTGATGAAGATATTCGCGGCCGCCTTGCCGTGTTGAGCAGCACCACCCTGAGGATTGTAAGGGGGCCAGGGGGCCCGACATTTGCTGGGTCTCATGGAGCCACGCTTGGATTAATTAAGGACGGCAACATACTGGAGGTCCATACAGGATGAGATGCCATTAATTTACAGCAACGATATTGTGGGAATCAGATTTACACACACTGCATCTCCCAGAATCCATCTGGGACCGACCTTTCACCTGATTGGCCCATTGGAGGGTGTGTGACTGGTTAAATAATGATGTGGTGTGTGGCTGGATATGTTGCGGTGGTACACCAAGAAGAAGGGCGTTCCGCCCGAAACGCGTCGTGATGACACTAGCAACTTGGCTTTACTAACACGCAGTTTTGTATGCTGTCCTTCCTGAATAAAGGCTGTCCACAAGCCGGCGTTGGCTCGAGTGCGCTCTATTTTGCAAAAGGCAAATTGTTGATGAATATATATATATATATATATATATATATATATATATATATATATATATATTACCTACTGGCGGTCGCCAGTAGGTAGTTATAGTTAGGACCACGTTTCCATAGGAAATCCGCAACATTCTATTTTGAATAACTTTTGCGCCGGTCGACGAATCCTTGCGAATTTTTTAAAATAGGTGGGGCGCTACGCTCCGCTCCTACCCTGAAAGTCTCGGGGGGATTCGTCAAGCGGGGGCTGAGATAAAAGGGGGGTCCCAAAACGTGTTTTTCCCATGCATTTTTCCATAGGACCTTTAGACACAGCTACAGCCCGAACGGCTGAACAGAATTACTTGAAATTTGGCAGAGAGGTAGTCCTCAGGTCAAGGAAGTGCCTTTTGTAGGTTTGGTGTAAATCTGTTCAGTAGATTCTGACAAAATAGCCTTTAAATCAATATATATATCTGAGCCAGCTTACGGTGCGCTTATGGTGCGCTTACCGTACGCGTACGGTGGCGTGCGCGAGCGCGAGCGCGATTCTGATTGGCCCTTAGATCTTAGTAAACATTCGAATCGCTCGAAACCAGGAAGCGGCGGCCGCCATTTTCTCTCTCGCACTCTGAGGGGGGAGCTGATAAACAAATGCCAAAAACATATAAAGGGGCTGTTTTAGACAGCGCCCATGCACATAACCATGTTAGTTGAGTCTTCAAAGATCCCCCAAGGCAAAAAACGGTAATTTTTTATTTTTCGAAAATTTCGCCGATTACGCTTACCGTACGCTTACCGTACGCGTACGATAAAAAAAAATTTTTTAAAAAAAATCCACACTCTCTCCACCCCGTGTGCAAATGGTGGCCGAAGGCCACCATTTGTGCATGGCATATTAGAGCTCAGCATTTCCCCAAAAAATGTCAACAGATTACCTATCACAAGGAAGCGCATTATATGTCCTCAATGTGCGCACGGTGCGCGAAGCGCATCGTGCGTACATGGCCCATCTAGCGTAACGTGGGCACGCGGTGCGCGTAGCGCACCGCGTGCCCACCGTGCGTGCACGGCACTAACTGCGTTAAGTGGGCGCGCACGCCACGAATGGCGTAAAGTAACTTAGCATTTAAAAAACCGTACAAATTCACTGAAAAAACCATAGGTTTCACACACGTTATAGTTAGGAATTAGCATTTAAAAAACCTTGCAAATTCACTGAAAAAACCATAGGTTTCACACATGTTATAGTTAGCGGAAATTTACTGATAAAAAACCAATGAGATTCCCCCGTTATAGTTAGTGCAGGAAACTATAACTCACGCGACCGCAATCTTCTGCTGATGACATATGTGTCTTTATGAAAAAAAAATATTTGTAATATATGTATAGCTAAAAATTTATGGAAGAAGACATGGGCAAATAAGTGTCTAAATACAGTATTAGCATCAGCAGAGGATTGCGGTCGCGTGAGTTATAGTTTCCTGCACTAACTATAACGGGGGAATTTCATTGGTTTTTTATCAGTAAAATTTCCGCTAACTATAACATGTGTGAAACCTATGGTTTTTTCAGTGAATATATATATATATATATATATATATATATATATATATATATATATATATATAAGCAGATTATCACTGTACAGTGAAAATAAAGAGCGCTCTCTCTCGATTGTAGAATAGATGGCGGGTTATTTGTTAGTTGCCATGCCCCAACGTGTTTTGGTCCAGTCACTTGGACCTTGTTCATGGGATGATTTTACATGGGGGACTGGGTGTCATTTACTTCAAATGAACACGCAGTTACTTCCTGTTTTTCTGCAGTGTATCGTGGTTAACGTGGTTTACATATTATAAAGTGCTTAGTGCGAAAAGGAAAGAAGAAAAAAGATTCTTTGTGCCCAGTGCTCAGTGTTAAACTAATTTCTGATAACACATTTGTCTAAATGTATTTATACATATAGCAAAATATCGCTGTTATTCAGAAATTTTAAATAAAAAAATTCTTGCTCGTCAGAGAGCCAATTTTTCAGTCCAATTCATAAGTTTCTCAGCTCTCTGGTGAGCATTTATCCAATTAATCGTTAGTGCACAGTTTGTTCATTTTTAGGTTCTTATCAATGTTTACAAGTGTACATAAAGTTCTTCATCCTGGTTGAGACCTATGGGGGTAAGGGTCCTGAATGTTATAATATGTTTTGACTCCTTTTGTCGCAGAGTCTTTTCGCGATTACCTCCTCTTTCCATCTCTGGGATTTGTTTGACTGCCCAGTATTTCAAGCATTCCCAATTGCTTTAATGTTGATTTTCCATAGGCGTGGCTATTGCATTTGAGCGATCATTATGTTTAATTGCTTGAATGTGTTCCAGGATTCTTTTCTTAACTTCGAAGATGGTACTTCCTATATAGCGCAACTTACACGGGCATTCCACAATGTAAATTATATATTTACTTTTGCAGGTTAGATGTTGTTTAATTTTCCATTTGGTGCCTTTGTTGATGTCAATCTCTTGCTTGTATGTTGCGATTTTGCAAGATTTGCATTGCTTGCATGGCCAGAATCCTTCTCTTTGTAACCAATTTGTAGGTGAAATGTCTTGGAAATGGCTGTGTGTTATTTTGTCGCCAATATTTTTAGCTCTTCGATATATGATGTTGGGGTGATCACCCATTATCTTTGCTAATACTGGATCAAGTTGTAATATACCCCAATGTTTTTTGATTGTTTTGGTTAAGCATTTATTTTCTGCACTGTATGTTGTTATGAGACTTATTTGTCCTTGATCTTCTGATTCATTTTTCGTTTTTGTTTTCTTTAGTATGTCACTTCGTTTTTGATTTAGTACTTTCTGTAGACTCTTTTCAATTAATTTTTTGAGGTATTTACGCATCTTGAATCTATTGCTCGCTTGATTACTGTGTTTTTGAAATTCTGTATCCACAGAGCAATTTCTTCATAGTCGTAAGAACTCTCCATATGGAATACTCCATTTCTAAGGATTCGTTATGGAAGCTCTGACCATGTAGTATCGCATTAGTCGCTGTTTTTTTGTGATTTAATGTAGTTTGTAAAGAGCCGTTTTCGACATATACAGTTGTGTCTAGGAATGTCACTTTTTTGGCGTTAATTTCATCGGTGAATTTCAATTTCGCCGCATTATTTAATTTTTCAAAGTATTTGAGAAACTCTGACTCTGTGCCATCCCAGATGATCAAAAAATCCTCTATGAAATGAAGTCATAAGATGTTTTTTTCCAAGAATTAATAATTTTCTTCTGTCCAAGCAATCTGTTGTTCAAACCAGCCCATTGTTAAATTGGAGTAATTAGGAGAAAAGGAAAAACCCTTTGCACAACCTTTGATTTGTTTATAGGTTTGTTTATTAAACAAAAAGATGTTGTTATAAAGGCAGAGGGTGATCATTTCTATTAGCATAATATTATGCTGCTGATATTGGATGTTCCTTTTGTCTAAGAAGCACTTGCATGCCTCGATGCCAATCGGGTGTTCAATGTTCGTATATAGTGAAATTACATCAATGGTGATGAGTTTATAGGTTGGCAGCCATGTGATCCCTTCTAATTTACGTAGGAGGTCCGAGTATCTTGTAGATAGGAGTTAAGATCTTTGACTAGAGGTGCTAGGAAGTGATCAATGTAGTTTGAAAGTGGTTCTAATAAAGAACCATTTGCCGAAACTATAGGTCTTCCAGGGGAGTTAACTTTGCTTTTGTGAATTTTTGGTAGACAATAAAAGGTAGCCATAGTTGAATGGTTACATTTGAGGTATTTACATTCTTCTTCATCAATGAGCCCCGAATGGAGCCATTGTTGTAAGTAAGGTGTTAGGTTACTTTCAATTTCCTTTGTAGGATCGGAGGTTAGTTGTTTATAACATTCAATATCCGTCAGTTGTCTTTTTGCCTCTGCAATATAGTCTCTTTTATCAAGAATAATGATGTTACCTCCCTTGTCTGCAGGTTTAATTTTGATGGTTTTGTCTTCTTGCAGTTGGTTTAATGCCATTCTCTCTGGTAGAGATAAATTATCCTTGCACTTAGTGCCCTTGATTTTGTATAGGTCTTCTATTATTGCCTCGTGAAAAACATCTACCTTATTCCCCGGTGGTAGAGTTGGATAGTATAATGACCTTGATTTTAGACCACTTTCTCCTGCTCCTAGCGGGGGTAATAGTTCCTCCAATTCTTCTAGGACTTCTGTTTGTTGTTGTGTACCCTCTTCTCCCATTGTGATTAGGGTTTCCAGGTGTGATCTATCTCTGGCTGCTAGCGTACTAACTGATGTTGAAGGGTGGGTGTGCTTTTCTATTGTTGATTTTTCTACATAGATCTTAGACAGTTTGATTTTGCGTGTATATTTATATAGGTCTATTCTGGTTTCAGCGATGTTTAGATGTGATGTCGGGCAGAAGTTCAGACCTTTTTTTAGAACTTTTGTTTCCATCTTAGTTAGAATTTTATCAGAGATATTAATGACATGTAACTCCTGTGAGATAGAGTTATCTATTTCTTTGACTGCCTCATTCGATCTTTGGACCATGTGTTCGGTTTGGGATCCTCTCTTGCCTCTTTTGCCTCTTCTTGTCTTCCCCTTGTTGCTCTTCCCCTGCCTCTCCTTGGTAATTGATCCTTGTGTTGTTGTTCTAATGCCATTCGCATTTCCGTTAAAAAATTGGTCTTTTTTCTAGTGTCTGCGCTATTCTGTGGGGTGTTTTCATTTTCATTGTCACTTATATCTGTGCTGGTAAGTGAGTCATAGCTGGAAAATTCTTTACTTGTTGTTTCCAGTTGAACTTTATTTCTTCGTACTTCATATTGTCTTCCGAAGGTGAAGATTCTACCTTCTTCAAAATCTGCTTTGTCTCTCTGAAATTTTTGTTGTTTACGTTGTTTGACTCTAGCCTCGTGTTTTTCCAGATTTTTTAAAATATCATTTTTCAATTTTTCTAGATCTTCCGACAGTGTCATTTTTTCTATTTCTTCCTCTTGTACTTTGAGTTCTTTGCGGATTTCTTTTAGAGCTTTTTCAACATGTTTTATTAATATTAATATCAATCTTGTTGAAGATTTTAACAAATGCTCCCCCCATTCCTGTAATAGCTCGACGCTAGTATATTGATGACTTGGCATTACCAATAGGCGGAGGCCTCCGGGTATTCTTTTCACCTCCACATATTTTTGTAAAGTTATTAGCTCCCACCATTTGTTAATTTCTTTTTAAGAGAGTCTCTCCCAGTAGTCGTGGTTGTTTGTCCTCTTTCCCTTCGCTGTGCATTAGGATTGATAAAAATGTCCGACATCTCAGGATTTCTTTTTGCCTCTCGTTTTTGCATGGCTGAAGGATGTAACTATACTTTCTATATCCGCTGACAATCGAGATCTTAATCGCCATTTTATGATTTTCCTTGTCAATAAGAGTATCTAGTAATATTTATCTTATGAGCAGTGTCTCTTACAACGGTGATATTTACAGGAGGATGTTGTGTGTATTAAGTTTCCGATATCTTCCTTTATAACCCCAATGCCATTTAACTCATTTTCACACTGGAAACTATGCAAGAAAAGGTTACACGGTTTTGCTTACCTAATTAGCGGCTTCCGACGCAGCTCTCCACCCTCCGGTTGGGACCTACGTGAGTCGGCGCTGTTTGGTTTGCGTTGCCGCTCGCCTCCCTTCTCTCAAGTCCAGTGAGAAACTTATGAATTGGACTGAAAAATTGGCTCACTGAGGAGCAAGAATTTTTTAATTTAAAATTTCTGAATAACAGCGATATTTTGCCATATGTATAAATACATTTAGACAAATGTGTTATCACAAATTAGTTTAACACTGAGCACTGGGCACAAAGAATCTTTTTTCTTCTTTCCTTTTCGCACTAAGCACTTTCTAATATGTAAACCACGTTAACCACGATGCACTGCAGAAAAACAGGAAGTAACTGCATGTTAATTGAAATAAATGACGCCCAGTCCCCCGTGTAAAATCATCCCGTGAACAAGGTCCAAGTGACAGGACCGAAACGCATTGGGGCATGGCAACTATCAAATAAACCGCCATCTATTCTACAATCGAGAGAGTGCGCTCTTTATTTTCACTGTACAGTGATAATCTGCTGAGATTCACCGGCGTGGCTCTGCTGGCTAAGAAACGCACCACCCCGAGATTGTGAGCGCCAGCGTCTACCCATGGACTAATCTGGATACATATAAATATTATGCGAACAAGGCCGAGAGGCCGAAATGCATCCTGATAAGGTGGCTGAATAAAATCAAAAATTGCTGCACGAAGTTGTGGTCTCGCTGTCTGTTTTTACCGGAGGAAGGGAAGTGCAAGAAGCGGCTCTGTGTGATATATATATATATATTCACTGAAAAAACCATAGATTTCAGGGGCATTATAGTTAGGAATTGGCATTTAAAAAACCTTAGAAATTCACTGAAAAAACCATAGGTTTCAGGGGCGTTATAGTTAGCTGGACATTTCCCTCATACAAAACCCTAGAAATTCCCCTGTTATAGTTAGTTCAGCTAACTATAACTCGCGCCCCCACAATGCACTGCTGATGACATCACATATTACATCACTCGTGACATGGTCAGTGACATCAGTGATGACATCACTGATGACATCTGAAATGACATCACTGATGACATCACTGATGACGTCATCCAGTGAATGTGTGTTTCTGTAAATTTTAAATATGTTTAATATATATATAGGGAAAAACTTATGGAAGAATGAGTGGGTGTATAAGTGTGTGAATGGATGATTTAGTAGGTGTGTGACTGACTGTATAAGTGAGTCATTAAACATATCTTACGGCAGACTAGTTACTAAACTGTGTGAATGTTTGTATCTGTCTGTCTGTTGGTGTATAAGCGGCTGCATGGTTTTGTGAATAGCTATATGAGTGTCTCTATGGGTTATTGATTGGTTGTCTGAGTATCTGTTTGGGTGCCTGAGTGTTTGTGTGGGTGGGGTGTGTGTGACTCTGTGCATACATGTGTGAGTGGGTGATTCTATGGGTGCATGGTTTTAAGAGTGCATCTGTGATGGACTGTATGGTTGGGTGAGTGTATGTATGGGTGTGTTAGTGATTGAATGTATATCTCAGTGATACATGTGTGAGTAACTACATATGTGAAAGGCAGTATATATGTGTGTAAGAGTATATAAGTGGGTATATGTGAGAGTGTGTGATTGTGAGTGTGGCTGTATGGATGAGTGTATGCTTGTATCAGTGATTGTATAAGAGCGTAAGAATGTGGTACTATTTTTATGAGTAAGTGAACTTGTGTGTGTATAACTGCATAGGTGAGTAAATGGGAGTGATTAATTATTTGCATGACTGACTAGGTGTGAGAGTACCTCTATGGATGATTGGTGGTGTGTGAGTGTCTATGTAGGTGTATAAATGCATATGATAGTCCTGTACGGAGTGACTGTAAGTATGAGTGACTGTACAGGTGAGTGAGTGGATGTGTGTGTAGATCTAAGAGTCAATGAGTGGGTATGTAGTTATTGGTATTGGAGTATTACTATTTATGGTTTTGAGAATGGACGTCTGAAATTTTGATTGAGTATATCAAAGGATGTGAGAAGATGCACTAATGTATCACATGGATGACGTCATCAGTGATGTCATCAGTGATGTCATTTCAGATGTCATCAGTGACGTCATCAGTGATGTCACTGACCATGTAATGAGTGATGTAATATGTGACGTCATCAGCAGTGCATTGCGGGGGCGCGAGTTATAGTTAGCTGAACTAACTATAACTGGGGAAATTCTATCAAGAAAATCTACGAAATATTAGACAAGATTCTGGATGATCACCAGATCTACCTAAAGGATAAGAAGGTCAAAAAGATACGCAGGGATGACAGAGATTATAGGGACGGGAGGGTCTACACGTTTGCCCGTAAATACGATAACATCAAGGTTACAGGGGAAGGAAAGAGGCAACGTGAGGACACAATGGGTTCTTCATTGGCAGGCAGTGTGTCTTCAATCTCATCCTCCGTTAGCTCCATAGCCCCTGAGGATACAACTCCAAGATCTACTGATAACATCCAACCCTCCTCTTCTTCCTCTTTTTTATTAGAAATGGAGAAAGTCAGGGTGGGTGGAAGACCAGTGGGAAAGGAACAAAGACAAGACGAGGTGGTAGGAGATGGCAGGAACAGCGAAAAAAACAAAAGCATGACAAAAGAGATCCCAGAAAGGTCAACAAGAACCAGGAAGGGAGGAATCAGGAAGTGATGGAAGTTGGGACTAACATGACCGATAAATTGAAAATCGTTAACCTTTCCGAGAAAGAACTTTCAAGTAATGAGATATTTGTTCTGAGTAGGGGTTTGGGTTTTTGCCCAACTCAAACAGGCAATGATGTTGACATTTTTGTGGATGTTTACAAATTTGTACGGCAACTGAAATTAAAAGACCACTTTGCAAATGTTTTGCCTCCATGTATTGATGAATATCCTAATAGTATCTGTACTGAACAAACTGTCTCGGAATTTAACACTCTTAGATCCATGCTATCAATCCAATCTGAGACAGAGATTGATAGGGATTCACTTCGCATGGAATTAAACATAGCAGAGGATTTAAGCGTAAACAGTGGTCTCCAATTGAAATCTAAATTTATTCCAACAGGGACACACCCTAACATTGACATCTTCCATGAGAGGGTCACACATGACCTCTACAAACTCAAAACCTCTCACCCTATAACGAACAATACTAAATTCAATCTCTCCCTGGCTGAGAATCAAGCACTAAAAAATTTAAAATCGATTTCCACTCTAGTCATCCGGGAGGCGGACAAAGGGGGCAATGTTGACGTGAAGGACAAGAAGGACTATATGGGGGAAATCGAGAGGCAGTTGGCGGATGCCACCTGCTATAAGAGGCTGACACTCAACCCCACCAGACAACTATGCAACTATATTAACAGCAAACTTTTTGAGTGGCACGAAATTGGCCTTATTGACGAGAAGGAATACAGATACTTGACGGTCATAGAACCCACTTTTCCTTGCATATACATTCTACCCAAGGTCCACAAGGATGGCCCCTTTCCACCGGGGCGACCGATAATCTCTGGCATCAACTCCCCCACGGAAAGATTATCCGAGTACGTGGATGGTTTCCTCCAGCCATTGGTACAAAAATTGCCTGCATACATAAAGGATAGCAAGGATATTCTTTCTAAATTTGAGGGTTTGGAGTGGTTGAATTCCATGATTTTTGTGACCTTAGATGTGACCAGCCTCTACACCAGTATTAAAAAGGAGTTTGGTGTTAGGGCTATGGAATTCTTTCTGGGACAAAGAACGGCCGACCATTTGGCCCACAATGAAATGTTGATGGAAATGACGGACATAATCCTATCAAAAAATTACTTCCTGCATGACAATGGGTGGTACCAACAGATACAGGGCACTGCCATGGGCTCAAGGTTTGCGCCCGCCTATGCTGGCCTTTTTATGGGCTGGTATGAGCGGGTGCATGCCTGGGGCAGACACTCTTCCACATGGACGGATTATGTACTATTCTGGGGCAGGTACATCGACGATGTGATTATCATCTGGAATGGACCTGTCCCGGAACTCATGGAGTACTACAATTATCTAAATGACAACCCGTACAATATCCGATTCACCCTGAACTGGAATAGAGAGAGGATTGACTTCCTCGATATCCAATTCTTTATCCACAATAATGCAATACAAAGCACAGTCCATCGTAAAAACACTGCCTGTAACAGTGTTTTACACTATGACAGTGCCCATCCCCGACATGTGGTTAACAACATCCCTTTCGGTGAAATGGTGAGAATGAGAAGGATCTGCAGTACCCAGGAGACATTTGTTCAAAACATAACAAACGAAAAAAAGATTCTTGGAAAGAGGTTACCCTGCTAACTTGATGAACAAAACTGAGAAGAGGGCATTGAACATCAGGCGAGAGAGTACACTTGCAATAAAAACACCGAGTATGACAGGGAGATGCTCGCCCACTGCCTTGGTAACGGGTTACAATAGGGACAGTAGCAGAATTTATAACATCTTGCGTAAACACTGGAGATTACTTGAGGAAGTCCCTGGCCTCAAAAATGAGATAACTAAAAACCCGAAAGTTACCTACAGACGCGGCAAGAATTTGAGAAACATGCTCTGCCCCAGCTTGGTCTTATCACCCAAAGCCCCTAATTGGATGAGGGATGGCCAAGGTGGGTTTTTTACATGCACCCAGTGTTCCGTCTGCAAAATAGGTAAAAACAGAACCCGTAATTTCCAATTTAACACCGGCAGAGTGCATACGATCAAACATATTATTACATGCAAAACCAAGTTTGTGACATATATACTGGGATGTCCATGTAATAAGATATATGTTGGGAGCACCAAAAGAGAACTGAAAGTCAGGATACAAGAACATCTAAGGGCAGTCAAGAATGGGGATCTGAGATACCCCCTTACTTTGCATTGCCAGGAACAACAACATAATCTGGATGAGTTATGGTTTTTCGGTATTGATCACATACGGATCTCACCAAGGGGTGGGAATAGGGAACAGGATCTGAAGCCGTGGCGCTTACTGGAGGTACCTGGTGGGCTAGTTGACCTCTAGGGGACCTCTCGATTTGAAGAGGAATTAATTCCCTAAATTAAAACACGCCACAGGGCGTGTTTGCACAGTATCACCTCAGGCCCCGCCCCCTACCTTCACCACTGAGCAAACACGCCACGTGGCACATTTTAAGTTGGGGGATTAAGTCCCCCTGAATCCTGAGGTCCCCTAGCAGCCAACTAGGCCACCAGGTACCTCCAGTAAGCGCCACGGAGCTGCGTTGCTGAGTGGTGTAAAAAGGGATGTGGCCTCATTACACCTCTCTGCAACGCAGCCCCCTGGCGCATACTGGAGGTTCCTGGTTGGCTAGTTGGCCCCCAGGGACCCCCAGTATTCAAGGGGAATTAGTTCCCCATCTGCAAATGCGCCAGGGGGCGCGTTTGCCAAGTGGTGTAAAGAGGGGGCGTGGCCTCCGGCCCGATCCCGATCTTTTCTGCCGGCATTGCTTTTCGACATGGGGAGCAGCTAACATGCTGCTCCCCATGTGGAAAAGCAATCAGCTGTGCTTCATTGAAGCAAGAGCAGGTTTCCCTGCTCTCACTTCAATGAAGCAAAGCAGTTTGCAATGACAGGGTGGGAGCCGCGAGGCTCCCGCCCTGTCATTGCAAACAGCAGTGTCCCGGGGGTGGGCACCCTGGGACACTGCAGGAGCCGGCCCTGAGGGGTGGCGGTCCCCAGGGCCATCATTGGCTCCAGGAGGGGGGCTGCGTGGCCCCCCTCCCACACGGACAAGTTGCCCCGGGGGGTGGCGGTCCCCGGGGCTGGGGGGCCTGAGAGCCCCCCCATCCCAAATACTTTTAAGCCCTGGGGGTGGCGGTCCCCGGGGCTGGGGGGGCTGCGAGCCCCCCACCCATTTTCTATAAGCCCCGGGGGGTGGTGGTCCCCGGGGCTGGGGGGCCTGTGAGCCTCCCCATATAGTATCTCTGAGCCCCGGGGGGTGGCGGTCCCCGGGGCAGTGTGGGGGGATTGGGACCACCACACTTTTTTATTTCTGCCCCCGGGATTTGGCCCCCCCGGGGGCCAATTACCAAAGAAGCGCGGGAGCCCCGCGCTTCTTTTTTTTTTATTTTCGGCCGAAATTCGTGCTGGGTGCGCGAATCTCGCCGATTTAAAAAAAAAAAAATCCTTATAGCTGGACATTTCACTCGTAAAAAACCAATGAAATTCCCCCGTTAAAGTTAGTGCAGGCAACTCTAACTTACGCGACCGCAATCCTCTGCGGATGACGTCAGATATTACATCACTGTATTTAGACACTTATTTATTATATATATTTACCCATGTCTTCTTCCATTAATCTTTAGCTATACATATATTACAAATATTTATTTTTCATAAAGACACATATGTCATCAGTGATGTAATATCTGACGTCATCAGCAGAGGATTGCGGTCGTGTGAGTTATAGTTGCCTGCACTAACTATAACGGGGGAATTTCATTGTTTTTTTACGAGTGAAATGTCCAGCTAACTATAACGTGTGGTGAAAACCACAGAATGGATTCCTATGGAAGGAAATACAAGTTACTGGTAAGTACGGTTAGAATTACTTTTCAGGGTCAGTGCTGGGCTAAAAGATGCAGCCCTGGGTTCTTTCCTGATAACAGGTGTGTAAATCGGAATTCGTAGTTCGGCTGATTTTAGAGGAATATTTGTACATTTTAAAAATGGACACTTAGATCATTTTCTGGTGAAAACCACACAATGGATTCCTATGGAAGGAAATACAAGTTACTGGTAAGTACGCTTAGAATTACTTTTCAGAGTCAGTGCTGGGCTAAAAGATGCAGCCCTGGGTTCTTTCCTGATAACAGGTGAGTAAATCGGAATTCGTAGTTCGGCTGATTTTAGAGAATATTTGTACGTTTCAAAATGGACACTTTGAAAATGTTCTGGTGAAAACCACACAATGGATTCCTATAGAAGGAAATACAAGTTACTGGTAAGTACGCTTAGAATTACTTTTCAGGGTCAGTGCTGGGCTAAAAGATGCAGCCCTGGGGTCTCTCCTGATTACAGGTGAGTAAATCGGAATTCGTAGTTCGGCTAGTTTTAGAGGAATATTTGTACAATGGTGAAGGAAGGGGGGGGGCCTGAGGTGACGTATGCAAACACGCCCTGTGGCGCGTTTTAAGTTAATTCCTCTTCAATCCTGAGGTCCCCTGGGGGCCAACTAGCCAACCAGGTACCTCCAGTATGCGCCAGGGAGCTGCCTTGCAGAGAGGTGTTCAGAGGCCACACCCCTTTTTACAACACTCTGCAACACAGCTCCGTGGCGCTTACTGGAGGTACCTGGTGGGGTATTTGTCCCCTAGGGGACCTCTGGATCGAAGAGGAATGAATTCCCCAACTTAAAACGCGCAACAGGGCGTGTTTGCACAGTATCACCTCAGGCCCCGCCCCCTACCTTCACCACTGTGCAAATGCGCCCCGTGGCGCGTTTTACGTTTGGGAATTAATTTCTCTTCAATCCTGAGGTCCCCTGGGGGCCAACTAGCCCACCAGGTACCTCCAGTATGCGCCAGGGAGCTGCCTTGCAGAGATGTATTCAGAGGCCACGCCCCTTTTTACAACACTCTGCAACACAGCTCCGTGGCGCTTACTGGAGGTACCTGGTGGGCTAGTTGGTCCCCAGGGACCCTCAGGATTGAAGAGGAATTAATTCCCCAACTTAAAAAGCACCACAGTGCGTGTTTGCACAGATCTCACCTCAGGCCCTGCCCCCTACCTTCACCACTGTGCAAACGCACTCCGTGGTGCGTTTTAGTTGGGAGATTAAGTCCCCTTGAATCCTGAGGTCCCCTGGCGGCCCCCTAGCCCACCAGGTACCTCCAGTCAGCGCCAGGGAGCTGCGTTGCAGAGAGGTGTAAAAAGGGGTGTGGCCTCATTACACCTCTCTGCAACACAGGCCACTGGCGCATACTTGAGGTTCCTGGTGGACTAGTTGGCACCCAGGGACCCCCAGTATTGAAGGGGAATTTGTTCCCCTTCTGCAAACGCGCCAGGGGGCGCGTTTGCAGAGTGGTGTAAGGAGGGGGCATGGCCTCCGGCCCGATCCTTTTTTTTTTTTTCCCCTCTGTTTTTTAGAAGGGGGGCTGTGTAGCCCCCCTTCTTTTTCTTTTTTTTGGCACTGGGTACCCCATCCCCCAGGGCCTGCTCCCAATTTTTTTTTTTTTATTTTTTAAACGGGAAGGGGGCCGCGTGGCCCCCCTCCCCAGGCCATAATTTGCCCCGGGGACCCCATCCTCTGGGGCATGGCCCTTTTTCAACAATTTTTTTTATGGAGGGGGGCTGCATAGCCCCCCTCCTGTGCCACCTATGGCCCCGGGAACCCCATCCCCGGGGCCATTTTTTTAATTTTATTTTTTTAATTTTGGGGAGGGGGGCATGTGGACCCCCTCCCGGGCCACTTATGGCCCCAGGGACCCCATCCCCGGGGCCGTGGGGGGGTCCCTAATCCCCCCACGGCCCCGCCAGCTCCCCGTGTCCTGCGGGAGCCAACATTGCTTTTCCACATGGGGAGCAGCTAACATGCTGCTTCCCGTGTGGAAAAGCAATCCTCTTTGGTATTTGGAAGAGAGGGCAGGTTTCCTGCTCTCTCTTCCAAATACCAAAGCAGTTTGCTGTGGCAGGATGGGAGCCGCGAGGCTCCCACCCTGCCATAGCAAACAGCAGTGTCCCGGGGGTGGGCACCCCGGGACACTGCAGGAGCCGGCTCTGGGGGGTGGCGGTCCCCAGGGCCATCATTGGCTCCAGGGGGGGCCGCGTGGCCCCCCCACTTGGGTTAAAGCCCCGGAGTGTGGTGGTCCCTGGGGCTTGGGGGTCTGTAACGGACCCCCTATTTTACATATTCAGTGCCCCGGGGAGGTGGTGGTCCCCGGGGCATGTGGGGGGGCTCGAGCCCCCCCACACAGGGTTGTTTTTTGTTTTTTTTTTAAAAAAAGCCCCGGGGGTGGCGGTCCCCGGGGCTGGGGGTCCCCTCTGGGCCCCCCATTATAAAAGCATATTGCCCCCGGTACTTGGCCCCCCGGAGGGTAAATCTAAACGAAGCGCGGGAGCCCGCGCTTCGTTTCTTGTTTCATTAGCGGGCTGTGCGGACCCTACGCGCATCCCGCGATTGGAACCCCCTGAGCAGGCCTAGGGGGTCAGGGTGTTTGTACCCTGCCCCCTTGTCGCGTTTTGCGTCTTTGTTTTTGTGGTTTCTTGTGCCTCGGTTCTACCGAGGCACAAGATGGCTGCCAACACTTCCTGATTCAGAGTGTTGGCAGCCAATTAGCATTCAGCTCGTGCTCGGGAGGGTTCGGGAGGGTGCGGGGAGGATCATTTAACTCTAATTTTCTCAGGAACTACTGAACAGATTTACACCATTTAAGCAAAAGGCACGAGTCCGAGCTGAGGACTACCTCTTTGCCAAATTTGGTGTCATTCCGTTCAGCGGTTTGGGCTGTAGCTGCGACAACAGATCTTATGGGAAATTGCATGGGGAAAACGCGTTTTGGGACCCCCCTTTTTTCTCAGCCCCCACTAGACGGATCACCGCAAAACTTTCAGGGTAGGAGCGGAGTGGAGCTGGCCAAAAGTTTGGAAAATTTCGCGAAGATTCGTCAACCGGCGCCAACGTTATTCCCAATAGAATGTTGCGGATTTCCTATGGAAAATAGGTCCTAACTATAACTATCTACTGGCGACCGCCAGTAGATTATATATATATATATATATATATATATATATATATATATATATATATATTTGGAGCCCTCCTGTTTTCTTTTTATTTCTTCCTTTTCTTATCTACGTCCTATTTTGACTGTATTTACCTTTGCCCTAGGGAGCGCGTTTTATTCACAAACCATTGTCTTAAGTTTTGACTGTCTTTGCATTAGGTCCTTTACATCTTAGCCCACTTGGGCAATATTTCTCTACTTTCCACCTACCCGTTAATCAGTCCAATCATATTTACAGACTCTCTCTGTCATGTTATGTTTACACTTGTTATCGCATAACCCTTCTCTCCCATCCTGTGGATGCCTCTGATCCCTTCGTTCACTTGAACCACAGAGACCTAGGTGGGGAACCATCCACCAGAGTCCGTCTCTTTTTTCGGGTTATCCATTTCTTTTTCTGGATAGTTTTCTTAAATTATTTTCTACACCGACCCCTCGATTTTACTCACAGACAGTGCCAAACTCTCCTGGCTCCCTTAGGCACTCCTGTGTTTCTTCTATGTCCACATCTGTGACTAGGACTTTGCAACATACGAGCAGTTATTTGCTAAATCCTTCCCGGCATTTTCTTACTTTCTATTATGGATGTATGTATGCCATTAATATATACGTCTTGAGCTTGTATTCCCTATTCTTCTTTGTATTTTATTTCAGCATTTTTGTTTTGCTATTTTATGTTTTTTCTGCCATGTCATGCCGATATTCAATGCTATGGTTGTCTATGTTTATGATGACATAGTTGAGGTTGCCCTGACAACTGCACAAAAACGTACTTATGTGTCACAACAGTGTGTTTTAACGTAGTGAACAAGGCGGCTTGCCGTCGAAACGCGTCTTGCTTTTTGCTTGGATTAAACTCTACTTTTTTGCCATTACTTCACGGAGTCTGTGCCTGACTGTTTCGCTACCGCCAGGATTGGGATTCAATATATATATATGTATATATATATATATATATATATATATATATATATATATATATATATATATAGATAGATAGATATTATCTACTGGTGGTCGCCAGTAGATAGTTATAGTTAGGACCTATTTATATATCTGTGATTTGTTTCTTGTGGTATTCAAGAATACCATGTTGTTTTTTTTTAACAATCTTTTTGATTTTCCAGGTCTGTCGTCGACATCCGTGGTTCCCATAGGAGTGTTCTGTTTTGTTGTTTTGTATTATTGTTGTTACATTTTGTTTATTAGTTTATTGTTTATATTTATGTTAACAAAGATATAAAGTTTGAAAATAGTTTATCGTTTATATATTTATTATTATGAAAAATAAAGTTTGAAAAAAAAATTAATAATGTTTTTGGCTGTTCTCTTAACTGCTGTGTGACTCTTTCTTGTTCGTATTACTGTTATTTGATGGAGTCCACCATGGTGTTAAATTTTGGGGCACTTATCGCTGGAATACTAGTGATTTCTGTAGTTTGCACCAACTTCTGAATTGTGTGTTAGATTTATCTCAACTTTACTTCCGTTAAAGTGCTGATAATGAAATGGAGAGTAGCCATTCCCGTGCAAAAAGACATGAGGTGCACCTTTGCGATTTATTCTAAATACGAAAATACTGTATTGTATTGCACTGAGGTATTGGCTGCACTTACAGTGTGCACACGAAATCTATTAAGAAATGTCATTGTATTTATATTGATTAGGAATAGTGCGTCAGGTGCTGGATCTTGACGAGATACACTGCTCAGTTCGTATATTGTTCTGCATACGAAAAAAATCACATCACAACTTTCACACCAATTGCAATGCGAAACAAATTCCGGCGATAAGACACGTTAGCACCAGGGATTTTACACCTGCTTTCTGCTGGTGTTAAGCAGGACAACTACCTGCACCATGAAAGGGAACACAGCCAAGAGCCACACCAGAACACCCACAGGTGCCATAAAGTCAATGAGCATGATACAGGGATACCCATGAGGGCCAGAAGACTCATCTCAACAACTCCAGGACCGCCAATGCCCCCCAAACCCATATCTTAGTAAGTGTGTCCCTGAGGTCATTGTCTTAGCATGATAGGCACGAGCCCTGCAACATCACAGTGTGCTGTCACCTCAGCGTTGGCAGTGAGCCTGGATGTGTAGCTATGTACGCATCCTCCTGCATGCACAACTGGCGTGTGCTGGTCTGGGGTTCACAGGTCAGTGGAGGGGTGTGCCTATCCGGCAAGGGGAACGGGGTGTCTCGGACATGTCCGTGTACAGGAAGTGCGGTAAGTGTGTTCTGGTGTGGCCTGTTACAAGAGCCGCAGCAGTCGATGTAAAGTGGCATGTACCACCTCCAAACGGCACTGCGATGTTGTTGTTGGAATGTAGCAGGACATGCGCAAATAGGCATTACAATGGCGTGCCGTACGAGTGCACGAGATGCAACAGCTCACTGTACAAAAGTGTGGGGGCTCGTGTGAGGGATGAGCAGCCGTTTGGCAACATAACACACAGTGAACTCGACCATGTGCCACATGCTGGGCATCTCATCCATGATGACCACGGTCGCAGACATCCCACAACACCAACGACTGGTCTTTGTACACATCCTGTATGAATGCAGCGTGGTTTTCACTTCTATGCTCATTCAGTGGAGTGATGTTGGCGGGTTGTGTGACTTGTGCTCCTTGTTGGTGTGTTTCATTTTGGCCATTGTTTGTCTATACTTGTGCTGTACTTAATTGTGCATGTGTGCCATTCTGCCCATCTCCCCTCATCCCCCCACTCCCTGCTTCTTCCTCTTCCTGGTGCTGTTGTGTCTATAATTTTGTTGCTGCACACAAATACATGTAAAGAATAAATTAGAATAGTTCCTTGATTCTTTTAGGTTTCAAAACTTCTCTATTGGTTTCTTTTTAATTTTCCATATGAACAGTTTTTTTTAATACTCAACAACACATAGAAGTCAGAAGTGCAAGCTATTCTATCAACACACTTTCTAGAACATTCTACAACACGTGCAGGTTAAAAGTTCATCAAATTTTTAAAACTTTACGATATTTTTTTGTAACATTTTCTTGAACATTTAATGACACGTGCAGGTTAAAATTTGACGATTGTTTTAAGTTCGAACAGTGCCTTCCAAATGCAAGTAGCAGGTGTGGTTGAGCTGAGCAAATTTTATCCTATGATATGTACTCCACGTTGAAACTGCTTTTTCTTAACCAATCACAAAGATGCTTTTCCACAAAACTAATGTGCGCCCTACTTTTAAAAAAGAATGCTTTTCATGATATCTTCAGAAAGTTATAGATAGGAATTAGCATTTAAAAAAACCTTTGAAATTCACTGAAAAAACCATAGGTTTCATGCACGTTATAGTTAGGAATTGGCATTTAAAAAACCTTTGAAATTCACTGAAAAAACCAAAGGTTTCAGGGGCGTTATAGTTAGGAATTGGCATTTAAAAAACCTTAGAAATTCACTGAAAAAACCATAGGTTTCAGGGGTGTTATAGTTAGCTGGACATTTCCCTTGTACAAAACCCTAGAAATTCCCCTGTTATAGATAGTTCAGCTAACTATAACTCGCGCCCCCGCAATGCACTGCTGATGACGTCACATATTACATCACTCATGACATGGTTAGTGACATCACTGATGACATCACTCATGACATCTCAAATGACATCACTGATGACATCACTGATGACATCATCCAGTGACTGTGTTTCTGTAAATTTTAAATATGTTTTATATATTTATAGTGAAAGGCCTGTGGAAGAATGAGTGGCTGTACAAGTCTGTGAATGGATGATTTTCTAGGTGCATAACTGACTCTATAAGTGAGTCATTAAATGTATCTTACTGCAGACTAGTGACTAAACTGTGTGAATGTCTGTATGTTTCTGTCTGTTGGTGTATAAGTGGCTGCATGGTTTTGTGAATAGCTATATGAGTGTCTATATGGGTTATCGATTGGTTGTCTGAGTATCTGTTTGGGTGCCTGAGTGTTTGTGTGGGTAGGCCGTGTGTGACTCTGTGCATAGATGTGTGAGTGGGTGATTCTAAGGGTGCATGGTTTTAAGAGTGCATCTGTGATGAACTGTATGGTTGAGTGAGTGTATGTATGGGTGTGTTAGGGATTGAATGTATATCTCAGTGGTACATTTGTGACTAACTACATATGTGAAAGGCAGTATATATGTGTGTAAGAGTATATAAGTGGGTATATGTGAGAGTGTGTGATTGTGAGAGTGGCTGTATGGATGAGTGTGTGCTTGTATCAATGATTGTATAAGAGCGTAAGAATGCGGTACTATTTTTATGAGTAAGTGAACTTGAGTGTGTATAACTGCATAGGTGAGTAAATGGGAGTGTGATTAATTATTTGCATGACTGACTAGGTGTGACAGTACCTCTATGGATGATTGGTGGTGTGTGAGTGTCTATGTAGGTGTATAAATGCATATGATAGTCTTGTACGGAGTGACTGTAAGTATGAGTGACTGTACATGTGAATGAGTGGAGGTGTATGTAGACCTAAGAGTTAATAAGTGGGTATGTAGTTATTGGTATTGGAGTATCTACGATTTTGAGAATGGACGTCTGAAATTTTGAGTTTGTGTATCAACGGTTAAATTAGGGTGTGAGAAGATGCAGTAATTTATCACATGGATGATGTCATCAGTGATGTCATCAGTGATGTCACTTGAGATGTCATCAGTGATGTCCCCAGTGATGTCCCTGACCATGTCATGAGTGATGTAATATGTGACGTCATCAGTAGTGAATTGCGGGGGCGCGAGTTTTAGTTAGTTGAACTAACTATAACAGGGGAATTTCTAGGGTTTTGTATGAGGGAAATGTCCAGCTAACTATAACACCCCTGAAACCTATGGTTTTTTCAGTGAATATATATATAGATATATATATATATTCAAAGAAAAAACCATAGGTTTCAGGGGTATTATAGTTAGCTGCCCATTTCACTCATAGAAAACCATAGAAATTCCTCCGTTATAGTTAGTTCTGCTAACTATAACTCACGCGCCCGCAATGCACTGCTGATGATGTCACATATTGCATCATTCATGACATGGTCAGTGACATCACTGATGACATCACTGATGACATCATCCACTGAATGTGGTTTAGTTTGAAATTTAAATATGTATTTTATATATACCAATCTGTATTGAAGATTGAGTGGATATATAACTGTCTGGATGGAGGATTTAGTAGCTGTCTTTTTAAGGGAGTAATTAAAAGTGTCTCACTTAATACATGGATTAGTAACTAAACTATGTGAATGTGTGCAGCACTGTCTCTGTTGTTGTATAACATGATTCATCAGTTGGTCACTAACTACATGAGTGTGTATATTAGTTATTGATTAGTTGGGTGAGTATTTGTATGGGACACTGAGTTTGTGTGTGGTTGGATGGGGTGTGTGTAACTCTATGCATAGATGTGTGAATGGTTGGTTGACTAGGTGTATGGGTTTAAGAGTGCATGTGGAAACAGTTGTTTGGGTGACTGAGTGTATTTATTTGTGTGTTGGTGAGCGAATATATGTTTTAGTTGTCCATCTTCAACAAAGTAAAAAAATAAAAGGCATTGCATGTGAGAGTTGGTGTATATAAATAAGTATGTATAAGAGTCAGTGATTGTGAGAGTAACTATAAATATGAGTGTATAATTGTAATGGTGCTTTTTTAACATATTAACGATGAGTTACTATGTGTTTGAAGAAATGGGGTGTTGTTGGATAATTGTGTAAGTGAGTAAATTTAAGTGCAATACATTTTTTTCATGAGTGAGTTGGATGACTGCATAACCGACTAAGATGACACTGAGACAGTAATCTCCTGAGGCGGAAGCCGGGAGAACGATCGCTTGCAGCTCTTAACATTTGTGTGTGAAATTGTGCTTTTAACTTACCGATTCTTCTCCCTGGGCACTTATTATTTGTTTTTCACTCATTGGGCATCCCCTGCACAGCGGATTTATCGCTGCCACGGGTTACAACATAATTATGTTACCGCCATTCCCTGGAACTCCCCAGGTCACGCCCACTATTGTCGGCCACGCCCCCCCCAACGTCTCCATTCGTCTATAAAATATGTGTACTTACCGGATGCACAGCGGACGAGCGCAGCGGGCGCGCCGTCTGCGTGCCTAAGGCAAGCCCGTCTGCGCCCGTCCGCGCCGGGACCGGGCCCAGGGCCACCCCCCCCTGGCCCATTCGTCCCTCAGACCCCCATAGCCCCTACCTTGATCAAATATACCTCCTCTCAACTTCTAGAACTTAACCCTTCAGCCAACCTACCGCACTCTATACCACAATTTTTATATATGGACCCTCTGATAGGTCCTTACAAATGCCCTGCTTGTATTAACCCCACTCCTCCTGCTAATACCCCTAAACAGGTTCTAGCAGCACTCATTAATGTGCGCTCCCTCCCAAAACACAAACTCGATATCCTCGAGTTCATTGTGTCACACAATGTCGATTTATTGTTCATCACCGAGACTTGGGGTGACAACTCCTCTGGCCCTGACTTCAAAGCAGCCCTCCCTGAAAGTTACTGTGTTCACAGATTGGATAGAACCAAAAAAAAAGGTGGCGGTATAGCCATCATCTATAGAAACCACTATAAAATCAAAACCACTGCTCTTAATTACAGAGACTGTGAAGCTTTTTCCTTCTCTATCAGCCTCTCCGGCAATCAGTCATTCGCTGGCACTTTGCTCTACCGCCCTCCTGGCCCTAGATCTAACTTCCTTAATAGCCTTAACAACTTAATCGAAGTTACAGCTGGAGCTCCTCAATATACCATATTAGGATACTTCAATTTTCATTTAGAATCCCTAAGCGACAAGGATACTATTGCCCTTATTAGTGATCTTTCAGCAGTAGGACTTCATCAAATTGTCACCCAGCCTACCCATAAAACAGGTCACACCCTTGATGGGATGTTCAACAATAACCGTGACATTCTGATTTCCCCTCCTATTCCCCTTATTTGGACAGATCATTCAGCAGTCTGTTTTTCTATTAAAACCAAGTCCCCTTCATCTCAAAACGGACTAACCTCCCCTATCTCAACACGAGACTGGAAAAACATCGATATCTCTCATCTTGCTTCTATACTGACCGATGGCATCAATACAATGGAACCGGATCCGTCACTAGCTTCTAGTAACTACCTCAACATCCTGGACACGGCATGCTCCAAATTGGCACCTCCCAAAACCTCTCATCGCAATAGAAAATCTCCTTCTGCCCCATGGTTCTCTGAATCCCTACGTCTACAAAGACAACATTGTAGAAATTTGGAAAGACACTGGTGCAGGCACTACAACCCTATTGACAAAATTTCATATAAAAGCGCCCTATCCAAATACAAAGACCTCATCGCCTCAGAAAAAACGATCTACTATACGTCCCAAATTAATCAGGCTCAAAACTCTGCAAGAAAATTGTTTCAAGTGGTTAATCATCTCTCAAACCCCCCTGCTCCCCCTTCTGATACGTCTCAATCCCTTGGCAACTCCCTCGCAGATTTCTTCATGGACAAAGTCACTTCTATCTTTTCAGCTTTTTTTCTTCACAAATCTTCTTCAACCAGCATAGTTAAACAATCTCCAGCCATCAACGTTCCCTCCTTCTGTAACTTCAAATCAGTCTCTGAGGAACAAGTCTCTCGTCTAATCTCCAACACCAAATCAGGATCACCCCTAGACCCATGTCCACCTTCCATCCTCAACCTCATCCCTGATGCCATCTCCCCCGCCTTGACCAACATTTGTAATACTATGTTCACTACTGGCTCATATCCCACAGTTTGGAAAATAGCCATCATCAAGCCTCTCTTGAAAAAACCCACCCTTGATCCTGCTTCCCCATCCAGCTACAGACCCATTGCATGTCTTCCTTTCCCTGCAAAAATATGTGAAAAAGTAATGAATATACAGCTTTCCAAATTCATTGATGAAAATAACTTACTGGACGACACTCAATTTGGATTTAGGCAGGGACACGGAACCGAGACAGCCTTAATAAAAGCAGCTGACGAAATAAGAATGACATTAGACAAAGGCGGTGCGGCAGTATTAATACTGCTTGATCTATCTGCGGCTTTTGACACGGTCGATCATGTCACTCTGATCGACCGTGTCTCAGCAATTGGCATCCAGAACAATTCCAAAGAACTTCTCGCCTCCTTTCTGGCCAATCGTTCACAGGCTGTAAAACTGGGCCCTTTCTTCTCCCACATGTTCTCCCTTCCATGCGGAGTACCACAGGGTTCCTCGGTAAGTCCGACCCTGTTTAATATCTATGTTTCGGACTTAGCGAGGGTGATTAAGTCCTACGGCATTAGTCTCACAACCTATGCCGATGACACCCAGCTGGTTCTATCTGTACATAATGATGGACTTACAGTTGCAGCAAACTTTCAAGAGGGAATGCTCGCCATCAGCTCCTGGATGTCTTCAAACTGTCTAAAATTGAACTCTGAAAAGACAGAGGTTATGACATTCGGGAAATTGGAACCTGCCTGGTCCCCCCTATGGTGGCCCAACGAGATGGGATCTCCACCAGAACCTGTCACTAAGGTCCGCAACCTCGGAGTCATATTCGATGACAGACTGCTCTTCCACCACCACGTCAACTCGGTAGTCTCCACCTCCTTCTTCACTCTGAAGAAAATCAAGAAGCTTCTTCCCTACCTGCCCACTTCAGCTGATAAAACTCTGATCAGCACCCTCGTTTTTGCCAGAATGGACTATTGTAATGCCCTCCTTCTCAATGCACAGGAAAAAGTTCTTAATAGGCTTCAGTTGGTGCAGAATGCCTCAGCCAGAATCTTATTGGGCATTCCCAAGTTCACCTCCATCACTCCTCACATCCGACAGCTTCATTGGCTTCCTGTCAGGAGCCGTACACAATTTAAGGCACTGTGTATTGCCTACAAAACCATCAACAACTCAGGCCCGCAGTTTCTTAAAGATGCCCTTCGTCCTCTCGAAAACCCCAGAACTCTTCTCTCATCCTCAGCTCATCTGCTTAATGTCCAACGCACAAGGAAAGCCTACTGGGGTGACAGATGCTTTGTGATTTCCACAGCTAGACTATGGAATTCACTCCCTTTTACCATCAAAACTGCCCCCACTCTCCTTAGTTTTAGGAAGAAATTAAAAACCTGGCTTTTCCCACATTAAGATCTGCTATAGCCATCATCTGATCAGTTAAGCGCCGAGACACCCCTGGGTGTTTGCGCACTATAAAAATTGCTAAAGCATAAACATAAACATGACTGCTGATGTGTCGATATCTATATATGTGTATAAGTGCATTTGATAGTGTTCTATTAATTAATGACCGCATGTATAGAGGATTCTGTTGTTGAATGGGTAGTTGTGTGTTTATACTTAGGAATCAGTGAGTGGGTATGTAGTAACTTGTATTGGTGTGTCAATGGTTTCAAATATGGTACTCTGTATTTTACAGTGAGTGATGAAAAGTTATACTAGTGTATGATGAGGTGTGTCAGATTGTCAAGTGGATGATGTCATCAGTGATGTCATTTGAGATGTCATCAGTGATGTCATCAGTGATGTCACTGACCATGTCATGAATGATGCAATATGTGACATCATCAGCAGTGCATTGCGGGCGCGTGAGTTATAGTTAGCAGAACTAACTATAACGGAGGAATTTCTATGGTTTTTTATGAGTGAAATGGGCAGCTAACTATAACACCCATGAAACCTATGTTTTTTTCTGTGAATTTCTAAGGTTTTTTAAATACTAATTTCTAACTATAACATCTCTGAAACCTATGTTTTTTTTCAGTGAATTTCAAAGGTTTTTTAAATGCTAACTTTTAAGTGTGATAGTAGTTATATCTATTTTTTTGTACTGATTTTCTACCTGTTTATTTATAAATATTTTATTCATTAAATAATATTATATATTTTTCTAAAAATTGCACAAAAAAAATATTTTTAATTAAAACTGAAATATTGATTAATTTTCTTGTTTTCATTTTAATATATTTATATTATTTTCTTGTAAAAAAAATTCCAATTTTTTTCGGAATCGCGCACTCAAAGTGTACACATCACGGTGGGTGCGCGCATTCTAGCCGCCATTTTAGAAAAGTCATGAAGGATCCGGGTATGGTGTGCGACGGCTGCGTGTTTTTCAGTTACGTCATATACATTTAATATCACGTGATATGCGCGATTGGTATGCGACCAGTCTGCAACTCCTGCTCCCGCGCATTTGCGACACATGCGCATTACGGTACGAGATGTTTGCGCGGTTGCGGGTCCCACGTGACATCATATACGTGCTGGGGCGCGCTGGGTGCGCGACTCCCGCAAATAAAAATTATGTTCCAAAATGATATGTATGTGTCTTTAATATAGATATTAAGGCAAGCGATTATGTAAGATATTCATCAAAATAATATATTTGTACTTATAATAAACTTATAATATTTTTAAATATATTTTCGCGAAGTCGGGTGCGTGCATCGTGAGTGCAGAAAACCAGGTCAGCAGAGCTGCTGTAGAGCCGGAGAACCAGGTCAGCAGAGCTGCTCTAGAGCCTAAGAACTAGGTCAGCAGAGCTGCTCTAGAGCCAGAGAACCAGGTCAGCAGAGCTGCTGTAGAGCCAGAGAAACCAGGTCAGCAGAGCTACTTTAGAGGGAGAGAACCAGGTCAGCAGAGCTGCTTTAAAGCCAGAGAACCAGGCCAGCAGAGCTACTTTAGAGCCAGAGAACCAGGTTAGCAGAGCTGCTTTAGAACCAGAGAACCAGGTCAGCAGAGCTACTCTAGAGCCAGAGAACCAAATCAGCAGAGCTGCTTTAGAGCCATAGAACCAGGTCAGCAGAACTGCTTTAGAGTCAGAGAACCAGGTCAGTAGAGCTGCTCTAGAGCCTGAGAACCAGGTCAACAGAGCTGCTCTAGAGCCAGAGAACCAGGTCTGCAGAGCTGCTGCAGAGAAACCAGGTCAGTAGAGCTGCTTTAGAGGGCGAGAACCAGGTCAGCAGAGTTGCTCTAGAGCCAGAGAACCATGTCAGAAGAACTGCTTCAGAGCCATAGAACTAGGTCAGCGGAGCTGCTTTAGAGCCAGAGAACCAGGTCACCAGAGCTGTTGTAGAACCAGAGAACTAGATCAGCAGAGCTGCTCTGTAGCATAAGAACTAGGTCAGCAGAGCTGCTCTAGAGCCAGAGAACCAGGTCAGCAGACCTGCTGTAGAGCCAGAGAATCCAGGTCAGCAGAGCTGCTTTAGAGAGAGAGAACCAGGTCTGCAAAGCTGCTTTAGAGCCAGAGAACCAGGTCAGCAGAGCTGCTCTAGCTGACACTGACTGACTGACTGACACTGACTGACACAGATTGACTGTCACTGACACTGATTGACTGACACTGATTGACTGACACTGACTTACTGACACTGACTGACACAGACTGACACTGACTGACACTGATTGACTGACACTGATTGACTGACACTGACTGACACTGACTAACACTCTCTACTACTCTACTACTGACTCTCTACTACTCTACTACTGACTCTCTACTACTCTCTCTCTACTACTCACTCTCTACTACTCGCTCTCTACTACTCTACTACACTACTACTCACTCTCTACTACTCACTCTCAACTACTCACTCTCTACTACTCTACTACTCACTCGCTACTATCCTCTACTACTCACTCTCTACTACTCACTCTCTACTACTCACTCTCTACTACTACTCTCTACTAATCACTCTCTACTACTCTTTACTATTCACTCTCTACTACTCACTCTACTACTTTCTACTACTCTCTACCACTCACTCTCTACTACTCTACTACTCACTCTCTACTACTCACTCGCTACTACTCTCTACTACTCACTCTCTACTACTCACTCTCTACTACTCTCCTACTCTCTACTACTACTCTCTACTATTCACTCTCTACTACTCACTCCACTACTCTCTGCTGCTCTCTACCACTCACTCTCTACTACTCTACTACTCTCTCTACTACTCTCTACTACTCACTCTCTACTACTCACTCTCTACTACTCACTCTCTACTACTCGCTCTCTACTACTCGCTCTCTACTACTCGCTCTCTACTACTCGCTCTCTACTACTCGCTCTCTACTACTCGCTCTCTACTACTCGCTCTCTACTACTCTCTACTACTCACTCTCTACTACTCACTCTATACTACTCGCTCTCTACTACTCGCTCTCTACTACTCGCTCTCTACTACTCTCTACTACTCTCTACTACTCACTATCTACTACTCACCCTCTACTAC
Source organism: Triturus cristatus (assembly GCF_964204655.1). Lineage (NCBI taxonomy): Eukaryota > Metazoa > Chordata > Amphibia > Caudata > Salamandridae > Triturus > Triturus cristatus. The sequence continues at coordinate 654,404,911 of NC_140587.1, read as the reverse complement.
TCACTCTCTACTACTCACTCTCTACTACTCACTCTCTACTACTCACTCTCTACTACTCACTCTCTACTACTCACTCTCCTACTCACTCTCTACTACTCACTCTACTACTCTCTCCTACTCACTCTCTACTACTCACTCTCTACTAACTCTACTACTCTCTACTACTCACTCTCTACTACTCTGTACTACTCACTCTGTACTAATCACTCTCTACTACTCACTGTCTACTACTCTCTACTGCTCACTCTACACTACTCATTCTCTACTACTCGCTCTCAACTACTCTACTACTCGCTCTCTACTACTCTACTACTCTCTACTACTTGCTCTACTACTCACTCTCTACTATTCTCTACTACTCACTCTACTACTCTCTCCCACTCACTCTCTACTACTCTACTACTCACTCTCTACTACTCTCTCTTTACTACTCACTCTCTACTAACTCTACTACTCTCTACTACTCACTCTCTACTACTCACTGTCTACTACTCTCTACTGCTCACTATCTACTACACACTCTCTACTACTTGCTCTCTGCTACTCGCTCTTTACTACTCTCTAGTACTCACTCTCTACTACTCCACTACTCTCTACTAATCACTCTCTACTACTCACTCTCTACTACTCACTCTCTACTACTCACTCTCTACTACTCTCTACGACTCACTCTCTACTACTCTCTACTACTCACTCTCTACTACTCTCTCTCTCTCTACTACTCTCTACTACTCTTTCTACTACTCTCTACTACTCACTCTCTACTACTCTCTACTACTCACTCTGCTACTCACTCTCTGCTACTCACTTTCTGCTACTCACTCTCTACTACTCTCTATACTACTCACTCTCTAATACTCACTCTCTAATACTCACTCTCTACTACTCACTCTCTACTACTCACTCTCTACTACTCGCTCTCTGATACTTTCTCTACTACTCTCTACTACTCACTCTCTACTCTCTATTACTCGCTCTCTACTCTCTACCACTCTCTACCTCTCTCTCTACTACTCTCTACCTCTACCTCTCTACCTCAACACCTCTACCTCAACACCTCTACCTATATACCTCTACCTATACACCTCTCTGTACATGCACACATATGCACATATATATATATGCATATTTATTTATATATATATATATATATATATATATATATATAAACACATAAATATAATCTGCATATCTATATAAATATAAATGCATGCAAACATATACATATACATATGCATGGAATGTACATGAAAGTTTGAAAAACTCTAATACAAGCAAAGCTAAAAAGCCACCTAATTACAAACAGAATTGCTTTAACTTCTGCTGCAGGTATTTAAAGTGCATGTTTCAGTCTGCATGTCAGAATTTTTTAATGAAATGGAAGAGGATTTGAGAAGTCAAAATGTGCCCTAATCTTTCTTTCTGCAGCACTAATTATAATTTCTATGGCAAAATGAACCCCCTCATTTTGTTCCTTTGCAAATTAAATGTTTTAAGTGTTACCACTTTATTCCAATCAAGATGGCATCAGGTGTGCCATACTTTTGTCATAAGTAAGACTGTTAGCGCTCTACTTGTTCTTTAAAACATTCTGTCATTGGGCTATACTTGGGCTACATCTCGGTGATATTTGTGCTACATTTGGGCTCTTTTGTCTCTGGTGGCCCTCTTGGGAGATTTATTTGTTTTGAAGTTTCCTAATTTCCTCATTTACAACAGTCTTCTCAGTAGGAAATACTTTCAGGTTTTTTACTTTTTTTCCATCAAGAAGGCATTCAGATGTGTCACACATTTGCCATAACTTCGGAATGTTAGCACTCTAGTTGCTTATTAGCTCACTGTAGTAAAGCTACTGCTCACCAGGGAAGTCTGCTGCTGGTATTGAAAGTGCATGTTTCAGTCCGCATGTCAGAATTTTTTAATGAAATAGAAGAGGATTTGAGAAGTCACTCAAAATGTGCCCTAATTTTCTTTTTTCCGCACGAATCATAATTTCTATGGCAAAATGAACCTCCTCATTGTGTTCCTTTTAAGTTAATCTACTCACTCTCTACTACTCACTCGCTACTACTTTCTACTACTCACTCTCTACTTCTCTCTACTACTACTCTCTACTACTACTCTCTACTACTACTCTCTACTACTCACTCTCTACTACTCACTCTCTACTACTCTCTACTACTCTCTACTACTCCCTCTCTACTACTCCCTCTCTACTACTCCCTCTCTACTACTCCCTCTCTACTACTCCCTCTCTACTACTCTCTACTACTCACTCTCTACTACTCACTCTCTACTACTCACTCTCTACTACTCACTCTCTACTACTCACTCTCTACTACTCACACTCTACTACTCACACTCTACTACTCACACTCTACTACTCACACTCTACTACTCACACTCTACTACTCACTCTACTACACTCTACTACTCTCTACTACTCTCTACCACTCACTCTCTACTACTCACTTTCTACTGCTCTCTACTACTCTCTCTCTACTACTCACTCTCTACTACTCTACTACTCACTCTCCACTACTCACTCTCTACTACTCACTCTACTACTCTCTACTACTCACTCTACTACTCACTCTCCACTACTCTCTCTGCTACTAACTCTCTACTACTCTCTCTCTACTACTCACTCTATACTACTCTACTACTCTCTACTACTCACTCTCTACTACTCTCTCTCTACTACTCTCTCTCTACTACTCTCTACTACTCTCTCTCTACTACACACTCTCTACTACTTGCTCTCTACTACTCACTCTACTGCTCACTCTCTACTACTCACTCTACTGCTCACTCTCTACTACTCACTCTACTACTCACTCTACTACTCACTCTACTACTCTCTACTACTCACTCTCTACTACTCCACTACTCTCTACTAATCATTCTCTACTACTCACTCTGTACTACTCTCTACTACTCACTCTCTACTACTCACTCTCTACTACTCACTCTCTACTACTCTCTCGCTACTACTCTCTCGCTACTACTCTCTCGCTACTACTCTCTCGCTACTACTCTCTCTCTACTACTCTCTCTCTACTACTCTCTCTCTACTACTCTCTCTCTGCTACTCAGTCTCCACTTCTCACTCTCTACTACTCTCTACTACTCACTCTCTACTACTCTCTACTACTCACTCTCTACTACTCTCTACTACTCACTCTACTACTCACTCTTTACTACTCTCTACTACTCTCTACTACTCTCTACTACTCTCTACTACTCACTCTCTACTACTCTCTACTACTCACTCTCTACTACTCACTCTACTACTCTCTACTACTCACTCTCTGCTAATCTCTCTACTACTCTCTATTACTCATCCTCTACTCTCTACCTCTCTACCTCTCTCTACCTCTCTCTCTACTACTCTCTACCTCTCTACCTCTACGTCTCTACCTTTACATTTCTACCTCTCTACCTCTCTCTAACTCTCTCTACACACACACATATGCACATATATGCATATGCATTTATATATATGTATGTGTATTACCTACTGGCGGTCGCCAGTAGGTAGTTATAGTTAGGACCCTGTTTCCATAGGAAATCCGCAACATTCTATTTGGAATAACTTTGGCGCCGGTCGACGAATCCTCGCGAAATTTTAAAAATAGGTGGGGCGCTACGCTACGCTCCTACCCTGAAAGTCTCGGAGGGATTCGTCAAGCGGGGGCTGAGAAAAAAGGGGGGTCCCAAAACGCGTTTTCCCCATGCATTTTTCCATAGGACCTTTAGACACAGCTACAGCCTGAACGGCTGAACAGAGTTACTTGAGATTTGGCATAGAGGTAGCCATAAGGTCAAGGAAGTGCCTTTTGCAGGTCTGGTGTACATCTGTTCAGTATTTCCTGAGAAAATAGCATTTAAAAGCATATATATATGTGGGCGGAGCCTAGCCACACATCTCATCCTGAGATCTGATTGGCTGTCAGCACTTCATCCAAGAAGTGTTGGCAGCCATCTTGGGACCAATATACATGATAGCACCTCATTAAAAAGCATTGCAGTTAATAGAAGGTTTTAAGACTTTAGTTACATTATAAATCATTTGTTGATGGTACCATACTCATTTTAGGAATTGTGGTATGTTCTAAGGTGATTTCACCATGTGAAAAAGCCTTCTGCTGAGATATCATGATTGAGAGAAAAATATTTTCTCATGCTTTTACCACAGAGGTTTGGAAGGTGATCTATAAGCTAAACTGAGAGCTTATTTTCTGTAAATTCACATTATCATTCTCAGTCATGTGAGAATGAAGTCTGACATTCTCAGTAAAACATGTACATCCAACAAGGGCAGAGACTGTCAGTTGATTCCTTTGTGTTCTACTGCAGCTTCCCAGAGTGTTCCAAAGAACTACTAGAGCGCTAACCGTCCTACTTATGATAAACGTATGGCACACCTGAAGCCATCTTGCTTGGATTAAAGTGGTAACTCTTAAAACATTTAATTTAAAAAGGAACAAAATGAGGGGGTTCATTTTTCCATAAAAAGTATGATTAGTGCTGCAGAAAGAGAAATTAGGGCACATTTTGAGTGACTTCTTAAATCCTCTTCTATTTCATTAAAAAAATCTGACATGCAGACTGAAACATGCACTTTCAATACCAGCAGCAGTTTTCCCTGGTGAGCAGTAGCTTTACTACAGTGATCTAATGAGCAAAAAGAGTGCTAACATTCTATGGCAAATGTGTGACACATCTGAATGCCTTCTTGATGGAATCAAAGTAAAAAACTGAAAGTATTTCCTACTGAGGAGACTGCAGTAAATGAGGAAATTAGGAAACTTCATAACAAATAAGTCTCCCAAGATGGCCACCAGAGACAAAAGAGCCCAAATGTAGCCCAAATATCACCCAGATGTAGCCCAAGTATAGCCCAATGACAGAATGTCCAAGAATGTTCTTAAAAACAACTAGAGCGCTTACTGTCTTCATTATGACAAAAGTATGGCAGCTTCCCAGAGTGTTCCAAAGAACTACTAGAGCGCTAACCGTCCTACTTATGATAAACGTATGGCACACCTGAAGCCATCTTGATTGGAATAAACTGGTAACACTTAAAACATTTAATTTAAAAAGGAACACAATGAGGGGGTTCATTTTGCCATAGAAATTATGATTAATGCTGAAGAAAGACAATGAGGGCACATTTTGAGTGACTTCTCAAATCCTCTTCTATTTCATTAAAAAATTCTGACATGCAGACTGAAACATGCACTTTTAATACCAGGAGCAGACTTCCATGGTGTACAGTAGTTTTACTACAGTGATCTAATGAGCAACTAGAGTGCTAACATTCAGAATGTATGGCAAATGTGTGACATATCTGAATACCTTCATGATGGAATCAAAGTAAAAAACTGAAAGCATTTCCTACTGAGGAGACTGCAGTTCATGAGGAAATTAGGAAACTTCATAAGAAATAAATCTCCCAAGATGGCCACCGGAGACAAAAGAGCCCAAATGTAGCCCAAAATCACCCAGATATAGCCCAAATATAGCCCAATGACAGAAGTGTGCAAAACACTTATTATTTTGTGTTTTTGCAGTGTTATATAGTGCAGACTTGTCAGGTATTGGAGTGCTTTACATGAGCATTGGTTACATCACACAAGAACACATTCATTTTGGTTGTAGACATGGGGAGACTAAGTGATTTGACCAGAATCACAGAATGTCGAGCTGAAGCAGAAACTTCAACCTGGTTCCCCAGTTGCAAAGTCTGCAGTTCTGGAAGTAACACCACATCCTCTCCCCTAAGTGCAACATTTAATCAAGTGGTCAACTGGATAAAAAAACATAAAGATAACAAATAATTTAAAAGTGCTTTGTCGCTATTTGAAAACTCAGAAAATATGTCCTTATTTTAGTCTTTTAGAGCACTAACCATAATTTTGATGCCAATAAGACCCTCTCATATATGTAATTTCTAAAGGAAATGCTCTAGGTATTACAGTTTTGATTACATCAAGATGATGTCAGGCGTTCCACACTTTTGTAATAAATATAGAATGTTAGCAATCTAGTTGTTCATTAGGATACTGTTGAGAGGCAGAGGCCAGGGGCACGGACTCTGAAAATTGAAGGCAGGTAGGAGGGTGCAAAGGCAACAATTTAACCACACTGAGCAGGCAGGAAGGGCCATGGAAGCACAACAGACTATGAAGGGCAGTGGAAAGGGGGGCAGGGGCAACAAACCAACAATACAGGACTTGCAAGAGAGGCTGTTGGAGGGAAGATGTATTACGGGTCAAGGAAGCTAGGGGCGGTCCCCAGAGCCCCAGGAGCCACCACAGAACTGAGCAGGAGAGTTAGTCAGGGACAAAAGGGGCACCTTAATTTGAGCCGGGGTGCCTAGGAACGCTTGCTCCAAAAATGAAGAAAACAGACATATGAGACATGGAATTGGAGGCAGAATACAATGGCAGTTTAATGAGAAGATGCAACTTCAAAGAAACCGCAGAATAGAGACATAAAGTACAAAATACAGAATCCAGATAATCATACAGCTGTCATGATATTCTCTGTATCTCAATTAATGTACTGACAGAGAGAGAGAGAAAACGCATCTATAAATGCATCATGAGAAACAAGTTACACCAAGGAAAATGTTACCTAGGAACACTCACGTTTACTCTTAGAGCAAGCATTCCTGCAATTACAATACAAAATCTTTTAAATGCAAAAGTAAAGAGAACAATGGTTAAACATAACATGACATTTCATATAGGTAAAATAGAATAAGATACTTCAAGCAAAGCAGAGCAAGACATTTTAAGCAAAGGAAGACAAGAGCTCCCAGCTCTTGGGGAAAACCTGCACAGCCTGTTAACCTACATACAGACGGCGAGGTAGTCCGTCGATATCTGTGGGTGCTCCCTTTTTATATCATTTTGTGGGCTCCTTTGCACGCTACATCTACCTACGTATGCTACCCAAAAGCTTCGTCTGCAGATTTTACCAGACATTTAGTCATTTACCCACTTAATGCTGACAATGGACTGGGTGAAAAGGTCAGTCTCTCAGGCCAATCGCTTATCGTAAGTTCCATAGAGCAAGCAGAAAATAATGGGTATTGTACGGGAATTCAATATATTCATGTATAAAATCTCCTCAGTTCTCCTAACTTGACGCTCTGCGGTTGCCACTTCCTTAAAAGCGGAAAACCTGCCCAGGAAGCAAGTACCAGTCCAGGATGCAGCCTACTGTACGTCGACAGCTTCAGGGGGATGTTGAACTTTGATACCGAGCACGGAGCACTCGGGTAGGGTGCGGGCTACTAGTTTAGAGCAGAAGGCCTCGCAGACCTGCCTTCAGACTGCTATACACTAAAATTGCAGAGCTATGGTCAATTTAACAAAGAGGCCTACATATTGAACAGAAGGGCCTACACAGGGGTTTTATGCTGGCTGAGTGGTAAGGATGTCTCAGGATAATTATATAGCAACACAGGACCCGCTGGTCAATTTAATACGGCCTACAAATGCGGCTGGCAGGGCAAGGACAAGGGTCTCATACTTCAGGTGTGGACAGAACGGGCCAGGGGCCCCCTGTGATACAAAATCTACCCTCCTTCAAGGCTGTGGCAATGTAATAGACCATTGTGGGCAGAAGGAAGAGGGAATGGTAGTACAACCATACATGCCAACAGACCCGATTCAGCCAGGAAACGTCCAATGTTTTTAAGCTCAAATGGGCTTTATTTGATCTGTCTCCTGTCTACAATATCCTCTTTTTCAATGTAACTCAAAGGGGAAAATCAATACCCCAGTTTTTTTCAAAATCTCCCTCTTACCAAGTTCAAAATGTTCGCAAGTATGGTACATTTGATCATGGAAGGAAATGGGATAGGGACATGGACTTGGATAACAGAGGACAGGAGGGACATGGAGAGGTGCACCAAACTGACCCTGCAGGGCAGGCATCAGGGTTTGCAGCAGCACAATACACCACACAGGGCATGCAGGACGGGAGTGCAGCACAACAATCCATAGAAAGCAAGAGGGAGGGGACAGGACCATGCACATGGACAACAGAGAACAGAGGGGCAAGAGGCAATGGTAGCTAGCTGACCATAATGGACAGACAGGAGAGAAAGCTGCAGCATAACAGACCATAAAGGGCAGGAGGGACGGATCAGGGGCATTACAATGGAACAGACAAGCCAGGAGGGAGGGAGTAGGGGTCTGCTCATGTAAACAGAGGGCTGGGGGCAAGGGGGCAGGGCAGGAGCAGCAAGATAGCCATGGAGGTCAGGCAGGATGGGCACTAGAAGCAAGACACACCATGAAGAGTAACAGTGAGACTGTGATGGCATACACACAGACCATGGAGGGAAGGTGGGAGGGGGTCAGGGGCAGCTAACTGACCACACAGGGAAGGTGGGAGGGGCCATGGCAGCACAGAAGACCATGCATGGCAAGCAGGAGGGTTAGTGGCAGCACAATGGCTATGATGGGCAAGAAGGAGGGTGCAGGGGCATGCACAAAGGACGATGGAGGATAGAAGGGAGGGTCAGGACCTGTGCACAGACAAGAAAGATCAGGGGAAGGGGCCTCACAACAGACCACACGGGGCAGGCAGGAGGAGCAGTTGCAGCACAACAGACCAGGGAGGGCAGAAGGGTGTGGCAGTACAATGGACCATCTAGGAGAGGAGGAAGAGGATAGGGGCATGGCATGTGGACAGGCAGGGTGGAGGTGGCAGGGACAGGTTACAGTCATCTGACAATGCTAGGCAGGTGAGAGGGGAGTGGCAGCTCAACAGAACACTCAGAGTAGATAGGAGTGGCAGGTCCATGGGACATGGTGGGCTAAAAGGATGGAGCAGGGGCATGCACAAAGACATCGGAGGGCAGGGGGAAGGAGAATAGGGGCAGCAAGCTAAGCACAGAGTTTAAGCAGGAGGTCAATGATGGGGCATAGAATTGGGCAATGGAGGGCAGGAGGAGTGGACTGGTACATCATACTAAATTGAGGGCAGTAGCAGCACATCAGACCATGCATGGCAGGAGGGAGGAGGCTAGTCCATGGATTCACACAACAGAGGATAGGGAGGAGGGGGATGGGGCAGCAAGCTAACTGTTCAGAGAAGGCGGGTATTAGGAACGTTATTGTTTTTAAAACATTGTGTCTGTGCGAACTACTTAAAATATGAAGAAGTATGCAGCATAATCTCACTTTTATTCAGGAAGAAGAGGACGTTTGTGACTGTGACTCCGGGCTCACTTTGCAGAAACACCCCCTGACCCTCCACCCCCATCGCAAAATGTAATGCCCTTGAAAAGGGTAGGTAAACACAGTGTTATATAGAACATAGTCCTGAGAGCACGATTGAAAATGAAAACTAGATATAGTGTATGGTATAAACTATGCACCAAAAAGTGTGATATATGATGAACCAGGCGTGAAATATAATATGCAATACATTGTGCGCAATGACAGATTCATTGGAGAGCGCGAGATAGCACAGGCACTAGCGCGTGCTATGCGATATGCGCCTTGGAGTGTAATATGCACAGGGCAGTGTTGTGTAACCTAACTAGTCTCTAAAGTTGTAATATAAAATATGTGCTGGGGAGTGTAATGTTGCATATGCACTGTGACAAAGATATGGATCCCAGATTGTAATATGTATGGCATAGCACTGTGCGTTATAACATAGGCATCGAGGAAGGCACGTTAGATGGGGCAATATAACCCGTGCGAAGACAAGTGTGGCATGACATATTCACGGGGTGGTGTTACAGTGCACATGGGCTAGAGAGTGTCATAAAATATGCACTAGCTAGTGGAATACAACACAGAGGTGTGTGGCACTCGGCAGGCAATGGTTGGTGTAACACAGCATTGGGCTCTGTCAGGAGCACGCTGTGACTCTCAAGTGATGTTCGTCCCCTTTCCAGAGAGTAAAATAAAAAGTATTACACATCCGGCAGTGGATGTGTGTTTTATTAACCGTGAGGGGGGTTTCTTCCATAGTTTTGGTCGAATTTTTGTCGAATCCCCTTTGAATGGCTTGGTGTGCATGTGTATTAAATGTGCCCATCAATAGCTTCCCATGTTTGTATAAATAAACGACAAGGGTGTCTACCGAGATTAGGCACGGTAGGGCATCAGACATGTCAGAGCTTCACTAGTGGTGTAAATACATTCCACGTGGATTCATTGCATGCATAGTCGCCTTTTAATGAATATCACGCAAATCGTCATGGTGATAGGTACGTACAGTTTGTCCAGCATGTCCTAGGTGTGTCTATAAATATATATTTTTTTAAAATAATAAAAAACAGTGGCCAGCCCTGGGGATTGGGGTCAAAAAAATATAATTAGGAGACAGGCCCTGGGGGATGGGGTCATCAGGGCCAATAAATTAGAATAAGAAGGGGAACCACACAGCCCCCCTTCTTAAAAAATTCAAATAAATAAAAGACTGGCATCTTGCCGGAGGCCATGCCCCCTCCGTGCAGCACTCTGCAAACGCGCCCCCAACAGGCATCTCCAGTATGCGCCAGGGAGCTGCGCTGCAGACAGGTGTTCTGAGGCCAAGCCCCTTTTTCCACCTCTCTGCAATGCAGCTCTGTGGCGCTTACTGGAGGTACCTAGTGGTCTAGTGTGACCCTAGGGACCCTTAGGATTCAAGGGGACTTAATCTCTCAACTTAGAACAGCCACAGGGCGCGTTTACACAGTGGTGAAGGGAGGGGACGGGGCCTAAGGTGACGTGTGCAAACACGCACTATGGCACGTTTTAAATTGGGGATATAATTTCCCTTCAATACTGAGGGCCCCTGGGGGCTAACTAGCCCACCAAGTGCTTCCAGTAAGTGCCACTGAGCTGCATTGCAGAGAGGTGGTCCAGGCCGTGCCACTTTTTACACCTCTCTGCAACGCAGCTCTGTGGCACTTACTGGAGGTACCTAGTGGGCTAGTTGGACCCTAGGGACCCTCAGGATTCAAATGAACTTAATCTCCCAACTAAAAACGGACACAGGGTGTGTTTACACAGTGGTGAAGGGAGGGGACGGGACCTGAGTTAACGTGTGCAAAACGCCCTGTGGCCTGTTTTAAGAGGTAGTTTTAATCCCCATGCCCTATTATATACTAGGGGCTTACAGAGGAGGTCAGGCTAATCACAGGGGGACCCCAACACATAATGTTCCCTAGTGTATGTAGGTGTTTTCACTGTATTCCAAGTGTCTTTTAACAGAGCACTGGCTCTAGGACTGGTTAGTCAGACTCAGTTACCACCAGTATCCATCTGAAAAAGTTGAGGGTACAGGATGATTTTGCAACAAGGCTTCTTTCTGATCTTCTTTTTGTTCTTTCTGCACGTTATCCTTCTTCCTGCACTTATCTTCGTATTTGAGAACTCCTGTTGCTTCTTTCTGCACTTCTTTTGTTTCTTTCTGTGCATTTTTTCTTCTTTCTTCACATGTCCTATCTCTGTAGGCATAGTTAGAAATTAGCATTTAAAAAACCTTTGAAATTCACAGAAAAAACCATAGGTTTCGGGCACGTTATAGTTAGGAATTAGCATTTAAAAAACCTCAGAAATTCACTGAAAAAACCATAGGTTTCAGGGGTGTTATAGTTAGCTGGACTTTTCACTTGTACAAAACCATTGAAATTCCCCCGTTATAGTTAGTTCAGCTAACTATAACTCGCGCGCCCGCAATGCACTGCTGATGACGTCACATATTACATCACTCATGACATGGTCAGTGACATCACTCATGACATCACTGATGACATCTCAAATGACATCACTGATGGCATCATCCTTGTGATAGAGTGGCAGACCTCCTCTCACCCTAATATAACCTTTGATACACACATTCAAAAATAGAGATTAAAATTTTCAAAACAATGGACATACCAATACCAGTTACAACAACCTCTTCAGTAATTCTAAGATCCACATACACATCCACTCATTCACCAACAGTCCTATACAGTCACTCATACATGTACTCACTCATCATATGTACTCATACACTTATACATTCTGTTACACAATGCCAGTCATCCATAGAGTTACTCACACACATAGTCACTCATGCTAATAAAGAATCAAACATACATTTACTTGCATATACAGTTATACACACACCACCACACTTACTTCTATGGAAACTTACACATACTTAGTCTTTTAAACAATCACTTATAGAAACACATACTTATTCATACAGGAACTCTTTCAATATCTCACTCTAACATATACTCACTTATATACACCAATAGTTACAAATACTAGTTTAAAACATATGTAGTTACTCATAAAGACACTATTGAGGCAGTCATTCACTCACTAACACACCCATACACACACTCATCCACCCATACAGTCCTGCACCCATGCTGTGTTCAACACATACAAACGGAACGAACTGCGTTAACTGGGCGCGCACGCCACGAATGGCGTAAAGTAACTTAGCATTTAAAAAATCGTACAAATTCACTGAAAAAACCATAGGTTTCACACACGTTATAGTTAGGAATTAGCATTTAAAAAACCTTGCAAATTCACTGAAAAAACCATAGGTTTCACACATGTTATAGTTAGCTGGACATTTTATTGATAAAAAACCAATGAAATTCCCCCGTTATAGTTAGTGCAGGCAACTATAACTCACGCGACCGCAATCTTCTGCTGATGACATATGTGTCTTTATGAAAAAAAAATATTTGTAATATATGTATAGCTAAAATTTAATGGAAGAAGACATGGGCAAATAAGTGTCTAAATACAGTATTAGCATCAGCAGAGGATTGCGGTCGCGTGAGTTATAGTTGCCTGCACTAACTATAACGGGGGAATTTCATTGGTTTTTTATCAATAAAATGTCCAGCTAACTATAACATGTGTGAAACCTATGGTTTTTTCAGTGAATATATATATGTATATATATATATATGTATATATATATATATATATATATATATATATATATATATATATATATATATATATATATTCAATGAAAAAACCATAGGTTTCACACACGTTATAGTTAGGAATTAGCATTTAAAAAACCTTAGAAATTCAGTGAAAAAAACCATAGGTTTCACACATGTTATAGTTAGCTGGACATTTTACTCGTAAAAAACCATTGAAATTGCCCCGTTATAGTTAGTTCAGCTAACTATAACTCGCGCGCCCGCAATGCACTGCTGATGACGTCACATATTACATCACTCATGACATGGTCAGTGACATCACTCATGACATCACTGATGACATCTCAAATGACATCACTGATGACATCATCCAGTGAATGTGTGTTTTTCTGAAAATTAAATATGTTTTATATATGTATATCTCAAGGTCGATGAAAGAATAAATGGGTATATTACTGTCTAAATGGATGATTTCTTATTGAAAAATTGATTGTGTAACTGACTGATTAAGTGTATCATAGTGAATACATGGCTTAGTGAGTAATGTTTAAATATATAAATATCTGTATCAGTCTCTCACTTTGTGTATAAGTGGCTGCATGGGTTGGTGAGTATCTACATGGGTGTCTATATAGGATATTAGTTGGGTTTTTGAGTATCAGTCTGAGTGTCTGCATGGTTCGGTGGGGGGTATTATGTAGTGCATAGGTGCATGAATGATTGACTCACTGTTTGTGTGTGTTGATCAGAGCATGTGTGCAGGACTGCATGGGTGGATGAGTGTGTGTATGGGTGTGTTAGTGAGTGAATGACTGTCTCAATAGTGTCTTTATGAGTAACTACATATGTTTTACACTAGTATATGTGACTATTGGTGTAAATAAGTGAGTATATGTGAGAGTGAGACATTGGAAGAGTTCCTGTATGAATAAGTATGTGTTTCTATAAGTGATTGTTTAAAAGACTAAGTATGTGTAAGTTTCCGTAGAAGTAAGTGTGGTGGTGTGTGAATAACTGTATATGCAAGTAAATGTATGTTTTATTCTTTATTAGCATGGGTGACTATGTGTGTGAGTAGCTCTATGGATAAGTGGCATTGTGTAACAGGATGTATAGGTGTATGAGTACATATGATAAGTGAGTACATGTATGAGTGACTGTATTGAACTGTTGGTGAATGAATGGATGTGTATGTGGATCTTAGAATTACTGAAGAGGTTGTTGTAACTGTTATTGGTATGTCCATTCTTTTGTAAATTTTAGTCTCTATTTTTGTATGTGTGTATCAAAGGTTATATTAGGGTGAGAGGAGGTCTGCCACTCTATCACAAGGATGATGTCATCAGTGATGTCATTTGAGATGTCATCAGTGATGTCATGAGTGATGTCACTGACCATGTCATGAGTGATGTAATATGTGACGTCATCAGCAGTGCATTGCGGGCGCGCGAGTTATAGTTAGCTGAACTAACTATAACGGGGCAATTTCAATGGTTTTTTACGAGTAAAATGTCCAGCTAACTATAACATGTGTGAAACCTATGGTTTTTTTCACTGAATTTCTAAGGTTTTTTAAATGCTAATTCCTAACTATAACGTGTGTGAAACCTATGGTTTTTTCACTGAATTTCTAAGGTTTTTTAAATGCTAAGTCCTAACTATAACGTGTGTGAAACCCATGCTTTTTTCAGTGAATATATATATATACATACATATATAAACATATATATAATCTGCATATCTATATAAATACAAATATACATGCATGCATACATATACATATATGCATGTTATGTACATGAAATTTTGAAAAACACTAATGAAAGCAAAGCTAAAAAGCCACCTAATTACAAACAGAATTGCTTTAACTTAAACGAGGGCGAGACCTATTGCATTTTCAATGTTTGTTTACTTTGGTTCCATCAAGAAGGCATTCAGATGTGACACATTTGCCATACATTCTGAATGGTAGCACTCTAGTTCCTCATTAGATCACTGTAGTAAAGCTACTGCTCACCAGGGAAGTCTGCTGCTGGTATTCAAAGTGCATGTTTCAGTCTGCATGTCAGAACTTTTTAATGAAATAGAAGAGGATTTGAGAAGTCAAAATGTGCCCTAATTTTTCTTTCTGCAGCACTAATCATAATTTCTATGGCAAAATGAACCCCCTCATTTTGTTCCTTTGCAAATTAAATATTTTAAGTGTTACTACTTTATTCCAAACAAGATGGCTTCAGGTGTGCCATACTTTTGTCATAAGTAAGACTGTTAGCGCTCTAGTTGTTCTTTAAAACACTCTGGGATTTCTGTCATTGGGCTATACTTGGGCTACATCTTGGTGATATTTGTGCTACATTTGGGCTCTTTTTTCTCTGGTGGCCATCTTGGGAGACTTGTTATGAAGTTTCCTAATTTCCTCATTTACTACAGTCTCCTCAGTAGGCATACTGTCATTTTTTTACTTTGATTCAATGAAGAAGGCATTCAGATGTGTCACACATTTGCCATAAATTCAGAATGTTAGCACTCTAGTTGCTCATTAGATCACTGTAGTAAAGCTACTGCTCACCAGGGAAGTCTGCTGCTGGTATTGAAAGTGCATGTTTCAGTCTGCATGTCAGAATTCTTTAATGAAATAGAAGAGGATTTGAGAAGTCACTCAAAATGTGCCCTAATTTTTCTTTCTGCAGCACTAATCATACATTCTATGTCAAAATGAACCCCCTCATGTTGTTCCTTTTTAAATTAAATGTTTTAAGAGTTACCAAATTATTCCAATCAAGATGGCTTCAGGTGTGCCATTCGTTTATCATAAGTAAGAGTGTTAGCACTCTAGTTGTTCTTTGGAACACTCTGGGAAGCCGCAGTAGAACACAAAGGAATCAACTGACAGTCTCTGCCCTAGTTGGATGTACATGTTTTACTGAGAATGTCAGACTTCATTCTCACATGACTAAGAAAGATAATGTGAATTTACAGAAAATATGCTCTCAGTTTAGCTTCTAGATCACCTTCCAAACCTCTGTGGGAAAAGCATGTGCAAAATAGTTCTCTCAAACATGATTCATGATATCCCAGCAGAAGGCTTTTTCACATGGTAAAATCACCTTAGAACATACCACAATTCCTAAAATGAGTATGGTACCATCAACAAATGATTTATAATGTAACTAAAGTCTTAAAACCTTCTATTAACTGCAATGCTTTTTAATGAGGTGCTATCATGTATATTGGTCCCAAGATGGCGGCCAACACTTCTTGGCTGAAGTGCTGACAGCCATCAGATCTCACGATGAGATGTGTGGTTAGGCTCCGCCCAGATATATATGTGATTTTACTTTTGATTTTCTCCGTAACTACTGAACGGATTTACACCATTTAAGCAAAAGGCACGACTCTGAACCAAGGTCTACCTTTCTGCCAAATTTGGTGTAATTCCGTTCAGCAGTTCGGGCTGTAGCTGCGTCAACAGGTCCTATGGGAAATTGCATGGGGAAAACGCATTTTGGGACCCCCCTTTTTTCTCAGCCTCCGCTTGATGAATCACCACGAAAATTTCAGGATAGGAGCGGACCAGAGCTGCCCAAAAGTTTGGAAAATTTCGCGAAGATTCGTCAACTGGCGCCAGACTTATTGGGAATAGAATGTTGCGGATTTCCTATGGAAAATAGGTCCTAACTATAACTACCTACTGGCGACCGACAGTAGGTAATATAGATAGATAGATAGATATATGTGTGTATATGCTCACTGAAAAAACAAAAAGTTACTAGGACGTTGTAGTTAGGCTCACATTTTAATCATACGAAACCTTTCAAATTCAGCAGTTATTGCTACCTAAGCTAACTATAACTTACTCCCCAATGCACTGCTTATGATTTCACATAATACATCACGCATGACATGGTCAGTGACATAACTCATTACATCTCGCGTGACATCATCCAGTAATTGTGTTTTCTAAAAGTTTGAAAGTTAAACTATATACTAACGTTCTACACAAGTTAAATTCTTATACTTTGTGTTCTACTAATGAGTGCTACTATTTCTGAGGTATATTTTGGAAGTGTCTGTGTGACTGTGTATCCATTTGTGAATGGCTATAGAGGTGAGTGAGTGGCTGTGTGGATGGGTAAGTGGGTGTGTGAGTGGCTGTATAAGTGACTATGGGTGAGTGACTGGGTGTGTGAGTGCCTAGATGAGTGGGTGTTTGGTTAAGTGAGTGGGTGTGGGATTGGCTGTATTGGAGAGTGATTGTATGGGTAAGAGTAGACGTGTGAGTGCTTGTATGGATGCATGAATGGATATGTAAGTAGATGTGTGGTTATGTGACTATCTCTGTTGAGAGGCTGTGTCAGTGAATAGGTGTGTGAGAAGCTATATTGGTGAGTGAATGTATGGGTGAGTGACTGGGTAATTAATTGGCTGTGTGAGTAGGTGTATGGGTGAGTGGCTGTGTGAGTAGGTGTATGGGTAAGCGAGTGGCTGTGTGAGAGGCTTTATGGGTAGGTAACTGGGTATGAAGGTAGCTGTTTGGGTGAGTGAGTGGCTGTCTGAGTGTGTGTTTAGTTAACTGAGTGGGTATGTAAGCGGCTGTCTATGTGTGTGGCTGTCTGTGAGAGTGATTAGAGGTGTGACTGGTTGTATGGATGTATGAATGGGTATGTAAGCGATTGTGTGGGTGTGAAAGTGGGTGCAGGAGTGATTGTATGGATGAATGAACATTCTGTTGAGAGCCTGCATGGATAACTGAGTGGCTCTGTATGAGTGTCAGTGTATGCATCAGTGTGCCAGTATATGTATTATTTTGTGCCTGGCTGAGTCAGTGTATGCATCAGTGCATGCCTGGGCATGTCAGTGTGTGCTTGAGTATGTACCTAGGCATGTTAGTGTATACCTAAGTGTGTTAGTATATGCCACAGTGTGTGCCTGGGTGTATTAGTGTATGTATGAGTGTGTATCTGGGTATGTCAGCATATACGAGTGTGTATCTGAGTGTGTCAGAGTATGCATTAGTGTGTGTCTGGGTGTCTCAGTGAATGCATGAGTCTGTGCTTGAGTGTCTCATTGTATGCATCAGTGTGTGCCTGGGTGTGTCACTGTATGCATGAGTGTGTATTTAGGTGTGTTAGTGGATGCATGAGTGTGTAACTGGGTGTGTTAGCATATGCATGAGTGTGTATCTGGTTGTAACAGTGTGTGTATAAGTGTGTGTTTCAGCATATGCATGAATCTCTGACTGGGTGTCTCAGTGTATGTATGAATGTGTGCCTGGGTGTGTTAGTGTATGTATCATTGTGTGTCTGGTTGTGTCAGTGTATGCATCATTGTCTGCCTGGGTGTGTGAGCATATGCATTAATGTGTGACTGGGTGTGTTAGTGTATGGATGAGTGTGTGCCTGGCTGTCTCAGTGCTGTCAGTAGTGAGTGCTTGGGTGTGTTAGTGTATGCATCAGTGTCTGCCTGAGTGTGTGAGCATATGCATTAGTGTGTGACTGAGTAGTTAGCATTAGTGTGTGCCTGGCAGTCTCAGTGTATGGATGAGTGTTTGCCTAGGTGTGTTATTGGAAGCATTAGTGTTTGGCTGAGTGTGTCAGTGTCTACATTGCTGTATGACTGGGATTGTCAGTGTTTGCACAGATATGTCCATGGGTAAGTGAGTGTATGTGCCAGTGTATGCCTGGGTGTGTCAGAGTATGCATAATTGTGTTCCTGGATGTGTTACTGTATACATTAGCAAGTGCTTGGGTGTGGTAGTGTATGCATCAGTGTGTGCTACTGTATGCATTAGAGTGTATCTGGGTGTGTCAGTGTGTGCATCAATGTATGTCTGGGCATCTCACTGTATGCATCAGTGTGTGCTTGGGTATATCAGTGCATGCATTAGTGTGTCACTGGCGGTGTTAGTGTATGTATCAGTGTGTCCATGGGTGTCTCACTGTATGGATCAATGTGAGCCTGGGCATGTTTGTGTGTGCATCTGTTTATGCCTGGGTGTGTTATTGGATACATTAGTGTTTGCTTGGGTGTGTTAGTTTCAGCATCACTGTATGCCTGGGTGTGTCAGTGTCTGCATTGGTATGTCCCTGGGTGTGTCAGTATATGCATCAGTGTGTGCCAGTGTCTGCATTGCCATATGCCTGGATGTGTCAGTGTATGCATCTGTGCGTGCCTGGGTGTGTTATTGGATGCATTTGTGTTTGGCTGGATGTGTCAGTGACTATATTGCTGTATGTCTAGGTGTGTCAGTGTATGCATCAATTTATGCCTGGGTGTGTCAGGGGCTTTCTTAGTATGTGCATGGGTGTTTGAGTGGCTGTATATAAGAACCTCTATGGATTGGTGTCTGGCATGTGCAACAGCGTGTAAAGTGGCTCTATTTCTTTTGTGTACATAACTGCTGTCTATATATTACAATATATCTGTAAATATCTCTTTCGTTAAGTGACAGACCGTCTAAGGGACTGTAGGGTTTAAAAAAAACTGTATTTTAGTAACTAAATTAGTCATTGACTACTTTTACACATGGATTTAGCAGAGGTTTTTCTGCATTTAGAAGGGCTCTGTATCTCTGTGAGTGAGTCATGCAATGTCTCTCTGAAGGTCTCAAAAATATTTTAGTACAGTAGGTCACTTACTGTCTAGTTATACAAGTATGCTGATAATCAGTTCTGTAAAACTGAAATTTGGTGTATAACTACCTGCTTGTGTACTGTGTACAAAATGTGTACTATACATGTATTTACTGTAAGCAGTTATCTACATTTACTTTCAAAACACATTATTTATTTTAGCACCTCCTTGTTTGCTAGTCACTATACTTTTCCTCATTATCTTCATGTACTCTCTATTTTATATTCCCTTTTACTTTTGTATACATCATAAACAGTTTAATCCACGTTATGCGTACACATACCTTTACAAAAACATTTGTTTTTAAACTATGCCTTAATTCACATACCTGTTAATGAGTATGCTCTGTAAAAAAAAAATCTTAGTATCAGTTAGAATCTTTTCTCACTGAAAATGTGAAATCTAAGCATTATAATGGTACACCACTCTCATACAAAGCAACCATTAATGGCAACCTTTTCAGCTTTGCTTTCAGGGTTACCCAGACAGCAAACAAATCACAACCTTCCTTTTATATTTGACTTATGCTATACCACTTCTTATTGGTCAATATAGTTAACCCTTTCTTATACTCCTCTAGAGAATGGCCAATTTTGTAGGAATTTTGGGCTGATTTGCGGATCCACTGCAGTACTCAACATGGCCCCCGTGTAACTTTGCGGCGGATTCGCAAATCTATACAGGAGTCCATTAAAGCATTTAAAATTGTACTACTTTGCCTCTACTGTTTACTTTACAAGATAGTACTGATTTAGAAAATAAGTCCTCCACATTAAGCAATGCGTCTAAACTACTCTCCTTTTACCTTTGAAAGTACAGTCTCTTTAGAATCCTCCTCCCACACTGTTTAGCTCAGTTTTCCTTAGCAACCCCCTTAGGAACACTTTCTTGTAGCAGTAGGTCAAAAGTTCATAGCACTTTCTGTGACAGCATAATAGCTTCAAGTACAATTGTAGCAGGTGTGGTTGACTATTGGATATATGAGCATGTACAAAATAGCATATCATGTTTTTAACCCCTTCGGTGCTCATGACGGAACGGTTCCGTCATGAGCGTCGGTTGAGCTGTGCTCATGACGGAACCGTTCCGTCATGAGCCCGCCCGCGCAAGAAACGGTCAGCACCGCGGCGGAATTTGCGCCGCATGGAAGGGGTTAATGTTTGCAGAGCCAATCACAGATCTTCTTACTTCCTGCTGAAAATCATTACCTAACTTTAGCTACCTGTATATTTACACCATCCAATCCAAAACATTTTTTAAAACTGGTCCTATCCTCCATTTTAACTATCTTTCATTTTGAAAACAGTATCATTCAGTGCTAGCCTTCTCCTGTGTGCTACTCCTCCTTACCTTCAAAATGGATAGGACCTGGATTGTGGGTCATAGCTTTGTGTTTTGGGCCAGAAAGGGTGCTAGAAAGACTGGTATTGACAGGGACTTGGGTTTGCCTAATGTGGACAGTATTGGGTTGGACAGAGAGGGTTAAAGTGGCATCATTTGCTGCCTTTGGTTGAAAGCATTGTGCATTGCCAACATCCAGACCTCATGATTGTGCACAGTGGTGGCAATACCTAGGCACACTTACTGGGGTAGGACTGGAAATCCAAATGAAGAATACCTTTGTTCAATTAATGGCACTTTTGCCTCACTCTCAAACATTTGCTTAAGGGAGAAATGAAAGTGGTCAAACAAAGTTTGTCCAGAGATAGAAAAAGCCAGGAAACATGTCAATGAAACTGTTTCTGCATTCCTCGAAGACCATAACATGGGCTCTATATACAACAACAATTTACGCTTTAACATGGATGATATCGATAGAACTGATGAAGTTCATTTCACAGAGAAAGGCAATAGGGTGTTCCTCAACAACTTGAAAGACTGCATCCTGTTTCACGTGTAATATCATCTACACACAATAAACACAACGGATCTTTTTAGAGCCACCCTTTTTCCTCAAACACTAGTTTATCTTCTTTTCAAATCTTTTTTTAATTGTTTACTTGACATAATTGCAGATCCACAAACTAAAAGCACACATTCAATACAAAGCACATTTAGAATTTGCTTGTATGGTTATGTGAGTGGATGACTGTGTATATGGGTTTGTGAGGGGGTGAGTGAGTGTCTGTGAGTGTGTGTGAGACTGCCAGTGTGTGTCTCTTAGTGGGTGTATGAATGGCTGTGTGGGTCTGGTCAGTGAGCAGATGGGTATCAGAGGGTCTGTGAGTGGGTGTGAGTGACTGTGTGAGTCTGTCAGTAGGTGTAACAGTATCTCTGTGAGTCTGTGAGTAGGTGTGTGAGTATCTGGGTGAGTGAGTGGGTGGGTATGAAAGTCTCTCCATTGGTCTGTGGGTGTGTGTCTCCATTGGTCTGTGAGCGGGTGTGTGACTGTGGGTTTGTGAGAGTATCTGAGTAGGTCTGTGAGTGGATGTTAGAGTGCCTGTATGGGTCTATCAGTGAGGGGGTAAGTGTCTGTATGGGGCTGTGACTGGTTGTACATCTATGATTGGGTGTGTGAGAGTGTCTGAGTAGGTCTGTGAGTGAGTATAAGTATCTGTGTGGGTATGTGAGTGGGTATGAGTATCTGAGTAGGTCTGTGAGTGGATGTAAAGCACCTGTGTGGGTCTGTGAGTGGGTGTGATAGTGCCTGTGTGGGTCTGTGAGTGAGTATGTGAGTTACTGTGTGGGACTGTGACTGGGTGTGTAAATGTCTGTGGGTCTGTGAGTATATATATAGTTTTTACTTCGCACCGGGATACGCGGATCTGTCGCAGATGTACACAAGGGGCTGTGCTGAGCACACATGGTGGCACCACAGATCTTGCATGTGGCAAAAAAATAGATTTTTTTCGCAATTTCTTGCCCATAATAGCTACTTATGACACCTATGTAACACAAACATGGGGTAAGAGAACCTCTATCCTGTCCCCAGCTATAAATTGCAGCCTACATTTCAGCCTCAGGGACAGTTTCTAGATACTTAAAAGGGTGGCCACAACTTTTCTCTCAGGTTGTGGCCAGCCAATCAGGGCCTTTCTGGTGA
This sequence comes from Triturus cristatus, assembly GCF_964204655.1. Lineage (NCBI taxonomy): Eukaryota > Metazoa > Chordata > Amphibia > Caudata > Salamandridae > Triturus > Triturus cristatus. The sequence goes on along the minus strand of NC_140587.1, from coordinate 654,382,307 downwards.
TACGCTACTTCACAGATTCCCAATGGGGTATCCACGGAGGGTCCACATCCCTAGATATACAAATTTTGTTTTCCTTTTCAATCTTAAAAACTGCTGAACAAATTTACACCAAATAACAATAAGGGCTCTTTCCTGACGAAGAGCTACCTCTCTGCCAAATTTAGTGTAACTCTATTCAGCTGTTCGAGATGTAGTTGTGTTCAAAATCCCTCAGGGAAATTGCATGGGAAATGCACATTTTTTGACTCCTACTTTTTCTCGGCCCCTGCTTGACGGATCACCCTCAAACGTTTTTATGCACAACATGACAGAGTAGGGCACATTTTTGGGAAAAAGTTGTGACGATTAGTCAAACTGCACCAAAGTTATAAGCAAGTCAAAAAACACTTTTTCTATGAAAACTAGGTCCTAACTATAACTACCTACTGGTATGCATATATATGCAAATCTCCAGTTTTCCTTCTGAACCGGACACAAACACTGCAGACTGCGATATCCCCTGTATATATATATATATATATATATATATATATATATATATATATATATATATATATATATTTATATTAATTACCTACTGGTGGTCACCAGCAGGTAATTATAGTTAGGCTAGTTTCCATAAGAAAACCATTTTTTGACTTGGCTATAACTTTGGCGTCATTTGATTAGGAGAGTTTGGGGGAGATCTGTGCAGTGGGGACCCAAGAGAAACCTCCGCTCTGCCGATCTTGCCCTGGCAGAGGTCCCCCGGATCCGCAAGAACAGAACAGGTGGGAGAGCTTTCTCCCACATCGCAGCCAAGACCTGGAACGAGCTCCCCGTGAACATCAGACGTTCCCCAACCCTGCACACTTTCAGGAGGGACTTCAAGACCTGGCTCTTCGACTGATCCGGAGCTCCCACCCCCCAGTGCCTTGAGACCCTCACGGGTGAGTAGTGCGCTATATAAACCCTTGATTGATTGAGAATTTGGGGAGCGAAATAAGGTTGCGTTGGCAATGTTAATTTCCATGGGAACATTTAACCACCTCTACAACCCGAACCACTGACCGGACTAACACCAAATTTGACAGGGAGGTAGATGTCGGTTCAAGGAAGTGCCTTTTGCTTACATGGTATAAATCCATTCAGTAGTTTTTGACAAATGTAAGTTTAAAATTATAGTGACATCTCTGGTTGTGAATATTTCGCAAAGGTTTTGCCGAGGAATCACAAATGCATGTGCCAACTGGACTGCTCTGATTGGCAGGACGCAACGTAAATAGAAAGTTGCGGCCTCCATTTTATCTATCAGGAACGGTTCCTGGGGCTTAAATCTGTGTGAAAGCCCACATGAGGGGTCAGGGTGGAGATACTCTGACCCAATGGTTGAGTAATGGAGGTGTTAATGACAGAAGTTATATGTCCAAAATTGTTTTTTTAATCACACAAGATATTCGCGACAATGCCACAGCCACCAGCACGGCCCACCATGTGCCATCATGGGGGCATTGCGACTATCATTGTTCTTGTGAATATTGGTGAAAATATTACAAAATAATCTTAATGAATCAGTATGCATTGTTATAGATATATTGATAAATGTTTTTATAAGAGTTATTTATATACTGAGTTATCTACTCTTATTGTTAGAAATAATTATATAGTAATGATTTTTTAATGTGGTGGTGACTATTGAATTCCTGCATTTGCTTTCTGCTTTAGCGACATACCCGCGGGGATTGCAATGACTGACATCATCGCGATCTCTGGCCTCACCGTGAAAACAGAAAATAGGTTTTAAAAATTGTTGTTGTAGAAATACAGTAGAAAACATGAGTTTGAAGTGTACAATAATAAATATCTAGTATGTAGAATACTGTAATGGTTGTGCATATATGTGTTTTCACTTTATGGGAAAGGCACGATCGTTGCGGTTAACGATGCCATCGCGACATCCCGAATAACCGCAAAAACAGGATATAGTTCTGAAAGATGCTTTTTAAAGAAACTTAGTTAAAAAATATGAGTTTAAACATGCTTTGAAAGAAGTATGTATATAGTAATGTATGTAGGGCAATGTTCGGAAATTCGAATGGATTTTGTTACATAATATTTTTGGATGTGTTGATGGCCATTGAATGTCTGCTTTTGTTTTCCATTTTAGTGATGTGTCAGTGGGAATTGTGACGTTGTCGCGTAGATTTCCCAAAAATTTAAGAAAAAAAACGCCTTAAGAAATAAAACGTCACAATATTTTGCGTACTAGGTGGCTCTGAGACAAGCTGTTGTGTTAATTGCGTGTATATGGCTACTACACATAAGACCAGATGCAGATTTTCAGATTACTTAGAAACACCCTGTTGCCTTCTTCTGTATAGTGCGCTCCATCATTTCTATAAATTCCATTCATGTCAAAATGCAGATTGTTGTTATAGATACAGCCCATGCGATGGTCTCTGAGCAATGCAGAAACTGTTTTAATAACATGTTTCCTGCCTTTGTAATTCTGTGGACAGAATTGATTTGACCACTTCTACTTCTGTGTTTGGCATATATACACTAAGATAGTATGTGGGAAAAGCAACATCATTTCTGCAAAGGTTTCTTTCATTAGGATTTCCAGCCCTACCCCAGTCAATGTGCCTAGGCCATTGCCACCACAGTGCACAATCATGAGGTGAGGAGCTTGGGAATCCAAAATGGATTTAACCAAAGCCAGCAATTGATGAAACATTAACCCTCTCTGTCCAAACCAAGTAATCTGTGTATTTGGCAGACCCATGTCCCTGTCAATACCTCTTTTTGTGCAGCTCCTTTAGCCCAATAAATATAGCTGTGGCTCACAATCCATACTCTAAGAAGTTTGATGCGAAGGAGCAATAATAGTCAGGAGAGGGCTGGAGCTGAATGAGGTAGTTTTCCAAAGGAAAAGCAGTTAAAATGGAGGTGTTTTTATTATATATATATATATTCTCTCCACAAAAGTTGCCCTTTAGGATTTGCCACTCACGCAGGGGTTACTGCACTCGATGCCACAGGTGGAAGGGTATCAGCATGGAACATCTATTTTATTCAATTACAGGTCCCGCCCATGTGGGTGTCACAATCGGGCATTCTGGATAATGTAGTTTCCCTCGTATGCCCACAGACTTAAAGTTCTTTAACGCAAGTGTGCTGCTTCCACAAACAAAGTTTGAAAATGTCAACCCGGTTGGGTGGAAGGTCTCGAGGGCACCACTAATTACTCCCCCAATCTCTCCGTGGCTCAGGCCCCCGCGTTCTTGAGAATGCTCGCATACTGGAGCTCCCCAGATCCGCTAGATCAGCGGCGGGGCAAATCAGCGACCGGACTGGCCACATTTATTCTCTCCACAAAGTTGCCCTTTAGGATTTGCCACTCACACAGGGGTTACTGCACTCGATGCCACAGGTGGAAGGGTATCAGCATGTCATCAAGCCTTTCAGCACTGTCATATGCGTTTCGAGCTGTAAGGAAGCTCTTGATCACTGGCACAATGAATGACGAAGCAGGTGAGTGTGGAACATCTATTTTTTCAATTACAAGTCCCGCCCATGTGAGCGTCGCAATCGGGCATTCTGGATACTGTAATTTCCCTTGTATGCCCACAGACTCGAAAAGTTCCTTAACGCAAGTGCGCTGCTTCCACAAAGTTTGAAAATGTCAACCCGGTTGGGTGGAAGGTCTCGAGGGCACCACTGATTACTCCCCCAATCAGTCAGCCAGTCAAAAAGCTTTATTTCGATAAAAAATTGTATCATAAAAGCATTAACATACAAGCATTAAAGGTACAATTTATCGAAAAAGAGACATATAAAACAGATGTCAATGACTGAAGATGGACTATCCATCTAATAACTTTACACCAGCCTAGAGTAAATTACAATGTTAAAAACATCCATTAGTTGCAAGTTAAAAAGTGATAGTTATAAATAGATTCTCATGTAATAAAATCAGGGTTAAAAAAGCATTAAACAAAATTATGTGATTAGGCTGGTATCAGATCGCAATATTCTTAGTGCCACACGGAAGTTTGATGTGCCCAGCAGACGGCAGACTGAGCCTTGCCATCCACTTCTTGGTTTTTTGTAAGCTGGGCATTCAAACAAAATGTGTGCTGTGCTTTCGACCTTCCCCGTGCAACTCAGGCAGGTGTCCGGGGTCTGGTGAGGGGGCTTCCATTTATTAGTGAACTCTCGAGTTGGAAGTGTCTCGAATCTAAATTGAAGGTACAATGACCTATCCCTTGGTTTCTGCACAAAATCAAGGTAGGACTCGAAGCTAACGGCTTGTTTGTGAGTGTAAAAAGCTTCAGTTAGCCTGCCCGTGTTGGGGTTACTGAGCTCCTGACGGTCAATCCATGACTAATAGGCTCTTTTGAGGTCTACCTTGCTCAGTGGTGCCCCGTTCTCCCAAGCTTCTTTAAAACCTAACAGAGTAAGAGACTTTTTGATGTTACTGAGCCAGCTTACTTTGTGTGAGCCCAGAGTATTCATTATTTCTCTTAGGCCCTCGGTTAAGTTGGCTAGCTCCGGAGTGCACCAAAGGCGAGCCCAAAATAGCAAAGGGCGTAGCCTCGCCATATCCTTAATCGAGCGCCTGCCCAGGTCGCTAAAGAGTGGTTTTAGTGGAGTTCCCCTTGGAAGAGAAACCAGTTCTCTCAGAAATTTGTTCTCGGACCTGGAAATTTCATCAAGGTTATCATATCCCCAAAGCTCGGCTCCATATAGCGCCGAACCAACTGCTTTGGCCTGATAAATCACTAACGCACGGGCGATTGGCTTGCTCTGCGAGGAGCGATGTTCTTTAGCAATAGCCCCTGTGGCCCGTTTGTGGTTTAGCAGCATCTTATGAATGTGGGGTTTCCAACTTAGGCTATCGGAAATTCTAATTCCGAGATAATCAAATAATTTTACATACTCCAAAGGGGCTCCATCGAACGTGATGGCGACACTAGGTGATCTACGCGATTTAAAGGAAAGAAGCTTGGTTTTTAGAGTGTTGATGGTGAAGCCTCTCAATGTGCAGTCCAGGTGTAATCTATCCAAAAGCTTTTGTAGCCCTGCCGATGTTTTGGAGATTAAAAGGGTATCATCTGCAAAGAGGAGTGTGGGGACTCTTTCGCCCGCCAGGGCAGGGGCATCAGCTGGAATATCCTGCAAAAACTTCACCACTTCATTCACAAATAAGGAAAAGAGGGTGGGTGCCAGTACACAGCCCTGGCGGACTCCTCTGTTAACTAAGATCTTTTCTGTTTTCTGGGCCTGGGTTCCCCACCTCACCTGCGCATAGTTGCCCTCATGGAGACGGACCAGAAGGTCGAGGACAGGGGGAGGTACACCCATGTCCTTCAAGACCAACCAAAGGCGATCACGAGGGACCAGGTCAAAGGCAGTCTTCAGATCTATAAAGGCCAAATGAAGACTGACCCTGCTAATCAGGACCACCTTCTAGTATAACAGTAGCAGCCTAAAGACCTGGTCGATCGTGCCCGTGTTTGGTCTGAAACCAGCCTGATAGTGGGACAAGATGTTGTTCTCATTGGCCCACAATAGGATGCGCTCCAGCAGGACCCTGCCAACCACCTTCTGGCTCACATCAATAAGACTTATTGGTCGGTAGTTAGCAGGGTCCTCCCTAGAACCCTTTTTAAATATTGGGATTACCTCTGCACCTTTCCATGACTCAGGGATGGGCGATCCCTCGAGAAATGCATTGAGCAGGATGGTGAAGTAAGCTGCCCAATGTTTGGAGTCAGAACGAAACAAGTCACCAGGAAGGCCGTCGGGGCCGGGGGCCTTGGCTGGAACTATTTTGTTGATAGCAGTCATGACCTCCTCCTCCTCCTTAAAAGGATAAAAACTCTCAGTAGTAGTGTCTGCCAGAAGGATGTAAGGAGAGACCCGGGAACTTTGAGTGTCTTTGAGTGTCCTCACCAGAATAAAGGCTCCCATCGGGTTCGTCAAAAGCTCTCTTAAGTTCGGCAGTTTTTGCCAGCAAAATCTCTTTTATTGTTATAAGTTTTTGCTCGTCAGAGGAGATTGTTGGCCATTTAAGGTATCTTTTACAGTTCGAAGGAGTTACTTCTTTGGTAATCATGATAGGGCAAGGACCAGAGCTTTGTAGGTCGGAAGACCATGGTCTCTTTATTATCAGACACAGGGGATTGTGGTCACTGTCGATGGTAGGGACTATGGCCAAATCCACTGCGTTTTGCCAAAGTCTGCGATCGATCAAAATATAGTCGATGCGAGATGGGCTGGAAATTCTATTAAAGGTGAATGCACCATGGACATCAGAGGGGAGCCGACCATTGGCGGCTCTCAGCCCGTATTCCAGTGTTAAGGCATTCAGTTGAATTGCCACCTGCGTCCACTTCTTAACTGGAGGAACTACCAGAGGAGGTATACCCCATCTGGCATCGTCCTCTTCAACCTCTAATAGATCTTCAGAGGCAAGTGGCTCGTAGGTGCAGTTCATATCTCCGGCCACCAAGATAAATGAATTTGGGGGACAGGAGGAAAGGTCCTCTCCCAGGGTAGAGAGGATCGATGACTTAGCTCCACCTTTAGTGCCTCTGATATATACATTAAAAAGCTCGGTGGCGGGTCCCCCTTTTGGCCCTCTCAATGTTATGCGCATCAAGTCTTGTGAAGTGCTTTGTATGTGACAAACTCTACAAGCAAGAGCAATATTTACCCATATCATGAGGCCTCCTGAGGGGCACCCTCGGCCATTAGATACTGCTGGGACACAATAACAAGTATAGCCAGATTTATACAAAGGTGTCAGACTCCAAGTCTCTTGAAAAATACAAATATCATGGGTTGCAATAAAGTTGTTCCAGTCCGGCAATGGAAGCTTGGCTCTCAAACCGGCAATATTCCATGAGATAATTTTGACATCAGTATTTGGAACAAGGGGCAGTGGACTATCAGAGCCCATAGTATGTAAATCGGATGTTGCAGGATCAATCCCACCTTCTCCCTTCTTCTCGCTAAAGATATGGGTGATGGCTGTTGGAGGTGACAGTTCACTAACAGTGTTAGAAGCAACACAGGACAATATACAAGGTTTAAAAGGTAAGTTTACAACAGGTGTTAGTCAATCAATAAATTCCAGTGTGGATTCGTCCTCTTTCTGTGAATCAGATGGCCCACCCCTCATCCTAGATGGGTCGGGGATGGAAAAGGGAAAACGTCTGAATTGAATAGCGGATGAATCTGGGGAAGATGATCTATATTCAAGAGCTAGTAGACCATCAGCTAATGAGTGGTTAGCTAAGGTAAGCTCAATGGTATCCGTAGGGTTGCCATCCGTTCTTTGTCTGTGGGCCCTGATTAGGTCATCTCTAATGAGAGATCGGCAGCCTCTGACATGGCGGATCCAGTGAGTAACCTTGTTTTTTTAAAGATTCTTCTTCCTCATACCCAGCGACCTTAGGGACGCCAACCATGAAGACTGTGGGCTTGATGGTAGTCGGAAGAGTTTGAACTTTGTGAGATGAGAAAAGTGAATGGAGGACTGGGGTTCTGTGAAAAGAGTTGGGATGCCTAATGTTGGAATGAGGGCTTGGAGTTACACGAGACTTTTTAGTGGTGTTGACAGGAATACTCCCAGCTCTAGACATTGAGTTTGGGTTCATCCTAGCTTGTGAAAGTAGGGTTGGCAATGGGATCGGTTTGGCGGTACAAGTAAGTACCATTATGTGATTGGGTTGGGATAGAAGGAATTTGAGGTAAAGAAATATCAGGTGAAGAATTTGGTAAATGCGTGGTCGGCTTTTGGACAATTGACATCAACTTCAATACCAATTTCTTTAAATCACTTATTTCTTGTCTTAGGGCCTTGATGGTTTCCGTTAATTGCCCTGCACCTGGTAATGCCCCTCCTGACTGATCTTGATGCATCCCGGCCCCCTCTAGCTCAGCCCCATTTCGAATGTCTGGAACAATACATGAATCGGGTGTTGCGGAAACATCAATAATGTCAAAATTATCATCATTATCAGCCAATACCTCAAATCGATTATTACAGATAATAGCAATTGGATCGAGAGGTACAGGGTTGACAGCAGCAACAGGAAGGCCTTGTTCCTCTTTATTTAAAATGGAATTGTCTATGTTACTCTGCCAAACATCCCTTTCATCCAGATGGTTGGGGATAAACTTTTTGCTGAACATTTGGGGGATGGTGGCAGGACCGGATCGAGTTTTGCTTGAAGACAAATTTTCAGAAGGGGGTGTGGGCGTGGCGTTTGGGTCTAAAATAAGAATAGTTGCGCAGTCATCAACCAGTGACTCTATGCGATCCAGGGCGGCAGTAGGAGTAGATTTCTTACAGGTCTTCCTGGCCTTTTTCCTTTTAGCTGCCCCACCAGTGTTGCTAACATCGCCCCCATTGGCATCCAACAGATTCCTTTTGCCCATGGTGAACCACACTCTGGGCAAGATTTAAAATGGCAACAGAAAGGGCTGCGATCAACTGCTAGATGTTATAGCCCTCAAAAGTGATAAAACAGTACCTTAATGTTGATCTTGCACGGTTGTAGGCATTGGAGGCGACAAGTAGGCGAAAGAGAGTTGGCCCAGCCCGGCCTCTTCTGGCCCCTGACGGCCACAGACGGCCCGCACTTTGCCCGGGCTTAGCCCGGCACGCGCCCGCGCGCGTCCCGCGAAACGGGAGGCGTGAGGGATTGATATCCGTGCCCCGGTGTCAGGGGGCATGGCCTCTGGTTGCAGCGTGTCCCGTAGGTTCCTGGGACAGGTAGTGTTTCCTTGGCCCTGCGCTCTGGTCCCCGCAGCAAACAAAGCATCTCCCACGAAGCGGGAGGCGCGAGGGGTTGATATCCTTGCCCCGGTGTCAGGGGGCGTGGCCTCTGGTTGCATCGTGTCCCGTAGGTTTCTGGGACAGGTAGTGTTTCCTTGGCCCTGCGCTCTGGTCCCCGCAGCAAACGAAGCGGGAGGTGCGAGGGGTTGATATCCATGCCCCGGTGTCAGGGGGCGTGGCCTCTGGTTGCAGCATGTCCCGTAGGTTCCTGGAACAGGTAGTGTTTCCTTGGCCCTGCGCTCTGGTCCCCGCAGCAAACAAAGCATCTCCCGTGAAGCAGGAGGCGCGAGGGGTTGATATCCGTGCCCCGGTGTCAGGGGGCGTGGCCTCTGGTTGCAGCGTGTCCCGTAGGTTCCTGGGACAGGTAGTGTTTCCTTGGTCCTGCGCTCTGGTCCCCGCAGCAAACGAAGCGTCTTGTATGCCCACAGACTCGAAAAGTTCCTCAACGCAAGTGCGCTGCTTCCACAAACAAAGTTTGAAAATGTCAACCCGGTTGGGTGGAAGGTCTCGAGGGCACCACTGATTACTCCCCCAATCTCTCCGTGGCTTAGGCCCCCCGCATTCTTGAGAATGTTCGCATACAAGAGCACTCCAGATCCGCTAGATCAGCGGCGGGGCAAATCCGCAACCGGACTGGCCGCATTTATTCTCTCCACAAAAGTTGCCCTTGGAAACTGACAGCATAAAAGAGAATAACATGTGGTATTTTGTTGGATGCCTTAGCAAGAAGTCATATTATTGGCTATTGTTAAAGAAAATAACTGAAATACAGACATGGATATTTTTTTGAATCTGTGAAGTAAAGCACATATGCTGCATCTTATTTGGAAACAGCATGTTCCTTCTAGAATGTGCTGTAAACTTTTGACCTACTGGTTCTACTGGGTTGCTAAGTTCACAATTACTTGGTAAATTCCAACTCAGTAGTATGTAATAAACTGTTGTGTTGTATTTATTTTCAGAAAAATGGAGCTAGATATCTGTTTGAACTCCAGTTTTTTTGCGATTTCTCTGTGATCATCGTGAAAAAATTGCAAAAACGCTTCCCCAGGAACCTCGTTTTGAAAGAGAGGGAAAGGGTTAACAGATGCTAACCATTCACAAGTTGAGATGCAGTTGTCTAAAATGAAAGAGATGATTTAATTTGCTGCTTTTCACATGATGATAGAATGGAAAGTTGAAGAGGTTGCGATTTTAGAATTGCTTTGTATGAGAGTGATGTACCATTCTTCTGCTTAGTTTCTACAAATCTTAACAGTGCCAAAACTATGCAGAAAGAGCTAAACCAACAATATAATTTTCAAACTAAATTTAGTGGCATATATAAAGCTTTGTAATTATTTTAAAAAATGTACATTACAAATGAATGTATATTGGAGTTTGATTAAAAGGAGTATCACAGTGATGTGAAAAAATATATCAGATGAACTGTATGCATTAAAGTGTATGTGTTTAAGAGGTTAGTTGTGAATGTTTTGGGAATAAGAGAGAAATGAATTAGTGCCTGTTTTTTACATTGTGTATTTTGTGGAAAGTTGCAATGATGAACTAAGAATGTTTTAAATGTCTAAACATCATGTGCAGAATAGACACATCTGTCATTTGCATTCTGAGAGTTGTAGTACTTTTAATAATATTATTAAACAGGAATAGTGTAGTGAGCAATAAAAGATTAGAACATGTTGTCTGCCTGTATATGAATGAGAATGAAGTAATGCATGTTAGGTATGTATTGGGATGTGTTTGTCAATGTGGTTTTCAACTTATTGACAACTTGCATATGCTTAGATGGTGAGATATAGTTTTTGTGCTTGCACATAGTTATATATACACTGGGACTTTTGAGTTTGCTTTGAGGTGCAGAGAGGTATATATTTTGGGAAAGATGGCCTGAAGGTTGTAAATCTATTAAAAAATTGCATATCTGTTCAAATGTCGATCTATGTTCAGTAAGGCTGATGAAAAGTTCATGTATATGGTGAGGGTAGTGCTATTCTTTAAACATGCTTTGTTTAAAATTGAGAGGGATTATTAGTGGAAAATGCCTTGAGAATTCTTGTGCTAGATTCATTTCAAGTGTAACGTTTGCTTGAGATATGCTGAATATGTGCTTTAGAAGCAGAAGAAGTATTTAAGAAATGATGTACGTGTGTCATTCGCAAAAGGTTTTGTGCTTTGAAAAATCTCAAAATGTTGTTTTCCGTTTTAAAAACTTACTGATGCATGTGCATGCTCAGTTACAAATCAGTGTATGTTTCTAGAGGGCCATGTATACAATTATATATCAAGTGTGATATCTAGATTTCACTCACACATAGCTCAGAAGAAAAGCATGTATACAGTAAAACAGGTAGTTTGATTCTGACAAAAGGAGTTAACCAATGAGTGAGAGATATAGTGACAACTGTAATGTATCTTATAGCACTGAAGGTACTTTTTCAGTCCATCAGTTAGTATTCAGGCACCCATGGAATCACCCAGCCACTACTCAGACAGTCATCAAATCAGTGATTCACTATCCATGGAGTTATTCAATTATCTAGAAACTACACATATACTCTTGCAATCAGGGAGGCAGAATTTATGTAGTCATCACAATTTGCAGCCACTATGTATACATTCATCTAATCACCTAGTTACTAACTAATGACTTATTGAATTGACAAGGCTGTAACTATGCAATCATTATTACATTTGCCCAGAACCTATGCAGTCATCTAAACACCCACCTACAACCCATGCACTCATTGAAATATTGAGACATGTGTGCACTGATGAAATACTCAGGCTCTACTCATACACTCATGTAATTATGTAGAGAGTAAAATTTTGGTAAACCTATCACCCATTGAGTACCCATGCAGGCATTTAATTCCAAAGGCAACAGTTTTGCACTAATACAATCACCCCAGCAGTATACTTACTTTCATCCAATCTCTCAAGCTTTAACAATGGAATCATGCAGTCACTTAAACACTAGTCATGCACTCATCTAATTAGGTAGGCACTACTGATGCACCTATTCAATTCTCCAGGCTCTACCCAAGCAGTTATGTAAGCACCCAGGCACTACCTGTTCAGTCAACCAAAAAGTATGCAATCGTCTGAAACACTATTCATCCACTCCTCCAATAGGCAAGGTGCTGTGCATGGGCTTAAAGAATCATGTATGCACTATCCATGCACTCCATAAATCACCTATATACTATGTGTGCACTCTGTCAATTATTCAAGCACTAAAGTTGCACTCATTTAATCACCCTACCAGTATCTATGCATGTATTTAATTATTGAAGCATTAGTCATACACTTGTCGAATCATGCATGCTCTACTCTTGTACTCATCCAAACACCCAGCTACTAATAGTATACTCAAACACGCTGGCAGTAAGTATGAAGATATGGAATAACTCATGGAGTTATCACATAACCAGGGACTCATCTAGGCACTACTTGTATCCTCAGGGAATCACCTATGCACTCATTTTATCATCCAGGGAGTAATGATGTATTCAACCATAAACTCATGCATTTACAATTTTTACTGAGGAATATGTAGTCTTTAGACAATATGGGTGATAGGTTTACTACAATGGTATTCTCTACGTAATTATATGAGTGCATGAGTAGAGCCTGAGTGTTTCATTAGTGCACGTGTGTGCCTCAATATTTCAATGACTGCATGAATTGTAAATAGTTGTTGAGATGGATGCATAGGTTCTGCGCAAATGTTGTAATGATTGTGTAGTTACAGCCTTGCAAATTTAGTGTTGAATTTAAAAAAGTGTAGAAGAAGGAGAGATGCAGTGAAACAGTAAAAACGAGTTGAGAGAGTATTTGATAAGGCATTTGCTTTGAAGAGGAAGCTTCTCATTTTGATTCTAAATAGACTGAAGACTCTTGACAAAATAGTGTGGTGCATGAGGAGACACAACCAGAAGATAAGATTAGCGAATAGAAGTAACTGTTGTACAGTTTTAGCGGACAATGGATGCATACTTCTTGTACAGAGGCTTTCTTTAATGAAGGAAGCTATCTCCAGGATAACAAATTGGTTCATTCTATTGATTAAAAGAGGACGATGTTATTAAATGAAGAATGGTAGTCCTATAGCAAAAGAGGTGATGGAACTTAAAAATGTAGAAGAAGTTATTGCAGAAGAGGTACAAGGAAGGCGTAGTCAGAGTACAGTACAGAAATGGAATTGTAGTAGTATTTCTAGTATTAGACAGCAATCCATTGATATATTAAGAATATTCCTACATATCTTTCCAAGGCAAAGTTTAAAACACAAAATAAGTTATACCACTCAACAATGCGAACTTCAGGTAGGAGGCGATAGTATGTGAAAACTCCTGCCTTATGTTTACTAGCAAAAAGATAGAGCACTTTGCACGGTAGTATTGCAGACATACAAAAGGTTTGTGGTGATGACCAGTTTGTATCTTTGGTCCTGAGCAGGAATCTAGGGAAAATGAGTTGTTAGGATGAGTTGCAGAACAAGACACATATATTACAGTTGATAGTTTTAAAAAAGAGATTCCAAAATGTAACCAAGTAAAAAAACAGATTATGTGTGTAAATGTTGTTGATGCACTTCCTAGTAGATTTAAACACAGACTGATGATTTATATTAAAAAAGTGAAAAAGTTAATTACAATAACTGGCAAAAGTTACCTGTGTATTTATTTGTAGAGGGACAGTTTGACTTGTCTATATGGCAAGTTATATGAAAGTAGTGTTAAAATAAATTGGAAGATGATAAAATAAACAACACATAGATATTAGATAACCATTGTGTAAGATAAAAAAAATGCCTGCTAATGTAGAAAAACTAAGAAGAGCCAAAAAATAAAAAATAAATCAATATTTATTATTCTTTCCAGCATTGCGAAGGGCCATTATGGACTGCTCTCCAGCACTCACTACAACTCCACAATCCATGCAGTGTGATGCCATCAGGGAAAACTGTGGAGCCAAATCTTGAAGTTGAGATTGGACTTTTGAATGGACTCTCTGCTGAGGTGTTGTGCTGCTTTTGAAATCGAGGGTCCTTCAGCGTTAACTTCTTGCTGCTCACTCTGAACTCCTTTTATTATATGTGAAAAAACATATAAAACAAGGGAAAAATTCCATGTATGATTTTTGGCAGCATTGTGAATAGCTGTAACACACTGCTCACTAGCAGTTAAAACAACAGTTCACTCCATGCAATATGTGATCACTCTTAAACTCAGGAGCCATTTCTGTTGCAGTAGTCTGCACCTCTGAAGGGTCTTTCTTTACGAGAATTGTTGCTGGTGCCACTGATGTAGATGGTCTGCCAGCTTCCCTCTACTAGATTGCCAGTTAGAGAGTGTCGGAGAGTAGGATATTCTTCACATGTTTACCCCCACTTTTTGCTGGTATTTCATTGTTTTTCGACTTTAGTCTGGCTGGGACCCTGCTATTCAGAGCCCCAGCCTAGTTGCTTCCTCTCTAAATTGGTTGCATGTTCTTTAGGTACACCACAGATTGGATCCTGAGGTACCCTTGTGAGTCCCTAGTATATGGTATACTATGTACCCAGGGCATAAGTACCCCAGAGGCCTACCAGGTGCTGAAGAATGTATTATGCCACCCCTGGAAAGCCACACAAAATGACACCACAGGTCTGCTACTGCAGCCTGAGTAAGGTGGTGCTTACTGAGGTATAGGTTCATTATACCTCACTTATCACTGCACATACAAACCTATCAGTTACTCCTATGGCAGGCCCTAACAATCCTGAAGGCAGAGTGCTTGGTTATATGTGAGAGGGTGCCTAGGCATGAGCTGAGCCCCTCTGCAGCCATGGGTCTGGCCTCCTGCTGCTGACTGAAACTCCAACAGGGGAGGCCTGGACAATAGGTTTCCTGTCACAGGGATGTGTAACCACCTCCCAGACAGGATTATGTGTATTGGGGCTGGGTGGGAACACTCTCTGAGTGCTTTGAAGTCCTGCAGTGGCGGCACGTTTGGTGTCCCTGTGCATAGTCCAGCTCAAACCGGTTCAGGGGCTTCCAGCCCCTGCTCTGGCGTGAAACTGTATAAAGGAAATGGGTGTAGCCACCCTTCTTTCCAAACCCTCCCATAGGTGGGTCCCCAGAGCTAGTCCAACCCCTTCCTTAGGTATAAGTAAGGAACCTCTGTAACCAGAACTTTAGATTTTTATGCCTGATACAGTACGTTACATTTCTTTCACATTTTCTTTTGTTCAGCTAATTTCATCATGCTTTTACTAGCATCCATGCGTATTACCATTTATTGGACCACGGAGTTGGTCTTTTTGATTTGATGCCTTACTTGAACTAATGAACTGGATTTGTGGACTATCCGACTATATTTTGAGGTGGGTTTAGTTATATACATTAGTTGTTGACATGAGTATTGTTCTTTAGATATCAAATTATATGCGTCTCAGCAGTTATCTACAGACTGTCAGCTTTATTCTACTTGATTAGTCTCCTTATCGTTATGACGACTAGCACACTACTACTCCCACTATACACATTTATATTTCAACCCACATCGTCTCTTAATGTCTTTCAACTTTCTTAATTGTTTGGGGCATAGTCGTGGTCACCTTGATCTCACTTTTTTCCTCTAATCCTACTTAGGCTTGGTCACGGTGGTGTTTCTATTTGATCGGGTCTTTCTCTTCTCTTTTTTCTTTTTCTTGTTCTTTTCCAATTGGGATTAAGCTTCATCTAATTAGAGAAGCTCTCTTTAACCTTTGTATTCCGATACTTGGGTATAAACCATCATCATAAGATAACTCTGTCTTCCATCTCTCTCAATGTTTTAAAATTAGTTTCTTATTGCTTATATATATATATATTCCTTGTCAACAGCCTTGAAAAAGTCATTGTACAAATATAAGTACAGACGAAACACGTGTTGGCTGCTTTGGATATTTGAAGTTTGTCTGAAAACTGATCCACAATCAATAAAGAAGAACATTTTTGGAAAACCTTGCCAACTTCTGTATCCTGTTCGGTCATTTCTATTTGTGAATCGTCCAGAGACTATAACAACGTGTATATTCATCTCAAGGAAATGGTCATTAGACTTACTTGTTAGACTTTTTGCCCTATTTCATATTAAGGGTGTGCTTCAAAGCTGATTCTCTCTTTAACAATTGTAAGAACTTTAGATATCCCTGGACAAAACTCTGAAGCTGAATCCTGGAACTTCGACACTCTACTCAAGACTAGAGGACTGAAGAAATCTCCCTTGGGGTCAAGGAGTGACTCCCCTGCTTGGCTGGCACCAACAAAGCAATTTGCCAGTCTGCATTTCCGAAGCTCCTGCCAGACTCCGAAGTATTTGCAGCCCAGGAAGAGGATTTCCAGACATCTCCCAGGCCGACATGAGTCGCCAGCAAAGCTGAGACCCGCAGCCCTCGTGAGTAATGTGAAACCGAAACTCCTGGTCACCATGCACTTTTGCAAGTGTATTAACTTCTCGATGTCTCTTCACATCGTGCTTGGGGTTCCTTGTAGCCCCACCTCGAGCAGAAGATCCACCGAAGATTGTCAGCCTAGTCACCCCGAGTGACCCGTGGGCCACCATTTTGTGTTTCCTCTTGAGGTCCCTTTGCGATCCCTGGTTCGTTGACTGGTGGGTCCCTTAGGGGGTAACTTTGAATTTCCTTGGGCTTGCCTGGTTGCTCCAGACATGCCCTAACTCCCTGTCAAGTGGTGAGTCCCACAGACTTTGCTGGTGTGCACCGAGGCCTCTTTCTCATTTCTGCGTGGGTTGCTGTTGCCAAGGCTTATTGTGTCCAATCCGGGCACCGATGCTGCAGCACTCGACATCCTTTGTGGTACAGCTCGAATCCAGCTCCTGGTTTCTTCGACAGCTCCAGGTCCTCGTGGCTGAAGAGTCAAGCTTCACCTTCTTCACCTGAAATCACCGGGCATCTGCCTATCGCCTTCCTGGTCACTGGCTAGTGACCCAGACTCTGTCCCCTCTGCTTTCAGGTTCTTCTCGATTCCGATCCAGGCTTGGATCCCTTCGGACACTTCGCATCTTCCCAGCAGCAGCACTTCTTTGCCAGCTCCCATTGAAATCGACGACGCGACCCTAGAACTTCCTAAGTCCCAAAGGGTTTGGTCCTGACTCATTTCTAAGTGTCCCTAATCTTTAAAAAACTAACCGCGACTTCCCCAATAGAAGCTAACGGGAGCTCGCGGCTGTGTTCACACACTGCACACAGCCCCCGTAGTTCCCCTGTGTCACTACCTTGGGTGGTTCCTTGGGGTCCCAGCAATTCTACAGGCTCTAGGCCTTGTGTCTAGTTAAGTGGTGGTTCTTATACCACTATTTTAGTATATGGTTTGGCTCGCCCCTAGGGCCTGACGTGTATTTGTGCTTATTACTGTCATATTTGAAGTGTAACATGTGTTTTGACCTCTAGCCTCAAAAGAGTCTAGGAGGGTGTGTTTAGAAATAAATACATATATTTTATATATATACCTGGTGTGGTTGTCTTTCATGTAGGCACTCAAGAGATTATAGACTGGTAAAACAAGCTGCTTTACATTCCTTCAAGACTTAGCCTGAAGGCTACTCTCCATAGCTACCACTAGGATAGCTTTCAATAAAGGTTGTCTTTAACCTATAGCCAATAAGGGGTTGTTTGGACTGGTACAGTGTGCCCACTATAACTAGGGGACAGCATGCACCAGGCCAACTTCTCACAGAGAGGTTTTCATTGTTAGGTTTTAAGATGATACACCATGAATGTCATCCCACATGAATATTTTCCATTCATCTCTAGAGTGGATCTTTCGCAGACTGTGCATTGCATTAGTTTTGAAGGAGTTTTTGATTCTGTTGAGTTTGGGTAAGAATGGGTAGTTTCATGTGTGTTTTGTAGTTATGTTCTATTCATTAGTACAGATGTTGAAAGGTATTATTTGAAATTGTTGTTTTTGTTAAATCAGTTGTTAAAATAAAGTTAAACAATTATGTTACTAAACAGCTGGACTCAAACATTATAGTATAACATATGTTGAAATATCTGTTTTACATTTTGTCATTTGTATTTGGGACTACTGATGTCATTGCAACCTTCTGTGTTGCTGTGAAGACGAAAAATCCATTTTTGATGTAGTTATTTCGACAAATGTATACAATGGGGAAAGTTAAATCAGTCTCTTACTGAATAGCTACATTGAAACTCTATGAAAGATATGTCTATATATGTGTTCTATACTTAGTCAAAAACACCTGGCATTTGCAGTGTGTCCTTGGCAATGGTACTCATAGAATCATATAGGCACTATCTGTGCAATCATCAAGGATGTCCTTTCTCCACCCATCTGCAAACGCACCTCCTAGCATAGTACTAGTTAGGGGATGAAGTCCCCTTGGCTATTGAGGGTCGCTGGGGGCAAACTACTCCTCCTGTTACCTCCAGCAAGTCCCACACATGTCAGTTTGCTAAGAGGTATTGGGAGGCCACGCCCCCTTTCTGCACCACTCTGCAAAAGCGTCTCCTGGCACACTACTGGTTGGGGAATGAGGTTCTCTTGGATGCTAAGGGACATTAGGGACCAAGAAGCTCTCCTGGTACTTTCTGGTAGTCCTACTCAACGGGATTCCTGAGAGCTGGTCAGAGGAGCCACCCCCTTCCCACACCGTTCTGCAAACACCATTTCTACTTAAAAAAACATAGAAATTTATATAAAAATCCAGAGGTTACAGGTAAGTTATAATTGGGAAATAGCTTTTTTTTTTTTAAACCTTACCAATTTACAGAAAAAACCTAAGGTTACAAGGCTGTTGTAGTTAGGAAATAGAATTAAAAAATACTTAGATATTCACTGAAAAAAAACCCAAAGGTTACAGGGACATTATAGTTAGGCTCAGATTTCACCCGCACAAAACCAGAGAAATTTAGCTGTTATAGTTAGCTGAGCTAACTATAACTGGCACCCCTACAATGCACTGCTTATGACCTCACATATTACATCACTCATGACATGTTCAGTGACATCACTCATGACGTCTCAAATGACATCATCCACAGAATCTCTAATGTTCTTACTCACACCCCAATATACCTTTCATACACCCATTCCAACTTCCACACTAGCTAGCATCCTCAAAACTATTGACACACCCATACCCGTACTTGCACACCCACTCACTGATTCATAGGACTACACACACATTCACTCAGTCACCCATACAGCCACACATACACTAACCCACTCACCAATACAGCCACTCTAATATCCTCTCATACACCCATACAGCCACTCACACACAGTCAGTAACTCATAGAGCTGCTGACACATCTACTCGCTCACCTATAGAGTCAAACAGCCATTTACTCACCTATACACACACACACTCATTTATTCATACAGATACTGACACATACTCACTCACCTATACAGTCACTGACACAACACATACAGTCACTCATATACTCCAACACTCACCTATACTGCCTTTCAAATATGCAGTTACTCACCCATATACCACTTACTAGGCCTTGGCGGTAGATTCCGCTCTGCTTGCAGAATTTGCCAAAAATTAGGCGATCCGCCTCTTCGCAAAGTTTTTTGCTTGTTCACGCTTTCAAAATGTGTGAGATATTTCCCCCCCCGAGCATGCAAACAGCATTCGTGAACTGGAAAAAGCATCGCGAACGGGCGGAACAAGCAATTCCGCGTGTCCGTGGAACTCTGCATGCTTGCATGGATTTTTTCCATTTCGCGGAGCTTTGCATAGTGTGACTATGCAAATTCTGCCCACCCCTACGACTGACACATCCATTGACTCATGACACAGCAATACACACACTCACTCACCCACCCAGACAGCCCCTTACACATACACTTACTAACCCATAGGAGCCACTCACTCATGCACTCATCCATACAGGCAGTTACACACACCCTCACCCACCCACACAGACATTGAGACACCCATACATATACTCAGACAAAAATCACTCACCCATACAGAAACTCACATACCCACTCACACACCTCTACAACCACGTAGCCACCAATTGACAGACAGACATACAGACATTCACACAAGTCACTCACTTATACATTCACTGAGACACCGAATCACTAACTTATACAGACAGGCACACACCCACTGGATAAACCATACAGGCACTCATATACCCACTGATTCATCAATACACCTTGGTATATATATTTAACACTCATAAACATTTTAAAAACACTCTCAGTCACTTGATGATCTCATCAGTGATGTCATCAGTGATATCATTTGAGATGTCATCAGTGATGTCATCAGTGATATCACTGACCATGTCATCAGTGATGTCATCAGTGATATCACTGACCATGTCATCAGTGATGTAATATATGAGGTCATAAGCAGTGCATTGGGGGGTCAAGTTATAGTTAGCTCTGCTGAATTTCTACTGTTTTGTGCTTGTGAAATCTGAGCCTAACTATAATGTCCCTGTAACCTTTGTTTTTTTTTTCACTGAATAGCTAAGGTATTTTTAATTCTATTTCCTAACTATAACAGCCTTGTAACCTTTTGTTTTTTCAGTGAATATATATATAGGTGATCAAGGGTGCTGTACCCGAAACGCGTCGAGTTGCTGTAACTCTGCTTAAATAAATTAACTGCTGAAAGTTTATTGCTGTCCGTGGCTGCTGTTATTGTATGAAAGACAGATCCTGGTTTGACTTACGAGGCTCGCCTCCTCGTCGCGGACCGCCGTCGGGAGAGGAAAGGGAACGGCGACGTTCAAGTGTGATACACGAGAACACAGGTCTGGATATATATACATATATATATATATATATATATATATATATACACACACACACACACACACACACACACATATACACAAACTAGAAAAAACAAAGGTTAAAGGGATAAAGTGATGTTATAGTTAAGTGAAATTTGTCAGTTAAAACATACTGTTTTAAACAAACAGTGCCACTGAAATTCACCAGTTATAGTTATCTCAAGTAACTATAACTCATGCCCTAAAGTAAGTATAACTTAAGCCTCCACAGCCAGTCCCTTCCTCCCAACCCCATTGTTGTTGCATGTGATGTAATAATTTTAAGTTATCATTTTAAGTAAAGCACAACTATTTCCTTTATCAAAGGGTCAACTGAGCACCAAAATATAGAAAGTGGGTCTATTGGCTTTATCAGCATATATAAAGCAGATATATTTTTTCACCAAAAAGCCACCAATAATTATAAAGAAATGTATATTTTATAAATTCACAAATTGCAATGTTACTTTCTTTAAATAAAGCTTTATTATTAAAGAAATACCAACATGCCTTCAAGTCTTTCTTATAACATTTTTCTGGCCACAAACTGCAGCCATAAAACCCACCTCAAGGGGTCCTTGCCCCTTTATATATTTTTTTTAAACTTCAGGACAGGGCACTAAGGGTCTCACTATGATGGCAGTCGGACAAGCCTCCGACTGACATAGTTTCGGGCACGGGACCATCGACAAGGAGTCGCCAGTCCTGACAGCCCAATTACAATACGACCGCTATGCAGGCAGTCGTAAACATGTCTTTTTCTATAGCAGCTTGTGCTGCAGCTCGGAAATGGGGCGCAGCACAACCTGCCATAGAAAAATGCATGTTTTCAAACATTCATGCACCGTGTGTCAGGCACACGGTGCATGCATGTTTAGGGGGTACCACATGTGCTCACCAGCCCCATAGTGGAGGCCCACAGACAACATGGGCACTGCTAGGACTCCCCCAAAGTCCATTTCTGTCTGCCTTTACATGGCAGTTGGACCGCCATGTAAAGGCAGAGTGAAAGGGAGATCCTAATGCCTAGTGCCTCCTAAGGCACTGCCCCCTTTGTAGGGATTAGGCTCTGACCGATGCGTCTAGGGGCTCCTTGAACCTGTTGGAGGTGGCGGTCTTTCCCTCAAGCTAAATCACTCTGACCGCCAACATTGTAAATTTGTAATCAGGCGGTCAGACTGATACTCTGGATGTCGGGCGAACCGACATCCTAATCGGACCCTAAGTCCCTGAGTCCTGTAATGGCTGCCAGCAACATTTTTCTCATGCTGCTGGCAGCCAGTTGGCATGCTCACACCCTCAGGAGTTTGACTCCAGCAGAAGTGAATTCGCCCAAAGGGAAAAATCTGTCTGGGCCAATCAGAATGCTCTATTTTCAAACTGCCGCTCCCGCAAGCCTCTCGCGATCCTCTTGCGGACCCAAAGGTTCTGATAAACAAATGTATTTGAACCTTTATTTTTCATAAACTACTAAACTGATTTAGACCAAATCACAAAAAGCACAATCCACAGACCAAGATCTAGCTTCCTGTCAAACTTGGTGTAATCCCATTCAGCAGTTTTTGCTGTAGCCCTGCCTAAAGAAGTCTGTTGAAAATGCATGAGCAAATCTGCTTTTTTGACACTCCTTTTTATTTGGTTCCCACTCCATGGGTCACCACGAACCTTTCCAGGAAGGAGCTAAAGTGAATTTGTTTGGGGGGGGGGGGGAAGTTTTCTCAAACAGGGCAAACGTTATTAGCAAAATAAAAAATGCTTTGTGTATGGAAAAACAATCCTAACTAGAACTAACTAGTGGCGACCACCACTGGGATATATAGAGCAGCTCCACAATACCAGCAATACTATAAAACCTGAAGGGGGATGGGAGCACACTGCTACCTCCCAGCACAGTTCACCCCTTTGCATCCTGGTACATGCAGTTCAATTTAAATGCTTACTTGAAATTTTGCAGAGTGTCTCACCAAAGTTGGTGCAGGTTAGTGCTGTTAATCTCTAGACACATGTGTTTCTGGATTTCATCCTTCTTCAGTAGAGATAAAACGAAATTCTTCTGGGGTTTGCTGAGAAAGCTGCCACAATCCTCTCAGGTCTCTGTACCTCTCCCTGGCGCACAGGTGCCTCCCATGAGCTCGTCAGCCCAGTGGCTCAAGGGAGCCTTTTTGAAACAGAAGGGGGATGGGAGCACACTGCTACCTCCCAGCACAGTTCGCCCCTTTGCATCCTGGTACATGCAGTTCAATTTAAATGCTTACTTGAAATTTTGCAGAGTGTCTCACCAAAGTTGGTGCAGGTTCGTGCTGTTAATCTCTAGACACATGTGTTTCTGGATTTCATCCTTCTTCAGTAGAGATAAAACGAAATTCTTCTGGGGTTTGCTGAGAAAGCTGCCACAATCCTCTTAGGTCTCTGTACCTCTCCCTGGCGCACAGGTGCCTCCCATGAGCTCGTCAGCCCAGTGGCTCAAGGGAGCCTTTTTGAAACAGAAGGGGGATGGGAGCACACTGTTACCTCCCAGCACAGTTCGCCCCTTTGCATCCTGGTACATGCAGTTCAATTTAAATGCTTACTTGAAATTTTGCAGAGTGTCTCACCAAAGTTGGTGCAGGTTAGTGCTGTTAATCTCTAGACACATGTGTTTCTGGATTTCATCCTTCTTCAGTAGAGATAAAACGAAATTCTTCTGGGGTTTGCTGAGAAAGCTGCCACAATCCTCTCAGGTCTCTGTACCTCTCCCTGGCGCACAGGTGCCTCCCATGAGCTCGTCAGCCCAGTGGCTCAAGGGAGCCTTTTTGAAACAGAAGGGGGATGGGAGCACACTGCTACCTACCAGCACAGTTCGCCCCTTTGCATCCTGGTACATGCAGTTCAATTTAAATGCTTACTTGAAATTTTGCAGAGTGTCTCACCAAAGTTGGTGCAGGTTAGTGCTGTTAATCTCTAGACACATGTGTTTCTGGATTTCATCCTTCTTCAGTAGAGATAAAACGAAATTCTTCTGGGGTTTGCTGAGAAAGCTGCCACAATCCTCTCAGGTCTCTGTACCTCTCCCTGGCGCACAGGTGCCTCCCATGAGCTCGTCAGCCCAGTGGCTCAAGGGAGCCTTTTTGAAACAGAAGGGGGATGGGAGCACACTGCTACCTCCCAGCACAGTTCGCCCCTTTGCATCCTGGTACATGCAGTTCAATTTAAATGCTTACTTGAAATTTTGCAGAGTGTCTCACCAAAGTTGGTGCAGGTTAGTGCTGTTAATCTCTAGACACATGTGTTTCTGGATTTCATCCTTCTTCAGTAGAGATCAAACGAAATTCTTCTGGGGTTTGCTGAGAAAGCTGCCACAATCCTCTCAGGTCTCTGTACCTCTCCCTGGCGATCAGGTGCCTCCCATGAGCTCGTCAGCCCAGTGGCTCAAGGGAGCCTTTTTGAAACAGAAGGGGGATGGGAGCACACTGCTACCTCCCAGCACAGTTCGCCCCTTTGCATCCTGGTACATGCAGTTCAATTTAAATGCTTACTTGAAATTTTGCAGAGTGTCTCACCAAAGTTGGTGCAGGTTAGTGCTGTTAATCTGTATACACATGTGTTTCTGGATTTCATCCTTCTTCAGTAGAGATAAAACGAAATTCTTCTGGGGTTTGCTGAGAAAGCTGCCACAATCCTCTCAGGTCTCTGTACCTCTCCCTGGCGCACAGGTGCCTCCCATGAGCTCGTCAGCCCAGTGGCTCAAGGGAGCCTTTTTGAAACAGAAGGGGGATGGGAGCACACTGCTACCTCCCAGCACAGTTCGCCCCTTTGCATCCTGGTACATGCAGTTCAATTTAAATGCTTACTTGAAATTTTGCAGAGTGTCTCACCAAAGTTGGTGCAGGTTAGTGCTGTTAA
This sequence comes from Triturus cristatus, assembly GCF_964204655.1. Classification (NCBI taxonomy): domain Eukaryota; kingdom Metazoa; phylum Chordata; class Amphibia; order Caudata; family Salamandridae; genus Triturus; species Triturus cristatus. The sequence goes on along the minus strand of NC_140587.1, from coordinate 654,357,774 downwards.
TCTCTAGACACATGTGTTGCTGGATTTCATCCTTCTTCAGTAGAGATAAAACGAAATTCTTCTGGGGTTTGCTGAGAAAGCTGCCACAATCCTCTCAGGTCTCTGTACCTCTCCCTGGCGCACAGGTGCCTCCCATGAGCTCGTCAGCCCAGTGGCTCAAGGGAGCCTTTTTGAAACAGAAGGGGGATGGGAGCACACTGCTACCTCCCAGCACAGTTCGCCCCTTTGCATCCTGGTACATGCAGTTCAATTTAAATGCTTACTTGAAATTTTGCAGAGTGTCTCACCAAAGTTGGTGCAGGTTAGTGCTGTTAATCTCTAGACACATGTGTTTCTGGATTTCATCCTTCTTCAGTAGAGATAAAACGAAATTCTTCTGGGGTTTGCTGAGAAAGCTGCCACAATCCTCTCAGGTCTCTATACCTCTCCCTGGCGTACAGGTGCCTCCCATGAGCTCGTCAGCCCAGTGGCTCAAGGGAGCCTTTTTGAAACAGAAGGGGGATGGGAGCACACTGCTACCTCCCAGCACAGTTCGCCCCTTTGCATCCTGGTACACGCAGTTCAATTTAAATGCTTACTTGAAATTTTGCAGAGTGTCTCACCAAAGTTGGTGCAGGTTAGTGCTGTTAATCTCTAGACACATGTGTTTCTGGATTTCATCCTTCTTCAGTAGAGATAAAACGAAATTCTTCTGGGGTTTGCTGAGAAAGCTGCCACAATCCTCTCAGGTCTCTGTACCTCTCCCTGGTGCACAGGTGCCTCCCATGAGCTCGTCAGCCCAGTGGCTCAAGGGAGCCTTTTTGAAACAGAAGGGGGATGGGAGCACACTGCTACCTCCCAGCACAGTTCGCCCCTTTGCATCCTGGTACATGCAGTTCAATTTAAATGCTTACTTGAAATTTTGCAGAGTGTCTCACCAAAGTTGGTGCAGGTTAGTGCTGTTAATCTCTAGACACATGTGTTTCTGGATTTCATCCTTCTTCAGTAGAGATAAAACGAAATTCTTCTGGGGTTTGCTGAGAAAGCTGCCACAATCCTCTCAGGTCTCTGTACCTCTCCCTGGCGCACAGGTGCCTCCCATGAGCTCGTCAGCCCAGTGGCTCAAGGGAGCCTTTTTGAAACAGAAGGGGGATGGGAGCACACTGCTACCTCCCAGCACAGTTCGCCCCTTTGCATCCTGGTACATGCAGTTCAATTTAAATGCTTACTTGAAATTTTGCAGAGTGTCTCACCAAAGTTGGTGCAGGTTAGTGCTGTTAATCTCTAGACACATGTGTTTCTGGATTTCATCCTTCTTCAGTAGAGATAAAACGAAATTCTTCTGGGGTTTGCTGAGAAAGCTGCCACAATCCTCTCAGGTCTCTGTACCTCTCCCTGGCGCAGAGGTGCCTCCCATGAGCTCGTCAGCCCAGTGGCTCAAGGGAGCCTTTTTGAAACAGAAGGGGGATGGGAGCACACTGCTACCTCCCAGCACAGTTCGCCCCTTTGCATCCTGGTACATGCAGTTCAATTTAAATGCTTACTTGAAATTTTGCAGAGTGTCTCACCAAAGTTGGTGCAGGTTCGTGCTGTTAATCTCTAGACACATGTGTTTCTGGATTTCATCCTTCTTCAGTAGAGATAAAACGAAATTCTTCTGGGGTTTGCTGAGAAAGCTGCCACAATCCTCTCAGGTCTCTGTACCTCTCCCTGGCGCACAGGTGCCTCCCATGAGCTCGTCAGCCCAGTGGCTCAAGGGAGCCTTTTTGAAACAGAAGGGGGATGGGAGCACACTGCTACCTCCCAGCACAGTTCGCCCCTTTGCATCCTGGTACATGCAGTTCAATTTAAATGCTTACTTGAAATTTTGCAGAGTGTCTCACCAAAGTTGGTGCAGGTTAGTGCTGTTAATCTGTATACACATGTGTTTCTGGATTTCATCCTTCTTCAGTAGAGATAAAACGAAATTCTTCTGGGGTTTGCTGAGAAAGCTGCCACAATCCTCTCAGGTCTCTGTACCTCTCCCTGGCGCACAGGTGCCTCCCATGAGCTCGTCAGCCCAGTGGCTCAAGGGAGCCTTTTTGAAACAGAAGGGGGATGGGAGCACACTGCTACCTCCCAGCACAGTTCGCCCCTTTGCATCCTGGTACATGCAGTTCAATTTAAATGCTTACTTGAAATTTTGCAGAGTGTCTCACCAAAGTTGGTGCAGGTTAGTGCTGTTAATCTCTAGACACATGTGTTTCTGGATTTCATCCTTCTTCAGTAGAGATAAAACGAAATTCTTCTGGGGTTTGCTGAGAAAGCTGCCACAATCCTCTCAGGTCTCTGTACCTCTCCCTGGTGCACAGGTGCCTCCCATGAGCTCGTCAGCCCAGTGGCTCAAGGGAGCCTTTTTGAAACAGAAGGGGGATGGGAGCACACTGCTACCTCCCAGCACAGTTCGCCCCTTTGCATCCTGGTACATGCAGTTCAATTTAAATGCTTACTTGAAATTTTGCAGAGTGTCTCACCAAAGTTGGTGCAGGTTAGTGCTGTTAATCTCTAGACACATGTGTTTCTGGATTTCATCCTTCTTCAGTAGAGATAAAACGAAATTCTTCTGGGGTTTGCTGAGAAAGCTGCCACAATCCTCTCAGGTCTCTGTACCTCTCCCTGGCGCACAGGTGCCTCCCATGAGCTCGTCAGCCCAGTGGCTCAAGGGAGCCTTTTTGAAACAGAAGGGGGATGGGAGCACACTGCTACCTCCCAGCACAGTTCGCCCCTTTGCATCCTGGTACATGCAGTTCAATTTAAATGCTTACTTGAAATTTTGCAGAGTGTCTCACCAAAGTTGGTGCAGGTTAGTGCTGTTAATCTCTAGACACATGTGTTTCTGGATTTCATCCTTCTTCAGTAGAGATAAAACGAAATTCTTCTGGGGTTTGCTGAGAAAGCTGCCACAATCCTCTCAGGTCTCTGTACCTCTCCCTGGCGCACAGGTGCCTCCCATGAGCTCGTCAGCCCAGTGGCTCAAGGGAGCCTTTTTGAAACAGAAGGGGGATGGGAGCACACTGCTACCTCCCAGCACAGTTCGCCCCTTTGCATCCTGGTACATGCAGTTCAATTTAAATGCTTACTTGAAATTTTGCAGAGTGTCTCACCAAAGTTGGTGCAGGTTAGTGCTGTTAATCTCTAGACACATGTGTTTCTGGATTTCATCCTTCTTCAGTAGAGATAAAACGAAATTCTTCTGGGGTTTGCTGAGAAAGCTGCCACAATCCTCTCAGGTCTCTGTACCTCTCCCTGGCGCACAGGTGCCTCCCATGAGCTCGTCAGCCCAGTGGCTCAAGGGAGCCTTTTTGAAACAGAAGGGGGATGGGAGCACACTGCTACCTCCCAGCACAGTTCGCCCCTTTGCATCCTGGTACATGCAGTTCAATTTAAATGCTTACTTGAAATTTTGCAGAGTGTCTCACCAAAGTTGGTGCAGGTTAGTGCTGTTAATCTCTAGACACATGTGTTTCTGGATTTCATCCTTCTTCAGTAGAGATAAAACGAAATTCTTCTGGGGTTTGCTGAGAAAGCTGCCACAATCCTCTCAGGTCTCTGTACCTCTCCCTGGCGCAGAGGTGCCTCCCATGAGCTCGTCAGCCCAGTGGCTCAAGGGAGCCTTTTTGAAACAGAAGGGGGATGGGAGCACACTGCTACCTCCCAGCACAGTTCGCCCCTTTGCATCCTGGTACATGCAGTTCAATTTAAATGCTTACTTGAAATTTTGCAGTGTCTCACCAAAGTTGGTGCAGGTTAGTGCTGTTAATCTCTAGACACATGTGTTTCTGGATTTCATCCTTCTTCAGTAGAGATAAAACGGAATTCTTCTGGGGTTTGCTGAGAAAGCTGCCACAATCCTCTCAGGTCTCTGTACCTCTCCCTGGCGCACAGGTGCCTCCCATGAGCTCGTCAGCCCAGTGGCTCAAGGGAGCCTTTTTGAAACAGAAGGGGGATGGGAGCACACTGCTACCTCCCAGCACAGTTCGCCCCTTTGCATCCTGGTACATGCAGTTCAATTTAAATGCTTACTTGAAATTTTGCAGAGTGTCTCACCAAAGTTGGTGCAGGTTAGTGCTGTTAATCTCTAGACACATGTGTTTCTGGATTTCATCCTTCTTCAGTAGAGATAAAACGAAATTCTTCTGGGGTTTGCTGAGAAAGCTGCCACAATCCTCTCAGGTCTCTGTACCTCTCCCTGGCGCACAGGTGCCTCCCATGAGCTCGTCAGCCCAGTGGCTCAAGGGAGCCTTTTTGAAACAGAAGGGGGATGGGAGCACACTGCTACCTCCCAGCACAGTTCGCCCCTTTGCATCCTGGTACATGCAGTTCAATTTAAATGCTTACTTGAAATTTTGCAGAGTGTCTCACCAAAGTTGGTGCAGGTTAGTGCTGTTAATCTCTAGACACATGTGTTTCTGGATTTCATCCTTCTTCAGTAGAGATAAAACGAAATTCTTCTGGGGTTTGCTGAGAAAGCTGCCACAATCCTCTCAGGTCTCTGTACCTCTCCCTGGCGCACAGGTGCCTCCCATGAGCTCGTCAGCCCAGTGGCTCAAGGGAGCCTTTTTGAAACTGAAGGGGGATGGGAGCACACTGCTACCTCCCAGCACAGTTCGCCCCTTTGCATCCTGGTACATGCAGTTCAATACTATAAAATCTGCTCACCTAAATTGTCTTAATATAGTAAATAGAAAAAGAAATATACTTACCATCTTGACTGAGAGGAAGAGTACTTCTGGCGTAAAGTAATGCAACATAAACTATAATATAATGACAGCAATGTAGTGACTCCCAAGGTAAACTAGTGGTGTAACAAATGACGTTTACTTAAGGGGTTGTCAGAGAGCATGAATGATTGTTGTGTATACTGAGACCAAAATATAAATGCAAAAATTTGCAGGTACTCACATGTGGGTTCACTTGCCTGACCAGCAGCTACATATTTCTTATTTTCCCACATTCACTATGATGATCATCACAAATCCTGGTCAAAGAGCCACAGCATATGGATTCATGACCAGTTCAATCTTGCATGGAGATTCAGTTTGTACACACTAACAGACTACTCTGTTGAAAGTCTCTAGTGCCATTAGACAGACTTTACATTTTGTCATGAATGAAAAGTGTCCCACAGTCTCCCACTCATTGTTGTGCTCTTGTCAAAATTGATTCTGGATTGGTTTGGAAGGTACACCTTGTCTAGACCACGTCAGGCTTTGACCAACTGATCCCAGTATTTTATCCGTGTTCCTGTTGAACTTCATCATGCTCTCCAATGTTGAGGCACCAGGACTATCAGCTCCAAAGGTCTAGCTGCTGCCTCACATTTCCTTCCTTGGTACCTGCTGGAAGACCAAGATCCAGAAAGTGTGATTAGTAACCTTGTTGGGGATTCAATTCACATTAATCATGCACATTTTGCAGATTTGCACCTGATGTATGCATCTACGACTGCTGATGTTTAGATAGTGTTAGAACTTGACCATATGGCTCATCATTCAAGTCTCGCCTGGTTTCATGCAGTTGCCAGTTATCTAGGTGATGTAGATTAACTAGTAGCAATGCATAATGTCATGCGTAAAGGTAAAGCCAATTCTACAACTTTCCGTCATGGGTCTGTATTAGTATGGGTGGATGGTTCTGCATGAACGTTTCTTAATATTATGTCTGTGGTAGCTATAACAGACCTCTATTAATCACGCTTGTATTACTTTCACGTCACAACTGAATAGGTGTAGACTATTAGTACTGTAATTGTGCTCTAGAGAGCGGGCAAAACAAGCTTCTTCAGCAGGTTCATAAACAGAAAGGTAGTTCCAAGGCTGATTGTGTAAATGACCCCTGATCTTTAGTGTAGTAATATGAATAATTATTGTTGTAGAACCGGTTGCTTTTTCTAGGGTATTGTCTAATGCCCAGTGAGTTACATCTATCAAACAGGTTGTGATCAGATTGTGTATGCATACCAACATAAAGGATGCAGACTAAGTACCACAACAGCTGTGGTCTTTCTCCATCTCTTCCATTCCATTTCCAAACTCACGTGTGTCACTGGCCTCTTGATACTTGACGGTAGTTACAAATAAGGAAGGAGTGGTGTGCCGACGTTGATCCTGCAGGACTAATGATGCACCATACAGGTTCGTGCATACCATTCCTTGTCGCTCACGGAGCTTGCACCAACAATTCCTATGAGATTCAGAAGTACAGTAATTGCTTTTGACCAGAGTTAAAGAAACAACATGTTTGTCATGCCCAATCAGAGGCAGCGTGGGCCATTTCTGACAATATGCGGCACATTTATTGGAGAGTCTGTCTGTACTTGCAGTGCTTATTCTAATCATGTATTGGACAGTATGTCTGTAGTTTGCAGCAGAGAATATAGCTCCTCGTGGCAAGCATGCTACTCACTGGGAGTGGGAATACCTGTACTATTTATATGGCTATCAAATAATAAAAATATACCTTTTGTGGGAGCAAGGCTAATCTGCTTTGTCATAGCCCAAGTGCATGCCTTCCCAGGTCTGGGCAATCCTCAATTTACAAAGCAAATAATTCCATTGCCTTGCTCTGGGTTAAAGAAACCTGGGAAGTCCTTATGAATGAAACATAGGCATCTGTATGGCAAACAGAAGATATGTTTGCAGAGGGTTTCAATACCCGTCAGATACAGAGTAGTTGGGAAAAGGGATTACCTAACACAAATGCATGTTTTGTGAGTACTAGGTGAGGGGCAGAATGAGAAATGTGTATAGCACACACTCTCATTCTTCTGATCTCTAGGCTTTCTACAAGTTTAAGACAGGTTCTTTAATATCCAATTAGATGTGATCAGGCCAGGCTGTTAACTTTAATCACATTCACTCATTAGTTGAATGGTACTAGGAGAGCAGCCCTAATGTAGTTTTGCAGTGCTTTCACACTGTAAGCTACATCATTTCCACAGTGCCAGTGTCCCATCATATCAGAGGACTACCTCAGTGAAAGCTGACCTGTGCTAAAGGATTAAATTAAATGAGTTTATCTCACTGAAAACTGATCAGTATTTTGCTGCTAAACAAATATTTAAAATTGAAATAGAAAAGTGCAAGTACTACCTCTACCACAATACTATGGACCTCTACTGAAGACACACATTAGTGAAAAGTTCATTTAAGTGCTATCACGATCCCTGCCCGTCAACCTTGGTGATGGCATTGGTGATGTAATTTGCCACCATGCTGTAAACAATAATGACATTTATGATGTCATGTGTGAAGCTTTAAGCAGTGCACAGCAGCTGTGAGAATTAAGGTTGCATTGCTACCTTGACTGGCAGAATTTTGTGTTTTTGGTCATTGACACTACATAATAAGACGTTCGGAATTGATTAATAACAATTTCCTGCTATTGTACTTTCATATCAGTTTTAGGTTAAACATAAGTAAGTTAAAAAAAATAACCTATAAATAGGCCCCTCTAACCCACTATGGATAGACTTTAACCATGCACACAAATTCATCTACTCCAAAATCCTAGTTTGCTCCACTGATACCCATAGACTTTATTCATGGACATTGATATATATAGAGAACAGAAGGGGGCTTTGTGTCTAGACACATTGCTGTGAAACCAGAGCCCAACCATGCACGGCATTTGGAAATGTGCAACAGGTGTCGCGTGCAGAACATGTTCAATGGCAGTGCCCTATTCCCAATCCCTATCTCTCAAAACCCAAAGTGAACCACCTTTAACTGTATATGATAACACCTTAGTCTAAAGGCTTGCTCACTAGCAGCTCCCTGCTCCCAGTCTTTGTTGTACGTACGATTGTACACAACTGTCAGCCATGCGCTGTGCAACATATGGGTGAAGCATGTGGCCTGTAAATGGGTGCAGTTTATGGTATTGTGGCTTTGGCTACTCCCTTTACCCTGCCGCTGTCTCTCCAAAGTCACTGCTTTCATCTGACAGCTATGCACTGAAGAGATTAGGCGCAAGTTGTGGCCTTCAGTGCCAAGTTTGCTACTATAGCTTATAGTGTGTAGATTTATATAGCGCTGCTTATCACCTGTAAGGGTATCCAGGCAATGTCCATGGGCATAGGCAGCGTAGGGGATTTTCTCAGATTCACAGGCTGTTGTGCTGATGCAAAGACTTGAACCCTGATCCGCAGCTCCTGAGTCCATGGCTCTGCCCACGGCACCACATCCTCGCCTTTGGCTGTATACAGCAGGTACTGGGTGCAGGACCTGGACATCACCACCCATTGTTTCTTGACATTTAACAGAGCCCACTATGGCAAGTTAATGTCCATGTACTGGCTATTGGACTGTATTCAAAGTCCCTACAAAGTAAATGGCCATGAGCAGTGGGTTTTGGGTGCAGGGTGTGGCCTTTGGCAGCAGACCAGGGCCTTTCATCCTGTCCCATTGCAAAAAAAAAGCTTTTTGCCAGGCCTAAACTTCCCTTTTAATACAAATAAGTCAACCCTAGGGTAGGCCCTGCACAGCCTTTGGGGCTGGGTGCAGTGTATTTAAAACGTTGGGCATGTACTTTTCACTTTTACATCTCCTGTAAGTGAAAATCTCTTATATTCAATTTTCTCTATTTCAAGGACTAAGGGCCTCATGTAGGTAGCCAAATACCGGTCGGTAACGGCCGATTTTCGGTAATTATACCGTTACCGACCGGTATTTTGGCTATTGGTATGTAGGGGGACAAGTTTTGGCTTCGGAATTTACCGAATCGGTAAAATTACCGATTCGGTAATAATACCGAATCGGTAATGTTACCGAATCGGTAACTATTCCGAATCGGTAATTTTACCGATTCGGTAAATTCCGAAGCCAAAATCGAGATGTAGGGGGAGTGTGTGGGTGTGTGTTAGAGTCGGTATTTACCACCAACTTAAAGTTGGTGGTAAATAATTAATGTGTGTGTTTAAGCATTTTTACGCGCGTAGCAGTGTGCAATGTGGCATACATACATGCCCTTAGGGCATGTATGTGTGCCACATGTGCACACATGGCCGAATCAGGGGTGCAACAGGGTGTCAATGTGACACCCTGCCACCCTTTCATGTGTTCCCCCCATTACCGAATCGGTATTTACCGATTCGGTAATGAGGCATACCTTCCCATCAATGGGAAGGTATGCCTCATTACCGAATCGGTAAATACCGATTCGGTAATTACCGACTTGTAACGAATCGGTAAAAAATACCGACTCATTACCTACATACGAGTTACCACTTCTAAAATACCGATTCGGTATCGTTCGGTATTTTAGAAGTGGTAACTGGTATGCTACCTACATGAGGCCCAAGGTCTCCTATGTGATAACATTGGGTTATCTTATTGCATTTAATAAGTGATCACTTTTTTTAGGAACATCTAGAAATGTCATGTTTACACTCAATTGATTTGTAATTTGAAACACTCTTTAATGGTAAAGTCAGATTTTACGTCACAACTCTGAAAATGCCACTTTAAAGTTGGCCTTTATTTGCCCTAACCTTTTGGTGCCTACAACCTGCATCCTGCATCAAATGACTAGGTGTGGCTGGGAGTTGGTCTTTGTGCACTCCTCCTAGACAGTGGCACAAAGGGGGAGTAGGTGTTGCCAAGATGGGAGGGGTGGATCTGTGCACAGCCCAATTTACATTACAAAGGAGCTGCCTCAGCACACTTACAAAGGAATTCACTTTAGCATTTTGCCAACCCACACATCCTAGACCAAGGCAGGGAAGAAGGAAATTCCAGATCCCTCAGTGGTGGGGAAAACTCTAAACGTTTCTTTCAATTGAAAGCTGCCACAGGTTTAAAAGTAGAACCCTCAGACCCACTCTTCAGTACACTTCTGAACCTGTAGATACTATAGTAGAAGGACTGCCCTGCTGCCAGAAGATTGCCCTGCTGCCTGTCTTGCTCTCTGATAAGGTAAACTGGACCTGCTCCTTCATCCCAGGTAGAGTGACTCCAGGGGTCAGGTGGCTGACCATTGATTATGAGCAACCAGGACACAGAGAACTCAAGAGGCCTCCCTGCAACTTCTCAGCGGACCTGCAACTGGACCTGCCTAAACCCTGCTGGTCTCTGCTGGAGTGAATTCCTGATCCCTAAGAGACGCCTCCCCAGCTCCTGGACCCTTGGCTGGCATCAGGTGAGCTCCTCTTATGAAGAAAAGGAGAAGTCCTGAAGTTTTGGGCTCTTTGCAATCGCCAATAGGCCCGTGTGTGCTGAGATCTTGATGCTCGCAATGACATGCAACGCAAAGCTCTAGTGGACGTGACTGTTGGCGCTACTGCGACTGCCAGTGGCAACCAGCAATGCAAGATCTGCATTTCAAAGATTTGAGCCCACCAGTGTAGTTGACTGTTGCAGTTTAAACCTTCAGTTCAACCTATCAAAATAACCCTTCTTGATGGGGAAACCCCTCTTTTTTTAAAAATATTAATAAGTCCCACTAGGTAGGCCTTGTAGCCCATAAAGTAGGGTGCATGGGAGTTTAAGGGAGCAGGTGTAGAAATATAATATTTCTTATGGTGACAAGGCCCAAAAATAGATTTTAACTGTGGAAGCATCTGGTTGCCCTCTAAGGGAAACTAGAATACAGATTAAAATATAAATTCTGCTAGCTCAGTTTTGGAACCACCCAGAAAAATATTTCAACCACTGTTTTAATACTTATTTAATATTTATTCGACGCCCAATTCAGTGGTGAAGTTTGATTTTTAATAATTTTTTGACAAGGTAACCTTAATGAAAAAGATGCATTTTCCCCCACCTGAAGCTTCTGAAGCTTAATTTGCATTAGCTCTCCAGCTGCCCAGCCTTGATCTTAATAAGGTGTGAAAACAACTCCCAGAGCAGGAACAATGACCTGGGGGTGGGGAGGTGTTTTCTTCCCTGTGCAGAAAGACTAGTTAGAGTGGACCCAAGAACTTAAACAACTTGAAAGGGGCCTGTCCTTTTACAAGTAAATTTAAGGTGAGACCTGGAGAAGGCAACCTTTTGTTTCCTCAGCCAGACTGAAACAAACCCAGTGGGATGTAGCTACCCCAGAACCAGTTTTGAGTGACCACAAAGGAAGGGACTGCTCATTTCCCTCACCACATCTTTGTGTGGGCACACAGGCTCTGCACAAGGGAGGAAGGGTTCCCCCATTTTGGATTTTTGGCAGTAAGGTACACTGTGGATTGTTTACAATAGGGCAAACAGAAAATGCTTCAAAAATGGTAGGATTGGTCCTGGAAACTTTTACTCCGAGGGCTAGGGAGAAACCAGGAGTCACCCCTACCCATTAGTTGGTGTCAACCATAAATGTCATAACCAAGGCACGCTCTGGACCTGCTGTTTTAAACCTGTGAGGAGATTTGAAGAACTAGACTTGCTCCGGCTTATACCCAGGGCAAAGAAGTGGACTTCAAGGGTCAGTTGACTGAACTCCTACGTGGCTACAAGAACACAACAAGCTGCAAGATGCCCAGCTGACCTGTAAAAACTGGACCTGAACTGGACCCTTCTGTTGTCCTCTACTAGAGTGAATCTTGATGGCCAAGTGCTGTTCCTCAGGTCCTGAGACCTCTGGCTTTGTTTAACCGGACTTCTCCTAACAACTCTGAAAAGTTGGGACTTCCAGACCTCTGGAGGACCAGAACCGACCACCTAAGCCAACCCATCCATAGCACAACATCATTGGGCTGAAGAAACTGGTTTCTCCTGCTTTGAGCCAATCTGCAGCAGCAAATGAGTTTCAGCGAACCCTTGGGGGATGGGTATCCAAACTAATGGCGCTCATTGTTGGATACAGCCTGCAACCTTGTCTTGCTGGTAGATTCTGAGATCTGAAAAAGAGACTAAGGGACTGATTTCAAACTTGGCAGATTTGGTTACTCCATCACAAACTTGATGGATATTCCGTCCGCCATAGTACAGGTTTCATATAATATAATGGAATTGTAATATAGCAGATGGGATATCTGTCACATTTGTGACATAGTAACCTTGTCTGTCAAACTCAAAACTAGGCCCCAAGTCTGAAAGTCAAATTTTTTAAGCAACAAAAGTGTCGGGCTGATGCGAGTATTCCTCTGTGCAAAAAAATTAGATTTTTTTCCGCTTGCAGCTTTTCCTGCAACTACCAACTGCTTTACTGGACCTCATACAATGGCTATCCGACTTAAAGAGTACATCATCGAATACAACCTACAGTTTGCAGACCTTGCCATGCTTGTTTATTTTGAATTCCGTTTCAGAGACTAAAGGCCTAATTTTATCCTGGGCAGACAGCCCATTGTTCTGCCAGGGGATTTGAGTAAATAACTCTGTTACCCTGGTGGGGAGACTGTGCTCCACATTTATAAATGACTGTCACGCCTGTGGTCATTTACAATGTACGGGCAGGAACCGCCATCACAGTGGTTCCTGCTAATGTATTTCGCTGTTTGGTGTTGCAGCAAAGAGTTTAATTTTTTATTTTCAATTAGAAAATTCCCAAACTGGATTTTCCTTTTGAACATATAAAATTAAATGCTCCCCTCACCATGGGTATAATCTCCTATAGCGAGGGGAGCTTTATTACCATTTTACTGTCCCTCACCACCAGAGTTTGACAGTAAAAAAAATGGCTGCATGTCTGCCCAGTTGTGATAGTTAGGTTCGTGGAAATGATGTGCTGCACCAAATTATTTGTTTATTTCTTTTCTTTATTTTATTAAGTCTGAGTCAATGTTACTGTTCCAAATGATAATCTTATGTTAATTTGTTTCTTCACTTCACTTCAGGTTATTTTCCATTAATGGCACTCCTTCTTTCTTTCTAGGTTTTGTCTTCTCTGGTGGGGAACCGGAGACTCTCACAAAAAGAAATAAGGTCAGGTAAGTTTCTCTTCTGTATTTTCCTTTTATTATTTTTATCCCTCATCTTCTCTTTTCCTTCTTTCTTATCCTCTCTTCCTCATTTTTCTTCCTAGAAAGTGAATTTTAATATATTCCTTCTCTGTCCTTTTTTCAGGACTGGAAGGACTTCTACTGTACAACAAAGCCACCTGAAAATAGATGTCAATCTATTAGGAAAATATGTTTCTCCTTGCTTAAAAATTGATCCTTTCCTTTGAGTATCTTCAGAAAACCCCAGCTACCTGAGTATACAGCGTGAAAGATATCTCAAGAAGTTCTCTGCCCTCCCATAACTTCTAAATTAAACAAATGACACAATATTACAGAAAAACAAAGCAAACACTACCTTTTAAAGGGACTCCTTCCATTCAGCACTCTGGTCAACGGGTCTTCGCTACTCCGGTATATGGGTGCTCACCTGACTGAGCCACACTCTCTGGAGGGAGCCGAGTGCCTCTTCCCTGTCCCGGCGTCTTGGGAAGCACGGTGACTGATTAGTAGGATTTTCTCTGTCAGTCTCCCACTGGTCCTTCTCCTCCCATCTTCTCTCCCTCTGCACTCTCCTGGCACTGCCACAACTCTTCTTCTGTCTCCTCCTCCTTTTCTGACGCTTACTCTCCCTTTCGTCCTTCTTGTCTTCCATCATTCTTGTTCATCCTCTTCCTGTTTCTCCCCTGACGAGATAGAGAAAGTCTCTTTTCTATTTCTTCTCTCTCTTGTCCTTCATTCTTTTATAATACCGTTCTTTTTTTATTTGGTGTAAATGGGGCCATCGCTGAGTGGAGTCGGAGAGCATCAGGAGTCAGAGGTAAGTTTCCATTGCCCCCTGGGTCACATCACACCATACTAATTGAATGAGCAGACATATAACAATTTCTTCATCGGGCCGTTGGAGAGGCTCGACTATAGTGATAACGGAGTAGTCCCCACCATAGCCAAACCTTTGGTCTGCCCACATCTAAATAGGGCAGGTGGACCATTATATTGGTGGTGTGAGTACTCTGTCACCTTTGCCACAGAGTATACATACCGCCAACAAATAAATCAATCCCCTTATCAAACCGGGACAAACCTGCTTGGTGTATCTAACCGTCACCCTATCTCAAATGCCTTCAATCGTACATGGGTCCTGGTCTACTGTGACCAAGGACTATCATTGCACTTAGAGCCTCTTATGTTCCCTTATTCTATTTTTCTTGTTTTGTGTCATTTTGCTTATGAAATGTTACTCTATTTTTTCTAAATTGGAGTGGATTTTTTGGATCGTGTTGTATTTTTTGGTATTTTAAAATGCTTTACACATTTTCCTAAACTTAAGACTGTTTGCTCTGTGCCATAGCTACCAGGAGTTGAGCTCAGGTTTTCATTACAACATCTTTGACTGGGCGACTTTATTACTTGTGGTGAAAATCCATCCACTCCAATTAATAGTTGACTTTCTTACACTGGCCTTCCTGAAGTCTCTTCTGAGGTGTTGATAACTTACACACGTCAATAGAGAAAGCTGGGGACAAGAAAGAGTGGAAGGAGAAACATAGGAGCTTTTGCAGTAGCTGAATGGTGATGGTACAGCGTGGGCAGGATTAGGAGAGGTAAATTGTCTGCCTCAGGAGATGACCAGGGCTATTTATTCATGTAAGGAATATTAATTAGGTGAGTATGTGAATCAGGTTTGATATAATACAGGAAAAGGGATATTAGAGATGTTGTCAGCTTACCGTACTCTACGATGGAAGATGCCATAATGAGCCCAGCCATCGTCTGGGATACCAGCGCTGATTCTCTGGGCGCTACAGAGCAGGTAATCTTGCGCCGATTGTTGCAGCAACTTATAGATAGACCAACACAAATGGATACACAGAAGGGAAACATCAAAAACACAAGGGAAACTTGAGGGACTGATGGGGAACCTATAAGGGAAAACAAAACAAATGAAATATGTGGAAGCTAAGCCAAGTGGATGAAGTAATGAGAACTAACGTCAGTGTAACCAAAGCTGTTTGCCAGGCACAGAGCTGAATACCCCCGAAGTAACCTCAAAACATGAATCCACACCCCTGGAGTAGTTAGAGCTCTAGTTATCTTTAAAACGAGGATTAGCAAGTACAATATGCACTGAGCTGAAAAGGACAATCACTTTTTACCATCTAAAGGCTGGGAACTACTTAGAGTTACTTTCTTGTGTTTTGCATAATTTATGTGGCACTCGTAGCTTAGACAGGCATTGTTTAAAATTATACGAAGAGTTTCCTTGTTTCTGGGCAAAGCTATAATTCTCTGACAAGCTCTTTCAAGAGCAAAACATGTGTCAGGAGCTGCTTGTATTATACTGTTTATTCCAAGAAGGCTTGGATGATATTTTACCAATCGAAAACTGTGACCGTCTGCCTGGAATGGTAAAATGCCTTTGCCCTTTTAAAGCTTAGTTTGGATAGCAATTGTTAATCTTATGCTTGAAGACTTTGCTACAAAATGGCAAAGGACATTGCCACTTTTCTAGCTCAGAGTGGAAGACATTGGGCTCATCCTTTTCATAAATTCTGCTTGAAAACAGATATTTGAGATGAGCAGGTTTTCAGTGCCAGTGGTGGTGTGGGTGTGCTCTACATAAAGGATCAGCTCTCAACTTAAATGCTAGGAACTACTCTCATGTCCCTACATCTATTTTGCACAATTTATGCAGCACTCTATGCATGCAAGGGCATTATTATCTGGAAATATACATATGTATTGCGCAAGAGATAGATAAATATACTATTTATGTGTAAGGTGTTACAGTTAGCGCTCTAGCCTCCGGTTAGAGCGCGATCAGCAATGCGTGACTTGCGCTCACGTCGATGGACGTGAGCGCGCATATAAATAAAGGGACGGGCGAACTAGGGTTGGTTCGCGCCCAACGGCAGTACCGCGTCTGTGTGTTATTTACGCGCTGCGCGCGCGGGGCCCCAAATAGCACGGCTCGGCCCTCCCCCGCACCCTGCTGCTGAGCAGGGCTATACTGCACAACACTGGCGACGAAGGTGGGCCCCTGCACCGATTTTCGTGCAAGGCAGTAGCTGATTGGCCCGTCCACCGGCTGGAGGGACAAGGAGGCACATGCCCCCGTGCAGCACACCCTGAAGGGTGAGTCACCCGGCGGTGGGACAGGGCGAGGCAGCCTGACAAGGGACACTGAGGACCAGTGAGAAACATACTATTTCTGCTGATGCAGCAGGCACGTGGTTTCTGCACCACTATGAGCGGCACGGAACAGAGGATGCTGCCTCATCACCCCCCATCAGGGGTGCTACCCCCATTCAGTGAAGCCGATGACCCCACGACTGCCGCGACTGGAAAATTACTTTATCGGATCCAGGGAGACGGATGCGGCGGTGAAAAGGTCCCCCCTCCTAAACTACGCAGGGGAAGAAGTGTATCTCCTATTCAAACACCTGCCGAACACGGGGAACCCAGATGACTACTCTGCAGCGGTAGCGGCCCTGAACGCACACTTCGAACCCCAGGTCAATCCAGACTACGAACATTTTAAACTCGGCCAAGCCAAGCAGCGCGAAGGTGAGTCGGTGGATGCTTTCCACATGAGGCAAAGAGCCCTCGCAGACACCCACCTCGTAGGGGACAGGGCCAAGGAAGAAATCAGGGCACAGCTAATACTGGGAATCCGGAGCAAGACACTACGAGGGTTAATACTCCGTCAACCTAACATCCCGATGAATGACATCCTAGTCCTAGCCAGCACACACGACCTATCGGCGGCGAGAGCAGAAGAAATGGACCAGGCCCTGGTAAAAGGGATGGACAAGGGCACTGAGGTGAAGACAGAGAAGACGGATGCGGTGCGAGCAAAGGAAAGACCACAGAGACCCCGTGACCGGCGACCCCCAGCCGAAGCCAGGCAGTGTGGCTACTGCGGGGAGGAAAATCACCCAAGCAACGCATGCCCAGCGAGAGGAAAGACATGCACAAACTGTGGCATTGAAAACCATTTTGCGTCGGTCTGCCGGAGGAAGACGCAGAACAGCGGGAATAGACGGGACAGACCGCTGAGGAAGTTGGTGAGGCAACTGTCACACACATCGCTGTCATCACAGCCAAAGTCAAGAAGCGAGAGGACCAGAGGCTAGCAAGACTCAGACACAGACTCTTCAGAGGCTGAGGGGGGAAATGTACCTCATATCATTCACCAAAGCCCTAAAGAGCACCAGGCGACCGCAGCCACGATGTGACATACTCTTAGGTGGGTCAGAAGTAAACGCAGTGATTGACACAGGCGCCTCTGTAACGGTGATGGACATACAGCAATACAACCATCTCAGACCAAGACCTGAACTCCGACAATCCAAGGCCAAAATCTACGCTTACGGGAGCGACACGCCACTACCACTGAAAGGCAAGATGAAGGTAGCAGTGCGGTCAGAAAAGTCGGAAATTGTCATTGACATCCATGTCATTGACCAAGAAGTGGACACGCTGCGGAGGATCTAGGACTGATCGCGTTCCTCCGGAAAGTCCAGGACAAGCAAGTTGAATACCTGCTGGAGACGTTCCAAAGTCCATTCTCAGAGCTGGGGAAGATAAAAAGGCCACCGATACGCCTCCACATCGACCCCTCAGTAACACCAACAGCCCTCCGACACAGGCGGATACCGTTCCACCTACGCCCGCTAGTAGAGGAAGAACTCCAGAGACTAGAGGAACAGGGAGTAATTGAGAGGGTTACAGGACCCACACCATGGGTATTGCCAATGGTGATCACCGAGAAACCCCGCCAGCCCGGGAAGATCCGGCTGTGTATAGATATGCGCCTCCCAAACAAGGCCATCAAACGGGAGAGGCATATCACACCGACCATGGATGATATCGTATCTGATTTAAACGGAGCCCGATTGTTCTCAAAGTTAGACCTAAACGCTGGATACCACCAGCTCACCTTAGCAAAAGAGAGCCGGTACATCACCACTTTCAGTACGCATCTGGGGCTGAGACGATACAAACGGTTAAATTTCGGAATCTCATCAGCAGCAGAGATTTTCCAAAATACCATCAAAGATAGCCTGCTCGGCCTGCCTGCCGTTTTAAACGTGAGCGACGATATCCTAATATATTCCAAGACGGTGGAGAAACAGTACAAACACGTCCGGGCCACACTGTCATGTCTGCAGGAACATGGTGTCACCCTACACCGAGAGAAGTGCCAGCTAATTCAGCAAACAATCGAATTCTTCGGCTACGTCTTCACCAAGGAAGGCATCCAAGTGGACCCCTGGAAATCACACGCCATCAAAGCGGCCGCAGCCCCAACGTCAGTGGCGGAGGTCCGCAGTTTTCTGGGAATGGCCACTTACTGTGGACGGTTTATTCCGAATTTGGCCACCCTCGCCGAACCTCTCAGGCACCTCACCAAGACAGACGTGATGTGGCAGTGGACAGCCACAGAAGAGACTGCATTTCAAGCGATCAAGGAAGCTCTTTTGGACCAGACCACACTGGTCTACTTCGACCCGAGTAAGAAAACCGAGATCCTAGTGGACGCCAGCCCCGTAGGGCTAGGGGCGGTCCTGACACAAGAACAAGGACCAGGACAGTGGGCAGCTCTAGCGTACGCCAGTAAGACCCTAACAGACACGGAGAAACGCTACTCACAAATCGAGCGTGAAGCCCTGGCGATCCGATGGAGCTGCCGTCACTTCCATTTATATGTGTGCGGGAACCCGTTCACAGTAGTGACAGACCAGCAGCCGCTAGAACCCCTCTTCCGAGGGACAGCGCCCCACCCGCCCCCACGGATAGAGCGATGGGCCATCAACCTTCAACAGTACCACCTAAGCGTGATATACAGGCCAGGCTCCAGAAACCCAGCGGATTTCTTATCCCGGCACCACGAGACCGGTAGCAAGCCGACGCCAATGGACGAAGAAGAAGAGGCCGAGGGTCATCTGGACATGGTGGCTGCCCTGGCGTGTTGCCATGCATTGACGCTAGACAAGGTCTTGAAGGCAGCCGGACAGGACCCAGTAATGGTCAAGGTCAAAGACACCATCCTAGAAGGAACCTGGCAGCAATTCCTGTAAACAGCCAACTCATGGACCAGCGAAGAGAGAAATGACCTCCAACACATGTGGAGGGTACGAAATGAGCGGAGTGTGACCAGAGGGGGACTCATCCTACGAGGCTCCAGAATTGTTATTCCGGCCGCCCTCAGGACGAGAGCAACGCAGCTGGCACACAAAGGACATCAGGGAACGGAAAAGATGAAAGCTTGAATGAGGGAGAAAGTCTGGTTTCCAAGCATGGACGAGTGCGTAGAGAACGCAGTTCGCAGCTGCCAGCCATGCCAGATAACCAGCGGAGCCCAGCCACCAGCTCCCGAATGCCCGTGCCCGTGGGAGAAAATCAGTGTGGATTTCGGGAGCCTGCCCGACGGGCGAGTCACGTTAGTGATCATCGACAGCTACTCGAAGTACCCGATAGCCAAAGCATTGCCATCCACTGCCTTCACACACGTAGGCCCGGCACTGGAGAAAGTGTTTGGAATGTTCGGGTGCCCAGAGGAACTGCGGAGTGACAATGGGCCCCCGTTCCAAGGACACGAGTTCGAAGAATTTTTAAAATCACACGGCATCCGCCATCGGCGCATCACCCCTCAGTGGCCACAAGCCAATGGGGAGGCAGAGCGGCTCATGCGCACCCTCAATAAAACACTGCGCATCGCTGTGTCCGAACAATTAGACCCTGCGCGAGAATTGCAGCGATTCCTGGGAGAGTATTGCAGCACCCCTCACTGCTCAACCCGTCAAGCACCATGGGCCTTGATGTTCAACGGAACTCGCAGAGATGGGCTACCAGTCGCCCCAGGATGGACAGCCCCGCCCTTCGACGAGGAGAGGGCGTTCCAGAGGCGCCAAGAGCTAAATGATAAAGTCAGCAAGGCGCGAAGAACTGCGCCTAGAGAGATCCAAGCAGGAGATATAGTCATTCTAAAAGAACGCCGGCCGGGGGGAAAATTCAAGACAAGGTACGAAAAGGGCCACTGGAGAGTGGTCGACCGGCGAGGAACCATGGTGACAGCGCGACGAGGAGGAGAACTGGTCACCCGGAACATATCGTGGTTCAAGGTGGTGAGGAGCCCCACTGACGACCATGGAACAACTGAAGTCGAAGAAGAACACGACCCCGGTGCCCTCCCAGCCAGCATGCCCAGCCCCATCACCCAGGGCGCCCCCGGAGCAGACCCGAGTGACACTAAATGCCCGGTTGGTGAACCTGGGACAAGGGCAACACCCACAACCCAAACCCCGGCCCCTCGGGGGACCTCGAGGTATGCGCTGAGAGAGAACCCCAGACCCAGCAGCCAGTTGAGAGACTTTGCGTGCCATGTAAGTGACGCCGCGAAATAATGTTTGAACTGTTGTCAAGGACCAAGTTCTAGAGGGATGTTACAGTTAGCGCTCTTGCCTCCGGCTAGAGCGCGATCAGCAATGCGTGACTTGCGCTCACGTCGACGGACGTGAGCACGCATATAAATAAAGGGGCGGGCGAACTATGGTTGGTTCGTGCCCAATGGCAGTACCGCGTCTGTGTGTTATTTACGCGCTGCGCGCGCGGGGCCCCAAATACCACGGCTCGGCCCTCCCCCGCACCCTGCTGCTGAGCAGGGCTATACAGCACAACATAAGGGAGTTCCCTTACAATGTTTGATTCCGCTGGGTGTGGGCCCTCTAACAGTTCCACTCCTCTGCCAGCAGTTGCTTGCGCCGCAGCGTGCCCGATTCTAGGGACATAGCAGTGGGCGCCATCTTTCTTCCCTTGTGCTACAGCTCGAGAAAGCTGTGCAAGGTATTCTAGGGTGATTCCTCACCTGCATGCTAGCGTATTGGTAATGCCGCTTGTAGGAGGTTCACAAGACCGCAGTGCCTATCCATATGTTGCAATTATTTATTTGGAAACATTGTACATATTACTCTCCCAAAATCCCGGAAAATAAATATATACCTGTAATTTTGTTTTTATTAGAGTATTTCTTTTTATAGTTTTATCTCAATCCAAAATGGCTGAACTGCTTCTCGGAATTGCCATTTCCTGTTTGTTAATATAAAATGAGGTTTGAGTCTAGTTGTATTTCAATTGTTCTTGATAGGTTGCCCGCTTCAGTGTTGGTGGAATCTCTGCCTTCTATAGATTATTTATTCTTTTCCTTTGCTCTTCACCTCGCTTTTTGGGCTGAACAGCTGGAAGGTTTTTCTAGTCTGCAGTTTTTTTTCTTGCCTCTGGTGATTATTTCTGGAGCAATACTACACACCCAGTGGAATTCTGGCCTCTGGCTTGGTTTCTGGAGATGGTAGGCCCTCCCTATACACTAAGAAGACACTACAACCATCGCCAAGAAGACCTACATTTGACAATATGTAGAAATGTGTTGCAACAAAGAGCCAGTGCAGCATTCTTATGCCTGAAGGCGACTGGTTTCCACTGTATAAAACTAAACAAAAAACATAAATGTCTCTTATTGCCGTAACAAGCATTTCATCAACAGCATTACTAGACCAACATAGTAAAGTGAAATTGATTATTCATGCCAGTAGGAGAGAGAAGTTTGAGATTTCACTTGCTTTGAAGCCTCCTTTGCTTTCCTAAGCGCACTTGTCCGATAATGTGGTCAATCCAAGAATGAGGGCACAGCTCTCTGATACTTTTAGCTGGTTTAGTTGTGTGTTTGTTGTTGTAGGCCTCTGTCTAAGAAGGGGAATAAATCCGGTATTCCACTGCTTTTCACTATAATTTTGCTGGACTTGACTTAAAACACACAAATACACCTGTGGCAACCCCATGGAAATTCCAAATAAAGAGTGGAATGCATCACATGGATTTCTCCAAAATAATGTACCTCGGCTGGAGGAAATTCAGCTGGGTGATTCTGCACTATAGGTAGAATTTCCTCCAGAAATTTCAGGATTCTCAACTAGTCCAAACTGTAAATGGGGCCCTTCGTGATTTATTTACACTAAAACAAAGCCATTTTAACCATTTTGAAGTCTGGTGATTTGGGAGACTCAGAAAGTGTAAGCAAATGTTCTTCTTCAAAAAGCAAGGCTCCCCCTCCACGCGCATAGCCGTCGAGTTGGATGGTATCGCCTGGACAGACAGATAAGACACCATACTATCACATAGCCGCCTAGATTACGGCAATGCCCTGTTCGAAGGGATGAACGAGCAACTGTTCTCCCGCCTACAGGTCCTACAAAACCAGGCGGCTAAACTGGTCTGTAACAAAGGCAAGCGAGATTCGGCCTCTGCATGCCTAAAAAAACTTCACTGGCTACCAATGCGTCAGAGGGCCACCTTCAAATTACTTTGCCATGCGCACAGAGCCCTTCATAAAACAGGCCCCATTATCCTTCAAGAGAAAATTGAATTTTATATCCCCAACAGGAATCTAAGATCCAACAACTCAGCTCTGGCGAAACCCAAGCGCATTTACAAAGTAAGGACTGGTGGACGCGCCTTCTCATACTTGGCGGCTAAAAGATGGAATGAGTTACCTGTGGACCTCAGACATACCACTAACTACCTCCAATTCCGCCAAAAATTAAAAACTCACCTCTTTCCCAAAAACTAACCCCCCAGCACAGTTTCAGTAGTCTTCTTTTCTTACAGCGCCGTGATATCCCATGGGATGAGTGTTGCGCTTTATAAATACCAAAAATAAATAAATAGGCCAATTAGTGAACGCGCTATTCTGGACTGGACCCAGATACTGGGCTGTCTATATTTGCCACAGAAATTCGAAAATCCAAACCCTGCCAATGTGTTTGGAAATATTTATTTTTGGAGCTTGATTTGAAAGTTATCATTTTGTTTCTAAATTGACAGGTATATTATTAGATTGTGAAGTGCGTGAAGGGTCAAAGTATTGTAAATGAACCATGTTGTAGCCTCTCTGGCTCGGCTTTGCCCATTTTATAACGCATGCTTTGTATATTGGTCTGAGATTCTCAACACACCACGCCAGTTCATTTACACCGGTACCCTTCACATATCCTTTTCATGAAAATATCCATTTCCACTTTTCTTTGTTTATTTAACACAAACTAACCTCTAATCGTGGGTTCCAGAGTAGCGTGCTACTCGCCGCAAAGCGCTTTAACGCCTCGTCAGGGGCAGTAAGCGCTACATAAATACAATTGACAATTACTTTATTAAGATCTGGTCAACCATCATGCTGTTTCTTTTTGTTATTGTGTTTATTTAATAATTTGGCAGCTTCTGTTTCCTGTTGTAGGCGCAATTGCTGCTTTTTCCAGTAGGTGGCAGACTTTATCCATGTTATCACAGCTAAAGCAACGTCTGTCTGTTTTACTTATCTAATGCGATTTCACTGCTGATATATAGCTGCAGTGCACAATGTTTGGCTTTGTATCACAACTTGGTAGTTCAGCTTTTTATTTCGCCTTCTAAGGAAACTGATTCAGCTTGACCTCATGATTACATGTAAACTGCCTTTACTCTCTTCGTCTACCTGAAATTGGTTTTGAATCTGTAGGAAACCGATGGCAAAGAAGGCTCCCCATACACTTGCGTAATGCACCACAAATATGAGTCCACTTAACAACCAGGCCCGTATTTACCACAGTGTTATAGTGGTAAATGAACACCTTGCTGCCCAGCCCACGCGCTGCAACTGACATTCACTCAGCCAGGCACACTAATTGCATCACAGTCACTCTGGCTGAGCAGCAGGGAACATAACACTAAGAGG
Organism: Triturus cristatus; assembly: GCF_964204655.1. Taxonomy (NCBI): domain Eukaryota; kingdom Metazoa; phylum Chordata; class Amphibia; order Caudata; family Salamandridae; genus Triturus; species Triturus cristatus. The sequence goes on along the minus strand of NC_140587.1, from coordinate 654,334,126 downwards.
GGAATGCATGGCATAGAAATGAAGATACCACAAGACTCATAAGGACTTTGGGGGCCTCGGGCAAGATGTGTGGAATAAATTTGAACTTTGTTCCCGACTTAACGCTGTGCATAATGTCAAACAATACTAAATTAATAATTAACCAGGCCACAAAAAACAGCTGAAATCTATGCTGCAGGACCCCAAAAACTCCTTAAGATGACGCTGGGTGAGATTTAGACACAGGGAGAGAGAGAGGGAGGGAGGTTTAGAATCGACTAAACAGGTGTCTAATTCAGAGAAGGTTCCCTTTCCTAGGGGACCCTTTAGAATGTGGAGTCCCTGGGCAATTACTCACTTTGGCCACGCCTTAAAACGTCCCTGACATCACAAGAGCTATGGGCATCCATCACGAGAATTGCATCCATCAATGTATAAAAGCAAAAAACAGTAATGCAGCATGGAATAAAAATGCCCATACCTCAGTTGAGTTTACAAGAATATAAGGACATCACTGATAAAGGGCGTACCAGACACTACATTTTTGGGAGGAATACGGGCAGTCTTGTGGAGAGCTGATCCAGAGGTCTAGATTGGCGCTAAGAGTAAAAGGACGAGCCAAGCGACCAAAACGTGTAATTCAGGTAGATGTCAGAAAAATATGAGAAAGAGTCTCTAAAATGAAATCATATTTTTTTCAGCATTTCTCAGTGTATCACTGAATTGAGTAACTTTTATTAAAAATAATATTTTTTTAATGAAACCTTGAATAATACCCCATGCCCTGACGACGTTGCTCTGAGTTACCCAAAATGTGCCAGGTTGTCATGTTCTCTTATATAACTCATGTTGCTATTTAATGTAAAGCAAGAATATTTTATATTAACCCTATATGTGAGCTTTTTATGCAGCGCATATCCTACCATGGATTTCTTCAATGTGCTCTCAAACTGTATGGTTAAGGGAAATGATACATAGTGAAGTAAAGTTATTGGCCATAGATCAGAAAATTTGGTCAAGTGGGGAAGCCAGGATTTGAGTCCAAGATTGCATATTGTGCATTTCAGAGCACAATTTCAGTGCATCTTTTGCTGTTCCATTTAACACCAAAAGTCGGTGCCTTGTGCAGTGTGGTAGCTTCCATTGGTGCATCAGGTGCAGTGAACCAGGGACCTGAAGCTAGAGGAGCCCACTGAACCCCAATTATTGCTGTAGTTTATCACTTAAGCAGCAGCCGTGAGCCCATTTCCGTCCAAGGACTAGAGCCAATTAAACACTGGGTGCCCTACTGGCTTTGGGTTCAATTATTCAATTATTATTATTCATTTAGTCTTGGTATATGGAAAGCAAGATGTACACCTATAACACCTTAAATCATGCTGACAGTATATACATATGGGCGTAGTCATAAGATTTACAGGTGTGCACTTCTGTTTGGAAGTCTCTAAAACTAATGAAGATTACAAACAGTGACAGAACATGCCTGTCTGAAATCCTGCTGCACAGTGCTTTATTTGTAAAATGATAAGTGCCAGTGCCCTAAGATTAGTGAGGTATCTGTGGAGGGCACTATCGAATGTCGGGGTGCTGAATACCATGGCTCTGTAGACTCAATTTCACCTCACACATCTTTTATCAGCCACCAGATACTTCCTGTCCATTTAGTTAACTCTTTCAGATTCTTTTCAATCCCTGCTGTCTTTCTTAGTCACTGCTTTCCTGTGTTTCTCACCCTTCTTCTTTCCCCCTTTTGTTTTTTGTCTCTTAATGGGTTATAATATATTGAAGAAAAATAGGTGCGTATCCCCAAAAATGAGTGCTGGTTGGACCTACATGCAAACAACCGGCTTAAATTAACCATTGACGCTACAGGAGCAAACTATGTGGAAGTCCAAGACCTCTTTGTATGTTGCCAAATATTTGATTGCGGTCATTATGGTGTTGAGCCTCACCTAGAGTTGGTCTTTCTCAAGTTAGTCAAACGAGAAGTAACATTAATATAAAATAGCATCTCATGTCTTCCCTTTATCTGCTGCCTTGCCAAACTTGATACGCAGAACAATTTTATGAATGGCTCAAAATCTCAGTGACAGCATTTAAATAATTGAAAAAACAAAGAGTTATTGGACCACCATACAGTTTGCTCCTCAATTACAGAACTTCCAGGAGACTTGTCGATATGAAGCATAGGCTTCAGAGAGACATGTTCTGTCTGCTACTGCTTAATCTATATTTTCCACAGAAAAATCTGGGGAAGTCAGTATACTTGCACCAGGGGTGCCCGAAGAAGTGGGAACGGGTGAGGGGAAAGTGGAATACCTTCAGAGGTAACATATGCATGTCTCCGGTTGACGACCTTTCACAGGACAATAGCGAAAGAATCATAGACTGCACAATGAATCCAACTGTATAGACTTACATCCTTTTGTACAAGACGCATGTACTGGCATAGAATGCAATACTGTAAAGTAATCACTGGTCTCGCTGTTTTGTAACTCTCATCATACTATGTGCCTTTTTTCAATAAAAAATGTTTTTACAAAAAAATTCTGGGTAAGTATTGTCCCCAGCACCCCTCCCAGTCCAAAATATGGGACGGGTAGGATAAATCCCCCACACTTTCTATGCCCATGAGACCAATAATTGGACAGTGCATTTACCTCCCCCTCACTGCTGAATTTCTTTTGGAGTTCTGCCTCTATATAAAGTACAGTTGTTATTTAAGTGCCACACTGTTCTTCCACAGATTGCAACAGCTGTATCAATCAATCAAAGTACTTGTAAAGCGCGCTACATACCCGTGAGGGTCTCAAGGCGCTGAGGGGAGGGGGTGCCGCTACTGCTCGAAGAGCCAGGTCTTCAGGAGTCTTCTGAAGGTGAGCAGGTCTTGGGTCTGCCGTAGGTGGGTAGGGAGGGTGTTCAAGGTCTTGGCGAAGGCGAAGGATCTGCAGCCGGAGGTCGTTCGTTGGATGCAGGGGACGGTGGCGAGTCATACAAAAACCCAAGTGTTGAATAAAAATGCATACATTCATAATGTGAGGAGCCCTGGATTTAGGGTTTTGCCTATAGCAATCATTCATTAAAGTAAAAAATAAGTACGTAGATGTTTTGACTCCAAAGTTTCAATTTGGAACTGAGTCTTCATCAGGACATAAACAGTAGACACCTCTTCTTTTGAGATATGAATGTAATGTGGCAAAGATGATTGAAGCAGAATTTGCACACCACTCTGCAATCAAGTATGCAAAATAAGTTCCTTGGATATGTAGCAGTGCTGATCTCTGCAGACACTGTGTATGAACATGTTGTCAAAAGAAGTGGTGTCTGCTTTTTATATCCTGATGAAGTCTCTGTTCCAAATTGAAACTTTGGGGTTGAAACGTCAATGTGCTAATTGTCGACTTTAATGAAGGTTTGCCATTGGAGGAAACCTGAATCCAGGGCTCCCCACATTACGAATGTATGCATTTTTAAGTCAACACTTGTGTTTTTGTTTAAGTATCACTGCACACTTTGGTTCACTATTGTCACACCATCCACTAACACCATGCCATCCACAGAGAAAATTTACTTTTGATATAGTAACTGTCTGTTAAGACATTCTTACCACATATACATGTTTATATACTATGTTTGCACAGGCTTGTGCACATGAGTATATGGGTATTTATTAAACAGCTGGTCCTTTTCTATCTATCTTATTCCACTTGTATTTCTTTAACCTATGAAGCAATAGGTTTCTTTAGCTTCCTCAAAGGGAACCATTTTGTATGTTAATCTATATTCACCTGGGTTCATAGGGATACTAAGTTGCCGCATTGTTTATTCCCAAGTCAACAATACAACAGCAGATCAAAAACATTTAGCCGACAAGCAGCTAAGCGTGAACATAGAAACTACTTCTTGTGTAATTGACACATAACAACACTCTGTTTAGTCACTAGAATCTTGAGGTTAGATACTCGTACATTGGCTGCCTGGCAATTACGGAGGTCCTTGGTATTTGTAAAGCATCCTTCTCTGTCATTCAGGAAGAGCCACAAAAAGAGTTGATGTTTTATCCCTTCTTGATGGAGGTACGAAATCTAATCACAACCAATCACATAAGCTGTTGGTGCTGTGGGTTTCAACGCAAATGTCAGCACTGGTAGCATGATGCCTCAGGTGCTTACTCTAAAGTAATTGCAGCATCGAAATTTGGACAAGATAGAGAGTGGGCTTCATTTTGAAGTTTCTGCAGATTACGTGGGCCATACTTATTTTTAAAAAACAAGAAAATGACATAGTGACACTTCTAGTGAAGGGACTGGTCTAAGGACACCAATACTCTATTTGTAGTTAAGGGAAGCCTACGCACAAAAAATAGGGTTCACCTACACCACTATCCCATAGAAACACAACACCCATAAGTTTATTGTCTGTCTTCCTCTGGTCTTAATGTGTTCCGCTCTTTTACTGGCTGATGGTGTTTAACCAAAGATTACCATTTCCAGAGTCAAGGGTATTCCTTCAGAGTGGGTCTTGGCTGATCTTTTTCTTGACCATATTTCCCATTAAAATAGCCTTCCCTCAAATGTGATTTAGAAAAGAAACAGTCAATTTGTATCCAAATTCTGATTACCTCTTATGTCGCATACATCATGTGCCTACTCAGTTGTGCACCAGTTTACATCTTCAGACAGAGGTTAACACTAACAGGCTGTCTCACATCTATGTAAACGTTTCCAGTGCCAACATTTACTATAGAATTGCTCTTGCATAGATTATGTTAGACTGTGACAAAGTTTTTGCATAATGTTCCTGGCTATAATTCTACTCAGCATTTGCCTTCCCATTGTGTTCACCATAATCATCCTCATTCAAGTATGGCCTGAGTCCATGCACTGTGTTTTCAGTGAACACAGCGGCAGGATACTGAGCATGATCCATAATGATATATGCTATTTAATTAGTGATGTGATTGATGCAATTTGCAACCTGTTACTCAATGTCATGTGTGAGATCATGAGGACTGAATTAAGCTGTCAAGTTTGTCACAACTTTTCTTTGAAAAGCTTGTAAGATTTTGCTATGTTAAAAATTAGCAAAGGAAGTTTGGCAGTCTAACAACTCCATGTACATTCACTTACAACAGGAGTTAGGAAGCTGAAGCCATTCTCCTTCTTGTGTGCCCTTGGGAGATTGCAGCAGGTTGCTGGGTTTCCCTGGGCATGCTCAGGCAGATTGTTACCAGGTTGGGCACTCTTCTTCTTGAGCTAGATATTTCCCTGTAATTTCTTGGGGAAATCGGTGACATAATATTTCCCTATATATATCCCTTAATTTTCTTTGGGAAGACATTATTCCTGGAATATCTTTTCTTAGGACTTTCCAATGGTATTATAGAGATAAAGTATTTCCTGTATAATGGACTTTACATCTGGATAATTTATTCGAAAACTATATAAGGGCACAGGAATTGTCTGTGGGTGTGCCGCAATGAGTTTTCTTGCTGTTGTTTGCTCCAGGGAATTTTCCTGATGTCCAGAAGTTCTTCTGGATTTCTTTTTTGAGTCTCCACCGAGCTTTGGATCCGCTCTTAAGAGCACTGCCATTTTTCTTCAGTCTGCTTGCTTTTCCTGCCAGTCATGCAATCTAGAGCTGGAGGAAGTTAAAGAAGGCAGTAGGGCCTACCTATTATTCAAGGCTCATTTTCTAGTGTCACCAGAGAAATCAGCTATTGCCATGTAACAACACCAAAACAATCAAACCAGACAGGCCAATATGGATCAAGTACAAAATCAGCTAATAGTGGCAAACAATTTGACAATGAAGAATGCCACCTTGCATCAATCTTTGGCTGTGCTGTAGTGAGGCACAAGTGGCTCTCCTGTAGTGGGGCTAGCTGAATTAACATTTTACCGAAATCCTAAGAAATGTTGTGAATTTAGGGATTCCGGTACAGTTCACTTCTCCTTTAAACCACACATTTACGTAACAGATTGAACTAAGGTTGGGTTATTTATCAGCAGAACCACTGCCTTGTCTTGTGCAACTTTTCTGGCTTCTCAAGCCTCTCCATTGCTTGACAATTATCCTGCCTTTTGAATGGCTTCAAAGAAATGATCTGTAAACAAGACCAGCATCATGTGCCTCAAGAATATCTCCTGGATTTTGTTCACTCTTTCCCATGAGCAGCAGAGTCTGCACTGATTTGCATAAGGCGAACCTTTGTATAGAGTGGCACAGTGGTTGAAAGACAATGGGTCGGAATGCTACCCGTGCGATTGCCAGTGGTTAGACTATTTCTAAGCATCCCTCCATCACCTTTTGTGTGATTGACCATTGACCCCAGTCATATATTATGTAATTTTAGGCTTTGACTTAAAAAACTGATTGGACATACTCAACTTTATTCACCTTGTACAGACGATGTCTTAAAGATAAAATAAAGGATGAGTTGGCCCAAATTACTAAACCAACTAGTCTGCAAGAGTTACTTACTTACACTAGTCATTCTGATCACTTAATTCGAGAAAGAAGGTCTAGAAAGTAAAGACTGAATGATTTTTAGGACACATTGTGTGGCTGCCTTTCAAACATCCTAAGTGCTAAGGAATTCCTTTGCTGCTAATCTATTACATCGCACATACCTTTACAATGCATGGTATTACAACACATGCCTTTAAAACGTAGAAGATATTACAACGCATAACATTGCAACACAATTTAAGGTAAGTTGTGTAGGCAAGTTATGTTATTGTTTTTTTTATTTTTATTTTGTTACTAAGGCCTTGATTACGATGTCGGGCAAACTTGAGTCTGCCCGACACCATTGTGATCTCTGGACTGACTGACTGACCTCCGGTCAGCGGTCACGGCACCACTATTACGATGCGACTACACATGGTGCGGTCGCATACTCCCATTTCTCTATAGGAGCTTGCGTTATGGGCATAAACTGCACGTAACACAAGCTCCCATAGAGAAATGAGAGAGTGGTTTAAACCCTGAAACCCCTGGCTAGCACCTCAAGGTGCCTGCCACAAGATGCAGGGATCAAGAAAGGGACACCATAGTTGCCCCCCTCGGCCTACAACCGGAGGCTGCAAACAGAAGGTGGTTCATTCTAAAGGCCCCCAAACACACTTTATGACAGGCTTTCGGTGTCGGAAAGCCCTGCATGAAAGGCCTGTCGGAAACCATGCATCTTAATCCGGATGACATAAAATGCCGCCATATGGATTACGGGCCAACTTCCGACTGGCCAACAGGCTCATTGAGCCCGTCGGAATCCATACCGGATTGACCGTCTGGTTTCAATTCTAAACAGCTGTATTATAATCAGCTGGTTGGAATTGAAACTGACGATCTTGGTCAGAAAGCCTCCGACCTCGTAATAGGCCCCTTAGTTTTGTTAAATATAATGTATTTATAGATTTTATATTGATATTATTAATAAAATAGGCAATTGAAAAAATACTCTTGAGGGAAGTAGGGGTTTTGTGTGAGGGAGTGTATTAATAACTAGGTATAATAATTTAATACCTGTTTATTAATAATTTATTTTTTATTTATAATTGTAATAGCTTGAAAAAAATCAAAATATTTTTGAGGGTGTAACATGCATCCTCTGGCACTGGATGTGAGGATAATATGGGTTTTGGATGATGGAGTGTATTAATACCCAGTTATTAATTTTGATTTAGTTACATTTTGTAATATAATTTTCATAATGAAAATTTAAAAAAAACAATATTTATGAGGATGTAACACCCACCCTCTGGAACGTGATGTGAGGGAAAAAGGAGTTTTGGGTGGGAGTGTTTATTAAAACCCAGGTATTAATTTTGAAACCTGGGTATTCATTAAAAAAAATAAAATAATTAAAATCCAATAGAAACAATACTTGGCATGTGATGTGAGGGAAATCGGGGTTTTGGGAGAGGGAGTGTATTAAGGCTCAGGTATTGAATTCAATACATGGATATTCATCTACATTCATTTTTGGGAGGTGTTTTCATAGACACAATGCAATAAATACAATACATAAGAGGGTGTAACACCCAGCTTCTGGCACGGGATGTGAGGGTAAATGGGCTTTTGGGTGGGGGAGTGTATTAATATCAGCCTATTAGTTTAAATACCAAGGTAGTAATGTTTTTTAATGTTTAAAATGACTTCTGATTATTTACATACAATAAAAACAATACTTATGAGAGTGTGATATCAATCCTTTGGCATGTGGAGTGGTAATATATATCACATTTTGTATCAGTCACAAAGCATTACTTGCATTGTAATATTCAACACATTGTCCTATTTATATAAAAGACAGCGTTTGGCCATAACACTGTCTTTTATATAAATAGAACAATGTGTTGAATATTACAATGGTATGGCCATAACATATTACCACTCCAATATGGTGACCATTGGTGACTCTAAGATACAAGTCCATCATCTATGTTTGTGAATATTTCACATGGTAAATGTTTTTTGAAAGTATAAAAAACCATGGTTTTCGCTCGGCGTATGAGAACATAAAAACATCGAGAAAGGCAACCGCCGAAACGCGTCTGTTTTGCTCTCAATAAACATACTCTAACATCACCCCGTGAGAGCTCTTCCTTGATATATCGGAGTGGGGAAGAAGGAGCTTGCATATATATATATTCACTTAAAAAACCATAGATTTCAGGCACGTTATAATCAGAAATTAGCATTTAAAAAACCTTCGAAATTCACTGAAAAAACCATAGGTTTCAGGCACGTTATAGTTAGAAATTAGCATTTAAAAAACCTTAGAAATTCACTGAAAAAAACATAGGTTTTAGGGACGTTATAGTTAGTTGGACATTTCACTCATACAAAACCATAGAAATTCCCCCGTTATAGTTAGTTCAGCTAACTATAACTCAGGCCCCTGCAATGCACTGCTGAGGACGTCACATATTACATTATTCATGACATGGTCAGTGACATCACTGATGACATCACTGATGACATCTCAAATGACATCACTGATGACATCATTCATGTGACAATCTGATGCACCTCCTCACACTCTAATATAACCTTTGATACACCCACTGTAAAATACAGACTACCATTTTCGAAACCATCGACACACCAATACCAGTTACCATATATGCACTCACTGATTCCTAGGTCTACACACACATCCACTCATTCACCCATACAGTCACTCAAACATACAGTCACTCATCAATACCACATTATCATATACACTCATACACCTATACAGACACTCACACACCGCCACTCATCCATGGAGTTACTCACACACCTAGTCAGTCATGCAAAGAATCAATCACATGCCCATTTCCTCACCTATACAGTTATACACACACCACCTCATTTATTCAATCATATACGAACACATACTTACTCTCTTACACAATCACTGATACAAGTACACACTCATCCATACAGCCACTCACAAACACTGACTCTCACGTATAGTCATTTATATACTCCAACTTTCACATACACTGCCTTTTACCTATGTAGTTACTTGGACATGTACCACTGAGACATCCAATCTCTCACCAACACACCCATACACACACTCACGCGCCCATACAGCTGTTTCCATATGCACTCTTGAACCCATACACCTAGTGAATCAACCACTCACACATATATGCACAGAGTCACACACCTCCCACCCACTCAGTCTCCCATACAAATACTCAGGCAACCAATCAATAACCCATATAGACGCTCATGTAGCTACTTAGTTTAGTCACTAACCCATGCATTCAGTAAGACACATTTAATCACCCACTTATACAGTCAGTCATGCACCTACCAAATTCTTCATCCAGACACTTATACACCCACTCATTCTTCAATACACCTAGGCATATATATAAAACATATTTTAACTTTACAGAAACACACAGCCACTGGATGATGTCATCAGTGATGTCATTTGTGATGTCATCAGCAGCGTATTGCAGGGGCACGAGTTATAGTTAGCTGAACTAACTATAACAGGGGAATTTCTGAGTGAAATGTCCAACTAACTATAACGTCCCTAAAACCTATGTTTTTTTCAGTGAATTTCTAAGGTTTTTTTTTTTTTTTTTTTTTTTTAAAAACCTTTATTCTTGGAAACATGGACACAGCTATTTAGCCGACATCCCGGAGGTTCGGCAGCTTTGAGAAAGCAAACAAGGAAACGTCCACAGTGCATAGAGGAGAAGCAAAAAAGGTTCTATTTTAAATAAACACAAACTCACACAAAACCCCAGCAAGGCGAATAACACTGAATACCACTGGTGATTGCCCCTCAGGGGAGAGCAGACCCCCGTCGTCTAACAGTCACAACTCTATGTTAAGAGGAAAAAGGGGGAAAAGCAGAGGCCCAAAAAGTCAATTATCAATCAGATATATATACAAATGCTGGAAAGAATGTTAAGGAGAGAGCTGTTCATCGGGGGGGACCAAATCAGGGGCAAGACATATGCCACCCCTATACTGGTTCCACCTCCCCCAAATGGCATGCCACTTCCGGGGGCGCCCTCTAGCACAATATACTGTCTTTTCCCTCAGCATACTCCAGTCCATGTTTTCTTTCCACGCAGTCAATTTGGGGGGACCCGCTGAGCCCCACAGGCGCGCGATGTCTCGCTTAGCCACCATATTACCCAGGGTCACCCACTGGGTCTGTCCCACATCGTGATCGGTAGGCCCCCAAACATTCAGGAGACAGCACCGTGCCTCCGGCTGCATAACAATGCCCGTCACCTCCCCCATCACCGTATGGACTCTCCTCCAGAATTCCCTGATAACGCCACATTCCCAAATGATATGCATAAAGGTACCCACCATACCGCATCCCCTCCTACATAAACCTTCCTCTGAGAATCCCATACGAACCAGCCTAGGCCCCGTGACATAGCTTCTGTGGAGTATTTTGAGCTGCACCAGCCTCAGTCGTGATGGGATCGCGACCTCCTTAGGAGAGGAGACCGCAGACTGCCAATCCTCGTCATCCAGTTCGAGCCCGTCCCTAGTCCACTGGTCCCTCAGCCCCAACAGCAGGTCCGCCCGGACGTTTATCAATTTCTTATATATGAGAGAAATCGTACTCTCCGGCATATGGCCGTCGAGGATCCGATCCTCCAATGGAGAGGACTCAGGCACCTTCTCTCCGTCTACTAGAACTGATCGCAGGGCATGATGCACTTGAATATAGCGGAAGAACTCGGATTTCCCCAACTCGTACTCCTGCTGCAGCTCTACAAAGGACTTCACCCTCCCCTTAATCAGCAAATCTCCAACCCTGGAGATTCCAATCAAGTCCCATTTATCAAAGCCTTTCGTATGCCAGAGCCTCCCCAATTTTTCAGATTCAAACAACGGGGTAGCTAGGGTGAGCCTATCCTTCCAGCCCAACGAGTCAGTCGCCAACCGCCACACGCGCACCGCCACCCCCGTGGGCCCCGTGAGGGACGAGTCCAGCGCCCGAGAGTACAGCGCTCTATGATAATTACCGCCGCGCAGCAACCATCGGTCCATGGCATAACCGGGGCTTAGAGCCGGGCCATAGAACCCATGATTAATCGCGCTCAACTGGGTGGCCCAATAATAGCGTAGAATGTCTGGAAGCGCAATACCCCCGTCGTACCACGGAAGCGTCAACTTAGCAATCGCTATGCGCGGCCTACCATCCCACAACAACGATCGTTGGAGGCTTTCAACCTCCCGAAAGTAACTGGCCGGTACCCAATCAAGGGTATTCTGCAAAGCATAGAGGAACCGGGGGAGAGACATCATTTTAAACAAAGCGGCGCGCCCAACGAGGGACAGCGGCAGCCTCCGCCAGCCCGCAACATCCCGCCGCAAGCGCGCCAGTGGGGGGAGCAGGTTTCTCTCATACCGCAGGGTGGAGTCGGTGGAGATAGAGATCCCCAGGTACACAAAGCCCTGCAGGGCAATCTGGATCGAACACGTTCGCGGGACAGGCGGAACCTCGCCGCTCAGAACATACAAATACGATTTACTCCAATTGATGACGAGACTCGAGTTCCTGCCAAAGGACGTCAGAACGTCACAAACCACTATAAGCGAGTTCTTGGGCGAGGCGAGATATAACAGGATGTCATCGGCATATAGCGATATACGGTCCTCGTGCTCGGGCGACCACCTAAGTCCACGTATATCCGGATGCCAGCGTATCCACGCCGCCAGCGGCTCGAGGGCAAGGGCAAACAACAAAGGCGACAAGGGGCATCCCTGCCGAGTTCCCCTCCCAAGCTGGAACGGAGTCGACGCCCTCCCGTTTACCACAACACTCGCAAGGGGACCCTCATACAGCAACCTCACCCAGCTCAAAAAACCAGGGCCAAAACCGAACTTGGCAAGCACTGCCCACAGATATGCCCATTCCACCGTATCAAAAGCCATCGTGGCATCGAGAGATGCCACAATAGCTGGTTCTCGGATCGTACCCGCCCTGGCAATCACTCCATGGAGGCGCCGAAGGTTCAACGCAGTGTTACGGTGCGGGATAAAGCCGGATTGATCCGGATGGATCAAGTCTCCGAGCACCCTGACCAAGCGGCCTGCCAGAATTTTAGCCAGAATTTTCGGCTCAGCATTAAGGAGTGATATTGGCCGATAGGAGGAACACTTATCTCGGGGTTTACCCTCCTTGTGTATTACAACAATCGCCGCCAGTCTCTGGTCCAACGGAAGGGACCCTCCCCCCGCGCCTCCACAAACATGGCGCGCAGGTGAGGGGAAACCCTATCCGGGAACAGCTTATACAAGTCAATCGGCAAACCATTAGGGCCTGAGGCCCTACCCGAGTTCAGCGCACGGATGGCACCCTCCACCTCATCGACCGTTATGTCTCCATCGAGGTCGTCCCTATCTACATCAGACAGGCAGGGGAGATCAATGTCCCGCAGGAGGTCAAGCGAGTCCTCGGTCGGCCTATCCGAAACTGAGGCATAAACCATACTGAAATAATCCGAAAAACACTGTACTATCCCCTCAGGGTCAACAACTACCTCTCCCCCCTCTCTCGTCAGTTCCGGCACCACTCTATTAACCCGTTCTTTTTTGTCCAGCCAAGCTAGGAGCTTCCCGGCCTTATCCCCAACATCATACAAGCGGCCCTGCTGTTCCCTACTGAGGGTCTTGGCGGCATTAGTCACCAGGTCCTTATATTCGGCTTGCTTCAGGCTCAGCTCATGCAGTGAGGCCTCTGTAACCTCCTCCTCCAGGGCCACCTCTAAAGCCGCGATCTCCTCCTCAACCTGCATAACCTCACCATCTCTCCGCCGCTTGGCCGCCACTACCAGGGAGAGGGCCTCTCCCCTCAGCACAGTCTTAAATGCTTCCCACAACGACACGGCCGAGTCAACAGACCCCTGGTTGTCCTTAAAAAAGTGATCAACTGTCTTCAACAGCGCACTGCGCATCTTGGGGTCCCGAAAGTACCAGGGGTTAATAGGAGCAACCCTGCCCCCTCCCTCGCGCCCGACATCCAGCCGGACCCACACTGGCGAATGATCCGATATGCCCCGCGCCATATGCCTGGCCTCAGATACCAATGAGGCATGCGCAGCCAGGGTGAGCAGGTAATCTATCCTAGAGAGGCTACCATGCGCCCCGGAGTGGAAGGTGTATTGGCTCTGTGTGGGGTGCCGGAGCCTCCAGCAGTCTACCAGGCCGAGTGTGTCTAGGAAGTCTGGAAGCCACTTCTGAGCCCCCCCGGTATCCCTGGGCGGGTACCTATCCAGCAGCCCAGAGCCAACAGCATTGAAATCGCCCCCCACCACTAACATACCCTCCGGGAGGTCCAACAAGGCCCTACCCAGATCTGTGAACGTGGAGGCCTGCAGGGCAGGAGGGACATAGACCGAAACCAAAACCAAAGTTCTTCCTTCCCACCTCCCCGCCACCGCCACAAACCTCCCCCTATCATCAACAATGGTGGAGTTCACCTCAAACGGTAGTGAAGCTCTAACTAGGATGCCCACACCCCTGGAACCAGAGGAGAATCCCGAGTGAGCTATGAATTTGTAACCTTTCGTATTAAGAGCATGGCAAGTATTACCTATAAGGTGTGTCTCCTGCAGTAGGACTACATCCGGCAAAGACCGTTTCAAGAACTGCAGGACTATCCCCCGCTTAATGCGATCCCCCAAACCATTAACATTCCAGCTAAGAACGTTTAAACTCCTACCCTCCATCCCCACACCACAAGAGACCCGCCCCCCACCCGAAGAGCCACCATGGAAAAATCCTGACAATGAGTACTGCGCCTTGCAAAAACAAACCCCCCCAACAACAAACCCAAAATCCCAACTATCCCCCCCACCCTGCACCCCTGCTGCAGCTTACAAAGCCCCCCCAACTTGCAGTGTGCCTGTCGCCCTACCAATACCCAAATCTACAAAAAGTACCCTGAGGGAGGAAAGAGCTCCCATCGTCCTCCCGCAACCCTCCGTATTGTACTGCAATCAGTTCAAGTCATCATCCGGAACCAAATCAAGTCTGTCCGGCTCCAAAGGCATCAACCCTGCCCATCCCGGCCACTGTCCCCGTCTGTGGCGGCATCCTCACCAGTCCGTCGTCGGGGCAAAGCGTCCAGCCATTCACCGGCCATAGCAGGCGACTCAAAGAAGAAAGTTCGGTCTTCATACACCACCCGTAATCTGGCAGGGAAAAGCATGGCATACTTCAGGTCCCTCTCCCGAAGCCGTCTCTTCACCCCCAGGAAGCTCAGCCTTTGCTTTTGCACCAGCTGGGTGAAGTCAGGATAGAAACTCACCGACGCGTTCTGAAAAGGGACCGGGCCCGTCACCCGAGATGCTTGCAGGATAGCGTCCCGATCTCGGAAGTGAAAGAGCCTGGCGACAATCGGTCTCGGTGGAGCTCCCACCTTGGGCCTCCCACCTGGCACTCTGTGGGCTCGCTCAACTGCGAAGAACTTCCCAAGGCCCTTAGGCTTCAGATGGTTAAGCACCAAGTCCTCCACGAGAAGGTCCACAGAGACCTCGTCCGGGGACTCCTGGACCCCGATAATGCGCACGTTGTTGCGCCTGGCCCGGCTCTCAAAGTCCTCGAGCCGACGGGCGGAGAGGTCACTCTCGGCCCGCAGCTTACGAACCTCAGTCTGAAGTTCCGAGACATCGTCAGCGAGGCCCGTGGTCTTGAGATCAAGGGTTTTTACCCGTTCATTAGTTTTGCCCAAGTCCGCGCGGATCAGGTTAACGTCCACCAAGATGGTATCCACTTTGTGCGCCAGGGCATCAAACTGTCTCCCAATCGAGGCCTGCATCCCTTCAAGCGCGCCCATGACGTCCTGCAACGAGAGCTCCGAGGCCGGGGGTGAGGCAGTCTTCTGTCCATCCAGCGACTGGCTCGATCCACCGGGCGACCCCTTCTGCTGGGCATACCGAACCATGTTATTGGCTTGAGTATAAGCTCCCCGCCTGGTAGCCTTGGGTTTCAGACGATCCACCTCTGCTTTACCCGTCATGTCTGGCTCCAAGCAGTCCGGTGCCAAAAGACGGCCCTCTCTCAGGTAGAGGGAGCAGGAGAAGTCAGATCTGCAATAGCCCGCCTGGGTAGGGCGCAGAGCGTCCAGAGGATAATAAAGCAGCCGAAAGCACTCCCAGGCCAAGGCAGACAAAGGGCGAGAAAGTGAAAGTGAAAGGACGGGATCTTCCGTCCGACAGTTCACACCTCGCCTGGCCGCTGTTGTTCAATTAGAGGTCGGGCATCCTGCCAACGCCAGCCCCTGGCATCCCTCGGAGACAGGCCTCAATCTTCCGCCGTGCACAACTCCGGTTCCCGGTGGGCGATCCGAACTCGGGCGGCATCAATCGCCTCCATAACGAGTCATCTGCAAGATGCCGTGCATATAATACAGGATTGAAGACAGGATAGTCGACAGAGGGCGCGTGGGTCTCGGGAGCTCAAAGCTCACGCGGCCATCTTGGTCCGGCGCTAGGCTCCTCCCCCTTCTAAGGTTTTTTAAATGCTAACTTCTAACTATAACGTGCCAGAAACCTGTTTTTTTCAGTGAATTTCAAAAGTTTTTTAAATGCTAATTTCTAACTATAACGTGCCTGAAACCGGTGTTTTTTTTACTGAATTTCAAAGGCTTTTAAATGTTAGTTTCTAACTATGCCTACAGAGCTAGGACATGTGAAGAAAGAAGAAAAAACGCACAGAAAGAAGCAAAAGAAATGCAGAAAGCAGCAACAGAAGTCCACAAAGATGAAGAAAAGTGCAGGAAGATGCAAGACATGTGCAGAAAGAACCAACAGAGGAGCAGAAAGAGGCCTTATTGCAAAATCATCCTGTGCCCACAACTTTTTCAGACGGGTACTGGTGGTAGCTGACTCTGACTAACCAGGCCTAGAACCAGTGCTAGGCTAAAAGACACTTAGAAGACAGTGAAAACATCTACAAACACTAGGGAACGCTATGTGTTGGGGTACCCCTGTGATTAGCATGACCTCCTCTGTAAGGCCCTAGTACATAATAGGGCAGGGAGATTAAAAATACCTCTAAGTCAGAGGTGCAGAAATATGCTACTTTAATTAGTAGTCGCGTTCGCAGAGTGGTGGAGAAAGGGTGCTGCGCGTCCAACCAACGCTCCGGAATTCCGCTGCGTAGGACTTACAGGAGGTACCAGGAGGGATTCTTGGCCCCCAAACTCCCTCAGGACTAAATTGGACTTCATCCCCCATCCCGTAGTCTGCCACAAGGCACGTTTGCAGTGTGGTAGAGAATGGGGTCCATGGCCTCCGAAGACGTCTTAGCAATCCCACTGTGTGGGACTTACTGGAGTTAACAAGAGCGGTAGTACTTCCCAAACTATTACCTCCAGTCAGTCCCACAGAGCAGCACTGGTAAGTACTCGTACCAGGCCACGCCCACTTTGCCCACCACTCTACAAACGCGCTCCCTGGCACGCTCTTGGATGGGGATTGAAGTCCCCTTCACTGCTGGGGGTCCTTTAGGGCCCAACTAGGGGCCAAGGGGGTCCTTTAGGGGCCAACTGTGTGGGGCTTACCTCCAGTAAGCCCCATGCAGTGGGATTGGTGAGAGGTAGACTAATGCAATGCCTCCTTTCTCCACCACTCTGCAAATGCACCCCCTGGCGTGTTGTAAGTTGGGGGATTAAGTCCCCTTGAATCCTGATGGTCCCTGGGGTCCAACTAGCCCACCAGGTACCTCCAGTAAGTGCCACAGAGCTGCATTGCAGAGAGGTGTAAAAATGGGCATGGCCTGGACCACCTCTCTGTAACGCAGCCCAGTGGCACTTACTGGAGGTACCTGGTGGGCTAGTTGGCCCCCAGGGACCTCCAGTATTGAAGGGGAATTAATTCCCCATTTTGGCGGTCCCCGGGGCAGCGGGGGGCTGTGTGCCCCCGTGATTATAATTAATAAAAGCCCCGGGGGTGGCGGTCCCCAGGGCTTGGGGAGGCCTTAGAGGCCCCCCACCCCTAGAGGCCCCCCACACTTTAAAAATAAGAAGCCCCGGGGGTGGCGGTCCCCGGCCCCTGCAATTACATTATTGAATGCCCCCAGGACTTGGCCCACCCGAGGGCTAAATAAAAACAAAGAGCGGGAGGCCGCACTTCGTTTTAAAAAAAATGTTCAGCCGAAATTCGCGCTGGGTGCGCGAATCTCACCAATTTAAAAAAAATGAGCAGGCCTAGGGGGTCAGGGTGTTTCTACCCTGTCCCCTTTTCTTTTTTTCACCTTTCTTTCCCTGTTTTCTTGTGCCTCGGTTACCGAGGCACAAGATGGCTGCCAACACTTCCTGGTTTGGAGTGTTGACAGCCAATTAGAATGAAGCTCGTGGTCAGGAGGGTCCATGGTTCCACCGCGCCTCTATATATCGAAACTTTAATTTTTTGATTTTTTTCAGCAACTACTGAACGGATTTACACCATTTAAGAAAAACAGTTCTTTCTGAAACAAGTGCTACCTTTATGCCAAATTTGGTGTAATTCCGTTCAGCAGTTCGAGCTGTAGCCGTGTCTAAAGTTTCTTATGGGAAATTTATTTTTTGACCTCATTTGTTTTTAATTTCTAAGGAACTACTAAATGGATTTACACCATTTAACAAAACGAGTTCTCTCTGAAAAAACGGCTACCTTTTTGGCAAATTTGGTGTAATTCCGTTCAGCAGTTCGGGCTGTAGCCGTGTCTAAAGTTTCCTATGGGAAATAACATGGAGAAAACACGTTTTGCGATCCCCCCTTTTTCCTCGGCCCCCGCTTGCCAAATCACCCCAAAACTTTCAAGACAGGAGCTGACCGGAGTGCCCCACGAGTTTTGAAAATTTCGCGAAGATACGTCATCTGGCGGCAAAGTTATTGGGAAAACAAAAAACGCTTTTCCTATGGAAACTAGGTCCTAACTATAACTATCTACTGGCGATCGCCAGTAGATTATATATATATTTATCTATATATAATATATATCTATTTACATATATATATATATATATTCACTTAAAAAACCATAGGTTTCACACATGTTATAGTTAGCTGGGCATTTCCCTCGTCAAAAAACCAATGAAATTCCCCCGTTATAGTTAGTGCAGGCAACTATAACTCACGCGACCGCAATCCTCTGCTGATGACGTCAGATATTACATCACTGTATTTAGACACTTATTTACCCATGTCTTCTTCCATTCATCTTTAGCTATACATATATTACATTTTTTTTTTTTTCAGAATGACACATATGTCATCAGTGATGTAATATCTGACGGCTAGGGGGTCAGGAACTGTCCACCCTGCCCCCTTTTCACGTTCTCCACATTTGTTTTTCACCCCCTCAGAGTGCGAGAGGCAAAATGGCGGCCGACACTTCCTGGTTTCGACCGATTCGAATGTTTACTAAGATCTAACAACCAATCAGAATTGCGCTCGCGCACGGCAAGGTGCGCGCACCCAGCGCGCACGCTGCACGCGTACAGATATATATATTGATTTAAATGCTATTTTCTCTGGAAATACTGAACAGATTTACACCAAACCTGCAAAAGGCACTTCATGGACCTTATGGCTACCTCTCTGCCAAATTTCACGTAATTCTGTTCAGCCGTTCGGGCTGTAGCTGCGACTAAAGTCCCTATGGAAAAATCCATGGGGAAAACGCGTTTTGGGACCCCCCCTTTTTCTCGGCCCCCGCTTGATGAATTACCCCCAGACTTTCAGGGTAGGAACGGAGCGCCCCATTAGTTTTGAAAATTTCGCGAGGATTCGTCAATCGGCGCCAAAGTTATTCAAAATAGAATTTTGAGATTTCCTATGGCGACCGCCAGTAGATAATATATATATATATATATATATTACCTACTGGCGGTCGCCAGTAGGTAGTTATAGTTAGGACCACGTTTCCATAGGAAATCCGCAACATTCTATTTTGAATAACTTTTGCGCCGGTCGACGAATCCTCGCGAAATTTTCAAAACTAATGGGGCGCTCCGTTCTTACCCTGAAAGTCTGGGGGTGATTCATCAAGCGGGGGCCGAGAAAAAGGGGGGGTCCCAAAACGCGTTTTCCCCATGGATTTTTCCATGGGGAAAATCTGTCACTGACCATGTCATGAATGATGCAATATGTGACATCATCAGCAGTGCGTTGCGGGCGCGTGAGTTATAGTTAGCAGAACTAACTATAACAGAGGAATTTCTATGGTTTTGTATGAGTGAAATGGACAGCTAACTATAACACCCCTGAAACCTATGGTTTTTTCTGTGAATTTCTTAGGTTTTTTAAATGCTAATTTCTCACTATAACGTCTCTGAAACCTATGTTTTTTTTCAGTGAATTTCAAAGGTTTTTTTAATTGCTAACTTTTAAGTGTGATAGAAGTTATATCTATTTTTTGTACTGATTTTCTACAGTTTTTTAACTGTTTATTTATAAATATTTTATTCATTAAATAACAAATATACATTTTTCTGAAATTTGCACAAAAAATTTTTTTTTTAATTAAAACTGAAATATTGATTAATTTTCTTGTTTTCATTTTTTATTTTATATATTTATATTATTTCCTTTAAATAAAAATAAAAAAAAATTCGGAGTCGCGCATTCAAAGTGTACACATCACGGTGGGTGCGCACATTCTAGCTGCCATTTTAGAAAAGTCATGAAGGATCCGCGTATGGTGTGCGACGACTGCGTGTTTTTCAGTTACATCATATACATTTAATATCACGTGATATGCGCGATTGGTATGCGACCAGTCTGCGACTCCCGCTCCCGCGCATTTGCGACACATGTGGTGCAGTTCAGAACACAAAATCTCCTCCTGTTTCCACGGACGGAATGATTCCACAGTCACACGCACATACACACATCACACGCTGGTGGGGCCCATAACACCAACATTCATTCACATCAATCCTATCCGTGCCTACAGAGGGATTTTCAAATATCCCGAACTACAACTCTATTACTCGGATAGAGGAAAAACATATCTATTAAATTACCCTAACAATTCCTCCATCCGGAGGTCGATTAGATCATTTAGTTGTTCTAGAAATTTGATGAAAAACACTTAACTTTTATATTACTCAATAAACATTACAAGAAATAACCACCCAATACAGTTCTTCAAACAATAATTTTTCTTTATCTAATTAAATTGCAGGTTAAAATCCTAACAAATATAATATTATATTTTGTCATAATTACCTATTCTGGCTAATTGTCGTTCTCTAAGTCAGAACTGGTCCTCAGAAATTCATCAGAGATTCTACCGTCCTGTCCTCTGCTGTCAGCATGGAGTGCCGCATAGAGTAGCATCGATCAGGGTGCTTCTCGAGCTCATTGGGTGGTAACCTAATTTCCCTCTCTAGACTACTAATATTTATACCAAAGTTTTACATATACATGTTGCATTTACTTTATATCCAGGCAGCTCATTGGTTGAATTCAACCCTGTCCCAAACTTTAAGCAACATTTTAAAAAGTTCACATATGGATGATGTATAAACTATGCGCATGGGAAAGTCGTTCCCAGGTCAGGAAAGTATCAGTCTATTGTGAATAGGTGGCTTTTGGTTCCCAAATGGCAACATTTCTTCCATGTTCAGGGACATTGGCATCTCGCACAGAGTAGTCTTCATGGACCTGGCTTGGAAGTTCAAGGAGAGGGCACTACGTAGTCAGTACAGACGCCTTCCTCCATTGTCAATTGCATGAAGTCATGTACTTTAGTGAGGATTCAGTCGGCAGCCATCTTTTAGTAGGCCGAAATAGTCAACTTAAGGTAAAGGAAACACAAAATCATAATTAATACATAAAAATGACTGAAACAGTGTTATTCCCTCACTAATACCCTTATGTGTATGCATTTATCTAGCCATATGCGACGTTTAAAGCCATTAATGCTGGTTTATTTAAGCGCAAATCACATAAACACTGCTTAAGCTAAACATATAAATTTAATATGCGTACAAACTTAGTTCACTTATTATTTTAGCCATGCTAATGCATTCTCACGTGTATTCACTTGATTAATAAGGTTGGTTAGTTCATCACAGCATACTGCTTAATCATTAGAATTAATTATTTTAGTCGTTTTAATATAAACTTATATAAATGGATTGGGTATACCGAAAATTTGTATTTTACCCGCTCCATCAATCCCCCCTTTGGTGATTTTATCACCACCAAAAAACCCACCAAAATTTCAATTTATTTCCCCTTTTGCAGAAATTTGAAATGTCTTTTTGCTTAATTAAAATTCTGTTTCCCTTTCATCTTCTCTCTGAGTTTTATCATACATACTCTCCTTCCACTCTTCCATTTCTATTTCATTGAGATCTTTCTCTGGTTTCTTTTCCCTCTTTTTGTAAATTTCTCTTTTAACCTTCTTTTTATTTCTTCTATATCTACAACATATACATCCTAATCTAAGTAGTAATAATACGAAAATCACACAGGTTAATGGAAATAATATTTTCCCTAATATAGTACTACCTAATTTACCTAAGAAAGCGTGTATAGCAGCCATCTTATTACTAATTCTAGTCCAGATACTTTCAACCTCCAGTGGTTTTATTTCATCATGCAATTCTGTAATATTCTTGATATAGACTTTTAGATCTCTGCTTTCGTCAGGAATGTAAGTGCAACAATGTTGAACTTTCAGCATTCCACAGACTCCACCCTCTTTTGCCAATAGAATATCAAGGGCAAGTCGATTTTGCATAATCATAGCACGCATGGCAACCAATTCAGTGTTTACCATTAGAAATCCTCCAGCTGTGCTTGTGGACAAACGATCCACAATGGTGGACAGCTTCCGAATATTATTTGCATTCAAAGATATTCCCACTGCTGGTATCAAAGCTCCAAAAATATCACCTACAATTTCTAACCAAGTTTCTCTTCTGCTACGCATTAGTAGGTTATTTGGTCCACTATTTTCTACTCTATCCATGTGAAAGATCTTTGGAAAGACCAGGCCTACATAAAATGTGCCATACCAATGGTCAGGCAACCTGTAATAAGCCTTGTTCCCACAAATATAATACAATCCAGGAAAAACTGGGTCTTCTCCACCTCTAAATCCCCATCCAGATGCAATGAAGTATGTATCATGACACTCACTTGTCCCTATGTATATGTAATCATATTGGGATCTTTCTCTCATGATGCATAATTTGCCTTTTTGTGGTGAATCTATAGCTATTGTTGGTCTAACATCACATTTCGTTTCCTGGTTCCCATTTATTGCCCAAATGTTTTCCCCTTCTTTATGTCCTTCTGCATTCTTGTGTATTTGCAATCTTCTCTCCTCAACCATGTCCAAGAATGTTTTCTCTTCTGATTTCAAACTGTAGGTTAAATTGTTCTTAAAAATATACTCTAGAGTTAGTCCTTTAGTTTCTATAAAAATTTCTCCTAATGTATTAGCTTCTTTAGCTGGATTTAATTCTTTATTCATGGGCAATCGTCCAAGAATATTATCTATATTAGACAAATTATACTCTAATTTTCCCACTTGATAAAATATACTAGTTAAGACGCTACATGTTATTCCATAAGTTGCTGGGAGGTGATGATAAGTCACCCCTTCTGAAACATATGCAGGTAATTGCATGCAGACGTAGGAATCCCTTACTTCCATTGTTTTAACATATTCATACAACAATTTTGAAAACACATTACTAGAGAAATCATTTATTGACCTATCTTGATGCACATGCTCTGTGCTTGTTCTGACCGGTATTACTTTTTGTGAGTTTTTAACTATATTAATCATATTCTCAGTATGTCCTGCTAATGTATCTAAAGTTACTTTGAAAGAGATCAAAAGAGCAAGTACGCTCCAAAGAAGCATTAATAATCCTGTACAACAGCAACATGTCTTGCACCATCTTCTCATGAAGGTACATCTACTCCTATTATCATCTATGTTAGCCATCTTGTTAGATCTAGCCGTGTCTTTTGACTTAGCCTCTTCTACTCCGTCTCTTATAGCTTTTCTACAAGAGCTAAAACTTATCAGATTGTCCAAATACTTTGATTTTCTTATTCAATCCTGTGTATTGCTACAAGGATCGACTGAAATCACTCAGCTTGGCCTTTCGTCGTTTTTCACTTCTTTCTCATCATCCACATGCAGAATTTCCTGATCTTCCGCTTCTTCTTCAATGTCGGATAAGATAACTCTCAGGATTTCCCCAGTTTCTTCTTCTTTTATCAATTTCAGCCAAGTCTCCTCTGGATTTCCTTGACTATCTGCCTCTTCTCCTTGTTCAGGCAGTGCCACGTACGTCCATTCAGGTGACTTATATTTCTGGTTTGGTTTTCTTGCTCGTTTGTTTACTTCTGACACTTCTGTTTCTCCCTCTTTCTCTGGACGCTGACTAGTTACTTCATTCACTTGTTCAGCCTCTGAGGGTTTAGCTCGTATCAATCTGTATCTTAGTTTCTTAATTTTATTTGGCCAAATATCTCCTTTAGTGTTCCTTCTTGTTTTGCCGTCCTTGCCGTTTCTCTCCTCGATCCAAGTTCTCTTTCTCAGAACTCGACCTTCTGGTATCTCTGTTTCACTGTCTCCAGATTCTGTTTCATCTGTTTTTTCTTTTTCAGAAGTCTCCTTTTCCACCTCTTGGGTTGGCCCTACTTCTGTCCCTCCTCGGGTCTCCTGCACGCAATCTTCTTGCTGACTAATTGTCCCTTCACCTATCTGGGTGTTGCAGTTCCCTACACCTCCTCGGGGATTTTCCGCAATCTGTCCCTCTCTTTCTGCAACTGTCCCTTCTTCTTCTTCCAGTATTTTCTCAGGTGGAATTTCTTCTACTCTTTCATCTGGTGTAAAAGTTACTTCTGACTGGATGTTCTTTTCTTTTCTTTTCTTCTTTCTGTGTTCACCACTAGTGTTTTGCTCATCTCCAGAATCTGAAGTATCTGAAATCTGCAATCTTTTCCTTAGAATTTCTTCTCTGGGGGTCTGAACTAGTCTTGGTTCATTCTCCCCCCTTTCAGGATTTTCTTTTGTTTTTATATTCTCATTGCTTGACTCATCACTTGATTCTGATTCGTCAATGTATTCTTTTCCAATACCGTCTGCTGGATTTGGAACTTTCAGAGTGTGACTAGCATGTATCCAGTTTTTCAGTCCTGCACACTTCACAGCAGTTGTTGTAGTCAAGATGACCTGTCTTGGCCTTCCCCACCTTGGAACCAGGCAATTTCTTCTTCTGTGTACTTTTATCCTTACCCAGTCCCCTGGGCTCAAATCATGGGCTGGTTTCTTTTCAAGTGTGGTGGCATCCGCTCCAACCTGGTGAAACACAGAATGAACTGCGTCAGCCAGGCCTTTACAGTAATCCAAAATCATGTCATCAGTTATAGTCATCAGCTTGTTGACTGGCACAAACACGTGTCTCATGGCACGTCCCATGATGATCTCGTGTGGACTCAAACCTGTGGTTCCATCTGGAGTAGACCTAATGGTCATCAAGACCAGAGGCAAGACATCAGGCCACTTCAACCCTGTGGCTAAACACATTTTTCCAATTCTATTTTTGATGGTACCATTCATTTGCTCAACCACACCAGAAGCCTCTGGTCGGTAGGCACAATGCAGTTTCTGTTGTACACCCAATGCTTCACAAATCAATTTCATGATCTCGTTGTAGAAATGTCCACCTCTGTCTGATTCTATGGTTATTGGGAACCCGTACCTTGGGATGAATTTCCTCAACAATAGCTTAGCCACTGTGATTCCATCATTTCTTCTGGTCGGGTATGCCTCCACCCACCTAGAGAACAGACAGACTACCACCAAAACATACCTCAGTTTGTTATAAGGAGGCATTTCAATGAAATCTACTTGCATTCTGGTGAAAGGTCCTCCCTCCCGGCCTATGGTACCCAGACTCACCACCGCTTTTCTTCCAGGATTGTACTGCTGACATGTCAGGCATCTCTGACAAAGGCTTTCTGCTAACAGCCTGAATTTTGGATTATACCAGGTCTGCTTAAAGGCCCTTATCATGGCATCCCTCCCCAGATGTCCTTGGCCATGATACATCCATGCCATGGTTGACATCATGCTATCAGGCATTACTGGTTTTCCATCCCGATAGACCCACACATGATCCTTTTCCCTGGGTGCACATCCTGCTTTTACCCACTGCCTCATTTCTTCATCCACTGCCTCATCCTGCAATTGCCTCACTTCATCCCATGTTCCCACAACGTTAGTAAACATTATGGAGCAAAAAGAAATTTCCTTTTCCTTTGACCGATTTATAGAATATTTGTTTCGGGCACAATACTGAGCCATGTCATTGGCAAACCGGTTTCCGGTAGTGATGTAATCACTACCTTGTCCATGAGCAGCACATTTTACCACAGCCAACTCTTTGGGCATTTGTATTGCCTCAAGTAATTTTCCAACCCCTTCTGCATTCCTTATGGGAGTTCCACTTGAGGTCAGGAAACCTCTTTGCAGCCATAGTTGGCCGAAATCATGGACGACTCCGAAGCCATACTGGCTATCAGTCATCACAGTCACTCTCGCATTCCTCCCAATCTTGCATGCTTTGGTTAATGCCACTATTTCTGCTACTTGAGCGGATCTAACTCCTTTCAAGGGCGATGCCTCTATAACTGCTGAAACTGTGCATACTGCATAGGCTGCGCTCAACACTCCTTCATCCGTTCTCAAACAGGATCCATCCACAAAAAACACATGATCACTCTCTGGCAGTGGTAGATCTCTTATATCAGGACGAGGTTTTGTGCAGTAATCAAGCACATCCAGACAATCATGATCAGCCTCTTCTCTTATCTCCACTCTCTCTGCATCAGGCAAAAGTGTAGCTGGATTCACATTCACACATCTTTCCAGACTCACATTGTTTGCACCTAGAATGCCTTTTTCATACTTAGTCAGCCGACTATGTGACATGAACTGTGTTCGACTCCTTGTTAAAAGGATCGCCACACTATGGGGTACAAACACTCTTACTGGATACCCCATAACAATTCCTTCACTCTGTTCTAGACTTCGGCATGTAGCCGCTACGGCTTTCAGACATCCTGGCAGACCTATCGCCAGTGGATCTAACATTGACGAGAAATAGGTTATTGGTCTCCTTTGTCTTCCATGTTTCTGTATCAACACTGAAAGTGCACACCCATTTCGCTCACTACAGTATAGCTCAAAGTCCTTTTCATAGTCTGGCATACCCGGTGCAGGGGCTTCACAAAGACTGTTCTTCAGCTGTTTGAATGCTGCCAATTCTTCTTTGTTCAGTTCAAGGGGGTCCTTTACTTCACTTTTTGTCAATTTCACCAATGGTTTGGCAATCAGGGAAAAATTACTTATCCACTGACGACAATAACCAACCATCCCTAGGAACATCCTCACCTCTCTTTGGGTCATAGGGGCTGTCATTCCTCTAATAATTCGGATTCTGTCTATGGTCACTTTTCTCAGGCCTTTCTCAATATTATGACCCAAGTATGTCACTTCCTTCTTACAGTATTGCAGTTTTGTTGGAGATACCTTAAGCCCTCCATCTGCCAAATGATTTAGCAAAGCTATGGTGTCTGTTTCACAAGCCTCATGTGTCTTTGACGCCACCAGTAGGTCGTCAATATACTGGACTAAAACTGAACTCTCAGGCATAGTAAGACTTTCCAGAGATTTCTTTAACAACTGATTGAAAATGGAGGGGCTCTCTGTGTACCCCTGTGGGATTCGGCACCATGCCAAAATACGGTTTCCAAACCGAAATGCAAAAAGTGGCTGGCTGTCATGATGCAACGGAATGGAAAAGAAAGCGTGACACAAATCAGTTACTGTGTACCATTCTGCATCGTGTGGGATCTGATACAAAATCACTGAGGGATTTGGAACAATTGGACAACATGAAACAACGATCTTGTTAATCTTTCTCAAATCTTGCACAATCCTGAATTTCCCACTTGGCTTTTTCAGTCCCATGATAGGCGAATTACATGGACTGCTCATTATCTCCCTCAACACTCCTTGCTGGATCATCTTCTCAATCAAAGGGGTTACCCCTGCTATTATTTCTGGGGTCAGTCTGTATTGTGGAATGTTTGGGTACACAGCTCCCTCTTTTACAGCGATTCTCACTGGGTCTACCTTTCTCATCAGGCCTACATCTTCCCCAGTGAAGTCCCAGACCGCTGCTTTCACTGTCTGTTTCAATTCTGGGGGTAATTCATCTGGATTGAATACTGCATAGGTCCCAGCAACCTCACACTCTCGGTTAGCTATGGTCATATTGTACAGAACATCTTCATCTGGTGTTTCAAAGGCTATTCCGTCTGGTGTACAGAATATGGTGCAATTCATCTTGCACAACGAATCCCTCCCTAATAGATTCACAGGACCGGTGTCACACACCACGAATCTATGCATGTCTGAGAATTTCCCTATTCTGATCTTTACAGGATCAGTAAGGTACGTTTTTATCTGGGTGTTTGACACACCAACTACTTGGATTGTTTCATCCGAAAGAGGAAGATTTTTCACATCTGCTGATCTGACAGTAGATCGTGTAGCTCCAGTGTCTACTAGAAAAGTAATGTTTTCATCATTAACTTTCCCATCTACAAATGGTCCTGTCTGATCTATTTCTAGAGATGCGCCAAGTACGCACTCTGCTTCCTCTTTTCGGCACCGTCAATAAATTTCTTCTGGCTCACTTTCGTCATTTTGCATCCAATATTGTGACACAGCGCTCGTGCGTTGCGGTTTGTTTACCTGTTCTTCATTGTAGAATCCCGTTTCCTTGCTATATCTCTGTGTACTCCGGCTCTGTGGTAAGGGCGGTTTTGGCACCTGATTCTGTAGATTAATAGCCTTCTGCTGTTGCGGCGATGGGCCACTCCACTCACACTGCACCTGTGGATTTAATGACGGATTTTCATCGTTAGCAAGTGGTGGATTTTTACACTCGGATTTCCAATGCCCTAATCTGCCACAGTTGTGACAGGGAAACTTTTTCTTGGCTTCTTCTATTTTACCCTTTCCCTTTCCTGTTCCAAACTTTGATTTTATGCCTGGATTATTTGCTTGTTCTATTAGCTGAGCTTCCTGTGTCTCTGCAACCTTCACTTGAGCCCACATTGCTTTCTCTTTTAGTTTTCTCTGCTTTGCCTCAATTTCATCACTAAAGTATTTAGCATGCCTCAGGATCTCATCTATTTTCTTGCTCTGCCAGTCCACGGTGTGCTGCTTGATCATGTCCCCAATCTCGGGACGCAGACCATACACAAATCTGTACTCAAAATGACTCAGGTCCTTTTCTCCCAGACTGTCATCCCCACTAAACTGTTTGAAAGCCAAAATCAGCCTCTCATAGTATGCGTGTACTGACTCTTTTGCTTCCTGATGTGTTCGATCTATTTTAACCTAATCTGTTTCTTTTGGAGGCACTTTGTTCTTCAGGAAGGCCATACCCTGTTCATATTTCTTCATGACCTCCGGGTCTGTGGCTCCTGTTTTGGGATCTCTCGGGTATTCTTTAGTGGGCCAGTCTATGACTATCTTACATTCTGCCCACAAGTCTGCTGGCACTATTATATCAAACAGACTATCCAAATTAATCCATAGCACTTTTGATAATTTCACAAATTTGTCTACCTGTCTGTACCACTCGACCGGCTTTTCCCGTAATCTAGGGAAGTCATTTGTAAATGACAAAATTTCCTGTCTGGTCCATGGGACATGCACATATCCCCCACCTGGGATCTCTCTCATAGGGAACTCCATCATCACTTTCTCCTTTTCTCTCACAGGAAATGCTGGAAATCTTCTGTCTGAAGTGTCATCCCGCTTCCTATACCACCTACTTTTCCATTTGTCCACATCTCCCCATTTTCTAATACTGTGATTATGTCCCTAATCTGCCCTATTCTTCCTGCGGCATTCAGATTCTCAATGTCTTTTTCTGTAAAATCCACTTGGTATGGCTTCTGTAAAGCTTTTACCTTGTCCATGTCAATTCCCATTTCACTGGCTATTTCTGCTAATCTGTCATGTACATTTTTCGCTCTCCAGATGACACTCTTACACAGGAATAATAACTCCTCATCCTGGTAATTTTTCAACTTTTCTGTGGGGATTGTCCCTACTATCAATTCTTCTAACACTATCCTCAATTTTGCCACGTCAATGGTATGAGATTCTTTTTCTTTATCCTGCAAACCTTTTAGCCAGTTATTCAATTCTTCAGTAGTTATGCTCACGGATTTCTCTGCATTCCCTGGTTCTGTCAGTCTCTGTGGTTCTAACATCGATCCTTCTACCCTCCTGTTTCTCTCAGCAGTATCGGAATAATAAAATAGGTTCTTTGATACATGTAGTTCACCTTTACCCATAGCATGTCCCCAGGAACTTTCTTTTGTTTTCATCAGGGGCTGCTCTGCCTGTCTTTGGTTCACATACGGAACTGTTAGCCCATGCTCACTGTTTTTCTGCTTCTCAAAAATAGGCATAACAGGACCTATGGTCACAGGAACTGTAACTGCTTCTAGATTTTTCGTTAGTTCCCTTATTTTCTCTGTCATTTCCAATGTGGTTTCTGCTAGTTCCCTAAAATGTTCGTTCTCGACCCTATTTCCCTTTTCTTTAAGTGAATTTCTCCTTTTCACTTCTGGGGTCATAACTTCTGTTTTAATGATTCTCAGAGTCTCCCTTACTGGCGTGCCTGTAGTTGGCGTTTCTGGTTCCTGTCTGTACGGAGGCGGGCTCTTGTAAAACATATCATCTAGGACATCATCATCAGTTTCATTATCCCCATACCTCCGGGTTTCTACATGATTTCTCTTTTCTAGGCATTTTCTTCCTCCGCTTTCTCCTTCCGTTCTAAGAGGAAATAACCCTTCTGTCATACTAGCATCTCGCCACCTTCTCATTCGATCACTATGAGTTTCCCGATCATTTGGCCGTCCAAACATGTACCTATACCTACTGCCATTTCTCTGTTTTTCTCGCTCATGCATCTCATCTTCCCATTCTGTTAATGCCTCAAACTGTGTAGGCCTAGGTCGCGGATCTAAGCTCATCATCCTTTCCAGTAAATTCGTTAATATTGCCAAATTAAAGGACCCATCCTCTGGAAACGCTAGAACTCCGTCTTCCTTTGTATATTTTGGCCAATTGTCTAACCAGATACAGGTATGGTACCCATATTTCGCAACCATGAAGGATGCGGGGGTCTTTGCCGGAGGGAGTAACTGTCCTTCCCTAGTCACAATCTTCTTGTCCTTTACAAACAAATTCTTCAATTTACTGAACACAGACTTTTTCTTTCTCTCGGGTGAATGATAATACATTTTTCTGTCTTTTGTGAACTTTTTAGTCTTTTAGTCTTTTCTACCACTGTACGATCTCTAATCCAATAGTAGCGCGACTCTTACTCACGCACCAATCCTGGCGCGTCTACGTCACTATCACAATCTCTATCTCCTGTCAACAGTCTACCCCTCCTTTACAAGACTACTCGGTAGACTTTGTTTCGATTTTACAATACTTGTTAGTTACAACATACAAACATCTCCATTGCCTGCTCCGCTAACCACAGAATAGTAAAAGATCTTTCCCACGAGAATTCTGTTTCCCGAGAGCAGCGCTTACCTCTGCCCTACTACAGAATCATTACACTCGTTGGCAAAATAGCACATCCCTCTACTTTACCCTTCTTTCAAACATCAATTAACTGTTTTCTCCGGTATTAAAACACATAAGTGGAAACGCAATGCTCCTGAGAAATAAAACCAGAGTTCTGCAATTAATTCAAATGCTATTTCATTCACGCACTTTCACACAAAGAAATACCGTTCATTCACCCAGAATCCTGTTTTCCCGAGAAGAGCGAACAGTCTGCCCTACTACAGAATTATAACATACGTTAACAAAGCAGCGCTTACCTCTACTTTGTCCTTCTAACAAGCTCAGAGAACACCTGCTACCTTTTCAGTAAAAAGCGTTATTGGCATACCTATTGGTTTCCTGGTACTTTAGACCAAAATTTCACAGATAACTCTTTGCTATCATATGCACTTCTCTCATACAGAAATTGTCTCTAATTGCAACACACAACGATGTCACCGAATCGAACCCAGACAATGCGACGCGCAACTTCAATTTTACGCGTTTTCCCGTGTACCTACGGGCAACCACAATTCCGTCTTTCCCGAGAACAGCGCTTACCTCTGTCCTACTACGAAACTGTCCCCGACTTCTTACATCCCAGAAGCCGTACAGACTACATAGAATTCAATAAGACTTCAACATATAGTGTTAATACATACATCAATACCAATCAATAATCGATAAGCTATATATACATGCCAAATCATCAAACCAAAACAATAAAAACCATCTCTAGCTACCAAGAAAACTGGTGCAGTTCAGAACACAAAATCTCCTCCTGCTTCCACGGACAGAATGATTCCACAGTCACACGCACATACACACATCACACGCTGGTGGGGCCCATAACACCAACATTCATTCACATCAATCCTATCCGTGCCTACAGAGGGATCTTCAAATATCCCGAACCACAACTCTATTACTCGGATAGAGGAAAAACATATCTATTAAATTACCCTAACAATTCCTCCATCCAGAGGTCGATTAGATCATTTACTGGCACATACATCAACAAAGACTTTTGCCGCATCCACGGAGTGATCGCAAGGGTGGGGACGATGCGGGAGCCGGCCATGGTGGCTGCGCTCGACGCAACGATGGCATTCGACACGGTGGAGTGGGCATACCTGTGGGCTACGCTTGCGAAATTCGGCTTCGGGCCCGGATTTGTGGGCTGGGTAAGGCTATTATACGAAGGACCTCTCGCCAAAGTCGCAGTTAACGGTAGGGCGTCCCGTCCCTTCGACCTGGGGAGGGGTACCAGGCAGGGTTGTCCTCTATCGCCGCTGTTGTTCGCTCTCGCCCTTGAGCCGCTGGCGGCCTGGATACGATGGCACCCAGATGTGAGGGGGATTCGATGGTCCCCTGATCACGAAGACCGCATTTCCCTCTATGCCGACGATATTCTGCTCTATCTCACTTCACCCCGGAAGTCCCTTATAGTTGTCTGCGACATATTGACTTCCTTCGGGAGGAACTCGGGGCTAACCATTAATTGGGGTAAGTCATATCTGTATGCCCTGTGTGGGGACGTCCCGGTTCCCCCGCAGAATTGCCCGATCCAGATCGCCCGGGAGGGTTTCCTGTATCTTGGGATTTATATCTCTGCCGACCCAACGGTACGGTATGAGAGGAACCTGCTCCCTCCGTTGGCGCGCCTGCGGCGGGACGTGGCGGGCTGGAGGCGGCTGCCGCTTTCCCTCCTTGGCCGTGCGGTGCTATTCAAAATGATGTCTCTTCCCCGTTTTCTCTCTGCCCTGCAGAACACCCAGGAGCTGGTTCCGGCCAGCTACTTTCGGGAGGTTGAGAGTCTGCAGCGTTCGCTGCTGTGGGACGGCCGCCCGCGTATAGCGATAGCAAAATTAACTCTCCCTTGGTACGACGGGGGTATCGCGCTTCCCGACATCCGAAGATACTATTGGGCCTCCCAACTGAGCGCGATCAATCATGGAGTCTACGGTCCGGCGCTTGGCCCTGGCTTTGCCATGGACCGGTGGTTGCTGCGGGGTGGTGGCTATTATAGAGCACTTTATTCGAGGCCACCGGCTGGGTCCCTCACAGGGCCGACCGGGGTGGCGGTGCACGTGTGGAAGACAGTCACGAACTCCCTGGGATGGAAGGATAGGCTCACCCTCGCCACTCCGTTGTATGACTCGGACATGTTGGGGAAACTCTGGCACTCTAAGGGATTCGACAAATGGGATCTGATTGGCATCTCCAGGGTGGGGGACATGCTGACCAAGGGGCGGATTAAGTCGTTTGACGAGCTGCGGTCGGAATATGCGCTTGAGGGCACGGAATACTTCCGGTATGCGCAGGTGCGCCATGCGCTGCAGTCGGTCCTCGTTGAGGGGGAAAAGGTGCCTGAGTCCTCTCCATTGGAGGACCGGATCCTGGACGGCCATATGCCGGAGAGCACAATCTCCCTAATTTACAAAAAGCTTGTGAACGTTCGGACCGATCTCCTCCTGGGGGTGCGGGACCAGTGGACTAGAGACGGCCTTGAGCTGGACGATGAGGATTGGCAGTACGCGGTCTCCTCTCCTAAGGAGGTCGCAATCCCCGCCAGGTTGCGGCTGGTCCAGCTTAAGATACTCCACAGAGTCTATGTCACTGGGCCCCGATTGGTCCATATGGGTTTCTCCGAGGATGGGCTGTGTAAGAGGGGCTGCGGGATGGTGGGCACCTTTCTGCACATTATATGGGAGTGTGGTGTGATTGCAGAACTATGGAAGCGGATTCACGTTGTGTTGCAGGAGGTCACGGGTATTGTATTGCACCCAGAGGCGCGGCGCTGTCTTTTGAATGTGTGGGGTCCTACAGACTACGACGCGGCGCAGACTCAATGGGTGACCCTAGGTAATATGGTGGCTAAGCGAGATATTGCAAGATTGTGGGGATCCCCTAGCCCGCCCACCCTGGATGCGTGGAAGGACAACATGGACTGGTGTATGTTCCGGGAGAAAATGGTGTATAGTGCGCGGGGGAGGCCCAAGAAATGGCATAAGGTATGGGGAGGTTGGAACCAGTATAGGGGGTACATATGTTTGCCTCCTGCCACTGAACCACTAGAGGAGCAACTTTCCCCCTAGCCTCGCTTCCGACTTGGGTCTTTCTGACGCACCTCCGCTAGACTGTTAGCGCCTCTGCTTCTCCCTCCTCCTCTCAATCGGTGGCTTGATCTGATGTTGGAAATGGGGCCGCCCCCTCGCAGGGAACTGACGCGAACTCATGATGTATATTGCCTTGCTTGTTGTGTTCATTTTTAAAATTGGAACCTTTGTTTTTATCCTGCATGAGAGCTGTAGATGACTGCACGTGTCGATTGACGAGCTGCCGAACCTTCGGGTTGTCGGCTGAATAGCAGTGTATCTGAATTATACGAATAAAGGTTTAAAAAAAAAAAACAAAAAAAAACCAAAGACTTTTGCGATTCCGTAAATGCGATTTTTAAGGAATCGCAATTGAGGAATTGCAAAAGCCTCTGCATGTAGAAATCGCTATAAAAATAGCGATTCCTACAAATTCCTTAATTGCGACTCGCATATTGCGAGTCGCAATTAAGGAATGCCGTCCCATTCATTCCTATGGGCCTCCAGGCCCATAGGAATGAATTGGAGATTGCATGAGCAAATTGCGAGTACCAGTATGTACTCGCAAATTGCTCATGCAATTTCAAGGGTGTCAAAATGACACCCTATTGCACCCCTGAAATTGATCTGTGCATATATGTTGCACACACACATGCTCTAAGGGCATGTGTGTGCACAACATGAAACTTTGAAAAATGCACAAAAGTGCATTTTTC
The DNA here is from genome assembly GCF_964204655.1 of Triturus cristatus. NCBI lineage: Eukaryota > Metazoa > Chordata > Amphibia > Caudata > Salamandridae > Triturus > Triturus cristatus. The sequence goes on along the minus strand of NC_140587.1, from coordinate 654,299,169 downwards.
AAAGTATTTGCAAATTACCATGAAGTTCAACTTCATGGTAATTTGCTCCCCCTATTAGCGAAATCGCTAATTTTTTAACTTTAATGCATTGCAGTTAAGGAATCTCAATTTGGGATTCCTTAAATGAAATCGCAATTTAAGGAATCGCTATTTAGAGATTCCTTGAATTAAGATTTTTGCATTTGGGATGATGCATCCCAAATGCAAAAATACCGGTCGCAAAGGGGCAGATTCTGCTAATCTGCCCGTTTGCGACCAGTTTTCTCGTTGATGCATGTGGCCCAAAGTTGTTCTAGAAATTTGATGAAAAACACTTAACTTTTATATTACTCAATAAACATTACAAGAAATAACCACCCGACACAGTTCTTCAAACAATAATTTTTCTTTATCTAATTAAATTGCAGGTTAAAATCCTAACAAATATAATATTATCTTTTGTCATAATTACCTATTCTGACTAATTGTCGTTCTCTAAGTCAGAACTGGTCCTCAGAAATTCATCAGAGATTCTACCGTCCCGTCCTCTGCTGTCAGCATGGAGTGCCGCATAGAGTAGCATCGATCAGGGTGCGTCTCGAGCTCATTGGGTGGTAACCTAATTTCCCTCTCTAGACTACTAATATTTATACTAAAATTTTACATATACATGTTGCATTCACTTTATTTCCAGGCAGCTCATTGGTTGAATTCAACCCCGTCCCAAACTTTAAGCAACATTTTAAAAAGTTCACATACGGATGATGTATAAACTAGGCGCATAGGAAAGTCGTTCCCAGGTCAGGAAAGTATCAGTCTATTGTGAATAGGTGGCTTTTGGTTCCCAAATGGCAACATTTCTTCCATGTTCAGGGACATTGGCATCTCGCCCAGAGTAGTCTTCATGGACCTGGCTTGGAAGTTCAAGGAGAGGGCACTACGTAGTCAGTGCAGACGCCTTCCTCCATTGTCAATTGCATGAAGTCATGTACTTTAGTGAGGATTCAGTCGGCAGCCATCTTTTAGTAGGCCGAAATAGTCAACTTAAGGTGAAGGAAACACAAAATCATAATTAATACATAAAAATGACTGAAACAGTGTTATTCCCTCACTAATACCCTTATGTGTATGCATTTATCTAGCCATATGCGACGTTTAAAGCCATTAATGCTGGTTTATTTAAGCGCATATCACAGAAACACTGCTTAAGCTAAACATATAAATTTAATATGCGTACAAACTTAGTTCACTTAATATTTTAGCCATGCTAATGCATTCCCACGTGTATTCACTTGATTAATAAGGTTAGTTAGTTCATCACAGCCTACTGCTTAATCATTAGAATTAATTATTTTAGTCGTTTTAATATAAACTTATATAAATGGATTTGGTATACCGAACATTTTTATTTTACCCGCTCCATCACATGCGCATTACGGTACGAGATGTTTGCGCGGTTGCGGGTCCTGCGTGACATCATATACGTGCTGGGGCGCGCTGGGTGCGCGACTCCCGCAAAAAAAATTATGTTCCAAAATGATATATATGTGTCTTTAATATACATATTAAGGCAAGAGATTATGTAAGATATTCATCAAAATAATATATTTGTACTTATAATAAACTTATATTATTTTTAAATATATTTTTGCGAAGTCGGGTGCGTGCATCGTGAGTGCAGAAAACCAGGTCAGCAGAGCTGCTGTAGAGCCAGAGAACCAGGTCAGCAGAGCTGCTCTAGAGCCTAAGAACTAGGTCAGCAGAGCTGCTCTAGAGCCAGAGAACCAGGTCAGCAGAGCTGCTGTAGAGCCAGAGAAACCAGGTCATCAGAGCTGCTTTAGAGGGAGCAAACCAGGTCAGCAGAGCTGCTTTAGAGCCAGAGAACCAGGCCAGCAGAGCTGCTTTAGAGCCAGAGAACCAGGTTAGCAGAGCTGCTTTAGAGCCAGAGAACCAGGTCAGCAGAGCTACTCTAGAGCCAGAGAAACACATCAGCAGAGCTGCTTTAGAGCCATAGAACCAGGTCAGCAGAGCTGCTTTAGAGCCAGAGAACCAGGTCAGTAGAGCTGCTCTAGAGCCTAAGAACCAGGTCAACAGAGCAGCTCTAGAGCCAGAGAACCAGGTCTGCAGAGCTGCTGCAGAGCCAGAGAAACCAGGTCAGTAGAGCTGCTTTAGAGGGAGAGAACCAGGTCAGCAGAGCTGCTCTAGAGCCAGAGAACCATGTCAGCAGAACTGCTTCAGAGCCATAGAACTGGGTCAGCGGAGCTGCTTTAGAGCCAGAGAACCAGGTCAGCAGAGCTACTCTAGAGCCAGAGAAACACATCAGCAGAGCTGCTTTAGAGCCATAGAACCAGGTCAGCAGAGCTGCTTTAGAGCCAGAGAACCAGGTCAGTAGAGCTGCTCTAGAGCCTAAGAACCAGGTCAACAGAGCAGCTCTAGAGCCAGAGAACCAGGTCTGCAGAGCTGCTGCAGAGCCAGAGAAACCAGGTCAGTAGAGCTGCTTTAGAGGGAGAGAACCAGGTCAGCAGAGCTGCTCTAGAGCCAGAGAACCATGTCAGCAGAACTGCTTCAGAGCCATAGAACTGGGTCAGCGGAGCTGCTTTAGAGCCAGAGAACCAGGTCAGCAAAGCTGTTGTAGAGCCAGAGAACTAGATCAGCAGAGCTGCTCTGTAGCATAAGAACTAGGTCAGCAGAGCTGCTCTAGAGCCAGAGAATCAGGTCAGCAGACCTGCTGTAGAGCCAGAGAAACCAGGTGTTATGGCTGTCTTTTTGCCAGCTCTCTGGAGAAGGAGAATGATGGAGAGTGACTCCAGCCTATCACCCCCATAGCATAGGGATTAGGCCGATAAACAGGGACCTTGTCTTACAGATATAAGGGCATTTTCGTGCCATCTCTCTTAGAGTAAGGCTTATGAATTTAAGTGAGGGGTTAGATATATAAGTATTAGTCATGATTTACTCATTTGCTAACATGCCGATCTGTTTCTCATGGAGCTATGCATATTATGGGCTCCGTAGGCCTTAAGCGAGACAGACTCCATTTTGCTTTCTGCCTGGTAGCTCGAGAAGGCTTTCTAGGTTAAAAGTGATGTTTTAGTTTTAAGCTGTTGTTCGCTTGGAGAGAACCGGTTCAGGCTGACCCTTATCGAAGGAATGTATTTTTCTCCACTCCGAAGACACAACTTCAGGCTGGCCAGCTGGGAAAGTGTCCTTGGTACGGGGAGGTACAAGAATTTGGTGGGCGGCAGGTTACTGGCCGTGAATTTCCATGAAGGAACGGGCTTTTGATATTAGCAAAGGTGTTAGTCTTTCAGTCAGTCAGTCCGTAGGCGGCATCTAGCCGTTAGCATCTCTGCCATTATTCATTTTCATGGTGGACAAGTCGCCATCTTTGAAGTCGGAGAAAGATTTAAGACCGAAACTCTCTGAAGATAGACTGAACGAGAAGTGGCGCGGAGCGCACTAACCCAGAGAGAGAGAGAGACGGTAGCTAATTAACAGCAAGGTTCCGAGGTCCTGAGGGAGAGCAGACGAGTTTGAGCCTATCAGTGCAGACGTGTACTTGTGACGGCTGAGGGTGACTGCAAGGCGAGCCAGGACCCAGAGACGAGACAGGAGCCTAGATGACTGCCGAGTCCCGATTTCCCATTAACCAGGTGAAGTCCGACCGATTCTTATAGTGCGTGCACCCTAATCTTTCTCTTTTATTTCTTGTGCAAATGTAATGCTGCATAGTAATGTGATTTATGTTTATGGTTAATAAATGCCCTAATTCATATAGAATTATCGTGTACCTGGTTCTTGTGTCCAATCTTGGTAAATGATGCTCCTAGTTGAGCACTGTTTAGACGAACGGATGAGAAATCCCGATCAGACGAATAGTTATCAAATAAAGAGGGAGTGAGTGGACCTTTGATGTCGTAAGCACGGAGTACACTATATAATCTGAATCCATATCCAAAGTTATTATTTTAGTTTTATCCTAAGTAGATTGCTAAGATATCATCCTAATAATGTTTCATAGGAATGTGGTCGTCGTTGATATGCGGCGTTAATGAGAGTGCTGGGGAGGATTACCAGCGTGTAGGGCTGCCGGATTGCAGCCCGTGTGTAAATGAGAGCGGCGGGAGGGATACCGCCGTGTAAGTTTCGCAGGATCGCGAACGATTTGGAAAAGGGAGCATTGGGTTCTGCAGGCCCGTGTGTAGACACGCCGGATTGCGTGTCAGATCTGCCCTAGGGTAGAACGGTCTGGGTCAGGGCGACCGCGAGGCCAACTGATGTGAATAAGATATTGTAGAAAATCCATATATGTATATTGTCATTCCCCATTCTTAGGTGCGACCTGTATATTCATCTTTATATCTACCCATTGTAAATACGATCTAAGAAGGGAAGGTGAGTACGTTTTGGCTGGGTCACAGGGGCCCCTGGGGGCTGATCCCATCTAAACAGAAAATCCAGCCATTACATCTGGCGTCACGAACTGTTTACGAAGCCTGTGTGCATTGTTTTGTTTTGATCTCGTTGGTTTGCGCTCGGCTTGTACGTATAAAATTTTGTTTATAATTGTGTATATAATTTTTTGCGTGTTAATATGTTTCCGAAAAAATCTCCGTCGGTTTTCAAATTACCGATCCAGATTCCCGGCTGGGAGTCTACGCCTTATGAGGCTTTAGCCCGTGAGTGGGCTGATTCTACTGGTTTGAGTGAAAATTGGTCTTCATGCTTGGAGCAGGCGGAGCCTGCCGATGTGATTTCATGCCTACAGAAAGCGCCAATAGTGAAAGGCGATGAGCTTCCTATTTTAGGACGCAGAGGATGGATTATTCTTAATGCATACAGAATTTTGCATGAGAAGTTTGTTCAACTACAGAAACAATTTAAAGATACGGAAGGACGGTGTGTTGAGTTGCAAAATTCGCATACTCTTTTACGTTGTCAAAATAAACTGCTTGCCGACAAACTTGAAACATATCAGACCATTGCCGAAAGAGCTGCGGTCCGTATTGCACGATATAAATACAAACATCGTCGTGGGCGCGTGTCGTCCCGCAAAGTGCGTATGCTTGTAGCGAAAGCTGGAATGGATTCGAACCCCGATGAGTGGGACGGTAATATCTGGGATTCTCATACTTCTGACTCCTCGGCAGAGGAGGGTGACAAGCGCGAGTCTTCTCGCTCCGGACGTGATTGTAAATCTGCTTCATGCATTGATTTGACTCCCGATTCTGACCGTGCTCGTTCTTCCCGTGCGGATGACGTAGCTTGCCCTGATTGTTCTGTTAAATCTAAGATGCGGGCTTCCTCGGAAGCTCTTCCCGCAGTTTCTGCTCATCCGATCTTTCGACGGAAATTACAACAAGCCCCTGATAATCCGGGTGGTATCCCTCTTGACTGTATTGAAGATTTTACTCAGCAGGAGATTAGTGACATCCTGCAACGATTTAAACAACGGCCTGGTGAGGCCTTGCTTACCTGGATGGTGCGTCTTTATGAGCTTGGCGCTTCCGGTATTCTGCTCGATGCTGTTGATTGCTTACGATTTTGCTCTTTGAGTTCTGATTCTACTATTCAGGACCATTTTCGGAATTTTAATGGTAATGTCCAAACTTCTTTGCTCCAGCTTGCGTCTGATGGCTGTAATCATAAATATCCAACAGAGTCTGATTGGCCCTCTGACGACAAGCCGTGGTACACTCTGCGCGATGCGTCGCAACGTTTAAAGGAAGAAGTCATGAAAACTTGTATCTTCCTTAGTACTGCTGACAGGTTATTGGATGGTTTGTTAACATCTTCCGTGCGTAACCGCATTATACGTACTTCTCCTGTTGCTTACAAGCAGGTCATGATGACATTGTTGATTAATCAAACTGGCAATCCTTTGTCTGCTGTGCTTGAGTCTGTTCGTCAGCTTGGTGAGCTGGGTGAATGGTTTACACCTGAAAGACAATCCCGACCTGAGGGTCGTACTGGAGGGGACTATAAGTTCTCTAGACGTGACATGTTTCTTGCTCTCATTGCTGATGGTGTCAAAAGGGAAGAGATCGATGGTGAACCTAATAATATCCTATGGGATATGTTTCGTAAGCGTGGTTTGGATCGGAAGGAAGGTGCCCGTCGTGTGCGAAAGAATGATTATGATCGTGGTTCGGATGACAGTGGTGATGAGAGACGACGTGTGGATTCTGATCGCCGTGATGACCGGCGCCAAGAACGTGGTGGTTCCCCCCGTCGTAGTGATGGGAGGGGGAGAGAGGATGATGGTGGAAGGGGAAGGGATGATCGTGGTTCTAGCAGACATAGAGATGCAAGGCGTTATTCCCCTGATATACGAAGGAGGGAGGATCGTAATAGACTCTCTGACCGTAATTTACAACTTTTTGAACATGATACTAATCCGTTTCGTACTGGAGACGGATATGAACAACAAATCCTGATACCGAAGAAAACTGAAAACATCTACCCTGATCTGTCTTGGTTGACGGAACGCAGGAAAAATGACTAGGAAATAGGTCAAGCTCTGGTACGCAGGTGGGCCCACAGAGATTACAGACCATATGTAGATATTGAGATTTTTTGGAAACATCGTAATATCCAAAGGGCCCGAGCGTTAGTTGATACTGGGGCGGAGGCCACTTTAATTCATGGTAAGTCAAGGAAATTTCATGGACAGTCTTTCACAATTACCGGCCTGGGTGGCAAAGAAACACCCGCAGTTCAAACTGCACTTGAGATTACAATTGGTAGGATTCCTCGTAGAGAATACTCTGTGTTGGTTGTGCCACTTTTGGAATATATTATTGGAATTGACATTTTGAAAGGTATGACTTTGCATTTGGATGATGGTTACTATCAGTTTGGTACTAGACAGTACATTTCGACCCGACCCGTACGGGTTGGCCGTTTACGCATGCCACCTATTAAGATCCCTTTAGCGACGAAAGTGATTTCTCAAAGACAATATCGCATCCCAGGTGGTCATGAAGAAATTACAGCTACGATTCAGGATTTGGTTGACGCAGGAGTCATTACTCCGGTCACATCTGCTTGGAATAATCCTGTTTGGCCCGTGCGCAAAAGTGACAACTCTTGGCGCATGACTGTTGATTATCGAGAATTGAACAAACATACTCCTAAATTGACTGTGGCAGTGCCTGACATTGTTACATTGATTGAGAGAATTCAAAAGCATCCAGGTACATGGTATGCTTCTATCGATATTGCTAATGCATTCTTTTCGATTCCAATTGCCCCCGAATGCCAGGAACAATTCAGTTTTACATGGAATGGACGTCAAATGACGTTCCGGAGTCTTCCTCAAGGCTATGTACATAGTCCTACGATCTGTCACCGGCTGGTGGCGGAACATTTGTCTGAAGTGCCCACGAATACACAAGTTCAAATTTGTCATTATATTGACGACATTTTGATTCAAGGTGATACGCAAGACCAGGTACAGTCTCATTTGGATCAGATTATTGACTGTTTGCGAGCAAAGGGTTGGGAAATAAATCCTGACAAATTACAAACTCCATCTCAAGCTGTAAAATTTTTAGGAATCAATTGGCATGAGGGTCACAGAGAGGTGATCCCACAAGTTAAACGTAAAATCCTTGATTTTGCTGTTCCCAGAAATAGGAAAGAGGCGCAGTCCTTCATTGGGTTGTTTGGATTCTGGCGCCAACATATTCCCCATTTGAGTCAAATCTTGGCTCCACTGTACCGAGTCACTCGTAAAAAGAATGCGTTTGAGTGGGGTGAACCTCAACAGACTGCTTTTAATTTGGCTAAAGAAGCTATTCAGTATGCTTTGGATTTGTGGCCTGTGAGTGACGGTGATGTTGATTTGAATGTGTCCGTGGAAGGTCTGTATGCCAATTGGAGTTTATGGCAAAAGCAGGGCAGACAAAAAGTGCCATTAGGTTTTTGGACCAAAAAATTGCCAGAGGCTGGTGAGCGTTACTCACCTTTTGAAAAACAGTTGCTTGCTTGTTACTGGGCTCTGGTGGATACCGAGCAATTGACTTTAGGCCATGCTGTGATTTTGAGGCCTGAAATTCCCATCATGCAATGGGTTTTGAGTTCACCGAAGTCCCATCGAATTGGACATGCTCAGGAGGCTAGTGTGATTAAATGGAAATGGTACATTCAGGACAGGGCACGTGTGGGTCCGAAAGGTGTGGCGGTTTTACATGAGCGAGTGGCGCAGGCGCCCTCCAATGAGGCTGAAAGTGAGTGTTCGGTTCCCGTAGTGCAGGAGTCTCCCGTGAAGTGGGGTAAATCATTTGATGATCTGTCCGTGGAGGATAGAAAACATGTGTGGTTTACGGATGGTTCTGCGAAATTCATTGGTGACAAGAGACATTGGAAAGCAGTGTCCTACAATCCGATTACACAGAAATTATTGAGCACAACTGGAGACGGTAAGAGTAGTCAATATGCTGAACTCTATGCGGTTTACCAAGTTTTGAAACAGGAGTTACCAGGTACATGTCATATTTTCACTGATTCTTGGTCCACTGCAAATGGACTAGCGGTGTGGTTGCCTACATGGCACTCGCACAATTGGGAATTGCACTCCAAGGAATTATGGGGTAAAGAATTGTGGCAAGAAATTTGGGAACTGCTTCCGCACAGTACTGTAACAATCTTTCACGTGGATGCTCATACTCCAATCGATTCCCTTGACAAATTTTTCCATAACATTGCAGATGGACAGTCTAAAATTTCTGAGGCAGTGGTTGACATGCAAGATTCTGATTTGGCGGGATTGGCGAAATGGGCCCATCAGAAGGCAGGACATTTTGGAGAGAAAGCCACTAACAGATCATTCTTTGGACTGCTGCTGCAGGATGTGTCGTCGTTGGACTCCTTTTGGCTTGCTACGCCGGGAGAGGAGAGCATCTACCGACGCCGAGTGATGGGATAACAAGAGCCACGCGATCCGCGTGGCAGAAGTCCTCCAATTTTTGGATCACACTCGCGAAGCGAGTGACGAACTCTCCGCATTTTTGCCTTACCCCCATGAAATCGGTTACTGACATCTTATCGACCTGTTTGGTTGCTGTCCCTGCATCTACTGAAACCCTTCATCATGTATTTAATGTGTCCTATGCCCGACCTAATGTCATTTTGGGCGACTTCTTGGCCCATGAATTTTGTCCCTCATGTACTCTTCTTCCAGACCAGGATGTCCTTATTAATTCCAGAATTACTACTTTTAATATTACCCCTGGTGACCTTTGCTTTATGATGACCTGCAATCCTAAGGCCATCTCTGAATGTCTGCGGTTGAAACTCCAAGCCGCTACTACTTTTTCATTTCATCAACGTTTGCTTTGTACAAAAAGACTTCCTAATTCATGTTTTTCAGTGAAGAACAATATGACTTGCAACAGTTTAGTTGTAGCCACTAGCCATTATCGTTCAATGTTGTTACCAGCTGGATGGCTCTTTTCATGCGGGAATTCATCTTGGCCCTATATTCCTGCGAATATTTCTGGTGGCCCGTGTGCCATCACTAGATTAAGTTTGCTAATGTTTTCTTCACATCCTCCTTCACATTCCCGTATTGTTCGTGACTCAATGTCCTTACATGACGACTGTGATTCCTCTGTTCATCTTTTTTCCAGATCAGAATATCTTGGTTTGTCTTTTTCTATTATTGGTGTTCCTGCATTAGCCGTTTATAATGCTAAAACAATAGGCAAGATGGCCTGCTGGATGGTCAAGTCGATCAACCAAACTTCTACTGTTTTGTCAGATTTATTGTTAGATTCCCAAGGTGAACGTAGTGCTATTTTGCAAAATCGTGCGGCCATCGATTATTTGCTGTTAAAATACGGGCATGAATGCTCTGAATTTGAAGGTCTATGCTGTTTTAATTTGTCTGACCATTCTAAGGATATCCAGTCCCATATTAATAAACTCCACGACTTGACTGCAGAACTTAGAGAACACATAGATCAGGGTTTCTTTGACTGGCTTTTTAACTGGCTCCCTGACATGCATTTTTTACGACAAATTTTGGGAGGGGTTATTATTATTGTCTGCATCCTTATAGCGATTTGCTGCTTTATTCAGTGTGTCCCTTCCCTGCTACAATTTTTTAAACTTACGAAGAGTCGTAGATCAGTTAGTTTTGTTTCATATTATTCATCTACTGACGTTAGCTCCATTTAGTTATTGGTTAATAGACTGGAGTCAAGGGGTGTAATGTTATGGCTGTCTTTTTGCCAGCTCTCTGGAGAAGGAGAATGATGGAGAGTGACTCCAGCCTATCACCCCCATAGCATAGGGATTAGGCCGATAAACAGGGACCTTGTCTTACAGATATAAGGGCATTTTCGTGCCATTTCTCTTAGAGTAAGGCTTATGAATTTAAGTGAGGGGTTAGATATATAAGTATTAGTCATGATTTACTCATTTGCTAACATGCCGATCTGTTTCTCATGGAGCTATGCATATTATGGGCTCCGTAGGCCTTAAGCGAGACAGACTCCATTTTGCTTTCTGCCTGGTAGCTCGAGAAGGCTTTCTAGGTTAAAAGTGATGTTTTAGTTTTAAGCTGTTGTTCGCTTGGAGAGAACCGGTTCAGGCTGACCCTTATCGAAGGAATGTATTTTTCTCCACTCCGAAGACACAACTTCAGGCTGGCCAGCTGGGAAAGTGTCCTTGGTACGGGGAGGTACAAGAATTTGGTGGGCGGCAGGTTACTGGCCGTGAATTTCCATGAAGGAACGGGCTTTTGATATTAGCAAAGGTGTTAGTCTTTCAGTCAGTCAGTCCGTAGGCGGCATCTAGCCGTTAGCATCTCTGCCATTATTCATTTTCATGGTGGACAAGTCGCCATCTTTGAAGTCGGAGAAAGATTTAAGACCGAAACTCTCTGAAGATAGACTGAACGAGAAGTGGCGCGGAGCGCACTAACCCAGAGAGAGAGAGAGACGGTAGCTAATTAACAGCAAGGTTCCGAGGTCCTGAGGGAGAGCAGACGAGTTTGAGCCTATCAGTGCAGACGTGTACTTGTGACGGCTGAGGGTGACTGCAAGGCGAGCCAGGACCCAGAGACGAGACAGGAGCCTAGATGACTGCCGAGTCCCGATTTCCCATTAACCAGGTGAAGTCCGACCGATTCTTATAGTGCGTGCACCCTAATCTTTCTCTTTTATTTCTTGTGCAAATGTAATGCTGCATAGTAATGTGATTTATGTTTATGGTTAATAAATGCCCTAATTCATATAGAATTATCGTGTACCTGGTTCTTGTGTCCAATCTTGGTAAATGATGCTCCTAGTTGAGCACTGTTTAGACGAACGGATGAGAAATCCCGATCAGACGAATAGTTATCAAATAAAGAGGGAGTGAGTGGACCTTTGATGTCGTAAGCACGGAGTACACTATATAATCTGAATCCATATCCAAAGTTATTATTTTAGTTTTATCCTAAGTAGATTGCTAAGATATCATCCTAATAATGTTTCATAGGAATGTGGTCGTCGTTGATATGCGGCGTTAATGAGAGTGCTGGGGAGGATTACCAGCGTGTAGGGCTGCCGGATTGCAGCCCGTGTGTAAATGAGAGCGGCGGGAGGGATACCGCCGTGTAAGTTTCGCAGGATCGCGAACGATTTGGAAAAGGGAGCATTGGGTTCTGCAGGCCCGTGTGTAGACACGCCGGATTGCGTGTCAGATCTGCCCTAGGGTAGAACGGTCTGGGTCAGGGCGACCGCGAGGCCAACTGATGTGAATAAGATATTGTAGAAAATCCATATATGTATATTGTCATTCCCCATTCTTAGGTGCGACCTGTATATTCATCTTTATATCTACCCATTGTAAATACGATCTAAGAAGGGAAGGTGAGTACGTTTTGGCTGGGTCACAGGGGCCCCTGGGGGCTGATCCCATCTAAACAGAAAATCCAGCCATTACACCAGGTCAGCAGAGTTGCTTTAGAGAGAGAGAACCAGGTCAGCAGAGCTGCTTTAGAGCCAGAGAACCAGGTCAGCAGAGCTGCTCTAGCTGACACTGACTGACTGACACTGACTGACTGACACTGACTGATTGACACTGACTGACACAGATTGACTGACACTGACAGACACTGATTGGCTGACACTGACTGACTGACACTGACTGACTGACACTGACTGACACTGATTGACACTGACTGACACTGATTGACTGACACTGATTGACTGACACTGATTGACTGACACTGACTGACTGACACTGACTGACTGACACTGATTGACTGACACTGACTGACACTGATTGACTGACACTGACTGACACTGACTGCAACTGACTGACACTGACTGACTACTCTCTACTACTCTACTACTCACTCTCTACTACTCATTACTACTCACTCTCTACTACTATACTACTCTCTACTACTCACTCTCTACTACTCACTCTCAACTACTCACTCTCTACTACTCTACTACTCACTCTCTACTACTCACTCGCTACTACTCTCTACTACTCACTCTCTACTACTCACTCTCTACTACTCATGCTCTACTACTCTCTACTACTCACTGTCTACTACTACTCTCTCTACTACTCACTCTCTACTACTCTCTACTATTCACTCTCTACTACTCACTCTCTACTACTCACTCTATTACTTTCTACTACTCTCTACCACTCACTCTCTACTACTCTACTACTCACTCTCTACTACTCTCTGCTACTCACTCGCTACTACTCTCTACTACTCACTCTCTACTACACTCTCTACTACTCTCTCTCTCTACTACTCTCTACTACTATTCTCTACTATTCACTCTCTACTACTCACTCTCTACTACTCTCTACTACTCTCTGCTGCTCTCTACCACTCACTCTCTACTATTCTCTACTACTCACTCTACTACTCTCTACTACTCTCTACCACTCACTCGCTACTACTCTACTACTCTCTCTCTACTACTCACTCTACTACTCTCTACTACTCACTCTCTGCTACTCTCTACTGCTCACTCTCCACTACTCATTCTCTACTACTCGCTCTCAACTACTCTCTACTACTCACTCACTACTACTCTACTACTCTCTCTACTTCTCACTCTCTACTCTCTCTCTCTACTACTCACTCTCTACTACTCACTCTCTACTACTCGCTCTCTGCTACTCGCTCTCTGCTACTCGCTCTCTACTACTCTCTAGTACTCACTCTACTACTCACTCTCTACTACTCTCTACTACTCTCTACTTCTCATTCTCTACTACTCCACTACTACTCACTCTCTACATCTCACTCTCTACTACTCTACTACTCTCTACTATTCTCTCTCTACTACTCACTCTCTACTACTCACTCTCTACTACTCTCTACTACTCACTCTCTACTACTCTCTACTACTCACTCTCTACTGCTCTCTCTCTACTACTCTCTACTACTCACTCTCTACTACTCACTCTCTACTACTCTCTCTACTACTCTCTACTACTCACTCTGCTACTCACTCTCTACTACTCTCTAATACTCTCTCTCTGCTACTCACTCTCTACTACTCTCTACTACTCACTCTCTACTACTCACTCTCTACTACTCTCTACTACTCACTCTCTACTCCTCTCCTACTCACTCTACTACTCACTCTCTACTACTCTCTACTACTCACTCTCTACTACTCACTTTACTACTCTCTACTACTCACTATCTGATACTTTCTCTACTACTCTCTATTACTCGCTCTCTACTCTCTACCTCTCTACCTCTCTCTACCTCTCTCTCTACTACTCTTTACCTCTCTACCTCTACCTCTCTACCTCTACACCTCTACCTCTCTACCTCTCTGTACATGCACACATATGCACATATATATATGCATATGCATTTATATATATATATGTATGTGTATATATATATATACATATATAAACATATAAATATAATCTGCATATCTATATAAATATGAATGCATGCAAACATATACATATATGCATACATATGCATGGTATGTACATGAAAGTTTGAAAAACTCTAATACAAGCAAAGCTAAAAAGCCACCTAATTACAAACAGAATTGCTTTAACTTAAACGAGGGCGAGACCTATTGCATTTTCAATGCTTGTTTACTTTGATTCCATCAAGAAGGCATTCAGATGTGTCACACATTTTCCATAAATTCTGAATGGTAGCACTCTAGTTGCTCATTAGATCACTGTAGTAAAGCTACTGCTCACCAGGGAAGTCTGCTGCTGGTATTGAAAGTGCATGTTTCAGTCTGCATGTCAGAATTTTTTAATGAAATACAAGAGGATTTGAGAAGTCACTCAAAATGTGCCCTAATTTTCTTTTTTCCGCACTAATCATAATTTCTATGGCAAAATGAACCTCCTAATTGTGTTCCTTTTAAATTAAACTACTCACTCTCTACTACTCACTCGCTACTACTTTCTACTACTCACTCTCTACTACTCTCTCACTACTACTCTCTACTACTCACTCTCTACTACTCACTCTCTACTACTCACTCTCTACTGCTCTCTACTACTCTCTACCACTCACTCTCTACTACTCTACTACTCAATCTCTACTACTGTCTCTCTACTACTCCCTCTCTACTACTCACTCTACTACTCTCTACTACTCACTCTCTACTACTCACTCTCTACTTCTCTACTACTCTCTACTTCTTTCTACTACTCACTCTCTACTACTCACGCTCAACTACTCACTCTCTACTACTCTCTCTACTACTCACTCTACTACTCTCTACTACTCTCTACCACTCACTCTCTACTACTCTACTACTCACTCTCTACTACTCTCTACTACTCTCTCTCTACTACTCCCTCTCTACTACTCACTCTACTACTCTCTACTACTCACTCTCTACTACTCACTCTCTACTTCTCTACTACTCTCTACTACTCACTCTCTACTACTCACGCTCAACTACTCACTCTCTACTACTCTCTCTACTACTCACTCTACTGCTCTCTACTACTCTCTACCACTCACTCTCTACTACTCTACTACTCACTCTCTACTACTCACTCTACTACTCTCTACTACTCTCTCTCTACTACTCTCTCTGCTACTCACTCTCTACTACTCTCTACTACTCACTCTCTACTACTCACTCTCTACTACTCTCTCTACTACACTCTCTACTTCTTGCTCTCTACTACTCTCTCTACTACTCACTCTACTACTCACTCTCTACTACTCCCTACTACTCACTCTACTACTCACTCTCTACTACTCACTCTCTACTACTCCACTACTCTCTACTACTCACTCTCTACTACTCTCTACTACTCACTCTCTACTACTCTCCACTACTCATTCTCTACTACTCTCTCTCTACTACTCTCTACTACTCACTCTCTACTACTCTCTCTCTACTACTCTCTACTACTCACTCTACTACTCATTCTCTACTACTCTCTCTCTGCTACTCAGTCTCCACTACTCACTCTCTACTACTTTCTACTACTCACTCTCTAATATTCACTCTCTACTACTCTCTACTACTCACTCTCTACTACTCTCTACTACTCACTCTTTACTACTCTCTACTTCTCACTCTATACTACTCTCTACTACTCACTCTCTACTACTCACTCTACTACTCTCTCCTACTCACTCTCTGCTACTCTCTCTACTACTCTCTCTCTACTCTCTATTACTCATCCTCTACTCTCTACCTCTCTCTACCTCTCTCTACATGCACACATATGCACATATAGGCATACGCATTTATATATATGTATGTGTATATATATATATACATACATATTTAAACATATATATAATCTGCATATCTATATAAATGCAAATATAAATGCATGCATACATATACATATATGCATGTTATGTACATGAAAATTTGAAAAACACTAATAAAAGCAAAGTAAAAAAGCCACCTAATTACAAACAGAATTGCTTAAACTTAAACGAGGGCGAGACCTATTGCATTTTCAATGCTTGTTTACTTTGGTTCCATCAAGAAGGCATTCAGATGTGACACATTTGCCATAAACTCTGAATGGTAGCACTCTAGTTCCTCATTAGATTACTGTAGTAAAGCTACTGCTCACCAGGGAAGTCTGCTGCTGGTATTGAAAGTGCATGTTTCAGTCTGCATGTCAGAATTATTTAATGAAATAGAAGAGGATTTGAGAAGTCTCTCAAAATGTGCCCTAAGTTTTCTTTCTGCAGCACTAATCATACATTCTATGGCAAAATGAACCCCCTCATTTTGTTCCTTTTTAAATTAAATGTTTTAAGAGTTACCACTTTATTCCTATCAAGATGGCTTCAGGTGTGCCATACGTTTATCATAAGTAGGAGTGTTAGCGCTCTAGTTGTTCTTTGGAACACTCTGGGAAGCTGCAGTAGAACACTAAGGAATCAACTGACAGTCTCTGCCCTTGTTGGATGTACATGTTTTACTGAGAATGTCAGTCTTCATTCTCACATGACTAAGAAAGATAATGTGCATTTACAGAAAATATGCTCTCAGTTTAGCTTATAGATCACCTTACAAACCTCTGTGGGAAAAGCATGTGAAAATAGTTTTCTCTCAAACATGATTCATGATATCCCAGCAGAAGGCTTTTTCACATGGTAAAATCCCCTTAGAACATACCACAATTCCTAAAATGGGTATGGTACCATCAACAAATGATTTATAATGTAACCAAAGTCTTAAAACCTTCTATTAACTGCAATGCTTTTTAATGAGGTGCTATCATGTATATTGTTCCCAAGATGGCTGCCAACACTTCTTGGATGAAGTGCTGACAGCCAATCAGATCTCACGATGAGATGTGTGGTTAGGCTCCACCCAGATATATATGTGATTTTACTTTTGATTTTCTCAGGAACTACTGAACGGATTTACACCATTTAAGCAAAAGGCACGACTCTGAACCAAGGTCTACCTTTCTGCCAAATTTTGTGTAGTTCCGTTCAGCAGTTCGGGCTGTAGCTGCGTCAACAGGTCCTATGGGAAATTGCATGGGGAAAAAGCATTTTGGGACCCCCCTTTTTTCTCAGCCCCCGCTTGACGAATCACCACAAAACTTTCAGGATAGGAGCGGACTGGAGCTGGCCAAAAGTTTGGAAAATTTTGCGAAGATTCGTCAACCGGCGCCAGACTTATTGGGAATAGAATGTTGCGGATTTCCTATGGAAAATAGGTCCTAACTATAACTACCTACTGGCGACCGCCAGCAGGTAATATATATATATCTATATATATATATATATCTATATATAGATATATATACTTCCACACATTTTCCTGTGCGAATACTGCTGCTTGCCACTCGAGAGTCACGTCGGTGAGCAAGGCTGCAAGTAAGCTGAAACGCGTTTGAGAAGGCCGAAATAAAGTAATTTTGAGCCAGCTACACAGGGCGTCGTCATCCTTTATGGGAAAAGGAACATTGGAGTAAAATAGATAGATAGATAGATAGATAGACAGATTGACAGATTGACAGATTGACAGATTGACAGATTGACAGATTGACAGATAGACAGATAGACAGATAGATAGATAGATAGATAGATAGATAGATAGATATGTATATATGTATGTATATGTATATATGTATGTATATATATATATATATATATATATATATATATATATATATATATATACTCAAATAACTTTAAAATATGCACAGTAAATAATAAAATAGTATTAGAATTAGAAACAACATTTATTTTTATTTAGAAATGTAGTAGGACACAAAATATAAATACAAAAGTTTTATTTAATCTTAAATATATATAACAGCTGATTACAAATATGAAATAAACTAATATAAATAGGTTGCAATATATATTATTTTACAAAAAAAATCCTTTTTAGAAACAATCCAATAACATTTTTATAGCATTTTTTTGTATTTTCCCACCTGTTTCCATTGAAGTCAATGGGAGAAATTGTCATTTTTTCCCTTTTTCCTTTCAGAGTTGGCTTTCGTGGTTGTGCATTTGTTTCTATACTAATGTGTATGTTTTGAATGTTTGAACCACCATTTTATTTCCTATGCAATAGCAGTTGTAAGCCCACGTTGGGATGATTGCTTTTTTTTTAAACATTTTTGGTTTAAACAAAAAAAAACCAACAGTTCAAAGAAAGTTTAGTGATTCTTTTAAAACAAAGCGTAAAGAAAGCAATATTTTTTGGGGAATTTTGTTTGCAACATGTTTTTTTAAACAAAGTATACTGTATTCACAGCAGTAAGAACACGTGGAAGTTTGCACAGCACAGATGCCTTGGTTCGGCCAATTGAATTGTGAGAACATTTTGGAATTTAGTTTATGGATTTCTGCTTTATGCTGGATTTTTGCAGCATAAGGAACTTTTGACTTTTGATCTTTGCGAATCGTTTGCTACATTATGGATCTGTTTAAATCGTATGGACAGTGGATTTCACCGATGGATATGATGATCCGTTTTCTTGCCAAAAACCCTTACTTTTTGGGGGGATTGCATTTTTTTTAGATTACACAGTAAATTTAGCAGCAGTGATTTTGGTGGAAAATGTGGCTATGCCAATCAGTGTATCCATCGATAGTTTACAACGGGATTTGGATTACTTCATAGATTAGGGTTTTCTAATTTAAGATTATTGGATTGCACAAGACTCTTGGTGAAGTGTAGTTGTTTGTGAATCATCAAGAGTTGAAGAAAGAAGACAACTCCAGGTAAGAAATTTGACATTCCTTCAATTAAAAAAATGTCAATCTAATTATTAAAAATGAATTGCAAAACAGGCAAGTAGGATAGAATAGGTGTTAGTGTCATTAGACATGTAATATGTGTGCAATATATTCTTGGTAGTCTGAAGCCACCATCAATGAAAATTGTTACATTTGTCCCAATAGTTGCTCTTTCAGTCAATGATTGCACGATAACCATTTCTTGGAAACTTTGCTCCTTCCTCAAAATTTCCCAAAAATTATAAAAGTTTGTGTGTGGTTTTCCGATTGCTTTGTTGAAGGAGTTGTGCCATCCCTCTATGGCATTATTAGTCTTTGTTCCTCGCTCTAAGCAGGTCATGTAACAGTTCCTCCATTTCTGCGACCCGACCTGCTTAGTTGGCCAATCCATGTGTCCTCAAGGGAATTTAGTAAGGGAGCCACTTTGTCTTAGTTTGAAGTAAAATACTCAGATTCTGTAATTGATGTGTAGTATTCATCTACACTGTCAGGAGAAACAAAGCATAATGCTGTTTTTTTTAAACTTGGTTTACTGTCTCATACGTAATCCTCAACTAAGGGTGTTTTTTTCTCTTTCTCCAATACGCCTGTGAAAAGTGAAAAAGCACCCTTGAATCAAGATACATTTTAGTTATGGTGTTAATTATGGGTAATTCAAAATCAATTATCACTTTTCTAGGACTTTTATTCAGGGTTTTAGATTTTACCACTGTTACAAATTCAGTGTATGTTGAGGTTTGCTTATCAAGAAGTAAACTGTTCACTAAAGGAACTGTAGTAGTATTAATGTTGGCTTGAATTGTGTATATTTGGGTGAATGGATGGGCTGTGGATTTAAAGGTCCAATCCATCATCCAAATATCACTAGTCTACAATTTTACAAGGTTATGGGGTGTGTTAAAGATCAGTATTCTGTATGAGGGGTTTTGTTGTCATGCAAAAGAAAGGTTTCATTAGTAAAGGTTACAGTCAGTTCAGGAGGAATGTTAATAGAGTATGTTTGGGGTATTACATGTTGGGTGTTACCACCCTGATTTTTTCTTTGGATAATTCTAGGTAGATTAGGAATTGTGGGCATACAACTTGCTACATGCACAGGAATGTCTTGGGATGCCTCCCTCAAAACTGCACCACATGGTTCACTGGAGGTGGATGCAAGTACTTTAATTTGATTTATCTTTTCTCTAACCTCGATCTCCATTGCAGAGGCAGAGTGGTTATGCTCTGTGGCCCTTTCAACAGTGTCACCAAAAGTAACCACTGTGCCTGTGCAATGGGACGTGTAATAATGCACACACCTCCAATAACAACTGGGCTCAGATAATCTTTCTTTACAATAAAGGTAGCCACCATATTTTAATAATTGATTGCCTCTGTTGGACTTGATGTATGTTGCCATGTTGATTATTTCTTTAAAAGAACTGTCAAAAAGTGGTTGTGATATTGTATGTTGAAAGTTTATATTGTATACAACCTGTAAAAAAATCTGGTTAATATTTCTTTGACTGCCTGTTGACTTTTCTACTAACATGTTGTTTATTCTATTGCTTGACTTTGATTTAGCAGCTGTGATTTTGTACTATGGTTTGTAGTTGACCCCTGTGAAAAGAAAAAGACAGGTCTTTTAAACAGTTAATGTATTTAGGTTTACCTCGATTTGTCAGATTTTGTGTCCTTTTGGTAGTATAGGACTTTCCCTAGGTGATATGGCTGACATGATTTTTTCCCGTCTGGGTGTTCTTGCGTTGGTCTGAAAGGAGACGTTGACATTAACAAAGGTTTTCAAAATAATTGTTAGGTCTGCCTCTTTTTGTTGTTTTTTAATTTCTTTTTTTAAAAAAAACATATTGTTTGTTTTACTTTTTGGATACTGAAAGAAATGTTTTGGTTAGTTTTGGCTGTACGATTAGGTTCTTCAATTATTTTACCTCTCAAGGTCTTCTGCTTGTTGAGTACGTGCTGGTGATTATGGTTTGAAGTTCAGCTGTTGGTTTTGTATGTATTTTCTTGATGGGTATTTTACTAAACCTATAAAAAAATATATAATTACTGTATGTACCACTGTTAATTGATTTCATTTCATAAAGCAACAACAGACCAGCACCTTACTTGAAGAAAGCATACAGTGGAGTTAGAATAGTAATTTTGCTCCCCAGCACTGACCAGCACTGTCCTTGAGGCAGGTACCTGGTGGAGTTAGAATAGGAATGCTTTCTCCCACCACTGACCAGCATCTTCCCTCAGGCAAGCACACAGTGTGGTTAGAATACTAATTTTGCCCCTCACCACTGACCAGCACCTTCCCTCAGGCAGGCACCCGGTGGAGATAGAATAGTGATTTTGCCCCCTACTACTGACCAGCACCTTGTCTGAGGTAAACGTTTTTTGAACAAGGTTAATTTTTTTTCTAAAAGAAATATTTAACGTAAACATACAGTTAATTTATTCATATTCGAATGCTGTATGTCTATGTCTAAAGTCTGCAAATTTATTAGAAAAGTAAATACATTTTAGGTGAGGGGATTATTGCGCTTCAAATTAAATGTGAATCTTTTTAAACTTTCTCTCTTTTTTTTTGACGGCAATTCGAATACTGTGTGTCCATGTCCAAAATCTGTGAATTTATAAGAAAAATAAAAAAAAATCGGGATTATTCTGGTTACAATGAAATGAGATTACAGTTAAAGTTTCACTTACTCAAGTCAACAGATGGTCATTCTAATGCTATATGTCTATGTCCAAAATCTGTGAATTTATTATAAATTTGAAATTAATTTTAGGTTTGAGAATTATTTCTGATCAAATTAAATGTGTTTTGTGTTACATTTTCACTTACTTCAGTCAATAGATGGCAGTGTTTAGAATCCGAACTCTCAGTTGCCTCTTCCTACTCCAGCTGTGTGTGGTCACCAGGGAAGCCATTTTACCACTGAGAACAAAATGGTGGTCAGCTGAATTTATAGCTTTTTTTTAGGAGTTAACAAAATTTTATAGCAAAATATGTTTTGAAATGGATTTTTCTACGTGATTCAGAGCCTGAGGGAATGTATATTTATTATGTAGTGTGTACAATGTGGCTTTTTACGTTCCGTTTTAGAATGGCAGCCATTTTGTGTAGACCTTGGGTGAACTGGTGGAGGGAAAATAGTGGAAGGACACCAGTTTCTTTTGCATTGGAATGCATATGCAGGTTTTGCCAATGAGCATACAGTTTTTTGTAAAATATGCCTTGATGTGTACATTTATTGATTTATATCCAGAAAAATGTTGTTTTTTTACATTTGTGATATATCAATATAATCATTTATTTAGTTTATTTTTCCGGAGCAGGAAAATTGTTTTAACATAGGTTTACTAATATGCGTTGTAGAATGGCATGCGTTGTATTGGCATTCATAGCAATGTTATGCGTTGTAATGGTAGTTTTAATGTTTGCCTATGAATCTGCGTTGTAATGGTTTACGTTTTAAAAACATGCATTTTAATGGTAGGTGTGTTGTAAAGTCTGCATTGTAAAAGTATGCGATGTAATGGTATAAGTTGTATCGCCATATATTCCCACAGAGTACACTTAATATCACAACAAGGGCAAGTATATAAATACAATACACACAAATATTCTTTAACAGAAATGACACAAGTTAAGACTACACATCCATAATTAAAGCATTCAGTATACATTATGATACAAAAGATGTAAAAATTGATCAATTTACTACAAGAAACAATGCAAAAAACCTTCACCGTAGGTGGATTGAACAATAGAGTTCTTCTTCATGGGTTATTATAAAGTGCTTCGAACTCACAGGATACATGTTTTCACTGTAAATATATAAAAACCAGGGTAAAAAACATGATTTAGCTCCTGTTTTGCAGCTCCACAGTATTAACAACACAGATGGCCGGTGTACCCATCCTTTTTAATCCACATGTTTTCAACAATCGGTATTGGATTAAATTCAAATTTCATAAACAATGTTTGCACAAGAGGACTTAAATTGGCCTTTAAATATAATTTCATCTCATCACATCACATAAACATACAACTCAAGTGAAATCTTTGTATCTGTAAAAAATGGCGCAAGTCATAGTAAAAACGTCTAACTCTGGAGGTCTTTTTTAAGCAGCACTTCATATCACTGCTAGTCAGGCACGATAGCACCTCATGACTGTTCAAGGCCACCTGATGTAAAATATGATTGTAAACAGTCCCAAGTGTATAAATGCTGTTATTATGCCTTAAATGTTCCTGCCAAATGACTTTTTCCAGTGTATTTTCTGGACTGCTAAACATTTTTAAAAAATAACTAAATACCTGGCAATGAGCTCAAAAATTTACATCAATCAGACCAAGTTTGAGACTAATCATTTCAATCGAGCTGGAAGAGATTACACCAAGGTATCGTTTACACCAAACAGATTCGATGTTTACACAATTTTTAACAAGGAAAGCATCCTTGTCTCAATACAATACAATACACTGCTACTAGACTAACATTAGCTTTGTACACCTTTATGAATTATTGTACACCTCTCCTCCCATGTGCATTAAAAAATAGCAAAAGGCTAATTCCTGCAGACCTTGATTTAGAAGAGACTTGAGGTACCCATGACAAGTTGCTGCGGATGTTAATTACTAAGTATAAATATTTTTTTACCACCTCTAATTTCCACTGATTAAAAAAACAAGACCTGGGAGAGTTACCACCTCTGGCCCCAATTATCATGATTTTAGTTTTTCTCTCATTTACAGAAAGAGTATGTGCGTGTGCAAAGGAGGCTTAAATGTCCAGTTGCTTCTGTAGACCAATAGGAGTAAGTGATATTAATGCTAAATCATCCACATACATCAAGGTGGAAACTTTCCTTGATCCAAATTTAGAACGATCTGTAACACCTTGACTTAAACAGTTGGAAAGCCAGACAAATAAAGAGTAAATAACAGAGAGACCAAAATACAGCTGTGTTTGAGGCTATTGTCTACTGGAAATTTATCAGAATATGCATTACCAGTGTCCAGGAGTACTTTCAACCAATTGTCAGAATGAAGGGCTATCAGTGGGAGTAACAGGTCATACAGAACGCACAGCCTCACAAGTTTGACAACATGTTGAGCGATGTACATAGTCAAAAGCACTGCTATAATCAACAAATGCCCTATATGCCTTTATTTTACAGGTTCTCACATACTATTCACTAAGCATGTATATGCACACAATGCTATCTGTTGTGAAACAAGCCTTCCAAGAGCCCGACTGTTTGATAGAAAATAACTGAGCAGACTCCACACAAGAAACTAAATGATTTAATAAACATTTGCGAAAATTTACCAGTAGCATCTAAGATTGCAATTGGACCATCATTTTTTGGGAGATTGAAGAAAGTATAAGAGAACAAAGGTATTCATTCTTGAAGCACTGCCATGTACACATGTAAATGAATCTTTCACTCTGGTCTATAACACTATTGCTTCTTCTGTGTTCAATATTTTACAAACTAAACTATATATGGGCGGAGCTAGCCGCGCTGGAAGATGGCCACTTCCTAAGCGCGCTCCTTCGGCCGCTAAATGATCCTGCACTAATCCTGCACGTATAGAGCTTGTGTCACCTCTGCTTATTGCGGACATATCCTGGACAACTGTCGGCCCGCAAAAACCGCCTTGGTGTGTCCAGAAGCGGCCTCACACTGCCGAGGTACCGACGGCTGCCAGAGGGACCTGCTTGGGAGGACCGTGTGTGCGAGCGGTGGCCTTGTGCAGGAAGCCGGCTGCGACGCAGGGCACGCACGCTGGCGGGGGCCGCGCCACTGCCTCGGCCGGGCAGGGGGCTCAGTGACCGGAAACCTAGACCCTCACCGGGGTCAGAGCAGCACCGGAGGGCCTGCTGAGGACTTCCAGCAGAGGCGGATCCGTGCCTGGTGCCCGACACGGACGGAGGGAGTGTGCGGCTGCAGAAAATCGGGGCAGGACAGTGGGTGTGCCCAACGACTTGGTTGGCCTGATTTAGTGTTCTGGGGCAGCGGAGCGCTTGACTGCATTGGGCTAGACTGGCAGAGACCCACACCGCCGGACAAAGTAAGCTGGGTACGAGCAGTGGGGGACTGAGGCGGAGGACATTGCCCCCCCTATCATCCTTGGTGTGCATTGCTGAGGGGCACCAGAGGACCCGGAAGGCCCGTGGCAGAGGCGATCTGCGTCCAGGTGCCTTGGACGGGAGCCGCACGGCACCAGCCAACACAGGCGACCCTGGACGAGAACCTGGACGAATACGCAAACACTGCGCCCCAGGGTAAAACCCCATCAATTTGTCCAACAGGAAAGGATGATGCTGCCCTACGTCCGGATCTACAGTGGTACCACGCCGCTGCCCAACTGGCCTATTGCAAGTCCCACAGTGCCTGCAAACTCGTAAGGAGCACTCTGAAGCTGCCATAGAGACCGCCCTGGTGGGGAAGGGGAGTCATTATAAGTGAACAGCTCTCAACGGGGTGAGACGGCAGCACACAGCTGGCCGAGAGCAGCGCATATTTGCTTTCAGAGCTTGCAAAGCAATGGTTGGCACTCTACGACACGCGGTATAGAAACTGTGGGCATACTTTTTCAAACCCCTCACTATAAGGACTGAACACACGGGTAGGTCCTGGACACTACTGCTAGAAGAATCATGAGCAAAACCGACAGAAATCAGCCCAAATTTATCTTTGATCAGTATACAAAAACGGTGGAGCAAAGTCCGAACGATCAGCCGAATACTCAACCAGCGGGGACGGCTGTGAGTGGAGTCACAAACGGAGATGTGCAAGCCATATTTACAACGATGCAGGCCGCTCTTTCCAACATCGACGGTAAAATAGATTCACTAACCTATCGGGTGGACCGCATGGCAGAGCATCTGGACCGGCATACAGAGCGTATTGACATGGCCAAACGACGTATATCCAAAGTTGCAGATTCCCATACTCAAATGGAGACTAGACAGGGGAAAATGGACAAGCAACTGTTGGCGCTAATGGCAAAGGCTGAAGACGCTGAGGCTGGATCCCGCCGCAATAACATACGCCTGGTGGGACTGGCAGAGACAACCAACACAGGACCTATGGAATGCTATGTGGAACAATTGCTCATAACTCTCCTCGGACGTGAAACCCTCTCGGACGTCCTCATCATCGGGAGGGCACACAGATCCTTTGCTCCACCACCACTGGTCGGTGCGCGACCGAGACCAATAATAGCCAAACTCTTAAATTATAGGGACAGAGATGCAGCCCTCTGGGCAGTATGAGACATGAGGGGATGGACATTTTGCTATTCCCTGATTTCACACCGCTTGTCCGGGACGGGATTGGTTGCAGAGGACCAGTGCGTGCGCGTGCACTCGTGTGTCCTGCTAGGGCGCCCCCGATTTCTGAGTAACCACAAAATCACTACCTGCCAGGAGACGCATCGCAGGATTTCCAGGACTCTAAGCACCAGAGTGCAGTGGGGCGCGAAGCAGATTGGCTGACTGGTGGCCCCTCCTACTCCCACCTGCTACTTCAACCACTCGCACCTCCCGCTTCGCGGCAGACGCATCGCAGGATTTCCAGGACTCTAAGCACCAGAGTGCAGTGGGGCGCGAAGCAGATTGGCTGACTGGCGGCCCCTCCTACTCCCACCTGCTACTTCAACCACTCCCGCCTCCCGCTTCGCGGGAGACGCATCGCAGGATTTCCAGGACTCTAAGCACCAGAGTGCAGTGGGGCGCGAAGCAGATTGGCTGACTGGCGGCCCCTCCTACTCCCACCTGCTACTTCAACCACTCGCGCCTCCAGCGACGTGGGACGCGCGCGGGCAGACTCCGGGTGAAGCCCGTCATCGCCCGTCCACGCCCGGACAAGACCGGACCGGGCCCTCTCTCTTACATCTGGCTGCCGGAATGGGTAAGCGCAATGATCTTTGCTCTGCTGTTCCTATGAAGTCTAAGGCCAAAATTCCTCGCAACTGTGCTTCCATTATGACATATTTGACTACCGCTGTTGGGGCAATAACAAAAGAAATTCAAGACGTGGAGGCCCAGTTGGGGATGGGGTCTGATATAATATCTGTTTCCGCCATTGAGGAGGGCTTACGCTCACCTACCGACCAAAGCCTAAATCAAGCAGTGCCCATTAACAATTCTGAATTGGTGCCAGCAGGTGAATGGAGCATACGGGAGGTATGATGTTGCAAAGTGAGGGGGCTGTAGTTCCTGTTAAGGTTGGGAGGAAAAAACTTTTCAAAACCGGCACAGTTGCCAAAAGATCTCTCCAGCAGAAGACACGTGCGGATCAACGTCCTATGGACAGAACTCCTCCCATTAACTTATCTGATATAGACTTGGACTCAGTCCTCACACATATTGACAATCTTGTTGATTCGCTAAAAAATGATGTTACTAAATGTGTTAAATCCGGCTTGGACCGTGTTATGGCAAGGTTAAGCAAAATTGAGTCTAAACTAGAAGTCCTTAGTACGAGTGGGAGTTTGGTTTATAATACTAATGTAGGGGGTTCAAATACGGCAGAGGCTGCGGAAGCTAGGAGTGATCCTATTACATGTAGTATGAGTACTGGGACAGATACTAAAATGAAACCAACACTAAGGGAGCCTATTATTAGCTCTATTGATCACAGTACTCAACCAGGTACCATTCTCAAAGGAACTAGTAGCCTTAGGGCAGCGAAGTCCGTAATATCATCCCCCACTGGGCCTCCTTTATTAACTCCAAGAGCTTTTACTACGCATACAGTTTTGGATTTGCCACCCGAGGCTTCCCCCTTGGTAGCGGTACTAGTAGGGGTACCTCCTCTTAAATGTAACAGCATAGAGTCAACTGATGAGCTTATTCGGAAAGTGAGGTTTTGGTGTAGCAGAGCTTCTGAGGGAGGTTTAGGCGCATCAACACATGTTATTATGGCAAGACGGGTGGCTTGGGTGGGGAGTGGTCCAAAGACTGAGGATGGCGATTGTATTGTGATTAATTTTGATCGACCAGGGGTGGCGGGCTGGGTTATTCAGGGGAGCTATGATAGGCTTGGAGGAGGGATTAAAGCCTTACCTCTGGGTTTCTTTTATCCACCTGATATGGGCATTAGGTTAGGAGCCAGCACAGGGGCACCAGGACCTAGAGTTGGTAGTGGTGCCTTTGGTCTTGCTCCTCGCCCCTTGCTTAAAGATTTTCTGTCTTTTAGATCGAATTTAAGGGCTCCAACTCAAGGCTATCCAGAGGATACTACCGTTCACCACGGTACTCTGGAGAGCAGATTTGCAAACCCAAACAGGTTTACCCCACTTAATCAGCTGGATAGTAACGACTGACTATCCCCATGCTCTGTAGGCGATGTAGGGGATGGAGGGGGCTGTATGAACAGTCAAGGTAAATTTATGCAGGGGACCCCAAGTTACCCGGGTTCAAGTACCAAAATCCTAAGTTGGAACATAGCAGGTCTTAAAAATAAATCCAACGATGCAAGGTGGACTGATTTTTTACGTGGATTTTGTATTAAAGGTTTACAAGAAACCTGGGATACTGATAATAATTTCTGGTTGGATGGCTACTCTATTTACACGGAATTAGCTAAACCTACCGCCATAGGTAGGGCGAAGGGTGGACTCATGACCTTGATTTCCCTAGAAGTGGCAGGTAGCCATTGCAAACTGGATTCAGGCTCCCCAAATTGCTTAGTGGTACAGATTAGTTTCCCTAACGTCTTAAATTTGCTTATTGTTAACTTTTATAATTCATTTGATAAAGTTACTATCAATGAACATTTGGTCAGTCTGAGCGGTTTTCTTGACTCCTATAGCAAGAAACAATTTACCCCCTATTCGGTTATTGTTTTAGGTGATTTTAACATACATTGTTGTTGCCAAAATTGTTATGTTTTGCATGGTCTAAGTCCTGTAGATCATTCAGAAATCCATTTTGAACATACTCCCCAGGGCGGTTGTTTGGATAGCCTCTTGGCAGACCACAACTTACTTTATCCCAATACTAGCCGAGAGGCCGAGGACATACCCTCTTTCAAAGGTAGGGGTGCACATACCACTATTGATTATATTTTCATTAGTGTTGCTCTGACCCCTTGGGTTAAGGATTACACAACTGTGTGGTCTGCGTATAGCGACCACAATCCCATTAGTCTGACTTTGGCGGGAGGTTTTTAAAAAACTCAGGAACCGAATAGTTCGGTTCGTATTCTGGATCTCAAACCTTCTGACCAAGCTCGTAGACTTAAATGGTGTACGATAATACCGGGATATTTTCAGGCTAATTTGTTATATACAGTTGGTAATGAGATGAATCTCTGTTTAGATGCCAAATCAACGGACCGGGATGTCCTTATAGCATACTCCAAAATCTGCACCCAGGTGGCCTCTGATATTATAAAAGCCCGGTTAGGGAACGCATATTTAAAGGTGAGAGATGGTTCGATCACGACTGTTCAATTGCCCATCGAAAGCTGCTAGTGGCTTTAAAATCTAAACCAGTAGATAGGCTTGCCATAGCAGCGTTAAGAAAAATATACAAACTGGCAATTGATAAGCGTGAAAATGAGATCAAACAAGAGGCATGGAATGACTTATTATCCATTGATGTCATTAAAAACAGCGTCAGATTTTGGGACATTGTTAATAAACCAATTTTTCAAGAGTACATCGTCTCCCCTTTGGCCTGTAATATTCAGGAGCAGGATTGGTTTAATCACTTTAAATCCATGTATGGTGCATATGGTTCACTGGCCTCTACCTCCGAAGTTCAAACTTATTCTCTGTTGTTTACGGAGGGAGAAGTCACCGAGGCTATAGCTCTAATGACTGGCAACAAAGCTCCGGGACCAGATGGTGTCCCGGTTGACCTTTTTAAGTTTGATATAACGCTTTGGTCGAAAATATTGACCCAAGTTTTTAATTCCGCTTGTAAAAAAGAACTACCAAAGTCATGGTCAGAATCAGTAATTGTCCCTATCTTCAAAAAGGGAGATAGAGGGGACGCAAGCTGTTATAGACCAATTTCACTCATTGACTCTACAGTCAAGATCCTTGGAAGGGTGATACTTGGCAGACTGACCACATGGTTAGCTGAATCTAACACGCTTTCAACCCTGCAATCTGGTTTTAGAAAAGGAAGAGGCACGATTGATCAATGCCTTAATTTGCATTTGTTAATTGGGAAGTATACTATCGCCAGGAAGGGAACACTCTACCTGGCGTTTATGGATCTTTCATCTGCATTTGACCGAGTAAATAGGTCAAAACTCTGGTCAATGCTCCTTGACTTAGGCATTGATAAAAACATCCTCTATTTTCTTGCTGACCTACACAGAGGCCTGACTGCCACAGTAAGGTATGACCAAAAGGGAAACCGCACTCAGAGTATTTGTATCGTAAATGGTGTGAGGCAGGGGTGCATTTTGGCCCCTTTGCTTTTTTCCCTATACATCAACAACCTTGAACAAGTTTTAGGGCTAGCCTGTAAAGACATTCCGCGAGTGGGTGCGTGATTGATCCCGGCTCTCCTCTATGCGGATGACGCTGCCTTATTATCCAGACCTGCGGTTGGCCTACAACTTCTTTTAAATTCTTTACCACCTTCATGAAATCCCTAGACCTGAGTGTAAATTTCACCAAATCACACACAATGATAACTGGCATTAAGCCCAAAAAGGTCAAAACACTTCATTGTGAGGGGAACGTGATCAGTAGGGTTACTACCTTTCCCTATTTGGGTGTTTTATTTGATGAACGCAGCACCTGGTTACCGCAACTACACGCTAAGAGGAATGTTCTGGCTCGATCTACATCTGCAGTACTTGCCTTTGCACGCAAATTAGGGGCAAAACCTATACAAGCCCTCTTAAAAATATATGGTGCAAAATGCATCTCCATTGCGACTTATGGCTCGGATATCTGGGGCTTTCGCAAGGCAAGCGAAATCCAAGTTGTGGAGAACAAATTTTTAAGGAACCTGCTAGCGGTGCCACACTCTTCACCTATTTACATAATCCATCAAGATCTAGGAATTGGTTTCGTTGAGGACCAAATTGCTTTAGCACCTCTCCTGAAATTGATTACAATCTGGTTAACCCCTGAACTAGACTTAAACCGGGAGATACTAAATAACTGTTTGGCTTTAGACCATGCTAGCCATATCCCCTGGTTGTGTCATGTTAAAGGTTTGTTGATGAAGCTGGGTAGGCCAGAGTTATTTAACTCACCAGCCACAATAGTTAAGGGCGATTTGCAGTGGGTTAAACGCTCCTATTTTTGCATGGTCTCTATGGAGAGAGAAGAAAGGGAGCTGATAAAAGTAACTGTCTGTGACCATCAATTATTAAAAACGTCCCCGGCAGTGGAACCATACTTGACAGTGGTATCTAATCCTAACCACCGTTTCCTCCTAACAAGATTTAGGTTTAACCAGTTACATTTTCTTTTTATTAAACACCCGGGATGGAGAAAGGTGGAGGATTTAGGTGTATGTTCCTGTGATTATTTTTCTGTGCCGGACACAATACATTATTTATTCTTCTGTGAACATCTGTTGCACATTCGGAAGCGCTATATTCTTCCAATTTTAAAAGATAAAGGTTTTTCACAGGTTAGACCGGCACTCATGCATTTACAGCTGTTGTCTAATGTTGTGGAGATGTTTAGCATAGCTAGTTTTCTTATTGCTGCAATAAGGATCATGAAGAATAAATGATTATAACTGTGTAGATTATGAACTTGAGGGATAATAATGTGATTGATTGCATGTTTCATCTTAAACTATTTGGTTTTTATGATTGTATGGGGTTTCTCTATGTATTATATCTTCGATTGTAGATCTGTGATGACCCTACCTTGCTGCTAATTGATTCTTTTAACTTTTTATTTTCCTTTTTAATTCCATGTCTAGCATGCTTTTATGGTTTTTATTAACCGAATAAAGTATTTTGACTGACACACCGCTTGTCCAAGAGGCGAGGAAAATGTTTGTGCCTGTAAAGCAGAAACTCTGTGACATGAATATAGCATATGCGATGCTATACCCTGCCAGGTTACAAGTGACAGAGGGTGGGAAATCAAAAATCTACAATGACCTCAAGGATGTACTAAAATATCTGCAACAGAAAGGATCCCAGAGCACACGCAGAAGATCGACGAGTGGGGGCCCGATGACCAAGGAACGACTTCGGATGTGGAATAGCGGATGACCACCCACAAGACATGTACATGGCCTGCACTGTTGCAAGACGAATCAACGAAGAGGCACTGACGTAACATTGATAATATACACTGGGACAGTGTACACACGTAGGGATTGTGTCAAACAGGGAGAGGGACCCCTGATGCTGGTCATGATGCTGCACGTGCCTGCTTAACGCTATGCTCTTCAGTCGTGAGATACCTGAACACGAGCTTGATGGACGCAGATAAGTGGAAAAGACGGGGGGTTCGAGTTGTTCATAATATATGTTCGTGTTTCATAATTGCTCAAAATACAGGATTAACTGACAATATGTCCGTAGAAGTAGGGAATCATCCTGTTGTAAGGAGGTGGACATGCAGACTCAGATGTGACTTAGACTCTCTTATTATGGCGGCCACCCATATGAATTTATTCACAGGGCACCCAGGGCAGCAGCTCCCGCCCACTTGTGTACGCCACAAATAGTTAACTGTTTATTTTTTGCATGGGGGAAGGTTGTTGGGAATGTTTAAAGTTCTTTGAGATTGTCTCCGCTGCACAGTGGGTAACGCACAGAAAACGCGGAAGGTCCTGGCATACCTTGATCGCTGCAAGATAAATGTGGCTTGTCTACAAGAAACGCATCTCACTGCTCTCACAAAGGGGAGGATAGGCATTAGATGGGCAGTATATCGCATGGCGTCCTCCTACTCCACCTATGCCAGAGGGGTCATGCTCCTAGTCGACGCGGCACCCCCTTTACACTCATTAACACTATCAAAGTTGACCAGGGGAGTTAGGTCATAGTACAGGGTAACTTTGGAGGCACTGCACTAACAGTTGTCACTTCATACGGTCCAAACACTGATGATCCGCTCTTCTGCGCACATATCTGGGCTAAACTGCGCAAATTACCACCCACTGCCATTATATGGGGGCGATTTTAACACCTGTCTCGACTCGGCCGTTGATCCACAGGCAAAGACCGCTATGGGAAGCAATCGGCCAAATCTCTTAGGGACTGTATGGAAGATTGAGCTATGATTGATTTGTGGCGTTTGAGACACCTGGGCTGCAGAGAAGGCACATGTATGTCAATGGCGCACAATACGTGGTCGAGAATAGGCTACTGGCTGGCCACACACGATATTAGCACATGGACGACACTGGTCGAGCACATGCCTAGGACACTGTTGGACCATGCACCAGTCCGCCTGGTGCTGGACATCCCCACACACACTCCACGTCAGTTCACTTTGGCGCTTGCGGCAGACCGCCCTTCTAGGCCAGGTATTTCGGGTAGAGCTGCATCGGGCAATTGAGGAGTACTTTGACTAAAACGCTGGATCCTTGAATAGCGCAAAAACATTATGGGAAGCCTTTAAGGTCACAATTAGAGGCCATTGTATAGGTAAACATGCGGGCATTTTGAAAGACATCCAACGGCAATTATCAATGACAGAAAGGGACATCCAACAGCTAGAAGCTGAATATGCAGCCACACAAAACCTCTCACTGTTAGCGGGCATCAGGCAAAAGATTGATACTTATAATGACCATGCCGCCGATGAGATCAAGTACATCTTGCGTAGATATACTGCACATAATTATGTGGAGGTGGGACAACCAGGACAATCGTTATTGCACAGGCTCCGACCCACACATAAGGCAACCTTCATCACGCAGATTACGAATATCCACGGTCAACTTACATATGACACACCGTCGATTGTAGACGGCTTCACTGAATACTACACTCGCCTTTACTCCACACAATAGACCAAGTCACCACCTGAAATGTGCCAATATTTAGATGGCATTGCATTAGCGTGGCTGTCTGACGAGCACCGCAAATACTTCTGTCACCACATTACCAAAGACGAGATTATAGAGTCAATCAATTTCCTCCCAAATAACAAAGCCCCTGGCACGGATGGACTTTCGAGGGAATTCTACAAAGAATTTAGAGAAATATTAATTACACACCTGGCTGCGATGTATGATGAATCATATGAGGATGGTGTACTCCCAGCCTCACTGAGAGGCGTTATTGATAGCTCTCCCTAAACCGGATAAATACTTGGCCCACTGTGAGTCATATCGCCCACTGTCCTTAATAAACATAGACATCAAAATATTGGCAAAAATTATCGCCATGCGTATACAACCCCTGATACACAAACTGGTTCTGCCGGATCTGGTGGGTTTCATACCGACCAGATCCACAACGCAAAACCTATGCACCATTTTCACAGTTTCACCATTTAAACCCCGATCTGCCGGCTGCCGCGGGCTTATTGGACGCGGCAAAGGCTTTTGACCCCGGAGAATGGGTATTCATGTTCACGGTACTTTCCGGAACCTTTCCTGCGTTGGATTGCGCTTCTCTATGCTGAGCCCAGCGCGCGTATTAGAATCAATAGGAACACATCAGACCCGATCAGAAGAAGTCGCGGAACACGACAGGGATGCCCAATTTCGCCACTTCTCTTTACATTAGCATTAGAACCACTAGCCTGCAAGATTAGCCCAAAGCATTCAGAATCGGTCTTGCAATTCCAGCTCCGCCCCATCGGCATCTCCCTTTATGCCGATGACATGGTTCTCTATACACGCCACCCGGACACTAACCTAAACCCGCTCATTAGGGAATATATTGGGTTCGAACACTATTTGGGACTTGGTATTAACTGGGACAAATCAGTGGTCATCCCACTCACAACAGTTACCACCCAACCTGATCTGGAATTTCCGCTACAATGGCACACTGACCTAGTGAAATATCTTGGCATATGGGTACATCGTAACCCAGATACGGTGATTAGGGAAAATTATGGTAGAGCCATAACAAAGCTAGACGAACAGGTTGATCGGTGGATTAAATTGCCGTTATCCCTAGCCGACAGGATAGCTATACAAAAGACGCTAATACTGCCAAGATTCTTATATTTTTTTATGAATATCCCAATTTGGCTTACACATGTGCTATTTTTCAAACTGCGATCAGCCATGCAGCGGCTAACATGGGCCGGGAAACAGGCGCCGGACCTTCAATTCTATTTTTATTGTGCACAAGTAAAACATGCCCATTACTGGCTACAGCCACATGCACACATACCACACATATCAGTGGAACATGAAAGCGTGCTACGGACCCCACTGATAGCTTACATATGTGACCCAAAGAAATACACTCCGAAAGATATAATACATCCTGTGATCTGCACATCGCGAGCATGGTACACACTAGCACACCGAGCGCAGAAACCTCTGGTATATGCTCCGGCACTACCCATAGCCCACCATCCACAAATCACAGTTACCCAAGAGAAAAACATGCTAACTTTACTGGGAGAAATGGGCCTCATGGATATGAGCAAGATCTTCCCACACAATTGATTTATCCCACAGGAGGAGCCGTCACTTAGTGCGCACCGGGGGCCGCTAAAGATATTTGCTTATTTACGGCTGCGCATGGCAGTCAGGGAACTCTACCCGACATTTCCGGACGAACCACATCAGCTCCATGCACTACAAATCCTACTAAAAGCACCCACGCGGCAGGGTGTGGTAACGCGCCTGTATAATGTGTTACAGGGAGAACAGAACCAGACTCTGAATAAATCAATCCAGAGGTGGGAGGAGGCGATAGGCGACCCTATAGACATAGGAGACTGGGACTATAGTTGCACGCAATTGCATCTACTGACATCAAATTGTAACCTGCGAATTATTCATTTTAAATTTCTACATCAATTATATAATACTTCAGCAAAATTATATAAATACGGGCTTCGCCTAGATGTTAAATGTCACAGATGCGGAGATTCTAATGCAGACTTTCTGCATACGGCATTGTCTTGCCCCCCCCGCTTCAAGCCTACTGGCAACAAGTCACTAATGCTCTCACGATCATGTTGTTTGAACTAATACCAACTGCCACACTAATATGTCTGCTGGGAACCCACAAGCTACGGCTGGCCAAGAGACGAAAGCTTCTGGCAGTGGCATTGCTGTTGGCCAAGCAACGAGTGGCATTGAGATGGGGTAGTAGGCGCCCACCCAGATTCAAAGATTGGGTTACAGATATGACAAATTGCAAAGAGACATTGGAGATATACGCAAAAGAATTACCGCAGGCCTCCAGACCAGGGGATTTCTGGGAACCCTTTGCCCAATACCTCAGATCCACTCAGAACGTTGCCGGAGTATCTCCTAGTGCACCAAGCAGAGCCTGATTCTGTGGGTCTCTCCGGAGCAGCCCTGACTGGCCCAGTGGCATGTTGGAGGCGCCGACGCGAATTAGCTGCTAAAAGTATACTGTATGGTAAATTTGATCATCAATGGTATTGTTGATGGATAAATAAGCCCCAATGTAGCACTGAATGGACTATACAGATATAAGACTGTTAAGCCTTTGAGATGTGCAGTTGTATGTCTATCATGAGACTGTGTTATGTACCACTGGTTCTTTTTCTGTACCTTCTACGATGACCAGGAAAAAAAAAAGAAAAAATATATATATATATTTTACAAACTATTCTTTAGTTATCTGAAAGAGAATTGCAGGTTTCAGTTTTAATCAACACTGATGTTTCCAGTTCCTTCATAGACATTAATTGGGCACAGGAAAACTTAATTTCAGCAAAGAGCAAACTAAATCTGCAAGTAGCTGAAGCAGTTGATGGAACTCCAGTATCATCAGATTTAGTAAAGGAAGAAGCGCAACCCTTACCTCTAACCATTTCCAATCATTGTGAATGTATTCAGTTCAATCCTCTATATGCTCCTATTCACCCATTGATATGGGGAGTGGCTTAAATGTTCTTTTATAATCTGTACATCATCTGTGAGGCTTGAACATTGGTCATGGGTTCCAAATTTTGGTAAAGTTTTGTTTAGCAAGAAAGTAGGTAAATGCAGTTCTTCACCTTAGATACCAGAGCACAGTTCTTTTCCCTTCCATCTAAGTAGCAAGAATCTCTGGAAGTATTTTCTGAATTTCATCTAGATAACTGCCTAATTTAAATATATAGTTATGACATTTGAACTGTGCAATGACCCTCTGTATTTCAACCCTTTATGGACTCCGTTGTCTCAGGTTTACTTCCATATTCAGTAACAGTACATCTAAAAGATATTCTTATTTTTTCCTGAGATTCTTCAGAACATGTTCGTCTGTTAAGGAAGTGAAGTCCTTTTTTTTTAATTAAAATCAAATAGCCTATTAGCCAAACCTGAAAAACTTCTAATTGAGCAGTCTCCTACATATTATCTGAAAGATGATTGCAGATGGATACTATTAAGGTGAAAGACATTTTTGAATGGCCTGTTCCCTCTTTTATAAGACAAATCCAAACCTTTCTAGGATTGAAAAATCTCTCAAAGTCTTTTGGAACTGACACAGGCACTCACATTGCAGAACCTTGCATTTTCTTAACGCAGCTCCTTATCCGTGACTTCATTGTCTCTGACGCAACGTGGCGTAGACCGATGCAGGACCTTGCATTGCAGCACTGCACAGCCCTCTCACCAAGGACATAAGGTACAACTCTCAGCGGGCTGTACCGAATGCCATACCTGAACGCAGTTGGCCTGAACTTGTGACTTTTGTCCCAGACTCCCCAGTTCAATCAGTTCCCCATAGTTGTCATTTCTCACCTTTTTTGGGTGCCTTTTTATCTATAAGTTTAAAAACTCATAACTCCAATACTACTGAATGGATATTTTTTGTTTTGGTGTCATTTTGTTTATTAAAATATTCTCTAGTTTTCTAAATTGGTGTGAAATTATGCTTGTGTTGTGTTTTTACTTTATTACTGTTCGAGTGCTGCATAAATACTTTTCTCACTGCCTCTCAGTTAATCCTGATCACTTTATATCAAGCTACCAGAGGGTAAAGCACACGTTTATTTAGTGACTTTTGTGGTTCACCCTGACACGGATTGTGTTTATTATTTGAGTTGGTCTCTCTTTCCTCTCAATAATAACCCAATTTCTTACACTTCCAAATTAAGTCCAAAACAGAATGGACCTTCTGCTATATCCTATATAATCAATCCTGAGACAGTCCTATTAAATAGCTCTCATTCTTGGAAAATTCATCCTACCTATCGTGTCTTTATAAAAACCAGACCTATCTACAAAGAATCCTAAACCTTTACCTCTTAGGGTTGATGGTCAGCAAGAATATGATATCAATGATATTTATTATTCCCATTTTCACAGAGGAAAATGACATTACTTAGATGACTGGAAGGGTTTTGGTCCAGAAAGACCATGGGAACCAGATTCTCAAGTTTATGCTCCTATGCTTATAATCTTGTTTTTTGTAATAATCTTAAAAACCTGACTTTTTTTAGAAGGAGTATCATATTTAAAATCAACAAAGGAACTCTGGTGGTCCAACACCTTTGCATGAATTTACTTACTGTGTATGAGTTGCAAAGTTAAGGCTCTCTTCTCCTGAGTCTATTTCAACTTAGATGGGCAGGAAACGTTCATAGTTGTGCAGCAGTACTATACGAGTCTGTTCAATAAAATAAAAAGTTGATTGACTTCCCTCTTATTGAATTTTCTGAGTCAGACATATACAAGATTTATTCTATTTTCTTTTTCATATCTTTAATGAAAGTGACCCTATTCCTAAATCTGCTCCTAGAAGAATAAGAATTTAAATTCAAGTGGAAAATGCAGAGAGCCTGGTGGAATGTTTGACTATTGCTGCAATTTTCCCTAAATAGCTTGGTTGCTTTACATGTATTCAACTTGCATTGGAGATATCCTCCTGACACATATCTGTCACACTTTTTCTAATGCCTATTTGTGGAATTACTTTCCAATACTGTTTCACCATTAAGATAATAAATGCTAATTAAGGTGTAAATGGTGCGGCATTTTGGGTCGGAGAAATGTGACTGAGGGTCTATCTTGTATTGATATTCGTAACTAATATGTAGTGTGGTTGCTGCCTTTTTAAGGCTGATAGTTTTGTGAACTCCCAGAAACACGGCAGTGCATGGGGTGCAGACTCCGTCAGGTCCAGAATCACTGCTTTTTGCCCTCTGAGTTTTTCTTTTTAGAGTTGTAGTCAACACTTGTAATTGTCACCTCTCATATATGTCTCAGAAGGATATGATTCTTATTATGTCCCAAATGCCGCTCTTGTAATAGAGAATCTGTGCAACTGAGTTTCCTCTTTGAGATCCCTTCTTGACTGCTTTGTATTTTCTCGACCAGATATGTTGGCTTGGGTGGGCGAGCTGGCCTGTTTGTGCAGCTAATGGGGCTGGCCTCTTCTGCTGTTGTTTAATTCCTCATGTGTATTCTCCAGCAGCAGTCAAAGGCCAATTTCATGAAAACACAAAAATAAGTAAGGTAGTGGTAAAACCAAAAAGAGGCAGATAGAAGATATGTTGTTTCATAATATTATAGAAACAATCAGGAAGCCAGAGTACGGATGACAGGACTTCTGCCGCATTTACAAGGAAAGTCATCCTTTATGGAAGAGGAAACGTCACACAGATTATAGTGTCATGCTTCATCATTGGCATCCTCTCCCCACCCTGATAGGTCAGTGCCACCAGGGTGGACTCAACCTCCTCAATGACTTTATTGGATCTAGTTTAATACAATAACCCTAAAAGATGACTTTCCTCTTAAATGCAGCAGAAGTCCTGTGACGTCCAAACTCTGGAGTCCTGATTGTTTATATAGTATTACGAAACAACATATCTTCTATCTACCTCTTTTCATACCTGCCTTTATTGTAGTAAAATCGATCTGCTAATGCCTACAAAGTTCAAATAAAGGTACTGGTGCATGAAAAGGGAATTGCCACAAAAGTCCTAAGGCTAAAGCATCTGCTTTACACAGCAAAGTAATAAAAATGTAGGCATTCCTGCATACTGTTAGAAGCTGTCTGCCTTTTCCCTGGGAACATATCTTATTGTGACAGTGAAAGGGGCTTAAACAGTGTGAAAAGCTTTAGCAGAAGATAAGTCTCGTAAAGGCATTTAGCCTTGGGGTAGATACGTCTCTGCAAACAGTAAGTGCTGCGCAGTCTTAATGTAAGAAAAAAGATTACACCCACTAAAGCGGAATGGGATGAGTTATTTTGCCTCGGGAACCAAAAAGAGAAGCCCCTTTTAAGATCTTGTGAAATCTATTGCTTTTAATAGATCTTAAAAGGGGCTTCTCTTTTTAGTTCCCAAGGCTAACGAATTCATCCCATTCCGTGAGCATTGTGCTGGCAAAAACAAAAGAATTACTACTTCAGCACCATCACCAATGGGTACAGGAATGGGACAACGTAACTACCCTCAAAATGCAATGGCCTTGACGAATAGTCCATCCAAGCAATGGCAAACCATGAAAAAAGCATAAAAGCCAATGGCGGGGGTGCTCTGACTCAAGGCCCGTTGTCTATATTCTACTTCTCACATGTTCTTATTTAAAGTATTGATAACATGAGATCTCCCAGAGAGCTGAAGCTGTGTCCAACGATACTGAAAAGGGATTGTTTTTTTTAATTTTTTAAGAAAAGGTGACCTCCACCAAGGAACTTCGTTCTTGTTTCTATGCCAACCACTTAAATAAACAAACTAGGTTCCAAATGTTTATGTAGAGATTGGTCCTACTTTTACACCGTAAATTGATTCTACTTTGCACAGAATACAGGGCAATGTGTGAAACTACAAGCCACCCAAGTTAAACTGTACAGAATCCTAAATACAATCAGTGCAGTTCTCACGATTGTTCAAATTATGTTTTAGAAATCCACATGATGAAGGGCACTGCAGGCAATACAGAGTTTATCCCAAATTAGAATGTAATAAATTAATACATTAAGTAACAGCGGGTCATATACATTATGTAAGTCTGGGCCCGAGCCTCAATATATTCATGTGTGCCTTTTCAGGTTTGAAAGAGGAGGAAGCACCTCCATTTTTCATTGCTGTGCCAGATAGGGGTTTCATTATGGGGAGAAATATTTTACTCATGGATAAAATTAGAAATACCACAAAATTAAGGGGAAGTGCACTTTTCCTTATTATTTGTGGGTGCGTCAGCGATTTCCCAGAGCATGCCTGGGAATTATTGGAACTCTCATAAAAGTATAACATTTGGGCCAGGTTTTTTCAGTTTGGTGTGAATGGGGCTGCTCGTGTGACCATCTGGTTCTAAATGATTTGTAATACTGAAAAGTTAAACCAGATCTCGAAGTACGCACGGCGACAAGAGAGAACGCCGGATGGATTGATTCCAGGCCTAATTGAATAAAGGCGTAAGTTTTAATAATTGTACCCTACAAATCTTAAAGATTGATGCAAAGGACGACTGACCTAATAAACAGACATCAGGACCATGCGAACCCTGATTTCTTGTGATTGAGGATTCCTCACCGGATAGGGTTAAATGTATGAGAGCAGCAGACTCCATAACTAGTACTTCGGATAAAGTACCATTTCAGAAACGACTTCAGAGGCACCTGTAATATAGTACACTTAAGGTTTAGGACCAATTTCAGGCACCATAAAAGGCCGTGAGAGTCACATGTTGTGGTCTTGAGAAACATGGTATAAATGAACTAGTCATCATCTAAACGAGTCAACGCTGTGTTTTCATAATCTGTGTAGTGGCTGAAACCACAGATAGAGCAATACAATCTATCGGGCTCCAGCTCAATATTTCTTCAAACACAGATATGTACTGTCTATGACAAAGTGTATTGTCTTGTTTTGTACTCTCTATTGTACCCTTTATGGTAGTGTTGTATATTTCTGTGGTTCTCTTACCTGTGTATGATATGTCAATGTGAGATATTGTTTTTAGAACTATATACAAAATATATGTTTTCTTAATACTTTTAATTCATGTTTTAGAATGAAATGCTTTTTTAATATACAAAAAAAAATTAGACCTATATATTTCAACTCATTGTGGTTTAAGCTTTGGGTCCATGACCAGAATCC
Source organism: Triturus cristatus (assembly GCF_964204655.1). Classification (NCBI taxonomy): domain Eukaryota; kingdom Metazoa; phylum Chordata; class Amphibia; order Caudata; family Salamandridae; genus Triturus; species Triturus cristatus. Next base: position 654,257,320 of record NC_140587.1, on the reverse strand, counting down.
ATTTTGTATAAATGTGTGTGTGAGAGTTTCTGGACTGCCAGAGTAGATAGGTAATAAGGTTCATAATATCAAAGGAAGCCTTCTTTTTTACTGATACTGAAAAGTCAACCTACATAGGAATAGATTTGAATAGGGATATGCCTTTTCCTCTGTGTTTTTTCGTGGATTTTGGAGCATTCCCAGATTTTCTAAAGCTAGTAAATCTGGGAATGCATCAAAATGCTACACCTTACTCACTGAGGCGTAAAGAGGAGAAATATCTTTATTTTTCCTCTTTATTTCCTCTTTCCATATGTGCTGCATTCTGTGGCAACAGTAGAAAGAGGATAATGCCAGTAATGATTGTCTTTGTGCAGTAAGGTGCACCTTTCTCCCAAAAAAACAGTCCTGCCTGCAGCGGTTTTGGGCTAGCACATGCATGATTCACATTAGGCCCATTATGGGTATGAGTTACTTCAGCAGATGACTTAAAGAAGACTGTTGCACCTTCAGAGGGTGTGAGGTTTTTGAAAAATCACACAGGCAGTGTCTTCCCAGTCACTGTCTCCATCAGCAATTCTACTTGCATATTTGTCTAAAATAAACATTGAAATGATGACCTGTACTAAATTCCATTCACCTCTTCTTTTATTATACCTGCATCATATAAAACAAACATTCTGAGAGTGCCACAAAGCTTAAAAGGTGCAGCCTCTCATGATTAAGAAATCTCTTTTGAATACATTGACTTTTGTTCCTCCAAGCAGAAAGATGTTTGTAGGGTCAAAGAAGGCCGTGCAAACAGTCACTACTAGTGAGGATAACATTATGGTTTCAGTGTGAAGCCTGAGTGACAACGTTTCAGGAAACTTCAGTTAAAAATACCATTTTGAAGTTCAATAATAAAACAATATAAAAACCTCTAGTTTAGCAGTGAGGTTGCACATCTTGCCATGAGTACTAAATAAGCAAAACAGAGGGACCGCTTCATTCACTCTTTGGCTGCATCTTTGCCTTTGACCCTGTACAGCGCTCCATGACTTTAACATACATACATATATCTACCAAACTTTGTCTAACTCACTAAGATAAAGTGGTAGCTGACACTTTCAGCTCTTGCACAAATCTTGCCCTTTTCTCAGTGACCAAAGCGCAATGTAGTTTGGTAAAAATTGGGTGACTTTGTGGTGTTACAGCTGACCTAAAAATAATATCCAATCATGAAGTAGCATTTTGGGCTACAACAATATGTATTCTGGGAGTAGGACCCCTTTGAGAACGACCGCATTAGCTTTGGCACAGATCCGATACAGCCCAGCTGGGGAGTGCACATCCACTTTTAGGGTTGCCAAGGGAGTTAGACAGGGGTGAATTTTTGCCCCCTTTTTATTTCCCTTTCATATTGATTCCTTGGAGTGCTTTTTACAGGCAAATGGAAACAATCTGCCTAGAATAGGAGGTTAGCTAGTGCCTGTACTTTTGTATGCTAACAACGTGGTGTTGACATGTACAGCTAATGGGCTGCAACTTTTATTGAGTGCTTTTAATGATTGTATGACAAACTTGAGTTTGAAGATCAATCAAACAAATCTTTTATTATGTTTTGTGGCCCAAAAAATACTTGCTCACGTAGATCTACAATCTATGAGACCCCTATTAAGAACGTTTTTTAACGTTAGTTGTCTAGGGATCCAAATGGATGTAATTCTTAACTGGGATGAGCTGTTGACTCAGTGCAGCCTTAAAATAGAAAATGCAGTCGATGTAATCTTTTTGTATGCCTTGAAACTCGAACACAAACCAGTAAGAGATTTAATTGCCCTTCATAAAGCAAAGTGTTTTTACTTGGGCATCTACTGGGTGGGTGTTTGGGGATATACCAATTCTAAACATTTACAAATGGTGGAGAACACATTTCTATCTACATTATTGGCAGTCCCAAATACTTCCAAATATATTACCCATACAGAGGTTTGGCATACATTGAGGATGCTATTAAATTGGCCCCCATTTTGCTCTGGGTTAAAATGTGGAGTTTACCCTTTACAAAGTTTTCCCACCTCGTCCTTACTAGCTGCATCACTCTTAATCATAGTTTAATATCCCTTGGTTGGCCTATATTAGAAACTCATTTACAGGCCTGGGTTTGCCACAGTTTTATTATTACCCCCTGACTGTGATTGACAGTAATTCAAAGGCTCTGATTCATTCTATTTTATATAACAATAATTTAAATCGGTCTAAAATCTTTTTGGTGATGGAAACAGTGAGTTATTACAAGGAGACTGTTACTCCACCTCGGCCTGAACCATACCTTTCCTGGATTCCTAATTCAAAGCATTGTTTTACTTACCTCTACTCAGGTTAAATCTTGTTCAATTTGTGGTTGCTTACCCTCAACAGGGCACTTGGTTTTTATCCCTACCCTGTTGTCCTTGAATTGGGACTAGCCATCAATCTTGTTTGCATTTTATGTAGCATTTATTCTGCTCCCAGTACACAATTGTACACCCCATTTTATGTTCTGATGATTGCAGATCCACCAAACAGAATCTTCAACTTCTACTGTGTTTATCATTTGAATTTGGATGTCATTCTGTTATTAGTTTTATTTGTTCCTCCCTTAAATTAGCAGAGACATATGACAATGATACATATTGCTATGTATTTTAAAGCAAAATTGTACTATATATACAATTCTGTATAATTATGTTGTGCATCTTTTATGGCCTTTTGGCCGAATAAAGATTATCTGAATTGAATTTGACTACATTTGCATAGTTAAGCTTTACTCTCAAAGAAGATTGTTCTGAAAATAAGTTAACGATGGAACTTGCATTGTAAATGTTAATCTTCAAAGGCATATACAGCAGAATGTTGCATAGGAGAGCGAGGTGCAGGGGAAGCCGGATACTTGTTCCAAGAAACAGATTTAGAGACTTACATGTATCCTTTAAAAGCAATTGTGTTATAGCACAACGTCTGTGGCCCTGAAGAAGCAATAAGACATTGCGCAACAAGTTGTTGCCAGAATCATTTTGTCTTTCAAGACTGAATTAAATAATATTGAAAAGGTTATTTAAGAGGACTCCTCATTTTTTTTATTACACTGATGGACATATCCAGCAAGGTAAAGCTAATATGTATAGTGGGTGCATCACCCTGGTCTTAACCTTGCATTTGCCTGTCAAGAATATATACACACAGCAAGCACTTAATACTAAAAAAAAACATAAATCAGTAAATACAATGATATAATGTCAGAAAACTAGATGCATCAAAGAACAGACAATGAGTCACAAGCTTCATGCCACAGCTTCACTTTAAAAAAGGACTACTTAACGCCTATCAACAAAACTTAATGGGAACACAAATTAGACAAAGTAATCATCCTCAAAATGCATGACATTGATGACTATGCCATAAAAGCAATGACAGACTATGAAAAACACACAAAAGCAAATGGTGGAAGGCGGGTGACCCAAAGCCCTCTCTCCCTCTCTCTCTCTGTATACATATATATACATATGGGGACCTGTTTCTCCCCTAGCTTCGCCTGTCTGCATATGGGGCTGTGGGAGAAACAGGTCCTTCAAACTCAATATGTGGAGTTATTGACAAAACATGTATCGTATTGGTATAGATATATTGACAATCTGTTTATGATTTGGAGAGGCATTGAGGAACAAGCGCTCCATTTCAGAGAACAGATCAACAAGAATAACTTGAATTTACAATTCACTGCTCATCTCAGTAAAGACTCTGTGTGCTTTTTAGATGTAGAGGTGCTTGCAGTGGCAGGCAAACTTGAGACCAGATTGCATAGGAAGCCCACAGCAGGCAACACGGTGCTCCACGCAACCAGCCACCACCCAAGATATCTTATTCACAGCATTCCTTTTGGAGAAATGCTGCGACTAAGGTGGATTTGTAGTACTGACTTTGACTGTGAACAGGCTCAAAAAGAGAGTAGGAATCGGTTCCTGGCCAGGGGCTACTCCACAACCACAGTTGATAATGCAATGAACAAAATTCCTCAGATTTCAAGATCAGTTGCATTAGCCAACAAAGCAAGTCCTATGATGACTACTAATGACCAGCCTGACCAACCTACAAGATTGATTTTGACATATAATCATCAGCATAAAGCTTTATGTAGGATTATGAATAAAAATTGGGTGTTGGTGCATAATGATCCTATACTTGGGGAGCACCTTCCTAAGACTCCCTCCTAGTATCACCTTCAGAAAGGCTCGATCTATGAGCGACACATTATTTTGAAGCAGTCCCGAAGTAACTAACATCAAAACCTGGTTAAACTCTAGAAGGGGGTTTTTTAGGTTCACATCTTGCAGAGCTTGTAAGTATGGCACCAACAAGACCACTTACAAAACCCCCTTTAAAATAGATCCAGTACCCATCACTAAGTTACTCACTTGCACGACCGAGTACGCGGTGTATGTGTTGGAGTGTTCATGTGGCCTGTAGTATGTAGGAAGTACAAAACTGCAGGTCCACAAGCTGATACTCCAGCACATCAGGGCAATCGAGAATAACGATGCATCCTACCCGGTTGCAAGACATTTTAAGGAGTAGCATCATAACAATTTTGAACATCTGCACTACTATGTAGTAGATGCAGTCTTACCCCTCAGGCGGGGCGGGGGGCAACTGAGAAGCTATTCTTCGCCAATTGGAAACCAGGTTCATCCTGGAGTTAATCACTAAGATGCCGCAGAGCCTTAACTCCAGTGAGGGCTTTTTCACCTGTCTTTGATATTTCTGCTGCACCTTTTATATAACGAGCTTTTAGCTTTTCCTCCGTGAAATTAGCTTTTTAGTCTCTTAAATAGTTTTGCACTTTGCACAGTATTAACCAATTATGGTTCTTTAGGGTGGCACTTCTTTTAGCACTTGCACTTTGTTCATTATGGTATGAGATTAGATTCATGGCCCACTTGGGCAGAACTATCTAGCACCAGCACTTTATGTATTAGCAATAGGACCAAAAAACGTTTTCTCTACAAAAAGTTGGTGTTGGATATTGGCACATGGAGTTAAACATATTGACTGGAGACTTGTAACATTTTTAGAATGTTTACAATCCAGTAAATGTACTTGTCGCAGCTCAGTAATATTTATTTCTCAGTTTTTAGCTATTTTTTTTTTTTAAACATAGTTTTTTAACTGCTTTGCCGATTATTAGATATTTATACAATGGTAAATATTTAACTAAATTAGTGCTTTTACATTTAAGTGAAAATCATTACGATAATCAAATGTGCTTATATAGTGCTTTGTGAAAAACTCTTTCATATCTATGAATATGTTTGTCACACGTTTTTGCACTTGCACTTTAAATATTAGGAGGCACTCCTCGTGCGCATCATGTGATCAAGGTGTTTGGAAGGCCAAAACGCATTGTGGCGGTGGTGCAGGGCATATAATAAAATCCTTTGCACTGATCAATGGGTCTACCTTCGTCTGTTCCTGAAAACATGGATTTTGGTTGGCAGAATCTCCAGTGTGTGTGTGTGTGTGTGTGTGTGTGTGTGTGTATATATATATATTCTCTGAAAAAAACATAGGTTTTAGGCACGTTATAGTTAGGAATTAGCATTTTAAAAACCTTAGAAATTCACTGAAAAAACCATAGGTTTCAGGGGCGTTATAGTTAGCTGGACTTTTCACTCGTACAAAACCATTGAAATTCCCCCGTTATAGTTAGCTCAGCTAACTATAACTCGCGCGCCCGCAATGCACTGCTGATGACGTTACATATTACATCACTCATGACATGGTCAGTGACATCACTCATGACATCACTGATGACATCTCAAATGACATCACTGATGACATCACTGATTACATCATCCAGTTAATGTGTGTTTTTCTGAAAATTACATATGTTTTATATATGTATATCTCAAGGTCGATGGAAGAATAAATGGGTATATAAGTGTCTAAATGGATGATTTGTTTTTGAAAAATTGATTGTATAACTGACTGATTAAGTGTATCTTAGTGAATACATGGCTTAGTGAGTAAAGTTTAAATATGTAAATATCTGTATCAGTCTCTCACTTTGTGTATAAGTTGCTGCATGGGTTGGTGAGTAGCTACATGAGTGTCTATATAGGTTATTCGTTGGTTTTTTGAGTATCAGTATGAGTGTCTGAGTGTCTGTATGGTTCGGTGGGGGGTATTACGTAGTGCATAGGTGTATGAATGAGTGACTCACTGTTTGTATGTGTTGAAGACAGCATGTGTGCAGGACTGTATGGGTGGATGAGTGTGTGCATGGGAGTGTTAGTGAGTGAATGACTGTCTCAATAGTGTCTTTATGAGTAACTACATATGTTTCAAACTAGTATATGTGACTATTGGTGTATATAAGTGAGTATATGTGAGAGTGAGAGATTGAAAGAGTTCCTGTATGAATAAGTATGTGTTTCTATAAGTGATTGTTTAAAAGACTAAGTATGTGTAAGTTTCTGTAGAAGTAAGTGTGGTGGTGTGTGTATAACTGCATATGCAAGTAAATGGATGTTTGATTCTTTATTAGCATGAGTGACTATGTGTGTGAGTAACTTTATGGGTGAGGGGTAGGACTGCTTTGAGATATACCTTTGCCTAGTCCGTGTGGGAAATCATTTATTAGCGTGTTTTAATAATTTTAACTTTGTCTGTATTCTTATCTACTTTGACCGCATATCCGCACTGTAAAAGAAGAAATTCGACCATTTGCTATTTTGCACACTGTTCTTGCATAGTTCTCTTTGCCTACTGCACATTGCGCTTCCGGATTCCTGCTGGTGCCGAGAGGCGCCGCCATTTTGGTTAGTTGGCGGTCTAGCTCTCTCGCACCAGAGACTACATAGATGCGCGCTCCCCGGGCTCAGAGTCTGATGGGGTAGGACTACTTTGAGATATACCTTTGCCTAGTCCGTGTGGGAAATCATTTATTAGCGTGTTTTAAGAATTTTAACTTTGTCTGTATTCTTACCTACTTTGACCGCATACCCGCACTGTAAAAGAAGAAATTCGACCATTTGCTATTTTGCACACTGTTCTTGCATAGTTCTCTTTGCCTACTGCACATTGCGCTTCCGGATTCCTGCTGGTGCTGAGAGGCGCCGCCATTTTGGTTAGTTGGCGGTCTAGCTCTCTCGCACCAGAGACTACTTAGATGCGCACTCCCCGGGCTCAGAGTCTGATGGGGTAGGACTGCTTTGAGATATACCTCTGCCTAGTCCGCGTGGGAAATCATTTATTAGCGTGTTTTAATAATTTTAACTTTGTCTGTATTCTTACCTACTTTGACCGCATACCCGCACTGTAAAAGAAGAAATTCGACCATTTGCTATTTTGCACACTGTTCTTGCATAGTTCTCTTTGCCTACTGCACATTGCGCTTCCGGATTCCTGCTGGTGCCGAGAGGCGCCGCCATTTTGGTTAGTTGGCGGTCTAGCTATCTCGCACCAGAGACTACTTAGATGCGCGCTCCCCGGGAGCGCAGCGGACGGGCGCAGCGGGCGCCGGTGGTGCACCGAAGGCGCGCCTAAGGCAAGCCCGTCTGCGCCCGTCAGCGCCCTGGAAGCGCCTAGTGCCAGGTATGCTGCCCACAGAACTGCCGGCATTGTGCGGAAGTACTCGGCCTCCTCTCTGCTGGCTCCGGCCCCCGTACACAGTTGTCTGGCCGAACGCTGGGATGCTAGCAAAAGTGATAGTTTTATATGTAACTCTTGCGGTCTAGCTCTGAATTTAGCCCTGGTTCATAACATGGGGCATATCACTGGTCGGATATCTCAGCCTTCCACCGGCCTGGTCAGGGCAGCCTCCTTGAATGCCCGGTCCCTTAGAAAACACCATGCTGAAGTGTCTGATCTTCTGGATAGCCCCTCTCTTGACTTACTATTCTTGACAGAGACCTGGCTTGACTCCTCTTCCAATCCAGTTGTTGCCCTAGCTTTGCCCCCGGGATATAAAATTAACCGGGTAGATCGGATGGGTGGAAGAGGGGGGGGCTGGCGGTTATTTACAAAGACATATGGAACCTTCATAGGATCGAGGGTTCATCCTGGAGTAGTTGTGAAGTACTTGACTTCAGTATACAAATGTCTGCTCACTTTACTCTGGGTGGGTCACTAATTTATAGACCCCCAGGGCCAGCAGGGCCTTTTCTACAAGAATGGGGGGATGCTATAACATTGAGGGCTATTTGATTCTCTAACCTTCTGATCCTTGGGGACCTAAATATACATCTGGACTGCACAGACAGTAAGGACACACAGGATGTGCTGGATGGGTTGCTGCTGGCTCAACTCAAGCAACACCTTAGCCTCCCCAAACACCAGGCCGGACATGTACTCGACCCTATTTGCTCCAATTTTCCCATCTTAGAAGTAGAGACTTGTCCGGTGACTTGGTCAGATCATTTTATAACATATTTTTCCTGGGAGGTAGCCAGGTCTGAACCCGTTGCCCCCAAAAGTCAAATTTCTCTGGGTGGAAAAATTTATCCTACAGCGCTCAACATAGCCTTGGCAGCTTCTAAGCCTATTCTCGTTGGTGAGCTTAACACAGAGGCGGCAGGATTTGCTACTTGGATCTCGACGGCAGTGGCCAAGGTGATTTCCCCCTGGCCGATTAGGCCTTCGAGAAATTCTCCGTCTAAACCGTGGTTCAATACCCTTTTAAAGAGTTTGAAACATGACTGCAAGGTTCTAGTACGGGCATGGCGAAAAGGTGGATATTGCCTGGAGGATAAGAAGAAGCTCAGGGACAAACAGAAGGAATATTATGCTGCAATCAAACGGGCCAAAGGTCTCTTTTAATCTACCCGCATAACAGCGGCAAATAATAATGCCAGGGAACTATATACCATCGCTCAGAGATTTACGGCTCCTGTGGCGCTATCTAGTGTTCTGCCTTCGTCCTCAGCCTGGTGTGACACTCTCTCCCGAGCCTTTAGGGACAAGATCATAGGCATTCAAGCATCCTTTGTCTCTCAGGTGACCCAGGTATCGGATGGTTTTGCTGACCCACCAGAAGGCTCTGCCCATGTCTTCTCTGACTTTCATCTGGTGGCCCCTGATGAATGTCTAAAAATCGTAAAGGCTTTAAAATCTGGATCCCCGTCTGATCCATGCTCGGCTAGAACACTGGCATTAGTCTCGGAGACCATCCACAAAGAGGTTACCTCCATTATTAACCTCTCCCAGAAGGAAGCGGCTGTTCCCCGTCCCTGGAAGGAAGCTATAATTTGACCTCTCCTAAAAAAACAAACGCTTGACCCTCTTTGCCCTGGGAACTACCATCCCATCTCTTTGCTTCCTGCTCTAGCAAAAATCCGCGAAAAGGTGGTTAATAAACAACTGACCGACTTTGTGGAAAGTGAGTCCATTCTACACCCAGCTCAATCGGGCTTCCGATCAGGACATAGCACGGAAACTGTGCTAGTCGAGGTGGCCGAGGCCATACGTGACTGTCTGGATGCGGGCGGGAGGGGTGCACTTATCCTGCTTGACCTCTCGGCCGCGTTTGACATGGTCCCCCATCCACTGCTCCTAGCTCGCCTGGCAAGGGTCTGGATTGTTGGGGCGGTGTGGGAATGGTTTCGCTCCTTTCTGGAAGCCCGGACTGAGCAGATTTCGATACCACCTTTTTCCTCCACTCCACAGCGGGTCACTACGGGAGTCCCGCAAGGGTCTGCCCTTAGCCCCCTCTTATTTAATATCTATATGACCCCATTAATCTATCTAGCGGAAGGGTTGGGAGCTAAGGTAATGTCATACGCTGATGATACCCAGTTACTCTTCACCTGGAAGACAGACACTGTCCTGGTATCTCAAGGTCAAACTTGCCTGGCCGCAGTATTTCACTGGATGGCGGAGGCAAAGCTTAAATGTAATGAAGGGAAATCGGAGGTTCTTCTCTTTGGTAAGTTCCCCTCAAATTTCAAAGAGCAACTTTGGCCACTAGAATACCCCTGTCCAACTTCCTCTGAGAAGTCAGCTAAGAATTTAGGGGTTTGGTTTGATGAGCGCCTATCGTTTGAGTCGCACATCAAGAAGGTGGCAGGTGGCTGCTTCAGTTTACTTAAATCCTTTAGATGTTTTTTCCCCTGCTGCCTATAGCTGCTAGACAAACACTTATATGTGCACTGATTATGTCTCGTCTAGACTATGCTAATGCCCTCTTTTCCGGTATTCCAGCATATATGCTAAGAAAACTTCAGATAGTCCAAAATACTGCTGCCAGATTGTTATCCGGACTATCCTCCAGGGACAGTGTACAGAGCCAGCTCCGTCTGTACCACTGGCTTCCAGTAGCCGCTAGAGTGAAATTTAAGCTATTGATCTTGGCCTATCAGGCACTGCATGGTAGCGGGCCCCTATACCTGCAGAAGCGGATTGAATTCTATGCACCGGGGCGGGATCTGCGCTCCGCGTCTCTGTATTTGGCTCATGTCCCTCGCTTTCAGCGACAGAGGATTGGAGGTGGCTCCTTCACTGTGAAGGCAACCACGGTATGGGATACTCTTCCACTCAGTCTGCGCTCCATCCAGGATTTGGGTACGTTTAAAAAAAAGCTGAAAACCTTTCTGTTTGTTTAAGGATGAGCTTCCAGGATTTGGGCATGTTCATGAAAACTGAAATCTTGTCTCCTGCTTGAGGACGAGCACCCTACCCCCATAGATTCGCGCCGGGAAACTCCCGAGTATCTGTGCGCGTAATAAATGCATATAACATAACATGAGTGGCATTGTGTAACAGGATGTATAGGTGTATGAGTACATATGATGAGTGAGTACATGTATGAATGACTGTATAGGACTGTTGGTGAATGAGTGTATGTGTATGTGGATCTTAGAATTACTGAATAGGTTGTTGTAACTGATATTGGAATGTCAATTGTTTTGAAAATTTTAGTTTCTATTTTTGAATGTGTGTATCAAAGGTTACATTAGGGGGAGAGGAGGTCTGCCACACTATCACAAGGATGATGTCATCAGTGATGTCATTTGAGATGTCATCAGTGATGTCATGAGTGATGTCACTGACCATGTCATGATTGATGTAATATGTGACGTTATCAGCAGTGCATTGCGGGCACGCGAGTTATAGTTAGCTGAACTAACTATAACGGGGGAATTTCAATGGTTTTGTACGAGTGAAAAGTCCATCTAACTATAATGCCCCTGAAACCTATGTTTTTTCCAGTGAATTTCTAAGGTTTTTAAAATGCTAATTCCTAACTATAACGTGCCTAAAACCTATGGTTTTTTCAGTGAATTTCAAAGGTTTTTTAAATGCTAATTTCTAACTATGCCTACAGAGATAGGACATGTGAAGAAAGAACAAAAAAAACGCACAGAAAGAAAAAAAAGAAATGCAGAAAGAAGCAACAGAAGTCCTCAAAGACGAAGAAAAGTGCAGGAAGAAGGATAACGTGCAGAAAGAACAAACAGAAGAGCAGAACGAAGCCTTGTTGCAAAATCATCCTGTACCCTCAACTTTTTCAGATGGATACTGGTGGTAACTGAGTCTGACTAACCAGTCCTAGAGCCAGTGCTATGTTAAAAGACACTAATAATACAGTGAAACCACCTACATACACTAGGGAACACTATGCGTTGGGATCACCGTATCAGCATGACCTCCTCTGTAAGCCCCTAGTATATAATAGGGCAGGGGATTAAAACTACCTCTTAAAACGCGCCACAGGGCGTGTTTGCACACGTCACCTCAGGCCCGTCCCCTAACTTCCCCACTGTGTAAACACACCCTGTGGCTGTTTTAAGTTGGGAGATTAAGTCCCCTTGAATCCTGAGGGTCCCTAGGGTCCAACTAGACCACTAGGTACCTCCAGTAAGCGCCACAGAGCTGCGTTGCAGAGAGATGTAAAAAGGGGCACGGCCTAGACCACCTCTCTGTAACGCAGCGCAGTGGCGCTTACTGGAAGCACCTGGTGGGCTAGTTGGCCCCCAGGGTCCTTCAGGATTGAAAGGGAATTATTTCCCCAACTTAAAACGGCCCACAGGGCGTGTTTGCACACGTCACCTCAGGCCCCGTCCCCTCCCTTCACCACTGTGTAAACGCGCCCTGTGACCGTTCTAGGTTGAGAGATTAAGTCCCCTTGAATCCTAAGGGTCCCTAGGGTCAAACTAGCCCACTAGGTACCTCCAGTAAGCGCCACAGAGCTGCGTTGCATAGAGGTGTAAAAAGGGGCGTGGCCTCAGAACACCTGTCTGCAACGCAGCTCCTTGGCGCATACTGGAGATACCTTTTGGGCTAGTTGGCCCTCAGGGACCCTCAGTATTGAATGGGAATTAATTCCCCAACTTACAACTGGCCAGGGGGTGCGTTTGCAGAGTGCTGCAAGGAGGGGGCGTGGCCTCCGGCGCGATGCCGGTCTTTTATTTATTTTATTTTTTAAGAAGGAGGGCTGTGTGGCCCCCCTTCTTTTTCTAATTTACTGGCCCTGGGGACCCCATCCCCCAGGGTCTGCACCCCAATTATTTTTTGTTGAAAAAAATTAATTTGGCCCTCCCAAGGTCTTAATCGGCCCCGGGGACCCCAACTCCCGGGTCATGGCCTTTTTTTTTTAAATTCTTTAGGAGGGGGCTGCGTGGCCCCCCTCCTCAGGCCACTTATGGTCCCAGGGACCCAATCCCCAGGGGCCGGCCTTTGTTTTTTATTATTTAAAAAAAAAATATATTTATAGAAACACCTAGGACATGCTGGACAAACCGTATGTACCTATCACCATGACGATTTGCGTGATATTCATTAAAAGGCGACTATGCATAGAATGAATCCACGTGGAATGTATTTACACCACTAGTGAAGCTCTGACATGCCTGACGACCCACCGTGCCCAATCCCGGTGTCCCCGCCAGTGGGTACTCTCCAAGTAGACACCCTTGTCGTTTATTTACACAAACATGGATAGCTATTGACGGGCACATTTAATATACACGCACACCAAGCCATTCAAAGGGGACTCGACAAAAATTCGACCAAACTATGCAAGAAACCCCCCTCACGGTTAATAAAATAAACATCCACCACCGGATGTGTAATACTTTTTATTTTACTCTCTGGAAAGGAGATGAATCTCACTTGAGAGTCACAGCGTGCTCCGGGCTGAGCCCAATGCTGTGTTACACCCACCAGTGCCCGCCGAGTGCCTCACACCTCTGTGTTGTATTCCACCAGCTAGTGCGTATGCTATGACACTCTCTAGCCCATGTGCACTGTAACACCACCCCGTGAATATGTCATGCCACACTTGCCTTCGCACGGGTTATATTGCCCCATCTTACGTGCCTTCCTCGATGCCTATGTTATAACGCGCAGCGCTATGCCATACATATTACAATCTGGGATCCATATCTTTGTCACAGTGCATATGCAACGTTACACTCCCCAGCACATATTTTATATTACAACTTTAGAGACTAGTTAGGTTACACAACACTGCCCTGTGCATATTACACTCCAAGGGGCATATCGCATAGCACGCGCTAGTGCCTGTGCTATCATTCTCGCGCTCTCCAATGAATCTGTCATTGCGCACAATGTATTGCATATTATATTTCACGCCCCGGTTCATCTTATATCACACTTATTGGTGCATAGTTTATACCATATACTATATCTAGTTTTCATTTTCAATCGTGCTCTCAGGACTATGTTCTATATAACACTGCGTCCACCTACCCTTTTCACGGGCATTACATTTTGCGATGGGGTGGAGGGTCAGGGGGTGTTTCTGCCAAGTGAGCCCAGAGTCACAGTCACAAATGTCCTCATCTTCCTGAATAAAAGTGAGATTATGCTGCATACTTGTTCATATTTTAAGTAGTTCACACAGACACACATTTTCCTAATACCCGCCTTCTCTGAACAGTTAGCTTGCTGCCCCATCCACCTCCTCCCTATCCTCTGTTGTCTGAATCCATGGACTAGCCTCCTCCCTCCTGCCATGCATGGTCTGATGTGCTGCCACTGCCCTTCATTTAGCATTATGTACCAGTCCACTCCTCCTGCCCTCCATTGCCCAATTCTATGCCCCATCATTGACCTCCTGCTTAGCCCAACGTAATATCGTCCACACTCAGCAAGACATTAACATAGCCTTCCAGGAATACCTTGCCACGCTATACGCCATACCCCCACCCGTTGATAACGCCTCTATCGCGGAATTCCTACGAGATCTACCTATGCCGGTACTTCCCGAAGAGACACGTATGGGTATAGATGGCCCTATAACACGAAATACATACAGCGATAAAAGACATAAACCGGAATAAAACGCCTGGGATGGACGGGCTACCTATCGGGTTTTACCACACATATTCAGAGGTATTGAGGCCAGAGCTAGAAACAGTATATAATACAGCCTTCTCAGAAGGCCACCTGCCACTTTCCACCATGCAAATGCTGGTTATATCCTTACCCAAACCAGGACGGGACAGTCTAGACCTCCACAATTACAGGCCCCTCTCCCTACTTGCGACAGAGTATAACATTTTAAGTAAGGCTCTTGCCAATCGAATACAACCCTCCCTTAATATGCTCATACATAATGATCAATGCGGGTTCCTGCTGAATCGTAGTACGTCCCTCAACACTAGGCGATTGCACTATGTAATGGAGGCCGCTCCGCAGGCCTACCAGTCGGCGGGTTGCATCGCCATAGACCTCCGTCAGGCCTTTGACTCTCTTTCCTGGGAATTTATGTTCGAAACCCTTAAAAGATTTGGGATTCCCAGACACATACCTGAAATGGGTGCGCCTTCTCTATATGACCCCAACGGCCCGGGCCCATACGGGACGCTACATCTCTAAGCACCACCACATCCACAAGGGTACACGACAAGGTTGTCCGCTATCGCCACTATTATTTGTACTCGCATTAGAACCGTTGGCGATGGCACTCAGAAGGTCGGCAGACAGGCTTGGTATACCGATAGATGGAGTGCCCCACCTGACCTCCATCTACGCAGATGATATCCTGTTGTACCTATGAGACCTGTCAGCCGACAATGCTCCCTTACCAGATATTTTTGACACCTGTGAACGCTTCTCAGGATTGACTATAAACCCGGAGAAATCGGAGGCCTTCTTTTTCAGGGATAGTCCGGGTCCGGATAACCTGCGCTTTGTCACTTATACACTATCAGTGGCGCCCACCACCTTTAAATACTTAGGTATCCAAATATATAGAACTCAGGCAGATCAGATAGACAGTAACATCACACGAGCCATAACAAATCTCCAGGCCAGCGTGGCCTTCTGGGCCTCCCTGCCGCTCCCAGTAATGGGGCGGGTTGCTGTCTCTAAGATGGAAATGCTCCCTCGACTGTTATACTATTTTGTGAACCTACTGGTCATAATCCCACAGTCTACCTTTAATACACTAAACACCTTATTGCTGGATCTTATTTGGGGCAGGGGTCGCAGATGTGTCAGCCTGCGGAAACTCCAACTCGAGAGCGGCAAGGGGGGTTTGGGAGTTCCCGACTTCCGTGCCTACTACTATGCTAGTCAGCTCCAGTGGCTGTCCTATTGGACCGCGGGGAGATACTTACAAGAAATCGGGTACTCCTCGGGAGAATTGGACCAGGGGAGGCTACACTCTCTGTTGCTACCCAAGGTTAAGATCCCTTCAGACGGCCCCCCCTATTGCACACTGCTTTACACTGCTGGAAGAAGGCACTAGCATACACTTCCAAGGCTACCCCTTACTCACCGAACATCCCTCTTCTAGGTATCCCCACAACGGAGGGCAGGATAGCACAGACCACCATACAGGACTGGATGGAAGTTGGAGTGGAGGACATTGGAGCGTTCTTTACTGACGGACAACTGATGGACCACGACACCTTCATACAGAGTACAGGGGCCTCACCACGTCTATATTTACAATATGCCGCCATATCCCACTACATAAAAATACCTGGGTGCCACAGCGTAGCGAACCCCAACAACACAACCTAGTACACTTGTTATATTACATGGGGAAAGGGGGACATTTGGTGCATTGGCTATACACAGGAATATGGGCGCACGCGGCGACCCCGCTAACTTCACTAAGAGAGCAATGGTCTGGGGACTCTAACTCGGAGATTACAGATAAGGCATGGCAGTGCATGCTAGAACACCCCAAAAAAGTTTCCCGTGATGCCAAACTAAAATTCATCCAGACTATGATCTTGCACCGGGCATATCTCACCCCCAAGCGGATCCATCGTATGTTCCCTGATGCCTCACACAACTGCCCCCGCTGTAAGGGGGATGAAGTGGACTTTCTCCATATGCTATGGTCTTGTCCACGTATCCGGAATTACTGGGAGGGAATCCGTCAAGCGTTGGGCGATACCACACACATCTGTATATCAGACGACGCCCTGTACTGTCTAATGGGCCTCCGCAAACGCTCAAGAGTCCAGAAAGCACGACTGAGATTCATAGACCTAGCACTCATTTTAGCAGTAAGAACTCTTACTATGAGGTGGAAGTCCCCCAGGTGCCCAGCGGTAACCAGTTGGCAAGCCGACATGATACAATGGGGGAAGGCTGAGGGAGTGGCACTTAGGAGAGAGGAGGAACAGGGGATTCAGAGACAACCCGTTTCCATGGACTGGGAAGCATTGTTACACGAGTTTGAATCAATTGACTTAATGCCCCTTCCGGGAACCCAAGCTTCGTAGCCACTTAGTGAGAATAGGTATCTATATCATAGCAGACCTTAAGTCCGTGTCCTATACATACACAGTATTGCAGGATTATTGAGCCCCAGTGCGAACCATTCAGATAATACTCCTATTTGCGGTCCTATTGGACATAGAAGATACTGTAAGACCAGGAGTGGGAGGGTTGGGAGGGTTAGGGAGGGAAGGGATAAAGTTGTATTTGTTACATATGTTAATTGTAAATGGCAATACCATTACACTATGCATCTAATTACCATCCTTGCAATGGACAGCTCAACGTGAGGCCAGCAGACCTTATTTTTACCCCCTTTTTTTTCAGCCTTACAGAGAGGGAACGTTGATAACCTTGTGAAGTATTTAAGCTGTATGTACGACAAGTTGAAAACGACTGCCCCACGGCAATGTTCACTGAAAAAAAATTTATATGATGGTATCTAAATAAAGTGTGTTTTAAAACAGGGTGCGTAAAAAAAAAATTAAAAAAAAGGGAGCCAACCCTAAACTGTATGTAAAGCGCCCTATCTCTTGGTCTCTGAATAAAATCTAAGTGTGGTTCCAGAAATATGTGCTGCTTGTGCTGATAAAAATCTTCCGTCAGCCTCCCTAATTTAGGATTACTAAATTCCTGTCTATCAACCCAGGCCCAGTACAATCTTTTAAGGTCAGGGGTTTGGCCATCCCAGGATTCCATGAGGCCTAGGGTGAACAATAATTTCTTAATGTTGTTTATCCAACTGACCCTGTGGTTACCGTATAGATTAGTTACCTCTATGAATGCAGCAGGATATTTAGTAAGTTCGGCAGTCTGCATGAGGTGTCCCCAAAAAAGCAAGGGGCGTAATCTGGAAATATCTCTAAAAGAGTGTCTACCCATATTACTCATCAGGGGTTTAAGTTGCACATTTCGAGGAAGCATCACTAGTTCTCTTAAAAACTTGTTTTCGGATCTGGAGATCTCTTCTACATTATCGAAACCCCACAGTTTAGTACCATATAGGGCCGAGCTAACTGCCTTCGCAGCATAAATCGTGAGCGCTGGGTCAACAGGTCTGCTCCGTGAGGAGCGATGCTCTCTACCTATTGCTCCGGCCACACGTTTATGGTTCAGAAGCATCTTGTTGATGTGGGATCTCCAATGCATTCATTCGGAGAGGCGAATACCGAGGTAGTCGAACGTGCTGACTCTCTCCAGGCATGTTTCTCCCAGGGTAAAATTATGCCTAAAAAGTTTGTAGGGGTTAAATGTCATCAGTTTGGTCTTGGTGGTATTAATAATCAACCCCCTGGAGTTACAAAAGATCTGGAACCTATCTAGGAGTTTTTCTAACCCCCCCAGGGTCTTAGAAATCAGTAGTGTATCGTCTGCAAACAGGAGAGTAGGTACCCTGTCCCCTGCTAGGGCCGGGGCATCAGCTGGGATTTCCTCTAGGAAGCTGACCACCCCATTCACAGAACAGGGTCGGTGCCATAACACAGCCCTGGCGTACTCCCCTATTTACAGGAATCCTGTTGTTTTTTTGCTCTTGAGACCCCCATCTCACTTGTGCATAATTACCCTTGTGCAAATGAATCAGCAAGTTAAGTATTAACAGAGGGATGCCCATCTCTCCCAGGACTTGCCACAACCGATCCCGAGGGACCAGGTTGACGGCAGTCTTCAGATCAATAAAAGCAAGGTAAAGACTGTCTCTACCTATCATGACTACCTTCCAATGAAGGAGAAGTAGCCTGAATGCCTGGTCAACTGTCCTGGTGTTGGCCCTGAATCCCGCCTGATAGTGGGAGAGGACGTTCTCGTCCTCAGCCCACAGTTGGATTCTCTGCAATATCACCCTTCCAACTACTTTTTGGATAGCATCAATCAAACTGATAGGTCAGTAGTTGGCAGGGTCCACCCTAGCTCTCTTTTTGTAAATTGGCACCACCTCTGCACCCTTCCACAATTCGGGTATGGGGCATCCATTTTGAGATAGAATTAATTACAAACATAATATATCTTGCCCAATTACGGGGGTCCACGAGGAGTAGGTCCCCAGGGAGACCATCTGGTCCGAGAGCTTTTGCTGGCACTATTCTTTGGATAGCCGCTTCTACTTCGTTAAGCGTAAAGAGGTCGCAAGTATTTGTGGTGAGGTGGGTGGTTAACTGGTCATACGGCCCGTTTTGATGGATTACATCTGCCCCCGAATAGAGTTTCCAAAAGTGATCAAACCAATCCTGACTCGAAATGTGGTTAGGAATTAAGTCAGGGTCGTTTATGTCCGCCCCTAACAAGGTTCCAAAGTAAATTGGCATCCCTTGCTATTCTGACGGCCTTCAGATCTTGCCAGTGGGATTCCTTCCACTTCAACTTGGCACAGAGCAGGGCTTCCTTGTACTCCTTCCTGGCAATTTGGACCCGTGGACAGTTTTTACTTTTAATAGCAAAGGCTAAAACTTTCCTTTTTTGTCTGCAGTCCTTGGAGAACCATGTCTGGCCACTTTTTGTTTGCGTATTATGAGAGCTGCGGCTGGTCATTATTTGGAAAAAGGACCCCATCTGCTCTATAGTTCTCGCATACATTTCTGAGACCTTCTCTGGGGCGTCAAGTGCGCTAGATGCCTCCTGTAAATCAACAATATTCTCTCTCAGTACTTGTTTGATGCCAATCATTTTTGTTTCATTAGCAACAACTTTAGGCCATTTAAGCTATCTTTTACAATTAGATGGAGCCAGTTCCTTAGTCGACATGGCAGTGCTTACACCAGAGACAGGGCAAGAGGAAGACCAGGGCACCTTCATGGTCAAGTAAAGTGGATTGTTGTCTCTGTCAATGGTGGGGATTATTTCCATGTCGGTCATGCTACTCCAGAGTCTTACATCTATTAGGATGCAGTCAATGAGGGAGGGGCAACTGACTCTTTTATATGTACAGGCCCCTACAGCATCAGACCTTGTCCTGCCATTGGCGGCCCTCATCCCAAATTCCAGGGTAAGTGAGTTCAGCTGAATTGCAACCCGGGACCATCTTTTAATGGGGGATACACTTAAAGGTGGGACACCCCACCTTGCGTCGTCTTCCCCTAGCCACAGCACGTCCTTCGAGCTAAGAGGCTAAAACGTACAATTAAAGTCTCCCGCAATAACAAGATGTGAGTCGGGCGGGCAACTAGATAGCTCCTACTCGAGGGATGAAACAATAGGTGGGGACACTCCCCCTAGCATATACATTAAACAGCTCAAGAATTACACCACCCCTATTTCGACTAATAGTGAGCCTCATTATGTCTGGGCTCACACAATGGCGCTGCGTGGTTCTGCAGCCCAGAGCAATACTGGTCCAAATAATAAGGCCTCTCCCCATGGTTACAGAGGGTGTAAAAAACAAGTATAACCTGACTTATAGAGAGGGAATAGACTCCAGGCTTCCTGGAAAAGACAAATGTCTCGAACTTCTATTACTTTATTCCAGTCGGACAGTAACAGTTTGTTAAAAAGCCCGGCTACATTCCAGGAAATGATCTTAATCTCAGAGTGAGAGGCCGAAATAGAGACTGGCTCGCACAAAGGAGTTTCTTGGGTCTGGGACAACAAAACAGGGGAGGAACCAGATGTATCAATATATGTAGCTGCCCTCTGAACCCTCGACTTGTTAGCAAGGTGGTTAGTATAATCAGTGGATCTCAAGCTAATAAGTGATTGATCAAGAAGATTTGGTCGCTGTAAGCACGGAGAGGTATTTGAGTTACTAGTAAAAAAAGTAATTTGCGAGTCGTAATGTGAGATGGAATCAGTTCTCAGTTAGTCAATGTCTTGCAGTGAAGTCCCCCCTTCTGTGTGTGGATCTGATATGCTGTCCTGTGCCCTGGCAACCGCAATTGTTGGGAAGCGTCTAAACTGGATAGTCGAGGAACCCGGAGGGCAAGTCCGGTATTCTAATGCCCAAAATTTATCAGCCAAAACGGGTGTGGCCAGGGTAAGTTCGATGCAGTCCAGAGATTGGCTATGGGACGTGCATCTCCGTGCCCTGTCTGTATCTTCCCGTATCAGTGATTGACAGCCCTGACATGGCATATCCAATGTATGGACTTGTTTTTTAGGGAGTCCTCATTTTCATGGCCACCAAGTAAAACAAGCTTGGGGACGTTGACCATGAAGACTGTTTGCGTTTGTGCAAGGGGGAAAGTAGATGGTTTACCTAATTGGTGAAATTCTTTTGGGCATGGACGTGAATTTGCTGATATGTTATTGGGTCCAATGTGTTTTGTACTAGCTTGAGGAGAAGGTTGTTTTGGCTGAGTATTAGATGTAGTAGCTAGAGAAAGACCCACCTGTCTAGGTTAAGGGGCCTTATGGGCCTGACAGACAGGTGCTGTGGGAGGAGAGAGGGGATCTTTATGTGCATTTGTGGGTGCCCGTTGCAAGTAGGTGTTAGACGACAAACTAACTGCTGATTTATGCATGGGATCTTGAGGTAAAGAAATAGAAGTTTCAACTATCTCGGTGGAGTTCTTAGCAAGGTTTGGTGTTTGGCATTGGGATGCTACTTCCCCAGAGCAATCAGGCGCATCAGCCAATGCTGAAAAACGATTAGAGCAGATGATAACAGTAGGCTCGGAATGGCCTGAGGCATCATAGGCTGCTGCACTAGAACACCGAGGGGGAATATCTGCCTGCTGCCTTGCCTTAGGGTGGGTGGTCTCGCTACTGCTTGAGGCATGTTTACAGGGGGGTTTCTGGAACATTGAAGGTATTGTGGCTGAACGAAGAGGGCTCTTGCTCTTCTCAAGCAAGGGGTTGACAGCGTCAACAGATGCAGGCATCTCAGCTTCTAATATCCCTTTGCATTCTGTAATTAAAGACTCAATTCTATCAATCACACAATTGTTGGCAGCGTTCTTAAGGGTTTTCCTTGCCTTTTTCCCCATACTCGCCCCACCCAGAGTGCCATTTACCCCCCATTCCTTCCATGACTTTCCTTTTGCCCATTGTTACACCATCGACGTTTACTTAGGCACAGTCTTTCCTCTAGGTCGACCAAGATAAAAACCAAAGGCAATGGTACAGACACAAGCTTTTCCCCAAAGTTGCAGGTATTAAGCGTCTTTAGTTTGTAAAAGTTTCTCGCGATGAAATTAGGGATACCACAACTCAACACAGTACATTGTTGAGCAATAAGCGGTTTCTCTCTTTAGTCCTGTAACGACCGAAAGGGGGGTGGCCCTGCCCTGCCTCTTCCTGGCGATGATGGGCAAGGACGGGCCCACCCTTGGCCCGCGCGCGTCCTGCGCCACAGGGGGAGAGGCGTAGCTTTGAGGGCGATGGAAACTCAGGCCCCTCACTCGCGGCACCTGTGGATGGCTCGTTGCACCCTGGGAGATGTAGTCTCCAACCAAGGTGTAGCGGTGGCAGCGCGGCTTTCTGGGGACCCTGGGACTCTTGTCCCACCAGGGCAAGGACAGCAGGATGGCGGGCAATGACGAGGGCACAAAGACACAACAGGCTCCCGCGCTGCGGGGGGAGAGGCAGCTCTTTGAGCGCAATGGAAACTCAGGCTCCTTCCCCCTCACTCGCGGCACCTGCGGAAGAATCTTTGCACCCTGGGAGATGTACTTTCCAACCAGGGTGTAGCGGTGGCAGCGCGGCTTTCTGGGGGCCCTGGGACTCCTGTCCCACCAGGGCAAGGACAGCGGGATGGCGGGCAACGACGAGGGTACAAAGACACAACAGGCTCCTGTGCCACAGGGGGAGAGGCAGCGCTTTGAGCATGATGGAAACTCAGGCGCCTCCCTCCTCACTCGCGGGACCTGCGGATGGCTCGTTGCACCCTGGGAGATGTAGTCTCCAACCAGGGTGTAGCGGTGGCAGGGCGGCTTTCTGGGGGCCCTAGGACTCCTGTCCCACCAGGGCTAGGACAGCGGGATGGCGGGCAATGATGAGGGCACAAAGACACAACAGGCTCCCGCGCCGCGGGGGAGAGGCAGCGCTTTGAGCGTGATGGAAATTCAGGTGCCTCCCCCCTCACTTGCGGCACCTGCGGATGGCTCATTGCACCCTGGAATATGTAGTCTCCAACCAGGGTGTAGCAGTGGCAGCGCGGCTTTCTGGGGGCCCTGGAACTCCTGTCCCACCAGGGCAAGGACAGCGGGATGGAGGGCAACGACGAGGGCACAAAGACACAACAGGCTCCCGCGCTGTAGGGGGAGAGGTAGCGCTTTGAGTGCGACGGAAACTCAGGTGCCTTCCCCCTCACTCGTGGCACCTACGGATGGCTCAAAGCACCCTGGGAGATGTAGTCTCCAACCAGGGTGTAGCGGCGGCAGCACGGCTTTCTGGGGGCCCTGGGACTCCTGTCCCACCAGGGCAAGGACAGCGGGATGGCGGGCAACAACGAGGGCACAAACACACAACTGGCTCCCGTGCCACGGGGGAGAGGCAGCGCTTTGAGCGGGATGGAAACTACGGCACCCCCCCTCACTCGCGGCACCTGCAGATGGCTCTTTGCACCCTGGGAGATGTAGTCTCCAACCAGGGTGTAGCGGTGGCAGCACGGCTTTCTGGGAGCCCTGGGACTCCTATCCCACCAGGGCAAGGACAGCGGGATGGCGGGCAATGACAAGGGCACAAAGACACAACAGGCTCCAGAATGCATAGACCAGGAAGAGAGACTGGCAATACTAGTAGGACAAGTCACTCAGTGAGGGGTACCGCATCTATCTGTTTGTGTCTTACAAAGTCAGCTGATTATTTAAATCAAACACTGGCTGTGGCCCTGCAGCAGCAAGGAAACAGTGTGATGTAAAACTGTAACCCCACCCACAAAACATTAACAACATTAACAATATCGTATGTAAAGTATAAATATAATTTAATCCCCTAACAAAAATAAACTATGTAAAAAATCCCAAAAACAACACCTGACCCACCCCTCTCCTTAACCCCAACCAATGTCCGAAATGGAAAAGTCCAACCAATTGTCCATGTCCATTATTAACCCCAATGCCCAATTCCCACCCACCAAAAGAAGCAATAAAAAAGGGGAAATCCAACAGGGTCACAACTCATCGCCGGGCTCGCCTCTCCAGGACCTTAATTCGCTCCTCTAGGCGGGCCACGTGGCGCTTCAATGCGTGACAATTGCATCCACGGGGGGCGAGGGGCTGCCAGACGGCGGCGCCGTAACACTGGAGGGGCCTGGCTGGGGCCTGAGGCATTGGAGGAGGCTGCAGCAGCTGCCACCTCCTCCTTCTCCGCCAGAACCACCAGCCGACGGTATTCAGTCTGTATGGCCTCCAGCTTCTGGTGCCGGGCCATGGCTGCCAAATCCTTCCTGTTTGGTTTCCCTTTGGAAGGAGTAGCTATATCAAGAAGAAAAAACAAGACTATTGTAACAATATACTCTTAGCAAAACAGTAAGACAAATTAATTCTACACATAGTGGCAGAGTAGCACTAGCAAGCACAGTATAACATTTGTGGTACGCATCTATCCTCCCCCTTCCTCGGCCTCTAACATTTGTGGAAGTTTCAGGCATTCAACCACCCATGCATCTGATTCCTATCAGCCACCTATGCATGCATCCCACGTATCCTTTTCTACTCTGCCAGTCATAAATATTACATCTCACATGTCCTTCCTCCTTCCACCCTTCTTTCCCTTTTCGTTCAAGCCATCTATCAAGGTCATCTGATCTGACTTTTAGTCTTTGTCATAAAACTTTCACAGCTGAGTTTTAGTCAGATAGAAGAGGCCATTGGTTACTCAACACTCCCGCCGCTAATGCTATTGCTGATGCTAAGTAAAGGGTGTCTTCTCCAACCGCTCACAACAACTTCTTACTTACTAAGTGTCAACAGTACAGTGTACACCCTTGCAGTGAGTGTAATGTCAAAAAGTAAGGAAAATAACTTACCACCGCCCGCCACTCCTGCTGGCTCACCCCCTGCAGCTCCTGCAACTGCATCATCTCCTTCTCCTCCTGCTTGCCATCGCCGCTGGCACTGGTGGTCAGTAGTACGCCTAAAAAAGCATATACACATCCCCCTATTTATTCTTTTTCACTAGCAATATTGAAAAAAAAATTAATACATACATAAGCAACATACATCACTAGTACAAATCAGGTACTAGAGTACAGTAGACACTAGTAGTGTTATATCATGGTCCCTAGGATCACTCTAGTCTTTGCTAAGTTAGCCTGAGCCATGCAACCATTTTAGCTTTGTGTCTTTTATTTTTGTGCACTTTACCTCACAGCTTGTTGTGTAAGATGCCTTTGAGCCCACATGAGCTCATAGTACTGCTACTGCCTGAGCGCTGCGTACAAGGTCGCAAAAGCAAGCCACTTTGTTATGGATTTCTGGTGGTCAGTCCGTATTGCTTAGCCATAACATGCTACACTTTTGGCATGACTGAGAAATGCTTGCAATATACTAACGCGCACCAAATTTTTCTCATAACAGATGGAAGATTCCCTTCTACGAACCAGAGTTTTGCAGAGCTTATGATGTATCCAGTACTTCTAGGTTCTTCTAAGGGAGGTGTCCCCCAGAATTGGCTCAGAGATCTTCATTTATAATTTTATATAAACTATATACCTACCAAGGGGAGGGTGGTTCTTCCACCATTGTTGAGTTATCATCATGATTGTCTTCTATGGACTTGTAGTTGTAACAATGTTTGTTGTTTTAATCTTATGCATTTTGCTGTTGGTGCTGGCTTGTATACTGAATTATAGAACAAAGTACAGAGCTTGTTAGTTGAAAATAAACCTTTTGAACTTACATAGACTCTGTGGTATTTGGTATGGACTTAAACAAGTGAGTGAGCGAAAGGGTGTGAGAGGTCAGCATGTGGTGTTATGTTCTGGGTTGTCTAATCATTGGGTATTTTCGGGGGGGTTGGGGGAGCTAATGTACACTATAGCCAGTCGGTCAGGGGATTGTGGGTGAGGACGGTGTTAGGAAGGTACAACCTCCTATCACAACGTCCTATTTTATTGTGCATAGTTCTGTATGTGCAGAATCCCTACAACAGTAGTAGTATGTCCTATGTATCCTTTCAAAAATTGTAAAATATCTGGTTGGGCATTTTATTGGTGGGAATTGTCGAAAAGCCTCAAGATTAAGAAGACTAGAAGAGGACTGGACTCAGTGGCTAAAGCGATTGGTGAATCTGAGTTTTATTTAAAACCTTTTACATAAAGAGGGGCCACCTGGGCAAGCTTAGCTACAGACAGACTAATAGTAGTAGTACAGAGAGTCATAGCAGAGGCATTTAGAGACAGGGATGACAAGAATTTAGAAACAGATTGTCTAGATCGAAGAAGATTTTGTAAAAAATAGAATTAGGAAATAAAAATAATAGTTTGGAAAAATAAGGTGCAGTAAAAGTTAGGGAAGTTTAATTATTAATATTATTAATATTAACAACAGGAGGACTTACTGGGGCCAACAGCAGAGCCCTTGGTAGAGGAGCGTCCCTGGCCCTGGGAGGCATCTTCTCCAACTCCCACGGACTCCAACCCCATCTTCTTGCCCCTGGGTGCCTGTCATGAAAGATGTAAGAAAGTAAAGAGACAAACATGGATGATTGGTGTGAAACAAATAAAAAATTTAAAAAAATGCACAAAAAAACATTTATGGAAGCAACAATTGCAATAAAATTTACATATCTAATCTGGTCGACTAGTATTGCGGGATTCGCGGTCCGTCTTGTTATTATTTATGAACACTAATCCAGTGTTCCATTCTGATTCCAGAATACTAACTAAGCCTAAGTACCACCTGACCTATCCCACCTATTCCAGATGGGCCAATTGTTCACTAAATCTGCATTTCCATTTATTTTAGTCCTCAAAAATGCATAGATGGAGGACATATGCATACATTTTAGCATACACAAAATTGTTGGTTGGTTGTTGCTGATGTTTTGCTAGTGATAACTGATAAGCCTATTACCACTCACTAAAGAAACTACAGAAGGTCTGGGGTAAGCAGCACTCAGCAACACGTGACGTGACAGAGGTTGCATCATGCAGACCACTAAAAAATTACCAACTAATAAGTAACTAAACCTATCAATCCACCACAATCTCTTCTTAGTGGCAGGAGGACAGAGAAAGGACCAGAGTCTCTCTAGTATTAACTAACTTGAGTTCTCTAAAGTAAACTCTTACATAATCATGCTAAGCGAGCGCAAAGTTGCAAACAAGTAAGATTAGTAGCGCCGAGCACCTGTGTCATAACAATCACAGAAGTTTTTTTAACATAATTTACCTGCAATCTAAACTGCAGCATTCTTGCTGTTCGGGAAAAAGAAATATATTCACAATATATAACACAGAGCAGAAGAACACAAAGTAGTAATATTAAATTGCAACTCACCAAGCCCCGGGACCTCCGCTCCTAGCAGGTCCTGCTCCCAGTCCAGGATATCGGACCACCAGTGCATCAGCTGGTTAGGGGTGCGCCGGACCCCAGAGCAGCAAAACACTGCACTGCGCACCTTTCCCTACCGCTGGTGACGCTCCCGGAACTCGTACCCGGATGCAGGCCTTCCGCCTACTGCCAAGGTTAAGGGGAGGTGGCGCTAGACAAAAAAAACAAGTGCGGCCACCTCCACCTCACTAAATAAGGCCTGTGCCTGGCGGTTGAGGTTGCGGCTGCGTGCGAGAGCAGCCTTGCCCTTGGACTTGCCCACATCCTTGACCATGGTTCTAGGACTCGGGGGAGGGGGGGAGGGGGGGAGGGAGAAGAAAAGGGAGGAATTCGAAAAGTATGTAAAAGAAATTAAAAAAGCAAGTTATAGAAAAAGAGTGAAAAAGTAGTAAAAAAGTCACAAAAGTGGAAAAAAAGTCAAAATATAGAATCAGGAAAATAAAGAGATAGATAATAAATAAAAAAAGATTTTAAAAAAGTGTACAGAAACAAAGGATTGCAAAGATAGAGGAAGGATAGAAAGGCGGGCACAGAACCATAACAATAGAGTGAAAAACAAGATGGCCACGCCCATTGCGACCGCATGGGCAAGTTTGCGTGATATTTCCCCCCCCCCCCCCCGAGTACGCAAAAAGCACAGCAAACACGTAATATGCATTCCTGAACAGGAAATACTCATCGGCAAAGGGCGTGAGCATGCAATACGTGACCCGGAACAGGAAATAAGCATCACGAACGGGTGGGACAAGTGAAAAACAAGATGGCCGCGCCCCTCATCGTCCGCATGGGCAAGTTAGCGAGATATTTCCACGCAAGCAAGCAAAAACACATCGCGAACGGGTGGGACAAGCAATTCCTCGTGTTTGCGGAATTTCCGCATGCTCGCGGAGATTTTTTACTGTTTCGCAGAACTTTGCGTAAAGCGACTACACAAATTCCGCCCACCCTTAGTATATAAGAGACTGCATACATGAGATAGTGGATGTGTGAGTTTTTGTGTAGTTGAGCGAGTGGGTATGTCAGTGTGTGTATGATTAAGTGAGTGGTTGTGTGAGTATCTGTATAGGTGATTGAGTAGGTGTATCAGTAGCTATAAATGATGAATCAGAGGGTGCGTGAGAGGCTGAATGGGTGTTTGAGTAGATACATAAGTGTCTGTATGGGCGAGTGACAGGGTACATCAGTAGCTGTCATGGTGCATCAAAGCACCATCTGATTGTAAAGGCTCACAGTGGTCCAAATAAACACAAACCAAAGGCCTGTCTGACATCAATAGAGGTGTCCGTACTGGACGTGTTACGGTGGAGCCTTTTATCTGCTGACAGATGTCGCATTTAAGGACAAAGTCCTTGGTCTGTTTTGATAGACCTGGCCATCTATAGCGGTGCTTCAGTAATGAAACTGTAGCAGTAATCCCTGCGTGAGCAGAACCCAAACACTCATGTGCCGCTAGTATCAGTCCTAATCTGCGATTAATATTAATCTATCCCCACTCCTGGAATTTGAGAAAACGGCAGCAGTGTATACTGTAGCCTTGGTGGCTTCATCCGCTATCAAATTCCCTTCAACATGAATGCCAACACGTTGATGACTCAATGTATGAATAATATGAGTCTGTGGCAAGCATTCTTTAAGCTTTGCCACTTGTTCCCAAAGCATTTTGTGCTTTACTGTGCAACCTTTGTAATCTCTAAATCCATTTTAACCCCAATAGTGAAGATATTCATTATAAGACTGGACACAGTAAACCTAATCACACACAATACGTGTGATGAATTCGCGATCTGTATTTTGTAGTGCCAATATCAGGGCTTTTAGTTCTGTCCACTGCGCTGTACCATCCCCTAGAGACCGAGTGTGTGTTTTCCCGGGACGGAACTTTCCATCATGCATGCGCTCTTTTACAAGAGCGCATGCCGTGGAATATTGCTGTTTCATTCCTACAGCTGGCTAGGCAGATCCTTCAGTATAAATGATACATTCATATCGATCTAGAGGCATAATTTAATTCGGCAGAGGATATTTTTGTTCGTACTGCAAGAATGCTTGTGTTTGTAATGTAGAGTCAAATCTGTAATCTACATCTGTTGCAGTGAGAGTGTTAGCTCATTGAATCCATAGTGGATGTAATGCTATAGCATTTGGGATGCTTGCTTTTGTAACGGCCTCTAGGGTGAGTACCGGAGTCACGACATTTATGCATTTTCTCTGCGCTAGTGCTCTCTCTGTCATTATAGCAGTCTGTACTGCTGGTAGAATTTTTTCAGCGGGTGCCAAACGCATTTCAGCATTTGTGTACACATGTGATTTGTATGCAATAGGTACGATATCACCTTCATTGAAAGTGATATAAGTGTACCCGGTCGGTCCAGCGACTATGCTGATCACCAGGTTAGTTGTGTTAACACACATATGAAAATGTTTAGAAGCTATCATGTCAGCTTGTACGGAATGTAGAATATCTGCATGTTCCTTTGTCCAATGATGTACTTAAAAATCAGGTCCAATTAAGTCATTGAAAGGTTTCACCCTTTCTGTGTAATCCAAAATGTAAATCCTGCCAAAATTAAAAAATCCTAAAATGGATTGTAGTCTCTTCAGAGTTGTTGCAGGTTGGAGCAGTGTGCATTTTTCTAAAAAATGTGCTGCCAGGCTCTTGCCTTCACTTGTTACCTCATATACCAGGAACAGGACATTGAGGTGGGTGATTTTTGATATTCTGAAATTAAATTTATAGCCCAGGTGAGCGAACTCAAGACTTACATGGTTCAATCTAGCCAGATGTTTCATCAATTCATCGTCAGTCAGATAAATGTCATCTACATAGGACAATGCGTCCTCATCAAAATTTTTAAGTAACTCCGTTACCCTTTCTGAAATCATTCCGGGGCTATTCTTAGATCGCTGTGTTAATCAACAAAATTGGCGTTGACAACCTAGTGCCGAGAATGCTGTCAAATATTTGTATTGTATTGTAATTGCATTTATATAGCGCTTACTACCCCTGACGAGGCGTTGAAGTGCTTTTTCAGCGAGTAGCACGCATAGGGGATTAGTGGTGAATTAGTATAGTGAAATACGAAAGTAGTTTGAGTGGTGGATGTGTTAGTCTGTTATTTTGGATTGAAAAGAATAGTGGAGGGAAAGAAGAGGGAGGATGTAGAAAGTTTTTTGTTTGCTTGTTTTGGAGCTCATAACAGTAGGAGGAAGCTTGGGATGAGTAAAAGGGAGGTGGAGGGGGGAAAGTCAGAGGGAAGGGTTTAGAAAGGCTTGTTTTGGGGGATAGGAATAGTAAAATGAGGTGTGAGATGATGTAAGACGAGGTGGAGTAGGGAAGAATCTAAAAAAGGGTTATTTTGGGGATCGTAGTAGTGGTATAGGGTTTGGGATGAATGAGAGAGTGGAGGTAGAGGATTTGTTGATAGAGGAATAGGGTGAGAAGTAGGGTAGTGCATTTGAAATAATTGTTATTCATTAGTGCGGCACTATGTGAATTTTGTACTGCAAATGTTTGTGTGGAAGCGTTTAATTGTCTGTAATATAAGACTAGATGATACGAATTATCTGGTTTCATTACAGGAATCAAGGGATTATTCATGGATGAGGTGCAATTTTTTATCACACCCTAGTGCTCAAGTTGATCTAAGATTTCCCTGACTTGTTTCTTTGCTTCATGTTTTATTGGGTATTGTCTCTATGGTTGAGGAATGGATGTTAATGGGATTTCCTGATGTGGTGACTCATCATCCCTCTCAACATCATTGCAGTAAAGAACAGGAGCTAGTGCTAACGCCCACTCCTGTGCGTATGAATTTTTAACTGATTCTGGTACGAGGTCAAAGAAAGCAGGTAAAATAACTTCTTCCCCCATTGGGCCATCCACTATGAAATCAGATGGTCAATCCTTATCAGCCAAAAGAATGTTGTAACCATATGTCAGGTTTTACCAAAAGAGACCCTTCACTCGCCTGGGTATGTCCCCCTCCATTTGGAGCGTTATTTCGTATAAACGATGTGGGACACTTACTCTTGTATCAGATGTCTCCACTATGATATGTTCACTCAGCGCTACTGCCGCCAGATAATCCAGCAGGGTCTGGCGAGCTATTGTGACTTCTGCCACGCTGTCCAGCAATGCCACTGCCCCGTCCACGTTCATAAGCAAAGTCTTCAGTACTCTGGGCATTTATTCTTTTAAGCCCAGCTACCTTCTTCTTTTCAAATTGAGGTTTAGAAGTCTTTTGTTTGTCTTCCAGTTTAATGATGTAGTCAGAAGTGCGATGTGTCTCCCTTTTCTGCTTGACTCGCTTTTCCGACCTGTGCTCTGACCAACCGTCTCTCTCCAAAGGTTTTTCGGATTAATCCTGAAAGGAGCGAGAGGAATGTGTATAAGTATCCTGATACCTGTCAGGCTTCGTAATATTATCATGGTTCCTCAAATTGTATTTTCTCTCAGTGTGTTCTTGTTTTGTCTTGTTTATTTTTTTGTTTATTATATCTTTTCTTCTTTCAAGAATCGGGTGCTAGCTCAGAGTTATCCTTTTCAGAATTGCATTAAACTATTGGTTTCCCAGGTCTGGCTCCCAGATTTTCTCTGCCAAGCGCAGCATATGTATCTTTGACAATCTTAGGCAATTCTCGCTCCTGCTGTGCAGGAGTGAATTCTCTCAGGCGTTGGCCTATAGCCACTGCTGCTGCTTCCCCTTTTATGTTACTTAAAATAATGGCCAATACATGGGCAAAATTGCCCATCAGTATCATCACAAGATCTATGGCAGCCTCTGCCCCGTAATCGTTCTCACTTTGTTTCAGTACATCTGGTATAACTGCTATTGAAGGGGTACCATGTGTTCTGGTATAAACAGCATACCTCATGTGACAACCTTCAATCGAGGGAGCCATCCCCACTGGCCCGTATCGGTAAAAACTGCTTCAAGCGGTGCTGTTTTCTGTGCTATCCAGAACGGGATTTGCTCCTGGCTGATGGGAATCTTTCCCACAATGGCGTTCAGTGTTTGTGTGCTAATACCTGTAGTAGCCATTTGTGGTTGTGCAGCCTGAGCAGCCCTTTCAGGTTGCACTGTGAATGTTCTCAGTATGTATTTAGAAATATTTCTGTAAACTTTTACTGAATCTCTATACAGTGCATGCATTCTTGCTGCTGTTAAAGTAGCAATATCTGGAGCCAACATAATATGAAGCAAAGAATGGCCAGGTCGCTCCTTTACGGAGTGGACCGAGTCTCACATTTTCTGTGGTATGGTGTAGGGCGCCTTTTAACCAATTAATGTGCTCTTGGTAAGATAAAGGGACTTCTAAGTCCACGTATGGGAAATACTCATCAGGTGGTTCAACTTCAATGTAAGTTTGAAACAATCATGTGTGTGCCTTTGCAGATGGGAATTTAACCCAAAAGTAGAATACATCTGTTCTGAATGCTTCATGTGCCTCAACCACAATGGTAACATCTCCACCCATTGCTGGGAGCCCATGTTGTAGCAATTTCATAGTAACCGCCTGTCTGCAGTTTTCTGAAATATTTAGTGCAACTACCTGTTCTTCAAAGTCCTCACCCGCTTCTCCGTTTCTGGACTTTATATGAAGAAAAAGGGTATTTTATTTAAATGAATTTTAGAGAGATATGGTATGCACAATGCGGGAACTTCTAATCCACCAAGTTTGAATAACCTACAGCCAATACATAGGGTATACCTATTCAGCTGTGGCGTATTTGTTTCCGTTCCCACTTTGTTTGTCTCCGGTTTAAATGCAAGTAGGGCTCTATGAGAGAGCACGACTGAACTACTTAGATTTGACCTTTAAATAAGAGCCTAAACAACATTGGTGGCACCATATCGTGTAGTTCCTACTAATCCATAGGATCTGCGCATTGTTTAGACAACATAAACTAGGGACTTGGTGCCAAGACTGATTTTGGACACCCTCGCAGGATATGTTGGCCTATAGACACGCTAGCTCATAGTGCCACCGTAAGCCCCCCTAACTTACCAGGGAGCTAATGGTTTCTGGCAACCACTGAACATGCCAACCTTGACCCCTCAGGGATCGTGGAAACAGTACAGATCCTTTCGCTCAGTTACTTGTGCTCACTTATTCTCAAAGAAATATGCAGAGAATACACTATGGGAAGTTTTCAATAAATTTATTGAACCAATGTTATTCTTGCTTAAAATATGTTTGCTGCAATGATTAATAGACAGAAGCAGATAAACGTGATTAAAAGCAACAAAAGCGTACATAGTAGATATAGTTCTACCATGGTGTTAAAGCAATGTATATATGCAAGCATGTAAAATAATGCATTAATTGAGCATACTCCTACGATGCGAACCCTACTCTAAGTGTACCAAGAGTATTTGTTTTGATGTAAAGCCAAGATTCCCCAAGGGACCATTCAACCCCATTACCTGAAGGAATGGCTTGAATCATCCCGTCTTAGTCACGAACTGGACATCCTTCATGGGATGTCAGACTGCTGCGCTGTAAAGTCTCAGTATGCAGGGACCCTCGGTGTCAGCAGAAGTGCCTCATCTGCTAATCTATCAGGATGCTCATTTTATATAATAGAAAGCAGCTTTGCGATGTGGGTATAGAGTAGCGATGTCATGGATATGCAGATAGCCCTGTCGCCCTGTGGATGAAGATAGAGAGGACATTTGTACATAGTGCGAAACAAGACCTTGTACATGATGTTCAGGCCGTTTGTGACAATGTTGTGCAAAGCTAGATGTGTGAAAAAGTTTAGTTTCCGGGAAACTAATCCAACACTGTTGTGCATGCAAATATGTGCAAAAGGTTACAGCTAAAAATGGTATTTGTGAGGACAATGT
This sequence comes from Triturus cristatus, assembly GCF_964204655.1. NCBI lineage: Eukaryota > Metazoa > Chordata > Amphibia > Caudata > Salamandridae > Triturus > Triturus cristatus. Next base: position 654,223,344 of record NC_140587.1, on the reverse strand, counting down.
AAGAAATAAGCTGCTTCGCTACATGGGCCTAACTCGGGAATTTAACATGTGCATACATGTTGCACTGTGAACATGGGGACCTAATTAAAATTAATATGCTTTAATTGAGACCAAAAGGAGCAGCAACATTTCCGTTTGAATATAGTGTAACCTGTAATATTTTCAAAGTGCAATATACGTGTCAGTTCTGTTTTACTGTATCTCTTGATTGGCTTATTCTGCCTTGTATATAATTTATGTGGCCGTCTGGAATCAAAATTGTGAGATGAGGTTTGAAATAGTAGGATTCCTTCACATACTTGATAATTTATTATAGTTCTCTGAGCCAGTGCTAGTGAGATTCAGGCTTGAGGTGCTTTGTTGTGTTACTACATAACTCAAATGCATTAGCTGGCAGATCGGAGACCCTAGAACATAATAGGCTCCTTCTAGAAATGTTAGGCTTTCCATCTGGAGGAAGAAGGTGGGCCATAATTTCCATAGCAAATGCAGAGCGGCAACTACTTATAACCACTCAATGGAGTTCAGCTTTTTTAATGCTCTAGGAGTGATGCTGGGCAACCTGGTGTAGAAAAAAGTTTGTCCAAAGCTGTAGGCCTTATTTTTTTCTCTTAGGAAGTTTATGTTGAAGGCTTTAATTTTGGCTTACTTATTATATAGAGTCGGTGTTTGTAGATAAAAGGCTTCTGGTTATTGATGCATCATGTGCTACGAAATGTTGTTGGCATAATGTTTGATTTGTGGGAACCCTTGGCAAAGCCAGTAGGCATAATCTTGTAATACTATAAAGCCTTGTATGTGTTTTTTTATGGGAATACATTGAGGCATTGCTATTACGCAGGTTGGGGCCTGCTAGTAAATCAATTGTTACTAGATACCTCCCATATATCCAACAGAGACTTGATGTCTGTTTTTTTGCCTCTCAATGTGCTCACTGTGATCTTCATTAAGAGTATGTGATTTGCATCTTGGTTATTCTGTGAGGTCCCTTTAAGAGGGGATTCATTTGGTGTTTCCACCAGCAACCTTGTATAAATTTGTAACTTTGGGCACAGTATCTTGATTTGTGTCTATGAGCGTACTTTTTAAGAAAAAGCACAGATAACCCTGAATACACTCATGAAGCCTATCTGGGTGAATTGTAGCTTTGCTCTTGATTATTAAATTGTGATTTGTATTAAAATAATCATTTTCCCCAATTTTAACTGTGAATTGTTGTTGAGTGATACATAGGCCTTTAGCCAGACAGCACTGTGAATTCTATTTAGATAATTGGTACCCAGTGATGAGATTCTACATGTGAACTCTATGTGACGGTAATCATGGGATCTTTTACAACTGATGGCTTGTTTTTGAAGAATCAATGACGCGATACCAGCTGTGAAGTATACTTGAGTAATTGATTCCATTGTTGAACTGTATTTGAGTGACCATTTTGCCCTGTACTGTGATATCAACTGCATTTTGTATAGGTCACCCGTGACCTTACTCCCTGTATCCATTCATGAATGTTATTGAGTAATCCATGGAGGAATGATGCACCCCGGTCAAAGTCAATGATAAATAGTGTTGCTCATTGCCTGTCCTCTCGTAACTATCTAGACCTTTAAAATGATACCATGCTCTTCATGGAGTAATACCGTACAGCTGCCACCTGCTTTCTGTGGATCACACATAATCACTCCATCTATACGCTTCTCCGGAGCTATAACTAGATCGCCAGTATCCATCACCATGATCAAACAAGTCCCTTCTAGGAAAAATAATTGCAACTTGTGTTTATTATCCAACAGATTGTTCTGTCACTTAACCACCCATTCAAACATAGATACCGGCAGATACCAGCCCAGCACACTTGTGATAAAACAGTCTCATAGTTGTGCCTCTTATGGTTTCTTCTATGACCCTCTAGATTGTTAGGTTTGAAATTCCCCTCCCACCCTTATGCACTTGTTTATGCTATATTAGGTTAGCAGTATGTGGCTAAATAGATGCCATTTGTGTTCACGTTATGTAACCCACTGAGTTGTCTGTGTAACATGTAAGCTTTCATTAGCCCGTGTGACTCCATTTTGTATTTCCTAATCCGTATTAGATTGCTTGGGCTGTGCTCATATTAGGCCTTAGTATTCACAATTGCCTGCCTCAGCAGAACACTGTACTTTGTGATTATCTTCTTTCTTGTTCGAGGCTGCTACCTGACTTGCTAACGAGTAAACATTCTGCTTCTGCATACCATTCTCAAGGTGTAACTCTGCTCCCACGTTAGGAGACGCTGAGACTCAGCACAGTGGCCTTGGACTGCTGATAGAATATATCCATCTGGCAGGTGTTAGCTCATCTCTGTGCCTCCTTTGTCTGTACCCGGCTCAGGCTGGTAGTTTTCCACTAGAGGCGTGGCCAAATTCTCCAAAAGGGGTTTATCATGTATTAGCAAACGTGGGGGAGTCAGTCCCTCGGCAGGCATCCTAGCGTGCAGGTCTGATCGGACTCCTTTGCAGAGTATTGGTAATAAACCTGTATTTTTATATTCTCTACTGTCTGACCGACTCTTCATTTTGGGAAGGCATAGCAGGTGGTTGTGAGTAACCCGCTTGGTCCTAGAGGGCCCCGTCCGCCAATATTCAGCCTTTGGTTTTTCACCTCCACACCAGTTGGTCTTGCTGTCAACCCAAGTCCACTCCCACAATTCACTGACTGAAGACTAAAGTACATATATCTTGTCATGCTGAATAAAATAATGATTTAATGAACATCAGTGTTGGTAAGTCATCCTACTGCCAGTGCTTCCAGAACTTTAAACTAGGATTCTGAAGGATCAGATGTAACTGAGAAAGGAAGTTAGTTCAAAATCCAAGGTGGCAGTAGCTCAAGGAATAAAAATGAGATGAGGTACATGGAGTATTGGTTGTAGATAATAGGCGTAGAATGTAGTGGATGGTCATGAACATTTCACTTGTTCAATACACACTTTAAACTCTACTCACCACTGCCCCTCATTTTATATCCTCCCCATTTACACTTTGACAAAGTCACATCCTTCCAAGAACAAGCTCATCCCTTCTAGAATCTCTGAATTTAAAGTGCCTATATCATTAAACCCTTGGTCCTTTCTAGCCACTCAATTCAATTTATCTATCACTGTCTGTCTCTCTAGTGCCTATTCTTGACGTTTCAAATTTGCTGTAGTGCTGTCCCCAGTTAAAAAGCTGATAATGTGCCATATTTGCCTTTTTATTATGCCCTATTTCACGATTCTCATTTTATTCCAAGCACATGAATGACTAGTATCTAATTGCTTCAGCTGGACACTATTACACACAAAATATTAAAGTCACTTCAATTTAGATTTTGCAAGCTCCACGTCAGTGATACCGTCTTGAATCATACAACAAAAATCCCTTATTACCATCACAAACATGTCTCTTTTCTCTTATTTCTCCTTGAGCTCTGCTGAATACTGTTCGCCATTCATCAATGATGACAACATTTGCTCCATCATATATTATTTACAATGCGCTAAACTCCTTTCATTCCTGATTTTCTGATCAAACGAAAAGGGGCACACCAAGTTTCTATCCTCAACTCTATCTCTTATATCTCTTCACGACTTCATTTGGGGATTATATGCTGTTCTTTATTGGTTATACTATGATGGCACTCTTATTTTCTTTCTAATCCCATCTTTGTTCTCTTATGTAAAATTTCTTTAAAAAAAATTGAGATTATCTTCTAACCCGCTATCTCTGCTCCAAGCTCTCTACCTAGCCCCTAAGGTTAAACTGATCTCCACTATCACTAGTGAATATTTAAAATATCCACCACCACCTCCCATACCAGATAGCCAAATCCTTCCTTACCATCGTGGTAATGAGTAATCTTTCTCCTCCTTGGTAAGGTAATCAACCTTGCTATGCAAACCCTCTTTAACTTTTTGGACACAATGGAAGTGACTTCCACATTCATAGCGCTTTCAATCAGGTGCTAGGGACATGGAAGTCACATCTAAATGCTAGGTCATAAAAATCCCTCTGGTGCTGGTGGTGTAGCGCTCTGGGCCAACCCTTCTTACCATTGGTTATCCGGTAGAGGATTTCTTCGCTGATTGAGAGTTGAAGAGAGTTACATTCAATCAATCAATTTGAATTATTAGTGCAAGACATTTGGCTACACAAGTACTAGGAATCAGTGACTACAGTTAAGAAGGTAGAGTACAAGTTAGGAATCAGGTTAAGGTAAACAAATCTTAGAACCATGCTATAAAGATACAGTATAACCACTGGAAAACCCAACCTTCTAAAGAAGTTTGGGCGTACCAATGGAAGGCAAACAAGAAGTTCAGTCACAGCAATACATAAGGTCAATAATAGAATTTGGTGCTCAGAGAAAGGTTTTTGATTTTCTCTTCTATTCCTGAATGAAGTCTAAGCTCATCTCAGTGAAAGTCCAAATTACATTCTATCATAGTATTTGCTTTGCCTATTTTCCAGTTCTATGTCTGGTCTCTTTCTTTCAATTCCCGTTTCACTTGTGCCAATTTGTAAACCTTCTAAATCATAAACAAGAATAATCCACAAAGAGCAATAATCAGTAGGTGTTTCAAGATGTTGCCAACAATTCCGCTACCTAAGTATCCAAACCATCCAAAATCTATTCCCTATTGCTTCCCATGCACCTGTTGCTCCCAACCACTTAAAATCTCTCTTTAAGTCAGTAATGTTCTTAATATATTTCTTTAAGTCCTTACTCTTGTCAGGGATATGAGTACTGCATTGTTGAACTTTTAACATTCAACGGACTTCGCCCTCTTCCACGAGAAGGACGTCTAATGCAAGTCTATTCTGCAAAACCATGGATCTGATAGCAACCATCTCAATATATATAACTAAATATCCTCCAGCTGTATTAGTGTACAACTTATCAACTATAGTGAGAAGATTTCTAACCATTGTGAATTCAGTATCACTCCTACAGATGGCATTATAGCACCAAAGATGTGTCCCAAACTTTCACTAGCAGTGGCACCTCTCTTAGTTCTTAAATGTTCTCCCTCGTTTAGGTCATCAAGATGTCCCACATGATTGATTTTTGGGAAAACATCCCCATAAAACATGTTCCGTACCATCTTTTAGGTAACCTGTAACATGCATGTTTCCCACAAATATAATAAACTCCAGAAATAGCAGGATCCTCTCTGTCCAAACACAATCCCCAATTTCCACAAACATCAAAAGTATGATCATATTCACTGTTTTTCAAATAATTTGTGTCTGTCTTGGATATTCTAATAAACAGGCATAATTTCCCTTTGTGTTGTCAATCTAGAGCTAATGCTGCTAAATTTCCAACTAGCCTATGTTAATTTTCTGCCTTGGCCCTGTCATGCAGTTCCCACTAATCCATAGGACCAGCGCGTTTGCGGGCAACAAAAACCTTGGGTGAGGTACCTAGACTGATTTGAAGCCCCCCATAGGATATGTTGCTCTAGAGCCCAGCTAGCTCAAAGTGCCACCATAAGCCCCCCCATAACCCAAACAAGGAGTGAATGGTCTCTGATAACCACTGAACATGACAACCATCACCCCTCAGGGATCATGGTAACAGATCAAAACCCTTCCGCTCAGTCACCCGTGCACTCTTGCTCTCAGAGAAATATACAGAGAATACACAGTGGGACGTTTTCAATATATTTATTGAACCAATCAATCAATCAATCAATCAAGGAATTTGTAGAGCGCACTACTCACCCATGATGGTCTCAAGGCATGGAGGGGGTGCTGTTACTGCTCAAACAGCCAGGTCTTGAGTAGCCTCCTGAAGGACAGTAGGTCTTGGGTCTGCCGTAGGAGGATGGGGAGGGTGTTCCAGGTCTTGGCGGCAAAGTAGGAGAACTATCTGCTGCCGGAGGTCGCTCTTCAGATGCGGGGGATGGTGGCAAGGGCGCAGTCGGCAGAGCGGAGCTGGAGGTTCGGGGTGTTAGAAGGTGAGTCTGTTGAGGTATGCTGGTCCGGTGTAGTGGAGTGCCTTGTGTGCGTGGGTAAGGAGCTTGAAGGTGATCCTCTTGTTGATGGGCAGCCAGTGCAGGTCTCTCAGGTGGGTTGCGATGTGGTTGTGTCGAGGGATGTCGAGGATCAGGTGGGCCGAGGCGTTCTGTATGCGTTGCAGTCGTTTCAGCAGTTTGGCCGGGGCTCCCAAGTAGAGGGCGTTTCCGTAGTCCAGCCTGCTGCTGACGAGGGCCTGGGCGACTGTTTTTCTTGTGTCGGTGGGGATCCACCTGTAGATTTTGTGGAGCTTGCGGAGGGCGTTGAAGCAGGAGGATGAGACGGCATTGGCTTGCTTGGTCATGGAGAGTGTTGAGTCGAGGACGAACCCCAGGTTGCGTGCGTGGTCAGTGGGTGTTGGTGCTGCTCCCAGGGTGGTCAGCCACCAGGAGTCGTCCCAGGCTGAGGGGTTGGAGCCGAGGATGAGGACCTCCATCTTGTCCGAGTTCAGCTTCAGACGGCTGTTCTTCATCCATTCGGCGACGGCTTTCATTCCTTCATGGAGGTTGGTCTTGGCGGTGAGGGGGTCCTTGGTGAGGGAGAGGATCAGCTGTGTGTCGTTAGCATAGGAGATGATGTTGAGGTTGTGCAGTCTGGCGACGTGGGCGAGCGGGGCAAGTAGATGTTGAACAACGTCGGGCTGAGGGATGATCCTTGGGGTACGCCGCAGATGATCTTGGAGGCTTCGGAACGGAAAGGGGAGAGGCGGACGCTCTGGGTTCTGAGCCTTGTCTCAGATCCCTGTGTTGTGGAGGTGTGTGCAAAGGGTGCGGTGGCAGACCGTGTCAAAGGCAGCTGATAGGTCTAGGAGGATGAGGGTTTCGGTTACGCCATTGTCTAGCAGGGCCCTGATGTCATCGGTGGCGGCGATGAGGGCAGTTTTGGTGCTGCGGTCTCAAAGGAGATGTTGATGGCCTTGCGGAGATCGGGTGCAATGGTGGCGCTGGCTTTGTTGAAGATGTGGTGTGGGCACGGGTCTGACGGGGAGCCGGAGTGGATGGTGTTCATGATTTTGATGGTGTCGTTGATGTTAGTCCAGGTGAGCAGGTGGTCGTTGTGGGTGGTGGTCTTGGGGTCTGAGGTGTCTTTGGCTGCCGTGGTGGTCTGGTTGTCGAAGCTGTTGTGGATGTCTGTGATCTTGCGATGGAAGAAGGTGGCCAGGGAGTTGCACAGGTCTTGCGATGGTGGGATGTCATTGGTGTTGGAGCTGGGGTTGGAGAGTTCCTTCACGATGTTGAAGAGCTCTTTGCTTTTGTGTGCATTGTTGTCGAGGCGGTCCTTGAAGGAGGTCCTTTTGGCGGAGCTGATGAGGTGATGGTGTTGGTTGCATGGTGGTCTTGAGGGCTGCATGGTTCTCCGGTGTCTGTTCGCTGTGCCATTTCTTCTCTTCTTTTCTCTTTGGCAGGTTTGTTTGGCGGTCTGGAGGTCCGCGGAGAACCAGCTGGCATTCTTGTTGGTGTGTCTGTTGGAGGGTTTCTTGATCAGGGCGAGGGTGTTGGTGCAATCATCGATCCAACGCCTGATGTTGCTGGCGGCGATGGCGATGTCGGGGTCGTTGGGGTCGGCGGGTGGGCTTTGGGTGAGGGCGGTGTCTAGCTGGTCTTCGGTGGTTTTGCTCCGGCAGCGGCGGGGGATCTGTTGGGTGGGGTGGTGCGTGGTGGGTTTCTGGAAGGTGAAGTGGATGCAGCTATGGTCGGTCCAGTGGAGTTCAGGGGTGTGGCTGAAGGAGACGTGGGAGCTTGCAGAGAAGATGGGGTGTGGCCGGCAGAGTGGGTGGGCGTTGTGACGAGCTGTCAGAGTGCGAGGTTGGTGAGGTTGTCGATCAGGGTGGTGGAGTTGGTGTTGCTGTTGTTCTCGAGGTGGAAGTTCAGGTCTCCGAGGAGGATGTAGTTTGCGGAGGTCATGGTGTGTGTGCTGACGAAGTTGGCGATGGAGTTGCTAAACTGAGGCTGGAGTCTGGTGGGTCTGTAGATCAGAGTTCCTCTGAGGGTGGTGTTGGGATCAGTGTGGATCTGGAAGTGCAGGTGTTCGCCGGTCCTGAGGGTGTCGTCGGAGTTGGTCGAGACCTTGAGGGTGGACTTGTGGCTGATGGCGGTTCCCCCCCTATTCCGTTGGTGCGGTCGCTGCGGGTGATTTTGTAGCCATCCGGGATGGCTATGGCGATGTCCGGAGCCGAGGAGTCGTTCATTCAGGTCTCTGTCAGGAAGGCGACGTCCAGGGAGGATGTGTCGAGCAGGTCCCAGAGTTCGACAGCATGTTTGCGTGCGGAGCGGGTGTTCAGTAGTATGCATCTGAGGTGGATGCATCTAGTCCTGGTGGAGCTGCAGCTCCGGCAGGAGAAGGGTCCATTGGTGCGCTTCGGGGCAGCCAGGAAGCAGGTGTGTGCTCATTCGGTGTTGAGTGCATGGAGGGCGTTGGCGTCGAAGTGGAGACAGGCGTCGTGGCATTCGCGGGGGCCAGGAGTTCTGGCGCTGGGCGCGGTCCAGGCGTGGACGGGCGCAGATGGGCTTGCCTTAGGTTCGGCTGCCATAAGAAGGGGAGGTGGGAGGGAGGAGGCAGCTGGGAGGAGGGAGCGGATGAATGGACGAGTGGGGGGCAGGACCGCAGGGGACGCAGCGGCGGGAAAAACAGGGGCAGGAACGGCGAGGGAAACAGAAGGCAAAAGGGCACAGAAATAGACAAGGGAACAAGGAGGAAAGAACAAAAGAATAAGGCAGAAGCAATACAGTTACGGCGGGAAAAACGGAGGCAGGAACAGCGAGGGAAACAGAAGGCAAAAGGGCACAGGGCACAGAAATAAAACAGGGAACAAGCAGGAAAGAACAAATAAACAAATAAGGCAGAAGCAATACAATTGCAGCAAAAAAACAAACCTACGGCCTACCACTGGCCACCAGGGATGAGGCTCAGGTGGAAGCCTGCGAGTGGAGTAGGGCTCGAACTCGCGTCAGTGCAGCAGTAGCGGGCTGGGAGACACGGGCGAACAGGTGGTACTGGTGCGGCGTGGGGTAGCGTCCTGCCTGTACAGGGTCAAGGGTTGTTCTCCTCACCGCGCAGTGGCCGTCATAAGAAGGGGAGGTGGGAGGGAGGAGGCAGCTGGGAGAAGGGAGCAGACGAATGGGCGAGCGGGCCACAGAGGATGCAGTGGCAGGAAAAACAGGGGCAGGAACGGCGAGGGAAACAGAAGGCAAAAGGGCACAGGGCACAGAAATAGACAAGGGCACAAGGAGGAAAGAACAAATAAGCAAATAAGGCAGAAGCAATACAATTATGGCAGGACAAAACGGGGGCAGGAACGGCAAAGGAAACAGAAGGCAAAAGGGTACAGGGCACAAAAATAGACAAGGGAACAAGGAGGAAAGAACAAATAAACAAATAAGGCAGAAGCAATACAGTTACAGCAAAAAACAAACCTACGGCCTACCACTGGCCACCAGGGATGAGGCGCAGGTGGTAGCCTGCGGGTGGAGGAGGGCCTCGAACTCACGTCAGTGCAGCAGCAGCGGGTTGGAAGACACGGGCGAACAAGTGGTGCTGTTGCGGCGTGGAGGAGTGACCTGCCTGTATGGAAGGTCAACTTATAAATTAATAAAACGAATTTCGTTGCATGCCCTGCATCGCATTTGGGGACGCAGTGCACGCAACAAAATTCGTTTTATTAATTTATATGTTAATTTACCTGTAAACCTCCGTTATCCATAGTTTACTACCTCCCACCCTGCCCCTCCCCCTCCCCACATCACCGCCCTGCAGTTACTCCTACTACCGACCGCGGCTGCTATACGTATACCCTTGTGGGACTCCGCACCATGCCAAAACATGGCTGCCAAACCGAAATGCGAATAGAAATTGACTACCTTTATTCAACGATATGGTGAAGAAGGATTGACACATGTCAGTGACAGCAAACCACTCAGCTTCACGTGGAATTTGAAAACCACAGCTTGATCCAGTATCGCAGGACAACAAGGTACAACAATAGTGTCGATCTTTCTAAAATTTTGGACAATCCTATACTTTCCACTGGGTGTCTGCGGTGCAAACCCATAATGGGTGAGTTACGTGGACTCCCCATACTCTCCTTCGGAATTCCTTGCTGAATCATTGAGTCATTCATAGGACTAATACCAGCAATTTTGTCAGGGATCAGGTATATTGTGAGATTCTTGGATACTCAGCATTATGTTTCATTGTGATGTAGACTGAAAAGTCCTAGACTTCAGGTAACACTGTATCTCACAACTCTGAGAGCAATTTGTCTTTTGCCAACATGGGGTTAAAATCCAGTCTGGGTTCTGATTGACAAGTTTAACGGCAAAGTCTTCATCATGAGTCTGAAATTCAATGCCATTTAGGGAACTGTACATGGAACAATTCCGCTTTCAGAAAAGATCTCATCCAAACAGATTTACAGGACTGGAATCACACAAGACATGGCTTGGCAGTTCGGGCTGGACTGCTCCCATGAGGCACAGGGTCAAGACTCATTTGCATATAGCTGTGTCTGAACGGGAGTGGCAAAGTGAGCTAAAGAACGATGATGGATTCAACCCAGATCTGTGACTGGGGGTGAGTGTCTGAAAAGTTTCAGCGCTCCCTCCATTATCTCCTTGTGTATGCTTTGTGCGCCCTAAGTTGGCAGGGTATGCCCAGACGTGGGTCCCTTGCTCACTTTGCCACTGGATTCAAGCTAGCTTGGCTGACGAGTGGTGTTAGCCCAAAACCGGTCCCAGGATGCTTGTTTCCGGTCCAGGGAAGACATGGCTTGGCAGTTCTGGCTGGACTGTTCCTATGAGGCACAGGGTCAAGACTGATTTGCACATAGCTGTGTCTGAACTGGGGTGGCAAAGTGAGCTAAAGAACGATGATGGATTCAACCCAGATCTGTGACTGGGGGTGAGTGTCTGAAAAGTTTCAGCGCTCCGTCCATCATCTCCTTGTGTTTGCAGCTTTCATCAGTGCCATCATCAACCTCTCTCACAATTTCTTATCTTTCATTTCTAGTTCATCACTGCAGTACTTGGCATATCTCAATATTTCCTCAATGGGCTTACTCTGCCAACAAATTAATTGCTGTTAAATTATCAAACTAATCTCAGGCTTCAATCCATGCACAAACCTAAACAAATATTTTTCCATGTTTTTAGTTTCAATCGTCTCTTTTCCACTGTACGGCTAGAATGCCTGCAACAGTCTCTCATAATAGGCTCATTCAGTATATTCTGTATATTGTTTCTTTGGTCTCTTGGGTTCGTCTGTCAGTCTTGACCCAATCAATATCTTTAGGTGATATTTTCGGTTTTGAATAGGTAATCACTTGATAGTACTTTTTCATCATCACTAGTGATGGAGGCATTTGATACGGGATGTCTAATAGGTTAATTCTCAAGCCATTCCACAGCAATTTTGCACTCGACCCACAAGTCACCTGGAACCCCAATTTCAAATAAGGTATTCAGATCTATCTATAGAACTTTTGATATCTTTACAAACCGGTCAACTTGTTCTGTACCATTCAACTAGGTTCTATCTCAATTGCGGAAAATCATTTATGAATGACACAAGACCAGTCCTGCTCCAAGGTATGGGGACATGAACTACACCAGGCACTCCTTTCATTGGAAGCATGTGTATATTCTCATCCTCCTCCTCAGTTCCAAGTAGAGGCAGGTTTAATCTAACTTTCTTCAGTTCTTTTTTTCTTTGCCCACCAGCCTTGTCATCTATCCAGCTAACTCAATTTTCGGTCATAAGCAATTAATTACTTGATCTGTAATTTCATTTGTAACGGTCTCATGTTAGTGAGATCATTCATTAAAGCTTAAACAGTAACTTCTCTGTATAGCTTTAGATTTCTGTAAGTCAATTTCATATCTATGGGCCAATTCAGAAAACCTTTCATGAGCTTGTCCAGCACTTCTAGTAATATCTTTACAAATTAACAAAAGCTCATCATCCCAATAAGCATTTAATTGGGATTTCCTAGTATCATTTAGTCTAATTCTAGTTTCAATTTGGCCACATCTATCGTATTTTCCCTCTCAGGGGCTTGAGTACTTCTTCCACTTGGTCCTGGATTCCCACTACCAATTGGGGTATCTATATCTTTGAACCAATCATTGAGTTTTTGGGCAGTAAGACCAGGTTGTTCTAGCGGAGTATTAAGAATTATCTCTCCACAAACAGAACCACGATTTGCATCAGATGGTGAGTTTAAAAGAACTTAACGAACCCATAGGTATTTTTGTCCTGGGGATACTATTATTGAAGCTTGGAAGCACAGTTGTGTTGGGCAAGAAAAAGGGTTACGATCTTTGGATACCTTCCAGTTGGGTCAAACCCTGTCTGATTAAGGGTCTGCTCTTGCAGCACATGGGATATTCCCTTGTGTCAGAACCAAAGGAGTTTGAAGAATTGATCTTGTTGTCAAGCCCACAGGATTGCTAAAGTTTAACAAAACAAAGCAGCAGGTGCACCACCTTATGAACAATATCACAAAATTATGAGATCTGCATCCAAGGTTGTTCTTCAAGTCATCCTTTTTATTTAATTAAAATTTTCTTTAAACATATAAAAAACTGTTTTGAGTAGACCAGCCAACGCGTTTCGTCCAAAACATTGGACTTCTTCAGGGCTGTAGAGTAATGGATATATAAACATATCAGTACAATAAAAACTTTTAAAGAACATTTAAAAGACACAACCTATACAATATGACCAAGAGACAGTTACATTATGACAGGACTGGCTATACATATATACATTGTCGAAAAGAGTGATTCACAAAGACATTATTCCACATACAGCGTAAGTGATGCAACACCTAAACGTGGCCCACCAAGACAATACTTATATAGAAATACAATAAAGAAATGCAATAAAAAGCTAAATCTAGCTTCATGTTATTACCAAATGGTACGAGACACTATAATACTCCATACCCAGAAAAATTAATTTGATGGAAGGTCTAAGAAGGAGTTAAGGTGCCCCTGAGCAAATGAGCAATGCTCCAAGAATAGAAGGAAAAAGGAGAGCGGGAAGATAAGACTTAAAAGAGTGAAGGTTCAGAGATCAGTACGAATAGCAAAAACTAACAAAAGATAACAGAGATCAGAGAAACTAGCAAAGAAGAGGTTGGATGCATATGAAAGTCCTTGGAATGAAAAAAGCCATGTGACACATATGCAGGTGGAATGGAAGCCTAGGAGATAGCAAGAGCCCCAAAACAAAGGGCAAATTTCTATTACCCACCATATGTGAGGCACTCCTAACATATGGCGTAGAAATATCTGTGGTAAGTTGTATGATCAGCAGATGAGTATGGCTGTAGAGTGGACAACTGGATCACTCTGTATATGCTGGTCTCTCAAGGGTTTCACTGTCAGTGACTGCATGCCCACAGGATTGCTACCTGAGGTGCTCATCCCAGTAGGAGGAGCCAAAGTGTGTGTAGTATTTCCTACCACTCGAAGTATATACAAGGATCGACAGGACCAATTGTGACAGGAACAGTTACGGCATCTGGAGCATTTAAATCAGTTGAATTTAGAGTGACTGTCATCCCTGAACTCTCTCCCATTGAATTAGGGCAGGTCCTAATTACTGGTGCTGCAGTAGGCACATCAAAATTCTCGCCAGTACTTGCATTACTCACTCCTCCAGTTTGGGACACATTGTGTTGGGGTGGAGGGTTTGATAATAATCTGGTTATAAAATTCTCATTTGAATTGCTATCATGGTCCTCAGTTACATTTTCTGTACCATCTGCCGCTTTCTTCTTTTTCTTATTCTTTAGTTTACCCTTCCCTTCTTCCTCAATCGTTAGTGTTGGGTACAATCTAGCTCCCTCAATCATATAATTTCTCCCAGTTTTCATCCGATGTAGCATCTGCACCAGTGCGTATAGCTTTCTTGACTCTCCATTGAAATTTTTCTCTCTTCCTAAGATGGGCTATATGTTCCCAGGCATTAGGGGTTCGTATTGTGTAAGTCTAGAAGGCGGTTTCATGTCATGCAATGTCGTCCTTAAATGTTCAATGATTCTCAAATTAAATGTGCCATAACATGGAAACGTCTAGGGACCATCTTTCTCAGTGATCTTATGCCATTGTTCAAGCCAAATACATGTAATGAGACCCACATTTATTGCCATATGATGACCTGGCATACCTTCAGGTGGTTCCTCTCCCCCCTGTCTAACAGGTATGGTTACATCTCCCCTCATTAGATTTTGCAGTGCTTTTAAAAGTTACATTTTTGATCAAAATATGTAAAATTCCCAAATGAATTTTTGTTCAAACCAGGAAAAGATTTTTCACTCACAATTCTCTGTTCCGTCTGCACAACCAGTACCAGTGCGGCTCTCTGTGATGTATCTAACTAATACCAGCACGACTCTATAGCAACCAACCAATACCACTGCGGCACACTATGATGTCAGTCTCACATCTTACAGCAGTTTACCCTCCCTCCTTTACAATTCTCCATGAGCGCGTTCTCTCAGAAATTTATGCCCAACACAAGCAAGCAATTTCATTAACTAACTTTGGCCGCTCCTCTAATGATATTAAAGATTTTCATACACACAAGAAACAGTTCTAAGCACACTTTCCGACCTATCCTAACAGGCACTTAAAAAAATAAACCTCGACCAGCGTGGTTTCACCCAGATTTATACAGTTCCTCCCTATGTGCTGAGATTCACTATACCTAAAACGTCACACAAAGATAAAGTCCTTCTCTCAACAGCGCTGTCGACGACGTCTCAGAAAAAGCACCGCAACACAGCGGACAACTATACCCAGTATCCTCTACACTGATAACCTACCTGGGTATATATCCTGGGTTCCTAGGCCACGTCGGACCCAATACCCACTTCATCTTCTCTGCATTAAGCGCCACACTCACTCAACTTAAAACATCTTTGCAGAACACCACACAATCATTGTAAAATACTTCTAGCTAAGCATAAGCAATTGCAACGCACAACCTTATTAATATTCACACCTCTGCTGCTACAAATCGTTTCTGAACCGCTGGAACGCCATCAATCCTTCAAATGCACCATGGGCTTTAGGGGTTTGGACTGTGTTCAGGTATTTTCTAGATGGGACACCATAACTCCCTCATTTCAGTGAAGAGCCATCCAGCGGGCTACCAAGTTGGTGTGGCGCTCTGGGCCAACCCTTCTTACCACTGGTTATCTGGTGCATCATTTCTTTGCTGACTGAGAGGTGAAACGAGTTAGCATATAATCAATCAATTTCAATTTACAGTGCAACCTATTTGGATGCACAATAAGCACTAGGAATCAGTGCCTATAGTTAAGAAGTTTTATTACAAGATAGCAATCAGGTTAAAGTAAACAAATCTTAGTATCCTGCTATAAAGATACAGAATTACCACTGGAAAACCCAACCACCTATAGAAGTTTAGGCATACCAATAGGAGGCAACCAAGAAGTTCAGTCACAGCAAAATATAAGATCAATAACGGAATTTGGTGCTCAGAGAAACATTTCTGAGTCCCTCTTCTATACACAAGTGAGGTCTAAGTTCATCTAAGTTTAAGTCCAAACTAAGAGGATGGTTTTAGATGTAACAGGAGATAAAAAATCAGTGGAATCCAGAAAAACAGGGAAATATGGGAAATTAGGAGGAGGTATAGGAAAGTGTCAGCATTTCAGAAGCTCGGTCTAGAGTCTTCGTGGGTCACCGGGCGTCAGCCTGAGCCACACTCTGCAAGAGTCAAAAGGAATAAGCATAGAGATGTAAACCTCTCAAAGTCCAAAGGAAAGTGGCTGTAACTTCAGACAGTGTGAACTCCAGTTAATTGCACCAGAATCTCCCAGGTGGCTCACCTCTGTTAGCATCATCAGGGGCTTCGCTTTATCACGTTGTAAGCCGAAACATCAACATTTTCTCCAAGGACATACATGGGAAAGGTATTGTCTGTTGTCACCTATGAGTCTTTGCAAAATTAACTAATGTAAACTTTCAGTTGACACTCTGGCTCTCCATCTTCCTTGCCAAGGTTTTCTTATCAGGCCCCATTCTCTAGCATTAGTACTGTCTATTCCCAAACTAACAAACCGTATGCCCGTACCTGCAAGTAAAAGACATGCATGCAGAAAAGGGAAAACAGAATTTCATAAAGAAAGACATACAGCCTAGTAATGTCAAATTAGCATATTAAATCAATGGTGCACATTTAATATACATGTGCATATTCTAACACAAATGAATAAAACTGTCAGTACATTAGTTTCAATTTAAGGTTCATAAAGATAAAATAATCTTTGAGTACACGTCCTAAATGTGACTAATAAATGCAAATAGGAAACATTAGTGCACACATTACATAAATTATTTCTGTTGGGGGGCGTGGCTTGGACACATGGTGGACTATATGTGTCTGCCTGAGCTCCCGCCAGAGCTCCAAAATCCGACATGATCCTGATACCCCAGGCACAGAGCGGAGAAGTGGGGGACCCCGCTAGGCTTGGCGGCGGTTCCGTGGATGTGACCCTGAGGCAAGTGTCGGGGGAGAAAGTGGTGGGGCTGCCGGAGAACACTGGGCGCCATCTTGTAGTAGGCCAGGCTGGCCCAGGGTGAGCCGGCGGCCCCGTGAACGCGACTGCAGTTCTGAAGGAGCCCCGGACGTGAGTAGGAAGGGGGCCGGCCTGGGGGAAGATCGATGCTGCGAGCCTCGTAGCGGGGCCTGGAGCCTAGGGAGCGCATCAGCGAGCACGCTCCTCAATAAAGTAGGCTGCGTCATCCACGGTGCGGATGAATCCAGCACAGTTTGAGGACGCTGAGACGTGGAAGCCCAGGGCAACAATGGACATGTAAAACAGGGCAAAGCAGTGCGGAGCCAGGGGAGGCACAAGTGGACTGTCACCACACCCCCCTCCTTCAAATTGGAACTCAGCCCAGCCTGTATGGGGGACATGGGCTGCGGCTGCTGCGGGGAGCCAGACACAGAAAAGTGGTGAACAGGGGGATGAAGGAAGACATTGGGGGGCCCCCTCCCTTCCCATACGGACAATCCTCTATGCGGCAGTGGTGGGATCCTTATCTCTGCTCTTGGGCTTATGTGCGATGAATCTCGAAATTAGGATTGGATCCATGTAACCTTGCTCAATTGTGGCATGTGAGGGGGAGGTGGAATACTGCGTAGTAATGTTTCATGTCGGGGGCTTCGAAGCCCCCCTGTGAGAAGGGGCATGTGAGTATGTCCCATTTGAGTTGAGGTTCTTTACCTCCCCACACCAATCTGATTAGTTGTGACTGGAGTGTTTAAAAAAAATTCCGCCTTTGGTTATAGGTATATTTATGAAAAGATACAATAGTTTAGGCAGTGTCACCATTTTCATCAGTGATATTCGTCCTGCCATTGTTAGTCCGCATGAGCTCTGTCTAATCCCTGGAAATGACTATTCCTAGATATATAACTTCCTCCTGGCACCACTCAACGGGGTAGTCAAAAGAATATTTCTTTTTTATTTCCGTGAGTGGGAAGATCTGTGTTTTCTCCCAATTAATGTTAACACCTGAGATCCCTCCAAACACAGTGAATTCTCTCAGTTTGAGGTTCAGACTTATTTGCGGGTTTCACACGTAAATTTTAATGTCATCTGTGTATAGCGATGCCAATATGTGTCTGGTGGGGTAGCTTATGGCATGTTCTCGATGGTGTTGGCGTCATTTTGCAGCAAGAGGCTCCACTCACAGCGCAAAAAGCAGGGGTGAAAGTGGGCATCCCTGTCTTGGTCCGCGCAACAGCATGAACAAGGCTGAGCATACTCCGTTGATAAGTACTTTCCCTTGTGGCTGTTGATACAGCAATCTAATCCAGGAGAGGAAATCGTTTGGCATCCCCATGCGCTCCAACACGCCCAGCAGGTACCCCTACTCCACCAAATTAAATGCTTTGGTGGCGTCTAGGAAGACCGCCACTGCCTCTATCTCTGGGTCAACATCTTGAAGGAGCGAGAAGAACGTTTGAAGGTTAAGTGATGTTGACTTCCCTGGAATAAATCCTGCCTGATCTGGTAGCACCAAGGAGCTCATCAGGAGACTGAGTCTGTTGGCCACCACCTTGGCCAATATTTTAGCGTTACAGTTAATTAACGAAAGTGGCCTATAGAATTCACATTTGCTACCCGATTGCAATCTCAGGAGGAGAATTCCCTCTTCCCTGGACTCTACATAGATCTGCGTTAGTACCGGAGTCAGGTGTCCAATGCATGCCTTATAGAACTCAGCTGGTAGGCCGTCTGAGCCAGGGGCTCTACCCGAGTGCAATTGCATTATCGCTGCATTGAGTTTGTCTTCCTCAATTTCAGGGGAAAGGCAATCTCTTTGGGACTCTCCCAGCCAGCCCAAAGCCACGTCCTCCAAGTATACCCCTAGCAGGGATGTTTGTGTCCCTTTTGATGTGTACAGCTTGGTATAATAATTAGTAAATGTTTGTAGAATAGCCCCATGTCTTTATGCGCTGTACCACGTGCATCTTGTAGCTCTATTACATAGTTGGAAAATCAGGGGTGTCATATTTGTTCCGCCAGGGCCTTCCCCTGTCTCTCTGCCCTCTCAGTATCTGCGGGCTCTGAAGTATTTGCAACGGAACAAGCATTCCAGTTCAGCGGTCTCCATATACTCGACAGTTTTTTTCTCTAAGGTCATTTAGTGTTGTTCTTGCCTGAGCATCTGTAAGCTGTTGTTCTAGGTGTTTAAGTTCAGCCTCTATACGTGTGATGGTGTTCTTTATATCCATGCATGGTGACTTTAAATGCCTCGCACACCGTGGCTACTCAACGGACCGGCCCAAGATTTCTTTGAAAGGATGCGTGCATCTCCTGCCCCATCTCTTCTCTGAAGGGGGTGTCTAGAAACATTGTTGGGTTCAGTCGCTATGCTGTGCACTGCAGGTGGAGTGTACTGCAGAGTAGTAGGTGCCTTCTTCTATCAGGGGATGGAGATTTTGACATGCGTCTAGTAGCTGGTTATAATATGTTGTAATAGCTTTTAGTTGCCGTGTAATGGTGGGGCTGGGGATTGGATCTATCTCGGTGGGGTTCCAGCGTGGTATGAAAGTATCCTCCCCATAATACATAAGTGAATCCTCTTTCCATCACCTTAACCCATAAAATATTTTAAAAAGAGGAGTCATCTACATTTGGGCCATAGCAGCACACCAGGGTAACTGAATGCATGGCTAATCTACACCACATGATGCTGTAGCGCCCCTGTGTTTCCTGCACCTCCCCCATTGCGACATTGGGTGTGTTCTTTTTTTATTAGTATTGCGGTGCCCCTTGTGTGTGTAGAAAATGAAGAGAAACTCCTATGTTCTGCCCAGCGAGATGCGCAGTGCGGTTCCGTCCCTGACCCCAAGTGCGTTTCTTGTATCTTGGCTATGTGGATATTGTGCCTGTCGAGATAGCCTAGGATCTGTCTACCTTTACATTGGTTCCCCAACCCCCAAACATTCCTGGTAAGGAGATATAGTCCTATAGATTTAGATTTATAGGTCATGGGGTGAGTGCTGTGTATATCTCTCGATCAACTGACGTACCTCTTCTCAATAGTTCTCTATCAGCATGACTCCTTATCTTGCTTAACTGGCTTTGTGTGCTAAGTTTTGATTGGATGCAACTTCCCTCCCCCTCCCACAACGACTTCCCCAACCTGTCGAGGATTGAATACCCTCCCTCCCCCCAACCAATGCTTCTAACATGAAGCAGTCTCATTCAATGTCCACTGCTATTAAAGTATTCTTTCAATCCAATAATACTGAGAGTGAGCAGAAACATGGGTTGTTTGCCAGCAGAGTGGGGTTAAATTCCAATATCATCTCACTTACCAGGTAAAGTGACTGCATTTTTCGGGTTTGGGTCAGCTGCCATTTGGGAATCCTACCAAACCCAGGTGCTTCTGAAAACTACACACCAGCTTTGACCCACATTATTTTTTTACCCCCAATGCCCTGCAAACCTCAAACTTTGCCGATAATCACTCATTTTCCTTGCATTCCTGTTATTTAAACGTACGGAACCCGAAGTGCTCCAATAAATTCCTACCACCAAGCATTCCCCCACTTGTCTTGATGAAAAGAGTACCCTGCTTGTATGGCTCAGTTTAGCTCCTGCAACACAAAAAGTCCCAAAAAACAATGTGGAGATATCAGCAATAGTGAAAGTTGCGGTAATTGGTCCTCTTGGCGCGTCTACCGCCTAGGGAAATGTACCTAACCCAAACAGTTTAAAAAAATTATATACATCAAAAAGCTGGAGCGGGGAAGAGGCAGAGATTCATTCAGCTTCCAAGAGGTACTAGTTAGCTTTTAAAAAAGGGGTTGAGAATGAACCACATAGGTCTCTATACCAGAGTCTCAGAAGTTTTTGTCTCGCAGTGTATATAATCTCCACTTAGTGAGGTTCAGTGGATAGTGTCATCATCAGGTCTGTCACTTGAGTATCGCGTTCTCCAAGTGACAGCAAAGCCTCCACCAGGAGGGAGACTGTCTGGATGTTGACAGTTATAAGTGAGTTAAAATGATCTCCTATCCTGCAGGTAAATCCTTATTGTGGTTAAAAATAAGACAGGGATAAGTCTAAAAACAAAGCACTGTTCAATAGATGAGTCACTTGTCCATGACACCTAGTAGTTGGGATAACATGTTTCGGCCTGAAATAGCCAGTTCGGGTCTATGGCATTCGTCAGGGACCAATAACTTGTATATGGAGGCCTTATACTTTCCGGCTTTCCGGATTGTGCGTTATTAGAGTGGAAGCAGTCACCTGTCTTTGTCAGTAAGCACACTTTACTCTTGACGGAGCGTGGTTATAGGTGCTGTCATTTGGCCTTTAACTGAGAGGAAAACAAAGAAAAATTAAATATATGATAATTCTAACATCACCGGTTCCAAATTCACTCAATATGCCACTGAAGAAAACATGAGCAGTGGTGTCGCTGGTGATGGCTTGGTCTATTATAGATGTACATTAGTAAAAAAAGAGGTAGGTAGCCAGGGGAACAAAGCTACTTCCTCGCGCTTTCTCTTGACAAACTTGCATTGAGAATTATAAGGTAAAGCATAGCGCTGGCACTATTAAATAATTTGTAATGGATGTGCATTAGTAAATAAGCCTTGAATTGAATATTGGCAGATATACTAGCAGAACTGAGGGGTAAAGTTATGCACTCTCTCCAGCACTGACTCCAGTGGGGTAATAATACGAGGCTGTTTAGATATGTTTACACAGAACAAAATCTCCAAGGAAGGTTTTTTTTTATTTGACTTAACATCAGAAATAGCAATGTACTATTACATTAAGTATGTATTTCATTTGCATCTTGGTGTGGAGAAATGTAGGACAGAGGTTTAGGCCTGTAGCTAGGAGAGGCAAATCAATTAAGTAAGGCAAAAAGTAAATATATACTTTTATGTTTAAAACTGAGGCCCCAAAGGTGTGGGTTAAGTACGCACTGTCAATTACACGTACTTGGCTTTAAACCGTTCTGAGCTGTGCTACTGCATGCATCTCTCCACCCGAAAGTGGTCTGGAGAGGCGCAGTTTACATAGCCTGCTTTATGACCTTAATTGGATAAATAATAACAGCCGGTTAAGGTTTTTCACTACTGCGGGGTCGTGTGAACCAGCAAATAGTAGTGTGTCATAATAAGCTGCTGAAATGTGCCGTAAAAAGAGATCATGAAGACCAGATACTGAAAGTGAAAGTTACAAATGAAGAACATTGTGGTTATAACAAAAAGAGCTCTCAGAGATATATAATGTCAAGAAAAAGCAGCTGCAATAGTTGCCACAAGGTAATTAACATGCAGGAGTTTCAAAAAGAACTCCTGCCGCGAGCAGCCTTTTATGGCATGCATGCTCCGATAACGTCCAAACATGTCTCTACTACCAGTTAAAGTAGAGGGTTGAAAGTTGTGATGACAAGATAAGTAGAGCAAATGGAGGGCACAGCAATTATTGATGGCATGTTATTAACATAGTTCTGGTAAATAGGAGTGCAACATAGGGCGATATTGTTCTGATAACACCTGATGGTAAATGAATGTCCCCGAGGCTGTGCAGGCGGTAATGATCGTCAGTTAGGTGATCTAATTATTAGCTCTCCAGCCACGAATAAGCCAGCACATCATGTGCCCGTGTGTTAGAAATGGGGTCTCTAGTTGGCAATGCCTTGCACCTTTGTCCAAATAGGGACCCTTGCTTCTAGTCAGGGAAAGGGGAATACACTCCTAAAATAACCCCAGCTCACCCCCTTGGTAGCATGGCACGAGCAGACAGGCTTATCTCAGAGGCAGTGTGTGAAGCATTTGTGAACACATACAGTAATACAGTGAAAACACTACAAATGGACACCACACCAGTTTAGAAAAATGAGTAATCTTTTTATAGACTTAACACAAGACCAAACAACAAAAATCCACAATACAATATCAAGAATATGACTTTCAAATGGTAGAAATAGCTTAGTTCAATGTAGATGGTAAATGTGACACTTTACTCTCAAAGTACCTTAGATGCGTTACGCAAACCATACAACAAGGATCGCAGGGAAGGTGATGCACCATTCCTTCCCCTCAGGGGAGTGAATACGTTGGTTCCTTACTGCTGCGCAGGGGAGTTGACACGCCGCTTCCTTACTGGGTGGGAAGTTGATGCTCGGTTTCTTACTGCGTCCCGGTACGATGCGACAAGATGGCGCTGCGATGCGACGATTCAGTGTGATGCGACAAGATGGCGTCTTTGATGCGATGTGACAACTTGGATGTGATGCGTGCACGCCCGACGGCCCTGCAGCGAACTCGGTGGACTCTTGAGCCGCGACAGGCCCTGCGACGCGCTTCTCCGTTGATGCAACGGAAACCTCTGCGGCATCGATACGCTTCTCCGGCGATGCGTCGGCAAACAGCTGCAGCGGTGGCACGCTTCTTCGGCGATGTGACAGCAACAGCTGCGGTGGCAACGTGCATCTTCCTCGTTGCATCGTAGTTCCAGCTCCCAGCAACACGCAGTCTCAGGAGGTCCCAAAAACTGCAGCAGGCACCTCTTTGCAGGTAGAATTCCCAGCAAGAAAATTCAGGGGAGCTGGTGGTGAAGTCTTTGTGTCCCTGAGACTTCAGAACAGGAGGCAAGCTCACCTTCAAGCCCTCGGAGATCTTCCTCATGATGGCAAAGTACACACAAAGTTCCTTTTCTCCTTTCCTTGGCAATAAGCCACTGCAGGCCAATCCCCAAACAGCAAACAGCACAGGGGGCAGTCTCCTCCTTCAGCTTACTTGATTTCTCTTCTTGGCAAAGGTTTGTCTTGATTCCCAGAAGTGATCTAAAGTTCGGAGGTCTGGGCCCCAATATTTATACTACTAAATCCTTTGTTCTCTGAAGGCAGAGAGTGTCTGCACCCAGCCAAAACCAGTTCTCTCCTCCTTAGTGCAGCTTCCTGGCAGGAGGTGGAGACAGCATTGTTGAAAGCAGACCTGGCCCAGGTAGCTGAAAGGAAACCTCCTCCCCCTACTCTCTATTCTATGCAGGTCCTATTCAGTCCAGCCCGGAACCATCAGACTGCTGGAGGCAAGGCATTCTCCAGCCCCCTGTCACTCACAAACCAGACATGGAATACACAGACCTAGCAGAGGCATACTGGATGGTTAGGCAAGAAACTACCTACTTTCGAAAAGTGGTATTTTCAAACACAGAATGTAAAAATCACCCACACTAAAAGATATATTTTAGCATGCCAAGTTCAGGCATACTAAACTTTATTTTCCTATCTTGTTCCTAGGGTCAGTTATGTTTATAAGATGTTATAATCAAGCTGCCCATTTTGGTCATGGGAACAGATAGCCTTGCAATAGTGAACAACGGAATTGCCTGTAATTCACTGTCAGGACATGCCACACACATCAGGGCATGTCCTACCTTTCACATACAATGCACCCTGCCCATAGGGGTGACTAACATGTAGAAAAGGGAAGGTTTAGAGACTGGCAAGTGTGTGTACTTGCCAATTTGACATGGCAGTCCTCGACTGCACACAGGCTCTGCAATGGCAGGACTGAGCCATATTTTACAAGCTGCTTCTGTGGGTGGCACAATCAGTGCTGCAAGCCCACCAGCAGCATTTGATTTACAGGCCCTGGGCACACATGGTGCACTGTACTAGGGTCTGACAAGTAAATAAAATAAGCCAATCAGGGAGTCACTAATCCATTACAACAATTTACAATAGGGAGCACTTACACTTTGGCACTGAATAGCAGTGGCAAAGTGCCCAAAGCATCTAGACCAGCAAATCCATGGCAAAAAGACAGGAGGCAACAGAGAAAAAATGGAAGAGAGACCCACGCCAATGGTGCCAAGTCTAACATCATGTAATCTGAAGAATGTTTTTAGCACAATTATTTGACACTCCATGTCTCAAACCTCATGCGGGCAAATCAGTTAAAGTATGGAGTTTTTCTTCAGGAGAAGAGATTCATGAGCACGCCGGAAAAAGTGCTATAGGGTTAACTTGTGTCTCTCATGTTTAAGCATGTAATGTTATACATGTGAGTATTGGCATGTAGACGCAAAAGCTACAATAGCTGGTGTCAACATACGGTTATTCTTAATTGAAAGAGTAAACCGTAGGGATGATGTCTCATGCTGATAATGTTGATGGGCAGTCAATATGGGGATAAAAATGTGTGTCCCTGTCAAATGCCTTTAAGGTGATGCTGACGTTAGTGACAGATTATCAGGCGCAATATGTGCACTATAAGAAGGAATAATTGACCATTACAAGGAGGGGTTTGTGATCAGTCCGACGGTTGTAAGGCATGTTCAATGAAGGTACATGGCCATCTTCTTTTCATCCAGTTAATGATTTTGCAACTCTAAAAGGAGTATCTCTGCAGGTATGGAAGAGACCACTGGAAAAACACTGGAAGGAGAGTAGTGCTACTGGTTGCTGTTATTGGTTTTAGTGGCTCGAACGTATTGTCATTACTGGCCGAACGCTAACCGAGGGACATTGTCATTTAGACCTATATCAAATGTTCTAAGACGGTAAACCCATCTTTGTTTTTTCTGAAAGAGAATGTATTCGGCATCACCGTCTTTCTCATCCAGTATTTCCCCATTCAAGTTAGTTAGCTGTATGTTGAGAAGTGAGGATATGGTTACTTTTCCTTGTGGTGGCTTTCTTGCATCTGATGTTGCTACAGTGCTCTCCAATCAGTGTTTTGACTTTGCGGCAAGTTATGCCTATGTATTTTAATCTGCATGGACATGTAGTCATATATACTGTGTGTAGTGTTACAATTTGTGTGTCGTTTTAAGGTCCACTCCAAGTTCTCACTCAGTATGAGGGTCTTTCCTGCTTTTGTCAAATGACACACTACACATGACCCACAGAGATAATGTCCTACTACGGGTGGTAGGCCCCAAGCTGTTTTGCATCGTATTTGTTTTGTCTTTCGTGTTAGGGGATCATGTATGTATCAACAGGTTGTGTATGTTTTTACTCTTTTCTGGGTAAATCTAAGTTTTTTGGCCAATTTAAGGATCCAGATGTTATTATGTGCCAATGTTTACATTGGACTTTTTTAATTCTGTTGGACATGGAGCAGTAGGTGTTCATACATGTGAGGATGTCATTATCCTTTGTGTTCCAGGAGGTTATCCCAGTTTCCTGATTCCTAGCTCTCTTTTAACACTTGTTGATGATACGGTTGGGGTAATCTCTCACCCTCAGTTTATCTTGTAGGTTTAAGGCTTGCTTTTTATAGTACTCTATATTTCTACAGTTGCGTTGTATTTGTAAAAACTGACTGTAGGAGCGATTTCCCCTCAGTGAAAGTGGGTGAAAGCTTTTGAAGGACAGAAGTCTGTTCTTGGTGGTTGATTTGTAGAAGATCCTAGTTTTAAGATCAGTGCTGTCAGAAAAGACGATAACTTCTAAAATAAAATTCAGTGTCTTCTCATGTGTTGTGCACGTGAATGTAAGAAATTCATCACGGGTATTGAGCCATCCTAAAAATTCCAATATTGTGTCTATAAAAATGTAATCAATATATATTTTCCAAAACTAGATGCTCGATTTGTAGGGATTTGAATCATTGGGGATGTGCTTGTCCTCAAAAGCACTGGTATAGAGGCTCTGTTAGAGCTAGATGGCAACAATCTAAGACAAAATGTCTGGGTGTATTGTAATTCCATTCATTTTTTAAGAGGATATCTTCAATTGTCTGCAGCATGGTATCTTGTGGAAGGCTTGTGTAGAGGCTCTCTATGTCTAAACCTACAAGTAGGTGAGTGCTTTGATCATAATAAAGACCCTTCAGATGATTAAGGAGATCCCTGGAGTCTTTGAGTGTTTTTTTTTAACAAAGCAAAACTAGACACCCAGGAAAGTCTAGGATTGTGTCTTACGTGGAAGCCACAATGTTTTCTTACTCTCAATGTCCTGCAAACCTCAAACTTTGCCTTAAATCATGCATTTTCCTTGCATTTATGTGACGTAAAACTTCTGGCATCTGCAGGGAGTCACAGAATTTGTAGCACTCAGCATTCCTGCACTCATTCCGATAAAGTCACAACCCCACTTGTATGGGTGGGCCAAGTTCCTGCAACATGAAAAGCCCAAAAACACAATGTAGAGACATCAACATTTTGTGTAAAATAAAAAATGGCCTGATTTGGCAATGGGGTAGCCTTAGCAATTGTCAAACAGTGCTGAAAATCCTATATTTACATGCATTTCTATGACGTAAAATTCCTACCACCCAGCATACCCTCATCTGTCCCAATAAATACTTTTCCCACTTGTGTGGCTGAGCCTACCACCTGTGACAGGAACAAATCAAACTAAGGGTCAATAGGAGTCCCCACAAGGAAAATGTGTGTTTTTAGCCAAACTTTGAGCTTTCAAAAGGCTTCTATATAAGAAAACTTAATGAGATCCATGCCACGTCCTACTACCTCAGATAGCCCCAGCTGTCTAGTTTTCAGAAATGTCTAGGTTTGTATGTTTCCCTTGGTGCCTGCTAAACTAGGTCCCCAAATCTTTAGATACCCAAATCGCAAAAGAAATGGTTGCTTTTGAGTGGAAAATTGTGATGTGTTCATGTTGCGTTTGGGCCTTTTCCTATTATGGGCGCTAGGTCCACCCACACAAGTGGGATAAAATTTTTATCAGGAGACAACACTTGGCAGAAGGAAATTTGTAGATCTCTGCAGATTCTAGAACATTCCTTCACAGACATTTGAGGAAAATGTGTTTTTAGACAAAACTTGGGGGTTACAAGTGCGTTTGGGTAAGAATTCCTCATGAGATCGATGCAAGTCACACAACCCTGGACACTAGGGTGTCTGGTTTCCAGAAATGTCTGGGTTTGGTAGGATTCCCTGGGTGCCAATTATGTTAGGGTCCAAAATCTATAGCAACCCAAAGTTAAAAAAAACTTTGTTTTTAGTAGACCCTTACCTGTCGCTAGGCGCACCCACACAAGTGAGGTACCATTTTTGTTGGGAGACATGGAGGAATGCTAGGTTGTAAGAAATGTGTGTCTACCCGCAGATTCCAGACCTTTCCCTCATAGACATGTGAGGAAAATGTGTGTTTTTTCCAATCATTTGAGGTTTGCAATGACGTCTGGGTAAGAAAATCTCGTAAGAAGCAAACAAGTTTCCCCACCATGGACACTTCAGGATGTCAAGTTTTCAGAAATGTTTGGGTATGCTAGCTTTCCCTGGGTGGTGCCTGAGCACACAAAATCCTCAGCTACCCACATTGTAAGAAAATTAAGGGGGATTCTGATTGGTGAAATATGATGTCTCGAGGTCTGGTTGTGGGGCATGTGTGTTGCAGGCGCTGGGCCCTTCCACACATGTACAGTTTTTATACGGAGATGTGTAGGAACACAGAATAGCAGAACATTTGTTATTACCAATTGTTTTTCTCTACATTTAAGGCTTCCTAATGTAAGGCCGTGTGCAAAACGCAGAACTTTTCAAAATGCACTCTGAATCACATGATCACGTTCTTAAACACAAATTCAGTGGTGTACAAGTAACCATTATTCCTAACCTAAATATGTTTTGTACATTTCAGAAATGCATATATTTTCTTAATTAATTTTTTATTCTTGTTATTTTACCATCTGAACTGAAATGAAAAATCATTGTACTCCCCAAATCTGTTAGCTTTGGGTACCACATATTTTTAAAGAACCTAAAATATATTTATATATCGTAACACGATGTTATAGATGTAAACATTGCCACAAATGGCTTTTTAGTATTTTTTTATGCCAACAGTTACTTTCTTTGGAAAAACCTGCAACAAACTATACAAAATACCCATTGTGAATTTGGAATTTTGGCTACTTATCAGAAATGTGCAGTTTTCCAGGATCAACCATAGGTTTCACACCTGTTTCTACCTCAAACTGCAAGCAGGCTGAAACCACAAAAATTAGGAAAAATGGACTACCCCCTAGAAAAATGTAAAATATTTGGTAAAAAAATATGTTTTTGGTACATCTCGGCTTGTTGCTGAAAGCTGAGAAGATGATGATCCTAGCACCGCAAAGTTTTCATTGATACCATTTTTAGGGAAAAACAGCACTTTTTTCCAATGTTTCACTCAAAAAACAAAATCTATCTATATTGTGGCTATTTTTTCAGTTACCTGCATGGAAATCTACAAACCCTGGGTGCCTTTGGAATTCCTAGGATGTTGGGGAAGAAAGGATACCAATTTGGGATGGATACCTTTTGTCTAAAATACTTTTTTGACAATTAAATGTGCAGTGACCCAAACCTCCAAAAAAGGACTTATTGTTGGGCTGTGGGGTGAGGGGGTGCAGGAAGGGGATAGGGTGAACCATAGCAGTCAAGTAGTTAATCTTCCAGGCACACTCCCACTTCATCGCATCTACAACAAGTTGGGAGGCTCTCCTAAAAAATCAGCACCTTATTCAAATTCTTCATGTTGGCCTGCCTGATAATCCACTGCTCTGATCCACCTTCCCCATATCCTCTCCCACTACTAGGCCTTTGTTAGACCTAACAGTCTTTGCTTTGGTCTTGCCCCAAACATTTGGCTTTCTCCTCTCCTGTTTTCTGAAATTTATTTTCATTGGCATTAGGACAAACTAGTGGTGACGTGCTCTCTCCTTTAAACATGGTAAAACTGGCTGATACTGAATATACACATTTAATTTACTTACAAGTCCCTAGTAATGTGGCATTACATGTTCCCAGGACCTGTAAATGTAATGCTACAAGTGGTCCTGCAGCACTGTTTGTGCCACCAGCCTAAGTAGCCTTCCAAACATGCCTAAGGGTCTACCATTTCAGCCTGTGTGCAGTTTTAAACTTCCAAACTGGCAATGTTTTCGCAGACCTAAACCTCCCTTTTGAATACATGTAAGTCACCCCAATAGTAGGCCCTACAGATCCCATAAGGCAGGGTGAATTGTATTTAAAAGGTAGGACGTGTGTTTTTAAGATTTAAAATGTCCTGGTAGTTAAAAATTCCCAAATTCATTTTTTTACTTCTGTGAGGCCTACCTCTCCGATAGGATAACATTAGATTGCTTTATTACATTTACTAAGTTCAAATGTTTGATTGGGCATAGGTAGAAATGTCACGTTTTGTCTTAAAACAATTCTAATTTAAAATCCTCCTAAATGTAAGATTGTATTTTAAGTCACAATTTAAAAAATGCAATCTCTAGAAAGGTGGTATTTTTTTCCAAAACATTTGGTGCCTGTGTCCTGGGTCACATGACTGTGAATACTTGGCAATTGGCTTTTGTGTATTCTCCCAAACATTGAGACAAAGGGGCACTAGGTGTTGGGTGGATGGACCATCATAAACACAAAGAATGCTAGGGAATGGGGACTAAGGCTTCTTTTTGTTTGTCCCTCTATAAAAGACTTCATGTATCCAAAATAAATGGATAGGTTACTTCATCCACAGATTTGTGGAATGCATCATCATAGATAACCTAACCACACTGTGCTAGGGATGATACCACCACGGCGGACTCAACTGTATATTGGACGTTCTTGCTAATGTGGTTATGAATATAGACAAGGATACAGTTCTAGAAATATCTTAGGTTATCCCATGGAATTATCTCTTTTATTCATTGAGTAACTCAGATATGATTAAAAAAAAAATACAATGGATAGTTATTGATACACAATGTATTCTATTTTCTCATTTATATGTAGAAATAGCCAATATGTTTTGACAAACAGCCTTCGTCAGGGCTGTCCTGCAGGTACCCTGTCTAAACACTCTCAAAACATGCTATTAAAGAGGCAACAGCTCTCATACCTTCATTTCTTTTCATGTTCGGAAACCTAAAAGAATAAAAAAAAAACGTTTATGTATATATCTTGCAAGGTATGTGTATGTGAATGTAGCAAACCATTTATTGTTGTGTGGACACCACAAGTCACATATCTCACAACTATAAGTACCAAGTGTGTGAAACTGGGAGCATAATACACTGCAAACAACTGCATGATAGCTCTCACTATGCTGTTCAGCTGTGCCTCTTGGAATGGGTATCGGGCCTCATGGAGCCCTCCCTCGTCTGCTTTAACCTGCAGCTTCATCCCGCTGGAAAGTTTCGACCTCTAAACAAGTGACAAAGTCTGAACATAGAAATCTTCACCATGACCTCATCCAGCGGTTCCCTGACAACGATGCCTATTCCTCAGACACTGTCAGCTGCCTTACCTAGCTGAACTATACCTTCAAAAAGTCTTTTAAGTCCAAAGGTAAAGCTGAGACCGGGCCTAAACCATCTCATGTATCTGGACCATGTGCCATTGCCATTGGCCAACTTTTGACTCTGTCCCGGTCTCGCACAATTAGATGCCAACGTTTGGTGCTTTGATTTTTTAGGTGCTGTTATTTGCTAAAAATCTCTAAAATTCATAAATTTGATTGGATTTAATTATGTAATGTGGGATTTGTCTTCTGTTGTGTTTTCACTTTATTTCTTTTGAGTGCTGCATAAATACTTAACATATTGCCTCTAAGTTAAGCCTGGCTGCATTAGTGCCAAGCTACCAGAAGGTTAAGCACAGCTAATTAAGTGATTTTTGTAGTTCCCCTTGATAAGCATTGTGGTTCTTGCTTGAGAAGGGTTTCACCCCCTCAACCAACAACCCAATTTGTTACAGCCTTAGTGAAATTTTAATTATTCAGGTTACATTTTGTGTCATTCCTGAATGCTGCATGAGGCGCAATTCATAGAAACTTTGACGAAATTAAACAATTTCACATAATTTCTGAACATGGGGGACTCGTTTGCACAGAAAATGCCTCGCCAAAAGTTGGTCTCTTGCCAGTATCTAGCAACACTTTTTTACACAGAGCGTGCCCATGCACGAAACGACATTTAAGATACCAGCAAACACACTTTTTACTCTACAAGCATAATTTTGGGAATATTTCCATAAAACATTTTGAAATTTCACACACCAAACCCCGCTACACTAATTCCTGGCTCATCTCTTGCTCCAATAATAATCTTCTTAAAGCTTCTGAGTTACACTGTGTCTCAGCCTTAATTAAACCATTTATTCTATTTGTCCTGCTTCTCTGTGGTTGTCTTTTAAAGGATGTAAATGCTGTTCATATTCCTGCTGGCCTGGTAGTGCCTTTAACTTGTGCAGTCTGACTTGTAATTGGATGACTGTCATGGGCCTCTGCAGGGGTTATCCCATTATAAAACAGCTCAAGAAAACCAGCCAGGAATGTATTACTCACTGTGCTCTGGTGAGCCAGTCTAGCATACAGTGGTGCAGCGCTTCTACAACCTGAGCCCACCGCAGGGGCAAGTACCTAGGCACCCTGCCCTTCCATCATGGACCTTAAGCCTGTTTCTGAAGTGCCTGGCAGCCTGGCCTGGGAGCCGCCGCCTGTGGAACAAAACCTGCAGTTCATCTAACCGGAAGAGAGCAGGTAATCATCTGGCATGTGCATTAGGTATCACCTGCTAGAACACCCCCTTAGACTTTTGTTTGGCAATTGCATGATCTAGTCTGGTATTTTTGTATAGCGCATGGCTACCCGGAGGCCTGCCAGCTCTGCAACAGACACGGTAAAATGGTAAGGCTGCAATGGGATCAGCCATGGAAAAGCCACGTCTTCGGGGCCTTACCGATGAGGAGTTTGAGCTCTATTGAGCGCAGATCCAGAGGCAAGGCGAACCAAGTTTAGGAGCCAGCTATGTGCATAATGGCATATAAAATCAATAGAACTGTTTTTCATATCCTCTAAGTCATTGTCGGTGTATCCCCCTTTCTCCTCATTATTGTGAAACTGCTGTTTGACAGCACTGCGTTGTATATTGGAATGGGTGACCATCCATGTAGCCTCCAGGTAAATGTGAAAATGCGGTTTTAAAAGGCAGCACAACACTTGTGTGATGGATGGGACATCTTGGAAGAACCCTAATGGGCCTTCTAGACTGATAGGCAATTGCACCGCATATCATTTTTCATTCCTTAAATCATCTATGATAATCTGAAGTGCACCTTCCAGGTCCATCCTGAATGAACAAAACTCTTTAATTATCTGCCTGTTGGGTACTTTTGGCGGTTGGAGATGTTCAAATGGTTGTATGTGAAAACCAAATTGATATAGTACCAATTCTGAGAAGTCATTTCCCCTATACTGTTTAATCGAAATTTTCAAGATGAGCGTCATTTACCATTTAATGGAAAGCAATTCATAGAATGTCTTTTTTCGAAATTGTCTTTTACATAATTTGAAAGGTGTGAAGCGAAATAATCCTGAAGATAAATTTCTCTGTTAGTGTTTCTAGAAGATTCGCACAGATTATTTTCCACTTCACCGCCTTACCCCCTCCCCCATATACACCCAGTTTTAAATAAAATGAGTTTTCCCCTCCCCTGTGCTGCTTCTACTTCCACGTTTTTGTGGGGACTCCTTTCTAATTTCACCTCCTAACTCTTTCAAAGACTTAGTTCATTTCCCCTTGTGCACTGGGCTCTTTTTTTCTGCATTAATATTAAAACGTTGTTCCGTAACCGTAATTACCATGGGGCTCAAACATTATTTTGCTTATAAAAACTGATATATTTTTTTTTTACTAAATTAACATCATGATTTTAACTTTTCTTGGTTGTAATTCTTTTCAACGAAGCTATTACTATTATTTGTTTTTTTCATTAATTTCTTTTTGGTTGCTTTGGATTTCTGAAATGACTTTTTTTTTTAAATATGCTTTTATGATCAATACGAGCTGCAAGCAGATCATTCATTTAGAACCAGGATGGCGCAATTACGTATATTGCCACTATTTTGGTGGTGAGGGTCTGCAATCTGGATCATTCCTTTTAACACTCAATTTTCTAAAGATATTTATTTATGATTAAAGATTGATTAAAGAGTGAGCTCGGACCGTAGAACAAGAAAGCATCCAGACTTTTTTGGAGTTGCATTGATGCTAATTGATAAAGGAAACGTTTTTACAACTTCCAGAGAGAAGCAAACTTTATTTTATTTTACCATGCTGAGCCGTGCAGTAGTGATTGCCACCTATTTCATTATAATCTTTTTGCACGCGATGGTAATCCAGATGGAGAGCATCAGGTGGTTCCGAGAAAGTCTGTTACTTTTAGCCTCCAGTTAGGTTGCTCTGTCGACTTCCCTCACTGAATAGACACTTGAGTGGGCACTGAATTCCTCCTATGATGTGAGCTGCTGGCACATTTGCTGGCACTTGCATTACTCCGTTGTTCATCATGTTTACTGGCGCTCTTTATCATAATGTACTGCTACATTTGGGGCCGATGCTGGCGGTGATGGTAATTATTAACAAAAGGTAGTTTCTAGTTTGTAGTGTTTGGAAATTATATAGGGCCAGATGTAGATAGCTTCAGTTTCATCCCTCAGATTAAATGTGTGCTATAATTTATGAATTGTGTACATTTGGATTGGAACTCGGACGATAAAAATTCCCAGAAATTGCATCCCACGACTTTACATACCGTTTAAACGTACAAAATATTGTCAACCTGGTTGAAGCTGTATTCTATATGACTAACAAGTGAAACATTGTTTTTCTTTTTGAGCCAAGGGTACATGAGTGTAGAGTGATAGGGTCACTCAAATTACATACATTGTTTCTATTTTTTTCTACATGTTAGAATTCAGGCCTGGTTTTGCTTAAGACCTTTCTTCTCCTCATAAGAATATAGCCAGCAATGGGGGAGCCGCCAAAAGAAAAGGTACTTTTATACTATTCTCTACACCTTGTAACCCACGGGCGGGGAACCCGATAGACAATGTCTGTATGTATATAAAAAACCTTTGATAAAGATATATTAAAAAAGAAATCAGGCCTGGTGTTTTCGGAAGTTTAAGTTTGGGAACATATTTGCGTGTTAGACAAAATGACTTGCGGATATTTTGGGACAATCGGTTAATCTTTCCAAAAACCTAAGGCTGTTATTTGAATAATAATGAATGCAATGTTTATGCACGGAGTGATGCGACCTCCCGCATTACTTACATTGTCTCTAGTTTAGATTTTCAATTCATATATATGTGGGAATGGAATTATTTTTCCAAATCCATTCTAAAGGCATCATTTACAAAGAAATGTACATATGTAAGCCGACACACCCACAAATAATATATTGCTTTATTTTGCTCATTTGTGTACTTCACAAAAGTCAGTTTTGCACTCGTAAAAGGATGTATTCAGATAGAGATTTCTGTCTGACTACACTTCTGTCACTGAGTAGGTAGTGGGCGCTGTAGGGCACGAATGTCCCAGGAATTTGTGAACAGCCACAAACATTAATCGGTATTCACAACTAATTTCCTAACCATTAGTGCCAGAGAAATTGTCCTAGATGTATTCCGATGAGTAAATCCCTTTTAAGGTGGGGATGGGAAGGAAACACCTTTTAAAATGGTGGTAGAGTAGGTGGAGTATGTACTCCATAGAGTAAATGTTTGTCAGTGAAAAAAAAGACAGCAAGTGTGGTTTCACTTCCTATATATTTTTTAGATGCTAAAAAAATATGTTTGTATATTCTTGCATGAATAATATGCCTGAAATCATGTAATTGTTCTCAAGCATTACCTCAGAAACCTTTCTGATTTCCTAAACGTTGAAAACCTGCCCTCATGCGAGGTGGGAAGCCTAAGTGTGCCGACTCCAAATTGATGCTAGAAATCACCTCTCAGCCGTGTTATATGGCCGTAAACATACCGTGAAGAGTCAGAAGGGAACAGGAAATACGTGGAAACATGACAGATTAATGTTAAATTAAATATGCTAATTTGTTGCAGTGCCTGTAAAACCTATGACATTTTACCATATTTCACATGTATGATGCATGTTTTTTTATTTCTTTCAACATTTTCTTTGGGGGTGTTGACCCTCACATGAACCCAAGCCTGTGGGCATTGAGGAATTGGCTTCATGCCTGATCTAAGTGTGCAGTGGGGCCTATTTCCTTTGCTAGGACCAGGAGTAATCTTGACCTTGCTATGGCAACGTTGAGGCCCAAAGCACATGAAGGAATGCCAGAGATGTACCTCCCGGGTGGCTGGAGGTATCAGTGTGGGCACTTAGGCGACATCAAAGAAGGACTACATGACTGCATCTTTAAAGTTTGGTTCCGCTACTGAAGTCATGATGGTTCTCTTAACTCATTGAACAGTAAGAGTGAATTGGCATGTACCCAGATAAAGGAAAGTGTGCACAGAGGGTTAAAGGTGAATTCACCTTGTGCCAGTGATCCAGCGCAAGTCCGGGGAAAAGAGAGTGAAACTTGCAAATATCCTCCCTGCGTCGCAGACCCATCGTCACACTAGCTCATTCACACACACAGTAATTGGTGGGGCCCATAACACCAACATTCATACGTCTTTCTCTCTGAGTCTGCACACAGGAGGGATGAATGATTCAAGCGCTGGACATGTGGGGGAACACCTTATAACCTAAAGGGAAGAAAAGTTATTTTACAGAATATATTTTAACATTCGTCACCTATAGATCCCTAATCTCAAACATCAAGGCACTCCACCCACTTGGTCGACGGACCAATTAGTTGGATTGGTTGATGGTGATTTAGAACCAGCTAAAACACATTTAAGACTCAGAATATTTTATTCTCTAATAACCACAAACTCATAAGTTCTGTTAATCAATATTCGTTTATCAAGATTTTAGTCAAATTATGCAAATTGCTGGACAGTTATATTTACCTATTCTGGCTATCTGGGTTTTCTCTAATTCATTGGCTCTGCATAACCAAAATTTGTCGTCAATTGTCCAAATAAAGCAGGCCAAAGCTCAAAGTCCGAAAGTCCTTTGCTCAGCACGTTGCAGTCCCAAAGATCGTCAAAGAACCAGAAGTCGTGCCAGCATCTGTCATCGCCTGTGGGGTCAAAGAGGGTGTGCAGTCATAGTAACCGCCGAATGCATGAGACCCCTCCCTATTCTACTACTCTTTTATAATACATTTCGGGATAACATGAAACATTCTAGGGCGGAGAGTGTTCGTGATTGGCTCGTGGCAAACGTCCGATTTTTAGTCAGTCCGGGTTCACATGGATTTTGCTGATACGTCTCCGGTGATGATTTAATCCTGATGTTGCAAAGTTTCGAATTTTACTTGTATGATTCTTTTGTTCATTTATACCAGTTCCTAGTGTCCTGGGTCTTGGCAGTCCACCAATATGCTATCCTTGACAGGGACAGGGTGTATAGAGGTTGTTAGGAAGTTCACGGAGCCATCCGAGTCTGCGCAGTAGACTTCGCGCTTACGAGACGGTGGCAACTTCTGAACTCGGTTTCTGCTGCCATTTTGCGATAGGCCCAAATGTCAACTTAAGCGAAACAAACACAAAAAGAATAATTAATACAAAGAAATGATGCTTCTAATGTTATACCCTTACTAATCCCTTTATGTATTAGTATTTTCCTAGCATATAGCGACATTTAAAGCAATATATTCACCTTTACGGTCCTCCACGAAGATGCAACCGTCACCAAAGCAACATAAACCATGCGATATCTAATTACCACACATACTATCATTAATATGCGTACGTATTTTAGTTATTAGAGGTATTTCGCCATGCCAATTTAGCAGTAACCACGTGTGATTTGTGTATGCAAGGATTATGTTAATTTTTATTTTCACAGCAAATCATTAATAAAATTATAATTAGTAGATTATATAGTTAATCTTTACATGCAAATAGAGGAGGTATACACCATTTTGCTCTACCTGCTCCATCAATCCCCCCTTTGGTGATTTTTAACATCACCACACTACCTTTAAATATTGAAAACATTTAAGTAAAAGAAATGAATTCAGTTCTTCCAAATTTTGTTAGCTCACATTACTGTTTTACCTGTCTCTTCTTCTCTTGCCTTTCTATACATACTCTCTTTCCACTCTTCTAACTCTACCTCTTCAAATTCTCTTTCTTTTCTTTCTTTTTCTCTTTTCTTTATAGTTTCTCCTTTTATGTTATTTCGTCTTTTCTTTCTTTGCAACATAAACATCCAAGTCTCAGAATTAATATTAAAAATATCACACCTGTTAATGGAATTAAGATCTTACCTATAAAGGTACTAAATAGTTTTAATAGAAAGTTTTAAATAGAAAAAAACTTCTTTTCAATCTTTTCCCAGACACCGTCAACCTTCAGTGGTGCAATCTCTTCATGCAAGTCAGTTATATTCTTTATATAGGTTTTTAGATCTTGACTTTCATCAGGAATGTAAGGACAACAATGTTGAACTTTCAGCACTCCACAGACTCCACCCTCTTTTGCTAAAATTATATCAAGGGCAAGTCGATTTTGCATTACCATAGCACGCATGGCAACCATTTCAGTATTTACCAATAAAAATCCTCCAGCAGTGCTTGTTGACAAGCGATACACTACTGTTGATAACTTTCTAATTTTATGTGTATTCAGAGATATTCCAACTGCTGGTATCAGTGCTCCAAAAATGTCTCCTACAATTTCTGACCAAGATTCTCTTCTTCTACGTGTTAGATAACTACCTATCCCATGTGCACCATCTTGTCCTCTTCCCACATTAAATATCTTTGGGAAAACCAGGCCTAGATAACATGTGCCATACCAATGGTCGGATAATCGATAATAGGCTTTGTTCCCGCAGATAAAATATAATCCAGGAAATACCGGATCATTTCCACCTTTAAATCCCCATCCACTCATGACTCTATAAGTATCATGGCAATCACTGTTACCTACAAAATAGTTGTCATATGCAGTTTGATTCCTTCTAATAAACAACTTTCCTTTCTGGGGCCAGTCTAAGGTCATTGTTGGACTAGCTTCTCCTTTCAAATGTTTTTCTCTTTCAACATCCCAGACTCGCTTTTCTTCCATTCCCTCGGGTACTTTCTTTTGCATTTTCAATCTTCTTTCCTCTACCATATCTAAGAAAGTCTTCTCTTCTCTTTTCAGACTACAAGTTAGATTATTTCTAAATATTGACTCTAATGTTAGTTCTTTGGTTTCTAAGAAAAATTCACCAAATACCTTAGCAGGTTTTACTTTATTTAATTTGTTTACTACAGGTACTTGTGAAAATATGTTATCTACATCTGAAAAATAATACTCTAGTTTCCCTATTTTGTAAAACAAACTTGCTAATACACTACATGTTATTCCATACGTTACTGGGAGGTCACTCCCTCAGACACTGATGCAGGCAACTGCATACAAACGTAGCAGTCCCTCACATCCTTTGTCTTCACATACTCATATAAAACATTGTTAGAAAAATCATTTATAGACCTATCTTTATGTAAATAATTTCTATCTATTTAAGTTGGGTTAACTCTTTGAATCTGTTCTAAGTTAGTCTTATTCTCCCTATGTCCTTCTATTGTTTCTAATGTAACCTTAAATGAAACCATTAAAGCCAAAGCGCTCCACAGAAGCATTAGTAATCCTGTACAACAACAACACATTTTGAACCATCTTCTAAGGAACATACATTTCGATTTTCTACTTTCTATGTATGCCATTTCGCAAAATGATCAGTGTCTTTTGACTTAGCCTCTTCTACTTCACAACTAGTTTTGTCTAGCCCAAGGCTCTAAGCACCTACTTGGTTCTTTTCAGATTATGTCTTTTCCAGAATATTATGTTTCCTCCTTCAGAACACTTTTGCTCTCTTCAGTTTGGCATTTGATCGTCTTTCACTTTTCCTTCATAATCTTGATACCGAATTTCCTGAACATCCGTTTCCTCTCCGATGTCGCATAAGATAACTCTCAGGATTTCTGACTCTTCGTCTTCCTCAACCACTCTTGGTATAGTCACTTCTAGATCCCCTTGGCTCTCAGCCTCTTCTTTCACTTCAGGCAGTGCCACATATGACCATTCCGGTAACTTATACTTCTGGTTAGGTTTTCTTGTTCTTTTACT
Source organism: Triturus cristatus (assembly GCF_964204655.1). Taxonomy (NCBI): domain Eukaryota; kingdom Metazoa; phylum Chordata; class Amphibia; order Caudata; family Salamandridae; genus Triturus; species Triturus cristatus. The sequence goes on along the minus strand of NC_140587.1, from coordinate 654,183,794 downwards.
TTCTTCTACTGTTGTTTGCTCAACGTCTTTTGATTTCCCTTGACTAGATACTTCATTCACCTGTTCAGCTCTAGATGAATTTACTCGTGTCAATCTGTATCTTAATCTTTTTATCTTGTTTGGCCAAACTTCATCCCTTGCTGGCCTTTTCAACTTCCTTCCCTTTTGATTTTTCTCAGTTCTCCATGCTCTTTTCCTCAGGACTCGTCCTTCTGGTATTTCTTCATCACTGTCCTCTGATTCAGTTCCAACTTGACCTTCACTCTCAGTAGTCTTTCTTTCCACCACTTCCTTTTTATTACCTACTTCTGTCCCTCCTCGTGGTTCTTCCACACAATCTTCCTGCTGACTAACTGTCCCTACTTCTATCTGGATGTGTGATTTCCCTACAACTCCTCGGGGGTCTTCCGCAAAAATCTTTCCTTCACTCTCTGTATCTGGTACCTTACCATCTAATTTTCTCGAATTTTCACTTGGAACTTCTTTACCAAGGATTTCTTGGACAGTCTCTTCACCGTTTGTATTTTTACTCGTGTGTGCTTGTACTGGTTCAGTGTCTGATTCTGAGCTGGTGTCAGAAATCTGCAATTTTCTTCTCAAAGGAAGATTTTCTGGCGCAATAACTGGACTTGGTTCTAGCTCCCCCTTTCAGGGTTTTTTACTGTTCTTATTTATTCCACATCTGATTCAGAACTTGTATCTGATTCTTCAAAGTATTCTCCTTCCTTGTTATCAACTGGATTTGGAATTCGCAAAGTGTGACTAGCATGGATCCAGTTCTTTACTCCTGCACACTTTACAGCAGTCGTTGTGGTCAGAATCACCCGACGTGGTTTTCCCGAACATGGGACCAAACAGTTTCACCTTCTATGTACTTTTATTCTCACCCAATCACCTGGACTTAGATCATGAGCTGGATTCTTTTCAAGGGTGGTGGCATCCAATCCAACCTGATGAAACACAGAATGAACAGACCCCTTACAGTAATCCAACACCAAGTCATCAGATGTAGGCAATAGCTTGTTGACTGGTATGAATACATGTCTCATTTCTCTTCCCATCACTATTTCGTGGGGACTCAAACCAGTGTTCCTATCTGGAATAGATCTAATAGTCATGAGTACCAGAGGCAAGACATCAGGCCATTTCAATCCTGTGGCTAAACACATTTTTCCCAGTCTATTTTTAATAGTGCCATTTATTAGTTCTACCACACCAGAAGCCTCTGGGCGATAGGCACAATGTAGTTTTTGTTGTACATTCAATGCTTCACAAATTAATTTCATGATTTCATTATGAAAATGTTTTCCTCTATCTGATTCAATTGTGACTGGAAAACCGAATCTGGGAATAAACTCTCTTAATAGTAGCTTAGCTATGGTGATTCCATCACTTCGCCTAGTTGGGTATGCCTCCACCCATCGAGAAAACAAACAAACCATCACTAAAACATACCTCAGCCTGTTACAGGAAGGCATTTCAATGAAGTCAATTTGCATTCTGGTGAAGGGCCCTCCTTCTCGTCCTATCGTTCCCAGACTGTTTTTCTTCCAGGATTGAATTGCTGACATATAAGGCATCTTTGGCAAAGATATTCAGCTACCAGTCTGAATTTTGCATTATACCATGTTTGTTTGAAAAGTCGGATCATGGCATCTCTTCCTACATGTGCTTGTCCATGATACATCTGTGCCATGGCAGAGACCATGCTATCAGGCATGACTGGTCTTCCATCCCGATAAACCCACACATGATCTGTTTCCCTTGGTGCAAATCCTGCTTTCACCCACTGTCTCATTTCCTCATCTCCTGCTTCTTCCCGCAACTGCCTCACCTCTTCACATGTATTCACTGTGTTAGTAAACAATAAGGGGCATGAATTAATTTCTCTTTCTGTTCCCCTATTCACAGAGTTCTGATTTCGTGCACAATATTGGGCCATGTCGTTGGCAGACTGGTTGCCAGCCGAAATGTAATTGTTAGACTTCGTGTGAGCTACACACTTCACAACAGCTAACTGTTTAGGCAACTGTATTGCCTCAAGTAATTTTCCAACCACTTCAGCATTCCTTATAGGAGTTCCACTCGAAGTAAAAAACCCTCTTTGGGACCAGATCTGCCCAAAGTCATGCACTACACCGAAGCCATACTGACTATCGGTGATCACAATCACTCTCACATTCTTTCCCAACTTGCATGCTCTGGTCAATGCAAAAAGCTCAGCAACCTTGGCTGATTTTACTCCTTTCAGACAAGATGCTTCCAGTACAGCTGCTACCGTATATACTGCATATGCTGCACTCAGAGCCCTCTTTATCTGTTCTCAAGCAGGATCCATCCACAAACATCACATAGTCACTTTCTGTCAAAGGTACATCCTTTAAATCAGGACGTGGTTTGGTACAAAAAACAAGCACTTCCAAACAGTCATGATCCACATCGTCTCTGACTTCCACATTCTCAGCATCAGGCAATAACGTTGACAGATTTACATTCAGACATCTCACAAGGCTCACATTTATAGCACCTAAGATGACTTTCTCATATTTAGTCAGACGACTATGCGTCATGAACTGTGTACGGCTCCGGGTTAAAAGGATTGCCACATCATGAGGTACAAACACTCGCACAGGATATCCCATCACAATTCCTTCACTCTGTTCCAAGCTCTTATAAGTAGCCGCCACAGCCTTCAGACAACCTGGCAATGCTACAGCTACAGGGTCCAATATGGCTGAGAAATATTCGATTGGTCTTCGCATTTTTCCATGTTTCTGTATTTATACAGAAAGTGCACATCCATTTCTTTTGCTGCAATAGAGCTCAAACTCTTTTTCATAGTCAAGCATACCAAGTGCTGGTGCTTCACACAAACTGTCTCTCAATTGTTTAAAAGCCATCAACTCTTCTTTATTCAATTCAATAGGATCTTTTACATCACTTCTTGTCAAGCGTACCAAAGGTTTTGCAATCAAGGAAAAGTTACTTATCCAGTGACGACAATATCCAACCATTCCAAGAAACATTCTCACCTCTCTTTACGTCATTGGGGCTCTCATTCCTTTTATTATCTTGATCCTATCTGCAGTTACTTTTCTCAGTCCCTTTTCAATTTTGTGGCCTAAATATTGTACTTCTTTCTGACAGAATTGCAATTTTGACGGAGATACTTTAAGTCCTCCATCTGCCAAATGATTCAGCAATGTGATGGTATCCACTACACAAGCTTCTCGAGTTTTTGACGCCACAAGTAGGTTGTCAATATATTGAACCAGTACTGAGCTTTCAGGCATTTTTTAATTTTCTAAGGACTTTTTTAATATCTGGTTAAATATTGAGGAGCTCTCTGTATACCCCTGTGGGATTCGGCACCATGCCAAAATACGTTCGCCAAACCGGAACGCAAAAATCTGCTGACTGTCAGGATGCAATGGAATAGAAAAGAAAGCTTGACACAGATCAATTACTGTGTACCATTCTGCATCATGAGGGATCTGATCCAAGATTACAGATGGTATTTGGTACAATGGGACAGCACGATACAACAATTTTGTTTACTTTCCTTAGGTCTTGTACTATTCTAAAGGTTCCGTTAGGCTTTTTCAAACCCATTATTGGTGAATTACATGGACTACTCATTATTTCTCTCAAAATACCTTGCTTAATCCTTTTCTCTATTATAGGTGTGACTCCGGCAATTATCTCGGGTGTCAATTTATACTGTGGAATATTTGGGTAACTCACTCCTTCCTTTACAGCAATTTTTACGGGATCTACATTTTTCATCAAACCCACATCTTCTCCCGTAAAATCCCATACTTCTGTTTTTACTGTCTTTTTCAATTCTTGAGGCAATTCTTCAGGGTCAAATACAGCAAATACCTCAGTAACTTCAGTTTCCATATTAGCCATTGTCATTTTATATAGTACGTCCTCATCTGGGGTCTCAAAGGCTATACCATCTGGAGTACAAAATATTTTTCAATTCATTTTGCACAGTAAATCTCTCCCTAACAGATTTACAGGGCTTGAATCGCACACAACAGAGCGGTGCATGTCAGAAAATTTCCCTATGTTGACTTTGACTGGTTCAGTGAGATACATTTTTATCTGTCTGTTGGATACTCCAACTACTTGGATCGTTTCATCCGAGAGAGGAAGATTTTTAACATCAGCTGACCTAACAGTTGAACGAGTGGCACCAGTATCTACCAGGAAAGTAATGTTTTCGTCATTTACTTTTCCATCCACAAAAGGGCCTGTCTGGTCTACTTCTAGAGTTGCGCCAAGTACGCACTCCTCTTCCTCCCCTCGGCACCGTCAATAGCTTTCTTCCTACTCATTCTCATCGCGTTGTAGCCAATACTGCGAAACAGCACTAGCGCGTGGCAGCTTAGTTACCTGTTCTTCGTTGTAGAATCCTGTCTCATTACTGTATTTCTGAGGATTTACGCTCTGTGCAAAAGGCGGTTTTGACACCTGATTCTGTTGGGCAACAACCTGCTGCTGTCGCTGCGGTTTACAACTCACCTCATTCTGCACCTGTGAATTTAATGATGCATTATCACCATTAGCACTCGGGGGAAATTTAAACTCGGTTTTCCAATGCCCTACTCTTCCGCAATTATGGCATGGCCATTTCTTTTTAGCTTCATCTGTATTAAACTGTTCTTTTCCCTTCCCAAAATTGGGTTTCTGTCTCATGCCTGTTCCATTTGCTTGTTCCATTAATTGAGCTTCCTGTCTCTCTGCCACTTTTACCTGAGCCCACATGGCTTTTTCTTTTAATTTACGCTGTTTTGCCTAAATTACATCACTAAAATATTTTGCATGTCTCAGTACTTCATCTATCTTTTTATTCTGCCAGTCCACTGTATGTTGTTTAATCATTTCACTTACTTCCGGTCGCAGCCCATACACAAATCGGTACACAGAATGACTCAAATCCTTTTCACTCAAATTTTCATCACCACTAAATTGCTTAAAGGCAAGAATCAACCTTTCGTAATAGGCATGTACTGATTCCTTCGCTTCCTGATGAGTTCTATCAATTTTTACCCAATCAGTTTCTTTAGGAGGTACTTTGTTCTTTAGAAAGGTAATTACTTGTTCATATTTTCTCATTACTTATGGATCAGGGGCACCTGTTTTTGGATCTCTATCGTACTCTTGTGTAGGCCAACTTATAGTTATTTTACATTCTGCCCATAGATCTGCTGGCACAATTATCTCAAATAGACTATTCAAATCAATCCATAATACTTTTGATAATTTTACAAATCTGTCTACCTGCCGATACCACTCGACTGGCTTCTCGCGCAGTCGAGGGAAATCATTAGTAAATGATAATATATCTTGTCTGGTCCAGGGAACATGTACATAGCCTCCACCTGGAATCTTTCTCATGGAACACTCGGTTACCACCTTTTCTTTTTCTCTCACTGGGAAAGCTGCAAACGTTTTGTCTGTTGCATCGTCTCGTTTCCGAAACCACCTACTTTTCCATTTATCAACATCTCCCCATTTTCTTAATAAAATGATTAAATCTTTAATCTGAGTTGTTCGTCCTGCAGTATTCAGATTTTCAATATCCTTTTCAGAAGAATCTACTCGGTATGGTTTTTGCAACGATTTTACCTTCTCAAAATCTATACCCATTTCATTCGCAACTTTTTCTAATCTTTCATGTACATTTTTTGCTCTCCATGTTATACTTTTGCATAGAAACAATAATTCTTCATCCTGATATGCTTTTAATTTTTCTGTGGGAATAGTCCCTACTATTAATTCTTGCAAAACAATTCTCAACCTTGCCACATCTAAAGGTTGGGGTTCTGCATCTTTCCGCTGTAAGCTCCACAACCATTCACTTAGTTCTTCTGAAGTAGGACCTATGGGATTTTTCTCATTTCTGGTTTGTTCTGAACCTTTTGGTGACCCTGGGACTGATTCTGTTGTCATTAGAATTCTATCCACTAGACTCGGATTTACTGTCAAATTTTTAGGCGTACTTTGTTCTGAAATACCTACTGTCTGTCTCCATGGATTCTCGTCTGAACCCTTTCTTGGCATCTCGGTTTGTTTATTACTGTTGTAAGGAATCGTCAGACACTGCTCACTATCCTTTTGTTTATCAAAAATAGGCATTACAGGTCCTATAGTTACAGGAACAGTTAAGGCTTCCAAATCTTTAGTTAATTCCCTAATTTTTTCAGTTGACTCTAAGGTTGTCTTCGCTAATTCAGCTGAATTTTCATTACCCGTTTTACCATGTTGTGTTTTCTCTATTTCTCTGAAAGGATTATTTCTTCCTACCTCATGTGGTACTGATTCAAACTTTATATTTCGTGGTGTCTCTTTTATTGGGGCACTTCGTGTCAATAATGTGGAATCTGATTGATACGGGTGGATTTTTATAAAACATGTCATCAAGAACATCATCCTCCGACTCATGCACACCGTACCTTCCTGATTCTGTATTATTTCTTTTTTCTATACATTTTCTACTGCTAATCTCTTCAGCATTTCGCACAGGGAGCAATCCATCAGCCATATTTCCACTTCGCCATCTCCTCATTCTGTCATCATGATTCTCCTGTCCATATGATCTACTGAACATATATTTATACCTTCCGCCACTCCTCTGTCATTCTCTGTCATGCATCTCGTCTTCCCATTCTGTCAATGCTTCAAACTGAGTTGGTCTAGGTCTCGGTTCTAGATTCATCATTCTCTCTCTCAAATTTGTCAAAACCGCTAAATGACTCCATCATCTTTTGTATACTTTGCCCAATTGTCCAACCAAATACATGTATGATATCCGTATTTCGCAACCATGAAGGATGCTGGCGATTTCGGTGGAGGAAGCAACTGTCCCTCACTTGTCACAATCGGTTTGTCCCTTTTAAATAAACTCTTGATCTTTCCGAACCAGGACATTTTCTCCTTTTCTGGTGGATCGTAATACATCATTTTGTCTTTTCAGTATTGCTAGTTTTTCTCCTACGACTATTCTGTTATTTTAACCAATCGTAGCGCAACTTACACTTACGCACCAATCCGGAGCGTCTATGTCACTTTTGTAATTCTCCAATCCTAGCGCGACTCACACCAACGCACCAATCCGGAGCGTCCACGTCATCCTGTAATTCTCCACTCCTAGCGGGCGTACACTAACGCACCAATCAGGAGCGTCTACGTTGTTTCACAGCTTGCCAATCCCAGCACGGTCTTTCTGACGTCAGCTTCTTTCACTACTCCTGCTTCTACTGACCCCTCCTTTACAAAATTTATCGGTAAGCTTCTTACGTTCTTTCTGACTAGCAAATCTGTTAGTAACGACATAAAAAAGGCCACCATTATCTGTTTCGCTAACAAAAGTATAGTTAATGAACTTACTGACAAGAATTCCGTCTTTCCGGAGAGCAGTGAACAATCTGCCCTATTAAGGAATCGTTACACCCGTTGATAAAGTAGCACTTCCCTCTACCTTGCCCTTGTAACAAGCATTAGCTAACCGTTTCTCTAGAATTAAGACACCTGTTGGAGACGCTCTGCTCCTGAGAAATAAAACCAGAGTTTCACAATTAACCAGAATGCTATTTCATTCACGCACTTTCACACGGAAATTCTTAGTTCATTTACACAGAATTCTGTCTTTCCCGAGAGCAGCGAACAATCTGCCCTACTACAGAATTATTACACTCGTTAATAAAGTAGCAATTCCCTCTACTTTATCCTTCTATCAAGCTTAGGGAACACCTATTACCTTTCCAGTGATAAGCGTAATCAGAGTTCACGTGGACTCCTGGTACTTAAGACCAAAATTTCACAGGTGGCCTTTGCTATCCATACACCTCTTTCATACAGAAAAGTCCCTAACAGTAGCACACGACGATGTTACCAAATCGGACCCAGACAATGCGACATGCAACTTAAATCGTCACACGTTTTCCCCGTGTACCTACAGGGCAACAATAATTCCATCTTTCCCGAGAGCAGCGAACAATCTGCCCTACTACGGAACCATTACAACTTCCGACTTCCTACATCCCAGAAGTCGTCAAACAACATAGAACTCAACGCGACTCAACATAGAGTGTTAATACATAAACCAATACTCATCCAAACATCCACAATCAATAATCAATAAACAAAAATGAGAAATCAATAAGCAATAATCAAATCAATAAGCAATAATCACCAAACCAAAACAATAAAACCATCATTCTGCTACCAGAAAAACTGATCCAGCACAAGTCCGAGGAAAAGAGAGTGAAATTTACAAATATCCTCCCTGCGTCGCAGACCCGTCGTCACACTAGCTCATTCACACACGCAGTCATTGGTATGGCCCATAACACCAACATTCATACGTCTTTCTCTCAGAGTCTGCACACAGGAGAGATGAATGATTCAAGCGCTGGACATGTGGGGAAACACCTTATAACCTAAAGGGAAGAAAAGTTATTTTACAGAATATATTTTAACATTCGTCACCTATAGATCCCTAATCTCAAACATCAAGGCACTCCACCCACTTGGTCGACGGACCAATTAGTTGGATTGGTTGATGGTGATTTAGAACCAGCTAAAACACATTTAAGACTCAGAATCTTTTATTCTCTAACAACCACAAACTCATAAGTTCTGTTAATCAATATTCGTTTATCAAGATTTTAGTCAAATTATGCAAATTGCTGGACAGTTATATTTACCTATTCTGGCTATCTGGGTTTTCTCTAATTCATTGGCTCTGCATAACCAAAATTTGTCGTCAATTGTCCAAATAAAGCAGGCCAAAGCTCAAAGTCCGAAAGTCCTTTGCTCAGCACGTTGCAGTCCCAAAGATCGCCAAAGAACCAGAAGTCGTGCCAGCATCTGTCATCGCCTGTGGGGTCAAAGAGGGTGTGCAGTCATAGTAACCGCCGAATGCATGAGACCCCTCCCTATTCTACTACTCTTTTATAATACATTTCGGGATAACATGAAACATTCTAGGGCGGAGAGTGTTCGTGATTGGCTCGTGGCAAACGTCCGATTTTTAGTCAGTCCGGGTTCACATGGATTTTGCTGATACGTCTCTGGTGATGATTTAATCGTGATGTTGCAAAGTTTCGAATTTTACTTGTATGATTCTTTTGTTCATTTATACCAGTTCCTATTGTCCTGGGTCTTGGCAGTCCACCAATATGCTATCCTTGACAGGGACAGGGTGTATAGAGGTTGTTAGGAAGTTCACGGAGCCATCCGAGTCTGCGCAGTAGACTTCGCGCTTACGAGACGGTGGCAACTTCTGAACTCGGTTTCTGCTGCCATTTTGCGATAGGCCCAAATGTCAACTTAAGCGAAACAAACACAAAAAGAATAATTAATACAAAGAAATGATGCTTCTAATGTTATACCCTTACTAATCCCTTTATGTATTAGTATTTTCCTAGCATATAGCGACATTTAAAGCAATATATTCACCTTTACGGTCCTCCACGAAGATGCAACCGTCACCAAAGCAACATAAACCATGCGATATCTAATTACCACACATACTATCATTAATATGCGTACGTATTTTAGTTATTAGAGGTATTTCGCCATGCCAATTTAGCAGTAACCACGTGTGATTTGTGTATGCAAGGATTATGTTAATTTTTATTTTCACAGCAAATCATTAATAAAATTATAATTAGTAGATTATATAGTTAATCTTTACATGCAAATAGAGGAGGTATACACCATTTTGCTCTACCTGCTCCATCAATCCCCCCTTTGGTGATTTTTAACATCACCACACTACCTTTAAATATTGAAAACATTTAAGTAAAAGAAATGAATTCAGTTCTTCCAAATTTTGTTAGCTCACATTACTGTTTTACCTGTCTCTTCTTCTCTTGCCTTTCTATACATACTCTCTTTCCACTCTTCTAACTCTACCTCTTCAAATTCTCTTTCTTTTCTTTCTTTTTCTCTTTTCTTTATAGTTTCTCCTTTTATGTTATTTCGTCTTTTCTTTCTTTGCAACATAAACATCCAAGTCTCAGAATTAATATTAAAAATATCACACCTGTTAATGGAATTAAGATCTTACCTATAAAGGTACTAAATAGTTTTAATAGAAAGTTTTAAATAGAAAAAAACTTCTTTTCAATCTTTTCCCAGACACCGTCAACCTTCAGTGGTGCAATCTCTTCATGCAAGTCAGTTATATTCTTTATATAGGTTTTTAGATCTTGACTTTCATCAGGAATGTAAGGACAACAATGTTGAACTTTCAGCACTCCACAGACTCCACCCTCTTTTGCTAAAATTATATCAAGGGCAAGTCGATTTTGCATTACCATAGCACGCATGGCAACCATTTCAGTATTTACCAATAAAAATCCTCCAGCAGTGCTTGTTGACAAGCGATACACTACTGTTGATAACTTTCTAATTTTATGTGTATTCAGAGATATTCCAACTGCTGGTATCAGTGCTCCAAAAATGTCTCCTACAATTTCTGACCAAGATTCTCTTCTTCTACGTGTTAGATAACTACCTATCCCATGTGCACCATCTTGTCCTCTTCCCACATTAAATATCTTTGGGAAAACCAGGCCTAGATAACATGTGCCATACCAATGGTCGGATAATCGATAATAAGCTTTGTTCCCGCAGATAAAATATAATCCAGGAAATACCGGATCATTTCCACCTTTAAATCCCCATCCACTCATGACTCTATAAGTATCATGGCAATCACTGTTACCTACAAAATAGTTGTCATATGCAGTTTGATTCCTTCTAATAAACAACTTTCCTTTCTGGGGCCAGTCTAAGGTCATTGTTGGACTAGCTTCTCCTTTCAAATGTTTTTCTCTTTCAACATCCCAGATTCGCTTTTCTTCCATTCCCTCGGGTACTTTCTTTTGCATTTTCAATCTTCTTTACTCTACCATATCTAAGAAAGTCTTCTCTTCTCTTTTCAGACTGCAAGTTAGATTATTTCTAAATATTGACTCTAATGTTAGTTCTTTGGTTTCTAAGAAAAATTCACCAAATACCTTAGCAGGTTTTACTTTATTTAATTTGTTTACTACAGGTACTTGTGAAAATATGTTATCTACATCTGAAAAATAATACTCTAGTTTCCCTATTTTGTAAAACAAACTTGCTAATACACTACATGTTATTCCATACGTTACTGGGAGGTCACTCCCTCAGACACTGATGCAGGCAACTGCATACAAACGTAGCAGTCCCTCACATCCTTTGTCTTCACATACTCATATAAAACATTGTTAGAAAAATCATTTATAGACCTATCTTTATGTAAATAATTTCTATCTATTTAAGTTGGGTTAACTCTTTGAATCTGTTCTAAGTTAGTCTTATTCTCCCTATGCCCTTCTATTGTTTCTAATGTAACCTTAAATGAAACCATTAAAGCCAAAGCGCTCCACAGAAGCATTAGTAATCCTGTACAACAACAACACATTTTGAACCATCTTCTAAGGAACATACATTTCGATTTTCTACTTTCTATGTATGCCATTTCGCAAAATGATCAGTGTCTTTTGACTTAGCCTCTTCTACTTCACAACTAGTTTTGTCTAGCCCAAGGCTCTAAGCACCTACTTGGTTCTTTTCAGATTATGTCTTTTCCAGAATATTATCTTTCCTCCTTCAGAACACTTTTGGTCTCTTCAGTTTGGCATTTGATCGTCTTTCACTTTTCCTTCATAATCTTGATACCGAATTTCCTGAACATCCGTTTCCTCTCCGATGTCGCATAAGATAACTCTCAGGATTTCTGACTCTTCGTCTTCCTCAACCACTCTTGGTATAGTCACTTCTAGATCCCCTTGGCTCTCAGCCTCTTCTTTCACTTCAGGCAGTGCCACATATGACCATTCCGGTAACTTATACTTCTGGTTAGGTTTTCTTGTTCTTTTACTTTCTTCTACTGTTGTTTGCTCAACGTCTTTTGATTTCCCTTGACTAGATACTTCATTCACCTGTTCAGCTCTAGATGAATTTACTCGTGTCAATCTGTATCTTAATCTTTTTATCTTGTTTGGCCAAACTTCATCCCTTGCTGGCCTTTTCAACTTCCTTCCCTTTTGATTTTTCTCAGTTCTCCATGCTCTTTTCCTCAGGACTCGTCCTTCTGGTATTTCTTCATCACTGTCCTCTGATTCAGTTCCAACTTGACCTTCACTCTCAGTAGTCTTTCTTTCCACCACTTCCTTTTTATTACCTACTTCTGTCCCTCCTCGTGGTTCTTCCACACAATCTTCCTGCTGACTAACTGTCCCTACTTCTATCTGGATGTGTGATTTCCCTACAACTCCTCGGGGGTCTTCCGCAAAAATCTTTCCTTCACTCTCTGTATCTGGTACCTTACCATCTAATTTTCTCGAATTTTCACTTGGAACTTCTTTACCAAGGATTTCTTGGACAGTCTCTTCACCGTTTGTATTTTTACTCTTGTGTGCTTGTACTGGTTCAGTGTCTGATTCTGAGCTGGTGTCAGAAATCTGCAATTTTCTTCTCAAAGGAAGATTTTCTGGCGCAATAACTGGACTTGGTTCTAGCTCCCCCTTTCAGGGTTTTTTACTGTTCTTATTTATTCCACATCTGATTCAGAACTTGTATCTGATTCTTCAAAGTATTCTCCTTCCTTGTTATCAACTGGATTTGGAATTCGCAAAGTGTGACTAGCATGGATCCAGTTCTTTACTCCTGCACACTTTACAGCAGTCGTTGTGGTCAGAATCACCCGACGTGGTTTTCCCCAACATGGGACCAAACAGTTTCACCTTCTATGTACTTTTATTCTCACCCAATCACCTGGACTTAGATCATGAGCTGGATTCTTTTCAAGGGTGGTGGCATCCAATCCAACCTGATGAAACACAGAATGAACAGACCCCTTACAGTAATCCAACACCAAGTCATCAGATGTAGGCAATAGCTTGTTGACTGGTATGAATACATGTCTCATTGCTCTTCCCATCACTATTTCGTGGGGACTCAAACCAGTGTTCCTATCTGGAATAGATCTAATAGTCATGAGTACCAGAGGCAAGACATCAGGCCATTTCAATCCTGTGGCTAAACACATTTTTCCCAGTCTATTTTTAATAGTGCCATTTATTAGTTCTACCACACCAGAAGCCTCTGGGCGATAGGCACAATGTAGTTTTTGTTGTACATTCAATGCTTCACAAATTAATTTCATGATTTCATTATGAAAATGTTTTCCTCTATCTGATTCAATTGTGACTGGAAAACCGAATCTGGGAATAAACTCTCTTAATAGTAGCTTAGCTATGGTGATTCCATCACTTCGCCTAGTTGGGTATGCCTCCACCCATCGAGAAAAAAAAAAAACCATCACTAAAACATACCTCAGCCTGTTACAGGAAGGCATTTCAATGAAGTCAATTTGCATTCTGGTGAAGGGCCCTCCTTCTAGTCCTATCGTTCCCAGACTGTTTTTCTTCCAGGATTGAATTGCTGACATATAAGGCATCTTTGGCAAAGATATTCAGCTACCAGTCTGAATTTTGCATTATACCATGTGTGTTTGAAAAGTCGGATCATGGCATCTCTTCCTACATGTGCTTGTCCATGATACATCTGTGCCATGGCAGAGACCATGCTATCAGGCATGACTGGTCTTCCATCCCGATAAACCCACGCATGATCTGTTTCCCTTGGTGCAAATCCTGCTTTCACCCACTGTCTCATTTCCTCCTCTCCTGCTTCTTCCCGCAACTGCCTCACCTCTTCACATGTATTCACTGTGTTAGTAAACAATAAGGGGCATGAATTAATTTCTCTTTCTGTTCCCCTATTCACAGAGTTCTGATTTCGTGCACAATATTGAGCCATGTCGTTGGCAGACTGGTTGCCAGCCGAAATGTAATTGTTAGACTTCGTGTGAGCTACACACTTCACAACAGCTAACTGTTTAGGCAACTGTATTGCCTCAAGTAATTTTCCAACCACTTCAGCAGTCCTTATAGGAGTTCCACTCAAAGTAAAAAACCCTCTTTGGGACCAGATCTGCCCAAAGTCATGCACTACACCGAAGCCATACTGACTATCGGTGATCACAATCACTCTCACATTCTTTCCCAACTTGCATGCTCTGGTCAATGCAAAAAGCTCAGCAACCTTGGCTGATTTTACTCCTTTCAGACAAGATGCTTCCAGTACAGCTGCTACCGTATATACTGCATATGCTGCACTCAGAGCTCCCCTTATCTGTTCTCAAGCAGGATCCATCCACAAAAATCACATAGTCACTTTCTGTCAAAGGTACATCCTTTATATCAGGACGTGGTTTGGTACAAAAAACAAGCACTTCCAAACAGTCATGATCCACATCGTCTCTGACTTCCACATTCTCAGCATCAGGCAATAACGTTGACAGATTTACATTCAGACATCTCACAAGGCTCACATTTATAGCACCTAAGATGACTTTCTCATATTTAGTCAGACGACTATGCGACATGAACTGTGTACGGCTCCGGGTTAAAAGGATTGCCACATCATGAGGTACAAACACTCGCACAGGATATCCCATCACAATTCCTTCACTCTGTTCCAAGCTCTTATAAGTAGCCGCCACAGCCTTCAGACAACCTGGCAATGCTACAGCTACAGGGTCCAATATGGCTGAGAAATATTCGATTGGTCTTCGCATTTTTCCATGTTTCTGTATTTATACAGAAAGTGCACATCCATTTCTTTTGCTGCAATAGAGCTCAAACTCTTTTTCATAGTCAAGCATACCAAGTGCTGGTTCTTCACACAAACTGTCTCTCAATTGTTTAAAAGCCATCAACTCTTCTTTATTCAATTCAATAGGATCTTTTACATCACTTCTTGTCAAGCGTACCAAAGGTTTTGCAATCAAGGAAAAGTTACTTATCCAGTGACGACAATATCCAACCATTCCAAGAAACATTCTCACCTCTCTTTACGTCATTGGGGCTCTCATTCCTTTTATTATCTTGATCCTATCTGCAGTTACTTTTCTCAGTCCCTTTTCAATTTTGTGGCCTAAATATTGTACTTCTTTCTGACAGAATTGCAATTTTGACGGAGATACTTTAAGTCCTCCATCTGCCAAATGATTCAGCAATGTGATGGTATCCACTACACAAGCTTCTCGAGTTTTTGACGCCACAAGTAGGTTGTCAATATTTTGAACCAGTACTGAGCTTTCAGGCATTTTTTAATTTTCTAAGGACTTTTTTAATATCTGGTTAAATATTGAGGAGCTCTCTGTATACCCCTGTGGGATTCGGCACCATGCCAAAATACGTTCGCCAAACCGGAACGCAAAAATCTGCTGACTGTCAGGATGCAATGGAATAGAAAAGAAAGCTTGACACAGATCAATTACTGTGTACCATTCTGCATCATGAGGGATCTGATCCAAGATTACAGATGGTATTTGGTACAATGGGACAGCACGATACAACAATTTTGTTTACTTTCCTTAGGTCTTGTACTATTCTAAAGGTTCCGTTAGGCTTTTTCAAACCCATTATTGGTGAATTACATGGACTACTCATTATTTCTCTCAAAATACCTTGCTTAATCCTTTTCTCTATTATAGGTGTGACTCCGGCAATTATCTCGGGTGTCAATTTATACTGTGGAATATTTGGGTAACTCACTCCTTCCTTTACAGCAATTTTTACGGGATCTACATTTTTCATCAAACCCACATCTTCTCCCGTAAAATCCCATACTTCTGTTTTTACTGTCTTTTTCAATTCTTGAGGCAATTCTTCAGGGTCAAATACAGCAAATACCTCAGTATCTTCAGTTTCCATATTAGCCATTGTCATTTTATATAGTACGTCCTCATCTGGGGTCTCAAAGGCTATACCATCTGGAGTACAAAATATTTTTCAATTCATTTTGCACAGTAAATCTCTCCCTAACAGATTTACAGGGCTTGAATCGCACACAACAGAGCGGTGCATGTCAGAAAATTTCCCTATGTTGACTTTGACTGGTTCAGTGAGATACATTTTTATCTGTCTGTTGGATACTCCAACTACTTGGATCGTTTCATCCGAAAGAGGAAGATTTTTAACATCAGCTGACCTAACAGTTGAACGAGTGGCACCAGTATCTACCAGGAAAGTAATGTTTTCGTCATTTACTTTTCCATCCACAAAAGGGCCTGTCTGGTCTACTTCTAGAGTTGCGCCAAGTACGCACTCCTCTTCCTCCCCTCGGCACCGTCAATAGCTTTCTTCCTACTCATTCTCATCGCGTTGTAGCCAATACTGCGAAACAGCACTAGCGCGTGGCAGCTTAGTTACCTGTTCTTCGTTGTAGAATCCTGTCTCATTACTGTATTTCTGAGGATTTACACTCTGTGCAAAAGGCGGTTTTGACACCTGATTCTGTTGGGCAACAACCTGCTGCTGTCGCTGCGGTTTACAACTCACCTCATTCTGCACCTGTGAATTTAATGATGCATTATCACCATTAGCACTCGGGGGAAATTTAAACTCGGTTTTCCAATGCCCTACTCTTCCGCAATTATGGCATGGCCATTTCTTTTTAGCTTCATCTGTATTAAACTGTTCTTTTCCCTTCCCAAAATTGGGTTTCTGTCTCATGCCTGTTCCATTTGCTTGTTCCATTAATTGAGCTTCCTGTCTCTCTGCCACTTTTACCTGAGCCCACATGGCTTTTTCTTTTAATTTACGCTGTTTTGCCTAAATTACATCACTAAAATATTTTGCATGTCTCAGTACTTCATCTATCTTTTTATTCTGCCAGTCCACTGTATGTTGTTTAATCATTTCACTTACTTCCGGTCGCAGCCCATACACAAATCGGTACACAGAATGACTCAAATCCTTTTCACTCAAATTTTCATCACCACTAAATTGCTTAAAGGCAAGAATCAACCTTTCGTAATAGGCATGTACTGATTCCTTCGCTTCCTGATGAGTTCTATCAATTTTTACCCAATCAGTTTCTTTAGGAGGTACTTTGTTCTTTAGAAAGGTAATTACTTGTTCATATTTTCTCATTACTTATGGATCAGGGGCACCTGTTTTTGGATCTCTATCGTACTCTTGTGTAGGCCAACTTATAGTTATTTTACATTCTGCCCATAGATCTGCTGGCACAATTATCTCAAATAGACTATTCAAATCAATCCATAATACTTTTGATAATTTTACAAATCTGTCTACCTGCCGATACCACTCGACTGGCTTCTCGCGCAGTCGAGGGAAATCATTAGTAAATGATATTATATCTTGTCTGGTCCAGGGAACATGTACATAGCCTCCACCTGGAATCTTTCTCATGGAACACTCGGTTACCACCTTTTCTTTTTCTCTCACTGGGAAAGCTGCAAACGTTTTGTCTGTTGCATCGTCTCGTTTCCGAAACCACCTACTTTTCCATTTATCAACATCTCCCCATTTTCTTAATAAAATGATTAAATCTTTAATCTGAGTTGTTCGTCCTGCAGTATTCAGATTTTCAATATCCTTTTCAGAAGAATCTACTCGGTATGGTTTTTGCAACGATTTTACCTTCTCAAAATCTATACCCATTTCATTCGCAACTTTTTCTAATCTTTCATGTACATTTTTTGCTCTCCATGTTATACTTTTGCATAGAAACAATAATTCTTCATCCTGATATGCTGTTAATTTTTCTGTGGGAATAGTCCCTACTATTAATTCTTGCAAAACAATTCTCAACCTTGCCACATCTAAAGGTTGGGGTTCTGCATCTTTCCGCTGTAAGCTCCACAACCATTCACTTCGTTCTTCTGAAGTAGGACCTATGGGATTTTTCTCATTTCTGGTTTGTTCTGAACCTTTTGGTGACCCTGGGACTGATTCTGTTGTCATTAGAATTCTATCCACTAAACTCGGATTTACTGTCAAATTTTTAGGCGTACTTTGTTCTGAAATACCTACTGTCTGTCTCCATGGATTCTCGTCTGAACCCTTTCTTGGCATCTCTGTTTGTTTATTACTGTTGTAAGGAATCGTCAGACAATGCTCACTATCCTTTTGTTTATCAAAAATAGGCATTACAGGTCATATAGTTACAGGAACAGTTAAGGCTTCCAAATCTTTAGTTAATTCCCTAATTTTTTCAGTTGACTCTAAGGTTGTCTTCGCTAATTCAGCTGAATTTTCATTACCCGTTTTACCATGTTGTGTTTTCTCTATTTCTCTGAAAGGATTATTTCTTCCTACCTCATGTGGTACTGATTCAAACTTTATATTTCGTGGTGTCTCTTTTATTGGGGCACTTCGTGTCAATAATGTGGAATCTGATTGATACGGGTGGATTTTTATAAAACATGTCATCAAGAACATCATCCTCCGACTCATGCACACCGTACCTTCCTGATTCTGTATTATTTCTTTTTTCTATACATTTTCTACTGCTAATCTCTTCAGCATTTCGCACAGGGAGCAATCCATCAGCCATATTTCCACTTCACCATCTCCTCATTCTGTCATCATGATTCTCCTGTCCATATGATCTACTGAACATATATTTATACCTTCCGCCACTCCTCTGTCGTTCTCTGTCATGCATCTCGTCTTCCCATTCTGTCAATGCTTCAAACTGAGTTGGTCTAGGTCTCGGTTCTAGATTCATCATTCTCTCTCTCAAATTTGTCAAAACCGCTAAATGACTCCATCATCTTTTGTATACTTTGCCCAATTGTCCAACCAAATACATGTATGATATCCGTATTTCGCAACCATGAAGGATGCTGGCGATTTCGGTGGAGGAAGCAACTGTCCCTCACTTGTCACAATCGGTTTGTCCCTTTTAAATAAACTCTTGATCTTTCCGAACCAGGACATTTTCTCCTTTTCTGGTGGATCGTAATACATCATTTTGTCTTTTCAGTATTGCTAGTTTTTCTCCTACGACTATTCTGTTATTTTAACCAATCGTAGCGCAACTTACACTTACGCACCAATCCGGAGCGTCTATGTCACTTTTGTAATTCTCCAATCCTAGCGCGACTCACACCAACGCACCAATCCGGAGCGTCCACGTCATCCTGTAATTCTCCACTCCTAGCGGGCGTACACTAACGCACCAATCAGGAGCGTCTACGTTGTTTCACAGCTTGCCAATCCCAGCACGGTCTTTCTGACGTCAGCTTCTTTCACTACTCCTGCTTCTACTGACCCCTCCTTTACAAAATTTATCGGTAAGCTTCTTACGTTCTTTCTGACTAGCAAATCTGTTAGTAACGACATAAAAAAGGCCACCATTATCTGTTTCGCTAACAAAAGTATAGTTAATGAACTTACTGACAAGAATTCCGTCTTTCCGGAGAGCAGTGAACAATCTGCCCTATTAAGGAATCGTTACACCCGTTGATAAAGTAGCACTTCCCTCTACCTTGCCCTTGTAACAAGCATTAGCTAACCGTTTCTCTAGAATTAAGACACCTGTTGGAGACGCTCTGCTCCTGAGAAATAAAACCAGAGTTTCACAATTAACCAGAATGCTATTTCATTCACGCACTTTCACACGGAAATTCTTAGTTCATTTACACAGAATTCTGTCTTTCCCGAGAGCAGCGAACAATCTGCCCTACTACAGAATTATTACACTCGTTAATAAAGTAGCAATTCCCTCTACTTTATCCTTCTATCAAGCTTAGGGAACACCTATTACCTTTCCAGTGATAAGCGTAATCAGAGTTCACGTGGACTCCTGGTACTTAAGACCAAAATTTCACAGGTGGCCTTTGCTATCCATACACCTCTTTCATACAGAAAAGTCCCTAACAGTAGCACACGACGATGTTACCAAATCGGACCCAGACAATGCGACATGCAACTTAAATCGTCACACGTTTTCCCCGTGTACCTACAGGGCAACAATAATTCCATCTTTCCCGAGAGCAGCGAACAATCTGCCCTACTACGGAACCATTACAACTTCCGACTTCCTACATCCCAGAAGTCGTCAAACAACATAGAACTCAACGCGACTCAACATAGAGTGTTAATACATAAACCAATACTCATCCAAACATCCACAATCAATAATCAATAAACAAAAATGAGAAATCAATAAGCAATAATCAAATCAATAAGCAATAATCACCAAACCAAAACAATAAAACCATCATTCTGCTACCAGAAAAACTGATCCAGCACAAGTCCGAGGAAAAGAGAGTGAAATTTACAAATATCCTCACTGCGTCGCAGACCCGTCGTCACACTAGCTCATTCACACACGCAGTCATTGGTATGGCCCATAACACCAACATTCATACGTCTTTCTCTCAGAGTCTGCACACAGGAGAGATGAATGATTCAAGCGCTGGACATGTGGGGAAACACCTTATAACCTAAAGGGAAGAAAAGTTATTTTACAGAATATATTTTAACATTCGTCACCTATAGATCCCTAATCTCAAACATCAAGGCACTCCACCCACTTGGTCAACGGACCAATTAGTTGGATTGGTTGATGGTGATTTAGAACCAGCTAAAAAACATTTAAGACTCAGAATCTTTTATTCTCTAACAACCACAAACTCATAAGTTCTGTTAATCAATATTCGTTTATCAAGATTTTAGTCAAATTATGCAAATTGCTGGACAGTTATATTTACCTATTCTGGCTATCTGGGTTTTCTCTAATTCATTGGCTCTGCATAACCAAAATTTGTCGTCAATTGTCCAAATAAAGCAGGCCAAAGCTCAAAGTCCGAAAGTCCTTTGCTCAGCACGTTGCAGTCCCAAAGATCGCCAAAGAACCAGAAGTCGTGCCAGCATCTGTCATCGCCTGTGGGGTCAAAGAGGGTGTGCAGTCATAGTAACCGCCGAATGCATGAGACCCCTCCCTATTCTACTACTCTTTTATAATACATTTCGGGATAACATGAAACATTCTAGGGCGGAGAGTGTTCGTGATTGGCTCGTGGCAAACGTCCGATTTTTAGTCAGTCCGGGTTCACATGGATTTTGCTGATACGTCTCTGGTGATGATTTAATCCTGATGTTGCAAAGTTTCGAATTTTACTTGTATGATTCTTTTGTTCATTTATACCAGTTCCTAGTGTCCTGGGTCTTGGCAGTCCACCAATATGCTATCCTTGACAGGGACAGGGTGTATAGAGGTTGTTAGGAAGTTCACAGAGCCATCCGAGTCTGCGCAGTAGACTTCGCGCTTACGAGACGGTGGCAACTTCTGAACTCGGTTTCTGCTGCCATTTTGCGATAGGCCCAAATGTCAACTTAAGCGAAACAAACACAAAAAGAATAATTAATACAAAGAAATGATGCTTCTAATGTTATACCCTTACTAATCCCTTTATGTATTAGTATTTTCCTAGCATATAGCGACATTTAAAGCAATATATTCACCTTTACGGTCCTCCACGAAGATGCAACCGTCACCAAAGCAACATAAACCATGCGATATCTAATTACCACACATACTATCATTAATATGCGTACGTATTTTAGTTATTAGAGGTATTTCGCCATGCCAATTTAGCAGTAACCACGTGTGATTTGTGTATGCAAGGATTATGTTAATTTTTATTTTCACAGCAAATCATTAATAAAATTATAATTAGTAGATTATATAGTTAATCTTTACATGCAAATAGAGGAGGTATACACCATTTTGCTCTACCTGCTCCATCAATCCCCCCTTTGGTGATTTTTAACATCACCACACTACCTTTAAATATTGAAAACATTTAAGTAAAAGAAATGAATTCAGTTCTTCCAAATTTTGTTAGCTCACATTACTGTTTTACCTGTCTCTTCTTCTCTTGCCTTTCTATACATACTCTCTTTCCACTCTTCTAACTCTACCTCTTCAAATTCTCTTTCTTTTCTTTCTTTTTCTCTTTTCTTTATAGTTTCTCCTTTTATGTTATTTCGTCTTTTCTTTCTTTGCAACATAAACATCCAAGTCTCAGAATTAATATTAAAAATATCACACCTGTTAATGGAATTAAGATCTTACCTATAAAGGTACTAAATAGTTTTAATAGAAAGTTTTAAATAGAAAAAAACTTCTTTTCAATCTTTTCCCAGACACCGTCAACCTTCAGTGGTGCAATCTCTTCATGCAAGTCAGTTATATTCTTTATATAGGTTTTTAGATCTTGACTTTCATCAGGAATGTAAGGACAACAATGTTGAACTTTCAGCACTCCACAGACTCCACCCTCTTTTGCTAAAATTATATCAAGGGCAAGTCGATTTTGCATTACCATAGCACGCATGGCAACCATTTCAGTATTTACCAATAAAAATCCTCCAGCAGTGCTTGTTGACAAGCGATACACTACTGTTGATAACTTTCTAATTTTATGTGTATTCAGAGATATTCCAACTGCTGGTATCAGTGCTCCAAAAATGTCTCCTACAATTTCTGACCAAGATTCTCTTCTTCTACGTGTTAGATAACTACCTATCCCATGTGCACCATCTTGTCCTCTTCCCACATTAAATATCTTTGGGAAAACCAGGCCTAGATAACATGTGCCATACCAATGGTCGGATAATCGATAATAAGCTTTGTTCCCGCAGATAAAATATAATCCAGGAAATACCGGATCATTTCCACCTTTAAATCCCCATCCACTCATGACTCTATAAGTATCATGGCAATCACTGTTACCTACAAAATAGTTGTCATATGCAGTTTGATTCCTTCTAATAAACAACTTTCCTTTCTGGGGCCAGTCTAAGGTCATTGTTGGACTAGCTTCTCCTTTCAAATGTTTTTCTCTTTCAACATCCCAGACTCGCTTTTCTTCCATTCCCTCAGGTACTTTCTTTTGCATTTTCAATCTTCTTTACTCTACCATATCTAAGAAAGTCTTCTCTTCTCTTTTCAGACTACAAGTTAGATTATTTCTAAATATTGACTCTAATGTTAGTTCTTTGGTTTCTAAGAAAAATTCACCAAATACCTTAGCAGGTTTTACTTTATTTAATTTGTTTACTACAGGTACTTGTGAAAATATGTTATCTACATCTGAAAAATAATACTCTAGTTTCCCTATTTTGTAAAACAAACTTGCTAATACACTACATGTTATTCCATACGTTACTGGGAGGTCACTCCCTCAGACACTGATGCAGGCAACTGCATACAAACGTAGCAGTCCCTCACATCCTTTGTCTTCACATACTCATATAAAACATTGTTAGAAAAATCATTTATAGACCTATCTTTATGTAAATAATTTCTATCTATTTAAGTTGGGTTAACTCTTTGAATCTGTTCTAAGTTAGTCTTATTCTCCCTATGTCCTTCTATTGTTTCTAATGTAACCTTAAATGAAACCATTAAAGCCAAAGCGCTCCACAGAAGCATTAGTAATCCTGTACAACAACAACACATTTTGAACCATCTTCTAAGGAACATACATTTCGATTTTCTACTTTCTATGTATGCCATTTCGCAAAATGATCAGTGTCTTTTGACTTAGCCTCTTCTACTTCACAACTAGTTTTGTCTAGCCCAAGGCTCTAAGCACCTACTTGGTTCTTTTCAGATTATGTCTTTTCCAGAATATTATGTTTCCTCCTTCAGAACACTTTTGCTCTCTTCAGTTTGGCATTTGATCGTCTTTCACTTTTCCTTCATAATCTTGATACCGAATTTCCTGAACATCCGTTTCCTCTCCGATGTCGCATAAGATAACTCTCAGGATTTCTGACTCTTCGTCTTCCTCAACCACTCTTGGTATAGTCACTTCTAGATCCCCTTGGCTCTCAGCCTCTTCTTTCACTTCAGGCAGTGCCACATATGACCATTCCGGTAACTTATACTTCTGGTTAGGTTTTCTTGTTCTTTTACTTTCTTCTACTGTTGTTTGCTCAACGTCTTTTGATTTCCCTTGACTAGATACTTCATTCACCTGTTCAGCTCTAGATGAATTTACTCGTGTCAATCTGTATCTTAATCTTTTTATCTTGTTTGGCCAAACTTCATCCCTTGCTGGCCTTTTCAACTTCCTTCCCTTTTGATTTTTCTCAGTTCTCCATGCTCTTTTCCTCAGGACTCGTCCTTCTGGTATTTCTTCATCACTGTCCTCTGATTCAGTTCCAACTTGACCTTCACTCTCAGTAGTCTTTCTTTCCACCACTTCCTTTTTATTACCTACTTCTGTCCCTCCTCGTGGTTCTTCCACACAATCTTCCTGCTGACTAACTGTCCCTACTTCTATCTGGATGTGTGATTTCCCTACAACTCCTCGGGGGTCTTCCGCAAAAATCTTTCCTTCACTCTCTGTATCTGGTACCTTACCATCTAATTTTCTCGAATTTTCACTTGGAACTTCTTTACCAAGGATTTCTTGGACAGTCTCTTCACCGTTTGTATTTTTACTCTTGTGTGCTTGTACTGGTTCAGTGTCTGATTCTGAGCTGGTGTCAGAAATCTGCAATTTTCTTCTCAAAGGAAGATTTTCTGGCGCAATAACTGGACTTGGTTCTAGCTCCCCCTTTCAGGGTTTTTTACTGTTCTTATTTATTCCACATCTGATTCAGAACTTGTATCTGATTCTTCAAAGTATTCTCCTTCCTTGTTATCAACTGGATTTGGAATTCGCAAAGTGTGACTAGCATGGATCCAGTTCTTTACTCCTGCACACTTTACAGCAGTCGTTGTGGTCAGAATCACCCGACGTGGTTTTCCCCAACATGGGACCAAACAGTTTCACCTTCTATGTACTTTTATTCTCACCCAATCACCTGGACTTAGATCATGAGCTGGATTCTTTTCAAGGGTGGTGGCATCCAATCCAACCTGATGAAACACAGAATGAACAGACCCCTTACAGTAATCCAACACCAAGTCATCAGATGTAGGCAATAGCTTGTTGACTGGTATGAATACATGTCTCATTGCTCTTCCCATCACTATTTCGTGGGGACTCAAACCAGTGTTCCTATCTGGAATAGATCTAATAGTCATGAGTACCAGAGGCAAGACATCAGGCCATTTCAATCCTGTGGCTAAACACATTTTTCCCAGTCTATTTTTAATAGTGCCATTTATTAGTTCTACCACACCAGAAGCCTCTGGGCGATAGGCACAATGTAGTTTTTGTTGTACATTCAATGCTTCACAAATTAATTTCATGATTTCATTATGAAAATGTTTTCCTCTATCTGATTCAATTGTGACTGGAAAACCGAATCTGGGAATAAACTCTCTTAATAGTAGCTTAGCTATGGTGATTCCATCACTTCGCCTAGTTGGGTATGCCTCCACCCATCGAGAAAACAAACAAACCATCACTAAAACATACCTCAGCCTGTTACAGGAAGGCATTTCAATGAAGTCAATTTGCATTCTGGTGAAGGGCCCTCCTTCTCGTCCTATCGTTCCCAGACTGTTTTTCTTCCAGGATTGAATTGCTGACATATAAGGCATCTTTGGCAAAGATATTCAGCTACCAGTCTGAATTTTGCATTATACCATGTTTGTTTGAAAAGTCGGATCATGGCATCTCTTCCTACATGTGCTTGTCAATGATACATCTGTGCCATGGCAGAGACCATGCTATCAGGCATGACTGGTCTTCCATCCCGATAAACCCACACATGATCTGTTTCCCTTGGTGCAAATCCTGCTTTCACCCACTGTCTCATTTCCTCATCTCCTGCTTCTTCCTGCAACTGCCTCACCTCTTCACATGTATTCACTGTGTTAGTAAACAATAAGGGGCATGAATTAATTTCTCTTTCTGTTCCCCTATTCACAGAGTTCTGATTTCGTGCACAATATTGGGCCATGTCGTTGGCAGACTGGTTGCCAGCCGAAATGTAATTGTTAGACTTCGTGTGAGCTACACACTTCACAACAGCTAACTGTTTAGGCAACTGTATTGCCTCAAGTAATTTTCCAACCACTTCAGCATTCCTTATAGGAGTTCCACTCGAAGTAAAAAACCCTCTTTGGGACCAGATCTGCCCAAAGTCATGCACTACACCGAAGCCATACTGACTATCGGTGATCACAATCACTCTCACATTCTTTCCCAACTTGCATGCTCTGGTCAATGCAAAAAGCTCAGCAACCTTGGCTGATTTTACTCCTTTCAGACAAGATGCTTCCAGTACAGCTGCTACCGTATATACTGCATATGCTGCACTCAGAGCTCCCCTTATCTGTTCTCAAGCAGGATCCATCCACAAACATCACATAGTCACTTTCTGTCAAAGGTACATCCTTTATATCAGGACGTGGTTTGGTACAAAAAACAAGCACTTCCAAACAGTCATGATCCACATCGTCTCTGACTTCCACATTCTCAGCATCAGGCAATAACGTTGACAGATTTACATTCAGACATCTCACAAGGCTCACATTTATAGCACCTAAGATGACTTTCTCATATTTAGTCAGACGACTATGCGTCATGAACTGTGTACGGCTCCGGGTTAAAAGGATTGCCACGTCACGAGGTACAAACACTCGCACAGGATATCCCATCACAATTCCTTCACTCTGTTCCAAGCTCTTATAAGTAGCCGCCACAGCCTTCAGACAACCTGGCAATGCTACAGCTACAGGGTCCAATATGGCTGAGAAATATTCGATTGGTCTTCGCATTTTTCCATGTTTCTGTATTTATACAGAAAGTGCACATCCATTTCTTTTGCTGCAATAGAGCTCAAACTCTTTTTCATAGTCAAGCATACCAAGTGCTGGTGCTTCACACAAACTGTCTCTCAATTGTTTAAAAGCCATCAACTCTTCTTTATTCAATTCAATAGGATCTTTTACATCACTTCTTGTCAAGCGTACCAAAGGTTTTGCAATCAAGGAAAAGTTACTTATCCAGTGACGACAATATCCAACCATTCCAAGAAACATTCTCACCTCTCTTTACGTCATTGAGGCTCTCATTCCTTTTATTATCTTGATCCTATCTGCAGTTACTTTTCTCAGTCCCTTTTCAATTTTGTGGCCTAAATATTGTACTTCTTTCTGACAGAATTGCAATTTTGACGGAGATACTTTAAGTCCTCCATCTGCCAAATGATTCAGCAATGTGATGGTATCCACTACACAAGCTTCTCGAGTTTTTGACGCCACAAGTAGGTTGTCAATATATTGAACCAGTACTGAGCTTTCAGGCATTTTTTAATTTTCTAAGGACTTTTTTAATATCTGGTTAAATATTGAGGAGCTCTCTGTATACCCCTGTGGGATTCGGCACCATGCCAAAATACGTTCGCCAAACCGGAACGCAAAAATCTGCTGACTGTCAGGATGCAATGGAATAGAAAAGAAAGCTTGACACAGATCAATTACTGTGTACCATTCTGCATCATGAGGGATCTGATCCAAGATTACAGATGGTATTTGGTACAATGGGACAGCACGATACAACAATTTTGTTTACTTTCCTTAGGTCTTGTACTATTCTAAAGGTTCCGTTAGGCTTTTTCAAACCCATTATTGGTGAATTACATGGACTACTCATTATTTCTCTCAAAATACCTTGCTTAATCCTTTTCTCTATTATAGGTGTGACTCCGGCAATTATCTCGGGTGTCAATTTATACTGTGGAATATTTGGGTAACTCACTCCTTCCTTTACAGCAATTTTTACGGGATCTACATTTTTCATCAAACCCACATCTTCTCCCGTAAAATCCCATACTTCTGTTTTTACTGTCTTTTTCAATTCTTGAGGCAATTCTTCAGGGTCAAATACAGCAAATACCTCAGTAACTTCAGTTTCCATATTAGCCATTGTCATTTTATATAGTACGTCCTCATCTGGGGTCTCAAAGGCTATACCATCTGGAGTACAAAATATTTTGCAATTCATTTTGCACAGTAAATCTCTCCCTAACAGATTTACAGGGCTTGAATCGCACACAACAGAGCGGTGCATGTCAGAAAATTTCCCTATGTTGACTTTGACTGGTTCAGTGAGATACATTTTTATCTGTCTGTTGGATACTCCAACTACTTGGATCGTTTCCTCCGAGAGAGGAAGATTTTTAACATCAGCTGACCTAACAGTTGAACGAGTGGCACCAGTATCTACCAGGAAAGTAATGTTTTCGTCATTTACTTTTCCATCCACAAAAGGGCCTGTCTGGTCTACTTCTAGAGTTGCGCCAAGTACGCACTCCTCTTCCTCCCCTCGGCACCGTCAATAGCTTTCTTCCTACTCATTCTCATCGCGTTGTAGCCAATACTGCGAAACAGCACTAGCGCGTGGCAGCTTAGTTACCTGTTCTTCGTTGTAGAATCCTGTCTCATTACTGTATTTCTGAGGATTTACGCTCTGTGCAAAAGGCGGTTTTGACACCTGATTCTGTTGGGCAACAACCTGCTGCTGTCGCTGCGGTTTACAACTCACCTCATTCTGCACCTGTGAATTTAATGATGCATTATCACCATTAGCACTCGGGGGAAATTTAAACTCGGTTTTCCAATGCCCTACTCTTCCGCAATTATGGCATGGCCATTTCTTTTTAGCTTCATCTGTATTAAACTGTTCTTTGCCCTTCCCAAAATTGGGTTTCTGTCTCATGCCTGTTCCATTTGCTTGTTCCATTAATTGAGCTTCCTGTCTCTCTGCCACTTTTACCTGAGCCCACATGGCTTTTTCTTTTAATTTACGCTGTTTTGCCTAAATTACATCACTAAAATATTTTGCATGTCTCAGTACTTCATCTATCTTTTTATTCTGCCAGTCCACTGTATGTTGTTTAATCATTTCACTTACTTCCGGTCGCAGCCCATACACAAATCGGTACACAGAATGACTCAAATCCTTTTCACTCAAATTTTCATCACCACTAAATTGCTTAAAGGCAAGAATCAACCTTTCGTAATAGGCATGTACTGATTCCTTCGCTTCCTGATGAGTTCTATCAATTTTTACCCAATCAGTTTCTTTAGGAGGTACTTTGTTCTTTAGAAAGGTAATTACTTGTTCATATTTTCTCATTACTTATGGATCAGGGGCACCTGTTTTTGGATCTCTATCGTACTCTTGTGTAGGCCAACTTATAGTTATTTTACATTCTGCCCATAGATCTGCTGGCACAATTATCTCAAATAGACTATTCAAATCAATCCATAATACTTTTGATAATTTTACAAATCTGTCTACCTGCCGATACCACTCGACTGGCTTCTCGCGCAGTCGAGGGAAATCATTAGTAAATGATAATATATCTTGTCTGGTCCAGGGAACATGTACATAGCCTCCACCTGGAATCTTTCTCATGGAACACTCGGTTACCACCTTTTCTTTTTCTCTCACTGGGAAAGCTGCAAACGTTTTGTCTGTTGC
Source organism: Triturus cristatus (assembly GCF_964204655.1). Lineage (NCBI taxonomy): Eukaryota > Metazoa > Chordata > Amphibia > Caudata > Salamandridae > Triturus > Triturus cristatus. The sequence goes on along the minus strand of NC_140587.1, from coordinate 654,154,456 downwards.
ATCGTCTCGTTTCCGAAACCACCTACTTTTCCATTTATCAACATCTCCCCATTTTCTTAATAAAATGATTAAATCTTTAATCTGAGTTGTTCGTCCTGCAGTATTCAGATTTTCAATATCCTTTTCAGAAGAATCTACTCGGTATGGTTTTTGCAACGATTTTACCTTCTCAAAATCTATACCCATTTCATTCGCAACTTTTTCTAATCTTTCATGTACATTTTTTGCTCTCCATGTTATACTTTTGCATAGAAACAATAATTCTTCATCCTGATCTGCTTTTAATTTTTCTGTGGGAATAGTCCCTACTATTAATTCTTGCAAAACAATTCTCAACCTTGCCACATCTAAAGGTTGGGGTTCTGCATCTTTCCGCTGTAAGCTCCACAACCATTCACTTAGTTCTTCTGAAGTAGGACCAATGGGATTTTTCTCATTTCTGGTTTGTTCTGAACCTTTTGGTGACCCTGGGACTGATTCTGTTGTCATTAGAATTCTATCCACTAAACTCGGATTTACCGTCAAATTTTTAGGCGTACTTTGTTCTGAAATACCTACTGTCTGTCTCCATGGATTCTCGTCTGAACCCTTTCTTGGCATCTCGGTTTGTTTATTACTGTTGTAAGGAATCGTCAGACAATGCTCACTATCCTTTTGTTTATCAAAAATAGGCATTACAGGTCCTATAGTTACAGGAACAGTTAAGGCTTCCAAATCTTTAGTTAATTCCCTAATTTTTTCAGTTGACTCTAAGGTTGTCTTCGCTAATTCAGCTGAATTTTCATTACCCGTTTTACCATGTTGTGTTTTCTCTATTTCTCTGAAAGGATTATTTCTTCCTACCTCATGTGGTACTGATTCAAACTTTATATTTCGTGGTGTCTCTTTTATTGGGGCACTTCGTGTCAATAATGTGGAATCTGATTAATACGGGTGGATTTTTATAAAACATGTCATCAAGAACATCATCCTCCGACTCATGCACACCGTACCTTCCTGATTCTGTATTATTTCTTTTTTCTATACATTTTCTACTGCTAATCTCTTCAGCATTTCGCACAGGGAGCAATCCATCAGCCATATTTCCACTTCGCCATCTCCTCATTCTGTCATCATGATTCTCCTGTCCATATGATCTACTGAACATATATTTATACCTTCCGCCACTCCTCTGTCGTTCTCTGTCATGCATCTCGTCTTCCCATTCTGTCAATGCTTCAAACTGAGTTGGTCTAGGTCTCGGTTCTAGATTCATCATTCTCTCTCTCAAATTTGTCAAAACCGCTAAATGACTCCATCATCTTTTGTATACTTTGCCCAATTGTCCAACCAAATACATGTATGATATCCGTATTTCGCAACCATGAAGGATGCTGGCGATTTCGGTGGAGGAAGCAACTGTCCCTCACTTGTCACAATCGGTTTGTCCCTTTTAAATAAACTCTTGATCTTTCCGAACCAGGACATTTTCTCCTTTTCTGGTGGATCGTAATACATCATTTTGTCTTTTCAGTATTGCTAGTTTTTCTCCTACGACTATTCTGTTATTTTAACCAATCGTAGCGCAACTTACACTTACGCACCAATCCGGAGCGTCTATGTCACTTTTGTAATTCTCCAATCCTAGCGCGACTCACACCAACGCACCAATCCGGAGCGTCCACGTCATCCTGTAATTCTCCACTCCTAGCGGGCGTACACTAACGCACCAATCAGGAGCGTCTACGTTGTTTCACAGCTTGCCAATCCCAGCACGGTCTTTCTGACGTCAGCTTCTTTCACTACTCCTGCTTCTACTGACCCCTCCTTTACAAAATTTATCGGTAAGCTTCTTACGTTCTTTCTGACTAGCAAATCTGTTAGTAACGACATAAAAAAGGCCACCATTATCTGTTTCGCTAACAAAAGTATAGTTAATGAACTTACTGACAAGAATTCCGTCTTTCCGGAGAGCAGTGAACAATCTGCCCTATTAAGGAATCGTTACACCCGTTGATAAAGTAGCACTTCCCTCTACCTTGCCCTTGTAACAAGCATTAGCTAACCGTTTCTCTAGAATTAAGACACCTGTTGGAGACGCTCTGCTCCTGAGAAATAAAACCAGAGTTTCACAATTAACCAGAATGCTATTTCATTCACGCACTTTCACACGGAAATTCTTAGTTCATTTACACAGAATTCTGTCTTTCCCGAGAGCAGCGAACAATCTGCCCTACTACAGAATTATTACACTCGTTAATAAAGTAGCAATTCCCTCTACTTTATCCTTCTATCAAGCTTAGGGAACACCTATTACCTTTCCAGTGATAAGCGTAATCAGAGTTCACGTGGACTCCTGGTACTTAAGACCAAAATTTCACAGGTGGCCTTTGCTATCCATACACCTCTTTCATACAGAAAAGTCCCTAACAGTAGCACACGACGATGTTACCAAATCGGACCCAGACAATGCGACATGCAACTTAAATCGTCACACGTTTTCCCCGTGTACCTACAGGGCAACAATAATTCCATCTTTCCCGAGAGCAGCGAACAATCTGCCCTACTACGGAACCATTACAACTTCCGACTTCCTACATCCCAGAAGTCGTCAAACAACATAGAACTCAACGCGACTCAACATAGAGTGTTAATACATAAACCAATACTCATCCAAACATCCACAATCAATAATCAATAAACAAAAATGAGAAATCAATAAGCAATAATCAAATCAATAAGCAATAATCACCAAACCAAAACAATAAAACCATCATTCTGCTACCAGAAAAACTGATCCAGCACAAGTCCGAGGAAAAGAGAGTGAAATTTACAAATATCCTCCCTGCGTCGCAGACCCGTCGTCACACTAGCTCATTCACACACGCAGTCATTGGTATGGCCCATAACACCAACATTCATACGTCTTTCTCTCAGAGTCTGCACACAGGAGAGATGAATGATTCAAGCGCTGGACATGTGGGGAAACACCTTATAACCTAAAGGGAAGAAAAGTTATTTTACAGAATATATTTTAACATTCGTCACCTATAGATCCCTAATCTCAAACATCAAGGCACTCCACCCACTTTGTCGACGGACCAATTAGTTGGATTGGTTGATGGTGATTTAGAACCAGCTAAAACACATTTAAGACTCAGAATCTTTTATTCTCTAACAACCACAAACTCATAAGTTCTGTTAATCAATATTCGGTTATCAAGATTTTAGTCAAATTATGCAAATTGTTGGACATTTATATTTACCTATTCTGGCTATCTGGGTTTTCTCTAATTCATTGGCTCTGCATAACCGAAATTTGTCGTCAATTGTCCAAATAAAGCAGGCCAAAGCTCATAGTCCGAAAGTCCTTTGCTCAGCACGTTGCAGTCCCAAAGATCGCCAAAGGACCAGAAGTCGTGCCAGCAACCGTCATCGCCTGTGGGGTCAAAGAGAGTGTGCAGTCATAGTAACCGCCGAATGCATGAGACCCCTCCCTATTCTACTACTCTTTTATAATACATTTTGGGATAACATGAAACATTCTTGGGTGGAGACTGTTCGTGATTGGCTCGTGGCAAACATCCGATTTTTAGTCAGTCCGGGTTCACATGGATTTTGCTGATACTTCTCCGGTGATGATTTAATCCTGATGTTGCAAAGTTTCGATTTTTACTTGTATGATTCTTTTGTTCATTTATACCAGTTCCTAGTGTCCTGGGTCTTGGCAGTCCACCAATATGCTATCCTTGACAGGGACAGGGTGTATAGAGGTTGTTAGGAAGTTCACGGAGCCATCCGAGTCTGCGCAGTAGACTTCGCGCTTACGAGACGGGGGCTACTTCTGAACTCGGTTTCTGCTGCCATTTTGCGATAGGCCCAAATGTCAACTTAAGCGAAACAAACACAAAAAGAATAATTAAAACAAAGAAATGATGCTTCTAATGTTATACCCTTACTAATCCCTTTATGTATTAGTATTTTCCTAGCATATAACGACAGTTAAAGCAATATATTCACCTTTACGGTCCTCCACGAAGATGCAAACATCATCAAAGCAACATAAACCATGCGATATCTAATTACCACACATACTATCATTGATATGCGTACGTATTTTAGTTATTAGAGTTATTTCGCCATGCAACTTTAGCAGTTCCCACGTGTGATTTGTGTATGCAAGGATTATGTTAATTTTTTTTTCACAGCAAACCATTAATAAAATTACAATTAGTAGATAATATATTTAATCTTTACATGCAAATAGAGGAGGTATACAAAATTTTGCTCTACCTGCTCCATCACCAGCATACATGCCAGGATTTTTTCATCTAATGAGTCTGTGCAAGGGAGTTCAGCATTGGACTTTAGATTGTCCTATGCTATTCTGGATAGAGCAGCCAAATCAGGTGCTAACTGATGAGGTCGTTTTTAAGTCCTTGTTACAATATACTGAGGGATGGAACATGGCTTAGACAAACAAGCATTGGCATAGCCAAAAGGTCTTTTGAACCTAATAAGTGTTTAGCTAGAGCTATTGGCTTTGGCAATGTCTTTAAGCTATGTAGTAGAGCAGCGTGACGGCAGTGCAGCATGTTGAAAAGCTATAATAAAAAAGTGTTTTAAGCATTTTTAAAGTAAAATAATCACATATACGCTAATGTAAAAACAATGATTTTAACAAACACCATGAACGTGGCAAGGTTGGTAGGGCTGGGGATGAAGGAAGCACTGGTGCCTATGACAATGTATGCTCAGAAATAACCCCAAAAGTAAACACAATCCCAAAAGAAAGCGATGAAAACATCAGGAGAGGGAAACAAAGAAAGGGGAGGAAAGCTGACTTGGAAGCCGGCTAGGCAGAGAGTGTGTGAAGAAATATTCCCTGAAGGGTATTAATATTTTGATCCCCTCGGCTGAGAGAAGCCACCTGAAATGTAAATTCTTTGGATGAGGGATGACAGGACATATTAATAGCAGCAGAAGTGGATGAAATGAAGTCCAATTGTAATACGATACAAGGTGATTGAGCAAAGTGAGATATAATTTGTTCAGGGCATGTGCCATTGAGCTGCGCCTTGAGCGCAGCTGTTGCTATGACTGGAAATGCTGGTGACACCAGGATATGGTGGCGCAACTCCGTACTCCATCCTCCACAGCCAAAGGGGGTCAGCGAGCCACAACTATCAAGGGCGAGTTAATAGCTGTGGAATCGAACCTGTGACACTTGTTACAGGCCATTTCCTGCTGCCTGAGCATTTACCCAGCTGTCACAAGCAGCTTCAACTTTCCATGCGCCACCCGAATTGGTGGGGGTGAAAGCGGGATGCTGCCGGGCAAGACACCAAATAAGCAATTGAATATGGGAATGCATTATCTTATTGTGGCACTCCCAGAACTGCTTTCACTTACCTGATGCACCGATGGCTGGATCCAGTAGTATGCCTCTCTGATCTGCCTATCTGTGAGCAAAAAAATGATGGATTTAGGCCCAGATCTCTGTACTGGGGTGAATGTATGACATTGTTCTGCATTCTGTCCATCAACTGTTGTTTTGCATTTATCTGTGAGCCGGGGCATTCTGCAACAATAATTTACCCTCTCTTCACCACCCTCTTCTTTTCACCATGGCTCTCTGCTGCAACATGTGAGAAGCTCAACACTGAAACTAAGTGTTACATTGCAAGAGCTCTGCCTGGAAGGCAGTGAAAACTCATGACAGCCATAGTGGGAACTACTGTGCTCAGACACAACAGCAGCATTTGCAAATTCCTGCCTCTAACGGCACCAAGTATGCTTGAGTTGTGTTTTTTGTGTTCAAAACCAGATCCAGCACAGCAATTTTGCAACCAGAAAGATAAACATAGAAATAGGCTGCTCATGTCTACATTTTGGGCAGATAAATACTCTCATCAATGAATGCAGAGTCCACGCCCAGCAGCACATTATTCAGGCATGGCTAACAAGTGTCCGTGCTTCTGTACATGTGTTAATGCGATATGGGTGAAGGGGCAGCAAGTATAGATCCGATCGTGCCTGAGGTGCTCTCTCACGGTACCTCCCTTATCCCCGAACAGGGGCAAAATATGATGCCAGACACCCCCACCCCCCCAAAACACAGTCATGAGGCACCATCTCTTGTTCACCTCAGAGCACCATGTAGGAAGAGTTTGGTCCATACTCCTCAGCACTTATGCTGTGGCTGGGCCTGTCCTCGGAGTCCGGAAGGAGAGAGAGAGAATGAAACATAACCTGGCCCCCCAAGCAAAATGGAAAGGAAACCCCTGAAAGTGGCACGAGTGGTAACGAGCGGAGGAAGACACAGGAGTGCTTAGACAATCAAAAGTCATAAAAAGTAATCAGTAAGATCCGCCTGGATTTGTTGAAAGAAGGGGGGCTAGATGTGACCTTCAGCTCTTCTGGACCCAATACGAGCAGACTTGACCATTGTTATCATAGCGATAGGTAACTAACAAAGTACAAAGAAAGGGCATTCTTAAAATTTAAATTTACAAAAAAAGGGGAGTGGGGCGAAACAACACAGCAAGTAGGACAAGAAACAACTTGGTGGGTGTGGAGAATCAATACAGTAAAGAGAACACACAGGCAAAGGGAGAAACACACAAGCTAAGGAGAGCAACATTTAGTACAGGGGGAGAATTATATGGGTGAGAGACAGCAACACAAGTGGAAGTAGTGTGAGAGGGTGAGGTGCGCAATGCTCATTGGATTTGTAGGACGCCCTGGCATTCATAAGCAGAAACAAGTGCCGAGCTTGAGGCATCCTCCGCTAGCCCGAGATAAGAGGGCAATAAATCGGCAGAGCGGACAGATGTGTCGCTGGCGCCTTCTACGTTTTGAAGCTCACGGTGGGTAACGGGGGCGTGGCTTCGAGGCTCAGTCCATATACAGCATTTACCTTGCAAGAGCGAGCAGCAGCGCCATCTGTTTCCAAAGCGCGGGCGTGATAATTGCAAACAGATGGCACCGCTGCTCGCTCCCGCAAGGTGTATGCCGTACATGAACGAGCGCTCATTGGAAACAGTGCAGTACATGCACGAGTTTTCCAAAAAGTGCAGACCTATTCCAAGAGTTCACTTCTAAGGAGCGCATGCGTGCTGATTAGGCGAGACCTTAAAAAAGGTGGTTTATGGATTTTTACTGGCCTAGAAGTGATTTCCACCTAGATTTTAGGATATCTGATTAGAGATTCTCTTTGCAGGAACTCTCTCCAGTGAAAACTTAGGCCTGATGGGAAATTAAAACTTTCAAGACAGAGGTCTTTTTGCATTAGATGTAGAGTGAGAAGGAAGCACTGAGTGGGGTGGTGTAATTGAAGCAACATATAACTGCGATTAAGCAACATGTCTGCTGTGCTAATCGTCTACCACCAGACTACAGAGTAGAAAATATTGTGGGGACAGAATATGGAGACCTCAGTATCAAGATCCAAAATATTTTGAAGGTAAGTACATACAGATAAGTATAGATTTTCTGAACTTAACTTCACACTTTCGTACCTTTACCATATATATACCTTCAAGGTATGTAGATGTGGAGTTAAGAACGGTAAATGGGGGGGAGGAGCCTAGCGCGCAACCAAGATGGCCGCGTAGGTGCGAGGCTCCCGAGGACCTCCGCGACCTCCTATGACTATCCTGAACATATCCTGTCCCAGATGAGGGGACTGTGTTGGTGAGCCCGAGCTGAGGTGGCGCCCGTTTTCCGCTTCCAAATCGGACCTCGGACACCGACTTTAGCACCGATTGAGGTTTGCGGCCTTCTCCTAGCCGAACCCCGGATTTGCGTTGTGGGGCGATCCAGTGACGAAGTGAATAACAGCGGCGGACAGGGCTTGGTGGCTCGCGTAACCCGCACTTTCGCTTTCGCTTTCGCACCCTCCTTGCTGTATATGCGAGGTTGGGTCGCGGGGCTTTGTGTGTTGGTGTGGCCTCGCTGGGGGGCCCTGCCTGCCCGCCGGCTGTGATCCGCCCCGCAGATCTGGGGTGGCACCCCCCCGGAGCCCGTGGACCGGCTTGCCCGCCCTTCACGACGTGGCTGGTGCGATCGGGAGACTGGGACCATGGCCACGAAACAAGATGGTGATCGGGCAAAGGTAAAATCGACCCGGCGTGGCGCAGCCCATCAGTCCAACAGCATGGATCGCTATACCCTCCAGAAGGGATCTCCTGAGGTGCCACGCAGGTCCCCTGAGGGCCCTACTGATGCCCCCGATCTGCCCACGGACCTGACTCTGCGGGATGTCATGGGCGCCATCGCCGAGATGAAGGCCTCTGTGGGCCAGCGTTTTGACACACTGGCGCAGAAGATCGACTCGGTCCTCGTAGATGTTGGCCTGATACGGGCCGATCTCTCCAAGACCAACGACCGAGTCGATTCTTTGGCCCACACCGCATCGGGCCTTACGACAGATGTGGCGGCCCTGCAAACGGAGGTGCGCCGGCTTGCTCGGGCGAGTGCGCTGATGGATCGTCGCCTGGAGGACTCCGAGAGTCGGGCCCGGAGGAACAACATCCGTATCATCGGGGTGCCTGAGGGACGTGAGGAAGCGGCGGCGGACCTTTTCGTGGAAGACCTGATTGTTACCCATCTCCAGCCACGGGGGCTGAGTAAATTCTTTGCTGTGGAGAGGGCCCACAGGGTTCCCGGGGGAAGGCCTAGGGTCGGAGCCGCTCCGAGACCTCTCATCGCCCGGATTTTTAATTTTCGGGACAGAGACGCTATCCTGCAATCCTCCAGACTACAGGGACCGATTAGACTTGACAATATGGACATTAATTTCTATCCTGATTTCACCCCTGCGGTCCAGAAGCAGAGACTGAGCTTCCTTGGTGTCAAGCGTCGTCTTCGGGACCTAAATCTCAAATACGCCATGCTTTTCCCAGCTAAGCTGCGAGTGGAGGTGGAAGGTCGCACACACTTTTTTGATCGTCCCGAAGCGGCCGGGGACTGGCTGGATACTCTGTCTGGAGATCGGGATCGGGGTGGCGGGGGGGGAGCGGCCGGGGGAGAGGGCTCGCCGGATCAAGACTGAGGGACTAATATTAGGCCTCGCTCGGGACAAAAATGATGCCACTTTTGACTATACGTCGGATTGCTTAAGTTCCCCTCCTATGGAGGTTGTGTGGGGTCTCTTGGGGGTTCTCCCTCCTCCTCTGGGGGTCTAGTTAGTTTAACTATCTATGGGGCGACAGGCACACTGCACGTTGGGGGGGCTGTCTGGGCTCATGCAGGGGTGCAGGGAGGGGGGATTTTTGTTGGGGTGGGTGGGCAGGGATGGGGTGTTGTTCGTTATTATCACAAGGCAACCCTTTTTTTGTGTTGGTTCTACTGTGCTCTCGGGGGGACGAATGATGGTTTCTGTGTATGATGGGGGGTAGGGAATTAACTTTGTTGTCTTGGAACGTCAATGGACTGGGGGACAGGATCAAACGAGGTGTGGTCCTACAGTATCTGAAGCGACTCTCGCCTGATGTGGTCTTCCTGCAGGAGACACACCTTATTGGCAATTCCTTCTGCGCCATGAATCGGCGTGGCTACCGCCTCGTGGCCCACTCGGGCTTCACGTCAGGCTCGAGGGGTGTGGGTATCATGGTAAAGAACTCGCTCCCGTTAGAAATTGATGAGGTGCTCCACGATGACAGGGGACGTTATACTGTCTTGGTGGGGAGAATGGAGGGCAAAGTGGTTGTCTTTGTGTCAGTGTACGTCCCACCGGGGTTGCAGTCGACCACCTTTGCAGATCTGGGGCGCCTCCTCCTTGGCCTTCCGGGGGGGCTTCTGGTGGTGGGGGGGGATTTCAACACGGTGGTTTCTGGGACTGTGGATCGTCACCCCCCTAGGGACCTCCCCCGGGCACAGGTGTGGCTATCCGGCCTCTTGGATACACTGGGATTGGTGGACTGCTGGCGCTTAAAACATCCCACGCAGCTGCAATACACTTTCCACTCGGGGGCCCATGGTAGTCTCTCACAGCTTGATTATATCCTTGTCCCGGCGGCCCATGTCGGGAGGGTGGGGGAGGTGCGCCATTTGGCACGGGGTATCTCGGACCACTCCCCGCTATTGTTGCATTTTGATGTCTTTCTGAGGGCTGAGAGCAGGGTGGTCCCAATCAATTCCTGGTACCTGCGCGACCCCACCATTCGCGCTGACTTGATTAAATCCCTCCAGCGCTATTTTGAGGAGAATGTGGGGTCAGTGCCTTCAGCTATCTCCCTGTGGGAGGCCTTCAAAACAGTACTTAGAGGGGAGGCCCTATCCCTTATTTCCAACGCCCGGAGGCGCGAGTGGGAGGAGGTGACCCGGGTGGAGGCTGAAATAGCTGAGCTGGAGGGTAATCTAGAAGATGGGGTGACGGATGCTGCACTACATGTCCTCCAGCTCAAACAGGCGGCTTATAGGGCCCTCATTACGGAGGCGGCCAGGGGCCTTAGTAGAGAGCAACAGGGGCGACTGTATGATGTGGGTGATAAGGCTGGTAAACTGATAGCGTGGTTGGATAAAAAGGAGAGAGCTAATCGTGTGGTCCCGCTGATTGAGAAAACGAATGGTGTGTGTGTAACTGAGCCAGAAGAAATTGTCTCCTGTTTCGCGGAGTATTTCCGCGAGGTGTATTCCCCGGTCTCTTCTTGCTCGGAAGAGGATTCCCGTGCCCTGCTCAGGGATATCGCGCTGCCTTCCCTGTCCGGGGAGGACAGGGTGTTGCTGGACGCCGCTCCCACCTCTAACGAGATCGCCCTCGCCATACGCTCGGTCGCTTCTGGCAAGGCCATGGGCCCGAACGGTATCCCTATCGAGCTGTATAAGCTGCGACCGGATACATTGGCGCCTCACCTCCGCGCAATGTTCCTCGCGGCCCACTCACTGGGCTCCCTCCCGCTCGACCAGCATCTGGCTACAATCGTGGTGATCCACAAGGAAGGGAGACCTCGGGATCGAGTTACTTCCTATCGGCCTATCTCACTACTGAATGCGGAGCCCAAAATTCTCGCTAAGGTACTCGCCAATCGGCTGGTCGGTGTGGTGGGAGATCTGGTTCATCAGGACCAGTCTGACTTTATTCCCCATCGCAATACAGCCCTTAATCTGTGGCGTTTGCATGGGGTGCTTGCGCGCGTCCCATTTATACGGGAACCGGCCATTTTGGCGTCCTTGGACGCCACCATGGCGTTTGACACGCTTGAGTGGCCATACATCTGGGCGATGCTTGCGAAGTTCGGATTTGGCCCAGGATTCATCAGTTGGGTCAAATTGTTGTATGCGGGCCCATTGGCGCAGGTGGTCGTGAACGGAAGAGTATCAGCCCCGTTTGAGCTGGGCCGGGGCACGCGGCAGGGCTGTCCCTTGTCGCCGCTTCTTTTTGCGCTTGCCTTGGAGCCCCTGGCGGAGTGGCTGCGGTGGGAGCCTTCCATCCGTGGTCTCCGTTGGACCCCTGAGTATGAGGACCGCGTATCCCTATATGCTGATGACATCCTTCTGTACCTAGCCTCCCCACGTAAATCACTTATAGTGCTAGTTGATGTTTTACACTCGTTTGGTCGTAACTCCGGTCTCGTCATCAACTGGGCTAAATCGTGTGTGTATGTTCTCTCTGGGGAGGCTCCTATTCTCCCGCGGGGCTGTCCGATCCAGATCGCCCCGCAGGGATTTCGGTACCTGGGTGTCTTCATTACTCTGGACCCGGAGGCCCGGTATGAACGGAATCTGCTTCCCCCCCTCCAGCGTCTGCGGGTAGATGTCGCACGCTGGCGGCGCCTGCCGCTTTTGCCGCTCGGCCGGGCGGCATTGTTCAAGATGATGTCTCTGCCGCGTTTTCTGTACGCTTTGCAGAACACTATGGACTTGGTCCCGGCGCGCTACTTCCGTGAGGTGGAGAGTCTGCAACGCCGCCTGTTCTGGGACGGGAGGCCGCGCATTGCTCTGGCTAAGCTGACGCTCCCATGGTTTGACGGGGGGATTGCCCTCCCGGATATTAAACGGTACTATTGGGCCTCCCAGCTCGCTGCCATTAACCATGGCCTCTACGGGCCCGCCTTAAACCCGGCATTTGAAATGGACAAGATGCTCCTGCCAGGTGGCGACTACAATCGAGCGCTCTACTCTAGCGCGCCCGACGCTCGTCTGACGGGCCCCACGCGTGTCATGGTGCAAGTCTGGCACGCGGCCAATGCAGCTATGGGGTGGAAGGACCGTTTGACCTGGGCATCACCACTATACGCGTCTGAGCGGTTAGGTTCCCTGTGGACCTCTAAGGGCTTCGAGAAGTGGGACATAATAGGTATCAGTAAAGTGGGGGATCTTTGGACGAGGGGAGGATTTAAAACGTTTGATATGCTGCAGACGGAATTTCAGTTGCAGGGCAGTGAATACTTTCGATATTTGCAGGTCCGTCATGCGCTGGGCTCCGTCTTCTCGGACGTTGCCTCCATCCCGGAATATTCCCCCCTGGAGGATAGAATGCTGGATGGGCACGTCCCGGACAGCACGATCTCACTTATATACAAAAAGCTCATAAACGACCGCTCGGGCCTGTTGACTGCCCTTCGTGCGGCTTGGGTTGCCGACGGGCTGGAGTTGGACGACGAGGACTGGACCTCCGCGGTGGCCTCCCCGAAGGAGGTGGCCATACCGGCTCGCCTTCGCTTCGTCCAGCTCAAGATACTCCACCGGGTCTTCATGACGGGGCCAAAGCTTCTGCGTATGGGCTATGCTGGAGATGGGTTGTGTAAGCGTGGGTGTGGTGCTTTGGGGACCTTTCTGCATATTTTGTGGGAGTGCCCGGAGGTAGAGGGGTTCTGGCGTGGTGTACATGAGGTGCTGCGACTGGTTACGCATGTGGCGCTGTTGCCTGAAGCGAGGAGATGCCTGTTGAATGTGTGGGAACCGACTGATTACTCGGCGCCGCAGACGTGGTGGGTGACTCTGGGATATATGATAGCCAAGCGTGATATTGCTCAACTGTGGGGATCCCAGAGGCCCCCGACGGTCTCGGCCTGGAAAGAACACATGGACTGGTGCATGTTTCGCGAAAAGGTGGTGTATGTGGCGAGGGGTAAGCCTGGGACATGGGTGAAAGTATGGGGCCCCTGGAACGCCTACCGAGGGGGTATCTGCGCACCACCGCTGCTGCCTGATGCCTCGCCAGCCCCATCCCCTTAGCCGACTCATTCCCCCGCTGCCGGGCATTGGGTTCCCCCAGTCCTCGCTTTGTTCTCTTCCCCCTCCTCACACTTCTGTGTATAGTTGGGATCCCCCCTCTTGGGGAGCACGTGCTGCTATTTTTGATTGTGGGTTGCCTTGTGGGTGTGGTTTTAATTTTTGCTGTTCTTAATTTAAAATGAAACCGCATAATGGGGCCTGGATGATGTGGCTTTTGACATTGTTACCTACTGAGAAATGCTCCTCCTGTACTACTATGTGTTCCATAAATGTATGTCGTATGTTCCTACCATTGCTAGCGGCCGGCCGGAAGGTTGTGGGCCCATATTTGTATACTTTTAAGACCTGTAATAAACGGTTTAAAAAAAAAAAAAAAGAACGGTAAATGGATACTTAACTACATGCACTTATCTTCACAATACTTTGGTTCTCGATGTTTAATCCATAATATTTTGCCCCCATGATTTTTTTACTCAATGTTCTGCCATACAACCCTTCTACCGAAGGGAATCCCTGTCTTCTAGTCTGACTGATACAGGTACCTGGATACATGATCTAAGTGTATAGTTTAGCAATACTTCTTGATGTTTCATAGTACTGGAATTAAACATAGGCATTAGGGACTTCACTTGTACTTCAGAGTGGTAGAAGGGGCCCATGGCTCCAGAGATGTCAATAACTATTTCTACAGGTTGGAAGTCTGTCCACAACATAGAGAATCTGCGTGATTTCATGATTTGTTCCAGTTTTCAAGAGTGGGTGGGGGTGGAGCTCATTTCATTTTTGTCAAATACTTTTGGGTTAGAGCATTGCCTCTTCATTGGTGAATAAGCAGATATTGCTTGTCTATTTTTCTGTCATCAAATAATTGAGTTATTTCAGGTGTTTTCAAATTGAGTTCATTCATTTAGAAGTTTACACACTTAATATGTAAGATAAGCAATTAATTCGAAAAGAAAGGGGGTAACATTAGTCTTGTGTAAGACTGTAAAATTATTTTCAACAAATTGGCAATCTTTCTATGTCCTCCAAAATGCCTCAAAGATGTTCAAAGGCATCTTGCTGATTCTCACCTGTCCTTCCCATCCACCTTACCAGTTTCCCTTGTATCTTAGCTAGACTGCATCTTCCATGTGTCTGAAGTAACTACCGTGTCAGTGCATCCTCAGGCTTGGGCTTCTTCATGTCAGATTCATGGTTATGATTCCAAGGCTAAGAAAACTTCACCGGAGGGACTTCAGCTTCCTTATCAAGCCACCCTGCTCTCCATGCTCCTTCTTCCTCCTCATTACTTATACTTCTTTTTTGCACTAGCGTCCCTTGATTTTCCAGCCACAGTGGACACTATTTTCCAATTATCTCTAAGGATGTCTTCCAGTTCCTATCCAGCTCACTCCTTTGAACAGTTGTACTTCAGCTACATCTCCAAGTCTTCTCAAGCACTGAGTTCCATCTGACAGTATAAATATCTGCAGACTGGATGACGGGAATCATGATCAGTTGTTTCTGATTGCAGGCTGGAACAGACTGGGACAAAAAAGAGGTCCAGGCACCAAATTAAAAGTGGCCCCTATTAGTGAATAAGATAGCTAAAAACGTGCCCCACACTTCCAAATCAGGGCCGCTTTAAACTTGCAAAGACATGCCGTATAGGTATTTTGTAAGCGATGGGAGACTGCATGCGTTTGTGCTGGCTGCAGGAAATGTTTGTGGTAATATTAGAGAATTCAACTGTTAAGACCAGCCCACCAGACCATAAACCAGGTCCACAATCAGCCAAAACACTTATCTGCTAGACCAGCCCTTCGGGCACTGCCAGATTCCCTATGGGTCAATCCAACCCTAAATTCAGGCAAGGCTATCTGCACACTAAAATGGCATGATTCTTAGAATTGGGCCGAAGGAGTCTCATCTTTGCTTTGGACAGAATAGCACTCTAAGCGCCTGATTCTCAAAGCTATGTGCATGTGTAAGTTTGCTCGCCTTTATTATGAATGAAAGGTTACTTTTGCCATCCACAAAACATGGCTTTACGTTTGTAGGAAGATCTGTGCTTGTATAATAATATGCCATTATGGTAAAATATTATGTGGGAGTAAATCTTCTCCAAGGAACAGGCATGTCTATTCTTATGCAGGAATACCCTAAAAGTTAAAGAAAACTCACAAACAAATGTGTTCACATACTTTCCCTGATCCATTTCCAAGCCGGGCTGGGTGGCTTAGTGGGCTTATGGATCACTGTAGGGACCTGTGTTTGACCTCATGGTCACAGGTTCAAATCCCAGCAGGTGCACTCAACCTTTCATCCTTCTGAGGTCAGTAAAACGAGTACCATTGAGTTGGGTAACAATAAACATCTGTTATTCAGCACCAAGGGACCCTTTACAAATACACGTTATGGTATCCTGGCAAGGTGGAAGATGTACTTGTGTCAAGGGAAGTTGTTCACTTGCCCTATCAGAATTCTGATTGTTAAGATGGGCACATTACTAGCAATTTGGACAGAAGGGCCATGTTTTAGTGATTACTATTTTGTAGGTCTTTAAGTAACTGGGCCAGGCTAATCTTTGTAACAAATTCACTCCCGTATGTTGCTTTTGTTTATTTCACTGCACTTTAGTCTTGCCCCCTCCATCCCCTTCCCACCCCGCTCCCTAGTTATGGTAGTAGAGCACAGCAGCCTAAATTTAATCTAACAAAAATATTGTGTCGTAAATATCATTTACAAAACTATCACTGCTTTGGACTTAACATAAAATCTACACCTAATTTAGCATTATTTTAGTAATCAATATGCAGGCCTCTACATTTACTCCAGAATATACTTTTGTTATTGACTTTGTGACATACAACTGCACCTAGAAACCAACATCCCTGCCCTTCACAACATTGAACGGCCATCCGAGATGCACCAAAATAGATTACACGAAAGGACACAAGTCCAGCCGTTCTGAGACAGATCCAGTAAGACTTAAAATGACAGAAATACTTAGGTAGGTGACCTGGGCAAACTGGAGGGTCAATTAGTTGCTGTTCGGCTTAAGACAAAACTATAAGAAAAGAAGAAAAAAACAAGGGGCATATTCACAAGGGACTATCGCCGAGTCAACTGCACTTTATCGCAGCCAAAGTTGCGATAAATCTATCGCCCCATTCACATCCCACAGCACCAGTTTACCCGCGATAAGAGCCGCAAAAAACATCGCCACAGAGGCCCCCCGCAACTATCGCTAATGAGATGCAGAGTGGGTGTTCCCGTGCCAAAAGCCGCTACAACATCACACCTCAACATTCTCAAGGACCAGACATTACTGCGATAAAAACACAAAACAGGCAATAAGGCGCGTTAGCACCCTGAAATCTACGCCTGCTCTGACCTGGTGTAAAGTCGCACGGCAGCCTCCACAAAAAAAGGGAGCACAGCCCAGGGCCACATCGGAAGGGCAACAGATGCCATGGAGCCACCCATTAGGCGGCCCGAACACCCAAGAGGGCCAAAACACCCACCGCAACCATCCCAGGACCCCAACCCCCACCCGTAACCCCCCAGACCACCACCAAGGCAGCGCAGACAAAGACAGCGGACCCCCAGGAAACGCACCAGCCTCACAGACCCAACACCTGACAATGTCATTGCCAACTACAGGCCCAAAAGGACAACCATCCAACGCATCCTGACCAACAACGCCCAACAGGCGGATGGCACCAACACAGCGGACAACCAACATCCCACCCCACACAAAGCTGCTGGCTGTTCTGCACCTGTTGGCCCCTGGTACCCCCCAACCAACACCCGCCACAGTCGGAGGAGTCACACAGCCAGCCACATCCAAGTCCCTCACACCTGACCTGGACAACACCATCAGCCTGTCACCCCAGACCCTTACGTCCAACACAATGCGCAGGATCCGCTGGATACCAAGCAAGGACCATACGCCATAGCTGGATGCACGCACGTGTTGTGGGCAATCCACAGCACACATGTCATACACGTGCCCCCTGCCGACACAGCACACAATCTCCGCAACAGAAAGCACACGTCTCACAGCAATGTGCAGACAACAACCGAACACCGTGGAATGACCACCAATCTCACGTTCAAATACCCAGCCAGTGTGCATGAGTTCGTCATCCCCCAACGGTCCACTTCCGGAAAGCCCAACATCTCTGCCAGGGTGGCGCCTCTCACCGCGCCATGAGGCCGATGTCGTCCTCGTGAGCGGAGTTGCCTGCGATCCTGTGTGCCTGCTGGACCCCAGCACGCTGGCCCACGAACCCGTCAGGCCTGCCCCTGTGCAGCCAGGCCTCACTGATCACCTGCCGACACCGGCGTGTGTCAAGGAGGGTCCACCACGTTCTGGCGCAAGCTCCAAGCACCAGTTTGGTGACTTCTGTAGCCTCCGCTGACCATCGCTGGCCCCCCGACGCTGCCCACAATAACCCTTCCGCAATCACATACTACACCGGTGTCCTCTTTGGCCCAGTAGGTCCCATATGTGAAACTGTGTCCTGAGTCCTGAACAGCAGTGACCCCAAAGCCTGGGCAGTGGCCACAGAACCAGATCCCTCCGATCAGTGAGGCATAGTTCCATATGGGCATCTTGCGACACGTGGTGCCACTAACCCTGTTCAACGCCAGCCGGCCACACTTGAATGAGGGACCAGGACTACCCTGCAGACCAGTAGATCCCACATCCAGCACCTAGTCGCGAATCACGAATGACAGAGTCCACACCAGTGAATGGATGGAGAGGAGTAAGAGGAAGATGCGGCTCAGTCCGGATGAAACCCGGATCCGAGTCACGGAGGTGATCGAACACTATCAAAAACTGACCTGTTGCCATCAACCCTGTTCACTGCAAGTCCGTGAACCTGAACTACACAGGCCGGTGGAGCCATCCAACCTAAGCCGGCGACTCTCGGTGAATGGCCCGTGCTGACCACTGCCTCAAGCCTACACTGAGGTCCAGTATGTCTCACATGTGGAACTGTGTCCTGGCCAAGATGTGGAGGAGCCAACACCATTGGACACGCCTCATCGCAGGCTGCATCCCCTAACGGCACTGGTGCTACTAACTCTGTGCGCAATGAGTCATGGGCACTATCTGGTTGGACCTTGGTGGTGACTCAGTCCAAAGGCTGGTGGTTTCCTGTATCTTCAGCTGGCTGGAACAGACTTGGTGTCCGACATGTGCCTGTTCCATTCTACTCCTCCATAGTGACTGGTTCTGCATGGTCCTGACCTCTGCATCTTACCCTAGGGGCACACCTTCCACTGTCCACAGAGACACTCCGCGACAAGCCCCCTGTCATCTACGAGAAGCTGCTCTGCACTCGTGACCCTACCCCAGTGCACCGCAAGTCAGCGGCCCGTGGCGGCAGGCCCGTGCAGGACGTTGTGCATCCGGGCCACTAACTCTGTGCAGCACACATCATGGGGCCCTTATGGTTGTATGGCTGTGTCCTTTACGATGTATACTGTTGTCAATTTCTGACTGTACCAGGCAGCCCTTGCCGGCTGGTGTGCACACACCCCACACACATCCAACATAGGTGTAACTCGGTAAGTGTGCCTGCTAATAAATGTGTCCATGCACATGTGCCCGTAGCCACTCACACCATCTGAGCAAGTGTGTCCGTGTGTTCATTGTGTCAGCTTGATGTGCACGGGCCCTGCAACTTCTGCGGACGTTGCCATGTCACCTGAGCATTGGCAATGACCCTGGACATGTAGCCCCGCACCTGCCTCCCGGCAAGCACAGGCTGCATGTGCTGTTTCGGCAGGGGGGGCAGGGCATGGTCCGGATGTTGCCCGGTGCAGGAAGTGCAGTAAGTGTGCCTCTGTATTGGGGTGTTATTGCCGCCAGGCCCACAGTACACGATGTTGCAATGTGGCATGTACCAGGAGGGCGGGCCCGCAGGTACCGGGACATGTAGGAGCGCTAGAATGCTCTGGGTCTTGGCACATGCATGCCAGGTGTGATGTGTATCAGTCTTGCGGATGCATGAGTCTGTCGCCTGTCCTCTTTCCCTGCACGGTCCTGGCCAGCCATGTGCTGGACACCTGTGTCCGCCCTGTCCAGACCATTGGCCTATACCCAAGTTGGTGCACACCTCGAAGGCCAGCATTGCGGTGTTGTTGGCATGGCGCTGGACATGCGCGGACAGGCATTGGAATGGTGTCCCATAGGAGGGCACGTGATGCAACCGTGCAGCGCACACAAGTGTGGGTGCCCATGGCAGGGCGGAGCAGCTGTGTAGCAACGTGACACACAGTGATTCCTCTGATGTGCATTGTGCTGGGCATATCATCCATGATTCCCAGGGTCACAGACATCCCAACACACTCACGACCGGCCTCGGTACGTCTCCTGTATGCATGCAGCTGGTGAATTTAACGTAGGGATGAAATGTGCTTTGTACTATCAGGCGGTAGCACATCTGCAGCTCCGAGCAGGAACTTGCATGCCCAGCACTCCCTGACAGGTACGAGGGCATTTGCTTGCGAATCTCACACTACGCACTGCCAGGCATGAGACCGATGTGTACACATCCCAAACGCGGTGGTCCTTGGTCATAGTTGGCATGCGTGATATGGCCTTCGCACATACTCCCACCCCACCCAAGGCCTGCACCCATTGCACACAGACACTGCTCATTGCACCGAGCTGTGCCATTTCACCCTCTGGACTGTCTCAGGGCAAGCCAGTGCCGCTTCAAGCAGAGCCACTGACGCAATTGCAGACCATCCCGGACACATGGTCTACTCCAGTCACGTGGAGCTGTATCGTGCACGTCTGCTGCATGTACTGGGGACACTGCCGTTGGCAGTGCTGCGGATCAGTTACCGGCTGAGCTTCCGCCTTGCGCACGTCACCTGGATGCAGCCTGTTTTGCATTGTCGCTCGTGCATACTCAAGTGGTCCATGGATGTCTGCCTCTCCAACGTAACGGTAGCTGACCTGGATTTTGATGTGTGTGTGCGCCCCCTGTTGGACCACGATCAGGAGTTTCACCAGGATGACCGCTTATGGTATGCATGGATGTTCGGCATGCAGGGTGGAAACTGGACCTGGGAGATTGCATGAATCGTCGTGTGCAGTGAGCACATGGAGCCACTATCCGATTGGGCTTTGGTGCACATTAGGTCTACTGGTTGGAGTCAGCACATCTGTCCTGGTCAGCTGATGGATTACGTCGACGACATGTCCGATGTGGTGGACGACGATCGCTCATTGGAGATGTTGGCCTACGCAGCTGCACTCGCGTTCATGGACGAGTGATAAGGTACCTGCTGCCACAACTGGATGTGAAACAACACAGGGTCTGGCTCTAATCAGCAAGGCTGAGCCTAGAATCAAAAAACAACAATGAAGTCGCCAATGCTGATGTCTATTTTACCACCTAAATGATCAAGGCGCCAAAGAATGAAATCATGACCGCCTGTTCGAATTTAATTCGAAAATTGTCTTTAATTTATCAAATAATTAATTCATTTTTGAACTTTTCATATATTTAAACAAAATTAGTACAATAAACCACAAGACCAATGTTGTCGCAGGGTAAAGTGCGTGCGCGCTCTGAGTGCATGTGGTGAGATAGGCCTGCCCTCCCATAGGAATGCATGGGGAATGTATGTGTCCCTAGTAGTTCCTGATGCGTGGGGTGTGCAGGCCAGAGTTTGGTATGTGCGGACTCGTGTGATTGAATGCTGCGCGATGATGTGTGCGGCGTGCATGTACCTAGTATGGAAGTGCCACTTCTAGAAGTGGGCACTTCGGTGTGCAGTGTAAAATGTGTGCCTTGTCGCGTGATTGGCTGGCTGAGGTCATGTGACGGGCTAGGGATTCCCCAGAGTCAGGAGGAGTCACCCGGTGGTGAATAGGGAGATCAGCAGCTAGATGGGTGGGAGGAGTACACCTGGGTCCTGAATAGGGCAGGGCTTTCCCCACACAATGCTGGCTCCGCCCCCTGTGGTGCGACTGACGACCCTGCCCTGCCAGTGAATAGAGTGAGGGGCTGAGCACATCAAGGGTGCTCCCCAACCAGCTGCGACTGGTTTTCCCCCTCACCCTGAACCCAGAACAAAGGGATTTGGTGTATAAAAGAGGGGCTGTGACCCCATGAAAATGTTCTCTTCTTGGATCCTGACAGAGGGGGGCTTGCTGCTGGTGGGGCCCAGGAGGGACCGCCATGGGGGCTACCTCCCTGCTGGAGGGTCCTGTGTGCTGGCCCCTGGGCCCTACCTTGCCCCCTGGATGCCCTCAGGACCGTGGGGACCTTTTTGCTGGTCCTTTTGCTTTACCAAGGCTTGTTAGCCTGCCAAGCGCCCTGGGAGCGCGTGGGCCTCACAGCACGGCGCTGCTGCGAGCGAGGGAGGGAATCCCCAGCGTAGGGATTCCCCCATGATGTGGGCCTTGCGGGTGCCCACCCCGCTTATCTGTTTGCCTTGGTTGCGCAGGTGCCCACCCTGCGTCTTCGTGCTAGGAGAAGGAGTAATACGGGTGCCTACCCCGCTTATTTACTTATTTAAAATGATGGGTGCCCACCCCGCACTTTGCCCGCCAAAGAAATCACCGCCGCGGCCCGAGCTGCATTTAAAAACCGCCGCCGAGTCCGCGGCCCGCCTGGTTGTGGGCGGGGCCGCGGGACAGAAGCGGAAGTGCCGCCATTTTGATAGGGGGCAGTCCCGGAGCCTCGCCGGCTCCAACAGAGAAGTCCCGGTTCCAGAAGAGGGACTGGGCGACGAGAGAGCCGGTGAGCGGTGCTGCCTGTGGCGAAGAAGGGAGTGGATGAATCCTCAGCGAGGCTCTCGTGAGGAAGAGAGAGCCCCGCCTGCCGCCTCCCGCCTCCGAGGAAGTCCCGGGTCCCATGAGGGAGATCCGGTCGGGGCCTCAGAAGAAGCCGGTGAGTGGGGCTGCCCCCGGTTGCTTCATACTGGCTGCACGCGGGATGGGGACAGAGTGTTTTGGTCCCAGGAGGAGCCCGGTGAACGGGGCTCCTCCGTCACCCTCGGTGCCAGGTCCATTCTTTGTCATGAGCGGACCCGCCGTTGCGGGCCGCTCCAACGCGGGGGCATGTGTGTTCAAAGCGCCAGTGTATCCAATGTGGGGCACAGTTGGTTCCCGAGCCTGTGAGGCTCCAACTTGGGGACAGGGTGTGTGTCGAGCCTAGGTGGCTCCAACGTTGTGGATATTGTTTCAGGGGCGATTGAGAGCCCCTGCTTCATATGCCTTCCCAGCTGCGCAGCACTTAGTGCCAGCTGCAGCGTTTAGGCCCTGTGCTTGTCCCCAGCTGCCCAGAAAGTAGTGGGCAGCTGCTACGTTTAGGTTCTGGCGCAACCTGGACTCTAATATGCTTTTGGGTGCTAGGAAATGTACGGTGTAGTATGTTTGGCGCACCCTGTGTTCATGCTTATGGTGCTAGGAAATGTACTGTGTATAGTATGTTTGGCGCACCCTGTGTCTGATACCTCTAAATGTGGTTATTTCTGCCTAGGAGGCTGTTTTACCTGTTTAGGTTGATGGTAGGGAGAATGTACTTCCCTGTGCGATGTGCGCCCCTAGTATAATTATACTTAGGTGGTTAGGTCTAATGTGTTAGACCAATGAGAATTGCATAATGTGATTTATGCCCCTGTGATAGATGCAGGATAGGTTTTACACCTGATGCTAGTGTGATGACGCTGAGGTCATTAGTGCGCCAGTAGTTACTGGTTGTGCTCTACAGTTACTTTGTGTTATGTTCTACATTTACTATTGGTGATTTGTGCTATGTTCTAAGTGCTAATTCCTGACAGTGGTCCATGTGGCCCTGTCCCCTGTATATATAATCCCTTGTAAATTCTGCCCGTGCCTGTTGGCACATTGTAAAGTGTGTGTTTTTATCTAATGTGTTGTGTATAATACAAAGGCTATTTTTATAGAATACCTTGTGTGGAGTTTCCTTTGTGGTGGGCCTTGGGTGTTGTTGCTGGGTGCGCGCGCAAACGCTTTACACCTTGCCTCAGAGATAAGCCTGACTGCTCGTGCCAAGCTACCAAGGGGGTGAGCAGGGGTTATCTTTGGCGTGTAACTCCCCAGCCCTGACTAGAGTGGTGGTTTCTGCCTGGCTTTGGCGCAAGCCTCAGCCAACCAGAAATCCCATTTCTAACAACCAACATCACTAAATAAATAGAATAGAAGAGCCAAAAAATGACTCAACAAGACAGCATAAATGCTGAATAACAAAGACAAACCAATCACTTAACTGGACAACATAAAACACAGAACATATAACATATAAATCAAAGTCTTGTCTGTTTTTTTTGGGAGACAAAAGGCAATGATTGATCAATTAAAGAAAAATCAAAGGTAACAATGTGGGATTAGAACTTTGTGTTAGTTACACTTATTACACAGCCAAAGCAAGACCTAAAGAACAACATGCAAGGTCAAATACAGGACCGAACAAACATGGAAGGTCGACTCGTTTCGAACCCCTTAGAATTTAAAAGTGGGGGTTCTCTTTAGGACCGATCACTATTTGGGCAAAATCAGACGATTTTGCAGCATGAATCAAACATAGTTGGAAACATGTATTTTTGAGAAAATTAAAGTCTTAAAATGCTGTAGATTAATTGTGTTAGGCAGCTCGAGATTTATGCCGGTCGAATGAACTTGAGCCGCACCATGTGAAAAAGGCTCTGGCACAGCTACGAGGCCGACCTTGCAAACCGAGGCACTATTTAACAAGAATAAAAAGGCCACACGTTGCCTAACACAATTACTCTACTGCGTTTTAAGACTTTGGATGCGAGTCATTGCACATGACACATGGTTGCATGTTGTTGATGTGGTCACCAGTCCAGAGACGTCAGTGGACATGGCTACATTGGCCAGGACTCATATTCCAGGTGCGGACAACCAACGCAGGTTGGCACTGACTTGTGTTGGTGAGGGACTCCACCGAGATAGACATGGGCTCTTTCCTATGTTCCTCATTCAGACATGCTGCTGCATTGGTCTGCATGTCGTGGCACTTCTCTTGTCCGTACTGGCTCGCACTTGTTGATAAAGTTCCCGCACTTTCACTTGTCTCCAACTGTGTGGTGTCTTGATTTGCATGCCAATGTGTGTCACGGACTCTCTGGCTCCCTGCCATTCGTGCATTGATGCCCCACCAGGACTGTGTGTTTGTACATGTGCATTATCATTTCCCTGTTTCATGCTTTGCCAGATGCGTATGGCCGTTTACAGGCCACCGGCGGGTGCACTTGTGTCCTGTGTTTGGTTGTGCGCAAGATGATGTTTGTACCACATAGTGTAGGGGTGCTCTGCTTCCTGTGTGTTTGTGCTGCATTGTGTGTGAGATGTCCCTTCAGCTCAGATTTGGCTCACCCTTCTCCCTTTCAGGCGGTGTTGTGTTCACTTCTGTGCCTGTTCAGTGGTGTGACATTGCCGGGTTGTGTGACTTGTGCACCTGGTTGTTGCTGTTGCTGTTGCTCGTGGGCATGGTTGGTCTGCAGTTGTGCTGTGCTTAGTTGTACATGTGTGCCATTGTGCCCATCTCCCCCCGCACACCAGGCCCTGCTGGTTCCTCTCCCTGTTGCTGTTGTGTCTGTTGTTTGGTGCAGTTTCCGGTCCCCGAGTCCTGCCACCATCTCCAGACTGATGTGGTAGACACCATTTCCTCCATGTCATCCAGCTCCTGGTGTGGCGCTGGAATCCCACCTCCGGTGTGCATTGCTGCCTTCTTGTTGTTGGCGTGTTTCTGCTTGTTTGTGCCTTTCGCATCATTGCTGGAGTTCTGGTTTTGTGCCATTGACCTCCTCCGCTCTTAGGATGCATTCATCATGTCCACGTTGGGCTGCCATGTACGATGTTTTGTTGCCAATGGGTTTGGTAGGGTTGTCTACTGGCTCAGGTTGCCTCCATTGTGGTTGGCTGTTGTCTTCTGCTTGGTCTGTCTTACTTTTTCAGGCTTTGGTTGTGCTTATTTCCGCCTGCCGTGTGTTTCGCAGTCCGGGCGGTGCTTATCCCTGCTTTCCTCCTCGGGGATGGGTTCATCGCGAGTTTTCTGGTGTTGTGGTTTGTGTTTTTGTCTCCGAGGGGTGGTTGTATCGCGGACATAGGCCGCGTTTTCGGAGGACTATCACATGCTACCTCCGTGTTGTGAATTCCACGTTGACACAGGGTCATTTTCCTGCAATGGGCTACAATATTGAATGTTGTGTTACGCTACTCTTGCGGTAGTTATCACACGTTCTTGTGAATATACCCCCAAGTGCATTGAAGTATATCCCTTGCCAGACAGGCGCTCGTGTACTCAATATTTTCCGTTGTTTTCTAGCAAACCGTTTTTGATTTTTATTTAGGAACGGACCTTGAGCGTCTTCATGCGCGCCTGTGGATCTTTAACTGACCGTTGGAAAGGGCCCATTCGAGCCCGAGTGAATGTGTCAGAAAACGTGACAATATTTGTCTTTGACGGAAGATGTTGAAAGACTCCTTGGCTTGTAGCCGTTGATTCGCGGTATCTCAGCGAGGTGAACAACAGACACCGCGCATTGCCCTGCCCTGCCTGGGTGTGGATGCTGAGCGCGCTGTTTACTGTTGCTAAAGGAGTTACCTGTGTCAGGAATGAACCAACAACGCCGGCTCCTCCTTTCAGCAGACCAGACAGCGCGCGTGCAGCCTTCCCAGGAGACGCAGAGGTGGACAGCAGCGCCGGCCGATGCGTCGCAAATTAATAGACTCTGTGTTTTATCACTGACTTTCTACTCCGCTTTTCTCTTCTGCATTGGAAGAGTGTCCACGACACCGAGGTAAAGACTGCCGCTTTCGGCACGCCAGTGCCACTGGAGAACTTTTTACTGCACAAAAATGCGGCAGATAAAAAATGCTCATTTCTTAGATTAACTCGTGTGGTTATATCATTTACCCTGTTGGTTTGCTTTGAAACATAGCTAGCAGGTGGCATCATTCGTTTACCCATCTTGTTATTTCTGTAATGTTTTTACAAGTGATTTGAAGTTCCTAACGAGCGCATATAGAATACGAAGCACGGCTACCGTTCACCAGCAACTCTTTTGGAGGCTGAGGCTGCATTGGGATTACTGCTGTATTTTCACTGTTTAAATACTTTGTCAACTCACTCTTTATTTGTATAACATTATGTCGTTACAGAATTACAAATCACATTAGGTTCTATTATTTTTTTAATAAAATGGCAGCACACTTACTGCATGGTTAGGTTAGATCATTTTGTGAATAGTCAAACCCCGTTGACACTACCTTGAACCTTCAGGCTTCCCTCTCCGGGATGCAGCTGGTGCCTAGACACAACGTGTTGGAAGTGCATTTGTGACCTACCGTTTGTGGCCAACTTAGGCCTTCATGAGCACCAACATGTATCCCCTTGGTGTCACTTGGATACGGTTCTAGCACAAAATGACTTAGGAGATTCATTCTACGTGGGATTTCCTGCTGCTCGAGTGTAAGTTCTCTAGCCACGTTCTGCCGATATGTATTTGGTGGTCACATTGTGTCGTCTGGTTCAATTTGGCTGTAAACTGTATTGTATACTTCATTTTCACCATAAAATAATAGGACAATTATCACGGTACTGGTTGCAACTTTTGGAGCTGTCAAACATTGTGTGCTCTCTTATCTGCTCCCAGGCATACCTCACCAGTCGGGCTGTGTTTGTTTGCCAAACTGCTAGTTTATTTTTTCTCTCACTTCTCGCCTGCCTGCCACTTCCCCTGTGAAGCATCAGCAGCACACTTTCAAGTGCAAAGCTACCGCAATGTAAGAACTCTGCACTGACTTAGTGGGCAGCCAAACGTCTTTGAATTGCTTCAGGAAGGCTACAGTACCTCAGAAGTTTGATGAACACATTGTTAGGTCTCACCTACGCTGGCAACACAGCTATTGTATAAAATATAGTCTCAGAGTGGGCTTCGGGTTTGCCCTTTGCTCATGATTCGATTCCATTTTTTTTTGTTTAATTCAGTTACTTGCTCATGATTTAATGGTATTCCCCTGTACTCTTGTGTTTATGCTGTAAGGAGCATTTTGGCCTCACTGTTTTTATTGGATGAGCTGTATCCTACTCTGTCAGCCATCCGCTGCTCTATTGGTAGAGCCATCTTTGAATTGTTGTTTAACCATTCAAAGATGGCCACCCATGCTTTGCCCTGTCAGACCCCCCCCCCCCCAGGATATTGCGGGATGGATTAGCAAATTGTGCATCACAAATAGGGACATTTGCCGCACAAATTTGGGATTTTTGTGGCATTTTTGCAGCACTTTATTTTGCTATTCTGCAATTCCCCCCTACCCGCACCCCTGTATAAGCTCTTTCCATGCTAGGCTGTTGAGTAGTTGCAGAGGAGAGGACTAGGTGTGTGCACGTCTTGACTTGCATGATGCACATTTCTCATGAACATTATTCCTGTCACACAGATTACGCTTTGGTGGTTGTGTGCAAATTAATCAAGGAGTGCTCATTGGTACAAAAATCATGTGAGATCGCCTTGGGCGGTTTGTGTGACTTTCTGCTCCAACTGGCCTCCGGTGTGCAAGAATTATGTGAAAAGTGTAGGACAAACCAAATTACACAAAGTTGCATGTTGTATCTTGACTCTAATGCTATTCTTGCCCTGCCAATGGAATCTTGGTGTAATGACATACCATGGAATGTTGGGAGCCAAATAGACACAGTTGGCTGGGCTGAGCAGCATGCTGGCGGCTCCTGGTGGGGTCTTGATCTGGTCCTGATTGTGATCTTACAACTATCTTGAATAAACCTCTTTGAAACACTTCTACCTGTGTGGGCTTGATCACTACATTGCAAAACCCAATAATTGAAATTCATGCAAGATTTAGGGCCTGACTACGATCTTGGCAGATTGGATACTCCATTACAAACGTGACGGATATCCCGTCCGCCAAGATCGTACTCAGGCCCTTAGTTTGCATAAACGGGTATCTTCCTGGCTGGAAGGACCCCGCCCCCTGCATCCAGAAGCACATAGTTTGGGCCTGTAGACTAGTTGTAGTTTCTATACCACGCCTGCCCAGCTTAGGCCCAGGAGGGTGGACTCAATATCGGAATTTCAGGATAATCACTATGTCCATCAACTGTTTGGATTTACTGTGTCTAAATTTATTGTGTGGATATTCCCCAAAAATCAGGCATGGATTGGGGCCACTGGTTGGAAGGCCACGAAGGCCCTACAAACTCAAATATATAAAAGACTGCAGCAGCTTGTCCGTTACAATTATGAGGCATACCTCAGGCCATCTCTGGCGGAAATTGCTCTGACAGATCTCCGTAGATTTACCTCCCTAACATGAGTTAGGATGGCCTTGCCTTTAGCCCTGTGATTGGAGTTCTGATCACTTCTCTTGCCCAGTCCCGCTCATGTAAAATACAAATATGTGCACTGAATTGTATAGTCTGTGGGGACATCTAAGGAAATCCGCCACAACCTGTTAGTATTTGCTTCTGCATCTAAATTCTGAGTGCATGTGTTACTGTATTGAAAAATTGTAGACTCGGTTTCAGCCTGGAAATGGCCACGCTGAACCAGATGGGTAACCCTGTGGATGGCAGCCGTTGCTAGTTATTATTTGAGATAAGGGGTGTCCAATGTGTGTCCAGTCGAGCAAGATCCATGCTTGATTTCCCAAAAAACTGAAGACATTAATTAGTCCACCTTATAGTCAGTGGATGTAATTTTATATCCAGACACAGTTGCATGAATCTGGTCACCATGGATCTATGCTAGACACCCCTGGTTAAAATTAATTTAAGGTCTTGCATACACCAGTTTTACACTGATCAAGACGCAGCTTTGACAGTGTGAAATTAGTCTCCAAGGCATGTAATGAGATGGGGAAAGGTGAGAGCTGATGGTAGGGCATTGCTGGTCAAATCAGAATATAATATACTTGTGCAAGTTATACTTCTCGACACGGACAGGCGTACCTCTCAGGGTTCCATGGTCGAGTACACTAAATTGGATATTTGTGGCATTGCACGAAGTGCTAAATAAAAAAAAAAGTTTCTGTAAATTTACAACCGGAGGCTGCGGTAGAAAGGAGGGCCTGCTAAGGGGCCCCAAAGCCGCTTTCCAACAGGCTTTCTATGTCGAAAAGCCCGACATGGAAAGCCTGTCGGAAACCAACATCATAATCCTGACAGCGGAAACGCCATCCGTAAGAGATTATGTTTTGGTTTCCGACTGGCTAATGGGCTCTGTGAGCCTGTCGGAAGCCAGACAGAATTTACTGGCCGGTTTGAATTCTGACTGCCATAAATCTAATATGGCAGTCGGAAGTCAAACTAAGGATGACGGTCGGAAAGCCTCTGACCTGTGGTCAGAGGCTTTGCTACCAACATCCTAATTTGGCCCTAGGTTGTAATGTTGTTCTCTACTTTCAGTTAAGCCAGTTACATTCTAATGTTTATTGAACCATGTTTCTTCACTTTAAATTCCTCCCATTGAAACAAATGGCTGTATTGTTTCTGTTATAAATGTGGCACCATATTTATAGACCACTGCGAGAAAGATACCTAGTGTTTTTAAATGTGACACTTGAAAATGGGAGAACATTTAAATGATAAGTTTCATGAAATCTATATAAACATAAAGTTAACTCTTCAGTTTCCTTTTGTCCCATTTCAAAGTGTCACCTGTACTCACAGCAGGCCTCTTGCTGCCAGTGGCTGGTAGGCATGGTGCTATATTTATAACTGAAACTCCATATTATGAAAATATTTGCAGAATTTTTTTTTGCACTGTACATTTCTCCCATTTACAAAAATGGTTCATGTTTATGTTATACATGTAACCTTGCCACATATGGGGAAAGGTATGTCTCTGCCACAAGTACATACGATGCAAGCTCCCAGTCACCCATATACATAGATCTCATTCATACGCACACATGTTCATACATCCCCCAAAGAGCACACTCAGAGACAGAGATGGCAGCCCTGTCATAGAGCCCCTAGTCAAAGTATTTTGTTTAAACCATAGTATCTGGAACTATGAACTTTAGGCTTAAAGTCAATAATGCTGAGTGTGGGGGTATCTGGTAGCAATATGCGAGTTTCTTAGCCTTCAGTAGCTCAAAATGATTTTCCATTATCAGAAGCAGCTCTCACTACAAAGAAGGTTGAGGACCCCTGGGCTAGACTGTGTACATGGAATGGTGTGTTCATATTTGTAACAGCATGCAATGGTCTCATGCCGTCGGATTCATCAAATTGTGAAAGCACTTTTTTGAAAAGCGTAGCCTTATTACAAAATTGTCAAATTTGCCTTTTTTTTTTTTAAATCGCGAAATTGTAAAATGCTGGAGGGTGTGCCCTGTGTCTGCATTCACGCAGGCATGGTGGTTAACTTGCGATGTTTTTTATTTAGGCTTTTAAAAAACTATTCCAAGATCTTGGAACGTTTTTTTCTTAAACCCATAAAAAAATTTAAAGATGACCGCCATGTGTGCACACGTGGCAACCATTTTGGAATCACTTTTCATGAAGCATAAGAAGAAGGATTACAAGAAGGTTACTGTGCATGTGTGTATGTTATGCATGAAGAAGGATCATCTTGGAATGCTTTGTTTTTTACTGTATGAAACAAATATTCCCCAAGGGCTGTCATTTGTCCAAATGCATGGGTAGGCCTCTTGGTTTTAGATATGAATGAAAGAAAACCAAAAAAGCAGGCGAGACCTATTGACTTTGCCAAGGGCCCTTAGTTTTGCCTTCATAGCACTTGCATCATTCACTGCAAATTATTGCATATACCATACAACAGATCTTTGCAGTTGATAAGCAATCACATTTATATAGTGCTTCATACACTTAACAAGGCATCAAAGCGCTTTAAGTGGCAGGTAGTTGGCATCTCTCTAATATGCGGCCATTGCAAACTCTTTCCCAAAGGCTGATTCCTCATACTATCGGAACGCGCAGGAATATTGTGTTACCATAATAATAGTGGGCAAAATATTTAGGGTTAAAATGTTGAGAAGTTAAGTGCATATTGTTAAGCGCAGATTTACTGTTCTTAATTCCACATCTACATACATTGAAGAAGTGTATATATATTGTCCACATACATATGTGTGGCGTTAAGTACAATAAACCTATACTTAACCCTGTGTTCTTACCTTGTTGATATTTTGGTCCTCGATATTTTTCCAACATTGTTATTGTAGTATAAAATGTATTTAATGATATTCAGATGGAATATGAGGAAATGTGCCATAGGTGTTCCAAAATAAAATTCTGGGCTTGATGTTTATGCAGTCGATATTTACTTCATAATCATTCAATTGTTAATGAATCAATTACCTTCAAATTTGGAGTAGTTGTTTGCAATTTATTTTGATGAAGTCATTGAAGTTATCAAAATTAATTTACTGAAGTGTCTAACTAACCCCTTGACTGTTAAGGCTTTACCACACCCAGTGATGAGGTATTTTTTTTTAATGTTGAGGGCACTTTTCACATAAATTTTCATAATTTTTTTCTTAAAAGTTATCCAGGCCAAATTTGCTTCTTTATGACCAACATATAGGGTGATTCTAAAGGTATCCAGGGTGGGTGGACTCCCCCCAGGGAACATCGAGTAAATAGCCAGAATATAATGTTTATTTTTAGAAAAATTGCATAAAGTGTTGTGCAAGAAATTTTATGGGCTTTATTTTAAAAATAGCAGCAACAACAAGTGTGTTCTGTTAGGGTCACCATTTCCTAGCTTCTAGGAACAAGATGACCTATAAAAACATTTTTTACCACAGTTTTTGTTTATTTTCTAAGTGATACTTGATTTTTCTGTTTTTGTGGTTTCTAGAGTTTGTGAAGGACACAGTGTGAAACCCATGGGTGAACCCAGAATGCTATACATTTGTGAAAAGTAGACAAAATTCCAAATTTAGCAAGGTGTAATTTCTGTCAAATGCTCATGGTTTTCGAAAAGAATCTAATCATTGAACTGAATAATAATAATAAAAAGGAAGAAATAGAAATGTGACAACATTCTCATATGTAACTTTTTGCTCCAATGGCCAATTTACAAAAGCAATATACCATTACGTCTGTCAGTCTCTTCTGGTCGCAGGGGTATAGAATGTTTCTTGGTTGTCCAAAAAATCCTATCTAGAGCCAACTGTATAGCTGAAGCCTATATTATTTGATTTTGTACCCTTGATGCAGCAATTCCTGTATTAAAATCCAATTAAAGAAAAATGTGTATGAAGCAAACTTGTACATGTTTTAAATGTGCCTAAGATACTGAGTTTAGTAGTGGTTACTTCGATGACTCTGGCTTTGGGGTTACCCATACTATCATGTGAGTCAGAAAGTAGGTTGCAAAATTAGTTCTTTCTTGCACATAATAGCTTACATTTAGAAGCCCAAAATGAAAAGAAATACATCTGATAATAACACATATTGGACTGCAACTCCCAAACAACTTCTGGGAAAAAACAATAACCCATTTGTGTGACTGGGCCTGTTTCCCATGTTCTATAATGCAACATGGAGACATCAAGGTGCCGATTCCGATCCTGGAAAATTTTTCCCCGTACGACTCGTGTCCGGTCTTTTTACCGTACGAATCGTACAAGTAGCGTACAAACTGCCAAGTACGATTCGCATGGGAAAAAGTCCATACGAATCGCATTGGGAAAATTTCCCCACACGTCCTCGGGTCGGAAAAAGTGTCCGACACATCCCCGGACGATTTTACGTACAAATGTGAAAAGTGAAGTCCGAGCACGCTGGGGGTTCGCGCCGTACATACACGGGTGGGGGTACGGTGCGCACGTACACTGGTGTACATACACTGGTGGGGGTACGGTGCGCACGTACACTGGTGTACATACACGGGTGGGGGTACGGTGCGCACGTACACTGGTGTACATACACGGGTGGGGGTACGGTGCGCACGTACACTGGTGTACATACATGGGGTGGTGGGGGTACGGTGCGCACGTACACTGGTGTACATACACGGGTGGGGGTACGGTGCGCACGTACACTGGTGTACATTCACAGGTGGGCGTACGGTGCGTACTCACGGGGGCTGGGGGGGTTCGACGCGTGCTCACGGGGGCTGGGGGGGTTAGGCGCGTACTTACAGGGGCTGGGGGGTTCGGCGCGTACTCACGGGGGCTGGGGGGGTTCGGCATGTACTCACGGGTGCTGGGGGGGTTCGGCGCGTACTCACGGGGGCTGGGGGGGGGTTTGGCGCATACTCACGGGGGCTGGGGGGGTTCGGCGCGTAATCACGGGGGCTGGGGGGGGGTACGTCGCGTACCGGGCCCCCTAATCTGGTCGTTTCGCGGCGTACTTCGCTTTCCCGGCACTTTTTGGGTGCCGGAAAAATATTGCCGTCCGGACTGCTGTGGGTGCGATTCGTACTTCCTGGTTCGTGAAACGCAGGCTGCATGCGTCCCGACGTCACGTCGGCGCTTTCCCGGATCACATTTGTATGGATATTTTCGTCGGTCGGTGTTTTTTACGGTTCGTACGGAAATGGCGTTTCCGTGCAAATCATACTTGCATGTTTGTAATGTTTTTTTCCCGGGTACGAGTCGGACGGAGAAAATACTCCGACCGACGGTTCATACCCGGTTTTTCCAGGATCGGAATCGGCACCCAAGTGTTTGCCATCATAATCGGCCCACTATGGTGATATGGGTAGTAGTGGTATTTGTTCCTGAGTCAACCACCATCAAGGAAAACTAACTAAACCAAGACATCTCTGAAAACTTGACACCCAGGGGACTCAGGATGGATTCCACTATATTTACTTACCCATAATGCCCTGCAAACCTCAAAGTTTGACTAAAATCACACATTTTCCCTCTAATTTCTGTGAGAGAAAGTTACAGATTCTACAGGGATCCACAAAATTCCTACCACCGAGCATTCCTAAAAGTCCCTAAAACACACCATGGACACATTACGTTTTCACCCTAGAAATGGATCCATTTTGGCAATATGGGTAGCAGGGGTATTTGTGTCCGGACTCGGCTGACATCTGAAACGTGTTTTGTATCCCTAGGGAATCAGAAACTGAGCCAGTTTCTAAACTCTCTTTGCAATTGGATACTGGACCTAGCTAAATAATTTGGCCAAACATATTATCAGCCTCTGCTTACCACCTAATTTGTACCTGCGCTCTGTCATGTCATGGCACATTTTACTTGTGCTATCAGTTTTCATTCTGTAATAGTGTTTTAGGCAGGTTGTATATGCAGATCTGCTCTTGACTTCAGCAGTAAAGGTAATTGTTTCCTTTGTGACTGCTCCATGTTGATGATCAGTGTATTTTTCATGTGTCTTCATGCAGACTGAAGACTGGCATTCAGTTTAATTTCTCCCTTGGCAGTAATCACCTTCAAACAGACATGCTTGTATGTGTTTTTGGAAAGTTTTGTACGATTTTGCGAAAGAGCACTCAGTGGCATAGCTAGACTTTTTTCTGCACGTAGCTGTAAGAGCGGGGGAGACTGCCACACCCAAAACTCGTGCCATCCCCGCGAAACCACTGACACCACCAAAGTCCTAAATAAGCAAAGAACAGTTCTACCACGGACTAATGTTTGGATCTATTACTATAGAGCTGTTTGTTTTATAAAGTGTTTATAACATTCTATGAGTGATGACTCACCAAATATAGCAGAATGGCACATTTTAGTAGCTGGCCCCACTCATTGATATTCACTGGTCTATGAACTGTTATGATTAACTCATAACAATAGATGTACACATTTTTGTTACATCGGCAAAGATTTCCATGGATTAAAATTATTGCCCTAACCTTATTTTGCAGATTGTACACTGTTTCACTAAACGTCCACCAAATCACCCTGTGTCTTCTTTTCATAGGATGGGAAGAAAGGCTGGTCTGACACTGTCTTCTAAAATGTTGTTGCTCAAAGATAAAAAAAAAAAAATCCAAGTACAAAAATCAATAGTGTAGTCAATGCTTTTTCAAACTATTATTTTAGTACATGTTGGCTGGCAGATAACAGGAAAACTTCTGCGTTTTGTCCCTTCCTGTGCGGTTGAGTTATAGTAGCATTGTTTGGCATCGTAAGGGCTTTACGAATCTAAAAATGGGAAAATAATTCAAAGTTTTTCTGATCCAGGGGCCATAAAATATGGCAGGCTCAGGACTCCCAAATCCTTAAGAAGGCACTGTGTGAATGCCATTTGATGCTGAAAGTGGATATAGCAGTATTTCCCATAATAACTTCAAAAGAGTTCTCCATCTCCACATGACCTTAAAAAACCGTGTGTGAGAATTTTAGATTACATAAGAATAATTTTGAGTATTTTGTGTAATGCTTGTTACAGAAGTTTCCTGAAACTACACCATTACATCCCAATGTATAATTACAGTGCCATTAGCAGAACAATTATAGCACAAGGGGTGAGAACAGAGTAAGCAACCAAAGCACAAGTGGCTGTTCGCAGAAATTGTGTTTTTCATGCTATTTTTTTAGCCCCAAATGCATGATCTTGTCAAAAATTGGCAAAAGGACACATTTTGAGCTAAAATATAGCATTAAAAGATGGATTTACGTTTTGTGTACTTAAGTGTATTTTTGCAACTTCACAACCCCCTAATTATACCCTTTCCTGACTCCGAAGTTTGATGTAGCTGATCCATCAGTGGAACCCTACGTTTAATTCGTTGTCTCCTTAGTTAGATATCTGACTATACTTCATATAGTACCTCATGTTGACAACTGTGATTTGGATAAAGGAGGCATATATCTGCCGGAATGTAAGTGTACTTTAAAATAGTATCTGACAAGTTCATTCGATTGGAATGACACCGATTAACGTATGCCTTCTTTACCAACTAATTAATTAGAAATTGGCGCTGCTATTCATGCTAATAGCGTTTGGGAAATTTGAAAATCGATTCCGACAATTTCTTACAATGTGTGACGTCACTATTTGGGAATGCGGCGAAATGAGTGGTGATTGTGTTTGTAAAGAACAGAATTATACTTTGAAAGTATTGTAATGTTTTGTAATTTGTGAATAACAGAGTACTCTGTTTGGAGGAATCAACAAATACCTGAAGACATGAACTGAACTGGAAATAAATATTCCTACGCTTTTGTAATGTAGTTCCAAGGTTCACAGCAGAGGACTCTACGGCGTTCTTTTACTGCGAGGCTTTATTTGTATATTTGTTCTCTGACTTAGAAAGGCAAACACATCTGTTTGCCAATTGCTTCTTGTTTTAATAAAGCCCCTTTCGCAACTAAGCCTGCCTGAAACTGCAGCCTGGCCCATTCATCGCAGGCACCATGGCAATGCTGACTCGGTGTGTGTTGATATTTGTTTTCCAGCCTACATATCATGGCTATTGGGTAAAGACTGATTATCAGACACTGAGTCCTTAGAAACCCCATATTCATTAATCAACAGTCCAGCGAAGTGCATATTGTTTGGGCATTTTCCAGATACAAACTGACGCCAAGAAACTAAGGGACGGATAATCAGTCAATTGTCAGATATTTCCATTTGTTTGCCTCAGGATGTAACTACCAAAGCCATTTGCGTAACTAAGATTCATTTAGCCGCTCAACAGGTTGGATGCAGTGTTTACAAAAGCCCTGAATTCCCACTTGCAACTTGGTTTAATCATGGAGTAATTTTATGGTGGAGCAAACCTCTCGGTGGTGTGGAGTTGGCATTTTAGTGTGTGTGTGTGTGTGTGTTGGGGGTGCCTTGAAAAATAATTTGAAAACTTGCAGTTTGCCGTTATTTGCAAAGTTTGGAGGCATTCCCAAACTTGATCTAGTAGAAGGTTTACACATGTTAAGGGTGGGAATAAATCGATATCCAGTGTGTGGGGATGGGGAGGGAGATACCCTTGATGTATTTGGATAACATGGACCTAAATTAATCTATTTCCAAATTGGGAATGTGGAGGGAACACCCTCTAAATTTATGGGGGCTAGGGGCGGAGTTTTTCTTTGGTTCCAAGAAAAGTTACACACTTTGTTCACTTGCCTTTAGAGTTCTAGTTATGTACTTGTTTTTAGGTCTCGCCTGACCCAGCGCATGCGCTGGTCTGGCGAGACTTATTGAGAGGGCTCCAAAAAGTGCTACCAGGCCAGCCTAGCGCTACAGTGCATGTGCGCGGGCACACGCGCCGCGCTTGACGCAATTACTTTCACTTTGGCGGCCGCTTTGATGTTTGATCGCGATCACAATCACTTTCGCGGCTGCATGTTTCAATTAGCGTCCCTGTCACTGTGTCCTGCACCCTCTCTTACCACTTTTCCTCATGCTTTTCACTCCCCATGGCTGTTACTCTGCTTTGTTGTCTTATATTTATATAGCGCAAACTCGACCCGAAGGTATTGGAGCGCTTTACATAGCACCGTATTTACATTACACATTCAGGCACGGGGAGATTAAGTGATTTGCCCAGAATCACAGGATGTGGACGCGACCTCGAGGCTCGAGACCTGGTTTCCTGCATCAGAGGCGGCAGCTCACAGTTACACTTATTTTCTACACTCGCTATGCTTGTCTCTCTGCCTCGCACTCTGTCCTGCCACCTTCTTAAAGAGGCTCGAGACCTACAAAACGGCTCAGCGCATGCCGCACTTGTGCGCAACTTACAACGGAGTCACCGTGAAATCATACTCAGCCTTAGGCCTCACGCTTAGGGGAGCACTGGAACGCTAACACTTCATGAGCTCACTTAAAACATTACCAAGATAGCTCCCGCAAAGGCACCCTTTTTATAAATTTTATGTATCGTAAAAATAACGATGGGTGTACTGGTGGCCTTCAGTCCTTTCCTTCAATGTCTACAATGCGACTGAAGAGAGGGGGTTAATAAAGTGCTCTTGAGTAACTAAAGATGTAAACAGGACGCATTGCAAAAATTACTCGCCTATAAATATAATCTAGGGTTGCTACCTTGCTTGCGCCTTACTCTATTCTGTTAGGACATCATGTTTCTACTACGGGCTTGTTATCTGGTGTGTCTGTTCTACTACTTTATCTGACATGCTAGTCCAGCTGGTTCAATAGAAAAAAACATCACAAGTCCTCCCACTTTCTCCTGCTACCAAATACAGTTCGGCCATTGCTTCCATGCTCACTTCACCCTCCCTATGTTTTTCACTCCCTGTGCCTGTCCCTCTGCCTTGCACTCTCTTTGCCACTTATCCTCATGTTATTCTCTTGTGCCCAGTCCCTCGGCTCCACACTCTGCTTTGCCACTTACCCTTATGTTCTTTAATCATTGTACCTATTTGTCTATCCTGCACTCTGTCCTAACAGTTATCCTTATGTTTTTCACGTACTCTGTCCTAATAGTTATTTTCATATAAGTGCTTGTGAGTAACTACAGTTGTAAACCGAGCAGAGCAAGGAGTAGTCTCCTATAAAAATAATCTAGGGTTGCTACCCTGCTTGCGCGTTACTCCATGTTGTTAGGACATCAGGTTTCTGGTACGGGACTTGTTATCCGGTATGTCAGTTCAATTACCATATCCGGCATGCTAGTCCAGCTGGTTCAATAGAAAGAAAACACAACAACTCCCAGAACGTATAACGTTGTCTCACAAATATTCAAAAAACTTTATACTTATCTCTCTGTCCCGCACTCTCTCCTCCCACTTAATCATATGCATACAGTGTAACTTTCCTTACACCTCGTTGCTTACTCCCTTTTTTTGTCTTTATTAGGTCCCTCATGTTTTATTTTCTGCCACATAGTACTTACATTGCATTTTTTCGCTTTTGCTGCCAAAACACGCACCAGTACAATATTCTCTCCCTTTTGCCCTACATTCTAACTTACCACTTATCCTCATATTCTTCATTCATCGTGTCTATCTCTTACTACACACTTTCTGCTGCCACCTCTCCTCATGTTTCTCCACTTGCTCGATCTGTCTCTCTGCTTTGCACTCTCTACTGCCACCTATCTTTATATTGTACTACCGTGCTACTTACACATTTGATGTTTCTTTTATTTTTACATTTTCCGTTAGCCAATATTTTGCCACTACAGATTTTTTAGAGTGCATACCTTAATGTCCAACAGTTATCATTGCACACGCACACATCTTTAACATAACAGCTCTATTATACCAGCCTGTTTACAAACATTACGACAAAAAGACATCAGATTACCTCTTCGTAATACACTCCAATAGATTTTCAATTATACTTTAAAAAAACTTTCCCAGCATGCCTTTAAACCCCTACCACATCTAAAAAAAAGCTTCACCATTACATACCCTATTTTCAAACACGTTAATATACCACATGCCTTTACATAACAGTTGCACCCTTCTTACACACATTTAGTCTTCTATTCTCTATCATACCATACCTAAGAAAATAAACCATTTCCATACACACATATTATATGGCTTTGATACCGCTGCTCAAAAAAGCATACATGCTGTAGCTATAATTATTACATTTACCCACTGTGCTACCGCATTAATCTGACAATGCATACAATTACTTCTATTACATATATCTGTACATATAGAAGCCATTTTTTATAAACTCTTTCTCAAAATATATTTTTTTGTTAACAAGCTAAACAAGCATTTGCAATGCAATAGGTCTCGCATTTACGCGAGGTTGAGCTATTGGCATTGTAAATGACAATACCTTTTATTTATGTTTTAGTTTTTAAAGCCGAATATAAAAGGCATTGTCATTTACAATGCCAATAGCTTAAACTCATGTAAATGTGAGACCTATTGCATTGTAAATGCTTGTTTAATTTATTTGTAATTCACTAACATATTGCCAAGACAACTTTGCACTTCGAGTAGGAGAGAGATGAAATTTACAGTGTAAACAGTTGGCTTAAAGACTGAAATGGGCACCTGTTAGGGGTGCTTATGTGAGATGGATATTGGGGGCAGCTGCACTGTGAGCGAAAGGACTGCGAGGAGCGCTATAATAAAAAGGGGGGATGGATGGTTCTGAATAGTGTCTGCTCATGGTCATAGGTTTCATTGAATAACTTTTTCTTCAGTACTTTTTCGAGGAGGAAAGTTTGACGGAGACTTGAAGGATGTGGTGCAAGGAATTCCAAAAAGCAACCCCTGTGCTCTCACAGTTTTCCACATGCTGCTTTCATCTGCCTGTGGGACTATTGGAGGTCTGGTGCTGCTTGGCCTCAGGTTGTTTCCTGGTTTACATTAGCGGTGAAGTTACAGAGATAAGAAGGACCATATACTTGAAAGGATTTGTATACACTGACTTTGAATTTAATTCTTAGTTTACTGGAGAGCCAGTGCAGTTCCTTGAAGACAGAAGTAAGGGTAAAAGTATTCCCTTAAGTGCATATAGTCTCAATGCTTGATATTGTGATCTCCAGAGTATCAGAATTATATGAATTTAGCCTAATCATAAAAATATTTGGGTTCATGTGAGTTTGATCTTGTGGTCAGTTGAAAGTGTTCCTCTCAGTCTGAACAGTTAGAGGTTGATGTTCTTGATTACAAAAGTTATCTGTTTATTGAAAGACATCTAATGGTCGACCGGCCACGAAGATTCTTTACACTCCTACCTTTAAGGAGCAATGCTCCGTTCCATTGGAGAGTTGAGGTTTCCTGTGGCCAAGATCTCTGTTTTAGAGCTATGAGGGAATATGAAATAAGCTTTCATCCAAACAAATATATGCTTGTGGCAATTTGCAATCTTAGAGTGGTATTCTTTGTTGCTTTTGATTCTCAGATGTATATCAGCAAACTTTTGAAATTGTAGTTGGTGCAGGAAAATAACCCCTGGAAAAGGTGATGTATAAATATTGAAAAGAAATGCTGATAAGACAGAGACCGTGCCTGGCATTGCTCATTTTCTTGTTGCCTGCAGTTTGTTATGAAGTACAGGATCCAGCACACTAGCCAGCACCAGTAATCCTGTCCCAGGTTTCCAAGATTGGAATCTATATCATGCAATGCCATCAAGTGTGTAAAGAGGAGTACCTCAGACTATCCTTCCGTCACTCAGCCAATCAAAGAAGGTTTATTATGTATGAAGTGGCATTCATATACAGAGCAAAACTAGCTGGGAAGCAAAAATACTTACTTTAGCTGAGAAAAAAAGTATATAGATTTGTGGACAATTGTGACTGAGTCAGAGGGAGGTGGATGCTTTTGTGGGGTTTAAGGGACTTTGAGATTTTATCCATGGGTCAAGGAAGTGCTCATTGCAGATATGTTCTAAAATACACTATCACCTGCCGCAGGTGTGTGTGCCTATCACTCCTAATGGAAGGTTGGTTATGTGAAAAGCCAGGTTTGCATCTTCTTGTGGAATTTAAGAAGAGAGGAGGCTCTGCTGGGTAATGGGAGGTCATTTCATGCTTTAAGAACGATGTAAGAGAACGCTCATCCTCCTGATCTGGTTCTGTGTATGTGTGGGATGTGCGCAAATAGGAGTCTTGCAGCGTTGAGGTGTGTCTGGGTGATTGGTGTAAGGAGATGCGACTGTTCAGGTAGATATTGGCCTAAAGATTCTTTTTGACTCGTAGGAGTAATAGTGCAAACCTTACTTGAGGGAAAATATTGCTCCAGATCCATGGTCCAGCTAGAGAAAAAGCTTGACTTCAGTTATTTCACTTGCTGAGCTTCCAAATTTCAAGCACTTTCATGACGTGCCATTCACTAACTGATGTGTTGAGTTTTTCAGCCATATATGCTGGTGAACTGTGTCTTGCTGTTCTCTAAGTGATTCAGCAGGTTTTGAAAATATTGCAGTCCAATAAGAGAAGATACAATGCCCATTCATGCTGGCGGTAATGTGGCTAGATACATTAATGCCCTCTTGGGAACCGTCTTCAATAAGAGTATCAAATTCTCTTACTTACTCAGTCCAGTTCAACATAACATTCCTAACAACCATATCAAGGGCATATTTTCATTGGCCATTTGCTGTGTGCACTGATTGCTTTACTTTGGAAACATCTCACTTCACCAGAGGCCATAGTGCACTCTCTCAACAATGCCATCCTTCAAACCACAGACTTTTTAGCTATGATAACAGTGGTTATTAAACCAACTGCCTCAGAGCTCTTAATCAGAAATTTATAGCTTCATATTGCCAAACATGGTGCACTGTTCTGGTCCGCACTTCCTCATTCAGTGCACCCAGCACAGTTCAGGACTGCATTGCATTATAAAAACAAAGGTGTCAGTGTTCCTTAAGAGATTTTATACCTGAGATGAAGGGCCCACAGCAGTAAAATACTCAACAGCGATTTCAAACCACTACTCTGTCTTTTATGTCTGGTACACTTGCCTTCGATTTGTAGGGTCAATTTTGGATGGTGCAATCAGCAACTAACTGTATGCCACTTTGAAAGGTTACCTGGTCTATTTTTTGCATGGTCACCCCCAAGTTTTTTAACTGATGCTGCTGGTTTTTCGACCATGGGAGTGCACTGAGGCCTGCTAACCAGACCTCAGTGACAGTATCCTGACCCTAAGGTGTATGTCCAATTGGCTCTACTCAATTGAAAATGGCTAACTTACCTGTAAGTCCCTAGTATAGGGTACCCTTGTGCCCGGGGTGTGTAAGTTACAGGGGTAGCCCAGGGTTTGCAGCGCTGGTTGTGCCACCCTGGAGGTTCCCCCACATATAAATCCCCCAATCTGCCACTGTAGACTGGCAGAGCAGTCATTCACTGCTTTTCAACTTTGCAATTGTAAGCAATGGCAAAGCCACTACTCCTCCTGCTGCACATCTGTGTAAGTCACCACTCTGGCAGGCCTACTGTGTCCTAAGGCAGGTAGCAACGTAGGAGATGAATATTGCATGTCCTGAGAGTAAAAACACAAAACTACAGTTTTTACTGTGGGAAAACATGGTCACCCTAATGACAAGTACAGGATTACACACTTACCCTGCAGCTGTGCTGTGCTAACTCCTAAATGGTGCAACCAAAATGAGCACCTTGAGGTATCAAATTACTCGTTACATTAAGCCCAACTTGTATTTCAAGTCGAAGTTAGTTTAATTTGTTGCAATGTGAAGCTTTTAAAAAGCTACCACTTTGTTGCCCTTAAAACTCCTGTGGGTCTTTCTGGGCACACATGAAGCCTAGTCCACGAGACATCTTTCCGTTCTCCATGGGAGATGTGCCAATGGCTCTCAGGAAGGGGAACAATGAGGGATTGCAGGCCAGGGAGGTGTTACCTTCCTCCTACATGATGCCACTTGGGTGTTGGCGCCAAAAGGCAGGCTTCAAAGGAGAAGCCACCTTTGAAGGGCAGATGTGTAACCCTAGGGGGAGTGCTGCCACATTGTTTAAGCAGCCAAGCTGGCACAAGGAGCAGAGAGGGAAACCAGTTACCAAACCGGTTTCCCCAGGGGTGTGTAGCCCTGAGGTAGCCACATACCAAGGTGGGTTGGGGAGGTCTGAACACCGATAGAGGGGTTTCACCATATCGGGAGTGGGCAGAATGGTGCACCCTGGGATAGCCAGAAGCCACACTCTACATTAAGTGGTCACCAGGTGGGTGGGAACCTGGTATCCTATTTGCTACCAATGGCATCCTGCCCTGAGGACATTTTTTTGGAGCATAAAGGGGGCACCCATGACACCCAGATCTCAACCAACCTGGATGAAGGACCAAGGAAAACTGTAAGCTGTGTTCAGTTGAATTGAGTTATGGTTCAGCTTCCAGTATAACTTTGTCATTGGGGACAAATTACCTGATGATGTTATCACCTTTGGATAAAACAGCGGATCCCTGTCTCAAAGAAGGATG
Organism: Triturus cristatus; assembly: GCF_964204655.1. NCBI lineage: Eukaryota > Metazoa > Chordata > Amphibia > Caudata > Salamandridae > Triturus > Triturus cristatus. Next base: position 654,110,496 of record NC_140587.1, on the reverse strand, counting down.
AGAAGATCATTGGGGGTATACAAACTGAGAGCATTCAATGTGCTTCTTATGATCAATTCGATGAAGACTCTGAGGATCTTGTCTCAAAGATAGGCTGCACTGTTGAGGACTGTGCCTGCTGCACCTGGTGGCTACTGATGGGAGAGACTGGGTTTGCTGTGTCCTGCTCAAGGAGAATCTGTCTCCAGTGCCAAGCCAAGAGACTCCAAGGGTGAGCTGACTGGGTCCTGTTCATGGAACAGGGACACAACAGCTGAAGAAGCCTGCTAGGGCAAGATGGCAGCCCAGACTTTCAAGCTACTACCACCACCACAGTGCAGCACCAGGGACCAAGACCAGATGCCCAGAGTGGCACCCGAGTTCTCTGAGCCCTTAGAAGATGAGTTATAAACCCAGGAAGGATTGGCCTGTAAGCACAACACTGGGTGACTGATAGTCCAGTGGCAACAGAACGTCAGTCAGACCAGAGAGGACCTTGTGTGAGATCGACCCTGCAACCCAAACCCCCACACCATCTTATAGACAAAGGAGTTCCTGAAGGCAGATACGTGTCAAACTTGTCTCATCCACAACATTCTTAGAGCATCTTCAGCATCCTTCATACCTTGCATCAGGACCACTCCATAGGAATCCATTGCAACGCGGATAAAGTGCCTGGACCTGCTTGAGGGCTGCTTCTTCTTTTAAGGTAACTGCTTCTAAGGACCTTACTGGTACCCCTGACTAGCTCCATGCTGCAGTTGGTTGCCCCATGTACTTCTACCCCACCAGAATTGACACTTGCCTATGTTTTTCTTGAAAAAAGATTCTAAGTGTCAAATTCTTTAAATTTGCCAAGACTTGTTCGTGGTTGAGGGAAAATGCTTTGATTTATTATTGCTTGTATAATCCATATCTCAGAACCCTCTGGTGGATCTTTTTCATTGTGGTGTCTAAATTCTTGTAAAAATACAATCTATTTTAATAAATTGGAGTCAGATTTCCTGGGTGTCGTGTTGCTTTCTTCGCCAATTGTGTTGTTGCTGTAAAAATGCTTAACACTTGTTTCTCTGTGTAAGTCTTGCTGCTCAGTGCCACAGCTACCCAGGGTTGAGCGGAGGGTTTGACAGCCGAATCCTACTGGACCTAAAAGGGTTGGTAGGTGTATTACATAGTGAGGTTGCACAAACACACCATATAAAACACCACATTTCCTCACACATAGTTTTCGCACAACCATATAGCCTCTTTGCTGATACACTTGCATCCGTTGTATGCCTCGGGTGAACAGGCAAAGGCATTTCTTCATTTGAATGGGTCAATACCCTCATGCCTTGAGGGAAATCCTCTATGACATTGTGTGCCAGAGCAATAGGTATTTGATTATGGGCCATGCAAAACTTTTTGTCTCCTTCTGTGGTATGAAAGTGTCCTGCAGGCACAAACGTTAGGTACAAATGCCCACTGTGCACCCATGGCACTATTGTAAGCAAAATGAGCCTTGAGACTTTCATCAACCTCAGCTAAGGTTTTGCAATACAAACTTCCGCCAAAAGAGTCCCACAAAGCAATTTTTGCAGACTAAATATTACTTACACTTAAAAACATCTCAAACCTGCAATATTTCCCTTTGAGTTCGTCTTCTGAGCCCTACCCCTCAATTTTCTTGACCTAAATGGAAACTTATCCTAATAATTATGTGATAAGATTTCTGTCAACGGTCAAATAAAGAAAAGTTCTAAAATCTGCAAAAACATTGAACAGATTAGCAGTGCTCTGTTAAGAGCCCCTACAAATTAGATCATGAGGAGAAAAACTCAGCAAACAGAAGTAAAGCAGAAGTACAGGACAAGCACTTCTTAAGCACCATAAAATCTGTGAAAAGACAAGCAGAGGACTTTTGACACTGAGACTAAATGGCTAAAATGGGCAATGATAAAAACAGTCACAAAACAGAGTACCAGGGGTAGGAATATGGGAATCACCTCTGAATATTATGGACCCAATTTAAGAGATCAAAATGTATTTGTTTTTAAATGAAATACACCAGAAAGAACCACCAGTGGGTCAGAAGCTATAATTTGCACTGATATTTGTCCATAAACTGCTTAAACTTCCTCCATTAAGTACCAATCTAGTTTATTTTATTCAAATGTGGATCAGGTGATTTCTGCTCCTCCATCTCTTTCAACAAAAGTTTCTTGGGGACATATTCACAAGGATCTATCGCCGAGTCAACAGCACTTTATTGCAGCCAAAGTAGCGATAAACTTATCACCCCAATCCCAAGCTGGTGTTAACATCCCACAGCACCAGTTTACCCGCGATAGTAGCCACAAAAAAACATCGCCACAGATGACCCCCCACAACTATCGCTGATGAGATGCAGAGTAGGCGTTCCCGTGCCAAAATCCGCGACAACACCACACCTCAACATTCTCAACGACCAGCCAGATCGGCGATAGGAACACAAAACAGGCGATAAGGAGCGTTAGCACCCGGAAACTAACACCTGCTCAGACCTGGTGCAAAGTCGGACAACAGCCTGCACCACAAAAGGGAGCCCAGCCCACAGCCACATCGGAAGGGCAACAGATGCCATGAAGCCACTGGTCATGCGGCCCGGACACCCAAGAGGCCCACAACACCCATCGCTACCACCCCAGGGCCCCAACCCCCACCCAGAAACCCCCCCCCCCCGGACCACCACAGAGGCAGCGTAGACAAAGACAGCGGACCCCCAGGAAACGCACCAGCCTCACAGACCCAGCACCTGACAATGTCATTGCCCACTACAGGCTCAAAAGGACAACCATCGTACGCATCCTGCCCATCATCGCCCAACAGGCCGACGGCACCAACACAGCGGACAACCAACATCCCACCCCACACAAAGCTGCAGGCTGTGCTGCACCTGTTGGCCCCTGGTACCCCTCAACCAACACCCACCATAGCCAGAGGGGTCTCACAGTCAGCCACATCCAAGTCCCTCACACCTGTCCTGGACATCACCATCAGCCTGGTACCCCAGTCCCTATACGTCCAACACAATGCACAGAATCCGCTGGAGACCAAGCAAGGACCATATGCCATAGCTGGATGCATGCACGTGTTGGGGGCAGTCCATAGCATACATGTCCTACCTGTGCCCCCTGATGACACAGCACACAATCACCGCAACGGAAAGCACACATCTCACATCAATGAGCAGGCAACCAACCGAACACCGAGGAACCTCCATCAATGTCGTCGCCCAAATACCCAGCCAGTGTGCATGATACCTCCATCCTCCGACAGTCCATCAGCAACCAGAGTTCCCAGGATGGCACCAAGGGAAATGCACAGCCCCTTGCCAAGTTTCAAATGAACACCCCACTCACCTCAACTCCACAACCATGCAACTCACAACTCTGGCAATGCACACGTCACAAAATCACAACCAACATGCAAAACAACATGCTCACACACCAGACATGACAGAACAACTCACAATGGTAACCTGGGCAAGCCGTGAACATGAGCCATCAACAGCATGGAACCCCAGCCACACAATAGCCAAATGTGGGGAGAGGTGGCAACCAGGCATGTGTGAAGGATGCAGGAGAACCATGATTGGGAAAGTACACAATGCCAAGACTGGCGGAGATGTGCTGGACAGACCGCAGTATGCAGAACACACCCATATCCATGGTGACATACACCTCTGGTGTATGGAGTGTAGTGGACAGTGGACACAACCATGTCACTCCAGCCAGTGGGAGAGTTCGCGGAAATGTTGCCTGTTACATCCCCCCCGTAAGCGTGAGCGGAGTGGGATGGCCCGGCGTACGCCAGGCCAGCGTCGGGGTGTGAATAAAAAGCATGCAGCCCTGGGCGTGGTCCTCTTCCGCAAAGCCCAACAACTCTGCCAGGGCAGCGCCTATCACCACGCCACGATGGCGATGCCGTCCTCGTGAGCGGAGTTGCCTGCGATCCTGTGTGCATGCGGTACCCCGGCCCGCTGGACCTCCACCTTTTGTGAATGCCATCATCAGACTGATACTCTGCTCGGCACTCCAGGTGCCACTGAGTCAGTGCACCACAAGCCATCGTCCGTTACTGATTGAGTTTTGTGCTGTGGAGAGGTTGTGCAGCAATGTCACCTTAAGCAGTGTGGAAGACCTGGGACATTGATGAGGAAGATGGTGCAGGTCTAACACACCCCACTGCATCTGCATCAGGAATATCTCGAAGGGACACAATCCGAGAATTTTTCTTCACCTGGGCGCGCTCAGCTGTACTGCCCCAACCTCAGTGCACTGCAACTCACAGACACTTCTGTTTGCATGTTTGGTGTCCTCTGGACTTTTTCCGGCTCCCTCCATGTTGCTCAGTAGTTGACTCTGTTATGCAGGTGTTTTCAGTTTCCGTTGCACTGGTGTCCACTGTTCAAGTGGTTGCCAGCACCAAGCACTCTGTGCGGGCTGGCTTACTCTCACCCCACACACATCCAGCACAGGCGTCACTGTACATGTGGCCATGCCAATAAAGGGGCCGGGCGCACGTGGCCATAGCCAGTTCAACATAATATCTGTGTGTGTCCCTGTGGTCTTGTATGCATGAGGGCCCTGGGCCCTATGACATTACATTGTGCTGTGTACAGCGGATGCCAACATGTCACAGCAGGCAGCGGGTTAGAGCTTGGACATGTAGCTTTGTCGTCACCCACTCAATTCGTAAGGGGAGTGGCCTGGGCCATCGTACGCAGAGCCAACGTGGGTGTGTGACTGCTATTTGCGTGTCCCTGTGCATGGTTCTGTACTGTGAATGTGCATCTGCATTTGTCTTTATGGTAGTGTGGGTCTCCTTTGTGGGGTGTAGGTGGTCCCTGATAGGTAATAGACACCAACGTATGTGATCTAGTTCGCCTTACATGGGTTTGGACCCCACCCACACCTGTTCGGCCACCTCCTTTTGGCATGCTGACACTTGGCATTGGGGTGCCATGTGTGCGTGGGAGAAGTGTCGTGAGACAGCTGTGCTTGCGGGTGCTTCCTGCTGTGTGGTCTGTTGCAGGCTCTGTGTTCTCCTCTACGTAGCTTGGCTGCCCGGGTCCTGGTGGTGGGTTGCGTAGGATGTCCATGGGCTGTTGTAGGGCATCGGTGTCGAAGGTGTGGTGGTCCTGTCCGGCATTACAGATGTGTTGTCTTCTGTGCTCTGCTGGAGGTGTTGTGCGCCCCTCTGCAATGTGAAGGAGAGATGCATGTTGACATTGTGTTGACATGTATGTTGGCGCATTGTTCTGGTTTACATGCAGACTGTATAACAATGTACATTGTAACTGTTTGGAGGTGCTGAATACTGCTGCGGGACAGTGTACATTTGGACTACTTGACGGATGTGAGGTTGTATGCGTACATTTCCATTTCACAGTTTTCTGCTCTGTCAGATGTAGTAGGCATGTTTCTGTGCATGTGCGGAGCCAGTTGTGTCCTCTTTTCTGCAGTGTTTGATTTGCGCATTGTACCACGTTGTCATCAATGTGGGTGTGCTGTTCTTGGTATGTGTGTGTGCTGCAGTGTGCCAAGGGGATCGAGGACATGATCCTGACTAATTGTGGGTGAGCAGTGTGCTACACCTTGTTGTGCATGTGTGCCATTGTGCCCATCTCCCCAGTCCCTGGTCGTTACTCACCCTGTTGATGTTGTGTCAGGTCCTCTCGAGCTGTGTCTGTACTCCCTACTCCTTTCACCTTCTCCACACTGATGACTGTGGCCTCAGTTTCCTCCAGCTCCTCCTGTGGCGCAGGACTGCCACCTCCTGTCGCCATTGCAGCCTTTCGGTTGGCAGCGGGTTTGTGCCTGGTTTAGGTTGTTACATCATAATAGCGCCTCTTGGCCTCCTTGATTGGCCTCCTTGGCACTCCGACTTCATTCCAGGTGGTCTACTTGTGGGTCAGTTGATGGTAGTGTTCTGTCACCTCCGTGACACTAATCTGATTTGCTGAGGACTGCACCCCGTCTTCCTCTCCCTCTTCTCCTCGGCCGTCCCGTCCCCGTTGCTCCTTGCTGGTGGTCTGTGGGGGTTGTGGAGTTCGCGTTGGCCTCTGCACTTGGTCCGGGTGCATCCATGTTGCTATGCACTTTGGATTCTTTCTGGTGTCTTGTTTGTTTTTGCTTTTATGGTGCATTTTTCTGCCAGACGCGTGGGATTTGCAGGCCTGCCGCAGGTTTTCGCAGCTTTTTGTATCGCGATTGGCCTGATCGCATAATTTTATGCGTTCGCGTTTCGCATTTTGCCGACGTGGCGTTGATTTTAACGCTGACATTTGACGCGTTATCTGGTGACTATCGCATGCTACTGCTGCGTTGTGAATACTTGGTTGGCACGGCGTAAATTCCCCGCGATAGGCTGCGATGTTGAGAGTTGCGTTAAGCTACTCTTGCAGTAGATATTACAAGTTCTTGTGAATATACCCCTTGGTTGCTTAAATGCTGCAGATTGCCTGATGATTGCTACCACTGGTAAATAGGTTCATACATTGTTAAATTTGAAACAAAGAGGTATTGGTCTTTCTTCTGGTCTGCTTCTTCCCTTACACCTTCCCGAGTCTCTCATTCTAGATTTTAACCTGAGTTCGTATTGCAACTGTCCCTGCATGCAGAAGAATTCTGTAAATACATGATATGTATGTACATTTTTATTTTATTCATTCCTGTTTGGTACATAGAGCGCGGGTCAAGACGTGTGCTAGCGAAGCACTTTACATGCATGCATTGCATGGGTTAAAAAAAAAAACAGTAATGGAATCATAATAGAAGATTTGGTAGGTCAACAGTAAAATTGAAGTAATTTAGATCAGAGTGAAATGCTTCCAAACATGAACAGACGTGGCATTAGTACATTAGAACAGGAATAGGAAGGTAAGGAGGAGAGGAAGGACTGGAAATAGCATACCTCTTTTCCATCCATGTCCATTCTTGAGGAGAGAATGCTCACTCAGGAGTTACAGGAAATGGTGTTGAATACCTCCGACAGATCCAGCAGGACATGTGGGAACCGTCCTCTTCATGCAGGATTCTTAGGGTGTCATTGAGGTTTGAGGTGGGGGGGCATCAGTGCTGTATTTGGGACAGAAGCCACATTGAAAGTTCTTCAGAGGTTTGTTCTGTAAATATGGTAAAGTTGTTGTTTAGCAGCAGCTTTTGTGATCATTTTCCCAAGAAATTGCAGTTTAGGTTCCGTTCTGAAGTTTTACAGGTTCCAGGATAAAGCTTGAGTTTCTTTTCTATGTTTTGATTAGTCTCTAATAAAATTTTGTAGATTTTGAGAGTATCTCAGACTGTATGTAAACATTCAGTCTGGCCTTCTATTTTTTAATAGTTTTAGCACCCTGTGTCAGATTTGTAAAAACGGAGAAGAATTATTTTGCTTTCACTCCAAATATGACTCTAAATTGGTTGATGGATCTAACCCTTATCCCCATGAACATGCCTGAAATGTTTGCATCTTTTCCTTTCTCTTCAATTCCCTGAAAGTCAGGAGGTAGAACATGGCTGTTTATGAATTGGCATGGAGGGCTAGGCCAAGGCAGCTTAAGATCAGTAAAATACCATTGTATATTCTAACATTAATTTACAGCATTAGCAAAGCTTTACTTTTTACTAGCCATATTCAATGGCATATTTGTATACTTGCTGTCACCATGTCCACATGTTACTTAGATCTGTCAGACCATCTTGTTATCAATCAAGAACTACATTTTGGCATCAGGAAGCACTGTACGAAGTCAGGACAAGCCCAACGCCCTCCTGGGTTAGATTTCAACTTCAATGACTTAAGAAATCCATATAAAGGTGTTAATTTGTGAAGAACAAATTGTGGAAATATCTGATGGACAACGCGTTTCCGGTGTGTGCAGGTGCTCGGGCTCAAGGAACCCTTATTTGAATTGGGTTTGTTTTTAGTCCGCTTTTATTGAATAGCTGGAACAGCTTTACTCTCAGATCTGATGGATGCATACCAAGGTAGAAGATGAGATCTACATGCATGTAAAATCCTACCCGTTACTACATTTAGTAATTGAGTTATCTCTCTGCTCTTTATTTATTTTTTGGTCACTTCAGAGGTTGAAATCATCCTCTTTTGTGTCATAGGTTGGGTGAAAAGAACCAAGTCAAGGATCTTTTCCCCATCTTCTAACTATATTCGTATAATACTAAGGTCCCTACACGAACATCATTGCCATCACGCATCCAGAAGGCCACATCCTTCACACCCAGACAGATTGAACACAGTGATAGCCTCTAATTATAAGAATGTCTACACTGCACAACCAGTCATAGACCAGGTAATGCTAGAGGAGTAAATACAACGAGCTATTTCACCTGAGGTTTGACCAGACAGCAGAGCTATGTGCTTCATTTTCAGTATTGGAGGTTAATTTTGCCACAGAACAGCCAGCTACAGCAGAAAACCTTGGCAGCGACAGACTACTTCTATAGTTCTATTGGACCTACCATACCATCTTAACTCCGCACAAGCTGGAAATGTACCAAGCAGCTCACGGAAAAAATGCTCCCTCCCCCCTAATACAAAGGAAGCAATTATTATGATGCTTCAGAAAACCCGGCAAAAACACATTAGATTACCAGTTCTTAATTTGAGCCAGTACTTTCTGGTCCTCAGCACCGGCACTTAATTCTCAATACCGGCACTAACGACAGCCGTCACAAGGTGGTGCTGTCTGTCTAATTTTAAGATGAGATCAAGAACAATGGTTAATAATTCAATGCACATTCAAATGAATAATATGTGCTGCCCTCGCCATTCTTATTGCATTGGATGGTCTGGAATACTCTGAACTGTCACAGTTGTAGGAGTGTGATGGTTAGTAGTTGTGCTGGAACTATTTGTTGGGAGCGCTGGCAGGGGCAATGGGTGGTTCAGGCTGCAGTGGCATCTCGAGTAGGGCCCTGGTGCTTACCTTTTAACAAATTAGGCACTAGATTAGTCATCTCACTGACCAATGTCTCTTTTAAACCTTGACAATAAAATATTGGGGAAAATATTATTCATGAGAATACAAAACATTCTCACACAACTTATACACCCTGATCAGAATGGATTTGTACCGAAATGAAATGCTGTTGTAAATGTGCATCGGGTAATCCATGTGTTGGATTGAGCACTGTCTGTCCTGACGCAAGTGGCTGTAATTTCCTTAGATATGGCAAAAGTGTGCATCATGCCCAGCTGGAATAATTTATCCCATGTCTTTAGAGAACTGGGATTCGGTGAGGAAACTCTCTCCTGGATTCAGCGCTTGTATAAATGCTACACTTTAAGAATTAAATCAGGGAGTCTACCATCAGAGCAAGTGCATTCACAAAGAGGTTTGAGGCGAGGTAGCCCCATCTCACTATTCTTATTTCCTTGGCAGTGGGACCCTTTGCAAACTATATGCATAAATTGGGGACCACTACGGGGTGGTGTTGCAGGACCAAAAATATTTCAACTCACTATTTGCAAACGATATGTTATCATATATGCATAATGCTCACCCAGGCCTTGCATTGGTCCTGTGGCATTTAGAAGTATTTAGAAGGATGTTGGGGCTCCAGCTGAACAGACATAAATCACATATCTTCCTCTTAACAGACCTGAGTGCTCGAAATCTGTCTTCCTGGGCAAGGCCTTGAATTAGCAATTCACACCTTCTGGTACTTGGGTGGGAACTTGTTTAGCGGGTCTGAAGATGTCAACAAAGGTAATCTGAACAAAGTCTTAGCTTCCACAAGGTCGTGGTCGTCAGTGACCTTTTGGAAGAAACTCCCATTATCCCCATTGGGTACTGGTAGGCATAGCGTTGCCCTCGCCAAACTACTTCTCACAGTAGATGAAGGGGAACTAAGTACTCTGGACTCTGAAACATATCACTTACTGGCTCACCTCCAATGGGTAGTCCCATGCTTGGCTACAGGCAGTAATACAGAAGGAGGCTATGTTAAGTTGATCCTAAAATAAAGCGACTGTGGCTGAGATTCTCCCGGAAATGAGGCAGATACAGACAGGCACTCCACTTTTGCTGCCCACAGCCAAATATTGTTGGTTTAGATATTTTCAAATAACTAAACAGCGGGTTGTGTATGCTCTGGACATTCCACCCTGCTGCATTACAATGTTCACCCAGGTCAAGGTGGTGGCTATCACAAAGGCATGTTACAAAGCTGTTGTTGTCATGTAGTTCCTATAAACCTATATGAGATCTGCACGTTTAGACAACATACACTGAGGTGTCTGAACTGATGCCTGACACGCCCACCGGGTATGTGCGCCTGTATACCAGCTGGCTCACAGTGCCACTATAAACCCCTCTTACCAAGGAGAGAACAGTTCTTGGCAACTATCGAACATGACAACTCTGTCTGTCAGGGATCATGGAAACAGTACAGTACTTTTCACTCAGTCACTCATGCTTACTTTGTCTCAGAGAAAGACACAGAATAAATGGTGGGGACGTTCTTCAATAAGTATTTATTGAACCAGCGTCATTGTAATGTAAAATAGGTGTGCTGAAACAACCATAAGACAGAAATAGATATAAATGATTAATAATAATAATACTACCATTTATAGAGCGCGAACAGCTACCTCTGAGGAGGTGTCCCGGCGCTATAGCAACAGGTGGCGCGCAGGAAAGCCTGCCATAAAAACAGGAGTCCAGGGAGATTAATCTTGATTTAAAAGCCATGTTTTAGCTATTTTCCTAAATTGCAATTCCGAGGTAATCTGACGGAGGGCATTTGGCAAGGCATTCCATATCATGGATGTCCTGAGCATGAAATATCTACCTCCCATCCGTGCTTTCCTGACTCGAGGGATACATAGCAGGTTCTGCGAGCTAGACCTAAGTAGACGGTCCTACTTGTAGACCCTACCCTATGCTTCAGATAGCTGGGGCAAGTTCCATGGAATGCACGAAAGGCAAGGGATAGTGCCTTGAATTTGATTCTATTGGCGACCGGCAGTCAGTGCAGTTCCCTCAGGTGCAGAGAGATGTGTTGTCTGAATGGAACACGTTTGATCAATCTTGCAGCCGCATTCTGAACCATTTGCAATTTCTTTATCTGGTGTGCCGGTAGGCCCAGATAAAGGCCATTTGCGTAGTCCAAACGAGACGTCACTGTGGCATGGACCACGACTCGCCGGTGGTTTTCAGGCAAAAGGTGTAAAACTGTATGCAGGTTTCTCAGCCTGCTGAAACATGCTCCTGTCACCTGCTGAATTTGGGCTGAAAAAGATAAATCCATCTGCCATTTTTTGCACACTGCAGGGGCGGGAGGGCAGCCCATTTCCTCTGGCCACCAGAGATCAGTAACGGGTGGTGGATTTTTACCAAAAAACAACACCTCTGTTTTGTCCGCATTCAGCTTAAGTTTGTTGTTATAAATGATTGTGAGCACCAATAGAGTAAAAGGATGGTAGATTCCTACCATATTGCTAAAACAATGAATACAGGCAAGTATAGAAATACATGAGAGTAGTAATGCGTACTCCTACGATGCAATCCTTACTAGATGTACCTAAGTGTACCTAGCATGTATGTAAGTGTAGAGCCAAGAATCCCCCTTGGATAAAGCCAACCCCCATTACCTGAATTGAGAGACTGTGGCACCCCGTCTTGGTCTCGAGATGGACACCCGGCGACGGATGTCAGACCACTGCGTGCTGGAGTGTCTGCATGCAGGATCCTCAGCGTCTCGCGTCAGCGTGTCAGCATGGAAGTCCTTTTCTCCTGTACCTGCCTCAGCAAAGATATGTTGTTTATATACCTAAAGCGGTACCCTCAGGGGATATACATTGCTTGTGTCATGTCAGACTAGGATGACGGAAGGAATGGCCCTTATATATAGTTATTATGCAGGAGATGGTAGTCCTGCCGAGATTCCAAGAATCCTCATGCATAATGAATAAGGCCAGTTTTTTAAGACAACCCCATTTCATTTAGACATAACTGTAACTAGTAAAAGTCCAGTACTAAGAGTCATTATGTAGTGTAATGGCAGGGAAAATGTAGGTGAAAAGTTTATTCACTACCTGAGCCTATATCGGGGTACTTGTATGAAACATACCAATAGGGCAGTTGTACTATTCTGTCCTTACTTATGGGATCGCGGAATTGAGGCAGCCATGTTTCTTGTTGTCATCAACAATTGTCTTAGGTGCAACAGGCCTGCTGCAACATTTTACCATATGAAATGGTCATTTCCTGTTATTGTCTCCTGTTGAGCCAAGGTGACGGGGAAGTGAACTAGCAGTTCAAACTTGTTCAGTGCAAACACCTGCTTATTAGGTGTAATGTCGAAGTCTAAGTTAGCTAAGTCCTCATGTCATTTTATTGACCTAGATATGATTATGGCTAAAAGAGCTGTTTCAATGTGTTGGAAATGTCCTTGTGCCTTTAATATAGCGATGTAGTGCCCGGAGCTCCACAAGTGGGCTCGGGAGGAGGACACTACGACTAGCCTATTAAGACATTGATCTTGGAAGGAAAGGAAGCGGAGGCATCAGATTCAAATGACCTATTTTTGAAAGATGGCCTGAAATTGGACAATAACATAACATGTATTTGTAAAGCGCTCATTCACCCACAAGGGTATCTTGGTGCTGAATAACAGATGTTTATTGCTACCCAACTCAATGGTACTCATTTTATCGACCTTAGAAGGATAAAAGGCTGAGTGGACATGCCAGGATGTGAAACTATGACAAACTGTTTTTTATCTGTCTTAACCATAACTAATCGACTTTTTGTTACAATCAGTCAGCTCTTTATCATTCGCTCATAAACGATCACTGCTCACGCTATGGTGATACATTTCATTCGATGCTGATGCCTTCTAAATGAATTGCTAGTTTGTGACATTTGTTCTATTTTGGTGCCTTTCATATTCCTGTTTTTATCCTTGACGCACATGTACATTATAGGCAGTGATTAGTACATGCACATCTGTGCACTTTTATATGGCGAATGGGCACTTGTTATGCAAATACTTAATAAGCATATTTTTTTAAAAGGACCCCTTCAAGACGGTGCTAGTGAATTCTAATCTATTGTAGATAACAGAAAAAAATTGTCAAATTAGAATTTCCTAAGCACAGCGTCACCCGGTGTTCCACAGAGCAGTATGGCGTGACTTCAATTTCAGTGCATGAAATGCCTTCTGCGGGGATCAGAGCTTTTCCCTCCAATCCTGTTAGCTCTGCCTCTTTGGAATATTTAATATTCTAGGGGAAGTAGTTCATTGAAAAAGGATTGGCGTAGGGCGTATAACCGCATTTCTGCTAGTCCGATTATGTGGAAACGATGATCTTCTTTCAAATTTAAAAGGCCAGTAGGTAGTTTGACTGTTTGTTGAGTCTGGCAGTAGGTATGACTGGGATCTGCTTGCTGGTGATCTCAGCGTAGGTTTGCTCGCAGGATGACCCGGACATATTGTTGGTGATTGAGGTGAAATGTTTAGTTCATGACCTGTTTCTAGGGTTTTATGTGACCCCTGTGTCCCAGGCTTATGCTGTTACCCTCTGATGTCAGGGCACAGGTCTATACGTAGATTAAGTCTAGAATTTGTAACTGTATGTTGGTCATTGGCTGGCTCTGTGCCAAACCCTTTAGTAGACTTTTAGATGGTGGATGGAGGCACATGCTGATCAGGCCCTTGCACATTGAAATCTTCTCAAAGTGTTGAATCTTCGAGCCCTTCAGACATTAGTTAACTTCATAACTGTGAAGGGGTTGAAAGGGTTATCTCACAACTCTAGGCAGCTGAGACCAGATTTATCAAGGGCTTGCGTTGCCCTTAAGTGAGATTTATCATGTAGGGCTCTGCGATGCATAGTAAGTCTTTAGTAACACAAGGCAGTGCAGGTAGTGGCCTTGCGCTGCTCTATCCTGGGGAGGCGTTCCATGGATGCGGTATGGGCGTTCCCATGCATCTGCCTGCGTCTTTTGGAGCATGCACAGGTTTACTAACACTAGCAAACCTTGGAATGCATCAACATTGTACTCCTTCCCAGGGGAGGTGCAACTAGGAGAAATGTGTGTATTTCTCCTCATTGTTTCCTCTTTCTGTGTGTGCTGCAGTTTGTGTAGCAAGGTGTCCCTTCCTGCACAAAAACAATCCGTGTTGTAATGCAGGCGGCCTTGCACCATTGTGCAAGGTTGCCTACGTTGTCACTTGGTAGCCACAAATGCGCCCGCGCAGAGGGATAGGACGACTGCACCATATCTTATTAGATTTGTCAAATTCCTGCGCTCTCCAGTAGATTAAGCACAGCAAGTTGTCTTGCTGCTTTTCATTGGTCCACATACTCCATGTGTACACATTTTCTTTAATATACCTTTGCCTCACCCACTCTGGTCTCAGTCTTGTCCACTTACCATGTTTATTCAGCCCTGCAACTTTCGCTCTGGTCTAAATATGACCTTTTGGGATACCTCTGAGGCCTCGTGCATGAACACCACTCAGATGTGTTTTTGCCTGTACCAAACAATAGTTTTCATTGTGTTTACATTCCAGACAGGGTGTTTACTCTCAGGGTCTCGTCTCCAGAAAGGGTGTTTACTCTCAGGGTCTCGTCTCCAGAAAGGGTGTTTACTCAGGGTCCCGTCTCCAGACAGGGTGTTTACTCTCAGGGTCTCGTCTCCAGAAAGGGTGTTTACTCTCAGGGTCTCGTCTCTGTCATAATCATGCTCCACTTATTCTCTATGAACCTGCTGCACTGGCAAGGAAGTCAACTCTTAGATACACATCATTTGTGTGCTGAATTTCATCATTAGACTATTTACTTTTGAAAGTTGTACCTATTTGACAATACATGTCAGCTTTTAGAGAGGCTACAAATGTTTGAGACTGTGTTATAATAAAACAGGAGGCACTGGTTAGAAAGCCAAACTATAACCGATTGGTACATTTAAACCATACAGTGGGGTGTTATGGCATGATGAGGTGTTTCCAGCATGTAGTTGACTGGAGACTGTAGAAAACCAGTGTTCATTTCATCTCTCGATCCCACATGCTTTAGTCCACTGCATTCTACCCGCAGCTACCAAGGTGGAAAGTTCTGGTCATTTTAATATGGACCTCAACTTTGGAAATTCAATAGGAGGGTGCCATGTCTTAGGAGGAACGGCAAGGCATGACATAGCACTGAAGCACAATCGACACACTATGTTTCCTCCATTCAAGTGAGCTTTAGGCGTGCTGCAGTAAAGGAGGAATGGTGTGTAATCGGTGCATTAGTGGTAATGGTGGCAAGACCAACATAGGGTTCCACAAAACAAAGAACTGCACATCTCTACGGGTGTGTGATTGGGTATTTGATTGCGTGAACATAATGCAATTCTCATTACAACCGCACACGGATCTGGTGGAGAGAATCAGCATGGGGAGAGAGTCTTGCATGCAGGGCCTCTGGCAGGGGTGCTGTCAAAGGGAGTTTTGGAAGAGCTGTTGAGAGTGGGTCTATGTAGATTTCAGACTAAGTGTACAGTTTAGAGAGTAGGTGGATGACTGCTGATAAGGGTTCAGCTCGACATGAATTGGAGGACAGTCTGTGGCCTCTGAGATCAGAACCTGCACGACAGCCCGATGTGTGGGTGTTTCATGTTGCCCATTCTCGTGTGACCTTATTAGTTTTGTGGATGGTTGGAGTTTGTGACATATTCCGCATCATGTACAAAAGGCCTTTATGTTGGTATGGACAGTCGCTGGTCAAAACCTACTGCATTTTGGTGGATGGCAGAGAGGATTCGTCTGGGGCTAAGATTTGCTTGGGAATACCAGGGGTCTTTGATTCTACAGGGCATAGAGCCATAATTATTATGGAGGGCTGTGCTGATCAGGATGAGAAGGCACTCAAAAAGCATCAGGAAGGCATTAGGAGTTGTCTTGAGCACAGAAAGGCTCTTCAAGTGATGTCCCTTGGTCTCCTTTGCCATTGTGGTTTACTTTAATTGAGCATTGCCTGAGTGACCGATAAAGGGATACCGTCTGATAATAAATCTGAAGCGGTCTACTCTTTAGGGAGCATCCTGCTGACAGCCATTTTGTCAAGTTTATTTTAATTTGCCACTTGTACCAGTTTGAAATTAATTCCATTTTTATTTGTGGCTCAAAACACTGGTTTGCATCCTGGGAGAATACTGTAGTCATACATTTGTTATTTTATTTCATAATCTGTTTCTGTCATTATTGTAATGGGTTTGATTTAGCATTTTAAGGTTTTTCTTTGCGAGTCAGTCTTCGCACAATGGGAGTCAGCTATCTGTGAGCTGAAGGGCACGGCTGGTTTAGGGTTATCTTGTACGCTTTACAATTGATTACAAGTGAACCGCGCCATTTCGTCATGTTGTCAAAATTAGATCTCGTCAGCAGAAGGGCATCTCAGAGGTCACAGTTTCAGTATTTCCAGAAGGGAAGGGTGGGACCGCGTTATTCTCGTGCACGCCACTTCCTCCCCTTAAATTATTCATGGGCTGTGCTATTAAAAATAGCCCAGTGTTAGATTTAGGGCTGACCACGTGTCCCACATCTACTGCCAGGGTAAAGGTCATAGGCATGTCACTTTTGGCACTAGGCTGAGGAAAACGTTGTTGCAATTGTTCTTAAATTGGCTGGAGAGGGGCATTCCAGGAAGGCAGAAGCTTGATTCAGTTCCAATCAACCAGGACAAAGCTTTCATCCTTCAGACCTTTAGTACATGGCAGGAGAACAAGCAGCAAAGTTCAGCAAAAGTTATTCCTGAGAATAGAATTCCTTCCATAGATTTATGTTTTTAGTATCATTAAACATTGGTCTCTACAGTTGACTTTTCTTTTTTTAGTATTTCTGTTTTTGATATTATAATTGCCTTCCAGTAGATGATGTGTTTCATTGAAGCTCCATGGAGTCTTTCAATTTAGCTCTATGAATACTGTAATGGTTTGTATTGTCAACTTAGCAACACTTCATATAGATTACTAGTATGTGGTTGTTGGTGCCTCTGATCACAATATCACTTAGAGAGCTGCAAATTAGCTTAATAAATCTGTAAACAAAATATAAAATCAAAATGGCTTCTCAACAAGCAGCTTGTTCAGTATGTGTTGGGGAAGGCAGAGAGCAGTTACCATAATATTAAAGAACACAAGCATTGACAAAGCTGAATGGTCTGCCCTTTCCAATAAATTAAAGTGGGCTTCCTTGCTAGTACGTTTGCGTACATGTGTCTGTGGTTGTGTGGATGTGTGAAGATGAAAGTGAGCCAAATGGTGCTCAGTCGGACCTTGCACTACTACTTGGTAATTCCCAGAATTAGTTAGACTAACACAAGATGTGTGACTCTTGGCCTGTCTGCGGGTGGATGGATGAATGAGTGCAGTAATGGAAGAATGAGTGAATGGACGAGTTAGCAAATTGATGGCTGGGTGACTGTATAAATGCAGAGTGGAATGATAAACGGGTGAGTAACTTTGCAGATCAACTTCTAAACACGAAAATCATCAAACCAACCAATGCCCTTTTCTCCGGTTGCTGGTGTTGACACAAACACGCAGGGTGCCCACTCAACTTCCTCACTGCTTTCTAGAAGAAGAGCTGTTTGAAAAAAGACTATTAATATACATTGTTGGTATGATAAAGTATGGTTATTTGCATAGCTCTTACTACCCCTGACAAAATACTCTAGCACTTGGCGGATAGATATGTCACTACTCTGTAGAGAACCCAGCATTAGTGATTCAGTTAAGTGTATAGAAAAGGTGTCACTCCTGGCATAGATAAGAGCCTTTGAGAATCACCTGGAATACAGAAGGGCAGAGAACACACAACTTTCTCCTACTTGAATCCAGCATAGACCATAGACCACTACCGTCTAGAAATTTGAAACAAATTCACAAACAGGTCTCCTGAGATAATCCCCTTGTCCATCCAAACTGGTAAAATATGATAGCCACTACCAGAAAGGACATGAGTCATTGAATAATGTCGAATTCAGGAGAGCAGTGAAGACATGCAATTTCGTAGTTGAACTTAGGTCTAGAGATTACTGTATCTCTGCTACCCAGTCAAGTGGGCAGACTGGAGTCAAGTTATTAACCCCTTCCCTGCTCATGACGGAACCGTTCCGTCATGAGCCACGGTTGCCGTGTGCTCATGACGGAACGGTTCCGTCATGACAATCCTGTCGGCGGCCGCTCCGCCTGCGCGGCGCTGTTTCCCCGCCTGTGCGGGGCGACAACGCAAATGGGCGGAGTCATGACGGAACCGTTCCGTCATGAGCACAGCTCAACTGTGGCTCATGACGGAGCGGCTCCGTCATGAGCACAGGCCCGCCGCGCTGCCCCCCTGCCCCCCCAGCGCTGCAGCGGAATGTCCGCAGCAGCGAAGGGGTTAAACAGATTTCCCAGGACAACCCTGAGCCAAATACTAACAAAAATCCCCCACCTTAAGCAAATGCCAAAGTATGACCTCATAAACAGAAAATGTTCACGAAACTACATTTCAGAGGTAAATGTTTCTTGGCATAAGCATCTCATATGGCTTAGATACTAACCCAGTAACCTTACAAAAGAAGTTCCTTCATATTGCTCCAGCCAACTATTTGAATTAATTAAATACTTATAATTAAATACTTAAACTAAAAACTGCCTACTAACCCATTTTTAAACCATATTAACTTTACAAATATGTAATCTGCTCCAATTGTATAATCTGCTCAAACTGTATAAATCTGCATGTGAAGACTAAGACCTCATTTAGAGTTTGGAAGAGCGGTACTCGTCACTAACATGACAGATTTTCCATCCACCTTATTGCAAGTGTATTGGGAAATAATGCCCTTGTACTAAGGTGGTTGGGGTACCTGTCATGTTTGTGACAGTGCAGCCATTCGCCAAATTCTAAATCAGGCCTCATATCTATAGCACAAGGCTTCATCCAAATCATTACGAGTGAGGACCATATTTTAGCTGAGTTTAGCTGCTTGGACAGAAGAGGACATGTCTGTAGTGGTTTTCTTTTTGGTGCTTGCCTAGAACATAGAGTTCTTTTTTTCTGGATGTATCCCTTGATGTTTGTTTGCTGAAAGACTGGGCCTTGACTGGCCCTGATGAGTTTATAGCCTTGTGAGTAATGCAGAGAATTTTGAATGTTAATGTTCTTGTAACAGGGAGCAGAAGAGATGTGATCTTGTAGGTTTGTATATAGACGTTGTCTTGCTGCTAAGTTAAGTAACCTTTGTTGACATCTCATGACTGAAGCTGGTACTCCTTGGTGTAACTATGTGGATCCTCGTGTCATGGTAGGAAAGAGAAATTATTTTTCTGATCTTTTCTGGGAATCCTAGGTGTGGAAAGATGTATCATGATATGCAGATTTTGTTACTTGGGGGTCATGAGGTTTCATGTGGTTGCTCTAAGTTCATTATTATTCCTATGTTTCTTACTTTTTTTGCTATTGTAGGCCGTTGTGCTAGTTCTTTAGGTGAATTTGTCAGTGGGTTGTGGTTTTAACAATTTCCATAAGTTCCACAAGTTAGGGCTTCCGTTTTCAAGGCATTGATTTAAGGTGATTTATTTCTTCCAAGGGTGAACACCTTTTTGGAACTTACCTAGATCAGACATTTCTAGATCATTAGGTTACTCCAATTTTAATATTATCCTAGTATTGCTAGGATAATTATAGCATAGACATTACAAGGAGTTAATGAGTTCCAGGAGTGGTCTGATGGATATTTTGAAGAGAAGTGGTGAGATGACAGAGCCATGAGAAACTCCTGTCTTCCGTCCGTATAGTGTAGATCTGAAAGGGGGTATCAAGCTGATGCTTGATCGGTCTATGAGATAATAGGAAGTCAGTCAAGGATTAAGTCTAGAGCGCCTTTCATTTTAATCTGTAGAGGAGGTTTAAATGGTGAAGTGTTGAACACAGAAGATAGGTTGAGAGCTAGTAATACTGCTACCTAGTTCACTGTTGTTTGTAGATCATCCCAGATGGAGATCAGTGTCACTTTGGTGCACCTCTTCGGCAAGAAACCTGTTGGTGATCTAATAGTCATTTTAAACTCTTCCAGGAAGTTTGAAATCATAGAGAAAGCTGTTCTTTCTCTAAGCTTTCCTACAAATTAGCTGTTTTCCATTAGTCTGTAGTTGTTGGGGGTCGTATGGGTCCAGGTTGTGTTTTTTTGATGAGTGGTTGTGTACATGATGTATTAAGTTATGGTGGGGATATGCGCAAATTAGGTACTTTTTGATTATGTTCATTTCAGAGATTGCAGTCAAAGTTGAAATCAAGTTGGCAGTCAGATGTTTTGTTAGAGAGGTGCAGTTCCAGAGATTTAGCTTTGGTGATAATGATATCCGTCATTAGGTTACGCAACTCTTTTGTTTGCGATGTTGGGACAGCAGTGCATTCCGGATTGCAATATTGTGACAACATGTATACTTCTTTTGTGGGACATTTGGAATTAGCAATAATGTTTGAAGAGTGAGCTCTTTTTGCTTCCTTGATGCAGGATTTATAAATTCTGTCCTGTTCTTTAGTCAAATTTTATCTTGAAATAATTTTGCTTTGTACCTTTGGCGCTGGTGGTTGAACCAATCTCTTTTTATATTCTTCATTTCATTATTCATCCAAGGTATCTTTCATTTCCTTTTTTAGCAGCATAGAACTATCCTCGGAAATATTTTGTTGAAACATTTGTTCGTCAATTTACTCAACTTCTCTACTGTGGGTATTTGTTCCGGGTTTGAATTTGCAGTTGGAGATATCGCCTACTTCAACTCTGGCAGACACAATCTTCAATTACTTAGTTTAGCAGAAAATCTTATATATGTCCTGCAGATGAGACCTGGAGACAAAGCAGCAGGGTGAGGAAGGAAAAACGTGGGAGATGAGGTAGGCAGGAGTTTCTTGTTTCTGGGCCACCCAGTTTGCAGTGGCATAGCCCACTGTTGGTGTCCCTAACATCAATACAGGGGCCAGGTGTAAGAATACTACATGGTTAAACACAGAATGTAGGAAACTAAAATCTAATCTTACTTTAGCTATTAGGAAGAAAAGCATATGCCAAATACTGATTCTGTGCAAACCTTATAGGTATGCCCAGCTAAAAGCCAAATGAGAATGGAAACAACAAAGGTGGCACGATCTTCTATCTGCTTGCCATGAGAGAGATATGACCAAGTTTTGATCTCTGTTGATTTGGGGAAGAGGTGCCTCAATGGCCCAATCAGTAAATCGCATCCTGCCCGATGCATGGGCTGAGCACTTTCAAGCCCTTTATAATGAAGCATTACCTGATAATGTTTGTGAGGGGCAGGCTGCAGTGCAGACAGATCTCACAGTGACATTCAACAGGATGTAAAAAGTGCTATAGGGGCAATTGTGCAGGGGAAAGCCCCAGGCCTAGACGGCATTCCTGATGATATTTACCTACACAACAAGAACAAATGGGCTGAGTATATTTTACCCATGAGCAATGCAATTGGTAAAAGTGCGTCTATCCTCAAATCTTTGAATGGTGCTTAGGTGGTACTTTTCTACACAAAAGGGGACCACAATTCACCATCCAGCTACTGACCAATTAGTTTAATTGATACACTACAGAAAGTCTACTGTTGGATTGTTCTGGACAGGGTTCGCAGATGGATCAATGAGAATCAGATCCTCTCACCATTCCAAGCAGGGTTCAGGGATAAATCTAGCACCATGGATCAAGTATCATGCTCTTTATTACTGTATAGGAATACAGTGCAAATTGGCAAAGGCCACCTGTATGTGCCCTTTGCCGACCTGAAGTTTGCATTTGGCTTGATTCCCCAGCAAAAGCTGTGGCAGGTGTTAGAGCAAATGGAAATGTCCCAGAACTTACTATCAATCATTATATCCCTCTATTTAAATGAGGTAACACAGTTCCTTGTGACCATACCAGCAGACGCACCATCTTTGGCAAACGAGAAGATATCAACACTAATGTTTGCCGACGATACTTTATTAGTATTCCAGACACACAAAGGGCTGCATACCCTGTTGCTACGTTTTCAGGAGTTTTGTTCCCTCCTAGGCTTAGAGGTTAATGCTGCAAAGACAAAGTATATGACAATAAGACAGCATAACTCATACAAAGGGAAGATGTATCTGTGTGGTGAGGAGCTTGAAAGGGTAGACGCCTTCGAGTATTTAGGCATCAAACTATCGACTGGCATGTCATGGAAACGACACATAGATAAAGCTACTTTAAAATCCAAGCAGATAGCAGGTGCTATATTGAAGAAGCACTGTCTGGCAAGTAGCAAACCTATAGCACCTTCTTTGAAGATTTATGATACCAAAGCCATGACAGCGGCATTGCATGGAGCGGAATTATGGGGGGTTTCTAGCTTGACTGGTATGATTACATCTAAGCGCAAGTTAGTTAGAACTTTGCTGTCCCTCCCCCCTAGTACTCCTTTTTACCCGCTTGATTTGGAACTGGGTGGGAAAAGCATTGCTGATAAAGCCAGATTCAGGCCAAAACTTATCAATTATGCAGAGGCGCTTCAGGATGTAATCAGTTTGGACAGATTCCATAAAATCAAATGGTGCAAAAACATCAGAAAGACGCTTCTTTCCCTAGGTTTATTTAGCCATTGGGAGCAACCATTACCTGAGCTAATTCCCTCGAAAGAGCAAATTAAAAAACTGTATTGGCATTGGGTGACACAGAAAGACCCTGACAATATCTCCAGAGGTTCCCTTACTATGAATCTTGTGCAGTTCAAGTCCAGCCCTCTATTCGAAAAATACCATTTAAGTTGTTACCCCTTAAATCGTTTACTGCAAAATGGTCCTTGCAATCTGAGCTCTCTTTGGCTTGTCAAAGCTGTAAAAAAAAAGCAAAGAAAGTATAGGTCATGTGTTGTTCATCTGCTCGCCCTTTGCCCAGCCAAGGAGGCGTTGGATTAGGCCAGTTTGCCAAACTCTGGGCACAAGAAACTGTCTAACGTCTATGAGGATCTTGCAATCTGACCCTATGCCCCTGTATGCATGTGCCGTGGAAAACATTTTGGGCTAGATGTGTTTTGTTAGATGCAAGGTATTAGCAGTTGTTTAGTAACACTGTGTTGTAGTGTTTTGCAGGCATATAATGACCTATTAGATGTACTTATTTTTTTTGCGTTGTAGTAGGGGTGTTAACGTGCCCAGCCACTTTGTAATAATTCTGAAGTGGTGTGCTTAAAATGTATGTAGCGACTCATTTTGCAAACGATGGTGCTAAAGCCTGTGGTGTTTTGTGCTGGTGAATTAGGCCTGGGTGGTGAACTCCGCTCCATTCGCGGAGTTTGCGAAGTTTTCTGCACTCCGCGCTCTGCGGAGCTCACGGAGTGCAGAAAACTCCACTTCGCATAGGGCCAGCGGAGTTTTTTCCCTGCTCGCGCTCGTGAACGGTAATTTTGTGAGCGCAAGCTGCTGCTTGGGTAGAATTTCTACCCGAGTAGCAGGAAGACCAGCTTGAACAGCAGTTCGCACTACACTCCGCCAATTGCGGAACTTCGAGTTTTTTTGTAACTTCGCGGAGTTCCGCGCAGCAAAACTCCTGGAACTACGCCCAGGCTTACTGTGAATCTCAGGAGAGTTTAATTGCTGCTTGAAATGATCTGTTTTAAATTGTTTTATATCAACAGGATTATTTATTGCACTTTACTGTATGTCTGCTTACTTTTTGAGCAATTGCTGAAACAATTGTATATACCTGTTTTGTGAAATGTATTTTTAAGCGTTTTGTGTTTTTATCTTTCATGATGTTTTAAGGTTGTATTTATTCCAAAATAAAGATATTGGAACTGAACTGTTATTGTCTACACATGTCGATCTCGAAGTAAAAGATTGCTGTGGCAAAATTCCAAGTCTAAATTTTAAGTACCTGGATCACCGGACGTCTGTGATACTATATCAAGGTAGTATTCAAAACCACTTTTGATCTTAAGTTCTAGGTATGGTTTGAACAGAGATCCTTCCTTGGCACTATTACTTACTTTGTTAGCTTTCGTTTACCAATACCTTGCCTTGATGATTGCTACTCTTGTTGCACTTAATTTACTAGGATTGCCCCCGGGTTGCCACAACCCAACACTTTTAGGGTTTTCTATGTACCCCTAAATCCATGGCTGTTCTTAGAAGTTTGAATGCTCACTACATCATACAAGGGCTTTTAGATACACCTCAGTGTGATAGTTTACATGAATCCTTGCCCACACCAATATCATTAAGTCAAATTACATCTCCCAGTTGATAAAGCCCGAATGATAACCTTAAGCGCTTTAGGTGTTCACCAGAGCCCAGAAGCAGGAATTATCTGAAAAAAATGTTTTCTATCTTTTGTACCGAGGGTATTCTTTGATAACTCCAAATATCTGCCCTATATGTGACCTCTGCATGTATCGTTATCCTATATATATATAGGATAACATTTACTGAGTCTCGCCTGATATTTCGTTAGCAGAGTTGCACTGCTCCCACATTTTGCTTCATGCTTTGTTGGACCAAGAGAAATTTAATGTGAGATCTTATTCCTAAGTACTCAAGGAGTGTGACTCTTTCCAATGCAACCCCATTTACAGTAAACTTCAATTTCAGGGGACTCTTCTAATTTATATTCATAAATGTGGTTTTACTTGCATTTTTAGTGTGTTCTTTCCATCACAATATGTACCAAAGCTTTTTATTGCACTCTGCAGTGCCAGTTCTATCACTGTGAAAAACGTAGCATCGTCAGCAAATAATAAAATCACGTTGTATCCCATATTTAGCTCATCCAGATTTATGTCTGATAGATATTAATCTAATAAATAAGAGTGAAGCTAAGACACATTTCCAGGGGACCTCAGCATTAGCTGGAAAGGTGTTGGTACATTCCTCATTTTTCCCATATCTTATCCTTGGTGGGTGGGCAAGGGTTTGTAAAAAATAAAATAAAAATGTTCCTCCTCACCGTGGCTCTTCTCCGTTGTCTCTCCCGGCTGGAACAGAATAAGAAGCTCCACTGAGCCAATCACAATGCTGGAATGCAGGATTGTGATTGGTCTGAATAAATAAAACAAATTTCTTTACTCGCGCTGCATCGCATATTGCGAAGCAGCGCGCGCAAAGGAATTTGTTTTATTTATCTAAATGTGTACTTACCTCCGTTCATCCATATTCCGGTGTTTACATTCCCCCACCCTGCCCCTCCCCCGCCTCGCCTCACCGCCCCACGGAACTCCCTCCACGGACCGCTACTGCTGGTTAACCACCCTAGGCAGTGGTAAAGGGTTGTTTTTCACTGGAACACTCACGGCATGTGCTAAGAATATAAGCAGCATGTGTTGACATTTCTAAATTAAACAGCAGA
The DNA here is from genome assembly GCF_964204655.1 of Triturus cristatus. Classification (NCBI taxonomy): domain Eukaryota; kingdom Metazoa; phylum Chordata; class Amphibia; order Caudata; family Salamandridae; genus Triturus; species Triturus cristatus. The sequence continues at coordinate 654,085,125 of NC_140587.1, read as the reverse complement.
ACATAACACAATAACATATAAGGAGCAATTCAACAACACAATCGAAACAAAACATTACACAATACAACAAAACAGTATACATTGCAAAGTCCACAGTACAGCACAATAAATAACACATGGCAATAAATTGGCACAAAAAGTACAGAAACATGAAAAGCACAAGAACACATCACCACCACAACAAAATGCCACACAACAAATGTACACAAAAGTTATTGGCACAGATTTCCACCTCCAGAAACCTGTTTTCATTGGAACGGTGGTAAACGTTGTTTGGAGCAGGCACTGCCTTAACTCTCCACCGTGGACATGAAGTTGCGCGAGTTAAACATGTTTTGCGATCCGCCCGATGGTTTACCAACCTCTTCTTTTTGTTACTAAAATTAGACGCCCATCTATTATTAGCAGTAATGTCACTGGCCCGAGGGAAACATTGTAAATTTGTATTTCGGCGTATGCGTGGCGGACACACCAGTGCAGTGGGTGACTGGTCGTGACCTCAGATTGCTGGAGCGCACCGCTCAGCGCGCTATCTCGCGCCACATTTAAATCATTCAGCGCCTCCTTTCGAAGCGCCTTATACAGAGCAGCCGGCGTGAGGCATCGACTTACTTTCCGCCCCACCGTTCCAAAGCTAACACGGCCAGGTTCCTGCCGTGCATTACTGTTGTGTCAGCCGGCCTAGCCTCAAGTCCCGAGGGTGAGGCAGGGGTTATTTAAAATAAAAGACGGGGTCAAACGGTCAGCAGAGTGGCGCTCTATCAGGGCCTCGTTTCATAGTTGCACCAAAAATAACAACCCACAAAGGGTTAAAGAAAACAATAAAACGAACAAGGACCTTCCCTGCAGGCTCCGAGTTTGGGATATTGTCATTTTTGTGGTCTGCTCCTCTGGCTCATCTAAAGCCCCGTCACAAAACATTTCTGAATGGCTTGTTTCATGTTCTTGGAGGCAGGTTCAGGCAGTGCTTGAAAATGCCTGTTATCACCGTATTATGAAATTACATTACTGGAGGGTGGCAATGTGCTATGATGGGGATGTGTTATGTTTTTATTTGTGCTGTTGTGTTTTTGTGATGCAATATCGTGTTGTGTTGTTTTTTGTTTGTTGTGTAGCATTCAGTTTTGACTGTTTTGGTGTGCTCTTTGCGCTTTACTCGTGTTATGTTGCTTTGTATTTATTGTGCTATATTATGTTGTTTGCTTTAGATATCTCAACAAAAGCAGCCACATTTACAGCCAGAAGTACCACATGCCTTTATTTTTCATGCGACAAGCAATGATTTACCACTGAGGTGGTAAAATAGCGCTGCTCCAGCTGTTCAACTATTTAGGACAATGAGAGGTCACTGACATGATCTCACCCAGGTTTCACACTTGGCTCCAGGAAGCACAGGTGTTTTGCCACACAAGAGAGAACATTTGTGGACTTATAGGAACAAAGAGCAAGATTTCGGATTTTTTTGTTGCATTTTGCAGTGTTAGAGCTTAGGATTGCCAGGTTCATCATACATTTTTAAGTAGAGCTGGGTGTTATAATATGTTACAGATACTTGAGATAGCACAAGTAACCACTGGTTTCTTGGCGCTGCTCGGCATACCTATGACAAGTTAACACAAAGGTGCTTGCCTAAACAACCACGGGGCATATTATCAAGGAACGGCGTTCAAATTATCGCCGCTTTAGCGGCAGAAAACTGCCTCTAAAGCGTCGATAATGGGCTTGATAATATGCCGCAGAGAATTCCAATAGAAGCCCATGTTGACACCAGAAGCTGTTACAACAAACAAATGATGGACGGAATGCTGACAATGCAGACATTCTCCCCCAGTCAAGAGATCTGGGCTAAATCCATCGTTCTTTTGCCCACTACACCACCCCAGTTTAGACATGGCCATATGCAAATCAGTCTTGACCCTGTGCCTCATGGGAACAGTCCAGCCCGAACTGCCAAGCCATGTCTTCCCTGGACCGGAATCAAGCATCCTAGGACCGGTTTCTGGCTATCAGCCGTCATCAGCCAGGATAGCTTGACTCCAGTGGCGTAGTGAGCACGGGTCCCACGTCTGGGAATACCCATCCCTATTAGGGCGAAAAGCGTTACAACAAACAAATGATGGACGGAATGCTGACAATGCAGACATTCTCCCCCAGTCAAGAGATCTGGGCTAAATCCATCGTTCTTTTGCCCACTACACCACCCCAGTTTAGACATGGCCATATGCAAATCAGTCTTGACCCTGTGCCTCATGGGAACAGTCCAGCCCGAACTGCCAAGCCATGTCTTCCCTGGACCGGAATCAAGCATCCTAGGACCGGTTTCTGGCTATCAGCCGTCATCAGCCAGGATAGCTTGACTCCAGTGGCGTAGTGAGCACGGGTCCCACGTCTGGGAATACCCATCCCTATTAGGGCGAAAAGCGTTACAACAAACAAATGATGGACGGAATGCTGACAATGCAGACATTCTCCCCCAGTCAAGAGATCTGGGCTAAATCCATCGTTCTTTTGCCCACTACACCACCCCAGTTTAGACATGGCCATATGCAAATCAGTCTTGACCCTGTGCCTCATGGGAACAGTCCAGCCCGAACTGCCAAGCCATGTCTTCCCTGGACCGGAATCAAGCATCCTAGGACCGGTTTCTGGCTATCAGCCGTCATCAGCCAGGATAGCTTGACTCCAGTGGCGTAGTGAGCACGGGTCCCACGTCTGGGAATACCCATCCCTATTAGGGCGAAAAGCGTTACAACAAACAAATGATGGACGGAATGCTGACAATGCAGACATTCTCCCCCAGTCAAGAGATCTGGGCTAAATCCATCGTTCTTTTGCCCACTACACCACCCCAGTTTAGACATGGCCATATGCAAATCAGTCTTGACCCTGTGCCTCATGGGAACAGTCCAGCCCGAACTGCCAAGCCATGTCTTCCCTGGACCGGAATCAAGCATCCTAGGACCGGTTTCTGGCTATCAGCCGTCATCAGCCAGGATAGCTTGACTCCAGTGGCGTAGTGAGCACGGGTCCCACGTCTGGGAATACCCATCCCTATTAGGGCGAAAAGCGTTACAACAAACAAATGATGGACGGAATGCTGACAATGCAGACATTCTCCCCCAGTCAAGAGATCTGGGCTAAATCCATCGTTCTTTTGCCCACTACACCACCCCAGTTTAGACATGGCCATATGCAAATCAGTCTTGACCCTGTGCCTCATGGGAACAGTCCAGCCCGAACTGCCAAGCCATGTCTTCCCTGGACCGGAATCAAGCATCCTAGGACCGGTTTCTGGCTATCAGCCGTCATCAGCCAGGATAGCTTGACTCCAGTGGCGTAGTGAGCACGGGTCCCACGTCTGGGAATACCCATCCCTATTAGGGCGAAAAGCGTTACAACAAACAAATGATGGACGGAATGCTGACAATGCAGACATTCTCCCCCAGTCAAGAGATCTGGGCTAAATCCATCGTTCTTTTGCCCACTACACCACCCCAGTTTAGACATGGCCATATGCAAATCAGTCTTGACCCTGTGCCTCATGGGAACAGTCCAGCCCGAACTGCCAAGCCATGTCTTCCCTGGACCGGAATCAAGCATCCTAGGACCGGTTTCTGGCTATCAGCCGTCATCAGCCAGGATAGCTTGACTCCAGTGGCGTAGTGAGCACGGGTCCCACGTCTGGGAATACCCATCCCTATTAGGGCGAAAAGCGTTACAACAAACAAATGATGGACGGAATGCTGACAATGCAGACATTCTCCCCCAGTCAAGAGATCTGGGCTAAATCCATCGTTCTTTTGCCCACTACACCACCCCAGTTTAGACATGGCCATATGCAAATCAGTCTTGACCCTGTGCCTCATGGGAACAGTCCAGCCCGAACTGCCAAGCCATGTCTTCCCTGGACCGGAATCAAGCATCCTAGGACCGGTTTCTGGCTATCAGCCGTCATCAGCCAGGATAGCTTGACTCCAGTGGCGTAGTGAGCACGGCGCCCACGTCTGGGAATACCCATCCCTATTAGGGCGAAAAGCGTTACAACAAACAAATGATGGACGGAATGCTGACAATGCAGACATTCTCCCCCAGTCAAGAGATCTGGGCTAAATCCATCGTTCTTTTGCCCACTACACCACCCCAGTTTAGACATGGCCATATGCAAATCAGTCTTGACCCTGTGCCTCATGGGAACAGTCCAGCCCGAACTGCCAAGCCATGTCTTCCCTGGACCGGAATCAAGCATCCTAGGACCGGTTTCTGGCTATCAGCCGTCATCAGCCAGGATAGCTTGACTCCAGTGGCGTAGTGAGCACGGGTCCCACGTCTGGGAATACCCATCCCTATTAGGGCGAAAAGCGTTACAACAAACAAATGATGGACGGAATGCTGACAATGCAGACATTCTCCCCCAGTCAAGAGATCTGGGCTAAATCCATCGTTCTTTTGCCCACTACACCACCCCAGTTTAGACATGGCCATATGCAAATCAGTCTTGACCCTGTGCCTCATGGGAACAGTCCAGCCCGAACTGCCAAGCCATGTCTTCCCTGGACCGGAATCAAGCATCCTAGGACCGGTTTCTGGCTATCAGCCGTCATCAGCCAGGATAGCTTGACTCCAGTGGCGTAGTGAGCACGGGTCCCACGTCTGGGAATACCCATCCCTATTAGGGCGAAAAGCGTTACAACAAACAAATGATGGACGGAATGCTGACAATGCAGACATTCTCCCCCACTGGAGTCAAGCTATCCTGGGGGAGAATGTCTGCATTGTCAGCATTCCGTCCATCATTTGTTTGTTGTAACGCTTTTCGCCCTAAGTGGGATGGGTATGCCCAGACGTGGGTCCCGTGCTCACTACGCCACTGGAGTCAAGCTATCCTGGCTGATGACGGCTGATAGCCAGAAACCGGTCCTAGGATGCTTGATTCCGGTCCAGGGAAGACATGGCTTGGCAGTTCGGGCTGGACTGTTCCCATGAGGCACAGGGTCAAGACTGATTTGCATATGGCCATGTCTGAACTGGGGTGGCGTAGTGGGCAAAAGAACGATGGATTTAACCCAGATCTCTTGACTGGGGGAGAATGTCTGCATTGTCAGCATTCCGTCCATCATTTGTTTGTTGTAACGCTTTTCGCCCTAAGTGGGATGGGTATGCCCAGACGTGGGTCCCGTGCTCACTACGCCACTGGAGTCAAGCTATCCTGGCTGATGACGGCTGATAGCCAGAAACCGGTCCTAGGATGCTTGATTCCGGTCCAGGGAAGACATGGCTTGGCAGTTCGGGCTGGACTGTTCCCATGAGGCACAGGGTCAAGACTGATTTGCATATGGCCATGTCTGAACTGGGGTGGCGTAGTGGGCAAAAGAACGATGGATTTAACCCAGATCTCTTGACTGGGGGAGAATGTCTGCATTGTCAGCATTCCGTCCATCATTTGTTTGTTGTAACGCTTTTCGCCCTAAGTGGGATGGGTATGCCCAGACGTGGGTCCCGTGCTCACTACGCCACTGGAGTCAAGCTATCCTGGCTGATGACGGCTGATAGCCAGAAACCGGTCCTAGGATGCTTGATTCCGGTCCAGGGAAGACATGGTTTGGCAGTTCGGGCTGGACTGTTCCCATGAGGCACAGGGTCAAGACTGATTTGCATATGGCCATGTCTGAACTGGGGTGGCGTAGTGGGCAAAAGAACGATGGATTTAACCCAGATCTCTTGACTGGGGGAGAATGTCTGCATTGTCAGCATTCCGTCCATCATTTGTTTGTTGTAACGCTTTTCGCCCTAAGTGGGATGGGTATGCCCAGACGTGGGTCCCGTGCTCACTACGCCACTGGAGTCAAGCTATCCTGGCTGATGACGGCTGATAGCCAGAAACCGGTCCTAGGATGCTTGATTCCGGTCCAGGGAAGACATGGCTTGGCAGTTCGGGCTGGACTGTTCCCATGAGGCACAGGGTCAAGACTGATTTGCATATGGCCATGTCTGAACTGGGGTGGCGTAGTGGGCAAAAGAACGATGGATTTAACCCAGATCTCTTGACTGGGGGAGAATGTCTGCATTGTCAGCATTCCGTCCATCATTTGTTTGTTGTAACGACACCAGAAGCTGGGCTTCTATGGGAATTCTCAAGGGCATATTATCAAACCCATTATCACCGCTTTAGCAACAGTTTTCTGCCGCTAAAGCGGCAATAATTTTAACGCCGTTTCTTGATAATATGCCCCTTGGTGTTAGGCATGTGTAGCCTTGAATACTTTTGCAAGAACCTTAAATTGAACTCCGTATGTCGCTGGTAACCAGTGTAGTTGTTTTAATAATGGTGAAGCTTGAGTTGTTCTGGAAGATTGTGTAATCAGTTGAGCTGCTGTGTTTTGAATAATCGGCATCCTATTTAACTCTTTGACTGAGAGGCCTAAATACAATGTGTTAGAATAGTCTAGTCTTGAGCATATCAGTGCCACAACTATAGGTTTAAGCACATGCTCAAAAAGGTATATTGCTAATTTCTTAATCTGTTTTAGTAGGAGAATGCATTTGAACACTACTAAGGAAATTTGTGACTGCATAGAAAGTTTTTAATCAATAATCCCTCAGACTCTTAATAGAAGCTTTGGGGTAGCTAATGCTGCCACCTCTATTGGCCAATACATATTTGTACAAAAGTCTATGTTCTTATTCGAAAACAACACCTCAGTTTTGTCTGTGTTAAGTTTTAAAATGTTCAGACCCATCCAATTCCATACATATTGCATTATATTTTGGAATGCAATTTCGAAAAGAGAGGAATTAAGTCTTACCAAGATCTGTGAGTCATCTGCATACATATATAGTTTACATCCTTTTGCAGCAAGTTATTTAAACCGTGTTTAAACATGTATATTAAAAAGATGTGGAGACAAGGAAGATCCCTGTGGGACTAGACATAATTCGATTTACCAGTTGGCCATAAAAGAAAAGAGCTCTCCTGCCTGTGAGCAACTGGGAAAGAAACAAACTGCTGGAAAAATAGCAGCTCCTTTCTAAAACCAGGTGCCTCAATACCGTCCAATAGAATCTTATGATCAACAGTGTCAAAAGCGCAGACAGATCAAGCAGAATAGGGGGCTTGTCTCTCCATAATAGCAATCCTGTCTACGGTCATCCATGATGGCTAACATAATTGTCTCCGTATTATGTCTAGGTCAGAAACCTGCTTGAAGAGAATCCAGGACACAGTGGCTTGAATGTGATTACTCAATATTTTGATGAGGTGAGAGTCTATAATGTTTGCACAGTATGTAAATAAAGATAGTGGCCGATAGTTTTTCAACATAGAAGGTCCGCTTTGGGTTTTTTCAAAAGAGCTAAAACCAGATTTTTTAAATATTGAATAACCAAACCCTGTGCTAGTGACACATTAATCAATGCTTGAAGAGATTCCCCCAGTACAGACATTACTGTAATTGTATGGCAGAGGGCAAGGATCTAGGGTGAGCCAGATTTTATTTTGCAAGCTATATTATTTAATGTTACCAAATCCACTTGAGGAATTTTAAATACAAAACCCTCACTGATCTTGTATAACATCTGGGTTGGTGGTAAAACCCCTTGAGCCATCTCCTCTCTGGTTGTATTGATTCTATCTACAAAGTAGGTATTAAACTGATTGCAAATTGTTTGATAGAGAGTGGAGCTGATGCGCAATCTGTTTGCGGAAGTTAATTCTTGAAACGATTGGAACACCTCCTTTTGCATGTTGGATACATTTTTGATCCTATTGCAACAAAATGTCTTCCTAGAGATAAACAGTACCTGTTTATACTCAACCATACCTTGTTTAGATTTCTAGTTCACCTCCTCCTTGTAATGCTTGCACCATTGATGCTCTAGGCAGTGTAACCTAGTTTTGTGTTCAACTAACTTTAATATGAACCAAGACTCCGGTTTCTGTTTCTCTTTGCTCTAAACCTGTAGCTTAATAAGTGGTACATGGTCCTTAAGTGCTGCTTTCACCCAGTTGGTATATGCAAAACAAATATTCTTAGCCAATTCCTGCAGGACAGAAGTGCTCTTCTGTAGAAGTTTTATAATCTTTTCCTTGCCCATTTACACAATTGGTGCAATGTTTACTTTGGACTTTACTTAATTGCTATGGTTCTAAGATTTGTGAAGACAATTTGTGGTTCTAAGATTGGTGAAGCTAATTGAATCAACAAATGATCAGCTTAAGTACATGGTTGAACTCTCAACTCCATTAATTATGAATTATAAACCCACACCAAATTTTATGTCATGGTCTTACATGGAATGAAGCGCTCTAATACGCTAAGGTGTCTTGGCCCTAACTGCCCATGAGCACGAACTGAGACACCCTTAGTTACGGAAAAGCCATGTTTTAAGTTCTTTCCTAATGGTAAGCAAGTTAGGGATGGCTCTGATGTGAGGTGCCAGACTGTTCTATAATTTAGTTGTACTAATAACAAAGTTTCTTCCACCCCAGTTTGTTTCTCTGAATCTGGAAATTGTGAGTGTTTTATCACCCAGGTCCTCAACCTGCCAAGACACTGCCAGATCTCCCAGCACCTGCGCTCACTCCACTGGCTCCCCATCGAAGCTAGTCACCTTCAAGATGCTAACCCACGCTCACAAGGCCCTCCACGACACCAGACCAGCATACTTGAATAGCCGACTCCAATTCCACGCACCCCAAAGGACCCTACGATCTGCCCAGCTCTCCTACGCCATGGTCCCCAGCACCAGAAAGACCAGATCGGGAGGCCGCTCCTTCTCCATCCGCGCGGCCAGAGTCTGGAACGACCTTCCGCTCCACCTCAGACAGATAATATCGCTCCCCATCTTTGCAAGAAACCTCAAAACCTGGCTCTTCGACAGACCCCCTCCCTGATGGACAGGAACCTGCGACCCCCCCCCCCCACATCCCCCAGCACCTTGAGACCCTTACGGGTGTAGTCGCGCTTAACAAACACCTGAAATCTCCACTGGGGTATACCATAGAAACTGTGCTTAAGCAACTCAGGGCAAGCATTATGCAGTGCCTTATGGGTAATGCAGAGAGCTTTACGTTTTACACAGCGCCTGTGGATGCCAGGGGAGATAGAGTGGAATTTGGGCCATCAAAATATCATTCTGGCCGCAGCGTTTTGAACTAGCTGAAGTTTTCTGGCGCATTTTTCCTGGAAGTTCATAAAGAGTCTGTAGCAGTAGTCTAGCTTGGATAGCACTAAGGCAGAGATGACTATTTTTTTCACAGTTAGCTGGGATGGATGGCAGAATTTCCTTTATCATCCGGAGGGTGTAGAACGATGAGGAGACTGCTGCTGAGAGCTGAGCTTCGAAGTTGAGCTTATTATCAATGTCTTTGCCTTGGTTTTTAGCCATGGGCACTGGAACAGAGAGGGAGTCTAGGTCATCTGGCCACCAGGAGGGGGACCAGAGAGGTGAAAGATTGCCAAAAACTATCATCTCTGTCTTGCAAGAGTTTAGCTTCAGGCAGTGCCTGTTCATCCAGGAACGGATTGTTCTCATACAGTCCTGAAATCAAGGAGACAGCTCGGGATCATTGGTGAGGGCTGACACTACAATTTGGGTGTCATCCACATAGGAGGTAATAGAAAGTGAAAGCTTTTGATTATCGTGGCTAGTTCAGATACATAAATGTTATAGAGAGTGGGACTAAGCGAGGATCCCCGAGGGACCCCACAGGGAAGTGAGAAACAAGAGGACTCAAAGCTGCCCAAAGTCACAACTTGTTCCCTGTTGGACAAGGAGGTAAGGAGGAACAAAGCCTTGTCCTTATCCCAAGTTCAGCCAGCCTATTGACGAAGATCTTGTGATCGACTGCATCAAAGGCTGCGGATAGGTCAAGGAGAATAAGAGCTGCAGAGCCTCCAATGTCTAAGTCTGCTCTTATCTCCTCTGTTGTTTTGATAAGGGCTGTTTCCGTGCTGTGCCCAGGTCTGAACCCAAACTTAGTTAGGTACAGGAGATGAATTTTTATGGATGAACTGGGCAAGCTGCATATTAAGAATATTTTCACTATTTTAGCCGGAAGTGGAATGTAGAAAATAGGCCTATAGTTGTTGGGGTCTGTGAGATTCAGGCTGTGTGTGTTTTTAATATTGAGAGAATTTAGGTTTGTTTTCCAGATTGAGAGAAAGACTCCTGTGTCAAACATGGAGTTAAAGAGGGCTGACAGGTTTCTTACTAGGACTAAGGGTGCTAATTTGAGTACTCCAGGGGGACAAGGGACTTGAGGGGACCCAGATTTAGAGCTGGTGAGGAGATTGGCTACTTGGTCGGAAGTCAGGATTGAGAATTATATCAGAGGAGCATAGACCAGATTTTCTAGGGACATGAATGAATGAAAGGGCATTTATAAAGCGCATGGCTACCCGGAGGCCTCCCAGCGCTGAATGTGACTGCTCGGAAAGGACTGAGGAAGGTTATGGGAACAGGAAGGTTTTCAAATGTCGTTGGAAAATTAGAAGGTTGGGCTCCCTACGTAACTGGAGGGGCAAGGCATTCCAAAGTTTGGCCGCCTTAAAAGAAAAGAGATGGCCGCCGCTTCTGGCCCTCTTGACTTTAGGGGTTGATACCAAATGAAGATCATTGGATCGGAGATTCCTGTTAACTTTATGTGGACGAATCATGGGTGCCAAAAGTGGAGGACCATCCCCTTGAAGGGATTTATGAACAATACAAAGGGCTTTAAAATTTACCCTATCCTTCACCGGCAGCCAATGCAGTGAACGCATAGATGGTTTAGCTGAGGTACGATTGGATACGCCTGACAGCCATCTGGCTGCACAGTTTTGGATCTTTTGTAATTTAGTCATAACTAACACTGGGGCACCCAGAAAGAGGGCATTGCCATTATCAGTCTTTGAAAGTATCAAGGACTGGACCAGGACTTTCTTGGCTCGAGGAGGAAGAAGAGGAAGCCCTTTCCTAGCCATTCTAAGCAGGCCGAAACAGGTGGCCACTGTCTTCCTTGCCTGCACCTTGAACGACAAATCCTGGTCAAGCCTAATGCCCAGACTCTTTATTTCAGTTTTAATGACAGGAAGGGGGCCCATGTATACTGGCCAGGAGGACTCCAGTATAGCTGGGGGTGGGGATTGCCCAAGATCATAATCTCTGTCTTATCACCATTCAGCTTCAGCTGAGAGGCAGTCATCCATTTAAAACCTCAGTTAGACAAAAGTAAAGGGCCTTGGTCTGGTGGGTAGTTTGGTTAAGAGCCATGACTAATTGGGTGTCGTCGACATAGGTTATCATTTGAATTCTGAATGGTGCTATAATTGCTGCCAAGGGGGCCAGATTTATATTAAAAAGAGTTGGGCTTAGTGAAGATCCTTGGGGGACGCCACATAGCAGAGGTTGAAGTAGTGAGCTCACATCTCCCTCAAAGACCTGGAAGAAGCGATCCTCTAAAAAGGAACTAAGCCATCTCAAGGCCGTACCATCTATTCCTATTTTTTTAAGGCGGTGGATAAGAGTAGGATGATTTACCGTATCGAATGCGGCGCTTAGGTCGAGAAGAATAATGGCTGCCGACCCTCCAGCGTCCACAATCTTTCTACCTTCCTCCACTACAGCCACCAAGGTGGTCTCCGTGCTCTGTCTTGGGCGGAATCCAATCCGAGAGGGATGCAGAACACCATGAGATTCCAAAAAAGTGGAAAGTATAGAGTTCACGTGTTTCTCTGCTATTTTGGCAATCCCAGGGAGAAGGGAAATGGGGCATAGTTACCTAACTCTTCCGGGTCTAGGTTCATACAGCTATTAACCTCTTCCTTAACTGAGTTGTCGAAATTCTGAAAATGTTGCTGACTTTGTCCCAAAAGCTACGGCACACTGTTGCAAAAAGCTTGTCTAGGAAGAGCCACACTATTGCTTGGACCGGAAGAAAGTTTGGTCACTACTTGAAATAGTTCCTTGGTGGAAGGTGAGGCTGACTCTATCTGCTGGGCATAGTAGTTGCTTTTTTCTTCAGTTAGAAGATTTTGATATTTGGTCAGGACTAGTTTGTAAACATGCTTCGCCTGTGCATCATAGTTCCTACGCCAAAATCTTTCCTTCCTCCTGCATGCTTTTTTCCCTAGCCTAGGCACCTTTGAGAACCAGGATGCTGATGGTACCCTTCTATTTGACAGGGATAATTTGGGAGGGGCTATTATAGCAAGAGTGTAGGTAAGCCAGTCTGTGTAGTAAGAAGATGCCAGCTCAGCAGCGGATGAAAGTGAGGGTTGGGAAATCAGCAGCTGTTGGTTTAAAAAAATGTTTGTCAATTTTGCTCCATGCCCTGTGGCAATTCGCTGAGGTGTGGACCTTGCAGGAGATATTCAGGCTAAAGATAATAGACTGATGGTCTGACTAGCTGAGAGGAATCACCTCTTCTAATGTAATATGAGGATTGTTGATAAAGAGACCATCAAGGGTATGCCCTGCTTGGTGTGTGGGTTGTTTAATAAGTTGGTCAAGTCCAAATCTAATGTATGTACCATTTAATGAGGGATACATGAATATTGTGGGTACAAATCAGTGAAGACATCAAGTCTGTAAATTATTCTCAAGCCCAGCCTCAAATTCCTTTTCCTAAAAAGTGAAATCACCATTAATAATAAAAACTCATTGGGAGTGCTTTGCTAACAGGGAACAGCCCAATTCATAAAACTGCTTTGGGAATTCCGGCATACACTGGGAGACAGTATGCCAGAAGAATGGTTTAGCAGCTTTTTTTAAGCTCCAGTCTCCAGTTTGAATTACAGAAGATCAGTATCTTTTATGGGTTCTACATGAAATAAAGATAGCAAAAGTTTTTTTGCTTATGATAGCCGCCACTCCACATCCTTTTTTCGGGTTCCGCCATGTTACGATCATTCACTGGGACTTCCTGTGGGATCACTTACAACAAATCTAGCACAGAGCATTCCATTAGCCAGGTTTGTGTCAATAAGGGCACTTCTAAATCTTCATTATTAAAAAGGTTAAAAATGTCAAGTTTATGTTAAACGCCTTCAGCTGATGGGATGAGTAGGTGTTAATTCCAGCATTTTTGCTGGCCCCTGGACCTGTCCAAGCATGGAAAAGTGCTTATCGGCTTGTCCTAGGCACATCCAATGTGTGGTCCCTGTCACAGGATTAAAGTACACCATTGCCTTTCAAAATGGCAGTTATGAGTGGAATGAGATGAAAAGTGTGACAATTGCTTCCTAGACCCAACTGCGCTCCACAGATTTTGCATAGTGTTCCCAAAAGCAAATAGCAGCAAGCACAGACATATGTATAAGGCAATAAAGGCACACAACAAACTGCAAAAATGAAATGAAAATTGAAAGTCACGTTTAAAATAATATTGTGAAATCTCACACATAAGTGAGTGGATGCAAGTGCCACCTATTTAACTTTTCCCACCTGCACTGACACTTGAAGAAACTAGAACGTTTCCTTTCAAAATGGTGGCTGTGAGTGCAACACTGTGGTCCTTGGCTAAGTCGTCTGCAAACAAATGGCATCCGATCTTATAGTAATCAAAGATGAAAATCAGGGACACCATGTGGAAGTTAAACAGGATGTTAGACACGGTGGAATCCTGGGGTATTTCGCAATGGATAGTGACTGTTTTTAAAAAAGAGGGGACCCATTTTGACGTTATAGGTGCAAATGATGTTACAATTATTTATTGAGCAACTGATGTCAATTGATCGTCTGTGAGTTGAATGCGCTGGAGAGATCAAGTAGCAGCAAGGCACAGGGCTAGCGGTGACCTCTGGTGACGCAGAGTGCTTCCATCATGTTTGGTAGGGCTGTGTTGGTGCTAAACATGGCTTAAATCAAATCTGCAAGTCGCTGAGGAAGACGTTGACCCCCAGATGGTGGGAGAGTTGGCAAAAAAACGGATTCAGTGACCTTCAATTACAGAGAAGGTCCGAGATTGGTTTATAATTCACGGTGACGCTGGAATCACCAGCTGGTTTCTTTAGGATGGGTTAATGACTGCATGTTTGAGTGCCTTGGGGTGTCTACTCTACAGATGCCATTGAGCTGTTTACCAGGTTGGCCATTATCGGTACAGCTGCATGTAGACGCACATTGATAACCTTTTCATTGTTTATGTTTCAAGATGGACATTATTTCTTGTAGGAGGATACTATTTTCCCTACTTCTGGTTCAGAGGAGGGTGTAAAGTTCATAAGGCTACAGTCAAGGGGTGGTGAGGGTGCATCAAGGGCTGGGGGTGGTTCTTTATAGTACTGAGGTACCTCAGCAGGTTATCCCCCAGTGGAATCATGTTTTGAACTCCATGGGGCATATTTACAAGCCCCTTGTGCTGCCGGTGCGTCACTATTAATATGGGAAAAAGTGATGCACCGGAGGTGCAAGGGACCTGTAAATGACCCCATAAGTAATTCATTTTGTTTGTTAAAACACAAGCTCAGAGGGCGTAAGTGTGTATTTTGGGGCACTGGCGGCTGATCCCCCATCAATGCAGATTTCGAAAAGCTCTTCAAAGAAATTAGAAGATGCAATGAAACATACCTGATAGTATTCTTATTTCCCTCTTGTGCTTGCAGCTTTAAACCCTTTACAAAACGGAGACGGGCTAAGTAGTCTGAGGAGAGCATTATCCATATTCCTTTTAAAGCTCTGATTTTTCTCTTCAGTAGTCAGGGGCTGTCAGTATATCAGTTGTTTGTGTTAGTTGGAACACTGTTCCTGACTTTGCACTGAGCAGAGTTTGAAGCCAAATTTATTAACCCATATAGTGGTTGTTCCACTTTTGTTGTGCAGCCATGATGCAAAATGCTAGTAGATATTTACAAATCCAGAAAAGCGGTGATTTGTATGGCTTGCATGGCTTTGTAAAGAAATGTAAAGGAACACAGTGGCTTGCATTGCATTGCACTACATTTTGTTCTGGAAAACGTCCCATGGGTGGAGCATGGGCATTTCCAGATTTGCATAGGTCTGTGAACCTGGGATTGCGTGAAATCACTACGGCTCCCAGAGGATTTTATAACAAGGAGAAAATCTTTTTTCCCTCTGTGTTATTTATGAGTGCTGCTTCTGCAGCACACATTGAAAGAGGAAAATTCCTCAAGGGATTGCTTTTGTGCCGGAAAATGTCTCTACCTGCCAAAAACAATTCTTCTTGTAATACAGTCAACTCTGCACTGTGGTGAAAGGGTGCCTGGCTTGGCACTAGGCTGCCTGAAGTGTGCAATCACTATGAGAGAGCAGAAGTGTCCCATTTCTTAGCAGATATGGCACATTTCAGCTCTCTCCCTTTCATGCAATGCTGCACAGCAAGTTACCATGCTGCCCTGTGTTGCGTGAAAGGTTAGTAAGTCTGGACCGTAGAGTCTGAATAAGGGCTTCAAGCTGTATGTCATTCAGGTTATGCCATGAGGATGAGAAGAGTTTAGCCAAAGTTGAGCAATCAACAACATGACACGTAACTCATGCAAGAAAGGTCAAGTAAATATATGATAAAGAAGCTTCAAACTAAAAAAGCAAAGTGTACTTCTTTAACATGCAGAAGCATTTCGCCTTAGTACACCATATTATATCACTACAGAGCAGTGGCGGCTGGTGACATTTGAAAGTGGTGAGGCGTAAAGTTATCGTGGTACTGCACTGAGGCGAGCGAGCGTAGCGAGCGAGCCCTAACAACCTACCGGGGTTTAAAAAAAAAAAAAAAGAGTGGATAAAAGGAGCATTTTCAAGCAAATTTGAGGAAGCAGGAAGGTTGATAAAGCACTTGCGAAAGTGTTATGACATCAATAGTAGAGATTTCATATGATAATGACGTAGGTAGCTGCTTTTTCAGTATAATCAGAGAACTTCACTTTACAACCCCCAAAAACACAACGCACTGACTCATCTGTAAGCACTGTATTTCCTTTACAATTGCCTTCTCAATATTTTGGCAACTGTGTACCTCCTTCACACACAGTTGCACAGAATCACAATCGCAACTTAAATAAATGACCTTTGCTTTGATTGTTGAGCAGAGAGGCCAGGGGTTGGATGGCCAAGTTTTCTGAACACCTTTTTGACCCACTGACAGGCACTGTGAGAAATTGACACAGCCTTCAGCCTTTGGTCTATAGCTCTCAATGGTGGCCCGTTAAAAATGCCTGAACGCAACTCAGTTCAAAGTATGCACTGTACAAGAAATATGCTACACAACAAAATACAGAAATACAGCATCCTGGAAATAGTGGGCACTCTTAAGGAATACAATATTAAGTAAAACATGTGAAACATAAACAAAAACTATATCACTGACATGGAATACCTTAATGTTTTATGCATTCATTGCTCGGAAATCAGTAATTTCCCAGTTGTGGATGGGTGGATTGGTGGTGGATGCATGCATGCATGCCGGTATGTATGTATGTATGTATGTATGGATAATTGGTGATGTGGGGGATGGGTGGGGGAGTGAATAAATGTGTTTGAGATGGATGAATGGGCAAATATGCTGATGGGTGAATGAATTAATGTGTAGGCTATGGGTCGATGGATGAGGTTGTGGTGCGAATAGAGGGATGCAGTAAGGAAGGGGTGGATGAATTGGCTAGTAGATTAAAGAAACCACCAATGCGGGCATAATTATGCAGCACACGCTGCAGGATGAGACAATTTGTGGTGCTGTTCATAGCACACAGGGAGGATTATCAGTCCAAGCAGTGACAATTCTTTCTGCTGCAACCGCCCTTTACCTTGAGAAATTAAACCAGTGAAGCACACAGCAGAAAGTGCCATTAATTCTGTTTTATGATGCAGACAGGAATATGTTCTCCTTTCATTACTGATGTGTGCAGTCATGAATGTCCTACAAACACCACCAACAGCCTTGTGTTAAAATGAGGGTGCACATGTTATTCCGACTAGGAAGAAGGTGGGAGACAGGAGAGCCCTACTTAAGATCATTACCGACAGATTTGGGGCCCTTGCTCACCAGCTCAAAACACCGTTCTAAGAAAATACCAAGAAATCTGTTCACTCAAGCAGCACACGTGGATGACGATGAAGCCTGTATGAGCTGCCATGAAGGAGGCAGACTGAGCACTTTCCGCAGCACCAATAATGCATATAGTTCCTAAAGCCACGCACACCAGCCTGACACCTGAGTAGATGTGTGCTTTCCTTTTTACACTGTGACCAGGGAAGAGATGGCATTTTGCAGCACTGTCCCGCCTATAAACCAAAGCCTTCCATCTCCCCACAGAAGCTGTGCTCTTTTGCCTAGCCATGCAGCACTGATAAGTGTTTGGGGTAGGTTTTAATTCGACAAGGTGGTCAAGGTAAGATACCCATACCCAGAACAGAGCACCATGTAAAACAACAAACTATACACGTCATCTGAGGCGTACATGTACCAACACTAGGTACAGGCATATGACGTATGTTTTCATTTAACAGAGTGGCAGGGAAGAAGCATAGGTTGTTTTGTAACCCTCGTCAGCTGAAAAATGAGTACACGCTCTATCGCTACACCTACTTAAATCATTTTGCCCAGGAACCTAGGGCCCGATTCACAGAACTAATTTAAGACAAAATCCTAAACTTACTACCATTTTGGTATTCACAAAAGGCACTTACTCACTTTGGTATTCACAGAAGGCACTTACTCATTTCGGTATTCACAGAAGTTAGGAGTCCTAATTTTAGGACTCCTAAATGCCTTCTGTGAATACCGAAAGTCTTAAAGTTAGGATTTTTCTCAGTTTAGGAGTAGTAAAGTTAGGACTCCTAACTTTAGGACTCCTAAATGCCTTCTGTAAATACCGAAAGTCTTAAAGTTAGGATTTTTCTCAGTTTAGGAAAACTGAGAAAAATCCTAACTTTAAGACTTTCCGTATTCAGAGAAGTCATTTAGGAGTCCTAAAGTAAGGACTCCTAACTTCTGTGAATACCGAAATGAGTAAGTGCCTTCTGTGAATACCAAAATGGTAGTAAGTTTAGGATTTTGTCTTAAGTTAGTTCTGTGAATCGGGCCCCTAGCCACACATGACAGCTGTTTCATGCTATGTGCCAGTTGGTTGTCTGCTTTATACAAATGACACCTCACAACGGGATCCCAGAAGACGCCTCATTACACTGGAGCACACACCAGAGCAGGACAGCACAGTACACCAGGTGAGAGGGCCCGTGTACAACAGGTTACACCAGGACACGTGACGTCACGCCAAAGCACAGAACCGCCCTTAAGTGAACCAAAAACACCCTGTGACGTCAGAGCACATATCAACAAATCCTGTGAGAGCTCGGAACGCCAGGGTGCCCAACGTGGCATCAAAGGATGCCAAACAACATTGTATCATGTTAAAGAAACATACAACACACTACATGGCTACACGCACTAATGTACATATTACACATCGAGCAGGATTACAGACTACACATTCATTCAATCGTCGGACATGTTCATTATGAAAAGGTACATACACACTGCGGATCGCCAACAAGGTCAGACCTTCAGCCTCAACGGCTATACAGAGCCTAACCACAGTCTTTACTGCACGTCCCAGTATTATTAAAGTGTAAAATATCAGATTTTGCAGGTTAATTGATTGTATTGCGCACGGCACATAACTTAATTACTACTTAACAATGCTGCATATCCGGCATCTGATTAAATAGATGCGAAACGCCGATCGTGCTTACAGCAATCTTCTAAACACCAGCCGGAAAATGGAGGAAGACATACTGCATACTTATAATTACAAAAGACGTGACATAACAATAAATGAGCATAACTATGACGCGACAAAACATTACGCACTGATAAAAGGACAAACTGAATTGTGAACTTAAACAAAGGTCCGTTCATTCATAGGGACTAGGTAAGACTGAAGAAGTCTCGAGACACAACCTCTGACGGGGTATTCAGAAGAAGAGCTTTTCACTTTTATCTTATTAGCTTGCACAAATAAATCCCTTTTACTCCAGTCGCGGGCTCGCAGCTCACAATTCTCGGGGGTGGGTGGGTGGGGGGTAACATAAAAAACTTACCTGATCCCGATCCCGCGCCGCCTCTGCGTCCAGTTCCTGGGGCGGTCCGGACTCCGGAGTAGGAACAGGTCTGGGCCGGTCCGGAGCAGGAAGAATTTCAGACTGCGCGGTCTGTGTCTTACTCTCAGCCAATCCAGATGCTGCTGCATTAGCAGCGCCATGATTGGCTAGGGCACGGATACGGCCCGCCCACTAGGAGACCGGAGGGCTGCGACGGCCTCTCAGGTTCCCCCCTCCCTCGCTCTCCTACTGAAGATATAGTAGTGACTGAAAATGACCAGCCCAAACCCGAACATGCGCACTACCCGCCGTTGTCAGTGACAGTCTAACTGTCACTCAAACCGAGTTGAGTGCTGCCGCAGCCCCGCCCCACCCCCTTCAGCGGCCGATTGCCACGCGCCCGTGTCACAGCAGCGCGAGGGTGGAGGAGTTGAGAGAATTCAGAATTGCTTCATTTGCTTGCACAAATTTAGGGCGATGTGGCCAGTGGGGCAGCGCCCCCAATGGACGCACTGCCACTGCTACAGAGAGTGGCATTTATTAGGAGTAATAGTTACTAAACAAGAATTTGGAAACACTTATGTTACTCCTCCCTCCACTCTGACGACACTGTTATCAATTAACCTGTAGGCAACTCATTTGTCATGTGTAGCCCATACATGAACTAGGTTTTTTATTAAATATGGAGCAATATTACATTAAAACATGTGCAAGAGTGCTTTTTGTACAGCACACATCCTGAACCAATGTTTTCAAGGTGCTCTCAAATGTGATGACAAAGCTAAAGATAGGCACAGTGAACTAAGGCAATTGCAAGGGATCCCACAATTTGGTGAATCAGACAAGCCATGCCTGCAGCGTATGGGTTCATGCTGTGCAATTCAGCCATTTCACCCTCTCATTTTACATCAAATGTTAATGCTCTGTCTTTATTTCTTTCCAGTGCTACATTAGTCAACTGTGTTAGTTAAATGTACATTATTGCATGTTAAATCAAGTTGAAACCAGAAGTCTTTCAAGAAAATATGGCAAAGTTACATTACAAGAGGGCAGGGTATTATATTTTAATGTTGATATTACATGCTTTTCCTAACTATTTTTATTTTATTTAATTGAGATTTTTAATCATTAGCCATAACAACACATTATAACACATTCCAGAGCGCATTCTCCGTAAGAGTTCCAGCAGATATTCCTAAAAACATCAATAGTGGGATGTGCTGTAAAACAAACAACAAACAGAAAAGAAAATCCCTACGAGGGCGAGGGGCAGGGGGAGGGGGTAGGGGGATGTCCATCTCGCTCATAGGAATATGTTGAAGAGAATAAAAGTGGAAGCATCATACATGCCTTATTGTGCACTAAAATACACCCTTCGGCAGCGAGTATCACTCAGTGCTTTCACATGTCTTTACAATCAGTTCTCCACTTGGCATGTGACAAAGGGGTGAGATATCACCCTAGGGTGTGAGGAGAGTTGTGGGGGGCCAATGGGGACAGGGTACCATGTGTTTCGTCGGTGTGTGGAGATCCTGGAGATGGGTGGGGGGAGACCTGTTGTGTTTGCCGCAGATAGCAGCGGTAGACATGCCAGATGTCTTTAGGATGGGAGGTTGGGGGCTGAAGTGTAGCATAATTTCAGTTTGTGTATCGCAGTACGCCATACTACGCATCCACGTCTTTCGTTGGACCCATGTTCGCCCTCAATGCACTGCAATTTCCCTTTTTGTTGGTAGTAGTGCCAGAACAATGAAACATCGGTGGCATAATTTTACAACATTAACTGTTCCCAATAAAGCCAACGTGGTAGAAGGAGGGAGGGGGGTAGCTATTATGTCTGAGAGTGTTTGGAAGACATCAATCCAGTAGGGTTACTATCCAGGGGCATACCCAGGTCATATGGGAAAAATATGCTTCGGGAGCCCGGCATTTTGGACAAACGGGTGGCTTTGTAGGATCAAATTTATTCAGCTGACATGTAATGTAGTTCCTAGGTACAAACCTGAGATGGAGGAGTTTGTGCCTATGGTTGGGAGATACCTTATGCATTTGTTCCAGGCAGCATGCCCACTCCTTATCCATTCACGGGTGACCCAAGTCTTTCTCCCTCCGTTCTCTGGCCCCCTGATCCCGAGCCGGTTTTAGCACCGAGCACGCTCGGTATAGTTTAGTGACGAGGTGATCCCCCTCTTTATCAGTTATGAGTAAAGTGAGTGGTTGAAATTCCGACGGGGGCAGGAAATGTAGTAGTAAATGAGCAGAGTGCCCCAAGAAATCTTAGTACCACAAACTTGTCCATATATGTCAATTCAGTGCGAGTAGTGAGATCAGTCATAGTTAACGACCGCCCGTCCGGGAAAAGAGAACCAAAGTAAGCAGTTCTAATTTGACAAGGGTATGCTGTACTTCTACCTCAGTTGTAAGCGGTGTTAGACCTGGCATCTTTGGCGTGGTTACCCCTGACATTTTGCCTCTACCTCCTGTATTTTTTGACGCTATGCTGGATTTCGTTTTTGCTGGTTTAGATGCTTTGGGCACTTTGCCACTGCTGATCAGGGTCAAAGTGCAAGTGCTCCCTTGGTAAATTGTTGTATTGATTGGTTATCCATGATTGGTATTTGTTTCACCTGTTAGCCCCTAGTAAAGTGCACTGGGTGTGCCAGGGCTGGTGATTCAAATGCTACTAGTGGGCTGCAGCACTGATTGTGCCACCCACAGGAGTAGCGCTAAAATGGTGTCTTAGGCCTGCTTGCAGTGCCTATGTGCAGTCCAGGACTGCCATGTCGACCTGGCCAGTGCAACCACTGACCAGGCCTTATCCTTCCCTTTCTGTACATGTCAGGCATCCCTATGGTGGCCCTACGTACCCCCCTGGGCTGGGTGCAGTGTATCTGAAAGGTAGGGCATGTACTGAGGTGTGTAACATGCCCTGGTAGTGAATTACAGCCATTTTCGTTTTTCACTGCTAAGAGGCTATCTTGCCCATAGGACAGAATGGGGGAGGCTGTTTACATGCCTATCTTCCCCTAAAGGCAAGATGGAAAATCCAAGTTTGGTATCTTTGTGTTCAGAATTTAATTATACATCTTTTTAGCAAGATGGTTTTTAAATTCACTGTGTGAGAATAGCACTTTTTAGAAAGTAGCTATTCTCCTGTTTAACCTTCCTGTGTGCCTGTGTGCAGATTGGCTGACTGGTGTCATGTGATGGGCTAGGTGGCTCCAGGAGTCTGGATGAGTCAGCAGCAGGGTGAATAGGGAGATCTGCTTTAGATGGGTGGGAGGAGTAGCCCCTGGGTTTGAGTAGGGCTGCCTCTGCGTCTGCCAGCACAATGCTGGCTCCACCCCTTGCTGGCCAGGCTGAGGACTCTGCCTCTGCCCGCACAAAGAAGGCTCCACCTCCTGCTGAGCGTCTAACGACCCTGCTCCTCACTCTGAAAGGAACCAGGTGCTCCTGGGCAGAGCACACCCAGGAACCGGTTTGAGCAGGGGAATCCCCCCACTGAAACAAAGAGAGACAAAGACTTGGAGGGGTAAAAGAAGAGGACCCCAAACACCTAAACTTTAGATCACTTTGGAACTAGGAAGGAACCTCTGCCAAGGAGAAAGCTGAAAAGAACTGAAGAGGAGAAGACTGCCTGCTTGCTGTTTTGCTTTGCTGCCAAGGAGAGGGGAAGGACTTTGCTGTGTCCCCTTCTTTTGATTCTGATCTCCAAGGGCCTGAGAAGAGCTGGCTCCCTGTTAAGAAGTCCCAGGAACAAAAGGACTTCACCACCAGCTCCCCTGGAACTCTTCTGAAGGAGTTCTGACCTGCCTTGGAGTGCTTGCCCAGGCTTGGGGCCTCAGGAGGTCGTTTTGCTGTGTTTGGGAGCTGGGAAGCAGAAGCGTGAAAAAGAGTAACTGGTACCCAACGCATCATCCGATTGCGAGTCGCAAGAACGAGAGTGCGAGGAGAATTTCATCGCGGCGTCATCGCAGCACCCGGAGTCCCCGCATCGCCGAGTGCGTCGAGCATCGTCCCGGTGCAGAACCAGTTTGCGGGCCGCGCCACTGCCGGTGCGTGAATGTATCCAGTCGCTGCGTGTGTCGACGCAGAGTCCCGTCCCATGACGCTTCGAAGGTTGCGGCGCCAGAAGTCAGCGCTGCGCCGCGCATCGCGCCGCATCATAGATCGTTGCATCGTACCTGTGCGTGAAGCTTCCCCCTAAGAAACCTACGCAACGAAAGCCAAAGTCATCGCATCCTCCCCCTACAGATCGGAGCCGGCGCATCCACCTCTGCTGCGTGAAGCAGGGCTGCTGCAAAGCCTCCCCAAGATCTCAGGAGTATCGCATCGCCTTTGCCATCTTCCTTGTTATAGCTTTTGGGAACCTTATCGCAACTACAGGTACTGTTGGGCATGAGAGTGTCGCATTTTGTGCATTGAGAGTCGCATTGTGCAGGACACTGACTTTTACATCCTGGAGTACTTTATGCAAACTCTTGAACTATCTTTAAAGTAATCTTTTTAATTGTATGTTGGTTTTTCTGTAGTATTTGGTCTTGTGAAGTTTTTTAGTAAAGATACCTTATTTTTCTAAAACTGGTGTGGAGTAAATCTGTGGTGTTTTCACTGTGTTACTGTGAGTGTTGGTACAAATACTTTACACATTGCCTTTGATAGCCTAGACTGCTCATGCCAAGCTACCTAGAGGGTGAGCAGGGGTTATCTTAACAGTGTATCCCCCATTTTCCTGACTAGAAGCAAGGGTCCCTACTTGGACAGTGGTACCTACCCTGCCAACTAAGACCCCCAGATCTAACAAGCGGTAACTGCGGTTCTGACACAATGGGACCTGTGAGGAGTAGAGGCAGCCATCGCCCAACCTCCGACTCAATCTACGTCAGGCCCAACAAGTAGTGGAGAGAGGTTGTATATCGTGGGGATCCAGTGGGATGTCCCGTGGGATGTCCTGTGGAAATAACACCCCCAAAGGAGTAGGAGACGCCAGGTCCCGTTCCGGCCTAGTGTAAGGTATGCGGGCATCTGGATGAAACAAGTGATGGGCAAATTGTGCCTGTGCGACCAGTTAGTACAGGGGAAAGTCAGGGACTGCAAACCCACCCCTATCATATGGGAGTGGGAGTCTATCAAATGCTATCCACGCCCTGCGTCCCCCCCAAATCAGACGTTTCAACAGCCCCTTTAGTTGTGTAAAAAAAACATTGGTGAGCAGAATGGGTATTCTACCAAACAAATAAAGAAAGCTGTGAAGAATATTCATTTTGATAAGGGCGATACGCCCAGCCATGGAGATAGGTAGTTGAATCCACCGCTCCACTTGTGAGCTAAGTTGTAGAATAGCAGGCCCATAATCGAGGCGTAATACCTGGTCTTTTTGCTTATGTGACACAACACCTAGGTATTTGGTAGCATCCCCAGCCCAACGCAGTGGCATTTCCAGCTCTCCTGGGGTAGCAGATTCAGTGATTGGGAAAAGTTCCGATTTATTCCAATTAATCCGCAGCCCAGACATCGCCCCCAATCTATTCACCTCGTCGATGAGGGGCTGTAGGTTGGTGTTTGGGTGTCTGACAAACAATAATATGTTGTCTGCATACAGGGACATTAATATGGCACCGAACTGAAATTGGAGGCCACGGAACAGATGATTTTCCTGTACCTGACGATCCAGGGGGTCGATGGCTGTAATAAAAAGCAGGGGGGACAAGGGGCAGCCCTGTTGAGTCCCTCTGGAGATAGGAATTAGTTTTGACAGGGAGCCTTTACTCGAATGCGAGCCGTGGGAGCTGTATAAAAAAGTGCAGTCTGCGCAATACATGCTTTTCCTAACTTAACAGAGCGAGTTCGTGTAATTTCAGGAGAGGTTCAACACCTTCAGTGAAGGTAATTACGAGCATTAACAAAACAAAGGTCTGTGAGAACCTACAGAGTTCACATAACCCAAGTGAAGTGAAAACCTCAGGTGACAGCAGCCCACACAGAGCCCACACAGTGCAGTTTTGTAGCACCCTGTGATGGGTGTGATGTTCAGGACCGGCTTTATGGTGGTGCGGCTGCATGGTGGGGGGCAGTGACCTCAGGGGGGGGTTGGCGGGGTGGAGGGCGCTGCCTTTAGCAATAATTTACGATTTAAAAGCATATGCTGCAGGATTCCTTGTGATTCAATCTGTCAGGCAGCAATAAAAATGCCAAGACAACTCTTGTGATTAATGTTCCTGCTAGAGAGAGATCAGAGTTTCGTCTAATGGCAGTTTTGATTCACCATAAAGCAGCGCAGAGGGTTAATATGCCTGCTGCAAAGAACAAATCTTTACTTTATGTTAGCTGAGTGAATGAGTAAAGGCAACCTTCACGAGCACTGTAAAACAAATTCATGTATGTGAGAGAGGGGCTATGGAGAGATGAGAGGCCATTTTGCTGGGTATTAGAGAGGGAATCCAAGAAGAAGGATGTCATGGGGAGAGGGGACACCAAAAAAGATTGTCGCACCAGGAACTACGAGCACTAACACCGGTCCTGGTGTCCATCAAGAGCTACAGAGTGCTCTGAAATTGGTTGGGGGAAATGTTTTAGCATAATACCCCTCACCAAGCACATTCTCAGCACTCTGCGAGGTCTTCGTGTCAACCCATCTGCAGAAAGAGCACAGTGCCTTCTCTGCTGCAGGAGCAGTGGAAAGGGGGGCTTGGTGCTGAGTGAAGATGGTGGGCGGCAAGCCACATAAAAGAACAGCTCATGTTTAGCTCTGGAGTTAGACCAATGACAGCAGTTTCCATGCAGGTCTCGCTAGTGTGTGTTTAACTTCTTAAAGCACAGTATCTTCCAGGCTAATGCAGAGTTGCTGCAAATTGAGTTTAAAAGGCCAGTGCCACAGTGCTGCCCTCAATGAACACATTAGACTATTAACCCATCCAGCAAGTTCCTAGGCTTACCATCAGAAAGTGCCCCACCATTAATCATGGACAGTAGCGTACCCCACAAAACACACCAGACCCATATCTTATTAGGACTGCACTATTACTAGTGCTTTAAAACTTGATGCTAGATTTGAAGATTAGCATATCCTAACCTTCTGGACAAATCCAACAAAGACCTCAAGCTAAAAACAAATATTACAGTGCATCCAAGAGGGAGAGGTGTGGCACCGCGGCCGGAGCGGCTGACTCTGGAGCGGTGGGGGGGCTCACAGGTCGATCCCTGGCACCAGCGGCAGCTCAGCATCATGTGACTCTGGGCAGTACCTCACTTAATCTTCCCAACGGCCCCAGCGCCTTGAAACCCTTATGGGTGATATGTTTGTGCTTAAAAATATGACTTGTTATTATTATCCAAGTGACAAACGAGCCGCCTTGGGTCTAGGTGATCATTGCGTTTTTTTTATCTTTAAATTTACAAGCTTTGAGAAAGCGCTTGAATTAACCTTGCCTTTTATCGAAAGAAAAAAGGGGACAGCCAATAGCCCAAGAGAAAAGATGATAATGATTGAATAAATAGATACACTAATAAAGAGTCCCTCTCTCGGTGCTCTGCATCTTCCTCTGGAGATATCCAGGATTTAGAACAAAAGGAAGGTTCCATCAGTTCCAGAAAGAGGACAGTGTGGAGCTCTGTTTCAAATTAAAGGATTCAGCGTTACAAACTAGTGCTTAGAAGCAACGTCTTAAATTAACTAAATTGCTTGGAGGATCGATTAAATGCACATTGCTCTGTGGAATGCATTGGTTTAAGGGTGCGATATCTAACAACTTTATCAATCAGATGGGCTGAAAATACTTTATAATCTCATTTTGCAGAGACTTTAGTCCATAAAACCATTAGATAATTAAAACATATTTTCATACACAAAATTGAAAACAAATAAAAGCATTCTAAGATCAATTACATCTAAAAAGTTAACATCAATTAAAAGTTTCATAGCTGAACGAAGTACGTCAAAACAATATACTTTACAAACAATGTTTTAAAAAACATCTTACGTATTTTCAGGAAAATTGGGCAATCCATTAACAGGTGGTATACATGTGCAAGTAAAATAATTCTAGCATATGTAGCATGTGTTTCATTGGGGAGCCAGTAGTGTGATCTATGGACTGCTGAGACGTTCACTTCTTACAGATGCATTTGGGCTCTTACTTACTAAAAGTTTCCTGGGCTCTCACACCACACAATTTAGCATTGTGCACGGGGACCTTTAAAATAGTTAGTTACTAGGCTATATTTTGCAACACTTTGTGTCATGCCATGTCACCTGCATGTCCTGGAAGAGGCCATCTGTCAGCCCTGCACAGTTGACATTACAATTACCTTTGCAGTTCAACCTCTTCACCATTTGATATCTGTTTGAATGTCAGGTCACGAATGTGTTTTTTTTTTTTTTTTTTCCACTGGGGAAAACATTTCTCTGTATAAATCTTTGCAATTCTGGGCTAAACAGGCGGCATTTGATGGTGATCCCTTCTGTATTCAACACTATCTCTAATCTCATGTTTGTAGCACACTGTAGGCCCAGTGACCATATTGTCTGCTTTGACAACCGAATGCCACACTTCACAGTACTTTCTATGGTGTCTTGGATAAATCCGATGTGTGGTAACTTTTATTACCACACATATCTTAATTATGAGATACGTTTGACTTCCGCTTCAAAATTGTGTGTTTCTGGTAGGCGGAGCTTGGAGCGCTGCGCTCAGCAGTGCAGCGCCGGCATTTCTTGGCAGCGGTGGCCTCCATCACTTGGTGGCAGGGGCGAAGGCAGCTGAAACCAGCAGCCACTGCGGTGTGTGCTGCAAGGTCTCAGGGCTCAAAAGCATCGTACGCTGGACATAGGGTGCTGCTTCGCCCCCGCGCCCCGCTGAATCTGCCTATGGATTTACAGGGCCTACACTTTGGATTTCATTTTTACAAACATTAATGCACTATATTGTGAGCCACCGTTTCTCCTCACATGGAATGACCATGCTCTGATTTGCTTCCAGATTACCAACCAGGAAAAGTCTGATTAGAGTGAACTCAGCAGTAAAGGATCTACGAGACTATGACTAGGTCCTCGATGTCAATCAAGTGCTGGCAGAGTTTCCATCTGCCTTAAATGTTGCCTTTGATAGCGATGCTCCATTAAGAACCCAGACAAATACTTTTCGCAAAACTCTTGTACCCCGATATACTGCAGAACTAAAAGCTGGAAGAGCACTTTGAAAAAAGTTACTGAGACGTTGGCGCAGGAGCCATGATTCAGATGCTAAAGTTGCTTTTTGTAAGGTGGCACTCTCCGTATAAGACTGAAGTGTCAAAAAGGCGTGTAAATTGTATATCAGCAGGCAAATTGATCAGGCGGGCAACTCCTCTAAAGAATTCTTCAAAACCCTTAGGGAATTTATCCCTCCCCTTGCCTGCACACATCCATTTCTAGCTACTCTAGAATTATGCAATTCTCTTGCTGATTACTTTAAAGAGAAAATTTATTTTATTTATTGAAATTTCACGAATAAAATTCCCCCATCTAGTGCTGAGTTTAACGCCAGCCCTTTTTCTAATTCTAGGGACCATAGTCCGGACAATTTTCAAACTTTCGTACTGGAACAAATTCAGCATGTGCTTGAATGAGCGAACTTCGGCTCCCCGATGGACCTTTTTCCCGCAAGGATTATAGCCCTATTGGCTAACCAGCTTGACCCTGCAGTAAGTTTGTTGTTCAACTTATCGATAGAGACAGGAAAAATTCCTTCAGCCTTGAAATCGGCAAAGTTTATAGCGATTCAAAAAAAGAGCAACGTGGGCCCATCATTCCTCTGGAATTATAGACCCATTTCTCTACTCCGACTTCTATTTAAGCTGCTGGAAGGGCTAATCAATAAACAACTAAATCACTATCTTGAAGTGAACAAGATCATGGACCCCTCACAATCAGGTTTTAGAGCCGAGCATGGCACTAAGTCCACCTTGGTTGCTGTGACTGATAATATCAGGTGCTCTCGGGATGCTGATACCCCAGCCATGCTCGTGCTCTTAGATCCATCTGCGACTTTTGATATGGAGTCTCATGCTAAACTACTTCTAAGATTACAAGTGATTGGGATTACAAGGTCTGCCCTGGCCTGATTTCAGGACATTTTGAAAGACAGAAGTCAGTGTATCTCACTGGGCGCTTTCAAATCGAGGGCTAGGTGGGTTGACAAAGGGGTACCTCAGGGTTAATGCTTGAGCACTATACTGTTTAACATTTATATGGTACCCCTAGCCAAAGTCATCAGAGCATATAGGTTTGATACCTCGTCATATGCAGACAATACACAGTGGGTCATTTCCTTTGATGAGGACATTGACAAAGTGAAGGACCATTTTTTGGCAAGAATGAAGGCCATTGCAGGGTGGACAATAGATAACTTCCTCCAGGGAAAACAGAGATAATTCTCTTTGGGAAAGCACAAGATCCGTGGACTCTGTATTGGTGGCACCAGAGTTAGACAAGGCCCCTATGCCTAATAAGGTAGTAAAAAACCTCGGAGTCAAGGTAGATCTGGAACTCAATATGAAGGAATAAGTTCTATCCACCACTGGTACTTGTTTTTTCATGTTACACCTACTAAAGTAAGCCCTGACATTTCTTCCTTTGACAGCCAGAAAGACCTTGGTACAGGCTTTTGTTGTAAGTCAGCTGGATTATGGAAACGTATTACTGGCTTCTGTCAACGAGTCACTATACCAAACTAGGGCTGCACGGCTGATCTCCAACCGGCCTCCAAGAACGTCCTCTACTCTTCTTCTACGATCTTTACACTGGCTGCCATTAAAGAAAAGAATAGTTTTTAAAATATGCTGCTTGACCTATAAACCTATGCAGGCGAAAGGGGTCCCAGTCCCTCTGTCATAAACGTAAGCGCTATCACCCAAATAGGAATTTGCGTTCAAGTGATAAAGAGCTTCTAGTGGTCTCACGCATTTGACGATCTAGATCTGGTGGTAGAGCCTTCTTCTATTTGGCTCCCACCTTCTGGAATAAACTGCCTGTTTTTGTCTGAACTTCACCTGACTACAGCAAATTCAGGAAAACATTAAAAATGGCACTGTTCTAGACCTTACGTTCAGTTTTTTGGGTTGACCGTGCGCCGAGATACCCTGGTTGGGGTGATTTGTGCACCATATATCACATTTTATTGTATTGTATAGTATATGGGTCTCCAGGTCCGGCAGGAGCAAGGTAGGGCGAGCGTGGTGGATGCAGTCAGCCAACACAGAGATTGAGCCTGCCTGTCTGGTGAGGCTTGCAGGGCCAGCCCCCTGGTATTCTCCTGAGCCCTCCTGTCACCTCCTGATGCCTGCAAGAAGCAGATGAGGCAGCTGCCCGTCAGTCACAGCATTTTCAAAGAACTCGGAGGAGGCAGGGAAGCAGTGAAGCAGCAAGCACAGACACCCAACACAGTGAGCAGGTGGGGCCCTCCCTGCCTCAAAAAAGTGAGTTAATACCTATCTTTAGTATCAAATTAACTGTTGTATCTCTACATTACCGCTGCAAAGAATCTCCTGCTACTGGGAGGTAAGCACAATCCTTAAGATTTAGTATTGGTGTCAATTACCAGAAAAGTACATATATAAAGTCTCTGTCACAGCCCCATACCCCTGTTGAGTTTCTTTAGGAGCACAGAACTGCCTGCTGGCATCAACCACTGTTTAAATGCAACTCAACCTCCTGTCGGGACACGTACACACAGACGCATGAAATTTAGAGCCCTTGTCCACCTTTTACAAAGAATCCAGTGATGTTCCCATTTATCCACACTTAAATTGTACCCACTGGAAGGACTAAAGCAAAGGCACTCACACAAAAACCTTAGAATATCAAAAGTCTGATAATCTAAAAATCTTCGCCTTTTTCATTTCCCTCTGGAGCATCCATGAGCAAACGCTACAGCTCGACCAAAATGAGAACCTACATCCCTCTTTTGCTAATGGCTCATGACAGAGCACAGAACATGTTCAAGAAAAAGAAATTAACCCGCAAAGGATCTTCTACCCTTAACGCAAGGAAAAAGAGGAACAGGAGCCCATCATTTACCACCACCCATAACGCAAGTCAGGAGAGGTAATGTCTGGATCAAACCAAAGACAAAGTAGTGGCCTCGATGACTGAATAGAGTCCAACCAAAATGGAAAAAACAATACAGGAATACTTTTGCGCTAACGGAAACAATCAGGTCCACCAAAAGGCTACAGTGAAGTATCCTATGGACTCAACTGTAGACCATCCAGTCGTAAACTCTCTAAGCGACAGTACAATCTCGCAGAATTGGGAAATTGAAAATAGTAGGCTGGCACCCTGGTTACAAGGATCTTTGCCAGAGCTTGAGACTATTAAAGTCTTCTATGGCCTAGAGCCCTCTTTGCCTCCAAGCTCTCTAAATCGATGATACCTGCTGTCCTCTGAGATTAAGCTAATAAAGCATCCGGGGCAAAAGAGCTCCTCACCCGCACCAGTCTACCTTCGCATGGGGGAACTACAGTATAAATTGACCTCTCAAACAAAACATTTAATGACAGCCTTCCACACATGGGAGCCTCTCCCTTCATCCCTCATGCTCAAATTAACTTTCACAATCACTGCCTTAATTCAGGGCAAGAGAGGCAAGTGGGGCCCACAGCTACCACACAACCTCACATAAGAAACAGAACAGAAGCACAGATAATGGTAGAAGGGACACCTACAGAGAGATCTAAAATCACTCAGGCTGACCAGCTTGGCATCAAATTACACCAGCATCTCAGGGATCTACTAACAAAAGCCTGACCTTAGATGAACAAAGTGGGTCTGAGGCACAGAAACAAAATGGGAAGATGATGCACAAGTAGACCAGACTGGAGCAGAACCCATATATCCCAGACAAGGCCCAAACCTTTCAGTTCCACATGCAGAAGCCAGGCCCTTGACGAACAATGTGAGCTCGAGGTGCAAAGTCAATCAGAGAAAAGGAACGGTAAAGGATAAGACTGGAGCAGGATCTGCAGCATCCTTTCAGCAATTACCATGGCAACAGCAATGAATACTGACAAGCTGGATACACAAATATCAGTTCTGCAAACATTGGCATCATAGACTATGGCAATTGAAGCTAAAATGTAAAAATTGAAGTCTTGATAGCAAGAGCACAGAACTTTGCGGAAGAAAGAACACAGTACTGTAGCCGCAGTCCAAACTTCCTGATGTCATGATCACCGAGACTGATGCCTGCTTAGTGGCCCAACAGAGGACACCCCCACAACACAGTACACAGAACAATGCAGATAATGTCATGGCTAGCCAAGCCTTAAACTCAGTAAAACAAGGCCTCCAGAGCTCTAGACCACTTGAACCTGGGGACACGCAGGGTGCCCCCAACTACGATCTGAACCTGCAAGCAGTTATTAAAGTATGTGCCCCAAAACAGCAGAGCAAAGAATACCCCATAATGCCACCTAAAGAGCAGGCAATTAAACCTTCAAAAAGCATGGAAAAACAACCTAATGACCAGCTAGCCCCACTCTCTCCTCGAATCTGCAAAACTCTCAGTGCGACCCCCCCATTGGGCAATAAGTACCCAGGAAAGCAGGGCAGCTACGACATCTCTAACAGCTTCAGATGAGGCCACGCTCCCTGCTACCAGCTCAGTGAGTCAACAAGACCCCTGGGGAGGAGATCGCGCCACGTTAGCGCACCTCGGAGAGACCCAACAGTAAGGAAACAGCCTAAATATATATGGCTCAAAAGCTTGAGTTTTTAGGAGGGTGCAAATCCTCATGAAGTGCAAGTTCACTGCTACTGAGGCCACAGATTTTCTGCAAAAAGAGAGCAAGTTACAGAGCCTTCTCGGGCTTTGCCCCAAAGATATGGAACTCTCTCCCACCGGATGTCCGCCGAATCTCATCTTCCTCTTCTTTAAAAAAAAAAGTGAAAACAATACTGATGAACAAGTTTCTGCCTTAAGTGACTTTTAGGTACTATAGTTTACTCACCTGCCCGCTATCCCGATGCCCTGACCACTACATTGTTGTGCAACCATTAACTCCAGCGTTACCTTGCCACTCTCATTTATGTACTGAATGTCTTTTTTTACAAACTGTATCCTACTCACCCTATAATGTAAAGCGCTCTGAAACCCTTTAGGGTCTTGTCCACGCTATACAAAACTTTATGAATAAATCTGCACTACTTTAATTCTCAGGCACACTTTAGAAACATGGATAATCCCTGTCCAGTCTCCAACGCAGACAGCTTACTTCTGTCAACACATGCTAGCCACACAAAAAACGGACCCAGAGAGGTGCTCCACTTAAGTACAAAAGCCATTATTGCCACACATGGGTAATTCCCTAGTCTCCAGTAACGCACAGGGGCAATATAAAACAAAAAGTGAGACAAGTACATCACCCGTTTCATTGGCCACTTTAATTCTCTGGCCAATTTACAATTCTCGAGGTCTATGGGATAGTTTAAACAGGTCAACTATATTCAAAATCTGCTCGACCCTCCCAGGCCTCGAAAAAAAAATAGCAAGGGCTTGGACCATGTTGCTTTCTTGCCATCCGGACCAGTGAAATACTAGTCTGTGATGTCAAAATTAAGGACCTCATGCTCCAGCATAGCACACTTCTGGAAGAATGGAAAATCCATCTGTGCTCTCCGGTGCCAGAGAAATATCCTCAATTCCTATCCCAGTGAACCCGGGACAACCACTTTATTATGAGAACCAGCCTATTAGTGCTAGTAGGTGCAAAAGGCCCACTCAGTGACTGAACACAATCAAAACAAATCTTAAAATCACTTTATCAACAATCTTACAACTTCTGCCTGTACAATGAAACAGTATAGGCAGAAGGAGAAAGTAATTTGATTAAATTGACGAAAGCTCATTCCTTCAATATGGCGGGAACATGTCTAAAAACAGCAGGCAAGAAACTCCTACACTATCCTATACCCTCCCAACCTCTCTAGGGCTACAACTAAAACCTATTAACGGTACAATCAGTGTTTTCCATTTTTGATACACTTGTGCAAGAGGCTTTTGTGGAATTAACATTGTGCGGTGGGCAGAACAGGGACCCCATCTTAGACTACACAGGGGACCTTCTTCTGATCCCCTCCCCAATATGGAGGGCAAATCCATATAAACGGAAACAGAGAAAGGGCTCACCAACCCTACATAGACACATGGAAAGAGACAGAGGGCTAAGCACTACTGCACTCTACTAACAAGAAGAAAGGACCAAGCATCACTTGCTGCTTATAAAAAGAGACATAGGACTACTTCCCACAGTGGAACTATATAGGGTAATATTTACAGGCCTTTCCTCAGACCTAAGTCATCAGCACACAATAGTCGACCATACTGTGCTGGCCACGTGATAATGGGATAACCCAGTGCTGAACCAGATTTCATCCCGTAACAACCAAATCCCATAGCATACAGGTGAGATTACTACCTAATCCTATCTCCTCTACCCAGGCAAGCACCACTACCACGCTTACACCTCCTTGTGCTCATCCCCAGTCTCCCCCACATATCACTCCCTTCCAGCCTTACCCCCTACCCTTTACCTCCCCCTCTTCCCTCTCTTGAAGCAATCTCCCCATCTTCATCCATGCCTACTTAAGCTACGCCCTTTAGCTAGCCTAAATTATGATCACGAATGATTGCCCCCCCACAATTGCACCTACTAACACCCTTCTCAGTTACTCCCCTCACCTCATCACCTTGCCCCATAAGTATTGACTACACGATGGAACCTGCAGGACAACACACCTTTACCATTAAGTACCCCCCCAACCTCTCAAAAAAGGCAGCCAAAAATTTGAAACACAATTTAATCAAATCAAAACCCGAGACCCCTATC
This sequence comes from Triturus cristatus, assembly GCF_964204655.1. Classification (NCBI taxonomy): domain Eukaryota; kingdom Metazoa; phylum Chordata; class Amphibia; order Caudata; family Salamandridae; genus Triturus; species Triturus cristatus. The sequence goes on along the minus strand of NC_140587.1, from coordinate 654,050,229 downwards.
CCTGACCCCTACTTCTCAACTAATAAAGGATTTATAACAAACGATTTCATTTTTTACACGAACAGATGAGCCCAATGGAGAAAAGCCTTTCTCGCCCTATTTGCGTTCTCATCCACTAGGAAAACAGCACACAGTCTCAAGATCTCCATCATCTCATCTCTATTCTATAAAGCTGCAGCCACTATCACCATTTATCACAATGGAATCATACTCATACAATCTTCAGACCGAAACGTACTCCTATTTGACAATATAATTTCTCTAATTAAGGAAAAAGTCAGAAGATCCTATTGCCCCTCCACCGACTCCCCCAATTCCAGTACGCCACAGAACACCCGTGCTAAAGCACCCACAAAACAAACTCCTCTGATGACTCATCTTTCACATCCACACAGTCCAGTCCCAGCAGATACCTTAGGATACGATAACCACACCCCTAGACCCAACAGCGCTCATTCCTCACCTAACACACAAACAGGTAGCTTTCCTCCCACCCTCACCCCAACTACCCTGAACATCACCTCAGCCTCAATATCTCCTCACATTCACCCTCCACATGCCCCTCCTCCTCCCCTCACTCTTCCCCTTCACTCTCCCCCTAATCATCCACTCGGACATCATTACGCCGACCTAGGCTATCTTAACCCCCCTAGCCACATTCTGGACCCACCCTCCCCCTACACCCATACCATACAATAATCTCACAACCCACTCTTGACCCCAGACTTGATGTAATTATACTTTCACTGCAACAAGTCAAAAAGGACCTCCAACTCCTACAAGACCTGATTCTCAATATACCGAACATCAGAAGGCAAGTTTGAGATTCTTCCACATACGTCCATAGTAACCGCCCCCCACAACCACACCAACTGAACCCAACACACCAAACACATCCACCCCCATGATGGAGAACTGTCCCTTACCCCAATGCCACATCCTGACCGGTACGTAGAAATTACCCTTTATCATCCAATGACATACACTTCCTACTCCGCTCTCACGAGCTCCCCTATCCCACCCAGAGTACAGAAGGTTCAAACAACTGCATAAATAAACCCTCCCTAATCCAAACCATCCCCTCTAATCCACACAGAGATCCTAAACACAACCCTAGATGCATATCTAAAGGCAATCTTACGTGAGTCCCCCTCACACAACAGCATCAAAATATCATCAAGCCACATCTCAAATGCATCCTACTTAGCTGTAGATCAGCTTCAAGAAATGCAGCTGACATAGCAGACCTCATACTTACTCAAGAACCAGACCTCTTAATACTGACCGAAACTTGGTTAAACAAATCATCTACACCTATCCTAGACATTCTGGTCCCCCCAAATCACAATTGAAAATGATATCCACAAAAGGTTCCAAGCCTTGGTATGACGGCAGACTCAATGAGGATAGACTAACTGAAAGCCAATGAAGATCATCCCCATCCCCTGACTACCTTAACCTGCTAAGAACTACAAGAAAATTTTATTACAGAAATATTAGAAGATCAAAAGCTACCTTTTTTAGGAACCAATTAGACCAAGGCAAACATAGACCCAAAACACTATTTGAACTAATTAAAGCCCAATCTAAAGGTTTACCTCACCCCCACATGCTGATCCTAGCTCTCAACCCAGCTGCAAAGACTATGCCTCCTTCTTTACTGAGAAGACAGAAAACATAAAAACGGACTTACTTAAGACCTTATCAACTCAAAATGGCACTGACAAGAGCACCCCTCGTCCCTCTCCAACCTCCTCCAGCCTACTCCCTCCAAAGCTCGCCCTCAAAAATAATGCAGAATGGACTTCCTTCAACCTTTACACAGAAGATGCAATATTAAAAGTGATCACATCACTCAACCCCTCTAACCACTTCACCGATACTCTTCCTACCAATTACCTAAAAGAGTTCATACAATGCTTTTGCCTCTATGGACCAAAATTATCAACACTTCTCTGCTTCAAGGAACATTCCTGAAAGCCTTAAATCTGGGCAGGTATCACCCATCCTAAAGAAACCAACGGCAGACCAACTTTGGCCAAACTCCTTGAAAAATGTGTACACAGCCAGCTGGGAAACCACATTGACCATTTCAAGCTGCTCAACCAATACCAATCCGGCTTTCGTGCAGGGCACAGTACGGAATCGGCCATGACTCACATAATAGATGATGCACTAAAAATCCTTGACCAAAACGAATCCTGTCTACTAATCCTTCATGATCTCTCTTCGGCATTCGACAACGTCAAACATGATAATCTTCTAGACCTTCTGAGATATAGAATGGGTCTATCAGGTTCAGTTCTAAATTGGTTCACCTCTTTCCTCCGTCAAACATGATAATCTTCTAGACCTTCTGAGATATAGAATGGGCCTATCAGGTTCAGTTCTAAATTGGTTCACCTCTTTCCTCCAAAATAGATCCCAAAGATTTAAGGTCAATCAATCCCTGTCTATGGCCTTCCCAGTCACTCTCGGAGTTCCACAGGGTTCATCCCTCTCGCCTACACTCTTCAACCTTTTCATGCAATCTCTGACCAAAATTCTCAGCTCCTCAAACATCCATTATCATATGTACTCTGACGACACACAACTATACTTAAAGATCTCCTCTCTGGATGATATCACAACTCTCAATTCAACTCTTAACCCCTTCGCCGCGGCACGAATTTTGCCGCGGCGCTGGGGGGTTTGGGGGCAGGGCAGCGCCGCCATGCTCGTGACAGAACCACTCCGTCATGAGCCACAGGCGCGCTGTGCTCATGACGGAGTGGTTCCGTCACGACTCCGCCCACTCGCACTATTCGCCCGCACAGGCGGGGAATCAGCGCCGCGTGGGCGGAGCGGGCGCCAACGGCCGCAGCATGACGGAACCACTCCGTCATGAGCACACGGTGCCCGTGGCTCATGACGGAGTGGTTCCATCATGAGCAGCGATGCGGTTAAAACCCAGACCTGGCTGGCGGACAACCACCTGAAACTAAACACCCTCAAGACTGAATTCCTCCTAATCGCTCCTCCCAACAAAACTATCAATATCGAAGAATGGCTTAAACAACTCACAGCGCTCAACTGCCAACCTCATATTGTTGACTCAGCAAAATCGCTAGGAATAATACGGGACAGAAATCTTAACATGCAGAAAAATATCAGTGCTGCAACAAAAGGAGCAAATAGACAGATCAAGAGCCTGAGAAAACTAAAAACATTCCTTCCCGCAAATGACTTCAAACTGGCAGTTGAAGCATTAGTAATCCCAAGACTAGACTATGGGAGTGCAACGCTCTACGGTCTTCCCAGATCATCAACGGCCCCTCTAAGAGCCTTGCTCAATTGCGCGGCTAGGCTCAATATGGGCTCCAAAAAAATTTGTCATATCACCCCCGACCTTAGAGCTCTTAACTGGCTTCCTTTCGAAGCCAGAATTCAACTAAAAATCGCTTGCATGACCTACAAAGCCCTACATCACAATACTCCGAGATACTTGGCCCACAAATTGGTGCTCTGGGCCAGTCACCCCATGCACCACGCACACTCCCCGTGAGTGAGCCCAGGCTGCCCCCGATCCCGCCGAGTGCCGCCGCTGCCCGCAGCTGTGCTCCTGGTCCTTGACCGTTGTATTTTGTATTTTTCCTCTGTAGCGTTTGCATTTTGTATTTTGCCTCTGTTTATCGTGTGTTTTGCCTCACTTGTTGTGCCCAGCCCCTGCCGCGTTTCTCGCCCTCTCCCCGCTCCCCGCCACTGCTTCCCTGAGGCCCCGCCCCTTCTCACTCTGTGTCCCTTCCCATTCACCGCCCCGCTCCCGCCTCGCAGCTGCTCCTCCCTCCCACTTCGCCATTTATGGCGGAGTACACGCGTACGCGCAGCGTTCACGCACAGCGGGTGCGCCGACGGTGCGCCCAGCGCTAGAAACCCTGGTTCCCGCAGATGCCAGGCCACACGCCGGACTTACGACGCCGCCACCCTCAATGCACCCAACACCGGCCGGATCCCCGGTTGCAACCGAGCCACCCCGAGACGCACCCACGGACCCTTCACCTGCCAAACCTGCAAATTCACCTGCATCCGGACCTGCACCGCACCCGTCAAGCTGAGCACCAGCAGCAACCAGCTGAAGTGCATCCTGCTCAACACCCGCTCCGTCCACAGACACGCCGTGGAACTCTGGAACCTGCTCGACACCACATGCCCAGACGTCGCCTTCCTCACGGAAACATGGATGAACGCCTCCTCATCGCCCGACATCGCCATCGCCATCCCGGGCGGATACAAAATCATCCGGAGGGACCGTGTCAACCAGACTGGAGGAGGCATCGCCATCGTCCACAAGAACACCATCCGCATCACAACCAACTCCGACGACACCCTCACAGCTGCCGGACATCTGCACTTCCAGATACACACTGACCACACTCAGAGGCACCCTCATCTACAGACCCCCAGGACCTCGCACACAATTCAGCGAAGACATTGCAGACTTCATCAGCCCGCACGCCCTCTCCTCCGCTGTCTACATCCTCCTAGGGGACCTAAACTTCCACCTGGAGAACAACAATGACAGCAACACCGCCGCCCTACTGGAGAACCTCGCCAACCTCGGACTCAAGCAACTGGTGAACACCTCCACCCACCACGCCGGCCACACGCTCGACCCTATCTTCTCCTCCAGCAAGCACATCTCCTTCAGCCACTCAACCGGACTACACTGGACAGACCACAACTGCGTCCACTTCAGCTTCAGGAGAACCACGACCCACCGCCACCCGCAACAGGTTCCCCGCAGGAGCTGGAACAAGATCACCACCGACCAGCTCACCACATCCCTGAGCCCGAACCCTCCCCCGAGCACAACGGACCCCAACCAAGCAGCCAACAACCTCACACAGTGGATCGCCAACTGCGCGGATGACCTCGCACCACTGAAAAACCATCCCAGCAGGCCCGGCAGTAAGATAGCCTCTTGGTTCAACGACGATCTCAAGAACTCCAAGAAGAACTGCCGTACCCTCGAGAAAGCCTGGCGCAAAGACCCGACTACAGACAACATGACCGCCCTCAAGCACGCCACCCGCAAACACCACCAGCTGATCCACACCACCAAGAAGACAGCATTCAAGGAACGACTAGACAACAACGCCCACAACAGCAAGGAACTCTTCAGCATCGTCAAAGAGCTCTCCAACCCCAGCGCCGGAAACAACGACATCACTCCCTCGCAAGACCTCTGCGACTCACTCGCCTCGTTCCTCCACAGCAAGATCGCCGACATACACAACAGCTTCGGCACACAGACCACGCACCCAACCACCGTACCGACGCCCCCCACTACCACCCTCCGCGCCTGGACCCTGGTCAGCACCGAAGACACGATCCACACGATGAACACCATCCACTCCGGATCACCAACCGACCCATGCCCCCACCACGTCTTCAACAAGGCAGACTCCGTCATCGCACCCCAACTCCGGGACATCATCAACTGCTCCTTCATCACCGCCACCTTCCCAGAGAGCTGGAAGCATGCCGAACTCAGCGCCCTCCTGAAGAAACCATCAGCGGACCCCACCGACCTCAAGAACTACCGCCCCATCTCGCTCCTCCCTTTTCCTGCCAAAGTCATCGAGAAGACCGTCAACAGACAGCTTGCTGCCTTCCTCGAGACGAACGGATCCCTCGACCACTCGCAGTCCGGTTTTCGAGCCAACCACAGCACCGAGACTGCCCTCATTGCAGCCACTGACGACATCCGAGCCCTGCTCGACAACGGGGAAACAGCGGCCCTCATCCTCCTGGACCTCTCCGCAGCGTTCGATACTGTCTGCCACCGCACCCTAGTGCAGCGCCTCAGCAACATCGGAATCCAAGAGAAGGCACTGGAGTGGATCATCTCGTTCCTCGCCTGAAGAACCCAGAGAGTCCGCCTCCCCCCATTCAGATCCGAGGCCACCGAAGTCATCTGCGGCGTACCACAAGGATCATCACTCAGCCCCACTCTCTTCAACATCTACATGAGCCCCCTCGCGGCCATCGCACGCCAACACAACCTCAACATCATCTCCTACGCCGACGACACCCAGCTATCCTCTCCCTCACCAACGACCCCGCCACCGCCAGAACCAACCTACACGAAAGGATGAAAGAAGTTGCCAAGTGGATGATGAACAGCCGCCTGAAACTGAATTCAGACAAGACGGAAGTACTCATCCTTGGATCATCACCATCTGCCTGGGACGACTCCTGGTGGCCCCCTGCCCTGGGCAGCGCACCCAAACCAACGGACCACGCACGCAACCTGGGCTTCATCCTGGACTCTTCCCTCTCGATGACCAGACAAGTCAACGCCGTCTCATCGTCATGTTTCAACATCCTACGCATGCTTCGAAAGATCTTCCGATGGATTCCCACCGAAACCAGGAAGACGGTCACTCAGGCACTCGTCACCAGCCGACTGGACCACGGAAACACCCTCTACACCGTGTTGTAAATTGAAACGACGATGTGATTAAGCATTTACTAAAGACATTAATTCCCCTCTAATAGATCGTGTTTTCTCTGTTATGTTGACCGAAGTTTGGACTCCATTTTGTATTGTTATGCTTCCACGTGTTCCCCACGAGAAGAGTCCAACCTCTGTGTTAGTTGCTCTTGTAATCTGCCTAGTAACAGTGTATAAATAGCTCCTCTGTCCATCTGGCACATGCCCAGACTTGACCACATCTGTTATCAGTTAGCCTTGCTTGACCATGTTTTCGCGGGCTCAAGGAGTGTGTTAGCTCCGCCCACATATTGATTCAGTATCGAAAATGACCATAAATGGTAATGTTCTTCGGCCTCATATTGTATCCACCCACTTACGAGCCCCTCTACTGTGTATAAAAGGGGACCATGTACGTAGGTTCTTTGTGCTACTCTATGCAATACTGAAGAGTGTTGTGTGGATTGTAGGACCACCCTTAAGGGTTAATAAATGCTGTCTTTGTACTTTGCAGTTTCCGTGCCAACTTCCTTGTAGATTCCATTACAGGAGAGCGAACCCTTGTGTCCTGCGGGCCTAGCTGGGGCCTGTATTCATCAATTGGCGCCCGTCACGTGGGGCTCATCGGCGACTCGGATGCTCGAAGGACTGGTCGCGACGAAGGTGAGGAATTTGGCCGGGGACGTGATCACTGCCAGCGGCGTCTTAGCCCTGGCATCCCGAGGTTTTTCTTCCTTCCCTTCCGAGCTGACCGTCTGGGTGGCGCCGGTCCTCGACTGAGACCTCTTCTGTCGGTCTGGCCGTGAAAGCCGTTTGGGCGATTGTGGAGCTTGGCAGTTGGAATCTGGACTCTTGATTGGTAAGAACCGGTGTACGGTACTTGCTCCGAGTTTTTGAAGCCTGATCTGGCTATTTGAGTTTGATTTGTGATGACTAGTCATATTTTGTATTTGTCTTTGTGAACATATATGCGTTGCAACACATATAGGCAGGTAATGTGGAGAGATTTCTCCGGAGCTGTGTAACTTTGAACGGCGCAACGATTAAGTGCCATTTTTCTATAATATTGCATATTTTGCATTATTTCTGAGCATGCCTGCTTTCAGCGCACTCCGTAAGTGGTGTTGCTGTTTTGGGAACCGGTTGAACCTCGAGGAATCTGCTCCAGCTCCCCCAGAGGGGACTCCTAATAGGGATATGTATGTGAAGCATGGTCTTTCTTCCATAATGTACAGCACAGTATGGAGGAAATATACAAAAAAAGATCCTGAGTTGCGATGGCCTTTGTATGGATCGTTTGATATACGTAAGATTGAGTATGTGGAACAGTGTATGTGTAAGCGGCGTGCTCGTCAGGATATGTTTGAGTGTGTACGGTTGTGGGTGAAGGAGGTGCGTGAGTGAGAGAAGCGTGAGAAAGCGCTGTTTGATAAAGAACAACGGAAGAATGATCATGTGCGAGCACAGGAAGCGAAGCGTCGGGAGGACAGAGAGCAGACGGACAGGCAAGAGAAGGAGCGTAGGCTACAAGTTTCGGGTCAATACGCTGTTCGGCAGCCACTTTATCCTGTCCTTAATAATCTTGATGATGATTTTTATTTACTAGATCGTTCTCCGCCCCCTTATGTCGGCGCATCTGCTCCAAGGCCGCAAGATTCTGTCCCGGGTCCGGGTAAGGTAGATATGCGGTCCATGTTATCAGCCGAACAAATGGCTGAGCTTCGGCAATTTTCCTTCCGTGCACTTAAAGGCAAGATATCCATAGAGGAATTATTTCATACTTGGGGGCCGTGGCAGGAGAGAGATAAATTGTATTTTCTGGGTCATTTCGCGGAGGAAGTGATTGATGCTTTCCGGAAACGTTCTGGTGTTTTTGAGCCCGACGAAGTGTCATCGGATGCTAAAGCATTGCGTAATGGTGTTTTCTCTTTTTCTAAGGCTCCAGATACGGCTCGGCGGCTGTTCGCCTTGCGGGACGAGGTGCTGGTCTTTAAAGAGAAAGCGCGCCAGCAAGCAGGGGAGGAGAAGCAGTCGGATTCGTGCACAACAGAGGGCCACTCATCCACCTCCCAGTCAGATAAGGATGACATAGTGCATGTTAAACCAATGCGAGAGGCGGCGCCTTTGTATGTTCCTCCTAAAGGAGCGGGGACTAGCTCGGACATTACCTCCGCCGATGCTAAGGGATATTTTGTGTATAATTGGGTTTACACTCCATGGCATAGGGCTGATGTTATGGCATTGAAGAATGCGCTGCCCGACCCCCGCAAGAATCCAGCGGCCTTCTATGAAGAAGTTGAGGGGGCCTTGAATTCTTGCGTTATGACTTTAGCAGATATAGATTTGTTCTTTGGGCTTATTCTACCACCAGACATGTGGCGATCTGTGCGAAAGGTAGATGATGTTGCCACTTTTAAGGCTCGATGGTCTGAACTGGAGGATGAGGATAGGGAGAGGAAGCCTGCGCAGAAACCGCCCCAGAATATTTTAGATCTCCCTGCTGCTATTGTGGCTAAGTTGAAGACAATTATCCCCCCTAAAAAGATTGACTGGAATATGTTAGCTGCATGTAAACAGAAAGTTGACGAGTCAGTTGCGGACTTCTTTACGCGCTTTGAGGAGACGTTTCATGATTTTAGTGGACAGTCGCTTACCGACGATACGGGACGCCACATTTTTGCGGATAAATATGTGGCTAATCTGCTGCCGGCAGTTGCGGCCCGTCTAAAAGCGAGTGAAAGTTCTTGGTCTTCCGCTACACCGACGGCCCTCCTGACTATCGCCCAGTATTATGAGCGTCAGGAGCAAGAAGCAAAGGGCCAGGAGGAAAAGAAGTCGAAAGATTTGAAAACAAAGGTGATGTTGGCGCAAGTCTATGGCCCGCCTCGACGGGGTAGTAATAGAGGTAGGGGAGGATCTTATGGTCCTCCCTCGGGCCGGTCTGATTTGAATAGGAATCAATGTGCGTATTGTAAGCAATCGGGTCATTGGGCTAGGGACTGCCCGGTGTTGCATGCATCGCGCCAGGGGCATACCCACGGTGGCCCGCGAGGTAGAGGGGGTTTCTCGAACTTTCGAGGGAACTCTAACGAACAGGCTCGTTTTGACTCTGCTGGGCAGCACCGAGATAGATCAAATGTTTTCGATCGCCAGCATCAGTATCAAGCGTCAGGGATTGACCGGTCGGGGTACCATGACTCTCAGCATGCATAGGAATGCGTTGGATGGGGGTTAGAATCAGTTGAGGTGCCGGTCGATCAGAAGGGCCCTTATGTATCGGCTGAGGTTTTGGGCTCTACTGATCAGTTCCTAGTGGATACAGGAGCGACACGTAGTGCATTGTCTAAGCAATTGGTTCCGGGGGCTCCCCCATCCGGCTTAATGGTCACATCGGTAGGGTTTGACGGTACACTCTCCCGAAGCCCTCTTTCACAGCCCCTCATGTTTAAGGTTGATTCTTTTTCTGCACCCTGTCCGTTTCTGCTTGCCCCGTACACACCGGACAATATTATGGGTCTTGATATGTTAAAGCATTTTAGGGCCTCTATCCGCTGCTCCCCTGCTGGTGTGCGGGTAATATTGAATGACAATTACCCCCGGTCTGAACGGATGTGTGCGATGTCAGAAGATGCGCTGTTATCTACCCTCCCTCGTGCTTTGTGGGCAACTTCGGATACTGATGTAGGACAAATGGTGATTCCACCGGTCCACATTAGCGTCCAGGAGGGGGCGGTGTTACCACGCCTCCCACAGTACCGTATTTCCCAGGAGGGTGAGGAGGCTCTCATACAGATAGTGCAGGATTTGATAACGGTTGGGGTAGTCGAGGAAGTCCCCTACAACATTTGTAACAGTCCGATTCTTCCCATACTGAAAAAGGATACGGATGCCAGAGTTTATCGGTTTATAATTGATTTGAGAGAAGTGAACAAAATCGTGATACCTCAATACCCAGTGGTTTCCGATATCACGACGTTGCTTACCTTGGTCCCGCCTACGGCGACCATGTTCTCAGTGATTGATTTGAAGAATGCCTTCTTTTCCATTCCCATTCACCCTGATAGCCGATATCTTTTTGGGTTTACATTGAATAATAGATCTTATCGTTTCTGTAGGATTCCCCAGGGCTATACAGAAAGCCCTAGCATTTACAGTCAGGCTTTGAAACGACAATTGGATTCCTTTGTTCTGCTCGAGGGGGTCGCCCTCATTCAATATGTTGATGACATCTTGCTGGCGGCTGACACCCTGGAGTTGTGTGAAAAAAGTACGTTATCCTTACTTTCCTTTTTAGCGTCTCACAATCATAAGGTATCTAGGAAGAAATTGCAATTCTGTAGACCAAAGGTGACTTATTTAGGTCACCTTTTGTCTAAGGAGGGACGTGCACTCACACCGGATCGTATCCAAGTAATTTTGGATACACCGAGACCGTCCACACAGAAGGATGTGCGTGCATTTTTGGGCCTTGTTTCTTTTTGTAGACAGTGGATATTAGGGTTTTCACATATAGCTAAGCCATTGTTAGCCCTCTTGACAAAGGAAATGCCTAGCCCAATCCCTTGGTCAGATGAGTGTGATACTGCTTTTCAGCAACTACGACAGGCCCTTTGTTCAGCACCAGTGTTAGGGACCCCTGATTATGCAAAACCCTTTTCGTTGTATGTGCATGAGAAAGATGGATGTGCATTGTCAGTTTTAGTGCAGATGCACGGCGATAAGCAGCGCCCATGTGCATATTTTTCGGCTGTACTTGATCCTGTCGCCCGAGCATTACCAGGGTGTTTTCGCTCGGTTGCGGCGACAGCTGTGTCAATACGCCAAAGCGAGGGAATTGTGTTATCTCATAAGCTGTTGGTATTAGTCCCCCATGCTGTCGATGCCCTGCTTAATCAAACAAAGACGCAGCATTTGACCAGTGCCCGTTTAACGGGATATGAGTTGACGCTTTTGGCTCCTCATATTACGTTGAAAAGGTGCGTAACGTTAAACCCGGCAACATTGTTGCCATACCCCGAAACCCAGCCTGAGGCGCGGAAAGCGCATGATTGTATTCTCGTGACTGAGGAACAAACAAAGGGTCGTATTGATCTCCAGGATACGCCCTTTCCAGATGTAGATGGAGAACTGTGGGTGGATGGATCCTGTCTGAAGCTACCAGATGGTACGACTTCAGCAGCATATGCAATTACCACATTACAAACGATAGTGGAGACAGCACGCATACCACAGAAATCAGCTCAAGCAGCGGAACTGATAGCATTAACACGAGCATGTGAGCTCAGTACAGGACTATGTGTGAATGTTTATACAGATAGCCGCTATGCCTTCGGAGTAGCGCATGACTTCGGCCTACTCTGGAAGGAGAGAGGGTTTTTAACGTCACATGGAGTACAGATAATGCATGGAGAGTTAGTTCATAATCTTTTAACTGCATTGACATACCCAAAGAAAATTGCCATCGTTAAGTGTAGCGCCCATAGGAAAGTGGTTGATAAAGTTGGAGAAGGGAATGCGTTAGCGGATCGAGTAGCACGGGAGACTGCGATGCAGCCCGGTACTACTGCCATGTATGTAGTGAAGTCACAGGTGGAGAGATGGCATGATGCGAAGGAGGAAGTGCGAGAAATGCAAAGGACCGCTTCTGACAAAGAGCGGGAACAATGGGCTAGCGAGGGAGAACTGGATGACGAGGGTTGCTGGAGAAATAAACAGATGGATAGATGGAAATTACCCACGGCCTTTGTACAACCTATGGTTCAGATGGCACATGGGCTAGCACATGTTGGAGCTTCCGCAATTGTAAAATTGCTTACCCAAGTCTGGGAGCATCCAGAGATTGCTAGCACAGCAAAGAGGGTGGTGCAGACCTGTATGATCTGCCTGAGGTATAACCCTGGAAAAGGTACTCGAACTCCAGCAGGAGGATTTGTGACACCCACTGCACCCTTTGAGGTTCTGCAGATGGATTACATCCAGCTGGAGCGCTGTAATAATCTGAAGTATGTTCTAGTAGTGGTCTGCGCTTTCAGCAAATGGGTTGAAGCGTACCCTACGAAAGACAATACTGCGATGACTACTGCGAAGCTGCTGCTGAAAGAGTTCTTCCCTCGATATGGCGTCTGTAGACTTCTGTGGAGTGATAATGGCCCTCACTTTGTAGCGGATGTTATAAAGTATGTCTTGAAGGGCCTAGGCATCACTCAGAAGTTCCACGCCGTGTTTCACCCTCAGTCTGCAGGCCTAGTTGAGAAGTATAATGGTACACTGAAGCTTAAGATCGCCAAAATTCAAGCTTCGACGTCTTTGACTTGGCCAGACGCTCTGCCACTGGCGTTATTGTCAATTAGATCAGTACCGCACTCTCGAACTGGCCTTACACCATATGAGGTTGTCTTCGGATGCCCAATGAATATTTGGGGTCCGCCAAAACCTAAGGCTGTGCATGATGTACCTTGTGTGATGATGAGTGATTATCTGGCACAGTTAACGGATAACTTGGTTTCTATTCATCAACAGGTCCGGGAGGCGCTCCCTGATCGGTCTACCGGCGAAGGACATGGTCTCCGGCCTGGTGACCATGTCATGGTGAAAGTCTTCGACAGAACGAACAGTTTGGAGCCGAGATGGGTGGGCCCTGAGCAGGTCCTCCTCGCAACGAGGACGGCTGTGCGAGTCTCCAACCGAAAGAATTGGATCCACTCTCTGCACTGTAGGAAGGTGCCGCTCGGATTGGTGGAACCTGCCGTGCTGACCGATCAACGAGAAATTTTGGCTGCAGAGACAGGCCGTGCTGCGGAACCAAACGCCACTGAGGAGCTCTTTCCGGACCACGCGACTTCTGGAGGAAGGCGATATCATCTTCGACCAAGGAAGTGAGTTTTCCAGTACCGGGACATACTGTCAGAACGGCCCTTGGGTTAGTGAAACGGAGAGCCGATGAGGCAAGGGGGGGGGATCAGCCCTGCATTAGTGTAGCGACACCCGTCTTGGCCCGCTGGTGAAGAAATCAACCGCTGCCCAAGGGGAAGAGTTCTGACAGACTTTTAGTTTCAGGAAGATATTGGGTTTTATTTTTTGCTTTGATATGGAGAAAAAGAAAATCCTTTGTACATTAGGGTTCATGTTGACAGTAGCCATTGTTGGGATAACCACATGGTTCGTGGAGGATGTAACTCCCGCTCGGAAGATTCTTGTGTTGACAACTCCGGTGCCTGAGGAGCACTACTTTTATACATTACCGTATCAAGAGTTGAAGCATCGACAATCTTACTTGAATAACACTTTCATCCAGATGCTGCATCATACCCACGTTGCTACGAATGCTACGAACTGTTGGATATGTGGGATGATGCCAGCTCATCAGAAGAAAGGAGGAACGCCATTTATACCACTTCCTTTCTCTCATAATGGCTCTTGTAGAGCATGGTATACTTTGCTTTTTGCCACTCGGAAACCGACAGTGGGACGATTGCTCTTCAGACTCAATAAAGAATGTCATCAAGACAAAAATGGGTATCCACAAGCGAATGGGACAATTTGGGAGTGGGAAGAGTACCGACCAGACAATGAATCCATTCCCTACATCTTCACGAACACAAGAGACACTGTGGGAAAGGACAAATTTGTGATTCAAGTAGCACAAGCTCAGGCGGACCTGTGTGTCCAGAGTGTGGGTTTCATCCCTGTTGGTGTTAGTGATTGCATTACTGTTCTGAATATTGATGGGTTGAACAATAGTACCTTCTTAGCCTCCCATAATACGTACTTTGTGTGTGGAAATAAAGGTTATTACCGTCTGCCGGCTGGGTGGTCTGGGGTATGCTATGTATCATTTCTATTACCTCCTGTATTCCTAGCACCCGCATCTTATCATAAGGATCTGAAATTATTGAATAATGTGACTGTAAATAGGTATAAACGTACTTTATCAATTGACGACGTAGATCAGACTGATACCAGTCTGCAGCAGTATATTGATTTTAACTTAGGACTGTTTTTCTTTGTTGGAGCTGCCCTGAACAGTAGGAAGATCCGAAGATTAACAAGAGTGGTAGAAGCTGTGACAAATCAGACTGCTACTGCTCTTGGGAATCTTACGGAGGAATTGCAAATTACTAGAATTGTTGCATTGCAGAATCGTATGGTATTAGACGTTATGCTAGCAGACAGAGGAGGAGCATGTAAAATTATTGGAAGTAGCTGTTGTGTGTTTATCCCTGATCATACGCCATCAGTTTATAATGCCATCAATAAACTGCATAAAATTGCAGCTGAGATCCATACAGAAAACGGCACTTGGTCCTTTTCTGGATGGTTTTGGGCGTTAATTACCGCCTGGGGATGGAAGGTTCTAACTGGTCTCTGCATTATTGTGGCGGTTCTGTTTTCGTGCTGTATCTGCGTTCAATGTGGTCCCTTGCTCTGCTCATTATGTGTATCACCCTGATAAGAAAGCTATTGCCGATGTTGCCCACCAAAAACGTTTAGCTAAGGAAGTTGAAGAAATGATGACAATTGACATACATGATGATTATCCTAACAAACCGGATGTCTTCAGTAAATGCTGAAAGGGTCGTCTGTTGTAAATTGAAACGACGATGTGATTAAGCATTTACTAAAGACATTAATTCCCCTCTAATAGATCGTGTTTTCTCTGTTATGTTGACCGAAGTTTGGACTCCATTTTGTATTGTTATGCTTCCACGTGTTCCCCACGAGAAGAGTCCAACCTCTGTGTTAGTTGCTCTTGTAATCTGCCTAGTAACAGTGTATAAATAGCTCCTCTGTCCATCTGGCACATGCCCAGACTTGACCACATCTGTTATCAGTTAGCCTTGCTTGACCATGTTTTCGCGGGCTCAAGGAGTGTGTTAGCTCCGCCCACATATTGATTCAGTATCGAAAATGACCATACATGGTAATGTTCTTCGGCCTCATGTTGTATCCACCCACTTACGAGCCCCTCTACTGTGTATAAAAGGGGACCATGTACGTAGGTTCTTTGTGCTACTCTATGCAATACTGAAGAGTGTTGTGTGGATTGTAGGACCACCCTTAAGGGTTAATAAATGCTGTCTTTGTACTTTGCAGTTTCCGTGCCAACTTCCTTGTAGATTCCATTACAGGAGAGCGAACCCTTGTGTCCTGCGGGCCTAGCTGGGGCCTGTATTCATCAACCGGAACCACAGCCAAACTACAGAAAAGACTCCAACGCATCCAGAACGCCTCCGCACGACTCATCCTGGACATTCCCCGACACAGCCACATCTCTGGACACCTGAGAGACCTGCACTGGCTCCCCGTCAGCAAGAGAATCACGTTCCGACTCCTCACCCACGCACACAAGACCCTCCACGACCTGGGCCCCAGGTACCTCAACGACCGCCTGACCTTCTACACTCCCACCCGCCAGCTACGATCGACCAGCCACGCCCTCGCCGCCGTTCCACGCATCCGAAGAGCCACCACGGGAGGAAGATCCTTCTCCTACCTGGCAGCCAAGACTTGGAACTCCCTCCCCATCCACCTCCGTCTGACCCAAGACCACCTCTCCTTCAGGAAGCAACTCAAGACCTGGCTGTTCGAGCAGTAGCGGACCCCCATCCCCCAAGCGCCTTGAGACCCTCTGGGTGAGTAGCGCGCTATACAAATTTCTTGATTGATTGATTGTGCTCTCCTGTGTAAACAGACCCTCCAGAAGTACCAGCAATCTTCTACTGAAACCACAATGCTTAGCCAAAAAGAAAACATACAACTGTGCCTTCTCTGGAATCGCTCCTAGGATTTGGAACGCACTGCCCCCTGAAAGCAGACGGAACCATTCTTTTACCTCTTTTAAAAAAGAAGTAAAATCCCTCCTGTTAAGGGAATTCTCATGAAACATTGTACATATTCATCTATGCAATTGAGAACTGTATTACAAGTCTTAATTATGTATCCCTGTGTTCCTTTTATTTCCTACTCTCGACTCATGTAAAGCGCTCTGATACCCACAAGGGTCATGTTCGCGCAACATAAAACCTTCAAAATAAAAAAATAAAACAATACATGGAACCAGGTGTACTGGTTTCATGCCGTCAGGTAACACAAATCTTGGCTGGTTCACGGTTGCCCTTCACAGATGTTCCTAGCACTCAGACTCCAACAAAAATCCTGGACACTACCCCTAAGAGCAAGATCGCTCTAACATAATGGAACATCACAGGTACAGCTAAAATTGCACTAGATCCCGAGCTCGAAACCTACGTACATGCATTCAATATAATATGTCTCCAGGAGACTTGACCCTTGGAGAAACCCCCCTCAGGGGATGTGCACAATTCCATAAACCTGCAGTAAAAAACGGAGGCAAAGACAGGCCTAAAGGCAGGCTGAGCGTTCATGTGACTCTTAAAACAACCATAAATGTAACCGAACTGGAAACAAACTATCTTTACATGCAAGCACTACAAATGAACAACTGGAAATCTGAGACCCGGTAAATGAAGGTCTTGTTAGTGAACGTTTACCACAGGGCACCCAAAAGGCAATTACAGTCTTGGAACATGCACTGCTCGAACTTAACAGCCGTCAAGTGTGCGCAGAATAGTGACTGGAGACTTCAATCTAAGTCTGGCTAACAACCGTAGGAGTAGCAAGGAAGCACACCCCTTGGATGCCGTCTGGAACATACCTGCACAGGCCTGAAAATACACAAGTCTTAGCAGAGCTGATCACCAATTGCTGCCAACAATCAAAGCAATGGGTCTTAGAGCACCTAATGTAAGGTTTGCCACAGACTGCCCAATGGCGGCCACGCGGAAATCCAAGCCAGCAGAGTCAGTGTTAGATTACCATTTGTCTCCTCCCACCTATCCCACGGGGTTACAGCTTTCACAGAAGAAGGCCGTCGAGAAAGCGACCATCATCCTTTGATGGTAGCGATCATAAACAACACCCAATATGCTGCCCAGAGGGGCAATGTAGGCTTTCAAGACCCAGGAACAGCGTGGCAAGGGATAAGATGGTTGGAAGTCACCCAAGGAAAATACGAGTGATGGAAAATGAGCAATCCGCCAAGAATGTGGGCGCACATGCTAGTAGAGTTAAAAACCTTCTTAGAGCAAGCAATCGGCACCGTCTGCTCCACCAGCGTCCGGCCAACAACAGATGGTGCAATAGCACTCTCAAACAACAGAGGCGGGCTCTGAAAGTAGCGCAGGCCAAGCAACACTTGCAAGCACCCAGAACTCCTACGCTTACAGAGATCGGGAAGGAATATAAGAAAGCTATTTGTGTGCAAGAAATGAGCAACACTATACACAAATTGTACAATCCTGCAAATCAATAAACAACAGATGGGCTCTGATCAGTCAGTTAGAGCACGGCCCCGCCTATGCTGCTGACAATAACGTCTCGCAACAAACCTGGCTTGCTGATTGAATCATTATATCGCAGCAACCAATCTGTCCTGCTGCGTAAAAAACAAGAATGACATTTCAGCTCTTGCCTTCTTCCCCCAGGCTGCTATTGCGGCAAAAATAAAGGGAAATGGGGCTCCGTGCCCAAACAGGATGCTATCTTCAATCTGCAAGCACATTCCAGACTTATGGAGCAAACTATGCCAACTATTTAATTACTGCTTCCGTGAAAAGTCCATATCAGAGTCTTGGCGAGGGTCATGCCTCCATCCAATCTACAATAAAGGTCTATACTCGACCCCAGACAGTTATCCTACGATTGCATTACTGGGCATTGATGCAAAGATCTTTGCTGGCATCCTTCTGCAGGAGTTGGGAAACTGGGTGGAGGAATCAGGCTGGCTCTCACGCAACCAAACCGGTTTTTGTCATAACTTAAGCACGACAGACAATCTTGTTGTCCTTTGTATGCTAATAGCGAAACACATTCAGAAAAAACAACTGCTCTACACTTGCTTTGTGGATTTCTCAAAAGCCTTCGACCATGTCCAAAGGAACTTGCTGTGGTATAAACTGGCATCAAGGAACATCCCAACTAAACTCCTGCGAATATTACAGCTGCTGTACTCTGAAACGTGGGCAATGATTAGGCTGTGTACAAATCAGGGACTAACTCCAACAATACCAGGAAGACTAGACCTAATACAAGGTTGTGTTCTTGCCCCAACATTGTTCAATCTTTTTCTTTCAGAGTTAAGAATAGCTCTGGATGAGGTGCACTCACACACCCCAAAATTGGGCCAACAACCGCTGATGTCACTTCAATATGCAGACGACATGGTCCTCATGAATTTAACTCCCATTTGCCTGCAAAACTTGCTTAACACATTGGCTCTTTACTGTGAAACAAACTGGATGAAAGTTCATTTAGCCAAAACTAAAATAGTAATCTTCGGGAATGGCTGCAAAAAGAAGGGCAATTGGTACCTTGGAAGTAGCACAGAATAAAGGAATACCAGCTATAAATACCTTGTTGCCTGGCTTCACGAGCGCCACTCTCCCAGACTTCATCTAAATACACTTAAGCCCAGCTTGGCATCACTTATTGCAGCTTTAAAAAAAAAAACAACTGCACAGTAAATTCCCCATGCCAACTTGGAAACCAACTTTGGCACCAATCAAAGCAAACTGATCCCAGTGCTGTCTCACAGATTAGTAGACTTACCGGGAAAGCTAAGCCTGTTTTGGAACAATGCCCATAGTACAGTCTCCCGCCTGCAACGCCATCTCCCACAATACACGTCCTGCACAAATTTGTTTGGAATTTGGACTTCATGAGCAAGGACTAGTACAGCAAAGCGCCCTCCTCAAGTACTTGTCATCCATAAGAACTGGGCCTCCGAATACACTAAAAGCACTAACATGGCAAGAGATTCAGGATAACAATGAATTGTTGGGCCCAGGCGAGATGTGAGGCCTCAGAAGAGCGTGCCTTGCAACGCCTGTGTGAAGCACATCACCACATCATTCCTTTAACCTCTTCCTGCGTCGGATGGGCGGGAGCCGTCAGATGCATAAGTTCTCATATGCATCAGACGGCTCCCGCACGTCTGACGCCATTGCAGAAGAAATCCCTCTGGTGCAGACACCAAAGGGATTTCTTTTACTCCCCCAAAGCCGCGGGAGCTGGGGAAGAGCTTCCCCAGCTTCCGAGGCCCCCCCCCTTCCTGTTTCCGCCAGGGATTTTTTATGGGTAATTTAATTAGGGTAGGGGCTGCCCGAAACGAGGATGTCAATGCGCCCTCCCCCGCAACAATTACAGTCTTTCTGGCCCCCGGGGGCAGAAAGCAGACTAGAAACCAGGGATTTTTTTGGGGCAATTTTAATTAGGGTGGTGGCTGTCCAAAACGGGCATGCCAATGCCCCACACCCCGCAACAATTACAGTCTTTCTGCCCCCACAGGGAGAAGATGGGGGCAGAAGCCCTCAACCTGCCCCCAGGGGGAAAAAGGCCCACTAGATGCCAGGGATTTTTTTTGCCAATTTATATCAGGGGTAGGGGCTGCCCAAAATGGGCACGCCAATGCCCCACACCCGCCTGCAAAAATTCCAGTCTTTATGCCCCCACGGGGGGCATATGGGCCCCCAATCTGCCGCTCCGGGGGGGCAGACACCCTACTAGAAACCAGGGATTTTTATTTTATTTGTGTAGTGGTTGCCCAAAATGGGCATGACAATACCCCCACCCCCCATAGAAATTCCAGTCTTTCTGCCCCCCCGGGGGGAAGATGGGTGCAGTGGCCCCTGATCTGCCCCCTGGGGGGGGGGGCAGACAGCCCTCAAGGCACCAGCGATTACACTGACTTTTTTTATGCATGGGGTGGGGGTTGCCCAGAATGGGCATACCAATGCCCCCGCCCCCACAAAAAATAGCCACAGTCTTTCTGCCCCCCTTGGGGGCATATCGGGGCAACATCCCCTAATCTCCCCCAGGGGGGCAGAAAGCCCACTAGGCTCTGACTTTTGTTTAGCAATGTGCCTACCTGTCAATTTTAGGTGCTAGTGCAGCTGGCACATAGGGAAACCTAGCAAACCTGTACATTTTTTAAAACTAGACACCAAGGGAAATACAGGATGGGGTGACTTGTCTGGCTCTCACCAGCTTCTGTTACCCAGAATCCCTTACAAACCTCAAACTTTTTAAAATAAAAAACATATTTTCCTCACATTTACGTGGTAGAAAGTTCTGGAATCTGCATGGATCGACAAAACTCCACCCACCCCGCATTCCCCAAAGTCTTCTGAGAAAAATGGTACCTCGCTTGTGTGGATAGGCCTAGTGCCCGCAACAGGAAACGGGCGAAATCGCAATGTGGACACACCACATTTTCACAGTGAAAACGGTCCCTTTGTTTTGCAAAGTGCCCAGCTGTAGATTTTGAACCCTTGCTCTGCGGGCATCTAGGGAAACCTAGCAAACCTATATATTTTTGACAACTAGACACCCAAGGGAATCCAGGATGGGGTGACTTGTCTGGCTCTCACCAGCTTCTGTTACCCAGAATTCCTTGCAAACCTCAAAATGTGTCCAAAAAAACACATTTTCCTCACATTTCTGTAGTGGAAAAATCTGGAATCTGCATTGATCCACAAAATTCCACCCAGCCTGCATTCCCCAAAGTCTTCTGAGAAAAATGGTACCTCACTTGTGTGGGTGGGTCAAGTACCCGCGACAGGCAAGGGCCCAAAACCTATTGAGGCAACTTCCAAATTACCTATCACAAAACAACCTGGTTTTGCAAGGAGGGTCCCATGAGTTTTTGGCTCCGGACTCGGCGGCCATCTAGGGAAACCTACCAAACCCACACATTTCTGAAAACTAGACACCCTGGGGAGTCCAGCAAGGTATGGTTTTGTGGCCCCCCCAACATTTCCCTACGGAGAATCCCCTGCAAACCCCAAATTCAGCTGAAAAAAATCACTTTTTTCTCACATTTCTGTGTGGGAAAGTTCTGGAATCTGCATGGATCCACAAATTTCCTTCTGCACAGCATTCCCCCAGGTCTTCCGATAACAATGGTACCTCAATCACGTGGGTGGGTCAAGTACCAGCGACAGGCAAGGGCCCAAAACCTTTTGAGGCGACATCAAAATTACTTCTCACAAAACAACCTGGTTTTGCAAGGGGGGGTCCCATGAGTTTTTGGCCCCGTTCTCAGCGTCCACCTACCGAAACCTACCAAACCCACACATTTTGGTAAGTTTCTCTAGATGGCTGCCGACTCGGGACCAAAAACTCAGATGCCTCCTAAGTATCCAAAAATTACCTGGTTTTGCAAGGGGAGGGTCACATGAGTTTTTGGTCCTGGGCTTGGTGGCCATCTAGGGAAACCCACCAAACCCACACATTTCTGAAAACTAGAGACCCGGGGGAGTCCAGGGAGGTATGGCTTGCGTGGGTCCCCCAACGTTCTCCTATCCAGAATCCCCAGCAAACCTCAAATTTTGATGAAAAATCACTTTTTTCTCAAATTTCTGTGTGGGAAAGTTCTGGAATCCATGTGGATCCACAAATTCCCTACCACCCAGTGTTTCCTCAGGTATCCCGATATCAATTATACCTCACTTGTGTGGGTGGGTCAAGTACCCGCGACAGACCAGGGACAAAAACGTATTGAGGAGACATCAAAATGACCTATCACAAAACAACCTGGTTTTGCAAGGGGGCCACCTGGGTTGGTGGCCCCGGGCTCGGCGGCCATCTTGGAAACTATCAAACCCACACATTTCTGGAAACTAGGCACCTGGAGGAATCTAGCGAGGTATGGCTTGCGTGGATTCCCCAACGTTTTCCTACCCAGAATGCCCTGCAAACCTTAAATTCAGCTGAAAAAAACAAATTGTCCACATATTTTTGGGTGGAAGCTCCATGCCAGCACAAATGTCCTACTCCACAGCGTTCCCCTCAGTCTCCTGAGTAAAATGATACCTCAATTGTGTGGGTGGGACAAGGGCCTGCGACTGGGAGGAGCCCAAAACATAGGGAATAAGGGTATAGCACCGAGAATTCTAAGCGCTACATTTTTTTTAAAATACGTTTTTAGCCAATTCTACATTGGACACCCACACAAGTGAGATATAATTTTACTCGGGACACTAAGCAAAACGCTGTGGGGTAGGACATTTGTGCAGCCACGGTGATTCCACACAAAAATATGCGGAAAATATGTTTTTTTCAGCTAAATGTGAGGTTTGCAGGGGATTCTGGGTAGGGAAACGTTGGGAGATCCATGGAAGCCATACCTCATTGGGCTCCCCAGGGTGTCTAGTTTTCAGAAATGTGTCAGTTTGGTAGGTTTCCCTAGATGGCGGCGAGCCCGGGTCCAAAACCGGATCCACGCAGATTCCAGAACTTTCCACCACAGAATTGTGAGGAAAATGTGGTTTTTGTTTACAAATTTTTAGGTTTGCAAGGTATTCTGGGTAATAGAACTTGGTGAGAGCCAGCCAAGTCACCCCATCCTGGATTCCCCTGGGTGTCTAGTTTTCAAAAATGTATTGGTTTGCTAGGTTTCCCTAGGTGCCGGCAGAGCTAGGGTTCAAAACCCCATCTTTTCCATTTTTCCTTTTTTCTGCCGAACATGGTGGTTGTAGGTTGCTCTAGAGAGCTCCTTTTCCTGCTTCCCAAATGCTCAAAATGTCTTGGACGATCAGGCATCCATGTCTTCCACACAGAGCACCTTCTGTTAGTGGTGGTAAACAAAGGGGCCTGTCACAGTCTATCAGTCCCATGAAGGATCATATATGCTTTTATTCCACCATCGTTGACGAACCACAAGTGCCGTGAGTAACTACCTGCTCTTTGCAGGAGATGCAGACAATCCGAATCCCGACCAAGGTGCCTTTAAAAAGTTCAATTCATTGTGATGCATCCACTGCTGTAGAGTATTAATTTATGTACAGTCACATGATCCATTCTGACAAATCACATTTCCGTATTCTAGCGCACCGTTTTTGTTGTACACTTGATCTTTACGTGGCTAGGAAGAAGTGAAACCGTTAGTCAGTTCTTTCTTAGTAAAGAAAATACTTGCCTTTTCACTGCTGGTCATTTTAGGTTCATGGGACTGGCAGGAGTTTGAATCAGCTAGTATGTTACTGAGTGTTAAGGAATGAGGGATGGAATACAAATTTAAAGCACAAATTACTGCCTTTTTGTGCTTTACATGTGGTAGACTGTCCTAAAAATAATTCACAAAAATGTTACAAAACTATAATTTTAAGTTATTTAAAGCCCTTTACGTATAAAGAGGATGACAGGGCAGCCGTATTTCTGTTGATTGCCTGTGCTTAAGGGTATATCACAAAGTAATTAATTATCTTGTTCCAGTAACATTCCGTCTGAGTCCTAGATCAGCAAAAGTTATTTGAAAAATGTTAAAGTCGTTAAGTAAAAACACTGGGAAGTGATTTATCTCAGCAGAGAGAGGCTTAATCTTTTTTCCAGTGCTGATGCGGAAATTCATGGTTTTCATTTCAAAGATAAGTTTCTGGCACGTAAGTGAGCTCGACAGGGGGATTAGGAGAGCTTCTAGGTGGAGCCATCTCCTAGCACTGGAACGAATGGTGACACAGTATTGTAGGACTTCACTTTATGGTAGATAGGGCGATCAGTGCTCTATTTACTTTTTTCTTCAGAATGAGAAATACGATTTACAAAGTACACAAAATTGAATTGAAAACATAGAGAAAGTTGCAGTAAACAAAGTGAGCAGTGCACTCACATCAAGTAGGCATGATTTAAATGTATCAAATTTTACATAATGTGACAACAGAAAAAGACTGCATCTCTCACTTAGACAGGTTGTCAGCCCTCTAGCACAGCCTTTCACTTTAACCTGATCAGTGGCGGCTCCTCCGCTAAGGCGGCGGAGCGTCGCCCCACTGCTTTTGGCAGTGGAAATAAAGGAAAAATAAAATGATAATAACTGGTTGTTTTTGTCATTTTATTTGTTCCTGCCGCGGCTTGGCGGGCGGGGTGGGTCTGCTCCGCTTTGCTCTCGGAGCAGGGGAGGAGTACTGGCACCCTCCTAAGTGCACAATGACTGCTTGGCAGGCCCGCTTGGGCAGGCCAAGCAGTCATGCGCACTTTGCATGATCTCCATACATTGCATTCCTAAATGGAGAACATGCCCAGGTCCCCATTCCCTGACTGAGCGCGGAACCACAGAGCTCAGACCAATCACAACACTGCAATGCAATGCAATGCAATGCAATGCAATGCAATGCAACCTCCTGTGGGCAAGTTGAAACAATAGAAAACCCATACACGCCTGAAACCCCCACGTTCCGGAAACAGAGAGGAACGTAGTTGGGGGTCAAGCCTTAGCAGAGTTATGTTTCTGCGTGAGGAAAACTGGAGGGAACTGCCAGGTTTGGGAAACAATGCTAAAAATCCGACAAATGTCAAGTTCACTGTGATAATACAGTAAGCCAATAAGGGTAAGGGAGATGTGGCGCCCAGCTATAGACATTTTATGATGTGGCTATGTTAAAAATATATGGTTTTGGTAGGTTTATATTTTGATTAAAAGGCAGGTGCCCTAAATTGGGATTTTTCCTCTGCAGCTTCTTCAAAGTTTCCCAAATGCATTGCACCCACTTAATCCACAGTGGGCACCTTGAACCCATTGTTAACTCACACATGTCTGCTACTTCCCACCCTTAGGAGACCCAGAAGAAAAAAGTTTGGAGATGGTTAGATTGCCATTGGTCTATAGACATGTCTTGGCATTCAGAGGTACCAGTACTGGAAACTGGGAAGCAGGGAGAGGGTGGAAGGCTACTCTGCAAATCGTAGTCAATATTTGTCTGTCAGAAAGCGTGAGAAAAAGGCCAAAAGTGTTCTCGATTTGCACTGGCCTTGCTCTGATAACAGAGGCAGCAGACCAAAATCCCAAGCTCTATCCTGAACAACTCAGGGTATGAACAAGGAATTCATTTATAATGGATCTGAGATAAGTGCTTCTATGACATATCAAGGTCTAAAATGCTGTGATAGAAAAATAGTGCTGCAAAAATATTGAGGACAAAATATCGACTTTAAATACTATCTAAAGTATGAAAATTTTGACTACAGAAATATAGTGGACACAAATATATACATTTCATAAGTAAATAAAAAAAATATCATTATAATAACTTGAAAAAAATATACATTAAATTAAAACATAATTATATTTAAACATGTAGGAACAAAAATGTAAAGACACATTTAATGACTAAAAATAATATAAAAATATGTAACTTTAAAATAAATTCAACATAAAATGTATTTCTAAATAATATGAAAATAAAAATGTTTAATCAAGCAAGTAATTCCATAAAAGCAAATTTATATTTTACATTTCATAAAAACACAATATAAATATATATATGTTTATTCCTTAATCAGTTAACAAAATAAAATTACACAGCATGATTATTTAACCATTAAAAATAAAACATACATTACTAAAACTACAATGTGTCAATAAAAGACAAAAACATTTTACATGTGCAAAATGAATATTTACTTTGCAACTGAATTATGGCAAACATATATGAAAAAACAAATATGAAGCAAGTTGAATTAAAATAAAAATGTTCACAAATACTTCAGCAAATAATCTAAACAGATATAAATAAAGATATAAACAGTTCGGATAAAAGGTGGAAAATATTTACAATCCTACCTCTAGCCAATAAACATTAAAATACATACAAAATAATCATAACTCTTTTCTCTATTCAAAGAATTACAAATAAAACACATAAAACAAAATCAAATGTACTATTCCAACTCCAACTACAGCAACAGTTCGGAAAGTGTTGGACTTTGGAGGAATCACATTTACTCTTCCCACTCCAACCAAAGCAACCGTAGGAAATGTGTTGGAATTTTGAGGGGTCTGATTTACAATTTTCACTCTATCCTTAGCAGCAATAGGCAAAGTGTTGACATGTCAAGGGATGATACTTGCCATTTCAAAGCCAACATGACCAACAGAAGAAATAGTTTGGGACTTTAAAAGAAATCACATTCAATATTTCGAGTCCTATGTAATAGAACAAAAATAAAAACTATATAGAATACAACTACTTAAATAAATTAGAATACTCAGAAACTATTAATACTAAAACAGTTTCCAATGGCAATAAATTAATTATGCAAAAAATATGCATTCATTATTAATCATAAAAATGTAAATTTAAGTTCACAAAAGAATAGAAAAAAACAATACAAAAATACTTTAACAAAAAACAAAACACTATCCAAAACATAGAAATATGTATTAAAGTTAAACATATTGTTCAATTAAAAATGTATAAATAAGTTGAAAACTCTAACTAAATGAACACAAATATATGAAGCCAATATATAACTAAACACATATCTTACAAAATAAAAATATATTTTACAATCAATATTTTTTTTGTAAGCACTACCAACCCAATATCCATACAAATAGTACTACACACCATAAATATATAATAGTAATAATCACAAAGAACATTTTTCAAACATAATAATCACAAACACAATCTAATAAAAAATATCAGTTAACACAAATAATTAAAAATGTAAATTCATTTGTTTTTTAAATCAACCAAATAATCATAGGAAGTAACTGTAAAAATATATATATTTAACAAATGAATTAACCAGTGCATACATTACACTAAAATATTAATTATGAAATATATATATACATATATCAAAGCTCCAAGGTTCCCACCTCTGGAGACGTGCTCTGACATCCACTGCAGCAACCTTCATGAGTTGTAAACTGGATCCGCCCGCCGATCTGGCTTTTACCTCATGAAGGTTGCTGCAGTGAATGTCAGAGTGCGTATCCACAGGTGGGAACCTTGGAGCTTTGATTTACACATGGCCTCCCAGCTGCGGGAGATGCACCACCTGGAAATTTGGGGCCACGGAGCTCAATATCACGGAGTCTCAATGTGGAGACATCCATGGAGGACTGACAAGCCGAATGTGCGAGTGGAGGCCCATTGGTGGGCTTGAAATGTCTCAGACAGTGGCACATAACTGAGGCACACACCACAAGACCCACAAACCAACGCGGACTCATTTGAGTCGCCCATTGGAGGGCTCATATTTCAAAGTGGTAGGTGTGGCCTCTATGCCAAAATGACTGTCGCTCCTCTGAAGAGTGCAATGAGTGCGAAACGCATCAGGCGTGACTCAACCGGTATGCTGTAAACTGGATCCGCCCGCCGATCCGGCATTTACCTCATGAAGGTTGCTGCAGTGGATGTCAGAGTGCATCTCCACAGGTGGGAACCTTGGAGCTTTGATTCATACGCGGCCTCCCAGCTGCGGGAGATGCACCACCCGGACATTTGGGGCCACGGCGCTCAATATCACGGAGTCTAAATGTGGAGGCATCCATGGAGGACTGACAAGCCAGATATGTGAGCGGAGGCCCATTGGTGGGCTTGAAATGTCTCAGACAGCAGCACATAACTGAGGAACACACCACAAGACCCACAAACCAACTCAGACTCATTTGAGTCGCCCATTGGAGGGCTCATAGTTCAAAGTGGGAGGTGTGGCCTCTATGCCAAAATGACTGTCGCGCCTCTGAAGAGTGCAGTGAGCACAAAACGCGTCAGGCGTGAATCGACAGGCATGCTGTAAACTGGATCCGCCTGCCGATCCGGCTTTTACCTCATGAAGGTTGCTGCAGTGGATGTCAATGTGTGTCCTTGGAGCTTTGATATATATATATACATATATATATATACATATTCAGTGAAAAAACCATAGGTTTCACACACGTTATAGTTAGCTGGACATTTCACTCGTAAAAAACCAATGACATTTTCCCGTTATAGTTAGTTAAGCTAACTATAACTCGCGCGCCCGCAATGCACTGCTGATGACGTCACATATTACATCACTCATGACATGGTCAGTGACATCACTCATGACATCACTGATGACATCTCAAATGACATCACTGATGACATCACTGATGACATCATCCAGTGAATGTGTGTTTTTCTGAAAATTAAATATGTTTTATATATGTATATCTCAAGGTCGATGGAAGAATAAATGGGTATATAAGTGTCTAAATGGATGATTTGTTTTTGAAAAATTGATTGTGTAACTGACTGATTAAGTGTATCTTAGTGAATACATGGCTTAGTGAGTAATGTTTAAATATGTAAATATCTGTATCAGTCTCTCACTTTGTGTATAAGTGGCTGCATGGGTTGGTGAGTAGCTACATGAGTGTCTATATAGGTTATTAGTTGTTTTTTTGAGTATCAGTGTCTATATGGTTCGGTGGGGGGTATTACGTAGTGCATAGGTGCATGAATGAGTGACTCACTGTTTGTATGTGTTGAAGACAGCATATGTGCAGGACTGTATGGGTGGAAGAGTGTGTGTATGGGTGTGTTAGTGAGTGAATGGCTGTCTCAATAGTGTCTTTATGAGTAACTACATATGTTTTAAACTAGTATATGTGACTATTGGTGTATATAAGTGAGTATATGTGAGAGTGAGAGATTGAAAGAGTTCCTGTATGAATAAGTATGTGTTTCTATAAGTGATTGTTTAAAAGACTAAGTATGTGTAAGTTTCTGTAGAAGTAAGTGTGGTGGTGTGTGTATAACTGTATATGCAAGTAAATGTATGTTTCTTTCTTTTTTTCATGAGTGACTATGTGTGTCAGTAACTCTGTGGATGAGTGGCATTGTGTAACAGGATGTATTGGTGTATGAGTACATATGATGTGTGAGTACACGAATAAGTGACTGTACAGGACTGTTGGTGAATGAGTGGATGTTTATGTGGTTCTTAGAATTATTGAAGAGGTTGTTGTAATTGGTATTGGTATGTCCATTTTTTTGAAAATTTCAGTCTCTATTTTTGAATGTGTGTATCAAAGGTTATATTAGGGTGAGAGGACATCTGCCACTCCATCACATGGATGATGTCATCAGTGATGTCATCAGTGATGTCATTTGAGATGTCATCAGTGATGTCATGAGTGATGTCACTGACCATGTCATGAGTGATGTAATATGTGACGTCATCAGCAGTGCATTGCGGGCGCGCGAGTTATAGTTAGCTTAACTAACTATAACGGGAAAATTTCATTGGTTTTTTACGAGTGAAATGTCCAGCTAACTATAACGTGTGTGAAACCTATGGTTTTTTCACTGAATTTGCAAGGTTTTTTAAATGCTAATCCCTAACTATAACATGTGTGAAACCTATGTTTTTTTCAGTGAATTTGCAAGGTTTTTTAAATGCTAATTTCTAACTATAACGTGTGTGAAACCCATGGTTTTTTCAGTGAATTTGTATGGTTTTTTAAATGCTAATTCTTACCTATAACATATGTGATTCCCATATTTTTTTTATTGATTTTGTATGATTTTTTTATTATAAATTCTTATCTTAAATGTGTTTTTTTTTTTTAAAAAAAACAAGTTTTTTTTAAACTTTATATTCTCTTAAAACACGATGTTTTTTTAAAAAACAATATGCAATATATCAAGTTTTCTCTTTTTTTTTTTTACCAAACAGGTAAGATATATTAGTATAACATAGAAAATATATATATATATATATATATATATATATATTTTTTAGTGCGCGTACGGTAAGCGTACGGTTTACGCAATGTTTGTAATTTATTTAATCTGTTTGCGTATAGTTACGCAATTTGCGTAGCCGCGCGTACTGTGCGTGGGCGCATAGGCGTGTACGCTACACGCGCACGTTATGCGGAAGTGTTGTAAAGTGACTGTTTTGCGCATGCACGCGAGCGCGTGTCTTTTTTACGCGCATGCGCACTTTTACCGTAAGCGCACTGTAAGCGTAACGTACGCGCACGGTGGGTCATGTGATCATGAAACACAACTTTTGATTGGTTGAAACTACTTTCAGTTCTAGAACTCTCCTACACCACACCCATTCCCCTCATTTCTGCTTGTGATCCCTTAGGAGAAGGAGCTGACTTGTCTTTGTGATACGATGGCAGAACAGCACTCTTCTGCTGAGAGTGAGGCTAGCAGCACCACCATCAGACAGAGAAGGAGGAAACAGAAGGGCTCTTTCATATGGGAGCATTTCAGTTTTCCAGAGGGTGAGAAAAAAGTCAATGCTGCCTTGGTGACTTGCAAGCTGTGCCAGCGTGTACTTTCGCGAGGTAATCCCAACAAGAAGTATTCCTTTGGGAATCACACTATGTTGAGACACCTTGAGGATGTGCATCCTAGGACCCATGCACGACATACTAGGGGCAACCCTTCAGTAAGTCGAGCAAGCACATCCACAGCAGCTCAGCCGAGTCCTTCTTCGGAAGCTCAGCAGAGCCCTTCATCTGTGGGGGCACATTCACCTTTTTCTGAACCTCTGGAAATGAACCCTCGGTTTGGTAGGGTTACTATGCGGTGTTCATTTTGCCATGATCTAATTGTTCATAGGGAGACCAGTGTTTCCCTCATTAACAACAGAATAGATCAGCACAAATGTCCAACCAGCTAATGTTCCCATACTTCCTTTCCTCTGTCCCTGCATGAACACAACGGCTCTTTTAAGAGCCAACCTTACCTCTCAACTTTTTTTTATTTTTTCTTTAAAACTTTTTTTTTTTTTTTAAGCATATTTATTTATTTATTTTTTTAAAAAAAAACACTAAAAATCAATTACCACATCTCAAGATCCTTGAGGAATTAATAACTAAATACTAAAAATCTGTTTGAGGAAAAGTGGAAGAAAGGGACCTTCTAATTTCTCAGTTACCTGTCCCACCCAACAATTTAATTTTTAATTAAAATGTAATTGAAATTACTTGAAAAAATGGTTGGTTTTTTTTGAAAATTTTCTTTCACAATCTGAAAAAAAAGAAAAAAGTATTAATATTTAATAAATCAATATATTACACAGTACACGTATTTACATGTTTTTCCCCCAAAAATGTTTGCGTTTTTTTTGCTGTTTTCAGAATATATTGCATTTCACTATAAATTGTGAAAGCAATTGCATTCATCATTTAACAGCGGGCAAAAAAAAAATAACAATCTCAAAGATTGTATAAAAAAAGCCCAGAATCTCTTTTAACTTAAACATAACATTATAGAAATGCATAATATTCTAAAAAAATATCAACTAATATCAATACTTATTTCTTTAAAATACCGTCTGACATTTTTGTTTCAGAAGTATAATCACAAAAATATATCTCAAATAACTCCACAATACATCTGGTTCCATTTCCTTTAGGCCAAATAGTAATTTTAAAATTCTTTTTTGATTAAATTTCCAATGGTAATCCAATAAAATTCTAAAGTTTAAATTGTACAGATCTCACCGATTCTCTGTAACATTTTGGTTTCCGAAAGATTAATTAATAATTAAATAAGTCCACAATACAATTGTTTACCTTTCCTCATGGCCAAATAGTAATTTTAAAAATCTTTTTTGAATAAATTTCCAATGGCAATCCAATAACATTCCAAAATTTCAATTGTGCAGATGTTACCGATTTTGTCTAAATTTTTGGTTTTCCAAAGTTTCATTAAAAATTTAAAAAGTCCACATTACAATTGGTTACCTTTCCATTAGGCCAAATGATAATTTGAAAAATCATTTTTTTTTAAAATTCCAATGGTAATCCAATAAAATGGTAAAATTGTTTTGTACACATCTTGCCAAGTCTCTCTAAAATTTAGGTTTCAGGAAGATTAGATAGGAATTTGCTAAATCAAAAGGCAAACGTTGCTTGAAAATCAATTGGGAATCATTACACAGTGTCCAGCCTTTTTCACATTGTAGATAAACTGTGTAATGTCCAGAAGTAACAGTAGGTCCTTCATGGAAAATTATTGCAACTGTTACAAAAGTTTTTCCTGAAATTGATAATTGCTGTCCTGTAAACTTCTTTATTAAAGTATCCAATTTTGAACCATCAGCTTTACATCGTTGCATCATTAAAATTACATATTGTCCGTATTCCTTTAAAAGTAACGTTGAAAACATTTCAGATTGACACTCACTGCATTCCATGTTATGATTAGCATCTTTAACTAATTTAGCAAAAGTGACTGTTTTACTTTCTGGCAATGTTAAATAAATAAACCTTTCAGAATCAACATTAGAGCCACATGTATTATAACAGTTTTCACAACTATGTTCCCATTTATAAGAGAGACCAAACAAATTTTCAATGGGAACCCCTTCTTCTTCCAGTACCTGAAGAAAAAACATCAAGAATTCCTGTGCGTCTTGCTGTACATTTTGAGAAAACTGTGTTCGTCCTGAACATACATCTAAAAGTTTTCTAATTTCAGTAGCACTTTCTATTTGAGTTTTATCATTACTCAGCTTTTGAAAAAGGAGACTCAACTCAGAACAGAATCTTTTTCTCTGATTTACTATTATCTGCTCTTGCACGCTTTCCAGATAAAATGCAACATTCAGCACTACATTAGCGTAGCAGTTGACACCAGAGCTATTTTCAAAATGACATCCTACAACCTCTTCTTCATTTTCCTTTTTCTTTTTGCTTGCAATTACATCACTCCTCTTTTTTTTCCTCCTCTCTACATCTTCATTACAGATATTCTCATTTCTCCTTTTACGAGAAACTACACGTTTCTCCAACACAGGATACTGACCTAAATGAGGAGCATAGGTTCTTCTTAATCTATTATACTCCTTTACACAATTTGTATCAGCACTAACCTTTGAGTCATCAAAGTCTATCATGAATAAACCAGATA
The DNA here is from genome assembly GCF_964204655.1 of Triturus cristatus. Lineage (NCBI taxonomy): Eukaryota > Metazoa > Chordata > Amphibia > Caudata > Salamandridae > Triturus > Triturus cristatus. The sequence goes on along the minus strand of NC_140587.1, from coordinate 654,017,043 downwards.
ATGTTTTCACTCGTGACAAAGCTACATAAGCCATACCTTCTTTGAACACAGTTGAACCAATGTTCACAAAAGCACAATCTACAGTCAATCCTTGAGACTTGTGAATAGTTACAGCATATGCTAGCGAAAACGGAAACTGCTTCCTACGTACATATAAGTCTTTCACAAGCATGAAACGAACTGAACAACGACAAATGTCTTTAACTTCTTCTATCTGATCAAATTTTATTTTTAAACATTCAATTCCATCTTTTTTCTGATAATTAATAAAACCCACAACTCTTCCCATAGCTCCATTAACTAAACCTTTTTCAACATCCAAATTTCTCCTTAAAAATACTCTACAGTTCATGCAAACATATAGATTTTTTTCTAATCCAGCTGTTTTGGAAATGTTCTTCTCTAGTGAATCCAATTTATTTTTCTGTGTGCCTGTTAATGTGATAGTAATTCTTCCATCCTCAATTTTGTCCACTGCTTCCAATTTCCTGATATCTTCCTTTTCCAATTTTAAAAGCTCCTCATTGAATATTGAGCATTCACGTAGAGTTGGCATTAAGCAGATGACACTTTTCTTTTCTGCAATGTTCTTGTATATCTTCTCTGCAACTATTTCTTCCTTTGGAAATAAATTATGTAGCAGCCGACTCTGTAATGCTTTTTTGCCAACTTCTGTGAGTAGTCCAATTCTGATATCTTTCAGAATACTTCCATATTCTTCATCGTTTGCTTGCCTCATATTAGTAGTAAGTTCCTTGTACTCAAAGAAGGACCAAATATTTGCATTACCGATGCTTCCCAATGATTTATTTGTGTCTTCATGTGTCACAGTATTAAACACTGGTTGTCCTTTAACTGGAGTAAGCTGTAGAAGATCCCCAAAAACTATGACATGTTTTCCACCAAATAACACGTCATAGTCTGTCCTTAGAATTTGCTGCATTCTTAAATGCACAAAGGCAAGCATTAAGTTTGACACCATGCTTACCTCATCAATAATGAGAACTTGCATCTTCTTCAATACTCTTGAAACTTCCAAGCATGCTTCTCCAGTTAGCTTGTTGTATTGTATTTTGTTCTCATGCTCCACTGGTAACATTAGCAAACGATGTAAGGTGATTCCTTTTATGTTATATGCTGCTAACCCAGTTGGAGCAGTAACCACACAAGACAAAGTAGAATCCGTTTTTTGCTGTAGGTAGCTTCTGATGACTTTTATTAGGAAACTGTTTCCAGTTCCAGCTTGTCCGCTTACATACATCCTGATTGGATGAAATGATGTGCATGAGCACTCTTTTTTTTCATGTAGAAATCCGTGATCAATTTTGCTTCTGATCTCTTCATAAATTTGTTGCTGCTCTTCATTCAGTTGTCTTTCCAAATTTTGTAAGTCTATAAATTCTTCTTGAGCTTGATTCATAGCCGTTTCCACTTCATTCATGGCTATTGATGCTTCATTTTCAACGATTGGTTGTCCTAGGGGATCTTGACTGAGTGTTCCTGAACTTTGGCTGTCTTGAGAACTGTCTCTAGCTACTTCAGCTGCAATTGTAGTTTCCTGTTCAATTTCTTCATTTAACATTTGCAGATAAGTTGAGAATGTACTGCATTGTATGCTGTCTTTGCAAGCATTAAAAGAATCTTCATAGCTTTGAAATTCTCCCAGTAGTTCATCCTCTGTACGCCATGGTTTAAACAGCTGTAAAAGAGCCAAGTAGTAAAATTCCTTTTTGTCAGTAGTGTCGCAACTCAGCTTCCTGTGATTTATCAAACTTCCTTTTGTTTGCTTCACCAAACATCCTTCCTCACCAATGACTTTATATTTTCCATTGTTGATGTCTTCTGCGGCTTTCCGTGAATAAATGTAGTTCTGCAGCACTTCATAGAGACACATGTTCTCCAGATGATGACTTCTTTTTGGATAATATGTGTCCAACATGTTTGATTTCAAAATATCTGTACTTTCTGGGTCATTCTCGGCCAAATATTCAATTTCTCCAACAGATTTCAGTACCCGATTTCTCATTGCTGCAAGGCCTAAACTTGCCCAAATTATTCTTCTTGATTTCGAGTAGAGACTTGCAGAAGATAACCTATCTGAACATTCGTAGGATCCAATTTCTCGATGCGATAACATCTTTAAACTGAAACTGTACAGCTTCTTACTGACAGTCTTCTCGTGAGAAATCTCTTCCCACATTTCTTTCAATTCAGTTTTTTCAGATTTAGTAATGTAAGACGTTACATATCGAGCAACAGCAATGGAATTGTCAGCTACATACTGTATATCCATGTTAGCATTCCACATGGATAAAATGACTGGGTTGTAGTCATTTATATTTTTTGATTCTTCTTTTCTTTTTAGGTTGTAGGTATTCTTAGGTGATTTTCTTGTGATAGTATGTCTCACAGATGACATAAAACTGTTTACTCTTCCATTTGAAAGAACAGGTCTAGGAAATCCAAATCGACATTTAGTGTAGTATTTTTCTTTGCTCTTGTATTTCCGTCGACAGTATTTTCCACACCGATGACTTTGGAAACGTAAAACTTGCTCCTTTAACTTTTTCTCTTCTGTGCTTTTTGGTATAGCATATGTTGCATATTCTTCAATGTAAGATAACACTGCTTCATCAGCATCTGTTCCAAACTTTGGGGCATCCTTGATCCACAACAGCATATGAATATGAGGAGCACCTCTTGCCTGGTACTCTTTTCTCCAAAAGAAATCCACTACTTCTCCAAGAGGTGGATTTTTTTTATTGCAGATGAAGGACATCATAGCCTCAAATCTATGATTGAAATATCTGCAAACATTAACCGGATCCAATGAGCACAGTTCTCCTGCTGTCTTGTATTCGATGTTTTTAATGTTTGAATTTGCCTCTCGTAGAAAATCCAGTAAATCATCCCAAGCGTACTCAGTACAGCTTAGGGTAAGGAACCATGTTGGTGTTCCTAAATTCCGTAACATGCATTTTAATTCACCATGGCGTCGGTACCAATATTCATTTGTCCCACGCTGACAAGCCATCAGATTGATCAGTTGTGTTTCCAAATGATCATCTCGGTGCTGCACTTTCTCCATAAAATCCTTAGCAGACACATTTTGTAAATGTACTCCACTTTTTAAAATGTGATTTACTGCATAAGACAGTGCAGACAAGTCGCTTTCAAATAAAAGATGGAACAAATAAGGAATACTTTGTCGAAATCTGGGATCTTCAGCATATAGTCTTGTAGTCCGATACTCAGAAGCTGGAATCTGTTCTGGACGTTCATCGTATCGTCCTCCTTTTCCTTTAGGAAACAGCTGGGGAAAACATCGAGCTTCCAAGCTCTCCTCCCATACACTCACGGGAGTTCCTTTTGCTTTCTTCATCTGAAACAGATCAATATTGTCTCCCATAACTTCTTTTGAATGAAGAGGATGTATGCTAAAATGTTCATAAATTTCTTCTTCCTTTGACTTGTCCACTTTTTCAATTTGTCCAGTTGATGTTTCTGTGTCTTCTTGTAAATCTTCTTCTTCTTCTTCTATATAAATTGATTCATACCATTTGTTATTCCTTTTCAAATACAAATTTGCTCTTTGTACTTTCCGTACATCTACCAGCTCCTGCCAAATCTTCTTCTTCTTTGTAGGTACACCATTAACCAGAATAACTAATGGTTCAGTTTCCAAAGTATCCGCATCAATAGTTTCCATATTTTTTTTCAAATCCAAGGGCAAATACACCACTCTACCTTTTAAACCTCTCAGTAAATCTGAAGGAGGTAATTTACCAGTTTTGGGCTCCATACGTACTATGGTCTGGAACGGATGAACACATTGAATAAGTATAGACTCATATGTATTTAATTCAGAAAGTTCAGCAGGAATAGCATCCAATTCTAAATTATTATGTACAGCTCTGGTCGGCATTCTATTTTCCTCTAACTTGTTGTAACAGTATTTACAAATACGCTGATCTTCACCCAATTCAAAACAATTTTCAAGAAATATATATGTGGCAAAATCTTTCCACTTATAATTATCTTCATTTTCACTCTTTCTGTAGAGATCAACATTCCTAGTTTGTTTTCTATAATGAGTTCTGCGGCAACAAATACAAGTAATATTTGGTCTTTCATTAGAGATTTTTTCAAATTTTGTTATGTGATCATTAAATGTCTTACTTACAGAGGGTTCTACATTCTCTTCCACTTCTTCCTCATTTACTGTGTCCTTTTCTGCACTGTTTTGTTCAGGACCAAAGTAACAAAACTGAATTTCATCAACAACCTTCTCTACATCTGATACCGATCCACGGAACAGAGCCCTATTCAATTCATCTAACTTTATTGCTGGACTTTTAGCAAAATACAACCGTCTCACAAACTTTCTCATTTCAGTATGATGAACAGCCAGCATCCTAAAATGATGGAAATCACTATTACACACTTTTCTAGATAGACAAGCCAGAGAATGACCCTGCAAACCAGTATTCTCTCTCACTCTGCATGGATCTAGACTTTGAAGCACCTTAATCTTCTGTTTTACACTTTTTTACTATATTCTCTTAGAAACTCACGAAATTTATCAATAGATTCCTGACGCACAGTGCAAATACTACTACAATTCCAAGTGTACACTGGGGCTTTAGGACGTCTCCCCATAGCCTCATCCGCCATCACTTGTACCTCATCTCTTGGAACCATTATCTCCTTCTCCATTATGCAACCATTTTTCACTTCATAAGCACGACCTCTGGTGTCAACTGCATGCAGCAAACTATTACTTTGAAAATAACTCTCTTCATTAAAAAAAGGTTCACCACTTAAACTATGCATCCATTTTCCTAAAAACACTTTACAAAAGTTTGTTCTGTTCACTACTCTTTTACTTTTGCTTTGTGATTTCAGTACATTAACCATTTTATCTAATGTACGCATCCTATTCAAAATTAAAATGAATAGTTTCCTTTTTAATTCTAATGCCTTTGCTGCAATGGCTTCAATTTCTTTTTTTCTCTTGTAATATTTTGCCTTTTGCTTATATTTCTTCACATCCTTTATCAAATTGGACATAACTCTTCTCTGAAACATTTTTCTACGTATCTCTTTAAACGCTGTTTTTCTGTTTAAGTTAATCTTTGTTGTTGCAGAAGGTATATTTGCATTAACTAAATTCTCATTTTTTTCCTGTTTTTTTCTATTGAAAACATTCTTTCCAGTACAGACATTTTGTACATTTTTCCTTTTTTTGAAGATGTTCTTTAAAAAATCTTTTGTCTGCTTACCAGAAGATTTGTTCTTTTTCCCAACATGAGCATCTCCAACTAACTTAGGTCCTCCAGTTGTCTTCAAATATAGTTTTTTTTTGTGGTCTTTCTTTAGTCTGGATTTTGTAGGCATCTTAAATTTTGTTCACTGCTCTTTAGCAATACCTGAAAAAAACTAAAAAAAAAAACCTTTATTTTATTTAAATATATTACTATATTTTTTATGATCTTTTCAAATCTTAAAATACTATGTACCCCTTTCCTACAAGTGAAAATCACAATAACACCATCACAAATTAAATATCTAAAAACAATTCCTGTGTGCACACAGAGTCATGGTTTGAAATTAGGCAGAAAACGAAATTTCTTTGCCAATTGCAAAGCATACTTTCTACTACTTTTTTGGCAAGTGATAAGTACTTTTACAGTCTGACACATTTTGAATCCACTTTTCAGATTATGAAAACAGCACATGTCCAAACAGCTTTTTCAGACCAGCAACATGTGTAACCTGGGTGACTGACTACACTCCAGCAAGGGCAACCAGCCTTAGTGATGCTGAATGTATTTGCATTACTGATTAAAACCTCAAACCCCACTCGGTTGTGAATACTGTGCTTGATTCCACAGGACAAGCAGCTGGTTGTGTGCTAAGAGTCTGCTTCTGCATAAAAAAATAACACCCCCTTTCCATCTATTGCAAATGTAAAATCCCCAGAGCAATACCAAACACCTTTCTGAGACCAGCAACATGTGTAACCTGGGTGACTGACTACACTCCAGCAAGGGCAACCAGCCTTACTGATGCTGAATGTATTTGCATTACTGACTGAAACCTCAAACCCCACTCGGTTGTGAATACTGTGCATGATTCCACAGGATAACCAGCTGGCTGTGTGCTAAGAGTCTGCTTCTGCATACAAAAAAATGGCTCCCCCTTTCCATCTAATACAAATGTAAAATCACCAGAGCAATACGCAATAAATCTCTGCCTGTAATTCCTATTTACACACAGAGTCATGTTTTCACATTAGTCACAAAACGAAATTTCTTTGCCAATTTGAAAGCACACTTACTACTCTTTTTTTTGGCAAGTGATAAACACTTTTACAGACTGACACATTATGAATCCACTTTTCAGATTCTGATAAAAGCACATGTCCAAACTGCTTTTTAAGACCAGCACCATGTGTAACCTGGGTGACTGACTACACTCCAGCAAGGGCAACCAGCCTTAGTGATGCTGAATGTATTTGCATTACTGACTGAAACCTCAAACCCCACTCGGTTGTGAATACTGTGCATGATTCCACAGGATAACCAGCTGGCTGTGTGCTAAGAGTCTGCTTCTGCATACAAAAAAATGGCTCCCCCTTTCCATCTAATACAAATGTAAAATCACCAGAGCAATACGCAATAAATCTCTGCCTGTAATTCCTATTTACACACAGAGTCATGTTTTCACATTAGTCACAAAACGAAATTTCTTTGCCAATTTGAAAGCACACTTACTACTCTTTTTTTTGGCAAGTGATAAACACTTTTACAGACTGACACATTATGAATCCACTTTTCAGATTCTTAAAAAAGCACATGTCCAAACTGCTTTTTCAGACCAGCACCATGTGTAACCTGGGTGACTGACTACACTCCAGCAAGGGCAACCAGCCTTAGTGATGCTGAATGTATTTGCATTACTGACTGAAACCTCAAACCCCACTCGGTTGTAAATACTATGCATGATTCCACAGGATAACCAGCTGGCTGTGTGCTAAGAGTCTGCTTCTGCATACAAAAAAATGGCTCCCCCTTTCCATCTAATACAAATGTAAAATCACCAGAGCAATACGCAATAAATCTCTGCCTGTAATTCCTATTTGCACACAGAGTCATGTTTTCACAATAGTCACAAAACAAAATTTCTTTGCCAATTTGAAAGCACACTTACTACTCTTTTTTTTTGGCAAGTGATAAACACTTTTACAGACTGACACATTATGAATCCACTTTTCAGATTCTGATAAAAGCACATGTCCAAACTGCTTTTTCAGACCAGCACCATGTGTAACCTGGGTGACTGACTACACTCCAGCAAGGGCAACCAGCCTTAGTGATGCTGAATGTATTTGCATTACTGACTGAAACCTCAAACCCCACTCGGTTGTGAATACTGTGCATGATTCCACAGGATAAGCAGCTGGCTGTGTGCTAAGAGTCTGCTTCTGCATACAAAAAAATGGCTCCCCCTTTACATCTAATGCAAATGTAAAATCACCAGAGCAATACGCAATAAATCTCTGCCTGTAATTCCTATTTACACACAGAGTCATGTTTTCACATTAGTCACAAAACGAAATTTCTTTGCCAATTTGAAAGCACACTTACTACTCTTTTTTTTTTGGCAAGTGATAAACACTTTTACAGACTGACACATTATGAATCCACTTTTCAGATTCTGATAAAAGCACATGTCCAAACTGCTTTTTCAGACCAGCACCATGTGTAACCTGGGTGACTGACTACACTCCAGCAAGGGCAACCAGCCTTAGTGATGCTGAATGTATTTGCATTACTGACTGAAACCTCAAACCCCACTCAGTTGTGAATACTGTGCATGATTCCACAGGATAACCAGCTGGCTGTGTGCTAAGAGTCTGCTTCTGCATACAAAAAAATGGCTCCCCCTTTCCATCTAATACAAATGTAAAATCACCAGAGCAATACGCAATAAATCTCTGCCTGTAATTCCTATTTACACACAGAGTCATGTTTTCACATTAGTCACAAAACGAAATTTCTTTGCCAATTTGAAAGCACACTTACTACTCTTTTTTTTTGGCAAGTGATAAACACTTTTACAGACTGACATATTTTGAATCCACTTTTCAGATTCTTAAAAAAGCACATGTCCAAACTGCTTTTTCAGACCAGCACCATGTGTAACCTGGGTGACTGACTACACTCCAGCAAGGGCAACCAGCCTTAGTGATGCTGAATGTATTTGCATTACTGACTGAAACCTCAAACCCCACTCGGTTGTAAATACTATGCATGATTCCATAGGATAAGCAGCTGGCTGTGTGCTAAGAGTCTGCTTCTGCATACAAAAAAATGGCTCCCCCTTTACATCTAATGCAAATGTAAAATCACCAGAGCAATACGCAATAAATCTCTGCCTGTAATTCCTATTTGCACACAGAGTCATGTTTTCACATTAGTCACAAAACGAAATTTCTTTGCCAATTTGAAAGCACACTTACTACTCTTTTTTTTGGCAAGTGATAAACACTTTTACAGACTGACACATTATGAATCCACTTTTCAGATTCTGATAAAAACACATGTCCAAACTGCTTTTTCAGACCAGCACCATGTGTAACCTGGGTGACTGACTACACTCCAGCAAGGGCAACCAGCCTTAGTGATGCTGAATGTATTTGCATTACTGACTGAAACCTCAAACCCCACTCGGTTGTAAATACTGTGCATGATTCCACAGGATAAGCAGCTGGCTGTGTGCTAAGAGTCTGCTTCTGCATAAAAAAACCTCCCCCTTTCCATCTAATGCAAATGTAAAATCACCAGAGCAATACCAAACAGCTTTCTGAGACCAGCAACATGTGTAACCTGGGTGACTCACTACACTCCAGCAAGGGCAACCAGCCTCACTGATGCTGAATGTATTTGCATTACTGAGTGCAACCTCAAACCCTTAAAGTATTCCTTATTTTTACCAGTACACCTTAAATTTTCGTGAAAACATAGTCCATATTATTTTACATGTTCCTCACATTTAAATTTCTCCCAAAACAGAAAATAATAAACACAACTTCAACAAAAGGAATTCCAATTCTATTATTCATTTCTTAATTTACCATATACATCCCCTCTCAAACTCTAAACTCACCTTTAAAATTAGTTAATTGTAAAAGAAATGTGGCACTCAAACAGCAGATTATCAGAGCCAGGATCTCTGTTCTCTACACCTCTCTCCTCTCAGCAGAACCAGATAATGGCAAAGTTTCCCTCTCTTTTTCCACACATATACATGTAAGTTTCAAATCTCAGTGCTTCCCCCTTTTTTTCAAATGTAATCACACATTTCTATTGGTTGAAAACCAACCCTTTTCCAAAAGTACCCCTCCCCCAACTTGACTTCTGCCTAGTACCCTTCCCCCAACTTGACTTCTGCCTGCTACCATAGCAACAGCTCTTGAAACACTGCTGTGTAGAGTCAGGTCAGAAGTTCACCAAACAATGTTTCATTTCCAAAGAGCAGGAGTGCTTGACTTTTCAAACCTAACAGCAAATCCATAGTACTGTTCTTTGGTAACACATTTTTCTGTACCAATACAAAACATGCTTCTATAAATGTACACATACAGCCTAGTTTTCATTCTAGAATGGTATGAAACAGCCAATCAGTTTAAAAAAAAAAAAATATGTATGCCTCCATTTCCAAACTGTCTTTCATTTCTTTTTACCATTCTACTGAATTACACCTCCTGAGTGCATCCACCAGTTCTCCTTTGAAGATGTTCACAGTGTGGATTGTAGGGCACAGCTATGTCTTCTGGAGTGAAAAGTATGCAGAGAAAACAGATATGGTGAGAGACCTTGCTTTACCAAATGTAGACATTAAATGGATTGGTCAGAGAGGGTTAAAGTGGCACCAATTGATGCCATTGGTGAAATCCTTCATGCAAATCCAACACCCTGACCTCATAATAGTGCACTGTGGTGGCAATGACCTAGGCACTTTGACTGGGGTAGGTCTGGAAATGCTTATGAAGGAGACCTTTGCACAACTGTTTTCACTTTTCCCTAAAACTGCCTTTGTGTTTTCTAACATATGCCAAAGGCAAAAATGGAACTGGTCCAATCATTTCTGTCCACAGATTGACAAAGCAAGAAAGCACGTCAACAAATCTGTTTCTGCTTTCCTCCGAGACTATGGTATGGGTTCCATTTACCACAACAACTTGCGTTACGACATGCAAGACATTTATAGAGGAGATGGTGTGCACTTCAATGATGAAGGGAACAGAGTCTTCCTCTTGAACCTTAGACTCTGCATCGGTACTTACTTGTAGGTACCACTAAAAAATCACTTCATAAACACAACGGCTCTTTTTAGAGCCCCCTAATATCTAAACACTTAAATCTGAATTTTATTTCTCTTTTTATTTTTTTTTTCTACCGTATGCGTACGGTAAGCTTACCGTAAGCTCACCGTACGCGTACCCCGCGATTTTTTTTTTAAATTAATAAATGTTTTTTTTGTACTTTTCTGTCCTTCTTTGACCCCCTTTCAAATGTTAGGGGGTCTGTAACTCTCCTCCTTGCCCCCTTTTCAAGTTATCACCCTTTTTTTTTCTGTGTGAAACACACAAAATGGCGGCCGCCGCTTCCTGGTTTCGACCGATTCGAATGTTTACTAAGATCTAACAGCCAATCAGAATCGCGCTCACGCACGTCACCGTACGCGTACGGTAAGCTTACCGTAAGCGCACGGTAAGCGCACCGTAAGCTGTCACAGATATATATATTGATTTAAATGCTATTTTCTCAGAATCTACTGAACAGATTTACACCAAACCTACAAAAGGCACTTCCTTGACCTGAGGACTACCTCTCTGCCAAATTTCAAGTAATTCTGTTCAGCCGTTCGGGCTGTAGCTGTGTCTAAAGGTCCTATGGAAAAATGCATGGGAAAAACGCGTTTTGGGACCCCCCTTTTATCTCAGCCCCCGCTTGACGAATCCCCCCGAGACTTTCAGGGTAGGAGCGGAGCGTAGCGCCCCACCTATTTTGAAAATTTCGCGAGGATTCGTCGACCGGCGCCAAATTTATTCCAAATAGAATGTTGCGGATTTCCTATGGAAACAGGGTCCTAACTATAACTACCTACTGGCGACCGCCAGTAGGTAATATATATATACATGTATGTATATATATATATATATATATATATATGTATATATATATATATATTACCTACTGGCGGTCGCCAGTAGGTAGTTATAGTTACAACCTATTTTCCATAGGAAATCCGCAACATTCTATTCCCAATAAGTCTGGCGCCGGTTGACGAATCCTTGCAAAATTTTCAAAACTTTTGGCCAGCTCCGCTCCGCTCCTACCCTGAAAGTTTTGTGGTGATTCGTAAAGCGGGGGCCGAAAAAAAAGAGGGTCCCAAAACACGTTTTCCCCATTCAATTTCCCATAGGATCTGTTGTCGCAGCTACAGCCCGAACCGCTGAACGGAATGACACCAAATTTGGCAAAGAGGTAGTCCTCAGTTCAGACTCGTGCCTTTTGCATAAATGGTGTGAATCCGTTTAATAGTTCCTGAGAAAATTAGAGTTAAAAGTACATAAATATCTATGGCCGCGGAGGATCCGCGGACCGTACACGCACCGTACGCGCACCCTCCCCGAACCGAGCGCGCACCCTCCTGATCGCGTGCTGATTGCTATTTGGTTGTCGAGTGTCTCTCTACATTCGAAACCAGGAACTGTTGGCGGACATTTTCTGCCTCGGTAGAAGCGAGGCTGAAGAAGCAAGGGGAATAAGTGTGTAAAACATATAAAGGGGGCAGAGTGGAAAGACTCTGACCCTCTAGAGGTGCTTAGGGGGTCCCAGAAGGACCCCCTTTTAAAAAATAAAAAAAACAGCGAAATGCGCGCACAGTGCGCGCATCCTATCGCGTTGGGTACGTGGATCCACGGATTTTCTTTTTAAAAAGACAAGAAATCATTGGTTGTATGACTACTTTGTACACTGAAAGGTAGGGTGTATATTTCTGTTTTTTAAAGGTATGATTCTTAATGGTTAACAAAAACAGATTGTAAGGAACATTATATATGATTAGCTGATATGTTGAAAAGTGAAGCACACTTCCTCTCTTGTGTAGGAACATTGTGTGCTGAACTTCTGACCTGTGTGCTTAGTGCAGTGTTCCATGACCTGTTTCTATGGTAACAGGCAGAAGGCAGATTGGGGGAAGGGTTGAAATGTCTTTCAGTTGGAAAGGGTTGAAATGTTTAACCAATAGAAATGTGTGTTTGCTTTTGTGTTTATGTGTGAAGGATTGTGATTTGATGTTTGCATGTATATGTGTGGAAAATGAAAGGGAAACTTTTCCATTCTTTGTTATTGCTGAGAGGTGCACAGTGCAGAGATTCTGTAAAATAAAATATGGTGAGTGACTGATATACTTCTTAATCTACAAAAGAACTTAAAAGATGAGTTATTTAATTGTGAGGGGATGTATGTAGACTATTTTGATTTTAATCAGACTAATGTATTTCTCCTGCTAAAGTGTAGGGAGTACTTTTTTTCTCTACAATCTTATTGACAGTGTGTGTGCATGTAGAAACCATTCTGTGATAAGCATTTGTGTTTTTCATGTGTTTGCAGACAGATAACTGTGCTGTTTTTATATTTTGGTAGAATTAGAAACCAGTCATTGTTTATGAATTTGTGAAATGAGTTATGTTATGTTTCTATACTAAAATGTAGTACTACTTCTAGATGAAGAAATGTGTTTTGGTATAGTGCAAGGGATAGTGTTGTTTGTCTAGAATCACAGTGAGTCTGTGTGCATTTGGGAACCCCTGTGAGAGAAGCATTTGGTAACATCGTGTATTTTCTGACAGATAACTGTTTTAACCTGTCATGTTGTGCAGTTTTAGTAGCATTAGAAGACAGTTATGGCTTATGATTTGATTAAATGAGTCAGGCTTTGACAGAAAAGTGCAGTCCTGAAATATGTAGATTGTGTGCAGTTCCCTTACCACTTGCACTGTATTGAATGAGTTTTGGTAAACTCCTAGGGATAGTGGTGCTTGTCTAGAATCACAGTGTGAGTTAGTGTGTATTTGGGATCAGTGTGAGAGAAGCATTTGGTGACATCATGTATTTGCTGACAGATTACTTTTTTAAAACCTGTCATGTTGTGAAGTTTTAGTAGCATTAGAATCCAGTCTTTGCTTATGCGTTGATTAAATGAGTCATGCTTTGACACTGATGTGCTGTACTTAAATATGTAGATTGTGTTCAGTACCATTAACTCTTCTAGACTAGTGAATGAGTTTTGGTAAACTCCTAGGATAGTGTTGATTGTCTAAAATCACACTGTGAGTCTGTGTGCATTTGGGTAAGGATTGTGAGAGAAGCATTTGGTAGCATTGTGTATTTTTTAGCAGATAACTCTTTTAAAACCTGTCATGTTGCCAAGTTTTAGTAGCATTAGAAGCTAGTCTTTGCTTATGCATTGATAAAATGAGTCAGGGTTTGACACTAAGGTGCAGTACCATGTACTATTCTGTTCACTGTGGCAGAACTGAAAATTTAAAAGTTTTACCTAAGCACTGTCCTAGAAGTAGTCTGATTATTTAGTCAGTTTCTAAGTACCAAATAGATTGCTTCAAATGTCTATGCAGTATTCATGTAGTGTTCTAACATACTATACACTTGTCTTTTACACCTTCAATTCCCTAGTCAGTATCTATACACTTCCAGGAAACACCCTGTCACTCCCTTTGTAGTCCTCTAGAGACCCATTCAACAGCATGTACTAATCCATTCACTGTGCCAAAACCCAAACACTTATAAATTCACTAAGACACTCTCTTTCCAGTACTCTAATGATTCAGTCACTGCCTAAGTATTCATGCACTGAGCCAGGTCTTAGCACATGGACTTCTTCAAACCCCTATCCACTATGCATGCAGTCCTCTAGCCACCTACACACTTGTCTTTCACACCATCAATTCCCCAGTCAGTATCCATTCACTTCCAGCAAACACCCTGTCATTCCCGTTGCACTCCTCTAGTGACCCATTCAGCATCATGTACTAATCCATTCACTGCGCCAAACCCTAATAAATTCACCCAGGCACTCTCCTTGCCGTACTCTAATCATTCAGTCAGTACCCAAGTACTCATCCAGTGACCCAGGCCTTAGTATATGGACTGCTTCAAACCCCTATCCACTATGCATGCAGTCCTCTAACCACCTACACAATTGTCTTTCACACCTTCAATTCCCTAGTCAGTATCCATACACTTCCAGGAAACACCCTGTCACTCCCTTTGCAGTCTTCTAGTGACCCATTCAGCATCATGTACTAATCCATTCACTGTGCGAAAACTCAAACACTTATAAATTCACCAAGATATTATCTTTGCAGTACTCTAATCATTCAGTCAGTGCCTAAGTATTCATGCACTGAGCCAGGCCTTAGCACATGGACTGCTTGAAACCCCTATGCACTATGCATGCAGTCTTCTAACCACCTAGACACTTGTCTTTCACACTTTCAATTTCCTAGTCAGTATCCATACAGTCCAGCAAACATCTTGTCACTGCCTTTGCACTCCTCTAGTGACCCATTCAGTACCAAGTACTAATGTATTCCCTGTGCGAAAAGCCTAGCATTGATAAATTCACCTAGGCACTCTCCTTGCTGTACTCTAATCATTCAGTCAGTACCCAAGTAGTCATGCAGTGAGCCAGGCCTTAGCACATGGACTGCTTTAAATGCCTATGCAGTATGGATGCTGTCCTCTAATCACCTACACAGTTGTGTTTCACACCTTCAATTCCCCAGTTAGTATTCATACTCTTCTAGCAAACACCCTGTCACTCACCCAGTGTGTCTCCTTATAGTACTGTAATCATTTAGTCAGTTAGCATTTAGTCTTTTAGTGAGGTAGGCTTTAGGGCATGAACTGCTTCAAAGTAGTATGCACTATGCATGTAGTCCTCTAACCACCTACACACTTGTCTTTCACACCATCAATTCCCCAGTCAGTATCCATTCACTTCCAGCAAACACCCTGTCATTCCCGTTGCACTCCTCTAGTGACCCATTCAGCATCATGTACTAATCCATTCACTGCGCCAAACCCTAATAAATTCACCCAGGCACTCTCCTTGCAGTACTCTAATCATTCAGTCAGTACCCAAGTACTCATCCAGTGACCCAGGCCTTAGTATATGGACTGCTTCAAACCCCTATCCACTATGCATGCAGTCCTCTAACCACCTACACAATTGTCATTCACACCTTCAATTCCCTAGTCAGTATCCATACACTTCCAGGAAACACCCTGTCACTCCCTGTGCAGTCTTCTAGACTTCAAAGTAGTATGCACTATGCATGTAGTGTTTTAACCTTCGTCACACTTGTGGTTCAGGGACATAGTTTCATAGTCAGTATTTATATAAAATGTGTTTGTACAGTAATGGAATAGTATAATTTTGAAAGTTATTAATATACATTTATTTGTAATTCTTTTTTACAGATACAGAACAGGAGTGTTTCTCATCTGTTTGCACTCTTCTCGTGCAAGATTGTTTGGATGAAGGGTCTTTAGGTGTTTCATCATACTTGCTGTGCCGCATGAGTATTTTTTGTTAGGATCCCCTCGTAACAGAACTCTTTTGAAAATCTTGTGCATGAGAAAGGTGGTATTGGTCATTGTTTGCCCCTCAAGAAAAGTAGAACATTTCCACATCACTGAAGGAAAACGTTGTGGGCGTGGTGCATCCTCCAAAAATTCAACTTTAGATTTGGTGAATATTTTATAGCGACATCATTTACGGTTTCGCGAGGATTCGTCGACCGGCGCCAAAGTTATTCCAAATAGAATGTTGCGGATTTCCTATGGAAACAGGGTCCTAACTATAACTACCTACTGGCGACCGCCAGTAGGTAATATATATATATATGTATGTATATATATATATATCTATATATATATATATTCACTGAAAAAACCATAGGTTTCACACATGTTATAGTTAGCGGAAATTTTACTGATAAAAAACCAATGAAATTCCCCCGTTATAGTTAGTGCAGGCAACTATAACTCACGCGACCGCAATCCTCTGCTGATGCTAATACTGTATTTAGACACTTATTTGCCCATGTCTTCTTCCATACATTTTTAGCTATACATATATTACAAATATTTTTTTTTCATAAAGACACATATGTCATCAGCAGAAGATTGCGGTCGCGTGAGTTATAGTTGCCTGCACTAACTATAACGGGGGAATTTCATTGGTTTTTTATCAGTAAAATTTCCGCTAACTATAACATGTGTGAAACCTATGGTTTTTTCAGTGAATTTGCAAGGTTTTTTAAATGCTAATTCCTAACTATAACGTGTGTGAAACCTATGGTTTTTTCAGTGAATTTGTACGTTTTTTTAAATGCTAAGTTACTTTACGCCATTTGTGGCGTGCGCGCCCACTTAACGCAGTTCGTTCCGTGCGCGCACGGTGAGCACGCGGTGCGCTTCGCGTACTGCGCGCCCACTTTACGCAGTTAGTGCCGTGCACGCATGGTGGGCACGCGGTGCGCGTAGCGCACCGCGTGCCCACGTTACGCTAGATGGGCCATGTAGCGCACCGTGCGCACATGGAGGACATATGATTAGGGGTGGGCGGAATTTGCGTAATTGCGTTACGCAAATCTCCGCGAAACGGTAAAAAATCTCCGCGAACACGCAGAAATTCCGCGAACACGCGGAATTGCTTGTTCGCGATGCTTTTTTCCTGTTCACAATTGCTAATTGCATGCTCGGGGAGAAATATCTCGCGAACACGCATTTTGAGAACGCGAACAAGCAAAAATTTTGCGAAATCGCGGAAAGCAGACTTTTGAGCGATTTTGCGTTCTCCGCGGAACGCGAAATTACGCGAATTCCGCAAATTCCGCGAGCGGAACGGAATTCACCGCCCAGGCCTACATATGATGCACTTCGTTTTGAAAGGTAATATTTTAATTTTTCGTATATTTTATAAGCCATGCACAAATGGTGCCCTTCGGGCACCATTTGCACACGGGGTGGAGAGAGTGTGGATAATTTTTTTTTGTTTTATTTTTTTTTTTTTAATATTTTAGTTTATCTCAGCTGTAATAAGCCATGCACACTTGATGCTCTGCAGGCACCAATTGCACACGGGGTGGAGAGAGTGTGGATAATTATTATTTTTTTTTAATTTTTTACCGTACGCGTAATCGGCGAAATTACCGAAAAAATAAAAATTCAGTTTTTGGCCTTGGGGGATCTTTGGGGACTCCCTCAACATGGCTATGTGTGTGGGATCTGTCTAAACAGCCCCTTTACATGTTTTGGGGATTTATATTTTAAAAATCACTCTCAGTGCGAGAGAGAAAATGGCGGCTGCCGCTTCCTGATTTCGGCCGATTCGAATGTTTACTAAGATCTAAGAGCCAATCAGAATCGCGCTCGCGCACGCCACCGTACGCGTACGGTAAGCGTACCGTAAGCGCACCGTAAGCTGGCTCAGATATATATATTGATTTAAAGGCTATTTTCTCAAAATGTCCTGAACAGATTTACACCAAACCTACAAAAGGCACTTCCTTGACCTGAGGACTACCTCTCTGCCAAATTTCTAGTAATTCTGTTCAGCCGTTCGGGCTGTAGCCCTGTCTAAAGGTCCTATGGAAAAATGCATGGGAAAAACGCGTTTTGGGACCCCCCTTTTATCTCAGCCCCCGCTTGACGAATCCCCCCGAGACTTTCAGGGTAGGAGCGGAGCGTAGCGCCCCACCTATTTTGAAAAATTCGCGAGGATTCGTCGACCGGCGCCAAAGTTATTCAAAATAGAATGTTGCGGATTTCCTATGGAAACGTGGTCCTAACTATAACTACCTACTGGCGACCGCCAGTAGGTAATATATATATAAATATGTATATATATATATATTACCTACTGGCGGTCGCCAGTAGGTAGTTATAGTTACGACCTATTTTCCATAGGAAATCCGCAACATTCTATTTCCAATAAGTCTGGCGCCGGTTGACGAATCCTTGCAAAATTTTCAAAACTTTTGGCCAGCTCCGCTCCGCTCCTACCCTGAAAGGTTTGTGGTGATTCGTAAAGCGGGGGCCGAAAAAAAAGAGGGTCCCAAAACACGTTTTCCCCATTCAATTTCCCATAGGATCTGTTGTCGCAGCTACAGCCCGAACCGCTGAACGGAATGACACCAAATTTGGCAAAGAGGTAGTCCTCAGTTCAGACTCGTGCCTTTTGCATAAATGGTGTGAATCCGTTCAATAGTTCCTGAGAAAATTAGAGTTAAAAGTACATAAATATCTATGGCCGCGGAGGATCCGCGGACCGTACACGCACCGTACGCGCACCCTCCCCGAACCGAGCGCGCACCCTCCTGATCGCGTGCTGATTGCTATTTGGTTGTCTAGTGTCTCTCTACATTCGAAACCAGGAACTGTTGGCGGACATTTTCTGCCTCGGTAGAAGCGAGGCAGAAGAAGCAAGGGGAATAAGTGTGTAAAACATATAAAGGGGGCAGAGTGGAAAGACTCTGACCCTCTAGAGGTGCTTAGGGGGTCCCAGAAGGACCCCCTTTTAAAAAATAAAAAAAACAGCAAAATGCGCGCACAGTGCGCGCATCCTATCGCGTTGGGTACGTGGATCCACGGATTTTCTTTTTAAAAAGACAAGAAATCATTGGTTGTATGACTACTTTGTACACTGAAAGGTAGGGTGTATATTTCTGTTTTTTAAAGGTATGATTCTTAATGGTTAACAAAAACAGATTGTAAGGAACATTATATATGATTAGCTGATATGTTGAAAAGTGAAGCACACTTCCTCTCTTGTGTAGGAACATTGTGTGCTGAACTTCTGACCTGTGTGCTTAGTGCAGTGTTCCATGACCTGGTTCTATGGTAACAGGCAGAAGGCAGATTGGGGGAAGGGTTGAAATGTCTTTCAGTTGGAAAGGGTTGAAATGTTTAACCAATAGAAATGTGTGTTTGCTTTTGTGTTTATGTGTGAAGGATTGTGATTTGATGTTTACATGTATATGTGTGGAAAATGAAAGGGAAACTTTTCCATTCTTTGTTATTGCTGAGAGGTGCACAGTGCAGAGATTCTGTAAAATAAAATATGGTGAGTGACTGATATACTTCTTAATCTACAAAAGAACTTAAAAGATGAGTTATTTAATTGTGAGGGGATGTATGTAGACTATTTTGATTTTAATCAGACTAATGTATTTCTCCTGCTAAAGTGTAGGGAGTACTTTTTTTCTCTACAATCTTATTGACAGTGTGTGTGCATGTAGAAACCATTCTGTGATAAGCATTTGTGTTTTTCATGTGTTTGCAGACAGATAACTGTGCTGTTTTTATATTTTGGTAGAATTAGAAACCAGTCATTGTTTATGAATTTGTGAAATGAGTTATGTTATGTTTCTATACTAAAATGTAGTACTACTTCTAGATGAAGAAATGTGTTTTGGTATAGTGCAAGGGATAGTGTTGTTTGTCTAGAATCACAGTGAGTCTGTGTGCATTTGGGAACCCCTGTGAGAGAAGCATTTGGTAACATCGTGTATTTTCTGACAGATAACTGTTTTAACCTGTCATGTTGTGCAGTTTTAGTAGCATTAGAAGACAGTTATGGCTTATGATTTGATTAAATGAGTCAGGCTTTGACAGAAAAGTGCAGTCCTGAAATATGTAGATTGTGTGCAGTTCCCTTACCACTTGCACTGTATTGAATGAGTTTTGGTAAACTCCTAGGGATAGTGGTGCTTGTCTAGAATCACAGTGTGAGTTAGTGTGTATTTGGGATCAGTGTGAGAGAAGCATTTGGTGACATCATGTATTTGCTGACAGATTACTTTTTTAAAACCTGTCATGTTGTGAAGTTTTAGTAGCATTAGAATCCAGTCTTTGCTTATGCGTTGATTAAATGAGTCATGCTTTGACACTGATGTGCTGTACTTAAATATGTAGATTGTGTTCAGTACCATTAACTCTTCTAGACTAGTGAATGAGTTTTGGTAAACTCCTAGGATAGTGTTGATTGTCTAAAATCACACTGTGAGTCTGTGTGCATTTGGGTAAGGATTGTGAGAGAAGCATTTGGTAGCATTGTGTATTTTTTAGCAGATAACTCTTTTAAAACCTGTCATGTTGCCAAGTTTTAGTAGCATTAGAAGCTAGTCTTTGCTTATGCATTGATAAAATGAGTCAGGGTTTGACACTAAGGTGCAGTACCATGTACTATTCTGTTCACTGTGGCAGAACTGAAAATTTAAAAGTTTTACCTAAGCACTGTCCTAGAAGTAGTCTGATTATTTAGTCAGTTTCTAAGTACCAAATAGATTGCTTCAAATGTCTATGCAGTATTCATGTAGTGTTCTAACATACTATACACTTGTCTTTTACACCTTCAATTCCCTAGTCAGTATCTATACACTTCCAGGAAACACCCTGTCACTCCCTTTGTAGTCCTCTAGAGACCCATTCAACAGCATGTACTAATCCATTCACTGTGCCAAAACCCAAACACTTATAAATTCACTAAGACACTCTCTTTCCAGTACTCTAATGATTCAGTCACTGCCTAAGTATTCATGCACTGAGCCAGGTCTTAGCACATGGACTTCTTCAAACCCCTATCCACTATGCATGCAGTCCTCTAACCACCTACACACTTGTCTTTCACACCATCAATTCCCCAGTCAGTATCCATTCACTTCCAGCAAACACCCTGTCATTCCCGTTGCACTCCTCTAGTGACCCATTCAGCATCATGTACTAATCCATTCACTGCGCCAAACCCTAATAAATTCACCCAGGCACTCTCCTTGCCGTACTCTAATCATTCAGTCAGTACCCAAGTACTCATCCAGTGACCCAGGCCTTAGTATATGGACTGCTTCAAACCCCTATCCACTATGCATGCAGTCCTCTAACCACCTACACAATTGTCTTTCACACCTTCAATTCCCTAGTCAGTATCCATACACTTCCAGGAAACACCCTGTCACTCCCTTTGCAGTCTTCTAGTGACCCATTCAGCATCATGTACTAATCCATTCACTGTGCGAAAACTCAAACACTTATAAATTCACCAAGATATTATCTTTGCAGTACTCTAATCATTCAGTCAGTGCCTAAGTATTCATGCACTGAGCCAGGCCTTAGCACATGGACTGCTTGAAACCCCTATGCACTATGCATGCAGTCTTCTAACCACCTAGACACTTGTCTTTCACACTTTCAATTTCCTAGTCAGTATCCATACAGTCCAGCAAACATCTTGTCACTGCCTTTGCACTCCTCTAGTGACCCATTCAGTACCAAGTACTAATGCATTCCCTGTGCGAAAAGCCTAGCATTGATAAATTCACCTAGGCACTCTCCTTGCTGTACTCTAATCATTCAGTCAGTACCCAAGTAGTCATGCAGTGAGCCAGGCCTTAGCACATGGACTGCTTTAAATGCCTATGCAGTATGGATGCTGTCCTCTAATCACCTACACAGTTGTGTTTCACACCTTCAATTCCCCAGTTAGTATTCATACTCTTCTAGCAAACACCCTGTCACTCACCCAGTGTGTCTCCTTATAGTACTGTAATCATTTAGTCAGTTAGCATTTAGTCTTTTAGTGAGGTAGGCTTTAGGGCATGAACTGCTTCAAAGTAGTATGCACTATGCATGTAGTCCTCTAACCACCTACACACTTGTCTTTCACACCATCAATTCCCCAGTCAGTATCCATTCACTTCCAGCAAACACCCTGTCATTCCCGTTGCACTCCTCTAGTGACCCATTCAGCATCATGTACTAATCCATTCACTGCGCCAAACCCTAATAAATTCACCCAGGCACTCTCCTTGCAGTACTCTAATCATTCAGTCAGTACCCAAGTACTCATCCAGTGACCCAGGCCTTAGTATATGGACTGCTTCAAACCCCTATCCACTATGCATGCAGTCCTCTAACCACCTACACAATTGTCATTCACACCTTCAATTCCCTAGTCAGTAGCCATACACTTCCAGGAAACACCCTGTCACTCCCTTTGCAGTCTTCTAGACTTCAAAGTAGTATGCACTATGCATGTAGTGTTTTAACCTTCGTCACACTTGTGGTTCAGGGACATAGTTTCATAGTCAGTATTTATATAAAATGTGTTTGTACAGTAATGGAATAGTATAATTTTGAAAGTTATTAATATACATTTATTTGTAATTCTTTTTTACAGATACAGAACAGGAGTGTTTCTCATCTGTTTGCACTCTTCTCGTGCAAGATTTTTTGGATGAAGGGTCTTTAGGTGTTTCATCATACTTGCTGTGCCGCATGAGTATTTTTTGTTAGGATCCCCTCGTAACAGAACTCTTTTGAAAATCTTGTGCATGAGAAAGGTGGTATTGGTCATTGTTTGCCCCTCAAGAAAAGTAGAACATTTCCACATCACTGAAGGAAAACGTTGTGGGCGTGGTGCATCCTCCAAAAATTCAACTTTAGATTTGGTGAATATTTTATAGCGACATCATTTACAGTTTTTGTAAGTTAAAGTTAAAAAATGTTGTTAGCTGTGTGCATTTTATATTTCTGTGATTTGTATTTTGAGAATGGCATGTTTTTTTTTTAACAATCTTTGAGATTGATGAGTACGATTGAAATCAATATTTTTAGTGAAATTTAATATATTCTGAGAACAGCAAAAAAGGCAAAAAAATTACTTTGTGGAAATTATGCTGTGTTGTATATAATGTATTATTACATGTTATAATTTTTTTTTCCTTTTCTTTCACATATCCAAATTTTAAAATAAGCAATTTATATGAATTTATATTTGAATGAAAAACAGAAAAAAATGTATACCATTTTTTATTCCTATTACTGTGAAGGTAAGTTTAACTAAGTCTCAGTATGCAGAATGAAGAGGCCTGCAAGAAGCTACAAAGTTGAAACACGTTTCTAAAAACACTCTGTTTATGTAGTTTTGAAATCTGACCATAATCAGATATCATGTGACCTGCAAAAAAAGAGATTTGAGGGGTTCATAATATTTCACCTTTTTAGCTGTTGAAGGACCGCAATCATTTCAATCATTCTTCTTTGAACACCTTTGCAGACAAAACTCTGTGCTTACCTTCTATCATTCGCAAGGAAATTTAAAAACGGAAATATGTCACTTTTTGTAACATAGTTATTGTGCAAGATACTCTTTTATATTTACAAAGAGAGGAAAAGGCACTCTGTGCACTTTTTATACTCCATGTAAATATAACCTCATCATGCACACCACTTTGTGTTGAAAGGGTGTTCTATAAGTGTTGTTGTGCATGATTGCACTTAATACTCATAGAACAAGACACATGTCTAGATTTATCAGAAATCAGAAATCTCGATATGTGTGTAAATGCTGCACCATTCTAAAATTGGTGTAGGAAAGCACAACAAGAAGAATTGTTATAATTTCTCCACATTTTTATATCTTCAGTGCATGCTGAAATGTTCAGCATACATTGAAGAAGAAAAATGCATTTTCTCATTGTTTTTGTGCAGGAAGGTGTGTCTTCCTGCAGAAAAACAAACCACACATGACACAGATATTCTTGCACTATGGTGCAAGGGTGCCTGTGTCATCACATGGCTGCAGTTTAAGCAGCCGTGCAGAGAGAAGCATAGATTTGCAACATATTTATGTACATATGTTACATCCCTGTGCTTCGGAAGTACTACAGCACACTGCAGTTAAAGAGGTTACTGTGTGATGCTGCAGCACTTCCTCATAGTTCTGCACTTAAACATTCACAAAACGCTACTAATGCATTAATTCAGTCAGTTACATACTACACATACATTCATCTAAACTAACACTAACAAAGAAATGTAGCTCTTTTTTTAAACCAGGAAAGTTAGTTCTTACAAGAACTTTTTTTTTCTTCTTTCTTCTTTTATAATTTTTTTTGGGTTTTCTGAACAATTTCTAATTTTTTGGGGGTTTTCTGCAAAAACAAAAAACAAAAAATAAAACAGGAGAAACCAAACAATGAACTTCAGGGAAAAATTAAAAAAAAATTAAAAAGCTAGAAAATGTGACTTTCTTGCCGGCGGCAGATCAGATCGATCGACTGCTCACCATAGCACAAAGTCTTATTGCAGTTAGTGCAGAGCACTTTTAAAAATTGAAATTGAGGACGGATGTCCAAGGTTTGGGCTGATGGATGCACTCTTGATGTGCTCGGCTGCGATGAGGTGGATGGCGCAGGAGCAGGAGTGTTTCTCATCCATCGGCAATCTTCTCATGCAAGATTGTTTGGATGAAGGGTCCTCATGTGCTTCATCATATTTGCCGTGCCGCAAGAGTATTTCTTGTTAGGATCCCCTCTCGATAGGACACTTTTGCAAATCTTGCACGTGACCAAGGTGGCATTGGTCTTATTCTGCCCCTCGGGAAAAGTAAAAAATGTCCAGACCACTGAAGAAAAACGTTTTTTGGGTGGTGCCTCTGGCCAAAATTCATCCTCAGAAGTAGGAGGTCATGCAGGTGATGCCTGCTGCCCTGAAGCCATTTTTGGTTGAAAAAAGTTAGAGCTAAGTGTAAACTTAGTCTAAAAAATCTTCTTCTCTCCAAAGAGATGGTGCTCTAAAGAAGGTCAAAGAAGAATGATTGAAATGGGTGGGGTCTTTCAATAGTTAGAAGAGGAAGTGTAATGAACCAATCAAATCTCTTTTTTTGCAGGTCACATGGGATCCGCGCACCCTGCGCTTACGCAGCACGAACCCAGCGCGCATCCGCGAAATTCATTTAAAAAGAAATCTCGGATTAGATGTAAAAATATATTAGTTTTAAGACTAGTTTAGAGTTTGTCTTCAATTAATATTCACATGAAATACATATATATATGTTTTTTTAAATGTTAAATATTTTGCGGGATCCGCGCACCCACCGCGTCATAGACGCAGATGACGCATCGCGGAAGTGCGTAAACGTCACGTTACGTACATCGAACGTGTCGCGTATAGGCTGGGAGTCGCGTACCTGTCGCATTGCTATCGTGCACTAAACACGTACCCAACTCGTACCATGCACGGATGCTATCACGTAGGGATCGAGAACGGTGCGCATAGGGTGCGCGGATCCAAAAACATTGAAAAAAATATATAAAATACAGTTTTGAACATATAGTTAAAAAAATATTTTGAAAAATATAAAAAAATGTTTGTAAAACCCATTAAGTTCAAATAAAATTTTTTAATTTTTAAAATAATTAATTGAAAAAATAATTTTAAAAAATGGTGATAAAAAAGTATTTAAAAAAAAAGATAATTAATGAAATTGACACACTGAATTTGAAAAATATAGAAATCCAATCAAGATCATTAAACATGATATCTTCAGAGATAAGTTATAGATAGGAATTAGCATTTAAAAAACCTTTGAAATTCACTGAAAAGACCATAGGTTTCATGCACGTTTAAGTTAGGAATTGGCATTTAAAAAACCTTTGAAATTCACTGAAAAAAAAAAAGGTTTCAGGGGCATTATAGTTAGGAATTAGCATTTAAAAAACCTTAGAAATTCAATAAAAAAAACATAGGTTTCAGGGGTGTTATAGTTAGCTGGACATTTCCCTCGTACAAAATCCTAGAAATTCCCCCGTTATAGTTAGTCATTTGAGATGTCATCAGTGATGTCACTGACCATGTCATGAGTGATGTAATATGTGACGTCATCAGCAGTGCATTGCGGGGGCGTGAGTTAAAGTTAGCTGAACTAACTATAACGGGGGAATTTCTAGGGTTTTGTACGAGGGAAATGTCCAGCTAACTATAACGCCCCTGAAACCTATGGTTTTTTTAGTGAATTTCTAAGGTTTTTTAAATGCCAATTCCTAACTATAACGTCCCTGAAACCTTTGGTTTTTTCAATGAATATATATATATATATATATCTATATTACCTACTGGCGGTCGCCAGTAGGTAGTTATAGTTAGGACCTATTTTCCATAGGAAATCCGCAACATTCTATTTTAAATAACTTTAGCGCCCATTGACGAATCTTCACAACATTTTGAAAACTTTTGGCCAGCTCCGGTCCGCTCCTGTCCTGAAAGTCTCGGGATGATTCATGCAGCGGGGGCTGAGAAAAAAGGGTGGTCCCAAAACGTGTTTTCCCCATGCAATTTCCCATAGGACCTTTAGCCACAGCTACAGCCCGAACTGCTGAACGGAATTACACCAAATTTGGCAGAAAGCTAGACCTTGGTTCAGAGTCGTGCCTTTTGCTTAAATGGTGTAAATCGATTCAGTAGTTCCTGAGAAAATCACATATATATCTGGGCGGAGCCTAACTACACATCTCATCGTGAGATCTGATTGGCTGTCAGCACTTCATCCAAGAAGTGTTGGCAGCCATCTTGGGACCAATATACAGGATAGCACCTCATTAAAAAGCATTGCAGTTAATAGAAGGTTTTAAGACTTTAGTTACATTATAAATCATTTGTTGATGGTACCATACTCATTTTAGGAATTGTGGTATGTTCTAAGGTGATTTTACCATGTGAAAAAGCCTTCTGCTTGGATATCATGAATCATGTTTAAGAGAAAAGTATTTTCTCATGCTTTTCCCACAGAGATTTGGAAGGTGATCTATAATCTAAACTGAGAGCATATTTTCTGTAAATTCACATTATCTTTCTTAGTCATGTGAGAATGAAGTCTGACATTCTCAGTAAAACATGTACATCCAACAAGGGCAGAGACTGTCAGTTGATTCCTTTTTGTTCTACTGCAGCTTCCCAGAGTGTTCCAAAGAACAACTAGAGCGCTAACAGTCCTACTTATGATAAACGTATGGCACACCAGCAGCCACCTTGATTGGAATAAAGTGGTAACTCTTAAAACATTTAACTTAAAAAGGAACAAAATGAGGGGGTTCATTTTGCCATAGAAAGTATGATTAGTGCTGCAGAAAGAAAAATTAGGGCACATTTTGAGTGACTTCTCAAATCCTCTTCTATTTCATTAAAAATTTCTGACATGCAGACTGAAACATGCACTTTCAATACCAGCAGCAGACTTCCCTGGTGAGCAGTAGCTTTACTACAGTGATCTAATGAGCAACTAGAGTGCTAACATTCTGAATTTATGGCAAATGTGTGACACATCTGAATGCCTTCTTGATGGAATCAATGTAAAAAACTGAAAGTATTCCTACTGAGGAGACTGTAGTAAATGAGGAAATTAGGAAACTTCATAACAAATAAGTCTCCCAAGATGGCCAACAGAGACAAAAGAGCCCAAATGTAGCACAAATATCACCCAGATGTAGCCCAAGTATAGCCCAATGACAGAATGTCCCAGAGTGTTTTAAAGAACAACTAGAGCGCTAACAGTCTTACTTATGACAAAAGTATGGCACACCTGAAGATATCTTGATTGGAATAAAGTGGTAACACTTAAAACATTTAATTTGCAAAGGAACAAAATTAGGGGGTTCACTTTGCCATAGAAATTATGATTAGTGCTGCAGAAAGAAAAATTAGGGCACATTTTAACTTCTCAAATCCTCTTCCATTTAATTAAAAGATTCTGACATTCAAAATGAAACATGCACTTTGAATACCAGCAGCAGACTTCCCTGGTGAGCAGTAGCTTTATTACAGTGATCTAATGAGGAACTAGAGTGCTATCATTCAGAATGTATGGCAAATGTGTGACACATCTGAATGCCTTTTTGATGGAACCAAAGTAAAAAAGCATTGAAAATGCAATAGGTCTCGCCCTCGTTTAAGTTAAAGCAATTCTGTTTGTAATTAGGTGGCTTTTTAGCTTTGCTTTTATTTGTGTTTTTCAAACTTTCATGTACATAATATGCATATATGTATATGTATGCATGCATTTATATTTGAATTTATATAGATATGCAGATTATATATATGTTTATGTATGTATGTATATATATATATATATACACATACATATATATAAATGCATATGCATATATATATGTGCATATGTGTGCGTGTAGACAGAGGTAGAGAGAGGTAGAGAGGTAGAGGTAGAGAGGAAGAGGTAGAGGTAGAGAGGTAGAGAGTAGTAGAGAGGGAGGTAGAGAGTAGAGGATGAGTAATAGAGAGAAGAGAGTGAGTAATAGAGAGTAGTAGAGAGAGTAGCAGAGAGTGAGTAGGAGAGAGTAGTAGAGTGAGTAGTAGAGAGTGAGTAGTAGAGAGTGAGTAGTAGAGAGTGGGTAATAGAGAGTGAGTAGTAGACATTAGTAGAGAGTGAGTAGTAGTGAGTAGTAGAGAGTAGTAGAGAGTGAGTAGTAGAGAGTGAGTAGTAGAGAGTAGTAGAGAGTGAGTAGCAGAGAGAGAGTAGTAGAGAGTAGTAGAGAATGAGTAGTAGACTGAGTAGTAGAGAGTAGAGAGAGAGTAGTAGAGAGTGAGTAGTAGAGAGTAGTAGAGAGTGAGTAGTAGAGAGTGAGTAGTAGAGAGTGAGTATTAGAGTGAGTAGGAGAGAGTAGTAGAGAGTAGTAGAGAGTCGGTAGTAGAGAGTGAGTAGTAGAGAGTAGTAGAGAGTGAGTAGTAAAGAGAGAGTAGCAGGGAGCAGTAGAGTAGTAGAGAGTGAGTAGTAGAGAGTGAGTAGTATAGAGTAAGTAGTAGAGTGAGTAGTTGGGAGTAGTAAAGAGTGATTATTAGAGTGATTAGTAGAGTGATTAGTAGAGAGTGAGTAGTAGAGCGTAGTAGAGAGAGAGTAGTAGAGCGTAGTAGAGAGAGAGAGTAGTAGAGAGTGAATAGTAGAGAGTAGTAGAGAGTGAGTAGTAGAGAGAGAGTAGTAGAGAGTGAGTAGTAGAGAGTGAGTAGTAGAGAGTAGTGGAGTAGTAGAGACTAGTAGTAGAGTGAGTAGTAGAGAGTAGTAGAGAGTGAGTAGTAGAGTGAGTACTAGAGAGTAGTAGAGAGCGAGTAGTAGAGAGCAAGGAGTAGAGAGTGTGTAGTAGAGAGAGTAGTAGAGAGTGAGAAGTAGAGAGAGTAAGAGAGAGTAGTAGAGTAGTAGGGAGTGAGTAGTCGAGAGTAGTAGAGTGAGTAGTAGAGAGTGAGTAGTAGAGTAGTAGACAGTGAGTGGTAGAGACTAGGAGAGAGAAGTGGAGTGAGTAGTAGAGAATAGTAGAGAGTGAGTAGTAGAGAGAGTAGTAGAGTAGTAGAGAGTGAGTAGCAGAGAGAGTAGTAGAGAGTAGTAGAGTAGTAGAGAGTGAGTAGTAGAGAGTAGGAGAGAGTGAGTAGTAGAGAGTGGTAGAGAGTGAGTAGTAAAGAGAGAGTAGTAGGGAGCAGTAGAGTAGTAGAGAGTGAGTAGTAGAGAGTGAGTAGTAAAGAGTAGTAGAAAGTGAGTAGTAGAGTGAGTAGTTGGGAGTAGTAGCGAGTGAGTAGTAGAGAGTAAGTAGTAGAGTGTGTAGTAGAGAGAGTATTAGAGAGTGAGAAGTAGAGAGAGTAAGAGAGAGTAGTAGAGTAGTAGGGAGTGAGTAGTAGAGAGTAGTTGAGAGTGAGTAGTAGGGAGTGAGTAGTGGAGAGTGAGTAGTAGAGAGTGAGTAGTAGAGAGAGTAGTAGAGAGTGAGGAGTAAGAGAGAGTAGTAGAGGGTGAGTAGTAGAGTGAGTAGTAGAGAGTAGTTGAAAGCGAATAGTAGAGAGTGAGTAGTGGAGAGTGAGCAGTAGAGAGTAGTAGAGAGTGAGTAGTAGAGAGTAGTAGAGTGAGTAGTAGAGAGTGAGTAGTAGAGTAGTAGAGAGTGAGTGGTAAAGACTAGAAGAGAGTAGTAGAGTGAGTAGTAGAGAATAGTAGAGAGTGAGTACTAGAGAGAGTAGTAGAGAGTGAGTAGTAGAGAGTGAGTAGCAGAGAGAGTAGTAGTGAGTAGTAGAGTAGTAGAGAGTGAGTAGTAGAGAGTGGTAGAGAGTGAGTAGTAGAGAGAGAGTAGTAGGGAGCAGTAGAGTAGTAGAGAGTGAGTAGTAGAGAGTGAGTAGTAAAGAGTAGTAGAGAGTGAGTAGTAGCGTGAGTAGTTGGGAGTAGTAGCGAGTGAGTAGCAGAGTGATTAGTAGAGTGAGTAGTAGAGAGTGAGTAGTAGAGAGTAGTAGAGAGTGAATAGTAGATAGTAGTGGAGTAGTAGAGAGTAGCAGTAGAGTGAGTAGTAGAGAGTAGTAGAGAGTGAGTAGTAGATCTAGTACTAGAGAGTAGTAGAGAGCGAGTAGTAGAGAGCAAGTAGTAGAGAGTGTGTAGTAGAGAGAGTAGTAGAAAGTGAGAAGTAGAGAGAGTAAGAGAGTAGTAGAGTAGTAGAGAGTGAGTAGTAGAGAGTAGTTGAGAGCGAGTAGTACAGAGTGAGCAGTGGAGAGTGAGCAGTAGAGAGTAGTAGAGAGTGAGTAGTAGAGAGTAAGTAGTAGAGTGTGTAGTAGAGAGAGTAGTAGAGAGAGTAGTAGAGTACTAAGTAAAGAGAGTAAGAGAGAGTAGTAGAGTAATAGAGAGTGAGTAGTAGAGTGAGTAGTAGAGAGTAGTTGAGAGTGAGTAGTAGAGAGTAGTAGAGAGTAGTAGAGAGTGAGTAGTAGAGAGAGTAGTAGAGAGTGAGGAGTAAGAGAGTAGTAGAGGGTGAGTAGTAGAGTGAGTAGTAGAGAGTAGTTGAGAGCGAGTAGTAGAGAGTGAGTAGTGGAGAGTGAGCAGTAGAGAGTAGTAGAGAGTGAGTAGTGGAGAGTAGTAGAGAGTGAGTAGTAGAGTAGTAGAGAGTGAGTGGTAGAGACTAGGAGAGAGTAGTAGAGTGAGTAGTAGAGAATAGTAGAGAGTGAGTAGTAGAGAGTGAGTAGTAGAGAGTGAGTAGCAGAGAGAGAAGTAGAGAGTAGTAGAGTAGTAGAGAGTGAGTAGTAGAGAGTAGTAGAGAGTGAGTAGTGGAGAGTGAGTAGTAAAGAGTGAGTAGTAGAGAGTAAGTAGTAGAGAGTGAGTAGTAGAGAGTGATAAGTAGAGAGTGAGTAGTAGAGAGTGAGTAGTAGAGAGTGAGTAGTAGAGAGTGAGTAGTAGAGAATGAGTAGTAGAGAATGAGTAGTAGAGAGTAGTAGCGAGTGAGTAGTAGAGAGTGAGTAGTAGAGAGTGTGTAGTAGAGAGTGTGTAGTAGAGATTAGTAGAGTAGTAGAGAGTAGTAGAGAGTGAGTAGAAGAGAGAGAGAGTAGTAGAGAGTGAGTAGTAGAGTAGTAGAGAGTAGTCAGTCAGTGTCAGTCAGTGTCAGTCAATCAGTGTCAGTCAGTGTCAGTCAATAAGTGTCAGTCAGAGTCAGTCAGTCAGTCAGTGTCAGTCAATCAGTGTCAGTCAGTCAGTTTCAGTCAATCAGTGTCAGTCAGTTTCAGTGTCAGTCAATCAGTGTCAGTCAGTGTCAATCAGTCAGTGTCAATCAGTCAGTGTCGGTCAGTCAGTGTCAGCTAGAGCAGCTCTGCTGACCTGGTTCTCTGGCTCTAATGCACCTCTGCTGAGCTGGTTCTCTCTCTAAAGCAGCTCTGCTGACCTGGTTTCTCTGGCTGTACAGCAGGTCTGCTGACCTGGTTCTCTAGCTCTAGACCAGCTCTGCTGATCTAGTTCTTAGGCTACAGAGCAGCTCTGCTGATCTGGTTCTCTGGCTCTACAACAGCTCTGCTGACCCGGTTCTCTGGCTCTAAAGTCAGTTCTGCTGACCCGGTTCTATGGCTGTAAAGCAGTTCTGCTGACATGGTTCTCTGGCTCTAGAGCAGCTCTGCTGACCTGGTTCTCTCCCTCTAGAACAGCTCTGCTAACCTGGTTCTCTCCCTCTGAAGCAGCTCTACTGACCTGTTTTCTCTGGCTCTACGGCAGCTCTGCTGACCTGGTTCTCTGGCTCTAGAGCAGCTCTGCTGACCTGATTCTTAGGCTCTAGATCAGCTCTGCTGACTTGGTTCTCTGGCTCTAAAGCAGCTCTGCTGACCTGGTTCTATGGCTCTAAAGCAGCTCTACTGACTTGGTTCTCTGGCTCTAGAGCAGCTCTGCTGACCTGGTTCTCTGGCTCTAAAGCAGCTATGCTGACCTGGTTCTCTGGCTCTAAAGCAGCTCTTCTGGCCTGGTTCTCTGGCTCTAAAGCAGCTCTGCTGACCTGGTTCTCTGGCTCTACAGCAGCTCTGCTGACCTGGTTTTCTGCACTCACGATGCACGCACCCGACTTCGCGGAAATATATTTAAAAATAATAAAAGTTTATTATAAGTACAAATATATTATTTTTATGAATATCTTACATAATCTCTTGCCCTAATATGTATGTTAAAGACAAAAACATATAATTTTGGAACATACATTTTTTTGCGGGAGTCACGCACCCAGCGCGCCCCAGCACGTATATGACGTCACATGGGACCCGCAACCGCGCAAACATCTCGTACCGTAATGCGCATGTGTTGCGAATGTGCGGGAGCAGGAGTCGAGGACTGATCGCATACCTATCGCGCACATCACGTGATATGAAATGTATATGATGTAACTGAAAAACACGCAGCCTCCGCACACCCTACGCGGATCCTTCATGACTTTTCTAAAATGGCGGCTAGAATGTGCTCACCGACGCTTTGAGTGTGCGACTCCGAAAAATATCTTTTTAAAAAAAAAAGAAAATAATATATATTTAAATAAAAAATGAAAACAAGAAAATTCATCAATATTTCAGTTTTAATTAAAAAAAAAATGCGTGCAATTTTCTGAAAAATATATAATATTATTTAATGAATAACATTTATAAATGAACAGTTAAAAAACTAGAAAATCAGTACAAAAAATAGGTATAACTACTATCACACTTAAAAATTAGCATTTAAAAAAGCTTTGAAATTCACTGAAAAAAACATACGTTTCAGAGACGTTATAGTTAGAAATTAGCATTTAAAAAAGCTTTGAAATTCACTGAAAAAACCATAGGTTTCAGAGACGTTATAGTTAGAAATTAGCATTTAAAAAACATTAGAAATTCATGGAAAAAAACATAGGTTTCAGGGGTGTTATAATTCCTCTGTTATAGTTAGTTCTGCTAACTATAACTCGCGCGCCCACAATGCACTGCTGATGATGTCACATTTTGCATCATTCAGTAGTTCCTGAGAAAATTAAAGTAAAAAAGTTAGTGATATATATGGCTGTGGAGGATCCGCGGATCCTCCATGCACCCTCCCCGAACCCATCAGAGCACGAGCTGAATGCTAATTGGCTGCCAACACTCTGAATCAGGAAGTGTTGGCAGCCATCTTGTTCCTCGGTAGAACCGAGGCACAAGAAAGCACAAAAACAAAGACGCAAAACGCAACAAGGGGGCAGGGTAGAAACACCCTGACCCCCTAGGCCTGCTCAGGGGGTCCCACAAGGACCCCCAAGGCCCAAAAAATGTTTTTTTTAAATCGCGGGATGCGCGTTGGATCCGCGCATCCCGCTAACGAAAAAAAAACGAAGCGCTTCGTTTAGATTTAGCCCCCGGGGGGCCAAGTCCCGGGGCAATATGGTTTTATAATGGGGGCCCGGAGGGGCCCCCCAGCCCCGGGGACCGCCACCCCCGGGGCTTTTTAAAAAAAAAAAAACACAAAAAAACCTGTGTGGGGGGCCCGAGCCCCCCCAAACGCCCCTGGGACCGCCACCTCCCCGGGGCACTGATTATGTAAAATAGGGGGTCCGTCACGGACCCCCATGCCCCGGGGACCACCACTACCTGGGGCTTTAACTTAAGTGGGGGGCCACGCGGTCCCCCCCGGAGCCAATGATGGCCCTGGGGACCACCACCCCCCAGGGCCGGGTCCTGCAGTGTCCCGGGGTGCCCACCCCCGGGACACTGCTGTTTGCTTTGGCAGGGTGGGAGCCTCGCAGCTCCCGCCCTGCCATAGCAACTGCTTTGGTATTTGGAAGAGAGAGCAGGAAACGATTGCTTTTCTACACGGGGAGCAGCATGTTAGCTGCTCCCCATGTGGAAAAGCAATGCTGGCTCCCGTAGGACGTGGGGAGCCGGCGGGGCCGTGGGGGGATTGGGGACCTCCCCACGGTCCCCAACGGAGGCCAGGCCCAGGGGACCCCAGCCCCAATTTTTTTTTTTTTTAAATGGCCCCGGGGGATGGGGTCCCCGGGGCCATAGGTGACACAGGAGGGGGGTTATGCAGCCCCCCTCCATAAAAAATAATTTTTTTAAAAAGGCCATGCCCCGGGGTATGGTGTCCCCGGGGCAAATTATGGCCTGGGGAGGGGGGCCACGCGGCCCCCTTCCCATTTAAAAAAAAAAAGAAATCTTAATTGGGGGCAGGCCCTGAGGGATGGGGTCCCCAGGGCCAAAAAAAAAGAAAAAGAAGGGGGGCTACACAGCCCCCTTCTAAAAAACATAGGGGAAAAAAAAAAGGATCGGGCCGGAGGCCACGCCCCCTTCTTACACCACTCTGCAAACGCGCCCCCTGGCGCGTTTGAAGAGGGGGAACAAATTCCCCTTCAATACTGGGGGTCCCTGGGGGCCAACTAGCCCACCAGGAACCTCCAGTATGCGCCAGGGGGCTGCGTTGCAGAGAGGTGTAATGAGGCCACGCCCCTTTTTACACATCTCTGCAACGCAGCTCCCTGGCGCTTACTGGAGGTACCTGGTGGGCTAGTTGGCCGCCAGGGGACCTCAGGATTCAAGGGGACTTAATCCCCCAACTTAAAACACCCCACGGGGCGCGTTTTCACAGTGGTGAAGGTAGGGGGCGGGGCCTGAGGTGAGATCTGTGCAAGCACGCACTGTGGCACGTTTTAAGTTGGGGAATTAATTCCTCTTCAATCCTGAGGGTCCCTGGGGACCAACTAGCCCACCAGGTACCTCCAGTAAGCACCACGGAGCTGTGATGCAGAGTGTTGTAAAAAGGGGTGTGGCCTCTGAATACCTCTCTGCAATGCAGCTCCCTGGTCATACTGGAGGTACCTGGTGGGCTAGTTGGCCCCCAGGGGACCTCAGGATTGAAGAGGAATTAATTCCCCAACTTAAAACGTGCCACAGGGCGTGTTTGCACACGTCACCTCAGGCCCCTCCCCCTTCCTTCACCATTGTACAAATATTCCTCTAAAATCAGCCGAACTACGAATTCCGATTTACTCACCTGTAATCAGGAGAGAACCCAGTGCTGCATCTTTTAGCCCAGCACTGACCCTGAAAAGTAATTCTAAGCGTACTTACCAGTAACTTGTATTTCCTTCCATAGGAATCCATTGTGTGGTTTTCACCAGAAAATGTTCTAAGTGTCCATTTTTGAAACGTACAAATATTCCTCTAAAATCAGCCGAACTACGAATTCCGATTTACTCACCTGTTATCAGGAGAGAACCCAGGGCTGCATCATTTAGCTCAGCACTGACCCTGAAAAGTAATCGTACTTACCAGTAACTTGTATTTCCTTCCAATGGAATCCATTTTGTGGATTTCACCGGAAAAGTTTCTAGGTGTCTATTTTCACAAACTAAAAATATTCCTAAAAAATCGTCTGTATGACTTAAACACATACTTTCAACTGTTTACAGGAGGTTGGCCAGTGCTGGATCCAGGATCCACCACTGAGTAAGAACAAGTAACAATAACACTACTTACCTGCTAAGTGAATTTTCGGCCATAGGATAACATTGGTGATTCTATGGGAAAACGTTTCTAAGTGTCAACTTTTGAAATACAATAATATTCCTTAAAAATCACTACTGTAACCAAAGCGCTTTTACTCAACTGTTTACAGGAGATGTCCAAGGACTGAATCTAGGATCCAGTCTTGTGGTTAGAAAATTAATCCATAAAGTAACTAATTGCATTTAACTAGAAATTCACATTGAGTTCAAAGTTGCTTTGTGTTTGAAATTGTGTTGCCCATTGCAACAACTGTAACTACTGTACTTAAAATTCTGTTGCCTATTTGCCAAGTATTTAAACTAAAGTAATTCATTCTGAGAAATTATGTTTTGTATTGTAATGTATAATGTAATTATAATGTAATTAAAAAAAATATATCTAAAAATAAACAGTTTTAAAAATGTAGTAAATCAGTATCAAAAAAATCAGTATAACAATTAATACATTCAAAATTGTCATTTAGAAAACCTTTGAAATTCACTGAAAAAACCATAGGTTTCAGGCCTTATATAGTTAGGAATTAGCATTTAAAAAACCTTTGAAATTCACTGAAAAAACCATAGGTTTCAGGGGCGTTATAGTTAGGAATTGGCATTTAAAAAACCTTAGAAATTCACTGAAAAAGCCATAGGTTTCAGGGGCGTTATAGTTAGCTGGACATTTCCCTCATGCAAAACCCTAGAAATTCCCCTGTTATAGTTAGTTCAGCTAACTATAACTCGTGCCCCCGCAATGCACTGCTGATGATGTCACATATTACATCACTCATGACATGGTCAGTGACATCACTGATGACATCACTGATGACATCTGAAATGACATCACTGATGACATCACAGATGATGTCATCCATGTGATAAATTAGTGCATCTTCTCACACACTTTGATATACTCAATCAAAATTTCTGACGTCCATTCTCAAAACCATAGATACTCCAAAACCAATAACTACATACCCACTCATTGATTCTTAGATCTACACACACATCCACTCACTCACCTGTACAGTCACTCATACTTACAGTCACTCAGTACAGGACTATCATATGCATTTATACACCTACATAGACAATCACACACCACCAATCATCCATAGAGGTACTCTCACACCTAGTCAGTCATGCAAATAATTAATCACACTCCCATTTACTCACCTATGCAGTTATACACACACAAGTTCACTTACTCATAAAAATAGTACCACATTCTTACGCTCTTATACAATCACTGATACAAGCACACACTCATCCATACAGCCACTCTCACAATCACACACTCTCATATATACCCACTTATATACTCTTACACACATATATACTGCCTTTCACATATGTAGTTACTCACACATGTACCACTGAGATATACATTCAATCACTAAGACACCCATACATACACTCACCCAACCATACAGTCCACCACAGATGCACTCTTAAAACCATGCACCCATAGAATCACCCACTCACACATGTATGCACAGAGTCACACACACCCCACCCACACAAACACTCAGGCACCCAAACAGATACTCAGACAACCAATCAATAACCCATAGAGACACTTGTATAGCTATTCACAAAACAACGCAGCCGCTTATACACCAACAGACAGACAGATACAAACATTCACACAGTTTAGTCACTAGTCTGCAGTAAGATACGTTTAATGACTCACTTATACAGTCAGTCACGCACCAACTAAATCATCCATTCACACACGTATACACCCACTCATTCTTCCATAAGTTTTTCCCATATATATATTAAACATATTTAAGATTTACAGAAACACACACTCACTTTATGACGTCATCAGTGATGTCATCAGTGATGTCATTTCAGATGTCTAGTAGGGTGTGTCACCAGTCCTGAGGCGGAAGCCGGGACTCGAGATTCCCATTTTTTAGAACTTTGCTGGTATTGCTGCTATAAATACTTTACTGAGCGTGTGTGTTTTAATTGTGATTTTAATACTTTTAATCACGCATTTGCACAACCCAGGCTCGAACCTGTGAGATCGTCCTTTCCGGTCCCGCCATTCAGTGTGAGGAAAACGAGCTGGGCGAGCAGTCTAGTGCTCCGCCCTGCCCCCCGCCTGCATAAAATGACTCCCTGGCCCAGGAAGCGCAGCGGACGAGCGCAGCGGGCATGCCGCCGGCGTGCCGAAGGCGCGCCAAAGGCAAGCCCGTCTGCGCTCGTCCGCGCTGAGCCCGCGCCCATAGCCAGAACCCCTGTCCTGCTAATTAAAAACTCTTCATCAAGGCTTGTCTACAACCGCGACACCTTATTGATGATTGGCCGTAACATTGACACAAAATATTGCCCTACTAGAGCCATGGAGGATGTCCTCCCGCTCTTCCCCTATCAATGTTCTAACTGTAAGCAGACCCTCCCCGAGATACTCTGGCAACCTTTGCCTACCCTCAAGGTTCCACACGATACTATAGCGACAAATGAACTGCCCACCTTGAAATGCATGCTACTCAATGCCAGATCTCTGGTAAAACACAGCACTGAACTGGCGGAGCTTATCCTTGACTCCAAGGTCATGATCGCCTTCATAACTGAGTCCTGGACAGACGCTGCATCAGGCCCAGACATTGTCATCGCTACTCCCCCAAACTATGTCTGTCTTACACGGAACAGAGAAAAGAAGAAAGGTGGTGGTCTGGCCATTATTTATCATAAATCCCTTAGAGGGATAGTACAGCCAGACGTAATTGACCTAGACGAAGCGCTCATTTTCAATTTTATCCTCTCTGATCATCAGACTCTTAGAGGCTGCCTACTCTACAGGCCCCCTGGGGTCAAAGCACCTTTTCTCTCAGCCTTGAGTAGCCTGTTAGAAGAAGCTATTTGTGCCAGCTCCTTCACACTACTTGGAGATTTTAATTTTCATCTGGAGAATTGTAGGGACCCGGACACTCAAGATCTCCTAGAACTGCTACAGGGAGTAGAACTGAAACAACTAGTCCGAGGTCCGACTCATAAAGCAGGGCATACCCTTGATGGCATCTTTTCCAATATTCCTAACCTAGAGGTTACGTCTGTTCAACCGATCTCCTGGTCGGATCGTGCTGCAGTTCATTTTAACATAAGCCTTACCCCCCCCCCCTAGACTAAACAAAGCTAAATCTGCCCCTAAAATATTGAGGAAATGGAAAAACATAGAAGGCAAGACTTTAGAGGATCTTCTGAAAGCCTCTATAAAGCCCCCTACAAAAGACATAGAGGAAGCAGCCACAGACTACACGAGCTGGCTGGAGGCTGCCTGTATGCAACTTGCCCCCCCAACTATTATACATTCCACTCAGACAAGCCCCTC
This sequence comes from Triturus cristatus, assembly GCF_964204655.1. Taxonomy (NCBI): domain Eukaryota; kingdom Metazoa; phylum Chordata; class Amphibia; order Caudata; family Salamandridae; genus Triturus; species Triturus cristatus. The sequence continues at coordinate 653,977,996 of NC_140587.1, read as the reverse complement.
TGCCCCTTGGTTCTCTGAACAAGTCAGAGACCATAAAACCCGCTGCAAAAAACTAGAAAGACTATGGCGAAAAAATTACAAGGTAGAGGATAAAAAACGGCTTAACGTAGAGCTGAGAGCATACAAGGAGACAATTCGCATGGCTAAATGTGAGTTCTTTTCCAAACGGATCAAGGAAGCGAAAAACTCCCCTAAGGAATTATTCTACACAATCTCCTCCCTGGCAGCCCCCAAATCAGTAGAAATACCTCCTAGTCGCCAACTATGCGAAGATCTAGCCAAATTCTTCCTAAATAAAGTAGAGAAGATTTTCCATCCTTTGAACAATGAAAATAGGATTAATGCCTCAGACTCACTCACTCCAGATATGTATCAGGAGCCCAATAGTAAATTGGACACATTAGAGAACTTCTCACCCATTAGCGAGGAAGAGGTATTCAAAGGACTTATGAGAATAAAATCAGGCTCCCCACATGACCCCTGCCCAACCGCAATTGCCAAACTAGCTCCCTCCACCATCGCCTCGGGTCTTACCCCCCTGTTCAATAACATGCTGGACAGGGGAGAATTTCCCATACGCTGGAAACAGGCCTCTATCCTACCCCTCCTAAAAAAAGACAATTTAGATCCCACAGATTTAAATAATTTTCGACCCATTGCCCGACTACCCCTCCCAGCCAAAATCATGGAGGGCTTACTAAATAGACAGCACAGTTCCTTCCTGAGATCAGGAGAGAGACTGGACTCTTCACAGCATGGATTCAGGGCTGGACACAGCACTGAATCGGCCTTGATCAAATCAGCTGAAGATATCAGAAGGGTGCTGGAGATGGGGGGTAGAGCCACCCTGATCCTGCTGGACCTATCCGCGGCCTTCGATACGGTCCACCATAACATCTTGGTGGACCGTCTGAGGGCCAGTGGGATTCGGGGAAAGGCCCTTGACATCTTGCAGGCCTTTTTATCCGGCAGGACGCAGTTGGTGGCCTTGGGGGACTTCGAATCCGAGCCTTTTGTGCTCCCCTGCGGAGTCCCCCAGGGTTCTTCCCTGAGCCCGACTCTTTTTAATGCCTACGTCTCGACATTGGCACCAGTGATCAGATCCTTCGGATTTAATCTCACATCCTACGCGGACGACACTCAGATTGTGGTGTCACTGCGTCAGGGAGAATTGGATAGCACAGCAGACAGGTTCAGATGCTGCATGCGGGAGGTGAGCAAATGGATGTCAGGAAACTGCCTGAAGCTTAATTCGGCTAAAACAGAGGTGCTACTGTTTGGTTCATGTGAGAACTTCTGGTCCCCTCGCTGGTGGCCAGAAGAAATGGAGGCTCCCCCTGCTCCGGTCTCGAAGGTAAAAAATGTAGGGGTCCTGATGGATGACTCTCTCTCCTTCAGGCCACATATCAACGCACTGGCCTCGACCACCCATTATGCTCTCAAAACCATACGGAAAGTCCTGCCCTTTCTCCCAGTAGAACACAAGAAGACAGTAGTGACCAGTCTGGTGCTGTCCCGGCTGGATTATTGTAATGGTCTGCTGCTGAATGCTCAGCAGGGACTCTTGAACAAACTTCAAATCCTGCAGAATGCAGCAGCACGCCTGATTACAGGCACCCCCAAGTTCTCCTCAGTAGCCCAGGACCTTGTAAAATTACACTGGCTGCCTGTTAGGAAAAGAATCGCCTTTAAGTCACTATGCATGATTTTTAAGGCTCTGCACGGCCTAGGCCCCCAGTGTATGACCCCTCTTTTCCAATGGTACAAACCTGCCCGAGCTCTAAGATCTGCCGAACAGGGCCTGGCAGTAGTCCCCAGAGTTAGGAAAGCTCGTTGGGGAGGCAGAAGTCTCTCCCTGGGAGCCGCTAAGACATGGAACTTCCAACCTTAGACAGATCCCCGACTTGCTCACATTCAGAAGGGACCTTAAAACCTGGCTTTTCTCACACTAACTCTCTTTCCCACGCCTCCTAGTGATCATTCAGTGCCAGGACACCTCCGGGTAACAGTGCGCTTTAAAAATGCCCAAAATAAATAAATAAATAAATCAGTGATGTCACTGACCATGTCATGAGTGATGTAATATGTGACGTCATCAGCAGTGCATTGCGGGGGCGCAAGTTATAGTTAGCTGAACTAACTATAACAGGGGAATTTCTAGGGTTTTGTATGACGGAAATGTCCAGCTAACTATAACTATAACGCCCCTGAAACCTATGGTTTTTTTAGTGAATATATATATATATATCTTTACTGGTGAAGTTTTGATTAAATTTCTGTTCATGTTTTTGCCTCAATGAGCTCAGGCATTTACGCCGTTATTCCCTGTAATTTTACATTTTATCATGGTTTTATGTGCATTGTTTACATATTTCTTGAGCTCAGGCATTTACGCTGCTACTACCTGCAAATTTACATTACATTTTATTATGGTTTTATGTGCATTGTTTACATATCTCCTGTTTTTTCTAATGATTTGACTAAGTGGTCAAGTTTGTACTTATATTTGCTTTGTATTTTACTTGCCTTCTATGTCTATGATGAGTCCAACCCATGTGACCACCCCATGTGATGTTGCACGTACACAGCACTAGCACTTTAAATTTGTGGCTCTGTGAGCACAACGCTGTCATGTGATCAAGGCTCTAGGAGAGCCGAAACGTTATGGCCGTCGCTCTGGGCAAATAAAGAGAATTGCACCTTAAACTGGTTCGTGTACCAACTTCTTGAAGCGTCAGCACGAGTTTCGAGGCTGGAGGAGCTGGTTGATCTGATATATATATATATATATATATATATATATATATATATATATATATATATATATCCTACTGGCGGTCGCCAGTAGGTAGTCATAGTTAGGACCAAGTTTCCATAGGAAGAGCATTTTTTGTTTTGCTTATAACTTTGGCGTTGATTGATGAATCTTCATGAAATTGTCCAAACTAATTCTTTGTTCATATCCACTTCTATGTTGAAAGTTTTGGGGTGATTCATCAAGGAGGAGCCGAGAAAAGTGAGGGGTCCCAAAACATGTTTTCTCAATGCAATTTCCATAGGAAACTTTAGACAAGGCTACAGGTCAAACGGGTGAACTGAATTACCCCAAATTTGGCAGGGAGAAGGGCCTTGGTCTAGAAAGCACGCTTTTGTTTATTTGGTGTAAATCCGTTCAGTGGTTTTGGAGAAATATCGAAATTTACAGATATCGATATTTGGGAATTCTGACATCTGATTGGCTGAGGCGTTACGAGCAGTGGCGTCACTAATGCGGACCACACCGGGTGACACCATCACATGGGGTGACACCGTGATACCACCGGAGGACTGGGGGCGTGCTTTCAAAATGGAGCCACTGACTTCCTTTAGGCCATCCACCTGACGCATATACAAAACCACTTTAAGTGAGGTTACCAAATGACTCCATGTGCCAGAACTCAACTTTCCCAGACGCGAGCGTTCCTCTCACAGACAACTACACTCAGGTTTGTTGGTACTGCGCACTCAACATCACGGAACGGATACCACTGCTCCCAAAGGCACTGAGTTGTATACTACGCATCACAAGGGCGTGGAGCTATCAGGTAGATCCACCCTTAAGGTGAGGTCTCCTTTGTGGCAGGGGGCCCCGCTTTACGCACACTCGGCCCCTTTCATGCCCAACACACGTTTTAGAAAAGCGCAACTCCAGCCTGTCAAGGCCTAGGCACTCTGAGGTAGCGGGGGAGGGTGGGAGGGTGAAGAGGCCCGACATAATATGTGCCATCTTCAGGGAAGAAGAGCTTCTAACCCAAAAGTACTATTTTGAGACGATGTTTACAATGTAAAAGGCTAAACTACATATGCCATAATGCACTTGGCGAGTATCTGAACAGCCTGGACTGGTTGAAATTGCAACGCATGTACGGACCTCTTGGCGTCTCTTGTAAAATTCTTTGCGAGTCACCTAATCTTCCTATGCGTCAGTGCCCTAATGTGCCAAACGAGCACTTAGAAACAGACAAAGACCTATGGGGGAAAACTGGACATTTACGGACGCGTGGACGGGCGGCCCTTGCAGGCGGACGAGGTCACCGGCTCCGCCTCCTCTTCCTAATGCGCAGATTGCCGCGGGCTTGCGCTGAGTGCTGCAGCCGCGGCCTATAATTTGCCTCTCTAATAAAAATAATTACCACTCGCCCGCTCGCGCTGTTGCCGTGCTCCTTGCAACAGCCACTTTTACACAGTCTGCTGCTTTTCCGCTTCACCAGCCTGATATGAAAACGGGCTTCAGGCTGCAGGTGGCTGATAAAGTTTTGTCAGACCCAAGAACCACAGAAACCATTAGAGAAATTCTGTTGTCGCTCGGTAGATTCAGGACATCATTCGCATTTTTTTTAAGTATGACTATTTCACATACGTTTGTCCCCAGTAATTACCTGAGTGCGCACTCTCAGTGGCGTCACTAGAGGGGTGCGGGGGGTGCGGACTGCACGGGTGACACCATGAGTTACCTCACTGGGTGACACCAACCCTAGTGATGCCGCTGGTAACAAGCACAAGCTTGCTGCTTATTGGCTGTGAGCGGTGCGAGTGGTTGCAACTAGGAAGTTCTGGCAGCCATTTTGTGATTTTGTTGAAGCGAGTAAGGGGAAAAAAGGGCGAAAAAAGAAGAAAAGAGGAGGGTAGGAGCACTGTAACCTCTGTGGGGTGTTTAGGGTGTGCTATACAGGGGTGCAAAGGGAACTACTCATCCCTACCAGTCTGAAAGTGCTGGGCTACGGAAATTAAGGGAGGTATTGCCTAGAGTCTGATGCTGCTAAGGTGAGCTGCTGCGGGACTCGGGGATTAAAGCGTGAGCCCAAACTGTGTGTCTTATGCTGTGAAGTCATGTACCCTCTCATTTGCACCACACCTGTGGAAGTAGTCTCAGCATGTGTTTATACCTACTAGGACAAACTATTGACCCCTACTGGTCTGAAAGTGCTCGGCTACGGAAAATATGTGAGGTATTGTCTAGAGTCTCATGCTGCTAAGCTGAGCTGCTGCCAGACTTGGGGATGAAAGCGTGAGTCCAAACTGTGTGTCATATGCTGTGAAGTCATGTGCTCTGGCCGCTGTGCCACACCTGTCCAAGTAGTGTCAGCATGTAGTTATACCTACTCTGAGGAACTTTTGTTTCGAACACTGTAACTTGTGTATGGTGCTTAGGGGGTGTTATACAGGGAGTGCGAACATAAATTTGCGCGTATGAAATCAATTCGGTATTTGTAAAGTGCAAATTACTCACTCGTACAGGTCTGATGGCGCTGGGGGCATAAGCTGAGCTGCTACTGGACTCGGGGATAAAGCCGCTGAACTACTGACCCCTACCGGTCTGAAAGTGCGGGGTACGGAAATTAAGTGAGGTATTGCCTAGAGTGTCATGCTGCTAAATTGAACTGCTGCTGGACTCGGGATGAAACCGTGAGCCCAAACTGTGTGTCCTGTGCTGTCCAAGTAGTGTCAGCAATATTTTATACATAGTAGGAGGAAGTTTTGTTGGAACATGGTAACTTGTATATGGTGCTTAGGTGGTGTTATACAGGGAGTGCGAAGGTAAATCAATACGGTATTTGTAAAGCGTAAACTACTCACCCCTATGGGTCTGAAGGCCCTGGAGGCCCACGTGGAAATTATGTGAGCTATTAAGTGAGCTATTGCCCAGAGTCACATGGTGCTGAGCTGAGCTGAGCTGCTGCCGGAGCAGGGGATTCAACCGTGAGCCCTGTGCTCTGAACTCATGTTTTCTGGCCACTGCGGCACACCTGTCTAAGTAGTGTCAGCATGTGTGCATACGTACTAGGAGGAACTTTTTTTTAAACAGTGTGAAGTCTGTAGGGTGATTGGGGGGTGCTACAGAGGGAGTGTGAAGTTAAATTCTGCCGTTTCCAATCAATCTGGTATTTGTAAAGTGCAAACTCACTCATACATGCTGTCACTCATCATTACATCAGTATAATATCCACTCATACACCTATACATACATTCACACAGTGCTACTGATCCATAGAGTTACTCACACATCTACTCAGTCATGCCAAAAATCAATCACACACCCATGTACTCACCTATGCAGATATATACATACCACCTGACTTATTTATACACACCCCACCTCCCTTATTTATATAGATACTAACATCTACTTGCTCTCTTATACAATCACTAACACAAGTACACATTCATGCATGTAGACACTCTTGCAATCACTGTCTCTCACGTATAGTCAATTATACACCCCAACACTCACATATACTGTCTAAAAACATATATAGTTACTCACGTATATACAACTGAGACATCAATTCACTAATCAACACACCTGTATACCCAGTCAGCTACCCATACAGCCCTTCCGAGATACACTTTTGAATCTATACAACCAGTAAATCAGCCATTCAGACATGTATGCACAGAGTCAGACACCCCCCACCCCCCACATAGACACTCAGACACCCATATAGATACTCATACAATCAATCAATAACCCATAAAGACACTGCTGTAGCTACTCACCAACCCATGCACCTGCTTACAAACCAACTGAGAGACTAATATAGACATTCACACAGTTTAGTCACTAACCCATGCATTCAGTAACATACGTTCAATCAGTGACTTATACAGTCAGTCATGCATCTACTAAATAATCCATTCAGGCACTTCTACATCCACTCCTTCTTCAATAGACCTTGGCATAGATATATATGAAAAATATTTTAACTGTACAGAAACACATTCACTGGATGATGTCATCAGTGATGCCATTTGAGATGTCATCAGTGATGTCATGAGTGATGTCACTGACCATGTCATGAGTGATGTAATATGTGACATCATCACCAGTGCATTGCGGGCGCGCGAGTTATAGTTAGCTCAACTAACTATAACAGGCAAATTTCTCTGGTTTTATATGAGTCAAATGTCCAAGTAACTATAACGTCCCTGAAATCTATGTTTTTTTCAGTGAATTTCTAAGGTTTTTTAAATGCTAATTTCTAACTATAACGTCCCTGAAGCCTATGGTTTTTTCAGTTAACATATATATATATATATTTTTAATGTATTAAATAAATAGAACAAATACATATAAAAAATAACTAATTAATATACATACTTAACAATCTATTTCACCAATTAAATAAAAATTAATGTATTTATTAAATATTATATTTAATATATAGCAATATTATGTCCTACCATAATCTGAACATCACAGTACTTTTGCAGCAATATTAAAGGCCATTATTTTTTTTTAAGTGATATCAAGGTTGAACACAATATAAATACATAAGAGTATGAGTCTGTACCATTCAGACTTTATCAGCAGCAGAGATCTCAGTGAGGTTATAATTGTAGTGTTGACTGACCCTGAGTATTATCAAGACCAGAGCACCGAGTGCCATAATCCTGAGTAGTTTCACCATCAAAGTTATGAATGAGTTTGGTTATTATCAAAAGCAAATCCCTGAGGAGCTATAGGCTTTTTAAAGATAATTGATCTGAGAGACTCTTTGGGTTATCATGGAATGAGTCTGAGTATTTTGAAGACCGTTGCTCTAAGAGAACAAATCTATTTGTTTGCACAAAGAGATCTACATCGGGTTCCCCTAACTATCGGCATCTATTAGGAATCTACTCCATCATCTACAAATCAAGAATGGTATACCACCATATCTAGATTTTAAATTGTGCAACTACATCTGGATGACACAACTGCTAATTGAAATAAACACTTCAACATCTTCATCTTCAAAAAACGTTATACGTTTTTTTCTTTCAAACCATCAAAGTATTCAAAATCTATACATTTGAACAAACTCGTTAAAATATTTCTTTAAAAAAAAAGAAAAATTAAGTCCACATAAATAGCATCATAAATATATATAAAAATGGAGGATAAAACACTAAAAATACAAAGATTTCATTTAGTAGATCCACAGCCAAGTAAACATGAAAAGAGTACAATTTAAGGTGCTGTAGACAATTCACCATTTTTCCTCAACAGAAACTTTCCAATATATACTTTGACTCCATGATCGTAGTAACAAAATTTGCTGATACTCTAAGGCACATAACCATCCTAGTCAGCCTGAGTTACAAACTTCTGGTGCATATTCCAGAAGTTAAAAAGAAAGACTACTTGGGGCAGATGTTTTGATCTTCAGGATTCTAAGGGCAAACCGTTTTTGTCTGATTCCTTTCAAGCATTTTGACCCCGTCAACCTCCTACGGATTGAATGATATTTAATGCGAAAAAAATTAAATATATTCCTCAGGCTCTTGTGCTAGGCCACGTGCAGCGCATATTTCTGTTGCTAAATCAATAGCCTGGTGGGTAGGAGTCTTTAAGACTAAGCTTTCCAGCCGAAACCTAACAAACAAACTTTTTGCTAGGGGTGGTGAGATCAGATCCAAAAAGTGTTCAAATGTGGAACTGAGCTTAAAACATATAAACTGGGTTGTTAGCTCTCCTACTAGAGAGTCTGTAACTTGTCAATGTTTCACAACCGAATTTTGGATGAAAAACATTGATACATTGCATACCGACTCAGTATTTGGAAGGGATGTCTTCAACACACTACTTCCAAATACAGAATCAGGATGTGGTGGCAGTCCCATTTTAGGTATTTTTAAAAGTTTACCAATTCATAAAAGGGGGTTTAGTAGATCTAAAAACAAAAAAAACATTTTCAAAGACACAAACTCTGAACTGGAGTATTTGTGACCATAAAAATGCTTTGTACATCTGGTCCTTCAACCATGGACCTCAAAGCTTCTCTGGAGTAACTCTTCCTGGCTGTTCTAGTGACAAAGCCTGTTAAAATGCCTCATTCCAAAAGTGATGCAATTGCTTACACGTTCTATCTGAGAAGCAAATGATTCTATAATTAATGTAAAATGGCATTCAGTTTTTAACACATGTTTTAACAGGGCATGAGTCGGGGGTACGCGTGGGTGGACGGTGTCCACCCACTTTTTTCACAGGGTGAACGCTGTCCACCCTTCCAATTTGGGCCCCACTAAATAATGTGCTAAACTCATCCCGGTGTAATTTCCAAACACCAGGACACTTTCAGCAGCGCCTGCACGTTGTTTGCTTTCCATCTGCAACAAGCAACAATATGAAGGCGGGGACGGGCTTTCTTATTTTAGACTCCTGCTGCGCCCATAACAAAGGCTATATTTGAGGGGTCATCAGCCCTCCTTTTGTTCGAGTGTCCTGGCTGGGAGCAGTCAGGAGCCTCACAACTAGAAGCAAATGCAGCAGAGGGGAAACAAAGGTGAGCGCTTCACACATACTTGAGAGGCAGCTTTTCACTTTGCTCAGGCTCTGTTTACTAGATGTGCATGCACTGTAAGAATGTCAGATGTGTTGGTCTCACCCAGTTTACACAAAATAAATTTAATTTATATAGCGCTTACAACCCCTGAGGAGGCGTTGAAATAATTTAAGTACCACTATTTTTTCTTGTATAGCGCTACTCATCCCAAAGCAGAGTGTCAGAGCGCTTTACATCCCACGTACATATGAAAGTTTTGGCTTGTGATGCCACTTTCTATGATGTCAATTCCTGTGATGCCACGTGTAACGTCATGCGCCATGATGGCATGCGTCGTGATGTCACGTGCTGTGATGTCACTTGCATGCTGCCTAACTAGGTTAGTGCCTCCACTTCTTTTTTTAGGACTTGTGCCCTATGCTTTAACCTGTAATATTAAAATACTCTTGAAATGCTAACCACGAGTTTGATGTCAGCATCCATTAACATGCTATGTGTAAGCCCCTCCTGCGTCTCTCATGAGATCCCCTGGGGATCAGCGTCTGGGAGGCCAAAGACAAGAATGATGGATTATTCTGTGGGATTTCTGCATGGGATACACATCATCCTGCAGGCGCACCCAGATGGCCCCTTGCAGGAGGAGCCTGTCACTTGCTAAGGATATGATGGGTAATCCCTTTACTGGCTATTAGCTGAAAACGCAGTTGTATTCCACCCATCACATCTGAATTCAGCAGCACTGTTTCCTGAACTGCATGGATATAACTGAGCCTGACACATGGCCGTGCCTGTTTTGAGCCCAGAAAGATAATTATTCCAATATTCTATGGAATGAGGTTTATTTATGTAACAAAAGCATTATAATCACAGTACATAAAAAAACAGCCTCAGTCTTGGTCTCAGAGTCCTACAGTCTACTCCTTTTGCCAGGCCTCATAGATTTCTCATTTGGTTGAGAGCCGTAGTTCAGGTTTCCTTTTGAGATTGTGAAAATGTGATGTATAGAGAGTTGAATAAAATAACATATTCGTTTGTAAAGCCCTCTGTGTCTGCAAGAATGAGACAGATTACGAATCTATGCATTCCGCAACACAGCACCACCATTACCAGCGGCTGATTCCGTACAGAACTGTGGGCGGCCACTTTCGACGCTGCACTGCATTTCTGCTACAAAAAGTACGACGTGTATGTATATTCGGGACCGAATCATAACGGGAAGAGTTCACTTTGTGCAGTAAGGACCTATGTAAGGTCATTCTTTTCTTGAGTTTACAAAAATTGATATTCACAAGGCCTGGAGATATGTGAAATCGTAAATCTCGTTTATTAGGCTTATCGTTTAATCAACAGATTTTCCGTCACTGGAAAATGTCCCTGTTTATAGCCATTGTTTAGGTGCCTCGGCGTTCTATTATTTTCTCCACCCAACACTGCAATCTAGAGGCCACCCACATACAGCATCCAAGTGGGCACTGATCCACCAAACTGCACTGCATCACAGTTCTGCTTACCACACTGTAGCTTTACACAGCAAAATGCACGGAATGTAAGGGACACTAAAATGCAGATTAGAAATGCTAACCCAACCTACATACTCCAGAAATGCTAGCACGTCACACTTCACCGTATCCTTCTTACATTATCCCACCACACTGAACCTTTGGGATACTAACACCTAGTGCAGCCCAGTGCACCTCTGGAACACTAAAGCACCAACTTGGGCTGCATCCTAATAAAAATCAACCGCAAACCCTGCAATGCATTCCATGAAGACTAAACCACCACACTGGGCTGCATCCTACTGAAATCAACCACAAACCCTGCAATGCATTCCATGAACACTAAACCACCGCACTGGGCCGCATCCTACTGAAATCAACCTCAAACCCTATAGTGCATTCCATGAACACAAAGCACCACACTGGGCCGCATCCTACTGAAATCAACCACAAACCCTGCAATGCATTCCATGAACACTAAACCACCGCACTGGGCCGCATCCTACTGAAATCAACCGCAAACCCTATAGTGCATTCCATGAACACTAAAGCACCACACTGGGCCGCATCCTACTGAAATCAACCACAAACGTGGCAATGCATTCCATGAACACTAAACCACCGCACTGGACCGCATCCTAATAAAATCAACCGCAAACCCTGCAATGCATTCCATGAACACTAAACCACCGCACTGGGCTGCAACCTAATAAAATCAACCGCAACCCCTGTAATGAAGTCTATGAACACTAAACCACCGCACTGGGCCGCATCCTACTGAAATCAACCGCAAACCCTGCAATGCATTCCATGAACACTAAAGCACCACACTGGGCTGCATCCTACTGAAATCAACCACAAACCCTTCAATGCATTCAATGAATACTAAACCACCACACTGGGTTGCATCCTACTGAAATCAACCGCAAACCCTGCAATGCATTCAATGAACATTAAACCACCGCACTGGGCTGCATCCTATTGAAATCAACTGCAAACCCTGCACTGCATTCCATGAACACTAAACTACCACACTGGACTGCATCCAACTGAAATCAACCGCAAACACTGCAATACATTCCATGAACACTAAACCACCGCACTGGGCTGCATCCTATTGAGATCAACTGCAAAACCTGCACTGCATTCCATGAACACTAAACCACCACACTGGGCTGCATCCAACTGAAATCAACCGCGAACCCTGAAATGCATTCAATGACCACTAAACCACCACACTGGGCTGCATCCTACTAAAATCAACTGCAAACCCTGCAATGCATTCCATGAACACCAAACCACCACACTGGACTGCTGTTAGAAGGTGGTTCTGACACTATGGGCTGCCTGGATTTTTCGCTTTTTGAGCACCTAATTGTTGAGCTTTTACTGTGGGGGAGCCTCATAAGTTGGGACTCACCCACAGTGAACTCATAATGAAAGAGACTGCATGGGGATTTTACTGGTGTCCCCCTGGCTTGACCAGGCCACTGCGCAGCAGCTGGAGTAAGGGACACCGGGCGGGTTACATGCAGACACATGTGTACATACGTGTGCACACGTGTAGGGGCTGCGCAGGGGAGATTCATAGTGTGCGCAACCAAGGAGCAGGTGCAGATAGACTGGTGTGGTATGACTTATGCAGAATGGGGTGGTGATATGGAATAGGCTTTATGCACTGGGAAGAAACATGCCAGGGAAAGTCAGTGTGCAGAACGGTCATATTTCTCTGAGTCAGCAATAACCAGGCCCTGGCTGGGGGCTGACCTCAGTAGCCTGGATTGATGACCTTTCTTCCCAGAGTGAAGACCTCCTCTCCACGAACAGAAGATGGGTGGGGCTACAGGCTCGTCCTTCAGCAGCTATCACTGGGTGCCAGGCACCAGGCTGCATCAGGGAGGGAAGGCAGCGAGGGGGGAAGGGGCATTCAGAGACCGTGTGGCAGGAGACCCTGGACGATGCCATCTTGAACCAACCCAGAGGCCTGGGCAGGAAGGAGGGAGCAGGGGCAGATAAGTGATGTGTCGCTGTGTGATAGGGCAAACAGAGACTTCCTATCAGCCCCCTCCCCAACTTCTTAAAAGAACTTTCACAGGAAGAGAAGCACTTTCTGGGGAGTGGTCTGCTGAGGCAGAAGGTGTTGGAGCCTGGCGCAATGGGCAGTTGGAAGGAGGAACCCCCCTGACTGCCCCCAGGATCCTGAACAGCACCAGAAGAAGAGTCCAGGACCACTGCGCCGAAGCAGGGGTCTCTGCACAGGGAGAAGAGAGGCCCAGGAGGAGAGCAGGTGAAAGGCTGGCGCAGGGAGGTAGTGCAGACTGCTCCCTGCAGAGTGCACCCTCTTGGAGACAAGGAGGGCGAAGGAGAGTGCTCTCAGTGGCTGGGGAGCACCACCAGGAGCAAGAAGAGGCGAAAATGAAGCCGATTGGACCCCTGGGGGCCGAGATATGCCCCCCGGAAAGTAGGCGAGCTTTGACCCCTAAGAAGACCGACGATGAAGCATGTGGGGCTCTGCTGCCCATCTCAGATCTGCCCCCGGGGTGGGTCAGGTCCCTGGGGCTGCCCCCAAAAAGAAGTCAAGCCGAAGGGGCGCCATTGCGCTCCCCCATGAAGGTGACCAAAGGGGCCCAGGACCCCATCCCCGGGCCCAGCAGAAGAGCCAAGTCGGGGAGCGCTGTCATGCTCCCCGTGAAGATGGCATTGAGGAGGAGGGGGGCGTGCCATCGTGCAACCCATGAAGAGTGCCCAGGCGGAGGGCCAGGAGCCCACCCTGGCCCCCGGCGGAGAAGCTAAGTCGAGGACCGCCATCATTCTCCCCGTGAAGAATCTACCGGGACCCCATCTCTGGGCCCCGACTGGAAGGCGGACCTGGGGGAGCGCCGTCGGGCCCCCCGGGAGGACTTGAAGGGGCCCAGGACCCCATCTCCAGGCCCCAGTGTGAGGAGGAAGGAGGGGGAAGTGCTGCTGCACTCCCCCGAGGTCCCGCCAGACCAGCGCGATACTCCGTGTCTGCCCGCAAGCCATAAGAAAGATGCCAGCTCCCATGGCACCACGCGAGTATGCTGGCCGGGTGGGGAGCCGGCGGGGGAAGCCAGGAGTGGACTCCCTGGGCTGCCCTCCAATGAGGAAGGCTTGCGGGGGTCCCGGGTGGGACCGGGGCACCCGAAACAAAGGAGTCAGCGCCAGGGGCCCAGCTGGGACTGGGCCCCCACCAGTGGCGTAAGGGGCCGGGGTGGACTCCCGAGCCTTAACTAACTCACCTGGGGGTCTGGGTGGGACCGGGCCCCCCACCAAGGCCGGCAGAAGCGGCACGAGGCCGCCGCCGGCATCGCCGCTGTACGCAGCACAGCGGGAAAAACGCCAATGTAATATTCACGGAAAGGAGCCTGAAGCGCCCCATAATGCCTTGCAAGGCATGGGAAAATCCATCGTTTTTGGTGCCTGGTGGCCCCAGAGGAGGGGGGTCACCCTCATTTTGAAAGAGGTGCAGGGGGAGCTGCAGGAGCAATGCAGCCTCCCCCAGCACGAAGAAGAAAAGTCCCACCCTAAGTGTTCTGGGGACTTCAAAGAAATAACCCCTCAAGGGCTCAGCCAGCATTTTAACACCTTCTGGGCTGGAACTTTTGTTCTACAGCTGAGGGTATATGGAGAAGTGCATCAAGGAGTGAAGGGCTGAGTTGGGGATGTCCGGAGAAGGGCATCCCCTGGAGGTGAAGAGGTGGAATTGCCCCCGTAATGCATTTACTAATGTTATTTCTTTTAGAGGGACTGAAGGTCACATGTGTAATGTAAAGTATCTGTGTAAGGTGATGTCATAAGCAAAGTGGGGTTATGTTGCTGGACATTCCTGCTAGGGTGTCTGGCTGTATATGCGTAATCCTGTGATTTTATCTGTGATGCCTTTAGGGGCTGTAATTGCAATGCATTGTAATGATCTACAAATGTGATGAGTACTGTCATTCTAAAGTGATGCTTAAACATGTATTCTTGCTGCTGTGCTTAGGTGAAGAACCCAGACTGCTAGCCCTTCAGATGTAGAGGTGTATACTTCATGGTCATTTGGAAATGCTCAGTAAGGGTTACGTGTCACCAAGGCAGGGTTACCTAATTTAAATGCTTGTTGAGATAATGGGGTGGATCGCCACTGGGATGGTGCATTGGGGGCAAGATGATGTGCATACATGGGAGTGGTGGTACTAGACCCCACCCCCTCCTGCGAGAGGGGTGGAGATGTTATGCAATGTCACAAAGTAATTCCAACAGCTTATGTATATTTGTAAATTGGTGCATAGTATTGAGTAGTGTGTGTGTTTAATAAGTGTACTCTTACTTTTATAAAGCAAAGTACTGACTGAACAATCAATTATTAAGTGTTATTTCTGCGCACCTGCAAATGGCGAATACTATCTCACACCACCTCCCTTGAGTAAGCCTCAGAGTGCTCTGCAACGCTACCCTCTGAGAGTCAGGCGCTACAATTGGGTGTTTTGTTCCCAGTGATGGACAAATGTAGTCATGTTATTTGTGCAGGCCTCACAGATGCTTCCTAGTTTTCCAACAACTGCACCCTACTGAAATCAACCACAAAACCTGCACTGCATTCCATGAACACTAAATACTAAACCACCACCCTGCTCAGTATTCTTAAAACACTAATAATATGAGACGCGCGAGCGCGCGAAACAAGATGGCCGCCGTGTAGAGAGCTCCGGCGCTTTTTCGCCCGTTTTTCGTTTTTAAACGACGAATCCTGTCAGTTTTGCGGCGCAAATGAGGTCTCTTGACTTCTTAAGATCCTACCTGTAGATTGCTGTGATTTTCTTGGGATTTGGACGGTGTTAGAGGTGTTTTTTCGGTGTCCAGCCTCTGCTTCCAGCTCTGCCTTCAGGTATTCCCAGCTTTGTCTGTCAGGGGGCGGAGCAAGCCTTCAGGAAAGGGCCTGGCTTGGGCCTAGCCACTCCCATAGCCTGTTATAGCTGCTGCACCAGCTCTAATAAGGATTTTCTCACTGCTGCAGTATTTTTTTTCCATTTTCTTGCTTTTTTGCTGTTATTTTTGCAATTTTGTTATTTTATTTTATTTTTATTATTATTATTCTAATTTCGATACTAAATCAACATGGATAATAAAAATATTCATCCTAAAAGGAAGCAGCAGGTTTCACCTCCGCCAATTAAATCAAAGGCGGTAGAGTCAGCAGAACCTTCATTATCCTTAATTTTAGAGGAAATTCAAGCGCTTCGTGTCAACACAGATTCTATTGCCTCAGAGATTAAAAATGTTTGAAAGGAAATGGCGAGTATGTCAATGAAAATCTGATAATGCAATTAAAATACAAAATAATAAGGCTAAGCTTGAGACTTTCACTCCACTTGTAGCGAAAATATCTTCTTTGTCTACACGACTTCTAGAGATGGAAAATCGTAACAGAAAATACAATTTACGCATTTTTAATTTACCAGAGGATGTGGAGGGTGGCAACTGTAGATTGTATTTGGAACATTTGATTCCTGGGCTTCTACAAATTAAATTTCCAGAAAAATTTGAGATTGACAAGGCCCATAGAATTCCTTCACATCGCAATCCTCAACATACCAAACCTCGTCAAATGATTTTCAAAGTCCTCAGGCATCATCATTTGGTTTTGATTCGAAAGGCAGCACGAGAGATTCCTTCCTTGATGGTCAATGGGAATAAAATTTTCATTCATCAAGACTTTGCCAAGGAAACAGTTTCAATTCGCAAGGAATTTTCTGCTCTTCGGCCTCAACTGCGAAGTCTTGGGTTCAAATATGGTCTTTTTGACCCTTCAACAATGCGTATCTGGAAGGACAATCTTTCTAAATCTTTTCAGCGTCCTGATGACTTGCGTCAGTTTTTAGATCAACGTTCACAGCATTCCATGGATACTCATGACTCTAATACTTGATTATAGCTAATTTACGTATTTTCTGACAGGTTAATGGGTCATTACTACATTGGGCTCCAACGGCTCGGTCATGCTTGTTAAGCGTATGTGCGTTTCATCTTTGATATTTTTGTATCCTGTTTGTCGTTCTCTCCTTTTTAAAATGTTTTCATCTCCTTTTACTAATTCTGGAGCTACTATTTTCTCTTATTACTGTTCTCCTTCTTTTCTTTTTCTCCTCTTCTTGTTTTTTTTTTATTCTTTCTCTCTTCATTATGGCTGATATCCACAATATTAAAGTTGTTTCACTAAATGTTAAAGGTTTACGTCATCCAGTTAAGCGTACAAAAATCTTAGATTATTTAGGTAGTTGTAAGGCAGACATTTGTTTTCTTCAAGAGACTCATATAGATGACAAAATCTTAAATTATATGAAGAAGAAATGGGTAGATACTATTGTTTCATCACCTGCTATTGGTAAAAAAACATGGGGTGGCTATTTTTGTTGCAAAAAAATTGCATTGCCAGTCTTAAGCAAAATTTCGGATGCAGATGGAAGATATATTATAGCTAAAATTAAAATTCATGATTCAGTCATATTTTTACTCAATATTTATGGTCCTACTGCGGATGACCCTCTTTTTTGGTCTAATATTACCACTGAGGTTCTAAAGTTGGGTAAAGTTCCTTTGATTGTTGGAGGTGACTTTAATGTTATTGCTGACCCATTATTGGATAGAATATCTTGTACTAAATTTTGCCCTCCTAAGGTTTTTCAAGCTTTTAAATCATTTATTCATACCACCAAGTTAGTTGACATTTGGCGTTTGCACTTTCCTACAGAAAAATGTTTTACATTTTTCTCTAATCCACATAATTCGCATTCTAGAATTGATTATTTTTTAATCTCCACACAACTAGTCCAATCTGTTAAGTCTCCTAAGATTGGTAATATTGACATCTCAGATCATGCCTTGATTTCTTTTGTTCTGAACTTAACTTCAACTTTTACAAACCAAACTAGATGGCGTATGAATACTAGGGGTGGGCGGAATTTGCGTAATCGCGTTACGCAAATCTCCGCGAAACGGTAAAAAATCTCCGCGAACACGCAGAAATTCCGCGAACACGCGGAATTGCTTGTTCGCGATACTTTTTACCTGTTCGCGATCGCTGTTTGCGTGCTCGGGGTGAAATACCTCGCGAACACGCATATTGAGAACGCGAACAAGCAAAAAATTTCGCGAAGTCGCGGAACGCAGATTTTTGGGCAATTTCGCGTTCTCCGCGGAACGCGAAATTACCCAAATTCCGCAAATTCCGCGAGCGGAACGGAATTTACCGCCCAGGCCTAATGAATACTGGAATTGTTCTTAATGAACATAATAAGCCTAAAATCTTAAATGCCATTCAAGACTATTTTTTACTCAATCCTGAAGGATCCACTTCTATGGTCAATAGATGGGACGCCTTTAAAGCTTACATTAGGGGTGTAACTATTTCAATTATGGCCTATGAAAATAAAACATTCAACGCACGTATCAGATGTTTGGATAAACAAATTGCGAAATTTGAAAGGCTTTTTATTTCATCAAATGATCCTCAATTTAAAGTCAAGCTACAAAAACTTCGCTATGAATTTAACTCAATCCTTAGTACAAGAGCTGGCATCCAAATTTCTAATTCTAAGGCTAAATTCCGTTTTAATGCCAACAGATCTGGGAAACTTTTAGCTAATTACTTACGTATAAAAAAAGATAGAACGCAAATTACCTCAATTCATGGCCCTAATGGTAAAATTGCAATATCTCATAACGATATTGTTACGGAATTTTTGGATTTTTACTCCACTTTATATAATAAGCCTGATCCTCATGATCCCTCCATACTGGACTCTTTTTTAAATACATGTGATTTGCCCAAAATTTCACACTCGGATAGGCTTGGGCTAGATTTACCCATTACTACAGATGAAATTTTAGCTGCTATTAAATCCATTAAAAAAAATAAATCCCCTGGCCCAGATGGTATCTCAGCTGAGTTTTATAAAGAGTTCCAGTCCCAACTTTTGCCTTATTTATTTCAACTTTTTACTTTTTTTGGTTCTTCGGGAACGATCTCAGCTTCTTTTACTGATGCTTTAATTATTGTACTTCCTAAGCCAGATAAAGACCCCACTCTTGTTTCAAATTACCGCCCTATTTCTTTAATTAATCAAGATTGTAAATTGTATGCTAAAATACTTGCTTCTAGACTGGCCCATATATATTGGATTCTATTATACATCTTGATCGATCCGGTTTTATGAAGAATAGATATTCTACAAATAACACAAGAACCTTATTACAAGTTATTGAACAGAGTTCCACTTTAAGTTCCCCCGCAGGAATTTTGGCTTTGGATGCAGAGAAAGCTTTCGACAAAATCCATTGGCAATTTTTATTTCAAACCTTATTATCATTTAATTTTGGTACTTCGTTTATACGCATGATTTCTGCTCTTTATTATGCCCCTACCGCTCGGTTATTTATCAATGGCCAAGTATCTAGTCAGTTTTCTCTTTTTAGAGGCACAAGACAAGGTTGTCCCCTCTCTCCACTTTTATTTCTCATTGGAATTGAACCTTTCCTTACTCATATAAGAAAATGTGTTAATATTAAAGGTATTAAGATCAAGGAGATTAATATCAAAACCTTAGCCTATGCTGATGATGTGCTATTATTTATTAGTGAACCTATATCCTCATTGCCTGCCTTATTAGAAATTATTGCAAAATATTCCATGGTTTCTGGCTATAAACTTAATATTAATAAAACTGAATTCTTCCCTTTAAACATTTTTTGTACTCCTGATATGTTACCCATGGCTGATATTATATGGCAAAAAGATAAATTAAAATATCTTGGGATTCTATTTGCGTTCTCCATAAAAGCAACATTAACTTTAAATAGTAACTTTATTCTGAATTATATCAAAGATAAAACGTCTAAATGGTCTTCACTTCACCTCTCTTGGTGGGGTAGAATGGACTCCATTAAAATGACTATTGCTCCTAAAAAAATGTATACACTTGCTATGATTCTTATTCAATTTCCATTACAATTCTATAAAGACATTGATAGACTTCTCTCCAAATTTCTCTGGAACAATAAATCAACTCGCATTGGTTATAAAAAATTAAAAATACCCAAATGCAATGCTGGATTTGGCTTGCCTGACTTTTTTCTATATCAGAAGGCATTTATACTGAAACAAAGTTCCATATGGTTTCCTCCTTCTAAATAACCAACTTACATGGCTTCATATAGAGCAGTCTCTGGTGGATCCTTTTCCATTGACCACCTTGCTAACAATGTCTAATAGGTCAACATATGTGCAAAAATCGGTTATTATTAAATCTACTAAACTCATTTTTATTGACCTGGATTCAATTTGTTTGACCCCTATGATTTATACTGAAGATATGTCATTATGGCATAGAAATGTTATTAAATTGAATAGAAATGTTAATTTTTGGAATGCTTGGATTAAAGCTGGTATCTTTTATCTTAAAGATATTTATTTCGACAATGTTTTTATTTCTTTTGAAGCTTTACAAATGAAATTTAGTTTACCTCAACCTGATTTTATTAAATATGAGTCTTTATGTAATTCAATTTTAGACTCCTTCCCTCATGGTATTCCGTTTAATGTTAAAGCAGATTTAGCATTATATATTCGAACTATCTCTACGTCATCACATACTGTCTCTATTTTATATAAAAAATTATCTAATTCTATAGGAAACAATTTAAATATTATTTCAACATTTTGGAATGCTGAGCTTTCACTTTCTTTGTCCAACGATACTTGGACGACTGTTTGGCTTAATAGTATTTCAGGCTGGTTGCCTGTTTCACTTTACCAAACCAATTCTTATATTTTATTTAATTGTTTATGGACCCCAGTACGTTTATTTTGTGCTAAACTGATGCAAAACGACATTTGTTGGCATTGTAAATTACTTCCTGGATCATTACGACATATGCTTTTTGAATGTCCATTAATTTTTTAATTTTGGTCTGATGTTTGGGATAATATTCAACAAATATTTCATATTCATGATGTTATTTCTTACAACATATTAATATGTAAATCTGTTGGTCTTTTACATAACTTGACTGAATTAGAAGGTAAACTGTTTAATTTCCTACTGTCAGCTGCTTTAAAGTCCATGACATTTTGCTGGAAGGATATTTCGTCTTTATCAGTTCATGCTTGGTGGTCTTGGGTCATTTTTACAAGAAGAGGTGCTCAATTATCCGTGAAAGGGATCAATCATAACTCTAATTTGTTTCAATCTTTTTGGTTACCTATAGATGTATACTTATCTTTATAATTGTATATTTATACTTGACCCACCGTTTTACAGTCATTCTACTTAAAGCCTTGTAAGATGAATGTAGCTCTTTGTATAACAAGTTGACATTGCAAGTTTTCATGGCTCCCTCCCTTCCCTTCTTCTTAGTTTATCTTCCCTCATTATTTGATTATTTATACTTCTTTACCTATTGTAATTTAGAGTTGCTTTTGGAAATTTCTTATTTTATATAGGTATTTTCGCTTATGATAATTTTTTTCTGTATTGTCTGTATTTGTTCATTATTAAGAAAAATTTAATAAAACATTTTGAACTCAAAAACACTAATAATATAACATAACCGCAATGCATCCTAGGCATACTAACCCTTATCACTGTACTAAATCTCTAGAGCAGTAACTCAGAACCTAGCACTGCAATGTAATGGCATGACCATATTATCCTCTTCTGCATCACCAGAACATAACTGCCCCATTGTGACTCACTAAATACCACAGTGCACTGTATCCTGGAGAAAGTGTTCCACTAACCTACAGTGTACTCCAAGGTGTTCCTTCACCCCCACTCCACTGCCCCTACTGTCTGTCAATGTAAAAGGACATTTATTCAGCACAACCTTTCTCCCTCTGAAAAGGCCTCTTTGCACTATTGCGCATAGGGAGTGAAAAATAAGTTCAGATAACTGTAGACAAAAAGGAGGCTACATGTTAAACTGCCAGGTCTTCATCTTTTTTTCTGAATTCCTGAGTCCTACAACATTTGTTTCTTCCCTGAGGTTTAGATGCAGAGAGGTCAATAGTTAGACACCTGAGCCCTGAAAGTCCTATGCATCCAAGCCTTGGAACTCCTTGCCCCTTTATATCAAATCCATGAATAATCTGCTCCTAGGGAAAGGGAAAGCTTTAAAAACATGGCTTTTTGTGTCCCAGTGAGCTTCTTTCTACTAGGTTTCTGGTAAGCTAGCGCCAAAGCACCTCTGGGTATATGTGCACTCTAGAAATTATTTTAGCATAGCATAACCAACTACCCCATTTGAAATATCTAGTTTTAAGACTGAAAAATAGATCCCTTGCAGAAGTTTAAAGGTGCTTGTTGGAACATTTTGCTTAATATTTGCACATATATAAAATATATTTATTTGGGGAAAGCCTTGCTGCTTGTCCCAATCCTACCAGAACTGAGTCAGGTATTACTCACACACACCAAGTTATCTCTTGGAGGTCTGATTATTGTGGCCCTGTGTATGTTCAGTGCCAGCTCACGCCAAGACTGGCCTCTCCCTCCCATCACGCAAAATGCAATTTCATACACATTTCCTGCCAAAAGCAAACTGAATTTAACCTTGGTTTCTTCTCACCAGCCCCTAAGACCTCAGACAAATGCAATCAAAATTTAGTCTATTAGTATGAGTGCCAAATTAGAAATGCAAATCTTCTTTAATGTAGTCTATAGCAATAGGTAGTGGGCATTTATTCTACCATGTGAATTGCTCAACTGCTATTGAGGCTAGCTTTGTGCTCTGCCATGAGAATTTAGATAATAATGTTGAGAGGGGGAATGCCATAATCTTAATAATAAAGTATCTGGTTAAGTCAAAATACAGTTTCAGTGAGAAAACCTGTGCTTAACCACTGATAGCTATGGTCTTAAGTAGCAGGCTTTTCCACAGAGAAATGCAGTCTAAGAATGTGAGCATCACCAAAAGATTATTAAAGACAGAAAAATAAAAACGAAATTATCAATTTCAGTAAAAGGAGTGAGATCTAATAGACAACATGACTCAAAATGGTCAAAATCAGATTAAGAAAATCAGAGTTGTGAATTCGAGATTTTTTAGTACAACCACAGTAGTTTGTCCTGCTCAAGAATGTTACCTTCATACCTAGAAATGTTCTTGGTTCCAAATCTCATCCACTGGGGTAAGTTAACTGTTGTGGTCAACAAGAACTCAACATGGTCAGATACTTGCTACTACAGTCTTAGTCTGAACTTTGCTTGAAAAAACCTGGAACGAGACAAACTGCTCATCTCGGCTGCCAAGGTCACATCTTTTTTGAGGATCCTTGACACTTAGCCCTGGTCCTCGAGAGGTCAAAAAAGATGTAAGTCCCAAATTTCTGGCAGTGGTGGAAAAGAGCTGTATGGTCACTGAAACGGCAGTAGGTTCATACGGTCCATTCCACAGGTCAGCAGTTGATTTCTGGTTCATCCACTCTCTTGAGGCAGGACTTTCAGCAAGGTCCATTGTAGTTTAGTTACAACATGGTCAGCTTGTTAATCTTCACAGGAGCACTTCTTTAACCTTGTTTGTCCTCTTTAGGTACCAGGAGGGCTACTTTATCGCCCCTTGGGAACACTTTCAGAGCCTTGTATACAGAGAGATGCAGGTCCAAGCCACTGTTCTCCTCCAGGCAGATGTTCTATAACATAATATCAACATAAAGAATATCAACATACAAAAATATCATCAGAGGATATAGAGAACACCCACAACTCAATCTTAAAAATAAAACACAAAAACACAATTATCAACAACAAAAATATAACCATAAAAATATTTAAAATGCCCAAATATCTAAAACACAAATGCAGGAATACAAAACGTCAAGAATACAATAAAACATAAAAAACCGGACTAAAACCATGGAAACAAAAATGTTATCCAAAATATTTCTAACCTAATTTAAAACAATATATATTTGTATATATTTCTCTAATTAAATATATACATATATTAATTCATGAAACATGTACAAATATCAGAAAATAAACATGAGCCACCAAACAATGACATTTAACTTAAAAATAGTTAACAAATAAAAACACTTTACCAATTAAAAAGAACAGCATAAAAAGTAAACCAAGAGGTTGAACTAACTGCTCCAGAAAAAATAATTTCTGACAACATGAAACGCCTTCAACACTCTCCAGAAATAATGCACTTACATTTACAAAATAAGTACTGAATTAGAGCATAACTTAATCAAGCAATCAATCAATTCACTTTCATTCGATAAATAAGATCATAAAAATGATCGATATGAACAGATATGAATGATATGAACGATAAAAACAACGATCCCATATACAAGAAATCAACAAAAAACTTCCATTAAAAACATACAATACATTCATGATTGCTAAACAGACAATAATAACCAGCTGGTAGGGACGAAAACTACAATTCATTCTTGGGTATTATACAATCACCTGGTATTCCATGATAGAATTGAAAAAGACACCAGAGAGTAACAAACAAGAGGGTCAGGCAATGATTCTAAAAAGTATATTCCTTATTGACATTGTTTAAAATTATATTTACGGATGAGGAGCAATATGAATCTTTTATAAAATTTGCAAAAGAAATAAATATGCAGATTTGATTGTGCCGAAACACAGTCACAGGGACAAAACAGTAAATCATGAATAGAAAAAACTCCCGAAGCATGGGCCAACATGCAGGGGATTACATTCAATCGAAATCTAATTTTAAAAAATCTGTGACATGAATTTGTCACAGTAAATAAGTATGAGGATGTCCCTTCCTTTAAAAGTGGTCCCTCTAGATACGATTTGACTGATATTTTTAGATGGTTAGATTTCAGTCTTTCATTTGCCCTCTGTTTAAGAAAACGGGATTTAATCTCCTGTTTTGTAATGTGCGAGCAATCACTGGAGGAAGCAAAAAGTGCTCTAGACCAATGGAGAAGAGGCTATTTTTGATATAATTAATCCAAGGGATCCTATGGGCATGTTCCAGGGAAAGGCAGTCTTCTATTAACTTCTGGGTAATGTGGACAGATTCCCTTCTCCAAAAAGAGTGCCATAGGATGATTGGAGGCAGGCTAATTGTATCAATAATATAAGGAACATCCATTTCTACGTGACAAATAAAATTTGAGCAACTTATGGGGAGACCTACTATTTTTTTCCAGAAAATATCCTCAATAGTCTGGAGAGCTGAGGAATTAGCATAGCCCCAGACGCCGGTCCCGTAAATTGCTACCGAGACAGATTTGGCGGTGTAAACCTTTTTAGCAATATCAATAGGTTTTGCTTCCAGTTTTTTAGTAAAAGAGTTTAGGGCAATAATACTTTTTCTAACAATAAGCCCCTTGTGGTGATCATATTGTACCATGTAAGTTGTCTGTCAAAGATCAACCCTAAGTAGCAAAAGGCATCGGTTTGGGCTACTTTCAGGCCTTCTATATAGAAGCTTTGAGCCTTCCTGTCCCTATGTCCAGTGATTAGAATAAAGGACTTAGCTTTGTTGGTCTTTAACTCCCAAGTAACACATGTAATTTGTATAGATTTTCAATTACTTTTGAAGGGCTCGTCCCGTACGGGCGATTAACACTGCATCGTCTGCGTAGAGGAGGATTGGGGTGCGTACGCTGTTAATCTTAGGAACGTCTGGGGTTGAGTCAGACAGGGGAGCTTCCACCTCATTGGTTTAGAAGGAAAAGAGATATGGGGCTAGTACGCAACCCTGTTGGACATCCCTGTTGATTGGAAACACCCTAGTGCACTCTCCATGCCTCCCGTATCGGACGCTAGCTGATGCTGACGAATAAAGCTGCCGGATGAAGGAAATAATTGCCTCATTGATGCCCATTTCTAGCATTATTCTCCATAAATGGTGTTGTGCAAGGGAGTCAAATTCTGCTATTAAGTCCATAGAAGCCAAGTATACCTTGCCTTGCTTGGCTTGACTATACTTGGCGATCAGGAGACTTAAGTTGAGGCATTGATTCTGAGTGGCAATACCCCTTCTAAAACCATATTGGACCGGAATCAGGACATTGTTGTTAGTGGCCCCTTCCTCTAGTCTGTTCAGTAAGGCCCTACCCATGAGTTTAGCTGTGCTGTCCAGCAATGAAATGGGTCTATAGTTTTTGGCCTCAGATTTGTCTCCTTTCTTGGAATTAAAATAGATTTCTTCCATGGCAACTGCGTTAAAGTCATTTGTCAGCACCGGTCCCCAAAAGTCCGGCTGGTCAATGAAAAAATCTATAGGAGTACCATCCTGGCCAGGGGCTTTATTGTTGGAGCACTGCATAAGAGTTTCTTTAATCTCGTGATGATTGAAAGTCAGGAGGGGTTTAGTGGGAGAGGAAATGGGAACCTGCTGCGTGATCACCCATTCAGCTTTTGGGTCAAATATTAGGGAGAAGTGTGCAACCCAGGATTCCTCATCCACATGGCAGTCCAGACTTGGGGCTGCGGGTGGTTTGAGAAAGGGAGCAATGATGATACTCCAAAAATCCCTAGCATTTTTTGAGATAGCGGCTAAGTACCACTGTTCCCAAGCTTCTTCCTTTAGGGTTTTAATTCTGATCTTCCTGGCCTCTTTATATTGGAGACGAAGAAGCTTGACTAGTTCCACGTCTCTGGTTGTTGTTCTGAGTGCTTGGTGTAAAACTGATAGGGACTTGGTACAAGCTCGGTCGAACCATCTGGGGCCTATTGTTTTACAAATGGCTTTTTTTCTAGTTAGGAGGTCTTTGATCTCAAATATCAGTTCAAATGCCGTGGGTACCTGGATAAGATCTAGTCCCACTTCTAGGCGGGGCATAACATCATTTTGCCTGTTTGCAACCACGGTCAGAACAATGGATGATTTATGCAGCCCATTTAAGGATAATCCCATTGCTCCTTACTATCAAGGGTTTAACATGCCTTGGCTGCTCCAAATGGATTCCTGCCCAATCCAATTTGCCAATAATGGCAGTATGATCGCTAAAATTAAAATATTGTGTTTCAAGTTTGGAAATGTTTTTTTTGAGGGGTTCCGATATAATTACACAATTTATAGTTGAACCCTGTGCAGGTGTGCCAAATGTGTTTTGCAACGTACTTGAACTTAAATCATTTAGGGTTCCAGATTTCTAAGTTATTGATCACAAGGAATCTGTTCAGGCCTTCTCCCTAAGAATTATGGTTGAAATGGAATAAAGGCTCACCAACCTCATTGTTTATGCTGCATGCTGCTAAGTTTGAAAGATGACAGCAATGTACGTTAAAGTCACCCATCCATAAAATCTTCTGGGTCTGTTTTAACATGTTAAAAAAGGTGTTGATTTCTTCTTCTAGTTGATCTACGACCTTTTTCATGTTACCGGGGAAATTGTTATTATAAAAATTGACTAGAAGGATTGTGTCATCACCGGGACCTTTTAGATGTAATAGGTGATAACAGGGTGAAACGTTGTAATATGACAGGGCTTTTAGTCTTATGGTTTTTTTCAACAAAGTCAGGATCCTTCCCCTGGCTCCACCTGATTTAGACGGAAGGGTAGCAGCATGGAAAGAGCGATAGCCATCTAAATTAATTGGCCTGGTTTACCATGTTTCTTGGAAACAGATAAGATTGTAGGTGGTAACAATTTTTAGCCAATCAGGGTCAGACAATTTGGAAATCAGTCCAGCAATATTCAAAGTTATTAATTGAATGTGTTCGACCTGATCGCGTATTGCAGTCAAGGGCTTGGGACTTTCGGATCCTAGAGAAATAGAGCTTTGAACAGGAGTGGAAGTTCTTCTGTTCATCCTCTGTCAATCACAGGCTTCTAAGTCTGATAAAACATTATGGGCCATATTCACAAGGAGCTATCGCCAAATTAACGGCACTTTATCGCAGCCAAAGTCGTGATAAATTTACCTCCCCATTCACAAGCTGGTGCTAACAGCCCACAGCACCAGTTTACCTGCAATAGCAGCCGCAAAAAACATTGCCACAGAGGATCCCCGCAACTATCGTTAATGAGACATTCTCAACGACCAGACACATCGGCGATAAGAACACAAAACCAATTATAAGGCGGTTAGCACCAGGAAATCTACACCTGCTCTGACCTGGTGTTAAGTAGGACGGCAGCCAGCACCATAAAAGGGATACCCACCAGGGCCACATCGGAAGTGCAACAGATGCCATGGAGCCACACATCATGCGGGCCTGACACCCAAGAGGGCCACAACACCCCCGGACCACCCCTCCCTGGCACCCTCCAACAAATAAGAGAGGGAGAGAGAGAGAGAGAAGAAGAGAGGGAGAGAGAGAGAGAAGAAGAGAGGGAGAGAGAGAGAGAGAAGAAGAGAGGGGGAGAGAGAGAGAGAGAAGAAGAGAGGGAGGGAGAGAGAAGAAGAGAGGGGGAGAGAGAGAGAGAAGAAGAGAGGGGGAGAGAGAGAGAGAAGAAGAGAGGGGGAGAGAGAGAGAAGAATAGAGGGGGAGAGAGAGAGAGAAAAGAAGAGAGGGAGAGAGAGAGAGAAAAGAAGAGAGGGAGAGAGAGAGAGAGAGAGGAGAGAGCAAGAGAGAGAGAAGAAGAGAGAGAGCCTCCCCTGCGCAACCAGGCCACACAGCTCACGTGCTGCCACCGGTGTGTTTCCACCCACTTGTCAGCATGTAGTGCAGTCCATTAGGTCACACATCTGAGTCAGAGCCGTCATCTGAAACAGAGTCCAGAAACATGACTGGCACAGTGCACACACTCCCACAAGACAACAGCGCCTGCCTGCCCATGCACACCCAAGCCCAGGGCCCACGGACATGGCACCCTCCACACCATGCAGCCATGCTCTGCAGACCACCAGGTCTCACGTGTGTTGCTGGGTCTTGAATACTCCATGACTGAGGACATACCAGTGCAACCGGCAACGTCGCAGGCTGCACACCCACTCAGTTTTGCTTTGTCCAGCATTACGTGCATCAATTGTGTGTCTTTTGCACACCCGATCAGCCCTATGGGTGTCACTAAGTCTGTGACCCGGAAGCGAGGCCACGTGGTGGTAGGCAGTCACTGCACGCTGGCTCTGTCCTACACTGTGGTCCAGCAGGTCACACAAAACCTGAGTTGCCCGGACCGCCGGGTTGGGGCATCATCGCAGGGTGGCCACCCGCTCAGCAGCTTAAGGTGCCACTGACTCAGTGTACCCAAAGTCACTGTCCCGTGGCGGGGTGCCCGTGCCTGCTGAAATGCTCTGGGTGCAACTAACCCTGTGCAACCCCAGTCAGCACCACGTGGTGGTCGTCCCATGCCGTAGGCAGGCCTGGGTTGCCACTAACCCTGTTCAACCCCAGCCAGTGCCATGGGGTGGTCAGCCCGTGCCGTCGGCAGGCCTGGGTTGCAAATAACCCTGTGCAACCCCAGCCAGCGCCACGTGGTGGTTGGCCCGTGCCGTACGCAGGCCTGAGATCTCACTAACCCTGTACGCAGCAAAACTCTTGTGCCCTTTATGATTGGGAACCGTGCCGTCCGTAACCCAGCCACCACGGGCAGAGGAGAATGTGACGTTGTCTGCCCCTTATGTTGGCGGAGTCACTTGGCCTCTGACGCCTGTGCTGGATGGGTGTGGTGTGCGTGCAAACCTGCCCTTAGGGAGTGGCTGTGGCATGCTGACAACTAGACCAGTGACCTGCACACCACTAGTGAGTACGCCTGTGACGGGTAGCAATGAGGGCCGCCCTCAGAACGTAAGCAGAGTGGTCTGGCCTGCCGTACGCTGGACCAGCGCAGGGCTTGCCACAATAACATGGGGGCTCTGGGCGTGGTTCAGTCCATGTCCGGACAAGGAAGTGAGTGATGCGTGTGTCCCAGTTGTAGTGTCCACGGGACCTGGTAGACAAAATGCAATGTAGCAACCTCTGACTGACATCCCACAGGATGCGCATCATTGAGGCAAGGGAAATCACTGTCCCTACATTCATCCACACATGCATACATGACTGATGATAGATATGACACAGCAGTGCGTCAATGGATGTTTATTGCACATTCAGTACAGTTATGCAGCTGGGGCGGTTCAGGGCAATGGCCAGCACACTACACAATATGGGCCCGTGGAGGGCCAGCCAGAGTCCATCCGGGGATGACAAGTCCTGCTGAAGGGAAGGGTACAGTCCGCAGCCTGGTCACTGTGTCGTTGGGCATCAATCCGGAAGTGGCAGTCCATGTCGCTGTCCAAGGTGAGTGCATCGGAGTGTATCGTGGGTCAGTGGAAGGTCATGAGGCCATGTGCGGGACCAAGCAGACACAGGCCAGGTGGTGGTGATGAATGATAGTGCCTGGTCCTTCTGACCACAGTCCTATCTACGTCCTCGTCCCTGGGCGTGTGACCTGCCCCACCTGTGGGTGTTGCAGGACCGGCTGCCGCACTGTGTGTCACTGACACATCAGGGGCCTGAGTGGATCCGGCTGCCGCACTGGGAAGCACTGATACACCAGGGGGCAGGGATGTGGATGATGTGGGCGCAGCAGCATTCATCAGTGCCACGCCTTGTGGTGGCAATGCAATGGTGGAGGTCAGTAGGGCATGATAGATCCCAGCTACATTTCAATGATGTGCAGTAGTGGCTGCCATCCTTTCAACCTCCATACGCACCATGTCCTCTATGAGCCTCCATATGTATGCCAGCTCAAGGCTCCCATCACTGGAGCCACTCTGAGTGGACAGGTGTTCTTCTCTCAGCATCATGATCCAGTGATGTCAGTCAGGGCTCGTTGGAGACCTTGGGGCAGACATACACACCAAAGGATGGCATCCAGTTTGGCAGCCATGATGCCAAAACCCACCCGCACCTGCTCAGCCGTCTCCATCTGGCACTCCAGCACACGGTGTTGGAAGGCCATGTGTTGTTCCTGGAGGTCTTGGGAGGGTGCCGGGGCTGTGGGTGCCTCCTGCTGGGTGGTTTGGGTGGTGGGTGGGGTCTCATTGATGTAGCTGGGCTGCCCTGAGCCTGGAGGTGAGTGACGGATGGGGTCAATGATGTCTTGGATGGTTTGGGCGTCGATGCTGGCGTTGTCCTCCTTGTCATCCGTGAAGAGTGGCTGGGACTGCTCTGCAGGAGGTGTTGATGGTGCCCCTGGGATGTGAAGGGGAGATCGTGTATACAATGCATCCACATGTGTGTAGATGCATGGTACGGGTTGACATTCAGACAGCATGGCATTGCACATTGTGACAGTCTGTTTTTCTGGGCGATGACCCAGAGTCATTGTGGGTGTGCACTGTGCTCTGCTTCATTGTGCATGTGTGCCATTGTGCCCATCTCCACCGTCCCCCCAGTACCTGGTGGTCACTCACCCTGTTGTGGTTGTGTTGTGTCCCGTCGAGCAGTGTCCGGTCCCCCGACTCCGGCCACAGTCTCCACACTGTTGACTGTCGACACCAGCTCCTCCATGTCATCCAGCTCCAGCTGTGGCGCTGGGCCCCCACCTCCAGTCTGCGTTGATGCCTTCTGGTTGGCGGAGAGTTTCTCCTCGGTCTTCCGCTTGATGTCATTCCATCGCCTCTTGACCTCGTCCATTGCCCTCTTGTGCTCTCTGACAGCATTCACCTTGTCGACGATGTCCCGCCATATTGCAGATTTGGTGGCCAGAGACACGTTGGAGGTGACGAAGAGATGTTGATGGTGTTCCATCACCTCCGTGACTATGATCCTGCAGACTGAACTTCGTCTTCTTGTCCTTGCCCTTCCCTGTCCCCAAGTCCCAGGCTGGTCGTCCGGGGTGCTTGTGGGGTTGTGCTCATCCTCTGCGCCTGCTCCAGCTGCTTCCATGGTGCTTGGGTGTAGGTAAGCTTGTGTGCGGGTGTTTTTTTCTGCTTTTATGGATATTTTTCCCACCTGCCAGGTGTGTGTTGCAGGCCTGGCGCTGCTTATTGCTGATTTCCTCATCGCGCTTTGGCCCATCGCAGGTTTTTTGGTGTTGTGGTTTGTGTTGTTATCTCCATCGAAGTGGTTTTATTGCAGACATTGTCCACAGTTTTTACTATCGCATGCTAACGCCTTGTTGTTAATCCAACGTTGTCACAGGGTTATTTTCACGCGATGGGCTGCGATATTGAAAGTTGCGTTATGCTACTCTTGCAGTAGTTATCACACGTTCTTGTGAATATACCCCTAAATCTGTTATAAGTGGAGAGGGGAATGGGGGATTGACCCAAGGGAAAGGAATGGGGCTCAGGGTGGGGACAATAGGGGGTTCTTGTCCCCAGAAAGTTTTTCTGACTGGTTTGTAGAATAAGCCATGTGGTAATCCAAACATTTGTGTATGTGATGAAGGCCCAGTCAGAGGCCAATGGAATAGTTGATGAACCAATTGGTGTGAACTAAAATTAACTACCACACAGTCACCCTCAATGGATTTCTTTGAATCCCCTCCCCAGCCCACTCTTCTTGCCATTAAAATTATAGCAGGTGAGGTCATGTGTGTGCAAAATATCATGCGGAGGTCGTCGGGTCCAGTACGTAATTATACGAGTGGGTTCAAACATTCATGTGGGAGTACGTGCCATGACAGTGTCTGGTCAACCTGTTTATGCATGACGCATATGCACCGACAGACTCTGCAGGTCGCACTTACACATATAGTAACACTGGACAGACAGCACGCACCACAAAGCTCTACAGGCAGGAATGGATGGCAGTATCTATATTGCTGACCGAGGAATATTTTCAATGGATGCGTCTGCGGTGGCGACGGTGACTGACATTATGCCGTGTTTGCATGGATAACGAGGCCTTCTTGCATGCACCCTTTGAGCGATAATTGCAATGGGCATAAAAGCGTGTTGTATGTCACCAAAAATAAGTGCACCCTATGGGGCTCTGAAGAGCTAATGATGGGACAATTTCTAGCCTATGGGGCTGTTAGCCAAGGGATTAAAGACCTGTGGGTATGAGCACCCGGAAACTGATTGGCAATGGACAAGAATCCCGGAACCCCTGGGAAAAGCACGCCGCCATGCACACGTACGGACAAAAAAATACACGTGCGTGTGCACATCCCTACGCTAATGAAAGTAAACAAAGATGGCATTGGCTGTCCACAAGCGCGTGCATTTTTTTG
Source organism: Triturus cristatus (assembly GCF_964204655.1). NCBI lineage: Eukaryota > Metazoa > Chordata > Amphibia > Caudata > Salamandridae > Triturus > Triturus cristatus. Next base: position 653,945,078 of record NC_140587.1, on the reverse strand, counting down.
TCCCTACGCGTGCATGTTTAGCTTTGCGGATGGCGAGAGCAGCCATTTTTGTCCATCTGGACGTGGGTGCATTCAGCTTTGGCTGAATCAATTCCAAAATGTGCTCTCCATGGCGAGAGGCAGCGCATGCGCTGCTTTCGCCAGGTGAGACCTAAAAAAGGTCTAGGGGGAAAGCAAAATGTTTAGGGACTTTAGCCAAAAAGGGCCAGGTCCTACAATATTATAATTGCAATTCATTGATTATGATGTACAGATACCAGATTGAATTGGGGGAGTCATACATTTGAGATGCCAGAATGTGTAGCTGAATGAGGATATATCATTCAACTTTGATGAGTGAAAGATATAGTTATAAAGTTTTATATAGCGGGAACATGACCCACGGGTGTATCAGTGCACTTTACAGTACACTGTTATCACACACTTTTTACATACAATCGGAAATCCCATACAATACAAAAGAGGTAGACATTGGTGTTTGGATACAATCGGTGGCAAAATGTCATCAGAGAGTTAAAGTTTTAGGATGTTAATTTGTTCATTAGAAACATTTTCGCTTCTTTTTTGAAGGCGGCAAAGGAGGAGATTCTGCGTAGATCTGGGGGAAGGGTGTTCCAAATCTTCGGTGCGATACCTGAGAAAGCTCTGCACCCAGTTCTCTTTTTGTGGAAGGATTGAGGTTTTAGTAGTAGTGAGCTCGAGCTTCGCGAATGTCTGCATCCTCCCGACCGCTCCAGCTTTTGTGCTAAATAGCTGGGGGTGTTGCTGTGTAGGGCTTTATGTGTCATGCAGGCAATCTTTAGTTGTATTCTCGCCTCATAGGGTATCCAGTTCAGAGCCTTCAAGGCCGGGGTGATGTAGTTATTTCTTTTTATTCCGGGGGCCAGCCTGGCCGCAGCGTTAAGCGACGCCCTGAGCGGTGCTAGCTTATATTTTGGAAGACCGCATAGAGTGGTGCTTCCATAGTCCAGTCTTGGTAGTACTAGTGCGTGTACCGCCTTTTTTAGATCAGTCTGTGGGAGGAAGGGTTTAAGTTTCCTTAGGACTGATAATTGGCTCCCTTGGTGGCATTGTAGATTTGCGCCTGCGTATTGAAATGTTTGTCCAGGGTGACTCCCAGGGATTTTGCGGAGTCAATGATGCGTGGGGCGCAATTGAAGGAACTTAGATGCTTCAGCCATAAGTCTATCTTGGGTGTGTGATTCGGAGGGGAGATGAGGAGAAATTCAGTTTTCTTGGTGTTGTGCATGAGGTGGTTGCCCTAGAGCCAACTTTGGGTATTATAACGAATGGCGTTGAGGGAGATGAAGTCATCTGGTGAGGAGATTTTCATATATAGTTGTGTGTCGTCCGCGTATAGGTGCTATACAATGTTTGCAGAATTCAGCACATTGGCGAGGGGTTCCATGAGTAGTATAAAAAGGATTGGTGATAGTGCTGATCTCTGTGGAACTCCTAGGGTGACCATGGATGGTTGAGATAATGATTGCTTCATCTTGATTCTTTGGGTTCTGTTGCTTAAGAAGGAGGTGAACCATTGTAACACTGGACTGGTTAGGTCCATCCTTCGTTCAAGTAGGGACAGTAGATTGTCATGTTTAACCGTGTCGAAAGCGGAAGATAGGTCAAGAAGTATCAATAGGCACGATTCGTTATGATATGACATTTAAAATGTCATCCATTATGTGGGAGAGTGCTGATTCGGTACTGTGGCCTTGACGGAAGCCGGATTGGTGTTTATCTAGCAGGTTGAAGTTCTCGATGTGGTTGCAGAGTTGAATTTGTACACATTTTTCCAATAGTTTCGCCAGAGTGGGGATGTTGAATATAGGGCGATAGTTGTTGAGGTCTGTGGAGAGGGAATTGGCTTTCTTTAGTATAGGTGTGACCTGCCCTATTTTAAGGCAGTCAGGTATGGAGCGTTGCGTCAGAGAGGCGGTAACAATTTTTGCCCATGGGGGTAGAATAGAGGACCTTATCATTTTGAATACAGATAGGGGTAGGGGATCGGAGAAATGATTGGCAGGGTTGATCACTAGCAGGGTGCTATAGATTTCGTGTTCCGGGATGGGTGAGGAGGAGTGCCAGTTGGCATTGTTTTTTGGAGCTTCGATCGGAAAGCTAAAAAGGTCCTTGATCTGTGTGTAAAGCAAAGACTCATGATCAGTAGTTTGTTGGAGATCTTTCTTGGACTGAATGTCATTTTCAATGGTTCTAGTCTTTTCTAGGAAGAATTTGGCAAGCTCGTCGCAGTCAGGGGTAGTCGGGCTGCTTAGCTCAACTACGTTTGGAGAGTTACGCGATTGTTGTTTTACGATTCCGAATAGTTTTTTGGGACAGTTAATGGCTTAGTTCAGCTGTGTTTTGAAGAAGTCTGCTTTAGTTTTTAAGATTTTTATGTTGTAAGTATTTCTCAGCGCTCTAAGTTGGTATAGGTGATCAGTGGAGGGTGCTGATTTCCATGTTCACTCAGCGAGTCTTAACTTGCATCGGTCCAAGTTTAGGTTCTCAGTGAACCATGGTTTGGAAATTTTGGTGGAGACGTTTTTTTTCTTGGAGGGGCGCTGTGGTATCAAGGATTTCAAGCATAGTGGCATTGTAAAAGTCTGTGAGATCCTGGACGTCAGCCATGTCTTTTGAGGGGATCAGGGCGGAATTGCATTGGGATACGAAAGCTTTGGGATTAATATTTTGGATATTCCTTTTCCATTGTTTTGTTTTTGTAGGTTGGCTTCGTTTTGGAGTTACCTCACTGTTGATGGAGAAGAATATGCTGTAGTGATCAGTCCAGTCACATGGGGAGATAGATTCTAGTGATATAGTGTTTGTTTTCGCTATGATGAGGTCTAATGTCTCCCCCTTGTTGTGGGTTGGTCTGTCGCAGATTTGGGACAGATCCTGGTCTGACAGAAAGGATTTGAGACCGTTTACATCATGATCGCCAGTATTGTTCCAATGGAGATTGAAGTCTCCCAGAAAGATCTGCTGTACTTGTGAGTTGGCGTTGGCTGTAATGACTTCCATTAGTTCATCAATGTACTTCAGATTGTCACCCGGGGGGTGGTATATTATGTGAAGTTTGCAGATGATGCCCTTGTCATTAGAGATGTTGGTGCAGAGATATTCACAGGAGGATAAGGAGATGGAGTCTGTTTTATTAACTGTTATTGTGTTTCGATAGATGCAGGCTAACCCCCTTCCGGGTTTCTCAGTTCTATCCAGGCGAAGTATATTATGACTAGGGGGGACCAGTAGGTCATGGATGGGAGCAGAGGAACTCTTTAGCCATGTTTCGGAGAGGATGATGATGTCCAGATAATTCGAGAGGATGGGATCATAAATGACTGTAGCATGTTTGTTAGCCGATCTGCAATTGATTAGTGAGCACTTTAGTTTGCTAGTCGAGTGAGTGAGGGTAGACTGCAATATGTTGACCGTTGTGAGGTTTTCCCTAATTATGGATCTGTAGTTGCGAGTGGGTTCTCTGTAGGGGTTGGGTCGAATGGATTGGATAGTGAAACCTAAAGACTTGCTGCTGTTATTATGGCTGTTGTATGATATGAGAAGGTCATGTAAGTCATTGTCAGATAGGCCATCCATAGCCCTCGTAGGATGATCCGGGTCATTGGGGGAGGGTATTTTACTCTGTGTTGTATAGTCTGGGTGTGGATACGTGGTGAAGTATCTACTGGCTTGCTGACTAATTCGGTTCACAGTGTCGCTAGTAGCTTTATTAGAAGTTAGGAGTTCATTGGTGATTGATGCTAGATTTTGCATTTCGTCCTTGAGATGGGCTAGGCCTATGGTTAACTCGAATTGCGCGGTCCAGTCATGGTTAAGGCACTTAGTTAAGTGTGTGGACGTGTGTTCCCGTTTAGTGGATGACCTCCAGTAAGGCCTGGTTGCATTGATATCTGGATATCAAGTTGAGTGGGCATATCATTATTAGTTTTTGATGGGGTTAGTTGAGTAAGGAGGGTAGTTGGTATATATATATATTCGTAATTTTGTACATCAGGTAATGAATGATCGTAATAGAACTGTGAAAATTATTGCCATTTAAGACTGAATGTTTGCGACTTGTTAAAAAATGGCAGATCGTAATAATACTGTAACGGTCCCATGAATAAAAAAACTGGTGGTCTTTTAACAGGTGTATTTATACAGTTTCAATATTTATAGAGTTTAGATGTTTGAATATAACGTTGGAGCAAGTAGGTGTTCAACTCCAAAAATGGCTTGTGTGTTCTGAGTGAGGTAGTGGGTCGTGTGGTATGTTGGATAAGATGGATTTTTGGTATTCCTTGTGAGATAGTGACAAGCCCTATGACAGGGGATAAGCCTGATAAATTATATGGAGACTCTATAGAGTTTCAAAAGGGTACAAAACACGGCTATCAAGACATACTATGTGAGGACTGAATTATCTTAATTGTAATCCTTCTGTGATTGTATGTCTTGTAATCACATGCACAAGATGAAAACATTTTGCTTTTGAGTCCTTACCCTCTTCTTGAGGTTTCTTTATAGCACACGTAAACCAAGAGTAACAGAATCTGTAAAACAAGTTACAGTGCTCTTCACTTTAATAATATGATAACTAAAATTGGTAAATGTGTCACAACAACTTTTGTGAAGTATATGATCTTAAAATAATAAGTCAAAAAAAATTAATTTGAAGGGTTCATAGATGGAAGATGAACTTATATTTACCAAGTTAATATATAGAATTATGTTAGTTGTGTCGTTACACTTGTCATTGTTCTTTGTTTCTTTGTTTTTGTATGTTGGATGCCAAATCACATAGAGTAAGTAAATGTGGACTCTATGAGAATGAAGACATTGTTGTTTGACTCAAAGGGAATTGGTTTAAATATTCAATGATGTATATATTTCATTGTTTTTAATGTGAAGTTACACTTATGGTGTTTGTTGAATCCTTTGAGAAATAGGTGGAACCTCGAAACATGTGTTGGCTGTCTTTTTATTGAAGATTATTGTGTCTTAAATGAATATTGGAATAAAGGAAATTAGAATTTTAAAGCTTTTGAGCCTCATTTTTATTTAGTGCATCTAATTTTCTGAATAATTAAAGATTATCCTCTTATTGAAGAAACATTGTATCTACCCTATGCCTTCAGGTCACAGTGTAAATGCTGCAAAAAGGATGATATGTGTAAGCCACCCATCATATTAGAAAGTATGGACCACAGTTTCAGCCTATTGACCCAATCAAAGGCCGAACTGAGGTCCATAAATGTCAAATGTAATAAGGTATTATGAACAACAGTATATTTTTAAAGGAAAAGATTAAGGTTAATTCACTGTTAATAGTGCCCAAAGTGGATCTAAAGACATAATGACCTTCAGATAGTATTCCATTCTCCTCTGCCCTACTAGTGATATGTTTCATTATAACCCAACCCACTATCTTTGCAACAGAGTCAATCAGTAAGATTGGACACTAACTAACCTCTGTTGCCATTTTTAAAAACTGGGACAAAAATTGATTGTGCCCAGGTATCCAGAATTCCTGAGTACAGGCAGCATTCATCGCCCAAGTTACTAGTAGAGCCCGGGTCTCAATGTTTTGTTTAAATAAATCTATCTGGGCCACAAACCTTCATTGGGGACTGTTATTAGTGGCAACTCTAACTTCTAAATAAATAACTTCCATTTCAACGCTTGAGAGAAGAGAGTGCTGCCCATGTAAACTATCCAGAGGTACTAGGTCCCCCTTCTCAAAATCTTCGATAAATGCTTTATCCAATCCTACCGGCATTATTGTCAGATCTTTTTGCTTACACTTATTTAGGTTACAAAAAAGATGAATTAATAAGTTTCAAAAAAGTGCTTCTGTTTTTAAACTACTAGCCTGGAGTATGTATTCAAATATTTTATTTTTCATCTCATTTTTGCTGGCCTGAATTGGTTCTTTTAAAGTTTCCTGAAGTCTGCCACTTGAACTTTATCTCATGGAACATTGAGAAGGTTTCTGTTTGCCTTTGAACATGCACCATCACACCATCTATTGCTCATTAACTCAGTGGATGGGCCATGATTATTGATTAGCAATGAGTTAATTGAACTAGTAATCCTGTTACATGAGTCAAGCACTAAGTCATCAGTGTGGTCATTAAAATCCAAAGAGTTCTAAAACAAATTTGAATTAGACATAAATACGCTATTCAACACTTAATTAGGATTCATCTTGTCCCATTTTAATCTGCTACCACCATCTTAAATATACATTCCCAAAGTTACTAAGTGACGGGTCAGCAGGTAGTTGCAATGGCAACAGAGTGGATTGTGGTCACAAAACAGCATAGATTTCACATAAAGCCAGACATATCTTTCTGAAAGACTATTTGACATAAAAATATAATCAATCGCAGATTGACGACCCAGCATAATAATTGTAAGTATTGTGGTAAATGCACTACACATGTGTCCATGAACATCCACAAAATACCTCTTAGTAACATAGTTCAATAGAGTATCCCCTTGCTTGTCAAAACAACCAGAGGTAATTGGAAAGCTCCTCTGGAATTGCCTATTGGGAATCTTCACCAAAGTGATTCATGTCTACTAGAACATTCGAGTCGCCTGCCATAATTACCTGATCATTGGCATACAGTATATAAAGCTTGCAGTTTGTGTCAGTGTCTACCTGTTTAAACAGGGCAGATACATTCTCAGTGTCATTTTTAGCTAAATTATTATTGTAAATGTTGTAAATATTAACATTAAGACCACGTCCTTTCATTTAATTTGCACCTTTGCCAAGTCAGCCTAATGTGCTCATACCTTTTAAAGGAGAAACCTGGTTAATTGTTGGAACTGATGAACGCATATTCCCAGAAACAGAACTATTGTTCAGAATGGTCTACTAAAAGGTGAGGAATGGTAAAGGAAACCCAAGAGAACCACCCTAATGGTATTTCTTATCTAGTCAGCAAGCTCCAGAAATTTTAAATAACACAAATGTCAATGAAGAAGTATGGAAACTAGTTATCACACAGTCAGGCTGGTTTGGTGGACCCCTACTCCAGCTAAATCTTTCTTACAAAAATAATTTAATTTGCTATATCATGAGGTACCACCCCACACTTTCCTCTGTAGCCAATGGAGTGTCTTATTTCTCAACTACTCGTGTGATTCCGTTTTGCCAGTGTCTGAATTAGGAACATTAATTAAAACCATAGCAAAGGGGGTTGCTTCTGGGAAGAGATTTATGGTCACCAGCGATCTATTATTACCCTTCCCGGCTGGGGATGGAATATTACAGGTTGATGTGGTAACATGGGAAAGCGCTACTACTTGTGAACAACAATTATCTTTCCCTACTGCATGATCTGCATTAGATTTACCTTTGCGATTTGTAGATATATGCAGTGCAGCAGCCCCTGACAGGGGTTCACAATTACCTTCAGCATGAGGAACCCCCTTATTGGATTTTGATACAAGATCAGGTTTATTTTGAACTTCAATTTTGGCTTCAAGAGAGTCTATGCGTATTTTGATAATTAGTGATCAGTGTACTGGTCTCACTTATCAAGCCACCCCATGTGGCATCTCTCTATCCAATTGACCAGAGTTAATTGTAAGTTGATCGTTAGAAACGAATTGATTGCCAGCCACTATGCTCTTTTTACTGGCCAAACAGGGCATCTCAGATATCTTCTCCTACCTTCCAGTGGGAAGTATCTTTACAATTTGTTGTGCATTTTCTGGATGATCAGTTAGACTCTCTCAGACTCTGCAATTTGAGACTCAAGTACCTCAGCTGGTAGAGCAACATAATTATCATAGGTGTTCGAAGGAGCTTGTTTTCTACTACAACTGTCCTCAGTGGGATTACATACCACTTCCCTTTTGTCCATGATGCCATATAAAGATGTCACCAGATGTCAAGTGAAAGGCCAGGAGATGTGGCCTAGCCCAGCGTCTTCTAGGCTTTGATGGGCGCAGGGGGGCCTGTTCTTTGCCAGGTTGTGTCACGTGTGCGCCTCACTCTGCGTAGTCACTTTATCGCCTTTGTATAACAGAGAAAGCAGTTCCCCACCACTCCTGGAGCAAAGGATAATTGACGATGTAGCCCCAATGAACAGCTGCTTCAAAATATCCTGGGCTGCAGGTTCTCATTGGCGCCTTTGTAGCACAGAAAACGCAGTCCCCTGCCCCTTCTGGAGCAAGGTTTAATGGACTATGTGGTCCCAAGGACCAGCTACTTCAAAGTACATAAAAAAAGTTAACATATAACAAACTATTTAACATATCGAACATTAAAAATACGTATACAGTAAATTAGATTTAGGCCTTGTTCATGCACTTCAAAAAACTATGAGAGAAACCCACAGTAGCTATAACTTAAAATACACCACATGCGCACAAATATTATCCTAACTAACTATATACAACCTCCCCCAATACATATTAAGTATAGAAAATAGAATTGGTAAAAATATAAACATCTAAAAAATAACTAATATTTTAGAACATAATTTCAAAACTTAAATTTTAAATTAGCAATCAATGTCTACAAAAATACTCAGTGCTTAATTTGTGGCGGTGCTTTCCGGTGCTAAGCAGCGGCACTTATTTCTCAGGGCCGGGTCTACTACACTGGGCAGCATGTAACCTGAAATTTGTTTTTTTAGCACTGTGTACACTCTCGCCCAGGCTGACATATACGCAGCTGCATCCACTTTCACAGTGCTAAAAAACAAATTTCAGGTTACATGCTGCATGAAACTAAACACTACCATGGAGCCTTTCATGAAAGCAACTCCATGTTTTTTTTCTTTTATTTACTATTAGTGAGGCAGCCGCCCAATGTAGTAGGCAGCGTTGTGTCAGCAGTATGGTGACAAAACTGGATCCCTCGTTGACCCCCGGTTCTGGGCCCTTCCAATCCGAGGCCCCTGCTGTGCTACGTTCTCCAGGACTCTCAGGCCCTCCTCAGGCCTTGCCTGCCCGAGCTCTGCTCATTTCTCCGGGCCACCATGGCAGCTGGGGTGGGGCGGCAGCTCCCACCTGACTCTCCGGGACTACTTTCACTTTCAGTTCCAGGCGTGGCCTTCACTATGAGGCATGGAGTACTGTGACCTGCAAGGCTGTGCTGAGGGGCCCTGGACCCGATCCCCGGGACCAGCCAGCCCTCTCCCCAAAGAGACTGAAACTCAACTGGAGCAGAAGGCACAGGTGCTGTGGCCGATGCCCGAGGCCCGCAGTGGGCACTACATGACCCTAGTGCTGAGGGAAGCGCTACAAAGGTGGAAGAACCTGGAGGCCGTGGATGCTGATGGTGAGTTGAGGGGGTGAACCACTGAACCGACTGGGAGTCTGGGGTGACCGAGGGGAACCTTTGTTAACAAGCATTAGATAAGTGGGGGGGGGCAGGGTTGTCATTTAGGGGGGGGCAGTGGGGTTCACCTAGCTCTGGCTGCTGATGTGTGCTCCTGCCACAGCCACAAAAGTGCAAGAGAACGGAACCCAGTTGTGGAGAAATACACTGCTTATATTAAAAACTGTAGGAGGAAATATCTGTATATATATTACCTACTGGCGGTCGCCAGTAGGTAGTTATAGTTAGGACCACGTTTCCATAGGAAATCCGCAACATTCTATTTTGAATAACTTTGGCGCCGGTTGACGAATCCTCGCGAATTTTTCAAAATAGGTGGGGCGCTACGCTCCGCTCCTACCCTGAAAGTCTCGGGGGGATTCGTCAAGCGGGGGCTGAGATAAAAGGGGGGTCCCAAAACGCGTTTTTCCCATGCATTTTTCCATAGGACCTTTAGACACAGCTACAGCCCGAACGGCTGAACAGAATTACTTGAAATTTGGCAGAGAGGTAGTCCTCATGTCAAGGAAGTGCCTTTTGTAGGTTTGGTGTAAATCTGTTCAGTAGATCCTGAGAAAATAGCATTTAAAAGCATATATATATGTGTGGGCGGAGCCTAACCACACATCTCATCCTGAGATCTGATTGGCTGTCAGCACTTCATCCAAGAAGTGTTGGCAGCCATCTTGGGACCAATATACATGATAGCACCTCATTAAAAAGCATTGCAGTTAATAGAAGGTTTTAAGACTTTAGTTACATTATAAATCATTTGTTGATGGTACCATACTCATTTTAGGAATTGTGGTATGTTCTAAGGTGATTTCACCATGTGAAAAAGCCTTCTGCTGGGATATCATGATTGAGAGAAAAATATTTTCTCATGCTTTTACCACAGAGGTTTGGAAGGTGATCTATAAGCCAAACTGAGAGCTTATTTTCTGTAAATTCACATTATCTTTCTCAGTCATGTGAGAATGAAGTCTGACAATCTCAGTAAAACATGTACATCCAACAAGGGCAGAGACTGTCAGTTGATTCCTTTGTGTTCTACTGCAGCTTCCCAGAGTGTTCCAAAGAACTACTAGAGAGCTAACAGTCCTACTTATGATAAACGTATGGCACACCTGAAGCCATCTTGCTTGGATTAAAGTGGTAACTCTTAAAACATTTAATTTAAAAAGGAACAAAATGAGGGGGTTCATTTTTCAATAAAAAGTATGATTAGTGCTGCAGAAAGAAAAATTAGGGCACATTTTGAGTGACTTCTCAAATCCTCTTCTATTTCATTAAAACATTCTGACATGCAGACTGAAACATGCACTTTCAATACCAGCAGCAGTTTTCCCTGATGAGCAGTAGCTTTACTACAGTGATCTAATGAGCAAAAAGAGTGCTAACATTCTGAATTTATGGCAAATGTGTGACACATCTGAATGCCTTCTTGATGGAATCAAAGTAAAAAACTGAAAGTATTTCCTACTGAGGAGACTGCAGTAAATGAGGAAATTAGGAAACTTCATAACAAATAAGTCTCCCAAGATGGCCACCAGAGACAAAAGAGCCCAAATGTAGCCCAAATATCACCCAGATGTAGCCCAAGTATAGCCCAATGACAGAATGTCCCAGAATGTTCTTAAAAACAACTAGAGCGCTTACTGTCTTCATTATGACAAAAGTATGGCACACCTGAAGCCATCTTGATTAGAATAAACTGGTAACACTTAAAACATTTAATTTAAAAAGGAACACAATGAGGAGATTCATTTTGCCATAGAAATTATGATTAATGCTGAAGAAAGAAAATGAGGGCACATTTTGAGTGACTTCTCAAATCCTCTTCTATTTCATTAAAAAATTCTGACATGCAGACTGAAACATGCACTTTTAATACCAGGAGCAGACTTCCATGGTGCATTAGTTTTACTACAGTGATCTAATGAGCAACTAGAGTGCTAACATTCAGAATTTATGGCAAATGTGTGACATATCTGAATACCTTCATTATGGAATCAAAGTAAAAAACTGAAAGCATTTCCTACTGAGGAGACTGCAGTACATGAGGAAATTAGGAAACTTCATAACAAATAAATCTCCCAAGATGGCCACCGGAGACAAAAGAGCCCAAATGTAGCCCAAAATCACCCAGATGTAGCCCAAATATAGCCCAATGACAGAAGTGTGCAAAACACTTATTATTTTGTGTTTTTGCAGTGTTATATAGTGCAGACTTGTCAGGTATTGGAGTGCTTTACATGAGCATTGGTTGCATCACACAAGAACACATTCATTTTGGTTGTAGACATGGGGAGACTAAGTGATTTGACCAGAATCACAGAATGTCGAGCTGAAGCAGAAACTTCAACCTGGTTCCCCAGTTGCAAAGTCTGCAGTTCTGGAAGTAACACCACATCATCTCCCCTAAGTGCAACATTTAATCAAGTGGTCAACTGGATAAAAAAACATAAAGATAACAAATAATTTAAAAGTGCTTTGTCGCTATTTGAAAACTCAGAAAATATGTCCTTATTTTAGCCTTTTAGAGCACTAACCATAATTTTGATGCCAATAAGACCCTCTCATATATGTAATTTCTAAAGGAAATGCTCTAGGTATTACAGTTTTGATTACATCAAGATGATGTCAGGCGTTCCACACTTTTGTAATAAATATAGAATGTTAGCAATCTAGTTGTTCATTAGGATACTGTTGAGAGGCAGAGACCAGGGGCACGGACTCTGAAAATTGAAGGCAGGTAGGAGGGTGCAAAGGCAACAATTTAACCACACTGAGCAGGCAGGAAGGGCCGTGGAAGCACAACAGACTATGGAGGGCAGTGGAAAGGGGGGCAGGGGCAACACACCAACAATACAGGACTTGCAAGAGAGGCTGTTGGAGGCAAGATCTATTACGGGTCAAGGAAGCTAGGGGCGGTCCCCAGATCCCCGGGAGCCACCACAGAACTGAGCAGGAGAGTGAGTCAGGGACAAAAGGGGCACCTTAATTTGAGCCGGGGTGCCTAGGAACGCTTGCTCCAAAAATGAAGAAAACAGACATATGAGACATGGAATTGGAGGCAGAATACAATGGCAGTTTAATGAGAAGATGCAACTTCAAAGAAACCGCAGAATAGAGACATAAAGTACAAAATACAGAATCCAGATAATCATACAGCTGTCATGATATTCTCTGTATCTCAATTAATGTACTGACAGAGAGAGAGAGAAAACACATCTATAAATGCATCATGAGAAACAAGTTACACCAAGGAAAATGTTACCTAGGAACACTCACGTTTACTCTTAGAGCAAGCATTCCTGCAATTACAATACAAAATCTTTTAAATGCAAAAGTAAAGAGAACAATGGTTAAACATAACATGACATTTCATATAGGTAAAATAGAATAAGATACTTCAAGCAAAGCAGAGCAAGACATTTTAAGCAAAGGAAGACAAGAGCTCCCAGCTCTTGGGGAAAACCTGCACTGCCTGTTAACCTACATACAGACGGCGAGGTAGTCCGTCGATATCTGTGGGTGCTCCCTTTTTATATCATTTTGTGGGCTCCTTTGCACGCTACATCTACCTACGTATGCTACCCAAAAGCTTCGTCTGCAGATTTTACCAGACATTTCGTCATTTACCCACTTAATGCTGACAATGGACTGGGTGAAAAGGTCAGTCTCTCAGGCCAATCGCTTATCGTAAGTTCCATAGAGCAAGCAGAAAATAATGGGTATTGTACGGGAATTCAATATATTCATGTATAAAATCTCCTCAGTTCTCCTAACTTGACGCTCTGCGGTTGCCACTTCCTTAAAAGCGGGAAACCTGCCCAGGAAGCAAGTACCAGTCCAGGATGCAGCCTACTGTATGTCGACAGCTTCAGGGGGATGTTGAACTTTGATACCGAGCACGGAGCACTCGGGTAGGGTGGGGGCTACTGGTTTGGAGCAGAAGGCCTCGCAGACCTGCCTTCGGACTGCTATACACTAAAATTGCAGAGCTATGGTCAATTTAACAAAGAGGCCTACATATTGAACAGAAGGGCCTACACAGGGGTTTTATACTGGCTGAGTGGTAAGGATGTCTCAGGATAATTATATAGCAACACAGGACCCGCTGGTCAATTTAATACGGCCTACAAATGCAGCTGGCAGGGCAAGGACAAGGGTCTCATACTTCAGGTGTGGACAGAACGGGCCAGGGGCCCCCTGTGATACAAAATCTACCCTCCTTCAAGCCTGTGGCAATGTAATAGACCATTGTGGGCAGAAGGAAGAGGCAATGGTAGTACAACCATACATGCCAACAAACCCGATTCAGCCAGGAAACGTCCAATGTTTTTAAGCTCAAATGGGCTTTATTTGATCTGTCTCCTGTCTACAATATCCTCTTTTTCAATGTAACTCAAAGGAGAAAATCAATACCCCAGTTTTTTTTCAAAATCTCCCTCTTACCAAGTTCAAAATGTTCGCAAGTATGGTACATTGGATCATGGAAGGAAATGGGATAGGGACATGGACTTGGATAACAGAGGACAGGAGGGACATGGAGAGGTGCACCAAACTGACCCTGCAGGGCAGGCATCAGGGTTTGCAGCAGCACAATACACCACACAGGGCATGCAGGACGGGAGTGCAGCACAACAATCCATAGAAAGCAAGAGGGAGGGGACAGGACCATGCACATGGACAACAGAGAACAGAGGGGCAAGAGGCAATGGTAGCTAGCTGACCATAATGGACAGACAGGAGAGAAAGCTGCAGCATAACAGACCATAAAGGGCAGGAGGGACGGATCAGGGGCATTACAATGGAACAGACAAGCCAGGAGGGAGGGAGTAGGGCTGGGGGCAAGGGGCAGGGCAGGAGCAGCAAGATAGCCATGGAGGTCAGGCAGGATGGGCACTAGAAGCAAGACACACCATGAAGAGCAACAGTGCGACTGTGATGGCATACACACAGACCATGGAGGGAAGGTGGGAGGGGGTCAGGGGCAGCTAACTGACCACACAGGGAAGGTGGGAGGGGCCATGGCAGCACAGAAGACCATGCATGGCAAGTGGGAGGGTTAGTGGCAGCACAATGGCTATGATGGGCAAGAAGGAGGGTGGAGGGGCATGCACAAAGGACGATGGAGGATAGAAGGGAGGGTCAGGACCTGTGCACAGACAAGAAAGTTCAGGGGAAGGGACCTCACAACAGACCACACAGGGCAGGCAGGAGGAGCAGCTGCAGCACAACAGACCAGGGAGGGCAGAAGGGTGTGGCAGTACAATGGACCATGTAGGACAGGAGGAAGAGGATAGGGGCATGGCATGTGGACAGGCAGGGTGGAGGTGGCAGGGACAGGTTACAGTCATCTGACAATGCTAGGCAGGTGAGAGGGGAGTGGCAGCTCAACAGAACACTCAGAGTAGATCGGAGTGGCAGGTCCATGGGACATGGTGGGCAAAAAGGATGGAGCAGGGGCATGCACAAAGACATCGGAGGGCAGGGGGAAGGAGAATAGGGGCAGCAAGCTAAGCACAGAGTTTAAGTAGGAGGTCAATGATGGGGCATAGAATTGGGCAATGGAGGGCAGGAGGAGTGGACTGGTACATCATACTGAGGGCAGTGGCAGCACATCAGACCATGCATGGCAGGAGGGAGGAGGCTAGTCCATGGATTCACACAACAGAGGATAGGGAGGAAGGGGATGGGGCAGCAAGCTAACTGTTCAGAGAAGGCGGGTATTAGGAACTTTATTGTTTTTAAAACATTGTGTCTGTGCGAACTACTTAAAATATGAACAAGTATGCAGCATAATCTCACTTTTATTCAGGAAGAAGAGGACGTTTGTGACTGTGACTCCGGGCTCACTTGGCAGAAACACCCCCTGACCCTCCACCCCCTATCGCAAAATGTAATGCCCGTGAAAAGGGTAGGTGAACACAGTGTTATATAGAACATAGTCCTGAGAGCACGATTGAAAATGAAAACTAGATATAGTGTATGGTATAAACTATGCACCAAAAAGTGTGATATAAGATGAACCGGGCGTGAAATATAATATGCAATACATTGTGCGCAATGACAGATTCATTGGAGAGCGCGAGATAGCACAGGCACCAGCGCGTGCTATGCGATATGCGCCTTGGAGTGTAATATGCACAGGGCAGTGTTGTGTAACCTAACTAGTCTCTAAAGTTGTAATATAAAATATGTGCTGGGGAGTGTGAGGTTGCATATGCACTGTGACAAAGATATGGATCCCAGATTGTAATATGTATGGCATAGCACTGTGCGTTATAACATAGGCATCGAGAAAGGCACGTTAGATGGGGCAATATAACCCGTGCGAAGACAAGTGTGGCATGACATATTCACGGGGTGGTGTTACAGTGCACATGGGCTAGAGAGTGTCATAGCATATGCACTAGCTAGTGGAATACAACACAGAGGTGTGTGGCACACGGCAGGCAATGGTGGGTGTAACACAGCATTGGGCTCTGTCAGGAGCGCGCTGTGACTCTCAAGTGATGTTCCTCCCCTTTCCAGAGAGTAAAATAAAAAGTATTACACATCCGGCAGTGGATGTGTGTTTTATTAACCGTGAGGGGGGTTTCTTGCATAGTTTTGGTCGAATTTTTGTCGAATCCCCTTTGAATGGCTTGGTGTGCATGTGTATTAAATGTGCCCGTCAATAGCTACCCAAGTTTGTATAAATAAACGACAAGGGTGTCTACCGGGATTAGGCACGGTAGGGCATCAGACATGTCAGAGCTTCACTAGTGGTGTAAATACATTCCACGTGGATTCATTGCATGCATAGTCGCCTTTTAATGAATATCACGCAAATCGTCATGGTGATAGGTACGTACGGTTTGTCCAGCATGTCCTAGGTGTGTCTATAAATATATATTTTTTAAAAATAATAAAAAACAGTGGCCGGCCCTGGGGATTGGGGTCAAAAAAATATAATTAGGAGACTGGCCCTGGGGGATGGGGTCATCAGGGCCAATAAATTAGAATAAGAAGGGGAACCAAACAGCCCCCCTTCTTAAAAAACTAAAATAAATAAAAGACTGGCATCGTGCCGGAGGCCATGCCCCCTCCGTGCAGCACTCTGCAAACGCGCCACCAACAGGTATCTCCAGTATGCGCCAGGGAGCTGCGCTGCAGCCCGGTGTTCTGAGGCCAAGCCCCTTTTTACACCTCTCTGCAACGCAGCTCTGTGGCGCTTACTGGAGGTACCTAGTGGTCTAGTTTGACCCTAGGGACCCTTAGGATTCAAGGGGACTTAATCTCTCAACTTAGAACAGCCACAGGGCGCGTTTACACAGTGGTGAAGGGAGGGGACGGGGCCTGAGGTGACGTGTGCAAACACGCACTATGGCACGTTTTAAATTGGGGATATAATTTCCCTTCAATACTGAGGGCCCCTGGGGGCTAACTAGCCCACCAAGTGCTTCCAGTAAGCGCCACTGAGCTGCATTGCAGAGAGGTGGTCCAGGCCGTGCCACTTTTTACACCTCTCTGCAACGCAGCTCTGTGGCACTTACTGGAGGTACCTAGTGGGCTAGTTGGACCCCAGGGACCCTCAGGATTCAAATGAACTTAATCTCCCAACTAAAAATGGACACAGGGCGTGTTTACACAGTGGTGAAGGGAGGGGACGGGGCCTGAGTTAACGTGTGCAAAAACGCCCTGTGGCCTGTTTTAAGAGGTAGTTTTAATCCCCATGCCCTCTTATATACTAGGGGCTTACAGAGAAGGTCATGCTAATCACAGGGGGACCCCAACGCATAATGTTCCCTAGTGTATGTAGGTGTTTTCACTGTATTCTAAGTGTCTTTTAACATAGCACTGGCTCTAGGACTGGTTAGTCAGGCTCAGTTACCACCAGTATCCATCTGAAAAAGTTGAGGGTACAGGATGATTTTGCAACAAGGCTTCTTTCTGCTCTTCTTTTTGTTCTTTCTGCACGTTATCCTTCTTCCTGCACTTATCTTCGTATTTGAGGACTTCTGTTGCTTCTTTCTGCACTTCTTTTGTTTCTTTCTGTGCATTTTTTCTTCTTTCTTCACATGTCCTATCTCTGTAGGCATAGTTAGAAATTAGCATTTAAAAAACCTTTGAAATTCACAGAAAAAAACCATAGGTTTCAGGCACGTTATAGTTAGGAATTAGCATTTAAAAAACCTCAGAAATTCACTGAAAAAACCATAGGTTTCAGGGGTGTTATAGTTAGCTGGACTTTTCACTTGTACAAAACCATTGAAATTCCCCCGTTATAGTTGGTTCAGCTAACTATAACTCGGGCGCCCGCAATGCACTGCTGATGACGTCACATATTACATCACTCATGACATGGTCAGTGACATCACTCATGACATCACTGATGACATCTCAAATGACATCACTGATGACATCACTGATGCCATCATCCTTGTGATAGAGTGGCAGACCTCCTCTCACCCTAATATAACCTTTGATACACACATTCAAAAATAGAGACTAAAATTTTCAAAACAATGGACATACCAATACCAGTTACAACAACCTCTTCAGTAATTCTAAGATCCACATACACATCCACTCATTCACCAACAGTCCTATACAGTCACTCATACATGTACTCACTCATCATATGTACTCATACACCTATACATCCTGTTACACAATGCCACTCATCCATAGAGTTACTCACACACATAGTCACTCATGCTAATAAAGAATCAAACATACATTTACTTGCATATACAGTTATACACACACCACCATACTTACTTCTACGGAAACTTACACATACTTAGTCTTTTAAACAATCACTTATAGAAACACATACTTATTCATACAGGAACTCTTTCAATCTCTCACTCTCACATATACTCACATATATACACCAATAGTCACATATACTAGTTTAAAACATATGTAGTTACTCATAAAGACACTATTGAGACAGTCATTCACTCACTAACACACCCATACACACACTCATCCACCCATACAGTCCTGCACACATGCTGTGTTCAACACATACAAACAGTGAGTCACTCATTCATGCACCTATGCACTACGTAATACCCCCCACCGAACCATGCAGACACTCAGACTGATACTCAAAAAACCAACTAATAACCTATATAGACACCCATGTAGCTACTCACCAACCCATGCAGCCACTTATACACAAAGTGAGAGACTGATACAGATATTTACATATTTAAACATTACTCACTAAGCCATGTATTCACTATGATACACTTAATCAGTCAGTTACACAATCAATTTTTCAAAAACAAATCATCCATTTAGACACTTATATACCCATTTATTCTTCCATCGACCTTGAGATATACATATATAAAACATATTTAATTTTCAGAAAAACACACATTCACTGGATGATGTCATCAGTGAGGTCATCAGTGATGTCATTTGAGATGTCATCAGTGATGTCATGAGTGATGTCACTGACCATGTCATGAGTGATGTAATATGTGACGTCATCAGCAGTGCATTGCGGGCGCCCGAGTTATAGTTAGCTGAACTAACTATAACGGGGGAATTTCAATGGTTTTGTACAAGTGAAAAGTCCAGCTAACTATAACACCCCTGAAACCTATGGTTTTTTCAGTGAATATATATATATCTATATATTCACTGAAAAAACCATAGGTTTCACACATGTTATACTTAGGAATTAGCATTTAAAAAACCTTGCAAATTCAGTGAAAAAACCATAGGTTTCACACACCTTATAGTTAGCTGGACATTTCACTCGTAAAAAACCAATGAAATTTCCCCGTTATAGTTAGTTAAGCTAACTATAACTCGCGCGCCCGCAATGCACTGCTGATGACGTCACATATTACATCACTCATGACATGGTCAGTGACATCACTCATGACATCTCTGATGACATCTCAAATGACATCACTGATGACATCACTGATGACATCATCCAGTGAATGTGTGTTTTTCAGAAAATTAAATATGTTTTATATATGTATATCTCAAGGTCGATGGAAGAATAAATGAGTATATAAGTGTCTAAATGGATGATTTGTTTTTGAAAAATTGATTGTATTACTGATTGATTAAGTGTATCTTATTGAATACATGGCTAAGTGAGTAATGTTTAAATGTGTAAATACCTGTATCAGTCTCTCACTTTGTGTATAAGTGGCTGCATGGGTTGGTGAGCAGCTACATGAGTGTCTATATAGGTTATTAGTTGGTTTTTTGAGTATCAGTATGAGTGTCTGAGTGTCTGTATGGTTCGGTGGGGGGTATTACGTAGTGCATAAGTGCATGAATGAGTGACTCACTGTTTGTATGTGTTGAAGACAGGATATGTGCAGGACTGTATGGGTGGAAGAGTGTGTGTATGGGTGTGTTAGTGAGTGAATGGCTGTCTCAATAGTGTCTTTATGAGTAACTACATATGTTTTAAACTAGTATATGTGACTATTGGTGTATATAAGTGAGTGTATGTGAGAGTGAGAGATTGAAAGAGTTCCTGTATGAATAAGTATGTGTTTCTATAAGTGATTGTTTAAAAGACTAAGTATGTGTAAATTTCCATAGAAGTAAGTGTGGTGGTGTGTGTATAACTGTATATGCAAATAAATGTATGTTTGATTCTTTATTAGCATGAGTAACTATGTGTGTGAGTAACTCTATGGATGAGAGGCATTGTGTTACAGGATGTATAGGTGTATGACTACATATGATGTGTGAGTACACGAATGAGTGACTGTACAGGACTGTTGGTGAATGAGTGGATGTTTATGTGGATCTTAGAATTATTGAAGAGGTTGTTGTAATTGGTATTGGTATGTCCATTTTTTTGAAAATTTCAGTCTCTATTTTTGAATGTGTGTATCAAAGGTTATATTAGGGTGAGAGGAGGTCTGCCACTCTATCACATGGATGATGTCATCAGTGATGTCATCAGTGATGTCATTTGAGATGTCATCAGTGATGTCATGAGTGATGTCACTGACCATGTCATGAGTGATATAATATGTGACGTCATCAGCAGTGCATTGCGGGCGCGCGAGTTATAGTTAGCTTAACTAACTATAACGGGGAAATTTCATTGGTTTTTTACGAGTGAAATGTCCAGCTAACTATAACGTGTGTGAAACCTATGGTTTTTTCACTGAATTTGCAAGGTTTTTTAAATGCTAATTCCTAACTATAACATGTGTGAAACCTATGGTTTTTTCAGAGAATTTGCAAGGTTTTTTAAATGCTAATTCTTAACTATAACATGTGTGAAACCTATGGTTTTTTCAGTGAATTTGCAAGGTTTTTTAAATGCTAATTTCTAACTATAACGTGTGTGAAACCCATGGTTTTTTCAGTGAATTTGTATGGTTTTTTAAATGCTAATTCTTACCTATAACATATGTGATTCCCATATTTTTTTTTATTGATTTTGTATGATTTTTTTATTATAAATTCTTATATTAAATGTGTTTTTTTTTAAAAAAACAAGTTTTTTTTTAAACTTTTTATTCTCTTAAAACACTATGTTTTTTTTTAAAAAAACTGCAATATATCAAGTTTTCTCTTTTTTTTTTTACCAAACAGGTAAGATATATTAGTATAACATAGAAAATATATATATATTTTTTTTTAGTGTGCGTACGGTAAGCCTACGGTAAGCGTACGGTTTACGCAATGTCCGTAATTTATCTACTCTGTTTGCGTATAGTTACGCAATTTGCGTAGCCAGGCGTATTGTGCGTGGGGCGAGTAGGCGTGTACGCTACACGCGCACGTTACGCGAAAGTGTTGTGGAGTGACTGTTTTGCGCATGCGCGCGAGCGCGTGTCTTTTTTACGCGCATGCGCACTTTTACCGTAAGCGCACCGTAAGCGCACCGTAAGCGTAACGTAAGCGTAACGTACACGCACGGTGGGTCATGTGATCATGAAACACAACTTTTGATTGGTTGAAACTACTTTCAGTTCTAGAACTCTCCTACACCACAACCATTCCCCTCATTTCTTCTTGTGATCCCTTAGGAGAAGGAGCTGACTTGTCTTTGTGATACGATGGCAGACCAGCACTCTTCTACTGAGAGTGAGGCTAGCAGCACCACCATCAGGCAGAGAAAGAGGAAACAGAAGAGCTCTTTCATATGGGAGTATTTCAGTTTTCCAGAGGGTGAGAAAAAAGTCAATGCTGCCTTGGTGACTTGCAAGCTGTGCCAGCGTGTACTTTCGCGAGGTAATCCCAACAAGAAGTATTCCTTCGGGAATCACACTATGTTGAGACACCTTGAGGATGTGCATCCTAGGACACATGCACGACATACTAGGGGCAACCCTTCAGTAAGTCGAGCAAGCACATCCACAGCAGCTCAGCCGAGTCCTTCTTCGGAAGCTCAGCAGAGCCCTTCATCTGTGGGGGCACAATCACCTTTTTCTGATCCTCTGGAAACGAACCCTCGGTTTGGTAGGGTTACTATGCGGTGTTCATTTTGCCATGATCTAATTGTTCATAGGGAGACCAGTGTTCCCCTCATTAACAACAAAATAGACCAGCACAAATGTCCAACCAGCTAATGTTCCCATACTTCCTTTCCTCTGTCCCTGCATGAACACAACGGCTCTTTTAAGAGCCAACCTTACCTCTCAACCTTTTTTTTTTTTCTTTAAAACTTTTTTTTTTTTTTTACCGTACGTAAGCGTATTTTTTTTTTTTTTTTTTAAAACACTAAAAATCAATTACCACATCTCAAGATCCTTGAGGAATTAATAACTAAATACTAAAAATCTTTTTGAGATAAAGTGGAAGAAAGAGACCTTCTAATTTCTCAGTTACCTGTCCCACCCAACAATTTAATTTTTAATTAAAATGTAATTGAAATTACTTGAAAAAATGGTTGGTTTTTTTTGAAAATTTTCTTTCACAATCTGAAAAAAAAGAAAAAAGTATTAATATTTAATAAATCAATATATAACACAGTACACGTATTTACATATTTTTCCCAAAAAATGTTTTGCCTTTTTTTTGCTGTTTTCAGGATATATTGCATTTCACTATAAATTGTGAAAGCAATTGCATTCATCATTTAACAGCGGGCAAAAAAAAAATAACAATCTCAAAGATTGTATAAAAAAAGCCCACAATCTCTTTTTACTTAAACATAACATTATAGAAATGCATAATATTCTAAAAAAATATCATCTAATATCAATACTTATTTCTTTAAAATACCGTCTGACATTTTTGTTTCAGAAGTATAATCACAAAAATATATCTCAAATAACTCCACAATACATCTGGTTCCATTTCCTTTAGGCCAAATAGTAATTTTAAAATTCTTTTTTGATTAAATTTCCAATGGTAATCAAATAAAATTCTAAAGTTTAAATTGTACAGATCTCACCGATTCTCTGTAACATTTTGGTTTCCGAAAGATTAATTAATAATTAAATAAGTCCACAATACAATTGTTTACCTTTCCTCATGGCCAAATAGTAATTTTAAAAATCTTTTTTGAATAAATTTCCAATGGCAATTCAATAACATTCCAAAATTTAAATTGTGCAGATGTTACCGATTTTGTCTAAATTTTTGGTTTTCCAAAGTTTCATTAAAAATTTAAAAAGTCCACATTACAATTGGTTACCTTTCCATTAGGCCAAATGATAATTTGAAAAATCATTTTTTTTGAAAATTCCAATGGTAATCCAATAAAATGGTAAAATTGTTTTGTACAGATCTTGCCAAGTCTCTCTAAAATTTAGGTTTCAGGAAGATTAGATAGGAATTTGCTAAATCAAAAGGCAAACGTTGCTTGAAAATCAATTGGGAATCATTACACAGTGTCCAGCCTTTTTCACATTTAAGATAAACTGTGTAATGTCCAGAAGTAACAGTAGGTCCTTCATCGAAAATTATTGCAACTGTTACAAAAGTTTTTCCTGAAATTGATAATTGCTGTCCTGTAAACTTCTTTATTAAAGTATCCAATTTTGAACCATCAGCTTTACATCGTTGCATCATTAAAATTACATATTGTCCGTATTCCTTTAAAATTAACGTTGAAAACATTTCAGATTGACACTCACTGCATTCCATGTTATGATTAGCATCTTTAACTAATTTAGCAAAAGTGACTGTTTTACTTTCTGGCAATGTTAAATAAATAAACCTTTCAGAATCAACATTAGAGCCACATGTATTGTAACAGTTTTCACAACTATGTTCCCATTTATAAGAGACACCAAACATATTTTCAATGGGAACCCCTTCTTCTTCCAGTACATGAAGAAAAAACATCAAGAATTCCTGTGCGTCTTGCTGTACATTTTGAGAAAACTGTGTTCGTCCTGAACATACATCTAAAAGTTTTCTAATTTCAGTAGCACTTTCTATTTGAGTTTTATCATTACTCAGCTTTTGAAAAAGGAGACTCAACTCAGAACAGAATCTTTTTCTCTGATTTACTATTATCTGCTCTTGCACACTTTCCAGATAAAATGCAACATTCAGCACTACATTAGCGTAGCAGTTGACACCAGAGCTATTTTCAAAATGACATCCTACAACCTCTTCTTCATTTTCCTTTTTCTTTTTGCTTGCAATCACATCACTCCTCTTTTTTTTCCTCCTCTCTACATCTTCATTACAGATATTCTCATTTCTCCTTTTACGAGAAACTACACGTTTCTCCAACACAGGATACTGACCTAAATGAGGAGCATAGCTTCTTCTTAATCTATTATACTCCTTTACACAATTTGTATCAGCACTAACTTTTGAGTCATCAAAGTCTATCATGAATAAACCAGATAATGTTTTCACTCGTGACAAAGCTACATAAGCCATACCTTCTTTGAACACAGTTGAACCAATGTTCACAAAAGCACAATCTACAGTCAATCCTTGAGACTTGTGAATAGTTACAGCATATGCTAGCGAAAACGGAAACTGCTTCCTACGTACATATAAGTCTTTCACAAGCATGAAACGAACTGAACAACGACAAATGTCTTTAACTTCTTCTATCTGATCAAATTTAATTTTTAAACATTCAATTCCATTTTTTTTCTGATAATTAATAAAACCCACAACTCTTCCCATAGCTCCATTAACTAAACCTTTTTCAACATCGAAATTTCTCCTTAAAAATACTCTACAGTTCATGCAAACATATAGATTTTTTTCTAATCCAGCTGTTTTGGAAATGTTCTTCTCTAGTGAATCCAATTTATTTTTCAGTGTGCCTGTTAATGTGATAGTAATTCTTCCATCCTCAATTTTGTCCACTGCTTCCAATTTCCTGATATCTTCCTTTTCCAATTTTAAAAGCTCCTCATTGAATATTGAGCATTCACGTAGAGTTGGCATTAAGCAGATGACACTTTTCTTTTCTGCAATGTTCTTGTATATCTTCTCTGCAACTATTTCTTCCTTTGGAAATAAATTATGTAGCAGCCGACTCTGTAATGCTTTTTTGCCAACTTCTGTGAGTAGTCCAATTCTGATATCTTTCAGAATACTTCCATATTCTTCATCGTTTGCTTGCCTCATATTAGTAGTAAGTTCCTTGTACTCAAAGAAGGACCAAATATTTGCATTACCGATGCTTCCCAATGACTTCTTTGTGTCTTCATGTGTCACAGTATTAAACACTGGTTGTCCTTTAACTGGAGTAAGTTGTAGAAGAGCCCCAAAAACTATGACATGTTTTCCACCAAATAACACGTCATAGTCTGTCCTTAGAATTTGCTGCATTCTTAAATGCACAAAGGCAAGCATTAAGTTTGATACCATGCTCACCTCATCAATAATGAGAACTTGCATCTTCTTCAATACTCTTGAAACTTCCAAGCATGCTTCTCCAGTTAGCTTGTTGTATTGTATTTTGTTCTCATGCTCCACTGGTAACATTAGCAAACGATGTAAGGTGATTCCTTTTATGTTATATGCTGCTAACCCAGTTGGAGCAGTAACCACACAAGACAAAGTAGAATCAGTTTTTTGCTGTAGGTAGCTTCTGATGACTTTTATTAGGAAACTTTTTCCAGTTCCAGCTTGTCCGCTTACATACATCCTGATTCGATGAAATGATGTGCATGAGCACTCTTTTTTTTCATGTAGAAATCCGTGATCAATTTTGCTTCTGATCTCTTCATAAATTTGTTGCTGCTCTTCATTCAGTTGTCTTTCCAAATTTTGTAAGTCTATAAATTCTTCTTGAGCTTGATTCATAGCCGTTTCCACTTCATTCATGGCTATTGATGCTTCATTTTCAACGATTGGTTGTCCTAGGGGATCTTGACTGAGTGTTCCTGAACTTTGGCTGTCTTGAGAACTGTCTCTAGCTACTTCAGCTGCAATTGTAGTTTCCTGTTCAATTTCTTCATTTAACATTTGCAGATAAGTTGAGAATGTACTGCATTGTATGCTGTCTTTGCAAGCATTAAAAGAAACTTCATAGTTTTGAAATTCTCTCAGTAGTTCATCCTCTGTACGCCATGGTTTAAACAGCTGTAAAAGAGCCAAGTAGTAAAATTCCTTTTTGTCAGTAGTGTCGCAACTCTGCTTCCTGTGATTTATCAAACTTCCTTTTGTTTGCTTCACCAAACATCCTTCCTCACCAATGACTTTATATTTTCCATTGTTGATGTCTTCTGCGGCTTTCCGTGAATAAATGTAGTTCTGCAGCACTTCATAGAGACACGTGTTCTCCAGATGATGACTTCTTTTTGGATAATATGTGTCCAACATGTTTGATTTCAAAATATCTGTACTTTCTGGGTCATTCTCGGCCAAATATTCAATTTCTCCAACAGATTTCAGTACCCGATTTCTCATTGCTGCAAGGCCTAAACTTGCCCAAATTATTCTTCTTGATTTCGAGTAGAGACTTGCAGAAGATAACCTATCTGAACATTCGTAGGATCCAATTTCTCGATGCGATAACATCTTTAAACTGAAACTGTACAGCTTCTTACTGACAGTCTTCTCGTGAGAAATCTCTTCCCACATTTCTTTCAATTCATTTTTTTTCAGATTTAGTAATGTAAGACGTTACATATCGAGCAACAGCAATGGAATTGTCAGCTACATACTGTATATCCATGTTAGCATTCCACATGGATAAAATGACTGGGTTGTAGTCATTTATATTTTTTGATTCTTCTTTTCTTTTTAGGTTGTAGGTATTCTTAGGTGATTTTCTTGTGATAGTATGTCTCACAGATGACATAAAACTGTTTACTCTTCCATTTGAAAGAACAGGTCTAGGAAATCCAAATCGACATTTAGTGTAGTATTTATCTTTGCTCTTGTATTTCCGTCGACAGTATTTTCCACACCGATGACTTTGGAAACGTAAAACTTGCTCCTTTAACTTTTTCTCTTCTGTGCTTTTTGTTATAGCACATGTTGCATATTCTTCAATGTAAGATAACACTGCTTCATCAGTATCTGTTCCAAACTTTGGGGCATCCTTGATCCACAACAGCATATGAATATGAGGAGCACCTCTTGCCTGGTACTCTTTTCTCCAAAAGAAATCCACTACTTCTCCAAGAGGTGGATTTTTTTTATTGCAGATGAAGGACATCATAGCCTCAAATCTATGATTGAAATATCTGCAAACATTAATCGGATCCAATGAGCACAGTTCTCCTGCTGTCTTGTATTCGATGTTTTTAATGTTTGAATTTGCCTCTCGTAGAAAATCCAGTAAATCATCCCAAGCGTACTCAGCACAGCTTAAGGTAAGGAACCATGTTGGTGTTCCTAAATTCCGTAACATGCATTTTAATTCACCATGGCGTCGGTACCAATATTCATTTGTCCCACGCTGACAAGCCATCAGATTGATCAGTTGTGTTTCCAAATGATCATCTCGGTGCTGCACTTTCTCCATAAAATCCTTAGCAGACACATTTTGTAAATGTACTCCACTTTTTAAAATGTGATTTACTGCATAAGATAGTGCAGACAAGTCGCTTTCAAATAAAAGATGGAACAAATAAGGAATACTTTGTCGAAATCTGGGATCTTCTGCATATAGTCTTGTAGTCCGATACTCAGAAGCTGGAATCTGTTCTGGACGTTCATCGTATCGTCCTCCTTTTCCTTTAGGAAACAGCTGGGGAAAACATCGAGCTTCCAAGCTCTCCTCCCATACACTCACGGGAGTTCCTTTTGCTTTCTTCATCTGAAACAGATCAATATTGTCTCCCTTAACTTCTTTTGAATGTAGAGGATGTATTCTAAAATGTTCATAAATTTCTTCTTCCTTTGACTTGTCCACTTTTTCAATTTGTCCAGTTGGTGTTTCTGTGTCTTCTTGTAAATCTTCTTCTTCTTCTTCTTCTATATAAATTGATTCATACCATTTGTTATTCCTTTTCAAATACAAATTTGCTCTTTGTACTTTCCGTACATCTACCAGCTCCTGCCAAATCTTCTTATTCTTTGTAGGTACACCATTAACCAGAATAATTAATGGTTCAGTTTCCAAAGTATCTGCATCAATAGTTTCCATATTTTTTTTCAAATCCAAGGGCAAATACACCACTCTACCTTTTAAACCTCTCAGTAAATCTGAAGGAGGTAATTTACCAGTTTTGGGCACCATACGTACTATGGTCTGGAACGGATGAACACATTGAATAAGTATAGACTCATATGTATTTAATTCAGAAAGTTCGGCAGGAATAACATCCAATTCTAAATTATTATGTACAGCTCTGGTTGGCATTCTATTTTCCTCTAACTTGTTGTAACAGTATTGACAAATACGCTGATCTTCACCCAATTCAAAACAATTTTCAAGAAATATATATGTGGCAAAATCCTTCCACTTATAATTATCTTCATTTTCACTCTTTCTGTAGAGATCAACATTCCTAGTTTGTTTTCTATAATGAGTTCTGCGGCAACAAATACAAGTTATATTTGGTCTTTCATTAGAGATTATTGCAAATTTTGTTATGTGATCATTAAATGTTTTACTTACAGAGGGTTCTACATTCTCTTCCACTTCTTCCTCATTTACTGTGTCCTTTTCTGCATTGTCTTGTTCAGGACCAAAGTACCAAAACTGAATTTCATCAATAACCTTCTCTACATCTGATACCGATCCACGGAACAGAGCCCTATTCAATTCATCTAACTTTATTGCTGGACTTTTAGCAAAATACAACCGTCTCACAAACTTTCTCATTTCAGTATGATGAACAGCCAGCATCCTAAAATGATGGAAAACACTATTACACACTTTTCTAGATAGACAAGCCAGAGAATGACCCTGCAAACCAGTATTCTCTCTCACTCTGCATGGATCTAGACTTTGAAGCACCTTAATCTTCTGTTTTACACTTTTTTTACTATATTCTCTTAGAAACTCACGAAATTTATCAATAGATTCCTGACGCACAGTGCAAATACTACTACAATTCCAAGTGTACACTGGGGCTTTAGGACGTCTCCCCATAGCCTCATCCGCCATCACTTGTACCTCATCTCTTGGAACCATTATCTCCTTCTCCATTATGCAACCATTTTTCACTTCATAAGCACGACCTCTGGTGTCAACTGCATGCAGCAAACTATTACTTTGAAAATAACTCTCTTCATTAAAAAAAGGTTCACTACTTGAACTATGCATCCATTCTCCTAAAAACACTTTACAAAAGTTTGTTCTTTTCACTACTCTTTTCCTTTTGCTTTGTGATTTCAGTACATTAACCATTTTATCTAATGTACGCATCCTATTCAAAATTAAAATGAATAGTTTCCTTTTTAATTCTAATTCCTTTGCTGCAATGGCTTCAATTTCTTTTTTTCTCTTGTAATATTTTGCCTTTTTCTTATATTTCTTCACATCCTTTATCAAATTGGACATAACTCTTCTCTGAAACATTTTTCTACGTATCTCTTTAAACGCTGTTTTTCTGTTTAAGTTAATCTTTGTTATTGCAGAAGGTATATTTGCATTAACTAAATTCTCAATTTTTTCCTGTTCTTTTCTATTGAAAACATTCTTTCCAGTACAGACATTTTGTACATTTTTCCTTTTTTTGAAGATGTTCTTTAAAAAATCTTTTGTCTGCTTACCAGAAGACTTTCTCTTTTTCCCAACATGAGCATCTCCAACTAACTTAGGTCCTCCAGTTGTCTTCAAATATAGTTTTTTTTTGTGGTTTTTCCTTACTCTGGATTTTGTAGGCATCTTAAATTTTGTTCACTGCTCTTCAGCAATACCTGAAAAAAACTAAAAAAAATTCCTTTTTTATATTTAAATATATTACTACATTTTTTATGATCTTTTCAAATCTTAAAATACTAAGTACCCCTTTCCTAGAAGTGAAAATCACAATAACACCTTCACAAATTAAATATCTAAAAAAAAATTCCTGTGTGCACACAGAGTCATGCTTTGAAATTAGGCAGAAAACGAAATTTCTTTGCCAATTGGAAAGCACACATTCTACTACTTTTTTGGCAAGTGATAAGTACTTTTACAGTCTGACACATTTTGAATCCACTTTTCAGATTCTGATAAAAGCACATGTCCAAACTGCTTTTTGAGACCAGCACCATGTGTAACCTGGGTGACTGACTACACTCCAGCAAGGGCAACCAGCCTTAGTGATGCTGAATGTATTTGCATTACTGACTGCAACCTCAAACCCAACTCGGTTCTGAATACTGTGCATGATTCCACAGGATAAGCAGCTGGGTGTGTGCTAAGAGTCTGCTTCTGCATAAAAAAATAGCTCCCCCTTTCCATCTAATGCAAATGTAAAATCACCAGAGCAATACCAAACAGATTTCTGAGACCAGCAACATGTGTAACCTGGGTGACTGACTACACTCCAGCAAGGGCAACCAGCCTTACTGATGCTCAATGTATTTGCATTACTGACTGCAACCTCAAACCCTAAAAGTATTCCTCATTTATACCACTACACCTTAATTTATGGTGAAAACATAGTCCATATTATTTTACATGTTTGTATTTGCATTACTAAGTGCAACCTCAAACCCCACTCGGTTGTGAATACTGTGCATAATTCCACAGGATAAGCAGCTGGGTGTGTGCTAAGAGTCTGCTTCTGCATAAAAAATAGCTCCCCCTTTCCTACTAATGCAACTGTAAAATTACCAGAGTAGTACGCAATAAATCTCTGCCTGTAATTCCTCTTTGCACACAGAGTCATGTTTTCATATTAGTCTGAAAATGTAATTTCTTTGCCAATTTGAAACCACACTTACTACTCTTTTTTTTGGCAAGTGATAAATACTTTTACAGTCTGACACATTTTAAATCCACTTTTCAGATTCTTAAAAAAGCACATGTCCAAACTGCTTTTTCAGACCAGCAACATGTGTAACCTGGGTGACTGAGTACACTCCAGCAAGGGCAACCAGCCTTACTGATGCTGAATGTATTTGCATTACTGAGTGCAACCT
Organism: Triturus cristatus; assembly: GCF_964204655.1. Classification (NCBI taxonomy): domain Eukaryota; kingdom Metazoa; phylum Chordata; class Amphibia; order Caudata; family Salamandridae; genus Triturus; species Triturus cristatus. Next base: position 653,914,276 of record NC_140587.1, on the reverse strand, counting down.
CAAACCCCACTCGGTTGTGAATACTGTGCATGATTCCACAGGATAAGCAGCTGGGTGTGTGCTAAGAGTCTGCTTCTGCATAAAAAAAATGCTCCCCCTTTACATCTAATGCAAATGTAAAATCACCAGAGCAATAAGCAATAAATCTCTGCCTGTAATTCCTATTTGCACACAGAGTCATGTTTTCATATTAGTCTGAAAATGTAATTTCTTTGCCAATTCGAAACCACACTTACTACTCTTTTTTTTGGCAAGTCATAAATACTTTTACAGTCTGACACATTTTAAATCCACTTTTCAGATTCTTAAAAAAGCACATGTCCAAACAACATTTTCAGACCAGCAACATGTGTAACCTGGGTGACTGAGTACACTCCAGCAAGGGCAACCAGCCTTAGTGATGCTGAATGTATTTGCATTACTGAGTGCAACCTCAACCCCCACTCGGTTGTGAATACTGTGCATGATTCCACAGGATAAGCAGCTGGCTGTGTGCTAAAAGTCTGCTTCTGCACAAAAAAATAGCTCCCCCTTTACATCTAATGCAAATGTAAAATCACCAGAGCAATACGCAATAAATCTCTGCCTGTAATTCCTATTTGCACACAGAGTCATGTTTTCATATTAGTCACAAAACAAAATTTCTTTGCCAATTTGAAAGCACACTTACTACTCTTTTTTTGGCAAGTGATAAGTACTTTTACAGACTGACACATTATGAATCCACTTTTCAGATTCTTAAAAAAGCACATGTCCAAACAACATTTTCAGACCAGCAACATGTGTAACCTGGGTGACTGACTACACTCCAGCAAGGGCAACCAGCCTTAGTGATGCTGAATGTATTTGCATTACTGACTGAACCTCAAACCCCACTCGGTTGTGAATACTATGCATGATTCCACAGGATATGCAGCTGGCTGTGTGCTAAGAGTCTGCTTCTGCAGAAAAAAATACCTCCCCCTTTCCATCTAATGCAAATGTAAAATCACCAGAGCAATACCAAACAGCTTTCTGAGACCAGCAACATGTGTAGCCTGGGTGACTGACTACACTCCAGCAAGGGCAACCAGCCTTACTGATGCTGAATGTATTTGCATTACTGAGTGCAACCTCAAACCCTTAAAGTATTCCTTATTTATACCAGTACACCTTAATTTATCGTGAAAACATAGTCCATATTATTTTACATGTTCCTCACATTTAAATTTCTCCCAAAACAGAAAATGATAAACACAACTTCAACAAAAGGAATTCCAATTCTATTATTCATTTCTTAATTTACCATATACATCCCCTCTCAAACTCTAAACTCACCTTTAAAATTAGTTAGCTGTGAAAGAAATGTGGCACTCAAACAGCAGATTATCAGAGCCAGGATCTCTGTTCTGTACACCTCTCTCCTCTCAGCAGAACCAGATAATGGCAATGTTTCCCTCTCTTTTTCCACACATATACATGTTAATTTCAAATCTCAGTGCTTCCCCCTTTTTTTCAAATGTAATCACACATTTCTATTGGTTGAAAACCAACCCTTTTCAAAAAGTACCCTTCCCCCAACTTGACTTCTGCCTAGTACCCTTCCCCCAACTTGACTTCTGCCTGCTACCATAGCAACAGCTCATGGAACACTGCTGTGTGGTGTCAGGTCAGAAGTTCAGCAGACAATGTTTCATTTTCAAAGTGCAAGAGTGCTTGACTTTTCAAACCTAACAGCAAATCCATAGTACTGTTCTTTGGTAACACATTTTTCTGTACCAATACAAAACATGCTTCTATAAATTTACACATACAGCCTAGTTTTTATTGTAGAATGGTATGAAACAGCCAATCAGTTTAAAAAAAAAAAAATATGTATCCCTCCATTTCCAAACTGTCTTTCATTTCTTTTTACCATTCTACTGAATTACACCTCCTGAGTGCATCCAGTTCTCCTTTGAAGATGTTCACAGTGTGGATTGTAGGTCACAGCTATGTCTTCTGGAGTGAAAAGTATGCAGAGAAAACAGGTATGGTGAGAGACCTTGCTTTGCCAAATGTAGACATTAAATGGATTGGTCAGAGAGGGTTAAAGTGGCACCAATTGATGCCATTGGTGAAATCCTTCATGCAAATCCAACACCCTGACCTCATAATAGTGCACTGTGGTGGCAATGACCTAGGCACTTTGACTAGGTCTGGAAATGCTTATGAAGGAGACCTTTGCACAACTGTTTTCACTTTTCCCTAAAACTGCCTTTGTGTTTTCTAACATATGCCAAAGGCAAAAATGGAACTGGTCCAATCATTTCTGTCCACAGATTGACAAAGCAAGAAAGCACGTCAACAAATCTGTTTCTGCTTTCCTCCGAGACTATGGTATGGGTTCCATTTACCACAACAACTTGCGTTACGACATGCAAGACATTTATAGAGGAGATGGTGTACACTTCAATGATGAAGGGAACAGAGTCTTCCTCTTGAACCTTAGACTCTGCATCGGTACTTACTTGTAGGTACTACTAAAAAATCACTTCATAAACACAACGGCTCTTTTTAGAGCCCCCTAATATCTAAACACTTAAATCTGCATTTCATTTCTTTTTTTATTTTTTTTCTACCGTACGCGTACGGTAAGCTTACCGTAAGCTTACCGTACGCGTACCCCGCGATTTTTTTTAAAATTAATAAATGTTTTTTTTGTACTTTTCTGTCCTTCTTTGACCCCCTTTCAAATGTTATGGGGTCTGTAACTCTATTCCTTGCCCCCTTTTCAAGTTATCACCCTTTTTTTTCTGAGTGAAACACACAAAATGGCGGCCGCCGCTTCCTGGTTTCGACCGATTTGAATGTTTACTAAGATCTAACAGCCAATCAGAATCGCGCTCGCGCACGTCACCGTACGCGTACGGTAAGCGCACCGTAAGCTGGCTCAGATATATATATTGATTTAAAGGCTGTTTTCTCAGAATCTACTGAACAGATTTACACCAAACCTACAAAAGGCACTTCCTTGACCTGAGGACTACCTCTCTGCCAAATTTCATTTAACTCTGTTCAGCCGTTCGGGCTGTGGCTGTGTCCTATGGAAAAATGCATGGGAAAAACGCGTTTTGGGACCCCCTTTTATCTCAGCCCCCGCTTGGCGAATCCCCCCGAGACTTTCAGGGTAGGAGCGGAGCGCAGCGCCCCACCTATTTTGAAGGATTCGTCGACCGGCGCCAAAGTTATTCAAAATAGAATGTTGCGGTTTTCCTATGGAAACAGGGTCCTAACTATAACTACCTACTGGCGACCGCCAGTAGGTAATATATCTGTATATCTGTAAATATATATTCTCATGTAAAGCGCTCTAAAACCTCCGGGTCTAGCCAGCGCTATATAAAACCTTTCAAATAGGTTGTTTTGTTTCAGAAATGCTTGTCACAAACAACATTTTAGAGGTAAACTATTCCGACCAAAACCGTTATTGTCTGCCAAAGAGAACAATTTTGCAAAGTGCAAAAGTTGTCAGATTTCAGGCAGCGGTCACATTGTTTGTCAAAATTGTCAAACATAAATAAAGGCAGAGCCCGAAAAGCTGCTCGCTCTGGACAGTGCAACAACAGTTTAATGTTACTCCTTGAAGCCATAAATTGGTTGGTTAAGGTGTGGCAACGAAAACGGGGTAGGTTCAAAAAGCATCCTGACTGGTCAATTCATACATTCATTATATTTTTAATCTTTTTCCACAAGGGAATTGGCAAGAAAATGAAATGTGACAGTGAATTTGAGCACCATTAATTCTATCACAGCAGCCCCCTTGCGTAGATGGTCTCAGGCCTTTCAGCTTCCATGAGTCAAAGCACTGTAACTGAGAGGAACTGACGCCCATAGGTCTTGCGCACGTGGGATCTATTGGCTTTGTCAATGTTTTTTTAGTGGTATGTTGTATTGTGGTGCGGTATGCAATGGCCTGTCATTCCATAGTGCTGTATGGTATGGCCTGTCATTGTATGGTATAGTATGTAAGCAGTGTGCCTGTATGAGTGCAGGTTGACTTGTGTGCCTGTATGAGTGCAGGGTGAGTGGTGTGCCTGCATGAGTGCAGGGTGAGTGGTGTGCCTGCATGAGTGCAGGGTGAGTGGTGTACTTGTATGAGTGCAGGGTGAGTGGTGTGCTTGTATGCGTTCTGGGTGTGTGGTGTACATGTATGAGTGCAGGATGAGTGTTATGCCTGTATGAGTGCAGGGTGAGTGGTGTGCCTGTATAAGTGCAGTTTGACTTGTGTGCCTGTGTGAGTGCAGGGTGTGTGATGTGCCTGTATGACTGCAGGCTGAGTGGTGTGCCTGTATGCATGCTGAGTGGTGTGCCTGCATGAGTGTAGGATGAGCGGTGTGCCTCTTAGAATCCAGGTGAGCACTGTACCAGTATGAGTGCAGGGTGAACACTGTGCCTGTATGAGTGCAGGGTGAGCAGTGTGCCTGTAGGAATGCATGGTGAGCTGTATGAGTGCACGGTGAGCACTGTGCCTGTATGAGTGCAGGGTGAGCTGTTTGCCTGAATGTGTGCAGAGTGAGTGGTGTGTAGGGGTGTATGTGTATCTGTGCAGGGTGAGCATTGTGCCTGTATGAGTGCAGGGTGAACAGTATGCCTGTATGAGCGCAGGGTGAGCGGATGCCTGTATGTGTGCAGGGTGAGCAGTGTGCCTGTATGAGTGCAGGGGGAGCAGTTTGCCTGTATGTGTTCAGGGTGAGTGATGTGCGTGTATATGTACAGGGTGAGGGGTGTGCCTGTATGAGTACAGGGTGAGCACTGTGCCTGTATGAGTGCAGGTGGAGGACTGTGCCTGTATGTGTGCAGGATGAACACTGTGCCTGTATGAGTGCAGGGTGATCACTGTGCCTGTATGAGTGCAGGATGAGCACTGTGCCTTTATGAGTGAAGTGTGAGCCATGTGCTTGTATGAGTGCAGGGTGAGCGATGTGCCTGTATAACTACAGGCTGAGCGGTGCGCCTTCAAGACTGTAGGATGAGCACTGTGCTTGTATAAGTGCAGAGTGAGCACAGGGGCTATGTGAATACAGGGCGAGTGGTCCAAAAAGAAGCCTGCAAAGATGGACATTTCTGACTCGGGCATGTGCAGTTTACAGAACTTTATTTTTGCTGTAATGCCTGAGTAATTTGCACCTCTGAAAAGTGCCATTTTCAGATACCACAGCATTACATACTGTGCATATTAAGGGTCTGCATTGTATACTCTAGACATATTTTTGACTATGCATTTTACATGAGCCTATGTTATATGCACATTTTGGAGACCTGATATATGCATATAATCAGAGCTTTTAGATGTCTATATTGGGCATATGAAAGGATTGAATGATGTATATAAATCAGTTACAGGTCGTGCATGTGTCAGAGAGGTGCATAATGTGCATATAGCAGTGTCCAATATATTCTTCATGTGATAGATGCCTTCATATTGGGATTGATCCTCTGAACTCTATCATGTCATATATCCTTTGGCAACAAAATGTACACATATCAATGGTGAATACGCCAAATTCTCAGAGCAAAAGAATTGAGAAGTGTGTAAGGTGTGGTACGGTCTTTTACTACTAGACTGGTCCGGGCAGTTTAGAGTGTTATTTGAAAATCCAGCCTGGGGAGACACAAAATCCAACAGAATTAGATAGTCATTTCAGCACAACCTTAGAGTTAGGACTTTCATGGTCAGAAAGGTTCATTATGCTCGGTTCCAAAAGTCATGACAATCAGTCTCTTTTGCGGTGTTGCCTTGATTTTATTAAGATATCTTTCCCAAGGAGCTGGAAAACCAACACGTGTTTCAAGTCAACCATCATATTACCAAGGTTGGAATTCAGTTGCTATTACATCTCGCTTTCAGTGCCAGTTGGGGATGTTGGCTGAACCAATTGAATAAGTGGGTAAGGCCTCCTACAAAAATTTGAGCACCTGGACTTCATATTTTACAAATTAAGCACTGAAAATACTACACTTTTTCCATAAATATTAGATAATTAATTTTAATTAATTTTAAAAATGGACAAAAGCTAAACAATATTCCTAAAAAGGTAACAAAAAGTAATCATTTTTCAATTATTACAAATTCAAAAAATTAACCTGGCCACCCAGTTTCCCTACTGACGCTATAACCTGCTCCTGAAATACTTAAAATCAAAATAATATACATTATATGTTTAAAAAAACATTCACAACAAATAACTTTAAAAAACGTAAAATAAGCCATAAGGTGTACAAATATAAAAGAAGTGAGAACTGTGTGAGGGCAAGCTCTGGTTTTGAACAGCATTTTCAGGACTGACAAAGGATGTTAGTACACAGGCTCTGTGTATCTAAGGTATCATTGTAAGATTTTGGAAAACTGGTGATTACTTCACCTCTAAATAAGATAGAGTTGATAATTCTCACATTCCGAAAAACCCAAAAATAGCCTCCACTTTATAAATATACATCTTTATGCCACGTGAGTAAAAGCAAGTGTGTGGCCCATTAAAAAATGATGTAGTGCAGCAGTACTAATGAACACACATTCACAATGCTAAACTCAATTTCCAGTATATTACCACAGTACAGCAAAATTGACATATGAAAAATGAATTTTAATGCCTGACAGATTGTAAGTAATGGTTACTTTACAGTGAAGCAACTCTCCTAATAGTCACATAGTCTCCCATGTGATTTACCTGGATGCACAAATTTAATCTTGTGGATCTTGGTTTCTGTTAAATAACTGTTGGTAAAACAAATACAAATGAAAAATCGCCATGATATAAAATGTATATGCAGATGCACCAAATATAATATGCTATTTAATACCGTTATTGATAGAGGGGAGGGGCATCATGACTCACTTTAGCTTTGCCTCTTTTTTGAGTCATGACCCCGTACCACAATGGTACCACAACTATGATCATTATCTTTGGATACTCACGATGTCATAAAACGAGATTCTTGAACTGATAATTTTTATTATGGTATGATAGAAGCAGACTTGATTTAGTAGATTATTTAGAGACTTTGAGATGTATCTGTATTTCACCTGAACTTTGTAAATATGAATATGAATTATGGTCATCTAACAGATATTTATCACATTCACAGCACTATTCTATGATATCTGTCACAGTTTCATCTAATTCAAATGCACCATGAGGATACTGTTGATGGTTTCAACAAGAAAACCCCCTCTATAGGCTGTATTGAAAAAATGGAAACTAACTTAAACAGGGCTGAAAGGTCAGCCAAAATGTGTTGTCTTCCTGATGCTGTATATTATTGCCAAAAAAATAGATTCTGAACAATCCTGGAGTGCAGGTCCCTGCTTTAGCATTCTGAAAGCAATCTGTAATTTTTATGCTATGAAGCGCGCAACCTGCTGGCTCCTTCAATAGGATTTTTCTATGGTACAAAAATGGCGACTGTAGGAAAAGCTCCCTTGGCCAATAGTATATCAGTATTTTATGAATTGTTGGATTCAAAGATATCCGCTGATACTGGTAATGATAATATATATATTCCACTTTAATTCATGTTCTGAGAAAAACTCGTGGAAATGTAGAAGTCCATTTAAAGTCTTTATTTTCAAAAGCTTCATCGCTTAATATGTCATTCAAAATTCTCCATTCACATGCATAAATTCCACAACCAGCCATCGACTGTTTCACAAGTTTTTCGCTTCTTCAGGGCTGTTTGTTTAAAAAAACACAGAAATGATTTTCTCTTAATATCAACATAGGAGCAAACTCTTAAACAAAATTGTAACTAAAAACATAATACAATTTTCAAATTTTCATCAACTAACCCCACATTTAGACATATAATATTATACATCATCACCCCACAGAGTAAAAGCTAGGAACAACAAGAAAGGGACAGAAAAACATTACATAAAACGTTTAAGAAAGATTCCAATCTTCTTAACAATTTATATTCCAGATAACACTTAACATTGATGCTAATCCTCTCAACCTGTTTAGTTACTGCCTTTTAGTCATACATCGCAATATTTAATAATGTCAAAGTCTCATACATTGTTATAATCATTTAAAATCTAACATAGTTGCAAAAAGGTACACCACTGACTTCTACAAAAAGGCAGATTGCTAAAGAGTTGTTGTGAACAACACTAAGGTGCCTAATATTTTATTCACCTGTATTACCTCCATGTTGTTAGACCCTTATATCATATTCAGGACAAAATATATTTTATCACCCGCCTCAACTGGAATTCTTGTTTCTACTAATTGCCTTCCTAGATGCAATAGGAGTAATGCCTAGGTGCACCTATAATTTTATGCATCCATTCAAAGTTCCTGAGTTAGACCTTTATATCATGTTCTAAACTGCTTTCCGAGGCTGTTTTTGGGTCGAAATGTTTTTTATTTATTATTTTGTATAATTAATTCTTTATTCATTGCGTTCAGGTACAGGCGGGGAAATCATATTTTGCTGAGTGTAATACTCATAATCATTAGTTTGTTTCTATCTCTAGATAGATAAAATATATAAAAAAAATATATAAAAAACCTATATACCTTCAATATATTGTGCATCAAGCAAATACTTCAAGTGTTCATTGCTTTCAATAATCTCGACCAATTCATGTGTAGTGTCAGTTATTGTCTACGAGAAAAGATTACTAAAATGAGACAAATCATAGCCATTTCGGATACTGTCCTTAACTACATAGTTACCCTTATCACTTAGATGCACCTTCCCCCTCCAATAAGGTGGCGACCCAAATTATTTTCCGAGTAGGGACGTCACATATTTATGCCTGCTTCCACTGCACATTTCTGAACCCTATAAGAATTATCATTATTATGTTTGACAGGCAGGTCTCAGGTCCTGTTTCTAAAATTACTGAATAAAAAACGAAATACAGGAAACATCCACAACAAGCCTCTCCTGCTGCCCATATAAACAATCTTAAAATAGGTAGTCCGTGATCACTTATTAGCACATGATATAACACCGGTCGAAAATAATACCATCACAAAAAGCTTTCAATGTAGCTCCCGTGACCACCACTCGACACTTGGAATTTAAACCTTAATAGAGCATGCAGTGGTGGATCACAAAAATACCATATTATAGTCCCAAAACCCGCTAACAAGTTTCAAAGAGGCGAAAAAGTAAAAATATATATATATATGCCTGTAGCGCTACGCCACCAATATTGCAATTATTATTAGACCCCCAATTTTAGATTGTTCAAAGTAAATATCCTGTTTAAATCCATCCACTTCTCTCCTAGCATAACACAATCCAGAGGCTTACCTTTTCCGGGCAGTTGCCATGACCAATTTCATCTCGTGTCCACGGGATGCCAGAAATCCCTGCCTTTAAATACCCCTCTTACAAGCATTTAGAACCCCTGCTCGTTCTTAAATCATTTAATTACGTTTGAAATTCAAAAAACACGTTACCCATTGGTTCTAAAGTGTTTGATTTAAAAACACCTGACTGCATTAGAATGCGGAATAAGTTCAGTTTCTATGGTCCTTTTGTATAATTAAAAGACTTCCTTAGTTAATTGTTAAGTAAATTCCAACCAAATTTCTTTTTATATTATCTTCTCCCATACACCAATATAATTATATTTTGACAAACATAAAGTGGAAAAATGTTTTTCAGTTTAGCGACTCAAACTCCCTTATCAACACTCTACCCTACGCACCAGCCTAAGTTGTCTTATACACGATTACATCGTCAAAATTAGATTAAAACTTCCTAGTTATATTTGAGTACTAGCCACTCGGCAGAAACTCTTAGGGGTCTCTTATAATGGCAGGCGGATTGCCACCGCCCGTATGGTGGTGGCGATCCGTCTGCTATTATTCACCGCCCGCCTCCCATTTCCCCCCGCCATATTAGGATGGCGGGGGGTACCCCGGCGGACGGAAAGACCATCTGACGGTTTTCCGCTGGTCTAACAGGAGACTGGGTGGAAAAGGGGAATGATATGGTGGTGGTGTCTGCAAGACACCGCCATCCATATCACGATGCAGGTTGTGAAGTGCCTTTCCATGGCGGCAACGTGGAAAGGCATGCAGAGTCTGCATGTGGGGACCCGTTGCTGGCCCCCAGGGTGTCGGGGGTGGGGAGTGCACATGGGGGGTACCTATGGTACCCTTCTGCATTTGCATGCACAACATGGCAGGCACAGTGCGGTGCCTGACACTTTGTGCATGCAAATGCACACATGCCTTTTTAAGATTGCGGCAGGTGCTGCTGAAAGCACCGCCCACCGCAATGTTAAAAATGCGGGATGCGCCCGCCAGTGCGGCGGGCGCATCCTAATTGGATTTTCGGGACTGTCACACACATAGCGGGCGGTCCCATTTGCCGGCACGATGGCGGGCGGTCCCATTTGCCGACACGATGGCGGGCGGACATCGTAATAGACCCCCTGGTGTCAGACCAAGTATAAAATAGGCTTCTGGAATATATATCTTATATAAATATAGAGGGAGAGAGAAGTAATAAAAAAATAAAAAACAACATTTATGATAAATGTAAACTAAAATTCTCTTTGCATCCGGATATGACAATTTCCCCGGGATTCGAACCCAAATGTGTATTTCTTGTATGTCCCCTCTATCGATTGAGCTGCATGTATATGTTTGGAAATCAACACCCGTTTTCTCCGATGATGCTTGAACCAATTGAAATTGATATTTTCTCAACCATCTATTAGAGTCACCCACCAACCTAGGTATTTTTTAGCTCGAAAGATATATATCTGATATATATATGTAACAAGAAGAAAATAGACTGAGTCTATTTTCGCCCTTACAGTAAAGTGTATAGTTCTCTGTCAGTATCAAAACCTTCATTCACTGTATTGAGTTTGTTAATCCAAAAAGTCTCTTGCATTCTAAGTTGTTTATCTCTGTCTCCTCCTCTTCTGTTTGGTTTGACTAACTCTACACCTATAAATCTGATTCCAAGTGGATCATTTGGTGCATCTTCTTGATTGAAATATGCTGCCATGCAATACTTGAGGTCCCTATTCTTAATTGCCCTAATGTGTTCTTTCCATGTTTCTTTCAGTTCTGAGTTGTAGAGCCAAAATATTGTTTTTTTGCAAATAAAGTGCATAATATAAACACTGTGTGTTGTATTACAATTAATAAACGCATTGATCTTATATTGCATATTTCCCTAGAAATCTGAAAAGGTAGTTGCATTGTTGACAAACATATTTAAAACATATACACTTAGAGCAGTTAAAACATCCAACTCGTATATCTCTTAGCCAAGAAGAGCCACTAGGTTCTTGAGTACTTGGTATAAGTTTAACAGTGTCACTATGACTTAAGATATTCCTCAGAATTGGTGCTTTTCTTTATGTAATAGGAGGTTTATAAGGTAATGCTTTCTGTAAATCCTTATTGTATTGTAAGGTACTCCAATGTTTAAGTACTCTGTTGTAAATTACTTTATTCCCTTCGCTGTATAGTGTAATAAATCTCACATCATTGCCAGCGATATCCGTGTTCTCAATTCTCCTAGTACTCAATTTAAACAGTTCCGCCCTAGGCACTTATTTTTGCTCTCTGTACACCCATATTGCGATACCCTCTTTGCAAAAATCTGTCTGTGATATCCTTTTCTTGAATCTCATAGTCCGATTGTAGGGTGTAATGTCTTTTTGCATGCAAATATTCACCATGTGGAATATTTTGTATTTGTGTCCTAGAATGACCTGTGTCAGCATGTAAGATAGTTAGTTGAAGTATATATATGTATATATCTATCTATCTCTCTATATATATATTCACTGAAAAAACCATGGGTTTCAGGGGCGTTATAATTAGGAATTGGCATTTAAAAAACCTTAGAAATTCACTGATAAAACCATAGCTTTCAGGGGCGTTATAGTTAGCTGGACATTTCCCTCATACAAAACCCTAGAAATTCCCCCGTTATAGTTAGTTCAGCTAACTATAACTCGCGCTCCCGCAATGCACTGCTGATGACGTCACATATTACATCACTCATGACATGGTCAGTGACATCACTGATGACATCTCAAATGACATCACTGATGGCATCACTGATGACGTCATCCATGTGATAAATTAGTGCATCTTCTCACACCCTAATATAACCTTTGATACACCGACTCAAAATTTCAGATGGCCATTTTGAAAGCCATAGATACTCCAATACCAATAACTACATACCCACTCATTGACTCTTAGGTCTAAATACATCTCCACTCACTCCCCTGTACAGTCACTCATACTTACAGTCACTCCGTACAGGACTATCATATGCATTTATACACCTATATAGACACTCACACACCGCCAATCATCCATTGAGGTACTGACACACCTAGTCAGTCATGCAAATAATTAATCACAGTCCAATTTACTCACCTATACAGTTAAACACACTCAAGTTCACTTACTCATAAAAATACTAACAAATTCTGATGCTCTTATACAATTACTGATACAAGCACACACTCATCCATACAGCCACTCCCACAATCACACACTCTCACATATAAATAGTTATATACTCTAACACACATATACACTGCGTTTCACATATGTAGTTACTGACACATGTACAACTGAGATATACATTCAATCACTAACACACCCATACATACTCTCACCCAACCATACAGTCCATCACAGTTGCACTCTTAAAACCATGCACTCATAGAAACACCCACTCACACATCTATGCACAGAGTTACACACACCCTACCCACACAAACACTCAGGCACCCATACAGATACTCAGACAACCAATCAATAATCCATATAGACACTCATATAGCTATTCACAAAACCATGCAGCCACTTATACACCAACACACAGACACATACAGACATTCACACAGTTTAGTCACTAGTCTGCAGTAAGATACATTTAATGACTCACTTATAGAGTCAGTTACGCACCTAGAAAATCATCCATTCACACACTTGTACACCCACTCATTCTTCAACAGGCCTTTCCCTATATATATTAATCATATTAAAACTGTTCAGAAACACAGACTCACTGGATGACGTCATCAGTGATGTCATCAGTGATGCCATTTGAGATGTCATCAGTGATGTCATCAGTGATGTCACTGACCATGTCATGAGTGATATAATATGTGACGTCATCAGCAGTGCATTGCGGGGGCGCGAGTTATAGTTAGCTGAACTAACTATAACGGGGAAATTTCTAGGGTTACGTATAAGGGAAATGTCCAGCTAACTATAACGCCCCTGAAACCTATGGTTTTTACAGTGAATTTCTAAGGTTTTTTAAATGCCAATTCCTAACTATAACGCCCCTGAAACCTATGGTTTTTTCAGTGAATTTCAAAGGTTTTTTAAATGCTAATTCCTAACTATATCAGGCCTGAAACCTATGGTTTTTTCAGTGAATTTCAAAGGTTTTGTAAATGACAATTTTTAATGTATTAATTGTTATACTGATTTTTTTATACTGATTTACTACATTTTTAAAACTATTTATTTTAGATATATTTTTTTAATTACATTATACATTACAATACAAAATATACTGTCTCAGAATGAATTACTTTAGTTTAAATACTTGGCAAATTGGCAATAGACTTTTAAGTACAGTAGTTACAGTTGTTGCAATGGGCAACACAATTTCAAACACAAAGCAACATTGAGCTCAATGTGAATTTCTAATTAAATGCAATTAGTTAGTTTACGGATTACTTTTCTAACCACAGGACTGGATCCTAGATTCAGTCCTTGGGCATCTCCTGTAAACAGTTTGAGTAAAAGCGCTTTGGTTACAGTAGTGATTTTTAAGGAATATTATTGTATTTTAAAAGTTGACACTTAGAAACTTTTTACCATAGAATCACCAATGTTATCCTATGGCAGAAAATTCACTGAGCAGGTAAGTAGTGTTATCTTTACTTTTTCTTACTCAGTGGTGGATCCTGGATCCAGCACTGGCCAACCTCCTGTAAACAGTTGAAAGAATGTGTTTAAGTCATACAGACGATTTTTTAGGAATATTTTTGGTTTGTGAAAATAGAATAGAATTACTTTTCAGGGTTAGTGCTGGGCTAAAAGATGAAGCCCTGGGTTCTCTCCTGATAACAGGTGAGTAAATCAGAATTCGTAGTTCGGCTGATTTTAGAGGAATATTTTTAGTTTGTGAAAATAGACACTTAGAAACTTTTCTGGTGAAAGCCACACATTGGATTCCTATGGAAGGAAATACAAGTTACTGGTAAGTACGCTTAGAATGACTTTTCAGGGTCAGTGCTGGGCTAAAAGATGCAGCCCTGGGTTCTCTCCTGATAACAGATGAGTTAATCGGAATTCGTAGTTCGGCTGGTTTTAGAGGAATATTTTTAGTTTGTGAAAATAGACACTTAGAAACTTTTCTGGTGAAAGCCATACATTGGATTCCTATGGAAGGAAATACAAGTTACTGGTAAGTACGCTTAGAATTACTTTTCAGGGTCAGTGCTGGGCTAAAAGATGCAGCCCTGGGTTCTCTCCTGATAACAGGTGAGTAAATCGGAATACGTAGTTCGGCTGGTTTTAGAGGAATATTTGTACGCTTCAAAAAGGGACACTTAGAAAATTTTCTGGTGAAAACCACACAATGGATTCCTATGGAAGGAAATACAAGTTACTGGTAAGTATGCTTAGAATTACTTTTCAGGGTCAGTGCTGGGCTAAAAGATGCAGCACTGGGTTCTCTCCTGATTACAGGTGAGTAAATCGGAATTCGTAGTTCGGCTGATTTTAGAGGAATATTTGTACAATGGTGAAGGAAGGGGGAGGGGCCTGAGGTGACGTGTGCAAACACGCCCTGTGGCGCATTTTAAGTTGGGGAATTAATTCCTCTTCAATCCTGAGGTCCCCTGGGGGCCAACTAGCCCACCAGGTACCTCCAGTATGCGCCAGGGAGCTGCATTGCAGAGAGGTATTCAGAGGCCACGCCCCTTTTTACAAAACTCTGCAACACAGCTCCGTGGCGCTTACTGGAGGTACCTGGTGGGCTAGTTGGTCCCCAGGGACCCTCAGGATTGAAGAGGAATTAATTCCCCAACTTAAAACGCGCCACAGTGCGTGTTTGCACAGATCTCACCTCAGGCCCCGCCCCCTACCTTCACCACTGTGCAAACGCGCCCCGTGGGGTGTTTTAAGTTGGGGGATTAAGTCCCCTTGAATCCTGAGGTCCCCTGGCGGCCAACTAGCCCACCAGGTACCTCCAGTATGCGCCAGGGAGCTGTGTTGCAGAGATGAGTTCAGAGGCCACAACCCTTTTTACAACACTCTGCAACGCAGCTCCGTGGCGTTTAGTGGAGGCACCTGGTGGGCTAGTTGTCCCCTAGGGGACCTCTGGATTGAAATGGAATGAATTCCCCAACTTAAAACACGCCACAGGGCGTGTTTGCGCAGTATCACCTCAGGCCCCGCCCCCTACCTTCACCACTGTGCAAACGCGCCCCGTGGCGCGTTTTAGGTTGAGAGATTAAGTCCCTTTGAATCCTGAGGTCCCCTGGCGGCCAACTAGCCCACCAGGTACCTCCAGTAAGCGCCAGGGAGCTGCGTTGCACAGAGGTGTGAAAAGGGGCGTGGCCTCATTACACCTCTCTGCAACGCAGTCCCCTGGCACATACTGGAGGTTCCTGGTGGGCTAGTCGGCTCCCAGGGACCCCCAGTATTGGAGGGGAATTCGTTCCCCCTCTGCAAACGCGCCAGGGGGCGCGTTTGCAGAGTGATAAAAGAAGAGGGCGTGGCCTCCTCCCCGATCCCGTTTAAAAAAAAAAAAATCTTTTTAAGAAGGGGGTAGCCCCCCTTCTTTTTCATATATTTTGGCCCTGGGTACCCCATCCCCCAGGGCCTGCCCCCAATTTGTATTTTTTATTAAAAAAACATCGGGAAGGGGGCCGCGTGGCCCCCCTCCCGAGGCCATAATTTGCCCCAGGGACCCCATCCCCCGGGTAATGGCCTTTTTTTTATGTTTTGTTTTTTGGAGGGGGGCTGCCTTGCCCCCCTCCTGTGTCCCCTTTTGGCCCCGGGGACCCCATCCACCGGGGCCGTTTTTTTGATTATTTATTTTTAGGAGGGGGCCCCCCTCCCGGGACACTACTGGCCCCGGGGACCCCATCCCCTGGGGCCTGGCCATCTCGTTGAGGACCGTGGGGGGTCCCAACCCCCCCACGGTCCCAGCCGGCTCCCCGCTTCCTGCAGGAGCCGGCATTGCTTTTCCACATGGGGAGCAGCTAACATGCTGCTCCCCATGTGGAAAAGCAATCGTCTTTGCTTCGCTTCAATGAAGCAAAGCAGTTTGCAATGGCAGGGTGGGAGCCGCGAGGCTCCCGCCCTGCCACTGCAAACAGCAGTGTCCCGGGGGTGGGCACCCCGGGACACTGCAGGAGCCGGCCCTGGGGGGCGGCGGTCCCCAGGGCCATCTTTGGCTCCAGGAGGGGGGCCGCGCGGCCCCCTCCTTCCTAATTTTAAGCCCCGGGGAGGTGGCGGTCCCCGGGGCGTGTGGGGGGGGCTCGAGACCCCCCCACACAGGTTTCTTTTTTTTTTTTAAACAAACAAGCCCCGGGGGTGGCGGTCCCCGGGGCTGCGGGGGGGGCCATGAGCCCCCCGCATACATTATATTAAAGCCCCGGGGGTGGCGGTCCCCGGGGCTGGGGCGCCCCTCTGGGCCCCCCATTATGATAAAGATATTGCCCCCGGGACTTGGTCCCCCTGGGGGCTAAATAAAAACGAAGTGAGGAAGTCTGCGCTTCGTTTTTTTTTTCATCAGTGGGATGTGCATCCTGCGATTTTTGTTAACATTTTTTTTTTTTTTGGGGGGCCTTGGGGGTTCTTGTGGGACCCCCTGAGCAAGCCTAGGGGGTCAGGGTGTTTCTACCGAAGCACAAGATGGCTGCCAAACTCTTCCTGATTCAGAGTGTTGGCAGACAATTAGCATTCAGCTTGTGCTCTGGAGGGTTCGGGGAGGGTGCGGGGAGGGTGCGCGGATCCTCCCCGGCCGTAGATATCACTAACTTTTTTACCCTAATTTTCTCAGGAGCTACTGAACAGATTTACACCATTTAAGCAAAAGGCATGAGTCTGAACTGAGGACTACCTCTTTGCCAAATTTGGTGTAATTCCGTTCTGCAGTTCGGGCTGTAGCTGCGACAACAGATCCTATGGGAAATTGCATAGGGAAAACGCGTTTTGGGACCCCAATTTTTTCTCGGCCCCCGCTTGACAAATCACCACAAAACTTTCAGGGTAGGAATTGAGCGGAGCTGGCCAAAAGTTTGGAAAATTTCGCGAAGATTCGTCAATCGCCGCCAGACTTATTGGGAATAGAATGTTGCAGATTTCCTATGGAAAATAGGTCCTAACTATCTACTGGCGACTGCCAGTAGATAATATATCTATATCTATATTACCTACTGGCGGTCGCCAGTAGGTAGTTATAGTTAGGACCCCTTTTCCATAGGAAATCCGCAACATTCTATTTTGAATAACTTTGGCGCCGGTCGATGAATCCTCGCGAATTTCTCAAAATAGGTGGGGCGCTACGCTCCGCTCCTACCCTGAAAGTCTCGGGGGGATTCGTCAAGCGGGGGCTGAGATAAAAGGGGGGTCCCAAAACGCGTTTTTCCCATGCATTTTTCCATAGGACCTTTAGACAGGGCTACAGCCCGAACGGCTGAACAGAATTACTAGAAATTTGGTAGAGAGGTAGTCCCTAGGTCAAGGAAGTGCCTTTTGTAGGTTTGGTGTAAATCTGTTCAGTAGATTCTGAGAAAATAGCCTTTAAATCAATATATATATCTGAGCCAGCTTACGGTACGCGTACCGTAAGCTTACCGTACGCGTACGGTGGCGTGCGCGAGCGCGATTCTGATTGGCTGTTAGATCTTAGTAAACATTCGAATCGGCCGAAACCAGGAAGCGGCGGCCGCCATTTTGTGTGTTTCACTCAGAAAAAAAAAGAGTGAAAACAAGAAAAGGGGGCAAGGAGGAGAGTTACAGACCCCCTTACATTTGTGAGAGGGTCAAAGAAGGACTGTAAAGTTCAAAGAAAACATTTATTGATTTTTAAAAAAATCACGGGGTACGCGTACGGTAAGCTTACGGTAAGCGTACGGAAGAAAAAATAAATTAAAAAAGAAATAAAATGCAGATTTAAGAGTTTAGATATTAGGGAGCTCTAAAAAGAGCCGTTGTGTTTATGAAGTCATTTTTTTAGTGGTACCTACAAGTAAGTACCGATGCAGAGTCTAAGGTTCAAGAGGAAGACTCTGTTCCCTTCATCATTGAAGTGCACACCATCTCCTCTATAAATGTCTTGCATGTCATAACGCAAGTTGTTGTGGTAAATGGCACCCATACCATAGTCACGGAGGAAAGCAGAAACAGATTTGTTGACGTGCTTTCTTGCTTTGTCAATCTGCGGACAGAAATGATTGGACCAGTTCCATTTTTGCCTTTGGCATATGTTGGAAAACACAAAGGCAGTTTTAGGGAAAAGTGAAAACAGTTGTGCAAAGGTGTCCTTCATAAGCATTTCCAGACCTACCCCAGTCAAAGTGCCTAGGTCATTGCCACCACAGTGCACTATTATGAGGTCAGGGTGTTGGATTTGCATGAAGGATTTCACCAATGGCATCAATTGGTGCCACTTTAACCCTCTCTGACCAATCCATTTAATGTCTACATTTGGCAAAGCAAGGTCTCTCACCATACCTGTTTTCTCTGCAAACTTTTCACTCCAGAAGACATAGCTGTGCCCTACAATCCACACTGTGAACATCTTCAAAGGAGAACTGGATGCACTCAGGAGGTGTCTTTCAGTAGAATGGCAATATGAAAAGAAAGACAGTTTGGAAATGGAGGCATACATATTTTTTTCAAAACAAAAAGAACTGATTGGCTGTTTCATACCATTCTAGAATAAAAACTAGGCTGTATGTGTAAATTAATAGAAGCATGTTTTGTATTGGTACAAAAAAATGTGTTACCAAAGAACAGTACTATGGATTTGCTGTTAGGTTTGAAAAGTCAAGCACTCTTGCTCTGTGGAATTGAAACATTGTGTGGCGAACTTCTGACCTGACACCACACAGCAGTGTTCCATGAGCTGTTGCTATGGTAGCAGGCAGAAGTCAAGTTGGGGGAAGGGTACTAGGCGCCACAGTGCGTGTTTGCACAGATCTCACCTCAGGCCCCGCCCCCTACCTTCACCACTGTGCAAACGCGCCCCGTGGGGTGTTTTAAGTTGGGGGATTAAGTCCCCTTGAATCCTGAGGTCCCCTGGCGGCCAACTAGCCCACCAGGTACCTCCAGTATGCGCCAGGGAGCTGTGTTGCAGAGATGAGTTCAGAGGCCACAACCCTTTTTACAACACTCTGCAACGCAGCTCCGTGGCGTTTAGTGGAGGCACCTGGTGGGCTAGTTGTCCCCTAGGGGACCTCTGGATTGAAATGGAATGAATTCCCCAACTTAAAACACGCCACAGGGCGTGTTTGCGCAGTATCACCTCAGGCCCCGCCCCCTACCTTCACCACTGTGCAAACGCGCCCCGTGGCGCGTTTTAGGTTGAGAGATTAAGTCCCTTTGAATCCTGAGGTCCCCTGGCGGCCAACTAGCCCACCAGGTACCTCCAGTAAGCGCCAGGGAGCTGCGTTGCACAGAGGTGTGAAAAGGGGCGTGGCCTCATTACACCTCTCTGCAACGCAGTCCCCTGGCACATACTGGAGGTTCCTGGTGGGCTAGTCGGCTCCCAGGGACCCCCAGTATTGGAGGGGAATTCGTTCCCCCTCTGCAAACGCGCCAGGGGGCGCGTTTGCAGAGTGATAAAAGAAGAGGGCGTGGCCTCCTCCCCGATCCCGTTTAAAAAAAAAAAAATCTTTTTAAGAAGGGGGTAGCCCCCCTTCTTTTTCATATATTTTGGCCCTGGGTACCCCATCCCCCAGGGCCTGCCCCCAATTTGTATTTTTTATTAAAAAAACATCGGGAAGGGGGCCGCGTGGCCCCCCTCCCGAGGCCATAATTTGCCCCAGGGACCCCATCCCCCGGGTAATGGCCTTTTTTTTATGTTTTGTTTTTTGGAGGGGGGCTGCCTTGCCCCCCTCCTGTGTCCCCTTTTGGCCCCGGGGACCCCATCCACCGGGGCCGTTTTTTTGATTATTTATTTTTAGGAGGGGGCCCCCCTCCCGGGACACTACTGGCCCCGGGGACCCCATCCCCTGGGGCCTGGCCATCTCGTTGAGGACCGTGGGGGGTCCCAACCCCCCCACGGTCCCAGCCGGCTCCCCGCTTCCTGCAGGAGCCGGCATTGCTTTTCCACATGGGGAGCAGCTAACATGCTGCTCCCCATGTGGAAAAGCAATCGTCTTTGCTTCGCTTCAATGAAGCAAAGCAGTTTGCAATGGCAGGGTGGGAGCCGCGAGGCTCCCGCCCTGCCACTGCAAACAGCAGTGTCCCGGGGGTGGGCACCCCGGGACACTGCAGGAGCCGGCCCTGGGGGGCGGCGGTCCCCAGGGCCATCTTTGGCTCCAGGAGGGGGGCCGTGCGGCCCCCTCCTTCCTAATTTTAAGCCCCGGGGAGGTGGCGGTCCCCGGGGCGTGTGGGGGGGCTCGAGACCCCCCCACACAGGTTTCTTATTTTTTTTTAAACAAACAAGCCCCGGGGGTGGCGGTCCCCGGGGCTGCGGGGGGGGCCATGAGCCCCCCGCATACATTATATTAAAGCCCCGGGGGTGGCGGTCCCCGGGGCTGGGGCGCCCCTCTGGGCCCCCCATTATGATAAAGATATTGCCCCCGGGACTTGGTCCCCCTGGGGGCTAAATAAAAACGAAGTGAGGAAGTCTGCGCTTCGTTTTTTTTTTCATCAGTGGGATGTGCATCCTGCGATTTTTGTTAACATTTTTTTTTTTTTGGGGGGGCCTTGGGGGTTCTTGTGGGACCCCCTGAGCAAGCCTAGGGGGTCAGGGTGTTTCTACCGAAGCACAAGATGGCTGCCAAACTCTTCCTGATTCAGAGTGTTGGCAGACAATTAGCATTCAGCTTGTGCTCTGGAGGGTTCGGGGAGGGTGCGGGGAGGGTGCGCGGATCCTCCCCGGCCGTAGATATCACTAACTTTTTTACCCTAATTTTCTCAGGAGCTACTGAACAGATTTACACCATTTAAGCAAAAGGCATGAGTCTGAACTGAGGACTACCTCTTTGCCAAATTTGGTGTAATTCCGTTCTGCAGTTCGGGCTGTAGCTGCGACAACAGATCCTATGGGAAATTGCATAGGGAAAACGCGTTTTGGGACCCCAATTTTTTCTCGGCCCCCGCTTGACAAATCACCACAAAACTTTCAGGGTAGGAATTGAGCGGAGCTGGCCAAAAGTTTGGAAAATTTCGCGAAGATTCGTCAATCGCCGCCAGACTTATTGGGAATAGAATGTTGCAGATTTCCTATGGAAAATAGGTCCTAACTATCTACTGGCGACTGCCAGTAGATAATATATCTATATCTATATTACCTACTGGCGGTCGCCAGTAGGTAGTTATAGTTAGGACCCCTTTTCCATAGGAAATCCGCAACATTCTATTTTGAATAACTTTGGCGCCGGTCGATGAATCCTCGCGAATTTCTCAAAATAGGTGGGGCGCTACGCTCCGCTCCTACCCTGAAAGTCTCGGGGGGATTCGTCAAGCGGGGGCTGAGATAAAAGGGGGGTCCCAAAACGCGTTTTTCCCATGCATTTTTCCATAGGACCTTTAGACAGGGCTACAGCCCGAACGGCTGAACAGAATTACTAGAAATTTGGTAGAGAGGTAGTCCCTAGGTCAAGGAAGTGCCTTTTGTAGGTTTGGTGTAAATCTGTTCAGTAGATTCTGAGAAAATAGCCTTTAAATCAATATATATATCTGAGCCAGCTTACGGTACGCGTACCGTAAGCTTACCGTACGCGTACGGTGGCGTGCGCGAGCGCGATTCTGATTGGCTGTTAGATCTTAGTAAACATTCGAATCGGCCGAAACCAGGAAGCGGCGGCCGCCATTTTGTGTGTTTCACTCAGAAAAAAAAAGAGTGAAAACAAGAAAAGGGGGCAAGGAGGAGAGTTACAGACCCCCTTACATTTGTGAGAGGGTCAAAGAAGGACTGTAAAGTTCAAAGAAAACATTTATTGATTTTTAAAAAAATCACGGGGTACGCGTACGGTAAGCTTACGGTAAGCGTACGGAAGAAAAAATAAATTAAAAAAGAAATAAAATGCAGATTTAAGAGTTTAGATATTAGGGAGCTCTAAAAAGAGCCGTTGTGTTTATGAAGTCATTTTTTTAGTGGTACCTACAAGTAAGTACCGATGCAGAGTCTAAGGTTCAAGAGGAAGACTCTGTTCCCTTCATCATTGAAGTGCACACCATCTCCTCTATAAATGTCTTGCATGTCATAACGCAAGTTGTTGTGGTAAATGGCACCCATACCATAGTCACGGAGGAAAGCAGAAACAGATTTGTTGACGTGCTTTCTTGCTTTGTCAATCTGCGGACAGAAATGATTGGACCAGTTCCATTTTTGCCTTTGGCATATGTTGGAAAACACAAAGGCAGTTTTAGGGAAAAGTGAAAACAGTTGTGCAAAGGTGTCCTTCATAAGCATTTCCAGACCTACCCCAGTCAAAGTGCCTAGGTCATTGCCACCACAGTGCACTATTATGAGGTCAGGGTGTTGGATTTGCATGAAGGATTTCACCAATGGCATCAATTGGTGCCACTTTAACCCTCTCTGACCAATCCATTTAATGTCTACATTTGGCAAAGCAAGGTCTCTCACCATACCTGTTTTCTCTGCAAACTTTTCACTCCAGAAGACATAGCTGTGCCCTACAATCCACACTGTGAACATCTTCAAAGGAGAACTGGATGCACTCAGGAGGTGTCTTTCAGTAGAATGGCAATATGAAAAGAAAGACAGTTTGGAAATGGAGGCATACATATTTTTTTCAAAACAAAAAGAACTGATTGGCTGTTTCATACCATTCTAGAATAAAAACTAGGCTGTATGTGTAAATTAATAGAAGCATGTTTTGTATTGGTACAAAAAAATGTGTTACCAAAGAACAGTACTATGGATTTGCTGTTAGGTTTGAAAAGTCAAGCACTCTTGCTCTGTGGAATTGAAACATTGTGTGGCGAACTTCTGACCTGACACCACACAGCAGTGTTCCATGAGCTGTTGCTATGGTAGCAGGCAGAAGTCAAGTTGGGGGAAGGGTACTAGGCGCCACAGTGCGTGTTTGCACAGATCTCACCTCAGGCCCCGCCCCCTACCTTCACCACTGTGCAAACGCGCCCCGTGGGGTGTTTTAAGTTGGGGGATTAAGTCCCCTTGAATCCTGAGGTCCCCTGGCGGCCAACTAGCCCACCAGGTACCTCCAGTATGCGCCAGGGAGCTGTGTTGCAGAGATGAGTTCAGAGGCCACAACCCTTTTTACAACACTCTGCAACGCAGCTCCGTGGCGTTTAGTGGAGGCACCTGGTGGGCTAGTTGTCCCCTAGGGGACCTCTGGATTGAAATGGAATGAATTCCCCAACTTAAAACACGCCACAGGGCGTGTTTGCGCAGTATCACCTCAGGCCCCGCCCCCTACCTTCACCACTGTGCAAACGCGCCCCGTGGCGCGTTTTAGGTTGAGAGATTAAGTCCCTTTGAATCCTGAGGTCCCCTGGCGGCCAACTAGCCCACCAGGTACCTCCAGTAAGCGCCAGGGAGCTGCGTTGCACAGAGGTGTGAAAAGGGGCGTGGCCTCATTACACCTCTCTGCAACGCAGTCCCCTGGCACATACTGGAGGTTCCTGGTG
Organism: Triturus cristatus; assembly: GCF_964204655.1. Lineage (NCBI taxonomy): Eukaryota > Metazoa > Chordata > Amphibia > Caudata > Salamandridae > Triturus > Triturus cristatus. The sequence continues at coordinate 653,890,427 of NC_140587.1, read as the reverse complement.
GGCTAGTCGGCTCCCAGGGACCCCCAGTATTGGAGGGGAATTCGTTCCCCCTCTGCAAACGCGCCAGGGGGCGCGTTTGCAGAGTGATAAAAGAAGAGGGCGTGGCCTCCTCCCCGATCCCGTTTAAAAAAAAAAAAATCTTTTTAAGAAGGGGGTAGCCCCCCTTCTTTTTCATATATTTTGGCCCTGGGTACCCCATCCCCCAGGGCCTGCCCCCAATTTGTATTTTTTATTAAAAAAACATCGGGAAGGGGGCCGCGTGGCCCCCCTCCCGAGGCCATAATTTGCCCCAGGGACCCCATCCCCCGGGTAATGGCCTTTTTTTTATGTTTTGTTTTTTGGAGGGGGGCTGCCTTGCCCCCCTCCTGTGTCCCCTTTTGGCCCCGGGGACCCCATCCACCGGGGCCGTTTTTTTGATTATTTATTTTTAGGAGGGGGCCCCCCTCCCGGGACACTACTGGCCCCGGGGACCCCATCCCCTGGGGCCTGGCCATCTCGTTGAGGACCGTGGGGGGTCCCAACCCCCCCACGGTCCCAGCCGGCTCCCCGCTTCCTGCAGGAGCCGGCATTGCTTTTCCACATGGGGAGCAGCTAACATGCTGCTCCCCATGTGGAAAAGCAATCGTCTTTGCTTCGCTTCAATGAAGCAAAGCAGTTTGCAATGGCAGGGTGGGAGCCGCGAGGCTCCCGCCCTGCCACTGCAAACAGCAGTGTCCCGGGGGTGGGCACCCCGGGACACTGCAGGAGCCGGCCCTGGGGGGCGGCGGTCCCCAGGGCCATCTTTGGCTCCAGGAGGGGGGCCGCGCGGCCCCCTCCTTCCTAATTTTAAGCCCCGGGGAGGTGGCGGTCCCCGGGGCGTGTGGGGGGGGCTCGAGACCCCCCCACACAGGTTTCTTATTTTTTTTTAAACAAACAAGCCCCGGGGGTGGCGGTCCCCGGGGCTGCGGGGGGGGCCATGAGCCCCCCGCATACATTATATTAAAGCCCCGGGGGTGGCGGTCCCCGGGGCTGGGGCGCCCCTCTGGGCCCCCCATTATGATAAAGATATTGCCCCCGGGACTTGGTCCCCCTGGGGGCTAAATAAAAACGAAGTGAGGAAGTCTGCGCTTCGTTTTTTTTTTCATCAGTGGGATGTGCATCCTGCGATTTTTGTTAACATTTTTTTTTTTTTTGGGGGGCCTTGGGGGTTCTTGTGGGACCCCCTGAGCAAGCCTAGGGGGTCAGGGTGTTTCTACCGAAGCACAAGATGGCTGCCAAACTCTTCCTGATTCAGAGTGTTGGCAGACAATTAGCATTCAGCTTGTGCTCTGGAGGGTTCGGGGAGGGTGCGGGGAGGGTGCGCGGATCCTCCCCGGCCGTAGATATCACTAACTTTTTTACCCTAATTTTCTCAGGAGCTACTGAACAGATTTACACCATTTAAGCAAAAGGCATGAGTCTGAACTGAGGACTACCTCTTTGCCAAATTTGGTGTAATTCCGTTCTGCAGTTCGGGCTGTAGCTGCGACAACAGATCCTATGGGAAATTGCATAGGGAAAACGCGTTTTGGGACCCCAATTTTTTCTCGGCCCCCGCTTGACAAATCACCACAAAACTTTCAGGGTAGGAATTGAGCGGAGCTGGCCAAAAGTTTGGAAAATTTCGCGAAGATTCGTCAATCGCCGCCAGACTTATTGGGAATAGAATGTTGCAGATTTCCTATGGAAAATAGGTCCTAACTATCTACTGGCGACTGCCAGTAGATAATATATCTATATCTATATTACCTACTGGCGGTCGCCAGTAGGTAGTTATAGTTAGGACCCCTTTTCCATAGGAAATCCGCAACATTCTATTTTGAATAACTTTGGCGCCGGTCGATGAATCCTCGCGAATTTCTCAAAATAGGTGGGGCGCTACGCTCCGCTCCTACCCTGAAAGTCTCGGGGGGATTCGTCAAGCGGGGGCTGAGATAAAAGGGGGGTCCCAAAACGCGTTTTTCCCATGCATTTTTCCATAGGACCTTTAGACAGGGCTACAGCCCGAACGGCTGAACAGAATTACTAGAAATTTGGTAGAGAGGTAGTCCCTAGGTCAAGGAAGTGCCTTTTGTAGGTTTGGTGTAAATCTGTTCAGTAGATTCTGAGAAAATAGCCTTTAAATCAATATATATATCTGAGCCAGCTTACGGTACGCGTACCGTAAGCTTACCGTACGCGTACGGTGGCGTGCGCGAGCGCGATTCTGATTGGCTGTTAGATCTTAGTAAACATTCGAATCGGCCGAAACCAGGAAGCGGCGGCCGCCATTTTGTGTGTTTCACTCAGAAAAAAAAAGAGTGAAAACAAGAAAAGGGGGCAAGGAGGAGAGTTACAGACCCCCTTACATTTGTGAGAGGGTCAAAGAAGGACTGTAAAGTTCAAAGAAAACATTTATTGATTTTTAAAAAAATCACGGGGTACGCGTACGGTAAGCTTACGGTAAGCGTACGGAAGAAAAAATAAATTAAAAAAGAAATAAAATGCAGATTTAAGAGTTTAGATATTAGGGAGCTCTAAAAAGAGCCGTTGTGTTTATGAAGTCATTTTTTTAGTGGTACCTACAAGTAAGTACCGATGCAGAGTCTAAGGTTCAAGAGGAAGACTCTGTTCCCTTCATCATTGAAGTGCACACCATCTCCTCTATAAATGTCTTGCATGTCATAACGCAAGTTGTTGTGGTAAATGGCACCCATACCATAGTCACGGAGGAAAGCAGAAACAGATTTGTTGACGTGCTTTCTTGCTTTGTCAATCTGCGGACAGAAATGATTGGACCAGTTCCATTTTTGCCTTTGGCATATGTTGGAAAACACAAAGGCAGTTTTAGGGAAAAGTGAAAACAGTTGTGCAAAGGTGTCCTTCATAAGCATTTCCAGACCTACCCCAGTCAAAGTGCCTAGGTCATTGCCACCACAGTGCACTATTATGAGGTCAGGGTGTTGGATTTGCATGAAGGATTTCACCAATGGCATCAATTGGTGCCACTTTAACCCTCTCTGACCAATCCATTTAATGTCTACATTTGGCAAAGCAAGGTCTCTCACCATACCTGTTTTCTCTGCAAACTTTTCACTCCAGAAGACATAGCTGTGCCCTACAATCCACACTGTGAACATCTTCAAAGGAGAACTGGATGCACTCAGGAGGTGTCTTTCAGTAGAATGGCAATATGAAAAGAAAGACAGTTTGGAAATGGAGGCATACATATTTTTTTCAAAACAAAAAGAACTGATTGGCTGTTTCATACCATTCTAGAATAAAAACTAGGCTGTATGTGTAAATTAATAGAAGCATGTTTTGTATTGGTACAAAAAAATGTGTTACCAAAGAACAGTACTATGGATTTGCTGTTAGGTTTGAAAAGTCAAGCACTCTTGCTCTGTGGAATTGAAACATTGTGTGGCGAACTTCTGACCTAACTCCACACAGCAGTGTTCCATGAGCTGTTGCTATGGTAGCAGGCAGAAGTCAAGTTGGGGGAAGGGTACTAGGCAGAAGTCAAGTTGGGGGCAGGGTACTTTTGGAAAAGGGTTGGTTTTCAACCAATAGAAATGTGTGATTACATTTGAAAAAAAGGGGGAAGCACTGAGATTTGAAACTTACATGTATATGTGTGGAAAAATAGAGGGAATGTTTGCCATTATCTGGTTCTGCTGAGAGGAGAGAGGTGTACAGCTCTGAGATCCTGGCTCTGCTAATCTGCTGTTTGAGTGCCACATTTCTTTCACAACTAACTAATTTTAAAGGTGAGGTTAGAGTTTGAGAGGAGATGTATATGGTAAATTAAGAAATGAATAATAGAAATGGAAATCCTTTTGTTGAAGTTGCGTTTATCATTTTCTGTTTTGGGAGAAATTTAAATGTGAGGAACATGTAAAATAATATGGACTATGTTTTCACGATAAATTAAGGTGTACTGGAAAAAAAAGAATAGTTTAAGGGTTTGAGGTTGGACTCAGTAATGCAAATACATTCAGCATCACTAAGGCTGGTTGCCCTTGCTGGAATGTAGGCAGCCACCCAGGTTACACATGGTGGTGGTCTGAAAAAGCAGTTTGGACATGTGCATTTAAAAAAATCAAAAAGTGGATTCATAATGTGTCAGTCTGTAAAAGTGATTTTCACTTGCCAAAAAAAAAGAGCAGTAAGTGTGCTTTCAAATTGGCAAAGAAATTTCGTTTTGGGACTAATGTGAAAACATGACTCTGTGTGGAAATAGGAATTACAGGCAGAGATTTATTGCGTTTTTCTCTGGTGATTTCACAGTTGCATTAGTAGGAAAAAGGGGGAGCGATTTTTTGGGGGAAGAAGCAGACTCTTAGCACACACCCAGCTGCTTGCCATGTATAATCATGCACAGTATTTACAAGCGAGTGGGGTTTTCAGGTTTCAGTCTGTAATGCAAATACATTCAGCATCACTAAGGCTGGTTGCCCTTGCTGGAATGTAGGCAGCCACCCAGGTTACACATGGTGGTGGTCTGAAAAAGCAGTTTGGACATGGGCTTTTTAAAAAAACTGAAAAGTGGTTTCATAATGTGTCAGTCTGTAAAAGTGATTTTAACTTGCCAAAAAAAAAGAGCAGTAAGTGTGCATTCAAATTGGCAAAGAAATTTCGTTTTGGGACTAATGTGAAAACATGACTCTGTGTGGAAATAGGAATTACAGGCAGAGATTTATTGCGTTTTGCTCTGGTGATATCACAGTTGCATTAGTAGGAAAAAGGGGGAGCGATTTTTTGGTGCAGAAGCAGACTCTTAGCACACACCCAGCTGCTTGCCATGTATAATCATGCACAGTATTTACAAGCGAGTGGGGTTTTCAGGTTTCAGTCTGTAATGCAAATACATTCAGCATCACTAAGGCTGGTTGCCCTTGCTGGAATGTAGGCAGCCACCCAGGTTACACATGGTGGTGGTCTGAAAAAGCAGTTTGGACATGTGCATTTAAAAAAATCAAAAAAGTGGATTCATAATGTGTCAGTCTGTAAAAGTGATTTTCACTTGCCAAAAAAAAAGAGCAGTAAGTGTGCTTTCAAATTGGCAAAGAAATTTCGTTTTGGGACTAATGTGAAAACATGACTCTGTGTGCAAATAGGAATTACAGGCAGAGATTTATTGCGTTTTGCTCTGGTGATTTCACAGTTGCATTAGTAGGAAAAAGGGGGAGCGATTTTTTGGGGGAAGAAGCAGACTCTTAGCACACACCCAGCTGCTTGCCATGTATAATCATGCACAGTATTTACAAGCGAGTGGGGTTTTCAGGTTTCAGTCTGTAATGCAAATACATTCAGCATCACTAAGGCTGGTTGCCCTTGCTGGAATGTAGGCAGCCACCCAGGTTACACATGGTGGTGGTCTGAAAAAGCAGTTTGGACATGGGCTTTTTAAAAAAACTGAAAAGTGGTTTCATAATGTGTCAGTCTGTAAAAGTGATTTTAACTTGCCAAAAAAAAAGAGCAGTAAGTGTGCATTCAAATTGGCAAAGAAATTTCGTTTTGGGACTAATGTGAAAACATGACTCTGTGTGGAAATAGGAATTACAGGCAGAGATTTATTGCGTTTTGCTCTGGTGATTTCACAGTTGCATTAGTAGGAAAAAGGGGGAGCGATTTTTTGGTGCAGAAGCAGACTCTTAGCACACACCCAGCTGCTTGCCATGTATAATCATGCACAGTATTTACAAGCGAGTGGGGTTTTCAGGTTTCAGTCTGTAATGCAAATACATTCAGCATCACTAAGGCTGGTTGCCCTTGCTGGAATGTAGGCAGCCACCCAGGTTACACATGGTGGTGGTCTGAAAAAGCAGTTTGGACATGTGCATTTAAAAAAATCAAAAAAGTGGATTCATAATGTGTCAGTCTGTAAAAGTGATTTTCACTTGCCAAAAAAAAGAGCAGTAAGTGTGCTTTCAAATTGGCAAAGAAATTTCGTTTTGGGACTAATGTGAAAACATGACTCTGTGTGGAAATAGGAATTACAGGCAGAGATTTATTGCGTTTTTCTCTGGTGATTTCACAGTTGCATTAGTAGGAAAAAGGGGGAGCGATTTTTTGGGGGAAGAAGCAGACTCTTAGCACACACCCAGCTGCTTGCCATGTATAATCATGCACAGTATTTACAAGCGAGTGGGGTTTTCAGGTTTCAGTCTGTAATGCAAATACATTCAGCATCACTAAGGCTGGTTTCCCTTGCTGGAATGTAGGCAGCCACCCAGGTTACACATGGTGGTGGTCTGAAAAAGCAGTTTGGACATGGGCTTTTTAAAAAAACTGAAAAGTGGTTTCATAATGTGTCAGTCTGTAAAAGTGATTTTAACTTGCCAAAAAAAAAGAGCAGTAAGTGTGCATTCAAATTGGCAAAGAAATTTCGTTTTGGGACTAATGTGAAAACATGACTCTGTGTGGAAATAGGAATTACAGGCAGAGATTTAATGCGTTTTGCTCTGGTGATTTCACAGTTGCATTAGTAGGAAAAAGGGGGAGCGATTTTTTGGTGCAGAAGCAGACTCTTAGCACACACCCAGCTGCTTGCCATGTATAATCATGCACAGTATTTACAAGCGAGTGGGGTTTTCAGGTTTCAGTCTGTAATGCAAATACATTCAGCATCACTAAGGCTGGTTGCCCTTGCTGGAATGTAGGCAGCCACCCAGGTTACACATGGTGGTGGTCTGAAAAAGCAGTCTGGACATGGGCTTTTTAAAAAAACTGAAAAGTGGTTTCATAATGTGTCAGTCTGTAAAAGTGATTTTCACTTGCCAAAAAAAAGAGCAGTAAGTGTGCATTCAAATTGAAAAAGAAATTTCGTTTTGGGACTCATGTGAAAACATGACTCTGTGTGGAAATAGGAATTACAGGCAGAGATTTATTGCGTTTTGCTCTGGTGATTTCACAGTTGCATTAGTAGGAAAAAGGGGGAGCGATTTTTTGGGGGAAGAAGCAGACTCTTAGCACACACCCAGCTCCTTTCCATGTATAATCATGCACAGTATTTAGAAGCGAGTGGGGTTTTCAGGTTTCAGTCTGTAATGCAAATACATTCAGCATCACTAAGGCTGGTTGCCCTTGCTGGAGTGTAGGTAGTCACCGAGGATACACATGGTGGTGGTCTGAAAAAGCAGTCTGGACATGGGCTTTTTAAAAAAACTGAAAAGTGGTTTCATAATGTGTCAGTCTGTAAAAGTGATTTTCACTTGCCAAAAAAAAAGAGTAGTAAGTGTGCATTCAAATTGGCAAAGAAATTTCGTTTTGGGACTAATGTGAAAACATGACTCTGTGTGCAAATAGGAATTACAGGCAGAGATTTATTGCGTTTTGCTCTGGTGATTTCACAGTTGCATTAGTAGGAAAAAGGGGGAGCGATTTTTTTGGTGCAGAAGCAGACTCTTAGCACACACCCAGCTCCTTTCCATGTATAATCATGCACAGTATTTAGAAGCGAGTGGGGTTTTGAGGTTTCAGTCTGTAATGCAAATACATTCAGCATCACTAAGGCTGGTTGCCCTTGCTGGAGTGTAGCAGTCTGGACATGGGCTTTTTAAAAAATCTGAAAAGTGGTTTCATAATGTGTCAGTCTGTAAAAGTGATTTTCACTTGCCAAAAAAAAAGAGCAGTAAGTGTGCATTCAAATTGGCAAAGAAATTTCGTTTTGTGACTATTGTGAAAAGAAATGTAGTAATATATTTAAATAAAATAAAGGAATTTTTTTTTTAGTTTTTTTCAGGTATTGCTGAAGAGCAGTGAACAAAATTTAAGATGCCTACAAAATCCAGAGTTCAAAAAACGCTAAAAAAAAACCTATATTTGAAGACAACTAGAGGACCAAAGTTAGTAGAAGATGCTGATGTTGGGAAAAAGAAAAAATCTTCTGGTAAGCACAAAAACCAATTTCTTAAAAATATATTCAAAAGAATGAAAAATGTACAAAATGTCTGTACTCGAAAGGATGTTTTTAAAAAAAAAGGAGAGGAAAAAATTGACAATTTAGTTAATGCAAATATACCTTCAGCAACTGAAAAGATTTATATAAATAGAAAAACAGCGTTTAAAGAGATACGTAGAAAAATGTTTCAGAGAAGAGTTATGTCTAATTTGATGAAGGATGTGAAGAAATATAAGAAAAAGACAAAGTTTTATAAAAGAAAAAAAGAAATAGAAGCCATTGCAGCAAAGGCATTAGAATTAAAAAGGAAACTATTCATATTAATTTTGAATAGGATGCGTACATTAGACAAAATGGTTAATGTACTGAAATCACATAGCAAAAGGAAAAGAGTAGTGAACAGAACAAACTTTTGTAAAGTGTTTTTAGGCAAGTGGATGCATAGTTCAAGTAGTGAACCTTTTTTTAATGAAGAAAGCTATTTTCAAAGTAATAGTTTGCTGCATGCAGTTGACACCAGAGGTCGTTCATACGTAGTAAAAAATGGTTGCATAATGGAGAAGGAGATAATGGTTCCAAGAGATGAGGTACAAGTGATGGCAGATGAGGCAATGGGGAGACGTCCTAAAGCCCCAGTGTACACTTGGAATTGTAGTAGTATTTGCACTGTGCGTCAGGAATCTATTGACAAATTTCGAGAGTTTCTAAGAGAATATAGTAAAAAAAGTATAAAACAGAAGATTAAGGTGCTTCAAAGTCTGGATCCATGCAGAGTGAGAGAGAATACTGGTTTGCAGGGTCATTCTCTGGCTTGTCTATCTAGAAAAGTGTGCAATAGTGTTTTCCATCATTTTAGGATGCTGGCTGTTCATCATACTGAAATGAGAAAGTTTGTGAGACCGTTGTATTTTGCTAAAAGTCCAGCAATAAAGTTAAATGAATTGAATAGGGCTCTGTTCCGAGGAACGGTATCAGATGTAGAGAAGGTTGTTGATGAAATTCAGTTTTGTTACTTTGGTCCTGAACAAAACAGTGTAGAGAAGGACACACTAAATGAGGAAGAAGTGGAAGAGAATGTACAACCATTTGTAAGTAAGACATTTAGGGCCTCATGTAGGTAAATAAATTTTACCGGTTCTTAAATACCGAGCCGTACCGAATCGGTAAATTTGAATCGGTAAGTTATATGTAGGTAAAAATTCGGTAACAGTTACCGATTCGGTAACATTCGGTAATCACGAATCGGAATTCACCGAATCGGTAAATACCGAGGTGGTATTTACCGAATCGGAAAATACCGAGGTGGTATTTACCGAATCGGAAAATACCGAATCGGTATGTACGGATTCGGTAAATAAAATCACATGACTTGACGAAACAGCTAATCCTGTGCAACGACAGCCCACCCAACCAGGAAGTGCCCACACCCAGGCAGGTGTACATAATTAGCCGAAGTGGCCACACCCAGGCAGGTGTACATAATTAGCCGACCCTGGAGAGGCTTGGAGTGCAGAGGAGAGGCAGGGAGCCGTTGCATGTGCGAGCGGGTAAACGAACAGCATGTCCAGCCAGAGAACACAGAAAGACGGAGGGGAAAGGAGGAGGAAGCTGAAATTTAGCCCCAAGGAACTCCAGGTGCTGGTGGAGGAGGTGGTGAAGCAGCACCAGAAGCTGTTTGGAAGGCAATCCCTGCAAGTGCCTGAGGCGGAAAAGCGCAACATATGGCTGGCCATCCAGGCGCAGGTCAATGCTGTGGGAGTGACCCACAGGGACATTGAGGTCCTCAAAAAGGAGTGTAGCAGTCTGGACATGGGCTTTTTAAAAAATCTGAAAAGTGGTTTCATAATGTGTCAGTCTGTAAAAGTGATTTTCACTTGCCAAAAAAAAAGAGCAGTAAGTGTGCATTCAAATTGGCAAAGAAATTTCGTTTTGTGACTATTGTGAAAAGAAATGTAGTAATATATTTAAATAAAATAAAGGAATTTTTTTTTTAGTTTTTTTCAGGTATTGCTGAAGAGCAGTGAACAAAATTTAAGATGCCTACAAAATCCAGAGTTCAAAAAACGCTAAAAAAAAACCTATATTTGAAGACAACTAGAGGACCAAAGTTAGTAGAAGATGCTGATGTTGGGAAAAAGAAAAAATCTTCTGGTAAGCACAAAAACCAATTTCTTAAAAATATATTCAAAAGAATGAAAAATGTACAAAATGTCTGTACTCGAAAGGATGTTTTTAAAAAAAAAGGAGAGGAAAAAATTGACAATTTAGTTAATGCAAATATACCTTCAGCAACTGAAAAGATTTATATAAATAGAAAAACAGCGTTTAAAGAGATACGTAGAAAAATGTTTCAGAGAAGAGTTATGTCTAATTTGATGAAGGATGTGAAGAAATATAAGAAAAAGACAAAGTTTTATAAAAGAAAAAAAGAAATAGAAGCCATTGCAGCAAAGGCATTAGAATTAAAAAGGAAACTATTCATATTAATTTTGAATAGGATGCGTACATTAGACAAAATGGTTAATGTACTGAAATCACATAGCAAAAGGAAAAGAGTAGTGAACAGAACAAACTTTTGTAAAGTGTTTTTAGGCAAGTGGATGCATAGTTCAAGTAGTGAACCTTTTTTTAATGAAGAAAGCTATTTTCAAAGTAATAGTTTGCTGCATGCAGTTGACACCAGAGGTCGTTCATACGTAGTAAAAAATGGTTGCATAATGGAGAAGGAGATAATGGTTCCAAGAGATGAGGTACAAGTGATGGCAGATGAGGCAATGGGGAGACGTCCTAAAGCCCCAGTGTACACTTGGAATTGTAGTAGTATTTGCACTGTGCGTCAGGAATCTATTGACAAATTTCGAGAGTTTCTAAGAGAATATAGTAAAAAAAGTATAAAACAGAAGATTAAGGTGCTTCAAAGTCTGGATCCATGCAGAGTGAGAGAGAATACTGGTTTGCAGGGTCATTCTCTGGCTTGTCTATCTAGAAAAGTGTGCAATAGTGTTTTCCATCATTTTAGGATGCTGGCTGTTCATCATACTGAAATGAGAAAGTTTGTGAGACCGTTGTATTTTGCTAAAAGTCCAGCAATAAAGTTAAATGAATTGAATAGGGCTCTGTTCCGAGGAACGGTATCAGATGTAGAGAAGGTTGTTGATGAAATTCAGTTTTGTTACTTTGGTCCTGAACAAAACAGTGCAGAGAAGGACACACTAAATGAGGAAGAAGTGGAAGAGAATGTACAACCATTTGTAAGTAAGACATTTAGGGCCTCATGTAGGTAAATAAATTTTACCGGTTCTTAAATACCGAGCCGTACCGAATCGGTAAATTTGAATCGGTAAGTTATATGTAGGTAAAAATTCGGTAACAGTTACCGATTCGGTAACATTCGGTAATCACGAATCGGAATTCACCGAATCGGTAAATACCGAGGTGGTATTTACCGAATCGGAAAATACCGAGGTGGTATTTACCGAATCGGAAAATACCGAATCGGTATGTACGGATTCGGTAAATAAAATCACATGACTTGACGAAACAGCTAATCCTGTGCAACGACAGCCCACCCAACCAGGAAGTGCCCACACCCAGGCAGGTGTACATAATTAGCCGAAGTGGCCACACCCAGGCAGGTGTACATAATTAGCCGACCCTGGAGAGGCTTGGAGTGCAGAGGAGAGGCAGGGAGCCGTTGCATGTGCGAGCGGGTAAACGAACAGCATGTCCAGCCAGAGAACACAGAAAGACGGAGGGGAAAGGAGGAGGAAGCTGAAATTTAGCCCCAAGGAACTCCAGGTGCTGGTGGAGGAGGTGGTGAAGCAGCACCAGAAGCTGTTTGGAAGGCAATCCCTGCAAGTGCCTGAGGCGGAAAAGCGCAACATATGGCTGGCCATCCAGGCGCAGGTCAATGCTGTGGGAGTGACCCACAGGGACATTGAGGTCCTCAAAAAGCGCTGGTATGACCTGAGGATTGTAACCAAGAGGAAGATGGGCGACATCCAGAAGGAGGCCAGCCAGACCGGAGGTGGAACCAACAGGGCACCTGCCCTCACCGAACTGGAGGAGCTGGTGGCGGTCACAATCCAGCAGGAGAGCGTCGTGGGTCTTGGGGACGCCGACAGCTCTGCCAGAGCCGCAACACACCAAGGTAAGACGAAAGCACAGCAATGTAGCCCCCCCTACCCCTATCCCACATCCCCCATTGTGAAACGAGAATCACACTGCAGTCCACACGTGTCAGTGCAGACAGGCAATGCATTCCGGGAGATGTAGTCAGGGCAACACTAACCATGACGTAAATGTTACAGGGCAACAAGGCATGTCACGCACTCGAGGCACAAGGAGACAGAGGACATATTGGAATGTGAAATGTTTTATTGTGACGCTTGCAATGCAGCCCTTCGGGGACACTGAGCCAATGTTGTATTTCTGTCCACAGATGTGACATCATGCAGGACAGGGCATGCTGCAGGAGAGACGGCACACCGGCCACAAGTATCATCTCTAGCCAGCACAAGTTCAGACCAGGGAGCAGGCCCACTGGCAGCCGCACCACCAACACAGCCAGCCTCGCCGCACCCAGAGCCAGCATCACCTCACCGAGAGCCAGCATCACCACAACCAGAGCCAGCATCACCACAACCAGAGCCAGCATCGCCACTCATGTTCGAATCACCGGCCACATCTCCGCTTGCAGGTGTGAGAATGAGGAGGCGTCCAGCAGCCAGGCTACGAGCCTTAGACACCTCGTCAGACGACAGCATGGGCCCAGAAGACCGCACCGGGCCCCAGGAAGGGAGCCATGCCACTGTGCCCCACACCTCACAGGCAGCACAGACGGGAGCAAGAGGGCGCCGCAGGTCGCGTGTCCAGAGTCCACCAGCACCCACTGACGGCCATGGTGTCTTCTTGGGTCTCGAGGGCCAAATGTTGAAGCAACAGCGCCTGCAATCAAAGGCAGTCATGTCAGTCCAGAGGCACATGCGGGTGATGAGGACAACATTAGTCAACATGGACAGTAACATTAGCGGCATGGCTGCGGGCATTCGGGACATGTCCCAGTCAATCCAGCAGTTGTGCAGCAAATTAGATGCTGACATCGAAGCACGGCGCCGGGAACGCCAGAGAAGGGACACTACCAGCAGGGCACTCAACCGTCTGGCAACTGCGACTTCTCTACTGTGCCGGCGCTCTGTGACGATGCAGGAGGGCCTAACACAGTGCTGCAGCGACCTGTCTCGGGGGATGGTGCAGGTGACAAGTGCACTAGGGGTGCTATTGACTAGTCAGGCGTCGACAACTGCTGCAGGGGATGCTGCGGAGAGCATCGACACCAGCAGCAGCATCACACCCCCCGTCCCAGAAGCACGCAGGAGCAGCAGGCGGCTTGGGGTTGGCTCTAGTGAGGATGCACAGGCCGTGCAATCCACCACTGCAGCGCGTATGCGCAAACATTGATGTAGCCCTGCTAAGCCACTTCCCATTGGGTGACGTAACCCTGGACATACTCCTTGTATAGATGGTATATTGCCTGATTGGCCTGTTCATGTGTTCATGGCGTGGTGCCACATTAAAACTACGTCAGGACTTCTCACAACTCGCTGTGTCCCCTCACTTACTCAGAAATAGTTGCATGTGATCTCTGCCCGTCTCTCTCTCCCATCGATTGCAGTTGGCACTCTAGCTGCGTTGCCCTCTGGCTGGCCTGACTCATCCTCGTTGTCCTCAAAATATGTTAGTTCCACATCTGTACCTTTTTTCGTGGCAAGGTTGTGCAGCATTGCACAAGTGGCAATAATCTTGCAGCAGGTGATGGGTTTGTACTGGCGTGCGCCTCCGCTCTTGTGCAGGCAGCGGAACCTGCTCTTCAGTAGTCCAAACGTGCGCTCCACCACATTGCGTGTTGTTTTATGTGCCACGTTGTATCGTCTCTCACTCTGGGTTGCTGGGTGTAGGTAGGGAGTGAGGATGAATGACCGGCATGCATATGCACTGTCGCCTGGATGAGTAAAAGGGAACCATCAGTAACATGCCTCTATACACTATGATTTGCAGGTTTCAAGGGACGTCACTGTTACTTACCTAGCAGGTATCCCTCTCCGAATTCTCCGGCACTCAGTCGTGTGTAGATCCCACTATTCTGGAAGATGTAAGAGTCGTGGGTGCTCCCAGGAAACTTTGCAACAATATCTGTGATGATGTTCCCTGCATCACAGATCACCTGCACATTGATGGAGTGGGTGGACTTCCTGTTCCTGTAGATGTGCTCTGTATCAGCTGGTGGACAGATTGGGATGTGTGTACCATCAATACAGCCGATGACATGGGGGAACTGTGCCATGTGATAAAAGTCTGTTTTTGTTTTCTGCAGTGCAGCCTGTGTGTTAGGGAAGCTTATGTAGTGGTGCATTCTCTGCATCATGGCATCCAGGAACTTCCTGAAGAAACGTGACAGGCAACTCTGGGATACCCCACCCACCGCAGCTATCACCACCTGATAACTGCCGGATGCCAACAGATGTAGGCTGCAGAGCACCTGCACATGTGGGGGTATGGCGTGCGCCCTTCTTATTGGCTGGTCCAGGAGTGGGTGAAGGTCCCTGATTAAGTCCATGATGGTTTCGGGGTGTAGCCTGTACCTCTCATGTATCTCTGCATCAGTCAGCTGGAATAGTGTGATGCGCTGTCTGTAGATTTGTTCCTCCCGTCGCCACACCCTCAGTCCTGCTGCCTGTAGACGTAGGCGCCTTGCAATGACGTACATGGCGGCCATGTTGTCCACGCTGTTGCATTTTGGGTTTGCCTATATGCATTGTTGATGGTTACCACCTGCTTTCAATCCGTGTTAATTACCGACTCTTATTTACCGATTTTCCTGGATTTCTTAATTACCGAGTGCTCCTACATGTCATTTTAAATTTTACCACTTCATATTTACCACCTCATGTTTACCGAATCGTTAATTATGTATTCGGTAAATCTGATTCGGTATTTTGGAATTCGGTAAATATGAATCGGTATTTACCGCCTCATATTTACCGAAAAGTGGTTTTTGGACTCCTACATCTCACTTGTCTGAATACCGGTCGGTAACGGCATATTTACCGAAAATCGGCCGTTACCGACCGGTATTTGGCTACCTACATGAGGCCCTTAATGATCACATAACAAAATTTGAAAAAATCTCTAATGAAAGACCAAATATTACTTGTATTTGTTGCCGCAGAACTCATTATAGAAAACAAACCAGGTATGTTGATCTGTACAGAAAGAGTGAAAATGAAGATAATTATAAGTGGAAGGATTTTGCCACATATATATTTCTTGAAAATTGTTTTGAATTGGGTGAAGTTCAGCGTATTTGTAAATACTGTTACAACAAGTTAGAAGAAAATAGAATGCCGACCAGAGCTGTACATAATAATTTAGAATTGGATGCTATTCCTGCTGAACTTTCTGAATTAAATACTTATGAGTCTATACTTATTCAATGTGTTCATCCGTTCCAGACCATAGTACGTATGGAGCCCAAAACTGGTAAATTACCTCCTTCTGATTTACTGAGAGGTTTAAAAGCTAGAGTGGTGTATTTGCCCTTGGATTTGAAAAACAATATGGAAACTATTGATGCGGATACTTTGGAAACTGAACCATTAGTTATTCTGGTTAATGGTGTACCTACAAAGAATAAGAAGATTTGGCAGGAGCTGGTAGATGTACGGAAAGTACAAAGAGCAAATTTGTATTTGAAAAGGAATAACAAATGGTATGAATCAATTTATATAGAAGAAGAAGAAGAAGAAGATTTACAAGAAGACACAGAAACACCAACTGGACAAATTGAAAAAGTGGACAAGTCAAAGGAAGAAGAAATTTATGAACATTTTAGCATACATCCTCTTCATTCAAAAGAAGTTATGGGAGACAATATTGATCTCTTTCAGATGAAGAAAGCAAAAGGGACTCCCGTGAGTGTATGGGAGGAGAGCTTGGAAGCTCGATGTTTTCCCCAGCTGTTTCCTAAAGGAAAAGGAGGACGATACGATGAACGTCCAGAACAGATTCCAGCTTCTGAGTATCGGACTACAAGACTATATGCTGAAGATCCCAGATTTCGACAAAGTATTCCTTATTTGTTCCATCTTTTATTTGAAAGCGACTTGTCTGCACTGTCTTATGCAGTAAATCACATTTTAAAAAGTGGAGTACATTTACAAAATGTGTCTGCTAAGGATTTTATGGAGAAAGTGCAGCACCGAGATGATCATTTGGAAACACAACTGATCAATCTGATGGCTTGTCAGCGTGGGACAAATGAATATTGGTACCGACGCCATGGTGAATTAAAATGCATGTTACGGAATTTAGGAACTCCAACATGGTTCCTTACCCTAAGCTGTGCCGAGTACGCTTGGGATGATTTACTGGATTTTCTACGAGAGGCAAATTCAAACATTAAAAACATCGAATACAAGACAGCAGGAGAACTGTGCTCATTGGATCCGGTTAATGTTTGCAGATATTTCAATCATAGATTTGAGGCTATGATGTCCTTCATCTGCAATAAAAAAAATCCACCTCTTGGAGAAGTAGTGGATTTCTTTTGGAGAAAAGAGTACCAGGCAAGAGGTGCTCCTCATATTCATATGCTGTTGTGGATCAAGGATGCCCCAAAGTTTGGAACAGATACTGATGAAGCAGTGTTATCTTACATTGAAGAATATGCAACATGTGCTATACCAAAAAGCACAGAAGAGAAAAAGTTAAAGGAGCAAGTTTTACGTTTCCAAAGTCATCGGTGTGGAAAATACTGTCGACGGAAATACAAGAGCAAAGAAAAATACTACACTAAATGTCGATTTGGATTTCCTAGACCTGTTCTTTCAAATGGAAGAGTTAACAGTTTTATGTCAGCTGTGAGACATACTATCACAAGAAAATCACCTAAGAATACCTACAACCTTAAAAGAAAAGAAGAATCAAAAAATATAAATGACTACAACCCAGTCATTTTATCCATGTGGAACGCTAACATGGATATACAGTATGTAGCTGACAATTCCATTGCTGTTGCTCGATATGTAACGTCTTACATTACGAAATCAGAAAAAACAGAATTGAAGGAAATGTGGGAAGAGATTTCTCACGAGAAGACTGTCAGTAAGAAGCTGTACAGTTTCAGTTTGAAGATGTTATCGCATCGAGAAATTGGATCCTACGAATGTTCAGATAGGTTATCTTCTGCAAGTCTCTACTCGAAGTCAAGAAGAATAATTTGGGCAAGTTTAGGCCTTGCAGCAATGAGAAATCGGGTACTGAAATCTGTAGGAGAAATTGAATATTTGGCCGAGAATGACCCAGAAAGTACAGATATTTTGAAATCAAACATGTTGGACACTTATTATCCCAAGAGAAGTCAACATCTGGAGAACATGTGTCTCTATGAAGTGCTGCAGAACTACATTTATTCACGGAAAGCCGCAGAAGACATCAACAATGGAAAATATAAAGTCGTTGGTGAAGAAGGATGTTTGGTGAAGCAAACAAAAGGAAGTTTGATAAATCACAGGAAGCTGAGTTGCGACACTACTGACAAGAAGGAATTTTACTACTTGGCTCTTTTACAGTTGTTTAAACCATGGCGTACAGAGGATGAACTACTGGGAGAATTTCAAAGCTATGAAGATTCTTTTAATGCTTGCAAAGACAGCATACAATGCAGTACATTCTCAACTTATCTGCAAATGTTAAATGAAGAAATTGAACAGGAAATTACAATTGCAGCAGAAATAGCTAGAGACAGTTCTCAGGACAGCCAAAGTTCAGGAACACTCAGTCAAGATCCCCTAGGACAACCAATCGTTGAAAATGAAGCATCAATAGCCATGAATGAAGTGGAAACGGCTATGAATCAAGCTCAAGAAGAATTTATAGACTTAGAAAATTTGGAAAGACAACTGAATCAAGAGCAGCAACAAATTTATGAAGAGATCAAAAACAAAATTGATCACGGATTTCTACATGAAAAAAAAGAGTGCTCATGCACATCATTTCATCCAATCAGGATGTATGTAAGCGGACAAGCTGGAACTGGAAAAAGTTTCCTTATAAAAGTCATCAGAAGCTACCTACAGCAAAAAACAGATTCTACTTTGTCTTGTGTGGTTACTGCTCCAACTGGGTTAGCAGCATATAACATAAAAGGAATCACTTTACATCGTTTGCTAATGTTACCAGTGGAGCATGAGAACAAAATACAATACAACAAGCTAACTGGAGAAGCATCCTTGGAAGTTTCAAGAATATTGAAGAAGATGCAAGTTCTCATTATTGATGAGGTGAGCATGGTATCAAACTTAATGCTTGCCTTTGTGCATTTAAGAATGCAGCAAATTTTGAAGACAGACTATGACATGTTATTTGGTGGAAAACACGTCATAGTTTTTGGAGATCTTTTGCAACTTACTCCAGTTAAAGGACAATCAGTGTTTAATACTGTCACACATGAAGACACGAAGAAGTCATTAGGAAGCATCGGAAATACAAATATTTGGTCCTTCTTTGAGTACAAGGAACTTACTACTAATATGAGGCAAGCAAGCGATGAAGAATATGGAAGTATTCTGAAAGATATCAGAATTGGACTACTCACAGAAGTTGGCAAAAAAGCATTACAGAGTCGGCTGCTACATAATTTATTTCCAAAGGAAGAAATAGTTGCAGAGAAAATATACAAGAATATTGCAGAAAACAAAAGTGTCATCTGCTTAATGCCAACTCTACGTGAATGCTCAATATTTAATGAGGAGCTTTTGAAATTGGAAAAGGAAGAGATCAGGAAATTGGAAGCAGTGGACAAAATTGAGGATGGAAGAATTACTGTCACAGTAACAGGCAAACTGAAAAATAAATTGGACTCACTAGAGAAGAACATCTCCAAAACAGCTGGATTAGAAAAAAATCTATATGTTTGCATGAACTGTAGAGTATTTTTAAGAAGAAATTTGGATGTTGAAAAAGGTTTAGTTAATGGAGCTATGGGAAGAGTTGTGGGTTTTATTAATTATCAGAAAAAAGATGGAATTGAATGTTTAAAAATAAAATTTGATCAGATAGAAGAAGTTAAAGATATTTGTCGTTGTACAGTTCGTTTCATGCTTGTGAAAGACTTATATGTACGTAGGAAGCAGTTTCCGTTTTCTCTAGCATATGCTGTAACTATTCACAAGTCTCAAGGATTGACTGTAGATTGTGCATTTGTGAACATTGGTTCGACTGTGTTCAAAGAAGGTATGGCATATGTTGCTTTGTCACGAGTGAAAACATTATCAGGTTTATTCATGATAGACTTTGATGATTCAAAAGTTAGTGCTGATACAAACTGTGTAAAGGAGTATAATAGATTAAGAAGAAGCTATGCTCCTCATTTAGGTCAGTATCCTGTGTTGGAGAAACGTGTAGTTTCTCGTAAAAGAAAAAATGAGAAAATCTGTAATGAAGATGTAGAGAAGAGGAAAAAAAAGAGGAGTGATGTAATTGCAAGCAAAAAGAAAAAGGAAAATGAAGAACAGGTTGTAGGATGTCATTTTGAAAATAGCTCTGGTGTCAACTGCTACGCAAATGTAGTGCTGAATGTTGCATTTTATCTGGAAAGTTTGCAAGAGCAGATAATAGTAAATCAGGGAAAAAGATTCTGTTCTGAGCTGAGTCTCCTTTTTCAAAAGCTGAGTAAAGATAAAACTCAAATAGAAAGTGCTACTGAAATTAGAAAACTTTTAGATATATGTTCAGGACGAACACAGTTTTCTCAAAATGAACAGCAAGATGCACACAAATTTTTGATGTATTTTCTTCAGGTACTGGAAGAAGAAGGGGTTCCCATTGAAAATTTATTTGGTCTCTCTTATAAATGGGAACATAGTTGTGAAAACTGTTATAATATATGTGGCTCTAATGTTGATAATGAAAGGTTTATTTATTTGACATTGCCAGAGAGTAAAACAGTCACTTTTGCAAAATTAGTTAAAGATGCTAATCATAGCATGAAATGCGGTGAGTGTAAATCTGACATGTTTTCAACATTAATTTTAAAGGAATACGGACAGTATGTAATTTTAATGATGCAACGATGTAGAGCTGATGGTTCAAAATTGGATACTTTAATAAAGAAGTTTACAGGACAGCAATTATCAATTTCAGGAAAAACTTTTGTAACTTTTGCAATAATTTTCCATGATGGACCTACTGTTACTTCTGGACATTACACAGTTTATCTTAAATGTGAAAAAGGCTGGACACTGTGTAATGATTCCCAATTGATTTTCAAACAACGTTTGCCTTTTGATTTAGCAAATTCCTATCTAATCTTCCTGAAACCTAAATTTTAGAGAGATTTGGCAAGATCTGGACAAAATAATTTTACCATTTTACTGGATTACCATTGGAATTTTGTAAAAAAAAGATTTTTTAAATTATCATTTGGCCTAATGGAAAGATAACCAATTGTAATGTGGACTTTTTTAATTTTTAATGAAACTTTCAAAAACCAATAATTTAGAGATAATCGGTAACATCTGTACAATTTAAATTTTGGAATGTTATTGGAGTGCCATTGGAAATTTTTTCAAAAATGATTTTAAAAATTACTATTTGGCCATGCGGAAAAGTAACCAATTCTATTGTGGACTTAATAAATTATTCAAAAAATTTTCGTGAACCAAAATGTTACAGAGAATCGGTGAGATCTGGACAAATTAAACTTTAGAATTTTATTGGATTACCGTTGGAAATGTATTCCAAAAAATTTTTAAAATTACTATTTGGCCTAAAGGAAATGGAATCAGATGTATTGTGGAGTTATTTGAGATATAATATTGTGATTATACTTCTGAAACAAACATATCAGACGGTATTTTAAAGAAATAAGTATTGGTATTAGATGATATTTTTTTAGAATATTATGCATTTCTATAATGTTAAGTTTAAGTAAAAAGAGATTCTGGGCTTTTTTAATACAATCTTTGAGATTGTTATTTTTTTTGCCCGCTGTAAAATGATGAATGCAATTGCTTTCACAATTTATAGTGAAATGCAATATATTCTGAAAACAGCAAAAATAAGGCAAAAATATTTTTTGAAAAATATATAAATATGTGTACTGTATTATAAAATGTTTTAAAAATATTAATACTTTTTTCTTTTTTTTCAGATTGATATAGAAAAATTTCGAAAACTAGAACCATTTTTAAAGCAATTATTTTTTAAAACAAATGAATAAATATTTTTTTGAGTGGGTATGGTAAGTCAATAATAATAATTGTAGTCTCTCAAGGACCTTGTAATGTGATAATTGATTTTTAGTGTTTTTAAAAAAAAAAAAAAAAAATTACGCGTACGGTAAAAAAAAAAAAAAAAAAGTTTTTAAAAAACATATGTAAAAAAAAGATGAAAGATAAGGTTGGCTCTTAAAAGAGCCGTTGAGTTCATGCAGGGACAGAGGAAAGAAAGACTGGGAAAATTAGTCAAAGCGACAAGTGTGCTGATCTATTTTGTTGTTCACTAGGGAAACACTGGTCTCCCTATGACAAATTAGATCATGACAAGAGGCGCATCAAATATCAACCCTCAGAAATCGAGGGTTAATTTCCAGAGGGCCAGCAAAAGGAGATGCTCCCCCCACAGATGAAGGGCTCACCTGACCTGCAGAAGAAGGAGTCAGCCCTGCAGATGATGGTCCAGGCTGAGCTGCTGTGGATGTGCTTGGTTGACTTTCTGAAGAGTTACCTCCAAAAAGTCGAGCATGTGTCCTTCTGTGTACATCCTTGAGGTGTCTCTTCATGGTATGATTCCCAAAGGAATACTTCTTGTCAGGATTACCTCTTGAAAGTACACGCTTACACAGCTTACAAGTTACTAAAGGTGCATTTACCTTTTGCTGGCCTTCAGGAAAAGTAAAATAATCCCATACATAAGAGGGCTTTTGTTTCCTCGCTCTCTGCCTCAAGGTAGTGCTGCTAGTGCTAGCCTCACTCTCAGAAGAGCTCTGCTGTTCTGCCATCGTATCACAAAGACAACCCAGCTCCTTCTCCTAAGGGATCACAAGCAGAAATGAGAGGAATGGTTGTGGTGTAGGAGAGTTCTAGAACTGAAAGTAGTTTCAACCAATCAAAAGATGTGTTTCATGATCACATGACCTACCGTACGCTTACGGTACGCTTACGGTACGCTTACGGCAAAAGTGCGCATGCGCGTAAAAAAGACACGCGCTTGCGCGCATGCGCATAACAGTCACTACCCGACACTTCCGCGTAACGTGCGCGTGTAGCGTACGCGCGCACGCGTCCCACGCGGAGTACGCGCGGCTACGCAAATTGCGTAACTATACGCAAGCAGCGTAGAAAAATTACGGGCGTTGCGTAAACCGTACGCTTACCGTAAGCTTACGGTACGCGTACTAAAAAAATAATAAAAAAAATAGAAAAAATGTACTGCAAATAAATTTTACATGTTTATTTTAAAAAATATATTAAAAAAAAACATATTAAAGAATTTTAAAAATTTAACCATAGTCTTTATAAAAGGTAAGAAAATTAAAAAAAATATATGTTTAAAAAAAATAGAAGAAAAAAAAAAATTAGCATTTAAAAAACCTTGCAAATTCACTGAAAAAACCATGGGTTTCACACACGTTATAGTTAGGAATTAGCATTTAAAAAACCTTAGAAATTCAGTGAAAAAACCATAGGTTTCACACACGTTATAGCTAGGAATTAGCATTTAAAAAACCTTAGAAATTCAGTGAAAAAACCATAGGTTTCACACATGTTATAGTTAGCTGGACATTTTACTCGTAAAAAACCAATGAAATTCCCCCGTTATAGTTAGTTCAGCTAACTATAACTCGCGCGCCCGCAATGCACTGCTGATGACGTCACATATTACATCACTCATGACATGGTCAGTGACATCACTCATGACATCACTGATGACATCTCAAATGACATCACTGATGACATCACTGATGACATCATCCTTGTGATAGAGTGGCAGACCTCCTCTTCCCCTAATATAACCTTTGATACACACATTCAAAAATAGAGACTAAAATTTTCAAAACAATGGACATACCAATAACAGTTACAACAACCTCTTCAGTAATTCTAAGATCCACATACACATCCACTCATTCACCAACAGTCCTATACAGTCACTCATACATGTACTCACTTGTCATATGTACTCATACACCTATACATCCTGTTACACAATGCCACTCATCCATAGAGCTACTCACACACATAGTCACTCATGCTAATAAAGAATCAAACATACATTTACTTGCATATACAGTTATACACACACCACCACACTTACTTCTACGGAAACTTACACATACTTAGTCTTTTAAACAACCACTTATAGAAATACATACTTATTCATACAGGAACTCTTTCAATCTCTCACTGTCACATATACTCACATATATAAACCAATAGTCACATATACTAGTTTTAAACATATGTAGTTACTCATAAAGACACTATTGAGACAGTCATTCACTCACTAACACACCCATACACACACTCATCCACCCATGCAGTCCTGCACACATGCTCTGTTCAACACATACAAACAGTGAGTCACTCATTCATGCACCTATGCACTACGTCATACCCCCCACCGAACCATGCAGACACTCAGACTAATACTCAAAAAACCAACTAATAACCTATATAGACACCCATGTAGCTACTCACCAAACCATGCAGCCACTTATACACAAAGTGAAAAAATGATACAGATATTTACATATTTTAACATTACTCACTAAGCCATGTATTCACTATGATACACTTAATCAGTCAGTTACACAATCAATTTTTCAAAAAGAAATCATCCATTTAGACAGTAATATACCCATTTATTCTTCCATCAACCTTGAGATATACATATATAAAACATATTTAATTTTCAGAAAAACACACATTCACTGGATGATGTCATCAGTGATGTCATCAGTGATGTCATTTGAGATGTCATCAGTGATGTCATGAGTGATGTCACTGACCATGTCATGAGTGATGTAATATGTGACGTCATCAGCAGTGCATTGCGGGCGCGCGAGTTATAGTTAGCTGAACTAACTATAACGGGGGAATTTCATTGGTTTTTTACGAGTAAAATGTCCAGCTAACTATAACATGTGTGAAACCTATGGTTTTTTCACTGAATATATATATAGATAGATAGATAGATAGATAGATAGATAGATAGATAGATAGATAGATAGATAGATAGATAGATAGATAGATAGATAGATAGATAGATATAAAACTTTCTAGAAATTAACCTCATCATGTCCAACTCAAGTACATATTTTACATATTTGAACGCTAATTTCTCAAACTGCTGAGCAGATTTACATCAATCCACGCAAAGGCACATCCTTGAGTTAAATTCTACCTTCATTTCAAAATTGGTGTAATTCCATTGAGCTCTTTCATCTGTATCGAAAAGCAAAACGTCATATGAGAATTAAAATAGGAAATGACTCTTTTTGTAACTCGTCCTCTTTTTCTTGAATATGGTTGATGAATCGGCACATACCTTGCCAACCCAAAGTTTGTAACTAATCGAGCAGAGTCAAACAGCACCACATTAAGGTGCCGATCACGATCCGGCAAAAACCGGGTACGAACCGTCGGACGGAGCATAATCTCCGTCCTAC
Organism: Triturus cristatus; assembly: GCF_964204655.1. NCBI lineage: Eukaryota > Metazoa > Chordata > Amphibia > Caudata > Salamandridae > Triturus > Triturus cristatus. The sequence continues at coordinate 653,865,795 of NC_140587.1, read as the reverse complement.
GCGTACCCTGTCGTCAATTTTTACAAACAAGGAATTACGATTCGCACGGGTACACCATTACCGTACGAATCGTAAAAAAGCCCGACCGAACAAAAAAACACCTACCAATGCGATCCGGGAAAGCGCCGACCTGACGTCGGGACGCTCGCAGCCAGCCATTCACGACCCAGGAATCACGATTCGCACCGACGTCACCCCGCACGGTGAATATTTTGCGGCAGCCAAAAACTGCCGGGAAATCAGGACGACGCGAACAAGGACCACCAGTACGCGACGGACAGACGACGACGCGAACAAGGAGGACCAGTACGTGACGGACACACAGGACGACGCGACCAAGGAGGACCCGTACGCGACAGGACGACGGGACAAGGAGGACCCGTACGCGACAGGACGACGCGATCAAGGAGTACCAGTACGCGACGGACAGACATGGACCCGAACCTACGAGTCATCCCTGCCCTCATAGCAGTACACCTCCTCTACAGGTTACGACGCAGACGCCGCAGAAGGTCAGAATAACTAAGGGAGGGGGGAAAGTGGGGTGGGGTGGGGGTGGCACGACCAGGGCAGGCCACAAAACAACCACATAAGTCACACACCACACATGGCCTGGACATACCTGACTCCCATGCCCTGGTCACCACGAGGGGGTGGGGGCGTGTCCTGATAAGCCAGCGACCGCCACAACGGAAGTCCGTCACCACGCGAACCGGCAACACAACCAGACAGGTACGTCCCGTACCCACGCCTGAAGAGCGTGGGTACGAGTCGGACCACGCCCACACACACGTCACCCCAACAATGGCGGGACGGATCGTACCCACGTGGCAAAGGCCTGGGTACGGCCCGCACAAGCATCACATAGCGTGGGGACGGATATGTACGGACCCTACCCCCACCCCGTATGCAAGGAGCGCACCCCCCACCCCAACAGTGTAAGTACGACCCGTACCCCCACCCGCGTATGCAAGGAGCGTACCCCCCACCCCAACAGTGTAAGTACGACCCGTACCCCCACCCGCGGACTCACGGACCGTACCCCCACCCCAACAGTGTAAGTACGACCCGTACCCTCACCCGCGTATGCAAGGAGCGTACCCCCCACCCCAACAGTGTAAGTACGACCCGTACCCCCACCCGCGGACTCACGGACCGTACCCCCACCCCAACAGTGTAAGTACGAACCGTACCCTCACCCGCGTATGCAAGGAGCGTACCCCCCACCCCAACAGTGCAAGTACGACCCGTACCCCCACCCGCGTATGCAAGGAGCGTACCCCCCACCCCAACAGTGTAAGTACGACCCGTACCCCCACCCGCGTATGCAAGGAGCGTACCCCCCACCCCAACAGTGTAAGTACGACCCGTACCCCCACCCGCGTATGCAAGGAGCGTACCCCCCACCCCAACAGTGTAAGTACGACCCGTACCCCCACCCGCGTATGCAAGGAGCGTACCCCCACCCCAACAGTGTAAGTATGACCCGTACCCCCAACCGCGTCTGCAAGGAGCGTACCCCCCACCCCAACAATGTAAGTACGACCCGTACCCTCACCCGCGGACTCACGGACCGTACCCCCACCCCAACAGTGTAAGTACGACCCGTACCCTCACCCGCGTATGCAAGGAGCATACCCCCCACCCCAACAGTGTAAGTACGACCCGTACCCCCACCCGCGGACTCACGGACCGTACCCCCACCCCAACAGTGTAAGTACGACCCGTACCCTCACCCGCGTATGCAAGGAGCGTACCCCCCACCCCAACAGTGCAAGTACGACCCGTACCCCCACCCGCGTATGCAAGGAGCGTACCCCCCACCCCAACAGTGTAAGTATGACCTGTACCCCCACCCGCGTATGCAAGGAGCGTACCCCCCACCCCAACAGTGTAAGTACGACCCGTGCCCCCACCCGCGTATGCAAGGAGCGTACCCCCCACCCCAACAGTGTAAGTACGACCCGTACCCCCACCCGCGTATGCAAGGAGCGTACCCCCCACCCCAACAGTGTAAGTGCGACCCGTACCCCCAACCGCGGACTCACGGACCGTACCCCCACCACACCAGTGTAACTAGACCCGTACCCTCACCTCGAATGCATGGAGCGCACCCACACCGTGTATGTTCCAAGCGTACATATCCAGAAATAGGAGGTGTGTGTGCAGAGTCCTCCCAGCAGTGCCCAGAGACAGGAGGGGTGGGGGCCTATCACTCACAGCAGTGCCCTGAGACAGGAGGGGTGGGGGCCCATCACTAACAGCAGTGCCCTGAGACAGGAGGGGTGGGTGTGGAGTCCTCCCAGCAGTGCCCTGAGACAGGAGGTGTGGGGCCCTATCACTCACAGCAGTGCCCTGAGACAGGAGGGGTGGGGGCCTATCACTCACAGCAGTGCCCTGAGACAGGAGGGGTGGGGGCCTATCACTAACAGCAGTGCCCTGAGACAGGAGGTGTGGGGCCCTATCACTCACAGCAGTGCCCTGAGACAGGAGGGGTGGGGGCCTATCACTCACAGCAGTGCCCTGAGACAGGAGGGGTGGGGGCCTATCACTAACAGCAGTGCCCTGAGACAGGAGGGGTGGGGCCCTATCACTCACAGCAGTGCCCTGAGACAGGAGGGGTGGGTGCAGAGCCCTCCCAGCAGTGCCCAGAGACAGGAGGGGTGGGGGCCTATCACTCACAGCAGTGCCCTGAGACAGGAGGGGTGGGGGCCTATCACTCACAGCAGTGCCCTGAGACAGGAGGGGTGGGGGCCCATCACTAACAGCAGTGCCCTGAGACAGGAGGGGTGGGTGTGGAGTCCTCCCAGCAGTGCCCTGAGACAGGAGGTGTGGGGCCCTATCACTCACAGCAGTGCCCTGAGACAGGAGGGGTGGGGGCCTATCACTCACAGCAGTGCCCTGAGACAGGAGGGGTGGGGGCCTATCACTAACAGCAGTGCCCTGAGACAGGAGGTGTGGGGCCCTATCACTCACAGCAGTGCCCTGAGACAGGAGGGGTGGGGGCCTATCACTAACAGCAGTGCCCTGAGACAGGAGGGGTGGGGCCCTATCACTCACAGCAGTGCCCTGAGACAGGAGGGGTGGGTGCAGAGCCCTCCCAGCAGTGCCCTGAGACAGGAGGGGTGTGTGCAGAGTCCTCCCAGCAGTGCCCTGAGACAGGAGGTGTGGGGCCCTATCACTCACAGCAGTGCCCTGAGACAGGAGGGGTGGGGGCCTATCACTAACAGCAGTGCCCTGAGACAGGAGGGGTGGGGCCCTATCACTCACAGCAGTGCCCTGAGACAGGAGGTGTGTGTGCAGAGTCCACCCAGCAGTGCCCTGAGACAGGAGGGGTGGGTGTGGAGTCCTCCCAGCAGTGCCCTGAGACAGGAGGTGTGGGGCCCTATCACTCACAGCAGTGCCCTGAGACAGGAGGGGTGGGGGCCTATCACTCACAGCAGTGCCCTGAGACAGGAGGGGTGGGGGCCTATCACTAACAGCAGTGCCCTGAGACAGGAGGTGTGGGGCCCTATCACTCACAGCAGTGCCCTGAGACAGGAGGGGTGGGGGCCTATCACTCACAGCAGTGCCCTGAGACAGGAGGGGTGGGGGCCTATCACTAACAGCAGTGCCCTGAGACAGGAGGGGTGGGGCCCTATCACTCACAGCAGTGCCCTGAGACAGGAGGGGTGGGTGCAGAGCCCTCCCAGCAGTGCCCTGAGACAGGAGGGGTGTGTGCAGAGTCCTCCCAGCAGTGCCCAGAGACAGGAGGGGTGGGACACATGTGTGTGAGGCCGGAATTACCCACATCCATACTGCCTACAAGGGAACATGTCCCCATGAACTCATGTCAACAGACTCCACACACAAGTACAGTGATCACCAAGGATGCCACGATTGTTGCAGGTGGAGACATGGCCATGCATGCATGGCCAAAGTAGAAGGGCTCCGTCACACACACAGCCCATGTAGACACTGCTCTGCGCTAAACATTGGGAACACCCTGCAGGGAAGAAATCTGGGTACACAGAGGAAGGAATACACCCTGGGACAATTGCACCATGCAGTAACTGCTGACATGACCTAAGGAAGTTAGCCAACACCTTGTGATGGCACACAGATCCCAGGGTCCCCCCAATGAGCAGAACACTACTACAAATCCCACACACCCAAAGCCTTAAACACCACCCAAAACCATGTAGCAGCCCCACCAACACCAATACCACCATAGCAGTAGTGTGATAATGAAAACAAAATTAAGCTTTATTCAGCATGAGCACAATGTCCGTGGATCGCAGGCAGTTCAATTTTAACAAAGCCCATAGGGCAGTCAATGATTCCCAGCTGGATGGGGGACACAGTGGGATGTGTGTCCCCTACCTTGCCTGCACAGTCAAATGGCATTGTCTTCCATACTGGTGAGGGCATCAGGGGGGGGGGAAGCAACAGGCACCGCAGGGACATCAGGGCAAAGGGGCGGCGTTGTGGGTGCAGGGATGGAGGACTCAACCACAGGGGGTGTGTCATGGCCAAAGGCGGAGGCCAGGATGGCACTACACACCTTAGCAAGGTCCTCCAGGGACTCCCCTGCACCCGAAGTGACCTCAGGCCCCAAGGAGGGGGGGGGTCAGAGGGATGGGTTGCAGCGCCACCGGGGGAGGGTGGAGACAGGAGGGGAGACTCAACCACCCTGACCGAGGACTTCCTTGACCGCTTGCGTGGTGGTGGAACTGTGGGGCTCAGGGACAGAGCGGCCATGAAGGAGTCCTTGGGGGAGATGTGGCCAGGAGAGCTGAGGGGAGGGGATTTGGAGGGAGTGGATTGTGTGGAATGCGGACTCCCACTCTGGCTGCGTGTCACACGTTTACCCCCCGACCCAGTGGGTGTGCCTACCTCACCCTGTGTGTGCGTGTCAGGAGGAGTGCGGTGGACCTTCCCTGCTGGTGTGGTGCCTGTGTCTGTTGTGGTGGGTGCATGCTGACGTCTGGGTGTACGTGGGACAGGCATGGAAGTGGGAAGTGTGGATGGGGCAGGGGTAGGTGGGGGGAGGTCGCGCTGCAGGAGACCCACTGCTGCAGTCAGTGTGGAGTCTATGGACCTCAGCAAGTTGCGTTGGTCAGCCTGCGAAGAATGAATGCCCTCCAAGAATGCCTCGATGTTGGTGAGGGTTTTCCCGTGGGCATGGAGGACATTAAGGATCGCAGCCTGACCAACCTGCAGTTGCCGCTGGATGTCCACAGACTCAGCATTGGCGGCAGCAGTGGAGACAGGGGCAGGGGGTGCGGTGCCTGGCCGGAAGGAGACATGCGGTGACCGGGCACGCTGGGAAGGGACACGAGCAAGTGGGAGGCGGCTGATGGGAACTGAGGGGGCGGTGCAAGGTGTTGTTCCGCTGTCAGCTGCTGGTGCAGCCACCGCCCACTCGGAGAACTCCTCCTCGGACCTGTCAGCTTCGTATTCTGACGTGCCAGTCGACAGGTCCTCGGCAGCACTATCCTCCACCTCTGTCCCACTCGATGTACCAGCCCCGATGTCACGGCTGGCACTGGTGCTCGGTCCCTCCGCCTTGCCTGTGTCCATGTCTCCCTCTGTGTCCCCCGACGATGCTGTGGGCAGGGTGGAGAGACATAAATTAATCAGACAGTTGTACACATCAGTCACATGAGTCCAATCGACATAGGTAACATTGCATAGCCTGAAAAGGAAGATCCCTAACATCTTCAAAACAAGGTACCGATGTAGGGCATGAAACACACAGTTGGTTGAGCCACCATGCCACTGAAATACCATGGAGAGCATGAGACAATAGCTAAAGACAGGAAACGGAGTCTGACATAGCACCCAGGCCCTGGGGACAATCCAGCACTGCATCTGCACCACACAGCGTTGGCGAAAATACCGATGACCAGGGACCATATCCATGAACTTGAGACACATGCTGCATAGGTAATGCTGCAAACATGCCCAACATGACTCGGTCACTGCACCTTGCGTGTGTGTCCAGAAACATCACACACTGCCCAGACCCAGCAAGTAGAAATCCGGATTTGACACATAGGCATTGCCCGACCCAACAAACCCCTACACGAGGCAAATTGTTGAGACACAGGTGGCACCAACATCTCATAGTCTGGGTGATAAACACAGGGGCAGGCAAAAAGCAAGATTGGACGCCAAACAGCCAAGGTGCGCCTGTACAAATAATGAGGTACCAGTGCCCATCCTCAGATGAGTATAACAAGACACACAGGCACTGGCAACTGTGAGTATGAAGGACAATCAGGTCAGGCTGCACAGTGGACACCTGTACATAATAGCACGTCAATATACATGGTGACAGGGGACAATGGCACAGAGCACAAGCTACGCTGTAGACAGTGAGAGTGTCCACGTTTATGATGACACATACAACACTGAGGAAAAGGTGCCCCAGGGGACAGTAGTGGGCACGCAACTACATGCTACTGAATGGTAATGACTGCAACACACGTCACCATCCCTGCACTATGCATATCGCACACTCATGCACATCATGTCACAGGCCACTACATAGGACATGCGCGCTGTAAGGCATGACACATGAGAGACCAACTCCCATGTCCGGAGTCAGCATCAGTGCCAACTGACATGGAACCCACATGCAGTGAACTTGACAGTGCACAGGCAAGGTCCCACAACCTGTTACACACCACCCCCAGACATGATGCTACAGTCATTGTTCTCGTGGACAAAGCGCCAGCCTACATTACCTTGTGAAGGAGTGACTACACACAGACCAGGGAACACATTGCAAGGAGGGGAAGGGTGGCAGGGGCGCAGCGCTATACTGGGGCAAACAGAATCTGCACAGCACCTTTAAACCCTGCCAGTGAATTCATGCTACTGTGCCCTTACAAATGCCGGTGACACACAACAAACACACATGTACCTACCCCCTTCCGGCTGCTGCTTCGCCTGTAGGCGCCTCTCCAGGTCTGGAAAGACCACCGGCAGCACACGCCTGTGGAGGTGGTTCAGACGGCGGCGGCCGCGGTTCTTGTGGCTCTCAGGTGAGTCCCCCAGCAGGAGCCGTGCAATCCTCCGCGTCCAGCACCGGATATCCTGCCAGCGTTTCCTCACCTGGGACAGGCTCCGCCTCCGACCATCCACACCCCTCACGGCACTGACGGCGGTCAGCCAGATCTGCTCCTTGGCAGTGGCGCCTACCTGTGAGGAAGAACAAGTGACACCACATCAATACACCAGCCACATGTCACAGAGAGACATATGAGTACAAATTAGCTGGATACAACAAGGCATGTCATGCAGTCAACGCATTGCACCTTTGTGATAGGGACATCATGCCCTGGTGAGGGAAAAAGCAGTACGTGCCATAGTGGGTACACAGGTGGAATGATGGCAATGTCACAATCAATGATCAAGGCTCACACTGTGCATCACACCCACCCCTCCTGTCTCAGGGCACTGCTGTTAGTGATAGGCCCCCACCCCTCCTGTCTCAGGGCACTGCTGTGAGTGATAGGCCCCCACCCCTCCTGTCTCAGGGCACTGCTGTGAGTGATAGGGCCCCACCCCTCCTGTCTCAGGGCACTGCTGGGAGACATCAGGCACCCCCCCCGGTACCCCCCGACAGTACATGGCATGTGTGTCACACCAGGACACAATGCCTGAAGTCACAGTCACAACATAGGGAGAGTCTGTGGCAGTGGCCTATGCACTCACCTGATACCCTGGTCGGCCATACAGCATGGAGTACTGTGGGAGGATCACATCCAGCAGAGCCATGTTCTCCTCCAGGGTGAATGGCTGTGTCCTCTCCACAGCCCTTGACATGGTTCCAGGGAATCAGTTGCAGCAGCTGGGTCGACGAATGCAAAGATGTGCAGGCAAGTACTCCCTCATGGGACCTGGCTGCCTTATATGTGCCCTTCTGCCCAGTCTCATGCACAGGAGTACAGAGTGATTGGTCACTCACATTTGCATCCTATGTTTCCACCAATCCCTTCAAACCTAGCAGTCTGTGGGTTCTCTATCGGTTTCATTCTCCTGCATGATGTCAGCCCCACAAACACATTGCAACAAAGTAGAAGAATTCCAACTGACTTCTGCTGTGCACCTTCCAGAACAAATTCGAAATTTGAACGTGGTCTCCATGACAACCAGCATGCATGTAGGCCTTAATACTTGTCCCCTATGTAATTTGGAGCATCACACACAGGTACGGTGCGTTTCGGGGCCCTAGGGCACCCCAAATGCATGGCAACGGCCCGTACATGCATGCCTACGTTCACAATCACTATGGGTCTGCACGCGTATGCGTACTCGTAGTGGTACGGCCCGTACACTCGCATGTACGCTCACTATCACTACGAGTACGCATACGCGTGCAGACCCATAGTGATAGTGAGCGTAGATGCGTGTGTACGGTCCGTACCACTACGGGTACGCATACGCGTGCAGACCCATAGTGATAGTGAGCGTACAGGCATATGTACGGTCCGTACCACTACGGGTACGCATACGCGTGCAGACCCATAGTGATAGTGAGCGTACAGGCATATGTACGGTCCGTACCACTACGGGTACGCATACGCGTGCAGACCCATAGTGATAGTGAGCGTAGATGCGTGTGTACGGTCCGTACCACTACGGGTACGCATACGCGTGCAGACCCATAGTGATAGTGAGCGTACAGGCATATGTACGGTCCGTACCACTACGGGTACGCATACGCGTGCAGACCCATAGTGATAGTGAGCGTACAGGCATATGTACGGTCCATACCACTACGGGTACGCATACGCGTGCAGACCCATAGTGATAGTGAGCGTAGATGCGTGTGTACGGTCCGTACCACTACGGGTACGCATACGCGTGCAGACCCATAGTGATAGTGAGCGTACAGGCATATGTACGGTCCGTACCACTACGGGTACGCATACGCGTGCAGACCCATAGTGATGGGGCCGTACACACGCATCTACGCTCACTATCACTATGGGTCTGCACGCGTATGCGTGCCCGTAGTGGTACGGACCGTACAAATGCCTGTACGCTCGCCATCACGATGGGTACACATACGGCAGCACTCCCACAGTGATTTGGGAACATACACAGGCCCTCTTAGCAGCAGTACGGCGGTTTTTACACATCACAGTGGTGATAGGCGACACACAGGTAGGAATAGGGCGGACATACTTGTCCATGGATGGACATACTTGTCCATGGATGGACATACTTGTCCAGGAATGGACATCAAGGCATCGTCTGTGCATTACTACATGTGTGGGGCACGGGTGTGACAGGCTGTGATGTGGAACATGACTCCTGAGTGGAGAAGGCACCAGATGTATGATGAGATGTGTATAGGTGTACTGTGTGACGGTGCAATGTGTGCCAGGCATGCCCTTGACTCCTTTGACATGTGTACATGTCGTACCGCGCACTTGGGGTGAGCGTCACTGGCATGGCACGGACACCAACACACGGAAGTGTCCCATGATGCCCGGTACAGGGATCATGACACATGACTTGTCACTACCCACAGTGCACAATGTGACTATGTCATTTATGTGTCCGGGATTTTCATCGGGTTGATGTTGTAGCACCCTCAAAAGCTGCAGCCGTTGCAGCAACCAACATGTGTCTGTGTGTAGATTGTCATTGCACACTGTTCCGCACACCATGCCACATGTGTTATCGGATGTGAGGTGCACATGTATGCATGGGACACGGAGTAGCGTGACAAGGCCATGTCAGCATCCTCACAAGGAATGTGTGGTGAGTCATGACATGTGCTCCTTCATGGCAAGGTGTGTGGGCTGGACTAGTGTTATGTCATGTGACCTGTGGCTCCAGTGTTCCGCTACCAGTCTCTGCAATCGGCATCCTACTGCTGCTGATGTGTGGGCGTATGTCACTCCTGTCTTGCGTCTGGCTGTTCAATTGCACTGGGACACAGCTATTCCCATGGCGTGGCATGGGGAGGTTCTCAATCTCCGTGTGTAGCTGGGTCTTGGTAGGAGGGTCACCTGGCAGCCATGCGTGTCCTGGGCATGTAGCACATACCTGACTCCCTATGTGGCATGTGTGTTTTGCCAGATTTACATGTGCTCAGTAGACATGAGTTGTTGTCGTAGTGCACTCACTCTTCCTTGTCACTTCCAAATTACTGCAGAGCGCCGCCTCTTGCCCGAATAATTCCAGACTTGGCTGCCATGCAGGAGAATGACAGGATCCGGCTCTACCGCTTCACCCAACCGTTGATTCTGGAGCTGACGGCGAGACTGGCACCACACCTGCAACCGCAGCACAGGTATCCTACGGCACTGACACCACAGCTGAAGGTAATGGCTGCCCTACATTTTCTTGCCACGGGTACCTTCCAAAATACCATAGCTCATGTTGGTGGCATGTCCCAGAGCATGTTCAGTGGTGTGCTGCATGATTTCTTGGAGGCCATGTTGATTCACCTGGATGACTTCATAAAGTTCCCAACCCCTGAACAGATGACTGAGGTCAAGCATGGATTCTATGCCCTGGGAGGGATGCCCCATGTCATTGGGTCCATAGATGGGACACATGTAGGTTTGGTACCACCACACGCACGGGAGGTGGCGTACCGCAATCGGAAGCACTACCACTCCATCAATGCCCTTGTGGTGTGTCTGTCCAACATGGTGATTTCACATGTCTGTGCTCATTTCCCAGGATCAGCACACGATGCCTACATCATGAGGCGTAGCGGGATGCCTGATATGATGATGCAGCTGCGCAACGAACGGGCATGTGTTGTTGGTGGGTACAGTCTGTCTGTCCTGTATTCTGTATAGCCGACCAGCACGACCGCTTCGCCAGTTCTAACGATATCCATGTGCATTCCATGTAGGGGACGCTGGCTATCCCAACATGCCTTGGCTGCTCACACCTCTCCGCAACCCCATCACGCCGGCCCAGCTCCGCTACAACACCGCCCATGGCCGGACAAGGCGAGTGATAGAGAGGACGTTTGGCATGCTGAAGAGCCGATTCTGGTGCCTCCACAAGACCGGCGGCGCACTCCCATATGCCCCGGCGAAGGTTTGCAAGATCTTCATGGTCTGCTGCATGCTGCACAACATGGAAGTTGAAAGAGCTGTGCCACTCATCCTGAATCAACATGACGAGGACCATCCACCCGTGGAGGACGAAGGGCTTGGCAATGGGGCTAGTGATGTTGAGGATGTGGAGCCGCAAGAGGACATCCGGACTCGGCTCATACGCGACTTCTTTGCTTAGTGGTGAGTACCAGTGTCTGAGTGTGCACGCCTTGGTCCCCGTGTGGCATGTGTTGTGATGTGTGTCTCCACCTGCATGTATGGCACGTGAGTCAGAGGTGTGTGTGGGTGTGTCACTGGAGTGATGGTGGCAGTGATGGTAGTATTTCCCCAGTCATAATTGTGACCTAGCATGTTGTCATCCATACATATGTCGAGTAAATGCACATGCAAGTGGCTGTGCTTTTTGTGGCTGGCTTCTTGTGTGTCTCTCTTCCCCAGGTACCTGCGCATGCCATCTGCTGGTTGCATTGTTGTGGCACTGCTATTCCTCATGGACATGGCATCGTGGGCTGACTCAGCGTTACAGGCACGGACACGTTTGGAAGTCTCCATGGGGTAAGGGATGCATCTGGGGTGTATTGGGTGTGGCAGTTGTTCACGATGTGTGCACACTGCCCCTGTCGGGGTTTGGTTCATCTGCAGACATGTCGCATCCCCATGGGACACGACATGCAGCTGGGTACACCTGAATAGATGGTCTGCCTGGTTGACAGTCATCAGTGATGGGATAGTGGATTGTGATGATGGCATCAATGTGTGTGACACTGCCCTCGGACACATACGGTTAGCATTGGCTTGACATGGCGTGGGACTTCCACATCAGCGGATCTATGGTGTATGGCAGGCTCTCCGTGTGCAGCTGTGGGTATTTAGCTGTTAGCCGACGCTTGTGTGCCAGTACCATGGCTATCACGCATTTGTGCTGCAGAAGGGGGGTGCCAGTGTTGGACCCACATGTCACTCCACATGATGTGTTCATCTGTACTTCGAGTTGGCTCTGCAAATCCGAATACATGACTAATAAAGGTGTCCCTATGCCTCCAAGGTGCCTCTTCTCAGTCAATGCTGGTGTGTTGGCACGGTGCATCCTGCATGTCTGGCATGGTATTCCCTGATTGTGGCTTTGTGTCAATGTGTCGAGTGGCAAGATGCACGCTGTGTGTGTGGCCTGAGACTGTGTATTGGGCATGATGTCCATGACTGCGTGGGTATTGTGACATGTGCCATCCCCATGCATCCAACGTTGGCCAGGCCCCCATTCTCTGCATCCACCGGACTCAAGCTTGCAGGACATGGTTCTGCCACCTGTCTAGACATACCTGGGTGCCCCCCAGGACACTGGACTGGATCCCTGACCTGTGCGCATGACTGTTGGTGTACTCAATGTGTGTGTCAGCACGGTTGTTCGGCCACCCCCTCAGCTGGTTGTGCCCATCACGGGTGTGTATGGTGCTCCATGTCTGTCTTGCCTAATAAACTGTGACCCATGTGTCCTGTGCCAGACTCAGGCCCCAGGGTGTGGATGGTTGAAGAGAAAAGATGACTCAGGCATGTTTAGACTTTACAACACACATGTTAGGTAATAATGCGACCAGCAGGCATCTACTCTTAATAGTGTGATTTATTATTGGGGGGGGGGGGGGGACAAAGTGAGGGGCTTTCCGGGATTAGGGAATCCAAAGTTCAGTAGGGGAGTTGGTGTCCTTGCCATTGGAAATCCTCAGAGTCCATGCCACAGTCTTTGTCAACATTGGTCAGCCAGTGACCAGCAGGGCCATGTGGCAGAGAATGTCTCTTGATGCTGTGATGCTGTTGCTCCAGTGGGCCAGGTGCCAGGCCAGGTGTCCTGGGAGATGGTGATGTAGCGCCGACCCTCACGGTCCTTTCCGTGGACGACCCGGCCTCCTGCGGGGAACCTCAGCAGCAGCCTGTGACGATGTCTGGGATGCTCCGTTGGATGTTTCCTCCTCCTCCTCCTGGACCCTCCCTGTGGGTGGTGATGTTCTCCGCCTTCTGGCACAGGGAGGGTCGGCCATGATGTCGGCCATCCGACGGAGTGTAGCGTGAATCCCCTCGAATGCCGTCACTTGCTCAGCCTGTCTGTCCTCCATCCTCCGTTGGTGTTCCAGTAGACAGGCATGTTGCTGGGCCTGCTGTGCCTTGATCCCCTCGAGGACGGACACAACCTGGGCCATGCCCGTGGTGTCCTCCCGGTATGTGTCCAGGATGTTACGGACATGGGACAATGCCGGATCCCCAGCCAACTGGTCAGGCTCGCGCCTCCGCCGTCCTCCACTCCCACCACCCCTGCCCACTTGCGCCTGGCCTGCCCTTGTGGGCACATGGGGTCTCCGGGACCCCTGAGGGGTGGCATTGGCGTTGTCGCCTGCCTCCTCCTGGGTGCCCGGGACACCGTGTCCCTCCTGGCGAGCCTGGCTGCATTGTGGTGTTGGGGCAGGGATCCTGGGTGTCTCCTGGGATGTGGCAGGAGTGGGGGTGGTGGTTGGCACAGTTGTACCTGACGCAGGTGCTGCAGGTGGTTGGACACCAGAGGGGCCAGGTCGGTCGGGGTCGTCCGCAGAGTGGTGAGAGTGGTCGCTGCCGGTGGGATCGGGCTCCTGCAGATCCAGGTCCTGTGAGTGTTCCCCCCCAGTGTTGGGGGGTGCACCACGACGTTGACCTGTGTGTGAGAGAGACAATGTTAATTTTGGTCCATGCAACATCCATGTTTCATCATTTTCAAAGTTGACACATTTCCTCTTGGAATTAGGATCTGTCTTGCATTCCACTCACAGTGCACTTGTGCATGGGTGTGTCCCTTGGCCACCACTTTGGCCCCTTTAACTATGTGTGGCACAGTCTTACTTGCTGCGTCAAGTGTGACTGCAGTCAGCAGTGGAGTGTGCAGGTGTGGCGAGCCATGCATTTGCGCCTTCCTTGTAGCACTGTACATGTGCACATGGAGTGGATCCACACACTTATATGATCCAGGTAGCTGTCCTTGTGCTCGTGTACAGGTTGTGACATGGCCCTGCGTTTTGGCATGGTGAAGAGGGGGGGTTCTGGCACTGGCCACCCTTGTCTACATGCACGCAGTCTACCTGCTGACGAGCAGCCATTCGCACACGCCACACGGCTGATTTGCTCTCCCTGTGTCTCGCTCCATCTCTGTCCCCCTCTCCCTCCATTTCTGTCCCCCTCTCCCTCCATTTCTGTCCCCCTCTCCCTCCCTCTCAGTCCCCCTCTCCCTCCCTCTCTGTCCCCCTCTCCCTCCCTCCGTGTGTCAGCCTCCTCCCTCTGTCCGTCTCCCTCCATCTCTGTCCCCCTCTCCCTCCATCTCTGTCCCCCTCTCCCTCCCTCTCAGTCTCCCTCTCCCTCCCTCTCTGTCCCCCTCTCCCTCCCTCTGTGTCCCCCTCTCCCTCCCTCCGTGTGTCAGCCTCCTCCCTCTGTCCGTTTCCCTCCATCTCTGTCCCCCTCTCCCTCCATCTCTGTCCCCCTCTCCCTCCCTCTCAGTCCCCCTCTCCCTCCCTCTGTGTCCCCCTCTCCCTCCCTCCGTGTGTCACCCTCTGTCACCTCGGCCCAGCTTCCTGGGCACACACTGTTAGCAGATCTTTGAGTGGCCCTTGGCTTGTTGATGTGAGTTTGTTTCTGATCTCCAGGCACCCATTTGGTGTGATGTGTGTCTGTGCGCTGCTGCTGTGGTGGTGTGTGCTGCCACTCTTTCACAATGTTGGCTGTTCATTAGCTGCCGTCATGTGCAAACCAGTGCCTTCACCCCCATGTGTTGATGCAAGGCGTCCGGCATTTGCTGGCAAGTCATTCCTGTGTTGGGACACACTGTTTGTCTGGCTGTGACCTAGGCCATATGGGCAGAGGGCATTGTTGTCTGCTTTGGAGTCGCACTATGTGATTTTTGGTGCCCAGCCTCCCGCCATCCGGGTTACCGTGTCATGTGTTGTTGTCTTCTGTGGCCTGTGACTTGACATTGTCCAGCTGGGTGCATGGGGCATGGTGGCAGCAGTGGCATGTGCCTGCTCATGGGGTGTGGTTGAGTCATGCGATGGCTTGTGGTGGTTGCGGGCCTGTTAGTGATTTTGGTTGTGGTTGCAGTTCCCCCCATGTGAGGTGCGTTGTTTGTGTACTCACCCGGGTCTCGGAGTCCTTCTAATCCTTCGACTGCCTCCACCGGCAGTATGGCCATCACCCTCTCCTCCCAGGGATGGTACTGTACGGGTCTGCGGGAGGGCCCTCCTCCGGTGGCGTTGGCCTGGTCGTGTTCCTCCTGCCTCTTGGCTCTGACCCTCCTCCGCAGATCGTACCACCTGTTCTGGCATTCCTGCTTGGTCCTCCTGGTGTCCGCAACAGCATTCACAGCATCGACGATGGTCTGCCACATGGCTGTTTTGGCTGCCAGGCTGGTGCTTCTGACCAATGTTCCAAAGATCTGTGGCTCGACTCTGAGGATTTGATCAACAAGGACCTCCAACTCTCGGTGACTGAACTTTGGATTCTTGGTAGTGGGCATGGTGAGGGGTGTGGGTGGGGATGGTGTGGGTGTGGGGGGTGTGTGGATGTTGGGGGGGGTGTGGATGGTTGTGTGTGTGTGTGATTGTGATGAGAGGGTGTTTGTGAGGGTGGTCGTGTGAAGGTGTGCAAGTGTAAGGTGTGGTGTAGCTTGTAGTCTGGTTCTGTGGTGTCTGGCAGCAGTGAGTCTGTTGCAAAGGCTCATGGTTTGTGTGTGTGGGCCCTTTTTATTGGTCCATGGGTGGGTGTGGCAGTGTTTGAATTTTGGGTGGGTGTGTTATAAGGAGTGGTGGTGTATTGGGCCTCTGTTTGTTTTTGGCAGTTGCAGGTCAGTGATTGTGTTATTTTAGTGGTTGTTGGCCATGTTTAGTGGCTTTGTGCCTTTCGAATGGTGTATTCTTGTGTTGTTTTGTTTTGTCCTGGTTGTGTACGTGCGTTTTGAGCGTGTGTACGGTGTGTACATGGGCCATTTGGTTGTACGGTGATGTCCTTGTGTGTGGCTTTGTACGACTCGTACATGCGGTTGTGATGTTGGGGCATGGGGTGCGCTCCGTACTTAGGAGGTTGTGTTGGGGGTGCGCCAGGAACTACTGGGGTGTACATAGATGGTGGTACGACACGTACAGGGGTGGGGGGGGTACATGGACGGTGGTACGACACGTACAGGGGTGGGGGGGTACATGGACGGTGGTGTGACACGTACGGGGGTGGGGGTACGACTCGAACGTACAGGGGTGTACATAGACGGTGGTACGACACGTACTGGGGTGGGGGTACGACTGGAACATACTGGGGTGTAGGTACACGGGGGTATGGCACGTACTGGGGTGGGGGGGTGTACATTGACGGTGGTACGACACGTACTGGGGTGGGGGTACGACTGGAACGTACTGGGGTGTAGGTACACGGGGGGTATGACACGTACTGGGGTGGGGGTGGGGCTCGAACGTACTGGGGTGTACATAGACGGTGGTACGACACGTACTGGGGTGGGGGTACGACTGGAACGTACTGGGGTGTAGGTACACGGGGGTATGACACGTACTGGGGTGGGGGTACGACTGGAACGTACTGGGGTGTACATAGACGGTGGTACGACACGTACTGGGGTGGGGGTACGACTGGAACGTACTGGGGTGTACATTGACGGTGGTACGACACGTACTGGGGTGGGGGTACGACTGGAACGTACTGGGGTGTAGGTACACGGGGGTATGACACGTACTGGGGTGGGGGGGTGTACATTGACGGTGGTACGACACGTACTGGGGTGGGGGTACGACTGGAACGTACTGGGGTGTAGGTACACGGGGGGTATGACACGTACTGGGGTGGGGGTGGGGCTCGAACGTACTGGGGTGTACATAGACGGTGGTACGACACGTACTGGGGTGGGGGTACGACTGGAACGTACTGGGGTGTAGGTACACGGGGGTATGACACGTACTGGGGTGGGGGTACGACTGGAACGTACTGGGGTGTACATAGACGGTGGTACGACACGTACTGGGGTGGGGGTACGACTGGAACGTACTGGGGTGTACATTGACGGTGGTACGACACGTACTGGGGTGGGGGTACGACTGGAACGTACTGGGGTGTAGGTACACGGGGGTATGACACGTACTGGGGTGGGGGTGGGGCTCGAACGTACTGGGGTGTACATAGACGGTGGTACGACACGTACTGGGGTGGGGGTACGACTGGAACGTACTGGGGTGTAGGTACACGGGGGTATGACACGTACTGGGGTGGGGGTGGGGCTCTAACGTACTGGGGTGTAGGTACACGGTGGTACGACACGTACTGGGGTGGGGGTACGACTGGAACGTACTGGGGTGTAGGTACACGGGGGGTATGACACGTACTGGGGTGTGGGTGGGGCTCGAACGTACTGGGGTGTACATAGACGGTGGTACGACACGTACTGGGGTGGGGGTACGACTGGAACGTACTGGGGTGTAGGTACACGGGGGAATGACACGTACTGGGGTGGGGGTACGACTGGAACGTACTGGGGTGTACATAGACGGTGGTACGACACGTACTGGGGTGGGGGTACGACTGGAACGTACTGGGGTGTACATTGACGGTGGTACGACACGTACTGGGGTGGGGGTACGACTGGAACGTACTGGGGTGTAGGTACACGGGGGTATGACACGTACTGGGGTGGGGGGGTGTACATTGACGGTGGTACGACACGTACTGGGGTGGGGGTACGACTGGAACGTACTGGGGTGTAGGTACACGGGGGGTATGACACGTACTGGGGTGGGGGTGGGGCTCGAACATACTGGGGTGTACATAGACGGTGGTACGACACGTACTGGGGTGGGGGTACGACTGGAACGTACTGGGGTGTAGGTACACGGGGGTATGACACGTACTGGGGTGGGGGTACGACTGGAACGTACTGGGGTGTACATAGACGGTGGTACAACACGTACTGGGGTGGGGGTACGACTGGAACGTACTGGGGTGTACATTGACGGTGGTACGACACGTACTGGGGTGGGGGTACGACTGGAACGTACTGGGGTGTAGGTAGACGGGGGTATGACACGTACTGGGGTGGGGGTGGGGCTCGAACGTACTGGGGTGTACATAGACGGTGGTACGACACGTACTGGGGTGGGGGTACGACTGGAACGTACTGGGGTGTAGGTACACGGGGGGTATGACACGTACTGGGGTGGGGGTGGGGCTCTAACGTACTGGGGTGTAGGTACACGGTGGTACGACACGTACTGGGGTGGGGGTACGACTGGAACGTACTGGGGTGTAGGTACACGGGGGGTATGACACGTACTGGGGTGGGGGTGGGGCTCTAACGTACTGGGGTGTAGGTACACGGTGGTACGACACGTACTGGGGTGGGGGTACGACTGGAACGTACTGGGGTGTAGGTACACGGGGGTATGACACGTACTGGGGTGGGGGTACGACTGGAACGTACTGGGGTGTACATAGACGGTGGTACGACACGTACTGGGGTGGGGGTACGACTGGAACGTACTGGGGTGTACATTGACGGTGGTACGACACGTACTGGGGTGGGGGTACGACTGGAACGTACTGGGGTGTAGGTACACGGGGGTATGACACGTACTGGGGTGGGGGTGGGGCTCGAACGTACTGGGGTGTACATAGACGGTGGTACGACACGTACTGGGGTGGGGGTACGACTGGAACGTACTGGGGTGTAGGTACACGGGGGGTATGACACGTACTGGGGTGGGGGTGGGGCTCTAACGTACTGGGGTGTAGGTACACGGTGGTACGACACGTACTGGGGTGGGGGTACGACTGGAACGTACTGGGGTGTAGGTACACGGGGGTATGACACGTACTGGGGTGGGGGTACGACTGGAACGTACTGGGGTGTACATAGACGGTGGTACGACACGTACTGGGGTGGGGGTACGACTGGAACGTACTGGGGTGTACATAGACGGTGGTACGACACGTACTGGGGTGGGGGTACGACTTGAACGTACTGGGGTGTACCTAGACGGGTGGGGGTATACATACACGGGGGGTACGTGTCGGACGTACGGGGGCTGGGGGGAGTGTTGGGCGCGTATGCGGGCACATGTCTCCATGGTTGCTATTGGAGTCCGGTGCGGACGGTGTTTTTTCCATACGGTTGTACGCTCGGATGCACGGGATGGATCGTGATTCCTCGGTCGGACTTGGCTTTTCACGTTTGTAAGGTAAATCGTCCGAGGACGTGTCGGACACATTTTCCGACCCGAGGACGTGTGGGGAATGATTCCCAGTGCGGTTCGTATGGACTTTTTACCATGCGAATCGTGATTGCCAGTTCGTACGGCACTTGTACGATTCGTACGGTAAAAAGACCCGATACGAGTCGTACGGGGACATTTTTTACCGGATCGTGATCGGCACCTATATATTTAAAATAAAGACCTTTCCTATGTAAGCTCTTCCGTATCCTAACTATAACTGCACAGGTGCATTTTCTACTACATTTTCGTATCCTAAAAATCATGCATCTTCCTCATATTACTGTGAAGGAAAGTTCCAGAATCAGCTGGACCCACCAAATTCCTATGATCTAGCATTACCACACTTCTCCCAATAAAAACAGTGCACTACTTTTGGGGCTCAGCCTAACACTTGCTACAGGAACAGAAGAAAACTGTGACAATATGAAGTCAAAGCACAATAACTGTGGTCTTTGCATTGTCCATGGGTTAGTTTGTTCTTGTTTCAGATTATAGGCCCAGCATCAAATCCGAGGTACCATTTTTACTGGGAAGGTTTGGGAACACTGGGTGCTTGAGATTTGGTGGATCTCCACATATTCCTGATCTTTCCCTCACAAAAATGATGTGAAGAAAATCAGCAATTTTAGACAATCTTTGAAGTTTGCAGGGCATTCTGGGTAAGAAAACATTGTATTATCCATGCAAGCCAGACCACACTGGTTTTGGTCTGGAGAAAGAAAGATGGCTCAAATCACCAGCATAATAGTAAGCTCCTATTTATTATCAATTTCATGTTATGTACCTTAACCAAAACACACAAAAAATGCAGGGATTAGAGTAGCAAACATGTTCCAGCTTGATGATCTTTCACTGAGTTAATTGAAGGTAGGAACCTCCAACTTTGTAAACTTGCTGCAAAGAAATCCAAATATAGTGTTTTTTGGTATTCATGATCATTCTATTTGTTACCAAGGGGCACATTTACTATTATTTCACGCAATACAGTTCAGCAGGGGAACTTACTGCACTGCGTTGCATGAAAGGGAGAGAGCAGAATGCTCCATATTTACAAAAATATGGAGCATTTCAGCTCTCTCCTTGTGCTGGTGCACTTTGTGCTGCCTAGTGCCAAATAAGTCATAGCATGATGAAGGACCAACAGATGTGTAGGCAATTTGGAGTAAAGTTTCAAAGCTCGTAATGTCGGGTCCCTCCGGAGGATGAGCGTGATCCACGTTTGCTAACGTGGATCACGCTCATCCTTCGGAGGGACCTGACAATACGAGCTTTGAAACTATTCTCCAAATTCCCTACACATCCGTTGGTCCTTCATCATGCTATGACTTATTTAATGCCGGCGCTCCCTCCGTGTCTCGTTATATCCAGTAACATTATCAGGGCATGCATTTTCCGGTTTCTTTTTCTGTATGGTATCCATTATCTGAAATAGTTTCTGAGCCAATTTCAGGTAGACCTTGACATCGATCATTTAGGCATACTCGTGGACTGTGCCATGTCACATTGACATCAGACGTCTCATATATCCATTGCTGCAGAACATAGGATATCAAGTTTCCAAAGTGGTGGCCTTTCCTGACGAAGGCACTTTGTGTTCCGAAACGCACGTAGAAACCATCAACGTCTCTTGAGTTTTTACCACACCGTATGTTTTTAAGATCCTTTGGAACTTTTTTGAGTTATTGTTGAAGATACATCAGATTTCCTAATCCTTGTTGGAACATAATATATTGATCCTTGTTACAAAAAATGTGTACCATCTATGGATGGTTTATTGTACATTGTGTTTTAATATGAAAGTTTGAAAGTGAGGGGTGCATGCAGATATGAATGAGTTCTGTTAGACGTATGTATCTTTTTGCATTAATTTAATAAATGTTTTTGTATTTTTGATTAAAAAAAGTATTCTTGGGTTATTTCAGTTTATTGCATATAGTGTTGCTTCATTGAATGGTTAATTGCCTTAAGCCTTTACACTCATTCATTTATCCCTGCCTTAAGGAAAGTACATTCTATTAGCAGGGGGCCTCTTTCTTTACACGAAGAGAGAGCATGGGCCAGGGGGTCAGAGGATGGATAAGTGAGAGAATGTACAACAATGGATGAGGCGGGTGGATAAGAGAATGGAAATTGCAGGAGTAGAGAATGCGGGACACAGCACCAAACCAAATGGGGAAAGCATATGGTGGAAGAGTTTAGATGCAAGTAAGCACAGGGTGGAAGAGAATGAAATGGGTAGATGCAGGAAAGACGGCACAGGGTAGGGGAGCATAAAGCAACAAACTCCACAGGATGGGCAGAACACAGGGAAGAACAATGTGCAGTGGGTAGCATAAACTGTGAGAGTACAGCCACTGAAGGAGAGGGTACAGGGTGAAGGAGAACAGAATGAAAGTGCACAGAATGGTTGAGAACAGTAGGTTAGAGAGAGCAAATAAGGGGAGAGCACAGGATGAACATTGGCTGGATGAAGGTCAGAAACAAGGGGATAAAGGGCAGGATGTTGATGAGAGTATTATCATGTATTTTGTGCATGGGCCATTGTCGTTTTTCCTATGTTTGCGTAACTGTGCATGACATAGGCTGCATTTTCTTTGCACTTGTTACTATATAAACACAATTGCCTTTGTGCCACATTGTATTTAACAAACAGAACCCGCCATTGTTTGCACATTCTGTTCTTTCCTAGGATTTAGTCTGAACACAGCAGACAAGGTCAAGCAATAATGTCGTTTGCTATTTTGTCCTGATCAGGCACTAGCAGCTAGACAACACGGAAATGCAGCTGTTGTTTATGAGCATATAAGCCTTGTCATATAGGTATGCACAGCAACGTAACACAGACAGAGAGATTTCTGAGCGAAGATCATGGTTGTGTCTGAGATGTAGAACATCCATCTGTGTATGCTCAGGGATGGGTTCCACTACTAATCCCAGAGATCTTTGCTGTATAATCAGTTTGCTTCTGCAGAAGGGTAGGGAGTTAGGCTAATCTAGCTTATAATATGACAAGGTTTTTCATAATATACGGTTTACTGACTATGCAAATGGTATTTTTGCTAGGCAGTTGGTTTTCTGATTGTGGCACGTATACTGTAGTCTACAGCACGATAGTTTAAATAAACATTTCAAGCTTCCTTCTTGACTCTGTCATATCTTATTGTGGACGAGTGTGTGAGTGAAAGGGAGTGTCTTGTTACTGCATCCCTGAGAGGGTCAGGAGTGTTGTGTTCTGGTATGTCAATTCATTTATCTCAATGGATATGAGTAGGAGGGCAAGTAAGACACTATAGCTAGTCAGACTCGGGCTCATGCTACTGAGGTGGTATGTTGACTCAGTCCTGAACTACTGATGTTCTGTTTGCTTTTCAAGCTTGAATATTAAAAGGTTTCTACCCTCTTTTGCACTGCCCTTTTGAATCCTTTGCTGATTGATAATGGTGCAACGCGTTGTGATTTTGGTAAATTGCCACTCAGCGGTTACTCAACACATACTTCAACATGGGGTCCCTAATGCAGGAGCTCCTGTAGTTCTTGTAATAGAGCTGTACGCAGCGTACCGCTTTGAGGTTTTTTATTCTTGAGTCACCTTTCCCGCTGTGGATGCTATGACTATATGTTTCATGCTTATACTGCACCTGCAGCTCCGAACGTTTATCGTTCTTATTTTATTTATTTATTTATTTAGAAGTTTTATATAGCGCTGGCCTGACCCGAGGGTATCGGAGCGCTTTACAGAGGATACATTGCAGATATTACAACAAACGAGACAGGAGAACAACACAATAATAATGCAGGGCGTTGTTGAGGGGTCTGCTTCATTGTCAAGGGAACATCTGCTTCGTAGTCTTGCGGACATGATGTTGGAGCAATGCGGGGTGTCTGTTGCCCCCATTCTGAGTGCTCCTATCTACTCCCTAGGGCACGATTAAGGAATAGGATTTTGAGTTGGCTTTTGAATTTTACAAAAGAGGAAATGGTTCTGATGTGAGGGGGAATGGAGTTCCAGATTTTGGGCCCGCTTCCGGCGAAGGATCGAGCCGCAGTTTTTAGTTTTCGAGTTTTTGGCGGGATGAGAAGGAGAGAGTTTGAGCTTCTGAGGTTCCTGGTCTGACCGGCTTTTATGAGTTTGGCCGCCAGGTATTTGGGTTTGCCGGTATGTAGGGCTTTATGAGTGAGGCAGGCTGTTCTGAAGCTGATCCGCATTTCAACTGGGAGCCACTTAAGATCTCTGAGTAAAGGAGAGATGTGGTCAAATTTCTTGATTCCAGTGACCATTCTGGCTGCCGCATTCAGAGTTGTTCTGAGGGGAGCTAGGTGTGACTTTGCCATTCCTGAGAGGACTGCGTTCCCATAATCCAGTCTTGACAGTACCAGTGTTTGAGTGGCCTGTTTGAGATCACTAGGCGGAATGAAGGGTTTTATTTTGTTCAGTAGTTTAAGGTTCAGGAAAGCGTTCTTGGCCGAATTCTTGATATGTCTGGTCATGTTTAGTTTCGGGTCTAGTGTGATGCCTAGTGATTTGAAAGAGTCAGCTAGGGTGAGATTCCCGCTGAGCACATCCACGGCCTTTAGCCATTCAACAATTTGAGGGTTCTCCTCCTTGTTCGAAATGAGAAGTATCTCGGTTTTGTTGGGGTTTAGTTTAAGGTGATTCGAGGACAACCAGTGTTGGACATCTCTCAGCACGTCATTGAGTCTTTGAATGTCACTTAGGGAGGTGGTTTCCAGATATATCTGAGTATCGTCTGCGTAAAGATGGAAACGGATATTGGCTGCTCTGAGTAGTTTGGTGAGAGGTTCAATGTAGATGTTAAAGAGTTGCGGGGAGAGCACTGAGCCTTGAGGGACTCCCTTGTTGACAGGGTGCGAGTCAGAAGCAAAGTTTTTAATTTTTATTTTTTGAGTGCGATTGTGTAGGAATGAGGGCAAACCATTGGAGGACCGCCTCACCAAGACCTGCTCTTTCTTGGAGAGCCCTAATGAGGAGTTTGTGGTCTACTGTGTCGAATGCTACCGATAGGTCAAGGAGAATGAGGAGGCAGCATTGATCAGAGTCAAGTGAGTGGTAGATATCGTCGATGATGTTGAGGATCCCGGTTTCTCTGCTACAGCCTTTTCTGAAGCCAGATTGGTGGTAGTTCAAGAGATTGATGTTATCCAGGTTTTGGGTTAGTTGGAGTACGCACTTTTCTAGGATTTTGGACAGAAGGGGAAGGTTAGATACAGGTCTAAAGTTATTCAGATCCGTTGTGTCAAGGCCGGGTTTTTTCAACAGGGGTGTGACTTGACCTACTTTAAGGCAGTCTGGGATGTCTCCATTTTTCATGGAGCTGTTTGTTATCGCGCACCAAAGCGGTGCTATGGAGTGCTTCAGCTTTTTGGTTAG
Source organism: Triturus cristatus (assembly GCF_964204655.1). Classification (NCBI taxonomy): domain Eukaryota; kingdom Metazoa; phylum Chordata; class Amphibia; order Caudata; family Salamandridae; genus Triturus; species Triturus cristatus. The sequence continues at coordinate 653,841,049 of NC_140587.1, read as the reverse complement.
TAGAGGTGGAATGGGATCAAGGACATGGGAGGAGGGTTTGGAGTTGGAAATCAGCGTGGTATCTCATGTTCCTGAATGGGGCGGAAGCTTAGCCAAGAATTGGAGGAGGGGCAAGGAGCGACAACGACCGCCCCGGGCATGGTGCTCTTAGTGGATCGAGTGTTAGTGGTATTCAGAGAGTGCTCGATCTTAGTAATCTTGTCGTTAAAGAAGTTGGCGAAGTTATCACAGAGTTCTTTGGACGCCTGTATTGAGGAGGTCACAGGTTTGGAGGTTTGTTGCCTGATGATGCAATAGAGCTCTCTAGGTCTATTTTTTGCGCTGTCCAGCGCAGAGCGGAAAAATGTGGATTTCTTGTTTTTGATGTGATTGTTATATTTCCTGTGGGCTGTTTTGAGTTGCTCGCGGAGAGAGGAGGTAGGGTTCTTCCTCCAGTTTCTTTCTTTGGCTCTTAGGTTTCTCCTTTCGGAATTAGAGTCAGTGTTGAACCAAGACCTGGACGGAATGGCTCTGCTTTTTTTCAACTTTCGGGGAGCGAGTTGGTCCAGCATAGTCACCAAGTTAGAGTTGTACCGCACAGTGAGTTCGGTAGTGGAGAGGTGGTTGTTGGGGCAGGGAAGGAGTGAGCTTATCCTTTCTTCGAGGACTTCCATGGGAATCTGGGAGAGGTTTCTGACCCATTTGGGGTGGTCTTGCAAAGGGGGTTGAGAGAGAATTTGTTGGTTGATATGGAATAGGATCATGTGGTGGTCCGACCAGTCCACGGGGAATACGTGTTCGATTGAGATTGCGTCTCGTTGGGCGATGATGGCATCTAAGGTAGCTTCTTTGTAGTGCATCTCCTCTGTGCAATGTTGGGTTAAATTATTGTCACCGAGAAGATTGGATAGCGTTTGAATTAGCGGATTATGTGTTTCGTTCCATCGCAGGTTAAGATCATCAAGAATTAGGTTGTGGGAGTCTCCGAGAGAACAGTGAGCAATCAGGTATGTTAGTTGCTCCCCAAATGCTGAGGTGTTGCCTGGTGGGTGATTGAGAAGGTGACAGAGAAGTGTTCCATTATCTTTGGTCTTGATGTTAGCGGTAAGACATTCAAAGGTGTTGTTTTTGCATGAGTCTGTTTCCAAGATGGAGATGTTGTCCTTATGGATGATGGCTACGCCACCCCCTTATTGGTCTTTTCTGTTTTTGTTAATAATGGAGTAACCTGGGGGCACAAGCATGTCTAAGCATGGTGAGGAGAGCTCAATGAGCCAGGTCTCCGTGATGAACGCAATGTCAACGTCTTGCGAGAGAATGGCTTCTGCTAGTTCGGTAGCATGCATGGATGCAGATCTGCAGTTGATGAGCATGCAGTTGGTGGGAAGTTCTTTTTTGCTAGGGTTCAATTCCTTGGGTGCCCTGGGAAGGGAGGTGAGGAAAGGCAGTCTGGGGAGTTTTGTGCATGGAGGGTCTCTTCTGAAACCCGTGATCACTTGGATCTTGGATTTTGGAGAGTCAAAGGGGGGTGCGTCATATGAGGAGGCTAGATCAGCCACTTCTTGGTCGGACATCGCGGCTTCCGTCCTGGTAGGTCTAGAGGAGACGGGCTCGATGTCGGTATTTGAGAGACTCTGAGCTCTAGTGACGCAGGCTGTGTTTCTTAGGATTTTTGAGACAAGTCCACCTTATCCGATGGGGTCTCTGTACCTGTGTCATGGGGATTGCTACGGGCCTAGTGGGGCACTGGTGGTGGTTGGAGTTGAATGGCGATGGTGACCTGGAGGGGGATTGTTGGGGCCTTTGGGCCTTGTCGAGGTTGGTGAGGATTTCGTTCAAGCCCCGGCTCAGGCAAGTGAAAGGAAATTTCCTCCCCCTACTCTCTATTCAATGCTGGTCCTATTCAGCCCAGCCCTGACCCATCAGACTGCTGGAGCCAAGGCCCTCTCCAGCCCCCTGTCACTAACAAACCAGACATGGAATACACAAACCTAGCAGAGGCATACTGGATGGTTAGACAAGAAAATACCTACTTTCTAAAAGTGGTATTTTCAAACACAGAATGTAAAAATCACCCACACTAAAATATGTATTTTAACATTCTGAGTTCAGGCATACTAAACTCATTTTTCTACCTTGTTCCCTAGGTCTAGGTCAGTTAGGATTATAAGATGTTATAATAAAACTGCCCATTTTGATCTACGAGAGCAGGTAGCCTTGCAATAGTGAAAAACGAAATTGGCTGCAATTCAGGATCAGGACATGCCACACACATCAGGGCAGGTCCTACCTTTCACATACAATGCACCCTGCCCACAGGTGTACCTTGGGCCTACCTTAGGGGCGACTAACATGTAGAAAAAGGAAAGGTTTAGGGACTGGCAAGTGTGTGCACTTGCCAAGTCGACATGGCAGTCCCAGACTGCACACAGGCTCTGCAATGGCAGGCCTGAGCCATATTTTACAAGCTGCTTCTGTGGGTGGCACAACCAGTGCTGCAAGCCCACTAGCAGCATTTGATTTACAGGCCTTGGGCACACACGGTGCACTGTACAAAGGTCTGACAAGTAAATCAAGAAAGCCAATCATGGAGTCACTAATCCATTACAACAATTTACAATAGGGAACAATGGCACTTTGGCACTGGATAGCAGTGGCAAAGTGCCCAAAGCATCTAGACCAGCAAAAACATAGCAAAAACAAAGGAGGCAACAGCAAAAAATGGAAGGGAGACCCACACCAATGGTGCCAGTTATAACACGTGTCCACTCCAGCTGAAATGTGGGGAGAATTACCCACCCTATTGGGAGTTCTCTTCACTAAGGTGGAAAAATCTGGACAGACCGTCAGCATTGGCGTGTTCTGTACCAGGGCGGGGATCCGCCATGAAGTCCATCCCCTGTATGGAAATTGACCACCTCAACAGCTTTGGATTCTCACCCCTCATCTGCATCAACCATCTGAGGGGCCTGTGGTCTATTTGAACCCGGAAGTGAGTCCCAAACAAGTATGGTCTCAACTTATTCAGTGTCCAGACCACAGCAAGTGCCTCATGCTCAATTGCACTCCACCTCTGTTCCCGTGGAAGTAACCTCCTACTGATGAAGGCTACAGGTTGGTCTAGGCCCTCCTCATTTATCTGTGGAAGTTCAGCCCCTACACCATGCTCTGAAGCGTCTGTCTGCACAATAAATTCTTTAGAGAATTTGGGCGCCTGAAGCACGGGCAACGTGCACATGGCAGTCTTCAGGGCATCAAAAGCCTTCTGACAGGTATCAGTCCATTTCACTTTTTTGGGCAGCTTCCAGGGAGTCAGCTCTGTCAAGTGTGCAACAATGCTGCCATACCCCTTGACAAACCTCCTGTAGTACCCTGTGAGTCCTAAAAAGGCTCTCACCTCTGTCTGGGTCTTGTTGGGTTCCCAAGCCAGTATGGTATCAATCTTGTGCTGTAGGGGTGCCACCTGGCCGCTCCCAACCTGGTGTCCCAAGTACACCACGGATCCCTGCCCGATCTGGCACTTACTCGCCTTGATCGCGAGACCTGCCCTCCGCAGCACCATCAACACTTCCCAGAGGTGGCGCAGATGTTCTTCCCAACTGGCGCTGATCACTGCGATGTCATCCAGGTAGGTGGCACTGAAATCTTCCAGTTCAGCAAACACCAGGTTGACCAACCTCTGAAAGGTGGCAGGGGCATTTTTCATCCCAAAGGGCACAACCCGGAATTCATAGTGCCCATCTGGTGTGGAGAATGCTGACCTCTCTTTAGTTAAGGCAATCTGCCAGTACCGTACAGCCCCCAATCGATCAATGAGCTCATCAGGTCTGGGGATGGGGTGGGTGTCAGTCCTGGTGACTGAATTGAGTCCTCGGTAATCCACACAGAACTGTAGTTCAGGTGTGGCACCAGGCACAGCAGCCTTTGGGAACAAGAACACTGGGCTGGCCCAAGGGCTGTTAGAGGACTCAATCACCCCTAATGCAAACATCCTGGAGACCTCCTCCTTGATGCAAGCTCTCACCCTGTCAGTCACTCTGTAAGTTTTGTACTTTACAGGAGGACTGTCCCCATTGTCCACATCATGGACGCATCAATCAGTGACACTGGGAGTCAGGGAGAACAGATCAGGAAACTGTCCCAACAGTTGGCGACAGTCATCTTGCTGCTCAGGGGTCAGGACGGAAAAGAGATTTACACCATCCACTGACCCATCTTGCTCTTTTGCAGACAGGAGGTCAGGAAGAGGCTCAGTCTCCTCCTACATTCCATCATCTGTCTGACCTCTCCAAGTGGGGCTTCAGGCAGTTTACATGCAGGAACTGGAAAAGGGTTCCTAGGAGACCACAAGGCCACCAAGTAGGTGACATCACTCTTGCTCTCCACCACCTCAAATGGTCCCGTCCACTTATCCTGGAGTGCACAAGGCTCCACGGTGGCCATGACCCAAACTTTCTGTCCAGGCTGAAACTCGATCAGAGTGGCATTCTGACCGTACCACGGTTTCATCTCCTCCTGGCTGGCTTCCAGATTCGCCTGAGCGAGTTGTCTGAAATGCCTAGTTTGGTTTCTGAAGGCTAGCATGTAGCTATATACATCGTGGGGAGGTCTATGGGGAGCTTTCTTTTACCAAACTCAGAGGTCCTCTTAGAGGGTGACCATACAGCAGTTCAAAGGGGCTGAACCCTGAGGACTTTTGTGGCACCTCTCTGTAAGCAAACAGAAGGCATGACAAGAGGACGTCCCACTTATGCCTCATAGGTTCCTCAAGACCCATAATCATGCCTTTTAGGGTCCGGTTGAATCTCTCAACCAGCCCATTACCTTGGGGGTGGTAAGGAGTGGTGAACTTGTAGGTTACACCGCACTCCTGCCACAGGGACTTCATATACTTAGATATGAAGTTGGTATCACGGTCTGACACCACCTCTCTGGGGAAACCCCACACGGGAGAAAATCCCCATCAACGCACAACCCAACACGGGGGCCGTCACAGTCCTGAGAGGGATGGCTTCCGGGTACCGGGTGTCATGGTCCACCAAGACCAGGATGAACCTGTTGCCCATGGCTGTCTTGGGATCCAGAGGCCCCACAATGTCAATACCCACCCTTTCAAAGGGGGTGCTGTCCACAGGGAACGGCTGGAGAGGAGCCTTTGGCTTCCTCCCGCTCTTACCACTTGCCTGGCAAGTCTGACAGGTCCTGCAATGAGTAGTTGAACTCTTGCACATTTGGGGCCAATAAAAGTGGGTGACAAGCCTTTCAAAGGTCTTGTCCTGCCCCAAATATCCTGCTAAAGGCAAATCATGAGCCAGCCCCAGTAGGAAGGCTTTGAAGCACTGGGGTACCACCAGCACACAGGCTGACCCAGGCTCAGCAACCTTAGGCTCGCTATACAGGAGACCATTCCCCCAGTAGATCCAATGTGATCCAGACTGATAACCTGCTGCCTGGTTTGTGGCCTGTTGCCGCAGACCCACAAGAGAAGGGCACTTCTTCTGCTTCTCACACAACTCTTCCCTGGAAGGTCCTCCTTCCTGCTGCCAATGGGTTAGCTCAGGTAGGTCCCCCAGTTCAGCTACTTGCTCCCATGTAGGTTCCAGGGCATTCCCCTAAAGGTCTGCCTCATCCTGGACCGTGGGAACTTTGGGGGCTGGTTTCCCACGTCCCCTGCCTCTTCTCTTTAAGGCAGGCGCCTGGGCCACTCTTTCAGGCTCCAGGTCCTCTTGAATACCCTTACTGGCTGCCATGGACCGAGTGGTCACACACGCTCACTCAGGCAGTCCCAAGATCTCCAAATGAGATCTTCGCTCCACCTTAGCCCAAGGGGAGCTTTCCAAATCATTGCCTAGCAGACAGTCGACAGGCATGGTTGTCTTCACAGCTACTTGAAAGGTACCTGAGACCCCCCACCCCCACTCAAAGGGAACCTGGGCCACCTTGCAGTGGCTCTCTGAGTTGTCAGCAGCAACTGCAGGGTAAAATGCATGGGAGATCACCTGCTCTTCAGATACCAGCCGACAACTGACAGCTGTCACACTGGCCACTGTGTCTCTCAGAGCCTCCATACTATGGCCATTGATGGTCACCCACTTCCTGCATTTCTTAGTATTATTAGGCAGCTGGGTCCTGGGGACCATCTCGCTGTCTCCTAAAGAGACTAGGGACATCTCTACGGGAACCCATCCACCTTGGGCACCCACCTCCTCTCCCAGGGCTGCGGGGCGGTGCACCAGTGGGTGCTGTTTTACCTTTGGTGGGACACTAAGGCTCCCAGAAGAAGTGGCCCACCTGACCACAACTAAAACATCTCTTGGGACCCCTCTGAACAGGGTTATCTGTCAGGCCCCTGACTTCTCAGGGGGAGGCTGGGAACCCTTTCCTTGGTTCCCTTGGGGATTACAGTGGGGCCCATTCTGGAACTTCCTCTGTTTACCCTTGTCCCCCCACTCTTCTGCTGGGGACCCTGCCCACCTTTGGCAAAGTCTCCCACATGACCCTTGTGGACCCGGGCACTAACCCAGCGGTCCGCCTCCTCAGCAAGCTTCCTAGGGATAGTCAGCTTACTATCAATCGGGTGCTGGCGTAGCTCTGGAAAACAATTACTGGACAAGTGATCCTATGCAATCAAATCATAGAGCGCTTCAAAATCATTCACTTTGCTGCCCTTCACCCAACTATTCAATGCTCTGCAAAAAAAGACATATATTCCTCCCAAGTACTTGACTCCAGCTTCTTACAATTCCTAAACCTTTGTCTATAAAGCTCTGAGGTCAACCCATACCTGGTCATTAAGGCTTCCTTCATGTGGACATAGGAATTCTGGTCCTCAGAGGGCAAGTCTAACAAGGTGTCCCGCCCATCACTGAGAAACCGCCCACACAACCCGCTCTCCAATCCTTCTCAGGGACCCAGTGGGAGGTCATAGCTACTTCATAGGCCTTAAACCATTGTCCAATATCTTCATGATTGTGGAACTCCTTAATTACATCTTTGGGGATAAATACTCTTGTTTCTACTGGCACGGATGGTGTGCTGCCACCAGAGGAAGTAATTTCTAAACTCTTGGCTTTCAAATCCAACTCCTTCAACATCCTCTCATGCTCCAAATGCATTCTCTTTTCTTCCACGGCTAACTTCTAGCTTTCTAATTTCATCTGACCACCCAGTTTGAGCTTGGCTAGCTCCATCCTATGCATTCTATCCTTCTCCCTGTCCTCCAGCTCTTCTGGGGACAGGCCCTTTGAAGAAACACTGCTGCCTGCCCTGGAAGGTACTTTCTCCCCGGTCAGACCCAATGGCCCATCTAGCTGCCCATCTGTATTCTCTGCCTCATCCCTAGGCTCTTCAGGATGCTCAGAAGCATTTGTAAATTCCAACCAGGCCCTCGGCTCCTTTTGGAACACTTCCTTCTTGGTGATGCCTTTCACAGGGATTTTAAATCTTTTACAGAAGGTTTTAAGCTGTGGCACAGTGTAGGTATCCACCCTATCTTATTCAAATTGTAGATCCATGGATGCGTTGGATGCTGCTTTGCTCATGGTAACAAGGATTGGCAGTTTTTAGCAAAAATAGAAGTCCCAAGGAAAAGAAAATTCTACCAAAAATGTATTATGGTCTGCACTCACTAGTAGTGTAAACAAATCACTGTATAGGAGTCACAAATGCAAGTCCAAATCCTCACCGCTGCCCACTAATGTTTGAAATAGGTGTCTCTAGTTGGCAGAGGTAGGTACCTTTGACCAAGTAAGGGCCCTTGCTTCTAGTCAGGGTAAGGGGGCTACACTCCTAGAATAACCCCTGCTCACCCCCTTGGTAGCTTGGCATGAGCAGGCAGGCTTATCTCAGAGGCAGTATGTAAATCATTTGTGAACACATACAGTAATACAGTGAAAACACTACAAATGTACACCACACCAGTTTAGACAAATAGGTAATCTTTACTAGAATTAACACGACCAAACGACAAAAATCCACAATACAATAATAAGAATATGACTTTCGGATGGTAGAAATAGCTTAGTTCAATGTAGATGGTAAATGCGACCCTTTACTCACAAAGTACCTTTAATGTGTCACGCAAAACAAACAAAAGAGTCGCAGGGAAGGTGATGCGTCGGTTCCGTCCTTCGGGGGAGTTGATGCGTCGGTTCCTTACTGCAGAGCAGGGGAGGTGATGCGTTGGTTCCTTACCGGAGAGGAGGTGATGCGTTGGTTTTGTACTGCGTTCCAGTCACGATGCGACAAAATGGCGCCTCAATGCGATGCGACAACGTGGATGCGATGCTTGCACGCCTACCGGCCGTCTGGCGAAATCGATGGTTTCTTGAGCCTTGACAGGCCCTGCGACATGCTTCTCCGGTGATGCGACTGCAACCTCTGCGGCGGCGGCACGCTTCTCCGGTGATGCAGCACGCTTCATCATCAATGCGACGGCGAACAGCTGCAGCGGTGACACGCTTCCTCGGCGATGCAATGGCAACTGCTACAGCGCCGACACTCTTCTTCCTCGTTGCATCACGCTTCTAGTTCCCAGTGACATGCAGTCTCTAGAGGGCCCAAAACAATAGCAGGCACCTCTATGCAGGTAGAATTCCCAGCAAGCTTAGTCTGGGAGAGCTGGTGGTGAAGTCTTTGTGTCCCTGAGACTTCAGAACAGGAGGCAAGCTCAACTTCAAGCCCTTGGAGATCTTCCTCAAGATAGTTAAAGTACACACAAAGTTCCTTTTCTCCTTTTCTTGGCAATAAGTAACCACTGCAGGCCAACCCCAAACAGCAAACAGCACAGGTGCAGTCTCCTTCTTCTGCTTCCTTGGTTTCTCTCCTTGGCAAAGGGTTTGTCTTGATTCCCAGAAGTGATCTAAAGTTCTGGGGCCTGGGCCCCGATATTTATACTGCAAAATCCTTTGTTCTCTGAAGGCAGAGAGTATCTGTGCCCAGCCAAAACCAGTTCTGTCCTGCCTGGTGCAGCTTTCTGGCAGGAGGGTGATACAGCATTGTTGAAAGCAGATCTGGCCCAGGTAGCTGAAAGGAAGTCTCCTTCCCCTACTCTCTATTCTATGAAGGCTCAGGCAAGTGAAAGGAAATCTCTTCCCCTTACTCTCTATTCAATGCAGGTCCTATTCAGCCCAGCCCTGACCCATCATACTGCTGGAGCCAAAGCCATCTCCAGCCCCTTTCACTCACAAACCAGACATGCAATACACAAACCTAGCAGAGGCATACTGGACGGTTAGGCAAGAAAATACCTACTTTCTAAAAGTGGTATTTTCAAACACAGAATGTAAAAATCGCCCACGCTAAAAGATGTATTTTAACATTCTGAGTTCAGGCATACTAAACTCGTTTTTCTACCTTGTTCCCTAGGTCAGTTAGGATTATAAGATGTTATAATCCAACTGCCCATTTTGGCCTATGGGAGCAGGTAGCCTTGCAATAGTGAAAAACAAAATTGGCTGTAATTCACTATCAGGACATGCCACACACATCAGGGCATGTCCTACCTTTCACATACAATGCACCCTGCCCACAGGTGTACCCTGGGCCTACCTTAGGGGTGACTAACATGTAGAAAAGGGAAGGTTTAGGGACTGGCAAGTGTGTGCACTTGCCAAGTCGACATGGCAGTCCCAGATTGGACACAAGCCCTGCAATGGCAGGCCTGAGCCACATTTTACAGGCTGCTTCTGTGGGTGGCACAATCAGTGCTGCAAGCCCACCAGCAGCATTTGATTTACAGGTCCTGGGCACACATGGTGTACGGTACGGTACTAGGGTCTGACAAGTAAATCAAATAACCAATCATGGAATCACTAATCCATACAACAATTTACAACAGGGAGCACTTGCACTTTGAACAGCAGTAGCAAAGTGCCCAAAGCATCGAGACCAGCAAAAACATAGCAAAAACACAGGAGGCAACAGCAAAAATGGAAGGGACACCCACGCCAATGGTGCCAGGTCTTACAGCGGGCATCGCACACTAATTTAAACTAGTAGGCTCTGGCCTCGTGACCTCGTTTCAAACTATCTTTGGAGTAATTCCAGCTTTTATACACTCAATTTTTACCAGCGTGTTTGGTGGGTTCCCGGTACTGCTGGTCCTTATTTGCAGAATTCTCGTCCTGTTGCTGCTGTTCCATAACAGATGCTCCTTCTGCGGCCATCCTGGACCCAGCATCACTCCAGCACTACCGTGAGCATATACTACAGCTCTTTGAGATGCTTCTGTTGCAGGCATTGGATGTGGATTGGTGTTCTGCCTCTCATCGTGCTTATTTCACCTGCGTGCAACCTGCATTTTACTGCATCTGGTGCTTCCAATGGGCACTGGACATATGCCTGGCTCTAGAGGCTCTAGAGATGCTCGCTGTCCTGTGAGACAGTATAGCTGGTCAGACTCAGGCTCATGATACTGAGGTGGTATGGTGACTCAGTCCCTATGTACTGATGTGCTATGGTCCCAAGCATAGTTTTGTTCCTGAGCTGAATCCCTGCAACAGTATATGAAGGGGAAACTCCGAGTGAGAGATCAAACGATGATGGAGCATAAAATAGAAGATGGCTGGATGGTTTAAAGCACAGGATGAAGAGCGCACATTGGAAGGTCACAGGGTAAGGGAGCATGGAATGAGGAAGCACAATATGGAATAAATCTGGATGAGAGAGAGCACAGTTTGGAGTACATAGGATTAGAGAGCATAGAAGGAGATGGCACAGACTTATGGCACAGCAAGGAAGATGGCAGGCTGCAAGGGAAAGGAGACAGAGTATATAATGGATTAATTGATGCATGGTAAACAAGCATTACAATGTACCAAACGTTTGCAACTTCCAGGAGAGTGGCGATTTCTTTTGGGGAAAAATGTTTAATGTTCGCTTGCTGTATGATGGCTATGTATCAGGGGCAGATGATACCCAGCACCTGAGTGTAGAGTTTGCATGATTTTGTCTTTCCACTAATTTAATATTTCATAGTTAGTGCAGGAATAAAAGTAGTTATATGTACCCTTATTCCAGTACAAGAACCCCAAAATGTTAGAACTATGCAAACTGAAAATTGCTTGCTGAAACGTCATCTGTGGAAAAACAATTCTAGCATTGATATGGGTACCCGAAACAATTAAGCTCTTGCAAGTTTATTGGTTACCAAAAATTAGAAAACGCACTGGTGTTTTCACTATGAAAAACTATAAGGATGACTACAACAGCCATAATGCACTGGCATTGATACTAGAAGAAAGACTACACACTAGAGTATAATATTAACATAATTCTCACTGCAGCTCACTCACTCCAAGTGTCTTGCACTTGGAGCGTTTGTTCTGATGACCCTTTTTGTCATGATCACCCCCACTTTTTGACGCTGGTACTGACATTTTCCTAAATCAAGGTAAAATTGTCTAATTGTCACACAATTAGCACACACTGCCCCTGTAAGCCCCTAAGTGGTAAAGCTGGTACCTAGGGCATGGTTACCAAAGAGGGTCTGCAGCATGTATTTTGCTACCCTAAGGGACCCCCATACAAATTGCATGCAGCCTGCCATTGCAAACTGTGTGTCATGGTGCAAGCCGTTAATGAAAACATGAAATGACACTCACTGTGTGCCATTCCGAAGTCACTGCATGTAATATATGTAACTCACCTCCACAGCAGGCCTTGTAACCCAAAGGCAGGGTGCGTTATATTACACGTAAGGACATATCTGCATGAGCATATATGCCCCAGTGCTGTTAGTTCAATTACTAGATGGTACAAGAGAACAAAGAAGCCATCTTAAGTATATGTACCGAGCACTGGTCATTACGAGTTCCCCAGTTGGCTTCAATGAAACCTATGGTGTTTGGTATCAAACACCTTGTCTTAATAAATCAACATTGATTCCAGCATTGGATTTGTTATGACATACACCCAGAGGGTACCTGAGATGTGCCCTTGAAATCTACAAGTCCTCTAGTGTGCTGGCTAACTGGTCCTGTCTGGCCTGCCACCACAGACAAGTTTCTGACCCCAGACAGGTGAAAGCCCATGCTATCTGGGGCCAGAAACATGACTGCTCTGGAAGGTGGTCCCACCTAACCCAGCAGGATGGCTAGTGATTTAGCACATCAAGGCCAGGGACTTCAAAGTCCCTGCTGCCTTTGATATGCAACCCTGGCTTCCCCAGAGTTGGACGATTGAAACACCAGGCTAGTCACACCCCTAAGGTAGGCTGCCGGATGTGCTCCATGAAAGACGGGCTCCACCGTTTTTGGTGGAATTAGGAACTGTTGGACAGGATTATGCCCACTCCCCACAGAAAGTGGGCATCCAACTTTGGGGTGTATTGGCCCCAACGGTAAGCATCCCACTGGCTACTACCCTGCACTTCCCTTAATGCACCTAAATTCAGTATTTAGGTGGCCCTCTGACACCAGGATCTCAGATTCACCTGACCCAAGAAGAAGAAGGCCGAAAAAGAGCTGAAGACCGCAAGAACTGATGACTCGTTGTGGACTTGGTGACAAACCCTGCCTGTCGGCTTCTGTCTCAACAATTGCAAAGACTCGACTTGTCCTTCAGCTGTGCATGCTCCAAAAGTCTTGGAGGGCTGCCAGCACTTCAGCAACCATCAGCATCTCCCTTGAGGTGTAGGAGCCACTTCCGTGTAGCCTGCAGGTACCGACAGCAAAGTGTGGTTCACCAAACTGCTGACAATCAGGTCCACTTATGCAGCAAACACCCAGGCGGAGGTCACCATGCTCCAGGAAGTCAGATCCATCTCCCCACCAAGTTTGGAGATCCCAAGAGCCGCCCTGCACCAATACCCAGGGTGCCAGACTCTTTGCACCAACCAAGGTTTGCTTACTGTCCAACCCGGACACCAACACCCCCAAGAACAACCTACCGACGTGGGACTTCACCATCACTGAGGCAAGCACCAAGAGTGGCCCTGCTGTCCTTTTTTGCCTCCATTTCCAGATCAACCCCAAAAGTGAGAGCCTCCAACGCAAGTGACCCTCCAGACAAAACACCTCGGCACCCAAGTCCCCCAGCCAGAGATCGAGCCTACCTATAAGGACATTGGTCCCTACTTATCTTAAGTCCAGAAGAACTACCCTGTAAGTTGATTACAAGTGTATGTTTCTGCCCTTTGATAACATGACCTTGTTCCAGGCTCAAGCCTCAGATCTGACAGCTGCATTTTCTAAGTGCCTGAAAATCGCAAACTCAAAAAGTACTCACCTGATCTTGAAGACCTTGGTGTCTAAATAAATATAAAAATATATGTTATTTTTCTGAATTGGTGACTAATTTCCTTATTGATAGTGTTTCCCTGTACCTCATACTGCATGCATGATCTTGATTAAAAGCCTATCGTTCGTGTGCCATTGGCAAAGTAGTTAACAGCGCACGGTAAGATGTGTGACTTAGGGTGCACGTGGGGTTCATTTAGCAAGTTGTTTTACCAATGGGACCATGTCTCATTAACTTACAAAGGAGCAGCTTGAATCGCCTTATGTAATTTCTAGAAAAGATATTTTGATAGACAATGTGGTGTGGTGGTAGACTTTTTACATTAAATCCAGGCTATTTATTGGGCATCCATTTGTATATCTGTACCACAAATCAAAGCTCCTTTACCACCAACTTTGGGGGACTTTCCACAGTGGCAGTTGGAGTAAGTAAAGTAGTTCTCATGTTGTTGTATTTTACATATTCTTACATGACTTTGTGAATTAGCACTGAAACATAAAAAATAGGAGTAAAATTGTAATAATTATGGAATATTCATATGCAATTTGCACAAATAGATAGGACTGCACCCTCTTTGCTCTTTTACTAATAGGGATTTGGACGTTGTTGAGCAGGGGCATCATGAACCCCCCCATTTTAGCAGTTTTGTTGGGGGTAGAGTGCCACTGGGCAGTTCTGTGTAATATGAAACTTTAAAATGATTGTTTATGACTCTTTTGACTTTGTATGATCAAGATTGGGTGGTGGTGATCAACAATTTAAGGTTGCACATCACATATAAGGATGAGTAAAGAATAAAACAGGAAGGAACATGTGTGCTATACAGGAATTAGTTACACTATACCACCCTCCTAGTGTTGAAAAGTATCAGGAAAATCCCGATACCTAATACATGATAGTTTATCCCAAAGCACCACTAAATTTCACAGTCTTAGACTGTCAAGACAACAGGTCCATGTGGTAGTTGACACACAGAAAAGACACATTGGAATTATGCAAATAAATAATCAATGTCCAAGCACAATAAAGACCTTTGTCTGAGGGAGCACATTTTTTTAATTTTCAAAGATGAACAATCTGGATTGTAGTTCAAAGATGAGCAAAACCAAAGATGAATACCGCCGACACGTGTTTCGCCGTATGACGACTTTTTCAAGGCTCAAAATATTAAAGGATTTCCATCAAATTTCCTAGAAATCATTGGATATGCCTCAGAGCCCTAAGCACAAAAGTTTGTTGGTGGTCCCTAGTCCATGAAACCCCTTGTTGTATAGTTCCCATATTACCTATACAGGATCTGTGCATTTCAGATAACATAAACTGTGGGTTTGGTGGCAGACTGGTTCTGAGCACCCCCACTGGATACGTTAGCCTGTTTGCATTAGCTAGCTCACAGTGCCACTAGAATCTCCTCTGATCGGGGAGAGAATAGTTTCTGGCAACCTCAGAACATGACAACCCTGATCCCTCAGGATCGTGGAAATAATATACTACTTTTTGCTCAGTCACTCGTGCTCACTTAGTTCATCTCAGAGATAAACAGAATAAACAGTCTGGGCGTTTCAATAAGTATTTATTGAACAGTTGTTATTCTAGAGTAGAATATATGAGCTGTAACAACCATTCGACAGTAGCATAGATATATGGTTAGCAGTACTACGAAAGTAAAGGAATGGTACAGTTCTACCATTTTTCAGTAAAAATGAATATGTACAAGTACATAAAATACATGATAATAAGTGTGTACTCCTATGATTTGTCCCTAACTAGATGTACCTAAATGTACCTAGCAGCTATGTAGGTGTTATGCCAAGAATCCCTCTAGGATCTAGTCCACCCCATTACCTGAGAATTAGAGAATGTGGGATCCCGTCTTGGTCTCGAGTTGGACACCCCGTGAGGGATGTTAGACCACCGCTAGCTGGAGCGTCTGCATGCAGGAACCTCAGCGTCTCTGGTCAGTGTGTCAGCCCGGAAGTCACAGTCTCCTCTGTGTCTCTAAGCAAGACATGATGTATATATACCCACTGGTCTCCCCAGGGGCCCTACTTTGGAGTGTTACTGTGTCGGCCTAAAGGATGACGTTGGACCTGAACTTTAACATAGATATTATGCAGGAGATGTTTGTCCTTCTGTGAGTCCTGCTGTGCTTCCATGAAGCCTCGTGCATAATGTATGGTTATTGAACCAGGGAAAAACCCACGTTCTCAATGCAGTGTCATATCTAGGTAAAAGGTCAGTGCCTAAGAACCATTATGTAATTAATGTAGGGGAGGATATAGGTGAAAGGTTGTGACGTTACCTGCACCTATATAAGGTACCTATATGGAATATAACACCCACTCCTCTTCTGTCTGGATGACATATGTAACCTATAGCGTACTACTAGCCTAACTAGACATAGATATGCTCAAAGGTCATAAAACATTTGTTTTGTTAAAATGTTTAAAACTTCTAAAAACTTCTAAAAAGCTTTAAAAATGTTAAAAGAAAAATGTGTGCAAACTATTTATCGAAAAGTGTCCGTAGTTATAGTCTGAACCACTAGAAGTATTAGAAAGCCATTTATGCCCAATAAATGAAAGGAATGTCAATGTCAATTTTGTTTCAGAGTTCCAAATTGAGCTTGTTTAAAAAAGGGCGAATTATTTCCCAGCACACGATGAGCCAAAATGGGTCAAATGTTTGTGTCCTGGCTGATAGAGGACCCCCGTAGCACCTCGCAAAGCACATCAATTGAGCACAGATGATGTTCCACGCTGTCCACAGCCGGTGCTGGGGCAGCCTGTGCGCTGTCTAAAGCCTGGGTGTCAATGGAGGAGCCGATGTTCATACCAACAGGTGCAGTTAAAACCTGTGGTGGCTCAAGGAATGCCGCCAACAACATTGGAATGCTCTGAGGACACTGCAGAACATGGACTGTTATCAGGTCCAGTAGATCATTCACGTCCGGTTGCGCAGATTATGGGAGTGTCAAACAAAGGTCTAACACGCATTCTCCTCCTCTAAACAGGCATCGGAGGACAAGTAAGATGCAGTCCATCCAGACTGGTCGAAATGACAGGAACCAAGATGCACTCAGTTCTTTCAGGCGAGGCATGCCTAAATGTTGTACCATTCGGTCACGATATTCCCGCTCCAGGAGCGCTTTTTCCATTTCCTTGTTGACTGGGTTGTCCATTGCGTAGCAGATAGAAGACAATCAGGATACCTGCTATTAGAAACAGGATCAGCAGAACACCTCCAAAGATGCTTCCGAATACGGAGTGTATGAAGTTTTGTATAACTCCAAGTACCGTCTGAAAGGTGGTTAGAAGTCCAGAAACTATGGTCTTAAATAGGTGGACCATTCCAGTCGTATTAGACATGTTTAAGATACGATTTATCATTTCTACAAAATGGAAAGGGCAGTTTGTATTAAAAAGAGCCTGTATCTCAGCTGAAGACCTTGCGATCTCGAGTTCAAAAGTCTCTTGAGCGGAGGTTAAGGGCACAGACTTCTGTAAAAGCATGGCTTTCATTCTGCCTAGAGTATCAAACCGTATTAAAAAAACATTCAGTGAAGGCCATAACGGCGCGTCCCTGACTGTATGTGTCAGTGGAAACAATACTTACATACAACAAGTAACCCTGCAGCTCACGGTTACCAGATATGCGATGCCCGGGAGCATTCCAGAGCAGCCTTGACTGTTCAGCATCAAGTAACTCCCACTTGAAAGTATCCCAAACGCTGGGGTAATCACGGCAGCTGGGGCACCCCTCAGATGACAGGACAGGTTCGCCACAGAATTATTACAAACCCCGTGCAGTAGAATGTCGTGACATATGAGCGATCCACTTAAAGCGCTCTCACAGTTTGTACCACTGAGAAACACTTCTTGATCCCCACTCCAACATCGAAATCTGTATGGTAATTTCCAAGATTCCTTAATGTATTCCTTACCCATTTTTTCATACTTGCCAACCTGCTTTTGTTCAAGGCAATATTGAAACTGAAATGTACTGACCAGTAGAGTTATGTGGCCATGGATTAGCCATTGTGTGTGCGGTGATTCTACCACTGTGACTGGTAATCTATCCAGTTTTTCGATACGCAGCATTGTATATTTAGCTCCTCCTTGTGCCATTTCTATTTGTTTATCTGTTAGATTATATTCAGAAAACAGAGACGTACTGTTTATAAAATGCCAAGGCACATAGCCTGCATGCAAAGATTGTAGCATCCAGCTTAACAACATATTAGAATGTAATTGAGATTGCCTGTGTTGTAATATGGCCAAATCTTGTTCCAGTATGTCTATCACATAAGATACAATGTTGCCTAAGGAATATATCCTGGAGGTCAATGTTGTTAACCCATTGTCTACCACTGCTAGATATTTCTTTAAGTTAATACGGTCTATTTCTTGTATTCTTTCTGCAGCCTCTTGTTGTGATATTTTCCAAATTTCATTGTAGGCAGCGTAAATGCCAAGATATACATTACATTTTTGGCATGGTTTCCAGAGACCTAGTAAAAAATCCTTAAGATCCATGTCCTGTGTGAGTAAGGATAAATGTTGTTTCACTTCTGTGAATGTTGAGGTTTCTAGCCAATTAAGGCACAACTTCCCAATACTGTAGGATGTCACTACCCCTGGATGTTCTCTCTATACATAATGTGGATCTGGCCTATGGATACTAAACCCTTCGGTTCTACCCATGAATCTTTCCTGACAACCATTGGTGTCCGTTGGCCAAATCAACCATTTCTTCCAATCAGGGTTTGATCTATTGTATTGTATGATGTCATCCACTGTAATCCCCATTTGTGATGTTTCATTACCCGAGGTGTGTGATGGTGTTGGCAGCCGAGGTGTGTTCAAGTCTTTATTCTTGGCTATTCCAAGGCAAGAAGTCTCATTCAAAAACATGATTTGTTAAGGGATAAGGCATGCTCTGAATAAAGCTTCTGTTCCCTGAACTTGCCATTTTCTAGTACCCCAGACCTATTTCAAGTCTATGGTGTCCTTCCATAAGTCGTAACCTTGTTCAGACAACTGGGCAATAAAGGATGCAGAGTAAATCTGTTTGGTGTTTGTCAACATATTTTTCTGTGCTGATGTTGGTGCACCCTCATAATAATATGACGCTGGGTCTGACATATTAAACCCTAAAAATTATGGAAACTTTTGTGCAAATCTTTTTGAGCTGCCTTTTGGCGGTGTTGGACAATGTTCCCACTGGTGGCATGTGAACACATTTCTAGGATTTGCAGATTTATGCAGAAAATGATGACCATAATATTGATAACAATACAATGATTAATAATCTGATGAGCCTTCCAATGTTCCACTATTAGAAAACGCAGCAGATTTTTCCAAATCAGACAACATGTTAATAACAGTTTCAAAGTCCCACTCATCGGAATATGTACATGAGGTAATGATATCACCAGTGGCGGCTCCTCTATAGGGGCGTTTGGGCGCCGCCCCCCTGCTTTCTTGCATTGCGAGAAGGCAGAAACATAAATGGTAATAACTACCATTTATGTTTCTACCTTCTCGCACTGCGAGAAAGCAGAAGTGTCTGGTTGGGGGTGGGCGTTCCTGCTCGAGGGCAGGGGGGGAGTGGCTTGCCCACTGTTGTGCATACTGACTGTTTGGTCGGCCCTGGGGCCGACCAAACAGTCAGTATGCACAACAATGGGCAAGTCACTCCCCCTCTCCCCTCGAGCAGGAACGCCCACTCTCCCTTTTCTCTATGTAGGCTGCTGCATGCAGCAGCCTACATAGAGAAAATGGCCCGTATGGGGTGCTCTCAGATTCGCCTCACAATTTGTGATTGGCGGAGGACAGGGAGGGCTGATGACGAGGAGAGCTGCGGCCGGCCAGCGCGGAACTGGAAAACGCAGCAGGAGTCAGGACCAGATGGCGGGAGTCGGGACCCATCCAGAAGATGGCGCAGGACTGTAGGTTTTATTATTTCCTGTATTTTTTTCCATTAAACCCCTCCCACCTCCCCCCCCCGCGGTGCAACAATCCCATTTCCACCCACCCGCCCGTAATGCCGGCCACGACTGAAGTTTTGTGAACCGCCTGAAGGGTCCCACATTCTCTCCCTGCCTTCTCTTCACATGCATTTCAAATTAATGGCTTTTATGACTCGTGGGTACAGTAGAAACACAACATTTACTGCAGTGGCTGTGAAGCTTTTTAAATCACCCTGTAAGTTTGTTTGCTTCTAAGCGCTTGATTCCTTACAATGGTTGTGTTGCTTCTGTAGCGTGCGACCGTTTTAACCACACAAAATGAATGACGAATATTTTCTGCAATGTAACTTTTGAAAATCTTTTCTATGCACCGAAGAAACTGTCTAGACAATTCTCTGCAAGCCCACCGTTTTCTAGAACCACTTAAAGTGGAGCGTGCAGGAAAATAACTAATTTTTGCAAATTATATTTTCTACTCCATCATTTTGGTGGCTTTATATAAGAATATGTACAAAACGGAAAACCCCCCAAAAAATGTAAACTTAAAGTTTTGAAAATATCCGTACACCATCACAAACATCGTAAAAACGCTGTGCTATGCCTACGTTGGGCACCTCGACCCCCGTTTATTCCTCATGAGTTTCACGTTCTTTGTGCACACTGTAACACCAGGGGTAAAAACATACACAGACAGAAGCCTGCAAAGAACCCAGAGTAACACCACTTGCTTCCTGCCCCAGATATGAATGTCACGGTTGGATGGTGTGGGGAGTGGGGCTGGATATTGTCACATATTCCATGTCCACACCACAGTCACAGCTAGCACTGATGTTATAGTGGGCGACCAGTGAAGGGGAGCACAGGAGTTGACTAGAGACTTGACATTTTATGTATGAATTGTATTCATTATTTACTGTGTTTGTAAAAAGCTCCCTGCCTTCAGGCAGAAGTCTTTACAGGAAGCTGAGGAGGGCACCAGACTCAGGCTACTATTCTGTCACGAAGAACTTAAAGCAGATACACTTTTCTTTGCAGCACATCTTTTTGTTCAATGGCGTACCTTCCATATGGATGTTCTGAACTGCCTACTAAATAGGGTTGAGGTTCACTATGAAATAGTGTATATGGTGGGCAGGTGCACCCCTGTAAGTGCTTTAACACAAAACTGTTTATAACACCTGCCTCCACTCCTGTATTTGCTCTGGGGAAATTGCTGAAACCCAAATAAAAGAAAGCAGGGTTCATCCACCTGGTCACAGGCTTCCCCCAACGCGATCCTAAACCAGGAATTAATTTAATAATAGTAAAAAGTTGAGCAGTTTTGAATAAGACTATAACACATGGCAGACAGCTGCATATCCTATTAGATCTTTAGTTTCATGACGTCATTGTAGGATGCTCCTGAAGAAGAGACACAGTCCATCTGATTATAAAATGTGTTTTCTGTATACCACCTGCAACCTCAGTTTTACATTTTTGTAATTATATGGTACACAAGTGCAACTATCAGCCAAGTTAGCAGTAGTAACCGACTCAGCAGCACGAACGACTGAGTTGGCCCTGGCTTCTCGTGAGTTGAGCTAGTCACATGCTATTACAGTGTTAAGCTTATAATTCAGAGATATCCTAAAATGTTGCAGGGCTTCTACAGGAATCATTCACAACCTCTCATGTATTTCTTACAGAGGGATGCGGGGTGGACCCACGGTCACATTAGTTTCCTGAGAACTACTCTTTAAGTGGGTTTCTGATAGGGGAAGTACAGTGAGGTGTGTTTTGGGTTTTTGGTAAAATGCGATCAAAGACGTCCGCTGCTGAACTGGCTGCCCTGTGCTTTCGGGCGTAAAATACTTTCTTGTGAAGTGACTATTTTACCAGAATTAGGCAAGAAAACATATTTCACTGGTGCAATCTTGGGTAAATTCCCACTGACATTTGGGCAGGCCAACTAATGCAAACATTGCTTTTGTATCAGTCAACTTGCCAGACAGGATAATCCCAGTATAAAGTTGCCCCAGCACTGGCGCAGTTTACATAATCTGGAAATATCAGCGTAAAATCGCAATGACACGAGGGAAATTGATCTAATCTGGAAAGGCTGATGCACGATTGCACTGCTGACACAGGACTATTTGGTTTAATCTTTAGCTAAAGCAACTACACTCTGCCTATTGTAAGTCCAGGTATGAAAATAATGCATTAATAAATGTGGCACTGTCATACAGTATCTGGTTTTCTACTGTTAAATCTGCTTATACCGCATGGTATACGCCATACGCCTTCAGTGTGAGGTGAGTTGGTTTTGCTTCCCTCCTGTGCCATTATATACTTCCTATGTGTTTATAAAGGACAAGGGTACCCCTTATGTGAACCTGGGGTGATATAATGTGGAAGAGAACAATGGTTCGGGATGGCCTGAGAAGGTCCGGTGAAATGAAAAACCCTTAGGAGGGCGAATGATTTGGTATAGGTTCAAAGACTCATACGGGAGAGTAATACTTAATATAGAGAAACAGGGGACAGGAGAGGTCAATGTATGACACTTATTTATTGTACATAGATTGAATTCAAGTGCTCACATATTTAGTGACAAGAAAGCGTGACATGCAGGTGAGGGTGGGCTCTTTAAAAAGGAACATCGCATTGGCAACAATAGAGAACCATTTTTTTAGTAAAATCAGTACAAAAAAGGTTCAAGTTGCATAAGGTCGACGACGTTTCGAACTCAATTATTTGAGTTCATCTTCAGGACAAATGTGAGCATATGAACTCTAGATGTGGAAAATGCAGAAAATTAAATAAATAAACAAGTATAAAACACATAAATTAGTCCCTGAACTGTAACAAGCATCACAATCAATTAATGTGCGGTACACAGTGTTCTCCAAAAAGTGATGCAGATTCATTTAGATGAAAAAATGGTAACCTGGGAGAATAGATCATAGTGACGGAACTGAGCAGTCTAGTGCCCGGAAGGAATGCGCAATTACAAGGTTAAGTTGCAAGAGACTCGGGGCTCACAGTGACGAGGTAAAGTAGCGCTGGTAGCGGAAGGTAGGGGCATCAGTGCGCGCGCATGAAGTGTATCACTTACTGAGCATATGGAAGGTTAAGTAACGGGGTAGTCGTCAGTTAAAGCGGTGCTCGTCGCAGCAGTGAACGTCTCGATGTGAAACAACCGCCTAGGAAAACGGAGTGATTTAGGTTAAAAGGACATAGCGCGGTGTGATTTTAACGAGAGTACGGGGTAGTGCCAGGATATGGGAAGACACTTACTGAAGTTACAAACTAAGTCCAGCCTTCTCAATGTATGGAGGCGGGGTTTCAGTGCCGAAAAGTTTCAATCAAGGTATCGGATGAGATCAGTTGCCTGGGGAAAAGGGATAGCCGTCAATAGGACGTAGTCCGGTGTGGATACACGAGAATACTGGGTGGTGCCAAATTAAGGGGAAGGCACTTACTGAAGTGAAGAATGCAGTTCAGCCTGCTCAGCGAATGGAGGCGGGGTTCCGGTGCTGAGAAATAAATCTGTAATGGAGGGGGGTAGGAGGTTACCTTCAGGCGGATATTTAAGGCCGCGAGAGAGGGGAGGAAGAAGAGGGTGTGATCGCAGGAGTACTTACTCAATACATGCGGCACTCGGTGCAGTCAATGGGGGTCACGGAGAGTGGAGCGAGTCCTGGATGCGTGCAGCTACGCGCAGCGACTGGCCGTGAAGTGGGAGGGGGAGGGTATTTAAGGAACAGGGTTGCTCCTGGTTACGTGAAGCGCCTGCAGCTGCGCGAGTCGGGTCGCGCGAGGGCCCAGCATGGAGAGTAGGCTCAAAGGATGCCTGTATTCAACTAATAAAAACGGCAGCATGTAAGGGTGTGCTCGATTATTAATTACTGAGACAGAGCATGATTCCAGAACGTTGGGCAAACAGTGTTGAGACTTCCTAAGTCTAGGGTCAGTGCAGAAGAACTCAAAATAATCGAAAACAAGGGGATATTAGTTGGGTCAATAACTATAGTGCAGCAACAGTATAGTAGAAAGGCATCGTAGGGGTTCTAATAATTGCACGCTCAGTCTACATGCAACTGTATACATATAGTACAATTAGAAACAAAAACGGTTGCATGACAGATAAAAGGACAGAATTGCATATACGTTGTCTTAGGGTAAGCAAGAAAAATAGAACTGTGTTTCAAGAGTTATTGGCACATGTGATCACAGAAGGTGGTTACAGAATGGTTCTGTATTCGTCCAGAGTGTTAAGTCCATGTTCGATAGAGCGGCATTTAAAGATCCATTTGCATTCCATGCGATTAAGGATTTGCTGTTGATTTCCTCCTCTGTGGTTGTGGTGTAGACTGTCAATCACTTGCCATGTGAAATCAGTTTCAGAGTGTCCTTTGGCCAGAAAATGTTCCACCAGTGGTGCCGTTTGTATTTTGCAACGGATCCTGCTCCTATGCTGAGAGATCCTGGTCTTGATTTTTTGCGTGGTTTGTCCGATATAGAGCAGTTGGCAGGGACATTTAATACAGTAGACCACATTTTGTGAATTGCAATTAGAAAAAAAAAATTGTAAAGTGTGTTTGGTGCCATTATATTCAAAGGACTGGGTGTTACAGGTGGAATCACACGACATACAGTTGTTACATTTATAGTGGCCTTGTAGAGGAGGGAGGCCAAGGAAAGAATGAAGAGTTTTGTCCTTGTGCATTGGTTTCTGAGCTCTAACTAGGTGGTCCTTAATATTACGTCCTCTTTTGAAGGCAAAGAGTGGGGTGCCTGTATTGAGTTCCAATGGGCCTAGTACTGACCAATGTTTCTTTATCATTTTGGTAAGTTTGTTGCTAACTGGGCAGAAGGTAGTGACACATGTGATCTTGTTGAGGGCTGCCTTTTCTTTGGGTTGCAGCAGGAATTCACGATGTGAATACCATGCTCATTTCATTGAGCGCTTTACTAGACGTCTAGGGTAGCCCCGGTTGGTGAGTTTCTTACATAGGATTTCAGCCTCTTGGAAGAAATCCTCTTTGAACCTGCAGTTTCTACGAATTCGGAGGAATTGACCGTAGGGTAGGCCATCTCTCAGAGCCCTAGGATGACAGCTATCGTATTGTAAAAGGGTGTTACGCTCTGTTGGTTTTCTAAAGAGGGTAGTGTAGAGTTCGCCCTCGGAGTTCTTAACCGTGACGTCTAGGTAGTCAATTTTGTTGTTGTTAAAATTGTAGGTGAATTTTAGATCCGGCTGGATGTTATTGAGCCAAGCACTGAATAGTTGGAGTTCGGTTTCAGTGCCAGACCAAATCATGAAAACGTCATCTATGTATCTTCGCCAGACGCGAATTTTGTTAAAGAAGGGGTCGTTGTTATTGAGGATGAACTTGTTTTCAATGTCGTCAACAAAAAGTATGGCAAAATTAGGGGCAAAAATGGCCCCCATTGAAGTGCCTTTACATTGCCTGTAGTACTGGTCTTCAAACATAAAATAGTTTCTGGTAAGTGCTATTTCCAGGAGTGAGATGATAAATTCTGTTGGGACCTGATGTGGTGCTGGGCGTAGATTGAGATGTTTTTTGATAACTTCTATGCCTTTGTCTTGGGGAATATTGGTGTATAGTGACTCGATGTCCAGAGTGACAAGGAGTTCAGTTTGGGGGTCAAAGGGCTGGGATTCAATGAGATTGATAAAGTGAGTGGTGTCCTTAACGTAAGTGGTGGTGTCTTGTACCATATTCTTTATAAAAAAGTCAATGTAGCTCCCTAAGGGTTCTAGAATGGATCCGCACCCAGAAAGGATGGGTCTGCCAGGTGGAGTTTCCAGATTCTTATGGATCTTGGGAAGAGTATATAGGACAGGAGTCCTAGGGTTTTTGTTATTTAGAAAGGAAAATTCGTGTTTGCTGATGTAGCCTTCTTCTAGAGCCGTTTTGGTAACCGTGAGGATGAGATCACTGATGTCTTGAAGGGGATTGCGCATAAGGCGTTCATAATGTGACGTGTTCCTGAGTTGGCGTTGAATTTCATTGTCGTAGGCGGTTTTGTCCTGTAGGACGATACCGCCTCCCTTGTCACAGGGTTTTATGACCACATCATCGAGGTTTTTTAGAGCGTTGAGGCTATGTCTTTCTTCAAGGCTAACATTAAAGGGAGTGAACCTGTAGTTGGTTTTTATGTTGTTGAAGTCTTTAAGTACGAGATGTTCAAAGGCAATAACTTCCGGGGGCATCGAACCACTAGGTGGATTGAATGTGGATTTGGGTCGCAGTCCTGTGATATCATTTTTAGTGATTGTCTCTTTATCTTGGAAGAATACATTAAGTCTTACTTTCCTAAAGAATTGAAGAATTTCTGTGTGGATGTCAAACCAGTTTGGTTTTTCCGTGATGACAAAGGAAAGACCTCTACTAAGTAGGGCAATGTCAGTCGAGGCCAGTTGATGTTTGGATAGGTTAAAAATAGGCATTTGGTCCATGTTGGATGAGGGAGGTGAGAGGGGGGGAGGGGTTAGTATTGGTACCCCCATTGGTAGAATTTCCTGCGTGTTTGTCGCTCCCCTGGGGGGAGGTTGTACCCGGGCCTCCCTCTGCCCAGTCCTCTGCCTCTTTCTACTATACTGTTGCTGCACTATAGTTATTGACCCAACTAATATCCCCTTGTTTTCGATTATTTTGAGTTCTTCTGCACTGACCCTAGACTTAGGAAGTCTCAACACTGTTTGCCCAATGTTCTGGAATCATGCTCTGTCTCAGTAATTAATAATCGAGCACACCCTTACATGCTGCCGTTTTTATTAGTTGAATACAGGCATCCTTTGAGCCTACTCTCCATGCTGGGCCCTCGCGCGACCCGACTCGCGCAGCTGCAGGCGCTTCACGTAACCAGGAGCAACCCTGTTCCTTAAATACCCTCCCCCTCCCACTTCACGGCCAGTCGCTGCGCGTAGCTGCACGCATCCAGGACTCGCTCCACTCTCCGTGACCCCCATTGACTGCACCGAGTGCCACATGTATTGAGTAAGTACTCCTGCGATCACACCCTCTTCTTCCTCCCCTCTCTCGCGGCCTTAAATATCCGCCTGAAGGTAACCTCCTACCCCCCCTCCATTACAGATTTATTTCTCGGCACCGGAACCCCGCCTCCATTCGCTGAGCAGGCTGAACTGCATTCTTCACTTCAGTAAGTGCCTTCCCCTTAATTTGGCACCACCCAGTATTCTCGTGTATCCACACCGGACTACGTCCTATTGACGGCTATCCCTTTTCCCCAGGCATCTGATCTCATCCGATACCTTGATTGAAACTTTTCGGCACTGAAACCCCGCCTCCATACATTGAGAAGGCTGGACTTAGTTTGTAACTTCAGTAAGTGTCTTCCCATATCCTGGCACTACCCCGTACTCTCGTTAAAATCACACCGCGCTATGTCCTTTTAACCTAAATCACTCCGTTTTCCTAGGCGGTTGTTTGACATCGAGACGTTCACTGCTGCGACGAGCACCGCTTTAACTGACGACTACCCCGTTACTTAACCTTCCATATGCTCAGTAAGTGATACACTTCATGCGCGCGCACTGATGCCCCTACCTTCCGCTACCAGCGCTACTTTACCTCGTCACTGTGAGCCCCGAGTCTCTTGCAACTTAACCTTGTAATTGCGCATTCCTTCCGGGCACTAGACTGCTCAGTTCCGTCACTATGATCTATTCTCCCAGGTTACCATTTTTTCATCTAAATGAATCTGCATCACTTTTTGGAGAACACTGTGTACCGCACATTAATTGATTGTGATGCTTGTTACAGTTCAGGGACTAATTTATGTGTTTTATACTTGTTTATTTATTTAATTTTCTGCATTTTCCACATCTAGAGTTCATATGCTCACATTTGTCCTGAAGATGAACTCAAATAATTGAGTTCGAAACGTCGTCGACCTTATGCAACTTGAACCTTTTTTGTACTGATTTTACTAAAAAAATGGTTCTCTATTGTTGCCAATGCGATGTTCCTTTTTAAAGAGCCCACCCTCACCTGCATGTCACGCTTTCTTGTCACTAAATATGTGAGCACTTGAATTCAATCTATGTACAATAAATAAGTGTCATACATTGACCTCTCCTGTCCCCTGTTTCTCTATATTAAGTATTACTCTCCCGTATGAGTCTTTGAACCTATACCAAATCATTCGCCCTCCTAAGGGTTTTTCATTTCACCGGACCTTCTCAGGCCATCCCGAACCATTGTTCTCTTCCACATTATATACTTCCTAGCCCCATCGCTTTTCAAGGGGCCGCAGTGATGTAGGTAGACACACGATAGTGGTTTGTCAGCTATTAACAATGTTGTCTGCGCAGAACATGTTACAGTGGAACCTTTCATCTGCTGCCAGATGTCGCATGTCTGCTTTGTTAACCCAGGCCAACTACTTCAAAAGAGACATTCTCTACCTATTTTAAATAATAATGTGCAGTACATCATAACTGTACAATTATCTGAGATTCTGGCCCGCTGACAAGAACACACCAATATGGAAATATCAAATCATATCAAAATTATTTTTTATTATTTTCAACTCATATAAAGGTTACATTTTTTAAGTAAAGACATGATAAAAATAAGGCACATCCCACACCACACACACTCAGTTATTTAAACATCCAAATTCATACCCACACATACTTATACGTCCAGGCGCTCATTGTCTATTATCTTCTTTTAATCTCTTTGAGATTTGCCATTGAAACATTGATTAGAAATATATGTATAATTTGACTACACATTGTGGATACTCTATTTATTATCTACTATATTTAATGTTTATGTTGTTCTTCACAAAAATTATTCTTTACCCCTATATGAACAAATATTGATGTTATTCACGTGTATGAGGGGAATAGGTCCACTTGTTTCTCCATTTGTCAACTATGAATTGTTGGATCCCTGAGCGCCTGGACGTATAAGTATGTGTGGGTATGAATTTGGATGTTTGAATAACTGAGTGTGTGTGGTGTGGGATGTGCCTTATTTTTATCATGTCTTTACTTAAAAAATGTAACCTTTATATGAGTTGAAAATAATAAAAAATCATTTTGATATCATTTGATATTTCCCTATTGGTGTGTTCTTGTCAGCGGGCCAGAATCTCAGATGATTGTACAATTGTAACGTACTGCACATTATTATTTAAAATAGGTAGAGAATGTCTCTTTTGGAGTAGTTTGCTGAGTTCCCCTGTTTTTCTCTACCTTTATCTTTTGTTCGGGGTGCCCCCTCTATTTGAGCGGTTGTTAACTCAGGCCACCAGTAGTGTTGTTTCAATAAAGAAACTGTCGCTGTAACTCCTGCATGTGCAGAACCAATCCCTTCGTGTGCTGCCAGAATTAAACCTAAACTACGATCCAAGTTTGGAGTTACTCTCTCCCCCACTCCAGGAATCTGAGCAAATGGAATGTTATTTGCATCTAACTTGTAGGAGTACTTGAGTGGAAATCTTTTTGGTACTGCACCGTTGTTTTTGCATGAAGCAATAACAGCTACCATAATTTCACCGTCTATTCTTGTTTTAGAACGAGTGATTGCAGCTACGGAAGCCGCGTGTACAGCCCCCTTTGCGGCTTTATCAGCCAATGAATTCCCTTCAACGTGAACGCCATCACGCTGATGACTCAGTGTATGTATCACGTGAGTCCTTGGTAGTTCGGATTTAAACTTCACTACCTGTTCTCATAGCATTTTGTGCTTAATTGTGCCACCTTTTGCGTCTTTGACCCCGTTTTGAACCCAGTATTGCAAGTATTCAGTATATGACTGAACGCAGTAAAAGGAATCACACACAATTAGTGTGGAGAATTCTCGATCCGTATGTACAAGTGCCAGTATCAGGGCTTTTAACTCTGCCAACTGTGGCGTGCAACCTCATAGATATTGGGTTTTAGTGCAACTTGGATGGAACTTTCCATCCCGCATGCCACTTTTAACGATAGCACATGCTGCGCTGCATTGTTGCTTACTCCCTATGGCCGGTTGAGCAGATCCGTCAGTGTAAATAATATATTCATACTGACCCAGAGGCATTATTTCATTTGGTAGAGGATATTATTGTTCGTATTGCAGGAATTCTTGTGTCTTTAAATTTGGGTCATACCTGTATTCTACATCTGTTGCAGTGAGAGAATTATCTCATTGTATCCATATCGGATATAAGGCTTTAGCGTTAGGGACGCTTGCCTTTGTCGCAGCCTCCAAGGCTGGAACCGGAGTCACTACTATTATTCGTTTCCCCTGAGCCAGTGCTCTTTCTCTCACTACAGCAGTCTGTCCCACTGTTAGAATCTTTTCTGTGGATGTGAAGCTCATCTCAGCATTTGTGTACAAATGTGATTTGTATGCTATTGGTAATGTTTCACCTTCATTGTGTGTTAGATAGGTGTACCCAAATTGACCCGCAATTATATGGATCATCAGGTTGCGTACGTTTACGCGTGTCTGTACGTGTTTGGAAGCTATCATGTCAGTTTGTAGGGAACAAAGTTTATCTGTGTGTTCCTAGGTCCAGTTTCTTGCTGAGAAATCAGGTTTTATTAAGTCGTAGAAAGGTTTTACTGTTTCAGCGTAATCCAAATTGTATGTTCTACCAAAATTTAGGAATCCCAGTATTGATTGTAGATTATTAATGATTTTGGAGGCTGGAGCAGCGCGCATTTCTCTAAGAAATTTGCTGCCAGGTTTTTCCCTAACCTGAATCCTCATATCCTAAAAACAGGGCAATGAGGTGGGCGATTTTTGATTTTTTAAAGTTACATTTATAGCCCTCAGATGCAAATCCCCAAATTATGGTAGTCACTCTGTTCAAATGGTCTTCCAGGTCATAGTCCATCAGATAAATATCATCCACATAGGACAATGCCTCTTCATCTAATTTTTGAAGTAACTTTGTTACCCTGGCAGCAAACAACCCCAAGCAGTTCTTATACCCTCGGGGGAGTCGCCGAAATTGCTGTTGTGACCCTAGTGCTGAGAAGGCTGTTAAATACCTGCTCTCAGGCGCTATATTTTGGTTAAAAAAATCCATTTGAGATATCAAGTGTTGTTTTGTATTTTTTCTGCACAATGTTATTCATTAATGCGGCACTGTGTGCATTTTAGACTGCAAATGTCTTAGTGCAAGTGTTTAAATGTCTGTAATCTAAAACTTGACGATATGTATTGTGTGGTTTCATGACAGGAAACATAGGATTGCTCATTTGAGTGGTGCAAGTTTCAATCACCCCTTGGTATTCAAGTTGATCTAAGATCTCCCTGATCTGTTTTTAGCTTCTTGCTTTAATGGATACTGCCTCTGTGCAGTAGGAGTATTTTTTTAAAGGAATTATGTGGTGGGTTGAATCCTCATCCCATCCAACATGGTTTTTGTATAATTCTGGAGCCTGGGCTACCGCCCACTCCTGCGCATATGTATGTTGCAAGTGCCTGGGAATATGATCTGAGAAGGCTGGTAGAATTACCGTTTCTCCTTTAGGGCAATCCATGACGAATGCTGGCGACCAATCTTGTTCAGCTAACAAAATGTCATAGCCAAACGTAAGATTCTCCCAAATGAGACCTCTCACTTTCCTACTTTTGTCCTCCTCCAATTGGAGCGTTATTTCATACACTTTATGTGGTACACTTACTCTAGTATCAGGTGTTTCCACCGTGATATAATCATTCAAGTCCGCTGTCACCAGAAATTCCATCAGGTTTTGGCGAGCTATTGTTACTTCTACTGCACTGTCTAGCATCGTCAGAGCCCATTTCCTGTTCAGTAGTCGAGTCCTCAGAATTCTGGGCATGTCTGATCTTTAGACCTGCAACCTTCTTCTTTTTGAATTTGCTTTAGTTTTTCTTCTTTTTTGGAAGTGTGATATTGAGCGTGCAGCTTGTCTCTGGACTTTGTATGCTATTCTTGTCTTTCTGACCGTCTTTCCCTCTCTGAGTTTTTTGATGAACACTAAAAGGAACGAGAGGAACGTGTATCAGTATCCTGATACCTGTCAGGTTTCCTAAAATTATCCCTATTCCTGAGATTATACCTCTTTTCAGAGGACTCTTGTGGAGGAGATCTTCCTCTGGATTGAGATCTGTTTCCTTTAAAGTTTTGTTGGCTTTTATTATCCCACTTCTTTTTAGAAGAAGTAGGTGTCTGCTTAGAAGTGTCCTTTTCAGGACTGCCCATCAGTTGTGGTTTTAAAGTTTTCCCACCCAAACTATCTCTGCCTAATTCTGAATATGCAGTTTCAATTATTTTGGGTAGTTTGTGTTGTTGATCTATAGGACTGAACTCCCTTATGCGCTGGTGGATTGCCACTGAAGCTGCTACCTTTCAATATTAGCTAGTATTATGGCTGATACCTGGTCATAGTTACTTAGTAACTTCATCCCTAAGTTCAGAGCAGGTTCTGCTCCGTACTCGTTTTGTATTTGTCTTAATGCATCTGGTACAACCGCTAACGATGGAATACCATGAGTTCTGGTATAAATTGCAGCAAAGACTGTACCCCAAGTGGTACAGTCTTCTACTTGTGGTGTTATCCCCATGGGCAAGCAGATTGTTAGCATCCTGTGTTTTTCATACGGGGTAGTATTCGGGAATACTGCCTCGAGCTGAGTTATTTTCTGAGCTACCCAGAATGGCATTTGTTCACATTTAGAAGGCATTTTGCTCCTCACTGCGTGTAATGTGTGGTGTGATTTTAGTTGCTGTACCCTGAGATTGAGTTCCATTTGTTGCAACTGTTGCTGATTGGACTGTAAAGGTCCTCATGACGAATTGTGTCAAGTTTCTATAGATTTTAATTAAATCTTTGTGTTGTGTGAGTAAGTCTGATTGTGGCATTATTTCAATGTCAGGATGTGGTGTGTAGGCTGCTAATATCAGCCATGTTGCCCCTTCTCCTCCAAGCGGGCCTAATCTTACTCTTCTTTTTATGTGGGGTAGGGTGCCTTTAAACCAGCATAAATGTTCCTGATATGTGAGTGAAATCTCTATGTCCTCGAACGGGCCATATTCCAATGGTGCATCTCCCTCTGTGTAAGAGTGAAATGCCTGTGTTCTCGCATCTGCTGCCGGGAATGTAACCCACAAATAAAATACCTCTGTTTTGTTTGATTAGTATGCCTCAATCACAAAAGCTACTAAGCCACCCCTAGATGATCAACCATTTTCTAACAGTTTCAGGGTGATTGTATGCCGGAATTTGTCTGCAATCGGAATTGCATCTGCATCTTCTCCTGAGAGGTGTAGAGTTACTACTGTGTTATTGCTGTCCTCGGTCATTTTGTGAAGAAGAAGTCTGTTCAAAGGAACTAAGATAAGGTTTTAATGCACAATTTTAGGAACACTGTCCTTCAAGCTTGATTAACCAACAGCTAATAAATAGGTTTTTTCGCCTACTCAGCTGTGGCGGAGTTTTGTGCCCACCCACTCCGTCTCTGGTGTTTGTGAGTAGGGGTCTCTGAGAATAGCACGACTGAACTACTCAGATTCTACTGTTAAATAAGTACCCAACCAACATTGACGGCGCCATGTCATGTAGTTCCTATATTACCTATACAGGATCTGTGCGTTTCAGATAACATAAACTGTGGGTTTGGTGGCAGACTGGTTCTGAGCACCCCCACTGGATACGATAGCCTGTTTGCGTTAGCTAGCTCAAAGTGCCACTAGAATCTCCTCTGATCGGGGAGAGAATAGTTTCCGGCAACCTCAGAACATGACAACCCTGATCCCTCAGAATCGTGGGCACAGTACACTACTTTTTGCTCAGTCACTCGTGCTCACTTAGTTCATCTCAGAGATACACAGAATAAACAGTCTGGGCGTTTCAATAAGTATTTATTGAACAGTTGTTATTCTCTTGTAGAATATATGAGCTGTAACAACCATTAGACAGTAGCATAGATATATGGTTAGCAATACTATGAAAGTAAAGGGATGGTACAGTTCTACCATTTTGCAATAATCATGAATATATACAAGTACATAAAAAATATGATAATAAGTGCGTACTCCTACGATGTGTCCCTAACTAGATGTGCCTAAATGTACCTAGCAACTATGTAGGTGTTATGCCAAGAATCCCTCTAGGATGTAGTCCACCCCTTTACCTGAGAATTAGAGAATGTGGGACCCTGTCCTGGTTTTGAGTTGGACAGCCCATGAGGGATGTTAGACCACTGCTAGCTGGAGCGTCTGCATGCAGGAACCTCAGCGTCTCTAGTCAGTGTGTCAGCCGGGAAGTCACGGTCTCCTCTGTCTCTCTAAGCAAGTCATGATGTATATATACCCACAGGTCCCCCCAGTTGTCTTACCTTGCTGTGTTATTGTGTCAGCCTAAAGGATGACGTCAGACCTGAAATTTAACATAGATATTTTGCAGGAGATGTGAGTCCTGCTATGCTTTCAAGAAGCCTTGTATGAGTATTGAAGCAGGGAAAAACCGGCGTTCTGAATGCAGTGTCGTATCTAGGTAAAAGGTCAATGCCTAAGAACCCTTATGAATGTAATCTAGGGAGGATATAGGTGAAAGGTTGTGATGTTACCTGCACCTATATAAGGTACCTATATGGAATATAACACCGTAACAACTAATTTGGCATGCACCGTTATAAAGCAGCCTCACGCCAAATGTTGTGAGAGTGTTTGAAAAGAAAGTGGACTATTATAAGCCCAAATATAAAAAGTCCAAAACCGCAGCACCGCATTGTGTTCAGTAGTGAAGAGAAAATGCTGACTTTGATGGAAGGTTTGTGAATACCACAACGTGCAGTGAAAGAAAGCAATGGAGGAATGGAGAGATGGGCAAAGAGACAATGGATGATGGAGGGATGGCTGGATGGATGCACAGATGAGTGGAAGCAGAGGAGGGTGGAAGGATGGCTGGAGAGGAGGCTGCATGGAGAAAACGTGTATGGGGAAAAAAGATGGATGGATGAATAAAATAATGAATGGAGAGATGGGTGGAAAAAAGGAAGAAAGGAAAGATATCTGGATGCATGGGTGAAAGGATGGATGGGCGAAGAAAGGATAGGTGGAAAGGAAGGAAAGAAGAAAGAAAAAAACCAAGTAGTGCGGAGAATAGGAATGACGGATGGATGAAGAAAGAAGGATGAAGAGAAGGATAGGTGCATAAGGAAGGATTGATGGATAAAGGTGCAGAAAAGATGGGAAGAATGAAGGAAAGCAAAACAAACATGGCAGGAAAGAGGACTGAGAGAAAGAAAACAGGAAGGGAAAAAAACTCTGTAAGAAGAATGGAGAGAAAAGGTAAGACATTTCAGAATTTACCAATTCCCGGAGGTGGCAATGCCCCAATAGCTGTGGGGTTACTGGCCTTACCCGCATGTTCACTGCATATTTTGACTATGGTTCAAAGGGATTTTTCTACAGTCCCTTGTTTTGAGGTTCGACTCACAAAGCATGTAAAGGAGTACCGCCGGAGTTCCGCTTCCCATACCCCGGAGCACCTTTGTGAGTTGGCCCTTTGTGTTTCATGTGGAGAAAATAAAGCCAATCACGTGAGTACTCGAGCGTGCGCAGCAGAAGGCGACCTAAAGCCACCCACTCACCCCGAGGGCGTGGAGGCGCACGCTGGGGTTACAGATCACGTAAGGTGAAAACACCTTCCAAAAGTTGTCCCTCAGAATACTTTATTGCGTGCCAAGCAGCCGCTCAACCTCTGCTGCGCAGCGCTCACACCACGCGCTGGAGGAAAAGCCGCTGTAATCCGGATGAAGCAAAGAGGCCGCAATAAGATTACATTTCCGTCATAATTAGGGTGAGCAGCTGCCATCTGTGGCTGCGAAAGTTAACAACACGAGCATAGGGAACTGGTGTGTTTTGTGTGCGTGTAGGTAAATATTACATAACACATACACGTAGATAACTATATGGAGAGATGTGGATGTAGGTACAAAGGGGTAGACTGACAGACGAAAAGGCAGGTAGGTGAGTAAATCTGTAAATGTCCCGGCAGATAATGAGTAAGACTCAATAGTCTTAATTTGCACGTGTGAATTTACTCAATCTCTGCTTGCACCATTTTTCTCTCACACGGTGATTTTATGATGGGCCCTATATGAAAAAAAATACTCGTTGGGTTTGTCTGATAGCCAGCTGCTGGCTATGTGGTTTGCGATGGTCAATGATACAATAAAACTTATGTGTGCCTTGTAAGGAGAATACGTTGAACAGAGATCGGAAGTACCAAGTTGTACGCCCAAAATGTTTATACGGTGAAGGAGAACTGACAGGTGCTAATTAAAAGCACGCGAAAAGAAATGTTATATCCCTGGATTCCTATACAATTTGGGATTGAATAAAAGCAACACACGGCTGTAGAACCTGAGCAGGGAAATGATTCTGTCGAAGTGCAATCGTTTCTGCTTCGCAGGGATGTCATTCATGGGCGCGGCGAAGGAGCGGACCCCGAGTCAGTGCGAGGTTTCTTGTGTCTTCCGGCCCTTGACTGCCCGGGGCTCAGACTCCTGAGTCGCCCTGATACCCGATTAGGCAAATAGGTCTTGATGTCCCGGCGCGCTGGCAGCTTTGCGGCTGAGTGCTCGGAGTGTCCACTCTACGTAGCTGCTGGAACATGACAACCGATATCTCCTTCCGCCCGTGACAGCAGCAGGCCTGCAGCGCCATTTTCCATTTACTGCGCCGAGGATGAGTTATGGTGGGTGAGTACAGATATGTGAGTACAGAGATGTGAGCGTGGGAGTCCAGATTGTGAAATGTGACTTTGGATGGGCGTTCAAAGCGCTTATCTGCTCTACCAGAGAGGCCTGTGCTGTCTGTGGGCCGCTTAGACGCTGTACTGCACTTTACTTTTCTGAAATCGGAGATTTTTAGAATGACGTCATAATTACAGCGGTTTCCTAAATCAAGCCGAGTGCACGCTGAAAGGGTTGCGGTTATATTCAATCTTGTGTAAAAAGTCTGTCAATGTTTAGTTGAAAAATGATTGTTGATACTACATGCAACTTACTGATACTGAAAACATGTATTTTTCTTACATGTGCATAGAGTGTGTCCAACATACAATTGAAAGAGACACCAAATGCTGTAGACGAACAGGTAGTACACACAAGCGAGAGGAATGCCCTCCCTAGGGACCTGCACTGTAACCCCTCCTACCTCAGCTTTAAAACAGACCTAAAACATCACCTTCTCAACAAATATTGGGGTCCATAAGCACTCCTCTGACCTTGCTTTCTGCTTCCCCTGCATTGGTTATCCTTCATTTTTTTCCTGGTTCTCTCCTCGCTCTTCCTTTCTGCATCTCACCCTGTTTACTCTGACCCTACCCTCTTTTTTCCCCACCCCCTTCTCCTACCATTACACCCTATCTCTACCTATTATTCTTTCTCTGTCGATACTCTCTTCTCTGCCTTATACTGTCTCACCCATTTATATTATTTAGTTGTTCATTACCCGCTAATCCGCACAGAAATGTTGCCCCCCTTAACTTAATTGTGAGCTGTACGTGCGTGCTTTTGTTACCCTGTAAAATTGCTCTTCTTGATTGCCTCTACTCATGTAAATTGCTTTTTGCCCCTTTTTAAGTCAATGTGTGATGTACTTCGTTTGTTTTTGTTTACCCTGACCAACTGTTCTTCTTTGAATGCTTCTGCTCATGTAAAGTGCTCTCATACCCCCGGGTCTAGCCAGCGCTATATAAAACCTTTCAAATAAATAAATAAATAGAGGAGAGGTACTTTGCATTTTACTGCTGTTTGAAAAAAGCGCAATGCATGTTTGAAAAATGCTGGACGTTCATATGATGAGACCATACACAATGAAGGAAGAAGACACGAATAAGCATGTGACAGGGCTCTAGATATCATGTCTCTGGTTAGACAAAATGCATCCCGGAGTCGGCAATGTACAGCTCAGCAGGCACCGGAAGAGAGGAGACAGGTGGGGCTTACAGTAGAGAGGCACAATACTCAGCCGGGGAAGAGACCAATCAAGGCCCAGAATAGACATTTGTTACCTTGGGTTGACACTTGGCCACCTTGATACAAATCCATTCTATGTTGCCCCACGGCTTGTGCGTTCTCCATAAATAGCAATGAACTTGTGATGAATTAACGTTTATTTTGCCTTTCCTCACTAAAACCTATAAAAATACGCAGATTATTTTATATACATCCATGCCACAGGTTAGCTTTAATGGAATTCTAAAAATAGATGGCTGATAACCAGAAATCCTAGCACTGTGGAAGCAACTGACCTTCTCTTTTGTTTAGTGCAGGTATACAAAGACGCACAAAATACAAGAACACGTGCGCACATGTTGAAAGTGAAAGACTATTAGAGACTTTATGCACACTTAGGTCAAAACATACATTGGCCTCTGTGCACACTGACAAAACACACACAGACATAAACTGATACTCACAGGCAACACATACTGGCATCCATGCACATAGACAACACAGGCAAACATCTAGGTACAACCGACTCACATACAGACAAGTTCAGATAGTACCTTTCGGTAGTTTGGCATAGCTTTAAACATTTCTCCTAATAGCTCGGTGCGGTAGAAACTGACAAATCTTGGCTACCAAGGTTTAATTTTTTTCAGGAAGCTTTGGAACTTTGTTCTAATCCTCAGAAGATCAACATGTTTGAAGTCACTACTTTATGAAGTCGCTGGAAAACGTCTTAATGGTCACTTATAAGGCCACAAAACAGTTAGGAGCAGCTGCTGTGGACCCGGCCAAAGTTCAACTGTTGGGGGCAGCGTCAACCTCTCATTCTGGCCAGAGCTTGAGCAAGGCCCATCACAATCCACTCCCTAGGGGCCACCTGGTCAGCCTTTTCAGTTTCCCGATGATACAGGAGGCCAGCTTTCCTGACTGCCAGTGTGATCAGTGGAAAACACCAGGGGACTGAGGTGGCTCAAGACTTAGGTGGGAGAGAAATGGAAATAAAAAAGGGGGGTACTCACAGTGGGGCCCGGCTGGGCACTGTTGGTAAGGGAAGAGAGAACAGCAGTTGAGTGAAAGAATTACTATTGTGTCTGGATACATGCTATTGAAAGTACTCACCCACAGCTGCGAGCATGCAGATGTCATAACTACAGCTTCCTTCAGTGGAGTAATCTATTACGATTGCAGAGTCTTTGTGAGTTATGCAGACCTTTAATTGTGAACTTGTACTTATGTGGCTGTCCTTCAGTTTCTCTTTCTGCCCCTCCTCCCACGTCTCTGACTCACTGCTGGGGCTCGTTTTGAGTGGTATTTTGGCTAAGGGTGTACATACTACTTTAATGCGCCCTTGCGGGTTTCGATTGCCCCGTATTTTTAGTTTTTATCTGTGTGCCGCATTGTGGCTATCATAGTTGTGCACACATGTTTCTGTCACATATTTGCAGCTGTGGCAGAGCTGAATTTGAAGATTGTCACATTTATGGTGTGGGAGCATTGTGTGGCTATATATTGGGTAATATTTTCCTTCTGGGCAGTAGTGTGCGTGGTAGACACAATGCTAATTTGTTCTTCGGCTTTAAACGATATGGAAAGCAGCAACGTTTAACTTACAAATCTGAGACTTTCATGCTCCCATCATGCAAGGCGGCAAAGGCGACAAGGCTATCACCAGAAAAACAAAACAGGTACACATCGAAAAGAATAAGATAAAAATTTACACATTTATTTAAGGCACTTAGAAACAGCAGAAATTCAGTATGAAGCACTATATAAACAAGCATTGGCATAGCCAATAGGTCTCGCCTTTGGGACCTTATATGTGTTTAGCCATGCAACAGTTGATGTTGGGATATTGTGTTGCATAACTAAATACTTATAAGGTCCCAAAAGCGAGATCTATTAGGTGGGATGAAAAAACTGGGGGGGTGTCTCTCAAAGGGGCGTGGCCAATGTAATTAAGGGCGTGGCTGAAAAACACGTAAGCGAAAAATCTGTGCTTGGCATAATGTGCCACCGAACTTGTATTTTGCTGTTTCTGTCATTGCATCCTGATATATGATACAAGTAACATCATACCTACAACAAGTCAGGGCTGTTGGCTTTGTCAGTGGTTGTTGCTAGTTGCACAAGATAAATAAGCAGCAACTATGGTTTGTATATAATTTTGAAAAAGCTTCCACTAAAAGACATTGCTGTATCCTACACACAACACTGACATTTCATGTCTTCTGTTCACTTGGTAAATGTGACTTGTCCAGACATTCTATGTCACGCACCCTCCAGAGATTAGTAAATGTGACATCGAAGAAACAGTTTGTGTCTTATGAACACCAGAGAGCAGACATTCCTTGTTTTTCATCAGATCAACTACATTTTGTGTCTTGTTCACACTAGTTAATTTGTGGCACACACGATAAAACATTTCATGCCTCATGCACACACAAGACATTTAGAGGTTCATGTATACCACACATTCCATGGGTGCGTGACATTTAGTGACACGCACCCACCAGAAACATTGTGTCAGACATACACTACTAGCACATTGTGTGTGAACCTCCCACCACAGATGTACCTTTCAGACATCAGAGTCATTATAATGGCATGTTTACTATAATTTTGTGACTCCTACAAAATGAGGAATTGTATTCAACCTTTTTTTTATATATCTAGTAATTGATTAACTCTTGTGATGCCAAAGAAAATGCATCCCATTACAAAAAAATATAATTTTGAGTTGGTTGATGTAAACCCCGTATAAACAAATTATTATATGTAAATACACTTATTTACACCGGCAAAATCAAACTAAACAATAATAAATACAATTAAAGGCACCTCTTACCCTTTTCCTTGCCATCGGAGCTGGGCACATGTTGACACTGCCACAAAGGTGCCTAAAAGGTGAGGAGGCGCTATATACCATGAAAGGAGAACTGACATAAAGAGAGGCGATGATGGAAGAGTCACTACACACGACACTGGGGTGCAAAGGTGCAGTAACAAGAGTTCATTAGGGCCAATTTAAAACTTCTACAAAGGGCCTAGCCTTATGGGACAGAATAGAAGTACCATATTACAAAGCAAGCACCATGCTTCAGCATCTGAGAAGCCACGCTTTGGACTAGTATGGTATTCTTGACACGACACAGCAGAATCCGCCATTTTAGAGACATTTTCATAGTCCATCACTCATCTATTCACACCAAGGCTTTTACGTAAATGTCATTTTTTCGATAAGCCCTAAAACTGTGGTAAGAGCCTCCGGATCTTTATCAGACTAGAGTGGTGACAAATTAGTGGAGGGACACTGGGGTGGTCCACACAACATAGCAGTCGTAGTGTTGTCAAGCGAGAATGGTGCATTTGAGACCCAGGTTTCCTGGCCACTAGATCAATGAATTCCACGTCCTAACTTTGTGGGCCCATAAACATAGATTGCAGCCGTAGCAGGATAACATGAATAACTAGATGCAAGCCTAGTTATATGGGCTGTGTTAATAATACCAGTCAATTTCTTGAAAGTTATTGGATTTCTGCCTTTTTTCTTTCACTTTACAAAATATCTTAGTGCTGAAAGATAAAAGGCACCTGATTCCAGCTCCCAGTTCTATCCTAGTTTAAAGTGGTTTAGTTAGTCAAATGGCCTCTTCATATCAAAGCATGAGAAAACAACAACAATTCGGTATCTGTGTGGGCGCCAGTCCATAGGGGAGCAGGATATGAGGGCTCCAAATATGTTGTTGATTATTAAGTGCCTATTGGGCATGGCACTATACCAAGTTGCACGCATCCAATGAATAATTTTGATAAAACGGTCTACAGTATGTAAAAGGTGTGCATCTCACTCCCTTATTTGATGATGGCTCCAAATATGTGACACTGTAGACAGGCAATACATCCCATGGGTTGGTTGTAAGTAAACAGATCCTAAAATCGGCCTACATCA
This sequence comes from Triturus cristatus, assembly GCF_964204655.1. Lineage (NCBI taxonomy): Eukaryota > Metazoa > Chordata > Amphibia > Caudata > Salamandridae > Triturus > Triturus cristatus. The sequence goes on along the minus strand of NC_140587.1, from coordinate 653,799,945 downwards.
CCTCTCAACTATCTGCACTACCATTAACCCAAACCAACGCTGTTAACACGCTGATACAGGGCGAGCTCACTGGGCAGAGGCTCGCAACAAAACATTTACTTTCTACCAAAAACGCTACAGAATAATCAACATACACTACATATCAAATCGCAATCGCAATCACAAGTGCAGCTGCAATGATAGATACAACGGCGGGTTTAATATTAGTTTTACAACACTCCCGGTAAAAGTAAATTTAGTCTTCCGAGAGATCGTTTGCGGCCATCAAATGCGCTACCAGCGACCAGTGTGGGGTGCTCATTGACAGAGCATGCTCCTTGTTTGCATCAAAAATGGACAATGTCCACACTGTTCATGTGACTGTGGTGTGTAATGTTTCCTTCGCGCGAGGTCACTCGGCTGTAAGTGCAATAAACTAATTATGCACACTAAGCAGAAAACAAGCACTGCATGGGAGACAAGTGCGGCCACGCTAATTTAAAAAAACAGATTGCCCCTGCACGCAGAACAAGCGCTGCGTGGGAGACAAGCGTGGCCACGCTAAATAAAAACAGATGGCCCCTGCACGTCAATGCTGGCTCCCGAGAGCAAAATGCTCTGGGAGTAAACATTTCCCAAGAAGCTGGGGCATCCACACGCCTTTGGCCAATTGCGTACTAAAGCCAGATGCAAAGGCCAATAGCGTGTGAGCACCACACGCACAAGCTTCTACTAAAGCTGAAGTGATTCCAAGAGGTCGATTTCCTAGTGAGCTCGACCGAAAAGCGAGCACTGCTATCACTTATTATATTGAGTATTGTCTGCTGAATGTTTCTGGTCTTTTTTTCGGCAACCTCTGTATTTTCGAACCCGCAGTTCATTTTATATTAATGAAAGTGTGTTAAAACGTCATACTGCTTCAAATGTGCTAAATTTTACTTTTATTGCCGCACAATTCAGTTAACACTGCTTATAGTTTGGTCCCATATTGCTACAAACATCCTAGGCCCTACTCTACACTCAGTGAGGCGGAAAGTGGTTGTAGTGTTAGCTTTAATTTCGATTACTTTGGTGCCGATTATATGATTTAGTGATAAATGCCGCCATTTGTGAGTGACAACTGGCTGCAATGTGATTACCTAATTGTGAGCAGCTGTAATGCATCTAAACCTGATGTTAGTATAGCCTAGTTAGTATCGGAAATGTTACCACATGCATTATTTGCTTCTACTTAGTACTGCAGACCACAGCTGGAGTGGCCCACTATGAAGGGTAGGTGGCTACTTTGATGATTGTAAAGGCTGCCTAGCCAGTACTGAAAGCCTTGGTGAGCAAGCGGCACTCGCTCTGCCCAAGCTTCATTCATATGCTGCTGGCTGAACCAAGCATCATGGTCATCCCCCCTCTCTGTCAGTGCATCAGGGCTTCGTCCAGAGAAGATTTCTCCCATGGCTGGATTCAAAGGGAGGGCGATGGAACCAGCTGCTTTTTCCATGAACATGTGCAGGCAAACAGAAGTGGTGCTTGTGCTGTGAAGTGCACAGAGAGATCAGGAGTTCACTCTGTGGTTTTCTTTAAGCTCACAATTTTCTGCAAAGAGGATTATTGCTCATGGCCACTATGGTCGACCATGACGTTTTAGAATGTTTGCTTTAGATATTTTTTAACTGCCTGGGACTAGTAACCTAATGCAGATTTAAAACACCCTGTTAAGTTCTGTTGTTGTTTGGGGGTGTGGACGCCCCCTCAAAGCCTTTGTAGAGAAGTTTCAGCTCCCTCTCCATGCTTACCATCTATTTAGGGACAGAATTTCAAAGTCAGATTCGCTTTCTGTTCTGGACCTATACAGTGGCGGCAGGCATCTTCAGGGAGGGGGGAGAGGAAGGGGGCATGAGCGCAAATACAATTTAAAAAAAACCAAATAAAATTAAACATTTACCAAGTACTCCACATCAGACCTCTTATTTCTTCAACTGCAGCCCGGCCACCAGGAAACTCCCTTGACCAATGCTGGTGCTGCTCTTATGTAGCATGAGAGCAGCGCCCTGCTTGGAGGGAGCAGCCTCACTCAGCGCTCCACAGTGCTCTGGAGGCATGCACCTGCTCTGTCTTAAGACAGCTGGGTTAGAGATGTTTAAAGTGTGCATGTGACAGCTGGCCAAAAAGACATGCACACTTTAAACAGTACACATACAGCCCACCCTCCTCTCTGCTGCTGTCACTCAGCAGGCCTCGTCCCGTCCTGACGCTCTGTTCAGGACGGGGGATGAAAAATAAAATGGTACTAAATGACCATTTTATTCTTCATCTCTGGCCTTTGGGGGTAATTTAAGTGGGGCGATGCTCCTCCGCTCCTCTGCTCCAACGGAGGAGCTGCCCCTGGACCAGGGGCAGCTCTTCGGCAATGGCATAAGAGCGTCATCCCACTGCCCACAGAGGTAAATGAAAAGCAAAATGATCTAAATGCTGATAATTTTGTTTTTCGTCCTGTGGCTGAGTCTTGGTTGTGGGGCCGCAGCACTGCAGCACGGGGAGGAGGAGTGGTGAGCCCTGCTGTCAGTGCGCATGACGGTTTGACCGGCCGTCTCAAGCCGATCAAATCATCATGTGCACTGACATCTCTCTATCTAACCCAGCTATGTTGCTGTGTGGAGAGATTAACAGGCACAGGCTCCCAGCTCCAGATGGAACGCAAAACTAGTGCTCTCTGCTCAATCACCATACTGCTCCTATGGTGAGAGCAGCATCGGGATTGGTCACAGGGGAAGCTGGGAGATTCAGCCTGTGCCCAGAGGAGGAGAAGACTGGCGAGCAGAAGACCGGCAGGTACATTTTTAAAAAGTATTATCTAAATCGCATCGCGTTGCCCCTGGCGCAGCCTCCCTCCCCCGTGCTGCCCCCCGCACCCTCCACAGTGCCTCACCAACTTTCCCTGACACCAGCTGCTACTGCCCTGGACACTCGCTTCTACTGCCCTATACCTCGATTAGCAATATCCAAATATTGCTGTTGATATTCATAATGTCCATCCCATAACAATATTCATGGCCGCCTTCTGAACAAGTTCATGTGAGTGGTAGAAAAACATAAATTATACTGGAAAACACTGCAGACACTAAAGAAAAGTGTAAGTGCCTTTCCAGAATCCTGGTAAGTAACATGAGCAAAGGACACCTTTATTCTACCTAGTAATATTGAATCTTCATTAGGTTTCGAATAGAGATCCCGTGAAAGAAAGTTCCTTCAGAGTGGCTTAAGCGATCAGTGCCCCCGCTAATATAATTGTGGACTGTGGGCCTGATTACACAATAAATGATGGCCTCAATTAAGATTCAGAAATCTGATTGGCTATTGATCCACTTTATTATTGCACAAATTAGCTGAGAAGTCCTCCAAGAGGCACAGCCTCCTATTATTGAAGGCGCTTTACCAAGCCACTCATGTTTGAACACTGCCTTGGCTGGTCTTAGATTTACAGTCTTTCCAAGGGGGTTGACTTTCAAGGGAGCGAAAAATGTCCAAAGCATCCTGCATGCCCTCTGAAGTATAGCAGGCTTTGTCTGTGCTAGTGTGCATGTGTGTGCATGCATGCTTCGATGAGTGTGACTTGTATGTGTTCATGTAATACAGACTTAGTTTTGCTTCATCAGATGAGATGGCACGTGCCTTCCTACACCAATATGGGTCACCATAAAATAGTAGTAGAAACCTCAACTAATACCAAATTGGACTATGATATTATCCTGTTCGGATGGCTGGTGGTGTATCAAGTGAGCTGTCTTCAAAGATTGCGGAATGCTGCAAGTCATGATTTTTTTAAAGACCAATAAATATGGCAGCATTTCTCACGGTTTTCACAAATTGCTTTGCCTTACGTTTAAATAGTATAGGGCCCTGAATAAGAACTGATCGAAAAAATTGGTATCAATTGCATTTACTAAATATCATTACCCTGAAGCATGATATTTTCTGAGTGCTGTAAATATTGCCTATTCTGAGTTTTCAGCCTGGAAATGAGGAAATTGTTTTACACATTGGATTTTACATGTTTAGCCTTTTTTTCCAGGCATTTTCTGACAGTACATTTCGGCAGCTTTGACTTGTTGTATCTCTGAGGTGAAAATTGCAGGGGTGAGGTGTTTATGGCAAAACGGAGAATTCCAATCGCTATATGCTGGTGTAGGGATCAGAATTCTCCTCCGAACTCGGAATCCGGGCCTAGATAGTTTTGCTTCCATGCGTCTCAGGGGAAACACACACACTTTGAGAGATTCAGTTTAGTTTAGTTTAGTTTATTCCATTTATAGAGCGCTTGGTTACACTGGACGGTGTGTCCCCGCGCTGAGACAAAGGAGAGGGAAAAGCTGTACAATCTAGAAAGTACTTGCTAGACATCTGTGAGTTTTCCGTACTGCTGAACAGCCAGGTTTTTAGTTGTTTGTGGAAATTATTCTCACATGTCTCTGTTCTTAGGGCTATAGGCAGAGTGTTCCACGTTTTAGCTGCCAGGTACCTGAAAGAACGAGCTCCCAGTCTGGCTTTGTATATCCTTGGTACCTTTACCAGGGCTTTCCCTAAGGACCGCAGATTCCGACCAGGGGTGTATTCGGTTAGTAAAGGATGAAGATATTTAGGGCCGCATTTCTTGAGGATGCGATGGCCATAGCACATTGCCTTAAAGGTGACCCTCTTTTCCAGTGGCAGCCAGTGCAATTCTTTCAGGGCCTTCTCTGAGTTTGCTCTTCTGGGTAAACCAAGCACCAGTCGAGCTGCAGCGTTCTGTACCCGCTGTAATTTGGCTAGTCCTCTCTTTGTGGCTCCGAGATACAGGACATTACCATAGTCTAGTTGTGAGGTTATGACCGCATGGACAATAGTTTTCCTGGCCTTAGAAGGTAGAAGATCGAAGATCTTTCGCAGGATCTTCATTGCTCCATAGCATTTGCCCGCAACCTTCTGAATCTGGTTGTCGAAGTTCAGCTCAGAGTCAAAACATACTTCCAAATTTTTAACTTCAGTTTTTCAGCAGTCATTATTGCTAAAAGGCCTCAAAGTCCAAATATCAATGGAGATTAGTTTGTATATTCCTGACATTGACCTTGGGTGGAATAAAGCCTCTCAGAAATCAAGTAACCATGTCTAGACTAGGCCTGGGCGAAAATTTCATTCCGTTCGCTGAAATTGCGATAATTTGACATTTTCGCGTTCCGCGGAGAGCGCGAAAATGTCAAAATTTCCGCATTCCGCAGCTTGGCGATAATTTGTTTCTTGCTCGCACTGTAAAATAATACATTCTCCCGCGCGCGCGATCGCCTTACCTGAATCCCTGCGTTCGCCGACAAGTTTTCTTGATCCGGTCGCGTTCTCCATGAGATGTTGTATAGTTTTTAGCCATTTGCGCTGTCTCGCGACAGTTCGCGCCCGCAGTGACGTCATGCGTCGCGCGATCACGTCTTTCTTCTCGCGATCATGCACCGCGAGACAACTGAAAACAAGATGGCCGCGCCCGCGAGCAACCACATGTGTAAGTTGGCGAGCCGCAACCATGCAGAAAATCTCGCGAACATGCGGGAAAAATACTTCCGCATCTTCGCGATATTTCCGCGTGTTTGCGATAGTTTTTAACATTTTCGCGATAATTTGCGAAAGTGGATTTCGCAAATTCTGCCCACCCCTAGTCTAGACACTTCCTCGTTTGTACAGCACTAAAACCGTTATTTTTCCAAATGTTATGCCGTTGCAGGAAATAAGAATGCAAAGCAATTTACTATAGTATTTTGGACAGCTTTTCATCTTACTTGGCTCAGACTTGGGGCCTGTGGGCCACCGTTTTTCCAGTCTGAGCTATACATACAATAAAATTAACAAGTCAATAAAATGTGTTTGTGTATTAAGCACAGTTCTTGATTGGTGTTTGCCCTAACCATAGAGCCCACTGCCTGTGGATGGGGGTGGCAATGAAAACCTCTGATTAAACAATAAGCATTAAGGGGTTACTTAGAGTTTGGTAGATCAGAATATCTGACAAATATTGGCAGATGGCTTGTCCACCACATTTGGAGTGTGTACATAGGGATACAGCCTAAATAGTACCAATGGACCTGCCCAACTCTAAATAATCTCATTCACTTTGGGTAGTCAGAGTGGTTCTCCGAGTGATCATGAAGTACAGAAAATGTTGAATAACATTACTTTATCGATCAACTTATAAGCACATTGGTTTATGTCACTTTGAACTAATTTTGGAGGTCATTTTCCCAGCATGGAGATAGGCAATGCTGTGTGGTATGTAGAAGAACAGTGATCCTGTGGTAAACTGGATATTTAGAATACAAACAAAGGTGTAACAATAATTCATCTAATTAGGTAGAGTCCGTGCGCAATTAAATTTGTTTTATTTATTTATTTGTTTACTTACCTCCGTTCGGCCGTATTCTGTAGTTTACTACCCCACACCCTGCTCCTCCCTCGCCCCACAGCACTCCCTCCACAAGCCACTACTGCACCTCAGTACCAGTGACCTTCCCCTTCAACATAACATGGCCGCCCTTTCTGCTTTCTATCGACACAGTTAATCCTAATGATATCAACATTTCTGTGAGTTTGTCTCCTACGCTAAGACTGGTCACATAACTAACTGTGAAGCATAATCACTCCCATTAATAAAATATTTGTTTTTCCCCCATCTACTGTAAATCTCATATGTGCTAGTTCAATATAATCCATGTAGAAGATTGCTGTTTGAGATGTCTGTGTTGGAAATGACCATCCCTTGTGCTGTAGCACCCCTGATTTTTACCTTGACTGTTCTGTTGTTAGCTATAGAACTCTGTACATTTTACTCCTGCTAACCAGTGGTAAAGTGATTGTGCTCACCCTTTCAACATGACAAAATTGGCATCCATTTGATTGGCACCTTTAATTTACTTGTACTAGTCTATGATACCGAATGTATGACATGGCCTGCAAATTGAATGGCACTAGTTGGCTATATATAACACTCATTGTGACTCCCACTGAAGTAGCACAGTAAAATATGCCTCCAGGCCTGCCACTTCAGCTTAGTTGTAAAATGCTCAATATAGCAGTTTAAAATTGCTATTTTGACCTGTCACAACAAAACATTTGTCAGGGCTAAACTTTCCTTTTTACTACTAGTAAGTCAGACCTAAAATAGACCCTAAATGTCCATAAGGCAGGGTGCATGGCATTTAAAAAGTAGGGAATTGTTAGAAATGGGGATCACTAGTTGGCAGCGGCTGGCACAAAGGTCCAAATAGGGATCCTTCTTCCTAAGTCAGAGTAAGGGGCTACACCCTTTGGCAACCCCTGCTAATCCCTGTGGTAACATAGCACGAGCAGACAGGCCTATCTCAGAGGCAGTGTGTGAAGCATTTATGACCATACACAATAACGCAGGAAGGAAACTACAAACGGACACCACAAGTAGTTATAGAAAAATAGTTATCTTTATATAGACTGAACACGAGCCTTAAAAGCACTCAAGAAACCACAATGCACATAATTACAGATTCACTTCAAAAGCAATCAAGGCACTAAAAAAACTCAAAAAGCGCGTGGAAAGAACTTAGTTTGAGGCCAGGGTCCACACGACCCGGTGATGCACAATGTACCTGAGATTTAAAGGGGGCACGGCACGAAGCCTCACAAGGAAGCTGATGACAGGCGGACTCGCAGCGGCTGCAGCTCCTGGCTGTAGCAGTCCACAGCGTACACTCACGATAATCCTGGGGCAGGGCTTAATGTGGGCACCCAGCGGCACAGACAGGTGATAACAAGATCCTCGAAGTGGTGCAGCGGCCCACACTAGCGATGGCGATGATTCTCATTAGGACGGCAAATGCGGGCACTCAGCGGTACAGCTCCTCAGCTGCAACGGCCCACAATAGCGATTGCGATGATTCTCATAGGACAGCAAATGCGGGCACTCAGCGGCATAGCTCCTCAGCTGCAGCGGCCCACAATAGCGATTGCGATGATTCTCATAGGACGGCAAATGCGGGCACTCAGTGGCACAGCTCCTCAGCTGCAGCGGCCCACAATGGCGATAGTGATGACTTGGGTAACACAGGAAAATGCGGGCTCTCAGCGGCAACAGCTCCTCAGCTGCGGCAGCCCACAATGGCAATAGCGATGACTTGGGTAACACAGGCAAATGTGGGCTCTCAGCGGCAACATCTCCTCAGCTGCGGCAGCCCACAATGGCGATAGCGATGACTTGGGTAACACAGGCAAATGCGGGCTCTCAGCGGCAACAGCTCCTCAGCTGCGGAGGCCCACAATAGCGATAACGATGATTTTCATAGTACAGCAAATGCGGGCACTCAGCGGCACAGCTCCTCAGCTGCAGCGGCCAACACTAGCAATACGATAACTTTCAGCCCGCGTTCCCCGCAGTAGGACCAGAGGCTCTGGAATTCTTAACAGAGGCCTCACCTGCAAGTAGATTTCCCCTCAAATAGGAATCCGGGTGGCTGATGGGTGAAGTCTAATGTCCCTTAGACTTCAGTAGGAGGCAAGCTCAAATCAGGCCCTTGGGTACTTGCTTCAGCAAGATGGATGAAAGTTTCAAAGTCCTTTCCCTCTAGTTACATGGACAAAGGTTTGTCTTGACATTCAAATAAACACCGCATGTAGGGGTTTTAGCACAGATCTTTATACCCCAAAAGTCTTTGTTCTGAAAAAGTCACAAATCACTGAACCCAGCCAGAACCAGTTTGGTGTCTTCCTGGAGCACATTGTTTACAGGGCTGCATCCTGCCTTTCAGGAAGAGGGTGTCTGCTATCAGACGCACAGTGGGAGGTGGAGCCATCATTCACCTTGCCAGGCACAGCCCTGCTCAGATCAAAGGGTAACCCCTCCCCATACTCCAACTGCAGATCTCTCTATTCAATCCAGGTCGGGCTCAGCCTGCCCTGTCCCTCCAAAACCTGACAGCCAATACACATAACAGCAGAGCACACTGGAAGGTTTAGGCAAGAAAAGTGGGATTTTCAACCACAGAATATGGAAATAATCTTCACTACCAGATACACTTTAATTTTCTGAGTTTAGACATACTAAATTCGGCTTTCCTAGCAGTTCCTTGGGTCAATTCAGGTTATAGAAGGTAATGCAGTTAATTTACAATAGGGAGCAGTCGCGCTGTGGCACTGAATGGCAGTGGCACAGCGCCCAGAGCATCTAACACCAGCAAACACAGAGGAGACAAAAGCGAAAAATGGAAGGGAGACCTACACCAATGGTGCCAGGTCTAACACGTGTCTCCTCCAGCTGAAATATGGGGAGAACTACCCACCCACTTGGGAGTTCTCATCACTAAGGCGGAAAAATCTGGACAGACCATCAGCATTGGCGTGTTCTGTACCAGGGCGGTGTTCCGCCGTAAAGTCCATACCCTGTAGGGAAATGGACCACCTCAACAACTTTGGATTCTCTCCCGTCATCTGCATCAACGATCTGAGGGGCTTGTGGTCTGTCTGAACCCGGAAGTGAGTCCCAAACAGGTATGGTCTCAGCTTCTTCAGTGCCCAGACCACAGCAAATGCCTCACGCTCAATTGCACTCCACCTCTGTTCCCGTGGAAGTAACCTCCTACTAATGAAGGCTACAGGCTGGTCTCAGCCCTCCTCATTGATCTGTGACAAAACGGCCCTCACACCATGCTCGGAAGAGTCTGTCCGGACAACAAATTATTTTGAAAAGTTGGGCGCCTGAATTACAGGTGCTGTGCATATAGCAGTCTTCAGGGCATCTAAAGCTTTCTGACAGGTGTCAGTCCAGTTCACAATCTTTGGCTGCTTCTTAGAAGTCAGCACAGTCAAGGGTGCAACAATGTTGCCATACGTCTTGACAAACCTCCTGTAATAACCCGTGAGTCCTAAAAAGGCTCTCACCTGTGTCTGGGTCCTTGGGGGCTCCCAAGCCAGCATGGTTTGAATCTTGGGCTGTAGGTGTGCCACCTGGCCGCTCCCCACCTGGTGTCCCAAGTACACCACAGAACCCTGCCCAATCTGGCACTTACTTGCCTTGATTGTGAGGCCTGCCTTTCGCAATGCCATCAACACTTCCCAGAAGTGGCGCAGGTGGCCCTCCCATGAGGAACTAAAAACTGCAATGTCGTCCAGGCAGGCGGCACTGAAATTTTCAAGCCCAACCAACGCCCTGTTGACCAACCTCTGAAAGGTGGCAGGGGCATTCTTCATCCCAAAGGGCATCACCAGGAACTGGTAGTGCCCATCTGGTGTGGAGAATGCTGACCTCTCCTTTGCCCTATCAGTCAAGGCGATCCGCTAATACCCAGACGTCAAATCAAATGTGCTGAGGTACCGGGCAGCCCCTAGCCGATCTATGAGCTCATCAGCTCTGGGGATGGGGCTCGCGTCAGCCTTCATGACTGAATTGAGACATTGGTAGTCCACGCAGAACCGAAGTTCTTGGGTGGCACTAGGAGCGGCAGCTTTTGGTACCAGGACCACGGGGCTGGACCAAGGGCTGCTAGAGGACTCAATCACCCTTTTAGCAAGCATTTTGGAGAACTCTTCCTTAATGCATGCCCTGACCAGGTCAGTCACTCGGTAAGCCTTGTGTTTAACAAGACGACTGCCCCAGTGTCTACGTCATGGACGCACCAATCAGTGACACTAGGCACGAGGGAGAACAGATCACTGAATTGCCCCAACAGTTGGTGACAATCGCACTGCTGCTCAGGGGTCACTGTGATAGAGAGGACCACACCCTCCACTGACCAATCTTGTTCCTCTGCACACAGGAGGTCAGGAAAAGGCTCACTCTCCTCTTCCATTCCAGCATCTGTTGCCAGAAGTATGCCCACTTCAGACCTCTCAAAGTGGGGCTTCAGGCAGTTAACAAGCAGGACCCGCAAGGGGTTCATGGAAGACCGCAAGTCCACCATGTAGGTAACAGGACTCTTGCGCTCCACCACCTCATAGGGCCCAGTCCACTTATCCTGGAGCGCACAGGGCTCCACTGGGGCCATTACCCAAACCTTTTGACCAGGCTGAAACTCAATCAGAGTGGCATTCTGATCATGCCAACATTTCATCTCTTCCTGGCTGGCTTCCAGATTTGCCTCAGCAAGTTTTTTGAAACGCCGAGTCTGGTTCCTGAAGGCCAGCATGTAACTAAATACATCATGGGGAGGTTTCCTTGGAGATTGCTCCCAGCCTTCCTTGACAAGACTCAGAGGTCTTCTTACCGGGTGACGATAGAGCAGTTTAAAGGGACTGAAACCTAAGGACTTCTGTGGCACCTCACAGTAAGCACACAGCAGGCATGGCAAGAGGACGTCCCACTTATGTCTCATGGGCTCCTCTAGGCCCATAATCATGCCCTTAATGGTCCGGTTGAATCTCTCAACCAGTCCATTACCTTGGGCTGGTAAGGAGTCGTAAACTTGTAAGTTACCCCACACTCCTCCCACTGGGACTTCATATATTTGGAAATGAAGTTAGTACCCCTATCAGACACCACCTCTCTGGGGAACCCCACATGGGAGAAAAGCCCCATCAGTGCACGTCCCACCACGGGGGCCGTCACCGTCCTGAGTGGGATGGCTCCAGGGTATCGGGTAGCATGGTCCACTAAGACCAGGATGAACCTGTTGCCCATGGCTGTCTTGGGGTCCAGAGGCCCCACAATGTCAAAACCCACTCGCTCGAATGGGGTACTGACAACTGGAAAGGGCCGGAGAAGGGCCTTGATCTTCCCCCCACTCTTCCCACTTGCCTGGCAAGTTTCACATGTCCTGCAGTGAGCGTCTGAGCTCCTGCGCATCTGGGGCTAATGAAAGTGGGTGACCAGCCTTTTGAAGGTCTTGGTCTGCCCCAAATGTCCAGCCAATGGCAGATCATGAGCTAACCCCAGTAGGAAGGCTCTGAAGCACTGGGGTACCATCAGCACATGGGCTGGCCCAGGCTCAGCAACCTTAGGCTTGCTGTAAAGAAGGTCATTCTCCCAATAGATTAGATGTGACCTTGACTGATCACCTGCTGCCTGGGCTGCCGCCTGTCGCCGCAGCCCCTCAACAGAAGGACACGTTCTCTGCTGTTCACAAAATTCCTCCCTGGTGGGCCCTCCTTCTTGCTGCCAATGGGTCAGCTCAGGCAGGTCCCCCAGTTTGGCTACTTGTTCCCTGTAGGCTCCAGGGCATCCCCCTCAAGGTCTGCTCCCTCCTGGACCGTGGGAACCATGGGGGCTGGTTTCCCGCACCCCCTACCCCTCTCTCTAAGGCAGGGGCCTGGGCCATACTTTCAGGCTCCAAGTCCTCCTGAACATGCTTACTGGCTGCCATGGACCGAGTGGTCACGCACGCCCACTCAGGCAGACCCAACATTTCCAAGTGAGATTTCCTCTCCACCATAGCCCACGGGGAGTGCTCTAAATCATTGCCCAACAGACAGTCTACTGGCATGGCTGGCCTCACAGCTACTTGAAGAGTTCCTGAGACCCCCCCCCCCCACTCAAAGGGAACTTGAGCCACCTCACACTGGCTCTCAGAGTTGTCTGCTGACACTACTGGGCAGAATGCATGGGGGACAACCTGCTCTTTGGACATCAACCAGAAGCTGACAGCAGTCACACTAGCTCCTGTTTCCCTCAGAGCCTCCACCCTGTGGCCATTGATGGTCACCCACTGCCTGTACTTCTTAGTATTATCAGGCAGCATGGGGTTAGGGACCTTCTCAAAGTCTCCTAGCGAGACAAGGGTCAATTCTACGGGATCCCACCCACCTTGGGCACCCATCTCCTCCCCTCCCAGGGCTACACTAGCAATCTGGTGGGGGGGCGCACAGGGTGATGCATTGGAGTCCCTCTGGGGACACTTGGGATCGTAATACCGGTGGCCAACTTGACCACACTTAAAACAAGTAAGGGGCCCCCTCTGAACAGGCTTACATGTCGGGGGCACTGGGGTCTTCTCAGGGGGAGGCTGGGGCACCACTCATTGGTTCCCTTGGGAATTACTTTGGGGCCCTCTCTGGAACGCCCTCGGTTTACCCCTGTCCCCCCCACTTCTCTGCTGGGGACCCTGCCCACCTTTGGCAAAGTCTCCCAGAGGACCCTTGCGAACCCAGGTGCTCACCCAGCGGTCCGCCTCCTCAGCAAGCTTCCTAGGGTTAGTTAGCTTGCTATCAATAAGGTCCTCCATCTCTTCTGGAGACAGACCCTTTGAGGATACACTAGTACCTGCATTGGAAAGTGCTTTACCTCCCAGTAAATCCACTTCGTCATTCTGCTGCCCTCCAGCATTCTATCCCTCATCCCTAGCGGACTCTCTCGCTTCTAACCAGGCCTTAAGAGCGTTCTGATAGTCCTCCTTTCTAGAGAGACCTGCAACAGGGACTGTGAATCGCTTGCAAAAAGACTTTAGCTGTTTGGCAGTGGAGGTTTCTAACCTATCTTCCTCAAAGATGAGATCCTCCGAAGCATCGGCCGTTGGCCTACCCATTGTAGACATAACTGGCAATTACAATCAACAATAGAAGAAAATCAAACCGTATGTGGTTGCGCCTAGGTCTACACTCACTAGTAGCTTACACTAGTTATTGTATGTGGATCATAAATGCAAGTCCTGATCCCACCGCTGCCACCAATGTTAGAAATGGGGATCTCTAGTTGGCAGCGGCTGGCGCCAAGGTCCAAATAGGGGTCCTTCTTCCTAAGTCAGAGTAAGGGGCTACACCCTTTGACAACCCCTGCTCAACCCTGTGGTAACGTAGCACAAGCAGACAGGCCTATCTCAGAGGTAGTGTGTGAAGCATTTATGACCATACACAATAACGCAGGAAGGACGCTACAAACGGACCCCACAAGTAGTTATAGAAAAATAGTTATCTTTATATAGACTGAACACGAGCCTTAAAAGCCCTCAAGAAACCACAATGCACATAATTACAGATTCACTTCAAAAGCAATCAAGGCACTCAAAAAGCGCGTGGAAAGAACTTAGTTCGAGGCCGGGGTCCACACGACCCGGTGATGCACAATGTACCTGAGATTTAAAGGGGGCACGGCACGAAGCCTCACAAGGAAGCCACGGTGATGACAGGCGGACTCGCAGTGGCCACAGCTACCAGCTGTAGCAGTCTGCAGCGCGCACTAGCGATAATCCTGGGGCGGGGCTTAAGGCGGGCACCCAGTGGCACACACAGGTGATAACAAGATCCTCGAAGTGGTGACTAGTGCGGGCACTCAGCGGCACAGCTCCTCAGCTGCAGCGGCCCACAATAGCGATTGCTATGATTCTCATAGGATGGCAAATGCAGGCACTCAGCGGCACATCTCCTCAGCTGCAGCGGCCCACAATAGCGATAGCGATGATTTTGGTAACACAGGCAAATGCGGGCTCTCAGTGGCAACAGCTCCTCAGCTGGCCCACAAAAGCGATAACGATGACTTTGGTAACACAGGCAAATGCGGGCTCTCAGCGGCACCAGCTCCTCAGCTGCGGCGACCCACAATTGCGATAGCCATGACTTGGGTAACACAGGCAAATGCGGGCTCTCACCGGCAACAGCTCCTCAGCTGCAGTGGCCCACAATGGCGATAGCGATGACTTGGGTAACACAGGCAAATGCGGGCTCTCAGCTGCAACAGTTCCTCAGCTGCAGCGGCCTAAAATAGTGATAGTGATGACTTGGGTAACACAGGCAAATGCGGGCTCTCAGCGGTAACAGCTCCTCAGCTGCGGCGGCCCACAATAGCGATAACGATGATTTTTGTAGTACTGCAAATGCGGGCACTCAGCGGCACAGCACCTCAGCTGCAGCGGCCCTCACTAGCGATACAATGACTTTCAGCCCGCGTTCCCCGCAGTAGAACCAGAGGCTCTGGAATTCTCAACAGAGGCCTCACCTGCAAGTAGATTTCCCCTCAAATAGGAATCCGGGCGGCTGATAGGTGAAGTCTAATGTCCCTGAGACTTCAGCAGGAGGCAAGCACAAATCAGGCCCTTGGGTAGTTGCTTCAGCAAGATGGATGAAAGTTTCAAAGTCCTTTCCCTCTAGTTACATGGACAGTGGTTCGTCTTGACATCCAGAAGTAACACACCGTGTAGGGGTTTTAGCACAGATCTTTATACTAGGCCTGGGCGAAAATTTTGTTCCGTTAGCGGAAATTGCGATAATTTGACATTTTCGCGTTCTGCGGAGAGCGCGAAAATTTCAAAATTTCCGCTTTCCGCAGCTTGGCAATAATTTGTTTCTTACTCGCGCTGTAAAATAATACATTCTCGCGCGCGCGCGATCGCCTTACCTGAATCCCTGCGTTCGCCGACAAGTTTTCTTGATCCGGTCGCGTTCTCCATGAGATGTTGGATTGTTTTTAGCCATTTACGCTGTCTCGCGACAGTTCGCGCCAGCAGTGACATCATGCGTCGCGCGATCACGTCTTTCTTCTCGCGATCATGCACCGCGAGACAACTGAAAACAAGATGGCCGCGCCCGCGAGCAACCACATGGGTAAGTTGGCGACCCGCAACCATGCAGAAAATCTCGCGAACATGCGGGAAAAAAAATTCCGCATCTTCGCGATATTTCCGCTTGTTTGCGATAATTTTAAACATTTTCGCGATAATTTGCGAAAGTGGATTTCGCAAATTCCGCCCACTCCTACTTTATACCCCAAAAGACTTTGTTCTCAGAAAGTCACAAATCACTGAACCCAGCCAGAACCCGTTTGGTGTCGTCCTGGAGCACTTTCTTTACAAGGTTGCATCCTGCCTTTCAGGAAGAGGGGGTCTGCTATCAGACGCACAGTGGGAGGTGGAGCCATCATTCACCTTGCCAGGCACAGCCCTGCTCAGATCAAAGGGTCACCCCTCCCCATACTCCAACTGCAGATCTCTCTATTCAATCCAGGTCGAGCTCAGCCTGCCATATCCCTCCAAAACCAGACAGCCAATATACATAACAGCAGAGCACATTGGAAGGTTTAGGCAAGAAAATACCCACTTTCTAAAAGTGGTATTTTCAACCACAGAATATGGAAATAATCTTCACTACCAGATGCACTTTAATATTCTGAGCTCAGGCATACTAAATTCGGCTTTCCTATCAGGTTCCTTGGGTCGATTAGGATTATAGAAGGTAATGCATTTAATTTACAATAGGGAGCATTCACGCTGTGGCACTGAATGGCAGTGGCACAGTGCCCAGAGCATCTAACACCAGCAAACACAGAGGAGACAAAAGCGAAAAATGGAAGGGAGACCAACGCCAATGGTGCCAGGTCTAACAGGCATGTATATTTAATGTTTTGTGTGGATCTGCCCCGTCATTGAGCTGTTCTGATTGCAGGTCATGGGTGACCTGGAGCGTATCATTGGCCAGCAACAACTCCAGGCAGCCAATATATGCCTGCTGGGATTATAGAAAATAAGACTGGAGAAAAATGTAGGCAATAGGTTCCTTGACTTGACCCTGGGACTTGCCCACAGAGACATTGCACACCACTGGAAATCTCCTCAGGGGCCCCTGCACAATCGATGGCTAAAAGACTTAATAGAATGGCATTGATAAATCCGCCAGATTGCGCGTGTCGAATTTATCCTAATTTATACAGAGAATAAGTTATAACACATTCTTGCCTGTAATCCAAAACCCAGCCTTCCTGCAGTCTTCCATGATTGGTCAGTGCTAACAGGCTTAGCCAGGTTGCCTTGATTAGGTGATACATTCCTCTCCAGGGGAGAGGCTATTTGCTGAAGAGAGCTCTGCAGTTACACAGGAATGCCAGGGCAGGTTAGAGGGGTCCTAAAGCATGAGGGTTCAATGACAAATAGGACAGGCAGGGAATGCCAGGCCTACTTAACCCCAGTCCCCTGTGTCCCAGCCAGCTAGCAGGTTTAAGGAAGGAATTTGCAGATGTTAGGAGAAGGAGAGCTATGGAAATGAGCCACCCTGAGAGTTGGGTTAGTAATCTGAGCTGAGATTTCAGACATGATGGATTTTGGAGGAATATTACTTTCTGGGACAAGAAGATGGCACACTTTTTAGGAAGTGGTCAAGTGCCTGGGTGGCACCCTGCATCCCATTAGTCAGGGGTGCCTCATCTTGATGCCCAGATGCTGAGATTAAATATGTGGGAGGTGCATAGCCTCTCAGTTCAGCTGCCTGAAACTATAAGAAGGAGGAGGATTGTCCTGCTGGAATCCTGATCTACACCCATTGGCCTGCCTGGTGAAGACTGTGTCTGCTGCACTAGCTGGTACTACAGGTCTGAGGACTTTTCCTTGCTTCCAAAAGGAGTAAATAGTGGACCCCCTGCAGCTACAGGTTAACAGAGCTTAATTGACCCTTCTGAAGTGCATTGTGGGTAGTGAAGTACAGGCCTGACAAGAACCATCTAGGAGATTCTAGACCCTTGTGTTTGTGTTTGGAACCCACCATGAGACCTTCTAGAAGGACCTGCAGAAGTTTGGGAAACGTTTTGGAAAAACCCCATAAGGTGACCGACTTGACCGTGAGAGCCAAGCCAGCTACCCTCAACTGCGACCCGGCCTGGATTCCAGGTTCGTCCCACTGAAGAGCTCCGGAGTCCGACCAAGAGTTTGACCAATAGCTCCCTGAATGTCAAGCCGGCAAACCCTCACTGAATCCAGACTGGCAGCGAGGGCCCTCGGCGGAAAAAGCTCCAGAAAAGTTTCTAGGTGCAAAGGTAAACCTTTTAGCAGGCCTCCATCGCAGTTGGCCTCAAACTTTGACTTTGTCTTGCTCAAGTGTGGCCAGATGTCCTGAAGTGGTATTATTGGTTTCTAAGCACTAGAAAGTGTTTATTCTTAAAAAATTATATCTCAGGTTCTCTACCTTGGATTTTGGTCATTTTGGTGTCATTTTAAAGATAAAACTATTTCCTATTTTTTCAAATTGGTGCAGGATTTTTGTTGTGTCTTGTTTCTTACATTTGTAATGTATTGGTGTTTTAAAATTCTTTACTTGCCTATCTCCTAAGTTAAGCCTTATTGCTTGGTGTCAGCTACCAAGATCATCCTATTTAGGACCCAGTACCGTGTCGGTGGCCTTGTTTCTGGTGTTAGGTGCCTACCTACCATTACCGATAAACCACCTTCCAGCAATGTATAAGCTGTTTGAGTTATTGCATGTACTTGGATTGCCACCAATAACAAATACATGTCAAAAACCAATAAAGAAAGTTAAAAAATATTTATATTTTATGTTTTATATGATCTTGCAGTGAAAAACCTCCAAAGTGATTTTCATTGTGGCACGTCTAGCTCTTCCATTGAAAAACACTTGGTTACATTATAAAAACATATACAGTGCCTCTAAGTTAAGATTGACTGCTTTGTGCCAAGCTACCAGAGGGTTAAGAAAAGGTTTATTATTGACTCTAGTAGCTCATTCTGACAAGTATTGTGATTATTATTTGAGAGAAGTTCTCACTCTTCCCAACTATTACTCACATTTCTTAAACTTAGCAAACAGCTCAATGAAAAATGTAAAAATTAAAATTGATTTAATATATCTTTCCTTGTGCATGATGTCATTGGTAATGTCTTTTTTCAAGACTGTAAAGGTTGCACACCTTATCTCTTTCTAATATTTCTAAACTTTTCAATTTCCATTTTTAAAGTTATACAATAACAATCAGAGGACACAGTATTGTTATCTCTTTGTTGCTAGTTGCTTGCATAAGTTTGGTTTGTTGTTTTTCATCAAAAGCATGATTGCTATCAATAACTTAAAAATGGTATTATTTGACTCAGTACTAAAAAGTCATTACTTTTTGCCTCTTACTTTCAGATCTCAGTAAAAAATGAGTGAATCAACTTCTACTAGTTACTCTGGCCTTCAACCATACTCATCAGAGAGTGCACAGACAGCATCAACCCGCCACTCAAATGTAACTGAACCTGTTGCATCCAAACACGTTTGTTTCTATAAGAGTGGTGACCCTCAGTTCAATGGAATCAAGATGGTGGTTAGTAATCGTTCCTTCAAGACATTTGATGCCTTGCTTGATAGTTTGTCAAAAAAAGTTCCTTTGCCTTTTGGGGTGAGAAACATTAGTACACCTCGAGGAATTCACCAGGTTTCTGCCTTGGATGAGCTGGAGGATGGCAAATCCTACATTTGTTCCCACCAGAAAAAAATTAAGCCTATTAACCTTGAACGAGCTAGAAAAAAGCCCTTGCTCTGGCAGAGCAGCCGACCAGTCAGTGCTCGACGCCGTGTAGTACAGTTATTACGTCAAAATGAAGTCAATCCAGCACCAGGTGATAATACTGCAGTACCAAGCCTCTCCAAGAAGCTGGTTATCTGCAAGAACGGGGACACAGGATTCAAGCATGTCATCATTTTGAACGGAAAAATCACCCAAAACTTTGAGGCCTTACTGGACCATATGACTGAAGTTTTGCAGTGTCCAGTCACTAAGCTATACACATCAGATGGCAGAAGGGTAAGAAGACATATTGCACCTGAGCAAAATGCTTATCAGTCATATATTCTTGCCATTAACATTATATTAGCTGTTGTATAGTGAATCCTCAATTATTTACATCACTGTTTTAACGTAAGACAAAGCTTCATTTGTAGTCTTCTGTGTAGCATTGTTAATATAGTGTTTATGTAGAATGCTTGCTTGTCCCCCATTTTTTCTCAGAAACATTTAAAGCCATCAATTTCATTTGCTTCTGATATGTTTATTTGTCTCTATCCATTGAACAAGAAATTACTTGCTATAAAACTGTATGACTGCCATTGAACATATGATTTAAGGTTTGCTCAAAGGAGCATTCATTGCTAAAATTGAGAATCTCCAGACAGACATCATTCTGAAAGTAGACTAGCTCTGCAGAGAGATGTTCTTCAGAAAGGAAAAAAGGTCAAATTAAAAGTTAGACATTTGTCATATGAAATTCCACACTTTGATTTACAGAGTCAGAAGTAATAGAAGTGTGTGCTTACGATGAGAATAAATCCATCACAATGGCAGGATTTGTATTTTCTCCTTTGTAAGTTGAGGTCTAGGGGCATAACTATAAGGGAAGCAGTGGCCATGCAAAATGCTGTGAACACTCCCAGAGGTATAGGTTTGTGGGTAGTTGAAACCATTTAATCAGTAGTTTCCCTACCTAGAAACTAGTGTAACCACATCACTCTAGGTCATTATGGACACTTTCTCCAGTACAACTTTTCACCCACAGATCATTGATTCCTAGTGTTGTAGTCAAATTATTCCAATGGAAGCAAAACAAAAATTACGTCCCCAAGAGTCTCTTAGGATACCACACAAAAGTCAAGGACTGGAAACAGCTTCTGTAGTGACCCGGCCTGTAGGGAGGTGGTCACTCTAGTAGAAAAACATTTACAACTATGCCTGTTAAAATCAGTCACTTTCAAGGGTGAAAAGGGAAGGGAATATCCACATATGAAGCAGGGGTGGTTTTTATACAGGCAAATAGTTATCCTTGGAGTAAAAAATTCAAGTAAATATGAAAAGTATTTTACACTCCATGAGATAGGCACAAGTGTATCATTTTGTGAAGTAAGAGTACTCCTATAAATATACAACTGTTCATTTATGAGACTACTTCAGAAATTCTTTGAGAATACCCAGAGTCAGAAGTCTACTGAAAGATACCTACAAGTATGGATAATCCTCTTTTACAACTATTGCTTTGAGAATCAGATGAAAAAGTATTTCTATCAAAATATAGCTATAGGAAATTATGGACACTAACCTGCATGGCATCTACATATTCCATTTTCCTTTGATTAATGTTTATCCCATAGCACAACTGTGGTCAGTGTTAACTTTGTAGAAACCTAAGTGCCGGTGCCCAAAGGTCCACTCAGAAGGCTGAGGCTGGAACCATCTCGCAGAATACCCATGCTGTGTAGTCTGGAATCAATTTCACTTCTATTTAATCCACTACCACACACTCTCGTCTGCTTTACCTCACTCTTACAGGTCCTTACTTCCACACTTGGTGACGGTTTTTCCTTCTTATTCTGTCTCAGTTTTTTTCACTTTTTGCATTTTCCACCTCTTGCTCTCGAAAAATGTCAAGTGAAGAAAAATGAATGCCGTTCCTCAAAAAATTTGTGCCCGTTGCCCCCACAGCCAAACACTGGCTCAAATTAAGCACAGTATGTGGTAAGATAACAAAACAAAAAAGAAACAAGCTATTTAGTAGAATTAGAAACCTTTGATTTTTAATTATTACAGGTACATTACAACCCACGGAAGTCTCTATTCTTAGAATAATGTTTAAGGTAGAATCTGGTCTTCTAATCTGGAAAAGAATTACTGCAGTGTGAATTTTGTAGACCAGGTAGATACATGTGAGGCCCTTGTTTTCTCATAGAATTTTAACCTGCGAATCATTGTTACGGCCTCATTATGATGACCCCATTGTGAGGACAAGTGATTGGTGAGGGCGAAATTCTTAGGCATTATTAGCTGGACCTCCTAAGAAATGTGAAATTATTGGAAGAACCAGCTATTCTGAATAACATTCCACTGTGAATTATTCCTCATTTATCCAAGGAGTATCACCCAGGAAATTGGGTGCTTTAAAATATAATATACAACAATGATGCTTCTGAAATATATCCAGTCACTAATAATACGTCGAGCTACAATAAATATTTTTTGTCACAGGGGATAATTGTCCCCAGTTATGAAGATCCAGTTTGGATCGGAGTGA
Source organism: Triturus cristatus (assembly GCF_964204655.1). Lineage (NCBI taxonomy): Eukaryota > Metazoa > Chordata > Amphibia > Caudata > Salamandridae > Triturus > Triturus cristatus. Next base: position 653,778,247 of record NC_140587.1, on the reverse strand, counting down.
CTTACTACATTTTCTGTATTACCTCCATTATCTATTCTGGAAAATGTTTAGGTTTTCAATGCCCTGAGAAAAACTGCTTCATAGCAACATTACTAAACTCTACATTTCACCAACTATTCTGAATTTCCATGGTTCACAAGTTGCAGTTCGGCTCCTGGGAGAACTAGGAACATAAATGGTTAAAACTTTAAAGACTGAAGTTGGTCTAAAGGCACCATGAATGCACAGTACTTCAATGCATGTGCTGACAGAACCAGCTGCCACACTGCAGTTGATTAACCAAATGTAAAAATAAAACTTGATTCCCAGTGTCCACTTTGTACATAACGGTTGGAGCCCAGTTCAGAATGGGGAGGAATGTTTGCATCCTACCTATGCGTAACCAATCCTTAGACAAAAATAGTAAATATATTTTCAGTGATTACAATGTTTGGGTGCATTATCTAACCAGAATAATTAGCTGCAAAGTTGATATTTAGAACAGAAGTGTCTAAAATTCTATTTAGCTAATGAATGCTTCAGAGGTAAGTACTCCAAACACTCCAGATTTTCGTACCTTCTCTTGGAGTAAATGGAATTAAAAAATCCCAACGTGGGGTAATATGTTAGATCTGTTTTCATACAGACCTCTTCATCAGAGAATAGTCAAAATAGTTCACAAGACTTCAAGATGCTGAAATACAAAGACAATTTTTAAGTTACAATTTTAGTTTTACGTTAGTCCCATTGGCAGTTGGGTGGCATTAAGTGTACTTTTTGGTGCTATACCTATATTCATCAGGGAGACATAATGTGTCTGGAAAACCAATTTCAGTCTCAGCCTTATAAGTAAAATTGTGCCCGTAAAACTGTGTTTAGAGTCAAGTTCCAAATGCTGAAAAGAGGTCATTGGGTTACCTTGCAATTAACAACACGATATGTGTGAATTTATTGATTGATTTATTGAATGTGTAGCCAATGCATTGTAATGTCTGTGAGATTATTTTGCCAAATTTATTTCTGTTTTGTAACATCCTATTTACTGAGAAAGAAGGGAAGAGAATCAAAGGCATACCTCCACACCCGGAGCTGGTGGAAAAACAATAGTGCTCTTCTGTTTATAAATAAGTTCGACATACACATTTGCTTATCTTAAGAGACTCTCTCTTTGGGTGTTGTCTGCAATTTGCACCAAACACATGTATATGTAATAAGTGAAATTAAATTAATGTAGTAAATCAATCTAATCCAAACTGGATCTGTATAACTGGGGATAATTATCCCCGAGACAAAAAATATTTATTGTAGTTCGACGTCTGTTTAGTAACTACCATGTTTCAGAAGCATCATTGTTGTATATTATATTTTAAAGCACCAGATTCCCTGAGGGAAACTCCTTGGAAAAATGAGGAATTCACAGTGAAATCTTATTAAAAGAATCACTGGTTCTTCCAATAATTTCAAATTTCTATGGAGATTCTTAGGGTCTTGCTAATAATGCCAATTAATTCCGCCCTCACCAATCACAGGGCCTCACAGTGCGGCATATATATTGTGACATTCAAACATGCATTTGGAATACATTGCCTTTATTTAGGCAAAAATTTAAATGATTGTTCTTTTAATTTTTTGGGATACAGTTATTGTGCAAATGTAATAATAGGTGTAAAAATGTTAAAACACTGTCATACCAAAGTGGTATAGAAACATAAAGTCTATCAAACCATACTATTACAGATACACAAATGGGTGGTATGATAAATAAACTTCAATGTTCAATCTCAGTGGGTACTCATTAAATTATATTATGCTCTCTCATCACTGTTTGCATTGATCAGCTTCTTTGTTACTTACGTTGCTGCAACACGTTATGCACACCTATGATTTGCCAAGTTATAGTGGCCTCATCAAGCCACAAGATGTATTGCATTATGTTTTAAAACTAATGCTGCTGGCAGTGACACAATATATTGTCTTCTTTATCGTCCATCCATTATCACATAGTCTTTCCATGTTGCATATGCCATGCTTCAAACTGTTTCACTGACAGTGATACACGCACAGTTGTATGTCAAATATTTGGTCAAGAATATCGACATGCACAGCTTTCTACAGTACAATATTGACTTCCAACATACTGTTAAGAGAAGCATGTATTGGGGAGTGTAGATTAACTATTCTATCTCTACCTCCGCTTACCTTGCCAATGTTCTGGTAGTCACATTTGTGTAGACATAATGCGCGCAGGTTCATATAAATTTCTCAATATTTTGGTAGAGCATCACACCCATGCCAAAAACGTGTGCATATTTCATTGTCTGATAAGTTACCTTTAGTCTCACCTTTATGACTGGACTCCTATCCGGTTGGATGGCAGACTTTTCCCTTTCATTTCTCACTTTCAGTACTTGTCTGGCGGGAAAGTGAATTTTTCGTAAATATTGAGTGCTGCTTATCATGCAATTGCTTTTTAGAAATAGACTTATTCATGTGCCACTAATCATCATCAACTAAAATTCTTATCTAATCAATATGTAGGAATCATTTCTTCTCCTGCAATATTGATGTGTGCCACATAACTTAATGTCATCCTACAATTAGAAGGAAATACAACACCTTGAGCTAATGTATTCCTTTTCAAGTAATGTTTTTTTTTTCCTTGTTGCATGCTAGTAGTCTTATGAAAAAAATAGTACATTTTCAAATTCTGGAGTTGTTCATTACATTTTCCAGTAAGAATTCTACTACTATTGTCAGATGTACCCCATACAATTAAGTGTGAGCGAGACTGAAGAACAGTTAATTGAAAATGAAACCTGTCTGTTTGAAAGCAATCAGTTGCTAGTTGTCATTCTAGAAGGTGACTCAAAGTCAATTCATATGAACATAACAAAGGCTTTATAGCTTAAAAATTAAGTTAACGTTGTTGATGCACCTTTGACAAGAAATAATTTTCAAAAAATGTAAGCTAACGGCAAGAGGTATGCTCCTCCGATATCTCTTATTCCCAGATTATTCATTATTTTAGGAATTATATTCTCAGCTATGTAATAATATGGAACAGAAGCAGGAAATGTACAAATGAGCTCAAGCAAACATGCTGAATGCCAAAGCACCAGAAGTGTTTATCTCAAATATAACATGGAAAATAGCAAAAGAAATAAGGTTTAGCTAAGAATTCATTTCCTGACACACCTTTAATACCACAAAACCACTCAAATACAGATTTGACTTAGTTGTATTTGTGCTTAATTCTCACATCTCATATCAAATATTCATTATGCCACAAGAAAATAAAAACAAAATTCTCTATGAAGAGCTTTCTTTCCACATCTGATAGAAAGTTATTGATAAGCAGTTATTACCTATTTGATTTAAGATGTATTGCTGTGTGTGTGTGTAGACGTAGGTGAAATTTTGTTTATCTCAACAAAAGAAATGCTTCGTTTGCAGGGGCACACTCACACAAAGACTCAGGCCAAACACATGAAAGCAGTTGCATAGTTAGTAATTATATATTGTTTAGCAAAAACAACCTTTTTTGTTGTTGTTTAAATGTCTTTATTGATTTTAAGATAGACATATCACACTGCGTAGACCCTACGAGGGGATCTGCAAATCAGAAGTTAAAACAAGAGCCACAATGTCAAGGACAAAAACTAAATGAATAACAGAACTCCCCCCCTCCCCCCACTTCCACCCTCCCCGCCACTTGAAGACTTAAGGTGCATCGCAAAGGCGTTACCAAGCTCTCCTCCCATCCTGGACGTCTAACCATGTGTGTTCTGTGCCGGCCTCTTGGTTGAAGATTCACTCTGAGGCGGGTCTGCTAAACGTAGGAGCTACAGGTATTTGGGACGTAAGTTCCTTGAATTCGGAAGTCAATAGCGACAAAATAGGTCCCTGCAGATCGTGAAAGGAGGCTCCTGGGTTAGTCAGTGAGAGGGAGATTTTCTCCATTCCAATTATTCCCCACAATCTGTGTAGCTATCCTACATAGGTGGGCGCAGGCGTTTTCGCCCAGTGAGATAGGGTGTTTTGTAGAGCCCCCCCCAATGCTAATGCCATCTGTTTCCCCCAGAGAATGTAAGATGGAAACTGGGGTATTTGGGTCTGGAAGTGGGAATCAATGTCGTCCAAGACTTGTTGCCAGTAGTGGGAAAGCTAGGGACAGTCCCAGAGAAGATGAGTCAATGTGCCCACCGAGCTGCAAGCCCTCCAGCATAAAGGGCTACATGCAGGGTTGCCTCTGTGGAGTCGTGGTGGTGTCAGGTACCAATATGTTACAATTTTCATCGCCGTTTCTTTATTAGCGACACTGAGCAGTGTAGCGTGCCCTGAAATAGATGTCCTTCCATTCCTTCTGCGTTAACGTCCTGCCCAGTTCCCCTTCCTATCTCCGATGACTAGGTGTTTTCTCAGGACTAGGACCGATACAGATTAGTTTATAAAGGTCCGTGGTCAACCGAGCGTCCATGTGTCTAGTGAGTAGCCATTTTTTGAAAGTCGTGAGTAGTCTTTCTGCCCCCTTTCATACTTCTGGCTGCAATGCCCAGTGCCTAATCTGGTAGTAATGGTAGCGCTCATTCTCAGATAGATTGAACTGCGCCCGTAGGTCGTTAAAGGACAGCGGCCCATCTACATCGAAGAAGTGGCTCTCTGAGCAACAGCCTATCTGTGACCATTGCACAAAGCTAATTTCATCCATTCCCGGAAAAAAGTCAGGATTGTTAACTATTGGCGTGATTGGGGATGGTCATTTCGTAAGACCTCGTGAAACATGTACCCTGTCACAGGCCACCATGGTGGAATGTGTCACCTTGGATAAGTCAGGTTATGCGGCCTAGCTGCCTTAGACAGGAAGGTAACCATCCACACAGCGACTGCTTAGCCAGCGTCCTGTCCATAAACAGCCAGTGTTTCTCGGACTCCGTCTGAGATCATTTGACCAGAGCCCACAGTTGCACCGCCAGTAATACTCCTGCAGGTTTGGGATCGCCAATCCCCCCTCTGTTGGAGCTCTGTAACTTAAATCTCTACACATCCTGGAACGTTGATCCCGCCAGATGAAGCGTACTATGTCGGTCTGTAGTGACCGCAGCACTCCCCGAGGAGGAGCCACAGGGAGGGCCTGGAAAATATATATGATTTTAGGTAATAGTGTTAACGTTCATCTTGAATCCTGATGCGTGAGAGAAGCAAGCCAGCTCTGCCAGCAGAGCAGGCAATGACTGTTCCGGTCTCTCCAAAGTGGCCACCACATCGTCAGCATACAGGCTAATTTTACGATCCTCCCTGCCAAACTTTACCCCAGAAATTAAGGAGTCGTCCCGCACCCTCTGCACCATGGGCTCCATGTATAGAGCGAATAGGAGCAGAGAGAGAGGGCACCCATGTCTAGTTCTTTGTTGGATCGGAAAAGGGGCAGAGACAACTCCATTTACCCGGACCGACGCAGTAGGGGTACGATAGCTTGCAAATACCCATTTTACAAAGCAATCCAGCAGATCAAAGTGCTGCAGGGTGGCCTTGAGATAGGCCCAGTGTACCCTATTGAACACCTTTTCAGTGTCTATGGAGAGGACCATAAGCTCGTCCTGGAAACACTCTGCTTTATCGATTATATGCTGTAGGCGCTTTGTGTTGTCTGAGCACTGGCGTCCCGGCACAAAGCCCGACTGATCCGGGTCGAGTAGCCCTGGAAGGCAAGAAGAGAGTCTCTGCACCAGAATCCCTGGGAATATTTTGAGGTCGATGTTAAGGAGAGCGATAGGACGGTAGGACGCACAGTACTGTGTGTCTTTCCCTGGTTTGGGAATGACTGTGACTAGCGCCTCTAGAATCGATGGTGGGATAGGAGAGGATGAACCGATCGAGTTGAATACTCTTGTGAGCAGCTGGGCAAGGGTAGTACAAAATGCCTTGTAGAAGAGAGAGGAGAACCCATCGGGCCCAGCGGTTTAAGTGATTTTAATCTTGAGATGACCGAGATAACTTCCTCAAGCCGAAACAGTGCTTCAAGGTCCTTCACCTGGCTAGGTACTAGCCTGGCAGTGTGAACATCCTGCAGATACTACATAGGAGATGTTTCAGGAAGATCCTGTGCGTTGTACAGGGCTGCATAGAATTGCTGAAAGCTATCTGCAATGCCATGGTCAGTAGCAAGCCCCTGCCCGGAGTGGTCTATAATCAGCGGGACATTGGCTAATTGCCTCTGCGACCGCAATTTGTTGGCCAACAGCCTCCCACACCTATCTCCCTTAGAGTAAAAGGCATGCCGGAGTCTTAGTGCAGCGTGTTCAGCCTGGTCAATGTCCAGGCCAGCAAGCATAGCTCTCGCGGCTGTCAATTGTTTCCAAACACTGGGAGCGCCAGTACTTTTGTGTATACGTTCCAGTTCTACCACCGCATCCGAGAGTTGCTCCCTTTTTTCCCTTCGTGCTTTGTTATCCTGCGCAGAAATTGCTATAAATTCTCCCCTTACTACCACCTTCAGAGTATCCCACAACATGTCAATGGGGTGTCAGGCGTATCATTGTTGGACAGGTAATCCTCTATAGTCCCCTTGATGTGCTGTACTATCGTGGGGTGGTGTAGCATCATCTCTCTTAACCTCCACAGCCGATTGGTAGGGAGTGGACAATAGAGGGCAAGAGTTATGTGCACAGCCTAGTGATCCGATAGCGCACAGGGGAGAATCTCAACCTGTTGGGTCTGTTGGGAAATCGCATCAGTAGTCAGTATGTAATCTATTCTCCTGTATGTCTTGTGGGGGTGAGAATAAAACGTGTACTCCATTGATGTCTGATGTCGGGTCCTCCAGATATCTGTCAGTCCCATCTCGGGTAGCATCTGTCTCCCTTTCTAAGAAAGTGCCCCCGTCTGGCCATACCTCTGGGCCGATCTATCCATGACATGGTCCAGGACCAGGTTGAGATCCCCCTCAATGATTAGTGACCTATCTGGGGATTCGGCCACTCCCTTCACCACCTCGCAAAAATACTCCTCCTGTCCTGAATTCGGGGAGTAATCTGTGACAATGGTCAGCGTGTGTTGTCCCACGGTGAACGTATTTGCTAAAAGCCTACCCTCGATTTCAGCCCGCTTAGGACCTATGGCTTGGAAGGTTGATGAAACTAAGGTGGCGACACCAGCAGTTTTGGCCGAATGAGAAGAGAATAGCTGATGCGGAAAATCTCTTGCCCTCAGCCTGTGAGCGTCTCGGGGTAAAAAGTGTGTCTCCTGTAGGAGGCATATGTGTGCATCTGAATGTTCAAGGAAGGAAAGGACGGCTCGGCTCTTGGAAGGGCTATTAAGACCTTTTAGATTGAGCGAGATTATTTTAAGGGGTGTAGTCATTGGGAAAGTACACAGGGACGCCTATCGTGAGCTTGCAACCATGATCATTACAGGGGCAGAGGCCACTGGAGGTTAGAAGCCTGTCTGATGAGCGGGGATTGTTCCCTGTGTTAACCTCGGTGCGAAGGATTAGTGGCAGAGGGAGGAAAGAACCAACATAACCCCAAGACAACAGTAAACCCCCAACAAAGAAACACATAGCCTAGAACATTTTCAAAGTCCTGGGAGGTCAATCGTGAGATGTCAGCAGGATCCATCTGCCGCCCACCCGGCCCCATGCAATTCAACTCAGGAGCATATAGTTAGAAGCTGTTGCAGCTGTTCCCCCTTCATTGCAGCGTGGCCAGACCCTTCTTAGTCCACAGGAGCAGTCTCCTCTCCCAGAGAGGCAATGACAGCCTTTCTCTCCTTGGCGATGGTCTCAGAGTTCGGTCGGAGACAAGATATGGAGTGGGCGACCCTCTTCCAGCCAGCAGATCGGGGTTGATGCTGTCTGGACCCTGATTGCGTAGATACATTCAGGTCTGCATCAGACAGGCGTAGTAACTTCTTGGCATCCTGTAGAGAGCGAGTCTGGACCAACGTACCCTCCCACCAAAAGATTAAACTAAAGGGATGACCCCGTGAATAGGATATGTCCTTGGAGAGCAAGTGTGAGGTGATCGGCCCGAACTCTTTCCTTTTTAGCAAAGTAGATGCTGCCAGGTCATGGAAGAGCAGGGGTTTCGTAGCTCTGAATTCTATGGAATGCTTGGCTTGGGCTTCTTGGAGGATCCTTTCTTTGAGTTGAAAGTCATGGACACACGTAAGTATGTCAGGAGGGGGAGCCGTTGCTGCTCTCTTCGGGCCCACCCGATGGGTTCTGTCGAGCTTGATCCGTTTCTCTGGAGGGGAACCCAAGATGAAACGGAAGAGCTGTTCCACAAAAACTTCAGTATCCTGCCCTTCGGACCCCTGTGGAATGGACCAGATCCGTATATTGTTCCTTTGGGAACAGTTTCGAGATCTTCAGCGTGGGCCTGGAGATACAGTTGTTGCTCTTGCAGGCGAATCACCTCCTGTTGGAGCTGTTCTACCTCCTCATTCCGCGTTGTAGCCTGTGTCTCCATTGTGTCGACCCTCTCACCCAACGAATCCAGGTCCCTCCTTGTCTCCCGCAGCTCCTGGGTCATTTCCTTTTTCATAATATGAATATCCTCTTTCAGGGAGGCGAATAGGGACTCCAAGAAGGCTCATGTGATGGGGCTATCCGCCTCCCCCGTCTGTGTCTGCCGGGGCTCCAGCCACTGGAGGGTGGGTCTCGGCATATTCGGCACCCGATATGAGGAGAAGGTCCTTGACCGACCTGTCCTTCTTGGTTTTTGCAGAGGCCACCTCACTTGACGCTACTCTCTGCTCTAGGAGAGTGCACCTCAAATCCTCACCGAGCGAGAGGAAGGCCCACCTTTATATACCTTCTGCTCCCCTGTCACCAGTGCACCAGAGCCTCCTGCACTATGAGTTGTGTGGCTTCTCCATGACCTACACATGGCCTCAAAGGCTCACCGCCACAGAGGGTCAGCTCCCTTCACTGCTATTCGGGGGTTGCAACACGATCCCAGGCTCCCAAGTGGCACGCAACGGTCAGCCTCGTGTGTCCTGGCTGTCACCCAAGTGCACGGGGGCTGTGCACCTCCTCAGGGCTTCAGACTGTGACCAGGGGGACCAGAGCTGGCTGTTCAGGCCCCGTGGGGAGCTGTAGACCCCTCTCTCTTGGGTTTCAGTGACGCACGGTGTTGGGTCGCAATAAGGAGGGCTAGGTATACAGCGATCTCCTCACTGGTGCCCTTTCTCCTCCCCCATCCAGGCCAGTCCTTGGTCTCTCCTGCCTCCGCTCCAAAGGGTGGGGGGGCCAGACCACCGCAGCCTGAGCAGCACTAAACCAGGCCGCGGCGGTAGGCCGAACCCCCTGCAATCAGTGCCGGCTCCAAGGGGGGCTCCTCAGCAGCGCCTGGACCCAGGTCCTGAGCCCACGCTCTCTGAAGCCAGGAGACACAGGAGTGAGCAGGATCCAGAAGCATTCGCTGGGTCTGATCGCCAGGACCATCACCGCGGGCACACCACCTTCCTGCAGGCCCCTTGCTCCCGGTCCATCCCTCCCCTCTCACTCGGCGCTGCCTCAGCAGGGAAATGGCGCGCGGATGCCGCAACCACTCACAGATGGGTCCGGCCGCGCCTCCTAGGGCCCATTCCCAGCCCGGTCCGCTCTTTGATGCACGAAGGCACTGGGGGGAACAGAATCCAGAAACGTTCCCAGGGCTTGGTAGAGTTTAAACAGCGGGGCCTAGATGGCGGAGCGGAGAAGCGAGCAGACACGTCCTACTCGGCTGCCATCTTGGCCATGCCCCCATCCTCTTTTTAAGGAGTACATGTTGTGCTAGTGTTGAGTCTTTTGATTTAGTCTCCATAATATATGCTGACCCTCACTCTGGCCTGACTGACCTTCATGAAGAGTATCACATTATTTTTAGAATATGTGTGTGCTTGCATACAACAGTGATTTTTTTTTCTACAATATCCATTGAAGAATGTAAGATGCATAAATAGATTTTGGGGTATTTATTTGCATTGGCAGCCACTGATCATATATGTTTTTCTCATATACATTAAAAAGACGGAAGAGACATTCTTGTAGTACACCTCAAGTTTTCTCTACTATCCTACAATTCACTTCTTATAGGAAAAACAAACAAACAAACTTAGAGATGCCAAGCAGATGTCATGTTAATATAATCTATTGGGCGCACGAATACCCGGAGGTGTCTTGGCACTAAGGAACTACAGTAAGCCCTCGAGATTCTTGCATTAGTTCTGGAATAGCCATGTCTTCAGACTCTTTAAAAAAAAGGCTAATGAACTTGTAGACCTGATATGCATAGGAAGCGAATTCCATAGTTTGCCATGCCATAGCCAATGTTTTGTCCCCCCCAGGTAGAGGTGCGAATCCTGGGAACCGTCATAAGTTTGGTGCTAGTAGATCGAAGCTGTCTACCCGGGCAATACCAAGAATTTTTTTTTCTTAGGAACATCGGTCCCATATTGCTCAAGGCCTTAAAAGCTAGGCATAGCATCTTAAAGTTTGCGCAACTTGCTACAGGAAGCCAGAGGAGTCTACGGATTTCGGTTGAGGCTGATTAATACTTGGGCAGATTTAGGAGGAGTCTTGCGGCTGCATTCTGCACCATTTGCAGTTTTTTTAATGTTGTTTTTGCATATTCAGGTACAACCCATTGCAATAATCTAATTTCGATAATACTAATGCAGTCACCACCATATTCCTAGAATCCATAAGGATATAAGGAAGAACCTTCCTCAGTTTCTTGAGCAAGTAAAAAGTGGGGGAAACCGTTGCATTTGTTTGCTGGGCGAAAGTTAGTTTCTAGTCAAATAAAATCCCAAGATGTTTTGCTTTTTCCACCGGTTTTGGCAACTCTCCCATCTCTATAGGCCACCAGATGCCATCCCATCTTGGTTGGAGGTCGCCAAAAATCACTATTTAGGTTTTCTCCGTATTGAGTTTAAGACAATGTTTGCCCATCCAGCTGTTAAATTCCTGCATACAGTTTCTAAATTGCAATACAGGGGAGGCTTGCTCTTTACCACTAGCTTTCTCAAACGGAATCACAACAGGTGGTGATTGACAGTGTCAAACGTGGCCGAGAGATCCAAAACGGTCAGAGCGGTGGCACCAGCCCTGTCCATCACTGTCCTGATTTCTTCAGTAGCCTTTATCAAGGCCGTTTCCATACTATGTTCTAGACAAATGCCGAATTTCGAGGAATCAAGTAGGTCATTTTCTTGAAAAAACTGAGCTAGTTATTCATTCATAATTTTCTCCACTATCTTAGCTGGAAAGGGCAGCCTAGCGATAGGTCGATAATTACGAGGGTCAGATGCATTCAGGCTTGGTTTTATCAATGGGTGGATCGATGCGTCCTTCCAATTTACGAGAAAAAGTCCTGAGGTGAACATGGTATTGAAAATTTCCGAAAGACGAGGACTGACATCATTAGCTATATCTCTTAATACTGCAGGGGGCAAGGATCCAAGGGGGATCCAGATTTGATTTCCTTAATAAGAGTTTCCAGTTGCTCACTGGTGACCGGAGGGAAAATGTGAAAATTAATTTTTCAGGGGTCAGTGTTCGGATTATCCTCAGTAAGCTCCTGTGTAACGGTGGCCTCAAAGGAGTCATACATGTTGTTAACTTTGTTCCTGAACATGGTGGCTATATCATCACAGAAACTTTGATTGCTTTCTGTGGTCTTTTTACTGGGCATGGAGCTGAGCTTCTCTACAGCCCCAAACAGTTCTTTTGTTGAATTCTTAGCCTTCTCAATTTGTCCAGTAAAATAGCATCCTTTATCTGTGATCAACATCGTCTTGTATTTGCCCAGTGCAGACTTATAGTTACTTTTATCAAGAGTATCATATTGTGCTCGCCAACGTCTTTCCAATCTATGACAATTTAGTTTGTCCTGTCGCAATGCCTCTGTAATCCAAGGGGCAGAGGAACATTGCTGTTTCCCTGAGATTTTTCCAATAGGCATTGTGGCCTTGAAGGCTTCATTGAGCCAGTTTGTGTATTTGCTTTCTGTCAAGTCAACATTTGTACTGAGCACGGGTCTAGGCTTAGACTAGATGGTGGTTGGTTTTCTAACACTTTAGTTTCTACCTATTAAGATACCAGATGTCAGTTAAAAGTGTTATGAATGTAACTAATTAACTAACGAGGTCATGTTCTTCCAGTGACAGAATTTATGCCTGATGTATTGAAAGGTAAATTATGATTAGGTATAGAAGAGATCCTATAAGCAATCACTGCAGACTATTTAGAAATGTTTTTGTCATAGTAATTTTTTCTGCACATTTAATATGATTTGCCTGAAGAATCTCACCAAAATATAACAATACTCCAGTTTTATACCTTTTATAAACTAAACTGAAAATGATCTAAAACGCTTGTAAACAGTTTTAGATGACTGAAACATGTTGAGGTATTTTGCTTCACAGAAGCGTAACTGGACATTTAGAATTTACCTTTTGTTTGGTAGTACTTGAAAATGACCATGAAATGGATTTCAATTTTCAAATTTATCCTGATATTGCATTTACAATTAGAAGTATATGTTGCCATATGTAGCAGGAAACTATAGGAGTGTTTGTTGGCGGCATTAACAAAATCTTCTACTATATTTATTTCCCTAAAATTGTTTTTCATTTGTTCAAAAAGTGTCTTTTATGATTTTCAGTTATGTTGAGTTTGCTTTGTCCTTTAGCATTGGTTCAAAGCGATATGAGTTGGTTACCTTTCAGCATTTCGTATGCCACTGAATGAAATCATACATTATGTTTTGATTTACTTGAATTTCGTTTTTCATTCCTGTGTTTTTACTTCATTAACCATAGTATGAAGTTAGTGCGTAGAGCTTTCTGTTTGTCGCTACATTAGTGGTGTTTTTATTTAAGGTTGTTTGGTTTAGAAATGTAGTAATTCCTTGTTAGAGCCTGTTCTTGGATGATTCTTTTGGTTGCATTTTCCATATCAGTCGTAGCATCTAGACTCTATTAGGACAAGTTGATGCCTCTAAATTTCATCTATGTATACTGTCACTGTTAATGCTTATTCAAAATCTTGAGGGTTTATGATCCCTGTTTAGCCTCCACTATGGTTTGAAATCCATGAACATGGTCTACTCTGGCCTGGCTATAAAACAACCTTTAACGTAAGTTCACTGCTCTAACATTAATACTTTCTTCTCCCTTTCTGTAGTATGATTTTTTTATATGTGACTGTTAATGCTCACATTACATAGTAAGTCTCCTGTATTCTGAGTTTCTTGCAAATATTTTCATATTCAGTACTAAATACGCATTATCCTTAGTTATGAGCACTTCCCAATGTTCTCTTATCTTGGCAATAAATTGATTTGAATTAACACTGTTGGAACCGAAATTTCCCCTGCATGGTAAATAAGTGCATTCACCTGCTCTGAGTACAACACTGTGTGTATCTGATATCCTTATTTTTGATTTTGGTTCTAGCATTATGTTAACATAGCATGTGCTTAGGGGTCTAGTTCTATCCTTTATCATGAGATGGTCCTGGAATTGTCTTGTAATCGGGAGTGGGTGGTACATGAACTGTGCCTTCATCGTCAGCAGTGTATTTGCATCCCTGTCATGTGGGTTAGCATGTAGAGGAGAGGTGGGAGTGTCTTATGTTTATAAATCCATAGCTGTGACCCCACCTTTTTGTATATCACAGTACCACTCATATAAAGTTCTGCTTTTATGTACTTACTCAGTCCTTCACCCTAACAGTCCATCTGTGTGTTATGTATGTTGGCATGTATAGCCTGTGTGGTACGTGCATGATGTGCATGGATGACCCAGCACAATGGAGGCCTTCGAGGTCTACTTTGGATACCCCAAGTCTTGCCTTTGTGCAAGATTGCAATGAGGTTGTTTTCCTAGACAGCAGAAGTGCATTGCTCAAATTCCTGAACCTGGATTGAAGAGACCTAGACAGTGAAGTGATTGAAGAGAGGGTCCCTTTAGAAATCTAATTCGGCCTTTTGTATGGAAGAACAGCTGACTACTGTTCCTGAGTACTGCCATTTGGTGGTTGGTAGGAAATACGGCTGGGACTGCAGAACCTGCTGTACACAGGATAAGGAAGCCTTTAGTTGAGGCTTGGCCTATTGATTTTCCCTGATTACTTCAGTTGGCTGACGACAGCCAGGTACAGAAACCACTCACTTATTTATGCTTCAAATATGGGTGTTCAAGGCTGGGCACTATACAGCTATGAGAAGCATCACTCTACACAAAGGCTATGTCTGGAGAGCAGCCTGGAAAGGATGCTGAAATGATGTCAAACCAGTTTGACAGTGACAGGCAGAGGATACTCGCATCATTTCTGATTTTGGTGTATAAAAATGGGACCTCACTTGTTCCAGTTTTAAGGGTTCTATGGCCCAAGAATAGAGTGCTCCACAGAGATGTCTGCAAGACACCCAGAACAGAGGGACTGATGATATAGATCTGAAGAGCCCAGTGTTGGTAGATTCACAGTCTCTCCATGCAGGTTCCCACATAAGAAGCGAGAAGCAAAAGATGCTATTGGCTTGTGCTTAGTCTTATACTTAGAAAATTTTGAAAATTAACCTCAAATCAATCTATTGTTGTATGCAACTATTTGGTTTGTTCAGAAGACTAGCATTTGTCTATAATCTGCTCAGAAAACTATTATTTGTCTATAATCTTGTCCGATCTTCCAAATATTTGTCTGCGAACCACAGTAGAGTAGACACCTGCTCTGAGAGCAGCCATCAACATTATACCATTTCTTTTTTAGTCAAAGGTAGATGCTTCTTTTGAATATAGAGGAGAATAACCTTAGCTCCCAGTGAAACAGGATAACCATAGACAACAATTTCATGCCAGAAAGTCAAAACCACTAAAGTGGGAGGCGCATATGTTATGCATTTAATTTAGCCTTTGGTGTTTATATTTGTTTTGAACCATTTCCATGACTGCTTCCTTCATTGTATAAATGTCATCTGTGGGCCAATAAGTGTGCCCTTTTTTTCACAGAGTGCCTAATTTATCAGGCAAGAGACTTGTTTGCAAAGAGCTTTGAAAGTGGATTTTTACACTGGGAAGCAGAAATAAAGGATCTTTTGGCCTAATAGTTAAAAGTATGGTGTTAATTCATCTGTTGAAAGCTCACTGCAAGAATCCTTGAGAAACAGTACATGGTAGCTGTAGTGATAAAACCTTTCTGGCCAAGGGATTATGAAGGTTTCCAGGCAAAATTGAGATATCTTGAGAAAGAGATGCTGCAGAGTTCCAAGAGGGCCAATGATTGTCTAAAGTCTCTGTGACAAAAACACTTGAGCACCAAATTGACTCCCACTAGGCCATTTAAGTTCCAAGGCAAGTTGTGTGCAGACATTTTGCATTTGTTAGCATTGTCCAAAGAAAACATAGGCTCTGATTTAGAGGTTGATGAATGGTAGGTATTACGTAACAAAAGTTACGGATAGCATGTCTATCTTATTACAAGTGCTATAGACTAAAATGCACTTGAAATAAGGCAGACAGGCTTTATAATGGTGTAACCCATCCGCCAAACTCTAAATTAGGTCCTTAATTTGCCAAAGTCAGCAACTGTTGGGTTGCTTCTGAAGATGGAGTGATCTTTAAACCCTCTTTAAAACTTGCTACCACTTATATGATAACACTGCTTTAGAAGCAATAAACTACAAAGTTCCACACTAAGAATGAACAATTAGAAGGGCTGTGATCTGTCTTCCTACTCCATTTATCACTGACCCCTGTGGGAGAGAACTTTTCTTTCAAATAGTTCCCAAAAAAAGACTACTTGAAGAGTGTGATGCCGCATATATTTCCTATGCCTGTGGCAATTCTGGCACACCAAAGCCTTCTCTTCACTTCAAGATTTCTTCATTCTTCAAATGTAGCTATTGAGCAAGCCCTAAAATCTGCACGAGACACCTTCTGTGGTATGCTGCCTGTTGACTCAATTAAAATCCAGATAGTATCTGAGGAGCAAAGGATACTATGTCAAATTATGTCCAATCCTTGTCACGCACCAGAGGGAGACACTTATATCTCAGCATGGCTATACCAGCCAATGGGTGGCTCCTTCGGAATTTATCCAGGTACCATCACAGACAGGGCTCCAATTTTGTTCTGAGATTTTGCAATGACCAAAAGGTTTGCTGGCCTTAATGATTAGGCCTCTATTCTAAGTGCTTACATTGTTTGCCACTGAATGTTGAAGTTCATTTCTATTGTAATTTTTCTTATTTAGACATCTATATTTATGTAGTTCACATTAATCTTATCGTGCTGGTTAAAAATATATTCCTCTTAGGAGCATTACATTATTTATCTCTGAACTCTTTTGCAATACATTTGTCGGTTTTTGTGCCCTCCAGAATCTCACATTAAGACATCAAGGGGCCTATTCACAAACTAAATTTTGTGTTATGTTTATTAGTGCTGCAATAGTACTACTCACAGACTACAAATATCTATTCACTAACCTTCGTGCAGAGGTCTACACCTTCCCGTGCAGAGTTCTACACCTTCACCTCTCATATCTTTTATGTGTGAAGATCTCTGCCCTGAATGCAGAGATCTCAGCACACGAATGGCTATGTTTTGCAAGTAAATGTGGGAGGGATTGAGGAGTGGCTGAAAAATGAGGAATACTTACTAGTAAAGGTAGGTTTTAGAGAGGAGTAAGAAGAGGTTACGTATGGGTTTAGAGAGGGACAAACACCAACCCTTCAAAAGAATAAGCCCATTGCTATTCAGAAAATTGACTCCTATAGTTACTACAGCAAACATGACCTAAAACAGTTGTAAATGTAGTCCGGTCAGCCTTTGAGTAAGTCCAGCACTCCAGTACCCCTCATAGCCACTAAGCGCCCTCAAATAGAAAATAACGGAGACAGAAAATTAAAATAAATACCCATTATATTTAATTATCTATAAATTAATTAATTTAGACTTAAAAAAATATACATATATAATATGTCTAATGTAATGTGTAAACATTATATATATTGTTATTTATTATTAAATATGTAATAATGATTTTTTTTAAATCTAACTTTATTTTTATTAGCGAAGTAAATTAACTATATGCGTAATTTTACTAATTTTTAATACATCATAAATCATATATACATTTTAGTTTCAGTGATTTTTTTTTTTAAAGAAAACCTCTTTTCTTTTTCAATATTTGTTTAGACTTTCAAACAGAGACTACACGCAGCAGATCTCAGGGACATCATCCTTTACATGTCTACATAGTCTCAACACCTTACAATGAGTTAAGCTAATGTTCAATGAGATCCAATCTTAAATATGGACACCCCAACCATCCCATTTTCTTCTCCACCTCATCATTCCCTATGTGTTGATAAGACTCAATATGGGTTTGTAGCCAACATGCAGTCACAGATTGGGACCATTCACCTATCTTCAATGAAGATCCTCCATGAGACCAAGAATTTTTGAATTTCTGCAAGCATCGTCACATTGCATATCCTAAGACTTTAGTTCGCATACACAAGTCCCTATTCATGGCCAATTGTTGAGTCCCTAAAGTCTTACAATAATTCTTCAAGCCACTATTTATACTGTGTTACAGAACAGCTGTGTATTTTGGTGGCATACAATCTTTCCAAAGCTACATTTATGCTGCCCAAGCCGAGTGCAAAATCTTTGCTGTTGTGGACATTCCCACAGTGTGTTCAGGCTTGACCACATCTCTTCAGGCATCTTTCAACCTCCACTCTTCCCCATTTTTACAATCCGCTTCTGGTATAATAGGCTTGGTGTAGTACCTTCAGTTGCACACGTCAAAAACCTGTTCTATTTGCCACGGCTCTAGGGCACTTAGATGTTCCGCCCAGTATATTCTTGAAAAATCATGATATCTTGCTCTCATTTGTTTTTTAGAGTATTTTGCAGCCCAGGCAGTTATTTGAGTGTTTTATATATGATTGAGATCAGGGCCTATGATTGTGGCCTGTCATCAATCTCAATACCAGTTTCGACTCCTCTTGAACTCCTGAAGTGCATCTTTATATTTGATTTGTGCTTGACCTAAATGTA
Organism: Triturus cristatus; assembly: GCF_964204655.1. Taxonomy (NCBI): domain Eukaryota; kingdom Metazoa; phylum Chordata; class Amphibia; order Caudata; family Salamandridae; genus Triturus; species Triturus cristatus. The sequence goes on along the minus strand of NC_140587.1, from coordinate 653,760,211 downwards.
TTTTATCCACTCTCTTGAACTCCTGAAGAGAATCTTTATATTTGATTTGTGCTTGACCTAAATGTATTTTATCCACTTAGTTGAACTGTCTTTGTAGCTCGTTGAATGACAAGACTTCCTGTGCTCCCCATACATCCCCAAACTTTGAGATTTCCAGTAAGTCCCCTGTTCTGCAAGTCCTCCAGGCCATTCAGATGTGCCAGTGTCTAGGGGCTATTAGTGATGTTTCCAAAGTGAGCTTCCCATCAAATCCTCAGAAATGCCCTATGCCATATTTTGATCTCTGTTATTGTTGGGAGGAACATGTCCCCAGTCTCCTCCGGCCATATAAAGCCATCTGGTATCCCTTTGGCTTCATCACTCTCCTACCAGCCTGAACTACTGGTTCCTGTTGCGAGGCATACATCCAATTAATAACTATCAACAGTTTGGTCACCCAGTAATAATCACAGGTCTGGAAGTGCCAAGTCACCCTAATACAGCTTTTTGTCAAGGTCGATAAGATGACCTTGGCCCACCTTCGACAATAATGATCTTGTCACACTATCTTCTCTCCAGAAGAATACCTCTCTGGAGACACATATAGTGTGTTTTTGGAGTATGTACAGAAATTTGGATAGTGTGCTCATCTTGTCAAGTACGGCTCTGCCTAGTAGGGAGATCATGAGTTTCCTATGGTGTGCCCCATCAATTTTGTATTCCTCCAGAGTTCTTTCCGAGTTATGTCTCACAAAATCATTTCTATTTTTGTTTATGTTTATCTCCAAGTATTTGAACCTATCCTGTTTCCACATATTAGACAATTCCAGTTTGCTGAAGACTGCCAATAAGTCTGGAAAGATATGACCAATTTGCACCAGTTCATATTCCCTCCTGAGTATTCCCAAAACCAGTATTTCAAGAGTCATTTGTATTGATCTTTCAGGGTCTGCCAGGTAGAGGAGCAGGTGATAAACATATGAGGAGATCATGTTTTTCCAATCTGGATCCCACCGGAGTTCCAGCACCAATGCAAACAGGAGGGTAGAAGGGGGCAGCCCTGTCTCCTGCCCTGGCCCAGCTGATATTCCTGTGACATGATACCATAACATTGACTCTTGCGAGTGGTTCATAATGCAACAGACTGACCCATGACATTAATTCAGGGCCCAACTCATTTTCATCAGCACCAATTAGAGGTATGCCCATTCTATTGAATCAAAGCCTTCTCGACATCGAGTGTCAGTAACACTGCTGGTTCTCAAATATGTCCCCTCTCACCAGGCTTCCATGCAGTTGCCAAAGAATGTGGCATGTAAACCTATAGGGCATAAATTGTGGCTGATCTATGACTATAAGCTTATCAATTACTTTTAGAAGGAGGCTTGCAAGAATCTTTGCTAATAGCTTGGTCTCCACATTCAGTACAGATATACGCCTATAAGAGGTGCATTCCTCAGCTAGTTTACCATTCTTGTGCATAAGCACTCTCATGGTTGTTTTAAAATCTCACAGCAGACTCACTTATAACTTGGCATTGTATATCATGCGTTTCATGGGTGTTTTCTCCTGGTTTACTACTCAGACATTAAAAACATTCTGGTGGTAGGCCATTAGGCCCAGTGATTTCCCACTCTAAAGTTGCTTTATCACGACTGTATCCTCTTCCACTCTTATTTTTTTGTCTAACTATTCCATGGTTTCCTGGGATATGGAGACAGTTGGGATGTCTGTTATAAATGTTTCCACGTCTATGAAGATACATCTAATTCTGGGTTGGTCATTTGAGGTAGTCCATGAATTGCTGTGCAATTGCATAGGCCTAGTTCATTACCTCACATGGGCTTGTTTTTACCACCGTAAGCGTTCTCTGGCCCTCCTTTGTTTCCCAAACCAAGCCAGCAACTTCCCTGCTTTATTACCAGCCTCATATGGCCTATGTGGATTCATCCGAAATAGAGATCTGGCTTTTCTTTCAACTAGCTACCAGAAGACATCTTTAGCTGATGCTATCTGGTGAGACAAGTTTGCCAATGGATTCTGCAACTGCTCAGTCCCTAACAAGGCCATATTTCCCTCCAGTTCACACACCTCCTTTTACTTTTCTCTGTCTGTCTGTCTGTTAGGGTAGATATGAGCTATCCCCTAATGATGGCTTTGTTGATTTGTTTTTAATAAATAGTTAACAAAATAATTATAATTGAATTTAATATATGTAAGTTAAATATTTTCAAAGATAATAGTGCCATAGCATTTTTTTAATCTTTTACAATCAATATAAATTTAGAAAATGAATATACATTAATATTTAACATAACATATTTTTTACTTTTTTCAAAGTGTAATATTATTTTTACTTCTCTCTAGACATTACCATTGGGTGATCTCCACCACAGTGGCACAGATTTTCACTTATGTGAGAAAATTAGTAGGTTGGAGACATACAAGTGTACACTTTGTAGTAAATTTAAATTCAGAAAGAAATGGTGAATAATCAAAAGTGGTAAATTTACCACAAAGGATAAGAGTATATTTACACATTAAGGTTTACTCACAATGTAAATTTACCTTTGTGAATGAGTGCCTAGTTGTCTATTCTAATCTGATCTGGACAGTGTCAATCTTGATCTAGTTATTTGAGTCTTTGTAACCACGGCTAAACATTATTCATTGAGAATCAAAAGTTTTAGATAATTGTCAATTTGCACTAACCTTGTGCAAAGGCTCCACCAGGAACAATGCTCCTTTCTGTCTCTTGCCACCCTGCCAATGACCACATATACAAAGAATGAGGACCACTGGTAGAATAGAGGAAAGGTGATAGGAGTACGAGATAAAACAGAGAAACTTGACCCCACCACTATTTCTACCTTGCACTTGGCTGCTGAATGAAGGCTGTGCAATATAGTGAATCGCTGCAGGGCAAAAGAGTTCTCATCCATCTGATTGTTCAGAGAAGTAAATGTAACTACAATTAATATCTTATTTTATTAACAATACATGTAAAGAGCGAAACTGATACTTAATAAAAGGCATACTGGCGCTTGTTATCAAGTACCTGATCCAGACGCATACAAGCCGCATACAAGACCTAGAGCTTGTAAAGCCAAGTCTTTAAGGCTTTCCTAAAGGTGTAGAGGTTGTTAATAGAGTGGAAGGAGTTCAGCTGGTCATTCCACAAGCTGGCCGCCTGTACAGAGAAATCTCTGCCTCCCATGTGAGCTTTCTTAAATTTGGGAACCTTAAAAAAATTAGCAGTTGCTGAGCACAGCAATCTGGATGGAAAATACCACTGTAATTTCTGTCAAAGAAGGTAAGGTACAATGTGATGAAAGGTTCTTCGTACAATGCACAGTAGTTTAAGCTTAATATGTTTAGTTACAAAAAGCCAATGGAGAGATTTTATGGCTGTTGAAGTAAAAGAGTATCAAAGGAAGGAAAGTACAAGTTTTGCTGCTGCTGCATTGATGCGACACAAGAGCTGGACAAGATAGTAAGGTCCACCAAGAAACAAAGCGTTGCCATAACTGAGTCTGCTAAAGATAATGCTGTGGACCACTAGAGGATGACAATGGGTAGGCAACAGAGGTAGTATTTTGTGTAAAGCCTTCATTAAACCAAAGCTAGTAGAGGACAATGTATTCACATGCTTGTAGAGAGAGAAATTGTTTCCATATAAACTCCCAGGTCCCAAACTGAACCTGAAGTGATTAGGTCGAGTTATCTTCAGGTGGCCAAAAATCTGCTGCCAGAGGTCACAGAGGAGAAACCGAGAAACAGCTCATTACTTCCATTTTGTCCAGATTAAACTTGAGTGAATTTGCTTCAATCCATTGCAAATTATCTTTAATACAATCATGAAAAGAAGCCATTGGGGAATGAGAAGTGCAGTCTAGTGTCAGAATTATTTGGGTATCATCGGCACAATTCATAAATTTGAGGCTATGAGACCTAATCAGCTTAGCCAAAGGTCTTAATTACACATTGAATAGTGTTGGCCTTAGGGATGAGCCCTGACGCACTCCCTGCTTAACTGCACTAAAGGAAGAGAGAAAGGGGGAAAGACCAACTGCTTGCATTCTTCCATCCAAAAAGGTAGCCAACCATTGCAAATATCTCCCCTCATACCTATTTCTGATAGCCTAGAGAGTAGAATGCTTTCAATGCATATAACTGAACTGTGTTTAAACCAACTCACCGTACTCTGATGTTTACCAAGTAATTCCTGAAAATTAAACATAGAAACAATAGGTCTAACATATTAAAGTGCACCAGTATTTTTCCATGTGCTTTGGATAACTACCTCAAGCATTGTTACTACATACTCTCTTGAGAAAGACGAGTTATAGTTTTTCCTTGTATTCTGTAAAGCTGGAAAAAACCCATTACTATTAAAATTCTTTAATACACTAATCTAGCACTGGTATGTGGTTTAATAGAACTCCCACCTGAAGCATGACAGTTGTAAACACATATGATTTGTTTCTCTTTAAGAGTTCTTCCTGTTGCTTGAAAGGGTACCTCAGGAGAATGTAACTCCAATCTAAACAGTTGAGATAAATATTCAAGAGAATAGTTCAAAGGTCATTTTCATCAATAAGCTGACTTCAAGATATTTCTCAGTGAGCCAGTGGCCATAGAATCTATCCTTTGAGAAACAATTGGTCTGTAAAGAGAAATATGGAATCCATGTAGGGAGGTACTGGCTGTAGCAATATTGTAGTGTGATTGCCCAGCAAAGGACGACATGAGCCACAAGGAAGCCCCAATTCACAATACACAATGGCCGTCATCTCTCTGGAAACATGCTAGAGTTTCTAGCCTGCAGGGAATCATAGTTCACTGCACACAATAAATGGTCACTTGAGGGTATTGAAGTCAAACTAAACCCATTGTAGTTTTTTTATTTATTCTAGTAGTGGGGCATCAAAAGATTTTGGAGAGGTCATCTCACCCTCAACCTATTGGGGCATGCTTCATCTTTTGACGACCTCTCACACCAAGGTAAGGTTAGTACTACCCCGGTGGACTCAACCGAGGGAAGCTAGTCTATCCCTTGGAGTTCCTATAAATCTATATCCAAGACAATTACATTTGTTTCCGTTTTTGGGGGGGGGGCAGAAATGAATATAAAATGTAACTAGTGGTCTACTGAAGAAAGTCTTTTATTCAGCGAGTACCACTGGTATGTGTTTATAAACACTTAATTTGGTCTCACGGTGAATTACAATGAATCAGTAGACCTAGAAATTATAATGAAATCATAGGTCACTGCCAGCACATGCAGTGAAATGCATCCTTCCTGCACGTACAGCTACAGCCCTGACCGGTGCTAACACATCGTGATAGCCTTCACTGAAAGGCACCCAAAACAAGTGCATTTGGGAGCACTGCCTCCATTCACATGGTCCACACAAAGAAGGCGAACTTACAGCGCCACTTCCTGACAATAATATTCAAGCAAACCTACAACATATGCATTAGGCATATAGGAGTGATTGCAGCTTGACTGAAGATTGCTAGTGGATACATTCACTGCCTATTAAACTGTGCTTCAATATTACTGTGGGTCTGTGAATAAGGGGTATGCATACATACATATATCTTAATAGAATAGTAGGAAGGATATTTAAAACATTGGCATGGTCACAGACTGCTCATCAAGTGGGAGAGAGACTAAGGCAATGATTTGAATCTTTGTAAGGCTTTCAGCTGAATCACAACTTAGAGGTCAATCCAACAGACTGGTGGTCAAGGATGTAGCAAATCCAGTTTTGGGGACTCATAGTCATAGTAGAGTGATCCTGGCTCTCAAACAATTGCACTTGTGAGCCTGTTTAACTTGCTTAATTTTCAGCTCGAAGAAGTTGCAGCGTTCAGCAGAGAGAAAGTGAAACAAGGAGCTTCATTGTATTCATGCCAGTCATCCGCTTGGTCTGGACTTCCAGTTCTAAAAAGAAAAAATGCTGCATAAATATCTTGAGAAAGTTAATGCAGCTATGAAGTAAAAATTTTACTGTACAAGCTAGACTGACTGAGATCTCTGGGTGGAAGGTAAATGAAACTGTCACTTCTTCATTCAAAAGCGACATTTTTCAGAACCAAATTTAGCTATAGATCATAATCATTTCTCTAGCAAACATATTCTCCCTAGTACAGGTTTTATGTGGCCAGCACTCCCTCGGTTTTCATGATGCTTTCAACTTTGCAGTGCTCCTCAAATTGTTCAAAATATGATTATGCCTCAGTTCAGAAATCTAGTGTCCCTAATTGTGCATTCAGTGAATCTAGGGAAAACAGCTTTTTTACATGATTCTGAAATAACATTTGTTCAATTAGACATATTAATTAATTCTCAACTGTTTCTCCTTTTTCAAAACCTATATTTATTACATTTGTACATTTAGCAAGATCTCATGTTCAGCTATAGAACATTGTCGGCATACTTCAGAAAAAAGGAACCAAATCCAATGGTCATACAGTTGTTGATGTACATGATAAATAACTTGCTTGGTCTGGTAATTGTCCCTACATTAGCTTGGCGTCTTTCCAAAAAGCCTTCCCAAATTATCCCTATGGCAGCCTCTGTCAACCCTTCACATCTGCCCTACCAGTGAAACTCTTGGCGAGTGTGGGTTTGAATCCATCCCAGCTGGTTGCTGAAGCAACAAACTCCCTAATACACTCCAGGGTGGTTTTCATCTGTATTGCCGGGCTTGGTTCTCCTTTCCTTCCTGATTTGTCTGAACTCTTCAGTACTGTGGACCATGAATCCGTCTAGAAGGTTTAGAAAATCTGTGTATTCTATCTATAATCTTAGCACAGTGTAAATCCTTCTTAAAAGATTGTAACTTTGCCCATATTCCCTCATTGGAATGTGCCTTACACAAATACCTGGTGCTGCTCGAGCTGCTATTAGCTCACATGTTGATGGGTATTTATGTGTTTGAATTTCTTTGCTTGTAATCAATCAATAAACATGCAGATGATACCAAGTTTCTGACCAAAATAACAAAACAGTCTAGTTCTTCGGTTACTGGGCCACTAGCATCAAGGACCTTCCTAACAACTGCCCCATGCCAATAAAATCAGGAATTTGGGGATTTTAATTGACCATTGCTTGATACTGGAGTTATCAATTCAAAAACCATTTAAAATAGATTGCAATCTCTGGTCTTTTTTCAGATCTTTTCCCTTCCTCAAGTAGCAGCTTTAAAGTTTGCAGTACACCACTGCTTGATGGTTGCTGCGTCCACAACAACATAATCATAGAAAGTAAATTATAGGCACAATGGCGAATGTAACCATAGTAGGATGCTGAAGGAGAAGACAGCATACACAGGAAATAAGCAAAGACTCTGTTTTAGCAAGAATTATCAAGTCTGTATTATACCATACAAATGCAGACGTGCAGGATGTCCCACGTAAAAGGCACCAACACAGCAAAAAAGGGCCAAATCACAAGTAATAAATTAAAACAAAAAGCAAGGTTTCCAAAACATAAAAATGACCAATTTCAGAAATCAATATTACAATCAACCCTCTTCACATTTAGAAAGGCTGTATATTGAATGCTTTGGTAAAAGCCAAAGAAGATTCGACCCCTTGCACAATGTAGGGTCATGTCAGTCCCAATAAATGGGGTACACCTGTAATACAAAACAGTGGATGTCTTGTTAAGCTGAAATACGGTGCCCACAGTGAGAGTTAGCAGCATACCTGAGGGAACAGGAGAACTGTGTAACAGGAGATGGTGGGCACACAGCAACACAGTGAAAAGGAAAGTGTTTCTCACATAGGACCCTCACGGGAGTCAATTGAGGAAGGAGAACGGGCATGGTTAGTGTTAGGCTCAGTGGTTTCTTACTGCCTGGGCACATCGAAGCTAGTTGAATCCCTCATCCTAGATAGAATGAGTATGATACATGTGTCCGATAACCCGTGCTCACCCTTGGGTAGCTTGGCACAGAGAAGTCAGGTGTATCCTCAGGGTCAATGTGTAAAGTATTGGCATAACACCACCCTCGCAACAGACTGCGTACTCTACAAAAAGACTCCCCATCGTATGTATAAAACACTGGTCTTTGTATTACACACACATATCAAAATCAACATGATATATACATCGAAATCAAAACTATTTGTACATTGAATATATACATTATAGTTGTATGCAATTGTCAAAGTTTTCCATTAGCAACAGAACGGCATAACGATATTGAATGTATTATTGGGTGGTGTTTGATGTACAGATAATGACATCAAATGATAAACATAATTTATAAATGACATCTTCTCTTTACTGTATGTAATATGAAGGGTGCATAAATTAATTTTAATAACAGACATGAGGTAGTTGAGTGATCGAGGACAGAGTTTAGAAACATATAATGGTCATATATGACAATAAGAGATACGAACAAATGACGTATCTCCACTTCAGAAAAATAAGATTGATGGTATAGGGGGTACCCAGAGTTTCTTCAAACTCTTTCCCATAGTGACATTTCCCACATGTAATGTCGAGTCCATACGCAGTACAGGAGAGGAATCCCCATTACGAACTCTTTGACATCAAACACTACACTGCTACTATTCTCCACGTAGGAAATACTGCTCAATAGCCTCTGCCTACATTCCCCCATGCTAATGCAATGCGAGAAGCAGGCTCCATCGTACCGAACACACCATCCTGTGCCATTCACAACTCTTGCATGTATTGCACATGCGCATATGCCCTACCTCTTCTCAACACCGCACCCTGTCACCAGGGAGAACTCCGATATGGCATGCCTCTCCCATAGTATGAGAATAAGTATAATGCTATGTTTAGAAAGAATCTAAAGGCTTTCCAAAATCAGTACTTAAACCTGATGACTTTAAGTTATCATGTTTACCGGAAAGAATATTTGAGTGATTGCTAGCTTTAGATGTATTGGCAAAATAATATTACACAACAGCTTAGTGGATGCCCAGATGCGGCACTCAGGTAAACTCTCTTCTCCTTTCTAGAGCATCGGGGATGTCCATTATGAAGCTTCGAGAAATAATATCTCTGACAAGACCATCCATGGTTGGAGGTGAAACTAGGCTCTTCAGGCAGAGATGTGAAGGGGTATGAAAATGCATCCGCCACAGTATGCATCCTACGTAGCCCAGCAGTAGGTTTGTCAGTTTCAAAACACCAAAATACGAAGCTGTAATCTGATCAATGGTGTGTGTTTCAGGCTACATGAGGTTTTAGTGTAGATTGTATTTATCAATCCTGAGATCCAGTTGTATTGTGAGATAAATTGTATGTGTGGTCTGCAAAGATAATCTATCACATTTCCGTGCAGCTTGCGAGCTGACTCACATGAAAACATTGTGGGAATTATTCGTACTACACTGGTTGCCCTCTACTGCTACACTGATATTAGCCATGAGTGAGTTATTATCATTGTGGCAGGTGGCAGTTATTGCCCAATGCAATGACAGAACCACAATAAGTCTATAGTAGCAGGTGTTATATTGGTGGGAGGAAAGCATGTCTTTTTACAGAGCACATAGGGCTGTCCCTTAGACAGGTTAGCTCACAAAAAGGACATACATCTAAAATAAAAAAAACAGGGAGAAATAAGCAATTGAATGTTGTTTACATTGGCAGTGCTATGTTTGGTAACAGTCAAGTGGCAGGGGAAATCTAACCATAAGCTAGGACTGTGAGGAGTTCTGCTTTTAGATACTGGAACCAGCAAAGCCTTGTGGACGCGGCACAGATTTAGAATGGGTCTGTCTCATCAGTGATGTGCCCTCATGAAACTGTGTGGCCTCCTCTGATTTGCTTCTGTTCGTCTAGTTGCAGTATTATTCTGAGTGTGTGGTTCTTCAGTTACTGCAGTTGTGTCGACATCTTTTAGGAGGACTGATGCAAAGGCCATAGCAGTATACAAGGCAGCTTGCAGTGCAGTTAGTGCAGATTAAGAGGGTGGAACGAAGATGGACAAAGGCATGGTAAATGACATGAATTTCAGCAAGGAAGCACTACTAGGACATCATCAGGACTGGCCTTTTAATTCTATTGCCAAAAAAATCGGCTGATCTGTTTAGTACCACCCTGAGATTTAGGTTGTTGAAAGCAGCCAAAACCTCTAGGAATTACCCAATGAATCAGACCAGAACATACTGATTTTTCCTGGTAATTCCTCATTTCTCAGAGGGCCTCAGGGTTTCACCTCTAACCCCATTAACTCCGCCTCCAAAGTTACCTTTGGCCTCAGTATTAGTAACTCTGGGTGCAGACTCAACAGGGAGTTTGTCAGTCACATGGACCTGAATGAGAGCCAGACAATGCAATTGTAATGCCAAGCAACCGTCTGTTTAGTTTACGCAACTTTTGTTTTTTTACTTGTAAGCAGGAATAGAATATTCCCTGCACAATCTGTCCATCAGCTTGTCTCTGTCATCTCCTTGGTTCCTGACAGAACAATAAAACACTACAATGCCTTTGATACACACTCTGATAAATGCCAAATACTAGCCCGAAGCATAGCCCCTGGATTTAAGAGATGTGGGAAAAATGCCTTCACTAATGTTGCCATATGTTTTTCTGCATGTATGTGTGTGAAGATACCACAAGGGGTTTGTTGTGGTAATCTGTCACAGTGGTTTGTGCTGGGATGTAATGCGTTTTCAACACATCACTCTAAATCTGCAGTAAAAGCTGTAATATCTACACCCCACATGTATATCATGAGAACCTTGATTGGTTCCACTGCCAACACTTTATATCAGTGATCTGTACGTGGTTTGCATCGCGGGCTGCAGTACATACAACCTGTTATTCTTGTGTTCCTAGATCCTCGGTATTCAGGCTCTCCTGCTAAGCTCTGGGGCTATTGTGGCTGCTGGAAGAGAACCCTTCAAACCAGGAAATTATGACTCCAGAAAGGAGTCCTTGCCCGTGAAATTGCCAGGAATTCCAAGACGTGTGCTCCCAAAAGCAAGGAACAAGCCAGAAGCCAGGAACCGTAAGTTACTTTTACACCTTCTGTTTTTAAATACCTGGTCAAACATCAGTATATGGGAACTATCCTATTAGACCACATGGCCATACATATTATTGTTGGTATTGTTATTGTGACATTTGTGAGGAACTCACCACAGCAAAAGTGTGTCTGCACTGTAGACGCGATAAGTTTATTCTTCCTTTTAAGAAAACTGCACTGCCTACTGGGGTATTTTGGGTTTGAAAAAAGCAGGCGCAAAATGGCAGGGTGAAACCTTCAACCATCATTGTACTCAACCCTCCATAAATGTTGGTAGGTAAGATGTGAGTGCTGTTTTTACTATAGTCCTGTCCTTGGATTGTTTGCTGTTCATTCTAAACAATCACTGACAAAGCCAATAAGTCGCCCTGTTTGTAAAGATGCAGTGGCATTCGAATTTTCACGCCCTTCAAAAGCAGAAATAAGCACTTCCTCATGCTAGGACATTACTAAAGGGTTACGTAGGCATACCTTTTTCCTTCACGGAACCGCCATCTCAAGACAGGTGTACAAATATGTGCAATGCAGAGACAGAGGTAGGTTTAATTATTGTAGGCTAGGAATGATAGTTATGTTTTACATGGTAGGTTAAGTAACTTTGGGTTAGGTACAGTATGTTAGGTGTGGTAGATTAGGTATGGTAAGGTATTGTCGATATGGTAGGTATGCATGTATGGTAGTTAAGGTATAGTTGGTACAGTAGTTAAGTATATTGTGGGTAAGTAGGTAGGTATGTAGAGTTGGTAAATATTGGCGGTAGGTATGTTAGATTAGCGTGGGGTTGGTTAGGTGTGATAGATAAGGGATAGTAGGTGGAGACAAAGTGTGGAAGGTGTAAAGTAGGTTAGTTATGGTAGATAAAGTAGTTTAAGTATGGAAGGTATGTAGATGGGTATATATGGTCATTAGGTTTGGTGTAGTAGGTGTAATATGTTTGGTAAGCCGATATGGTAAGTACGGTACATATGTCTGTTAGTTATGATAGCTAGATACAATACATTTGGTATGTTAAATTAGATATGATAGGTAGGTTAAATATGGTAGGTAGGTTAGTTATGATTAGGTAATCATAGGTTAAATGTGGTAGGTGCGGTAGGTAGGTATTGTAGGTTGGCACACATGGTAATAAGGTAGGTATGATAGGTTAGATACTGTATATATGCGTGATTGGTATGTTATGTTATGTTAAATCAATTTGTACCGCGCACAGATACTCAGCAGAGTGTCCCGGCGCAAACTCCAAGGAAAGGGACCACTAGGTAAAGAACTTTTCAAAACAAGAAGGTTTTAAGCTTCTTTCTAAAGATCAGAGGATCAGGAATACTGTGTAGAATCAGGGGTAAGGCATTCCATGCCAGAGCAGCTTTACACACGAAGGAGCTCCCACCCAGCCTCTGGCGTTTGAATCTCGGGGTCAGCATCAGCCACAGAGAGGAGGACCGCAACTCTCTCCCTGGTTTATAAAAAACAAACGTCTTCTGGAGGTAAACAGGACCTATCCCGTATAAAGCCCTGTGGGCAATCACCAGGGTTTTGAATTTAATTCGTGCCTCCCCTGGAAGCCACTGCAAAGAGCGCAAATGAGCACGCATACTACACCTGCGAGATAAACCCAGCAGAAGTCTGGCAGCTGCATTCTGAACAATCTGTAATTTGTTCAGAAGGAAACCAGGGATGCCGACATAGAGTGCATTGGCATAATCCAAGCGAGACAAAATCAGAGCGCAGACCACCGTTTCTTTGGCATGTCTGGGTAGAAAAGGCAAAAACTTCCTCAAGTCTTTTAATATGCCAAAACAAGACCCTGCAAGGTGATAAGCTAAGTTATGTGTGGTGGTTGGAAGGTAGGTAGGTATGGTGGACTAGCTTTGGTATGGTTGGTTTGGTATGGTAGGATATGTAAAACAAATTCATGAAAAATGCGTGTTTCTGTTATTAAACCGTTTTCTGGACTTCTGGCAACGAGAAACAACCAGTATTTGTTATACATTTTACAAAGGGGAAGTATTTTAGTTGTAAATTTAAGATATTTGTATTGTATTTTTAAGAAAGCCTGAGTGCACGCATATCTTTATTTTTGTGAGAAAAAAAAACAATAAATCCAACAGCATGTTATGATGACACCAAGGTAAAACAAATTAATGCTCAAGGGCATTTCTTACTAGAACTGTGCCCTGATTTTATGATAGGCTTAGGCATTCAGACAACAAACAGTAAAGCCATAAATCAACAATTAAAATGTGTTGTGCCTGGAAACTAAATACATCACAGAACACATACTGGGGCTCAGTTACAACCTAAACTTGACGTTGCATCAGCAGTTTAAGAAGGGATCTACATGCATCAACCATCCTCAAAATGCCATGGCCTAGACAGAAAATCCATAGAAGTGATGGCATACCATGAAATGCACATGAAGGCCAATGACTAAAATAGGTCGACACAAAGCCCACTCTCGTGCTATACTTCCATTCTTCTTTTGGATGTATTGATGCCAAGAGCTCCTACAACAGAGAACTAAAGTTGTTTGCAGCGCTACCTAAAAATGGATCAATTCTTGCTAACCATGCCATTAGTTGAGTGACTGAAGGGCAGATTGTCAGTCTGCAAGTATGTCAGGAATGTACATTAGGACATGAAACTATTTCTTTCTTTATTTTGACCACCAGTAAAATATTTTTTCTGGTGTAGAAATCCATTCCGACGCAACCGATTGAAATCATGAGGAGGTTTGGAAAAGTGTTCTACTCTATTCCACATTTGGTCTGCCACCTGACTGAAGTATGTTTGTGTTAATGCTTTACAATTTTAAGACTATTAAATGGCTTTCCAATGGCCACCCCTACTTTGCCTGTGCACCACTCTGCGTCAAGTTACATTGGTTCCGATTTGGGTTGCTGATCAGGATCTGCGAGGGGCTGTGCCAAGTTGCATTGCACGGTGTGGTTAACAAGGAGGCTGCCAATCAGGAGCTGTGAGGTGCTGTGTCAAGTTGCATTGCGCTACGTCAGTTCCGATGATGCCGCCGATCGCGAGGTGCTGCAATGAGAGATCCTGCATCAATTATTTCGCACTGTGTCAGTTCTGATGAGGCTACCCATCAGGAGGTGTGAGGTACTGCGATGGGAGATCCAGCATCGCAAAGTCAATTTTGAAGGACCCTTCAATTGGGCAAGGTGGAATACACTTTGATGCCAGCCAAAGGATCCAGGACCTAGGGGTTCACCTCTAGGAGATCAGGACTCACTCCAGAAGAGGCCAGCTGCAGGGCACAGGCACATCCAGTTGGGGTCTGGTCAGCTGGGCAGACACAGGACAGGTCGCAGGAGCTTATGTCCTGTAACTCACACAGGATGCCAGTCACTTAACCCTTGGAGTCACTCTGGTGTTCCTGGGTTCAAGGAGCAGGTTCAAGCTTCCTTCCTCTGACAGCATGGCAGCAGGGCAGCCCTTCAAGTAGAAGAGCAGCAGAGCCGTCCTTCCAGCAGCAGGGCAGCCCTTCCAGCCGCAGGGTATCAGAGCAGTCCTTCTTCTGAGCCTTCCACAGGTCCAGAAGTGATGAGTAAAAAAGGAGGTTCAATATTTATACCTGGTGCCAGCCTTTGCAATACGGAGACTCCTTGTACTACTCCCACCTCAGGTTCTGGAAAGTTCTTTTGTTCCTCTGTCAAGGATTCAAGTAGTCTAGGGTGACAAAAGACGATGTCAAGTTCCTTTGAATGTGTGCTTGAGACAGCCTATTGAAGTGTTAGTGGGGCAGGTAACAGCTCCCCCCAACCATCGTGGCAGGATCCTGCCAAAACGTAGTTCCCCTTTGTCTCAGCGCCTGGGAGGAATACACAATGGCCAACTGCCAAACTATTAACAGGTATATAGTCCAGTATACTAAGGCCAACTGCCAAACTATTCTCAGGCATGTGACTCAGAACACAGGCTGCAGGCACCAAGTGGTTAGGAGAAGAAAATGCCAACTTTCTGAAAGGGGCATTTCCAGAATTGTGATTCAAAATACGACTTTACTATTCAAGAAGATTTTAAAGTACAATTCATTTGAGTGCAAACATAATTTTCATATCTGCTCCCAAACTTAAAAAATCACATATTAAGTGTAATAAGATAACCCAATTTATCCTATGGGAGAGTTGGGCCATGCAGCAGTGGAAAACGACTTTAAGAGTTTGTATTCACTACCAGGACATGTAAAATATAAACCCAAATGTCCTACATTTTAAATACAAGGCACCCTGCCCTCTTAGCCTTTCGGGTATCCCTTAGGGGTGACTGAAAGTATTAAAAGGGAAGTTTAGGCCTGTCAAAATATTTATTTTGCCAGGCCAAAATTGCAGTTTAAAACTACACTAAAGGCTGAAGTAGCAGGCCCGAGACATCTATTAAAAGGTACTTTAGCGGGGGAAGGGGGGGGGGGGGCGGACAATGAGTGCTGTAGCCGCCCACTAGTAGCATTTTTACAGGCCCTGGGTACATGTATTACCATTTACTAGGTATTCGCATGTTAATTAAATGAATACTAAAAAGTTGTGAAATCACACAAAAGTGTAAGTTTACCTTTGTGAATCAGACTGCAATCTATTTGTCCAATTCTTAAAAAGCATCAGGATTCAATCCACATGTGCAATGTTAAAGTCATATTAATGACTTCTGAGGATTTTGTTTGTGTGGACTACATTATTCATGGGTAAAAAAAAAGGCCTCTGTACATTTTAGCTCCAAGAAGAAATTTTGCTCACAGCGCCGCAAAACAGCTGAATAGATTTATGCCAAACATGGCTTGAAAATAGAACTTTACTCAGTGTGTTTTTTTGGAGTTTGGTGTGAATCTATTAATTCATTTTCAGGATCTTGGCATTTGAAAAAAGAGCCAGGTGGCCCTGAAAATGCATGTAATTTGGAAGACACTTGGGGCCTGATTATGAATTTGGTGGGCGGGTTACTCTTCACAGAAGTGACGGATATACCATCTGCCATATTATGCGTTCCATTATATCCAATTGAACATAATGGAACTCGTAATAATGCGGACGGGTTATCCATCATGTTTGTGATGGAGTAACCCATCCGCCAAACTCGTAATCAGGCACTTAGTATGTTCATAATAATGGTATTTTCAAATTTGTGCAGATCCATCAAGGGGAAAGGCCAGTTAAAAAGGCGATGGGGCGCAGGGGCTGGCTAGCTTCTACAGTTATGGCTATGGCTAGCACATGGGAGAAAAGTCTTAAGGTCCTCGGGTGGAATGTGAACGGGCTGGGGGATGGGCTCAAACGTACGATAGTTCTGCAGTTCATTAAACGAAACCTTCCTGATGTAGTGTTACTGCAGGAAACACACCTGATGGGGAATGCATGTCAGGCCCTCAACAGATGGGGATACACTCTGGCTGTACACTCAGGCTTTACCTCTGGCTCCAGGGGAGTGGGGATCCTTCTGCGTCGCTCCCTGCCCCTTCATACTGACCGCACAAAGACTGACCCGCTGGGCCACTTCGCGGCAGTGTCGGGGAGGTGGGAGGGCCGTAGATTAAATCTTGTCTCTGCGTATGTCCCCCCAGGGCTACAAACGCAATCCTACACGGATCTGGGTAGGCTCCTACTATCCCTACCGGAAGGTCAGTTGGTCCTAGGAGGCGACTTCAATGCGGTAGTCTCGGGAACTCAGGACCGACATCCCCCTAGAGAAACACCCATGGGGCAGAGGTGGTTGACAGACTTCCTCGATGCCTTTGGGCTCACAGACTTGTGGCGGCTGCTGCATCCCACGGGCAGGCAATTTACATTCCACTCCGGGCCGCACCGCTCCTTCTCCCGCCTGGATTATGTATTGTCTGCGTTACACCATGACATGGTTATACGGGAGGCCTCGCACCTGGCACGCGGGATCTCCGAACACTCTCCAGTTTACGTACACATCACGCTGGGTCGGGGACGGGACTGATGTGTGCTGCCAATTAATGCCTGGTACCTCAAAAATGAGGATCTCAGGAAAAAACTGATTAGTTCCATAACGCAATACTTCGAACAGAATGTCGGATCGGTACGCTCCTCAGTTACTCTGTGGGAGGCCTTTAAAACAGTGCTTCGGGGAGAGGCCTTATCGGCCATCTCAGGCGGCCGTAAGGAAAGGATGGCACAACTCACCTCCGTGGAAACTGACCTACGGGCGCTGGAGGAGGCGGCGTGCACGGCTCGTGACCCTGAGGTGCAACATCGGTTGTGACTCAAAACTGCGGAATATAGGGAGCTGGTCACGCAGAAGGCCCAAGTGGTGGCCAGCCACAAGGCGGGTAGGATCTACGACCAAGGAGACAAAGCGGGTAAGCTTATAGCCTGGCTCGAGAAAAAACAAAGGGCCACCAAAGTGGTACCAGAAATTGCAACGGCGGCAGGGACCCTTGTTACGGAGCCAGGCGAGATTACCGCGGAGTTTGCGAGGCATTTCCGACAGGTATACAGTAGAGGGACGGACCGCTCCGAGGAGGACTCTATGGCCCTTCTGCAGGATATCCATATGCCACGCCTGTCGGAGGTCGACAGAGAGACACTTGAGGCTCCACTCGCCGCAGCCGAATTAGAGCGTGCAATAGTCGACCTTCGTCCGGGCAAAGCCCTTGGACCTAACGGCCTTCCGATCGAGCTGTACAAGCTGAAACCTGACGCCCTTAGTGTGCACCTCCAACGAATGTTCGAGGAGAGCAAGGCCAAAGGATTACTGCCGCGCGACCAGCGCATAGCGACTATTGTGGCTATCCCGAAAGAAGGGAAGCCGAGGGAGCTTTGCTCTTCATATAGACCGATCTCGGTACTAAATGCGGAACCGAAAATATTGGCGAAAACTCTTCCAAATCGGCTCCACGCTGTTCTCCCCGCGCTGGTCCACCCGGACCAGTCTGGCTTTATGCCCCACCGCAATACGGCCCTCAACATCCGACACCTAAACGGTGTACTGGGAAGGTGCCACACCATCCGAGAGGATGCGTTGGTGATGTTTCTTGACGCCACCATGGCATTCGACACCCTCGAGTGGCCCTACATGATAGCGGTGCTCCGTAAACTGGGCTTTGGCCCCCTCTTTATAGCGTGGGTGCGTCTTCTTTATTCTGAACCCTTGGCGCAGGTAGTGATTAACAATAAGGTCTCGGAGGTATTCGTTCTCGAAAGAGGGACCAGGCAGGGCTGCCCGCTCTCGCCTCTCCAGTTTGCACTCGCCCTTGAGCCTCTCGCTGCCTGGATCAGGCAGGACATCTCCCTCACGGGGATGCGCTGGGCAGAAGGCTGGGAGGACAAAATCTCCCTTTACGCGGAGGATATCCTCCTCTATTTAACCCAACCGCAAAAGTCAATTGTGGTAGCCATGGATATCTTTACGAGCTTCGGCAAAAGTTCGGGGTTCCGTATCAATTGGGGAAAGTCCCAAATTTATGTCCTTCATGGCAGCCCCCCCAGGCTTCCCGAGGATTGCCCACTTACCTTTGCAGAGGGCGGGTTCCGGTACCTTGGAGTCTTTGTCTCACTTGACAGGACGCTCACGTACGAGAGGAATTTACTGCCACCCCTGCGACGGCTTCAACGTGACTCCAATACGTGGCAGAAACTCCCATTGTCCCTGCTGGGCCGCGCGGCCCTCTTTAAAATGTTTGCGCTCCCGAGGTTTATTTATGCCCTCCAAAACTACCCAGATCTAGTGCCGAACTCCTATTTCATGGCTGTAGAGGCGGCGCAGCGGTCCCTCCTCTGGGCAGGCACACCTAGGATTGCGCTGCACAAGCTCACACTGGGATGGTACGACGGGGGAATAGCCCTCCCGGACATCCGTAAGTACTATTGGGCAGCCCACTTGTCGGCAATAAACCAGGGGATGTATAGGGACGGCAACGACCCGCTTACGGAATGGACAGATGGTTGCTCCCGGGTGGGAATTACGAGGTCGCACTCTATTCCAAACCCGGTAAATGTATGCTTACGGGGCCGACGAAACACTCGGTGCAGATATGGCACGCGGCGCACCGTAGGCTAGGGTGGGCTAATACCCTGACGATGGCAACTCCACTCTGGGCCTCTGAAAGACTGGGCAGCCTAGGACATACAAAGGGGTTCCGGGCATGGGACCTTATCGGTATCTCGCAGGTCAAGGACCTGTGGGGGCCCGAGGGGGTTAGATCCTTTGCATACCTACAAGACACGTACGAGTTGGCGCACACCGAATATTTTAGATATTTGCAGATTAGGCATTCCCTTCAGGCCAATATACCATCAGGGACCAAGCCCCCACAGGCATCCCCACTGGAGGACAGACTGCTCGCTGGCTACATGCCGGAACACGCCATTTCACTCACATATAAGAAATTGATCAACAATCCTCCGGATCCCCTCGAGTCCCTCAGGGAGAAATGGATAGCGGATGGGCTAGAAATTGATACTGAGGAGTGGGTGGAGGCGCTAGCATCCCCGAGGGAGGTGGCGATATCGGCAAGACTTCGACTCATACAACTTAAAATACTACATAGAGTGTATATCTCTTGCACAAGACTGCAGGCGATAAGACGGGGGGGAAGGGGCTCTGTAGACGGGCCTGCGGTGAAATTAGCTCTTTCTTTCATATACTGTGGGAATGCCCGGGAGTGCGGAGGTACTGGAGGCGGGTGGTGTCTTGTATGCAGGAGGTGTGGGAGGTAGAAATACGCCCAGAGGCCAAAGGATGCCTTCTGAACATCTGAACATCTGGGACCCCACAGACTTACCTGCAAAGGGGAAACTCTGGGTTGCACTTGGGCAAATGGTGGCAAAGAGAAACATAGCGCGCCTGTGGGGGGCAGCTGCTCTGCCTACACTGGCCGATTGGCAAAGAGACATGGACTGGTGTATGCTGCAAGAGAAGACTGTATATACAGTGCGGGGGTGCCCTCGGAAATGGGGGGAAGTGTGGACAAACTGGAACGCTTTCAGAGGGGACATCTGTGAGCCACCACAGGCTCGCCGGCCCAGCATGGGAGCCGAGGGCTAACTGGAAACTGATTATTGTTGTGCTACACAAGTCATATAGGCAATAACCTGTCGACACCTGTAATCATAGCTTTACGAAACTTGCTGAATACGAAATGACCATTTGTTTCTTTGTTTTGCAAAATAAAAAAAGATTTAATTAAAAAAAAAAAAAGGCGATGGGTCAAAAAAATATGAATTTGCTAATAACTTTGCCTCCGTATGATAACTTTGCACAAAAGTTGGTAGAAGCATGGAAAAGTTAGTTTTCTATTGGTATAGCAATTTTATTGCCCCATGAATCAAGAGGGAGGAAACTAAAGGGGAATAATAACATTTTCATTTTCAAATAACTTTGGTGATGTTTTATGAATACACTTTAAATGTGACAGCCAGTTGACTATTAACACGCAGGACAGGTATTTGAGGTGCCGTGCAGATCTAATGTTGGAAGCCAAGTTAAAGTTTAATGGTTGGGGGAAGGGAGCAATTTTTTGATTTATTAATATATTAGTTAATACGTTTGGCACCGTTTGATTGAGCTTCATGAAATTTGGCAGAAACTTAGCATGTTGTTTGCCGATTCAGTCGGGGGGAGGTCATAATAGTTTTAATTGCTAATATCTTTTGCACCGTTTAATGAATCTGCACAAAAGTTGGCTTAGCATATTTAGTTTACTCTTGATTTTTTAATGCAGGGCTATCATGAGGCAGACTTAGAAAAGGGTCAAAGAATTGTTCATTTGCTAATAAATTTATCATGGTTTGATGAATCCACATGGAATTTGGTAGGCGCTAAACATGGTTAGCTTGAGTTCTGAGCAGATTGTTTGGGAGGGCACAAAGATAAATGAGGTACAGTAATGTTTCATTCACTAACGTTGGTACTGCCTGATGAATGTGCATGACATTTGGTAGCTGGTTAGCACATTAGGCGCAGTGCGAGGCCAGACAGGATCGGCAGTCAAGCACACTGGACACAGCCAAGGGAGGTTGGGTGCAGGACCTGAGGCTGTCCTTAGGGCAGAATTTATACAGAGTAGATAAATGAAGTACATTGTTAAAAAAGTTAGGTATGTCATTGAAAACAAAAATAAAATAGCCCTGTTGTTTGCAAGTTATGGTACATAATGCACACCATTACTTATGCTACAGTGGATGGATGGATATATGGATAGATAGATAGATAGTATCAAGAATTCAAATAGGTGATAGTGACATCCTGATTCCAGGCATGCCAAATATATACATATGATGATTAATTTCCTGTCGTATCTTTTCCATCTGTTAAACCTCCACCAACTAGGAAGTGATGCCAGCAATCCATGTTTAGTTTCCAATTAAAATATTAATGCATTCATTGGACATAATCAGTAAATCACATGTTCCGGATACTTCACAATACTGGTCTTTCTCAAGACATCATTAAACACTGTTCGCTCTTACACCGAGATGAAATTTGTTAGAACTTAAATCTGGAGAGGTCTCCCTTAGAGAGATTCATCCAGTAGGGTAGACATGTGTTGCCAGTCACTACATCTTTCCAGTATGTGACACCTGCGCCCCTTAGAGACTGAGCCAAAGCATCCAAAAGGCACTCTGGTGTCCCTGGGGAGTCCCAAACTGGAGCCCATTCACTGTAATAGGACAGTCCCAAATAAGCCCTAAAGTCCGACTTCAATTTAGCTGCCGCAAACAGGATCTTCAACCAAACCTTTTTGTAGAATTTGGGGACACCAAATTTATACATAAATCCTATCTCCTCTACATCCCTCAGCATAGCTTTAAACATACTACCGATCAGGGAAGTATCAGGTCTGAGAAGTAGCATCCTACAATTTTTTAATTGTTACGCCCAACAGTGCAACTGGAAATCTGGTAGACTCATACCTCCATAAGAGAGTTTACGCCTCAGTTTTTTCCAAGTCAACCTGATCCCTTTGCCTGCCCAGATAAATGAAGAGATCTTGCCTTGTATTTTAAGTAGTTCAGCTTTATTGAACTCTAGGGGGATATTCTTAAAAAGATAGGCATATTTAGGGTGGACACACATTTTAACCAAGTTGACCCACCCATAAAGGTAAAGCGGAATATTCTGCCATCTCTTCAATAAAACATCCACCTCCTTTGAGACTAACTCCGGATTAGTTTTGGGAATATCTCTGAGACCTTGAGTTAATATTACTCCGAGGTATCTTAACTCCTTGGATAGCCTCACCCCTTGACCTACGATGTTCCAGGCCAGTTTTATCTTTGTTGACCAGATAGCCAGATAGCCTACCAAAAGACTCCACTTCCACAAGTAACTCAGCTAGAGCAGGGTTAACGTTGGATGATAACAAAATCAAATAGTCAGCGTATAATGCTAATTTCCTAATAAACCCATTTACAGCAAAGGGGGTGATCTTTTCATTCTGCCTTAAGCTCTGTGCCAAAGGCTCGATATACAGATCGAAAAAATAGGGGACAGTGGACACCCCTGTCTAGTACCGCGCTCTATTGATATCGATGCGGTGAGACTACCATTAACCAAGATCTGAGCCCGTGGAGCCTCATAGATTCTCCTGAGGACCCTCCTAAAAATATCACCAAAGCCAAAATCCTTCAAGGGCCTGCTCAGATAGTGCCAGTTGACTCGGTCAAAGGCTTTTGCTGCGTCAATGGAGATGATTGCGAGGGGACCACTCTGTGCAGTTGGTTGCCAGATCAACCGTGCCAATTAAGGTGTATACCAAATCAAGCATCTTCCTACCCGGAAGAAATCCATTCTGATCTTCATGACAATACAGGCAAACAGTGGCCAGTATTAAAGGACAACCCCATGGAAGATGAGTTACAAAACCTGCCTCCAAAAAGAAGGAAGTAGCACACTGGTATAATTATCTTTTTGCTGCAGCAGATGGAAAGTTGGAACATCCACACCAGGTTTGGGAGAAGAACTTGCCGAGCGAGGAGCTCAAAGGTCTCTGGCAAGTATCTATAGATACACTTTACCTGGTGAATAAATCTGCTTCACTAAGAAGAAACCACTTCATTATGCTCCATAGGAGATATTGGTCCCCTCTTAAACTATCCAAAATAAAGGGCAGCGGAGAAGCAAGATGTACGAGATGTGGAGCCCAGGAGGCGGACGATATTCATGTGTTTGCATCCTGTCCATCGATTCAAGAATTTTGGGGCAACGTGGGTAAAACTTTGACAGATGCTCTGGGCATTGTTCTGTTGCCCGGAGCGGCGCTGGGTTTTACAGGGGCACAGAATAAATTGGTGTTTTACTTGATCCTTCTGGCTAGGAGGGAGATCTGTACGTTATGGCGCCAGGTGGCACCCCCAACATGGAGAGCCTGGTGGAACTCCGTAAGATATATTTAGAGATTTAGATCAGAAAGTTAATGTATATAGGGAGAGAACAGAACTAGGGCTATTTTGGAATTTGCTAGACCATTTAGATCCTGACTAAGCTACTTTACATGGTCCAATGATTATACCTCTTGGTCAGCTCACAATGTGTACTGCCGGTGGTTCCCGTAAGATCATTAGCTGAGTTTGGAATCCCCAAGTTATAAGCAGTAGGGGTGGTTCAGGCCAAAAGGTTGCTATAGCTACGGTTTAAAAAAAAAAAAGCCTTCATTAATCATGGTGTCCATTTCTATTCCTTATTTACATGTGTCATCGCAGAGATGGACACTAGACCATTACATTCATCATGACTGAAAGTCGGGAATGGAAAATTACACCCACGGTCATTTGTGCATCATAAATGCCTTGTTACTTCAGATTTTTGCATTTAAAATATATTTGTCACAAATTGACTGTGGTAACAGTCCTTATTAATGCGTATTTCTTATTATTTTGACTCATTTCATAATATTTCATGCTAAAATAACTGTATTGCCCACGTAGGTTAGTAACATGATCAGACAACTTTGATCCAATTAAATTGATGCACGTGTCCTTCCTTATGATAATATGGTTCCCATTTGCTTAGTTCCAAGTCTCAATTTCCCCCTCTTACTGATGTCCCTAATCTATCAATGCATAAATAAATTTGTATTTCTATAGAGATATTCCCTGAAATGGCATGCTACATCATATGTGGACTCGTTTGTTTTGTTTTAATGCTGCTCCAGTATTGTTTCCTAACCTGTAAACACTATACTCCCCGCAAATCACCTCTGATGTAGACATTCCACCACCTATACAGTGCAGAGTGCTTTGCACAAAATCTACTTCTGTATGTTCTTGTCTTCTCTGTAGCCTGCCTATTGTTCTCTTAACATTGGTTTACAGGTAGTACAGTTATTGCATCTAAAGTACTCTCCTCGCCTCATATAGAGCATTACTTACCATTGAATCATTCAATGATGTAGATCTTCAAAATCAAGATCAATGGTATCCTGACTAATTTCGCATTCAAAATTGAATTGATACTCAAAATGTTCCAATAAATTTAAAGCTCCTAATCGGTGACGCCTGAATGCTATATGTTGTAATTAGGTTAATCTTTTTATCGTCCATTCCTCTTTCATTTGCAACTGTTTTACCTGCAATAATTCAATCTTATCCTTCCATAAACCTTGAATACCACATCACAAATGACATTTTTCTTGAATCTACTACATTTGAATTTCTTTTTTCATTCTCTTATGTATACTTCACATTACAGTAGTTTCTGTACATCCAGAATAGTTCATAGTAGGAGATAGTCCACCTCAAGTGTTGATAACTACAACATGTGGAAAAACAGCAGGGCATAAACCATACAAGAAGATCCACTGAGCATAATATTAACCGTGTTGAGGAAGGGAAGGTTCCTGATAAGCACCAGAAGCTTTGCATGGCTTGAGTCATGAGTCATAGCCACTCCCGGCACTCAGCAATGATAATAAAAAGTACATTATACTCTGCAGAGTATATCTATCTATCTATCTATCTATCTATCTATCTATCTATCTATCTATCTATCTATCTATCTATCTATCTATCTATCTATCTATCTGTCTGTCTGTCTGTCTGTCTGTCTGTCTGTCTGTCTGTCTGTCTGTCTGTCTGTCTGTCTGTCTGTCTGTCCTTTTGTGTACAGTTATCCCTGTATTTTTAAGTCAAGGCCTGTATTTGATCATAGGGTCTGTAAGGGGGCGTGGCTGTTGGTGAGCTCCCCTACCAGATATAATGCCCCTCTGGATCTGCATAATGTGATCATTGGGCGCCTACACAATTGCCACTTTAAAGACAGAACTGGGAAAGAGTAATACAAATAATCTTTCCTGCCTTTGTCCTGGTCAGAATGATTCCACTCATTCAGCAAATATGTCAACATCATGTTCCATGCGATTTGTTTTCGTTGCTGGATATTTGATTGCTTCCTGAGTCACGGAGCGCCCATTCTTCTGTTTCCAGCATCAGATAACCTTTGAGAAGATTAATTTACACCGTTCAAAGTCGTTTTTACCGAATGAAGAACGTTATTCACCTCACATACCGTTATAAATATTTTTTTAAATACATTGTGTTAGTCAATTTATTTATTTTCCCTGGTATGATAATTATTAAAGTACATATTAAACATATTTATAGTTAGACATATGCACCTTCTTGTCTATTAAAACACAATTCTCTTTCTATGGGGCTTCATTTTAACTTGTGTAAGGAGTCTGATCCTTCGAAATCCAGCTAGTGGTGTATAACTTCTGTTTCCAAGTTCAACTCTTGGTCTCTTTATGTCCTGCAACTTTAACTATAGCCCAAGGTCCTGAAAGCACAGTTCATGCCGCAGTATAAACACATACTTGGTTTAAAGTTCAGCAAGTGTCTGTGGACTGTTGAAAATAACATTGAACATTAAACTGGTGGCTACAGGCATGTTTAAAACGTTAGTAGCCACAATAACTCATATTTGGCACCTGAGACCCAACTCGAGCACTCTTTTAAAACAGGTGCTTGTGTATTAAAATATATAACTGTAGCTTTTGTGTATTACCATATGTGGCCTTCTGTATTTACTTACTGTCCCCTATTTTAATTCGGTACAAAATAAGGTTATATTCTATGGCTCCCAGACCTAAATCCTAAGCCATCTTTTGACTTATGATAGCAATACTATATATGAAATTCATGTTTACTGTTTGAATATCACCCCATATCTGCAGCCAAAGATTTTCGTCTGTGCCAATTTTCCATTGTTGCATTTGATTCCTGCATTGCCTTGCCTTTTGCAGGGGTAAGCCTTGAAATCAGCTAAAGCCACTAAATTAAGAAACAATGAGTTGGAATGCTACCCTGAGCCAGTAGTTAGAATTATTGCAAGCAATTCTCCCATCATCTTTTGTGTGTTTGATGAATTTATGTTGGACCAAATCACCAGTGGGATATATGCAAGTCCTGTTATTAACAGACAGGTGAGTCATAGGCTCTCTAATGTAATGTGTAGCTAATTTTAGTATCATGAATAGTCCTAAAGTACAAGCTTATGTGATGTGCTGAGGTATGTAGGAATCAACAGTCACACTTCTATGCAATCAAAACGATATAAGGCTTTGACAAAGAAAGAAATACAAAATGTATTAAAGAGACAATACATAAAGGTTTTTGAGGCCAAGCTTGGCGTCAGCCAAGATTGTTGCACCCCGCTGAAGCTCCTATCTGACGTCTTCCACCAAGTCGCTCAGCTTCTCCACCACAGGGGCAGTCCAGAACCTGAGTCCATGGCAGAGGCCGCGCCCCCGAGAGTACCCTGAGAGCAGAACGGCAACCCTGGTGATCAACCGGCAGATGCCGCAGACTTTGGTGAGAGAACACAGTCTGCCTCAGTACATCAGACTGGGACGCACTAGCTGAACGATCGTCCCGTACAAGTGCAGCCGCTCATGGCGTAAGCCTCTGACTGCTGTCACCTGGCAGCACATGTGTGCTACTAACACTGTGATCCCAGCCCGGTGGTCTGCTGATGGGAGAACAGGGCCCCCTCACAGGGAGGCTGAGCGGGTCCGTGTTACGACTTGGTGAGACCTCTGCAGTGCTGAACCAGCAAACATCGTCCCCACGCTACCTGTGACCTATGCTGATGTTCTCCATGGTCGCGGCAGCCCCCGGAGAGACAACTGCCTTGCGTGGCTGCTTCCTCAGGTGGCTCATCTGATATACAACCTAGAAGTTTGCCTTCCTCTGCGACTGCAGTGACATCCCACCTGGCGTACTAGATCTACAAGGCCACCCCCATCAGGAGATTTCTATCTTGTAGCGGCGTCAGAGGACCGTGCCCCCCCGCCTGGAGTCCTCACTTGGTGTGCTGTGTCTGGCATGGTCTTACACTGTCGCCTCCCTAACGACTTGTGGCTTACCTGGAGCTAGGCTTTTTGGGAGCTTTGCGGGGAGTGCCTGAGCTTTGATCAGCAGCAGTAGCTGGCAATTAGGTCACGCCCACACATCCTATCCTGGGAGGGGTACTATACCCTCATAGTACCGGGAAGCTGCCTTCACTGGTGTTGCATGCGGCTAATCTTCACCCTTATACTTGTCTACCACAGGACCACTCTCAGCTGCCTCTGGGAAGAACCTATGGGCACTGCCTTCTATACATCTGTAGACTGGTACTGTGACTGTGTATTGTAGCCTTGCCTGGGCCAATTGCTTGCAGCTAATTCCCTCCACAGGGGGTGACTCTAAGACAATTGCCTCCCGTCTGTGTCTTGGACCGGGACCCCTGCAACCACTGTTTCCGAGTGCGGGGTCTGCGGAATATGGGTAGTAACTGACTCCAACCATCAGTACACAACTGTGCTCCTCCAGCATCCCCGCCTCTCAAGCAGCACCGTAAATCGGTAGCCCATCAGCTGCTCTTCACTGAACAAAACCAGAGCACCAGTCTCACACCTCCTGTGACACACTCCCTGTCCTCGAAGGAGTTTGATGCCCTTCTGAAGGAGCTTGCCACGGAAGTCAAATCCCTTTGGTCCGAGGTGTCCCCCTTCCTCATCAGCCTTGACACCTGGGATGCGTGGTAGATCAACTGGAAACTCAATACAGTGCCCTACCGGACAGGGGCAGAGACATTGAATTTCTTCTCCACAAGGTCACCGACCTGGAGGGCAGGTCCCACAGGGACAATATCTGTGTCTTTTGAGTCCCAGAGGGGGCAGACCCCCCTTCACACCCATGCCTATAATGAAGCCACTGACGCAAGCTCTCTAGCCCGGTTTCCAATACTAGCAAAATCATACTCATTCCTAAAGATGGTAAAAACCCATTGGAATGTTCCAGTTACCGCTCCATCTCTCTCATCAATGCTGGCCTTAAGATCCTTGTCAAGTCCTAGCCATCCAGCTGGGGAAGGTGATCCCGCAACGGATCCATCCCTCTCAGGTGCGCTTTGTCCCAGGACATACGATGGGTGACCACCTCTTCATCCTTTCACATGTTCTGTGGTACATTAGAGAGGATATGGATGAAATAATATAGCTCTCCCTTGATGCCAAAAAGCCATTTGATTACATGGAATGGCCATACCTTTTTGTGATAATGACAAAGATGTGCCTAGGTTCTGAGCTTATCTCCAAAGCCCTGCTCCTGTACGATGCCCAGTCCGGCAAGCTCCAATGTGGGGGCTTTGTGTCCCGACTCTTCCAGATCCACTGAGGCACCCATCAGGGCTGTCCCCTCTCCCCTATGCTATTCCTCCATGTAATGGAACCCCTTTCAGCCCCTTGCACCAGTCTGATTAGGTGAAGAGGATTGCTATAGGCCCCCTCTCAGTAAAGTCCCTACTATACGCGGATGATATCTCTTTCTCTCTCAACTGCAATCCTCCTTGGAGTTGGTGATGCCCCTCATTGCTCGTTTCTCCCAACAATCCAGTAATAAAATTAACTGTACAAAAAGGGAGCAAATGCCTTTGTCAACAGGTACTATGAGGACTTGCCTCTATACAAACGAGGTCCTTTGAGTTCCCAGCGGGCTGAAATATTAGGAAATCCGTATCAATAGTGGCCTCCCCAGCATGATAACCTCCTCCGACTGCAGGAATGGTCGAAGCAGAACATTCTTAAGTAGGACCATATGAACCTCTCTCTCTGGGGCCGTGTGCAAACGATAAAGAAGAAGATGGCACCCAGATATAATTACGTGTTTGCCATGCTGCCTCTGAAAGTACCCCAAATGCTCCTCCTAGATATAGAGGCTGATATGCGCTCCTATATCTGGAGCAACAGATGCCCCAGACTGAGGGCCTGGGGTCTGTGGGTCGATACAATAGCTTATGAAGATTGCCTTCCACACATCTCTTCTTATTATCTGGCTTTCCAGCTCTCTTTAATAGATCCCCATATGGGAGACCCCAAGTGTGAGTAGATATTGAGCACTACCTCATGGGCTCAGCGTGCCCTGCCCCATCATGTTATCTTCCGCCATCTTTTCACCCCTGGAAGGGCAACGCAATACTGGCAGCCATGGCTGCAGCCTTGTACAGTCTCCTGGGGGACAAAGGGAGGCTTGGGTCCTGTCACTAATCGGCCTGGACCACTCAATTATTGTACAACAAAACATTGTCCGGATAGGTTGTTTACTGATTCCTTTAGTATGAGCTTAGACCAAAAATTCTAAGTTCATGTGATTTATTTCACATCACTTGTGACTTATTTCATACACATATAAATCAACAATCATTAATGTCATAAGGTAGATAACACATTGTTCAGTATACCATACTTATGAAAATATAACACAGTTCAACATTACAATGAAAAAACATAAATAATATACATGTGAAAAGACATAAACGCCAATTCAATTATAAATGTCCTACAAGTGTCCTACGCATAACCAGTCCATATTTGACACATAAATCACAGGCGGACCATATGACAGTTCCAGTTGTCCTGCCTGTGTATGGGGCAAAGAGCTACACAATTAACATGAGGGTTGTCTGCCCATTGGGAAAGAATTCTCTTCTAACCAACTCCCATCCAGCAACCCCGAGGCTCATTCGCCTTTGCCCAGGTGTCAATGCGTTTCAAACCCGGATTGGTTCTAGGGTTTTCCTCAGGACTCGGACTGGGGATCAGTGACTGTAATAATGGATGCCCAAACGTATATATATTGTAGCGCCAGCGGTGCGCTAGTCCATTATTTACAGGAGCTTCTCAGTTTGTCAGGGATATACAGTATCCATATCCAATAAGGGGCTGCACACGCCAGGAAGAAATTTGGTGAATTCAATTGTCAGAGTTACTCTTCTATTTTCAGAACGGAGAGATCCTTCAGAGTCTCGGCGTGTTACTCGACCGCTGCTGGGCATTGATCTTCTCCTTCACATCACAGCACCTGTTTGGCACAATGATGCTCTACGCATTGCCAGCCCCCCTTTCTGCTGGTCGGCTTGGTGCAAAAAGGGAGTGGTACAGATTGACCACCTTCTGAATGGTGTCACCCTCCAGCCTTTATCTTTTCTTAGGAGGGAATTCAACATCACCCGAGCAGACTACTGGAAATGTTGCCAGCTCTCCCATTGTCTCTGTCCACTGCTGGTAGAACCCCCGATCTCCACCATCAAGCGTTCTCTCCATCCGCGGGCTGGACAAAGGCATTTGGTATCGGTCCTATACGCAATTCTTTTTGGAAAGGTCCACTCAAAACATATCATGACCGAGAAAAGGATCAAGTGGCTAGTTACCCTGGGTAGAGATTATGCCCCAACAGACTAGGTGGACTTACTCTGCTCCCACGACTGGGTACTTCAAGACTGTTGCCTCAAATTCCTTTATTTCAAGGTACTTAACAATTGGTACTGGTCCCTGAAACTGTCCCAGAAAGGCTTATTGCCCCATAGGCACTGCTGGAGATGCCCAGTAGATTGGTGTGATGTATTCCATATTTTGTGGAGCTGCCCAAAGATTGATCCCTTTTGGGCAGGGGTTTGGACACATCTCAGACGATTCCAGCTCCAGTGTGTCTGCCCATCGACCCACCTTGCCCTCCACCATGGCGTGGACGAAGGACTCAAGATGAATACTGACTTCTAATGATGTTTGGCCACCGCCATAGCCAAGTTATATATTCTCTGCCATTGGCACCAGGCCATGTGCCCCACCCTGACAGAATGGATGGTAGGGCTCCATTAAGTGGCCTTGCCTGAAAAATTCACACATATAATTAATGAGAAATCGGAGGTCTGTGAGAGAGTTTGAGGTGACTTTCTAGTGGTGGTAGAGCACATAGTCTGAATCTAATGGTGCCTATGTACAATGCCCTTCTCCTCTCCTCTCCACCCCCCAGCGACTTGAGGGAACTATGTTCCATTGCCTTCGCGTCCCCTTCTTTTTCTTTTGTTGTTGGCAGACTGTTCTTACACTGACACCGAACTGACCTTGATTTCCTTTCTTGTCCCTCCTGTCTGATGCAGCCCGCTGCACCTGTCTATCCCTCCTCTCCTTCCACATGCTGAGGTTTTGCTCCTCTATCTGCCACATTCCCCCATTGCCCACCTGACCCCCCATTGGCCCTCCCTGTTGTCCCACAACCTCAACCTCTTAACTCCACCCCTCTCTCGCAGTTGGAACTAGTTTGGGTTTTACGATACTGACATGATAAACAGAGCCATCTACCACCTTCCCCTACTAGGGGTGGGCCTCGTAGAATGGCAAGTCTCCTGACATTTGAAGCACGTCCCAATAGGCCTCATATCTGCAGTGGAGTTCCCTGCAAATACCACTAACATTACTGCTGGTTGCCTGAGCGCGGCTGATTTACAAGCTTTACTGGCCCCCCCAGGTGCTGCCCTGTTGAACCTCTGTCTCTATTGTTGTCATGTTCATGATGCTTGCTTATTGTGTCTTCTTGGAAAGTATACATAAAGGTTGCAAAAATTAAAAAGTTTAATTTGTAAATTTCAGCATTATGGATAAAAACAGACTTAAAGATTTGTGGAGGGTTAGGAAATGTCTTAAAATAAGCCTTTCACTATAGTTCACAATTATATCGGGAGAGCCAATAGTTTATCTTTTATTTACTATGTGCCTGTATGGACATTTCTTGCTTGCACAACATTGATTAAGTGGCAGGCATATACAGCTCAGGGTTGAAAGTAAGATTTCAAATGTTCAACAGTTTTCAGAATGCAGGTTGATTAATCTGGAGGTGGATTAACTGCCCTATCCCAAAAGTGACTCATAAAGGGAATCCTGGCAAGCTATGGATAACTCTACAGAGGACAATTGGAGCTCTTGGAAAAAAGTCACATGACATTAACACTATTATGCCTAGAAAAATGCAACAGGTCACAATTGTGTAAGAAACATAACTGGAAGGAGAAACATGCAACACCAGTGTTATTTAAAAAAGATACTTAATATCAACAAAAGAGCGAGAAAAGAGGGAACTTGCTGGGGCAGCATGAGGAGAAACCTTTTTGTTTAAAAGAACCCTCACTCACCAACCTAGTTGGTGACATGCTTCATCATTGGGTTCCCACCAGAGGGACCAAGTTTCCCGCTGGTGTGCTTCAACGCATGAATTACAACGGAGCAGGTTTTTTTGGAGGATAGTGTAAATGTAGGGGTAGTGCAGGTTAAATGAGCGCTAGTTATTTCCCAAAGTAATTTTAATGGTGGAGAGCCAGTGATTGTTTAAAACAAGTGAGACGGACGTGAGCTGGCTGGTTAGGTATACCAGGAGAGTAGGATTTAAACAATAACTTGAAAGTTGGTCAACATGTTTCTGCTTATGGATGCATTTTTAGCTTCAGGACCAGAAACCCCATGGCGGTATACACACGCTAAGGCGTATCCTAACCTATGGGGGGTGTGTGCAAGGCAAAACTCACGGTTTCCCCAATGCGGGCTTGTGGGATTTTCAAAGACCCGCTGTACTCTAAAAAAGCGAGAACAAACATGAAAAACACACGACCACTGCGTGACCACTGGGATGTTCCTCAACAGGTGCGGCAGAGGATTACAGTGCTATATCACCTCGTGCTTAAGGAAGTCTGGGTTCATTGCGCAACCCAAAACACGCCTGGCCCAAGATCAGGCAAACGTGCCACACAAACATCCACTCCGTGTGATTGCGTTGACGGATGGGTCAAGACACGAGTGACTTTCACTCATGCAAACGTGTCAAACAGGCTACCATTCCATGTAATTGTATGGACGGAGGGGTCCTGAGTCCGGGTCAATACCCGTACAACTTCAACTGCAATGTAGTTAAAGTTATCGCATAATTAAAAGTAAATTGCTCAGTGATAGTGCCCAGTCACATCGTTTAGCATACCCGTTGTGAAATGGTGGATTAAACGAATCGTAAAAGCATGGAGAACTCGGCGCTTACATGTAGGCGTTAATGGCTTCACTTCATGGGTTCCGGGAGCAGGTAAAGCTACCTCTAAAACCGTAAAGAGGTAAACTAAGAGTCATAATTTCACGTGTACCTTCTGGTAGTGGTAACTACCCACCATGGCAACCCGTATCACTTACTTATTGTATTGTGCTCTCCCTCTTAAGACCTGCCTGTTGCCTGCCGCAAACCCAAATATTACCGCTACACTGCATGTTGACCAACTTTCACGTTATTGTTTAAATCGGACTCTAGAAGTACTGGGAATTTAAAGCCCAGCGGTGCAGGGGAACACACCCTAAGACTTCGGGTTCTTTCCTGTTTCAGACCTACAGAAACACAGAGTCTTCTGGGTGAAGTCAAAGATCGTTTATTGGCTGCAGACCAATTACAGGTATCCGAGAAGTACAACAGCATGTATGTTCTCAGGAGACTGCTTAAAGTTACAGAAACGAGCTTCTCCTTAAATACAAAATATCATGCTTCAGGCATACATTCCTTGTTTTACGATATGGTCATCTACATGGATACATTACAAACGAAAAGGCAGAGTCATGATGACCATCCCACATTCCAGTTAGGCCAGCCCACAATTATTTACCCAGTGAGGCTCAGATCCCACATCAGATATCAACAGGCCCCAATAAACACGGGCATCTCCTGTTTGTAAAATAAGCCATAAAGCAGGAAGAGTCAGGTGTGAAAGAGATTAGCCGGAGGCTTGTGTGGGATGAAAAGGCTTTATGGTGTGTCAAACCCTGATGCTAATCACAGGTAGCCGTAGGGCGGGGAGCTCGTGAGACCGGACTGACCTGGGGCAGCGGAGCCAAGCTGCCCAGGTCACAAAGTCAAAAGGAAGGCACATGTGTTCTAAAGGCCCGTACTTGCTTCATAATATGTAGCCTATGTGAGGGCAACCATAAGATGGCCACCGCTCTAAGATGGAACCCCCGTAGTCAATGTATAATATCGTATACATAGTGCATTTATAGCTAAAACGTCATACAAAGCACTTGTACATACCGCATTGACCATTCGCGGTTTGCTAATACCGGAATAAACAGGGGTAGGGCCCTGTCTCCTATGCGGACCCAAATTTCAAAGTACCACAGACCCTCCTTTTGCCCTTACATAGGCAATAACTATACTCATATCAATCCGAGTCTAGGTCAATATTCACGAAGTCATGGAGATGTTGCTGTAGCATCATCCTATTACTTAGCTCGTCCCTCGATACAGGTTTCCTTACACATAATGTAGCACAGAGGCCACATATCGCAGGAGCACACTGTATGCACAGACAGAACAGGAAAAGGATGGCTAAGATCATTCCAATGACCATCAGAATCTGCCAACCCCAGGCAGATATCAGTTCCCAGAACCACCCCACCAGTGACCAATCTCCTTTATCCACGTGTATGGATTCAGATATTTTATGCAGTTTGGAGATGGCTTGATAAACTGTTGGAGCGTTATCTGGTATGAAAATGCAACAACTAGATTGGATAACCTTACATACCCCACCGCGGTCTGCAAGTATAACGTCTAGAACCATACGGTTCTGCAAAGTCATGAGGCGATCCGCTTGGAGCTCAGCTGTTAAATTACCAAGGGCACCAGCCGTAACATTAACAGTGGATTCAACCACACAGTCAGTTGTCTCAGGTTCCTACTATTAACCAAAGGTCCCCAAAACGGCAGGAAACCCAAAAAGAAGTCTCCCGCTTCCTGACCGGCAGTATCCTCCTTACTAATCACGCCTCTCACAACTCTGGTCTTGTGATAGTCAGAGGCAGCGGTAAACGTTGGCGGTAGCAGATTTGCGATATAACATGTGCCCGAGAAATCAGGGGGCAACCATGTATATGCTCGGTCACTGCAGACAAAATATGTACCCTTGGCAGCCAAAAACGCAGGGGAAAACTGCGATGGAAAAGTGTACGTTTCAGTACAGTCACTTCTCCCCAGTTGAGCTCTTGGATTCTGACCATTACCTTGTAAACAGAACCGACCTAAGTGGGGTACGACCCAAATTGGGGATGAGATTTTTCGCTGTCTTTCACCCAGACTAATACTATACCCCATCGCGTTCCACCCTACATAAGCTCGCAATTCATCCTTGGGAATAGATGAGTATGCGTCGATATCTCTGCTCATATCGGCAACTCCTTTCATTAAAGCTTTGTTATTTGTGCTAGGTCTGATGGAACGCGGTTGTCGCGGGGAGTAGGCATCTAATGCAAAAAGAAACATGGTCTGGAATGCCCATGACGATCCATTGTAACTAAATGGCAGCACTAGATAAGGAATACCTTTGTTAATGGTATTTGGCATTAAACCACACACCCAGCAATTGGTTGTATTCATGACTAGTTGGTGCTGGTGTAGGAGCTGAATAAAGGAGTTGTTTACAAACTCTGATCGTCTAGCTTGTTCGTGTTCAGGCAGAGGGTGAAAAGAGTGCGAGGAGACAGTAGGAGGAGGTATAGGCTGTACAGTGGGTGCAATGGGCTCTTGAGAGGAGAAGAATACAAATCCTACGGTAAACACAATCATACTACATAATATAAACAGACATAATAATACAAAACGTTTGCTCTTCGTTATTTTACATATTCTCGTTTTAGAGTTCATTTTCTCAGCGGGTCTCTCCATCTTGAAAAACTCCATCCTCCAATCGTGCCGCTCACGGCGGGTGAGTATCTTTTGCCAAGGAGTACGCCTGTCAGTCCAGGGAACGCCCTAGACCAACCAGAACCGTTGACCTAACG
Organism: Triturus cristatus; assembly: GCF_964204655.1. Classification (NCBI taxonomy): domain Eukaryota; kingdom Metazoa; phylum Chordata; class Amphibia; order Caudata; family Salamandridae; genus Triturus; species Triturus cristatus. The sequence continues at coordinate 653,724,115 of NC_140587.1, read as the reverse complement.
TCTTCGGCCTGTACCCCAAAGTTTTGGCACCGCGACCCTGCGGCTGAACCCGGATGGTGGTTCGGAAAACAAAAATCAAGAAAGTCCTTCAGGTGGGAGAGCTATGATATAAAAAAAAAAAGGTAAGGGAAGGGAATCTTTATTTGTCCATAGGCCTTGGTCTCAGGTTGTAGTGGAAACAGCCAGGTACTGTCTGATCTTGAAACAAGAGTTCAGGCTCTGTGGTGTCCAATCGAATTGACGGTGGCACAGCTTCTTGCAAAATATCGTCACTTTCTTGTGCTGAAGCTGTGCCTCTTATGCGTGCATCACTGAACGGCACAAAACGAGGTACAGCGTCTGTTTCAGAGTCAGCGATACCCTCCTGGACCCACTGGTCATACGGTAGAGGCAAAGGTATCCTCTTGATGTGGGCGCCGTGGATCCAATTCTTTTTCCCCTTTACTCGAACAGCTGATCTTGTAGACAGAAGTACGAGGTGAGGGCCAATCCAACGGGGCTCATCGTTGCTCTTCCGCTGGAAATTCTTGATGAGCACCCACGTGCCAGGGTCGATAGGGTGTCCTGGAGCCTCAGAGGCCTGGGGGAGAGTATCATGCACCTGTTGGTGTAAAACACGCAATTTAGCCGTCAATTCATACAAGTAATCAAGCAGTACCGGATGTTCGATTTCGCTGAATTTCATCGGTCTTGGTACACCCCATACATTGGCCGGGCGGCCAAAAATTATTTCATATGGGCTAAGTCCCACTCGTGAATGCACGGTCATTCTGGTGGACAGGAATGCTAAAGGCAGAGCGTCAGGCCATTTAAGACCGGAGCTCGCCTGGATTTTGGCCAGCTTGAGTTTTAGAGTGCCATTGTAGCGCTCTACTAATCCAGCTGATTGGGGGTGATTTGCAGCGTGGAACTTTTGCTTTATCCCCAACCCCTCACACACATTCTTCATCACTTGACCCACAAACTCACTCCCATTATCACTCCACACCATTCTTGGCATTCCAAACCTAGGGAAAAATTCCTTCACAAGGGCTTTGGCTGTGGATAAAGCAGTGTTGTCTTTTAGGGGGTATGCTTCTATCCATTTTAAAAAAGCGCAAACAACCACCAATACATATTTCAGGTTGTTGCACCTTTCCATGTGGATAAAATCTAGCTGCAAAACTTCAAATGGATATGATGGAGGCGCAAAATGACCAGCTGGAGTTGGTGTTCCTCTACCAGGGTTGTACTTCAAACATACCATACAATTCTTGACCACATTCTCTGCACACTTGGGAATTCCAGCATTCTGCCATACTGGAGCCAACAACTTACAGATTCCTTTCATACTGATATGTGCCAATCCATGTGCCATAGTAACCACTGGAAGCACATATGCATCAGGTAACAACCATCGCCGATTTTCTGACAAATCAATCCAACACCCATTCTCATCCAATTTACCCGTACTTTCTCTCCACTTGCTCAACTCTTTCTCTGTGGCTTCAGCTTGAAGGGACTTCACACTCTCTATTGTGTTTTCACACATTCCAACATCACCAACCCATCTTGCAGGGCCTGCAACATACATTCGAGTCTTCACATCTTTTGCTGTTTCTTTCGCGATTTCATCAGCAAACGCATTACCACGACCAACATCATCAGTGATTTTCTTGTGCGCACTGCATTTCATAATCGCAACTTGTAACGGTAGGGTCAGCGACTCAAGGAGATCATTCACCAACTTGCCATTCTGAATTTTAGCTCCATGCGAAGTCAAGAACCCACGTTCTTTCCACAATCGCCCAAAACTATGAGCCACGCCAAAGGCGTACTGGCTATCAGTATATATGTTCACTTTCATTCCTTCAGACAACACGCATGCTCTTGTAAGGGCAATTAATTCTGCTGCTTGAGCCGAATTATGTGGCACACGCGCAGTTTCCACAATCGTGTGCAAAGTCGTGATAGCATATGCAGCAGTCGTATCACCATTCGGAAGCTTAAAACATGAACCATCCACCCATAAAGTACCATCACACTCGGTCAGGGGAGTATCTTTAAGATCTATTCTCCCTTTCGTCTCTTCTTCTGTTCTGAACAGACAGTCATGTTGCTCAATCTCATCTAGGTCTGCTGGAATCGGCAATAGTGTAGCTGGATTCAACGTGTTGCATCTCTTTATGTGTATATGATTTGCTAACAGTGTTAATTAATATCCTGACAATCACGCACTAGTTAAGTGCTGTGTCTTGGTCCTGTTTAACAATGTGTCCACAGCGTGTGGAACCATAACGATCAGTGTATTATCCATTACTAGTCCAGCAGACTGTCGAATAGACATAGCTGCTGCAGCTGTAGCTCTCAGACAACTTGGCAATGCCCTCGCTACAGGGTCCAAGGTTGACGAACAATATGCGCATGGACTCGGTCTGTTGCCAAAAGGCTGTGTTAACACTGATAATGCGCAACCATCTTTTTCATGAACATACAATGTAAAAGGCTTGCTGTAGTCAGGGGTACCCACCACAGGAGCTGAACATAATGCATCACGTAATTCCAAAAAACTTTTCTGACACTCTTCAGACCATGGAATAGGATTCGGTGTGTCTTTACATGTTAATGCTAACAAAGGTTTTGCCAGCAAAGAAAAATTTGGTATCCAATGCCTACAGTATGAAGTAATGCCCAAGAAAGCACGCACTTCTCTCTGTGTTCTTGGCACACTCAACTGTGCAATGGCTTGAATTCTTTCCGGGGTCAGTTTCCTTCCCTCCTTCGATAAGAGATGACCTAAGTAGGTCACTTCTTGTCGACAGTATTGCAGCTTTGAGGGAGACACTTTGTGATGGAAGGCAGACAAATGACGCAACAATGACAATGTAGCCTCTTTGCAAATTTTTTCAGTATCCGCGGCGATTAGCAAATCGTCAACGTACTGAATAAGGATAGCGCCACTGGGTAAAACCAGTGCATCAAGCTGCGCTTTTAAAGCCTGACTGTATATTGATGGACTTTCACAGTAGCCCTGGGGAGCGCGTTTAAAGCGGAAGCTTCGGCCTCCTAAACTGAAGCCAAAAATGTCTCTGCTCTCCTCTGCAATTGGGATGCTAAAGAAAGCATTCTTTAAATCGATCACTGAAAACCATGCAGCGGAGGCTGGAATCATAGTTAACAAGGCAGTTATATCAGGGACAACTGGAAACTGTGGCACAACAATCTTATTAACCTCTCTAAGATCAATCACAAATCTGTAAACGGGTGGCTGTGAAGGGTCCGTTCGTTTTAAGACAGGTAAAACAGGACTGTTGCAAACGTTGCCTCTTGTCTCTTCAATTACACCCTTTTTAATCAAATCACTGACAATGGCTAACAACGCTTTCTGACCTTCATTGGAGATCTTATACTGGGGGATGCGTGGCAATCTGTCATTGGCCTTTAAAGTGACCACGTATGGCGGTATTTCCAAAAGACCCACATCATTGGGACCAGTAGCCCAAAGGACATCCGGAAGGGATGACAATTCGGGTGGCATTGCATTCTTAGACAAATACATCGGGGAAATCACTTTCTTATCTAATGTAAGTTGTACTCCTGAGGGAGAACAATACAGCGTAGCATGCAATCTTTTTAGCAAATCTAATCCTAGCAAATTTTCACCACAACCTGTCGTTAGGATGAGGGGTGCTTTTAGCTCACAAGGTCCAACAGAAAGTGACATAGGACTAGAAATCGGGTTCTTAACTGGGGCGCCAGAAAAACCTACTGAAACATTCATTTCACCAGACAAAGGCGCGCCAGGGAGTTTTGAATGCATGATTGAACTCTTTGCAGCACCAGTGTCTAGCAAAAAAGGCTCCGTTACATTTGCTGTAGTCACCTTAACATACGGTCCACTCTGATCCACTGGCACTGAAACAACTCCCTCTCTCTGTCTATGGCTGTCCTAGTAATCATTACCTTCCCCATTGTCGTCTTCTGCATAATAATCATTATTGTAGTACTGAGCTGTATTACCAGTTGCATTGGCTTGCTGATCAAAGCTATTTATGGTGTTTTGAGGCGGAAGAGGATGCGCGTTCTGGGGAACACTTCCACGCCCTCTACCTCTAGGAGCTTGTTGACCACCTCTACCTCTTGCGCCATACGCATTACTAGTACGCTGCATTAATTTAGGACAACTATACTTGAAATTACCTTCCTCTCTGCAATATGAACATTGATTGGGACCTGCAGGGATACGTGGTTGATAATACCCATTCATTTGCTGATTATTCTGAAATTGTTGGGGTTGCTGATAGATACCTTGTGTTTGCCTATAATTATTCTGTCCTCCAAGTGGCGGATAAGCCTGCTGCAAGAGGACCTTCGTTTTCAGTTCTTTCGTTTTCTTATCTGTTCTATCTTTCTCGTCTTTATCTCTATTTTCATAATACTGTGCAGTAGCCAGTATTTGCGCTGAAGAGGAAACAGCCCAAAAACTTTCTGAGTCTTTTAATTTCTTACACAACTCGGGAAGTAGATTCTGCACAAATTTATCCACAAATAACCGTTGGCCACCTTCAGTGCTCATGTCTTGACCACTGTGGTCGATAAACGTTTCTTCAAACCTGGTAAAGAAATCGGACACTGTCTCATCTTTCTTCTGCTTGCATGTAGATAGTTTATCCCAATTTACGCGCATCGCGGGCATTATAGTCTTCATGTATGTAATAATTCTACCAGGGAGTTCTGCGACCAAAGGGTCAGGTTTCGCACCACCAACTTGGCCAGCATCCGCAGCAATGATATTAGCCCATGTGTTACCCAATTCTGCAGCGTGATCTACATTACGAATGGATCCCCATAAAGGCTGTGGAACCACATTCCCAAACAACATATCTATGTCAGCCAGATTCATTACACACGATTCTGCTGTTTGTGATAACTCCTTATAATATCCTGTAGGGTTTTTACGGAGGTCAGGCAATGTCTGCTTAAGCGCTAACACTTCAGATCGTTTCCAAGGGACATGCACCCAAACACGCTGAAAATATGGCTGAACAGGTGGGTTAGCAGCCAAATCACCAGGTCTCCAAACTGGAGGAACCTCACGCATTGGATATTGGCGTGCTTTTACCTTCTTCCCCACAGGGAAATCCTGCTCAAACAACGATTGCTGGCAATCATCATTTCTGAGGGACAGTAAAATCCCAACTGCTTTATCTACATCGGGACCCACAATTGTACCTGTTCCAAAAACAAAGCGCACTCGACACAATTCCTGTGGGTTTGGGTTTGAACCATTATCCTCCAATTCCTCACAGATGAATTCACACATTTTATCAAAGACATACCTCTGTTTTGGGGCATCCCATTGGTGAAAAACGTTAACAACTGATTCCACATTATAGAGTGAAGGGAAACCAATCCACCTACGCGCCAGATGATCTAACACCTTTTTCTCGTCGGGACCAGGCAGCTGACTGCGCAATTGCTTACGCTGTAAGCCAGGAGTCGCACTAGATGACCCAAAGAGAGGCGACATTAAACTAGTAACTACATTAGCTAGTCGTTGTCGTGCTGAAGGAGAAGTTGAGGCGAAAACGGGGGGATAGACAGAGGGAAGAAAAACGGATTCAGATACAGGTACCTGGGCAGTGTAAGAAGGAGCGCCAGGGGAGGCAGCTGATGTGCTAGGCAAAGTCGCAGGAAGCGCGGGGGCAACAGGTAACAAAACTGGCGGCCCTTGAGAGGGCTGCACTGCAGGGATAGGAGCCAGCTGAGGAGGAGCCGGCGGTTGTGGGAAGGCTTGCGGCACATTAACTGGAGGCTGCGCATTTACAAGCTGTGGAGGCGCAGTGGCATTTTGCGCATACGGGGGTGGCGAACTTAGCAAATGGGACATTAGGGAATCTTTCTCTTTTGTTTCATCTTGCATAAGTGGTGACAAAACAGGGTAACATTTATAAATCCCTAGTTTGCGCTGTCTATGTAGCTGTTCATTCATTTGTTCCTCCTCATTATATTTAAATTGCACAGCTGCTTGCATCACTGACAAACCTCTTTCTCTCTTATTCCTTTTTGCTAGCTTAATTTCCTTCTGTTTGGCTTCCTTTCGCCATAAGCAGAAAGAATCAAACATCGCCGGCCGGGTTTTCTTTTTAAACAATTTCACTTCCAAATTATCTAAGATATCTGTATCGAAATTACCATTTTGGGGCCATTTTAAAACACCGTCCTTTCTGGTGTATCGGATCCATACTTCATTATATGCAACGGGGCCCACGCCATGTTTTACATAAAGCTCATAAGTTGGAGTTCCAATTGGAGGAACCGGACATGAATCCTCTAACTGGAAATCCCTTCCGCAACCCAAACAAAACAATCTTCCAAATACACTAGCACCAGGCATCTTCGCTCACTAGTCTAGTTTAAAACTTCAAAGGATTATCGATTACGATAGTCTCGTGAATACACGAGTCCTCTGGCTTTGGCGTTTGCAAACTCCAAATCAAAATGATCCCAAAGGACACCAAAAATCCCGAAGGATACCAAACAAACTGGGAGACGCTCCACTTATACTTAACTGAATATCGATGATCGATGGCGTCACCAGAAGACTCTCTCGATTGTTTCGCTCTACAAAAATCGTCAAGGGTCCAAAACAGGGCGATTAATCAGGGCAGCAGTCCTTCGTAGCCGTCGGGACGCGGAAAACCTCGCAGAAAAGACTTTCGGACCACGTCGACATGCAGGGGTCGATGAAGTGGCGGCCTTCCTCCGGAATTTCCACACGAAGCTCCTCACGAACCTCTGGCTTGGACTGGTATCGCTGAAATCGTCCCGAGTTGGGCGCCAACTGAAGTACTGGGAATTTAAAGCCCAGCGGTGCAGGGGAACACACCCTAAGACTTCGGGTTCTTTCCTGTTTCAGACCTACAGAAACACAGAGTCTTCTGGGTGAAGTCAAAGATCGTTTATTGGCTCCAGACCAATTACAGGTATCCGAGAAGTACAACAGCATGTATGTTCTCAGGAGACTGCTTAAAGTTACAGAAACGAGCTTCTCCTTAAATACAAAATATCATGCTTCAGGCATACATTCCTTGTTTTACGATATGGTCATCTACATGGATACATTACAAACAAAAAGGCAGAGTCATGATGACCATCCCACATTCCAGTTAGGCCAGCCCACAATTATTTACCCAGCGAGGCTCAGATCCCACATCAGATATCAACAGGCCCCAATAAACACGGGCATCTCCTGTTTGTAAAACAAGCCATAAAGCAGGAAGAGTCAGGTGTGAAAGAGATTAGCCGGAGGCTTGTGTGGGATGAAAAGGCTTTATGGTGTGTCAAACCCTGATGCTAATCACAGGTGGCCGTAGGGCGGGGAGCTTGTGAGACCGGACTGACCTGGGGCAGCGGAGCCAAGCTGCCCAGGTCACAGAGAAGTCAAAAGGAAGGCACATGTGTTCTAAAGGCCCGTATTTGCTTCATAATATGTAGCCTATGTGAGGGCAACCATAAGATGGCCACCGCTCTAAGATGGAACCCCCGTAGTCAATGTATAATATCGTATACATAGTGCATTTATAGCTAAAACGTCATACAAAGCACTTGTACATACCGCATTGACCATTCGCGGTTTGCTAATACCGGAATAAACAGGGGTAGGGCCCTGTCTCCTACGCGGTCCCAAATTTCAAAGTACCACACTCTCCTGGTATACCTAACCAGCCAGCTCACGTCCGTCTCACTTGTTTTAAACGATCACTGGTTCTCCACCATTAAAATTGCTTTGGGAAATAACCAGCGATCTTTTAATCTGCACTACCCCTACACTTACACTATCCCCCCAAAAAACCTGCTCCGCTGTAATTCAGGCATTGAAGCACACCAGGGGGACACTCTGTCCCTCTGGTGGTAACCCAATGATGAAGCATGTCACCAACTAGGTTGGTGAGTGAGGGTTCTTTTAAATAAAGAGGTTTCTCCTCGTGCTGCCCCAGCAATTTCCCTCTTTTCTTGCTCTTTTGTTGTTATTAAGTATAGTCGTCAGGGGGACAAAGAGTAAAAATTCCCTCACTCTCTAGTTGCTAATATATTTAAAAAAGATATGCATTTCTCAGAAAGTCAAGCAAAAGTATTGTAAGGGAGCTCAACCCAAGATAGTAATTTGCAGCACAATGTAACTCAATTTAAAACACAGAGGATATGAGGTGAATTAAAGTATGTCAATTACAGTATTGGCTTCTCCTGATCAACTGCAACATATAGATAAATGGGAAAAGCATAGATTCCTATGGGCAACTATCCCCTCCACTCTAAGGAGCTATGGCCATACGATGTCCACTCAACTCCATTCCCATGCCCATTCTTTACCCTTTCAATCTCGCCAGCACATACTGTTTTTGGGAGACCAACCTTTCTGTCACCAGGTTCCAGTTAGCACAGGTATACTGCAGAGTAGTTACAGAGGCCCCTTTCACTGATACCCTCTGGAAGTCCTCTCAGCGATCATCAACTTACTTTCTAGGTCCACCTCTCAACTAAGGGAAACAGTAGGTTTTAACATCAGATCCTGAAATCTCTGTCCCCTTCAGCGCTACTCTAGTAATTCCTTCAAAATGGCCACTATTGAATGCCTTCTTGGGCCATAAGGAATCTCCCTTCCTGTGACCTTAATGGGCGACAAACCACTTGCCCTTCTCAAATAGCTCCTTCTCTTGGCCCCCACCTTCCTGCCTTTCTGAAGTGGAATGGGACTCCATTCCCTTTACTGACTTTTGGGACTCTAGGTTCAGCCTTCTGCTGGGGACATGAAACATCCTCCTGTTGGTCTCCCCATGCCCACTTCTATGATACGTGAGTACTGATTCAGAGTTCATCCTCTTTTCTAAGCTCGCAGGAATCAGTGAGCTTGGAATCTACTAGGTTCTGGCAAAACTCAGTAACACAGGGACTTACAATATGCTCTCCCATAACCAAGTTATAGAGCCTGTTATCATCAATTACTTTTCAGCCACACATCCAACCCTAAACTGACTTTAATTATGCGTCCACAAAATCTTCCCAGGACTGCTGTAGTTCATATGGGGTGTCTCTAAACTTTCTAAAATATTTCTCTGGAGTAAAACCACAATTGTGAAAGAGGGCTGCCTTCATTAAAGAGTATTGTTCCCTATCTGTTTCAAACCCAGGTTGATGATTGCATCCCTCTCCTGAACAGGTATTTTACTCCACAGGGCAGCCACCATTTCTCCTTATCTAACTTAAGCATTTTTAGAGAAAGCTAACAAGCTGCAAACTGCTTATCTAATTCTTCTTCAGCTACATAACTTGGCACAATATATTTAGGAAGATCAGGATACAGACGACCCCTCTTGGGTATATTATTATCATTGCCACCTTCTTTGCATAACACTAACGCAACCTGGCTTTCATATCTATATTCTGCTGCCAGGTGTCATAAGCCACTTTTGCATCCCTTAACTCTGAAGTCAGACTTCTCTCCTCCAGTAATAGGGGTGCTGCTGTCAGTTTTTCTCAGCATCCAGGGCTGCAGTTGCCTATTTCTCCTAAGCTGACAACCTCATCTCTTCAAGACAATTGCTGCATGTCTTTCCACAAGTGCATTGGATTTCTGTACCTCCCCTCAGCAGCAGGGGCAGCCACAGCATTTTTCTCTTCAAGAAAAAGAGCTGCCTTTTTCTGCATCGGGCAAGAGTAGCCAGTTGCATTTTTAAGTTCCTCTCAGGTTTCTTGTCCCTATAACCAATCTATGACCCTCTATGAGCCTCAAAATCAAAAAAGGGAACTGCCGACGGGAATGGTCGCATGGTAGCCAAGCTCCGATGTGCCACTCCCGAAACATCTGATTAAGTCCATTTGCCCCGGCCTGTTTCTTGCCCAGAGGGATCTCCTGATCGCCTTTGCTGCCACTCAATGTACGGACATAATTTGGGGTCAATTGCTCGTGCCAGCAGTGGGACGCTCCAGACACCGGCTCCACCAGACGAGGGCATACCGACAGGAAGGGTTGCGGTGCAGCGCAGGAGTGTGGCATGATGCCGTGGCTGAGGCCTAGTCCGAATGTGGAGTGAACTGGCCGTTTGAGCAGCCCCGGCTTCCTGCACGGAGAACGACGAGCCTGTGCCTACCAGCGGGCCACTTGTGCAGGTTTGTGAACGCCGCGGGGGTGGAAGGAATCCGAACTATACTCCGGCCGCCACACTCGGGCCGTGAGGCTTCGGACCCGGGTGGCATTATTTCCATAACCTCCCTGGGCCTGCAACGACACTCTTCCAGTGATTCGTGGAGCCCGTGGGAGCGATCCGGTGGGTTGCCCTCTGCTGCTGTGAGAAGGCCTGCTTCAACATCGACGAGTCCCCTGGGGATTGCATGGTCACGCTGCCTTGCGCCCAAGTGCAGCACTGGACTACTGCTGGGAAACCGCCAGCCCGCTGGCGGCTAGTTTATTATTGTTGGGTGTGGCGCCCTACTGGTACGACACAACGGGCACCGGTGTGTGGGCAAAGAACTGGTAGAACCCACGTGTGCGCCCATTGCATCCCGCAGAGGGGTAGATGTGCAACACTATTTGGCCTGGTGCATTGTCCTGGGACAGGAATGCTTGTGGACTCCCCTGGGCTGGGGGACAGGGGGTCATCGGCCCTGTGGGGCATGTAGCTAAACAGTGCTCCCTTGATTAGATCCTCGTGCAAGTGATCTGTGCCTCCATTTGCGAATGAGGGGTGCTTCCCAGAGCTGCATCGGCATGGGGCCGGGGAGCCAAGTGCCAAAACCGACGTGGGGTGCTCCACAGCAGGCGGCGGGGAGTGGCTGTCACTTCCTAGCCCTACATCATCACCCTCACACAGAGCGGACATGGCGACGGGCCGTTGTGGGCACACTACTACACAGACCAAACTGGAAACGTTTGCATGGCAAAAGACTCACAAGGAAAAATTAGGTAGTGTCGCAGCCCCTGGGGATGACTCACAACCTTCCAACAAAGACCTTCTAGCGGCGATTACTTCTGTGCGCACCTCTCTTGAGAACCGAATTTACACTGTCGCAACGGAAGCGGCCCTCATGAGGGAAGATATGAGAAAACTGGCTGATCGCTTAAATACCATAGATAGCACGACTACAGAACTGGTGGCTGATACTACTCTCCTTAAAAAGCAGGTGATCTAGCGGCGTACTTCCCATGAGGCGATGGCAATACAACTCGATGAGTACGGAGGTAGAATGCGATGCAACAGTGTCCGAATCCTTGGCGTTCCGGAATGGGCGGAGAGGCCAGCTGCCGATCTCTTTGTTGAGGAGCTCATCCTGCAGCGTCGCCAGCCCAGAGGCTTATCCAAGTGTTTTTACATTGAGAGGGCCCATCGTGTACCGGGGGGCGGCCGAAACCGGGAGCCCCCCCATCTGTTCCTAGCCCGAGGGTTTAACTACCGCAACCGCGATGTGATCCTGAAAACTGCAAGGGAAGCGCCACCATTGACAGTTGAAAACAGTACAGTTTCTTTCTTCCCGGACTTCACCTTAAAGGGTCCAGAAGCAACGCCGGAGTTTCCTTGAAGTGAAAAGGGCCTCGCAGCGAACATGAGATTAAATATGCCATGTTATCGCCAGCGAAGCTCCGCATCAAATCGGATGGTAAACTATGGTTCTTCACTAGACCTGAGGATTCTTGGGACTGGCTGGACAGCTGGTGCACAGTTGGCAAGAAACCGCACAAATTGACACCGATACCTGGCAGTACCAAAGAGTGGCGTTCAAACGAAAAAGCAAGGGCCCCCTGTACAGTAGTTGTATAATTCCTAGGGCAGGGTACTATCAAGTAAGGTATAAATCCCTAGGCAAATATGCTTAAATTGTCTGTAGTCTGTTGGTATATCTATGCCCAATTAGTGCATTTAAATTCTTAGAGATATTGGAGTGCAACTTATATAAATTCGACTAACACTTACTATATTTAAAAACATTCATTTAATGACATATTAAAAAACATTTCATAATACAAAGTGAAATACAGTTATTAAAATTTCTAAAATATTACACTTTTATCACATCACATAATAATTACAGTTACATGAGTACATATTCTTTAGTGGCTGACGAGTAGATTCTTTCTCGACGCGCGTTTCGACGCAAACTGCGTCTTCATCAGGAGGGGCCACACGTTAACGTTGTTTGTATCTTCAATACGTTTCCAACGGTCTAACAACGTTATTTCTTTTACTTTATTGTCGCTCTTGTATTAAGGCTGATTCTTCGTAAGTAGTTTGTTCTCTAGATTTGGAAATATCTTCTTTTTTATTTCATAATAACGGATGTAATTCAAGGTATACTAATATAACGTATTCCGTCGTTAAATGATATGAGAATAGTGATGAGGGCGACGGTCTTTTTTTAGGCAATTGTCTTCATAAGGATGAAACTTAAAATATTTTTGTCGATGTATGAACCGGCGGCGTCTCTGCGTCCTACTCGGTCTGTTACGGTACGTTCGGTACCAAAGAGTGGCGTCAGCAGCGCCAATCCCCCCCTCCCTCTGAGGCGAGTTCCCAAAGCCCTACGGGGTGAGCGCACGCACTTGGCCGCCCCAGAGGTCTACACGGTGCTTCTGTTTGTCTGTTACGGCCTGCTGGCGCTACGGGTGGTTTCTCTACTATAGACCCACCATGGTGATGTGTCGTTTACTGGATTTTTAGATTTGTTTTTGACCCTCTGATGTTTGGGGATACTTGGCGTTCAGTACTGTTCAGTTGCTTAACCGATATATTCCAATTTCACTGCTGTGTGTGGTACCCTCGGGGCTCTAGGGCCAGGGCTGGCTGTTGGACCTATCATTTTATGCCCTAGGGAGTGGGGTTGTACAAGTGTGGCGCTAGGAAACAAGAATGACGGGGAGAGGTAGCGGTTCAAAGGTATTTTATTTCTGGTAGTCAAAATAAAGTCATAAGGAACGGGGGGAAAGTGAGGCGTCTACTTCTGCTCTCGTCAAGGCACGGGTCCAGGAGTCGTTGCGTCCTCTTCGGATCTTCACGCTCCGAGGTTTTGGGGAATAAAACAAAACAGAGAAGGAAACGTAAGGGTGGATCCCATAAGGGAAAACACTTCACAGAGGGGGGGGAGTGGAGAACGTAAGACCAGAGTACCACCACCAGTGCTTATTATGTCATGCTTAATAATCCTAACTACTCGGACTGAGTTTTAGCACATTCTATTTGCTTGCGTTAGGTACCGGCCCACCTCCCCTGCCCTTAAGCCAAAGAAAGGGACACGGTCACGTACCTTTTGAAGCCACGCTCCTCCGGGAATGTGGCTGGTGTGGTCACATCGCCGAATTGGGTTCGGCTCCCTCTATCCACCGCGGTTCTCCTGCACCGTAGCGAGTGGGTCTTCCGTTGTTCCTCCTGCAGCATCTGTTGAGAGGTCTCTCTCCTCCGAAGATACCTCCGCTGTGTCGAGTCCACCTCCTTTCACTTCCGCCTGAGAATGCTTCCAGTCGCTGATAGGTGCATGTGACCAGGTCACATGTGGCAGCCCAGGAGTGTTGTGTTCCGGAGCCTTAAAGGCACAGTGCTCGTCCTGATGTCTGACAGCAGCACGAGACTGGAAACAGAGGAGAGGGGAAATATGAGGGGGAAACAGGTCCAAATCGTCCTCACTCCGTGGGCCATGGTTCGGCCGCTCATCACACATCCCCACCCCAGCCTGTTCCCGATCGGTGGAAGGAGGAATCCAATAAAGGAAGTCCGCATTCCCGTTAACAGCACCCCAGCGGTGGCGGACCTCGAAAGAGAAGGGCTGTAAAGAGAGGAACCACCGCAATACCCTGGGATTGTTCCCCTTATTACGGCTCATCCAGAGCAAAGGAGCGTGGTCTTTGTAGAGAAGGAAATGGGAGCCCTCCAGGTAGTAGCAGAGCTTTTCAACGGCCCACTTGATGGCAAGACATTCCTTCTCGATGATTGGGTACCGGCGCTCCCGAGGGAACAGCTTGCGGCTTATAAACAGTACCGGGTGCTCAACCCCATCACCGGAGTCCTGGGACAACACAGCCCCCAGTCCGTTGTCAAAGGCATCTGTCTGGAGAATAAAACAAACGGAAAAGTCTGGGGAACGGAGGATAGGGCCTGAGGTAATGGCGGTCTTTAGATCCAGAAAAGCCTGTTTGGCCAGAGGGGAAGGGTTCAAGAGGTCCTGGGGCTTCACCTGATTCCGAAGGAGGTCCGTCAAGGGGCTGGCAATTTCGGAATACCTGGGGACAAACCGTCTATAGTAGCCCAGTAACCCAAGGAAGGCCCTGACCTCTTTTTTTGTGGAGGGGAAGGGTGTGTTGGCAATTGCTGTGATCTTCTCCTCTTGTCACTCAATAACCCCATTTCCTAAGAGGTAGCCTAGATATCTGACCTTCTGAAAGCCCACCCGGGATTTTTTCGCGTTGATGTGAAGCCCCGCTAGTTCCAACGCCCGCAATACCTGTTGACAATGATGTACATGAAGGTCCCAATTGGGACTATAGATGATAATGTCATCAAGGTAAGCGGATGAATACTCCTGATGGTCTGCTAGCACTTTATTCATGAGTCTCTGAAAGGTAGCAGGTGCCCTGTGGAGACCAAAGGGTAAGACTGTAAATTCGTAGAGACCCGTGGGGATAGAAAAGGACGTCTTCTCTTGGTCTTCGGCTTTGAGGGGCACCTACCAATACCCCTTAGTGAGATCGAGGGTGGTGATGTATTGGGCATCTCCGAGCTTCTCAATAAGCTCGTCGACTCGTGGTAAAGGGTAGGAGTCAAACTTGGAGATGGTGTTAACGGGCCGAAAGTCTATACAAAACCGGACAGAACCGTCCGGTTTTGGTACAAGGACTTTCGGTGACGACCATTCACTTTGGGAGGGTTTTATCACCCCCATCTCCAGCATTCTCTCAACCTCCTTTTTGATGGCGTCCCTTCGGGCTGCGGGTATTCGGTAGGGTCTTTGGTTAACGGTCTTCCCGGGGATAGTGGGAATAACGTGTTCTACCAAGGTCGTTTTCCCAGGAAGATCGGAAAACAAAGAGGAAAAGGGCAACAAAGCAGTGTGTAAAGACTTCTTTTGCGTACTAGACAAGGCATCGCTTACAATCAGTTGTCCTAAGGTGCAGTTGTTTTCCTCAGGGGGGATGCTGACCTGAACATTCCGAGGAATGGGCCCCAACCATTTCTTTAAAAGATTGATGTGATACATCTGGGACCTTTTTGCGGTGACCTGGATCATATAGGTGGTCAATCCGATTTTCTTTACAATGCGGAAAGGACCCTTCCATTCGGAACGAACTTTGGACAGGCTGGATGGCAGGAGGACTAGTACCCAGTCACCTACGGCGAACTGTCGCCATTCCTTCTCCTTATTGTAAAGCAATTGCTGTTTGGTTTGGGCTCTTTCCAGATTGGCTTCAGCAAAGTCTCTTAGCTTATGGATGCGGGTACGTAAAGCCGTGGTGTAATCTAGAAAATACCGGGTTTCCTCTTGTTTTTCCTGTTCCCAGGCCTCTTTGGTGATTTCCAATAGGTCATGAGGCTGCCTCCCATAAATCAGCTCAATTGGTGAACAGCCTAAACTAGATTGCACCTGGCTTTGTACTACAAAAAGGGCCAGGGGAAGCGCATGTCCCATTCGCGACCCTCCACGCTAAGCATTTTCTTAAGGGAAAGCTTCAGGGTGGAATTGTAGCGTTCGCAAGGACCATTGGTCTGAGGGTGATACACCGAGGTCCTGATGTGGGTGATGTTAAGCGATTTACAAATTTGGTTCATTAAGCATGAAACAAAAGGGGTCCCTTGGTCTGTTAAAATTTCTTTAGGGAACCCCACGCGTGTGAACAGTTCGATGAGTTTATCACAGGTTGGTGGCTGTGGGGGTGCGCAATGGCAATGCCTCGGGATATCGGGTGGCATAGTCCACTATGACTAAGGCGTATTGATTGCCCTTTTTTGTGCGAGGTAAGGGGCCTATAAGGTCCATTCCTAAGCATTCAAAAGGTCTTCCGATGATTGGAAGAGGCGGAAGGGGAACAGCAGGAGGCCTGTAGGGGTTTTTACATTGACAGACCTCACATGCCTGACAGTATTTTGTGATGCTGAAGCAGATGCCAGGCCAATAAAAGTGTTGTAACACCATCTCTGTAGTTTTCTCTGCCCCTCTGTGTCCTGCAAGCAAGTGTGTGTGCAAAAAACAGGATCTGGTCCTTGAACGTTTGGGGTACTAGGAGTTGAGGTGAATCCCCGGGTTTCCCTGTCCTGTACAATAGGTCCTTTTCTATATGGAAAAGAGGAAAGACCGGTTGGGATGACAAGGCTGACTGACGGGTGTGAGACCAAGCAACTTGGAGGGTTGGGTCATGTTCTTGGTTGTATTTAAAGCTACGGTCAGAGAGCCAGGGGGCCTGGGTCAGGAAGGAAGGCCGTTCTTGTGATGAGGTATAGAGGGCTGTAAGGTTACCCTTAGGACTTGTAAAAACAAAGGATTATCTAATCCTAAAATCAACTGTTCTGGAAGGTTGGATACCACCTAGTCTGGCCTGGAGAACCCTGCAACTCGGGAGGCAATGGAAAGGGATGCTACTGGGTAGGTGCGGACATCCCCATGGACAATCGGTACCCACTCATCTGTCAGGAGATCAGAGGAGCTTATCAGGGACTTTTGAATAACCGATTGCCGGCAACCGGAATCCAACAGTGCTCTTACCTCCCTCCCTTTTATTCTGACACTTATGTAGAAGCAAGGCCCCATCTCCTCGGTAAAATAGACGGTAGACGGAATACAACTAACGTCCATGGGCTCATCTGGTTGTTTCTTGTGGGGGCAGAAGCGGGCGATGTGGCCCCACTCTCCGCAATCAAAACACTGGGGTCCCTTGTTAGAAAGAGGATCAGGCCGGAACCGGGATCGAGAGGATTTGGCTGACTGTTTTATCAGTTTTCTTTCAGTCTTATGCGGAGTTATGTGAGTTTTGGTGGGGTTGCTTTCTCGCAGTAAAGGACGGGGTTGGGCTCTCGCAAACGTCGTGGCCATAGTCACAGCTTCCTCAACAGTCAGGCGGGGATGCTGTTTTAACCAACATTGTGTGGGATAAGGTAACACCTCCAAGTGTTGCTCGAGATAAATGAGCTCCATTATTTCCTCTTTGGTGTGTTCAAGAGGCCTGAGCCATTTATCGGCAGCGGCTTTTAACCTGAAAAACAGGGTTTTGAGGTTGTCTCCCGGTGCTCCTCGTTCTTTTCTAAAACGTAGCCGATAGGATCCTGGATCCATTCCAAGATGGTCTAGGATTACACGTTTTGTTACTGCGTAGGGGGTGTTTCTGGTGGGGTTGGCCACTTGATACGCAGCCTGCGCTTCTCCTGTTAGGAGGGGTGCTAAGAAGAAAGGCCACTTGTCTTCTGGCCAAGCACAGGCCCGTGCCGCCCTTTCAAAGTTCATAAGAAAGGTATCCGGATCCTCACCAGGAAGGAGTTTCTGTAGCACCACGTTAGGACCACTGGACTGGGCCCCACCGCTTGGAATTGCCTGGTCAGTGGCCACCTTCTGGATACAGTCAACCTGCTGGCTCATGGTGTCTCTAAACATGTCACAGTCAGCCTGGGCAGACATCATCTGTCTCTCCAGCGCCCATTCCAGTTTCTGCTGATCTGCTATCAATTGTTGAATCGGGTTCTCCATATTTGTCCTATGGAGCTATACTGCCCGCATTCTCCACCATATGTGGCGCTTGGAAACAAGAATGACGGGGAGAGGTAGCAGTTCAAAGGTATTTTATTCCTGGTAGTCAAAATAAAGTCATAAGGAACGGGGGGAGGTGAGGCGTCTACTTCTGCTCTCATCAAGACATAAGTCCAGGAGTCATTGCGTCCTCTTCAGATCTTCACGCTCTGAGGTTTTGGGGAATAAAACAAAACAGAGAAGGAACCGTGAGGGTGGATCCCGTAAGGGAAAACACTTCGCAGAGGGGAGGAAGTGGAGGACGTAAGACCAGAGTACCACCACCAGTATTTATACGTCATGCTTATCAATCCTAACTACTCGGACTGAGTTTTAGCACATTCTATTTGCTTGCGTTAGGTACCGACCCGCCTCCCGTGCCCTTCAGCCAGAAGGAAGAGACACGGTCACGTACCTCTTGAAGCCACGCTCCTCCGGGAACGTGGCTGGCGTGGTCGCAGCGCCGAATTGGGTTCGGCTCCCTCTTTCCACCGTAGTTCTCCTTCACCATAGCGAGTGGGTCTTCCATTGTTCCTCCTGCAGCGTCCGTTGAGAGGCCTCTCTGCTCGGAAGACACCTCCGCTGTGCCGAGTCTGCCTCCTTTCACTTGCGCCTGGGAATACTTCCAGTCGCTGATAGGTGCATGTGACCAGGTCACATGTGGCAGCCCAGTATTGTTGTGTTCCGGAGCCTTAAAGGCACAGTGCATGTCCCGATGTCCGACAGCAGCAGGAGACTGGAAACAGAGGAGAGGGGAAATATGAGGGGGAAACAGGTCCAAATCGTCCTCACTCCGTGGGCCATGGTTCGGCCCCTTGTCACAACACTTTCCCGAAGTTGACAAGGGTGGGCAATAGGCACTCTGCGAGTTGGGGGTGGCGGGTGGTTCCAAACCCGTTATGCAGGGAGGCAGGGTGGGGGGAGGGGCTTATTCTGGGAAGGGGGGGTTTTGTTCATTGTGTTTCTTTTGAGTTCTGCATCGGTACTCCTTAATACTGGGCTCTCCAATCTTGCCATAGGTTTTGCTGTTATTATTATATGTGTCATCCACTTACGCTGCTGCTGGCCAAGCGAGCTCCATTGGCTCTTCTTGTTTTTCACTGACTCGAAGCTACGATGCCTGGTTTAACACTTAGTTTGTCCACATGGAATGTTAATGGCCTCAGGGACAAAATTAAGAGGAGTGTTGTGTTAATATATTAAGCGGAAGGAGCTCGATATGGTGTTGCCGCAGGAGACGCACTAGGCTGGGAACTCCTGTAGGGCCCTCAATAGGAAGGGCTATCAAATGGTGGCCCACTCTGGCTTCACCTCGGGTTCCAGGGGGTGGGGATTCTCCCCCGGAAGGGTTGTCCCTATATCAGCCATAAAACCTGGACTGACGATCAGGGTAGGTACGTTGCACTCACGGGCTCCTGGGAGGGACTGGTCATTAATGTTGTCTCTGTGTATGCTCCCCCTGGATTGCAGCGACTGACACTATGTGACATAGGTACCCTACTGTTGGAAATGCCATTGGGGGTGTTAGTGTTGCGAGGAGATTTTAACCTCACAATGGATGGTTCTCAGGACCGTCTCCCGCCCCGGGGGGGATGCGCCAAGAGGCTCGCCTCTTTCAAAGTTCGCCAATGCCCTGGGGGTGGTGGACATTTGGAGGTGGTACAATCCGCTGCACACACGCTACACATTTCAGTCAGGGGTGCATGGTAGCCAATCTCGGATAGACTACATATTCACACACGCCCAGGATGTACAAGCCTTTGCAGGTTCCAGCTGCCTGGCTCAGGGGATTTCTGATCACTCCCCCGTCCTCACGACTTTAGGTATTCAACGGGCAAGGCACCCTGGCTCCATTACTATACAGCAGTGGATGTTCAAAATACCAGATCTTAAAGAGGCTCTTCGTAAGGAAACTGAGTGTTATTTTGCCAAGAATGAGGGCTCTGTTTACTCTGCGGTGCCACTGTGGGGAGCTTTTGGAGCAGTTATAAAGGGCAGGGCACTGTCACTAATGGTGGGACATAGGGCTGAACTATCCAAGAGGGTGACTGAGCTGGAAGCGGAGGTGTCGGATCTGGAGGAGTCGGTTGCTCGGGACCCTAACCACACAACCCAACATAGCCTTACCATCAAGAGGCAGGATTATAGGCAGCTTCTTTTGGAGGAGGCCATGACGCGTTCTCTGTCTTCCCGACCTAGGATTTATGAGCAGGGTGAACGAACGGGCAAGCTCCTGGCATGACTCGAACGCAGGGAGCAGGCTGCTAGATGGGTGCAGACCGACCCTCAATTGATCGCTGACTCCTTTGCGGCCCATTATGAGGGGGTTTACACAAGTTCGCAGACATCTCAAGCCCCGATGTCATCCGATCTCCTAGCCACTATTGCTGTGACTAGCATCTCCGCACAAGACAGAGAAGCCCTAGAGGTGGATCTTACGGGGGCGGAGATCCAAAAGGCTATACGAACGTTCCGGTCCGGCAAAGCGATGGGCCCCAATGGGCTTCCCATCGAGCTTTTTAAATCCTTGTCAACATTATTAGCACCTCATTTGTTGAACTAATACAATGAATGTTTTGTGTCGGGGCTCCTTCCAGCTGATATCCGTATGGTGGCTATTGTGGTAATTCATAAATCGAATAAGCCGAAGGAAGATTGTCAATCGTACCGCCCCATTTCTCTCCTGGCGGTCGAGGCCAAGATCATGGCCAAACTTCTGGCCAATCAGGTCCTCTCTTATATGACCTGGTTAATACGGAACAGTCTGGGTTCATGCTAGGGAGAAACACGGCCCGGAATCTGTGACGGATGCACGGGGTCCTTGGTAGGATTCATACCGTTGAGGAAGACGCGATCCTACTCTCTTTAGACGCCTCCATGGTATTCGATACCATAGAATGGGACTTTCTCTTTGCTGTGTTGGCTCGCATGGGGTTCGGTCCCAAAATAATACATTGGATTAGACTATTGTATACACAACCCTCCGCACATGTCGTTGTCAATAATCATCGCTCTGCCACTTTCACTCTCTGCCGGGGCACAAGACAGGGTTGTCCTTTGTCTCCATTACTCTTCGCCCTTGTCTTGGAGCCCCTGGCTGTCTGGGTACGGGGAGATACGGGGATACGGGGGCTTAAATCGACAGCGGACCATGAGGATCGCATCTCATTATATGATGATGATATTCTCCTGTATGTGGCCTCTCCGGCGTGTTTTATGCGACGGGTGCTTCATATTTTTCCTATCTTTGGTGCCCACTCCGGATATAGTATAAAGTGGTCTAAGTCCCAGATGTATCCGTTATGGGGCGCCCCCCCGGCAAGTCTTTGGGGTTATGAGATACCGGTGGCTCCCCTGGCTTTCACTACCTTGGCATTTTTGTCACCCCGGACGTTGATCTCTTTTTCGAACAAAACTTGCTCGGACCACTTCAGCGTTTCAAATCTGATGTCCTACATTGGCGTTCACTCCTTACTCTCCTGGGACCTGCATCCCTGTTTAAGATGCTCGCACTTCCGCGGTTCCACTATGTGCTGCAGAACACCCTCAACCCTGTCCCAAACTCTTACTTCTCCCAAATTGAGGGTGTCTTGCGGGGCTTATTGTGGGAAGACCGTGCTCTGCGGATTGCAATGAACAAACTCACCATGGGATGGTATGATGGGAGCATAGGGTTGCCAGATTTACGACTCTATTACCAAGCATCCCAGTTGATCGCAGTTAATAGATGGGTGTTCAGCCCCCACGATGAGCCCAACTTTAGAATGGACCACTGGCTCATGGGACTGGGTGGCTATCACATAGCAGCTCTACTCCAATCCCCGTAAACTTAATCTGACTGGCCCCACGGCGCGCACGGTCGAGACTTGGCATGCTGTCACCAGAAAATTGGGGTGGCAGGGATGTCTGCGAGCCTGATATCCTGGGTCAACTCAGTAGATGCCTGGAGTTTGATAAATGGGATATGATCGGGATTTCCATGGTTGGGAATATGTGGGTGAAAGGGAAACTGGCCGCTTTTGCTGAACTCCAGACCAAATACCAACTGGCACATTCCGAGACCTTTAGGTATTTGCAGATCCGTCATGCTGTTTCGTCTGCCCTGCCAAAGGGTCTTCCGCTCCCTGACTCCTCCCCCCTGGAGGACTGGTTGATATTGGACCCCATGGACCGCAAAACCATTTTGCTTACTTATAGGAAATTGGTTTATAACCGGACAGATCCGATGCAGAAGTTGAGGGTGGGATGGGAGAAAGACCTGGGATCGATGGAGGACGATGACTGGTGAGATGCACTGGCTTCCCCTCATGAGGTGGCCATCCCCTTGCGTATGCGGCTCCTCCAACTCAAAATCCTCCATCGGGTATACTGTGACACTAAACTTCTGTTTAAATTAGGCAGATGCCCTGACCCGCTTTGTCTTAGATCCTGCAATCAAGTGGGCACCTTTGTTCACATAATATGGGAATGCCCACAAATCCAGTGTTATTGGGAAAGGGTTGCCCGCCAACTCTTGAGGACATGTGACAAGTCCCTAAAGATATCTCCTCACCTCTGCCTGCTTAATATTTGGGGAGCGACTGATCTTTCCCAGGCTAAACAGGCCTGGGCCTCGACGGGCTTCATCGTAGCAAAGTGAAACATTGCACAGAAACGGTGGGTGGACACGGTCCCACTTTTGGGTGACTGGGCAAAGGATATGGATACCGCAATGGTTGCTGAAAAGTCGGTGTTCAAGGGTTGAGGTTGCCCCAAGAAGTGGGACCATAAATGGGGAAAATGGAATAAGTACAGAGGGGACATTTGCATCTCCCCGACGGTGGAACTACAGAGAGAAAGACGTACGTATTTGAACCAGTTTACAGCAGAGGTGATGTCTTCTCCCCCCCCCAACTAGCAGTTGTGTGGCCTCTGGACCTCTGTTATCCGTTCTACCATGATAAGTAGATGCTCAGATAACAGGTATCAGTTGCTTGGTCAGACAATGTACGAATGTATTGATCTGTAGAGATCCCCGCTTAATTCATATGTGGATGTATAAGTGATAAAAATGTTTGGGAAACACTACTATGGCAAAAATGTAAGATTTGTACCGATGCACTGTTGTTTAAAAATCAATAAAAAAAAAAAAAAATAGAACTTTGAAAAAAATCAAAAAAGGGAATGGGGGTTGTTTTTATCACATCTCCTCAAACTATGCCATTTGCCAAACAAAATTGATGATCGTAAGTCTTTCTTACCTACAAAAAAGGTATAGAGCAATAGGAAAAGTATTTCTAAAATGTTCTGTTTTACAGGGATCACCAGAGGTATCCATAACAGGATGAAAGGACCCTCACTCACCTTGGTAGCATGCTTCATCAGTCCTTCTCCACACTAGGTGGGCAGTACAATACCCAGCAGGCCCTTCACTTGAGGGATTTTGGTGGATATGTTTTTCCTGCCCTTGATGGGAACTAGTTGATCAGATGTGATAACCGGTAGTGACTGCAGTGAGGAATATTAAAATTGCCTATAGATAGTCTATATGTGCTTCTTTTATTCTTCATTGCTAATCCATAGAAAAATTAAAAACTGATGTGGACCTATTGGACATCAGTTATTCTTTTGTCCTTGCATCTTTTCTTGATCTGTCATGCCTTGCTGAACGCAGTTCTTATGGAATCTCTGCTCACTCCTGGTAGCAGTGACACAAGCAGCAAACAATTCCACATATTATTGCATGTTATGTTCAAATAGGACCAAACACATTTTAGATCATGAATACCACACAATAACATTTACAAACCATTTTAGAAAAATCAAGAAACATTATTAAGCACAAATACACCAAACCTGTCAACATCACGTACAGTTAAGTGGAGATATGGCTTTTTTCTGGCAAAACATCAAAACGCCACATGGTGCCAATGAAATGTCTGGTTCCTAGGAGTGGTTTCAGGCTTACTGCAATGGACCGGAGTTCAGGAGGGCCAGGTGGGTCATATTGATTAAAGTTTTTACTTTCTGACTTAGTTTATTTTCTTCAATTTCAGGTCTTCAATAGGCCAACCTAACGATCTAGAGCTGGCGAAGGTCCATCTACACTGGATAGATCATTTTTTAGCTCCTGCTGAAGCCTTGAGATGTAATGATAAAAGCTCAGAGCAGGACAAATCAGTGTTCCATAGTTGTTGAGGGTACTTCGCTTCTGGAGTAGATTTGCCTCCTCTACCTAATTCAAGGTTTTACATTTGGACGTAGTCACTTTTTTGATTCTTGAACATTCCTGGCAGGGTATGGCTGGAAACCGTAACTGGGCAGTGCTCACACAGCTCAATACCTACCCTCCGAGATCAAAGTGAATCCTTTCTTTGCAGCAGAAAGATCTGAGCAGGACAAACCTCAATATTATACTGTTGAGAAAGCATCAGCACCTTGTCCAGGTCCTTCAGAAGTGGAAAGATAACTAGGGGCCTTATTTAGAGATCCGTGGATGGGTTACTCCATCACAAACATGATGGATACCCCGTTCTCCATATTACAAGTGGTTTATATCCATTGGCACCTGCAATATGGCGGACAGGAATATTTGTTGCAGTACCCCTATTTGGGAAATAACTTTCCGTACGGGTTCGCCTGGCGGCCAGGGAGCGCCTGTCAAAGTGTCGGCACGTTCGCTGCCGGATACCTACTGCGGCTCAGGCTTCCGTGACCCCATTGGATTGCATGGTGATGTATTGACAATTTCTGCATCACGA
This sequence comes from Triturus cristatus, assembly GCF_964204655.1. Lineage (NCBI taxonomy): Eukaryota > Metazoa > Chordata > Amphibia > Caudata > Salamandridae > Triturus > Triturus cristatus. The sequence continues at coordinate 653,699,642 of NC_140587.1, read as the reverse complement.
ATTATGTAGTAGAGTTTCCACATTTTTCTTTGAGCACTTTCTCACAATGGTCCTGATGAATTGCCACCGACCCTTTTGGGCATAGAGCAAGAAACATGTTGACCGTTTGAGTTCCCTAGGGATCATCATAATCCCTTTGGGATCACTTATATATATTTTTTACTTAGGCTGGTATACCATCAGAATAAATTGACACATTGCCTGGTAATACCATACCTATTTTAACTCACTACACCACCACTCACTACACTTGTTGCACTGACCCCCACGCACCCATACGGCTGTCTCTTAAAAAGAACTCCGATAAAGAGCCCCTTCGCGGGAGCCCGTCGGGCATTGCAGCGCCGGCCCGACGAGGAGCACAGCCCTATGATGAAGCATGACACCTTGCTAGGTGTGTGAGGGCATTATATAGAGACTAATCGCTCTCCCCCCCTCCCTCCCAGAGGAACTGCACCCCTTGGTTTTGTTCTATACTCCTCGGAGCACGGTGCAGGACCTCACTAAAAAGCTCTTGGTTCCTCCTCCTTTTTGAAGGACAGGAATATTTGTCATGTTTGTGACGGAGTAACCCATCTGCCGAGGTCTAAATCATGCCCTAAGTCCAAGTCAGCTCATGGTGCTAGAAACTGCCATTAATGTTACTTCATTGAATGTGTATGCACTTAATCTTCATAATCAGTTTCACCACATCATCAAATATTAACGTAGTGTCTTATCCCATTTGCTCCCCTATTGGTGTGTGTATATATATATATATATTCACTGAAAAAACCATAGGTTTCACACATGTTATAGTTAGCGGAAATTTTACTGATAAAAAACCAGTGAAATTGCCCCGTTATAGTTAGTGCTGGCAACTATAACTCACGCGACCGCAATCCTCTGCTGATGCTAATACTGTATTTAGACACTTATTTGCCCATGTCTTCTTCCATACATTTTTAGCTATACATATATTACAAATATTTTTTTTTCATAAAGACACATATGTCATCAGCAGAAGATTGCGGTCGCGTGAGTTATAGTTGCCAGCACTAACTATAACGGGGCAATTTCACTGGTTTTTTATCAGTAAAATTTCCGCTAACTATAACATGTGTGAAACCTATGGTTTTTTCAGTGAATTTGCAAGGTTTTTTAAATGCTAATTCCTAACTATAACGTGTGTGAAACCTATGGTTTTTTCAGTGAATTTGTACGGTTTTTTAAATGCTAAGTTACTTTACGCCATTCGAGGCGTGCGCGCCCACTTAACGCAGTTCGTTCCGTGCACGGTTTTTATCAACTTTAATAAGCCCTGTACATTTGGTGGCCTTCGGCCACCAAAAGCACAGGGGGTGGGGTCAATGTGGATAGTGTTTTTTTTATTTCGATTTTATAATTTCATGTTGCCAAAATTTAGTTTTTTTTACCTATTAATAAGCCCTGTACATTTGGTGGCCTACGGCCACCAAAAGCACAGGGGGTGGGGTAAGTGTGGATAGTGTTTTTTTTATTTTATTTTTTTTACCGTACGCTTACGGTAAGCGTACGGTAAGCGTACTCGGCGAAATTGCCGAAAAAAAAATAAAACCGTTTTTGCTCTTGGGGGATGTTTGGGGACTCCCTCAACATGACTATGTGGGAGGGAGTTGTCAAAACTGCCCCGTAACATGTTTTTGGCCATCTTGTTTGATAAACAACACTCAGTGCGAGAGACAAAATGGCGGCCGCCGCTTCCTGGTTTCGGCCGATTCGAATGTTTACTAAGATCTAAGAGCCAATCAGAATCGCGCTCGCGCACGCCACCGTACGCTTACGGTAAGCGTACGGTAAGCGTACCGTAAGCGGGCTCAGATATATATATTGATTTAAAGGCTATTTTCTCAGAATCTACTGAACAGATTTACACCAAACCTACAAAAGGCACTTCCTTGACCTAGGGACTACCTCTCTGCCAAATTTCTAGTAATTCTGTTCAGCCGTTCGGGCTGTAGCTCGTTCTAAAGGTCCTATGGAAAAATGCATGGGAAAAATGCGTTTTGGGACCCCCTTTTATCTCAGCCCCCGCTTGACGAATCCCCCTGAGACTTTCAGGGTAGGAGCGGAGCGTAGCGCCCCACCTATTTTGAGAAATTCGCGAGGATTCATCGACCGGCGCCAAAGTTATTCAAAATAGAATGTTGAGGTTTTCCTATGGAAAAGGGGTCCTAACTATAACTACCTACTGGCGACCGCCAGTAGGTAATATATATATATATATATATATATATATATTCCAAAACCCAACTTCACCAGGTGGCCGAACACTTCAGCGGGTGCTTCCGTCACGGTAGGTGACTCCGTCTTGTTCCACAACAACTTCAAAACACACGGAGCACTCTCGGGATCTTTAAAAGTGGTTTATTTTAGCAAATGCATTTCGGTATTTCACCTTCTTCAGTGCCACAAACGATCTTACACTCCATTGGCGTGGCTTCAACCAATCAAAGGCGGCACATCCCTCATTGGGCAAAGATAGCGGATAGGCGGGGACTCCATGTCCCATGATACACCAACATCATCATAAATGTCCGTTATCTAAGTTTAAACATTGAGGCTTTTTCATAATTTTGCCAATCACGTGTCGCCATGATTTTGAAGCCTAATTAATGTCTCGGAAGCTGTGCATAGTCCCTTCACTTCCCGCTGTTTACACATGCACAGACGTTCGTTGGTGTCTCTCATATGGTCGGGGCACCCCAGACTGATTAGCTGTTTCCTCACAGGATTACGAGCGCTGGCAGTGGGGGTTCAGGCTCACCAAAACTATTCCAAAACCCAACTTCACCAGGTGGCCGAACACTTCAGCGGGTGCTTCCGTCACGGTAGGTGACTCCGTCTTGTTCCACAACAACTTCAAAACACACGGAGCACTCTCGGGATCTTTAAAAGTGGTTTATTTTAGCAAATGCATATATATATATATATATAATGAAAATCTCTCCCGTAGGGGACACACCCTTTGGATTGGACGGGTATTCTGATGTCTGATCCTTTCTGTGTGGTAAACACCAAAATTAGACGGCTTGCTGCTTACTTCTGGTCCATCTCATTAACGTGAATCTGATATCGCTAGTAACATCACACACGTATCAGATGGGCCAGAAAATAATCTGTAGTCCCTCCCAGGTAGATGGAAAGATCAAGCTGGTATGCAGGGCTAAGGGTGGGGCCAAGGACAGTTATAATTACCCCCAGCTTCTCTCAGGCCATGCCCACCAGCTTGAGCCACTTTTTTCTTTTGGTGGGATAGAGGCGAGAAAGTATGTTTGAAGCAGTATCCATCTACTTCTACACTCCACAACAACCCGTCCCACCTCATCAACAGAAGAAACCAACTAAGATCTGAGGACTGTAAGGTGATGGACTAGGATTCTTCATGAACTGTTTCCCCTTCCAATTCCTGATTCAGTTTCCCACAGGTCCTTCAACTCTCAAATGCTTCTTTGTACAAGTTAACCAATGTAAGAGGAAGAATATGTGTGTCTGTGCCCCAGCGAGGAGCCAGATGTTGTTTGGAAATTCTTTAGCCTAAGATAAAATCCAAACAGTGCTATTTTAGGGTCTATTAACATGTAAACATACATATTTCACTATTTTAATTTTTGTAAAACTTTTTAGTGGTGAGTATTTTGTGTTTTAATAGAACTACACATGCTCATCGCTGGCCATTACAATTCCAGCAATTGAAAAGAAGCTGCAATGGCTCAGGGCTACTTAGCAGCGCACACCAATATGTAGCAGAACTATGAAAAAAAAGGAAGAGGAATGGCAAGATATACATGTTTTACTTCAACTCAAGGCAGGATTGATTTGGTAAGATGTAATTAAAACAAAAGATAGCAGCGAAAAAAGGTTCTTTTACAACATACCTTATCACTCAAGAAAGTATAGCAAAATAGTAGTCGAGAGGAATGTGAAAATGTGCATGCAATAACATAGAGTAGAAGCATTGTCTTTAGATTCTTGAAGCACACATCAGATGATTCCTGCAGACCATGAAACAAAATCCACACACACTGATGAAATTGAAACTGAACTACAGAATCCTGATTGTTACTGTACCATTACAGTTCTCATTTGTATGCATGTATTTGTCCAAACGAATTATCTGAAACAATCCAAAACAAATCATTATTGACAATCCATTTGTTTCGTTCAAGAGGACCAGAAAGTGGTATGTGTATCCTATTAGCCTAATGCCATTATGAATGCACAATCCTATGTTATTTAGCCACTAAATTCTACTGTGTTTTAACCATTTTGAGTGTGTTTCCATATGCCAGTGTGTACTCCTATTAAACCAACAAATCCTGATTACATCTGACAGATAATTAGTTTGGACAAATACATGCATACAAAAATAGAAATGTAATGGTACAGTAAAATCAGAATACTGAAATTCAGTTTTAATTTCATCATTGTATATTATTTGCACACCCAGCTCCCAGTCTCGCCCCAGGAGTGCACTGATTTAAGCACAGGCGCACAAGGTTCCTAGTAGTGCTGTTTTTTTCATCCAACAGCAGACTTTTGGCAATTATTAAAAACAATTGTAAGGGTCGAGGTTTCACAGTTAAATGCCAAAGGTTCAGAATACAATTCTTTCTTAAAAAAGCTCTTGATCAACACCAGTTCAGTTCTTTAAAGCTATTTAAACGTGTTTTACTTATTGAAAAGTTTGAACATTGTATGAAGTTACTAAGTTGATTTTCTTAAATTCACTCAGAGGCAATTAGGTTAAAACCAATGCCCGAATAAAAAAATATATATTTTTAGAAGAATAACAATTCTCTGCTTTAAAAAATGCATATAATAAACAGTTGGAACAAAAGATGAGGTCAGTTCTGAGAATAGAGACTAATGCTGAAATACAAATACACTTCTTTATCCTTTTCAATATGCCAATTTCATGTTTGAAGATGTGAATAAGACAAACAAAAGCTACATGAGAACTATTAGAAGGAAATTGTTGCCACTGAAGATCACATTCTCCTTAGAGTCTCCTCTGTATAATTGTTGCTTAGAATTACAATAGAAGTAAGGGTTGCTGTTACATTTGGAATAATACTGCAGTATGTCTTATTGTTTGAAGTAAGATTTTGAGTAATAATCCATATATATTGTTCTTCTCTTTCACTTTTCTTTCCTTGCTGCCTCTCGCTTGTGAATTCTTCGTGAATGATTCTGCATGATTCCTGTCATCTTCACATTCCTTCTGCTCTGGTAAATTTTGATGAAATTGAATTGCAGTTCTGAAAGCAAGTGAACAAACAAACTCTACCCCTAGATCTTCTATCCATTCTCTTTCTTCTGATAAAACACATACTATTGATACAAAGTGTGTAGATATGCCTTGTGTCCCTGAAAATGACATAAATGTCTCTGCAAATCAGTTGTTTCTGGGGGAGGAATTGCCTCTTATACACTCAGACGATGATATAGAAAAATCTGTACATGTCAATCCAGATGGTACCATGACTGTGGAAATGAAGATTCGCTTGAGAATAAAAAGTGATGAGACCATACAGTGGACAACTACTGTGAGTCGTGCCAACATTCCAAGAGAAAGTAGCACAATAGCTTGTTCCACAGCAGACCAAGGAGTCCAGTCTCCAGATCACAAAAACATTCCTCATAAAGACATTGATGAGTGCTTAAGTTCGGAAAACAGACACAATGAAAGTGATTTCACAGTGAGTGAGATAAATTGTGAAGAAAAAGTGGTGAGTGAGATAAAATGTGTAGAAAAAGTTCCAGAAATGAGTTCAGAAACTTGCAATTTTAATACCTCTTCTAATGCCACAATTGATCAAGATTCAAAAACTCTTTCGTGGGAAAAATGCAAATCTTGTGCGCATAGACCACCCACACCAGGGCCCAGAAAAGTCCGCCAAAAGCAATCTCTTGTCAAAAGTATAACAACAGATTCTGATGGAAAGGTTCGAGAAAATGTTAGGCAGTTTTCTTACAGTGAAGAAAGAGAGAATGGGGACTCCAAATCTGAGTACTGTATGGTCACTCATTCCATGACACAAAGGCCACCAGCTTATGAGAATGTAAAGATCAATGACGTGGATGGCGTCCTTCAACATTCTTTGCAGGAGAACAAAGAGGACAAAATGCTCATCCACTTTAGTCGCAAAAGAAGTAGCCTAGTAGAGAGTAACACTACAAAGTATGTGCTAATACCACAGCAGGATACCTGCCCAGAGTCACTTGAAGGTACTGAATCGGCAGCTAATATCAATCCTTTAAAATACAACAGCAGGCCACTATCAGCAGACAATGGTTGTCTTCAACAGGAGCATGATAGTATCAAAGAAATTAAAAGGTCCCAAAGTACCCTGACCAGGTGTTCTGAGATACTTACGTCCAGTGAAGCAGCATGGTTATCTTCCAACTCTGTGCCTTCCTTAACCAGTGCAGATACCCTAGTTACTACAGAAAAAAATGTAACTACAAATGAGCTACCACCTTCTTCTATCTTGACATCAGAAACGCAATCTAACCCTTGTCACACAGACACACAGAATGTATTGGAATACAATGTAGGTCATGATCCTAGTTTTAGGAAAGAGTCAACACCTACAGCCGGAGGACAAAAAAAGAAAAAGAGAAAATCTAATGGTTTCTCTATAAAGGAAAATATATTTGATGGCGCAGTAGATGCAGACAAACTGTGCACAAACAATGGACTCTGTGAGAACAAGGAGTACTTTCAGGGACCCTTATACAATAGAAAAAACGTGCATGAATTCTCCACACAGGAACAAGTTTCAAGTGATTTTGACAAACAATTCCAAAACATACACTTACAACACACAGGAGGTCAGGTTGAAGAAAAGAAAATATCAAGCACTTCAAGAAGTCGCATGCTTTCCAAAGAGGAAGAACAACTTTCGCATGATATGGGTTCCCAAGAATATCACACTCAGAGAGCAAGAACAAAACAAATGGCTAAGGTTAAGCCTAGATCAATTAAAAAAATTGCATTGCCCCCAATTACTAAGCATGAAAATACACTGGAGGATAGAGTTTCCCAGAATCATGGAAGCAGCTTTATCAGAAAACCTCTGTGTTTGGAAATGGAAGGTCCACCACTTCTCTGTGAGAGCCACACTGCTGCTGGGCTTGTGAACACTGAACAAGAAATTAACAATTCCTATTTCTTGCATAATTCTTTGGTGGAAAATGTAGATCCCACACCCAATGTAATCCAAATGAGGAATGGCGTGGATGAAACTAGAAATGCACATGTGACTTCAAAGAAACATAAAAAACGTAAAAAGAATAAGAAGAACATACATATCAGTGAAAATGAAAAGAAACTGGTTGTCACAGGAAAAGAGTTGGATTCACTTCAACCAGATGAGTGCTCTCCCGAGATTTGCAATCACTCACTTGAAAGTTACGTTCAGAGTTGGCTCCAAAACATATTTCCCAACTCCTCCTTGCCTGCACACAGGATGAATGTGTTAACTGCAAACTATGAAGCACAAAAGGAAGACAGCATTTTGATTGACTCCGTCAATATATGTTCAAGCAAAGACACACAGCTCACTGTACAAAGAGATGCGTGTATAACTAAAAACAGTCCAATGACTATTCTAATGGAAGACAAATCAATCCACAAAAAAGAAGTAACAGCATTGGAGAATGAATGCATACTTGGATCCTCTGAAAGGCAATTTGGAAGTTTTGCATCCACTGAGGACAAAATAGAGGAATTGTCATGCATAAACATTGACAAGGATACCAATCCTGAAGGACAAGTTCTTTATAATGGAAGTGAAATTGAAGGAACAAAGACCAAGCTGAAGGTCGACATCCAGGGTATAAATATAGCTATCGGAATGAACACAGTGGATGTTGCAGTGCAAGCAGATGCTGAATTTGTTAGTAGCAAAGATATGGAGACTATGTCCATCGCCCCCTGCATGCCTGATGGGACTTTGTCTTGTCCACAGCTCTCTAATACTAATATACAAAATGTTACATCTCAATGCCATTGCCTGCAGAGGTCACTAAGCTCACAATATGCTTCTTCTACAGTTTTGGGCTCTTCTCCTCATCTTCTGCTTGCATGGTTGATTGTACTGAATCTAAAAGATAGTTTGGCCAACATACTTCAAAATGATCAACCTCACCTAAGCTGCAGCTCTGCTGGCATACTAACATTACTGAAGACTTTGAAACAAATTGCAATCACAGAAAATGCTGATGATTTGGAGGCAGCTGTTTTAAACTTGCAAGAACTAACACTGAACTATGACCTTGAAAAGAAAGAAGCTGCACATCCCTTTCATTGTCTCCAAACAAAGGAGGTTATTTATGGTGAGACATGTGAAGGGAATCCCTTGAAAGGAATCAACACACCGACTCATGATTGCAGTGACAAGTCAGAACATGATTCTCAAGCAGCAACTGAAGACATAACAAGGGCAGGTATTTCATTGGATATCCCAAATATACCTAATACAATTACTGACGGGCTTTGCAGTGCAGGCTCTGACACTGAACAGAATGACATTGAAGAAAAATGTATCCCTGACCTAAATGAAGGCCAGTTGGATAAAGTCGCTGAGTTTGGAGCCGAAGAATCATCTCTAACTCTCAACAACATGGAGAGGAATGTGACATTTGATGAGGAAAATCCACCTTTATCCACTGAGAGGATAGACACAATGAATGAACTTGGTAATTTTGTACAACAAAATATGGACAGCGAAATATCAATATTGGCTATGGAGAATTCAAATATGGGGGAAGATGACAGCACTGAATTAATGGCTGATGTTAAAATATCAGGAGAAAATTTGTCATTTATTACCTCAAACACAACAGCAGACATATGTCAAAATAAGTGCATACAAAATGAAAAAGAAGTCAGTATATTAGAGAATGATGCCTCTGAGGGATTTCCACCAACATCCCTGGCAACTCATTTGAATGATTCTGAACAAAACATGCAAACAGATATTGAAATCTTACCAAAGAGGTCGAAAGTTAAAATGATAGTGCAAGAAATGGAACATAGAAGATGTTCAGATGCTCCCTTTGAGTTCAGAAAGTGTTTGCAAAGTCCTCTTTCTTCTGATTGGTCAGACTACAGACAAGACAGTGACGACAGCATAGCTAGTGATTCTATTTGTAAAGCATCCAGTGAGATAAACACTGAAAGTGGAGAGGAAACAGTACAGGAGAAACCTTACAAAACAGGACTTGTGAAGAGGACCATAGAAAGACTATTTGGTAAACCAGAAATTAGCCCAAAGTCTTCTCAAAGTGCAGGATGTCCCTCATCACCTGAACCTGTTGACAATGACTCAGGCAGATCCTTGTCCCCTGCTCAAAGTGAAGTCAACTCTTCCTGCCAAGATTTTCGATCTCAGAACAAAACCAGCCACGCAAGGGCATCATCATCAGGTTCAACCTCATCACAGAGAAAGCAGAATCAGCATGCCTCAGCCAAAGGAATACCCAACAGCTGTTTCCCGTTATTGCAGCCTATTCATTCGGGAGAAGTGTTCAACTGTGACAGAAATGATTCTTCGAACATATATGATACAGAAATATATGCAAAGCAAGAGTCTAAAACCAATATAAACAGTGTCGATAATGATGGGATGCTGCTAAATAAAGGCCGGTGGCTTCTTAAAGAAAACCACCTGGTAAGGAAATCCCCACCAGAAAATACTGGAATGTATGGCAATATCGATACCACGTCAGCAGACACAATGTTTGATAATACCAGTGATGATGTCCCATACTCACATTTTAAAAATCAGAACCAACATCTACCAATAGCTGAGGTATCATCATCTGAGGTTGAGGACTTGACTAAGCCACATACCTTCCAATGCAACTATTTCAGCATGCCTCATGGCAGTGATTCAGAGCCTTTCCATGATGACTCGCAGATTAAAAGCAAACATCATGTTCTTAGAAATGCTCTAGCACCAAAGAACGGGAAAGGGTCACTGTCTGCAGGGATGAGCACTGGTGACAAACAGAGAAACTCTGACGCCTGTGGGAATGGACCAGTTTCCTCAGCAGTAGCGTTTCGCTTACATGATAATAAGGTGCACCCTCAAGGGACTTCTTCAAATGCAGAGGTTGCTGAAAATCAATCTGCAGATGGAAATCACCCAAACAGAGAACAGGTTCAAGAGCAAGATTCTTTGGATAAACTCCAGATTATCTGTGGCCAGCATTGTCCAATACTAACTGTCCTCTTGCAACCAAATGAAGAGAGAAGTAGAGGGTTTGCCTACTGCCAGCCGTCTGACATTGAGAACCAGCTATGGCTTCACTCTTTGGCCACAGAAAGGTTCAATATAAAGAAAATTGATAATTGGTCATCCTCAGATGAAAACACCAATGTATTCTGTAACAACAACAGTATCTTTAGGCATGTACTTATCAAGGACCTTATAAATAGGTTTTCAACTAAAAGCAGACTAAATTTAAATGAAGGTGTTTGTGACACAAATATACCCAGAGAAGAAAGTGACGAAATACAGGCATTTATAAATGTTTCACTTAAGGCATACATAAGTAGTCCAGGAACACATTGTCCACCAATAGAAGACCTGAAATCAAATGGAGGTAACTGTCAATGTCTGACAAATACCACCTGCAAACAAATACAAATGCTGGCTGGGAGGGATGTTAACAACAATGTATCATGGCAGCAATGGAATTCTTTGCAAGAGTTAATAACTCACATAGATCACATTCCAATTAGCACATGCACTCTTTCTCAGGGCACTCGAACCGAATATGCTGACCCTAAGGAAGCTCCTTTCAGAATCATGAATAACAACTCTTCTGGAATTGTCAACAGGTGGGGCAACTCATATGAAGACTCACAAACAAATGCAAGTGACACTGAAAGCAACACTGACCAAGAAATTCCATGACATTCAAACACTATAATTGGGCTGAAAGACATCACTTTAAAAAAGAAATAATCGTAATGACTGCTGTTGACGCTGGGTATTTCAAATGCACTGATATGTAAAAGGTTTTATTAGCTACATGCAGACCAGATTCACAAAGGTAAACCTACACTATTGTGTAAGTTTATGATTGTTTGCTATTCACAAGCAAATTTTCGAGTAGTATCTTTGCGACTGTGGAGTCTCTGCACATAAAAAGACAGTCATACCTGATTATTTGTGGAGTTTCTGCCACAAGTTGGGAAACTCCGCAGTCATAAAGATATCACTCCTAAAATTAGATTGTGAATGGCAAAAAATCTTAAGTTTACACAAAAGTGTATGTTTACCTTTGTGAATCAGGCCCCATGCTGTTTTACAAGACAATTCATAAGAGAGACATTTAACTTTTTTTCTGCAAAATGATCTGCTTACACCAAAGGCCAACAGTGTATTTTGATAATATGTATATTAATTTATTTATACTGTCAAAGATACCTATGTCAATCAAAATAGAAAGTGGATGATATTTCCAGACAATATATAGGTAACATAGGCAATTTAAAATATAGAAATTAATGTTATTCCCTTTTTAACAATTTAGCACCAATTTGTTTTTCAAGTAAATTCCTTTTTTTTTTATACATCAGTGATTTGACCCAGGATAAAAATCTCGCTGGGCAAATAAGTGTGTTCTGTAAGCAAGAAAACTACATATGACTTTAGTTTCATCACACCTTTTTCCCTTCTCTATCCCTCCACTACCCTTCTCAATCCAAATAACTGACTAACATATCCACCACTCAAATTACTTTCTTATTTTCACTATACTAATTCACCACTAGTCCTTTATTGGTTTCGAAGTAGCATGCTACTCGCCGAAAAAGCATTTTGACGCCTCGTCATGAGTAGTAAGCGCTATATAAATGCAATTACAATACAATACACAAGGCGAGCCCTGAAATCCTTAGAGACCTGAGTAAATTGCTAATTTTAAAAAAATAGTGGTCCCTGAGGTAATAATTGTTCATCAATTTGTAAATAGTCAATCTATTGCTAAACAATATTTTTAACAATCAGGAGTTACAAAACAATATGAATGTGCACAAGTGACTGTGAGGTGCAGAACGTGCTGAGGCGGGAGTGATCCGAATGTGCAATATGTGTATCAAAGTCTGGAGCAATTATGTGCATCCAGTGTTACACAAATATTTGTATTTAAACGGTTCTGCACACTTTGGTGAACACTAACGTGTGCAGACATGTTTAAATAAGAATATTTGTGTTACCCAGGCTGCCTATAATTGCTGTCGTCTAAGCATGATTTACTCCCCACTGTCGCTTATCTACATACTCATTGTTTTGTAACTCCTGATTATTAAAAATATTAATACATTTCCTCTACACAAAACGCAGAACAATTATTACCTCAAGGACCACTGGTCTTCTGAAATCTACATATTACTGTAGTCAAGTGGCATATATGTTAGTAACAGATAGCCAAGAATCACCTCTAATGCTAGTAATCCTCTTGCATTTAATAGGAATAATGCATGGGCATTTATAGATAGATTTATAGATTAGATTTATATTTCCAGCAACAATTAAGGAATCGAATAAGAATACAGAACATATAGTCTATCACAATTGCACTGTGATGGTACTTTTGAAAACATCAGCATTTTGTTGTAAAGGTTCTGTTATTTTTCTGAAACCAGTAAAATAACATGGGAACTTACTTTAACAAGAAAATGATACCGGTTTAAGGGAAAGGTTTTATGACTCAGCATCTGTGTTCAGTCGCGTGTACCACATTCCTTTTGACGAAAATCTATTTCCTAATTGATAAACACATGTGGACTTAGACTGTCTCAAGAAATAATGAACTTCGCTTGCTGCCCTTGTATTAAGAAATAGTGTATTGTTCCAATGGGTGTAACCATTAAATAAACTAATGGATTCCTTCTGGTATGATTACATTTCTCATTTGGTAATTTTGCACCAGAGAAAACCCATTACACCACCTTGCATTTTTTCCCGACATGAATTTGTACAAGAGGCTGTGTTTTCCAGGTAGGAATGAGGGATAAGGTGTGGAATCAGTTATATTATACACATAATTCATTTATTTCCCCTCCTTCCAACCTATTTTCTGTGCGTGAACATAGCAAACGATATGTGACTCAAGTTTTGGGAACGCCCCGGAGTTGTAGACTTAGGGGCATTTATAGGCATTTTTAAATACACCTGTAACAGTGGTGGGAATGTGCTTAACTTTAACCTTTCACAGGGGTACGGAAATAGGCCTAAGTCACAGTTCTACCTGACTAACCACATTTTCGATGGTTCTATATGAGTGTATCATTTATGCACACGAAGATTAAGTGACGATGGAAATATTGTGAATAAGCAAAAAGTCATATCTTGCCATATTTGAGGGTCTTACTATTGCTTTCTGTAAATTACACTATTTTGTGAGCTCCTGAAGATTAAACTCTATATTTAGCTCATTCATACGGCATGAATGAAATAAATAACAAGGTGAGATCGAGCGTTCTAAATTATCATCAAGGGTTAACCTCCTTCGTCATTATGTTCCATCTTGAATTCTTTTGTATAAACTGAATGTTTTACTAAGCAAGCACAAATTAAAGAAATAATGACATATACACTATTATGTTGCATGTTTAATAAATCTGTGATAAACTTATAAATGCTGAGCAACTCTGAGGAGCCTCAATATATGTTTTTATGGTTATTATTTCCGCAGTTATTGCCTTGACCAACTTGCATTTCTTAAGATAAATATTTGTGTATAACTGATCACAACAAATATTTTGAATGTAGTATTAGCTTTTAGAGACGAGTCGTTTTGTGGAACTATTTCCACATCTTTGTCTCCATTGCACCCAAAGTGAATGTCACTTTTATAAAATGATTTTGTATTTGTTTATTTAACATGCCACGAAGTTAATAAAACAACGTTTTATAGGTTTGAATTATGAGCAGGAACTATAAACAATAAATATGAAGACAAATAGTCAATAGTTAAATGATTGCATTGTTTAAAAACTATTTTAAATAAATGCGAATGTTTTCCTTCTGTGATGCAGTTTTTTTTCCCATGGGACATTACAACTAGTTAAAATAATGTTAGCAAAGTTGCATCAGCACATCCGGACTAGTTTTGCTTTCTTTGACCATCACCATACCAACAAGTGAACAGAGACATTTGTCTTGATCTTCTGTTACACAGGAATGTAATAGTTCTGCTCTTAAGGCCTGCATGGAAAACAGTAAATTATTTTAAAAATGAAGCTAATAGGTCTGGATTTAATGTACTGATGCATGTGGATATATATTCATTCACAAATGCTGCTTACATACGTGCATGTACAAGTGTTTTAACAGGTTAAAGCTGCCATACAGGCTATGCCAAATCTAGCAAAAAGGATTGATTTCTGTATAGAATTCATATATGTGATAAAGAATTAAAAGTCACAAACAAGATGATGAAAGAGTATACATTTTAGGAGTAAAATAGTCCCTTTGGCATTCCGATGCAAGCTTAGATGGCAACATTTTAAAGAGAAAAGTGGGAGATTTAAAAACAAATAATCAGGAGAATGTATTTCCCCCATTTACTTCTATCGGGGCCTGAATCGGGTTACTGTCATGCATGGGCTTTGCAAGTGTGCTGCTACAGGATTGGATATTAGAACCACAATTGTACCTTTTTTTTTCTTACCTGTCAGAAACACGGAGAAAGCACTGTGGCAGGCAGAGAGAGCGTGATGCAAGTGTTGTGCATTGGCCTGCAGGCAGAGTTACACAATACCAGGTCTTGCCAGCTGAAGACCGCAGAGGAATCAGGTTTTTGCATACAGGAATCGGGAGGCGGGAGGCTAGCCTTGAAATCGGTAGTCTCCCATCTAAACTGGGAGGGTTGGCATGTATGTGAAAGCTTTCCTGAAAGTCAGAATGCTATACCAAATAACCAGTAGTTTGAGGTGAGAAGGTAATACTCCTCAGTGTAGAGCTAAAGACACTCTGTTTTGAAGAATTGATAGCAGTTAGGCCTGGTTGCGATTTTAATTAAGCCAAAGTAGCTGGAGTAATTTTAGTAATTGCTCATTACTCTTATGATGTGAAATTACGTGATTACTCCAGCTTGAGTAACTAAGACTAATTTGGGGAAAAATTATAGCGCAGGAGCACAAGAACAACGAACAAAGAGAGCGCGAGCAACTGCTGGCTACTGCTCATGTCCTTTAGCATTTAGTGCTTTTTTCTTAGCCCAAAATGCACCCTCTGACCCATTTTGAATGCAAGGATGCATTTTGTACTATGAAAATGGTGCTAAATACTTGATTTCGCTTCTCACACAATTGTGTATAATTATGAGTAATGACACCAGAGAGAATTATGCCAGTTGCATCCACCCCTAGTAGCAATGAGTCTCACAGACAACTGCATGGTCAAACTAGGCCTAATAAGCAAGATATGTGAATGAAATGGATGGTAAAGGTGTTGGGCTAATGTGAAATAATTATCTATCCTCACAGTAGAACATTCCAATCTCTTAAACAGACTCAATTAACTGAAGTATCACACATGCATGCATACGCAGGCATGCATGTGCCCACAATCACAAGGGTGACAATGATATTATCAAAATGTTCTGCTCTATCATCTCAAAATCATGTTAATATCTTGTAGAAAAAAATATTAGTCAAGGTGTAAGAGTACATATATATTTTTCTGAAATGGGTGCTTGAAGTGAGCCTTCAATAAAGTAGAACATATTTAGTAGATTTATAGAGGCAGATGCACTTCTCGCAGATGGGTACATAATATACAAGACATAGCCTGCATCACCACCCTAATCATCTTCACCAGAAATGCATCCTGAAACTCTGGTGACAAAACCACTGTGCACTTGGCAGAATGGCTGTGAACCTCAGTTGTCAAGAACATCTCTGCTGCAGAGAAGACAGCTGAGCTACAGAATAAGAGCTTTCAATTCAATGTCAATTTTGATGAGACTAAGGCTTTTAAGCAATGACAGCCAGACTAACCATTCATCTTGGTGTCAATACATTAGACAACCACACTAGAGTAGCATCCTCCCCGGCCTGGGTACCGGCCAAACACTATGCCACACTCGAAGCTTAGTATTACACGTCTTTAATAATGTGAGTGTAACTGCACACGCTTATTCTAAAACAAGCTTTCATTGCGTTCTGTTCGGACACCTATGTCACAGTTTGACCGAGTACAAAACTTTATATATATTTATATATATATATATATATTCCCAGACGATCGACTTATTTTTAGTCATATAGCGAGGCGCACACTCGTGGACAGTCCTTCAAAATGTATTCACCACTCGAATAAACAACCGACAGACGCGTTTCGGCTACACGCCTTCGTCAATGTCATAAACATAGAGAGAGGGAAGCGATACATTTTGGCTCCTAGTGGACATAGAAATGGGATTGGATTTAGGACACATGGAATTCCACATCATTTTGATGGCGGACATCTTTAAATGGTCAAATTCATTGTACAATCTAATTCATTGTAAAAACGCAATGTTAATCCCCAGTGCATCATAAGTTGAGCCTTGTATAGGCATAATCAATGTTTACGTCACATTATGCACAAAGAGAGAAAAAAAATCACACACATAATTGATTCTTAATTCTCTACAGTAGGAACCAATTGTCCTTGGGTTTTCGAAAATTATGCCCTAAATGGGCAAACCTTATTGGACATGCGTCATTGTATTCTCTACATTTCAAATGTTCTTTTATACAGTGAACAAGTATTGGTTCCATAGTACAATAAAAATAATATTTGTCAAAGCACATCTTTCATTCCTGCTAGACAGTCCATATTCAAATGCCATTATTTACACTAAGATTCAGTTCATTGAATTCTTGTTGTGTGTAATATAAATCAAGCTTCTCCAGATTTTACAAATCATGCCCACAATGGGCAAACCAGAATAGAGATTGTTTCTGTAACTTCACTGTTACTTTCTATGTTTTCAGATTATCAATCATCATACAAAGATGCCAAATTCATCACTTCATTATCATCCTGTCAACATCCCCTATCATTCTTATTGTGCCACCTTGGATACATCATTTAAATATTCTGTATGTCTATTATGGAACATGAGTCCACAACTCTTCTTCATTGTTAAGACCCCCGGGGGGTTTTGTTTGCAATTCCACAATGTATTTAGACTCTAGTTGTCTCCGCCTCTCTCATCATTGGGGACCTGATCTATACAAAAAAGACTCGGATCAGACTTATGTTTCTCTGTCGAAAATGGCGTGCCACAGGATATGCGCTGTCCCGATTTTTTATGGCACGCATGTGCTCGAGAATTTTTTGCTGGGTGGATGGTGCTTCCAACATATTGCATTCTACAGGGACATATTAAGCAATAAACCGTACATTCAGTATTGCAGTTCATGAATCTTTTGATTTTTCTCTTGATTATTCTCCCTGGGATGTCAAATTCCCTTACCTTTTTGCTCTTTTTGCAAGCTTTACAATTTCTGCACAGGTAAAAGCCTGTTATAGTGTCCTTCTTTTTAGATGTTTTTTGAAAATGGCTCCTTACCAAAAGATCTTTCAGCGAGGAGCCCCTTCTGTAAGTCATAAGGGTTTTTTCAAAGATATGGGGACCCACTATAGTATCAGATTTTAAGATCTTCTTATTCCTCTCAAAAATCTGAAAGGCTTTGGGAGATTGAGTTGCATACTCTTTAATCATTCTGATTGTCCCTTTCTCATCCTGGCTTTGGTTTGCTGTTTCGTTACTAGTTAATAACAGCTTTTCCCGCTCCAAAGTTTTTGCTTTTCTCTCTGCATTTTTTCAATATTCCTTCTGAGTAACCTCGGACTCTGAGTCTTTTGAAAACATCTATTTTGGACTTGACAAATTAATTTTCTGTCGAACAGTTTGTTTTCAGCCGTACAAGTTCTCCATATGGGACCCCCCTAATGACACTCTTAGGGTGGAAACTGCCTGCATATAACGTGCTGTTCCCAGCCATAGGTTTTCTTTGATATAAACCAACAGATCTAAGTAAGGTACCTCTATTTTACTGATTCACTCAGTGAATTTAGGATTGCAGTTGTTGTGAATGAGGGCTGAAACATGTTGTGAATGAGGGCTGAAACATATAGTTCTGCATCTTCCTGCGACCCCTTCCAGATGATGAAGAGGTCGTCTATGTAACGAGCCCACAACTCAACCTTATCCATCCAGTGCTCGTTTTGCCCTGCCCAGGCCACGTGCTTCTCCCACCAGCCAACAAATAAATTTGCGTAGCTGGGGGCATAGCACGTGCCCCTCGCAGTTCCCTGTTGCTGGTGGTATAGTTCTCCAGAGAAGAGAAAGATATTATTCCTGAGACAAAACTCTATAAGTTCTAACAACATCAGATTATGTTCACCACACTTCGCATTTCTTTTCTGTAAAATGAAATTGACTGCTTCCAGCCCCTTTTCATGTTTAATGCTAGCACCACATTACCACCTTAATCTGAAGGCATTATTACCAGATCGTCGTCATTTTTAAAGTCCATAATGGCTTTCCATTGTATGTCCGTTATGTTTTCCTTCATGAGGTTAGGGCCTCTAGCTTGCAGTTTTGTGAGGTCATCAATGACTATATTGTGGAAAGTGTCATTCGCATCATATGGATTTTGTGGAATAGTTTGTGATTTCATTGTTATATTGCTTTTAGCTACAATTTGTGAAACCCCTATATCTTCCAAGAAATCCACAATCTCTATTTCTCCTGGGATGTTTTCTTCCATCTCCACTTCTCGTAATGTTCTTAGGGTTTCTATATCTGCTCCTGTGAGTGTGGTGTTAGGGGTAGCACCTATTGAGTGTTTCTTTGGTTTTCCAGGGTGCACAAGATGCAGCTTCATTAGCTTGATTTTTCTTATGAATCTGTACAGATCAATGCATGTATTGGCATAATTGAACAGGGCTGTTGGGCAAAACGTGAGACCTAATTCCAAAACTTTCTCTTCATCTGTGGTCAGTTGTTAGGTTCACAATTGTCTGTTTCTCCACTACTTGCGCTTGCCTTCACGTTTGCTCCATGTCACCCTCTGAAAAAAAAAATATATATATATGATATATATATATAATTACATCTTTTCAATCAATCAGCCTTCTTGGAGATTTAATTATTTGACCTGATCTGGTTACTGGGAGCAGTCATCATCACTATCAGAGATTTTCGAAGATGGTGAAGTGGAATAGCAGTTCATTCGACTGATTAATCAATTGTCAAAAGTAAGAGTCTTTGGTAACAAACTTTCCAGGACGCTGGGAAATCGCCATGTATCCCTTGGTAGATGCTACATGGAAAGGTTCTGCATCATATGGAGCATCAGATTTCTTTCTGCGCATTTGTTGGGCGAAAGCTAGATCTCTGCTCTTAAATTCAATGTTCTTTATGTGTCGCCTCTTGTCTGCATAGGCTTTCATATTCTGCTTGTTAACCAAGTTCTTTCTTCAAGTTATGTTCTCACTTCCTTCTCTTTTGTTGGTCCACTGAGGTAACTTGGTCAGCATTGCTCTCCTGAACATCAAAGTCGCAGGACAGTGACCTGTTGTCGAGTGAGGTGTAGAATTCAATACAGTTTTTAAACTGAGCCTCTCGAGTGTGGCACATTGTACTGCTTTATTTAGGATACTCATAAAATGATCACCGAGTCCACTGGCCTGTGGCCATAAAGGTGTACTCTTTTGATACGTTATGTTCAGATGCTCTAGGAAATCCTTGCATTCTCGACTGTTAAAAGGCAGGGCATTATCAGACTTATGAATGGCTGGAACATGCCATGTAGCAAAGATGCCATCTAGTCTCTCAATGACTCGTTCGTGAGTTGTGGATGAGAGATCTTCTATTAATGGAAAACATGAATACTCATCCACGATTAACATGAGATGATGTCCATTATCGAGTGGACCAAAGAAATCAATGGTTATTTTCTAAAATGCATGTGGAGTAATATTGGTAGATAGTCAGTTGCATAGATGACAGGCCTTGAGTTCCTTTTCAAATCTCTCATCTAAGTATGGAAACCAAGCTCTGTCAGGGAGAGCTCGTTTGGTGGCAACAATACCACGATGTCCTGTCAGGATTCTCAACAATTTCAGTATAACTCCTGCCTGAGTTATGGACAGCTCATCTTTAATTATATTTTTGATATTCATCATCACTGGTGAGAAGGGAATGGTCGAGTGTGTCGGTTTCATGACTGAAGTATAGTTATATCACCCATCTTCATCATGTCACTATCATGGCTCATGGCAGCGATTATGTGGCGATATAGCAGCTGGCTATAATATATGATATTAATTTTATAATTAAATTAATGTAGGCTTCAGCTGTCTTGGATGGAGTACCCAGACCTTGTATAGGCACTCTGGAAAAGTAGTGAGCAGGGTTTTGATCCTTCTCTGAACAATGCACAATGGTATATTTGTACTCTTGGAATCGTAGTCCCCACTGTTCAATGCGAGGAGGTGTCGTGACCTTTGGATTGCTAAAGATAGTCAGTAAAGCTTGGTGATCAGTTAGCAGCATAAAAGGCTTTTTGTACAGGAATGCATGGAAATGATCTCAAGCCAATACCATGGCTAAATATTCTTTCTCAGGTTGTGAGTAACCACGTTCTGTCTGGGGCAACAATCTACTGGCATATGCCACAATATGCTTTCGAGCATTTGGGTGTGTGCTCTGCTGTGCAAGGATAGCGCCTAACCCGAATGGTCAATAAGAACATCTGTATGAAGCTTTTGACTGAAGTAGGCAATTTCAGCGACAGCTTCAATGGCTTGTTTTAATTTTCTTCAAACTGCTCTCACATTCTTGTGACCCCTCAAATGAAACATTTTTCGTTGTTAACTCTTCTAATGGAGCACTTACAGTAGCAAAGTCTAGTATATATCTTAAACAATAACTGGCAAAAACCAAGAAATTAATGTATCATAGAAACATATTCTGGGGTGGGGGGATGGGTCAGCATTTGACAGTGCTTGTAATTTTTCAGGAACGAGTGTCATACCCCCATCTGGAAAGATATGCCCAAAGAACTTTACCTTTGTTTTGTGGAACTCACACTTGTCTGCATTCAAAGTCAAACCTACATCAGTAAGTAAATAACTTATTTGTGTGAGAGCTCTATCATGCTTCTTCTGTGTAGCTCTGAAAATCAATATGTCATCGCTATAATTGAATGCATTCACAACAGGCTGCATGACATGTCGAATGACGTTTTTCAAATGTTCTGCAGCCGGTGACGCACCAAAACTGAGTTTCTTGCATCAAACCGAACCATTATGTGTGGAAAAGCTGTAATGTACCTGCAATTTTCTTCAAGTTCCAACTGATGATAGCCTTTATTTATATCATGTCAAGAGAAGACCTTTGCACCATTGTGTTATCATGTCAGCAATGTGTGTACCTGGATGTCGTTCTCGTTCAATTGCCTTGTTTGCTTGACGCATGTCAATGCTTATGCTTACAGCTCCTTTACTGTCCTTTTTGTGCACTACCACTATGGGAGAAACCCATGGCGTCGAACCAGTTGAACGCCCAATAATGTCATGTATGAGTAACAATTCAAGTTATTTTCTTTTTTTTTATACAATTTCTTTTTTACCAACAGAACAAGAAAACAACAACATAGCAATGAAAGGGGGACCAAATACAATACTTAAGAAAAAAATATATCTAGGAGAGCACAATCAATAGCAAAATTAATCATGATACACTGACCCAGACCGTCTGTCTGACTGAAATTAAGAATTTTCTCTGCTAGAAATAGAAGAGAGAGAAAAAAGAAAAAAATGGAAAATAATAAGCTTTCATATAGTAATTAATCAAGAATACATGGAGGGAAGCTGCAAAATGAAAAACGAAAAATTAACGAAAATATAGCTAAGCAGACATGTCCTGTTGAGCAACTTTATTCACCAACCAGCACCGAACGGGGTCCCAAATCTAAATGAGCTTTTTTCTGTAAGGATCATTTTCAATTAAAACTATCTCCAATCTACTTATGCTAAAGAATTCACGCCTCCATATTCAAGGTTTGGGAGACTCACTAGAAAGCCAAAATAGTTCCAGAACCAGCCTTGCTAGCGAGATAGAGAAGTACAAGCACAATAGATGGGGTGGAATAACTGGTGAATGACCCAACATAATTAACTTCGGATCCACTACCACTTCTATGATTTGAAGTAGCCTAGAGTTACCAAAGAAAGATTTCCAATACACATGCAGTGCAGAACAAGATGCAAAACCATGAACGGTATTATCTCCTGCCGATCCACGACAGAAACCCCGGCCGTCTGGTCAAAGCTTCATTACAAAGAGACGTTGAGGGGTATAATACCAATCTTTGATACATTTCAGGTGATGTACTTTAATACGAGATACATTCAAGGCTAGATGAAACAGTACATTACAGCGCCTAAGGTATGCAACCGCGGCTGGAATGTGAAATTGGTATTGTAGCCCAGATACGTAAGCTGATTATATTTGGGTAATGCCATAAAAAACTTGCTTATATGAAGTCCAGATGAGATGAAAGGCTTTTAGAGTCTTGAAGTGCATTTGCTTAAAGTATGAGGTATCCACAATCCCCACTCCTGCGGGTATAGAATAGCCCAGAGGTAAAAACTCATGGAACATGCGCCACGTGAGGCCACTTTCCCCATCCCAATATTAGCCGCTTATGTGAAAAAAATGACGGCAGTTAGTAAAATCTAAGAATCGGGAGTGAGATGCCACCATCTTCCTTAAGTTGCTGTGAGAACTGAATTTCACAACAAAGCTTCTGATAACCCCCAAAAAACTTCTGCCATAAGGCCTCCACTTTAGGCCAAAGGAAGGAAAAGTGAGATACATCAAAAAAAATACAGGTACATAATGAGGTAACAACACCCAATGAGTCCCAAGTGGAAACAATTCCACTTCATAAAAACATCAACACTGTTGAAACAGGTTTCCATAATTATTCTCAAGGATCTCAAGGATCTCAGGGAAAATAATGGTTAAGATAACCCCCTGATAGACCAGTAACTGGACCCACCTAGTGTCCTGTACTGATGGCGCAACATTGGATTAGATCTGGGTCTTCTCAGGATTTAAATTTTTGCCGGATACCTCCTTAATGCCTGAGCGGCTGAAACTACTGCTCTTAAACCACTCAATGGAACAGATGTCAGAACAGCCACATCATGTATCTCTTCTGACCGCTTAAGAGATTGAATGAATGTCTCAATATATTTTGCAAATAGCTGAGGGCAGAGAGGTCATCCCTGCCAGGTACCATGAAGAATATTGCTGGGATCTTAAACTAGACCTGCACTGCAAATCTTTGCCTAAAGACCGGTATACAAACGCTTAACTTTGGAGACAAAGATTGAACCTACACCTGCGGACTCCATGACACCCCAAAGGAAGTTCCAGGAGACACTGTCAAATGCTTTCTCTGCATCCAGACGAATCATATCGACTTTACCCCCACCTGAAGAAGCAATCTCCGAGCTGAGATTGCTGTATTTACAGGCACTGTTGTGCCCCGGCCTGGAATGAAACCATGCTGGTTTGAATAAACCAATCCCGAAATAATCAATTATAGCCAATTCACCAGCAAATGTGTATAGATTTTAGCGGCAGCATTGATTAACGCTATGATCCACAGAGTGTGGGGTCTTTCCCCTTTTTTTGGAAAAATAACGATATTTGTCTCTCTCCATGACTCCGGAACCCCGTCAGAAGACTCAAAGGAATTAAACAGATCCATTAAAACTGGAGACAAAATCTCCACAAAGATAGACTACAACTCAACTACAAATGGAATCTGGTCATGGCCAGATACCTTCCCACTGGCCAGAGACTGATGGAATTTTCAACCTCCAAAAGAGTGATGGGTATTTCCAATTTAGACCGCTGACTAGCAGTCACTTTATATTGAACACTATAGTACCTTGCTGGTTCTGCAACAAAAGACGGACCCGAAAGGGGGGGGGGTGATGGTTGGTGGCAACTATCCAGAGGAACAGGGGTTGATTCATTATCTGTGTAGCGTATGGACCAAATATGGATGAACGAAAGATATAAGAAATTTATTTTTCAACAGCTTCTTGTAAATGAAAGGCAATTTGTCTATGTCTCTGCTCCAGACTAAGAGTTTCTCTCAGCATTTGTCATCTGATTAACTTTAAAACGTATAGCTTCTTCATCATGAAGTTAATTGAATTTAGAGTGTTTGATGAGTGTTTCGAGTCTCTCCACAAATTCATCAATAGTTTCACCAACCTTTTGGCGTTTTTGACTGAAAATGTATCTTTCATAATCAATGTTTGTTATTGGATCGAACTTGAGATGCAGTGTTTTTTTAATCTGACGGTATGTCAGTTCTTCATCAGTTCGCGCCATTTTCTTTATGACTTCTTTCACACCATCACCAACTAGATTTTTGAGATGCATGATAATCTTTTGTAATCAGTCTCAAGCTTTTGTTGTGTTGCACTCTGACACCTACGTCACAGCTCTACGGAGCCTGTTCAGAGCTTAAAGTGTTTCATCATAAAACTCACTAGACACGACAACTAGGGTCACCTGTAGTACTTTAGATGATACAGACATTCGTCCACCAGTATAGATTTCAAGAGACAATTCCAACAACTTAAATTAAAGATGGAGAGGTGTACCACCATGTGAACAAAAGTGGTATCCAGTCCTAACTGTAACCTGCTGAGAAGAAGCAAAGTATTACAAGAGAAATAATACATCTCCTGGACCGCTAGTTGATGGGCCTGCTGGAGGGAAAAATACACTAATGTGAAAAGTGAAGGTCCATATCTGACAGCCACTTGAAGGAAGAATCCAGCAATGAGATTAGGAAAACAGAGCTAATGCATGCCTGTGGAAATGAATAAAAATAGTTGGTCCCCTTTAAAGGCCCAAATATTGCATTAAGTAATTTACCTCAAAGGAGAAGAAAACGTGGAGGGTTCCACAATGGACATTCTGCAAGATCCCACAGATTATGAACTAAAATTGAGGTCGGGAATCATGATATCCACTCAAGTCCCCTCCCTTTTGATTTGACAGAAGCCCAAGAATGAGAGTGGAAGCAGGGATTCAAAACACCAGACCCTGGGCCAGGAATGAGACAGAGCTTCAACTTTCTAGCCCCTTTACTCCATAAACCATGAGCTGTAGAGAGGAAGTGGTGATTCCCATGACCTGCCATGGTGCCCATTATGGGAGGGAACCCAATTCCAGCTTGCTCATTCCAAACAGAGAGATATGGCATATTACTGTAACAAGGAGAGTACTCTGCTCAGATGATCTGCTCTGGCATTTGTCAACCCTCGAAGAAGAACAGCCAGCTGTGAAGACAAAACCACCGCAACCCACCCAAAGGATCACAGAGTTTTGGAGAATGTCTACCCCTTAAATGGAAGTTAGTCTAACCTATGGCATTGCCTGTCCGAGCTACATCAAACAATCCCTGGGACAAGGGTGAGAACACCTAGAAGGTACTCTGTCATCAGCAACGAGCTGACAAATCTCCCCAGAGTCACCCAACAGCCCAGGGAAATTTGACCCAACATTCCTCCCCAACTCTGACCTCTGACCTTTGAAAGCAGAGCCAAGAGCAATGTGAGAGTAAAATTCAGTAGGCTGCTCACTGATGACATTCACCACTGCACCCCTCCAGAAATAAAAGTATAGTAATGAATATGTATAAGTCCTGGCACTTACAGAACCAAGATTGTAGGACCTCCGACCTGTAAATCCAATTAAAAAAATATATATATATCCTTATTGGTTTTGCAAACAATACAACAAATGTAGTAGTACTTACGCATGTCATGAGAATCATGGCTCGTTTATTAAGTATCACATTGTAACTGTATCATTCAGAGTATTCCAAGCATTCACGCGCTGCTATTTCACATACACACTTGAGCCCCTCATGTCAGACTCATGCCCATACAACATACAATCTGATGCAATATTGGCCTGCACCCAATAGAAGACCACAAACAACAAACGTAACTTGTAACAAAAGGTTGCTTGATGCATTCCGCCATGGGGGTGCGCTGCAGGCAGGTGCAGTGTTTATATTCCTCAGCACGCATCACTGCCCCTCCGCCTAGGCCCAGGTCTCCATCTCCTTCCTCCATTGGCTGTGTGGGAGACCATAAGGGGACTGCCAATGATGGGCAACGTCTCTACGGGCTATTCCCAGAGCCAAATCGAGGAATCAATTGCCTGCTGTCTTCTTTGGCTGCCTTTTATCTAGCCTCAAGAGGCATATTCTTGCTGTGCGAAGCTGCTGATGGTTCCAGATCTCTCTTGACCTGCATCCAAAAGTGCTCAATTATGGGACAGCTCCACATCATGTGGAAGAAGTCAGCATCTACCAGAGAGCACCTAGGACAGCCCAAATCCGTAGTGTCTAATATGACATTCAGTCTGTGAAGTTCAAGGTACTTACAAAGCAGATAATTAAATTGTGTAAATTTAAATCTCGAGTTGCTGATGTAGTTGTATAAGTAAGCATTCTAGAGTTTGGTCCCACTCCTTAACAGTGGAAGCTCTAACGAGCAAAGCTTCCAATTTGCCCCTCAGTTGCAGCAAGTCATCCACACTCATACTGCAGTTCTATTCAGCCAGGAGACCACGTGGATACCCTGACCAAACATCAATTCTGTCTGCAGCAGGTCATGTATAGGGTGTTCCGGCTCCTGGGCCCCATTCTTCAGTCTCACAGCCAATGTCAGGGCTCTGTATGTTAAAAACTGGGTGCCTGGTATACCACTGTCCATCACCAGCTCCTCCGGCATGCGAAAAGACCCCTCAGAAAAGCAGACCCCAAAAGTCTTCATGCCCGCCTCCATCCAGGCAGACGTTCGCTGGGCCGTGAAATATCCTCCTCTGGTGATTGGAAAACTGACCACCGAGATCACTGGCGCATAGAGCAAGGCTGGTCCCTATCTGCAAAAGGCCCTCTCCCAGCATCAGAGGATTATTCACAGTAGTCGTGTCCTATCGGCTGGCGCCAGTTGGGACCCCAGCAACAGGACCAACATTGCCCTCTCCCTGTGGACCATCCCAAACTCCCCAGCTTGGCTAGGTCAAGTCCCACCAGCTAATAATCCACTGCAGATGTGCCACGCAGTAGTACAGCTCGAAGTCATGGACTCCCAGATCACCTCCAGTGGTCGGCCTT
Organism: Triturus cristatus; assembly: GCF_964204655.1. Classification (NCBI taxonomy): domain Eukaryota; kingdom Metazoa; phylum Chordata; class Amphibia; order Caudata; family Salamandridae; genus Triturus; species Triturus cristatus. The sequence continues at coordinate 653,672,368 of NC_140587.1, read as the reverse complement.
TGGAGTATGCCCAGTGACACATGGGTATGTTGTCCATTCCAGATCAGTTCCCAAAGCATGCCATTGATAGACTGATACCACGACCTCGAGATCCAGATGGGTAGAGTGGAAAAGTAATAACAAACTCTGAGCAACAGGACCATCTTGGTTAATGCTATGCAGGCCATAATAGTGAGTTTCAGCGTCCTCCAAAATGCAACGCCACTGCGAAGGGCATGCAATACCCCTACAAGGCTACCCTCTCTAACATTGCTATCGGTGTGATTTATATTAACTCCCAAGTATTTTGGCACCGTAAGTTCCTGCCGAAGTCCACTTCCCACACCACCTCTGGTGGCTCCGCCAGCCCAGGGGACACAGGGAAGGCACATGATTTCTGCCAATTCATCCGTAGGTCAGAGACTTGGCCACAATCTTCCAGGAAGGACACACTCCAGGAGATGCCTGTACCCACATCTCTCAGATAAATGGGCATGTTGTCTGCCTAAAGAAAGACAATGTGTTTCCGGTCATGCAACATAATTCCTCTCCCACCACCCTCCTTTCGCAGCAGACAGGCCACCAGCTCCATCGCCAGTGTGAAGAGCATGGGGAGAGAGGGCACCCCTGCCGTGTACCACGATATACCCCAAAGGCATCTGATATAGCCCTGCCCAAGCGTTCACTTGCCCATGCACCCAGAAAAAGCAGCCTAATCCACATGCTCACTCTTCCTCTAAAGCCATCTGACATATAACCGCCTGTCGAGAACATGGTCTAGCCACCTTATGTTAAGCGAACGGTTGCGCTTCGGGATGATCCCATTTTGGTCGTTGTGTATCAGTGCTGCAAGGTGGGGTTGGAGCCTGTTTGCCAGTATCTTACTCAAAATATTATAATCTGAATTGCGCAATGACAGGGGGCAATACGCCATTTCATCAAGGGTGTCATGAAGGTTTCGGTATTCAAACTATGAGGGCTACCCTGGCTGTTTCCGGGAGGTATACACATTCCAACACACCGGCATACATTGGAGCCAGTCTCAGGGTCATCAGAGAGGCATATATCTTGTAAATTCATCCGGGAGACCAAGTCTTTTATAGCTGCCCTAATCTCAGGCTCTGCAATGGGGACCCCCAATGCCTCCTGCTCTCCAGCAGACAATTGTGGAAGAGTCACCCTGGATAGGCACATGTCCAGGGCATCCTCTTGGTTCGGAGCGTCAGAGCTATACTTGTAGTGCTGTGTAAACAGAGCTTGGATGTTGGTTTGGAAAAATACCCTTTGTCCCATCATATCAGTTAGTTGCATAATGGGAAACCCCCTCGTCCAGGTTGGGTAAGCCAGGCCAGTAAGCGGCCAGCCCACCCTCCCTCAGCATTTGCAGCGTTAAGGTACTCCAGCCAGCTGAGAGAATGGAGCTTACCCTGCACCTCTTCGTGCCTCCTGTGCTCCTTTCAGGACCTGTCTGAGCTCAGGGTGAGTTCCCCCCTCCATTTCCAGTTGCCGGAGGTTCTCCTCTAACAAGAACAGCTCACTCTCAGTGAGCACTCCATCCCACTGATTAGGTGAGACAATGCCCTCAGACAACTGCCTCAAAGGCATTTTGTTTGATATTAGTCTGGGAGGCCATGCACTCATTCACAGCAAAGTACTCCATGATCTCAGCCACCTAAACATGGGCTAGTGTAGATAACTAGGCAAAAGTCTCCAGGTAGGGATGGGTGCTAAGTGGTGACTCCAGAACACTTCTGCCCACATGGGATTATTGTCGGACAATGTTCAATTTAGATACTCAGTGCAATTAATCTGCACTGTGAGCTTCACCAAACAGAGCACAGGGACCAATTGGTAGGTCATCCACCGGGGAACATAAGGAATACTTCTTTTTTTTTGGTCCTCATTTGCCTCGCTCACACTTCCTACCACTGTTTCCACGTTGAAGTGTACCAGACCTCATTCGCTGAAGAGAAGAAACATGAAAATTAACATTTTCTACCTCATGCTCCCCACCCTGTGCAACCCACACCCTCCCCCCCGTGGAAAACCCTGCCCAAGTTTCCATGGCCAAAGCCCTATAGGTGCCCCCCAGAAAAGCCCACCAAAAATAATGTCCTATACTAACAGAAATCGGTTAGCTCATACCTAAGTCTAAGTCTTGACACATCAGTACCTCATAATTCTTATCATAATTCACATTATATTACTAGCCCCCGGGCTGAAGTGTTTCAATAAACCTATCCACCTCCTCAACAAAACAAAATATATGCATTTTGTTGTTATGCATCACTTTAAAAAATGCAGGGAACTTTAACTGAACTGATGCCCCTAACTTTTTTAACGGCTCAATTCTTTTCCCTAACTCCCACTTCCTATTAGACGTGACACTAGACAGATCAGATCATATTTCAATCCTGACCCCGTCCACTTCCATAATTTTTTTCCTCAATGCCTTGGTCAAGATCTTCTTCTGTAGTGTATAAGTAAAAAAAATAACCAATTCTCCTTGGCTTGGTCTGATTTTCATTGAGGAAAACATGGCGGCCGGCTAATTGGCGGGTCGTGGTTAAACCCGAAGCGCGCTTCGGACTATAATGTGCAAACGGCATAAAACAGAAAATCAAGGAGCGACAAAACTAAATCTGTAATTACTTGAGACACACACTAAGAGGATCTACCGGAGGCTTTTGGAGCGACCAAACCCACGGGTCTGTAGGTAAACAGTGGTGATAGGATTCCGGCATCATGGCAGAGCAGGCGAGGGCGGCGCTGGAGCTTTGTAGGGGCCTGCGCGCTGCCATGAGGTTTCTCTTCCGGGGCAGAGGAGGAGGAATCAGGGACAGCGAAGTCGGAACTGGAACTGGAACCGAAGTTAGCCGCGGTGAGACCGGCACCAGTGAGCAGGCGGAGTGTGGTGCAGGGGGCAGGGATAGCACGAAGGTTGGGGCACAGCGGCTGCAAAAGTCCCAGGAAAAAAGCTCTGAAAAAGGCCCCGAGTTAGACGTAAGAGAGGGGAGGCAAGTAAAAGTAATAAAAGACCCCAGAGGTGGGGTGTAGGTACAGCAAACGCTAGGGGAATTTCAAGCTATACGCTTAGGAGTACAGGGAGAGGTAGTGGTGGGGGCTCTTCTGAGCTGAGAAAATCGGTATTTGAAATTGATGAGGGAGAGTAGTGAGAAAAGAGGAGATCAAAGTCAAGAAAGCAAGTAGGTCTGGACACTTGAAAGAGGTATCAGGTAAAGAGGTTATATCTTATCAAAAAGTGGAAAGAAAATTCATTTTTGATCATAAGATAAAGATTACTCCCTCGCTCAGGTCCTATTTCATGGTCTCGCCAAAAACCCTTATTTTAGGTAATAATATCCCGATGGAGACTAAAGGGGGGTCAGGAAGAACGGAGAAAGAAGTTAGAAGGAGCAAGTGGGAATATGGATACTTCAAAAATGGGTGATTGAGTTAGGTATTTGACTCCAAATCGCTATCAAGTTCTGGCTCCTGGTGCAGGTGATTTTGTAGATATGGTAGAGGAAGTGGCATCCTCGGACGGGGGAGAATTTCCGAACACTTGCCTCAAGTTGCGAAATGAATATCATTGTAGCGTGGAAGGGAAAAATCCAAGTTTCAAGGATAATCAGAGACAGACGGAGAAGGATATTGGCGAGAAGGATACTGGTGAGAAGGTTGTCGGGGGAGAAGCAGAGGCGGGCCAGAGTAGTGTGGAGAGGGGGGGGTCTGCTATAAGTGCACTAATTACTACTCTAACGCTTAAAATAAAGAGCATATTTGAAATCTCAGAGACCAATCAGAAAGAGATTAGATCGGCTTGTGAAATTCTGGAAAGGAAAATTGATGATTTGAGTAACAGAACATAGACCTTGGAGGGTGAGGTAAAAGACCTTAAAGAAACAGTGAAGGCTAAAACGGTTGAAATTGACGGTCACAGAATAAGGGAGAAGGAACAGTTGGAGAGGGTTGAAAGGTTAGAGAACTTCCAAAGAAGGAATAACTTAAATATTTTAAGACTCCCAGAGGGCAAGGAAGGACACAATATTAAAACTTATACAGTCCAGTTGTTCAAAAGAGAACTGCAGCTGGAGGAATCCGAAGAGGAGGAGATTGCGAGAGACATTCAAAGGATTCACAGGACCCCTATGGACTCAATGTAAATCGGACCAAGCCAAGGAGAATTCCAGTACATTTTTTAACTTGTACACTACAGATGGAATACTTGTGCAGTCCCTGATGATGGTCGCTCTATGTGTCCTTCAAACACCACCGTTCCTGCCAGTCTTTTGAAAGCACTGGGCTAGTCTCATCATGCCTTAGTCCGCCAGAGGGGGGGTCCGATCTGTCAAGCACCGTATCTGCAACACAGTCTCCCACCAGCAGCATCAGTATGTTGGGATATTGCGAGAGGAGTTGTGACAGTGTGGCAAGATGTGGCGCCTGACCTACATTAGGGCAGAAAGGCTGCCAATCAAAATCTGAAGTCCATTGAGCCTCCCCACCACCAGTACATAACAACTCTCCCAATCTATATGTGTTTGCAGCATCTCTAGCGGCGTGCCTGACTCCACCCAGATCAACACACCCCTAGAAAAGCAGAATAATGCTTTTGGCACTTAAGGAATTTGTGTCCCACGAGGTGGGTTCTCCTGCAGGAGAGCTAAATCTACAGTTCTACGCTTTAGATAGGATAGGATTTTGTATTGCTTACTGAGCTCATTCCACCGGAAAATCCATGTAAGGAAGGTATAGCGCATAGGCCTGCTACTAATTATGAGTTTAAAAGGCCATGTACTGGGGCCTCTCCTCCTTTCCCCCCAAAAGGAGTAGTACAGCCATGCCTACACACTGAGCAACAACAACACAACAGTTCCCAACTCACCTCCTCCAGGTCAAAGTCTCAACAGCGCTCCGTCCAAAACTAGAAGTCAAACACTGTCGTAAAACCCAAACTCCCAGTACGAACATGCCGTATAGGAATTTCAAAGGAGTGGTGATCACCACTGTATTCGTACACGGATGCTGTTTCACTGCTAACCTCCAAATGAAAGTATGGAACAGTATAATGTAAAGCCAAGTCCCAGCTGCCTTAGAAAAAAAGGACTGGATGACAACACGGCCGCTTGAATGATGTCCAGGCATGCAACCCACTGGGGGTCTCTCCCCCTCTCAGGCCGCCCCCTGCACATAGACAGAGGGAAGCTAGTAGAGATAATGTGGGGAGAGGCAGCTGCTCATGCGTCAGATGTCATCAGCCATTCTAGAGGTCCGTAGTTGCCCATCTATAAGTTCCTCCATTCAGATGTTGGAGTCTGAGTGCTCAGAAGGGGTTGCTGCACCGCTAGCCTCAGAGTTGCACTCGAGTGATGAACTCAGGGAAGATGCACATCGAGTGCGGCTGCCCTTTCCCTCTCCTCCTATTTGTGATCAGTGTGCAAGCCCCTGGTGTCTGCCTGTTACCCTGAATGGCAGCACTTCCACTGGTCCACTCTGTGTTCTCCATCCAGTCCAGCCCCTTAGGACTCCAGCCAATCCCACACAGCAGGTGGGTCATTAAAGAACATTGTTTTGTCCATACATGATTTTCAGGTATGTATCAAATTCCAACAATCTGCATTACATTTTTCACATCCAGGAATGAGGAACATTTTTGTTGAACTAGCAAAGTGTAGACCGGGAAAATGGCCATGGGGCATAGTCTATGCAAAAGTTGCTTACTTCTCAGGCCCTCTACAATAACAGATCTCTGTCCCAGTAAGGCAGCAACCATCTACTATTGGGTGAAGAGGTGCCCCCGGTGGCCATGCTGGGAACCTGTGTGCCTTCTCCATGGCAAAAACGGTGGCTGGCATGGGGCACCACCTCCCTCCTCAACCGGATCTCAAGAAAGGCCAACATGCCTGTCCCTTCCGCTCTCTCTGGCAGTCCAACAATATGCGCATTGTTGCAATGGCTATGGCCCTCAGCATCCTTTACCTTCTGATCCAGGAGGTTCACATGGTGCAGCAAGTCTGTTACCTTGGCCCGCAGGCACTGGGCTGTGGGGCCCACCTCTGCAAGGCTCTCTGTGTTACACTATACTTGTCTGCTTCTCTACCAAGGTCTCTGTGTACCTCTCGACCTTGTACAGCATTCAAAATCAGATCTCATTTGTCTGGGGTGCTGGGTTTCTACTGCAGCACCTTCCCTGCCCCTCTCCAGCAGTCCTGGGTTGCTCACTCACCACATTCTCCGTGGCCGTTTTAGTCCACCTCATGAAACCAATTTGCCTCTGTTTGCGGCCTTCCAGTGCTGCGCTCAGGGGCCAGGGATGTAGAGCGAAGGAGCACCGGGTGTGGTTGCGTAGTTCAGATCAGGAAGGAAATGTTCCTCAATAGAGTGAGTTGTATCTACCATCTCCATTCCCACCAGGAAGAGGGTCTCAGTCCTGCGTCTGGTGCACTTTGACGATGTGCCATCTCACAGCCTCAGGACTCACTCACCCTGCAGTGCACGCCCAATTTGTGGGACCCATCCTTCAGAGGATCTCTAATCCTCTCATTATTGATGAGGTCCAGCCAGTGCAGGGTACCCAAGTGCCTGACCTCGCTCCAGATGAATAGCAGTCCAATACTGCGGAGTCCCTCCACACAGTGCTCTTCATCTGTCCGGGGCCTTTGCTAGGTCCCCATAGGAAAGCACGGAGTGCCTAGACAAATGAAGGAGTTCCCACTGCACAGTGCATGCTCCTCCCTTGTTGTCACCCACCAGGGTACCTCACAAGTGGGCGTTCGTGTCTGCAGGTAGTCTTCCAATGCATCCGCTAATGGCAGCCCCACTATACCACCAGGGGGTGGAAAGGGAAGAAATCCATCTGGCCCTCTGTTGAGTCCCCAGGGGCCCCTCACAGCAGCAGCATCATCGGCTCAGACCCTCCCGCTCCTATATATCCCAGCCATGCCTAAGAAGGGCACTCCTCACTCCGTCCGCCATCTTGAGGAGTACTCTGGGAAGCAGCTTCCCGCACTGGCCCCTTCTTTGCCGCATGTCTCCGGCCCACTTTGCAGGCAGCCACCAATGCCTCCAACTAGTGCCTGGCTACCAGCGGCAACACCTGCTGCACACTACTCCAGAGAAAGCTTGGGATGCAGCAGCAGGTTTTGGACTCATTGTGCCTGAGTCCGCCAGAAGGGGGGGGATCCGATCTGTCAAGCACCGTATCTGCAACACCAGTAAATCCAAATAAACTCAAGGTCTTAGTAAGACATACTGTGACTGACACTACCACCTGCACGTGCCGATAACCCCATACAAGAACTCAATAGCTGCAGCAATGAAGATCCTCACTTCCCCAAAAACTTTAGGTCCAAAAATCCAGACCTATGACCATCCTTGGGTCAGCCCCAAGAATTCCAAATTCTGAGAAGATTTGCAAGTGGGCCTTACTAGCTTTGTAAGAAAACCACAGTGCAATAGAAGATCCTCAACAGGTACCACAAGAGTTGGCCTAAATGTTTTAAGGGCACTTGCAGTTTTTCACTATGCCCACCGACCTTTGCGCCTCTGAATGCACAACAAAACATTTGTAAATAACACCCTTGTGGTATGCTACTTAAGGGGAGAGAAACATTCTAGCTTCTAAGCATGGAACACATAATGCAGAAGCCCCAACATAGATGCTTTAATTTTGGCAAAACACTCTTGGGGTACAAATGAGGCTCAAGGTCAGTGTGCAAACCAGAAAGTGGGATCAAGGAGATGGGTCTCTGTGGACATTTTGTTCATAATCTGAAACAGAACATGCAGGCACCCGTGTCTATGTGGGATGAAACAATGCCTCTAGTGCAACAAAGAGATGGGGAAGGTGAAGCAGATCATCTTATCTGCACAAGCCATTGAGCCATATCTGCCACTGTGCTGCATATCACTTTGATGGCTTTGGTGTGTGATGCCCTCGTGCCAGCTCCTCCTGCAACAGTTCACCTGTCCAGCTTGCCCGCATTTCAATACCCCCTGCTGCTTATCTACCTACTGCCCTCTGTTTGTGCCTCCTCTGCTCGCTTCTTGCTCTAGTTTGCCTTGGTTGCTTGTTTTTCTTCCCTTTGTTTTGCTTTTCCTGCTCACTTTTCTGCCCTCTGTTTTGCCTTTTCTACTTTTTTTTGCTCTCTATTTTGCCCTCTTCAGCTCGTTTTGCTGCCCTCTGTTTTGCCCTCTTCTGCTTATTTTCTGCCCTCTACTTGGCCTTTTTCTGATAGTTTTCTGCCCTCTACTTTACCTTTTTCTGCTAGTTTCTTCCCTCTTCCCGCAGTTTCCCTCCTCCTGCCCCCCAGTGCCCCACCATCCCCCCAGGACCTACTTAATGGGGGCCACATTGCGACTCCTATTGAGCAGGTCCTCGTGCCAGCTTCCCCTGCGACAGTTCTTCTGTCCAGCTTGCCAGTAGTCCGCTACACTCTGCTGCCTGTCTACCTGCTGCCTCCTATTTGTGACTCCTCTATTTGTTTCTTGTTCTATTTTTCCTTTTATGCTAGTGTTTCTGCCCTATTTTTTGCCTTTCCTGCTTGTTTTTTGTCCTCTGTTTTGCCTTTTCTGCTCTTTTTTTGTCATGTTTGACCTTTTTCTGCTCGGTTTGTCTTTCCTGCTCTTTTCTTGCCCTCTGTTTTGCCTTTTCTGCTTGTTTTTCTGCCCTCCGTATTGTCATTTCTGCTAATTTTTCTACCCTCTGTTTTGCCCTCTTCTGCTCTGCCCTTCCTGTCATTTTCTGCCTTCTGTTTGACCTCTTTCTGCTCGTTTTCAACCCTCTACTTTGCCTTTTTCTGCTTTTTTCTTCCCTGTTCCTGCAATTTGCCTCCTCCTGCCACCCAGCGCCCCACCCTCCCCCCAGGACCTACTTAATGGGGGCCACAGCTCAACCCCCATTGAGCAGCTCCTCATGCCAGCTTCCACTGCGACAGTTCTTCTGTCCAGCTTGCTGTTAGTCCGCTACACTCTGCTGCCTGTCTACCTGCTGCCTCCTATTTGTGACTCCTCTATTTGTTTCTTGCTCTATTTTTCCTTTTATGCTAGTGTTTCTGCCCTATATTTTGCCTTTCCTGCTTGTTTTTCTGTCCTCTGTTTTGCCTTTCTGCTCTTTTTTTGGCATGTTTGACCTTTTCTGCTCGTTTTGCTGCCCTCGATTTGTCTTTCCTGCTCTTTTCTTGCCCTCCATTTTGCCTTTTCTGCTTGTTTTTCTGCCCTCCGTATTGCCATTTCTGCTAATTTTTCTACCCTCTGTTTTGCCCTCTTCTACTCTGCCCTCCCTGTCATTTTCTGCCTTCTGTTTGACCTCTTTCTGCTCGTTTTCAACCCTATACTTTGCCTTTTTATGCTTTTTTCTTCCCTCTTCCTGCAGTTTCCCTCCTCCTGCCACCCAGCGCCCCACCCTCCCTCCATGACCTACTTAATGGGGGCCACAGCGCAACTCCCATTGAGCAGCTCCTCATGCCAGCTTCCACTGTGACAGTTCTTCTGTCCAGCTTGCCGGTAGTCCGCTACACTCTGCTGCCTGTCTACCTGCTGCCTCCTATTTGTGGCTCCTCAATTTGTTTCTTGCTCTATTTTTCCTTTTATGCTAGTTTTTTTTCTGCCCTCTGTTTTGCCTTTCATGCTCATTTTTTGTTCTGTTTTGCTTTTTCTGCTCATTTTTTGGCATGGTTTACCTTTTCTGCTTGTTTTGCTGCCCTCGTTTTGTCTTTCCTGCTCTTTTCTTGACCTCTGTTTTGCCTTTTCTGCTTGTTTTCTGCCCTCCGTATTGCCATTTCTGCTAATTTTTCTACCCTCTGTTTTGCCCTCTTCTGCTCTGCCCTCCCTGTCATTTTCTGCCTTCTATTTGACCTCTTTCTGCTCGTTTTCAACCCTTTACTTTGCCTTTTTCTGCTTGTTTCTTCCCTCTTCCTGCTCTTTCCCTCCTCCTGCCACCCAGCACCCCACTCTCCCTCCAAAGGCAAGCCCGCCTGCGCCCCTCTGAGCCTGTTCACGCCAGGACCCCTGGCCCTCTCGCCATTCACCGCTACACCACCAAGGAGCTATTGGCCGTGTGCCCTGGACACCGAAACAACTTTTGCTGCAATTCCCCCCCTATCAACAAAAGGACCTTTCACCTGCCACCATTGCCACTTCTCCTGCAACACAGGCTGCCAGCCTGCCCTGGATCCCTCACCACTCCTGTCCATTAGAGCATGGACAATACGGAGCCACTCCAATCCCTCCTGCTCAATGCCCATACCGTCTGCAAGCATGCAACACAAATCTGGCACACCATCCTCTCCCCTGACATTGCCTTCATCACGAAACATACCCCTCCTGGAACCCCAACATTGCCACCACAACACCCAATGGCTACAGGATGATACAAGACTGCACGGCAGGGGGATCACCATCACCTTCAAGGAAACCATCCGTGGCATCGCCATTAAGGACAACTCAACACCCCTCAAGGAACACCTCAAATTGCAACTACAGAATGACACCAAGACCATGAAAAGAGACACCCTCGTACACAGACCTCCGGGACCCGTTCGGCTTTCTGCGACACCTTCCCCAACCTCATCACTCTCCTAGCCATCGACTCCTACCACTGCGTCCTACTCAGCGACCACAATTTCCACATCGATGACCAAAAAAGAGGCCAGTTCCACTGCCCTTCAGGAGTACATGAACAACATCGACCTCACCCATCTTGTTACCGAACCCACGCACAATACTGGACTCACATTCAACTCCACCTCATCCTTCTCTGGCTGTCCTGACTGTGGGGAATCATTCCTGTTAGCTGATTCCTCCAAAGGTCTAGGTGGGAGCCCATCAATCTCTTGGTCCTTAGTGTCTGCATTGTTCTGATAATAATCATTTTATTTTTGAACATTTTGTTTTCGCGTTCATCCCCCTGAACCTTCTTAGTTATTTGGTTGGTTGGTTGTTGTGTTGCCCACCATGGGGCTAGCCTGGGATACTGCCGTTGTAGTATTGGTTGCCTCTTTTATATCTGATAGGAGACGCCCCGTTGTGGCTGGAAGTGTTGATAGTTTGTCAACTATTGTAATACAAGTGCAGCATGTTTGAGGTAGTTGTGTTTCAGCGACTGGTATTGCATCTCATTTATTGATAGTTGCATAATGTTTACTAATGATATCCATATATTGTCTGTCCCATTCAGCTTCTCCTCAGTGACCGTTATTTAGGGCTTTTTGCTGTACTTCTCCTGTGATAATTCCAGGGTATATGAAGCTACCAGTTATTCTCACTCTTGCGTTGTCAGATTTGATGTATTAGATATATCACCAATTGCAGGATTGGTATCTAGCCTCTCTGAGGAGGAGTTATCGAGGTCGTTGTTTGAGTCAAGGGCACTGTTTGAGGCCTGTTTTGTGGATGGGCACATAGCCAGGTAGGGTTCACTGAGATTGTCTCCCTTGCTTGACTTGATATGAGATAGCTCAGATCTGAATGTACTCTGTGGAGCTTCATTTAGATATACATGAGATGTGATGCCTGGGTGCTCTTTTACTTCTTGAGATTATGAGGCAGTGTTTGTTGTTAGTTCTTCCTTAGAGTAGGTCTCCATGCAAGTTTATTCATTACTAGGTGTAGGTCTGTCTATTTCCAGTAATGATATCAAGGGTGCACAGGGGTTTGATGGTACTTGCCTGGTGATGTTTAAGTTCCGTAAGATGATGACTGTTGGTTTAAGCAGGGCTCTTGCGACCCACGACCTGTGGGTATATGGCATCGCTGCAGTTTTTTCTCTGTGTAAGGAGCATTTCTGTAGCAGTCTCTGCTAAGGAGTGAAAAAGAGGGGGCATGCAAGTGCCCCCCAGAACCATAATAGTTCCTTGCCCTTTGGACTCTGCTGCTCCTTGGTGGCCTCTGGTGCTTGGAGATTAGTTTGCGTTGTTTGCATTTCCTTCAGCCGTCATTACTGACTAAACGCCTGAGGTGTTAGTCTGTTCTGTTAACACTGGGTGCAATGGAGATGAAAGGTCACTGAGGCCCTCGTTGCTTGAACATAGCACAGCCCCTCGTGAACAAAACTTTTGTTAGATCTTTGGCTGATACCCCATTGTCGTGGTAATTGCGGCAGGTTCAACCACTACCAAAGACCAAAGGGAAAGAGGTATTTTCCTCTAATAGTGTCCTTTTTTTGGTTGCTTCGTTTATCCTTTTGCAGTTCCTTTGCCTTTTGTTAGCTGTTGATGTCACTATTTATTTGCCTTTCCCTGATATCATGTTGGTGTAATCTACCTAGTTCAGCAACTTCTTAAGTTGTCCTGCTTTCAGCCGCCTTGTTGAACCACCTCAGATCCCACATACTTAAATCCGCACAAATGTAGGTGGGTTACAGGGTTGCTGGTTCAATCTTTTTATATGCTCATGTTGTGCACCTGTTGCACTCCTTTTGTGCCGTATTGTTGAGGAGACTGCTCTGCTTGAGTTGAATTGATTGTGTTGATCCTGAGGAAGATGGAAGAGGAAGGGAGAACTCCAGCTAAAAGTTGGCAGGCTAGCTGGAGGAGGCTGCGGAGCCCATCAAGGAGCATCAAATACTAGCACGCAGGGCGGCCTGCCTAGTCACAAGCCGCAACCCTTCCAGGCTGCTTCCGCGAAGACTGGGGCTCAACTGAGCGCTCTCCCTCCACCCTGCTCCCTCTGCTGCTGGCTGCAGGAGACTATGTAAGTCGGTGAGGAGTCTCAGGTGCAGGCATGTAGAAGTGGTGCTGCTTTGATATGCAAAATGTCTAGGACCTCCCAAATGACCAAGATGACCCAGAACATGGAAGTTTAGAGCAGCACTACTCCCCCGCCAAGAAATATTGCCCACCGAAACCCCGGGGGGGGGGGGCATGAGCACACTGTGTTGCTGGGCTGCCTAATAGCAGATGATGGTGAAAGGCAGGTGAAAGGCTGCTTTAAGGCTGACAAGCTGGTTAGGGAAGGGCCAGGTGCAGACGTCAGGTGCACCCAATATTAGAGTGTTAAAAAAAAAAATGTATTGTTGATTTAGTAATACTTGGAGACACTTTGATGTGCAGATTACATATAGCAAATCCAGCATAGTATCTGAAGACGTCAGGTGCAGGTGGGTCATCCCGGCCGCAAGCCGCACCCAGTTAATCCGGGCCACTTCTGCGAAATCTGGGGCACAACGGGGTTCAACCAGGCTCTTAACCACCAGAGACTCTGAGGCTCAAACCTCAGCTCCCAAGACCTGATGTGCACTCCACACCGTCAGCACACTGACTATTTAGCAGGCAGCAGGCGTTCTCCGGCTCATGCTGACCCTGCCTGGTGGAGCCACAGCCATGGGGCACAAGTGCAGGTACAGAGGACACTGAGAAACAGGAGGATACTGCAGGGTGACGGCAGGATGTTGTGGCTGGCACTCACCAGTTTATGCATGTGCAGGGTCCTGCCAGTGCCAGTGGAGCTGCAGTCACGCTGTCACATGATATTGGTACCAGCACGGGGGACAAAGGAGGGCACAGGGGGATGCCGGCAAGGTGGAACTGCTGAGGTGGCATCAGGAGGTGTCTCTGGTGTCTTGCATCTCCTGCGCCCTACTCAGTTTCACTCCAGTCGTGCAGGGCCCCGGTCCCCTGAGTCAACAAAGCCGCCGGCTTCCGCTGGCCCCGCTGATGGGTTCAGCTTGCAGCTGGGGGGCCAGCGTCTGGTAGTCAGGAAAGGGGATGTGGTCCGATGACCTGAGCGCAGACAATACAGCACTTGTGTCCCCCACGGCCTACCCGGCCAATATCGTTTTGCGTCACTTCCTCATGTCCCACGTATCCCAGGATTTCTGTTATTTTCTCTTTTTCTTAAAGGAATCCCCCCACCCAATCATTTGTGAAATGTTAAAATAAGTATTTTTTATGTAGCAGGTGTTATTTAGCAATACAATGGTGTGAAATACCACGCACTCCATTTTGAATGAAAGATAATCAGATTAAAGACTTTTGAAGCGTGCTGAAGAGGAGTCGTCCTCTAAACCCAGGCGAGAAAATATGAACAATGGTTGCACCACTCAAAGGTGAGTGGTGTCCCTCTAATAGCACAGCGACGAGTCGCAGATGATCAAAAGGTTCCACAAAGGTACTCTTAAAGTTTTATTGTGTTCAAATATCCATTATCGTCATGAAAATTCAAACAATGTAGTTGTTTAGACAGTTCCAATGATTGTTTTTAAGGAAACCAAAAGAATCCCCGATGCATTTCGGGTGGGAAACCCTTTGTCAGGAGGAATCCTAAAGAATGTAAAGATAGGTGTGAGTATCACCACCCCATAATTGTAAAAACGAATAAACTGAAAGCTTAATTAAAAGCGAGATGGTCATAATATATTAATCACAAAAAACGTGATAGGTGAATAAAGAGATGAATGTAAGTGAAAAAATAGTAAGTGAAATAAAGTCCAATGCCAAGTTGACTGACTTAAAAAGTTTGTGAATGATAGGGACCAACCCCATAATTATCGCTAAATGTGCACCGAAAATAACGTGAACAGTGACAAAGCTGAAAGCTGAACCGTTAAGGGAAATCGTAGCCATATAGATACAATCCATTGTAACATGAGCAAATGCGCTAAACTCCGTAATTAAATAGCATCTGGTGAGATAACATGCATGTTAACCAAAGGTTAGATAAACAATTCAGCCAGTTAAACGTAGCTTTACCTTCAGTTTAGACAAAAGTCGAACATATGTGATGCTCGCATAGGCGATCTAGCACTTCGCGTTCAAATTTCGAGTAAGTTATAGACAAAGAAAGAGAAGACAGACAAGTAATGCAACCTCACAGTGTCGGCCATCTTAAAACGGGAAAAAGAAAACTAATGTGGGTTGTGAGAGTATTAAATAAACTAATGGGAAGCTAATGAAAAAAGATACGTTTGAAAGGAAAGAAAAATGGAAAAATAGAAAGCATAAAGTGTTGGTAAACAAAAGAAAAAGAGTTCAAATGAAAAAAGAAAGGAAACGAAAGTTGTTGTAAATTAAAATGGAAAAGGTAAAACAACAATAGACAAATTTAGAAACACGGAACCAGCAATATAGTACACAGCAAAATTATCCTTTACATGAAGCTACTAAATTCAATCCGATCGTTGAGTCCATTAGGTACCAAAGAATTCATTTTATAGATCCAAAAGGTTTCACGTTGAATCAAAAATGTACTGTTGTCTCTGCCTTCTTTATGTGGAACAATTTCACAAACAAGGAAACGCAACTGGTTGATGTTATGCTTGTGTTCATTAAAATGTGTGGCCACAGTGGACTTCATGTTCTTGTTCCTGATGTTGCTTTTGTGCTCATTCAAACGTGTTTTTATTTTCCTTTCGGTTTTGCCTATATATGCTAAGCCACATGGGCATTTCAACATATATATCAGGTTTTTCGAATCACAAGTAGCTGAAACAAAAAGTTTAATTTGATATCCACGTGTCGGATGTTGTACAGTGTTTCCTTTAATGATGCTGTTACAGTTGCCACAATTATGGCAAGGCATTGTGCCCTTGTATGGCAACGATGTTTGGATGACATTTGTTGGTTTCAATAATTCCAATACATTTTTGCTCCTTTCATAGGCAAACAACGGTCTTTCCAAAAAAATTTGATTAAAATCAGATTCTGCTTGTAACATAGGCCAATGTTTAAGAATGGTTCTCTTCAGGCTGAAACTCTCAGTGGAGTATTTAGTGACCATAACAATTCGAGAAGTGGATTCAATGTTAATCTGTTGTTGTTGCAATAACTGACTCCTTTGTTTTGTTGAACTTTTGTCGATGGCCTTAGTCAGGATCTCACGTGGATAATTTCTGTCTAGAAAACGACGTCCCCTGCTTGAAACCTGTTGTGCTAGTTGGGTGGGTTCTGAAATGATGCGTTTGATCCTGAGAATTTGAGAGAAGGTTGATGAAAACTGGAATAATGTAACAGATTGTTTCTGTCAGTGTCCTTTCTGTACAGATTTGTTTCAATGTGATTATCTTTGATGTAGATTAGAACGTCCAAAAAGTTGATATGCGATTCATCAATGTTGTAGGTGAATTTCATTAACCTGGTTCAATTGATTAATGGCTTGTGTTAATGTGGTTTTGGGACCACGCCAAATTAAAAAAATATCATCAATGTAACGCAAAAAAAGAGATAAGTGAGATTTCCACGGATCGCTATTGACAATGTGATCCAGTTCGAATTTGTGCATAAACAAATTGGCGTAGCTGGGAGCTGCACAATTGCCCATAGATGTACCATTGAGCTGCAGAAAGAAATTGTTGTTGTGAAGAAAATAACTGTGATATAACGTAAAGTGTAGAAGTTCTAATAAAAGAACTTGTAAATCCAGTGGTATATGTGATTGAAGTAAAAAATGTTCAACAGCATCAATGCCTAGGTTGTGTGGAATCGACGTATACAGGGATGTTACATCTATGGTACAAAAAAACATGTCTTTCTCCCATGGAATCTTGAAATTGAGTAGAATGTTCAAAAAATCAGTGGTGTCTCTTACGTATGTGGACATCGCTTGAACCAATGGTTGAAAATGCTTATCCAAATATTTCCCGACCGGTTCATGAAGTGAACCCCGGGTAGAGACTATGGGTCTCATTGGTGGATCAGTTAAATTTTTATGCACTTTGGGTAGCATACGTAATGTCGGATTCTTAGGAAATTTAATGATCAGAAATTTACGCTCAGCTTCTCTAATGGTACCATGTAGGACTGCTTTATCGATGATATTCTGCAAGACTGATTGTATCTCTAGTGTTGGATTGTGACCAAGAATAGAATATGTCCCTGTGTCCAGCACATGTTCATCCAATTTGCGATTGTAATGACTGGTATCCATTACAACAAGTGCTCCACCCTTGTCGGCATTGAGAAAGATGATGTTGGGGTCATTGGCTAGACATTTTAATAACGATTTGTCTTTAGATGTTAGATTATGTTGCTTGATCTTGTTATGTCTGAAGATGACTTGCAAATCGCGTTTCACTAAAGTTTCGAATGTGTCTAGGACTTTGTGGCTCACAGGGGCCAAGAAGGTACTTTTGGGCTTCAAGCCTTGCAAGGTATTTACTGGTTGTGTAGATGGTTGTGTGAGAACATTGTCGAAAAAATGTCGAAGTCTTAATTTCCGCATGAATTTATAGAAACTCACTTCTGTTTCCAAAAGATTAGAGGTGTATGTAGGAACAAAAGAAGATCCTTTTTGAAGTAGTTTCATCTGTAATTTATCCAGCGGGGTTGAAGAAATATTGATGACTAGGTTATCTGGATCATTTATCGTTGACTTCTTGTCATTAGACGGAGCTGCAGGTATTCCTTTTCTTGCCCCTCCTGGGTCTCCGTAATCTGACTTGCTTGCCCCTAAAAAAGCAACTGCAGGTTGAAGTAGAAGTAGATGGTGTTTCCGTGTCAATAATGACTTCTGCACGAGATCTTTCTGTGTGTTGAGAGCTTCTGGGTTTGTTTCGGGCCGTGTCAGTGTCGCTGCTCACAGGTGAGGTGTCAGAACAGATTTCCATCCAAAACATCTGACACTGACGTCTCCGTGCATAAACTTCTGCCCAATTATAAACTTCTCCAAGTTTATAATCAATGGTGTCCCTGCGGAACTTTCGTAGTTTTCTTTCATTCACTTCTTGTTTGTGTCTCTCAAGTTGTTCATTTATATCTGTGAGAGTTTGAGTGAGTTCCTCTGGAGTCATTTTAGATGATAATTCACTTTTAAGTTGAGAAATTTCAGTGTTTAATTCCTCTAAAATATTTGATAGTTCCTCAATAATTAGCAAGATAAGATCTAATGAACACTTATTGAGAATACCATACCATCTATCAATAAATTTAGGGTCATTCTTGCAAAGTGAAGGTTTCAAGGAAATTCGCAAACCCCTAGGGATGCACTGAGCGTGATGGTATTGGATCATGGTGCATTTAGCAATAACCATCTCATTTATAAGAAGTATTTTAGCAGCTAGACTGTTATTCATTCTAGAAAAAAAAAAATCATTAAAGAACATTAAATCCGACTGAAAACATTTATTATAGGAGCTGCTTTGTTTCCAGATTTTGGGGAAAAACACTGGCGTGCTAATATTTAGTACACACAAGTGTTTATTTCTATTATGTTCTAAAACAACACTATAACAGTGGCATAAGTGAAGGCAATATAAGGGAAACATTTGTACCATTTCTCTACCAACTTAATATGGCCTACAAGATGTCCTATAGCCTGGCACTGAAAATGCTATTCTATTTTATATAAGGGCATACTGAAGAAGGCATAAATGAGAATTGAATCAAAGGGAGGATTGCAACCCTTCTTCTATTGTATTGTATGTTGTATAGCACATACTTCCCTTGAAATACTTGTCTACCTGAGTAGCAAGCTACACCATGTAGGGTGTTTGGTTGGAAGGATGTTGTTTTTGTTTTGATACTATGTGGAAAGTGTTTCCATGTCATGGTTGATGAGCACTGAGGTACAGTTATCATGTTATGGGACTCAGCACATGGCAATGTGTTAGACAATGAAGTGTAAGAGACAGGCATGTCGTTTTGTAGTTTTCAGTATGTTGTTCTCTTTGATCAGGGTTGTCCAGTTTGAGATTTTGTGTATATTTGTGGTCCAGAGCTGGCATGGTTGGAGAGAGAGAGAAGTGGAGAGATAACTATGGCATTTGAACTCAGAAAATGAGTCCCACGTTATTTTGTTATGCTCAGATGCCTCAAATCTTGGCCTTGCTTAACACACATGGCAATTAAATAAAATGCAGTCTGGTCCTCACCTGTCAGTCCAGGCATTCAGGCTCATTTGGAGAAGTAACTGAAATGGTCTGCAGTTGAAGGGGGAATTCTAGTGTAAATTACATTTTAGTCACCAATTAAAAAGAAAGGTAAATTTGAAGAACAGAATTGGCTAAATCGCCCCCATATGTCATAACCTGGTCCACCATTAAATGCAAAGGAACATTTTTCAACCCTCAAAAGAGTACTTTGCACTTTAGTAAATAAGTTATCACTACAGATAAATGTTGCATGGTTACATGGGGGAGGGGGTGGGGGGGTTCTAGATTAAGATGATATCCCAAAAAAATCCACATATTCCCTGCATGGCTAAGGTTCTTTTCTTGATAGTCCAATTAGTTAACTTCAGGTGCAGCAAAAATACAACTCCCAGAATGCACCAAATGATTAAATGAAAACTTTAGGGTGGAAAGATATGACCCGTCTGCTAATCCTACACAGTGCTGTTTCGAATAATGTAATGCGAAACCAGAACTGCCCTCAAAATGAAAGAAATTAAGTTAAAACACACATACCAGTGAGATCACTTGCAATATAGAACTTGCACCTGATGTCTAAAGTACTGATGTGTGTTCCAAAGGTGTCATGGGGGTAAAGGCTCCTGTGTCCGCACCATCATGACAAATGTATTAAAAAACCACTGGGCATATTTGCAAAGAATTGGCGTAGGTCAGCATCGCAAATCATTTTGCTGCATTGTCCTACACCAATTGAAAAGGACAGGAAAACACCATATTTACAAAATACAGTGCATTCTTATCCTTGCAGCCTGCGCACATTTTGCAGACATGCGCCAATGTAGGCACCCTTGGTGTCTGTGTTGTTCGCACAATAGTTTTTGTGCAGGGAGGGGCACCTTTCTACACAAAAACAATCATGAGAGGCGTTGTCCTCTTTCTATGTGTGCTGAAGAATGCAGTACACGTGGAAACAGGAAAATACGAGGAGAAATGTAAACATTTCTCCTCGTTATGCTTGCTCTACGGAGGCTCAAGGATTTGTCGCTGTCCCAAGTTTACCTGATGTTGTAAATCTGGGCAGCATCAAATTTCATTGGTGTTGAGTGGGAACACCCAAAGCAACTCCCATGGAACGCCTCTTTCATGCAGAGTAAGGCTAGGCAGAGGTTTGCACTGCCTCCCCTTACTGCTTATCTACAAGGTCACAAAAAGTGATGTTCCGGTGGCACACCAGGCTTGCTAATTTGCCCTCATGTGCCTAAAAAACTAGACGTGGGAGTTTCGCTAAAGCTGGAGTCCGATACTGCACTCTGCTCGAGGTTTTCTTAGACCCTCGAGCTGAAGACCAGTCGAGCTTTCATGTGACTTCAGATTGCCATCTATGATCTAATCATGAGCCAAGAATTAAAACAAAGCATTAGCCATTGAGGTTAAGGAGAAGTGACAGGAGGTAGCTATCTACTTGCTGATATGCAGAATGTGAAACTAGAAAACCTGGGCTCCATCCTGGCTTCCTAGCTTGACCAAATTGTGTGATCCTAGCCAAATCTTTTAATTTGTGAGCCTTTTATTCTACATTACCAAATAGCAGAGCACCTTATAATGCATAAATTCAGGGCAGGTGGTTTACGAGATAGATTATAGTGAAGGTTACTCCATCTATGATAAGAATCTAGTACATCCAGGCTGCAGATGACAAAGTACAACTCTTAATTTACTTATGGCATTGTCGTCATGTTGGGGAGCAGGGAGGTTACTACGTTCTTGTTTAAAAACGGTTTTAATTCATATTTCTGATTGCAGTTATACAATCTGTAGTACTAAGGAGAAAAGCGTTCGTATTTTAAATACACTTTTTTGGAATTAGGAGTAAATCTGATCATATTTTAATGATGTTTGTTGCGTGACTTCGGACAACTATTTTCACGGCTCGGCTCGTAAACGGACTCTTACGAGTCAAGCCAGACCCTTATCTTGGCCCTCTCTCAATTTGTTGGCTTGCCCACCTCTATAAAACAAGTGACATTAAGGATTTGCATAGAAATCACTGTGGTTAATTAGGAGGCTATGGTGATGGCAGTTCCATAAAACATTACTTACACTTCAGCAGGTTTCTTGGCTTAAATCCCTTAAAGTTCTTGACCATCGGCACATGGGGTGGTGTATATATTTGTGTAGCTCAGGCTTGCAAACATCAATGCAAAATTCATGCCCAGCGATTCCATGGTCACTCATAGATAATCATTCTGATGCACTTATATTCCCTTAGAGGTACGCTTGTGGTATCCCGGTGAACGTGTGTGATTTGCACAATTGGTGTAGTTGCTTCATCCTTCTTACCTGATGCCCGAACTAGTTGGGCGGGAAGCCTAGTACCACCAGGCCACACACCCCCAGGGTTCACTGGCAGGGCCGGCTTTAGCTCTGGTGGCACCCGCTGCGACAATTTGTTTTGGTGCCCCCACCACATGACCTCCTCCTCAGATTCCGTCACTGCCACCTGACAAAAGTGCCCCCAGTCTCTTCATAGTCCCTCTCTCACATACTTTTAATTTGTTTTGCAGCGCTGGTAAAGGCTGGCTTTACTAATCTACTCAGCTATCCACTTAAAATAAAGATCTGTTCTGTGCAGCAGGCATATTAACCCTCTGCGCTACTTTATGGTGAATCAAAATTGCCATAAGACAATACTATGATTTCTCTTTCTCTAACAGAAACATTAATCACAAGAGTTATCTTGACATTTTTATTGCTGCTTGATGCTGGTCACACAAGGAACTCTTAAGCTCTTGCTAAACACAGCGCCCTCACCTGAGGTCAGCACCCTCTCCAGATCAGCACCCAGTACGGCCGCATCAGTCGCACCGCCCTAAAGCCAGCCTGATGACTGAAGCCGATTCATCTGGGTATAATCCTGCACAGTAATGAGAGGCAATGAACACCATCTTACCCTTTTGTGGGGGGGTGTAGTTTTATATACCGTTAACTTGACCCGAAGGTATAAGAGCCCTTTACATGAGCACCAGTTGCATTACAGAGGACACATTCATGTTTAGATCGAGCCTAGGCAGCATGCATGCGCTGTCTGCAAGACCTGTAGTAAACATTATACGGAGTGTATTTCCGCCTGCGGCTTGCCATTTGTTTACTCCAGCTTTGCTCTGCTTTCCTGGCTGATTAGTGGCTGGTGCTCCGATACTTAACTTCCATTTTATGTCAAGCAGCACCGACCAACTACAGTTTAGTTACGCTGTAGATCTGTATTTGTTTTTGGACTACTTCATTCATTTTTTTTGTAATCGCCATGGTGAACGCTTCACAGGTTGCCATGCGTATGTTTAATATGCACAGGCGCCATGCTTCATATTGTAGTGCGGCGCCCACTTTCATTATTATTATTGTTTTATTACCATGTTGTCTGCTTTACAGGCCGCCATGCGTCTAATGTTTATGAGCACAGGATCCGTGCTTTCTTTCACTTTTAAATACAAATCATAGAGAAGGTTTGATCTGTCGGCTAAGATCGTCTATCGGGTGATCAAAAAGTGCTAAGGCGGTGAAGAACATGAGCTTTGGAGACCAGTACCTTTCATACATAGATATGTACACTAGAAAACTCAGGCACAGTTCACACATGTTCTGACTCGAACAGGTTTTTATATGACATCATCAACAAGCCGCACATTCGCTTGCCATTCTCACCTGGGTCTGTGGCTCACAAGAGGCCAGGAGGGTACAACAGCATCTTGGCTGCCAGCATCCCCAGACATCATCCACATCACCAGGGGCAGGCACACAACACTAGCACATCAGACTACCTACCTGGCAGAGAGGAGGGAGAATCAGAAGCCTTCCTATTGGGAGAAGAGCAGCTTACCTGGAGCATTCCATTTGTTTTGGGTAAGGAGGGGGAGGAGAAGAAGGGGCAGAGACAGATGCTCCTCTTCCTTCCAGCACGAGAAATGACTCGACAATCGGGAACCAAATGTAGGTTCCCACACCAAACAAAAACAAAGTCGGAAGCTTGTTTTTCCACAAGCAAACGTGACCTCTGCGCCTTGGGACTTCGTCTGCAGTGTCACCAACCGAAGCAGCTTCTGAGTTGCAGCTATTTGGGGGTAGCCAGGCTATAAGGACGGATTCCCAAGCTGGCTAATTAGAGGCTGCGTCCAAGTCTGATGGAAGTGGGGACACACACACGACAAGCAGGAAGCAATTTACACCACAGGTCCACAGCATACACCTCGAACCCACACTGGGATTTTAATCACTGTGGTAAAGGGCCTCTCATGTTTGAGCTGCGCGTCCTCCAAGGCACCGCGCATCCGGTGTGGACATGCCTGGGTAAACAGTGAACACATCTTTAATAAAACACACATGAAGACCGCGAGGTCCGACACAGATCAAGCCTCCTAATCATACTGCAAACTAAGAAGATTGTTTTGCAATTTTTTAAGGTTTACCTGGTGGCTGCCATTTACTGCCGGCCCACTCAGAAGCACTCCGATACCTTCGGGTCGAGTTTGCGCTATATACTTCTTTTTATTTTATTAAAATATCCTTCTCCTCTGTTACTCCTGTGCCCACTCCCCATTGCTCCTCTCTCTCCCAGTCTTCACTCCTCCACCCTTTCATCCATTGCTCCCTTCTTCCTTCCTCCATTTGCGTGCTTTTATTTCATTATTTTTAAAGAGGAGGTGATTTACATTTTTTTAGGTTTAACTGGTGGCGGTCGTTTATGGCTGTAAACGACCGCCACCAGTTAAACCTAAAAAAATGTAAATCACCTCCTCTTTAAAAATAATGAAATAAAAGCACGCAAATGGAGGAAGGAAGAAGGGAGCAATGGATGAAAGGGTGGAGGAGTGAAGACTGGGAGAGAGAGGAGCAATGGGGAGTGGGCACAGGAGTAACAGAGGAGAAGGATATTTTAATAAAATAAAAAAAAGTATATAGCGCAAACTCGACCCGAAGGTATCGGAGTGCTTCTGAGTGCCCCAGACAACAGTAAGTTTATGATGCATGCACAGTGAAAGGGTAACGTGGGGGCACTGGGGTAGTGCGTATACCCAGTGCGCCGGACAACTTTAAATGAAAGAATCAGGCAGCCCGAAGCTGCGGGTCGCGATTTGAGTGCGTGGCGACAGAGTAGGGGGGACATTGGCTAATTATCTTTTGTTCTCCTTAGTGTTGAATGCTACCAAAGCGTGCACGAGTGGGCAAGGAGGCCCGGCTACTCAAGACGAGTTTAGTTCACTGTCGGTGCTGTGGGAGGTCGCTAAGAAAGGAGGTATCGAATGGTGGCGCTACGGACGCTGAAGCAGGGGGCAGGAACGAGCGTGCAACAAGAATCACCGCGGTCCAAGCGCACAATGCAGACTCCAGAGCGGTTTAAGGATTCACAACCGGACAAGCGCAATAAGTCTGTGGAAACTCATGCTAATACCTCAGGTGAGGCAGTGGTAACGGGCAGGCCTCTCGCGACCGCAGACATTTTACAGACTCTCGGCGCAGCTGTGCTGGCTGGTTGCGGGGTCATGGAACAGTCAGGCGGGGCGATTACTCAGGCTGTGGAGCCTCCCATACTAACCAAAGTTCCGCAGACTACTGTGCCTCCATCCGCAGCGCACCAAGGGGGGGTAGTGGTGACAACACCACCCATCACACAGGCCCCCGCTCCGGTAGTGGTGCACCAAGGCAGCGGAATTGCACAGGTATGGTTCCAGTCAGGAGGGGTGGCACAATCTCCTGTTGGGGTTGCAGCAACATCACAGGGGCCGGCCAATAGTATTGCGATACCACCGGTGTCCCTGGGGGCAGTGTTTGCTGGTCAGCCCTTGCTGACACATAGTCCGGTATTGTATGGGTCCGCGTCGCCAGCGGTGGCCCCATCGGCAGGAATCACATGGCATGTGCCAGCAGAAACCAGGGAATAAATATTCAGGGGTGAGTTTGTAGATGTCTTCGATCTCATCAACGCTGGGGTAGTCCCAGGGAAGAATAGAGCAGGAAAAGAGGGTGAGTTCAAACAGAAAAAAGTTTGGGTGGATTGGTCCATTAAGAATTTGGTCACAGGGTTCGCTATATATGCTGCAATCATGGTAGAGAGGTATCCCACATTGGCAGCCCAGTTAATCAGTTACATGTCCATGATACACGGGGCGGCATCAGAATTCCCGGGCACGGCTTGCCTTCAGTATGATAACAAGTTCAGGCAAATGAAGGCAGAGCGCCCAGAGGTGGCTTGGGACCAGCGGGAGATCAAAATATGGCATTCAGAATTTTATTCAACAGCGCCAGTTAACAAGACCAACCAGTCATTTCTTGGGGACAGAGGGACAGGGGATAAGAAATAGGCCTGTTGGCAATTCAATAAGAACGAGTGCAACAGGGGTGCAGCATGCAAGTTCAAGCATATATGTTCCTTCTGTGGAATACAAGGTCACTCAGAGAGTAAGTGCTACTAGAAAGTGGGAAGACCCAAAGAGCAGCCGGCACATACCCAACCCCGGAACAGGGGCTGCTGTGCCCAAGCACCCTAGGAACTTACCTATGCCCATTCAGCTCTACGTTGTAACTCACCAACTCAGTAAATACGATAAAATACAAGAGGCACAGTTTCTGCACCAAGGTTTTAAACTTGGCTTTCGCATCCCATCTAGTGCTACCCCGTCCACGAGTCTGCCACGCAACCAGCTCTCAGTCCTGCAGAATCTGGAAGTGACTAGGGAAAAGATCATGAAAGAAGTAACCCTGGGGAGAGTAGCTGGTCCTTTTCAGCAGTTGCTAAGGCAGGACTTAGTATGTTCACTATTGGGTTTGGTACCCAAAAAAGAAAAGGGGAAATATTGCCTGATTCATAATTTGTCAAGTCTGCCGGGGTTGTCGGTTAATGATAAATTGGACCCAGAACTATGCGTTGCACGTTATACCACTTTTGACACGGTGATACAAAAATTACAGAAGTTAGGCCAGGGAGCTCTAATGGCCAAATCCGACATAGAAGCTGCTTTTCGAGAGCTTCCGGTGCACCCAGACGACACCAGGTTGCTGGGCTTTACTTTTGAAGTTAAATTCTTCATTGATCTTTTTATGCCAATGGGGTGTTCTATTGCATGTGCTGTGTTTGAGACATTCAGCCGTTTTTTGGAATGGGCGTTTCAGGTACTATTGACATCAACAGACGTGGTACACTACTTGGACAACTTTCTATTTCTAGGTCCGCTGGGGTCGCCGGCGTGCAGGATGGCCCTACTGGGCTTCCAGCGTTTGGCAAAAGCACTGGGGGTACCCCTGGCAGAGGGAAATACAGAGGGGCCAGCGACACAGATAACTTTCTTAGGTATCGAAATAGACACCATAGCTGGAGTATGCAGACTCCCTCAAGAGAAAGTGACAGCATTTGAGGCCGCAATAGATGACTGTTTGGCGGCACGCAAGGTGACGCTGCACCAACTACAGGTCCTGGTGGGGCAGCTGAATTTTGCGCTCAGAGTGATACCTTTTGGCAAAGCATTCTCTAAGAGCATAGCAAGGGCAATGTCCGGCTTGCGGGCCATGCACCACCACACCAGACTTTCCAAAGAGGTTAGAAACGATCTGGCCATATGGAAGGAATTCTTGAAGGGGTTCAATGGAGTGGTACTTTGGCAACAACCAAATGAGGCGAATACAGAGTTAGAACTCTTCACGGATGCAGCGAGCAGCATAGGATTTGGGGCCGTGTTGGGTACCAAGTGGTGCATGCAGCTCTGGCCGGCGGACTGGTCTGCGTCAGGGCTAACCCGCATCACCTTCTTAGAGCTATTCCCAATCATTGTGGCATTGCATCTTTGGGGCCCCCTGTTGGAAAATAAGCGCATGTATTCTGGTCTGACAGCATGTCAGTAGTAATGGCGGGTGACAACCAGAGAGCTAAATGCCCATGGGTTCTTCGCCTACTGAAGGAACTAGTGCTAGGATGCCTGCAGCACAATGTATTCTTTACTGCAAAACATGTGCCAGGGGTGGACAATGCAGTAGCTGATGCCCTGTCTCGTTTTAAGTTAACAGAGTTCTGAGCCCGATGGCCACAAGCCGACAAACAGACGACGAACTTCCCGGAGGGATTATGGAAGCTTGGTGCCCCACTGCCCTGAGCTGATAGCCACGTCCCTGGCCCCCAAGACTAAGAGTATCTATGAGAAGGCATGGCAGTCATACTTAGCTGTTATAGGAGGGGCAGGGGGAATAGAGAGGCTATCACCACAAAGTGTCCTATTATTCATAGTGCACCAGAAAGAGAATGGCAAATCGCTACCCATGGTGAGAAGACAGCTGTCAGCAATTGCCTTCTTTGCAGGGTTGGGGGGGTGGCAGAACCTACAAAAGACCCTAGAGTCAAAAGGGCGGTGAAAGGATGGGAGAGATTGGTCCCAGGGGTGAAAGACAGTAGGAGACCCACTGATTCTAGTAGACTATCTAATATCTTGGAAGTACTGCCACGAGTGTGCTATTCCCTTTATGAAACGCAGTTGCTGAGACTAGCTTATTCCTTGGCCTTCTTTGGGGCGTTTAGAAGTTCTGAGCTCCTACCGGCCTCTAGGTCAGAAAAAGAAGGGGGAATCAACTGGGAGGATGTGATAATGACAGTTGATGCATTACAGGTTAGAGTAAGGCAGTCCAAGACAGACCCTCTGGGTAAGGGGACAAGGGTCCAGTTAAGAGCAGTGCAGGGGGCCATGTTTTGTCCGGCCGCTCTAGCGCGAACCTTTCTGCAGATTAGACCAGGGAGTGGAGACAGCAGATTACTAATACATGCAGACGGAATCCCCCTCACAAGATTCCAGTTCACCAGAATATGTAAACGATCGCTGGAGTCTTTGGGGGTGGAGTCAACACATTTTACATCCCACTCGTTCCGCATTGGGGCGGCTACGACGGCGGCAGCGTTAGGCCTCCCACCTGAAACTATTAAGAAGGTGGGGAGATGGAAGTCATCCTATTTTGAGCGTTATGTAAGACCCCAACTGGCATAGTCCAGAGTCAGCCCTGGGGGTGGGTTGTATGAGTGTAATACACTCCACATCTACTACCCCTCCGCCCACTCTCTTATCCTTTCTATTTCTAAATTTAATACAGGTGTCATGAGACAGCGGACGCAGGCATGCTGGTGTGGCCATTCATTTATACGCAGAGCAGGGCAATTCTTCAACAAATCACGAGAAGACAGAGCACAGAGATTGAAGGGAATCGATCACCACTGGGTAGGGATCGGCGGGCAGTGGCTGGCAGATCTAACAGCCGATTTGCGGAGCACTCTGGCTAAGGGCATGCCCGTCCCAGAGGTGCTGGTGATTCATTCCGGGGGCAATGATATGATCCCAGCAGGCCGTAGGGGAGTAAAAGAAGTGCTGTTCTCCGCACTTTTAGGAGTTCGGAAGATGCTACCAGAAACCACTACATTTTGGTCAGAGGTGATCCCACGTCAAGTTTGGGTAACGGGGCGCCAGCTAAAGCGGTGAATAAATCAGTGAAAAGATTGAATCAGGCAGTGGCAGAACTCTTGAAAGAATCTTGCATCCATCATCTGTCCAACGCAGGGATGGAGCTGTTTATCCATACCATTTTAGGAGCCTTGGTGGTGGAGCTAGAAGGTCCAGCAGGGGGAGGTCGAGAGCACCAGTGAGCTCCTCGCCCTGTGGCGGGGTCCTGGGCAAGATAAATGGCAGGGACTCTGTTTGGCAGCGGCTGCTTGGTCCCAGAACAGGGCGTGCAGTCAATTGGGGGCTCCGGGCTGGTGGGAGAGGGGGCTGACCTGCTGGTGGTCATGGACTCTCTGGCCCTACCCGAGAAGCCGGCGCTTGTAATAAGCAGTTTGTGAATCTACCTGCTGCTCTGGTGGCCGGTTGGCAGTCATCACAGGAGAGAGCAGGGTATTTTGGTTGTGGCCTGCTGGCACAACCCG
Source organism: Triturus cristatus (assembly GCF_964204655.1). Classification (NCBI taxonomy): domain Eukaryota; kingdom Metazoa; phylum Chordata; class Amphibia; order Caudata; family Salamandridae; genus Triturus; species Triturus cristatus. The sequence continues at coordinate 653,643,659 of NC_140587.1, read as the reverse complement.
CGCCAAGGTGCCTCTGGAGATCCAGGTATGTAAATACAAATATGCAACCCATGGCTCAAGAATGTATATTTCATAAGCCTTCTGTTTTACAATGCGTGTGTTTGATGTGCAATAAATAATAAAGTTGGTCAAGAGTTGACAGTGAATCAACGAATAAAGTTGCGGTATCTTAAATGAATAAAGACTACGCTGTGAAGACCAACTACATACTTAGTGTGTTTACTGGGAACTAGCCTCCATGGCAAGGGGAGGAGGGGCGATTTGCACGTTGTATGCCAACTATGATGGGCACCACCCCCACCTAGGGGGCGTAGTGCCTTTAGTGGCATCTCGGGCAGGAGCCAGGTCAGGGTCTCTTCCGGGTCAACAACCAGGAAGGGGGCGTAGCTGGGATTCCCATAAGCGCGTCATCAAGGGGGCGCGGGAGACTCCGGACTGCCGGGGATTTAAAAACAAAGGACAGGGAGGGGAAACCCTCTTTTGTCCTCACGCCACGGGTGAAACAGACCAAAGCGTCGCAAAGTTACCCACCCACCCATCCCTAAGAATAGAGTTTTGGATACGCGGGGTCCTGGGCAAGAGAAATGGCAGGGACTCCGTTTGGCGGTGGCTGCTTGGTCCCAGAACAGGGCGTGCAGTCAATTGGGGGCTCCGGGGTGGCGGGAGAGGGGGCTGACCTGGTGGTGGTCCTGGTCTCTCTGGCCCTACCCGAGAAGCTGGTGCTTGTAATAAGCAGTTTGTGAATCTACCTGCTGCTCTGGTGGTCGGTTGGCAGTCATCACAGAAGAGAGCAGGGTATTTTGGTTGTGGCCTGCTGGCACAACCCGCGGCAAGGTGCCTCTGGAGATCCAGGAATGTAAATACAAATATGCAACCCATGGCTCAAGAATGTATATTTCATAAGCCTTCTGTTTTACAATGCGTGTGTTTGGTGTGCAATAAATAATAAAGTTGGTCAAGAGTTGACAGTGAATCAACAAATAAAGTTGCGGTATCTTAAATTAATAAAGACTACGCTGTGAAGACCAACTACATACTTAGTGTGTTTACTGGGAACCAACCTCCATGGCAAGGGGAGGAGGGGCGATTCGTACGTCGTATGCCAACAATAAGTGATTTGCCCTAAATCACAGGATGCTTTAGCCTCCCGCCCAAACTCGAACCTGGTAACCCAGCTTCAAAGTCAGCTGCTCTAGCCATTACAACACATCATTTTCCTCACACTTGAAGACAATTACATTATAGTTGAGTATCTCTTCAGAAGCAAGCTGCTGCACAGACACGTCATGGAAACATTTTCAGCCTTAATTTGCCTCAGACCAAGACTGCAGGTTCAAATGGCAAGGTGGAGAAAGTGCCTCAGATGGCCCTGTTTACTGAAAATGTTTCCAGAAAACAAGATGGGATGTAATGCCCTGGCTGTTTTTTTGGGAGTGTTAAAGACGCATGTATATATTGTTTGGTGTTTGTATACAACCAAACACTCCTACACACACACTCGCAGACAGACCCATAAACAATATAAACATGCTCTCACTCATACATATGGCAGGAGGTGGAAACTTACCTTGGGTAGTTGACCATCGTGGCAAAGAAATCACCTGTGACAAAATGCAACTTTATTAGATATGGAGAAAAGCATTGCGTCACCCTTAAGGAAACTTAACCAATCACTGTATGGCTTCATAATAAAGCCACACAGTGATTGGTCATGTTATTTAATTGGCCGTCCCCTACACTGTTTCCAAGTAGGGACAGCAGGGACAGCCTAACCTGACCACAGCCAATCAAGACATTGCTCTCATGCTTTTTCTACTTGAAGCTTCATGGGAGCAATGTCAGAATTGGTGTGAGCAGGTGAGCCCAGCACTCCAAATGAGACTGGGGAGTTGTGCTGTCTTTCCCCTGGCTGCAGAACAGAGCATGGGTTTGATAGGTCCAAAGTGTGCAAAATGGGTTGAAGACAGTCAGAAACCTGTCCAACCCAACATGCGCACTGCACTTCAACTGGATGCCATTGCCAAACAAGGAGATTGGCCCCGCCCTCCCTCCATCCCTGATGAACGAATACATTGGCCAGGCTGAGCCAAGTTAATTAAAAAGTCGGGAGTGAGACTTGGATTTTTTTTTTAATTATATGATTGACGCTGCTTTAAGTAGCGGGGCAACGCCCTTTTGCCCACGAGGAGGAACCGCCCCTGATATTTATTTAAGTTTCTTTATTAAACATTTGTAAAGTTCTCGAGCAATTCATCACACAGGTTAAAAACATATGGGCAGAGCAGGAAGGACAGACATGGTAAGAAAAAGTTGAACAGGAGAGGGTCTTCTTCCCGCAGCTGTGGAGGTTATACTCATCTCAGAGAGTAAAAGGCAGAGAGTTTCATAGAGTTAGTGTTGAATTCCAGAAGCTGCACAATCTTGAATCTTCCCTGAAGCAGGTGTTAGATGACCTGAGTGCTCTGAGTTGCCCTGAAACCTGAAAAAAGTTAAAGTTGAGGCACAATGATTAGGATTTAATGTGTGACTGGAACTCCCTCAGTGGTTCACTGGTAGTATTAAGTTGCTTCATATAAACCTTGTGGTTTTCCTTTACATTGTTTAGTTAAGCATTGTGATTAGACAGGATAGAGGAGGTTTGTGCAGTCAAACTTCAATAGATTGACCATACTCGCCAAGTACACTTAAAGATGAAAAGTCATTAAAGGTACCCGCTTTATGAGAAGGAAAATGTGCTGGTTACAACTTCTAATTAGCTCACTTGTTAACATTTTGAAGGATATGTTTTCATCAAGCAAAATACTAAAGTTGTAGTTTCTAGAATGGGAGGAACCAAAAGATTCCTGGTATGAAAGTATTAAATCACCTGTGAAGGGTACTACTGTATTCTTTGATCATACTTGTGCAAATTCTGATTAACTCTTGCTCTAAGATAAGCTAATTACAATTGACCTAATTGGTGGGTACTGTCAAGTATAACAAAAGTGCTATGTGATAGTCAGTGTTGCAACTTGACAATGTTTAGTTTTCAGGGGCGGTGGGTGAGATTTTAAAGTGGTGGGGCGCAAACGAATTAGCATACAGCACCGTAGCGAGCGAGCGCAGCGAGCGAGCCCGAACCCCAAAAGGGGGGTTTGGGGGGGTTACCCCCCCCTAGAAAATATTGAAAAAAAAGAAGAAAAATCAGGCATTTTCAAGCAAATTTGAGAAAGCAGGAAGGTTAATAAAGCAATTGTGAAAGTGCAGTTATTACATTAATAGATGGCATAACATAGGTAGCTGCTTATTCAGTATTACCACAGAGCTTCATACATTCTGTCCTATTATGCTCAGGTGCTGAATTCAGACTATAAGACTCATGGAAATCTCAGCTCTAAGAGTAGAAGAAGTTGCACAGCAGTGTAATTGGAGTAAGTGGGGTAGATTGGAGTAAGTGGGGTAGATTGGAGTAAGTGGGGTAGATTGGAGTAAGTGGGGTAGATTGGAGTAAGTGGGGTAGATTGGGGCGGAGTGGGGTAGATTGGGGCGGAGTGGGGTAGATTGTAGTAGACTGGAGTAGATTGGGGTACATGGGTGTGAAGTGGGCTAGAGTGGGGTGGGGTAGACTGGAGTTGAGCGGGGTAGACTGGTGTATTGGAAAGGGGTAGATTGGAGCGGGGCAGAAAGGGGTGGGGTACATTGGAGTGGAGTTGGGGTAGTCTTGAGAAGAGCGAGTGGAGTTGGGGTGAAGTGGAGTTGGGGTAGACTTGAGAAGACCAGAGCGGGGAAGGCATGGGGTGGGGTAGTTTGCTGTGGAGTAGACTGGAGTGCAAGATTGTGGGAGAGTGGAGTGGGGTAGATTGTAGTAGAGTGGAAAACATTGAGAGGATTGCAGTGAGGTAGATTGCAGTAGGGTAGATAGGCAGACTGGACTGGTGTAGATTGTGGTTGAGTGGATTGGAGTAGATTGTAGTGATGTAGATTGTAGTGGAATGAGGCAGGTTGGGGTGGATTGGCCAGGAGTGGAGAGGGGTAAAGTTGGGTAGACCCTAGTGGGGTAGACTGTAGTGAAGTGAGATAGAGTTGACTGAAATAGATTAGTAAAGAGTGGGGTGGGTAGAGTTAAGAGGGTCAAATGGTGTTGAGTGGCTTAGATTGGAGTGGCATAGAGTGGCATGTCAAAGTCGAGGGGCATGTCTCTGAATCAAAGGGCATAGACTGAAGGAGAGTGTTGCAGAGTGGAGCGGCGTAATGTGGAGTATCCATCGTGTGGTAGCACACTGCCTTTACAGACAACACATTTCCAATTGAAATGACCATAACATTGGTACAGACATGCAGATTTTTAGCGCATAAATGATAATGTGTGGAAATAGCATTGGCTAGTGTATTGTGTTTTCATTGTATTCAAATATTTGTTTCCAGACTCCAATACAAAAATTAACTTCATTATCTATTTATAATTCTAATATAGTGTGAAATATCAGCACTTTTCATATTTGTTGTGTGCTAGAAAAAACCCTTTCCATTTCATAGCAAGATTTCACATAACTCTCTCACTTCGAAGTCAGAGAAAGAAAAGTAAACACCAGGCTCCCAGAATGAAAGCGGCTGACATTTGACCTTTGTATTTCAATAACCAGCAAACGTGACAAGAAAACAAGTGCAAAAGGGTAATAGCTCAGTTCATCACCCAATGAGACAACTGCAAAGCAGAAGCTAAGGCAAACACAGGCAATCACAGATATTGAAGTGCAGTGTCTCACAGTATGCATAATATATCAGAAGCCCACTAGGAAAGGTGCAATAAAGCACACAATACTAGAGATTCATTGTCGACAATCCTAGAGTCACGGAGTAAGTCATTTTGATTACGCTGCCATCAGATTGACCCTAATCATAAAGTGTACATTTTGAATGAATCCCATTCAGCAGAGATTTAGAATATAACATATTTAACACATACCTAATCCAGTATAAAATATTCTCTCATTCGCAAATCTAAGAAAGGTACCTTAAGACATGGAAATACATAAATGCATGATATATGTATTGTATCACAACTAAAGCATTACCCTAAAGTGCTTAAGTGCAATCATGATTATGCGGTGTCAAAGTGTATTCTTCGCTTCTAGCCACACCTTCGCATGACTGCTCTCAGTTCACCAGTCTGTGTGTTTTAATTACTACAGGCCCCCCTGCTGTCCCTGCTCTTGTTAAGGACCCTTGATGCCACAGTGGAAGAATACATTTCAGGAACAATACAGAGCTAGGCAAGCAGAACATTAAAAGAGTGCCGAGCCAGAGTCCAGGCAGTGCTCTGTGTGGTGTATAATTTGCCATGTAAACCTATGCTAAAGGCTCAAATTTTAAAAAGGTAGATTTGTTTAACTTGGATGCGTTTTAGTTCAGAGACCTAGAATTAATTTCTGCATGGACTGGAATTTATGAGAAGTTATTGGTTCTAAATGTCAACTTTGAAACATTCATGCCTGCGAGGACGATGCTTTTAGTGAACCAAGAGGCAAGTCAGCCGTCATGTGAACACTGCATAGGTTTTTATAACATAGGGGGTATTATTAAAGTCTTTTAAACAAATGAGGTTGTTGATGACACATCCTTAATTGAGTTTTAAGGTAGGATGATAACAGAAAAGAAGGCACAGTGAAATAAGTTAATGGGCCAGGGAAACACACATTTTGCCAAGCAGATATACCATTTGAAACCAGGTTTCTTGGTTTTACGTTGCAACATTTAGCCTCTCGATGAGGCGGCGTAGTGACAAACATAAGTGTGTGGGTGACAGAAACCACAAGAAGACTTGGCGTGAAGTTCCAAGAACACTTCTTTCAGAGCCAGAGCTCAACATCTGGCTCTGGCCTTCAAAGGCTCACCTACCTCTACAAAAGTAACTTTGAAATATCCAAAATACTGACATTTTGTTGCAGGATCAGCTTCACAATCATTATAATTATAGTTCCAATTACACCTAAACTGTCAATGACGGTTTCTTCCTGTCGAGGGATGAATCCTCCTGCATGGACACAGCTCCACGAATGACCCTACACTCACACTGGTTCACGATTCCCCCAGCACTCGCACTGGTACTTCGGTTACGCATTTCTCACACAGCTCATCTTTCACGCTTCCCGTCCTGAGACAAGACCACACTGGTCACCCAGTTCTCACATGGGCACCCTATTCACCCTGCACTCACTACTCACCCTGTACTTCCACAGGCATACCTTTCACCCTGCACTCACACTGCTCACTCCGTGTCACCCAGCACTTACACAGGCACACCTAACACAGCATACATTTAATTACCCAACTCTCGTGAAAGTGTACATACTTTGAATATCTGTTCTTCCTGCATTAGTGCATGCCTACTCTCCGTAACTAAAATACCAGTGCAAGAGGGGAAGAGTGCGCTGAGGAATAGCACAGGAAAGAAGACTGAGTGGGAACCAGAGGTGGCTGAGTGGGAGGTGGGATTAGTCTTAGGCCCTGAGGAATCAGCCAAAAGGGAGTAGATAAAGCAGGCAAAGGCTGCTGGAGGGCAGCAGCACAACAGATGAGGTTCAAGCACTGCAACTGTGGCTGTGAGCTTGTGTGGGAATCGAGCAGGGACTGATCGCTAAGGGTATAGCGCAGGTGGGGTGGAAGAAATCCCATGCCCAACACTGAGCCCCAATGGATTTCATAACGACCACTATGAAGGAAGGAATAGGTCACCTACAGCCACAAGTGCTGTTTTGCAGCTTTTGAAGAAATGATGTAGACCGGCATCTAGGCTGGTTTTCATTCTTTTCCTTTAATGCCTTTAGTGCGGCATTTCTACCTGCACACACTGTGCCCTTGACTTCCAATGAAATGTAGAATTCAGTGAATAGTGATTAACGGACTATATAGACTTGGGTGGCACAACGAGTAAAGTTGGTCACTCTGAATACATAACCTTTCTGGTTGAAGGCATGTGCCAGACCCAGTTTAGGGGCTGAGCCACGGCCATAGGGCAGGGGTGGTTCACCTCAGATCTCCTGTAATCTGTCCTACTATGGCTTCGCAAACTAGGCCAAGTACAACCCCTTCAACACGAATTTCAGTGGTACCGCTGGTGAACAGCCACAGGCTTCTCAGGAAAGTAGGGCAGGGGTGTACAAACTGAACGCTCCGCAGCACAAAATTGTAGGTCCAACTCACTGCTTTAATTTGATACGAAAAGGACTTTAATAAACACTTAAAACGGTATATGACAGCAGTTACAAATCAGCCGGCCCAGCATTTCCCCATGTTTCCCCAACCGATCCTACCTGTGTGTCCTCAGTCCTCAGCCACCGTCCAGTCCACGAGTCACGACGACCACGAGGCTCAGGCGACGCGCACGAAGTGAACCCGACCGTTACCGGATCCAAGCAGCACGCTTACCTTACGTCAAGCTCGGCATCCAATCAGGATTGCCCCTGCTCATGCTGCGCGGTGACCGGCCAATCCTGGCGCAGTGGCGCTGCATGCAGCGCCAGGATTGGCTTGGAGGGCATAGTGACTGCTCGCCCTGTCGCCCTTTTGCTGCCAGCGCTGCCGCCAGCAGGTCCTGCACCCCCCCCCCCCCTACTAGCTAATGGGGCCGGCCTGGGTGCGCATGCTCGGGCAAGTTGCTGCCCGAAGTATACATGCGGGGAAAGGGGAAAAAAAAAGTTTTTAGACCTGTCAATCATCCGGCTTCAAATCAATGACCACACCAGCCAGCCCGCCCCCCTGCACACTCCCGATAAAGTCGGGTGCTGCCCGGCGCCGCCGGAATAATGTGCGCAGTAAATGGTAATTTGGACATTATATTTTAATTATTTAACGCGGGTATTATTTAACGCGGGTCCAATCAGCAGGGCTGGTGGGGCTACGCCCCTACGCCCCAATGGACGCACCGCGGCTGTTAGTTTTTATAAGTATAAACGTATAATATCATTTAGAGGGATGTCTACTTGCTTTAAGAGTGAACATACCTTTTGTTTGCATACATTTTACTGTCCTTCCAGGTCGTTTATTAGTTTTCTTGTAGATATTCTCATAGTTTGTCAGTTGATTGTAAGTCATACAAGGAAAACAAATATAAGTAATAATATATCAAAAGTGCTTTTGTAGAATACAACTGAGTCTGAGAGGTAAGTGGTTAAGGAGTACAATTTAAAAGATTAAGGAGGCTAAAGAAAATGAAATGAGATTAAGAGTATGCAGCTAAAAGTGTGAAGGGTTAGGGGAAAAGCATAAGGGGATAACAGTAAGATGTTAGGGGTAAGGGATAAGAGTAAGGGGCTAAAGATAAGGCATAAAGGTAGGGGGTTGAATGGAAGGAGTGAAGGGTAAAGGTGAGTTATTATTTGTAAGGTGGTATGGTGAATGGTTGATGGCAAGGGGCTAGAAGTTAAGGTTAAAGGCAAAAGGTAAGGAATTACATTTAGAGTGAGATGTGAAGAGTAAAGGTTAGAAATTAAAGGTAAGTGGCTAAAGGTAAAAGGCAAATTGTAAGGTACAGAAGTTAAGTGTACAGTGTTAAGGGCAAGGGCTTAGGTAAGGGATTAAGGTTATAGGCAGAGGCATGGATTTAAGGTAAGGAGTAAGGATAGGGGTAAAGGTAGGGTAAAGTATAAAGCGATAAGTGTAAGGGGATAGAGGTATGGGTAAAAAGTAAAGGGAGTAAAGAGTACAGGATAGGGAAAATGGATAATGTTAAAGGAATAACAGTAATGTGCTGGGGTATGGGGTTATGGGTAAGGACTAAGAGTAAGTTTAAGGGGTAATGGTAAGAAATTAGATGTAAAGGGATGGAAGAGAAAGGTAGGGCTTAAGGTATGGGAAAGGGGCAAGTGGATTAAGAATGTAAGCATAAGGGGGAGAGTGCAAGGGGTAAAGTGTATCATGGTAAGGGTTATGTTATAGCTCTTTTTGTAGCGCACTCATCACACATGAGGGCGTCCAGGCAGTGTAGCAGGAGACAACGCTGCTGACGCCTGGAGAATTTTAGTCAAAGAGCCAGGTTTTTAACTTATTGCGGCACTCGAGAAGCAAAGGAGGTGGCTCTGATGTGGTAAAGGAGGTTGTTTCATGCTTTAGCGGAGTTTAGGTATGCAGGGCTGGTCTTGTATTGTGCTTTGTATGTGTGTGTGAGCAGTTTGAACTGGGGGCATTTGAGGATTGAGAGCCAGTACGGTTCTCTGAGGTGTGGGGTTATGTGGGTGTGGCAGGGGAGCTTGAGTATTAGTCTTGCTGCAATGTTTTGAATGGTCTGGAGCTGGTTCAGTAGCTTCTTAGTGATTCACGTGTAGAGTGTGTTGCCAAAGTCTAGTCTGTTGGTGATCACAGCCTCAGTGACTGTTTTCCTGGTGTATTCCAGAAGGCATTTGAAGATCTTTTGTGGCAAATGAATGATGTGGAAACAGGTGGGGGTCACTGTGGAGTTTGGGCTGTCATTTCAAGCTGTCATCTAGAATGATTCCCAGATTTCTTGCTTTAGTGATGGGGATGGGTGCAGGCCCTGTAGGCCACCAGGTAAAGTCTCAAGGGGAAGATTTATTTCCTAAGATCACTACCTTAGTTTTGTCCGTGTTGAGTTTGAGGCAGTTTGTTCTCATCCATGAGGTTACACTGGTCATGCATGTGGCAAAGTTGTTTTATATGTTTGGGGTCTTGTCCGACAGAGAGAATCAACTGGGTCTCATCTGTGCATGAGAGTATGTTGATGTTATGTGATCTGATGAGGTCCGCTAGTGAGGTCTTGTGCATGTTGAATAGTGTTGGACTAAGGTATGATCCTCGGGGTACTACAAAGATGAGATTCTTGGCTTTTGATGTGTAGGGTGGTAGGTTGATTCTTTGTGTCCTTTCTGTAAGGAAGGAACAGGTCCAGTTGAGAGTATGTCCTTGTATGCCTGTCTCATGTAGTCATTTGATTAAGGTAGGATGGGAGACTGTGTCAAAGGTGGCAGAAAAGTCAAGAAGTATAAGGTTGCTGTGTCTCCATGGTCTAGGATCATCCTGATGTTGCCGGTTGCTGCAATGAGGGCATTCTCAGTGCTGTGGTTACCAGGTAAGGGTAGGGATTAAAGGTAATAACAAGGGGAGTAAGAGGTTAAGTGTAAGAGATACATGAATATGTGTAAGGGGAATAAAGGTGAGGGTTAAAAGGGTAAAGGGCAGGAGTAGGGGTTAAGAGTTGGGGTTAAGGGCAACTGGTAAGAAGTTATGGGTAAGGCCCTTTGAACATTTGTTCAACATTTTGTTCCCTATTCCCAGTCTTCCATATCTATCTCCATCATTACTGTTATTGCCTTATCCTGCATCAAGAGGGCATTGCACATCAACAGTGAATGTGACAGTTTTCGGGAATTACAGGCGGGTATACAAGCTGGCAAAGCCTGAATGAGGATGCAGCAAAGTATTAAAGCTATCACCAGTAGCACAAGGTCCTTTATAAACCAGCCCCATCTTCATAATGATAATCCGCAATTCCAATTTCCACTTGTCATGCCTTTCAAATGATCAGTTATGGCTTGTATGTGTGCCCGTTATGTTGCGTTCCTCATTTGTTATCCTCATCATGCACTTATCTTCCACTATACTCCATAGTCCCCCTTCCCGGCCAAAGAGGAAGTCTATAGCATATCAATTTTGTTATGAATATTTTCTCATAATTTCGAACTCCAAGGTTATAATTTGGAGGGTGCCTACAGTACAATTAGATAATATCTGTAGTTTACATCTGAAATATTCTCTAGCTTTTTCAACCCGGGCCCCTGCCATCCCTCCTAAGGTAAATATTGATGCCATGATGTAACTAAATTGTTTCCTATTGCTGCAATTATTTACCTCCAGGTCTGTTACCCTATCACAGAATTTGGCAGTAAACATTCTCTTATACCATCTAATGTGAGGGTGAATACCAGTACAGTACGGTATCTTGTATTTATAATCACATTTTTCCCCTATGTGTTAATATAGATCATCTATGTACTGTCCCAGAATAATTAAGAAACAAATCTGTGGTGTTCATAATTATTATTGACAACACATCACATAATTTCCTGCTTTCTTTGTTACTCTAATTTGCCCTGTATATAGTCCTGTTGAAGTCACATTTGCCCAATCAATCAATCAATCAGGGATTTGTGAAGCGCGCTACTCACCCTTCATGGTCTCAAGGAGGGGGGGCGGGGATTGTACAGTTAAGTGCGGCTGCTTCTTAACCAAAGAGCCAGGTCTTTAGGCCCGACTGAGTAGCTTGAAGGTCACTCTCTTTTCGATGCAGAGCCAGTGGAGGTCTTGTAGGTGCTGGGTGATGTGGTCTTGTGGGATGCTGAGGATGAGTCTGGCAGCGGTGTTATGAATGGTCTGGAGTTTTCATAGTAGGTATTTGTTGATTCTGGCATAGAGGGCGTTCCTGTAGTCCAGTCTGCTGGTAATGAGTGAGTGGGTGATGGTCTTTCTGGATTTGTGGGGGGATCCATTTGAAGGTCTTGCGGAGGATGCAGAGGGTGTTGAAGCATGCAGAGGAGACGACGTTGACCTGTCGGGTCATACTGAAGGATGAGTCGAGTATATGCCGAGGTTGTGGGCATGGTCAGTTGGAGCAGGAGGGTTGCTGAGGGCGGTGGGCGACCAGGTGTTGTCCCATGCGGAGGGGGTGGGTCCAAGCATGAGGACTTCTGTCTTCTCTGATTTGAGCTTCAGGCAGCTGCTGCTCATCCAGGAAGCAACGTCTTTCCTCCCTTCCTAGAAGGTGAGTCTGGTGGTGTCAGGATCCTTTGTGAGGGAGAGGATGAGCTGGGTGTCGTCGTCGTAGCATACTATGCTGAGTCCATGCTGTCTGACGATGGTGGCGAGGGGGCCATGTAGATGTTGATGAGCGTGGGGCTGAGTGACTATCCTTGGTATAGTAATTAAAGTATATTAAATCACAGTAGGTGTTATCACAAGTGGCATATCCTAACCCTTTATGTATTTTATTGTAAAGGCAGTGACCTGAGTTATCAAATACAAATTGCTCTTTAATTTCTTTTAAAGTCGGGAGGCCTAATGTGTGTATAGTGCTGTATGGTGATTGGGTAGGCAGCCCATAATGCCTTGGTTGAATGTATGGGATAACACCTAATCCATTTCTTGAAGATGCGTTCATGTGCTGGTTGGAAGGTGTTTGTTTCACCTCCTGGCAGATGGCACAGTAGGGTCAAAACCTATGGCGCTGTTAAAGTCATTACAGACATCCCTTCCATTATCTTCACCGTCACTAGGCCGTGAGAGGTTTTCTAGCACTTCGCGGTTCCGAGCACAGTAGTAAATTACCATTGGTTGGACTCAGAAGATGGACTTACCCTGTCCTGGGACGGAGATTGCAATGCGGTTCGTCTTCTTTAATGGGCTGTGGAATAGGCAGTTCAGGATCGTTCTGTTGGTCACTGTTGTTGTCACTGGGAGATGGCTGGGGTACAGGAGGGGGTGCTCTCTTCACATGGGTTGCATGAATCCAGTTCTTGTAACTGGCACACTTCACTCCCGTAGTTGTCACCAGGAGAATCTGCTCAGGGCCGTTCCAGTGTGGGTATAAATAGTTATTCTACTGAAAATTCTTCACCATGACCTATTCACCAAGCTGCAGGTCATGTCCGGGTCCCTTCCGCAGCCTGGTGGTGCATTCTTCTCCTGTGCATGAGGTCAGAGACAACGTTCATCAATTGTATACAATAGTGTTTCAATAAAGAGTCAGTGGCATGGCTGGTTAAAGTCATTGGTGGCACTCCCCAACTTGCCAGTTTTCTGCCTGTGACAATCAAATGGAGGCTTAATCTGGTGGTGGCATTAGGGGTCATACGCATACTCATGAGAATGAGGGGTAAGGCATCCACTGAGGTTATGGTACACTCAGCACATAACTTTGCAATCTTGTTCTTCAAGACCCCATTTCTCCTCTCAGTGTAACTCGCTGATTGTGGGTGATACACACAGTGGAACTTCTGGGTCACCCCCAGAGCCTTGGTGACCCACCACATTGTCTTAATCAGGAAATGGACCCCATTGTCACTGGACAGTCCTAGGTATGCCAAAACGAGGAAATAGTTCCTTCAATAGACATTTAGTAAAGGCATCATTCTTCATTATAGGGTACCCTGCCATCCATTTAGTAAATACACTGACTACTTTGAGGATATATCGATACTTGTTTGATGGGGGCATCTCCACAAAGTCCATCTGGAGATGTTGAAATGGAATCTCAGCAGGTGCAAAATGTCCAGAAGTGACAGGGGTGCGTTTGGCCACATTGTGCTCTGCGCAGGTCATACAGTTTTTACATCCTTGTTCAGCTACCTTCCTTAGTTTGCCATTCTCCCAGTACTTGTACTACATGAGCCGGGCTAGTATCATCGATACCATGGGATGTAGCACTGCCTCAGGAAGCATACATCATGTACCATTCCCATGCCTATTCTTCCACCAGCCATTCACTAGAATGTCAGTCTTGTGCCATTTACCCAATTCCTCCTCTGTAGCCTATTGTTGAAGTTCCTCAATGCCTTTTTCAGTAGAATCTAGTTCCTTAGTTTCCTAGCCCTTTATAAGTAAGTCAGTGCAAATTGTCCTTGAGCTGTCTCTTTAATAGTCATATCAGCAAATGCATTACCCTTCCCTACATCATTAATTATTTTCTTCTGAGCACTACATTTGATAATTGTCAATTACTTTGTTAGTGAAAGAGCATTCAATAATTGCATTATTTGTTTACCATGTAATATCTTTGTGCCTTGTGATGTGAGGAATCCTCACTGGCCCACAATCTCCCAAAGTTGTGGACCACCCAAAATGCATACTTACTGTCTGTTTACCGCCAATTCAGCACTCACCTCACAGACTCTTGTCAGAGCTATCAATTCTGCCACTTGGGCAGTCATTTGTATCAGATTAGAAGTTTCTACCACAGTCTGCAAGGTGGTGACAGCATAGGCAGCTACTGTGGGACCATTCTTCAGTTTCAAACATGATCCTTCCACCCACAGATCCCCATCTCATTCTATCATAGGGGTGTCCGGCAGGTCTATGCAACCCATTGTTTGTTCCTCTGTGGTTAATACACAGTCATGCATAGGTGTGACATCATTTTCTTTCTGTTCTGGGGTAACAGAGTAGCTGGATTGACGTTGGCACATCTGTGTATAATTACATGTAGGCTAAACAGACATAATTCATAATGTTAGGTAAGCACTTGTCAAATGTGGTGTCTGTGTTTTAAAAAAATATTTATCTACAGAGTGGGGGACATACAAATGTGTTGTGTGTCCTAAAATGAGACATTCAGCTTGCTGTAGAATAGCTGCTGCGGCAACTGATTTGAAACAATTGGAAGGCCTCTAAGCACCTCATCCAATAACAATGAAAAATAGGCCCAAGGGCATTTCTTATCACCCTGATATTGAGTGACAACTCCTAAAGCACAGCCACTTCATACATGTACAAATAAATAAAAATCCTTCGAATAGTTTGGTTTTCTATGGTAGGAGCACTGCAAAGAGCTTGTTTAATATATACAACACTGTTTTTACATTCATCAATCCATAGAAGTGGGTGGGGAGTATCTTTAGTGTTCAATTGCAACAGAGGTTTGGAAATAAGTGAACAATTAGGTATCCATTGTCTGCAATAGCCTGCCATACCCAATAAAGCACATACTTATTGTTGTGTGGTGGGGGTACCAAACGTAGTTTCACTTTAAGGCATTTATGATTCAATCTTCTTTCCCCCTCCGAGAGTAGGTGTCCTAAATAGGCAACCTTCTGTTGAACAAATTGTAGTTTCGAATGAGATACTGTGTGTCCATTATTAGCCAAGAAATGTAATAGTGCAATGGGACATCTCTGGCACTCATTCTTAGTGGAGCTGGCCAGCAAAATATCATTGATGTACTGTATTAAAATAGAATGTGGGCACAATTGAAAATTGTCTAGTTGCTTCTTTAGGGCTGGGGTATAGATGGAAGAATTCTAAGTATAGCCCTGAGCAAGTCATGTGAAAGAATTTGATTCTAGTACAGAAATGGAATCTAAACAAATACTGAGACTCTTTACTTAGGGAATAGAGAAGAAAACATTCTTCAAATCTATAACTGAAAAGTAAGTGATGTCTGGGGAAACGCCAGCAAGAACAGTAGAAATATTTGGAAGAACTGGAAACTGGGGCTGCACTATTTTAATTTTGAGCAGGTCTCCAACAAAGTGCTGTTGATCTTTAGACGACCCATCCCTCCTGTTCAATACCTGAAGTACAGGACTATTATATAGAGACCCTGTTGTTTCCTTAACCACTACCATCCTCAATAAATCTGTTATTATCTGCTATAGTCCTTTTCCCCCTCCTTAGAAATGATATATTGTGGTATTCCTGGTAAAACAGCACCCTCCTTGACAGTAATGGTGACAAGAGGGATATTCATGTGCCCCACTGCATTATAGTCTTTTGCCTATAGATGTTACCTTACTGCATCTATGAAGCAGTCTGGGAAAATGGTGGGGGGACTGACAAATGATTTGGTGTAAATTAGGGTATTGTCAGACCAATTCAAACATATTCCATCAGGGACACACTTAATGGTAGCATGCACCTTTGTAATACATCTATCCCTAACAAATTCAGAGGACATTTATCTGTTAGCACAAAGGAGTGCTGGTCTGTGAGGGGCCTATCGTGCAAGTTAGTGGGGCTGAAATAGGACTCCTGAAGGGCACATTGGCGAATCTCACAGATGTATTATACCTACCCGAGAAGGGTGCCTATGGGAGTAATTGTTTCAAAATTTAAACATTAGTGGGCACTTTGTTTATCAAAAATGTAATCCTTTCTCCTTGTACTGTCCCTTCAATGTAAAGACCCTTGGAATCCACTGGAATGGCCACCAGTTCCCCATCTCTTCTCGGGCCTCCCTATTCTATGAAGTCATAGTCGTGAAGGGGAAAAGTAACCATTTGTTTGTGCTCCAAATAGTTGGCTGAATCAGTGTATTCATCATTGAAAAAATCTGAATTTTTGTTTTGTTGTTGTGAGCGGTACTGTCTGTTGTTGTTGGCTGGTGGTGCCCCCCTGTCCTGGGAACGTCCTCTTTGGACTGATCTTCCTCTATTGTTATTTTGCTAATTGGGGCTTCCCGAACCCAGTGATCGGGTGCCTTACATTCATTATCTACCTGTCTTTCTTGCTGGTGGCCAGGAGGGTCTGAGTGAGCCCTGCTGCTTCGTCTGTAGTTTCTCAGTGTGCCCCTGTTTCCTATGCCCCTTTGCAATTGTTGTACCAACACCTTACCTTTTAGATCCTTAATTTTCTTGTCCTTGTTTACCTCTTCACAAGAACATTTTGATTCATAATATTGTGCTGTGGCCAGAACTTCCATCAGTTGTTTAACAGTCCATGTAGGTTCATGTGTATGAATACATTTACATATATCGTCCTGTAATGAATTCATCAAACTGTTGGCTAGTGCCTGTTCTGTTCCCGATTACCAATAAATGTGCAAATATAGGTTGCAACCTTGAGAAAAATGCGGAAACTGTCTCTTCCTTGCATTGCTTACTACTGTTCAGTTTCTGCCAATTTATTTTCTGCCTGGGTATTATTTGTTGTAGATTTTGTATGATTTTTTTTGGTAATTCCGCTATCTCATCTGGCACCTTCACCATGTCATTTAATGTCATCCGGCATTTTCTCCGACTCTCCCCATTTTATTTCTGGCACTATCATGTCGCCTAAGTTTGCGCCATATATCTGGGGGCAGGATGTGTGAGTTGACCTATTTGCAATACCTTTTCTGTTCTAGTATACCATTCCACAGCATTCTCTCTGATATCAGGATACTCTTTAGAAAAAGATAGTAGTCCAAGGTACATGATACAGTAGTTGGGCAGCTTCAAAACAAAGGCCCCTCCCCTAGGGGAGCCGGGAACATTTTGGTGCATTACTATTTTTATTATCTTTTATTTGGGTATTCCTCTCTCAAGTACCAGCATAAGAGAAAAACCATGCCCTAAATATTTGCAGCATTTCTATCCCTCGGTCTTTTCTTATAACAACCCCTTGCATATATTCCTCATTGTCTGTATAACTAGAGGGTAGATATAAGGGTGCGCTATTGTGTAATCGGACAAATGTTCTATGATATTTCTTTTTGGCTTCCCACAGTTTGCAACTCACATATGGCAAGGCTTGGTGTTGCATGGACGGGGTGAAAAATAGAGGAATTCTATTTCCCTTCTACCTCCTGTCATATCCGTTACCGCTGTCACCAATGTCTTAATATCTTTTGTTTCCTTTTTAATGAAATTCCTATTTATTTTAAACATTTGTTTACTCTCTTCTTCATCCACTTCTTCTTTCTCTCCCTCACCTTCCTCACATGCAACTGGAGGCTATTTACCCCTTCCTCCCTTTTCTAAAAACAGGTCTATTAACTTATCCTCCTCCATCATTGGGGGAAGATGGTGCCAAAGTGTTAAATGGAAACATCCCTTCCTGTGTCAAAGTTATTTCCCTCCACATATATTATTCTTCTTGTTTCCTTTTATTTTCTTCACAGGCTCTCGCTGTGGCTCTCTCTGTCTGTAACCTAGCCTTGATTTCTCTCTGCCTTGTATATTTTACCTCATTTATTTACGACGTCAAATTTTAACAAATTTTCTACCTACCCAGTTCACATAGACATTCACGCAAAAACATCAATTTGTCAGTATCTACAGGAAACTATATGTTACATCCTTTTTTATATATTCATGCAACTGATATAAAAAGTACACTGTTTCCATTATACATATTTAGTCATCTTTTTCCATGCAGGTGTACCATCCCTCGGGCAAGGTTGCACCTCATCTATGCCTTTAAGGTCCACAGTTACCCATCGTGGTACTGTTTCAAAATATCACTGAGAGAAAATATCCTAGTACAACGATGATTCTAGTACTCAATTTTCTTACCAGTGAGAGACGTATCCACATTTCATTTAATTCTAAAGGCATTTTTCATGACAATCATTCATCATCTCAACGACTGTGTGTCTCAGGTTCTAAGAATCTAGCCAGGTCAACCTCGTTGCTCTGTGCACCAGCGATCTCCTCTGACTGCGAACACAGGAAATGCAATCAATCCCCTCTGCAGGTTCGTACTTTGAAGTCAGTCGGGTGTCCAACCAGCCCCATCAACTGCAGCACTCGTGGTTGGATTGGCCTGGTGGATATTGGACGAGCCCCCAGTTTGTGAACGCACAAATTCGGTACTGTCGATGAGCAGGCCACAAAAACAGTTACAGTCCTGAAGACGGTTTATTTAAAGTTCGAACTTGGAGAGATGTAAAGCAGGAAGCTTCATACCACCACTACCGGATGCAACTGGCATACAGGTATTTTTGCAAAACAGATTCCATTGTGATGCGTGGTGCAAGCGAATCATCAGTGCATGTAAACAGTTAACAGATAAAGGTTTCCACAGTACTCGTCTACACCCAAGCTGGAAAAGATAAATGTACACTTCCAGTAACATTTGACTTGTGGTCAGGACACCTACTACAGATGTTCCCTATCTGATGAGCAGATCAACTCTTGTTTTTCAGAATCAACCAGCAAAAACAGTTATATAGCTTTCCTATTTCACATCTGCATATATGAACTTAAATTCAAGCAAAAGGGAACAAACAAACATTATGTAATGGGGACAAACATACGCAATGGAAGAGCAACTGTGCTACCTAATTATGCATTGCACATATGCTCTCTCAATACCAACCACAAAACTTGGACCATGAACTGGGTGTGCTTTCGGGATCCTGGGCTGCGACTGCATCACCTTTCTGCCCTTCCTAGAGCTCGGCCAAGCTGATCTTAAAATATGATTAGTAAAATACCTAAAACATCAATGGCAATTATAATACTATTTCCCCAATTAAAATCAGAACACCTGCCCACAAATATGGAGATTTCATAAATATAATAGGTCCCAAATACTATGTGCAAAAGAGGTACATTACCGTAAAGTGCAAGCAAGTGCAATAGAGGCATACCATTCCACTTAGACAAGAGCTTTAGTTTTGGATGTTCTTCAAAAATACTTGAGGTAGAACAACATGACTACAGAATATAAAAGGCTAATGAATTCAAAAGAGTTCACTGGATAAGTGGTCTAGTAGCCTTCCATGCTGTATAGATTTAACAGGCCACTGGGTTGAAAATAACTTTGGCATCAGATTGAAGGCACAAGTTCATGGTGGACTTGTAGTACCTGATTTTATGTGTTTTAAAGAGAGGACAGAGATAGTGCTTCCTGGCTGAAAATTAGGTGATACAGAGCATCATGAAATGTGCGACAGTTTTGTCGCCTCCTAGTTTGCATACAAGTGACTGGCCATTGGCTTTTGTGTTACCAGTTGTTCGTATATGCAATTACAGGGAATGTTCCTACTGTGAACCTTATGTATAATTATCTCTTAATTTCTAGAAAAAGAAGGTCCAAATGTTTCTCTTAATGTGGGCAGAATTAATTTCCGGCAGCAACATCAATGATTTACCCCTGTTTTTGTTATTCTGGCATGACCAATTACTTAATTCGTTGCAAGTTCGACAGAGCCATCATCTCAAGGCTGTTCCAGAATTAAGGGCAACTTATGTTTGTTAGTCTGCTAGCGATGTGGTCAAACCATGGCAACTTGTGTGAGTTGCGACTTTGCCAAATCTTGGTAGCCAGCGAGGGTTTGATCCACAATCGAAGCCAATATGAGATGGATTTTAGTGCCACAACAGCTTTGACATTATTCATACCTAGTTCAAGCCTTAGTGCAGCCCTTGTGGTCTCTGGACCTAGGTTCACCAATTTATTAGCTGTGTTGCAACCCCAAGGTTTGGTCACATAGAGACCAGTTACCAGTGCTTTTGCTTGAAAAGCCTGTGTGGTTTTATTAATCTTCTGTCACACTTGCCAGGGAATCGTAAAATGGCTTTGGTGTGTTGGAGTACATTGATTTTACTTTTGGCCTTCTGCTTAGCCCAGCATAGTCTCATAGAGTCTTATCCCCAGGTAGTCATAGAAATCAACACGATCCAAGGACCTGTCATATAATTGTACTTTGAAGGTATTCTTCAAACAGTTGTATGACAGAAGCAGGCATGGCTGAACCACACATGCCTCTTTAACGCACTCCCAACACCGAATGCGTCTTAACCACACATCCCTTTACCATGCATGCCTTTACAATGCATGCCTTTACAACAGATTTCGTTGTAAAGGCATGCTTGCTAAAGGGATATGCATGGCAGCATGCCTTTACAACGGATTTCATTGTAAAGGCATGCTTGCTAAAGGGATATGCATGGCAAATTACTACTACCCAGAACCTCCCGAGCTAAGCCATAAAATCCTATCCCCCTAACTCAGACCCCTGCCCTGAGCCCTAAACCTGACACTGCCCTTAAAACTACCCCTTCGCCTCCTCCCGACTTGAGGCCTAAAACCCTGCCCCCCACCAAAAACTGTCCCGACCCCAGCCCCTCACCCTGAGCACCAAAACTTACTTCCACCCAGTCCTTAAAACTACCCCATCCCTTCCCCCACCCTGAGGCCTAAAACCCTTCCCCCTTTAAAAAACTACCCCAGCCCCCAACCCACCCGAGCCCAAAACCGACCCCCATCTCTAAACCCCCCCCCAAACCTGGCCCTAGCCTTAAAAACTATCCCAACCCCCTCCCGAGCCCTAAAATCCTGACCCCCTTTAAAAAGACTTCCTTTACCCCCTGCCCTGAACCTTAAAACCGAACCCATCCTTAAAAACTACCTCCCAAGCCCAGCCCCAGACAATAAAACTACCCCGACCCTCCGCTAAAACCTTGCCCCCTAAAAAATAAACTACCAGACTCCCCTGCCCTTAGCCCTAAAACTGACCCCCACCCCTAACAACTACACTCCCAAACACAGCCCCAGCCCCACTTACCTGTCCCATCCAGAGATTCCTGTTTTAACACATCCTGTTCCTCTCCCCGCCCATCCGGACGTTAGAATTTATCTGCCTTAACCATGCACATGCATGGTTAAGGCAGATGTGTGATTCAGGCAAGCATCGTTATGCTTGCAGGGAAACAGCAAGTGTGGCTCAGCCTGCACTGTAAAGGCCATTACCCTCTGCAAACTACATTTTGGGTTTCACACTATACATTTTGTTTTGTTAATGTTGAGCATGAGATTTTTCCTGGTCCAGCAGCTTTCATAGATCCTATGCAGCTTGTGCATTGAAAGCTCTGAACATCTCAGCAACACAGTGTTATTTACAAACAGTAAGATTAGTTTTTTATCACCACTTATGGTCGGTTCATCCAGACGTCCATAAAAAGATTGAAATGCATGTATGCAAGAACACAACCTTGTCCTAAGTCGATTTTTATTGCAAAGATTTTTGTTGGTTCTCCCATTGGAAGAAATCTAACTGATGCTGAATTTTGGAGTGGCGTTACCGCATTCACAAGCTTCTCTGAGAGCCTTAGATCTTGCAGGCTCTGAAGAGAAGTGACTTGTCGGCAGAATTGAAATTGTTTTTAGGTCAATAAATGTCAGAAAAAGCAGTTTTTTAAATTAACGGTTCTTTAAGCAAGCAGTATGCAATCTCATAGCCTGGTCTGTTGTTCCTTGTGATTTTCTGAAACCTGCTTAGAATGGTGACAAAATATTATGTTCTTTGACCCATAACTCTGTGCGTGTTGGCAGTAATTTGCCATAACTCTTACCGGCACCAACCAGGAAAGCAATCAGGGGTAAATTTGCTGGTTTGTTGCATAGATCTTTTTTATTCAATGGCACAATGACTCCAGTTCACTAAGAAGTTGGGACCTCCTGGAATTTCCAGATTGCATCGAAAGCTGTGGTTAATGCAGGAGCCTAGATTGACACATAGTTACAATAAGTTTCAGTTGGAATTTTGTCCAGGCCGATGGCTTTCATTCGTTTTTATTTAAAACATCTTAGTTGAATTCCTGACTGAACCATTGAGCCTTTGCATCAGTCTCTGTAGACAGGTCGAATGGCTCTCTTTTTGAGCTGGTTTTAAGAAATGAGGCAGTCTACATGGCAGAGCCTTGAAGGCGGGACGGATTGTAAAGAGCTGAAAAATGTTCCACCCAAGAGAGTACTGGAATGCCTGTTTCTAGATTTTTGTTGGCCCTTTCACAGCACCATCTGTCCAAGTACCAAATATTCCAAGCATTTTTATCCCCTGTTGCCAATTTGAGTGCTGCTCAGACATTGATGTGCAGGTGCCTCTTTTTATATTTCATCAGATGTTTATGCTCTTTCCTCATGAATACTAGGTGAGCTTCTCCACCTGAGATGCTCCTTCTGAGTCTTAGTGCGTTTACTAGAGATCCCCTTAGTTTTAAACATTTACTGTCAAACCGTTCGATGTTGACATTTATTTATGCCTTGTTGATACCTGGTAAAAACAGGCTTTCTATGTTGACAAATATTCCTGGGTAAATTTAGAAAATTTACCAACTTGTGACTGGCGTCCAGGTTGTAGTCTCCTTTTGCTGCCGAATGGCTGATTGCAGTTATTGGCTGTTCTATAACTACAATTTGCTTCTTTTAGTTGTTTTTGTTTTTCAGAAAGACACATGTTGGGCCATAAGATGTTTTTTCTATTTGGCATTACAATCACCTGGGTTGGATCTAGAATGTGATATGTTATTTGATCTTGGGATTGTGTTAGCGGTAAATTTAAGATTGCTCTCATGTTTCTCATATAGGAGACAATATACCAGAATATGGGATAGCAGTATTGGGTGAAGGAAATGACAGGTATGGTCTTAAGAGTAAAGGGACAAGAGAGTAAGGGTAAGGTTGTAAGGGAGTGAGGGTAAAGGAGGTGGGGCTAGAGTTAACAGTAATGAATAGCCTAATGGTAAAGGATTACTGGAAGGGGTTTAAGGGGTTAAATATAGGGGTAAGGATAGGGCTAAATCAAAGGGGTTATAGGTAGAGAGTATAGGGTTAAGGAGTTTCTGATTTAGATATATATATATATTTGTCCACAGGATACCGTTTCTTCTCAGGATTCTCTCCACAAACGGATACGGACCATGGTAATAGTGCTGTTATATTTTATTAGTGCAAGTCATCATAAAGCGTTTCAGCTCTCCAACGAGCCTTAAACACATGACATTGGATCAGTGTTACAAACGTCTTTTTAAAGTGGTTAGTGCAGGTGTGGTCACGGCCACGAGTGCAACATCACACAATAGACATAAAAGACATCAAATTTGTAGTTTTCAAAATATCAACAATAGAAATTCAATCTTAACATAAATTAGCATAAATTAGCGGGCCTTATATATACAACATTTATAATTTATATAAATATAAATATTCAAACTGCTTGAATTGTTGAGATATATAAAATCCATCGAAGTTTATATCATCATAAGTTACAATTCATTCAATTACATTTGTATCAGGTCCAAACGAAGTAGTTCACATTTGAATGTTATGTAAAATGCAAGTATCACACGTGTATGCCACAATTTACATTATATGATGTCCCCCTCATCGATACATATCCAATAGTTAGTATTCTGTGTTGCGTCTTTGCATAAAGGGAAAAAAGTAAAAGTGAGGTTAAAATTTATAAAGTGCATAGTGCAATGAAGTATAGCACAGTTGTATATGTTTGTCGTTTCAATTGATTATTTTGACGAAGCCTGTGATTCACCATGGTACTGGTGCCCCAATATCTGGTGTGGTTTCTTTTGTTTTTGTGTTTGTTTATCTTTTATATATTGCTGGTTATTTTAGTGTGCATTTCATACATTTTGTTCTATCTCTTTTGTAAGTTAATACTGTCCCGAACAGGTACCTAGTGGTGTTATTTTCTCTTGCTAGTTTTTACCTGTCTAAATACCAAATTTTAAATTTGGAATTTGCGCAGCTCCTACGCAACACAAATGAATGAATGGATAAATATGTGCAAAATCGCCTTTCATGTCTCCAATATATTGATGTGATGCAACATCACTCATCAATGTATACATATATATAAATATAAAATATATAAATTATATAAATGTAAGCATAAATATACATGATGTTAAAAAATGTAAATATTGGATAAAAGGTTCTGCATAAATATCTATAAAAAAACTGAATAAAAAGACAATTAGGTGTAGGCATGTATATAAGTCCTCCGAAATGTTCAGTCCGTCCAGTTGTTTAGTATTGAGTTCTAAAATGTATCAGGTTTCCAGTTGTCGCAATCTGTACTCCCTATTGTCCCCTCTCCTACTCGGCGGTACAGTATCTATTCCATAGTATCGGAGGTCTTGACTCTTAGATTTGTGCTTTGCCTTGAAATGACGTGCTACAGGATAGGTGTTATTCTGGTTAGTAATCGCCCGCATATGTTGTAGGATCCTTTTATGCACCTGTAATATGGTGCTACCTACGTACTGTAAATTGCATGGGCAGGATAAAACATTAACTGCGAATTCAGTTTTGCAGGTCAAGGGTTTGGTTATTTTACTGGCCCTAGGACTAAATGGAGTCTTGTAAGTTGTCCTATTTTCGCCCTGTTTGCAGGATTTGTAAATTTTGCATTTAAACAAAACCTCTATTTATTTGCGGCCAATTGGTTCCCTCCAGAACCTCTGGAATTGTTTTCACCAGTTCATCACGCATGGATATACCCCTACTGTAGGTGATAGATGGTCTGGAGGGTAAAGTCGGGCCAATGACAGGATCATTTAATACCATGGTCCAGTTACGAACAATGATGGATTGTACCTGCTTCTGCTGTATACTGTATTGCGTAATTATTAGGGGGGGCGTAGTTCGCGAAGTAGCACTTCGTGAAGCTACGCAAAGTGAAGTTCGCACTACGCGAGCTACGCGTAGCACTTCGCGAACTGCGTAGTAACATGTTCGCACTGTGAAAGATGTTGTTTTCAATGATTGCACAGTGCAGACAAGCAACCGGCACTGTGCAATCACTGAAAATGGCATCTTGCACAGTGCGAGCTGTAGTTTTCTGCTGCTCGAGTAGATTTTTACTCGAGCGGCAGCTTTCTCAACGCGAACTGGTAGTTTCTCGTCGCGAGCATACGCGACCCCTCACAATGAGAAACCTGACCTCCTCGCGTTGGGAATCTCGCCGGGAGGTTTATTTTCCATGCTCGCGATCGCCAACTTGATGTTGCTGATCGCGAAAAAGGAAAAAGTCTCGCCAGGATGTCATTTTGCTTGCTCGCGGTCGCCAACTTGACATTGAGGACCGCGAGCAAGCAAAAAATGACCGCAGCACTACGCAACACTACGCTACGCGTGTTCGCACTGTGCTACTTGCAGTTCGCGTAGTGCGAAGTAGCGCGAACTTCGCAAACTACGCGAGCGTAGTGTAGTGCTTCGCCCAGGCTTAGTAATTATCCTGAATTCATTGTTCTCTGGCAAGCCCATCTTTTCTAGTTGTTATATAGTACTGTCAGGGCTGGTGCATTTATCTTCTAGTAGCACGTGTCTTTCATAATGCATGGATTTTAGGATAGCACTGTTTATGACTTTACGGGGATAACCTCGTTCCATAAATCTCAATTTACTGGCATTCTGTGCTTCACTCAGATCACTGTCTTTACTGTGGATCCACCTCAGGCATAGCATTTCCCCATAGGGGATGCTGTTGACTAAATGTTTTGAATGAGAACTGCTGGCATGTAATGTAGAGTTTCCGTCAGTCTCTTTACGGTACAGTTTCATTTCAATTTTGTTGCCCGCTATGTATACCTGTGTGTATAGGAAGCGGATTTGAGTGGCACTTATGGTAGCAGTGAAATGTAAGTTTGTCATTAACATTTATCGCATTCACAAAATCATTAGCTTCATTGATGGTAACCTCTCATACGACAAACAGGTCATCCATGAATCTTAACCACAGTTTTATGTCGGTTGCAGTGAATTGTCTGTGTTGGGTTCTGAGATCCAGCTCCTCCCATCAGTTCATGTGGAGACATGCATAACTGGGAGAGAAGCTGGCCCCCATCGTCACACCTCTGGTCTGCTGATACAGTATGTTGTTGAACATGAATACATTGTTCATTAGGCAGAATTCCACCATTTCTATGAACATCTCATTTTGTTTTTATACATTACCTACTCTTTTCTTAAGGGAATAACCCAAAGCCTGTAAACCATCAACATGTCTAATACTTGTGTAAAGTGAGCTTACATCCAGTGCTAAGATATTCTTGCTTCCATTCAAAGTTCTTTAATTTCCTCAGAAAGTCACTGGTGTAACATACATATGATGGCAATGCTTTAACTAGATCCTGCAGAAAATCATCTACATATTGCGATGTGTGTTCAAGCAAACTGTTCCTAGCAGATATAATAGGTCTGCCTGGCGGTTTTTGAGGATCTTTATGGACCTTGCGTATAAAGTAAATTTTAGGTACAACAGGATGATCATTTTACAAAAATGTATATTCCTGAGTAGTTAACAATTCATCGTTCTTCCATGCCAGTAATTTGTTATACAAAGTCAAATATATTGATTTCCGATTGGAGACACTACTTTTAGTGTAGCACGTCCTATCATTTAGTTGCATGTAGGCCTCTTTTGTGTACTCCTTTTTCGACATTATAACAATATTACCACCTTTGTCCGAATTTCGTTGACTATATTGTTATTTTCTTTGAGTTTTTTTATGAGTTTGTCATATTCGTGGTTTTGTTTGTTGTATTTGAATTTGATGTTTTGCATTTTTTCATTAAGTTGTTTAATCTGTTCAACCACTTGTTCATGAAAGGTATCAATGGAATCGCGGATCATAATGGGGTTAAATGTGGATTTGGGTCTAAAGGGTGTATGTTGACTTGATTTTATCACTGATCTTGTAGTGTTGCCTGAATGAGTTGTTACTGTCTGTTGAGTATCAGATTCATCCATTGTTTCATTTGGGGGTTGCCCCATTAGTTCCGCACAGACCCTGCATTTCATTTACGAATAATACATCCGATTGCGTCATATTTATTGGTAAATCAATCATTGTTAATTCTGTTTCATTGTGAATTGGCTGAGTCTTATTCCTTCTATTCAACAAATGGAATTTTTTACGTTTATGTTTTCTGACACTTTTGAATACATCTAATCGACTTTTAGAGTAGTTGAAATTCCTGAAAAAACTAAAGCTTACAGGGATGTTATAGTTAGGCTCAGATTTCACTCTTACAAAACCATTGAAATTCATCAGTTATAGTTACATGAGCTAACTATAACTTATGTCCCCACAATGCACTGCTTATGACTTCACATATTACATCACTCATGACATGGCCAGTGACTACACTGATGACATCTCAAATGACATCACTGATGACATCATCCACAGAACCACTCACACCCCACACAATAACTTACATACCCATCCACACATCCATACAAGCACTCGCACGTCTATTTACTCACCCATACAGCCACTCACAATGACTCTCCAATACAGCCACTTTCATACCCACTCAGGTAACCAAACACCTACTTAAACAGCCACTCACTCACCTAGCCACTTACATACCCAGTTACTTACACAGCCGCTCAGTTACCCATACATGTACTCTCACACCCACTCACCCACCTATACGTTACTGTTACACCAACTCACTCACCCGTACAGCCACTCATATAGCCACTCAGACATCTACTCACTCACCAATACAGCCACTGACACAGTCACTTACTCACCCATACAGCTACTCACACACTCACTTATTCACTATACAGCTACTCACACACCCATGTATTCACCCATACAGCCACTCACAATCCCACTCACACACAGATACACACAATCACACAGTAACTCACATAATATATGTTAGAAAATAGTATCACTCAGTAGTAGTACACAGAGTATACACAAAGTAAACTAATTTTACTTGTATAGTAACTTAGAATATATGTTTAACACTCATAAACATTTGGAAAACACTGGATGATGTCATTCTCACTGACCATGTCATGAGTAATGTAATATGTGAGGTATAAGCAGTGCCTTACGGGGGCATACGTTCCAGTTAGCTCAGGTAACTATAACTGCAGAATTGCACTGGTTTTGTGCTAGTGAAATCTGGGTCTATCTATAACATCCCTTTGATTTTTATCAGTGAATTTCTAAGGTTTAAAAAAAAAATATTTCCTAACTATAACGTCCCTGTAGCCTTTTTTTGTGAATTTCGAAGGATTTTTGTATTCTATTTCCTAACTATAACGTCCTTGTAACATTTGGTTTTTAGTGTTTTTCTAAGGTTTTTTAATGTTATTTCCTAACTATAACGTCCCTAAACCTTTGGTTTTTCACTGAATTTCTAAGGTTTTTCAAATTGTACTTCTAAAGTATTATGTTCCTGTAATGTTCAGTTTTTGTTAGTTAATTTATAGGGTTTATTTTTAATACTAAGTATACTACAATGTATTTTGATTTTTGATTTTGTTTTTTTCAACTACAGACATACGTTTTTTAATAAATAAACTTTATATACATTTTAAAAAGAAATAATCACGTGTACTTAATGTTAAATACACAAAGTTTTCGATAATGTAACTAAACATTTTTTTCTTCAAGTTATTGTGCCACGGTATCTACATGGGTCTGAAAACATAGATGGGACCAATACTCTATTATTTTTATCCCGATCACGTGATCGGAAGGATTCAGTGCATCCAAATCCACCAATTCACCGAACATTCTATAAATTATTTTAAATATGTACACCTCTGCATTTTCATTAAAGATATCAGTGTGAACATATTTACAAGTATATATAAGGCATCCTATATCTGTGTTTCAAGAAAGTTAACCATTTTACGAGTTTCGTGAGCCCTCAAATTTACAGACCGGATTTGCGAGTTTGGTCGATGTCTGGGTTTGTCAGTCATCTTCATTGGTATGTCCCTTGGTGTGTCATTGTATTCATTGGTATGTTCTTGGGCAGTGGCGGCTGGTCCATAGGGGGCGACGGGGCAGCGCCCCACTAGTCAGGTCCAAAAGAAAAACTGTTCACGGGCAGGAACCAGGAAGAAATGTAAGCAGACGCAATTCGTCTGTTTACATTTCCGGCCTGTGCTGGCAGCTGCTTCACAGCCTCAAGTGCGCATGCGTCATTCAACAATAAACGTCCAGCGCATGCACGCAGGCAAGAGCAGCAGGAGTTCAGAAATGGACTCCTACTGCGCATCTGCGAGCAGAGCAATTTTTATTTCAGCACGGCTACTCCATTGACATTACATTAGGCATGCTGCGCATGCCTAGTGTAATGCAAGAGTCTGTAGATAGGATCCTGCTCGGGCGGTGACGTACAGTTGCCCCATGCCCTGTCAAATGCAGGATACCACTGAGTAGACGCCCCGAGTCGCATCCAGTCTTATGATTTGCCACTTGGACTCGGCGCCGTGATGCGACGCGGGACAGGCAGAGGAGATGCCTCATCCTGGTAAGTTATTTATTTTTATTTAATTTACTTAATAATAATGAATGTGCTGCTATTTTTGTACCTTCTATTTTGTAACATTTCTCTGATGTAACGTAACTGTGGTTCTATTTTGTACAGCGCTCTGACACCTTCGGGGCGGCAAAGTCCGCGCTTTAAAAATATGCATAAATAAATTAACACCCTCGGACTTCCCCCCCCCCCCCCCCGCGCGTACCCCCGAGTCATGCTGGCCACGACTGCAGTTGTAGAAATTGTACATATTGTAGGAGTGTATTTCTGACTTTCTTGCTGAAGATTATCAGTTAGCTTTAGCTAAATTAGCTTTGCTTCGCCATCTGAGCTCGGTGACGCTGCACAGCCGGTGCTGTCTGTAAGGATCCTCGAGTTCTATTACATTCGTTTTTGTCCTTTGACCCTCAGGCAACTGCTGTAGCCAAAGCAGCCCCTTCCATTTCCACAATCTTGCAAAGATTGCCCCATGATTGCTGAGTGCTTCACATCCTGTAATATTAAAACTTGACCAGATGTTTTTAAAGACTGCTAAACACATGTAAAATAGCGCGAAGACACCTGCGTGTGTTCATTTAATTTATGGCCACAGTCCACTTATTGCTTAACACCTCTCATGGAAATGGTGCTGTGGGTGACCGTCGAAAGTGGTGCGCGTGACGTTACCAGTGTTTGGTGTAAAATACCAGGATGTGGCACTGAGACACTGCAGGATACATCATAAAATGAACGGAGTTCAGGCAGTTTCTTTTAAATAACATTGCACTGCGCCTGAATACAAGGAAGGGTTTCTTTGAAACTGCATTACTCTGTGCCAGGCGTTGGTTTGTTGACTGGGCTCCTGTGGCTGGCGCAGGGGCTGTCACACAGGAGCTGCACACACTGTGCAGGGTGTGTCTGCCAATCATGAACCCAGGCAACGGGCAGGCCGCCTCCACAGCTCTATTTACATCAAGCCCGAGCCAGCACGTTTCCATTTGGCTCTTTTTGCAGTATATTTACGTAAATCTCTAATCCCCAGAACCAAATATATCTCCAATTCCTGTTTCTGTTTTATGGGTCGCCAGTGCATTACTGCAGGAAGCGCCTGGTAACACTGTATTTAGCACAATTTGTTTACCCAGGGAAACAAGTACATCCTAATACAGCTTGGAGAGGAGCGCATTCCTGGTGAGGTTTTGGACCTGGATGGAAGGGGGGCAGTGGGAGAGAGATTTGTGGGCAGCGTTTGGATGGCTTTATTCCTGTGGAAAATAATTAGGGGGAAGTTCACACTCTTTCTTTGTAAATGTCGAGGACTCGAAGAGTCAGTCCTTTTACCAGTATGGCCTCCGGCGCTACCACCTGTCAAAGAAAATGTGCTGCTCTTGACTGGTTATTTGAGTTGTTGGTAAAGTGCCAAGAACTGTTGACTGTCAGTTTCTATTCATTGTATATGGCATGGATTCACAGGATGGCACAAGCTGGTGGCACATTATGCTAGGTTACCCTAGCTTGCAGGGCATGCAGAGTGCGGGTATGTGTGGACGGCTACATCGTGTGGGAAAGCGTTGTGACAAAAAAACATGTTTTGTGTTTTTTTGTGAAGTGGTTGTAGTGCGGAGATGTTACAAAAAACTAGAAGCGGGTTCCAGATTTTAGCACTAACATGGACCTGGGACTTCTTCCTACGCAGATTTCTGTGGAGAGAGAGAGAGTACTAGTCATGGCTGTAAACTGCTCCCTGGTATGTAGTTGACTTTTGGCAGTCTGAGACATTTGGTGCTTTGCAGCCTGTAGCAATCTAAACATGTGCTGTAACACGGAAACGTTTCCATGATGCATGCTGGATTTGATGGAACTTATTTCTAGGTTAAGAATTGCCATCATGCTTAAAATATGTGAGCATGTAAGGGCGGCAAGTTCCATCTTCAAGAGCGATATGAGCTCATTTAATATTCATTGGCATTTCTGGCTCATGTGTATTAGTTCTTCAGGCTTCTAAATGACCTTATGCTTGAACATGCGTTTATGGAGTGACTTTCCCTGAAACTAGTGCCTTGTTTTATTGATACTAGTTGTGGGGCTGCTTGTGATGTTTAACTGCTCTTACCCTTGCTTGGGAAAAGTTCTATGATTCACATTTCCTTTGCCTGTCCGAGCTGCGTACTATCCTAGGTTTTTCCTTATCAAGTTTTGTTTAATCTTATCCATATATTGTATGCTACTATGCTTATAAAAGCAGTTCCATACTTTGCAAGAGATGCAGATGAGAGTAGTTGCTGCCTACAACAAACAAACTGCTTGACAACCTATCGATTTTCGGAGGTTTTTATTGCATTAAAGATGAAATAATAAACAGGCAGTCGGCATGTATGGACATATAGTGCACTTTCTGAATTGCGTGTAGCCTGCATACTTGGCGCTGTAATGAGACTGATTATTTTCAATCTACCTCTGGCACGCAGCCGGGCTGGTTGCTAGGCAAGCACGGCCGAGCTTTCGGTGAATGATAATGCAACAGCGATGGTTCCAGCCGGTAACTTGAAAGCTACAGGCGAACAAAGGGAATAACAGACAGGGAAAACATACCGAGGAGTCCTGACCAAAACTTGAAAAACATGATACAGCGGGGAAAAAACAAAAGAAAAAGAACTATTTTCTGTATACAACACAAATAATGTATTATGTGATGATTAAGTTTCTTGTACAGATGTAAATTAATCTGTCACGCATTACATTGTTAGGTACTCCCCAGGAGACTGAGTGATACCCCAAACAGCCAACAGAACAACATGAAAGAGTAACACTCCTATGAATAGAGGCAAAGTACACTGTGCATTTTAAAGAATTGGTAACAATAGGTCTTTCAGACAGCTGCACTATCAAGCCAGTCCTGAAAACCAACAGGATAGCCAATACATATGCTCTAGCACAGACACAATCTATGCACATGAGACATAGTTCCCATAAATTCACATATATAGAGAAAGCAACACCAATGTCACCAATCATGAACATACGGGGCAATAGGCCTAAAGACATTTACATATTGTGGAAGGGTTCAATAAGGATGTGCTCTATTAAGCGCTTCTGTTTTGCATTGCATTGCGTACATTGCTGTACTTTAATGTGCTGTGTATTGTTGTGTTATGTTATATTCTGCTTTGATTTTCACTGCTCTAATCAAGTGCCAAGGGGTTTTTCCGTATTGAATCGGATGTCCGGATTTGTGCTTTTGTCGTGTGCTATGTTGCACTATATTGCACTGTTGTCTGCTATAGTTTTCTGTACTGTATTGTGCGGTAACGTTGTGCACTGTGCTTTCTATACCAGTCTTATGATTGCTCCACAGTTCTGAGGCTTGCTGGACTGTGCTGTGCTTTGCTGCACTATACTTTGGGGTGTTTTACTTGCTTTGCTACACTATACTGTGCACTATTGATGTATACAGGAATGGCCAGCAGTCTGTGCTTTGCTGTACAGTGTTACACCAATCAGCGGCAGCTCTGCCACGGTTGAGCTCACAGCAAAACACACAAGATGATGGACGGAATGTTGCACATTGGCAAAAATTCACCACCAGTCACAGATCTGGGTTGAGCTCACAGCACTCTGACTCACAGACTGGGGCGATGGGATATTAATTAGGGAGGAAAATGTCCAAATGTATGGAAGTGCATTTCAGAACCCTTGGACCTTTTGAAGCTTGAATTTGGACTCTAAGCTTCACGGGGAGGTCATTAGCTGGGGTTATATGTGGCACTTCAGAAGTTTTCCAATTGGAAGATATAGTTAACCCGGTATGAACGTTTCTTAACAGGGTGGTGTCAGTGGGAAGTAAGAGGTTTATTTTATTTTATTTTGGTTGTGATTATTTTAAAGAGGTCATTTATGAAAGAGAGCTGTTTCTACAACAATGTTATATAGCAACAGGCCTCAGTCTCCTTGTAGTAATAAGGGGGAGGTCAACATTTTTGTTTTCACAGTGCGCTTTGGGAGTAAAAGGTTCAAACTATGAAAAATAAATAAATAAATAAATAAAGCAAGTCAGAGTGTTCGCAAAGTGGCTAGATTGATTTTATTCACAGAAACAATAAAAATTTCATGATAACGCTGATGGTTAATGTTTTTCCTAGAGAGAGATCAGAGTTTTGTCTAGTGGAAGTTTTGACTCATGGAAAGGTAGCATAGAAGGGTAATGTGCCTGCTGCAAAGAACATGTACCTGATGCAGATCACAAAATACACATGATGTTTAGATGTTTAGTTGTTTGTTAAATAAAAAACATCTGTGAGGTACTCAGAAATGCATTGTATCTCGAAGTCTGTTATGGAGATCTGTGGTTATACTGAATAAGCAGCTACCTATACTGAATCAGTTACCTATGTTATATGACATCTCTTTATTAATGTAATAACTGCACTTTCACAATTGCTTTAGTAACCTTCCTGCTTTCTCAAATTTGCTTGAAAATGCACCATTTGTCCACTCTTTTTTCAAAATTTTCTCGGGGGGAGAACCCCCCCGAACCCCCCTTAGGTTGTTCAGGCTCGCTCGCTGCGCTCGCTCGCTACAGTCCAGTATGAAAAAACATATTACGCCCCACCTGTTTAAAATGTCACCAGCCGCCACTGTTCTTGGGTGTGTTATTGGTTGCATTAGTGTATGCCTGGCTGTGTCAGTGTATGTATCACTGTGCCTAAGTGTGTTATTGGACGCATTAGTGTTTCACTAGGTGTGTCAGGGTCGGCTTTGCTGTATGCCTGGGTGTGTCAGTGTATGCATCAATGTGTGCC
This sequence comes from Triturus cristatus, assembly GCF_964204655.1. Taxonomy (NCBI): domain Eukaryota; kingdom Metazoa; phylum Chordata; class Amphibia; order Caudata; family Salamandridae; genus Triturus; species Triturus cristatus. Next base: position 653,609,373 of record NC_140587.1, on the reverse strand, counting down.
TAAGTGTGTTATTGGGTGCATTAGCATTTTGCTGGGTGTGTCAGTGTCTGCATTGCTGTATGCCTGGGTATGTCAGTGTCATACACACAGGGACTTACCAGTGCAGAGTGTGTGGCTGGGTGTGTTATTGGGTGCATTAGGGTTTCACTGGTTGTGTCAGCATCTGCATTACTGTATGCCTGAGTGTGTCATTGAATGCATTGGCATGTCCCAGGGTGTGCCAGTGTATGCATCGCTCTGTACCTGGGTGTCTTATTGGATGCATTAGTGTTTAGCTGGGTGTATCATGTCTGCATTGCTGTATGCCTGGGTGTATCAGTGCATGCATCAGTGTGTGCCTGGTAGTGTTATTGGTTGCATTAGTGTCCAGCTGGGTGTGTCAGTGTCTGCTGTGGCGTATGCTTGGCTGTGTCAGTGTCTGCATTGGCGTATGCCTGGGTGTGTCAGTGTATGCATGACTGTGTGCCTAAGTATGCTATTGGATGCATTAATGTTTGGCTGGGTGTGTCAGTGCATGCGTCGGTCGATTTCTCAGAGTGTCAGTGTATGAGTCAGTGTACTATTGGCTGGGTGTGTCAGTGGCTGCTGTGCTGTGTGCTTGGGCATGTCAGTGTCTGCATTGGTGTATGCCTGCATGTATCAGTGACTCCTGTGACATCAACTCACTGTCCTGGTCAGCTCTTAGTAACAACACCCTGCTCCCGTCACCCTGCATGCAAGATGCTCTGGACCTCATTGATCACAACATTAATTCCATGTCTAATATCATGGACACTCTTGACCCCAAACAACTTAAGAGGATCCCATCAAAAAGCTTAAACTCCTGGTTCAATTGTCACCTTAATGAAGAATGTCCATACCTCACACTCACAGAAAGAGCTTAGGGACATACCCCAACTCTGTCCAACTTTAAACTCTTAAGACAAAGACACACTAGGTTATCCAAAGTAACTTTTTCCAAAAATCAACTAGACGTAGCCACATTCTGTTTGAGATCATCAACAAACAGTGGATCCACAAAATCAAGTCCATCTCCTCAGATAATATAACATCACCCAGCTGTGAAACCTTTGCTTCCTTTTTCACCAAGAAAACCATGCTACATACCAACGATATCCAGAACGATTTGAAACTCTTACCACACAACCCACCCCCTTCTCCACACCTCTCAATCCCCCTCCTCACACCAAAAAATAATGCTGGCCGGTCCAGCTTTAAAACTTTCAACGGAATTGAGGTATTCAATCTTCTGACCTCTCTGAAATACTCCAACCAATTCTAGCTTCCAAATTCCTCAACAAGTCCGCTCACCTGCTTTTCCCTTCATGGAACATGATAACCAATGCCTCGCTCACTCAAGGTTCCTTACCAAACTGCCTAAAAAGTGGCCAGGTTTTTCCTATCCTAAAAAAAAACAACTTTGACCTGTGTGATCCCAATAATTCCCACTTTATAACCAACATCCCAACTTTTGTCAAAGTCTTAGAAATATGTGTACTTTGTACTCTTACAGCTTCGAAATCCCATTGAGCAATTCCAACTACTTGAGCAATGCCAATCTGGTTTTCGACCAGGACATAGCACCGAAACCGCCATGGTCTACATTGTCGACAATGCCCTACGTTCACTCGACCAAAATGAATAGTTCCTCATAATTCTACTTAATCTGTCAGCAGCGATTGACATTATCAATCATGATACCCTTTTAAACCTTCTAGAGCACAGGATGGGTCTCTCTGGAACCATTCTTAAATGGTTCTCCTCTTTCCTATAAAACATATCTAAGTGCATCCTACCCGACCACGTTCTCCCCAACCAGTCGCCAGTGATGCTGGATATAACCCAAGTCTCTACACTCTCCCCAGCACTAACCTATACATGGAACCCCTAATGGAAATCCTCAATCTTGCCCACATCCCCTACCATATATATGTGGACGATACTCAACTCTACATGAAAATCAATTCAACTGATGACATCAACATCCTCAATCTCATCTTGACAAAAAGGCTGGCTCGAAATCACCTCAAACTTAATGCCCTAAAAACCGAATTCTTATTGATCTCGCCGCCTTCCATCGCCCCTAATGTCAAAGACTGGCTTTCACATCTTACTGCCTTTAACTGTAACCAACACATCCTTGACTCTCCTAAATCCCTAGGTAAAACCTTTGACAACGCCCTCTCCATAAAAAAAAAACATAAATGCCATCACCAGGGGTGCTAACCACCAGTTGCATCTTCTTAGGGAACTTAAATCTTTCCTCCCCCCGGCAGACCTCAAAATAGCAGTTCAAGCTCTTGTACTACCAAAACTAGTCTATGGTTACTCTAGCCTTGCGGGCCTCCCAGAAACATCACTTGCACTACTGAAGGCCACACTGAAGGCAGCATCTAGGCTCCACATAGATTAAAAAAAAGAGATCACATATCCCGGACCTTCAATCTCTGAAATAGCCACCCTATGAGGCTTGGATCCAACTCCAAATTGCATGTATGACTCATAAAGTGTTGCACCACAATACCCCTGCCCACCTGGCCCAGAAACTGACCCTCTCTGGTGGAAACAGATCTTCCAGAAGTTCAAGCTCCCTACTATTCATGCCGCAAAATTTCAAGAAGCAGAAAACATACAATTGATCTTTCTCTAGAATTGCTCCCCGAATCGGGAACGCTCTCCCTCCCAAGATCAGATGCAACCCTTCCACATCCCTCTTTAAGAAATAAATACAATTCTATTCTCCAACAAACTCACTACCCACTGAGGACTTACCCCCCTCTCTTCTTGAGCGGCTTCCCCTCCACCTGCTCCTGAGTCTTGCATCATTCTCTCTCCTACACCACTCCTACATTTACACTACATTCCCTACCTTTGGACTATCATCAGACTGGGAATTATGTTAAACTATGTCTTCTTAGCCCTCTTCAACCGATTTGTGCATGCAAATGTATGTCGGTTTCTGTATCAGAGTGTGGCTGGATGTGCCTGTAATTGTATAAGTGTGTCTTGGTATGTCATTGGCTGAATCTGTGTGTGGCTGGGTATTTCAGAGGTTGTATCAGTGTGAGGCTGGGTCTGTCAGTGGCTGTATCGGTAAGTGCTGGGGTGTGTCAGTGGCTGTATTGGTCTGTGCATGGATGTGTCACTCTGTATGGTGTGTGATTAGCTGTATTGGGGTGTGAGTGAGTTGATGTATCAGTGTATAGCTAGGTATATGACTCGCTGTATCGGTGTGTGAGTGGCTTCAGGAGTGTGTAACTGGGTGTGTGAATGGCTGTATGTGTCAATGTAAGTAGCTGTGTGAGTTTGTGAATGGGTGTGTGACTGACTGTGTGGGGTTTTGACTAGGTGTATGAGTGTATGTGTGTATCAGTGCCTATATGAATGATCATAGCCGTGTGAGTTCATGTATGAATATCTGTATGGGTGTGTTATTGTACCATAAGTTAAATTAGTAAGATACATTGTTAGAACTTTACAAATACATTTTATTAACAGAGTACAAAACAATTTAAATGAAACAATTAACTCATACATTAAACATAATGCATTTAACTATTTACAAATACACTTTTGAGCACATGTACTTCAGGAGGCACAAAACAAAGTTATGTTTTGAAGCATCTTACAATACTGTCAAGTGAAAAGAAGGTTGCAGATAAATATCTGTAGTATAATATTTGAGGCAAGCAGTTATCCAAGAGCACTATAAACATTTATTTACATGGGACAACTTCAAATTGAAAGCATTTAAAACAATTCCAGAAAGGGGCCACAACTAAATGATGCAGGAGTAACTAGGTGTAGCAAGACAGTCCTCCTGTACAGTACCCTTGGGAGAACCACCATCAGCAAAGTCATTATAATACCACCTGCCTTGCAAACTTTGAGTGAGATGCTTACTCACTGTGCAAAATGCCACATGCTTGTCACCGTGCAAATGTCTTCTGTAGGTGCATTTTCCCTTCTTTACAGATCTCAGGTTCTATACTGATACACCAAAGGTGATGTCCCGTTGAAAGAATCATCAATGAACAATGGGAAAAAACAATCATAATGATTGTACAAGAAAAACTTACATACTCTGTGTGTGTAACTAATAACAGGATGGAGAAATTTAGGAATCGCTCCTAAATGCAACAAATAAAATGCAGGCCTTGTTCAAGATTGTTAGGGATCTCTCTCGTCCTGCCTGTGCTGCCAATGACATCCCTGCCTCCCAAGCTCTATGTATCTCCTTGGCGCAGGCTTTTGAAGATAAGATCGCTTTGATCTTGAGCAAACTTGCTCCGTCGACTATACTTGCTACTCAGCCTGTGCGGGGCCCCGTACTGGTGGCCGACATGGAGACGAAAGGGGTAGATGGTAGTCAGGCACAGTTGGATAGTTTTCCCCTTCCGTCATTTGAAGAGTTTTGTCTGCTGGCTAACAGTGTATCCTCTGGTTCCTCTTGGGACCCACTGCCACACAAATACTGGAAAGTATTCCAGGCGGAGCTCTTCCCCCCGCTGTATGCTATCTGCTGCCAGTCTCTTACTATGGCACGAGTTCCGGAGTGTTGGAAACTAGCAGTGGTCTCACCTTTATTGAAGAAAGAAACTCTGGATCCCACCTGCCCAGCGAATTATAGACCTATATCGCTGCTCCCTTTTCCCATTAAGATTCAGGAGAAACTGGTCACTAAACATCTGTCCAGTTTTATGGAGACCAATTTCTGCCTGGACGCGGCTCAATTTGGTTTTAGACCAGCACATGGCACAGAGTCTGCTCTGGTGACCGTTTTGGACGATCTTCGTTCACGAGCCGACACTGGACGAACAGCCTTTTTAGTGCTGCTAGACATGTCGGCCGCCTTCGACACGGTCAACCATGACATCCTGGTCAGAAGACTTGAGGATGTAGGGGTGAAGGGTTTGGCTCGTGACTGGCTGATCTCCTATTTGGGAGACAGGTGCCAGGTAGTGGCCTTGCCACCGTTTCAGTCGGACATCAAAGCGGTCGAGCAGGGCGTCCCGCAAGGGTCTGCCATCAGCCCTATTTTGTTTAATCTTTATCTTCGACCGCTGGTGAGTCTGATCAAATCATTCGGCATTTTGGTTATTAACTATGCCGATGATACGCAGCTCATCTTTTCCATCGAGGGCAAGGATGCGGTGTCTCTGGAGACTTTCCATCAGTGTATGGCGTCAACTGCGGATTGGCTGAGGCAAAACTCCCTGCAGTTTAATAGCTCCAAAACAGAGGTACTACACTGCTCGAGGGATCGGGTTCCCCGGCCACTGCCTCCTGATTTCTGGCCTACCTCCTTCCAGGATGCTCCCCTGGCAGCAGTCTCCGCCAGGAATCTAGGCGTGGTGTTTGGGCCTAATCTTCTATTAGACCTTTTTGTGAACAAAACTGTGGCCACCTGCATGGTGCTGCTTCGCATGTTGTGGAAGATTCTTCCGCTGCTTCCGGCTCATGTTCGGCCAGAAGTGGTGCGTGGCACCATATTGAGCAGGTTGGATTATTGCAACGCACTACTGTTGGGAGCACCATCTAATCTGGTGGCTAAGCTGCAGCGTGTGCAGAATATGGCGGCCAAATTGGCTCTTTCGCGGTGCCGCTCTGATTCCTCCTCCACGGCGCTGGCTGATCTTCATTGGCTGCCTGTCCCACAACGAATTATTTTCAAAGCACTATGCTTAGTGTTTAAAGGGCTCCATGGGCAAGGACCTGCCCCGCTGCAGGAATTGTTTATGTGGTATGTGCCTACTCGCTCCCTTCGATCATTATCAGCACATCTTGTGGTAATTCCGAAGGTTTTGAGGGCTCGGATGGGCGGGCGGTCTTTTAGATTTGTGGCAGCCAAACATTGGAACGATCTACCCCTGTCGTTGAGAAACCTGGGAGACTTTTCCTCCTTCAGGAAGAAATTAAAAAAACGTATCTTTTCCCTAGGTTAGTTTAATTCTCCTGTTACCGTTTTGTGTGCTATCGGTAGAATGTCTAAGCGCCAGGATACCCTTCGGGTGGCAGTCTGCGCTATACAAATACGCGATACAACACCAACATGGTTTCTAACTCTGAGCTTTGCAGAATATCCATATGATGACTTACATGACTTTTTGAGAGAAACAAACTGTAGCAATAAAGGCATCAAATTCAAGACACCAGGAGAACTTTGCTCTTTGAATCTGGCAAATGTTTGCTGGTACTTTAAGCACATATTCCAAACTATTTTGTCCTTCATCTGCAGCAAAAAAAATCCAGCTCTTGGAGACATTTTTGATTTCTTTTTGCAAAAAGAGTACCAAAAAGTAATTTTCATATGCTATTCATGTTAAAAGATGCACCTAAATTTGGAACAAACACAGATGACTCTGTACTTTCCTTCATAGAACAGTATATTGCATGTAGTATTCTAAAAGACAAATATGCTGTCATGTCCACACAATCCACGGATAGAGACATCCATGGATTGTGTCGGCATGACAGCGTATTTGACCGCTCACTAAGGCGAAGATCACCTAACTGGGGATCGAAGGCACTTATCCTTTTGACCTTCTATGAACTACTGTTACATATTGATTTGACACAGATTGGATGATAGATGTCGGGCGTTTGATTATTGAACCCGGTATTTGAATTAACGCAGAGGACTAATAAATCAGTGTGTGTAATTCGAAAAGCCCTGAAGAAGTTCTCTTGGCGATGTGCCGAATTGAACAATATGCGTTGGCTGCTTTGGCTGTTTTTTCATGAAACTTTATTTGAAAATGAAAATATAGGACTAAAGGAAATATTTAAAAGACTGAATAGGTTATTTTTGTTCAAGTGCACTGCTCTGTAAAATACCTGTAAAAGCTCTTTGCTGTTCTCCCAGTTTTATTTCTATGTCTGTTAACATCTGTTTTTATTCTAAATTTCCAGCGACAACTCTGGCAATCTACCGCCATTCTCAGTAGGAAAGCAGCTAAAATGGCTATCCTTCACCATGTACTCTTACTTATGCTTCTCTAGTTAAAGAAATCACAGGCTTCCTTTTTCATATTTTATTTTTGTTATACTACTTCTAAATGGTCAGTATTTCTTTAACCCTTTCCATGTTTTCTGAGAAGAAGCCCAATATGGTTGTTTTTCCTGTGAATCCACCATGGTGCTCAGAGCAACCCCAGTGCAATATTACAGTGAATTTGCAGATTCACACAGGTTCTGTGAGTGTCTGTGTGGGTCTGTGAGTAGGTGTGTCAGAGTGTGAGTGGGTCAGTGAGTGGGTGTGTGAGTATGTGAATTGGTCCCTGAGTGGGTCAATGAGTGTCTGACTGGGTCTGTGAATGGGTGTGTGATTGAGTGAGTCTGTGAGTGGGTGTGAGAGTATCTCAGTGGGTCTGTGAGTGGGTTCATAAGAGAGAGAGAGTGTGTGTGTGTTTTCAAGTTATTTTTCAGCAGAAATGGCAAATCTGCCACGATTTTATACGGGCCGTGCTGAGTGTTGTGGCATATTTACAAACACTCAAGCATGGAAAAAACATTTGGAGTTATTTTCTAACCGATTAGCGGGGTCCCTCACAGACCCCTATATTGCACCCATGGGGTCAGGGCACCTCTACCCTGATGCCTTTTACTTCAATACATCTGAATTTTTCCAACCGGGCACCCATCCCTGATATCTAAAATGGTAGCTACAACTTTCTACTCAGGCTGCTGTTAGCCATTCACGGAATTGCTGGTGGTACATGACTCGCAGATCCACTGCAGGGGATCCGTGGAGGTTCTGCGTCCCTAGATATCTGTATTTTTTTCCATTAATATCTCAAAAACTACAACATGGATTTACAAAAAATCACAAAAAGCACGCTTTCTGTACCAAGATATAGCATTCTGCCAAATTTGGTATAATTATGTTCAGCAGTTCGGGCTGTAGTCGTGTCTAAAATCTCTTTTGGAATTAACATGGAAATCTCTTTCCTTACCCCCTTTTTCTCGGCCCCCACTTGACGGATCACACCTCAACATTCCGTGCACAACTAGTCGGACACTTTTTTTGTACAATTTCGTGAATATTCATCAAACTGCGCCAAAGTTATAAGCAAGTCAAAAAACGCTTTTCCTATGGAAACTAGGTCCTAACCACAACTACCTACTGGCGACCGATTCTTGGAGTCCTTCTTCTATTGCCATGCTTGTAAATCCACCAATAAGGATGAGCTTCCTTATATTTAAATGAACTCAGAACACTGTGCTCTGAATGTATGTTGCAAGAATTGAGGAACTGGTTCTGTGGATGATGTAATCAGTGATGTCATTTGAGATGTCATCAGTGATGTCACTGACCATGCCATGAGTGATGTAATACCTGAAGTCTTAAGCAGTGCATTGTGGGGGCGTAAGTTATAATTAGCTCAGATAAGTATAACTGCTGAATTTAATTGGTTTTGTACGAGTGACATCTAAGCCTAACTATAATACCCCTGTATCCTTTCGTTTTTTTCAATGAAGTTCTAAGGTTTTTTAAATTCTATTTCCTAACTATATCCTTCCTATGACCTTTTGTTTTTTAAGTGAATGTATGTTTTTAGGGTTTTGGGTGGGTATGCGTTTTTGGGTGGCAATGGTATTTTTTAGGGCTTAGGGTGGGTTTAGGTTTTGGGGTGGCAAGAGTAGTTTTAGGGTGGGCATGGGTTTTTGGGTGGCAAGGGCAATTTAGGGTTTAGGGTGGGTATGGGTTTTTGTATGGCAAAGGTAGTTTTAGGGTTTAGGTTTTTGGGTGGCAATGGGTAATTTTAGGGTTTAGGATGGGTATGGGTTTTTGGGTGGCAAGGGTATTTTTAGGGTTTAGGATGGGTTTATGTTTTTGGGTGGCAACAGAATTTTTAAGGTTTAACGTGGGTATGGGCTTTCTGGTGGCAAGGGTAATTTTAGGGGTTTGGACATCTTCCAGTGAGTGTGAGTGTTTTCTAAACATTTATGAGTGTCAAACATATACTAGGTACTGCAAAAGTTAAAATAGTATACTTTGTTTATTACTAATGAGTGATACTATTTCTAACATATCTGAATGGCTGTGTGACTGTGTATCTGACTGCCTGTATGGGTGTGTGAGTGGCTGTATGGGTGTATAAGTAGGTATGTGAGTAGCTCTGTGGGTATGTGAGTGGCTGTATGGGTACGTGAATGGGTTACTGAATGGCTGTATGAGTGTTTATGGCTGTGTAATTGGCTGTATGGGTGAGTGAGTGGCTCTTTGAGTGGGTGTTTGTTTAAGTGAGTTGGTGTGTGAGTGGCTGTATTGTAGAGTAAATGTCTGTGTGAATGGATGAATGGGTGAGTGAGTGGGTTACTGAATGGCTGTATGAGTGAGTGACTGGCTGTGTAAGTGGCTCTATGGGTGAGTGAGTGGCTGTTTGAGTGGGTGCTTGGTTAAGTGAGTTAGTGTGCGAGTGGCTGTATTGTAGAGTAAGTGTCTGTGTGATTGGACGTGTGCCTGAGTGGCTGTATAGGTGAATAAGTGGGTGAGTAGCTGTATGAGTGAGTGTGTGGCTCTGTGTGTGGCTGTGTGGGTAGGTGACTGGCTGTATGAGTAGCTGCATGGGTGGGTGAGTGAGTGGCTGTATGAGTGACTCCATGGATAAGTGAGTGGTTGTATGAGAATTTGTACAGGTCTGTGAATGGGTATGTGAGTGGTTGTGTGGGTGGGTGTATGAGAGATTGTATAGGGGTGAGAGTGTGTGTGTGCGCTTTTGTGTATGATGTCATTAGTGATGCAATTTGATATGTCATATGTGATGTCAATGACCATGGCATGAGTGATATAGTATCTGCCGTCATAAGCAGTGCATTGTGGGGGTGCAAGTTGCAGCTAGCTCAGCTAACTATAACTGCTGATTTTTGCTATTTTGTTTTGTTTTGTAGGAGTGAAATCTGAGCCTAACTAGAGCATCCCTGTAACCTTTGTGTTTTTTCAGTCAATTTCTAAGGTTTTTAAAAATTTTGTTTCTTAACTATAACATTCTGTAACCTTTGTTTTTTCAGTGAATGTATATAAATACACATCTCCATGGTGGCAGCCACTGGGTAGTTATAGTTAGGTCAAAATTCCATTGGAAATGCATTTTTATCTTTTTTATGTTGCAGCAGCCAGCACTCTGATTGGCTGCCAGCAACATAATAAAATGTTTGCTGACATCCATTACTGGACTCGGGGACTACTTAGCCCCCTGTCCTGAAGTTGCAAAATTATATATATTGTCAGGGTAGAGATACCCTATCTCCCTATGCACCATGTGGTGACCCAGAGGGACCCCTTGGTTCAAAATTGAACAAAAAAGCCAAGCTGCCCCCTCCCAGAACAGTCTTGGGTGCCAGGGACCCCATCCCCATGGCCCAAAGTATTTTTAAGGTGAGGGGGCCACGTACCCCCACCCCCCTCCAGAGCCTTGAAAGGCCCTGGGGACACAATCCCGAAAGGCCATGACAAGAAAAAATAAGAATTTAATGCCCAGGGACCCCATCCATCTGGGCTGGCTTACTTGTGCTCGGGGAGCCCACTGGTACGGGCAGGGAAAAGTGTTAACTCCCATTTGGCAGGAACATTTTTTAATCTCCCGCCAAATGGGAGCAAACACAAAGTCTGCTCCTTGTGGGCAGGATATTTAAAAGTGCTCCTGCCAGCTGGAAGCAGACTTGTGTTCTGTTTCCCTGCCTACTGGCTCCTGCAGCATGCGGGGAAGTGACTGGTGCTCCGCTCATGGCCTCCAATGTGTACATGGTGGGTGTCCCCGGTTGGCATCCTTGGGGCCATGATAGACATGGGGAGAGGTGCTGCATGGCCCCCTCCCCTTTCGACAAAATATGGCCCTGTGGCATGGGGTCTCCAAGGCCTAATGAGGCTCCGGGAGGCCATGCAGCTCCTCTCCTTTTAAAAATAAATACGGCCCTGGGGTTAGGGTCCCCAGGGCCTTATGAGGGCAGAGGAAGGGGGCCACGTGGCCCTCACTCCCCTTTCAATAAAAAATAGACAGCTCCAGGGAATCAGGTCCCCGGGCCTGAGCAAGATCGGGGAGGGGAGCCGCGCGGTCCTCCTCTTTTTTTCATTCCAGTCCTGGGGATGGGGTCCCCAGCACTTGAATAACCTCAGAGAGGAGGCTGTGTGCCCCCTTCATGTATTAATTATTCAGCACCAGAAGATGTGGTTCCCAGGGCAAAATAAGGCTCGAGGAAGGAGGCCGCATGTTCCTTAACGTTTTTTTTAATTAAATTTGGTCCCGGGGATGGGGCCCCTGGGGCCCAAAACGGCTCAGGAAGGGGGAGCACATGCCCCCTCCCCTTTTTAATTGGTTTTGGCCTTGGGATGGCATCCTCAGGTCCTAATAAAGCTCAGGGAGTGGGGGGTGCAGTCTCCCGCCCCCTTTTGATCAAATATTGGCCGTGGGTTATGGAGTCCACAACACCTATGAAGAGGGGGTCACACAGCACCCTTTGCCTTCATTATTAGTTTGGCCCTGGTGGATGGGATCTCCAGGGCCTCATAAGGCTTGGGGAGGGGAACCGCAGCCACCTCCCCTTAGAATTTGGCCTATCCTCTGTGGCCTAAGATGGCTTGTGGGATGCATGGCCCCCCTCCCATTTTTCTTTTTGTATTTGACCCCAAGGATGTGGTCCCTAGGGCCTCTTAATGCTCTGGAAGGGGGACTGCATGTCCTCCTTCGCTGGTTAATTATGTTTTTCCAGGGGTCGGGTTCTCTGGGGGCAATCAAGGGACAGGGAGGTGGTTGGATGCCCTCTTCCCTTAATATACATGTCTTGACCCCAGGGGGTGGAGTCCCCAGTTCCCAAAGTCCTACCCTATGCTGTGCATCCAAAAGGCTGTGCATTGTGTGGGGTTGGCAGCCTGCTGGTGGTTTGGCCACATGGTCTGGTGACAGGCCAAGCCCTGTGCCCAACCCCCTGCTGTGCACAGCCAAAGGTTGTGCATAGCGTGGGGTTGGATGTCTGCGGGGAGTTAAAAGCAGGGCCTGGCTGCAACACAGGCCCTGTGGCTAATGCCACACACAAGCAAAGGCCTTTCATGGTGATTAGTTGGCTGCCTTCAGGTGGATGGCTGCCACCAATCCCACACCACGCAAAATGAAGGGCCCTGCATGAGGGCGTCCGCCTCCGAGTGGGTTGACCACAGGGCCTTGCTGCAGGTTAGGTCCTGTTATTAACCCCATGCTGTGCGCTCCCATTCTGGGCCAGACTCCCTTTATCCCCTATAGGGTGTGTGGTTATTGAAAAGATGTTGCTGCTCCCCAGTCTCCTCTATCACTTTACAGCTATCCCTTATACACCCCCGCGTAGATTTTTTCTCAAACTTGAGTCGCTCCTGGTATCTCTGATCTGGGATGGCGCCAGGGCTAGGGTAGTCCTTTAGAAATTATATCTTCCCCTCTCACTGGGTGGACTGGGAGCCCCCAACGATGAACATTATTACGCCGCGGCGCATCTCCTATGGCCAATGAGATGGCTGGCAAGCGTCAATCTTGCGGAACTAGACCCCTGGGTGGTACGACTTCGCAGTTCTGCTGTACGAGAATGGCTATCGGGTACCAAAACAACACTACAGCGGGCATAGGGCAATTTGCTAATGTTGGTGGTGAGACATACCTGGACGTCATATGTTCTGCCTGCTCGAAAGCCCCCACCCTACGCCCGCACCTCCTCCTTGAACTGTTGCCCAGTACTTACACCTGTCTCAAGAGAACGGAGTTGGAAGTGTGGCGCACTGCTGGTCTGGACACATGGTGAGACTTGTTCGTAGACCTGAACTTATGCGAGTTCAAAATGTGGTACATGACTGTGGAGTCCCACCGGGCACCTTCCTGCTTTACGCAAAGCTAACGCAATACCTTTGCCGGCATTGGGAAACACACATACTGAACCTATTATATCTCGGGTCCTAAATACACTACTGACCCATGGCTGAGACAGAAAGGCTGTCACTGCATTTTACAGCTCTCTTACACCCGACCCTACTCTCCTGCTGGCACCTCTGCGGGAATACTGGGATACCGCCTCGGCAGCTAGTATCACTGACAAACAGTGGGTACAGTGTACAGGTTACCCCAAGTGTATATCTAGGAATACCAGACTGAAGTACACGCAATTGAATTATCTCCACCATACTTATCTCACCCCACACAGACAGGCCTGTATGTACCCTCCTTCCTCGGACATGTGCCCCAGATGCAGGCCTGCAGATGTCACGTTCCCCCCATGGTCTGGTCGTGTCCTCAATTAGGAGCATACTGGGATGGTATAGCTGAGATTCTGATGGAAGCGTCAGGCATGCTAGTGAAGCCTCGGGCCTTGCAGTCAAGAAACGCAATGCTCGACAGAAGGGTCTTAATAAATTCCTGGATCTGGCACTGGGACTGGCCAAGCGCAGACTGGCTATGTCTTGGAAGTCATCCACAGGCCCGAGCATGCATGTATGGCTCTTAGATCTCCGTAGGTCACTGGTGTCCAAACAGCTGAACCAGCTATCTAATACCATGCAGCCCCCTCCATTGATTAATCCCACACAGTGGCAAGATTACTTAACGGCCATAGAGTTCAAGCTTCACTCTACCCTCCCAGACGCATCATCATCAACACTGCACCAGGTGACGCTTCCATAGTGACGCCTGGACAGCATAACAGACTAGACGACACACATATTCTGCTCCTGCCTACATGCTCGCACCTGTCATAAGTGTGAATATGTGTAACAACGCTGGACACCGATCCCTCCTCCCCAGGTACACATAGCGCTGTTATATATATGTACTCATTTATATATCCACATAGCTGTGGGCAATTCAATAGAATATACACAGAAATCTGGAGCCGAACATCTTTATTTTTATTACTGTTAATGTTATTAAAGTCGGAGACAAGATTTCTGGAGACAAAGTATGTCAATATTGTTTAAACATTATCGCTGTTAGGATTACTTGACACCCCATTGATACTGTATCCCCTTTCTCTCATGCTTTTCGTTGCATATGTATCAATATACACGATATCGTTGCTGTGATGCTGTGGAATGACATTGTACTTGTTCCCTTTTCTGAAAATCAATAAAAATAATCCAACAAAAAAAAACTCCATGCTGTGCATGGCCAAAGGCTGTGAGCAGTGTGGGGTTGGCCACCTGCGCGGCGATTTGAAGCCAAACGTCATGCATAGTGGGTTATTGGCTTTACGTATGGTAATAAAATATTGCTTTCCATTAAAAAACAAATCCCTGAAAAAACAAAAGGTTAAAGTAACGTTATAGTTGGGTGAATGTCAGTGACAACATCATCATTTACAGACAGCCCATCTTCTGAAGCAAAAGAAGCAGATGTACATAGCTATAATAAGAAGAAATTGTCCTGCTGAGACAATTCTGTCTAATAATTCAAAGCTGCTTACTTAGTATGTAGTACGTAAAATCTTTGCCTTGCTGGAAACTTTTTCTCTAGCTCCCAAAACCTAGTGTGGAATATAATGAACACAAGTCAACTGTCATCTGCACACAGAGTTACTCTTCAATAGAAAGATTTATAATGTATTTAATACCTCTACACATCTATGGTGCATTAAGAACACAAGCGTTTTTGTGAACACTGAAACCAATTAGCTGGACACAGGCTGTACAAAATTAGGTAGAAAAGCAATGTGGTAGTTAGCCTCCACTATGTAAACTACAAACAAGCTAAGATACTCATTTGATGATGTCCTCAGTGATGTCATTTGAGCAGTAAAGACACTTCATATTATTCTGAGCTATTTTGCACTTACTTTCATAGCTTTAATGGTATGAACATTTGAAGAGCAATGTGTACAAAAGAAGCTTGGATAATATCAACAGTGATGTCATCTGTCATGTCATAAATGCTCTTATAATAAAAGCAACAGTGATCCTCAAGAGAAGGGATGCTTGACAGATAAATATAGTACACAATCGAAACTATATTCTAGAAGTCCAGCCGGACAACTGATTTAATGATTCAAATACATATACAATCTTCAAATCTCAATACGTGTGGGACACAGTCCTGTGTCCAGAGAGAACATTTGACATTAACAAAACAAACAAGGCATTTCAGGCAAGACAAAAAATTGGAGCTTTTTGAGATTATTCGGTGTCAAAAGCTTTTACGAAACAGCGAATGCACTTTCATAACACAATGGAACAACGTGCATGCTATTTAAAGGGGTCGACGACGTTTCGATCCTTTTAAGAGAATTACAGGATCATCATCAGGACTGAGATGTGTACATGCCTGATTTGAACGAAATTGCC
The DNA here is from genome assembly GCF_964204655.1 of Triturus cristatus. Classification (NCBI taxonomy): domain Eukaryota; kingdom Metazoa; phylum Chordata; class Amphibia; order Caudata; family Salamandridae; genus Triturus; species Triturus cristatus. The sequence continues at coordinate 653,594,081 of NC_140587.1, read as the reverse complement.
TGTGGGGAAAACAAAGGGGTAGATATAGAGAGAATGGAGGGAAACTTGTTATTTACAAGAAGGGTTGGCTAACCGCTAAGAAGTATGTTTCTACAGGTGCATGCGACTTATGTGAGCATGCGTGAATTTTAATAGAACAAGGGTAGATGTGAGACGCGTGCGGAGGGACAACGCGAACGATTTGCTTGCCGCTATGAAGTATATTTCTACAAGTGCATGCGACTAGTATGGGCATGCGTGAATAATTATGGAACACGGATAGACATCGCGGTAGTGCCACGCATGGGTGATGTGATAATGGTATAGGGTGTCAATACCTATGTAATTAGTATAAATAAACACCGGTAATGAGTAGTAGAGACTACGGTGATAGACATGCTGGAATAGCGCCTGTGATCAGCCGAAGTGGTCTAGAACAGGGTGCGATCTCGGGCGGTGTAATTAATGCTGAGTACAGTGAACAATGTGTTGCGGTAACGCGCGGGAATGGAACCCGTAAACGTGCAGAGGTGGTGCATCCACTGTGCTGGAGGCTCTGACCTGTAATCATTGAGGGAATCCGTACAATGACGGCGGCAGCTGCGGAGGCTCGAGGGTCTGAGCCGGGCAGACTTACGCGTAGTAAAAGTGAACGATGAGCGGCCACTGAAAAAGGGAAACCTAGGGTTACTGGTCTGTGACGGGGGTGTCGTGAGTAAGTAGGCGTGCATGGAAAGTAGTTTACCTGGAATTTGCCAAACCAAAGGAACATCCGGTTGAGAGGTACCCTTGATTAATGCGGCGTGACAATGCACTACATGGGAAGAAGAACGGGCGATGTAAGCACAAAGCACAATTTCCAAGCATGGTGGTGGGAGGGGAGCGGTCGAGAGATTGAACGCTTACCGTGATACAGCCTGCTCCGAAGGTTTACAGTGAACCGAGTGGAGGCGTTGCGTGTGCTTCAACCAATAAATACCGATATGTGTCTGAGAACTAGAGCGGGTGAAATACGGCGCCATTTTGGAGAAGAAAAATAGAAAGTGAGGAAATACAGCGGGAGAGTTGACAGACCAAGACATAAATTTCTGATTTAAAAAGAAACTTGATGCCTCAAAATAAAAAGTAGCATTTACTTAATTGTATTTAGGACATGAGTGAACGGAATTTATCAAGAGAGCTCGTGTGGGGATTAGCTCATTGGCATGGAAAGTAAAAAGAGAACATTACTTGCATGTTATTTAAATCATTTCGTGGACAGATAAAATTGTGACAATCAATTAGAAAAAATTGTTATGCAAACTAACACGATGGAACATTCAGGTGGGAGATCTTTGTTTTAAAGGAGGTTAGTCCAGTCCTCATTCCGATTTAAGCCATTCCTGATGCTGTCAGTGCGGATGATCATTCTTAGTTCCTCCTTATTCAAGATTCTGGCAATGTCTCCACCTCTTGGCGGCTGTTTGATGCATTTCAAAACTGTCCACTTAATGTCAACATCTTTGTGCCCCATTTCGGTGAAATGTTCAACAAGGGGGGCATTGGGGGTTTTGCAGCGTACTCTGCTCTTGTGTTGGCCAATACGCAGTTTCACCTTTTGTGTAGTCTGTCCGATGTAAATCTTGTTGCAGGGACAGGTAATCAAATAAATAACATTACAGGTATTACAGTTTGAAAAGGATTGCAGGGAAATAGACACATTATTGAATACAAAATCTTTGCCCTCCATAGTGCTACTACACACATTGCAGTTGCCACATTTGGCATGTCCAATGAGGGGGCCTAACCCCCAATGTGCATCTAGGGTCAATAGTGGGCTGGAGGAAGGTAAAGCTGCTCTTACAAGATGATCTTTTAGGTTCCGGTTCTTGCGGAATGCAAACATTGGTCTTTCTATTGAGAGGTTACCTGCATTCACTACTGGCCAATGTTGTAGAATGGATTTGCGTATTTGGTTAGAAACTGGTGAGAAAGTGGTCACGCAGACCAAGCGGTTTGCGTTGGTTTTTTCTTTTGGTGACAGCAGTATTTCCCTTGGACAGTACCAAGCGCGTTTTTGTGCATTTTTTACCAGTCTTTTTGGATACCCACGGGCTCTCAGTTTGTTGGTGAGAATGAGTGCTTCAGAGAAGTAATCATGTTTGGAGAAACAATTCCTTCTGATGCGGAGAAATTGGGAGTATGGCAGGGAGTCTCTGAGTGCACGGGGGTGGTGGCTTTCGTACCTGAGCAAGGTATTTCTCTCCATGCTTTTCCTGTATAGTTTGGTCAGTAATTCGCCATCTGAATGATAAATGGTTAGATCAAGAAATGGGATTTCTGATCTATCATAGGTGTTGGTAAAGTTGAGGCCAGAACAGTTATTATTCAACCAATGATTGAATTGGGAGAGTGTGTCCTCATTTTGATGCCATATCAGGAAAATGTCATCTATGTAGCGACGCCATATAATTATGCCTGGGAGAAATGGATTGGTGGAATCAAGGATGGTCGTCATTTCTAGATGGTCCATGTAGAGGATCGCTAAATTTGGTGCGAAAACTGCACCCATCGATGTGCCCTTAACTTGCTGATAGTATTCATTATCAAAAGTAAAGAAATTACGGGTCAAGCAGAGTTCGAGTAGCTGAATAATGAAAAGTGTGGGGACTGAGTGGGGGCGGGGTCTGGAGTCTAACACCCTTTGGATCACGAGGAGAGCTGGGATCTGGGGAATGTTGGTGTAAAGTGATTCTACATCCATGGTACAAAGAATATCTGAGTAGGGGTCAAAGGGGTGATGTTCAATGAGGTTTATCATGGCCATACTATCTCTGATGTAACAATGGGTGAGTGGTACGAAATCCTTAATAAAGTGATCAATGTATTGACCCAGGGGTTCTAAGATTGAGCCACAGCCTGAAACTATTGGCCGTCCAGGTGGATTTGTCTGATTTTTGTGGACCTTAGGTAAGGTATAGATCACCGGTGTGCGAGGTGATTTTACATTAAGGAATAAGAATTCTTTTTGGCTGAGGAAACCATCCTGTTTGGCTTCTGTGGTGATTTTCAAGATAACTGTTTGAAGTTCTTTGGTTGGGTTCGTGGGGAGCCTACAATAATGATCTGTGTTGGATAATTGGCGTAGGATTTCCTCCTTGTACGCTACTCTTTCTTGAAGAACAATACCTCCTCCCTTGTCGGCTGATTTAATGATTAGGGAATCATTTGTTTTGAGAGAAGCAATGGCTTTCTTTTCAGGAAGAGAGATATTGTAGGGAATGAAACGTTTTTTCGATTCTATGGTAGAAAAGCCCGGGCAAAGGGCGGGCCCTCTGTGGCCCTCAGAGGACCGATTGAGGCCGGGACGGGCCCACCCCATTTACTCTGTGAATTGGAGACACTACGCAAGAACTGGTATGTGCGGTTACTATTACTACTAAATCTGTAGAAATCAGCTGGGTGCTGACAAAAACTTTATTGAGTGCTGTACTGTCTCCGGTGAATATTGATATCCCTACGCCATGAGTGAGCAGATGAAAAAGGGAACTCTTGATAGCTATTTTAAGAAACCTAATACTGACTCTGCCCGGGAGGTCGTTCTTGCAGAACTTAGGGCCAGACGCCGTTGTTCAATAGAACTTATAAAAAATATGGCATCAACCTCGCTATTTCCTGAAGCTCCATGTACGGGCATTGAGGTTTCTTCTTTCCAGGACTCTATGCTACCCTTGGGTACTAACGACTCTACTAGGAGCCCTGTTACGTCTATCGTGCACGAACAAAGCGCTGATATGGCCCTACCTATTCTTCTTTCCCCTATCCCTCCCCCTGATGACTCAAATATTATCTTGGATGCCCAACATGAGTTATCACCCCAAGCTAATGAGTCGACATCTACTAATGATATTATATATAGTCAGACCACACTGACCGGCCCAGTGCCCAGGAAAAAAAGGAAGATAGTCTCTGAGTTACGTAAAAATAAATGTAATAACATTTCTAGAAGTAACTCTAATGCTACCTGTTCTGGAAATAATGCTACCCTCAGTTCACTGAAACAACCTCCCACTGGTAGTATTGCATCTTGCTTGAACCAAGTTGGCACTAATGGGGAGTTACTGGATGAAATTGGCAAATTGATGGAAAAATTTATGTTGCCAATTGTAGAAAGTCTAAAGAACATTGAAGAAAGGCTAGCGAAAGTTGAATCTTTAGTGGGAAATAAGATGGAACAAAACATGACCACATCTGGCCCTTCACAAATACCATCTACAGCTTTGGCTTCTGCTACAGTTTCTAGCTCATCCCCAGACGAACAAGCGACTCAATTGATTACATCAATAAGCAAGGGAGGGGTTAGCTATTCAGATAGTACCATTACCTCTAAACCATCTTGCACAACCATGGCTAGGGTTAGGACCTGTACTGTAAACACCCCAAAGAACGAGGGTCATTTGTCTGTCAAACCGGGGCACAACATTGATCCCTCAACTAAACCACGAGGTCCGTTGTCTATTAATCTACCACCAGAGGCAGTCCCCCTGGTAGTTGTGCTTGCAGGGGTTCCTATGATAAAACCGGATGTTGCAGAAGGATACCACCAACTAAAAAACAAAGTTATCCACTGGCTAGGCCAAAATCGCCCTCTTCCTTCCTATATTAATGGGGAAATCTTACACGTAAGACGCCTGCCCTGGTTGGGTAACACTGCAAAAACTATACACGGGGATATTATCCTCATCAACTTTAGGGACCCAAGAGCTGTTGCTCATATTCTGAACTGGCAAACGCTGTATAGGAGTTCATCAATCACAACTTGGGAACTCACCTACTTTTTTCCAAGACCAAAACCAGCTGTCACCTCTGTGATGGGGGATTCATCCAATATCCAACATAATCTAATGATCCCCTTAAGAAACAGATTTGAGGTGTTAGAAAGCTTGGAGGATGTTGATTGACTCAACACTCATGAGTCTACGAGAGCACCACCTGCGGCGCCCGAGACAAATACAAGTATGCATTATAATGAGTCTAGTACTGTATCATCTCCAGTAGAGGTAGAATATCCCCTTGAGCACTTGGTCGATCATGCCCTGCCAACTCCAGATAATGCTAGGGTTATTACCCAGGAATCAGTAGGCACCCTATTTTCATGGAATATTGCTGGGCTGATCTCCAAAATGGAATCACCAGAGTGGATGAGTTTTGTTAATAAATTTGACCTTTGCATATTCCAGGAAACTTGGGCCTGTGAAGCATGTTTTATGCAGGGCTACTTGAATTATTTTGTCCCTGCGGTAAAAGGCCCAAGGGGCAGACCTATGGGGGGCCTAGTAGTTTGGGTTCGTCAAACTTTAAAATTGGGCATTAAAGTTGTTGATACAAGAAGCAGGGATATCCAACTAATCAGATTAGACTTAGAAAAGCTGGGTAGTGTAGACATTTACAATGTTTATGTCCGGAGGAAGAAGAGTGGGAGGTCAGAGGTACTAGAAGATCTTGATAGCCTCATTGACATACACTCGCCGACCAACAATATTATCATTGCGGGCGATTTTAATAGTACATTTGAACCCTTGATTAGCAATGATGATCTCTTTGGAGAAGAGGAGGATCGACTATGGGGCGTGCCTAAACTAGAGCTGCCTCCAATAGTGCGATGGTCCGCTGATATCATTGGTTTAAATGCTCTATGTTATGGTAAGGGGCTAAGAGCACTGAATGGCAGGACTAGTGGAGATAGAAAAGGTGCAAGCACATTTGACAACGGTAGGCACAACAGCAGAATTGACTATCTGCTATGCAGCCTAAAGCTATGGCCATCTATCTGTAATATGTATGTGGATGGAAGGTTGGAGAGTGACCATAACCCTTTGTGCCTGTCACACAAGTGGTGGCCACATACTGGCTTGCCTGTGGGACTTCCTGTGCTCGTACCACCCCGGATAGTTCCCACCAACAACATGAGGAGGTTACGCTGGGAAAAGGTTGCAATCAACCAACAGGCTATTGATAGTATGAATAGCCGTGTTGATCAAGCCATATTAGACCTTGAGGATTGTAATACACTGAGCAATGGCCTGAACAGGGTTGAAGGAATTCATAATTCCCTTTTTGATGCAATCAAGGGATACTTCCTTAAGCCTGCCAAGGACAAAGGTGACAGGGTCCCCAAGCCAGCTAAATGGTACAACGATGAATGCAGGGAGTGTAGATTTGCATTGGGTAATGCTATTAAGGGAGGGCAAACAGCTTTAATCCAAGTTGCCAGGAAAAATTACAAAACTAGTATTGTGAAGGCTAAACAAGCCTGGGATGAGCAACATTGGATTGAGCTGAAGGCAGCTAGCGATAGCAAGGATTCTCGACAGTTCTGGCACATTGTCAGATGGGGAAAATCAGGTGGCCCTGAATCCCCTCAAAACAATGTCCCTGAAACTGAATGGGTAAAGTTTTTTAAAAACCAATATGCTGTTTTTAATACTACCGAACGGCATGAGACAGTCTGTGTAGACCTCCCAAAAGAAAATCCTTTCTGCCCTAGTGAAATTATGACGGCTCAGGATGCAGTTGCCTGCGGACGAGCCCCTGGCCTTGATGGCGTGCCTGCGGATCTATTTGTTAACGATAAAGAGCGCTGGTGCTCATACATCCACCATCTTATTAATGCCATTGCCTTGGGTGCATCAGTACCAAAATCCTGGAAGGGTGCAGTGATTATCCCCATTTTCAAGAAAGGAGATCGATCATTCCCAGGTAATTACCGTCCTATAAGCCTTATAGATACCATCCAAAAGGTAGTGGGGCGTGTGATTGTCAATAGGCTCCTGGATTGGGCGGAAGAGACCAAGGCCCTATCAACCTTCCAGGCTGGCTTTCGCCGATCCACAAGTACGGTGGACCAGGTCTTTCGTTTTACCATGATTCAATGGAGGACGGTGGTCCTCGGCAAAGGAAGCCTGTATGCGGCCTTTGTCGATCTAAGGGCCGCTTTTGATCTGGTCCCTCGACTAAAGCTATGGTCGGTTTTACAGAAGCAGGGCATCCCAAACGAGTTGTTATCTATGATAATGAGACTCCATGAATCAAATTATGCAAGAATACAGTGGGGTGGCTTAGGCTCAGATACCTCAGATTTTCCAGTGGAGAGGGGCGTTAGACAGTGATGTTCGATGGCCCCAGTCCTTTTTACACTTTACATCAATGATGTGGTAGCACGTATGACTTCCGCCCAAGTGGATGCCCCTTTTTTAGATGGTATTAAAATTCCTATTTTAATGTTCGCGGATGACACACTCATCCTAGCTAAAACGCCAAGTGGATTGCAGTGTGCTTTGTCAATCTTCGACCAATTTTGTAAAGAGTATGGCCTAGAAGTAAACATTACAAAAACGAAGATGATGACTTTTAATCCCCATCGTAGCTTCAAGACAAAAATTACCTTAAACAACCGTCCGTTGGAGGTAGTTAATAATTTTACTTATTTGGGTATGCATATATCCAATGCGCAGGCTTGGCGGCACCATATTGAAATTGCAACAATCAAACATAGGCAATTGGCAGGCGCAATCAGCTCAGAACACAGAAAATCATCCACTAAACCTGTGAAACCTGTCTTACAGGTTTATGAAGCTAAAGCTCTGGGTTCTGTACTTTATGGTGCCGAGTTGTGGGGGTTTGAAAAAATGCCGGCTCTTCAACTTGCAGAGAATATATTTCTTAGGGCCATTACAGGCGTTCCCAAAAGCACCCCGCTGCTGCCCCTTAAGTATGACTTGGGCAGAAGAGCCATTGAAGATATGGCACGGCTTCGCCCAATATTGTACTGGCGCAGGTTATGGACCACGCCTGCGCTTTCCCACTACGCAGGGGGCTTTCTAGACATCATAAGAACTGACCTCCATCATAAAATAGGCTGGCTAAAAGCGCTTAGGGCATCCTTGCTTGAGCTTGGCTTGAGCACACTTTGGGAAGATCCTGCAGGAGCAACCTTCCCTTCTAAAAGTACGATCAAGATCATTTATTGGGAGAAGGTTGCCCAGCGGAACTGGTGTAGCCCAAGTGTTGGTAACATGACTAGAGAGTTCCTAGAGGCCAAGATGTACCCCCATCTTGAGCCTTACTGGGATATCATAACCAAGCGAAGAGATAGGAAGCTTCTCTTCCAACTAAGAGCTGGAGCACTTCCCCTTAGATCTTTAACAGCAAAATGGGAAGCGGGAAATAGTGCTGTTTGCCCTGCCTGTGGTACAAAAAATGAAACCATTGGTCATTTCTTGTTTTCTTGTGAAATCTATGCTGCTCCACGGCGTATATGGCTTACTCCAATGTGCAAAAATCTAGGAACTACTAGTGGCACTGTTGCTCTACGCATTATATGCACCAGCACATTGCCTTGGATTTCAATTGCCACTGCAAAGTATCTAGGATGGGCGTGGATGATTAGATTGAGACTGCTAGTCAATTGACTATTCTCTGGAACCGGGGGAGACTGCTAGTCTTTTTACTATTCCCCCCCCTGCTAATGTTTAGCATTTTATCGTATGTAATTTCTTTTAAAATTTTTAATTATTTAAATATCATTGTTTTAACAAAAAGTATCCACTGTAATTATTGCGGAATGTCTAATCCAGGGCTTTAATTATGTCAACCCGCATCTGATCTGAACAGCACCGCTGCCAAATGAAATAATGTCTCCCTTATGGATCTAATTTAACTAGATTTTGTAAAAGTATGTAGTATCGAAATGTATTGTATTTAATAGTATTTTAATGTATCTAATGAATTGTTATTGTATATTGTATCTTGCTTTTATGAATATCCTTCAAAGAAAGCATACTTTGACTTGACTTGCACAAAAACGCGCTTGGTACTGTCCAAGGGAAATACTGCTGTCACCAAAAGAAAAAACCAACGCAAACCGCTTGGTCTGCGTGACCACTTTCTCACCAGTTTCTAACCAAATACGCAAATCCATTCTACAACATTGGCCAGTAGTGAATGCAGGTAACCTCTCAATAGAAAGACCAATTTTTGCATTCCGCAAGAACCGGAACCTAAAAGATCATCTTGTAAGAGCAGCTTTACCTTCCTCCAGCCCACTATTGACCCTAGATGCACATTGGGGGTTAGGCCCCCTCATTGGACATGCCAAATGTGGCAACTGCAATGTGTGTAGTAGCACTATGGAGGGCAAAGATTTTGTATTCAATAATGTGTCTATTTCCCTGCAATCCTTTTCAAACTGTAATACCTGTAATGTTATTTATTTGATTACCTGTCCCTGCAACAAGATTTACATCGGACAGACTACACAAAAGGTGAAACTGCGTATTGGCCAACACAAGAGCAGAGTACGCTGCAAAACCCCCAATGCCCCCCTTGTTGAACATTTCACCGAAATGGGGCACAAAGATGTTGACATTAAGTGGACAGTTTTGAAATGCATCAAACAGCCGCCAAGAGGTGGAGACATTGCCAGAATCTTGAATAAGGAGGAACTAAGAATGATCATCCGCACTGACAGCATCAGGAATGGCTTAAATCGGAATGAGGACTGGACTAACCTCCTTTAAAACAAAGATCTCCCACCTGAATGTTCCATCGTGTTAGTTTGCATAACAATTTTTTCTAATTGATTGTCACAATTTTATCTGTCCACGAAATGATTTAAATAACATGCAAGTAATGTTCTCTTTTTACTTTCCATGCCAATGAGCTAATCCCCACACGAGCTCTCTTGATAAATTCCGTTCACTCATGTCCTAAATACAATTAAGTAAATGCTACTTTTTATTTTGAGGCATCAAGTTTCTTTTTAAATCAGAAATTTATGTCTTGGTCTGTCAACTCTCCCGCTGTATTTCCTCACTTTCTATTTTTCTTCTCCAAAATGGCGCCGTATTTCACCCGCTCTAGTTCTCAGACACATATCGGTATTTATTGGTTGAAGCACACGCAACGCCTCCACTCGGTTCACTGTAAACCTTCGGAGCAGGCTGTATCACGGTAAGCGTTCAATCTCTCGACCGCTCCCCTCCCACCACCATGCTTGGAAATTGTGCTTTGTGCTTACATCGCCCGTTCTTCTTCCCATGTAGTGCATTGTCACGCCGCATTAATCAAGGGTACCTCTCAACCGGATGTTCCTTTGGTTTGGCAAATTCCAGGTAAACTACTTTCCATGCACGCCTACTTACTCACGACACCCCCGTCACAGACCAGTAACCCTAGGTTTCCCTTTTTCAGTGGCCGCTCATCGTTCACTTTTACTACGCGTAAGTCTGCCCGGCTCAGACCCTCGAGCCTCCGCAGCTGCCGCCGTCATTGTACGGATTCCCTCAATGATTACAGGTCAGAGCCTCCAGCACAGTGGATGCACCACCTCTGCACGTTTACGGGTTCAATTCCCGCGCGTTACCGCAACACATTGTTCACTGTACTCAGCATTAATTACACCGCCCGAGATCGCACCCTGTTCTAGACCACTTCGGCTGATCACAGGCGCTATTCCAGCATGTCTATCACCGTAGTCTCTACTACTCATTACCGGTGTTTATTTATACTAATTACATAGGTATTGACACCCTATACCATTATCACATCACCCATGCGTGGCACTACCGCGATGTCTATCCGTGTTCCATAATTATTCACGCATGCCCATACTAGTCGCATGCACTTGTAGAAATATACTTCATAGCGGCAAGCAAATCGTTCGCGTTGTCCCTCCGCACGCGTCTCACATCTACCCTTGTTCTATTAAAATTCACGCATGCTCACATAAGTCGCATGCACCTGTAGAAACATACTTCTTAGCGGTTAGCCAACCCTTCTTGTAAATAACAAGTTTCCCTCCATTCTCTCTATATCTACCCCTTTGTTTTCCCCACAGGCAATTTCGTTCAAATCAGGCATGTACACATCTCAGTCCTGATGATGATCCTGTAATTCTCTTAAAAGGATCGAAACGTCGTCGACCCCTTTAAATAGCATGCACGTTGTTCCATTGTGTTATGAAAGTGCATTCGCTGTTTCGTAAAAGCTTTTGACACCGAATAATCTCAAAAAGCTCCAATTTTTTGTCTTGCCTGAAATGCCTTGTTTGTTTTGTTAATGTCAAATGTTCTCTCTGGACACAGGACTGTGTCCCACACGTATTGAGATTTGAAGATTGTATATGTATTTGAATCATTAAATCAGTTGTCCGGCTGGACTTCTAGAATATAGTTTCGATTGTGTACTATATTTATCTGTCAAGCATCCCTTCTCTTGAGGATCACTGTTGCTTTTATTATACGATTACCCAAGGTCCTCAACTACCTTTCTGGGTTCCCTTGTTCCAAAAAATATATAAATGCTCTTATAGCATGTCATGAGTGATGTCATATGTGAGGTCATAAGCAGTGCCCAGCAAGGGCGCAAGTTATAGTTAGATCTGCTAACTATAACTCATGAATTTGTGTGTTTTTTTAGTTTAATGTTGTCACTGACAAATTCACCTAAATATAACGTTACTTTAACCTTTGGGGTTTTTTCAGTGAATTTCTAATTTTTAAAAAAATGTAAATAATGTGTATTATGATACGTAAATCCACCCCGCCGTCCCAGCCCTGTGGCCATCCCCCCATATGCAGCCAACCGCACACTATGTAGGGCCTTTGATTTTGCACAGCGGGAGGTAGACCACAGGGCCTAGCCTTTGGCCAACCCCATGCTGTGCACGGTCCTCGGGCGTGCACAGTATAGGTTGGCCACAAGTGACAACAAAAGGGTATCCCTTGCCACTACAGAATTTTTTTTTCCTTTCACAACTAAATACCCATGTCGCATATTTCTGAGGAAAAATAAGTATTTTCTTTATGTTAGACCCTCAGCCAATCTAGCTGTGGCGTACTTCAGCCTCGGGTCTCATCCTGGTCCCTAAAAACCAGGATGGACTTAACCATATTCCAGGGAGCACTTTGAATATCACTGTGACCGGCATACGTACAATGTATAAAAATACCTCAAACCAATCTTTATTTCCTTTTATTAGTGGTTGTTTGGGTATGAGTTAAAATTTGCTAAATTGGGGAAGGATATTATGGTCCTATGTACTGTTGATATGTTCCAGCCTGTATGCTTAGGCCTTTTGGATCCAGGACTTTCATCAGGGCATCAGAAATTCAATGCCCCGGCAACGCAATCATTTAGTTAGAGAAAAGCATGCAATGCTAACTCGCATGCAAGATGAGTGAACTACTCGCCTACTTGAAGGATCTTGGCTCCCTAATTGGGATTATTGCCCTACCACATAGGGAGAACAGGATGCAAGTCCCAGAAGTCACAGAGTCTTCAAGGGTGACATGCTGATTTGTCACCTATTTGATGTTGCTGCACTCTCCTGACTCGCCATTCCTGTGGCCATGGCCTGTGGCCAGCCCCTCAAAGGCAACCAATCACACACCACAAACAGCTTTTGGCCATGCATGACAGGTATTGGCCACAGGGCTTGGCACTTGAATTCCATCACTATGGCTTTTTTTTCAAAAGGAGAAAAGAACTGCATGCCCCCCCAACCCTCATTAGGCCCTGGAGACCCCCTCCCCAGGGCCTTTTTTTCTAAGGGGAAGTGGGGCACATTGCCCCCCTTCTTCGAGCCCTGCTAGGCCCTGGGGACCCCATCCCCCAGGGCCACTCCTTTAAATAAAGGGGAGAGAGACACGTGTGACCCCTTCACCTGGCCAATTTCAGCCCTGGAGACCCCACCCCGCCGAAACCCAGAGTGACTTTTATAGGGAGGTGAGCACGCAGCCCCCCTCTCTGGGCCAATTTCCACTAGGGAATTTTCAAGGGGAGGGGGCACAGAGGCCTGGACCAATTTCTGCCATGGGGACCCTATCCCCCATGGCTGGTGTCGTTTTTAGGGGGAGGGGGCACACAGCTCCTTGTGAGCCTCAGGCATGTCTGATTCCATTCAAGCCCTACCTGACCAATACACAAAATCCTGTCTGGGGTGGTGCTCGCACCTCCCCTGGCAGGAAACCCTTTGTCCACATCTCCCAAGCTGGAAGGACTCCCAGCAGCAGGAGGGCAGACTTGTGTCTGTGGTGGCAGCGTCCATTTTGTGGAGCTGAGGCTATGTCTGATTTTACCCGGGTTTCAGGTACTGTACATGTCGTGTCCCTCTAGAAGGGTGGAATGCTAACCCCATCACCAGAATTGGTGAGGGGTTAGTATTCCAATTCGTATGACACCTTACTCGACACGTTTTGATAAAGCCAAACCAAAGTTAGCATCTAACCGCGAGGTTCATAATGCACTTAAGAGTATATAGTATGGCGATATCTGGAAACGGTAGAAGGAAGTTGTTCCGACCACTGCAGACAGGCTCAGCTCATGCCAGAGCACCATCTCACATGGAACCCAGCACTCTGCCTTCAGGATTGTTAAGGCCTGCCATAGGAGTGACTTATAGGTTAACATGTGTCCCATTTAAGGTTAGGTATAGGTATACTACACCTAAGTAAGAGGTGGTTACACCAACTTACCCCAGCTGAGTGATCAGCCAGTTGTGTCAAATTGCTAGGCCAGGCCAGGGGTGGCACAATACATGCTTCAGCCCCTGGTAGGCCTTAGATACACCAATGCCCTGGGTACCTAGTGTACACTGGTACAGGGGCTCACAGGGTGATCCAATTCCAATTGGTTATGCACCTATAGTGCATAGTTTCAATTTAGTAGAGAGAACAGCAGGCTGGGGGTCTGATTAGCAGGCCCACAGCCTCAATATGTCAAAAACCAGTGAAGCAAAAAAGCAAAAATTTGGGGTGACCATAGGATAGCAGACCCTACTCTCCTACACCCTCTCCTATCGGTAAAGCAATAGCAGCAAATAACATTGCTTGGCTCATCTATACCTTCCATGTGGTTTCTGTTTCCAAGACATTACATATGATCCTCACAGTTTGTTGTCCTCTGAAGGTCTGCATCAGAAGACAAATCAAGTTTTCAGAGCAATGTTTTGCCACATAAAGCCTTTAAACTTACCAAACAGCTCCACCTGTACGTATCATGCATATGTGATGATTCAGCTGCATTGGAACAAAGAGGGATTTGTAATACTCTAGAGTAAATTTGATGTTCCTTTTCATGCCCAGTGTCACAGTTAACTTCGATGTGAGATCATGCAATGCATGTACCCAGGACAAGATTGTACAACATACCTTTTTGATACTTGTCTTGCCAATCACTGCTTACCCCCTATCATTGCATTACCACTAATTTAAGTAACGATTTACCTTCTTAATGGTGACTGTCAATACGTTTTCAACAATAGCTAATTTTTTCACTTTAAAGAACCCCACATGAGCCGCTCATCTAGGCCTTTGTTTCATTGTTAGGGATCTTGAAACTACATTCTTACTATAGCATTTTCTCTTCAAAGGTCGGATGTAAGACCCCTTTTACATCCATCATGGATTCATCACAAACTACTCACTCTTTTTTTTTATTTTTAAGAAATACAAATCTTCCTTTCTATTGGTTAACCTGTTAGATTTCAGACACAGTGTCTACCTGTCTTTTTCCAGAGATGTATTTCAGGTGCCCACAATCTCCCCAGTTTGCTTTCTACGCAGACTTTAAGGTATCATCATTTAGTGTAAACCCTGAGCCAGTAAACATCACCACTTAAGTCCCTTTAACCTTTAGATCACATACAGGGGATTGAAGAGCACTTCAGTGCTCCTCATCCAGCACCATGTTCTACACACCTTTTATTCATGGCTCATCCTGACCTTTGCCCACAGTCATCCAAGTTTGCAGTTATTCTAATGTTCGCATGTATAGATAAATGTCCCAATCTACTGCATTCCTCATGTGTTTGGTCTGCAGCTGAACAGCAGGTTTATTCACGAGATCTCCCAGAGCTGCCACACAAGAAACATTTATTGAGGTCATTCTCAAAATGTTATTTCCATCTATGAGCAACATTTGGAAATGAGAGTAAGTGTTAAAGGCTTTCTTTCCACGAATCACTACTGGTTGAGGGAGGGAAAACCCAACACAGGCAGCAAGCACAATTTTTATCAGGGTGAACCACAAAGGTCACTAAATGAACCTGTGCTCAACCCTCTGGTAGCTTGACAGAAAGCAGTCAGGCTTAGTGGCAATGTGTAAAGTATATAAGCAGTACACAAACAGCAATAAAGGAAAAACAAAACCCAAGAAATATCTCAAACCAATTTACAAAAATAAATAAATTTTAATTACAAAAAGATACCAGAATAACACAAATCCAATGAGTTGAACCAGAGACATTCAGTTTTAAAGATCCTAGTGAAAATAGTGCCTAAATGCGCAAAACCCCATTCACGGTAATCTAGTCGTGCTAGATCAGCGGAAAGTCACAAGTTCAGGCCAACCAGGCTGGAGAGTGGGTAGGTTACAGTGATCCTGTTAGGCCCACTGAAGGAATACCTTCTGAGTCCTGTGCAAATAGTTCCGTTCGCGTTGGAGGAGGCCACAATGATCAGGCTTGGTGTCACATAGTTGCTGTAGCGGAAAGAGCTGGTCGGTTATCCTTGAAAGTCATTGCTGTAGCTTTGTGTTGGTGATAGTCATGGGCTGTTGTGGCTGTAGAGCGTAGTATGGATCTTGCGTTGCGGTTGTTGCTGATGGTCGCTTTCGACGCGAAGAGCAGGTCTCACTGGAGCTTCGCATTGGCGGTCAAATTTGACGGCAGAGTCTTGGCATGAATGGGTCCTTTCACAGTCGCGAGGAGCCTAAAACTTCAAGATTTCCATTTTTTTCTTAAGGGGGAGTACACTCTGATGCTAGCCAAGTGTCCAGCGTCTAAGGAGGCACCTCTTGGGGATCAGAAACACTCGGCAGCATAGGCCAACAGGGCTCATTCAGGACCATGCAGGTCAAGGCAGGTCGAGCAGCAGCAGGTCAATTGGCAGTTATAAGGAGCGCTCTGAAGTTTGTTTTGTCCCTGTGGCTCACAAAGTAGGTCAGTCAGCTCACCCCTGAAGTTACACCGGTTAGCCTAGAATGAAAGCAAACAGGCCCAGTCTTTCTTCTCTGACAGGAAGGCAGTCCCTCAAGCAGCAGGGAAGTCCTTCTAAAGTAACTTCCAAACATTCAGGAGTGTTCTGGTTAGTGGCTCTAGAGGTCCAACATTCATATCTGATGCCAACTTTTGTGTGGGGGGACTCCCTGTCCTACCCTCACATCTGGTTCTGGAATGTTTTACCACTCCCATGCCAATGCTCCAAACTGTCTGGGGTGACAAACGTCAGCTACAGGGTTGGTGTCATATATTCCTTTGTATGTGCAGGAGACAAAGCCTTTTGAAGTGTGATGCCCATTCCCAGTTATCCTGCCAGGATGGCCTATCCTGTCCACACCTAAGTCCCCTTTGTGTGACTGTCTTGCAGCAATCCACAAACCTCAACAGTGGAGCCATTCACAGTCATGTGACCCAAGACACTGGCATAAGGCACACATGGTTGGGATAAGAAAATGCCAACTGTCTAAAAGCAGCATTTAACAGAATTTTGACTTACAGTCTGACTTAACCATTAAAAAATATTTAAGTTACAATTAGTTTGAGTCTAAACAGCATATTTCTATCTGCTCCCAATCCAAAGTTAGCATTTATTAAATGTAATAAGGCAACCCAATGTTAGTCAATGGGAAAGATAGGCCTTATAAACAGTGAAGAACAACTTTAGGAGTTTTTCACTGCCAGGGAATGTAAAACTGAAGTACATATTTCCTACTTTGCAAATATAGTGCACAACGCCCTATGAGCCTTTAGGGCCTACCATAGGGGAGTATTTTAAGAATTAAAAGGGAAGGTTTACTGCTGCCCACTAGTAAGAGCATTTAATTTACAGACCCTGGGTACCCATGGTACTATATATACGAGGAACTGACAAGTAAATTAAATGTGCCAATCAGGTGTAATCTAGTTGTACCATGTTTTTGGGGAGATCACAAGCACTTTAGTGCTGGTTAGCAGTGATAAGGTGCACAGAGTCCCATAAGCTAAAAGAAATGGGCTCAGAAAACAGGTGGGGTGAAGGCAAAAGGTTTAGGGGTGACTCTGCATAGAGAGCAAAGTCCAACAATGTGCTTAACTAAAAAGAAAAATAGTTCCCTAAACGTGAGCATTTGAAAGACACGGGTAGGGAGGTTATGCTCCAAAGCAGATGCAATCAAAAGATGGACAAGTAAAGACTTGAATAAGAAGCAAGGACATTTTGGTGACAATAAAGCCAACCAATGGTAAGTAATGGGTGGGTTGTAGGCCCCTGTGAGTTCTTGGCAAGCCCACAATAGGTCTTTTGCAACCAGAAAGCTTGGGCTCTGTCGTAGGCTTTTCTCCATGGCATGTGATGCTGCTGAGTGTAGGGGAAGTCAAGGCACTGTGTATGTTATGGTAATCTCGCCGGTTTCTACTGACCTAACAAATAAACAATATTTTAGGAGAGGTCTAGTACTCTAATTAGAGTTATTATGCAAATATGCATTATGAGATGGATATAGATGAGAAGATTGTTTGCCTTTCAGAACAAGCGTTATTGGGAGCGATGGAAGTGCGTGGGGCTCTGGCCACAGGCCCCCGAGAAGGGGGCGGGCAAGAGCCAGACATTTGTTCACGCAGGAGCTCGCCCGCAGCTCACCTCAAAAGCTTGATGTCTGCCACCAAAGGCTTCTAGTTACATTCTCTGCAAACCCTAAACTTAGTATTGTGAACGTCAATTTCAGCGGCGAGGCAGATTTTTACTTTCAATAATTTCTCACATAATCACCTCTTTCTCTTAAAAGTGCATTTAATTACTGTCTCTTTTCAGATGGTATTCGTCTTGTGATTTTATGTTGGCCTGTACCGGCACCAAAGAAAACCCAGAAACAGGGAACACAATGTCTACTCGCAGTGTGGTGAAAAAACGCAGCGCCTAGAGGCGAACATTGAAGCTCTTAACACAGATCGTTGAAGTGAGTTATGTTACAGACTGCAGCTCCGTAACGTGATAAAAGAGCGGTGATTGGCACTTCTGACCTCTTTAAGAGCTGGAACGCGCTCTCAGTAGTTTGGAGGGTACTTTTAATTGGAGGCGATATGAATTTCTAAAGCAGCGAGGACGACACCGCTATTAGCAGCTAATGAATAATAATAAACACACGTGGTTTCTTAAAATACTTCCTTCTGCCTTCCTCGAAACTGCAAAGCCTGCGATTCTGCCGAAAGAAGGCCGGCTACCATTAATCACCCTTCTCTGCTGTTAATGTAAATGCATTTTATTGAAGAGTGGCTAATTTGCGCTATGCAAAGTCATTAATTATGTTTTATAATTCATGGGATGCTTTCAGTGGGAAGTGCAAGGCAGGTCGGGAGAATTAGGCAAGCACTGCAAAGCGTGGCCTCTTGTAAAAGGAGGCCATCAAACAAATAAAGGCGCGTTAACTAATGTACCCTGGCTGTGCCAGTCACTTTCTGCACTCGCATTAAACTAATTGTTTATTTATCATTTAAAAAGCGCAGCTTCCACTGGTGGGGTTTCTTGAGGCTTATAAGCAAGGCATGGCTGCTTTCTGATCATATTTCTAATGAACATAGAGACATTGTGAATTTAGTGGAAGTTCACGAGAAATGCATGCCTTGAAGTATGCGGTAGAGCCTTCGATGTCTCCTCACAACGTCCTAACCGCACATTGAAGCACATACTGATATGGCCAGGGAGTTTTATTTTTCACACAAAAAACTTTTTATGGTAATATTTTACACAGTAACCACATTATGTACCTCTTGCTCAGCTGCCAAGCGCATTGAGGTCTATGCAAGCTGCTGCCCATGTTATTTCAGAAGAATCTGAGGGGACTCTCTTTTCTCCATGAATAGCACATGAATTTGAAGCCCATGTCATTCTTAACCTCATCTGTGTCATCCTCTGGTGTACCTAACAGAGACACTGCACTGCTCTGGAATGTTCTCTGTTTCATTGATGCCAAGCCTTGAGCTCTCCAAGTATCACACAAGAGCTATGATAACAAGTGAGGAGCGCTATTGTTTCTTTTGCTTAAGCCACATTACCATATGTCAGCAAAACTATCCAGTAATCTTTAGGTAAACAACTATAAATTATGTTCCCTGTGCCCTGACAGTTGAAACACATGACATCAGTGATGACACCTTAAATGACATTTTCTGCTGCACGATGTAAGGCTCATTAAATGAATTCATTTGTGACATCACTGATGAGACTACATAAGACATTGCATAACGCCAATGAAAGCACTGTATGAGCAATTATAATGTGGGATGCAGCGTATGTGCATGTGAGAAAAGCACAATAAAAACATTAAGACCACTCTGTATATGTGTGAGAAAGACAAAATAACTAAACAGTCTGTACTTTTCTGCAAGGGAGAACGGTTAAAACCTTAAATTGTGTAGGGAATTCGGTTGTTGGTGGAGGGGGGTGAAACACTACTCAAGCAGCAACCACAGGTGTTGTCAGGGTAAAGCATAAGCAAACCCCAAATTCACCTGTGCTCAACCCTCTGGTAGCTTGGCACACAAGCAGTCCGCTTAACTTAGAGGCAATGTGTAAATTAAATATGTAGCACACAAATAGTAATAATGGGAAAACATATCACAAGAAAAATCACCAAGTTAGAACAATAGAGTAAAATGTAATAAATTATTTGACACCAAAATGATAAAAATCCAGTTAGTAGAACCAGAGAAATGCAATTAGAAATGTTTAGGTAAAATACATAGTGCTTAAAAGCACAAAGCGCCAATTGTAGTTACCTGATCACCTGAAAAAGCCTTCAAAATAATTATCCCATTTTAATATCTGAGACCTTCAAATTAATACTAAGGTTCACCCCTGTTCATGGCAATACAGGGAGTGTAGAAGCAGCCCAATGATGAAGCATGCCGCTATTAGTTTTCCGAATAGGAAGGATCCCTTATGAGGTAGTTTCGACTTCCGTTCATCAACCTTAGTGCATGGTATTGTCAGTGGGGAGGCTGGTTGATGAATCATTGCCTCTCACCCCCTCTTTGTGACAGTTTAAAACTGCCAACAGACTGCAATATTAGACCTGAGATATGTTTTAGAGGGTTACTTAAGGGGCTGGGGTAAGCAGTGCTGTAGGCCTAGTCGAATAATTTAAATTACAGGACCTGGCTACATCTAGTACCACTTTACTAGGGATTGACAAGCAAATTATATGTGCAGATTGGGTGTAAGCCAGTTTTACCATGTTTAAAGGTGAGAGCACAAGATCTTTAGCACTGATTAGCAGTGGTAAAGTGTGCAGAGTTCTAAAAGCCTACAAAAGAAATTTCAGAAAGCAGGACGGAGAAGGCAAAATGTCTGGGGATACCCCGAAAAGAGGGCAAAGCCCAACAAATTGCTTAAAGATAAAATGCACCAGGCACAAATGTACAGTGGGTGCACTAGATGCAGGTGAAGGTTAAAATGATTAAATTGTTTTACTAGATGTGCGCTTCAGGCGTATTCTAAAGGCTCAATGTTTTTGGTATTTAAAGATAATTTTGAGTATGCACAGGTGAATAGAATTGAGGTGTTTATAACTGCATCCTAAAGTCTTATGTGGTATAAAACTCTTACTTTTAGGTTTGGTGGACATAATAGGGTCCCAGAAAATATGTACACTACTGAGCTTGAGTAACAGATTTAGTATGGCTGTTGTACTGAGCACTCCTTGCTATTCTGCGTGTTTTTGAAATGTTGGTTCAGAACTCTTATTCCCAAAGTGGAAAGTGGCACCATCATTATGTGCATTCAGGGTGTCACTTTCTGTACATCCCCTGTGGGCCTGTTCAATTAAATCACAACAGACTGTCACTGTTGTCTCACTTGGATTATTGCCATCAATCCATCACAACACAATTGCATCAAGGTTTTTCTTTTTTAGCAAATATGTTTATTGAGTCTCACAACAAACGGCAACAAGCATGTTGACTGAACAAGATGTACAGCGTATCAGCAGAGAGTGTCCACAAAGCAAAAGCTTGTGCCAAAAATGAGTGAGAAAAGGCAAGAAGGGAACAGGAGGAGTTGAGGGCCAGGGCGTTGTTGGACGTAGGATGAGGACACAGGGGACCTATTGGGCCTGGAAACACTGGCAATGTGTTGTTCTAACTAGGATTGTCAGTGACAAGCTTAATAGGCCCATGGAGAGGAAGAAATAAACTGTGTGTGCATCTGGTTTTACTGAAGTCTTTTACTAGGAGGGTCAGTCTCTTCAAAGATTTTAAAGATACTGGCTCAAAGGCGGATTACCAGCGCTGGATTGCAATTTTACTTTTGATGAACAGAAACTGTCTAGTTGTGCTGAATACACCGTATTTAACTTCAAATTATGTTGTAATGTTGAGGCAATGCATATTGTCTTGGTGCCAGGTGCATGCATTACCTCCAATGCACGCATGCAGGAGCATGACTGTAGCTTTACAGTAACAGTGTGTAGCCACAACAGTACTTTTGACATCACTGTGTACTGATCTTCTACTGTGAAGAATAAAAACTCACAGCCAGTCCTCTAACCAGTGGTACTGGAATACATTTTAGAGTGGGGGTGCTGTTATCAATGTTACAATACTGCAGTGCTAGGGATTGCGAAAATTCCAGGCATCACACAACACAAAGAACCGGTGTAGCAAATGAGGAACACCCATTCAGCAGGAGAGTGGTAAGGGTAGTAAGGGTGTGGTATTTAGCTGGTGGTGAATTTTGGACCACATTGTCAGAAATATATTGTTAAAGTATGGGGTGGTAGCACTACTTCATTTACAGACAACACATTTTCCATTGAAATGGCCACTAAATTTGCAGAGGCATGCAGTTGTACTGATAAAGCTATATAGAGCACAAAATATAATGTCACATCAACAAATAAAGTGTCTTTGATTTGTTTTGATCCTATTAAAACCTTTGTTTCCATCAAACTTCAGAATTTCAAAACAGTGCTTCATGTGTACTTTGCTAACGATATTTTTTAAAAATACTTACAGTTTATTTACAGATATTTACAATTTGTTGTGTGTTAAAAAAATGACACCCTAGAGCCTATTATTTTACACTCCCTGTGCCACAACATGATTATAACATAATTCAATTTACAAAACTTCTCAATTTGCAGTCAGAGGAAGAAAAGTAGATGCCAATATCTATGTTAAATGAATAAATATGTCAGAAGACATAACCTGTCATTTGACCTCTGTGTTTGAATACAGAGGAAAGGTGACAAGGTAAACATGCATCTTTATTGCTAATTCACCTTCTGAACCTCAGGATGTTTACTTTGGGGGTGCTGCAGCACCCCTAGCTCCCTTTCTTCCAACGCTTATTCCTCTCACCGTCTGATCTTTGAAGTGGCTGGGGTGCGTGCTTTGACTGAAGGAAAACACGGTAGACTGTGCAATAGGAGCGCAGTATGTTAGTGGCGTGGCCTGTTAAGGACTACGTTAAAGGGCTGATTTTAATATAAAAAGTTCTCCAGTATTGAATCTTTCATAGATTCACATGCTTGTATCTTCCCCGTTGTCATGATGGGAGTCTCACAGTAAAGGAAATAGATAGCAGTAAAAAGAAAACACTGCATAGATACCATAGATAAGCATAGACTTTGGTAGCCCAGTACCATCATTATGTGGACCCAATGCCAGCCAATGAGATGCCAGCCCTGAGATCACAATGCCCAGCAGAGCCATCATACCTCAGATTTCCAACCGCTGTTGTGTGAGAAGGAGTGTCCCTGAGCTTTGCTCAGTTTGTTTCCCTGGGTGAACTTTTGGCCTGACTTTCACAGTATTTCCTTCTAGAACTGAGTTATTGTCTTTCATCAGTTTATTTCAAAATGTCTGAAAGCTCTAAGAAGAGTCTGTTGAGACCTTGTAGATCTTGTGAGGAGGCCAGGCTCTTTTCTGAGGACCCCCACAAAGATTGTTTATACTTCCTTCATCCTAAGCACGTCCCTAAGGAGTGCAAACATTGTAGAACATTTTCGGCAAAGACACTTAAAGATAGAGAGGCACGTTTGCTGTTGTGGCTCCAAAAGAAAAATGCCACTTCAAATTCTGACTCTGAGGATGATTCTAAGGCTCACTCCTCTTCAAAACACAAACAAGAACCTTCTGAGGCAAAATCTGATTTGAAAAAACAAAAAATCAGTTAATCTAAGGACAAGGAGTCCACTTCCTCGTCAGTGCCTCATACTCCTCTCAAAAAGTCCTCAGAGACGAGGGCTCTGGCGTCGGATCCGTTGACAAAGATTAGAGTGTCTACGACTATTACGCCTATGAAGGCATCAACGACTTCGACGACGACTGTTACAACAACGACAGCCTCGTCAACGGCGATTACTAAGATGACACCGTCGACGGTTGGGCTGCTAACGACACCGTCGACGGCGGGTACAGAGACGACGCCGTCGACGACTATTCAATTGACACCGTCGTCGGTTTCATCGACGGGTGCTCCGTCAACGACAACTTTTAAATCACCAATTTCAAGATCGCTGACGACGATCTCTATTAAGAGGTTTCCACCGTCGACGGAAAGAACAGGAAAATCAGAATTTACTTTCTGGACAGAAATTTCTCAGAAGAAGAAAGCCCATATGTGGTCGCATACAGTCCCCCCAGCTGAAAATTAACAGTTAGGACACAGACAAGGAGGAATATCAGGATGTGCAGGAGGATTTCTCTTTTAAAAATCGCCCTCTATCCAGTTCGAAAAGATACAAATCTTTTCAACAATCCTACGGCTACGAGGAGGAAGAGGATAACGCCCCTAGTGTCAGAGAAGAGTCTGTGTCCATGCCACTTTCACTAGTATCGGATCTCAGGCACATGATCACCGATTACTATTGTTGCTTCCCTGAAGCTAATGCCTCTTCCTTGGACACTTCAAGTAAGCCGCAACCTGTCATGCAGGCTCCGATTGTGCAACCTCCGTCTCTGGTGCAAAAGGTGCGTACTCCAAAGGTCATTACCATCAGGGATGACTTAGTTGACAGCGAGGTTGAAGACCAACCTGAGGAAGGAGAACTGATTCAGGACAATCCTGTGGGCGACGATTGGGACTGACACATTATCTCATCTTTTCCATCGGCGTCACACTCTCCGGCAATCTCTCCACCAGAGGACATCGGGTAATTCCACGAGCTCATGGGAAGAGCTTCTAAGAGGTTCGATCTTCCTCTTCCGGTTATATGATTTCAAAGAATCTTCTAGAAAATCAATATGAACAATCCCCATGGTAAATTATATATGGGAGGAAGGATTGAAAACTATGAAGAACCCAGCCTCCATCACAGCCTCGGTACCCACAATAAAAAAGAAGTATCGAGCTCCCGAATCTTCTCCGGCATGCCTTATTGTTCATCCCCGAACAGAATCTGTGGTGATGCAGGCAGCACAAAGACGATCGAAAAATCCATCAACTACATGTACAGCTCCTCCCGACAAAAAAGGGAGAAAACTGGATGGAGCAGGAAAACGCTTTGCAGTCATGGCAGCAGCGTCTATTAAAGCATCAAATGCGCTCACCATAATAAGACGCTACAACAGGCAAGTGTGGTCGGATATAGCTCCTCCATTATCACATCTGCCGGAGGACAAGAATGAAGAGGCTACACTAATACTACAGGACGGGGCTAGAGCAGCCTCAGAATCCATAGCCATGGATATATCAGCAGTGGCTTTCAGATAAATGGCAGGAGCCTCGTTCAGGCCGGAAGTGCAGGCCAAGATAGTCGACATGCCTTTCGACCGAGAAAATCTATTCGGCAAGCTACAGATACGGCGAGGGCGTTAGGTTCTCTGCAGCAGAACAGATTTCAGTCCTTTCGAGGCAGAGGATCAAGAGGACACTATCAGCAGAGATTTTCCTATCAATCTAATAGGTACCAGCCCTACCATCAGCAAGGGTACCAACAGTTTTCAAACACTCAGCAATTTCGGTCCTCAAATACTTCTTATCAACAACAGCCCAGACGGAAGCCACCTGCCAGAGGAAAATTACGGAACTCCAATCGGAGACAGTGACAATTCCAAGGCGCCAACCACCTCGTCATTCCACGAACCTCCATCAGACCTATTATCTCTCTCCCTGTTACCACTAATGGCTGTCTATAACATCGTACAGATGGGTGCTAGACATAATTCATCAGGGTCACACCCTAGAGTTCCTCTACAAACCACCGGACCAACGCCCCATTCACAGAAAACAGCAACATCTCTCAGCCCTCAAGGCGGAAATTCTGTCTCTTGTAAAAGGAGCAATAGAGGAGGTCCGTCTTCAACAGTGAGGGAAAGGATTCTACTCTCATTTTTTCCTGATACGGAAAAAGCAATCGACCAAATGGAGGCAGGTAATGGATCTCAGAGGCTTAAACAAATTCATCAGGAAACAATCTTTCCGTATGCTATCTCTTCAAGAAATTCTGATGATGCTGAGCAGAAGGGAATATATGACATCTTTAGATCTATTAGATGCATAATTCCATATTCCAATCCACGCCAAACACAGACGGTATTTCAGATTCGTGGTGGCAGGGTGCCACTACCAATTCAGAGTGTTACCCTTCGGTCTCAGATCTGCGTCAAGAGTGTTCACGAAATGCATGGCGCCGGTCGTAGCGTATCTGAGGCAGCAAGGTCATCCGATATATCCATATCTGGACGATTGGTTAATAAAGGGCACATCGTATCAAGACTCTTAAGAATCCTTGGAATGTTGCATGAATCTCTTTCACTTTCTGGGTTTACGAATAAACATGAACAAATCTTCTCTAATTCCATCCCGGTCTCTTCAATATCTAGGAGCCTTATTACGAACTAGCAAAGCAAAAGCATACCCTTCAGAGGAACGCATCCAGAAGATTTTGAAGCTTACTTCACAACTAAAGAAAAGAAAGTACACTTCAGTAAGGATATTCAAATTATTGTTGGGGATGATGTCATACTGCATCCCCTTAGTTCTGAATTGCCGGCTCCACATGCGGCCTCTTCAAGAACTTCTCAACCTTCAATGGGTGCAACATCAAGGTTCCTTCGAGGATCGGATCCTCATCAATCCTCAAATAAAGAAAGCATTGTCATGGTGGGGAATAAGAGAGAACTTATCGGAAGTTCTGCTCTTCGAGCCCCAATCTCCCAGGTATATAATGACAACAGACGCCTCCCTGCAAGCACGGGGAGCTCACCTCCAAGACCTGGAAATTCAAGGACATTGGAGCAAACAAGATGCTCAATTGCACATCAACTTATTGGAGCTAAAAACGGTGTTCTTGGGCCTCCAGGCCTTTCTCCCCAGGATTCACGATTCACCAGTCCTAGTCAGAACAGACAGCACAACAACAATGTTGTATCTAATAAAACAAGGGGGAACAAGATCAAAGCCCCTATCGGCGCAAGCTCAAGAAATTTGGAAATGGCTTCTAGTGCACAATATGCAAGTTCAACATATCCCCAGAATTCACAACACAAGAGCAGATTCGCTAAGCAGATCAGCAGGTGTTTGTCACGAATGGGAACTGAATCAGGATCAACTCATTCAAGTATTTCACTTATGGGGCACTCCAGCTCTGGACCTGTTTACCAATCGAAACAACAAAAAATGCAAACAGTTTGCAAGCAGATTCCCTCAGCGACTCCCAGAGTGCAGTTTCCTCTAATTCAAAATCTAATTTCCATGAACAGGGGGCAAGTTCTTCATCCCCAGTTGGCCTCGCTAAACTTGCGGCATGGAACCTCGTGAGCACGACTTTCAGTCCTTAAATATTCCCCAAGAATGCCGACATATCCTCTCTCACTCTCGTGCAATTTCCACGAATAAAACTTATGTGGCGAAGTGGAAAAGGTTTTGCCAATGGTGTTCGACACAATCTCTTTACCCCTTGCACCATTCTCCGGAACAAGTTCTTCCTTACCTATGGCATTTAGCCAATGCAGGCCTTTCTCGCGCATCTGTCAAAGTGCATCTTGCTGCCATTTCAAGATATCGCAGAAGACCAAATCATCCATCTCTTTGGTCTCAGAGAGTGACAAAGGAATTCTTGAAAGGATTATTCAGAGATTTCACTCCAATTAAACATCCATCAGTGCCATGGCAACTTAACACAGTCCTGAGACAGCTCATCAAAACCACCTTTCGAATCAAGTCAAAAAGCTGAGCTGCAGTTTGTATCTTGAAAGGTGGCTTTACTCGTAGCTCTGACGTCAGCCAGAAGGGTCAGTGAGATTCAGGCTTTTTCCATCACAGAGCCATTTCTTCAGTTCAAAATAGACAGGTGATCCTAAGAACGAATCCTGAATTCCTTCCAAAAGTCCCTTCGGATATTCACCTCAATGAGCCTATTGTTCTGCTCACATATTTTAAAGACCTATCTTCTGCAGTGGAAAAATCTTTGCACACATTCGATATCAAGAGGTGTTTAAAATTCTCTATTGACAAAACCAAGTCCTTTAGAAAGACAAATCAATTGTTAATAGTGTTTGCTGGTCCCAGGAAAGGTTTGGCTCGGTCAAGGATTAGCATATCTAGATGGATAACCTCAGCCATTACTTTATGCCACAAGAAAGCTGGAAGTTCTTTACACTTGACAGTTCGAGCTTACTCAACCAGAAAAATAGTGACTTCGGCCGTATTGTTTGCAGGAGTATCGCTCCCGGATATTTGCAGAGTGGCAACGTGGACAAATATCCACACGTTTACCAGGTACTACTGCCTGGACACAGCTTGGAAAGCAGATTCAGTGGTTGGACAACCCGTACTACATCACCTGTTTCATTAAGGTATTTTCCTTGCAATTTCTAAAACATGCTGTTTTTTCTTGTTAATGTTTTCTTAATTGTTACATTGGATATCACTCACTAATGTGTCTTTGGTTTTTATATAATATGTTACAATATGGTACATGCTGAGACACACAATCCATTCTCTCTTCTAGAGGCTATATATTAGCCTCGCAACGAGGAAGCAGAGCCTTAGGAAAAAAGGGTTCTATCCTGGAAATGCTTCATTGTATGAGTACTGCTCTCTATTCTGATACAAGCATGTGAATCTATGAATGAATCAATACTGGAGGAAAAACAAGTTACTTACCTGTACACTATGCTTCTCTAGTATTGATATCTTTAATAGATTCACATGTTGCCCTCCCACCTCCCCGTTTCTCAGGTAGACCATTTTAAATCTCTGGATACTTCCTTGGCTCACACTGTGGGCTGGAAATCTGAGGTATGATGGCTCTGCTGAGGATTGTGATCTCAGGGCTGGTGTCTCATTGGGTGGCATTGGGTCCACATAATGATGGTACTGGGCTACCAAAGTCTATGCTTATCTATGGTATCTATGCAGTTTTTTCTTTTTACTGCTATTTATTTCCTTTACCGTGAGACTCCCACCATGACGACGGGGAAGATACAAGCATGTGAATCTATGAAAGATATAAATACTGGAGAACGATAGTGTACAGGTAAGTAACTTGTTTTTTATCTGAAATTATACTTGGTGCTTAGTGACTCTTCATACCTCTGGCATTGTTTGCTTTAAATATAGTGAATACGTTGACTATTTCCTCTAAGCTCTGCAATAAACTTGTGAGTTTATGTTGCATTATTTCAGTATTTTCAGAAAGGCAGAAATAAACTTTCACAAAAACAAGTAATAAATCATCCTAATTTTGCATACTCGTGACAAGCCGTGCCTAAAATAGAACATTGCTTTTGAACATTACCTCATAGCTATTGGTGGTAAAGACTCCAAGTCTGAAAGACAAACGACGCTGTTGTTTAGGTTGTTGGGTGATGCTGGTCAGGACATTTTTCAAAGTCTTCCAGAGTTTGAAAGGCCACCTGGACAATTTACACCTTGTGTTGGGACAAAAAATCCACTGCATGGTAATGGACGTGTTCCCCTGCCCTGAATGCCCCAGCTGCAGTGATACCTGAATCCCTGCTTACTATTGTTTGGTTATGGATGAGCACAGATCAAGGGTGTGCACCATGACCTAGGCTGTCTCACAGACAACAGTCTTGCTTAGACCTGTTGGGGTCCCAAAGCCCTACCCTCGTGTGGTAGGAGGCTACTGCCTTCGCTGCGACTTAAGTAGCATCAGCTTGGTGGTGGCAGCATACAGTATTTTAAGTAATAATGACCAGTAAAGAGAGTAGATCTTTACACCTGAGGCACTGAAGTGAGGCCTACTGGTGCACTTGTGTAAAGTTCCACTGCTGTGTGCTTAACTCAACCTTGGCCCACATTAGGATGAATGTGGTGCCACACAGTGCGAAATGTCTCTGGGTGTGCATACTGAGATGTATGGGTACCAATAAGTGGTGAAATACATTGAAAACAGCATGTCTGCATGATTGCTCTCGGATATATGTTTGTCTATGAAGTGGTACAGTACATGGAAGCCTGAGCGCTTGTGCAATGTGTGCATGCAGGGATGTATATGTGCATTTTAAGGGCACAGTAAGGACATTTCTGGGTTACATTTTGTAAGAGCCAGGGCCTGTTGGAGAAGCCTGTGAAGCTAAATGAGCCCCAGACATATTTGTGGATTGCTGCATTCCTGAGAGCTGGGTGGGACACACACTGGAAGAAGGAAGAAACATGCTCTTCTGTACACTTCAAATGAGTATCAGGAAGCAGATTGGGCTGATAAGACAATCATAAAGAGTAGAGCTGGGGGGCTTTGTAAAGTTTTGATAAACATCTATTATTAATAGGCAGACAAAAGACAATGGTCAAACCACTATAATAGAGGACAAATTGCAGCCTTGTCAGTTAAATACGTTTAGCACATTGTCCCCTACTAAAGTAAATAAACTTCTGCTATCCACTAAGTCAGGATCTCCGAGGGATCCATGTCCACCTACTGTCATGCATATGGCGTCCGGGGCTATTAGCAGACACCTAACCCCCTTTTTAAATCAAGTGTTGCAATCCGGGATTTACCCTTTAGTCTGGAAACAAGCCTGTATCAGACCAATTTTCAAAAAGCCCCAGCTTGATCCACTGGAGGTCAAGCATTATCGACCTATCTCTTGTCTGCCGTTTGCAGCCAAGATTCTTGAGAGGTCAATAAATCAGGAGCTGTTGTCCTATCTAGACATCAATAACCTGTTGGATTCAAGTCAGCACGGATTTCAGGCTGGTCATTCGACCGAGACCGCGCTAGTCATGGCAAGAGAGGACTTTCAGAGAGAGGTGGATGGGAGGGGGGGGGGCTAGAGCCATCCTCATCCTCCTTGACCTATCGGCTGCATTTGACACCGTAAATCACACGGTGTTAGTGCACCGGCTGAAGGCGGTGGGAATTGGGGAGGCGGCTCTGTCCCTCTTATCTTCTTTTTTAGAAGACAGGGAACAGACTTTGTATTGGGAAAATCAACAGTCTGAAACATTCCTCCTGCCTTGCGAAGTCCCACAGGGATCGGAATTGTCTCCAACTCTATTCAACATCTATGTCAGCCCACTTGCCAGTCTCCTCAGACAGCATGGATTTTTGTTTGTGTCTTACGCAGACGACACACAGATTATCATCTCTGCATCACATCAGGTGGCATCAGCGGCTGCGAGCTTCCATGCATGTCTGACTCACATCATGAGCTGGATGAATGACAACTATCTGAAAATAAACACAGATAACACGGAGGTGATGGAGTTTGGTGGCGGCCCGTCTCTGTGGGACCCTACCTGGAGGCCAACAGAGGCAGGTATATGTCCAACACCATCCTCCAAAGTTAAGAACTTGGGGATCATAGTTGACGAACAACAGGGCTTTGCGGCCCAGATCAATCGCGTTACCTCCACTTGCTTCTACATTTTGAAGCTACTTAGGAAGGTGTTTCCTTTTATCCCTTTGGAGTTAAGGAAAACGGTGGTAGTGGCTCTAGTTTTATCCCGTCTAGACTACTGCAACGCTTTCTTTCTGGGTATGGCTAAAGCACAGGAGACTAAATTGCAGTCCATTCAAAATGCTGCGGCGCGGCTACTATTGAATATTCCCAAAGGTCACCCTACGTCGGATGCCATCATGTCATTGCATTGGCTTCCAATATTGCAACGTCTAGAATTCAAGGCCCTATGTTTGGCTCATAAGACACTTTATGGCGGAGGGGCTGCGGACCTCTGAAAAATCTTCCACTGGTATTCCCCCACAAGAAGTCTTAGATCAGCTAACTCTGATCTCATCTGTGCCATGAACGTTTGTAGAGCCAGATGGGGTGGTAAGAGTTTATCTCATTGTGTGGCCAGGCTGTGGAATTAACTACCTATCACAGTCTGAGTCCAACCAAACAGGATAGATTTTAGGAAGCTAATAAAAAAAAGGCTGTTTCCCAGGACTTAAGGTGTCAGTTCTGTTGACACGGGTCCTCCTTCTCTTCTCACCCCAGCGCCAAGATGTCCCGGCATTCGTGCGCTCTACAAATGTCAATCCAATCCAATTAGAAAGGCTGACATCCAAGTGTGATCCTCTAGTTACTGCCATGAATTTGGGGTTATCAAGTTTGGAGACACTCCTGCTGTGACAGATTGCTTTCTGGAGGAAGGATACAACAGAGGAGTGGGCATCCCCCATGACACGAACTTCAAAGACTCAGATACTAAATTACATTTATGTCTGGAAACCAATTATAAAAAGGGAAATTTAACCCCCCATCTTTGTCAAACTGAAGATGTTCATCAGCGTGGAGAAGCTCAGCACTAGTTTTTCCTGCTGTGACCATGAGTTGGGGTCTGCCAGTCTCCTTAGTGGGCTAGTGGTGGTGGAGCTTTCAATCCAAAAAGCACTCGATCTTTGACGCTTTAAACATTTATTGGCAATCTATAAAGCTAAAATTCCTATCACCCTCCCGAATGCCCTGAAATATTCACCTCACAGTCCATGATTTGTCCGACATAAAGGGTTAAAATACTGCATACATTCTGTTCGCTGGGCTCTTCGGTGCCAATATATGTGATGACATTAGATTTTGGATTGTTGAATTCCTTTGCAGTAGCTCTTCCTGCTGTGATTCGTTGGCACTTCCAGCTAATTCGTTCTGCAGAAGGGTTAATTGTCAGAGCTCTTAAAGCAAGATCTCTCCTTCCAATGAAAGGAACTACAGTTTCTTTGCAGGGACTTTTGATTATCCTTGGCATCTATTCTAATTTTCAATTAAATACTGTGTGACTTGGTATTTTGGCCAATTAAAATCAGTAATGAAAAAGGCATTTCCTAGGTAATCCTCTAATTAAATGTAAAGAATTTCTCAAACTTAAATATTAATAAAATCATAGCAGCGTTGGACTTAGTCCATAAGCTGCAACCCTATTTGAAACCTTTACTTGAAGACAAGACAAGAAGAACAATCTTTTTTATAAGGTTGGGTGGTCTCCTTCCCTCTAAGAGCCTCTGTGGAGATCAATGTATTTTCTCTTTGTGTATTTACAATGTGCACATTTCAAATAATGTGATGTTTGTTTGTCCCGCCTTACAAGTAGAACGTAGAGGTGTTTTACGACTGTTACTATTAAAGTTGAATGTTAATTTTTTTAATAAAGCTTATATGTACGTCAGTGTTGTAGTCCAATCATGGTACGGTCCAGATGGACTGAGACGTCCCCTATTTTTGGTGGCAACAAGTTTTTGTTTATAAAGGAAGGAAAAATTGTGATACATAAAGAGAAAACTAGTAGAGTCATTACACATCACTGCATAAGCCCATTAAACAACGGTATTTTGCTGTCAGCTTGTTACTGAAGCCTGGAATTTCCTTTGTTGTTGTTTTCCTACACTGGGGAAATAGATTCCCCTCCCATTGCCCCTTACCAGAGAAACAGATTTACTTCTGTCATTATCAGGAGCAAATTTCCAACCATTTTATGGTAGGATAGATTCAGAGAAGAGTCTGTGAATAGTCACAAAATGTGTTTATAAATCTTCACACATTTTCAGGGGTTTCTTCGCCAAGAAATACAATTTCCACACCTTTGATAGGATTTGGTGCCCTGAAATTTATGCTCAGGTGCGGGAATATTTTAATGGAATAAAATGTTTTACAAGCGAAAGGTGGCGTTTTGTGACTACCTTGCACTCATAAAAGCAGCCATTTGTGCTTTTAACTCAGTTTGTTTTGCCAGTCTAAATTAAATTGCTTTATGAATCTGATCAACAGCTGTGAAGAACAGAAGGTGTGCAGAATTACAGCATCCTTTGGGCCTTTAGTGATAAAGAAAAGGAACACTGCAAAGGATAAAACAGCATCTCTGCCTGATGCCTATTGCACAATAATTTCCACCCTTCATGGCACAATTAAACAAGTAGATAATGGCTTACAAGCCTTCCAGCTTTATACACATCTTAATGAAAGTACAACTAGGATTCAGAGTGTACACCTCAGAGCTAACTGTATTTTTAGGTATGGCCTTGACACAGCTGTTGCTGTTTTACCAGTCTCATGTGAAAAAAAAAGAAAAACAGTAATAGAAAACACATACATATATACATAAATAAACTCTTCATCCATTGGTCCGTTCACCTGTCATTCACTCTTTATTCTCCCCCACCACAGCATACCAAATGCAGCAGTGGATAAATCCACTTCAGCTATTGTTTTTTGCACTTTGATGGGTAGTTTCTTTTGGATCACATGTGTACATCCGCCTAAAAGAAGTGCACTTCACGGCTGAGCTTGGTGGATCAATGCTTTACTTTGCATTTTTTTTTCATTATTCAGCTTTTTTATTTTTTAAGTTTCGCCTTTATTTTTAAATTAAGTGCCTGATTTAAAAGTGGGCGGAAAGTGTACTCTGTTGCAACGGCGATGGAGTACCCTTTCCACCAAATGAAGGTCCGCCCACCTCATTTAGAGTCAGGTGGACCTTCAGTGTAGAGACTATTCTGCTGCCTACATATTCATCCGCATGCCCGACTGAGTAAGGGCTATCAGAGCTTTGGACATTTGTTTGCTCATGGTATTTAGATTGGGCAGACACAAGGCAATTTTAACTGCATGTCACTGCCATGAACAACATGCTGGTAAGGGGCAGTGAAAACTTTTAAATGACCCCTCAATCATGGGATAATAAACCCGTGGCAAGAGGGTCATGGTTTTTCTTTTTTTTCAAAAAGAAAGTCTCGCGTTGGGATTTTATTTTATTTTTAAAAATAAAAAAAGTTGTAAGTTTGATGTCATTTCAACGTAGCTGTAATTAAAAGCCAATAGTACCTTTTCCCCCAGTAATAATAATATTGTAATGTTAATTGAAATTAAAAAGTGTTCCTATATATGTTCTAAGTTTGCCTGCCTGCTATGAAACCCCGTACTGTCTAATAATGCTGCACTGGTTAATTGTTGTTAGATATACAGTTGCTATTGCAAGCATATGGTAGCCATGTGCTGGGACGATTCCTTTTTCTTCTGATTTTATTTTTGTTGCATGCGCTTGCAAGATTTGTTTTTAAATGCCACTCTACCAGCTTGCCAAGGCCAGCCATATTGGCTTTTCCAATGCTTTTTGCAATAGGGTGTTAAAGAGGAGGTGATGGAACCAGCAAATTCTGGTTGGCTGAGGTGAGGCCCTAGCCTGGCAGAACCGACCGCTCATATCAGGGGTGGGTGATCACACTCGCTGTATAACCTGTGCTCACCCTTGGGTAGCTTGGCACTGAGCAGTCAGGCTTGTCACGTGGCAATGTGTAAAGCATTGGCACAGCACTCTCACATAATAAATACACTAAGCGTCACAGAAGAGACTTCATACGTGGTGTAAGTAAATAAAGTTTGTATTCAACAAACACATTAATTAACACAACATGAACATCATGTATTTCTGGGCATAAACCACATTCGGAAATATCACTAGCAGTACACATCATTAATATGTACACTTGTGAAAGATCTTATTTTACCCCCCGGCATCCTTAAGCGGTGTGAAAGGTTATCAGAAAGATACCCACCCTGACAATTATTATAATTCAATACTAAACAGTTATAGGGTGCACCCCAGATCACGACGATATATGTACACACTGATAACTGCAACACTTTTAAACTGCACCATGGGCTAGGGCCACAGGGGTAAAAACCAATGTCAAATGAAATATTCTTTCGGCAAGAAATCAACATGTAAAACAACACCGTTGTGCGGTGTAATTAATAAGAGGCAGTCACTCACACACACTCACTCAGTACTGATATGCGGTGCCACGTATATCAGGCAGGTCCGTATGGAGCGCACTTGTGCACACACAGCACTGTAATGTCGGGCAGCTGATATCCGGCAGGTCAGTTGATAATGCACATGCAGACCCCATGTCCCCAAGCACTCCTCCAACTATCAGCTAACCCTGACTACCCTACACCCATGGACTGGAGATACAGAACAACTTCCCCTTAAGACAGGCCGATCGCGGCTGGAGTCTCACTTAGTCAGGGTTCCCGGGAAGATGGTGGGGGTAGGCAGCAAAACTAATTTAGTGGCAGTCGACAAATGAGGTTTTGGCCACTACTCTGGAAGTTCATCCACAGTATGTGGAGCAGAAGCAGGCTGAGGGCAATAGTCGTTCAATCAAAGGATTCCACACTGTGTCTTCTGGCATCAGCCCAGGTCTTTTGAATCACATGAGGGGTCATGCAGTCTCTTGACCCGCTTCCATTCGCTCTCAGAAGCATTATTTAGCCCAGTCAATTACTCTCACCACCTAGCCCTGATCCGGGCAATACTACCTGGCAACAAGAAGTTGTCGGGCCGGGCGAGCAGCGGGCAATGGTGCGCCGCAATGAGGGCACAAAAAGGAGCAATTTGTGAATGGGGGATGAAGTAGGGGAGCCTCTTGGAAGAAGGAGGCTCCCCATCAGACACATGACATTCAAAGTAGCACCCAGGCAATCCAGGTACCTTGGAACACGAATCCGCTCCTCAGCGCCTCCCTAGAAATGAGGTACAACATCTGGTGTGCGTTGGTATGTGTCGCACCAGACAATTCTGGTCACACACAATGAAGAGTTGCCAATTTGGTGCCTCCCTGGAAATAAGGCACACTGTCCAGTGGGTGTTGATCTGAGTTGCACCAGAGAATTCCAGTCACACATACAGGTGCAAGTTCAGCAGTGCCGCATGAGGCAGAAGGAAGCACTACTACGGGTAGGCATTCACCCACCAGGGTCGTAACCTGTGAATCGGACACTGCACGCTTTGAGCATGCAGTTGGTGTGTTGCATGAGAGAGATGCGGCATGATCGACGAAGCAGGCCACGTGGGGCCCCGCAACCGGTGAATCCGCTCACCACCAACAAGACGCTTGTGCATGTTGAGGTCCTACAATGCAGGGGCCACACTCCTTAGGTGCGGGCAGTACTTTTGGGGCTCTGCACCAGACAATCCGGTCTCTGGGCACAATTTTAGTTCCACTCTCACACCGCGCTACCATTTGGGATCCAGTAGACGATTTAGGCAGTTAAGAGGGCACCGCTCTCCAGTGTCACAGGTAGATGGTGTGTCCTTCCCGGGAGGTCTTTGATGTCCCTGAGACCTCCACAAGAGAACAGGAGGCAAGCCAACAAGTCTTAAAGACCGCACTTCAGGTGCCAAACAGCAGCAGGTGGTCAGCCGAGCCACTGTTCAGGAAGGGTGCATGATCCCTTCCAATGGCTGTAATCCTCCTTGTGCACAACAGATTCCTCTGACAGTGTGCACCAACACAGTTTCAGGATCTTCAGTCCCACATCCCAATAAGTGCACCTCTGCCCTGCTGACGTATAGCATCATTAGACATACTGTAGTATGCCTCTGAAGTTGGGGGGGGTTCAGAGGTTTTACATTTGAACCTCTCCCCTAAATTTCAGCCCTGTCTGCCAAGGAGCCATGGGATGCAGATCATAATCTTTAGTGGGGCCATGATCTGGCTCCCAGAGGCCAAGTGTCAAAACCTCTTTCTTAAATCTATCCAGCCAGGCCCTCAAATGGCAGAGGTCTATCATTCCAGTTTCATGCACAATGTTTATAGCAGTCTCTGGTCCGGTGAATGCACAGATGTGCTCCCCCTGCCTCCAGTGTGGACTAGAGTCAAACTAAAAGTCACACACAGAGTTTTAGAGCAGAGAAAAGCCCACTTTCTAGAAGTAGCATTTCCAAGCTATTAGTGACAAACCCCTCTTTACCCAAGGGGAGGGGTTGCCATTGTGAATCCAATGATAGCAGACATTATGAGGCTGCTCCACTGTAAGCCACTATTGCAGCTTGAATTAATCTCGACCATTCCCCTATGTCAATCCATGGGAAAAGCAAACCTCATAGGTAGTGAAAACGACATGGGTATTCTTCACTACCTGAGCAACGAAAAAATGTGTACATGCCCTTCCTTTCACCTACCACTGGCTTCACTCCTTAAGACGTACCCCAGGGGTGCCCTAGTGGCAGTTACAGGTCCCATCAGGATTTACCAGTGGTTTAGAAAGGCCAACCTGAGCATAAGTGCAATTACACACACACGCCTGCAGTGGCAGGCTTGACACATGTTCAAAAACCTCATAGGTGCATGTGTACACCCCCAGGCCTGCAATGGCAGGCTTGAGGTATGTTTAAAAACATCAGGCAAGCACCACATCCTAACGTGTGTAGGAAGGATGCGCGCACTTTCACACTGCATTTACAGTGGAAAAGTGCCCAGAGCCTTAAGGCCGCTTAAAGAGAATCAGCAAAACCCCGGTGTTGTCCCATGGGAAAAGCCATCCTTTTAGGTAGGGAAAACATACATGGGGGTTCTTTACTACTTGGGGCAGGAAACACCAATGTGTTACCTGCCCAGCCTTTCGCCTACCACTTGCTTCATCCCTCAGTGCTTACCCTAGGGGTGCTCTTGTGGTAGTGGAAGACCTACTCAGGGTTGGCTAATGAGTTTGATATGCCAATCTGAGCATAAGCTCAACCTCGCACCCACTGGCCTGCAATGGCAGACTTGATACATGTTTGAAAGTCTATTCTGGTGGGTGGCACAATCAGTGTTGCGTCCCACTATTTGCCAGTGCAGTACTGGCCCTCAGTATGTGGTGCACCTTTTTACACGCTTTCACATTGCATTAAAGTAGGAAAGCGCCCAGAGTCCTAAGGCCACAAAAAGAGAATAAGCAAAAACTCGAAGGAGAAAAAACAAAATGTTTTAGCAAAATCCCCTAAGAAGGGCTATTCCCAACAGGAGGGAGTAGAGAATTAGCTAAGGAAAGTGGATATTTGAGCAGTGGAGATGTCGGTGAGGCTATTGGCTTGAAAGGCATATGTGAGGATTATGATATGGAGCTGGTGTGGGGACATGATACATTTAAAGAGGTGTGGCTAATGGCATATAAACTACAAACCAAAAGCATATGGGCCTGATTCACAAATGTAAACTTACACTTTTGTGTAAGTTTATGTTTATTTTGGAATTCACAAAACGGCATTTTTATAGTAACAGAACAAAACCAGGATTAGCAAATGTCCTTTTTGCTTTCTGTCTAGTCTCAGTGCTACTGGTGCAGATAGGAGCTTCCGAATCCCCTCTACTTCCACGGACGGAATGATTCCACAGTCACACACGCATACACACATCACACGCTGGTGGGGCCCATTACACCAACATTCATCCTAAATCACTCTATCCGTGCCCTGTAAAGGAGAAACACCTTCCACAAGAACCTTATCCAATCTTCCTATACTTTGAGGTCAATGCGACCAGCTAGTTGCTATAGATCTAACAAAATACATTTCAAAGAATACGCAATAAATTCAATAAACATGACCAGAAATAATCACCCGAGACAGAAATTCAAACAGATTGTTCATTTATCTAATATTTCAAGAAAAGCCAATTAAATGCAAATTCATTTTCTCTCATATTTACCTATTCTGTCTAAATGTCAGATCCTAAGTCAGAACCGGTCCTCAGTAGAAGAAACAGAGTTTCCTGCAGTCATGTAGAGTCTCCGTCCTCTTCGTCAGCATAGGGACCTCGCATCATCAGCTCGGGAAGAAGTGGCGCTAGACCTCTCTAGTCTACTATTATTTATACTGAAATTTACATTCTAAAAAGTAACATTTCTTTATTCAGAACGGATGAATGGCGGAAATAATGTCATCTTGGTACTTTTTCGATATTGTACGGGTTATTCTCACGCATAGATTGTCCCAAATAATGAATAGCAGAATTGAATGTTCATGACTAATTCGCAACATCCACGGATGTCTCTGTTAGGTGAATTTGTTGCAAAAATTGGGATCACACTAAGTTCGTATCAACTTTTCCGTCTTTCAGGGGCTTTTGGCAGATCTCCCAGACTTGTCATCATGCTTATGGCTTTTCAGTTCATCGGAGGTGCAAGGTCACAGGCAGAGCGAAGCCTTTCTGTAAATTTCCAGCAACTCCAATGCAGGCTGCGGGTGGCGGCCATTTTGTGGCAGGCCACAATGGACAACTTAAATCAAAATAGACATAAAACAGAATTACTACATAGAAATGATTGAACAGTGTTTATCCCCTGCTAATACCCTTATGTGTGTGTATTTATCTAGCCATTTGCGACATCAGAAGCCATTAATGCGTATTAATTATAAGCGCAAAACACCATAACATCACATAAGCAACATTGTTTTCTGTCAGTTTGCTCACCAACTTAGTTCACTTGTTATTTAGCCATGCATTAGCATTCCCACGTGTAATTCTCTTGTTAATAAGGTTGATTAGTCAACATTCAACAAACTTTTAATACTTAATAATTAATCAGTAGTACTTTTAGTTATAACATGCGAAAATGAAACAGATATTCGGTTTTAGAGTAAAACCCTGCTCCATCAATCCCCCCTTTGGTGATATATAATCACCACAAAAATCAAAACCCCAAAAATCAATTTAGTTTCCCCTTTTTGGAAGAATTTGAAATATGTTCTTGTTTTTTTTTTTAGACCCTAGTTTCCATCTCATCTTCCTTTTTAGTTTCTATATACATGCTTTCTCTTAGCTCTTCTAGTTCTATTTCTTGTGGATCTCTTTCTGATTTCTTTTGTCTCTTTTTAACATTTTCTTTTGTAATTTTCTTTTTATTTCTTCTATATCTACAACACATACATCCTAATCTAAGCATCAATAATACAACTATTACACATGTTAATGGAAATAATATCTTACCAAATATGGTACTACCTATCTTAGCTACAAAATTCTTAATAGCAATCATCTTGTTAGCCATTTTAGTCCAGATACTTTCAGCTTCCAGTGGTAATAATTCTTCATGCAAATCAGTAATATTTTTGATGTAAACTTTTAGATCTTTACTTTCGTCAGGAATGTAAGTGCAACAATGTTGAACTTTCAGCATTCCACAGACTCCACCCTCTTTTGCCAAAAGAATGTCAAGGGCAAGTCGGTTTTGCATCGCCATAGCACGTAAAGCAACCATTTCTGTATTAACCAAAAGAAAGCCTCCAGCGGTGCTTGTTGACAAGCGATCCACCACTGTTGACAGCTTCCGAATGCCATATGCATTTAAAGAAATTCCCACTGCTGGAATTAAAGCTCCAAAAATATCTCCTACAATTTCTGTCCATGTTTCTCTTTTATAGCGTGTTAATGTGTTAGAATGTTCAGCATCATCTACTCTATCCATGTGGAAAATCTTTGGAAAGACCAGGCCAACATAACATGTACCAAACCAATGGTCAGGCAAACGGTAATAAGCCTTGTTCCCACAAATATAATACACTCCCGGAAAAACTGGATCTTCTCCTCCTCTAAATCCCCATCCGGTTGCAATAAAGTATGTATCATGGCACTCACTAGTCCCTATGTAATAATAATCATATTGGGATCTCTTCCTGGTAATGCACAGTTTCCCTTTCTGTGGGGCATCTATAGCCATGGTTGGACTGGCTCCATTTTTCAACTCTTTTTCTTTCTCAATATCCCACATTGTGTCACTCATTTTATGCCCTTCTGCTTTCTTGTGCATGTTCAACCTTCTTCTCTCAACCATGTCTAGAAAATTCTTCTCTTCTCCTTTCAATTTGCAAGTTAAATTGTTTCTAAAAACATAGTCTAAGGTTAATTCTTTGGTTTCTAGAAAAATCTCACCTAAAGTGTTAGCTTCCTTTGCAGGATTCAATTCTTTATTCATAGGCAACTGCCCAAGAATATTATCTACATTAGACATATTGTAATCTAATTTCCCTAATTGATAAAAAATACTAATCAACACACTACAGGAAATTCCATACGTAGCCGGAAGATGATGATAAGTCACTCCTTCCGAAACAGAGGCAGGCAATTGCATGTAGACGTAGCAATCCCTTACTTCCCTTGTCTTTACGTACTCATACAACAATTTAGAAAAAACATTGCTAGAAAAATCGTTAATTGACCTATCTTTATGTATATGTACATTACTAGTTCTAGTTGGAACTACTTTTAACGGACTCTTCCCTGTATTAGTCTTGTTCTCAGTATGACCTTCTAAAGTGTCTATAGTGACTCTAAATGAAATCAGTAGAGCAAGCACGCTCCAAAGCAGCATTAATAAACCTGTACAGCAGCAGCACATTTTGCACCATCTTTTCAGAAAGGTACATCTACTTTTATTCTCAGTGTTAGCCATTTTGTTAATTTGACCGTGTCTTTTGACTTAGCCTCTTCTACTCCTCTACTGAACTTTTAAGGGCAGCAAGTACCCCACTGATTATTACAATCTACTAATTATTAGTATTTCTTTTTTTTCTCTTCTCCAAGTGATTTTCCTTGGATTTACTCAATTTGGATTTTCATCATTTTTCACTGTCGCTTCATCATCATCAAACTATATCAGGTCTTGAACATCCGTCTCTTCTCCAATGTCGGACAAGATAACTCTTAGGATTCCCACAGCTTCTTCTTCAGCAACCTCCTTCAGTAAAGCCTCCTCTGGACTTCCTTGGCTGTCCGCCTCTTCTCCTTCTTCAGGCAGTGCCACATACGTCCATTCCGGTAACCTCTGGTTTGGTTTTCTTACTCTTTTAGTTCTCTCAGGTATCTTTGCTTCTTCTTCCTTGGTAGGATTCT
Organism: Triturus cristatus; assembly: GCF_964204655.1. Classification (NCBI taxonomy): domain Eukaryota; kingdom Metazoa; phylum Chordata; class Amphibia; order Caudata; family Salamandridae; genus Triturus; species Triturus cristatus. Next base: position 653,552,024 of record NC_140587.1, on the reverse strand, counting down.
GACTTGACACTTCGTTCACTTGTTCAGCTTTCGAAGAGTTAACTCGTGTCAGTCTGTACCTTAGTCTCTTTATCTTATTTGACCAAAGATCTCCTTTAGCATTTCTCTTTTGCTTTCCTTCTTTATTGTTTCTTTCTCCAAGCCCAGTTCTCTTTCTCAGAACTCGTCCTCCATGTATTTCATTATCACTCTCATCAGACTCTGTTTCAGTTGCTTCTGGTTCATTAACAGCTTTCTTTTCTCCGACAACCTCCTTTTCTCCAACAGTTTCCTTTTCCACCAATTGAGATTTCCCTACTTCTGTCCCTCCTCGGGTCTCCAACACGCAATCTTCTTGCTGTCTACTTGTCCCTTCACCTAGCTTGTTGTGGATGTTCCCTACACCTCCTCAGGGTTTTTCCGCAATCTGTCCCTCTCTGTCTTTGTCTGTCCCTTTTTCTTCAATATTTATCTCAGGTGGAACTTGTCCAACTTCCTCATGTGATTCAGGTGTCTCTTCTGTTGGAATGTTCTTTTCTTTTCTTTCTTTCTTTTTGTGTTGGTCACTGTCAATTGGAACCTCAGGCAATTCTTCTGAGTCTGAACTTGCTTCTGCAGTTTGCACTGTTCTCTTCAGATCCTCTTCAGGTGGGATGAAAGCTTCTCTTGACTCACTTTCCCCACTTTCAGGATTCTTTTTCCTTCTTACTGCCTCACTGTCTGCATCATCACTGGAGTCTGACTCTTCAAAGTACTCTTTTCCAGTACCATCTCTTGGATTTGGAACTCTCAGTGTGTGGCTTGCATGTATCTAATTCTTCACACCAGCGCACTTCACAGCATTTGTTGTGGTCAAGATGACTTGTCTTGGCCTTCCCCTCCTTGGGACCAGGCAATTCCTTCTTCTGTGGTCTTTTATCCTTACCCAGTCCCCTGGGCTCAGATCATGGGCTGGTTTCTTTTCAAGTGTGGTGGCGTCTTCTCCAACCTGGTGAAACACAGAATGAACTGCGTCAGCCAGGCCTTTGCAGTAATCCAAAATCATGTCATCAGTTATAGTCATCAGCTTGTTCACTGGTACATATGCATGCCTCATAGCACGTCCCATGATAATTTCATGTGGACTTAAACCTGTTGTTCTGTCTGGAGTAGATCTAATGGTCATTAGGACTAGAGGCAAGACATCGGGACACTTCATTCCTGTGGCTAAGCACATTTTGCCAATTCTGTTTTTGATAGTACCGTTCATCTGCTCAACGACCCCAGAAGCCTCTGGTCGATAGGCACAATGCAAATTCTGCTGTACACTTAATGCTTCACAAATTAGACCCATGATTTCATTATAAAAATGTCCTCCTCTGTCTGATTCAATTGTTACTGGGAACCCGTACCTTGGGATGAACTCTCTTAACAGTAATTTGGCCACTGTTATCCCATCATTTCTTCTTGTTGGGTACGCCTCCACCCACCTTGAGAACAAACAGACCACCACCAGGACATACCTCAACCTATTGACTGGGGGCATTTCAATGAAGTCTATCTGCATTCTTGTGAAGGGTCCTCCCTCCCTGCCTATTGTTCCTAGGCTCACCACTGTTTTCTTTCCAGGATTGAATTGCTGACATATCAGACATCTCTGGCAGAGACTTTCTGCTATCAGTCTGAACTTTGGACTGTACCAGGTTTGCTTAAAGGCTCTTATCATAGCATCCCTCCCCAGGTGTCCTTGGCCATGATAAATCCTTGCCATTGTTGCTAGCATGCTGTTAGGCATGACTGGTCTTCCATCCCTGTAGACCCACACATGATCCTTTTCTCTAGGTGCACAACCTGCCTTCACCCAATCTCTCATTTCATCATCTTCTGCCTCATCCTGCAGCTGTTTTACTTCCTCCCATGTCCCCACTTCATTAGTAAACATTAATGAACAAGAAGACATTTCCCTTTCTTTGCTCCTGTTAATTGAGTGATTGTTCCTTGCACAATATTGTGCTATGTCATTGGCAAACTTGTTACCAACTGTTACAAAACCGTCACCATGACCATGAGCAGCACATTTTACAACTGCTAGTTCTTTAGGCAGCTGTATCGCCTCTAGCAGTTTTCCAATTACTTCAGCATTCTTTATTGGAGTTCCACTTGAGGTCAGGAAACCTCTTTGTAGCCATAGCTGGCCAAAATCATGGACAACTCCAAAGCCATATTGGCTGTCAGTCATCACAGTCACTCTTACACTTCTCCCAATCTTGTAGGCTTTGGTCAGTGACACCAATTCTGCCACCTGAGCGGATTTAACTCCTTTCAAAGGTGATGCTTCCACAACTTCAGAGACTTTGCACACAGCATATGCAGCACTCAACACTCCTTCATCTGTTCTCAGACAAGATCCATCCACAAACAACACATGATCACTTTCAGGCAGTGGCAGATCTCTTATGTCTGGCCTTGGCTTTGTACAGTAATCAAGTACATCCAAGCAATCATGATCAACATCATTTCTCACTCCCACACATTCAGCATCAGGTAACAGTGTCGCTGGATTCACATTCACACATCTCTCCAGGCTTACATTGGTTGCACCAAGAATGACTTTCTCATATTTAGTCAGCCGACTATGAGACATGAATTGTGTCTGGCTCCTTGTTAAAAGGATAGCCACATCATGAGGTACGAATACACTTACAGGATATCCCATTATGATTCCTTCACTTTGTTCCAGACTTTTGCAGGTAGCAGCTACTGCTTTCAGGCAACCTGGCAAACCCACAGCTACTGGGTCAAGAGTTACTGAGAAATAGGCAATTGGCCTCCTCCGACGTCCATGTTTCTGGATTAACACTGAAAGTGCACATCCATTTCTCTCACTACAGTACAACTCAAATTCCTTTTCATAATCAGGCATTCCCAAGGCAGGAGCTTCACAAAGTCTGTCTTTTAGCTCTCTGAATGCAGACATTTCTTCTGGGTTTAATTCCAATGGGTCTTTCACCTCACTTTTGGTCAATTTAATCAATGGTTTGGCAATCAGGGAAAAGTTACTTATCCACTGACGACAGTAACCCACCATTCCCAGGAACATTCTTACCTCTCTTTGCGTCATTGGGGCTCTCATTCCTCTAATGATTTTGATTCTGTCAATGGTCACTTTTCTCAGGCCTTTCTCAATATTATGTCCCAGATACTGGACTTCTTTCTTACAGAACTGTAATTTGGCTGGAGATACTTTTAACCCTCCATCTGCCAAGTGATTCAGCAATGCAATGGTGTCTACTTCACAAGCTTCACGTGTTTTTGATGCCACAAGTAGGTCATCAATATACTGGACCAGAACTGAATTTTCAGGCATCATCAGACTTTCCAGAGATTTCTTTAACAATTGATTAAATATTGAAGGGCTCTCTGTATACCCCTGTGGAATTCGGCACCATGCCAAAATCCGTTCTCCAAATCTAAAAGAAAATATTGGCTGGCTGTCATGATGCAATGGGATTGAAAAGAAAGCGTGACACAAATCAATTACCGTATACCATTCTGCATCATGAGGAATCTGATACAAGATCACTGATGGATTTGGCACAATAGGACAACATGGCACAACAATCTTGTTAATTTTTCTCAAATCCTGTACTATTCTGAACTTTCCATTAGGTTTCTTCAGTCCCATTATTGGCGAATTACATGGACTGCTCAATATTTCTCTTAACACCCCTTGCTGGATCATCTTTTCAATTAAGGGTGTTATTCCTTCATTATTTCAGGTGTCAATCTGTATTGCGGTATGTTTGGGTAAACCACTCCCTCTTTCACAGTAATCTTTACTGGATCTACATTTCTCATCAGACCCACATCTTCTCCAGTAAAATCCCAAACTGCTGCTTTCACTGTCTGTTTCAACTCTGGGGGTAATGCATCAGGATTAAATATTGCATATGTTCCCAAAGCCTCACATTCTCTGTTATCCATGGTCATTCTGTATAGAACATCTTCATCAGGTGTCTCAAAGGTTATTCCATCTGGAGTACAGAAAATAGTGCAATTCATCTTGCACAGCAGATCCCTGCCTAGCAAGTTCACAGGACTTGTGTCACACACCACAAATCTGTGCATGTCTGAAAATTTCCCTATTCTTACCCTTACTGGTTCAGTAAGTAGAGATTTAATCTGTGTGTTGGACACACCAACTACTTGGATAGCTTCATCTGAGAGAGGAAGATTCTTTATATCAGCTGACCTGACAGTTGATCTCGTGGCCCCTGTGTTAACTAGAAAAGTGACACTTTCACCATTAATTTTTCCATCTACAAAAGGCCCTGCCTGGTCTATTTCTAGAGTTGCGCCAAGTACGCACTCTTCTTCCTCTCTTCGGCAACATCAGAAGTCTCCCTCGGAGTCCCTTCCCTCATTCTTCAGTCAGTACTGAGAAACTGCGCTTGCGCGTTTTGGTTTGATTACCTGTTCTTCATCGTAGAATCCCGATTCTTGGCTGTACTTCTGAGATCCTTTTCTCTGTGGCAAGGGTGGTTTTGGCACCTGATTCTGCTGCTTATCAGCCTTCTGCTGTTGCCGATGCTGACCACACCCCTCACTCTGCACCTGTGAATTCTGCATGCCTGCTCATAGCGCTACCTGGCAGATGCTGCTATTATTTTAACCACCCTCGTTTTGTCGCTTAATTTAATTATTATTAGACCACTTTGACCCTGTTTTTAACAGTTCACAACTGCGCATAATAGCTTATTGTTGTCCCTACCTGTGCTCTTACTCCCGGACCGCATCCTTGCACATTAAAATTTGGCTGCTTTCACCGCCATTTCGGCGGCCCGGTCCCCGCGCTCTGTTTGTCTGGGACGCCATCTTGGGTTGGGGTGGGAAGCACTCTGCAGCCATTCGCTGGCACCGTCACGTGATCGGGCTAGAGGCTGTATCATAGCGTATATTTAAGGTGGGTGCGAGAGCATTTCGCTCCTAATATTGCCTGCTCATAGCGCTACCTGGCAGACGCTGCTATTGTTTTAACCACCCTCGTTTTGTCGCTTAATTTAATTATTATTAGACTCACTTTGACCCTGTTTTTAACAGTTCACAACTGCGCATAATAGCTTATTGTTGTCCCTACCTGTGCTCTTACTCCCGGACCGCATCCTTGCACATTAAAATTTTGCTGCTTTCACCGCCATTTCGGCGACCCGGTCCCCGCGCTCTGTTTGTCTGGGACGCCATCTTGGGTTGGGGTGGGAAGCACTCTGCAGCCATTCGCTGGCATCGTCACGTGATCGGGCTAGAACGCTACTTTATTGACTGGCCATGACGCGCAGCGTGTACGCGCATCGGGGACGCCATAGTGACGCCGGAGTCACGCCAGAGTCCAGCCCGTATGCGCCCGTCCGCGTTGAGGACGCGCTGGGCGGCTGGACTCTGGATGTGAACGGGGTTGAGGCTTCCTCACGGAGATATACGCATCAGGAGATGCTACGCCTGAAACCTTGCTATAAGAGATGTTCACACATCTTCGAACCTGACGAGTTTCTTCGCCCTTTACCATGCGATTGTCAGTATACGTGTCCACTGGGCAAACTCGCCTCCTTCCCCTGCCGCCCCCCTTGTAATTCTCCTGTCGTTAATGGCCCTAGGACAGTGGGAGTAGATGGCATACTGATCAATAGTCGCTCCTTGGTCAAGAATAAAATAATGTTCAGGGAGATGGTTTTGGACAGAAGGCCGGCATTAGTATTTATTACTGAAACCTGGGCTAAAGATTCATCTGGCCCCGATCTGATTGAAGCGGTCCCGGAAGGATACTGCCTGGCCAGATTAGATAGACAGGGACGAATGGGAGGGGGGATAGCCATTCTCTATCAGGATCACCTGCAATGTCACACTGTGCCTGTACCTGATCTTCTGGATGGTGTCCAGGCTTTTTTCTTTGCGATAAAGGAAGGGCGCTGCCCCCTTTTCAATGGAATATTACTGTATCGACCTCCTGGCCCTAGGGCCAACTTTTTGTGCAATCTCCTGCACTATTTGGAGCCCTACTTTGGTCGAGAAAATATTTCCATTCTTGGGGACTTTAACTACCACTTAGAAAGGTATGATTTAACAGATACTTCCTGTCTCATTGATGCTCTGGCGTCGTGTGGACTCATGCAGCGAGTCCGCGGGGCTACCCATCATGCAGGCCATATTTTAGATGGTATTTTTTCCAATGACCATCGTCTGATCGTTAAGGATCCGGTACATCTGTCCTGGTCTGATCATCTTGCGGTCCCATTCTTGTTGGAATGCCCTCAGATTGAGGGTAGCAAAGCAGGGAAACACACCATGGGGACTGGCAGAAACTTCAGAAACATCAGATCTGATTCCTTTAGTCCCTGGGCTGGTAGTCTCTCCACCGCGGGTCTGGATAGTGTTCAGACTGCGGTTTGGCATTTTGGACGGGTTATTACGGAGGCCTTGAACGAACTGGCCCCATTACAGACTCGTCGCCGAGCCAGGAAGAGACCCTCTGCCCCATGGTACTCTGAATCCCTTAGACTCCTTAGGCAAGAAGTTAGAAGGATGGAGAGGCTTTGGCATGCTAGCTGGGATCTTAAGAATAAGGAAGCTCATAGGCTCCTGGTCAGGAAATATAAGGCTGAGATAGCTGAGGCCAAACAAAATTATTTCGTGGCCATGACAACTTCCCTTTCCTCGCCAAAGGAGCTCTTCAGAATTGTTGACTCTTTGGTCAACCTACAAACATCTGATCCAGTCATTCCCTCGCAAGATTTGTGCGATAAAATTGCTTCCTTCTTTCACACAAAAATACAAGATATCCATCTAGCTCTTGAGTTACAAAAAGCTTCAATCAGTGAGCCCTCTGGATTGGCTGAGGGGGACAGGATTACATCTGGCATCTCCCCTCTGAGTACTTTCGACTCCTTTCCCCCGCTGGTCTTACAAGATCTGGAGATTCTGCTCGACAAAACCAACTCTGGCTCCCCACTAGACATCTGCCCTCTGAAGATCATTAAGCAGTGTAGGGAATCTCTCTTACCACCTCTCCTAGAAATCATGAATCGGTGTATGAGAGAGGGCATCTTCCCCTTGGAGTGGAAGAGTGCAGTAGTAAAACCTCTGCTAAAGAAAGCTTCCCTTGATCCCGAGGTCCTAAAAAACTTCCGTCCGATCTCCCTGCTCCCAGCCCCTGCGAAGATGCTTGAGGCTCATCTCAACAAGCATCTCGCTGCCTTTGTGGAAGGCTCAGGCTGCTTGGACTTCTCCCAGCACGGATTCAGGAGGGAACACAGTACTGAGTCGGCCCTCACTATTGTGCTTGATAAAATCCGCACCAGAGTAGATGGGGGCCAGACCACCCTCCTGGTCCTGTTGGACCTAACCGCGGCCTTCGACACCCTCTCCCCCTCAATACTTATACATCGTTTGAGGGAGGTGGGGGTGAAAGATGCAGCCTTAGATCTGATGACCTCCTTCCTAAATGGAAGGGAACAAAGAGTCAAGCTGGGAGAGTTCTTATCTCCAGCCCGATCGGTGCTGTGTGGGGTCCCGCAGGGGTCGGCTCTTAGTCCGACCCTATTCAACATCTATGTGACCCCAAAGGCCAGGCTAATCAGAGCTTTCGGGATGGAGGTAGTCTCTTATGCAGATGATACCCAGATCCTCGTCTCTCTCTCCCATTCAGACGTACCAACTGCCTCCAATTTTAGATCTTGTATGGAGGCAGTTGGTCAGTGGATGGTTCAAAATTCGCTTAAGCTGAATGGGGAGAAGACCGAGGTGATGGTGTTTGGAGGGAATCAGGATACTTGGTCAGCCAGCTGGTGGCCTGATTCGTTGGGAGTATGCCCATCCCCCACGATATCTGCCAGAAATCTGGGGGTGATGATAGATCCTGCCCTTAATATGGGCGGACAGGTTAGTAGAACCATCTCTACCTGTTGGGGCTTAATTTACACCCTACGAAGAATCAGGAAGTATCTTTCCCTACAATCCAGAAAGCAAGTAGCGGTCGCTCTTATCGGCTCACGACTGGACTACTGTAATGCGCTGTATGCAGGGCTGAACAGAGGCCTGCTGCAGCGCTTGCAGGTAGTCCAGAACGCCGCCGCCAGATTTGTTCTGGATGTCCCAAGACGCTCCTCGGCCACTCTGGCGAGGAGAACACTGCACTGGCTACCGGTTGAATACCGGATACGGTTTAAAGTCTTATGTATGACTTACAGAGCCATCGCAAGGAATAATGATATGGGAGTTGGTTCAATCATCTCTCATTACGCTCCTGGAAGGGACTTGCGTTCCTCCAGGAAATTGCTTCTCACAGTCCCCCGTATACGAAAAGTCAAGTGGGGTGGCAGGGCTTTCTCTACTCTGGCTCCTAAATGGTGGAATGATTTGCCTTTGGATCTCAGGTCGTTGCCCTCCTTACAGAGATTCCGAGTCCCTTAAAACTTGCCTCTTCCTGCAAGCCTATGCGGAAGGTGATATACTGATATTCTTACCTCATTAATAGGCGCCTTGATACCTGCGGGTTATTGTTTTGCGCAATATAAATTTTCTTCAATCAATCAATCAATTATCTTCATTAGCAGACGGTGGATTCTTACACTCGGATTTCCAGTGCCCCAATTTTCCACAGTTGTGGCAGGGAAACCTTTTCTTGGCTTCCTCTATATTCCCTCTATATTCCCATTTCCTTTTCCCCGACCAAACCTGGGCTTATTTCCTGGGTTATTTGCCTGTTCAACCAACTGAGCTTCCTGTCTTTCTGCAACTTTCACCTGTGCCCACATCGCCTTTTCTTTTAGCTTTCTCTGCTTTGCCTCAATCTCATCTCATCTCTGAAGTATTTTGCATGTCTCAGAATCTCCTCAATTTTCTTACTCTGCCAGTCTACGGTGTGCTGCCGTATCATTTCACTGATTTCAGGCCGCAAACCGTACACAAATCTTTACACAAAATGGCTCAGGTCCTTGTTACCCAAGTGTTCATCTCCACTGAACTGTTTAAAAGCTAGTATCAGTCTTTCATAGTAAGCATGGACTGATTCTTTCAATTCTTGATGTGTTCGCTCTATTTTAACCGAGTCTGTTTCCTTGGGGGGTACTTTATTTTTCAGGAAGGCCATAACCTGCTCGTATTTCTTCATTACCTCCGGGTCTGGAGCTCCTGTTTTTGGGTCTCTCGGGTACTCCTTAGTGGGCCAGTCTATGACTATTTTACATTCTGCCCACAGGTCTGCTGGTACAATTATATCAAATAGACTATTCAGGTCAATCCACAGTACTTTTGACAGTTTTACAAATCTGTCGACCTGTCTATACCACTAAACAGGCTTTTCCCTTAAACGAGGGAAATCATTCGTAAATGATAAAATATCCTGTCTGGTCCATAGGACATGTACGTACCCACCTTCTGGAATCTCCCTCATGGGGTAAGCTGTCACTGCTTTTTCTTTTTCTTTCAGAGGAAATGCCGAGTAAGTTCTATCTGACCCATCCTCTCGCTTTCGGTACCATCTGTCTTTCCATCTTTCTACATCTCCCCATTTCTTCAGCAAGGCAATCATTTCCTTAATCTGTCCTGTTCGGCCTGCATTGTTCAGATTCTCAATAGCCTTGTCTGAAAAATCCACTCGGTAAGACTTTTGTAAAGCTTTCACCTTATCCATGTCAATTCCCAATTCACTAGCTATTCCTTTCAACCTGTCATGTATGTTCTTGGCTCTCCATGTGACACAAGAAGAGGATCTCCCCTTCCTGGTAATCCTTCAGCGTTTCTGTAGGTATGGTTCCTACTATCAACTCTTCCATTTCCATACGTAACCTAACTACATCAATTCCCTGCGATTCTTTCTCCTTTTTCTGTAATGTTTTCAGCCAATCATTCAAATCCTCAGCAGTTATCACAGATTTTTCTGCACCCCCCTGGTTCTGTCACTCTTTGCGGTTCTAAAATTGATCCTCTGTTCCCTTCCATACATCCAGAATTCAAAATTGAGTTAGTCTGCACACTCGATTCTCCTCCACATATGGTATGTCTCCACTGATTTCTCCTGTTGTCCACTGTGTTTCTCCTGCTCCAATTTCTGCCTGCTCCGGAGGAACAATCAATCTATTGCCCACATATGGTACCGTCAATCCATTCTCACCCGTCCTCTGCTTGTCAAAAATCGGCATAACCGGGCCTATTGTCACAGGCACTGTAACTGCCTCAAGATTTTTAGTCAGTTCTCTGATTTTCTCTGTCAGTTCAAAGGTAGTTCTGGCTAGTTCTCTGGTCTTTTCATCCTCAAGTTCATTCTCTCTTTCTATCTCCCTCTCTCTTTCCCTTTCTCTCTCTCTCTCTCTTTCTTTCTCTCTTTCTCTTTCTCTCTCTCTCTCTAATTTTCTCTCTCTCTCTATCTCTTTCTCTTTCTGCCAGAGAACAACTACCTTTCAACTCAGGGGCTGTAGCCTCTGTCTTTATAATCCGTAGGGTGTTTCTCATTGAGGTAACTGCTGTTCCTACCTCCGGTTCTCATCTATACGGGGGTGGTCTTTTGTAGAGCATGTCCTCTAAGACATCATCATCAGACTCATTTTCCCCATATCTCCTGGTCTCTACGTTATGTTCTTTCTCTGTACACTTTCTTCCTTCTGATTCTTTTACTGTTCTTACGGGATATAATCCTTCAGTCATACTGGCATCATGCCACCTTCTCATCCGGTCATGATGGGTTTCACGATCATACTTTCACCCAAACATATACCTGTAGTTGCCCCCACTCCTCTGCTTTTCTCGCTCATGTACTTCATCTTCCCATTCCACCAATGCCTCGAATTGCGTCGGCCTAGGCCGAGGCTCTAGAATCATAATTTTTTCCCGCAAATTTCTTAACACGGCCAGATTAAATGAGCCAAGTTCTGGGAAAGCCAAAACCCCATCCTCTCTAGTATACTTCGCCCAGTTGTCTAACCAAATACAGGTATGATACCCATATTTTACAACCATGAAGGATGCAGGGGTTCTGGTCGGAGGAAGTAACTCTCCTTCTCTAGTTATAATATCCTTATCCTTGTCAAACCAGGTTTTTACTTTACTGAATAAGGACTTATTTTTCTTCTCTCCATTATGGTAATACATTTTCCTGTTTTTCGTAACTCTTAGTCTGTCCTACAACTGTACGATGTCTTATTCAATTGCAGCGCGACACACACTAACGCACCAATCTGGAGCGTTTACGTCACCTACTCAGTCCGCGAATCCTAGCGCGACTCACACCAACGCACCAATTCTGGAGCGTTTACGTCACCCTGTATGTCTCCCAATCCTAGCGCGGCGTTCACTAGTACACCAATCACCGTGCTTCCACCGTTCTAACCCACTGTCCAATCACAGCGCGGTCTCCCTGACGTCAGCAGTTGCTGCAGTCGCTTCTGCTCTTGTCTCCTGCTTCTCGTCTACCCCTCCTTTACAAGACTACTTAGTAGACTTTGTTTCAACTTCTACGAGCCTATTAGTTACAACATACAAACATCTCCATTGTCTGCTTCGCTAGCCACAGAACAGCAAAAGACCTTTCCCACGAGAATTCTGCCTTTGCCGAGAACAGTGCTTACCTCTGCCCTACTACAGAATCGTTACTTCCGTTGATAAAGTAGCACATCCCTCTACTTTACCCTTCTAACAAGCACCAATTAACTGTTTCCTCCGGAATGCTCCTAAGAGTTTCACAATTAACCAGAATGCCTTCTCATTCACGCACTTACACACCAGAAAATGTAGTACATCCACACAGAATTCCGTCTTTCCCGAGGACAGCAAACAGTCTGTCCTACTACAGAATTATATCATACGTTAACAAAGCAGCGCTTACCTCTGCCCTGTCCTTCTAACAAGCTCCGAGAATACCTATTACTTCTCCAGCGGTAAGCTTTAACGGAATACCTTACGGATCCCTGGGACCTAAGACCAGAGTTTCACAGATAACCTTTGCTATCATATACACTTCTCTCACACAGAAATAAGTTTCTAATGGCAACACACGGCGATGCTACCTTGTCGAACCCAGACAATGCGACACGCAACTTCAATTGTCACACGTTTTTCCCTGTCTGCATACAGGGCTAACAATCCCGCCTTTTCCGAGAGCAACACTCCCTCTGCTCTACTACGGAACTGTCACCGACTCCCTACGTCCCAGAAGCCATTCACAATACATAAAACTCATCACGACTTCAACATATAGTGTTAGTACAAATATCAATCAATAATCAACAAGCCTATATTCACGCAATTTCACCAGATCAAGACAATAGCTAACCATCATTCTGCTACCAAGAAACTGGTGCAGATCGGAGCTTCCGAATCCCCTCTACTTCCACGGACGGAATGATTCCACAGTCACACACGCATACACACATCACACGCTGGTGGGGCCCATTACACCAACATTCATCCTAAATCACTCTATCCGTGCCCTGTAAAGGAGAAACACCTTCCACAAGAACCTTATCCAATCTTCCTATACTTTGAGGTCAATGCGACCAGCTAGTTGCTATAGATCTAACAAAATACATTTCAAAGAATACGCAATAAATTCAATAAACATGACCAGAAATAATCACCCGAGACAGAAATTCAAACAGATTGTTCATTTATCTAATATTTCAAGAAAAGCCAATTAAGTGCAAATTCATTTTCTCTCATATTTACCTATTCTGTCTAAATGTCAGATCCTAAGTCAGAACCGGTCCTCAGTAGAAGAAACAGAGTTTCCTGCAGTCATGTAGAGTCTCCGTCCTCTTCGTCAGCATAGGAACCTCGCATCATCAGCTCGGGCAGAAGAGACGCTAGACCTCTCTAGTCTACTATTATTTATACTGAATTTTACATTCTAAAAAGTAACATTTCTTTATTCAGAACGGATGAATGGCGGAAATAATGTCATCTTGGTACTTTTTCGATATTGTACGGGTTATTCTCACGCATAGATTGTCCCAAATAATGAATAGCAGAATTAAATGTTCATGACTAATTCGCAACATCCACGGATGTCTCTGTTAGGTGAATTTGTTGCAAAAATTGGGATCACACTAAGTTCGTATCAACTTTTCCGTCTTTCAGGGGCTTTTGGCAGATCTCCCAGACTTGTCATCATGCTTATGGCTTTTCAGTTCATCGGAGGTGCAAGGTCACAGGCAGAGCGAAGCCTTTCTGTAAATTTCCAGCAACTCCAATGCAGGCTGCGGGTGGCGGCCATTTTGTGGCAGGCCACAATGGACAACTTAAAGCAAAATAGACATAAAACAGAATTACTACATAGAAATGATTGAACAGTGTTTATCCCCTGCTAATACCCTTATGTGTGTGTATTTATCTAGCCATTTGCGACATCAGAAGCCATTAATGCGTATTAATTATAAGCGCAAAACACCATAACATCACATAAGCAACATCGTTTTCTGTCAGTTTGCTCACCAACTTAGTTCACTTGTTATTTAGCCATGCATTAGCATTCCCACGTGTAATTCTCTTGTTAATAAGGTTGATTAGTCAACATTCAACAAACTTTTAATACTTAATAATTAATCAGTAGTACTTTTAGTTATAACATGCGAAAATGAAACAGATATTCGGTTTTAGAGTAAAACCCTGCTCCATCACTACCACCACCAAAACGAAGTGCTGGGGAAAAACGGGGAATCGTGTGCAGGTGCCTTATGCTAGGGAAAGTGCACAAAAACAAACACACGCATGCTCTATGTCCCCATGCTGCCACACCACCATCAAAACGACCCTCTTAAGGCTACTTGCCTTGAGCCACAGCCCAGGACCCGGGCCGTGGCACTTGGACCCGGGGCGTCCTCTGCCATCTCTGGGCCACCTGGCTTATTCGCAGTGTACTCCACTTCAGGGGTTGTCTGTGTGCCGCCGCTGGGCTCCTCTCGCGTCTCGTCGCACTCCAATTCTCTCGCCGTTGCCTCCGAGTCACTTCCTCCGTCTTCCTCTCCTTCACTTGAAACCCGGCTTTCTTGTTGGTCGGCCCCTGATGACGTCAGGAGTTCCTCAGTGGGGCAGGCTGGCGCTACTAGACGGCTGGGTTCTTCCGGTCTGTTTTCTGTGCCTCGGCCCGTTTCTCTACGCTTCCGGTTCGCCGGCTCCTCGGAACTCTCACACTTGACTACAGCGACTTGTTTTCTTTACGGAAAGAAGGGCATATTTTATATATGTTTATGACTTTGATGTAAATACCAACCTACTTCGAAGTCAAGCTTGAAAGTAGACCTAAAAGTAGAACAAACTATTGCAACAAAAATAATAGATTCATACGAATTACTCTGTCGCTCCTTAGGCAAGGCTGTGGAGGAGAATACAAGGCATTTGAACATGCACCAAACTTGATTGAGCATGTGAAAGTAAAACATAGAACTAATATGGAAATTAATGTTTCTGGTAGAAAAAAAAGTTGTTCACTGTTATGTTATGTTATGTTAAAAGTATTTGTAGAGCGCACTTACACCAACCGGTTTCATGGCGCTGAGAGCGGGAGGGCGACAGTGGTATGATGACAGAAGCTTTACTCATATGCCTGAGAAAACAGAAGGGTCTTAAGAAGTGTTCTGAGTTGGGCGTAAGAGGTTACTGACCTCAGTCCAGTGGGAAGAGAGTTCCAGAATTGAGGAGCCAGGAAAGCGAATCTGAGGCCACCGTGTTCATGAGACGGAGCATAGTGATGGATCCTAGACAAGATGAATGCTGGCCCATGGCCGGCAAGGGCTTTAAAGATGGTGCAGCCCAGTTTAAATGCACAGCGTTTAGCCACCGGAAGCCAATGGAGGCTCTTCAACAGGGGGCGGACATGTAGGTATCTGGGTTGATGGAAAATGAGCCTGGCTGCTTGGTTTTGTACCAGTTGCAAACGGTGGAGTTGGTATGCCGGATTGCCGACATAGAGCGAGTTGGCATAATCAATACGAGAGATGACCAAGGCCAGGATGACTAAGGTCAAGGCCTCGGTGGTCAAAAATCGACAGATCTTCCGGATTCTGCATAGGTGGAAGAAGCAGGTAGATACCACCGCGCTAATCTGAGGTTTCATAGACAGGTCGTTGCTGATTATGATCTCGAGGCTTTTTACAGATTCTTCTGGGCGAGGGGGACTGCCTATAAGAGGGGGCCAGAAATTAGAATTCCAAGGATTGGTAGTGCCTCCAGTCAGAATCAGCTCAGTTTTTTCGGAGTTAAGTTTTAGTTGGTTAGTGTACATCCATTCGCTAATAGAGCTCATGGTAGATTGAAAGTTGGAGACTGAGGTGTTGGAAGAGTCAATTTCGAACACCAGCTGGAGGTCGTCAGCATAGTTGAAAGTTACAACTCTACTTTTGCTTAAGGACCAGATCAAAGGTAGCATGTACAGATTAAACAGGAGGGGCGAGAGGGAGGAGCCCTGGGGGACCTCGCAGGTCAACCTTGCTTTCGTGGCTGAGAAGTTGGCGAGACGGACTGCCTGGAATCGGTTGTGCAGGAAGAAGGAGATCCACTTCAGGGCCAAACCCTGGATGCCAGTATTACTGACACGATCGATCAGGAGGTCATGATCGACCGTGTCAAAAGCGGCTGATAGATCCAAAAGTACCACGGCCTGGGTGACGTTTTTATCGGCCCCTCTCCTAAGCTCGTCCATAACTGCTAGGATGACTGACTCCGTGGAGTGTGCTGGTCTAAATCCTGCCTGCTGGGGGTCGAGGAACTGAGAATGCTCAATGAATGAGCTAAGACAGTTTGCTACGTGGGCCTCTAAGATCTTACTAAGGTAGGGGAGTAAAGAAATTGGGCGGACGTTGCTCAGGAGCAAGGGGACAGCGTTAGGTTTCTTCAGTATTGGGACAATTTCAGCATGTTTAAAGGTGTCTGGGACAATGCCTTGTTTAAGAGAGTTATTGAGGAGTGAGAGGGGAGGGTCTGGGCAGGTAAGGAAAGCCTCTTGTAGGATGTGAGGGGGCAGCAGTCAGTAGGGGAGCCTGATCTGACTTTTTTTAGTAGGTCAAAAAACTCTTCACTGGAGATCAGGGGGATTTGGTCCAACACAAGGGGATTTTTGCATGTGACAGGGGAGGCAGTTGAGAGTGTGGGAGTAGGGATGCTGCTTTTAATGGTGCCATTTTTCTCGATGAAATATGAGATCAGGGAGTGACATAGTGATTGTGAGGGGACAGGTTTTGCTATCACTCTATCAGGTTGTGCAAGCTCGTCGACTACAGAGAAGATATCCTTGGTCTTAGTGGCTGAGTTCATAATTTTCGAGGAGAAGTATGTTGCCTTAGTCTGGAGGATAGAGATTTTATAGTCTTTTAGCAGGGTTACATGGGTGGCTTTTTTCCTGGGGCATAATCTCGTCTCCAGCTGCGCTCGGCTTGCCTGGGTGCCAATTTTTTTATTTTCAGATTGTCAGAGAACCAGCGTTGTGCATCATGAGGGTGTTTGAGTTTGGTTCTCTTAAAGGGAGCGACACTGTCACTGGCTGATTCAAGCCATTGCTTTGATGCTTTATTCCTGATTGCAGAGGGAATCTTGTTTAGTTGTTAATGTGGCTTTTAGTAGTGTACAGAAGTCGCCAATATTGGCCCGATTCCAGTTTCTAGCCAGGAGATTGCCCGTCAGGGAAGGTTTAGTGAGGGGGGTACAGGCCATGGTGAATGTGATAAGGTAATGGTCTGACCATGTACATGGGGAGATTAGTGGTTGTGTGATTACCAAGTTGGAAGTCCAGACTTGGTCCAGCATATGTCACTTAAAGTGGGTGACATCGTGCACATGTTGGATGCAGTTCATACCTGATAAGAGTTCCGTAAATTCTGCAGAGCTGGTGCTCTCCTGTGCATCAGTGGGCCAGTAATTAAAGTCTCCGATAATAATGATCCTGGCGTGGTTAATCACTAGTTGGGAAATAATTTCGCCTAGCAGTTGGGAAAATGAGGGCAAGTGGTGGGGAGGTCGGTAGAAAAGAGCACAGACAAAGGGGGACTGGGGCGATTCAAATTTCACAATGAGACTGTCGACCGAGGGTATACCAGCGATCCCTAGAGCAGTAAACCTACGTTTATGGTGGATAATAGCTGCAACCCCGCCCCCGGGCTTACCCGAGGGCCTATTTGCCTGCAGTATGTAATTTTCTTTGGGAACTGCTGCGAGGATATCAGGAGCAGACTCAGTAGTGAGCCAGGTTTCGGACAAGGGAAGTATGTCTGGTTTGTCAGAATCAAGGAGCTGAAAGATTTCGAGTTGGTGCCTCACCATAGAACGGGTGTTTAAGTAGCTGATTACAAGGGTCCCTTCTGCCTGATACTCGGTGGTGGTAGTTTCAGGTGGGTCCTTATGGGTGATGAGAGATCCCTGCTCGGCAGGTGGGGCAGGGAAGGAATCTCTGAGGATCCCTGTTTTGTTAACAAGAGCCCTGGCACTAGTGCTGATGGTCCAGTTACCGTCAACAATATATTGCTAGGCAGGAAGGATTCAAATAATATTATTGGTGAACTTTCAACATGCTGCAGTATAACAAAAAAACAGTTTTTAAGAAATTGTCTGCAAAACTAGCTCGCCATCAGACTTGCGACAGTAATTTGATGTCCTCGAGCTGGTAGATATTGTTAATATTTGGAAATGTACTGAAAGGATTGCTCCTGGGGAGGTATAGCCTAAAAGTAAAGTGGCATCTCTTTACAGACCAAATATCAATAAAGAGCTATGGTATGGAACACAATAGTTTCCGGAAGACCTGGCTTTTCACTCTTTAAAGTAGGGCTAGCTTTTTTGCTTTCCCTTCTAATTTCCCCCTTCTTTAGCACCTTCACGCCCTGTGATAACTGTGTACTTTACAAATCTATATCATTTCATTTCGAACCATTAGTGATTCGCAGGAATACAATTTTTATATCTAAAAATGTTATTAAGCAAAACATTTAGAAAGCATTAAAAAAATCATAAAGAAATATGTGCTGATTACATTTCTTTGATATAATTCAAACTTTTGTATCAGATACAGTTGTAATCTTCATTTATGTCTGTGCAGCTGGCCAGTGGAAAGTGTCAATCTTCACCAGCGATATGCCATCTGCTGGAACAACTGCACAAGTTTACATCACCCTTTATGGGAATCACCGGTGTTCCGGACCTACTTTTCTTTATGGTGGTGAAGAACTTTTTCAGAGTGGTCATCAAGATATATTCACGGTAAGTAAATGCTACACGTCATGTTGATTTGTAATATTATTAAATATGATGAGTTTATAATAGGTGACCTATCCAATAACTGATCTCTAAATATTGTGTAGAAAATGAAACTTGTCAGTGATGTAGAGGTCAAAGGTGCATCAAGAACAGTCACCACAGCCCAGGCATCTGACTTGTCCTCTGTCCAGGAGTGTGGTTGTCATTCACCTATCCAAAGTTGGGGTGGTTGCCCTTGCTTTCATCGCGGCCACTGGCTTTTTTTCTGCACTACTGGCCTGTACTCTGCTTCTGTAAGGCCCCAACCAAAATTAGGTGTCAATTTTCTGATATATACTAATGCTGTTATAAATTTGGCCTGGCTCATGTAACTTACTATGAGCATTAAAAATCAAAACATTGTTTATCTTTTTATAACACTTGCTTATACTTGCTGTACAAATTGAATTGAAAGTAGTGTTGATACGAATGTAAAAATATTGCCTATGTGCAACCTCTAGCTTCAAACGTAAAGGATAAATTCTTTAAAAAAAATAAAAAAATATATATATAAGTTTCCAGAAGTACATCTGTGTACAAAGGCAGTCCAAGATTTCCAGGCGTACTCACTGGAGAACCTTTGTGAATTCCAACTGATACATGTGTATATTTACTAATGTAAAAATTACATTTGGTAATTAGCTGCAAATTCACCCGCTAAGTTTTTTTTGCTTTGTTTTATTCATATGGAAAATATTTGATCGCTATAGAAACCTCCTGCTAATTGTTGAGGCTGTTCGTATCCCTCACCAAGCTTGGAAAGAGATTACCTTTTTCAACAGAAAATCTTTGACCTTTTGGAGGTGGAAAGGAGTCTGTGAATGGCCATAAATGTGCAAGATTCTCTGTATTCACAATTCTGTATTTATGTAGTATTTCAAGCAAAAAGAAGAATGCAGAAGGTGTAAAATAATATTTGCACGATTCAGTGTCTGCATATAAACTGCTGACGTTCATCAAATGTCAAGTGATATGAAGATAACGGTTTCTGTGAAGCTTGCATTGACTGTACTTTGGGATTTGTTCACTGAATGTTTCCTACAAATCAATGGCAAAAAGAACAATTGATGGACAGAATGCAGAACAGTGTCATACATTCACCGCAGTACAGAGATCTGGGTCTAAATCCATCGCTTTTTTGCTCACCATGCCTTTCCAGTTTGGACCCGCCCAAATGCAAATCAGTCTTGACCCTGCGCCCAATGGCAGCAGTCCTGCCCGAACTGCCAGTCCAGGCCCTCCCTGGACTGGAAACTAGCATCCTAGGGCCGGTTTCGGGCTTTCAGCCCTCATCAGCCAGGATAGCTTGACTCCAGTGGCATGGAGAGCACGGGACCCACGTCTGGGCATACCCGTCCCACTCGGCGTGACAAATGCAAAAAGAACAATTGATGGACAGAATGCAGAACAGTGTCATACATTCACCTCAGTACAGAGATCTGGGTCTAAATAAATTGTTTTTTTGCTCACCATGCCATTCCAGTTTGCATTGTCAGCATTCCATCCATCATTTGTTTGCTGTAACACTCCTGCAAATCAACAGCATGACTTTTGCACTAGCTGCTGCTCTGCCTCAGTAATGTATGCAGTAAATTAAATAACTCCTGTGGGTCAACAGCAAAAACAAAACAAAGGCAGGCACAAGAAAAAGCCCCGAGAATGGCATAGGGATTAAAACGAGCATTTTCAATGCACTTAGTCTCACCTTGGGACCTTATATGTATTTAGCTATGCAGCACATTAGGTGCTGAACCATCTTCTGTTCTTTAACATGGAGGGAAGTAAGCACCGAACTGTGAACCATGCCAGGTATGGGAACACATGGAGACAAATATTGCCTATCTGCAGGAAATGGTGTAGTCCAAAGCTCTGTGTTTAATATAAAATTGGGGCCTTCGGTGGTCATTTGACTGACAATACAAGATTTGAAAAAAATATAATTGTCTACGGGTGCTCGTCGAAGACACGTTTCTATGGCCTGGAATCTAGGGAATGCTAAAGGGATTCAGGTATTTTACTGACTCTTGCTGGTCGTTTTCTACCAAGAAAGTTAAATAAAGGCAGTTGCCGTAAAAATAAAAAAAGAAAGTCCCTAAGCAGGAAGCAATTCTGGTATTTTACTGAGCTCTACTGGTCGTTTTCTATCAAGACAGTTACATAGAGGCAGTAGGAACAGAAAAAAATAGTCCCTAAGCAAAAGTGGAAGCAGACAGGTGTTGAGGCTGATATCCAGAGCCCACAAAGTACATACAACATATCTTTCAGACAGCGCAAGTGCTGTCTAGGCTCGACCAAAAAATGACTCATGGTCACGGTTGGTTAGACCCTTCCTAGACAATGATATTATTAGCAAGAACTATATGTACAGTATAGGGAACTACCTATCACCTTTACTACAGCAGAAAAATAGGCATACTTTCTTGAGATAAAAGCTATAATTAAAAATATTGTTATGACATAATGTAATACAACATATACAGAAAAAGTCTGCGCCCCATATTGACACCACATGCACATATGATTGCCCTGATAAGACATATAGTTCCTGTGCAGCATCATCATCCTGCTTTCGCATAATGAACATAGGGATCGAGTGTCTAAGATGAACTGTGAACCTTTACATGTCAACATGACATAAACTTGATTACTCTACCCGTGTCTAATAGAAGAGGTGGGCGACCCAACAAATTAACTGGGAGAGCCGAGCCACGGGTCTGGCTTGGCTCTAAGAGCTTGTACAAGAGCCGAGGCATGAAAATGTTTGACATTTAAGATATGCAGCAAACATTATGAAAACATGATAAAGTCTCTTCAAAAGTAAATAAACTTTTTTTTCACATGCGAAAGTGTTTCACTTTAGTACATCAGATTATATCACTGCACTGAGAGATATTTATTAAAAGTAGTTGCTTGTAAACATCATGGCCCCTTCTCTGGTGAAAAGGCCATCAGTGAACTAAGAGGCAAGTAAGGCGTCATGGACAACCTATATGTAGTCTATATTCTCATTATACATGAGGCAAGATTATAGTTGAATAAATCAAAAACAAGAGAGGTTTTTGTGCAGCGGATATGCTAAACTCTTGTATTTCAAGGTACTCTCATGTGTGATAATTAAGAACAAGCATTTGCAATGCAATAGGTCTCGCATTTTAGAAACTTTCACCTATTGATATTGTAAATGACCATGCCTTTAATTTTTGCTGGTTTTTGAAACACATAAATAAAAGGCACTGTCATTTACAATGCCAATAGCTCAAAATCTCGCAATTGCGAGACATATTGCATTGCAAATGCTTGTTAAGAATCGTTTTAGCCAATGCAACAGATCCTATGATGGTCGAAATTACAGGCCCTGCTCCCTGTGCTGGAATGCTGTGGCATAATGGAGTCTTTTAATTGTGTGTTGAATTGCGCGTTGTCCACTATGTGGACATTTTACATTCTTTTTAATGGAAAAAATACTTTTAGGTTTGCACCATGTTGTTGTGTTCAGAGGATGTGCTTGTTGGACCTGACAAAGTATGTGGAAAGAATTGTTGAACACAACTGCCCCTCATTTCACCACACTCGGAGGACTCTGGGCAAAATCTTGCACACCAACACATGCCTAACTTTCTGTGAGCAGATAAAATAACTGGTGTGTACAACTCTAGATGCAGTACAGAGATACCAATCTGTCTAGCCAGCATTATGCGGCTCAGGGGTGGGTTGAAAAACGGCCTGGCACACCTCTCCCAAGAGTTGCAGGTAAAGCAGGCATCAGTAATTCTGCTGTGATTAATGGAATACCACAGGATCACTTCTATTAACGGCACCATGGACATTACCAGGCCGCATTTAATGAGGGCCTATGTGGGAAAGGTCGTGGCAAGCACAGATGTTCCCCAGAGGATCTGCGCACACCACTTTCAGGAATGTCACTTCCGCAAACCAAACCTGGAGCTATTTTAACGTGTTTACATGCCCTTGTGTGTATGGACACGTTAGACCTGTGCCATAATATTTCATGTTATAAAATGGATTTAAGACGGTGGGATGGCTCTGTTTCTGTGTGGTGTCTAGTGCAGCAGGTCCTGCTGCAGGTTCGAATCCCGGCGTCTGCTCATCATCCTCTCATTCTGGGCAAATCACTTAATAAAAAAATAAAAAAAATAAAATCTGACCTTGTGTAATGCACCTGGTATGCATGTAAAGCGCTCCAATGCCCTTGAGCCAAACCCCCCACTTCTTATTCCTCAGAGGCAATCTCGCCATGACTCAGGCCCCTACATCACAAGGAAGAAATGCCTTGCAGTTTCACCGATTTGGAAAGTAAAATGGGGCCAGCGTTAAGGCAAAGGGGGGGGGGGGGAGGTGTTACAGACTTACCAGCTTATGAACCAACTTATTGTCTTTTTTACTTTTCAGTAGGGACACATTTAATCATTAAAGTCGTGTTTAAAAATGATGGCCGTTATATAGTTTTTGGGGGTTGGAATTTTGTTCTCAGCAATTTCGATTTAGTTACAATAATACATTTCGAAGTCACTATCCTATGCCATGGCCTAATTAAGATTTATTTCTAAGTTAAATGGAATTGTTGGTTATCATTGACCTTAAGAAACTGATAGCGTGTTCCACATGCGCTGCCATTTCTTAAGAAAATTATCTAGATTCTGGTGACTGCCGGAGACTTCCTTAGAAAAGGGAATGAAGAGAACTCTCTAAATAGAACGAAAAAAACAACTTATTCTAAAAATGATGGCTCTGACCCAGACGGATTTCCAGAGAGGCAAATTACCGAGGTCCGCTACAAGGCACCTTGGCTTTAGCTCTCACTCTTGTACTAGAGTGAGCACAGCGAGGGCAGGCTAGGCAA
Organism: Triturus cristatus; assembly: GCF_964204655.1. Taxonomy (NCBI): domain Eukaryota; kingdom Metazoa; phylum Chordata; class Amphibia; order Caudata; family Salamandridae; genus Triturus; species Triturus cristatus. The sequence continues at coordinate 653,528,941 of NC_140587.1, read as the reverse complement.
GGACCAGGGGTTAGTGGGCAAGTGATGCCAAGCTGCATGGCTCCTCCTCAGGTTGCGAGGAATCGCCTGCTTAGTTATCATTGGCTCATAGAGAAGCACTGCTTCTTCAGTGTAAGCATGTACTCTTCATGACTACTCGCCCCATATTTGAATCGGCAAGAAGAGAATCGCCCACATCTATCTCGTATGAAGGACAGTGGCGTTACGAAGGATAAAGTGCACCCTGTAGAAGTTGACGGGGGGGGGGACTCCTGAGACACCCATATCTCATAGATCTTGGGCAATATTGGGGAGGTTTGAAGTGTGTGAGGCGACCTTATGCCCTTTAGCATGTGGGGGACTCAGCTTCCCCAGTCTGAGGGCCAACCCTTTCATGTACAACTAGTAGAACCACCCGTTCCTCCTCATGATGGTGTGCGAGTTGATGGCTTGTTTGCCTCACTAACACATGGGGGAGGCAAAGCAGAACATTAGAAGAAAAAACATGAGACACAGAAGGCCAACCTCCTCTAAAAGGAAACCCAAATCCAACTAAGCATTCTATCAAAAAAGCCCATCAGTCAGTGTTCCCTGGTCGACAAAGAAACTAGCAAAAAGGCTAAAAGAAATACAACAAATGGAGCGGGAGGCTTGGCAGAGTCATAACTAACACACTAACACAAGCTGTGGCATTAAGACGAGGTGGGAGGAAGAAATGCGATAGTTAAATGTAGGATTTATGGCGCCAAAGCTGAATACGGACAAACAGTAACTGAGCCGGAAACCAAAAAAAAAATAGTCGTCCAAAGAACATATAAAGAACCATAGCAGAATGAGACAGTACTAAATCCCTGCTCTGTGGGAGGAACAGAAGAGATAAAGAAGGGACAAAGAGGCAGGACTATCCACTAGCAAGCAGGGATTTTTAAAGGACACTGACATAGACAAATGAAAAGCAATGGTCAAAAAGGGGATGGACTTGATGCACACAGACTGATTACTGCAGGTCTCGAAAAGACAGCTGCACTGTCTAGCTCGACCTAAAAAGGAGGCCTGGTGAAATTAAATATTCGTCTAGGATCAAACAATTTGGTCAAGCTGGGAAGCATTCTGGTTTCACATTGAGCAATTTAGCCACTTGATGGGAATCTATTTCTGGCTCCTGTTTCAAATCATAGGTTAATGCTTTGTACTTATTTCTTGGTGCATGAGGATAAAGCCTGGGTGGCTGGCAAAAGCCAGAAGGATTTTGATTTTGGGCTTGAAGGCCCAAGAGGACCTCATGCTGAGCTAAGCATTTTGCTCGAGCTGTCTTTGGCAGTAGCTAATAGCCATATGCACATACTCCCTTGGATCTTGGTCTTCCCTTGGTCTAGGTAAAATGAAGCAGTATACATTCGAAGCATATGTACGATGGGATACAAGATATAACAATATAGAGGAGAATAGAAATCCTCGTTGCAATGCTGTAGTTGCTTTAAGTGATCAGTCACTTTCAGCCAGTTACCCTTTCTGGAACCTCACAGTGATTGGGATAATACACTTTTTCAGCTGGTATTGTCTGGTAAAAAGGGACTGACAGAATGGATAATAAAGGGGTCCACACAACTTGAATTTGGTGAAGCTCCTTCACATACCAGTTCTGGCTACAAAAATGGTTCTTACAACAGCTGTGTAAAGTACCATAGAACAACAGACACTTCATGTGTCTGAAAGAAAATAAGATCAGCTGCTAAAAACATAGTTCTCACTCTTTACGCACCCCATGGTATCATGGGTGACAACAATGGAACAGGTAAACATCAGTCCTGGGAGATTTGTTACTACCTCACATTTCTGAGTCACTCAACAGTAATACCTTGTTTTTTTCTCGGTTTCGAGGTGCGAGGAGATAAAGTTTTCCCTGCAACAATTTTTGCTAGAATTGCTTTATAATGTGTGGTAATGTCAGCCTTTGCCCAGGCTCATCCAATCCATGGGTTTCACCTTGACAAGAAAACCTTGGATTCCAATTTCCGCACAGCCTTGATTCCTACAGTACATAGAAAATGGGCTCCTTTGTGACCAAAAATCCTTCTAGAAGGCAGGGTGCAAGTAAGGTCCTTACTGCCAAGGAGAGTATACTGGAAATCTTTGCACACAGGTGACAAAAGTACCTTCCCCCATGTTGCCTTTAGTGAAGGGGAGGGACCGTGACTAAAAATTATTCTGCTGAGCAAAACTATCAGTTTGAGATTCAAAATTCACCCTTGTAGATATTTGGGCCAGGTCTTTCAGACTGCCTGGTGCATCAAGAAAAGGATTTTCTAAGAGATTGAGGCCGATTCATGAGTATTTGGAGTAGTTCTACAGGTGTACTACTTCATATGCTGATAAATCCCTTTGTGAATCGGCTTCAAATTATCCAACTCCATGTTAGTAAAAGTGTAATGAACAGAGCCAAGGAAGGTCTAACAGAAGCCGAGATGCTTGTGTTCATCTGTTTGTGTAGAAGATCAGCCTTGGAGCTCTGTGGCATGTTCCTTGGTCCCAACTTATGTTTAGTAGAATATCATAATAATAATGGAGGCCTGTGGTATAGGTGTTTGTGTGTGGGTTGTAGGGTTAAATGTGGTGCGTATCTTTATCGTGCTAGGTTGGTGACATAGTCAGTGTTCCGTAGTGCAATAGTAATGTTCTAACAGAGAATGGTCACAGTCAGGCAGCCAGAGAAGCGGTTTCACTACAAGGCCGAAGTGCGCTACCTGGTCAATATATAGTTATTTATTGAACAGTGAGTCTAATTGTTTCGCTAAAGATTTACATAGGTAGAAACTGTGATGAAATAATTGCACGCTAAAAGTGTACATGCTACAATATGAAATATGCAAACCGTATATAATAAATCATCAAAATTGACACAAGCGAAAGTAGCTACCATGGCTGACAGTCAACTGAAAGGTTCCCCATGGATAAGTTATCCAAACTTTAAACAAGTATAAGTAGGCCAAAAATATGCAATCAGATAGTTCTTCCTGACATGAGATTGGGCATCTTTGAATTAATCAGAAATTATCGTTCTGTTTAGACCCTTCTGTTTGCTAGGCAGACGATCATGATGATTTTAGTAACTCATGTACTAACTGTCCATGATGGGATGAACAGGCTAGAAGCCACGCATCAGTCTGTCGCCTGCTGCAGGATACCACTTGATATTGCTGCAATTAATTTTTAGATCTCATCTTCAGTCAGATTTTGCTGTCTGCTGAGAACTTGTCGTCACTCACCATACAACATACACATACATACAGATTCAGAAAGGGGTTTTTAGACAGCCCCTTTCCGCAATTGGCTACTGTAGTTCAACTGGATTAAGGTGTTATCCACAGAGTTGGGTGTCTGTAAATTGTAACATAAAATTGTACATGATACATTGTGAGATGTGCAAAAAATTAGCAATAAATAATTAACGCTGACTCTAGTGATGATAAACTCAATAGTTCACAAGCAAATGTAGCATTTCCAATGGATACGTGACTAAACTATAAACAAATATAAACAGGGTAAAAAACATGCAAGCACCTGATGGGACCTGCACTTGCGATTGGCTACTTTTAAAATAATCAGGAAAACCCTTTGTGTATAGGTTTTTCTGTTTGGTTACTAAACAGTCAAAGAAGATGGCTCTGGCACAGATTTTTGTTTTAGCTGCTAAATAGCCAAGCAGGGTGGCTCTGGCATCCCAAACACTGACTGTCCATGATGAGATGGACAGGCTGGCAAACTCACATTAGTCTGTGGCCTGCTGCAGGATACCACTAGTTATTGCCACGTTTGTTTGCCTACAGACATCTTAGATGTCTATTGCGAGCTCAAGCTGTCACACACCTAACAACTCTCACAACACAATAGTCAACATAAACATACACATACCTATAACTACAGGAAGAGACTTTTGGGCATTCCCTTAGAGCCATTGATTCACATCGTGATGAGAAAGCCAGTGGCTCTGGGGCAAATGTAGATTTGAGCATCAAGTTTCCTGATGTTTACATGACAAGTTTTTAGCAACGGCCGACAGAGTTACCCAGACCAGTGGACTAGGAGCATACAACTAAGGGAAGGGAAGGAGCTCTGTGAAGAACTGCAATTTGCAGAAGTTTGCTTATGCATCACTTCCAATTTGGAAATCGAACTTCAGTATTGAGTGTCCTTGACCTGCTTCTGATCCTGTTGTTTCAATGGACTGATCATTCGGATAGCGAGTATAGGGATATTTAGATTTAATCAGTGTATTTTGTTTTAGCCTGCATTCTAAAACATTCCCAGGATTGTAACTATGAACCCTGGACCTCTTTTTTCATGACATAGTCAAGTGGATTAAAGAGACTGAGGGACCTATTTATATCTTGGTGGTATAGATACTCCGTCGCAACTATCCCATCAAGATAATGGTCCGCTCACCAAATTTATATATATGCGGACCTTAGGTTTAATTATAGGGAGACTACTCCATTTCCACTGTGATTAAACTCCTCCGACAACCCTATGGAGAAACGGCTGTCGGAGGCAGACCTCTAATTCTTTCCACCTAATTTAGATGGGCGGAATTAGAGGTCAGTTTTCACTGCCCATCACAGCCAGGAAAGCCCTGGCTGTAAGAGGAAGTGAAAACTGCTAAATGCTCCCCTCTCCCGTGAATGGGATTCCCATTGTGAGGGAAGCATTTTGTTTTTTTATTTTCAAAAAGAAAATCCTGCTTTGACATTTTTTTTCTTAAATAGGAAAACAGTTTGGTGCACGCCTCTGTCATAGTGACAGAGCCTTGAACCAAGCAGTAAACAGCCTTGACAGAAACACTCAGGACAGTGGTTCCTGCCACTGTTTTTGAAATAACCGCCAGCGTGGTAGACATGTCTAAATTTGGCAGGAGGTACAAAAGGGGGTGGCGATGGATGGAGCATCAGAACCAATCAAACACTCACACCCAGTCAACAGATCTGGGTTTGATCCATCACTATTCTTTAGCCCACTCTGCCACCCCAGTTCAGACATGGCCATATGCAAATCAGTCTGACCCTGTGCCTCATGGGAAGGGTCCAGCCTGAACTGCCAAGCCATGCCTTCCCTGGACCGGAAACAAGCTTCCTAGGACCGGTTTCTGGCATTTCAGCCGTCTTCAGCCAGGCTTGCTTGAATCCCGTGGCAAAGTGAGCAAGGGACTCACGTCTGAGCATACCCTGCCAACTTATGGCGAACAAAGCGGTACAAAAGGGTGTGGCGATGGATGGAGCATCAGAACCAATCAAACACTCACACCCAGTCAACAGATCTGGGTTTGATCCATCACCATTCTTTAGCCCACTCTGCCACCCCAGTTCAGACATGGCCATATGCAAATCAGTCTGACCCTGTGCCTCATGGGAAGAGTCCAGCCCGAACTGCCAAGCCATGCCTTCCCTGGACCGGAAACAAGCTTCCTAGGACCGGTTTCTGGCATTTCAGCCGTCTTCAGCCAGGCTTGCTTGAATCCCGTGGCAAAGTGAGCAAGGGACTCACGTCTGAGCATACCCTGCCAACTTATGGCGAACAAAGCGGTACAAAAGGGGGTGGCGATGGATGGAGCATCAGAACCAATCAAACACTCACACCCAGTCAACAGATCTGGGTTTGATCCATCACCATTCTTTAGCCCACTCTGCCACCCCAGTTCAGACATGGCCATATGCAAATCAGTCTGACCCTGTGCCTCATGGGAAGAGTCCAGCCCGAACTGCCAAGCCATGCCTTCCCTGGACCGGAAACAAGCTTCCTAGGACCGGTTTCTGGCATTTCAGCCGTCTTCAGCCAGGCTTGCTTGAATCCCGTGGCAAAATGAGCAAGGGACTCACGTCTGAGCATACCCTGCCAACTTATGGCGAACAAAGCGGTACAAAAGGGGGTGGCGATGGAAGGAGCATCAGAACCAATCAAACACTCACACCCAGTCAACAGATCTGGGTTTGATCCATCACCATTCTTTAGCCCACTCTGCCACCCCAGTTCAGACATGGCCATATGCAAATCAGTCTGACCCTGTGCCTCATGGATCAAACCCAGATCTGTTGACTGGGTGTGAGTGTTTGATTGGTTCTGATGCTCTGTCCATCACCACCCCCTTTTATACCGCTTTGTTCGCCATAAGTTGGCAGGGTATGCTCAGACGTGAGTCCCTTGCTCACTTTGCCACTGGATTCAAGCAAGCCTGGCTGAAGACGGCTGAAATACCAGAAACCGGTCCTAGGAAGCTTGTTTCTGGTCCAGGGAAGGCATGGCTTGGCAGTTCGGGCTGGACTGTTCCCATGAGGCACAGGGTCAGACTGATTTGCATATGGCCATGTCTGAACTGGGGTGGCAGAGTGGGCTAAAGAACGGTGATGGATCAAACCCAGATCTGTTGACTGGGTGTGAGTGTTTGATTGGTTCTGATGCTCTGTCCATCACCACCCCCTTTTGTACCGCTTTGTTCGCCATAAGTTGGCAGGGTATGCTCAGACGTGAGTCCCTTGCTGACTTTGCCACTGGATTCAAGCAAGCCTGGCTGAAGACGGCTGAAATGCCAGAAACCGGTCCTAGGAAGCTTGTTTCCGGTCCAGGGAAGGCATGGCTTGGCAGTTCGGGCTGGACTGTTCCCATGAGGCACAGGGTCAGACTGATTTGCATATGGCCATGTCTGAACTGGGGTGGCAGAGTGGGCTAAAGAACGGTGATGGATCAAACCCAGATCTGTTGACTGGGTGTGAGTGTTTGATTGGTTCTGATGCTCTGTCCATCACCACCCCCTTTTGTACCGCTTTGTTCGCCATAAGTTGGCAGGGTATGCTCAGACGTGAGTCCCTTGCTCACTTTGCCACTGGATTCAAGCAAGCCTGGCTGAAGACGGCTGAAATGCCAGAAACCGGTCCTAGGAAGCTTGTTTCCGGTCCAGGGAAGGCATGGCTTGGCAGTTCGGGCTGGACTGTTCCCATGAGGCACAGGGTCAGACTGATTTGCATATGGCCATGTCTGAACTGGGGTGGCAGAGTGGGCTAAAGAACGGTGATGGATCAAACCCAGATCTGTTGACTGGGTGTGAGTGTTTGATTGGTTCTGATGCTCTGTCCATCACCACCCCCTTTTGTACCGCTAAATTTGGCAGGAGGGCACCTCTGTCGGGGCAACAGAGTAATTTAGTCCATCTCCTTGACAGAGAAATGGGCCAATAACCTACATATAAATTAGCCCCTGAATCCTTTATTTAGCTTCCCGGACTCTGTTCTACAAAATGGCAGGTAATTAAAAATACAAGGCTTTATTGAACATAAATATTTGTGATTAGTTGGTGTTCTTATTGTTGTCTTCTACACCTCAGATATTATCAGAAGAGAACACAGAGGAATACACTGAACGAGTGCTGAGACAGAAGAAGAAACAGACAACATGTGCCCTTCTCCCTTGTTGCATATGTGTGCTTGCTGCTTCCAGTGTTTGTTTTCACTGGATAAGGGACCAAGGTCCCATTTGTCAGTGAGAATTACTCACCAGTAAGAATCCAACTAATGACTGGATACCTTGGTCTAGCTGGCTTTAGGTGTTCTTCATTAATGGTGGATATCAACTACTGAAAAAACATATTCACACACACATATTGGTGCTAATTAATTGTTGTATTGTGTTTTTAAAAAACAATAATGTGAAAAGTCCTTGTTCTCCCTCTGGATGCTTAAACCCTCTCCACCCACTTGTCCGTTACTTCCCAGTGCTCCCACATTATCTGGCGGACGCCAGAAGGTAGTTATAGTTAGGACCTTGTTTCTATTCAAAAATCGTTTTTGTATTCGCCAATATCTTTGGCGCCGTTTGCCGAATCCACACAAAATTTTCACAAACTTAGGTCCCCTCCGGTCAGCTCCTATCTTGAAAGTTTCGGGGTGATTTGTCAAGCGAGGGCCGAGGAAAAATGCGTTTTTACTAATGTTAATTTCCATAGGATCTTTAGACAAAGCTACAGCCTGAACCAGTGGTGTCACTAGGGGGTGCAGGAGGTGCGGACTGCACCAGGTGACACCATCACATGGGGTGACATCGTGACACCAAAATGCAAAATAATGGGAACCCCGCCCCACCCGCGGATCAGTCTGCACGGGGCAGCCCCGCGCCCGGAGCCCAGGCAGGGACGCAGGTAGGGAGTGCGGAGGCAGGGTACAGGGGGGTGCGGAGGTCAGGGCAAAAGGGAGTACGAAGGTAGGGGGACAGGGGAGACAAAGGTAGGGGTACAGGGACTGCGGCGGTAGGGGCAGAGCGAAGTGCGGAGATAGGGGGCAGAGGGGAGTACGGAGGTATGGGGCACGGAGGAGTGCGGAGGTAGGGGGAGTGTTGAGGTGAGCAGAATGGCAAAAATGAAGAGAGCCACCAGGATAGCCTTGGTCACAGGGGAGATGAGGGACTGCATGTCACCGAGAGGAGATTACTCTGTAATTACCACAATTAGCGCGATGATGGAGATAGATAGCCCCCGCCGGCAACGCCGCAGCACCGCCACTGTGAACCCGGACTACGACCTGTAGAGCACCCGCATTGCTTCGTGCCAACTTGACAAGAGCGCTGGAAGCAGGTGTCTCTTTGCCCTGTCCACGTAGAGCAAAGGAAAACAAACAAACGATGCCCCATAGACATGGGCACCCCAAATCTACCCTGGTGCCTGTCAGGTAGAACTCCCAAAAATTAAGAAGCGGGGCCCCGGCGTGCTAATAGCTGTGGCGTTGGCGGTGCAAATAATCCCGACAAGAGAGCCCAGCTGCTCCCGTTCCCTCCGGTGCGAGAAAGGCCGAGCAGACCAAGTGCATCCTAACTTGACTGAAAACAAAGCGAGCCCCTGTCTGGGTTCCCGCTCAAAGCCATTGAACGCGAAGAGAGCAGGAGGGTTTAAGGGGCTTGACAGGAGACACCGGAAAGTTGCAACAGCCGCCGAGGTTGCCTTGAGGCTGCCCTTTGTTTGCGGTGCCCCTTTTTCGGTGGCATCAATGCCGCGGCTCTTTGCTTGGAAGGTAGTCTCTCGCAGCTCGCTTCTGGATGTTCAGTCTACCATCATGTGTGGTGTATGTGAGTGACGGAGAGGTCCACTGACATGTGTTGATAATTAAGCGTGTGTGTGTCTGGTGGTGTCTGCAGCGCAGCCTCGGTAGCAGCTGTAGACTGGGAACCAGCTTGATTAGTATTCTGTCCAACAGAGTCCCGGCACTGTGTAATATCTGGTAGCAGAGCAGCTCTTCGACAGTCTTCCAAGCTCTGTCCTGTTGGCCTGCTTCTCTAACCATGCCCCGTCGAGGAGTGAGGTACCTCAGCTCTGCCACGACATGGGCGGATAGAAGCAGCCCTGCTCAGAGCAGAGCTACTGTATACACAAGAAATACTAAATACCTCTGTCAAATGTATATAGCGCCCGTCAGTTAGCTCTCTGGAAAGCGCAGAAGGGGGGCTGATTTGTGTTACCTTGCCATCCGTGATGATCACGGTCAAGGACAACCTAGCGTGTTACTCACCCAAAGAGCTCTGATGGCTTTTTTTTTTGCAGTTTTATATAGCGGGAACTTGACCCGAAGGTAATGGAGCGCTTTACATGAGCACCAGTTACGTCACACAAGGACACATTCATTTTCTGGTAGGAACTGGGACATTAAGTGATTTGCCTAGAATCACAGGATGTTGAGCCGACGCCGAGATCCGACCCTAGTCCCCCCAGCTCCAAAGTCGGCCCTCTGGTCTGGCCGTTATGCCACATCCTATATCAGAATACTTCGGAATGCACCTTCTTGATGCCAAGACACTCCCTCTTTTATGGCAAAGGGATAATGACAAGCGGGACGCCTTCTTTCCAGTAACAACACTAACACGAGGCTTTGTTGTCCAATTCATTCGAAGTTACTCAAATGTTTAGCAGTGCCCGCCAGGTGTCGCTGCTCCCTAAATCACGGCATCCACGCCTCCTTTGCGTTTTCCTAAGCGTCTCCGACCGACATATTTTTGGCCCCTACAGGCCGCCTTAGATATTAGCCTTTGACCTGTAACTTTAATTCTAATAGAGAGTTTTCAAAAGCAATATCTGTGCAGCTGCAAAGAGTTTTAGTGGAGGTTTACTGTGCAGTACTTTTTATGAAGTGGTAGAGAAAGAGGACTCGCCTTTAAGCTGCAGAAGTATGTTGATAAGTACCGGCTCGAGCGGTCTCTGTGAGTACCAAGCCCTGATCTGCATTTCTCTCTCAAGCACTTTGCGCCGTTGCACTGCCCGATCTCTCCTCTTTTATTGTTTCCAGCAGTGGCGTCACTAGGGGGGTGCGGGGGGTGCAGACTGCACGGGTGACACCATGAGTTACCGCACTGGGTTGTCACCAACCCTAGTGACGCCGCTGGCCCGAACTGCTGAACGGAAGTACACCAAATTTGGCGGAATGGTAGCTCTCGGTCCAGAAACCGACCTTTTTTTTAAGGGGTGGTAATCCATTCAGTAGTTCCTGAGAAATTAGAAGAAGAAAAATATCGATATCTGAGCACCGAGGAGGAGTCACAACTCCTCCCTAGCACGAGCTTCACTCTGATTGGCTGCCAACACTCCAAACCAGGAAGTGTTGGCCGCCATCTTGTGACTCGGTTACTGAGTCCCAAGAAAACAGTGAAAACAACATTAAAAAACAAGAAAAGGGGTCAGGGTAGAAACACCCTGACCCCCTAGGCCTGCTCAGGGGGTCCCACAAGTACCCCCAGGGACAAAAAAAGCATTTTGTAATTTATAATTTTGTCAGAAGTCGCGATGGGGTCGTGAATCCCGCCGAAATTATTTTAAAAAACGAAGCGTGGGCTCCCGAGCTTCATTTTCAAAAATCACCCGGGTGGGCCAGGTCCCGGGGGCACTGCCAATTAATTAGTGGGGGCCCACGGGTTCCCCCCGCAGCCCCGGGGGCTGCCACCTCCCCGGGGCTGTGAAAAAAATGCATGGGGGGTCCCAATCCCCCTCACGCTGCCCCGGTGACCGCCACCTCCCTGGGGTTTTCAGAAACAACTGCAGGGGGCATGCGGGCCCCCACAGCCCCGGGGACCGCCACCTCCCCGGGGCTGTGAACAAAATGTGTGGGGGGGTTCCAATCCCCCCACGTTGCCCTGGGGACCACCAACTCTCCGGGCTCTTTTAAAAAAAAACCTTTGTGGGGGGGTCGAGCACCCCCACGCGCCCCAGGGATCACCACATCCCCAGGGCACAAAATTTGGAAATTGTGGGGGTCCGTTACGTACCCCCAAGCCCCGGGGACCACCACCTCCCCAGGGCTTTGTACTAAGTGGACAGACAATTCCTCATCCTTATTCAATCCCAGAGGATGCATTGTTTCATATTTGATAATCATCTTCGATTCCAATCGTCTGAGTTCTTTTAGTCTATTTCCCCCTCTTTCAGAGATGGGGATTCTGTCCAATGCACAATATTTTAGCAGATTGACATTTTTACCATGTGCTTCTTTAAAATTCCATTGACATTTTTACCATGTGCTTCTTTAAAATTCCGTGCTATTGGATACTGTTTATCCTCATTGACAATAGCCCTCCTGTGTTCCAGGATACGTTTTTTTAACTTGGTGAATAGTACTCCCAATGTAAATCAATGGGCAAGGACACATTAATGCATATACACAGTAATCCGATTTACACGCCAAATGCTTATTAATGACAAATGGTTTCTGATATTTGGATAAATCGATTTGTTTCACATTAGCACTGTATTTGCAAGCTTTACATGATCTACAGGTAAAGAATCCTTTTATCTGTTGACCCCCTGCCACAGTTTGTATAGTACTGCTGCATAGCATATCACTTAACTATGTGCATTTCCTGATTGTGATTTTAGGATTGTCTCCCACATATTTTCTCAAGGTCTTATCTGTGTCTAAGACGTTCCAAAATTTCTTAAGACATCGTCTGACTTCCCAGGATTGGTTGTTATATGTTGTTATGAATCATGTGGGTAACTCACTGTTATCACCTTTATTTTTATCTTTCAATAAATCTGTTCTGTTTACTAACTGGATTTTTTCACATGCTTGATTTATTGCCTTACTAGGGTATCCTCTTTCCTTAAAACGAGTTATCATGATTTTCATTTCTTCCTTAAAATCTGCATCTGAGCTGCAATTCCTCCTTGCTCTCAATAGCTCACCGTATGGGATGCTATTGCTCAGATTTCTCGGATGGCAGCTGTCCGCATGTAGCAGACTGTTACCAGAGTCTTCCTAAACAGTCTACTCTCCAATTTGTTGTCATTCACTTCTAACTTTACATCTAAGAATTCAATTTTTTCTTCATGAATTGTACTTGTAAACTTGAGATTTAAATTATTGTCATTTAGAGCTAATTAGGCACGATTTTGATTTTGATTATTATCGTTATTATTAACAGATTACAGAATTGTTAATGATGCATCACTCATGTGGAGAAAGGACAAGGAATACCTGCCATACTGAATTCTGTAATGAAAAAAGACAAAAAGGACTGGTATATGAAATGTTAGCCCACAAGTAGATAGTTATAGTTAGGACCTATTTTCCATAGGAAATCCGCAACATTCTATTGGGAATATCTCTGGCGCCGGTTGATGAATCTTCACGAAAGTTTCCAAACTTTTGCCCAGCTCCGCTCCGACCCTGAAAGTTTCGTGGTGATTTGTCAAGCGGGGGCCGAGAAAAAAGGGGGGTCCCAAAACACGTTTTCCCCATGCAATTTCCCATAGGACCTGTTGTCGCAGCTACAGCACGAACTGCTGAACGGAATTACACCAAATTTGGCAAGGAGGTAGTCCTCAGTTCAGACTTGTGCCTTTTGCTTAAATGGTGTAAATCCGTTCAGTAGTTCCTGAGAAAATTAGAGTTAAAAACTAGTGATATCTATGGCCGGGGAGGATCCGCGGATCCTCCCCGCACCCTCCCCGAACCCTCCCGAGCACGAGCTGAATGCTAATTGGCTGCCAACACTCTGAATCAGGAAGTGTTGGCAGCCATCTTGTGCCTCGGTAGAACCGAGGCACAAGAAAGCACAAAAACAAAGGCGCAAAATTCGACAAGGGGGCAGGGTAGAAACACCCGACCCCCTAGGCCTGCTCAGGGGGTCCCACAAGGACCCCCAGGGCCCAAAAAAGTATTTAAAAAAAAAAAAAATCGGCGAGATTCGCGCACCCAGCGCGAATTTCAGCCGAAAATATTTTTTTTAAAAAGGGCGGGACTCCCGCGCTTCTTTGGTAATTGGCCCCCGGGGGGCCAAATCCCGGGGGCAGAAATAAAAAAGTGTGTGGGGGTCCCAATCCCCCCCACACTGCCCAGGGGACCGCCACCCCCCGGGGCTCAGAGATACTATATGGGGGGCTCACGACCCCCCCCAGCCCCGGGGACCACCACCCCCCGGGGCTTATAGAAAATGGGTGGGGGGGCTCGCAGCCCGCACAGCCCCGGGGCCCGCCACCCCCCGGGGCTTGAAAGTATTTGCGATGGGGGGGCTCTCAGGCCCCCCTAGCCCCGGGGACCGCCACACCCGGGGCAACTTGTCCGTGTGGAAGGGGGGCCACGCGGCCCCCTCCTGGAGCCAATGATGGCCCTGGGGACCGCCACCCCCCAGGGCCGGCTCCAGCAGTGTACCGGGGTGCCCACCCCTGGAACACTGCTGTTTGCAATGACAGGGCGGGAGACTCGCCGCTCCCACCCTGTCATTGCAAACTGCTTTGCTTCATTGAAGCTGCTCTCGCTTCAATGAAGCAAAGCTGATTGCTTTTCCACATGGGGAGCAGCATGTTAGCTGCTCCCCATGTCGAAAAGCAATGCCGGCAGAAAAGATCGGGATCGGGCCGGAGGCCACGCCCCCTCCTTACACCACTCTGCAAACGCGCCCCCTGGCGCGTTTGCAGAGGGGGAACTAATTCCCCTTGAATACTGGGGGTCCCTGGGGGCCAACTAGCCCACCAGGAACCTCCAGTATGTGCCAGGGGGCTCCGTTGCAGAGAGGTGTAATGAGGCCACACCCCTTTTAACACCTCTCTGCAACGCAGCTCCGTGGCGCTTACTGGAGGTACCTGGTGGCTTAGTTGGCCGCTAGGGGACCTCAGGATTCAAGGGGACTCAATCTCACAACTTAAAACGCGCCATGGGTGCGTTTGCACAGTGGTGAATGTAGGGGGCGGGGCCTGAGGTGATACTGTGCAAACACGCCCTGTGGCGCGTTTTAAGTTGGGGAATTCATTCCTCTTCAATCTAGAGGTCCCCTAGGGGTCAACTAGCCCACCAGGTACCTCCAGTAAGCGCCACGGAGCTGCGTTGCAGAATGTTGTAAAAAGGGGCGTGGCCTCTGAACACCTCTTTGCAATGCAGCTCCCTGGAGCATACTGGAGGTACCTGGTGGGCAAGTTGGCCACCAGGGGACCTCAGGATTCAAGGGGACTTAATCCCCCAACTTAAAACACGCCACAGGGCGCGTTTGCACAGTGGTGAAGGTAGGGGGCGGGGCCTGAGGTGATATGTGTGCAAACACGCCCTGTGGCGCGTTTTAATTTAGGGAATTAATTCCTCTTCAATCCAGAGGTCCCCTAGGGGCCAACTAGCCCACCAGGTACCTCCAGGAAGTGCCACGGAGCTGCGTTGCAGAGTGTTGTAAAAAGGGGCGTGGCCTCTGAACTCCGCTCTGCAACGCAGCTCCCTGACGCATACTGGAGGTACCTGGTGGGCTAGTTGGCCCCCAGGGGACCGCAGGATTGAAGAGGATTTAATTCCCCAACTTAAAACGCGCCACAGGGCGTGTTTGCACACGTCACCTCAGGCCCAACCCCCTTCCTTTACCATTGTACAAATATTCCTCTAAAATCAGCCGAACTACGAATTCCGATTTACTCACCTGTTATCAGGAGAGAACCCAGGGCTGCATCTTTTAGCCCAGCACTGACCCTGAAAAATAATTCTAAGCGTACTTACCAGTAACTTGTATTTCCTTCCATAGGAATCCATTGTGTGGTTTTCAGCAGAAAAGTTTCTAAGTGTCCATTTTTTAAACGTACAAATATTCCTCTAAAATCAACCGAACGACGAATTCAGATTTACTCACCTGTAATCAGGAGTGGACCCAGTGCTGCATCTTTTAGCCCAGCACTGACCCTGAAAAGTAATTCTAAGCGTGCTTACCAGTAACTTGTATTTCCTTCCATAGGAATCCATTGTGTGGTTTTCAGCAGAAAATTTTCTAAGTGTCAATTTTGAAACGTACAAATATTCCTCTAAAATCAGCCAAACTACGAATTCCGATCTACTCACCTGTTATCAGGAGAGAACCCAGGGCTGCATCTTTTAGCCCAGCACTGACCCTGAAGAGTAATTCTAAGCGTACTTACCAGTAACTTGTATTTCCTTCCATAGGAATCCATTGTGTGGTTTTCACCAGAAAAGTTTCAAAGTGTCTATTTTCACAAACTAAAAATATTCCTAAAAAATCGTCTGTATGACTTAAACACATTATTTCAACTGTTTACAGGAGGTTAGCCAGTGCTGGATCCAGGATCCACCACTGAGTAAGAAAAAGTAATTATAACACTACTTACCTGCTAAGTAAATTTTCTGCCTTAGGATAACATTGGTGATTCTATGTGAAAAAACTTCTGAGTGTCAACTTTTAAAATACAATAATATTCCTTAAAAATAACTACTGTAACCAAAGCGCTTTTACTCAACTGTTTACAGGAGATGTCCAAGGACTGAATCTAGGATTCAGTCCTGTGGTTAGAAAAGTAATCCATAAAGTAACTAATTGCATTTCACTAGAAATTCACATTGAGCTCAATGTTGCTTTGTGTTTGAAATTGTGTTGCCCATTGCAACAACTGTAACTACTGTACTTAAAAGTCTGTTGCCTATTTGCCAAGTATTTAAACTAAAGTAATTCATTCCGAGAAAGTATATTTTGTATTGTAATGTATGATGTAATTATAATGTAATTAAAAAAAATATATCTAAAAATAAATAGTTAAAAAAAATAGTAAATCAGTATAAAAAAAATCAGTATAACAATTAATGCATTAAAAATTGTCATTTACAAAACCTTTGAAATTCACTGAAAAAACCATAGGTTTCAGGCCTGATATAGATAGGAATTAGCATTTAAAAAACCTATGAAATTCACTGAAAAAACCATAGGTTTCAGGGGCGTTATAGTTAAGAATTGGCATTTAAAAAACCTTAGAAATTCACTGAAAAAAACATAGGTTTCAGGGGCGTTATAGTTAGCTGGACATTTCCTTCGTACAAAACCCTAGAAATTCCCCCGTTATAGTTAGTTCAGCTAACTATAACTCGCGCCCCCGCAATGCACTGCTGATGACGTCACATATTACATCACTCATGACATGGTCAGTGACATCACTGATGACTTGACTGATGACATCTGAAATGACATCACTGATGCCATCACTGATGACGTCATCCAGTGAGTGTGTTTCTGTAAATTTTAAATATGTTTAATATATATATAGGGAAAAACGTATGGAAGAATGAGTGGGTGTATAAGTGTGTGAATGGATGATTTAGTAGGTGCGTGACTGACTCTATAAGTGAGTCATTAAACGTATCTTACTCCATACTAGTGACTAAACTGTGTCAATGTCTGTATCTGTCTATCTGTTGGTGTATAAGCGGCTGCATGGTTTTGTGAATAGCTATATGAGAGTTTCTATGGGTTATTGATTGGTTGTCTGAGTATCTGTTTGGGTGCCTGAGTGTTTGTGTGGGTGGGGTGTGTGTGACTCTGTGCATACATGTGTGAGTGGGTGATTCTATGGGTGCATGGTTTTGAGAGTGCATCTGTGATGGAGTGTATGGTTGGGTGAGTGTATGTATGGGTGTGTTAGTGATTCAATGTATATCTCAGTGGTACATGTGTGAGTAACTACATATATGAAAGGCAGTATATATGTGTGTAAGAGTATATAAGTGGGTATATGTGAGAGTGTGCGATTGTTAGAATGGCTGTATGGATGAGTGTGTGCTTTTATCAGTGATTGTATAAGAGCGTAAGAATGTGGTACTATTTTTATGAGTAAGTGTTCTTGTGTGTGTATAACTGCATAGTTGAGTAAATGGGAGTGTGATTAATTATTTGCATGACTGACTAGGTGTGAGAGTACATCTATGGATGATTGGTGGTGTGTGAGTGTCTATGTAGGTGTATAAATGCATATGATAGTCCTGTACTGAGTGACTGTAAGTATGAGGGACTGTACAGGTGAGTGAGTGGATGTGTGTGTAGATCTAAGAGTCAATGAGTGGGTATGTAGTTATTGGTATTGGAGTATCTATGGTTTTGGGAATGGACGTCTGAAATTTTGATTGAGTATATCAAAGGGTGTGAGAAGATGCACTATTTATCACATGGATGACGTCATCAGTGATGTCATCAGTGATGTCATTTCAGATGTCATCAGTGATGTCATCAGTGATGTCACTGACCATGTCATGAGTGATATAATATGTGACGTCATCAGCAGTGCATTGCGGGGGCGCGAGTTATAGTTAGCTGAACTAACTATAACAGGGAAATTTCTAAGGTTTTGTACGAGGGAAATGTCCAGCTAACTATAACGCCCCTGAAACCTATGGTTTTTTCAGTGAATATATATATATTTACATACATATAGGATACTTAATGAGTAACTCTGTAATACAGTCAAATATTTTGTATTGTTCTCTTCTTTTTACTGCAGACAGCCCAACAGTACAACAAATTATTTCTATACTGTTTTCAAGAATGATTTCCCTGTATGGAAAACACCTTTTTAAAGCTTGTACCATACATAATGGGTAACATAGGTGTTAGACTTGGGGGTCTCTAGTTGGCACAGGTATGCACTTGTGACAAATAAGGACCTCCTCCTCTAGTCAGGGTAAAGGGGTGCACTCCTAAAATAACCCCTGCTCACCCCCTTGGTAGCTTGGCACGAGCAGACAGGCGTATCTCAGAGGCAGTGTGTAAAGCATTTGTGAACACATACAGTAATCAAGTGACAACACTACAGATGGACACCACACAAGTTTTATATCAAAAATAAGTATTCTTTATATAGATTTACCACAAGACCATTAAACGACTAAAACACACAATACTGTTACTTTAAATGGTAGAATTTAGCTTAGTTCTCTTAAGTTCTTAAATGCCACACTTTAAGTCAATGTACCTTTTAGATGCGACACGCAGGGCAACGAAAGTGTTGCAACGATGTTGATGCGATGAAGTTTTTGGTGCAAAGAAATAAAGACGTGAAGATCTTCCAAATGTGGCACGCTTCTCTGATGTTGCGAGAAGACTCGACTCGATGCTTCAGCTGCAGCGGCGACACCCTTTACGCGATGCAACGACAGCGGCCTTGGCAGCGACACTCTTCTCCGACGTTTGCGAGACACTTCCGCTCAATGCAATGTTGCAGCGGCGACACCCCTTTACGCGATGCGATGACAGCAGCTCCGATGGCGGCCGGTTTCTCCCTCGATGCGAGAGACTTCTCTTGATGCGGTGCAATGCGTCAGCTACGATGGCTGCGATGGCGACACGCTTCTTCGGCGTTGCGAGACACTTCCTTGATGATGCGAGGCGCTTCAGCTCGATGCGATGCTGCAGCGGCGACACACTTTACGAGATGCGACGACAACAGCTCCTACGGTGGCACGCTTCTCCTTCTTGAGTCGCGCTTCCAGCTACTTGCGACACGCAGTCCCTCAGAAGGCCCAAACAGCAGCAGCAGGCACTTCCAAAGGACTCTGGGTAGCTGGGGGGTGAAGTCTGTTGTTCCTGAGACTTCAGCAGGAGGCAAGCTCTTCTCCAAGCCCTTGGAGATCCTTCACAAGCTGAGCAAAAGTACACACAAAGTTAATTCCTTTGTAATTTGGACCTTTCTTGTTTTTTTTGGGGGGGGTATTGTGGGCTGAGTCAGGACCTTAAAAATGGCCTACACACCAGCCCTCTAAAGCTGGCCACCTAGGATTGCCAGGGTGCCAGACTGCCTGACAAGCAAGTCCAACACTGGAAAGAGTTTTTGAGGCTGTTCTTTAGAAATTTCAGTCAACAGTGGTCCCTGATTTATTTACCGTTTCTGGAGAAAATGATGTTTAAACGGAGGCAAGTTATGAAGTTGGCAATGTATTTTGAAACTTTCATTATCTAAGACATGATATTAGCCTAATAAAATATGGGGTTTCAAAAATCTGCTTTTTATAAAGATAAATGCTATACTGTAACGCCTGCATTTATTTTATTTGCTATTGTATTTAAAAATAGAAAGTCTGTATTTTTGTGGCAAATCGGTCTAACCAATCATCGCCTGGAGACCCTCACGGGTTATTAGCTACACTTTACAAACCTTGTCTGGTTGATTGATTGATAACTTAAGCAAAAAATCTTCATTCAAAATTGGCCTCTTAGTCATAATTGTTGACTCAGTTCCAGATGTTACTGTATTTGTGCTAATAAAGTGGACTGTTGGTACCAAAATTTTATGCAGTTTTCTATGTTTTTTTAATTCCTTAGATAAACACTGGAGATATAGGAGACATCTATAAAATACGTATTGGTCACAACAATTCTGGAGATTCCCCTGCTTGGCACTGTGAAGAGGTAAGCACACATTATGTACATATTTTGAGGTAACAGGAAGGTATTATATTGTGTTTTGTTTGAGTTGGTAAGATATTATGATTGTGTTTTGTTTTGGATTTTGGATCGTTGCACATTCAATATACAAATACAAATTTGTTTTCGGAAATTGATGAATATATTATGATACCCACGTCTTAGAACTACTTGATTAGATTCCCATTGGAAGTGAAAGCACATGTGTCAGTGCTGAATTCCAGATGTTGGGGAGAATCCAGAGCTGCATATGATCTTGAAGAGCTCAATGCATCAGCATGCATTCTGAGTGACTGAAATTGAACGCCATTCTTAAACTATTTATAGCAAAGATAGAAAACAATTTTTGGACCATATACTAATGACTATAACATCTCGCATTCTCTTTAATCGTACCACTTTACCCCCCTTTCACTCCTACTGCAATACTGTTCTTGTCCAAGCTGAACAATGAAACATCCAAGAACTCATGGCTTCTTTGTCTCTGCATTCTTATTGCCCCTTTTCTTTATATTACCACTTCTTCCTCTTAACCTCCTGAACCCTCCTCCCTCCCCTCACTTGTCCCATTTCACTCTGCAACTCACTATAGATTTCGGCATCACTGCTCCCTATTATCCTCTGCTCTCCTCTTTAATCTTCAACCTTTAGTCTCATTTATGGCCTTTATATCTCTTCATCACCAAAACACTTATTCTTACTCTTCTCATTTCTCTCTTGGGCTATAGCGCTACGTTTTACTTGATCTTCCTGCATATGTTCTGGGCCATGTTCATATACCTCAACTGTTCATGTCCTTCTTAAACCACCTGCTGCTCGGATCCCTGCCTCCCTTGCCTCCACCAGGACCTTTTCACTTTTGAACTTTGTATTTTGCCTCCATATCTATTTGGCCTAGCCTCCATTTATACCACCTTTGCAATACTTAGGATTTCAATTCCAACTAGGTTCTCCTCGCCCACCGTTTACTAAACCCACTTCACATAACTCACCTTATCCTTAAATAGTGTCCTGTTTGCTCCTATTTTGTGCGCTCTGCCTCTAGGCTGCATTCGTTCTGCTGTTTGCTTAAAGATAATTTGCTGTTATCTGTTGCTAACTCATTTATACGTGATGCTGCTCAAACCTTGCTTTTTATTTAAACTCAATTGTTGTTAATGTTTAGGTTCAGCACTTTAGTTCCAGACCTCTATACATTCAACAAAATGAAACGAAGACATTAAACAACTACAGTACCTGCAAGTTATCAAAATTTGAAGAGCGCGAATGTGCAACATGAAGTGCACTCTGAATATTCATAAAATTTCTTTAGGTTCAACCTTTCTCTGTCGATTCATTCGATATCGAAATCCAAATGATTCTAGTCCAAGTTAAAGGCGACCATAATGAAATCAACTTTTATTCTGTGTTTTCTTACTACACTACACGAACTAAATGTGATAGTTTTAAGTAGTATATAGCTCTACTATATATTTATTTATTCAAGGTTTATGTTATATCACTCTGCATTGCCTCCTGGCTACTTCAGAAAGATGTGCATCTTCTGTTATATGCAAGTCGATTAGTCAGAGTCCAACTTAATTTGGGCTGTTGCACCTGTCTCATATTCCTCACTCGTTACCACAATATTTTTAGCTAAGATAGGCCAGTCTGAATAGCACAGTTTAAATAGTTCCTGAAGTGTAGGTAATTAGGTTCTGCCTTCAAAATAATTTCAGGGTTTTCCAAATGTTTTGGCTTTAAACTTCTAAGGATCTGCCCCCACATGTAGCAGGCCAGACCTATTTTATATGATGACAGGGAGGGAACTCTGTCGCAGCGGCAATGTCGTTCCTCCCTGCCAACTTAGTGGTCCGCCTAATCGATTTAAATGTGCGCAGACCATAGGTTTACTTTTGGCAGATACTACTCCATCAAAAACCAAAGGAAATGATGGACGGAGTGTTGAACATTGCAAGCACTCACCCCCAGTCAACTTATCTGGGTTTAATCCATCACCGTTCTTTAGCCCACTCTGCCACCCCAGTTCAGACATGGCCATATGCAAATCAGTCTGACCCTGTGCCTCATGGGAACAGTCCAGCCCGAACTGCCAAGCCATGCTTTCCCTGGACCGGAAACAAGCTTCATAGGACCGGTTTCTGGCATTTCAGCCGTCTTCAGCCAGGCTTGCTTGAATCCAGTGGCAAAGTGAACAAGGGACTCACGTCTGAGCATACCCTGCCAACTTATGGCGAACAAAGCTTTACAAAAGGGGGTGGTGATGGACGGAGCATCAGAACCAATCAAACACTCACACCCAGTCAACAGATCTGGGTTTGATCCATCACCGTTCTTTAGCCCACTCTGCCACCCCAGTTCAGACATGGCCATATGCAAATCAGTCTGACCCTGTGCCTCATGGGAACAGTCCAGCCCGAACTGCCAAGCCATGTCTTCCCTGGACCGGAAACAAGCTTCCTAGGACCGGTTTCTGGCATTTCAGCCGTCTTCAGCCAGGCTTGCTTGAATCCAGTGGCAAAGTGAGCAAGGGACTCACGTCTGAGCATACCCTGCCAACTTATGGCGAACAAAGCAAAAACCAAAGGAAATGACTACTCCATCTACATTTTGATTAAACCCTTCCGAAGTCCCTGTGGAGTAAGCGAAGGTGGAGGCAGACCTCTAATTCCAGCCACCTGATATAGATGGGCCGAAATAGAGGTCCATTTTTACTGCCTGTTATGGTCAGGAAATCCCTGGCGGTAAGGGGCAATGAAATCTGCTAAATGATCCCCACCCTATGGAAGGGGACTGCCATGGCGAGGAGAGAATTTTCTTTTTCATTTTCAAAATGAAAATCATGCTTTTCTCAGGGACTCTGGCAAGGACTGGTTTTAGGGCAGGCAAAGTAGGCTGAATATTGGGTTCAGAGCTGCCCAAGATCACACACAGAGAGTCGGAAGAGAAAGGCGATCCAAAAGGGAAGCTCTGCAAAAGGGAACAAGAGAGTTAAGGCTGAGAAAGGCCAGTCAGTCAAGAGGTAATTTGGCATTCAGACTAACTAATATCCAGGATGGATATGCAAGTCATATCTTTAACAACATTAACAATAAAGGGAATTGGGTTAAAGTATTCAGGAGCTCCACACAATAAGGCTCAGTAAGTTTCTCACACAATTGCTGTTACAGATACTGGTTGCAAATACCATTTATAGGATATACATGCAAAGGCAAGGTTTGTGGAGCTGATACCTATGGTGATTTTATAAAGATAACTCAAAAACAATACTCACAGTGAACAAGCAAAAACATCTGGTTGTCAGCTGTGCCCATGGATCCTGGTGATCAAGCAGTAACACACAAGGCAGTAACAGTAAGTGTGTAGAACAAAATACACAGCCACCATAGATAAGGAGCTATCCAGGAGGAGTGCGTAACAGGAAAGAAAGGAAAACAAACGGTATACTTTGCAGAAAGCATGTACAAATCACACAAGGGAAATGGAAGCAAAGACAGCATGAAACAGGAAGGTAACAAAATAGAAACTGGAAGTAAGGCAATGAAAGCAGGAATAGGGAAAAAGTATATACAGAAAGAGAGCGAGCTGGCTCAGAATTCAAGGGAGCACATCAAGCAGTGCTAGTTCAGGAACAAGGATTAGCTACAGCGCTAGTTCAAGAACAAAGGAATTAGCAACAGCTCAGGAAGCAAGGCATAGCTACACCTCAGGAACTCTGGAAACAGCTCAAGTAACAAACGGTCAGCTAAATAGGAACACTGCTCCAATGACCAACACTGGGCTGAAGGGTACTGGGGTAGAAAATAGCTCACTGTGAACACTTGCCTCAGGCGTGAGCACACTAGCACTTGCTAGCCACTGGTGTGCTGAATACTCCACCCATCTGTGCCCTGCAAGGGGGAGATGAAGCAGAGAGCAGGGAATTTTAGGTAATGGAGTTATTAGCAAGAACACACTGGCTTTACAAAACGTGGCATGGATCGAGAATGGATGGGAATTTCTGAATAGTGTCCAAGAGCCAGGAAATAAGTGTAACCGTACAGTGAATGGTCCAGAAGCTTCTTAGAACACTGGGAACTCCCATAGTTAGGCCCCCTGGTGTTGGGCACGAGAGCTCAGGGATTGAATCGTGAAAGTATGCCTCCTCCCAAGACCGGTTCCCGAGATCTGAACACATAACCAAAGCCACTACCCCCATGAAATAAGTCATTTTCCATCCAAGCTGCAATGTAAAGTACCACAGAACCATTGGCAAAATGTTAAGATCTGGGTTATAGTACAGCAGGCTGTGAACGAACAAGAGCATTGGAGGAAGAACTCTGGCCCTGGTGGAAAACATACAGAAAACTCACATGCAGGAGACCCTGGAAGCAGATATGCCTGAGACTAAGGCCTTGGCAGTTTACATGCTGAAAGGTTTGTCTTTGTGGCTGGAGACTCAGTCTTTAAAAGCATACATGCTAGAACTTAAGAAGGCAGGCAGACTGGAAAAGCAGGGTTGGAAAGCAGGCAAGCTAGAGGCTCTGAGGCAGGCAGCCTGAAGCCTCACACTCTGAAGGCAAGCAAGATGAGGGCTCAGGCTGTGAAAGCAGGCAGTATGATGGCTCAGGCTCCAAAGACCAGCAGGATGAGTGCTCAGGCTCCAAAGTCAGTCAGGGTGAGGGTTCAGACTCCGAAATCAAGCAGGCCAGAGGTTAGGGCTCAGAGGGCAGGTAGGCTGCAGGCTGAAGTTCAGAAGGCAAGCAGGCTGTAGGTTCTGTTTCAGATGAAAGAAGGCTGGCTGAGGACTCTGTCTCTGCAGCAGGGCGCGTGCTCTGTGTAACTTCGGCCAGTGAAGTGACCAGTGGAGTGGAATTGTTATGCAAGACGCAAGGCAGAGGGCGGAGCAGGAGCAGAGCGGAGCAGGAGCGCGGGCAGAGCGGTTGGTCTGCCGGTATCTCTCCGGGCGGTGTGTGACCCAGAGGACCCAGAGGAGGTGGCCGGGGAAGGTGCGACAGGAAGAGCGGCACAAGAGCATGAGAGCATGCCTGCCGTTGGCGGTGGCCACAGAGTGTTGTGCCCAGGCGCATCCACAGAGGCGGCTCAACAAGGTTGGGTGCGGCGCCCAGTGTGCCCTGCTCTCGTGCTCCTCTTTACTGCCACGCCATCCTTTCCTTTTCTTTCCCCCCTAGAGGCCAAGTACCCCAGCTACGCAATGCTCCAGGGAGCGAGACCTCGAGAGCACAGCCACTGCTCTCTTACATCTCCCTTCTCCCACCGGGTTGCTCAGTGTATGCCGAGGGGGAGGAGGAGCCTGCAGGCCACTGTGAATACTGCATATTTTGTGTGTTTGAGAGCCCCCGAGCCCGAGCCCTTGGCCGTTTTAGCTTGTTTTAGCTTGCCTCAATCTTTGCTCGCCCCGCTCAATCAGAGGCCGGAAGTGGGAGGCCAAAAGTCGGTGGCCAGTATTGCCCCGATTACTTACCTGTAATCTTCATTACTCCAAGTATAGTCTTCCTCGCCACATGACTAACAAAGTGAGCGTCAGCTCCACAACAGAACCCTCCAAAGCAAAGCAAAAAACAAAGTCAGCATCCCATGCCTCCCATCCCTTCCCAATATGGCCGATCCAGTCACCCATGACCCCTATAAGAGGCGGGCCGGCCCAACCCAATAGCCTGAAACTACCAAGCAAAACATGAAGCCGATAGCCAGACAGGGAGGGAGGGATGGGAAGTCATGTGGCGAGGAAGACTATACTTGGAGTAATGAAGATTACGGTAAGTAATCGGGGCATTACCTCCTCGTTAGTCTTCCTCGCCACATGACTAACAAAGTGAGCACATACCAAAGCCAAACGGCATCATGGAAACTCACAAGACACCAACAGACCAGAGGGCAAAACCCAACAGGCCAGAACGAGTGGAAGGACCACCCAGGGGAAAGGCAACCACGAGCAGGAAAAACCAGCCCGGGACCCAACGACACCGGGAAAAACAAAAACCCGGACCCCAGAAACACGAGGAGCCGGCAAGAACCAGCCGCAGTAAACGGCAAAGGGGGACAGAGAAAAGCTCCGGACCAGACGCCACAGAAACAGAGCCCAGACAGTACGCCGGACCCATACACCAGGAACGGCCAACGGAGAACCCGAAAAGGGGCATCAAAACCCCCTCAGGAAAAAGCAAAACCGAAGGAACAGAGGGCAACCCCGCCACAGCGAGCCAACAGACAAGGCACATCCACAAGGGAGACGTAGTGTGATCAACACAGCCACCCCGCAAGGGAGAACACTACCCGCGAGAGAGCCAGAGGAACGGGGCAGCGGAACCATACGGAAGCAAACCGGCAAGAGCCGCATGAAAAGAAGAGCGCGACCGTACGCCAACGTTCGCGAGACTCGCACGACCTGTGAGACCCAACATGACCACAGGCACAAGACTCACCACCGAGCAAAAGCTCCAGGTAACAAGGAAAAGGGGCGCCGTAGAGAAACCGCGACCCCAAGGAGAGCACCCAGGCCGGAACAAGGGAACAAAAAGACCCAGGAAAAGGGACGGAAACGACACCGAAGAGACCCGGCCACCAAGGGAACTCAACCAGGCCATCGCAGAAAGCGGAGAGCCCGAAAGACCACCCAAGCACAGAAGGCAGGGGAAAAAAAGGCAGCGCCACGGACCGAACCGGCCCCCAAAGGAACCAAGCGAGCCGCCGAAGCGAGCCCCCACCAAAGGCGAGAGGGACAGGAGGGAAGGGTGAAAACCGAACCCGAGCCACGCCAAAACCCCCAGAGAGCCACCAGAGCCAACAGACCCCGGAACCCCAAATCCAGGGACAAAGACGAGGAAACAAGCACACCGGAAGCGTACGGGCCCGCCAGGGAGCAGAGAACCGGAGGCACCAGCACCCCCGGACACCCAAGCAGGAGACGCAGAAGGCCAGAGAGCCATCAGAGCCCGATCCCCCCAGCCGAACCAGGACAGGAGCGGGAAGGGCCCGGGCCAATTCCAAGGAAGGACCAGAGTCAACCGGCAGAAGAAAAACAGCCAGACCACAAGACTGCATGGAACGCCACACGAAAGAGCGAGAAACCCCTGCGTCGGGACCATGCCAAACGCCACAGAATCGCACCAGGCGGAGAAAACGTGAAGCCGGAGTGAGTAACACAAAAACGAGAAAGGAGCGGCCAAGCCGCAGCCCCGATTAAGTCAGGGCGAGGCCAAGGAGGACCCCACAGTCCACAGCACCCGGAAGACCCAGGTGGAACCCCACCCGGGCACCAACCAGACCTGACCCTGCACCACCGCAGAAAGCAGACCAGGCCAGGTGCAGACAGGGAGGCAACGCCGAAAGCCCCACAGCCCCATGAAAACCCCGGAGGATGGTCAGCAACAGACAGGGACAGACCCCGCACAACAACCGCGGGAACCGTGAACACATTCCAACCTTACTGAAAGAAAGTCCAGTGCCCACTCCAGAGACTGAGCACCCACTGCCATGGAAAGACCAGGGATGGAACACCTGAACTACAGGGGAAGAGTCTAAGACCTGAACCCTAAGGCCAGAGCGACTCCAACAGAGCGGACACCGTCGGAAAGCCAAAGGCAACCAAAGCCCGCGAGGGGACAAGGAGTCACACCAGAGGGGGCCAAGAGACCCACACGCACCCCGGTACAGAAAAGCCCACAGCCGCCCCCACAGAGATGGGGAGCCAATCGCCAGAACCCAAACCCCAGAGCCCGCTAGAGCAGGGCATCAAGCACAAGGCAGCGGGGGAGGGGGGAGCGCAGGGCAGGGCCGCGAGGGCCAGAAGGAGGGGGAACGAGAAAGTGAGCCCGGAAGGCGGGGCCACCACCCGGGACACCCACAACCAAACGGGGCAGAGTAGAAGGCAACAAACTGCCAGTGCGCAGGAAGGATGACAGCGGAGCAACACAGAACCGGAGGAGGAAGAGCAAGCACCCAGCCAGCACCTCCAACCACCAGGACAGAACATGCTTACCAGCAAGAGAAGCAAGCCACGGAAACCGAGAAGCCCCAGAAGAAGGATAAAACAACAACGACAACACCCACAGAAGGACGGCCAAACAGCAACCGACCGGGGCAGTACAACAACTGCGGGAACAGGAGCCCACAGAACGAAAGTAACGGGGCACAAGAAAGCCAGCCGAGCCCCGCGCCCCTAACAGCCACACAGAGGGGGCCGAGGAAACCTCACGCTCACAGGCACAACAGCCGGAAAAACAGACAAGCCCACAGCCGCCCCACAGAGAGGGGCAGACAACGCAAAAACCCAAACCCCAACCCCAGAGCCCGCTAAAGCAGGGCAGCAAGCACAAGGCGGCGGGGGAGGGGGGGCGAAGGGGCAGGACCGCGAGGGCCAGAAGAAGGGGGAACCAGCAAGCGAGACCGACAGAGCCGGGCCTCCCCCCAGCAGCCCTGAACCAACCGGGCAGGAAGGCGACCACCCACCAGAGGCAGGCGGGAGGCAAGAGTAGCAGGAGCGGGGGAGAAGGAAGGCAACACACCGCCCGCGCGCAGGAAGGGCGACAGCGGAGCAAAAAGACAGTCGCAAACAACCACCACCGCCCGCCCCCGAAGGGAAGGAGGGCGGCGCATCCCACCCCCACACGGCTATAGAGACAGAGACGGAGCAAGGCATAGGAGCCCGAAGCAGACGCAACAGACCACCAAGCCACCAGGCCAACGGCGCAAGGGAGAGAGCGAAGCAAAGCCACGGAAACCGAGAAGCCCCAGGAGGGCCGGGATCCGAACAGGCTACTACGTCGCATACACCGTAAAGAAGAGTCTGAAACATTGCCAACTTATGTCCCTGTGACAGCGTCTGCAGGACTCGAACCCTTGTCCTGTGAGGCACATGAGTCACCAATGAGCCATAGCTCCTGGTGCGCATTCCAAAACAAAAGTCACAACACACCTGCCACAGAAGGACGAGCAAGAGGGTAGGAAAAAAACCAGAAGGCCACCGCGAACCTGTACAGAGTGAACTGAAGGAAACGCCAGCGCCCAAACACCAGAAAGAGCAAGCAGAGCCATGGAAAACCGTAGCGCGAAAAGGACCAGCGCGCATGCGCGCGAGCCTGACACCACAAAAAAGCGAGACAACCGGCGTCACATAGCATTAAGAGTGGACTGCTCACATCATACACCACCCTGCAAAGAAGAGAAAGAAAGGCAGCAAACGTACGACAGTTCGAAGCATATGCGGGACCCGAACTCGAGTCCCGTGGGAACAGGAACAATCATAGGACGTACCAATGAGCTATAGCTCCAGGTCGGACAACAGCAACCCCGGCACCTCAAGCGAGCAGCGAACAAGGAGTGAGACAACACCAGGGAGAGCCAGCGCGGGACAAACCAAACCCCGCCCCCGGGACAACGAGCCAGCCCAGCGTGGGTACAGCGCACCGAAAGCAACGCTCTCACGAAGACGCAACAGAAACGGCATGGGGAGTCCCAAGCCGGGAGGCCCAGAGCCAAAACCACGCCGAGATCGACACCAAAGGCAACAGAGCGCTGCCAGGTACGTTTATGCGAGGCACGGGGAAATAAAGCGAATCGCCCAGAAACACAGGAAGACCAAGACTTGAACTGTACTGCAAGCCAGGCCCCCCAGTCCCCGCCCGCCACAGCACCTGGACGGGAAGGCGGGCGGAAGCGGCACACACACAAGGACCCAGCAGCGCAGGGCCCCCTCCCCTCAGAGCCGCCTCCCGCCCCCGCGCCGAAGCGGGAAGCGAAATGCCGCATTTAAATCGCGGCTCGGAGCCGAAATCAGCCACGCGAACCCCCCCCCGCCCGATCTAGAGACCCGGGGGAGGAGAAGCAGGGAGGCAGAGGCCACACACGGACAACGCCGTACAGCCGCCGCCCGCACGTCAATGAAAGGCGGGCGGAGCATTACATCAGCACCAGAAACATTACAGAAAAGTCGGATTTAATCTCGTGTCTGTACAATACGAGAATAGTAAGTGCTGTGCCTAGAATCACAGGACGCTAACGGCAAGCGCCGAGACTAGAACATGGTACCCCATATGTAATGTCGGCACCGCTAGCCCTAAAACCACATCGTAGGCAGACAAGTTTTAAAGACGGAAATAAATGCCCTCTCTGAGGAAACTGACGCGCAGCCTACTGCGCTAAGAAGGCTGTATCCATACAGAAGGGGGGAGTCACAGCGAGGCACAGAAAGAACGAAGCCACACAAACGCCCCCCAGGGAAACACAGAAAAGGGCATAGAAAGAACTGCCCCCACGCATCCCCGCCCCCCCTGAAAAATCCACGGCTCGCTAAAGCAGAGCCTAACCGGCACGAAGGAGGAAGCAATGAAAACCTCAACCCAACGCCAATACCGGGGGCCATAAGCGGGGGGAAACAGAGTCCAAGCCCCTAGGGTCCGCTAGAGCAGGACCTCCAACCTGAGACCACGTACCAGCTACAGCAGGCACCACTCACCTGATGCGCTCTGGAGAGAGTGCAGAACAAAAAAAACAGGCTGTTGGGTTGGGCCGGCCCGCCTCTTATAGGGGTCATGGGTGACTGGGTTGGCCATATTGGGAAGGGATGGGAGGCATGGGATGCTGACTTTGTTTTTTGCTTTGCTTTGGAGGGTTCTGTTGTGGAGCTGACGCTCACTTTGTTAGTCATGTGGCGAGGAAGACTAACGAGGAGGTAATGTCGTCCTTGTCACCACTGCACAGTGCAGGGTTAGCGCGGTGCGCCGGGTGCGAGTGCAAGTGCGAGTACGAGGACAGTTGCTCTTATTCTGCAGCCGACAGCTGACAGCGGGACCTGTCCAACGTGCGTGCGGCTGTACCGGCATTCCCTCATTTGACCTTCACCTCATTTGCCTCTCATTTGCCTCTCACAACTTTAAGTTTAATTTTAACTTTTTACTTTTAACTCGTCATTTCGTCAGCGACCAGAGGGACCAGAGGGGATCGGTATTTCGTACTACACATTACACTTGTGCTCCGCTTCTCATCACTCTCTCATCATACGTCTTGTCACTTAGCACAGTGCGGCCTTCCGCATATGCTGAGAGATACTGAGAGATAAGAAGAGACATTGAGGGTCACACTGAGGGCACTCGAGTGACACTGAAGGCATACCGAGGGCCTTTTTAAGCGTGCCCTAACCGGCCCTGTACCAACAGTGTCCAAGCCAGGAGCCAACCGTGATCTAACCGTGTACCCTTGTTGGAGCCCTGTTTAAACACTGGTAACACTAAGACACCAAGACAACAAAGGGGGCACTATGAGATCTGGCAGAGTTAGACAGCCACCTTTAGAGCCAAAACCAAAGTCAAAAAAGAGGAAATCTGACCTTAAAGAAGCCTTACGATTAGAGACGACAGATAATAAAAATCACGTACACGATCATGATCACGACAGGACAAGCAAAAGTACAAGATAACTATAATTACAGATACAAATAATCTCACATCACCCAGAAGGAGTGTTCCCACAAGTTCATCTGTTATGTTATATTATGTTATACAGCACTTATAGTGCACACGGATACTCGATAGTGTCCCGGTGCGAGAGCCAATTAAAGGAGATAAGACAAAAAGGTGTTGGGGGAGCTGTACGTTAGTTAAAAAGCAAGGTCTTTAACTGCTTCCTAAACAGCCAGAGATCCTGAGTGTTTCACAGTTCATATGGGAGGGTATTCCAAGCTTTGGCTGCCTTGCAAGAAAGAAAGCTATCCCCCGTTCGAGCAAGGCAAAAACGGGGGATGACTGCAAGGCATTCTGCTGCTGATCGCAGATGTCTTGGGGGCGCATAGAAGTCAATGCGTCTCCTAAGGTATGGTGGCCCAGATTTGTATAGGGCCCCGTGGGCCAAGGTGAGGGCCTTGAACAAAACGCGTTGCACCACAGGAAGACAATGCAAATCCCGGAGATGTTGCTTTGTACTTGATCTGCCCGGGATGCCTAGCAGCACTCTTGCTGCCACGTTTTCGATTGATTTTAGCTGGTATCCGGGAAGACCAATATAAAGTGCATTGGCTTAATCAATACGCAACAGAATTAGGGCAAGAGTCACCATTTCCTTGGCCGATCTGAGCAGCAGCGGCAGGAATTTCTAATTGATTTCAGAGTGCCAAAGCACACTCCATCCAGTTTTTTTTAATCTGTGGTGAGAATCTGATGTCCTCACTAAACCAGACCCCCATATTCTTCACTGGGCTGCCCGTTGAGTTTGGCCTGGGATAGCGTGCAGGCCAAAGATCTTCCCTGAAACTAGAGGGAAAAGACACATATAGAAGAACCTCAGACTTGTCCTCATTGCATTTAAACTGAGCCCTAGTAAGCCAGCTAAAAACGGCAGAAAGACAACTTTTGGCGAAGTCCGGGGACAAATCTTTTTCCTTCCACATAAAGAGGAGCTGAGTATCATCGGCGTAAGCTATGATCTTAGCTCCCAGCTCCTCCGCCATATAGATTAAAGGTGTGATGTAAATGTTGAAGAGAAGGGGAGTCAGAGTGGAGCCTTGCAGGACTCCCGTAGTCACCTTTCTAGGGGCGGAAGAAAACAGGGGCAGCAAGCCTGCTGTGTTCTGTTCTCTAAAAACAATTTGATCCAATCCCAAGCTGAGCCCAAGATTCCGATATTAGAGAGACGGGCCAAGAGTTGACGATGGGGCACCATAGCGAAGGCCGCAAAGAGATCTAATAGGATCAGGGCTGCTCTGCCGCCTGCGTCCAAGCATTCTCTGATAACCTCCGACATCTCAACAAGGGCCGTCTCAGTGCTATATGTGGCCCTGAATCCTGACTGGGCTGGGTGGAGGGCACCGGAAGTCTCAACAAAGTTGGAAAGTTGTTTATAGACAGCCTTTTCACACACTTCCGCCACTGCCGGGAGAAGTGAGATGGGCCGGTAGCTAGCTAACACAGCAGGATTTAGAGAAGGCTTTTTCAACAGCGGTAGCAATTTAGCCTGTTTCCACTCGGGTGGAACTGTGGTGGTCAGAAGCAATATTAATAATATTATTAACTTCGGGGTTGACCACCTCAGCAGCTGCTGGTATCTGCCTGGCTAAACAAGGATCGGCTGGTGAACCCGATTTCAGGGATTTGAGAATGGACAGGGAATCCAGCAGGGGAATGGGAGAGAAACCCGTCAAAGAGGTAAGGTCTGAATCCGATACCGGGGCATTCTGAGTAGCGAGCCCCGCCTGCCCTTGTATACTCGTCCCAAAACTGTCCTGGATAATTTGGATCTTATCTATAAAGAAACCGGACAGCTTCTCACACCAAGAGTTAGAGGCAGGAAAGGCAATACGTTCAGCGCAGGGGTTCAGAAAACTCTGGACAATAGAAAAAAAATGTTTTGAGTTATTTTTCGACTGAACAGTGCGCTCTGTATAGAAATTGCCTTTAGCCTTCTTGATAGCAGCATAGTAGTCTTTCTGGGATTTCCTTAGCACTAGTTTAGCCAAAGGACAATAGGCCTGTCTCCAGCTACGCTCCAGTTTTTTACAGGATTGTTTTAGCTCCTTGTGCTCGCTGGAGAACCAAAGTTTGGAAGGGGTGTTTCTAACTCTCTTATAGGCAAGAGTTGGGGAAAGATGTTCCACAGCCTGTGAGATCCAGTTATTAAAACTCCCTACAGCGCCAGTCAAAGCCTTGGAGGAGGTAGGGCAAGTGTTAGACAGGACTCTGCATAATGCAGCGGGCTCTATCCTTTGAGATGGTCTGTCCTGAGGAAATCTCTTGGCTGGATGAGGCGCCTGAATGGTCCATGAAAAGTGAATTAAAAAGTGATCAGACCAAGAGACTGGAAGAGGTTCTTGAGCACATAGAGGGAAATTAGAGCAGACTGCTTCTAAAGTAGGCCCCCCCATGAGATGGGGAACTAACCCATTGGGACAGTTGAGCCAGATTCAATGAGTTGTATAATTCCCTTGTGTCGTTGGCCTCAACACAGTCCAAATGAATGTTAAAGTCCCCTACCAGTAAAAAAAATCTGCAGAGAGGCAAGGTATGCATAAGGCCTACAGCTCAGCGTCAACTAACATTCTAATTCCAACTGACTGTACATGACCACTACCCTGTGTACCATCATTACCAGCACCACCAAGGGGTCAAGACCCAGAAGATCTTATAAACATCGAAGGGATGCCCCAGAGAAAAAAGCTGTGCACCTACCAGCCCAGGATCTATACAAAATGTTCCTTTTTGAAAGATCCTGGAACAGCTATCTATTCTAACACGGAGAACATGAAGGGGCTGCAAACACCACTTCTACCAAGCAAACTTGACCACAGCCCTTCGAACAACACCAATCCAACTGAGACTTCATTATGTGTAAGGACCAGTCCCTAACACCTTCTCGGGAAAATAACGTCAACGGGTGCGGGGAATATAGCCAACCCGATAAATTGGGAGGCTGGCAGCCTAAGAGGGTCTAGAACTGGTAGATTGGGCGACAAATTACCCCCTGGCTTGCCTTACTGCACCAAGGACGTACCCAGTAAGGAAAAAAACAGCTCGCTGGGTTTTCTGAAGGCGGGCAGACCCCCTGAACCGGACACACACTGCCACTCAGTCAGTCGTGCTGTGATAAATCTAAGTCAAACAGACGTGGGCGATTTGGCGGACCTTAGGGACCTTACGGATCCACCAATTACAACCCTGGGACAGGATCAACAGGACCAAAAAGCACAAGATTCACCCCCTCAGCAAAATAACAGTTCTCCCATTCAAACGCAAACAACTCAAGCAGACGCCTAGCAGCTCACAACAATTCAATAGTAAACACACCTCCGGTGCGTCGTACACTGCTACCCTATGATGATTCCCATTTGACGTACACTGACATGACTCTCATAGCCACACAGGAATGGGAGGAACTAGTCGCCTCCTACAATCTAAAACCTTGCAAAACTCAGCCGCAGCACTACAATTCCTATCCCACAAAATGGATCTACAGCTTACAGTTGTTCAAACAATGGTTGATTCCATCTCAGGAATCGACTGGAAGATATCCGAGCTCAACGGCCTCATAAAGAGAGGACAGGAAGCTGCACATGTGTTTCAGACACCACCATTAGCATGCTCCTGTGTACCGATTGTAGACAAGTTACAAACGCTACCATCTATGATAGGGGACCTAATATCAGAGTGGCCACTAGCCAGCAATCCCCTTCCAGCGTGTAGTGAAGTATTAACAACACCAACAGAGAGTGCAGTAATCAAAATCAGAAATCCTCCACCAGCAGCCTGCGAAGCAGCAGTAACAACAGCCAACTATGTTGTAATTAACACCCGGACACCACGGAAAACTTGCAGGAACAAAAAAAGGAAGGGAAGAAACAGGAATATAATTGGCGAAGGTCTACGCATAGAATTTCAGCCACATCTAACCTTACCCGCCTATGGACCAATTAATGCGAACGCTAACCAGGCTCCCATTTATTCCCCGGTCGATGACCCAGAGTCCTCCTTCACTGGATCCAATGCCGCCTCGCCAACGGTCTTGGGCCCACCTCTAAGAGACTCATCACAGAACCTCCCAACTAGTGATAATAAGCAGGGGTTATCGCAAGAAAGAAAAGGACAAATCCCAGCCAAACCAGATTCAACAAAAATTACTAAATTTGAATTTCCTTCAAGTGTAAGACCCTGCAATGATATCCAGATTAACAACATGAAGTTATCACAACAGCCAGCAGGAGGGATCATAAATACGACATGGGATTTAGGGAATGCAAGGCTGCAAAGTGATCGGCAACAAACGCTCCCCACAAGTGTCAACCTGGGGGTCACTACAAGTCGTCTCACCCAACCCAGACCCTTTGAAAACAAGGCCCCCCCCCATAAAGCAAATGGAGATGCAAAACGAGGAAAGCATGACCACCACCATTATTTTTACCCCCGAATACGCATCTCAGGGCAGAGACGACATACTGAATAGAGGGAATATATTACGGCTTTTATGTTCCATCGCAAGCCGTGACAGTATTAACTCTGCTGATCTCCTCACAATAGAGTTTTAATCGACCAACAACCTGCAATGTCCAGAAGCAACCAAAGCAACCTGGAACTCTAGCAAGGTAGTTAGGAAAATCATGATAGAAGATAACACGTTGAAACAATAGGGGATAAAACAGGAAGTCGAACAAAAACCTCCCTCTAAGACACCTTTTCAACTCTCCAGTACGATTGCTACACGAAAAAACACCATTTCAGTACTAAAGGGAGCCAGGAGCAGCACCTCCAGAGCGTATGCCTCAGATATAAAGGCATCACTCTCAAACTTAGATCCAAGGGAATCACGTTATGCTTAGTTAGCTACATCGCAACACTGGAGGCAAATTCAGTGTACAATCATCATGGACCAAACAAACTGACAAAGGGGGATCAGCTCTAGGGGTGGGCGGAATTTGCGGAATTAACCTTCGCAAATTATCGCGAGAATGTTTAAAATTATCGCAAACAAGCAGAAATATCGCGAAGATGCGGAAGTTTTTTTCCGGCATGTTCGCGCGATTTTCTGCATGGTTGCGGGTCGCCAACTTACCCATGTGGCTGCTTGCGGGCGCGGCCATCTTGTTTTGAGTTGTTCTCGCGGTGCATGATCGCGAGAAGAAAGACGTGATCGCGCGACGCATGACGTCACTGCGGGCGCGAACTGTCGCGAGACAGCGCAAATGGCTAAAAACAATACAACATCTCATGGAGAACGCGACCGGATCAAGAAAACTTGTCGGCGAACGCAGGGATTCAGGTAAGGCGATCGCGCGCGCGCGAGAATGTATCATTTTACAGCGCGAGCAAGAAACAAATTATCGCCAAGCTGCGGAAACCGGAATTTTTGACATTTTCGCGCTCTCCGCGGAACGCAAAAATGTCAAAATATCGCAATTTCCGCGAACGGAACGAAATTTTTGCCCAGGCCTAATCAGCTCACGACTGGCACCGGATGAGACCAGGGAAATCAGTACATGCATCTGGAACATCAATGGTCTAGCCAGCAAAAGCGATGACCCAGAGTTTCTTGCAATACTTAAAATCATTTGACTTGATATTGCTCCAAGAGACCTGGGAGGGTAAGGCCTTTGAGCTTCAAGGTTACACCTCACGTTGCGTCCCAGCAACAAAAGGCTCCGACTCTGGCCCTCGATCAGGAGGCTTAATGATCTTGGCATCCATAACAACAATAGGAGAAATCACACCAATAGAGGCTCAAATAGCATCTCCAAGCATTATACAGGTAGGAAAGATAGCACTTGAGCTTAATAACGTGCGCCAAGATAATATTTAACGCCTACATCCACCCAAAACAAATATTGAAAGCGGCCAAGGAATTGATAGAAGCAACAACAAAGATAATGGATGAGAAGGACACTGACTGTATTATCCTGGCAGGCGACTTTAACATGCATCTTATCGGTGCCAGATTAGACGAAGCCCTTGATCAAGACCTTAGCGCTGTATGGGAAGTACCAAATCAGGGCTCTCCAAAAATTAAAAAACCTACAAGATGCTCACAATCCGTGCTACGGCAACTCAAACATCTTAACTTAAGAGCTTTGAACGGGCGCTTTCAGAGGGACAACCCACCAGCTGCAATGTTTAATTCAACAAAACAATCTTCCCACCACGACTTTACATTTACATCTTTAAATATGCTTGGCAAAGTAGCAACCTTCAGGATAGGGACTAAGGAACACAGCGACCACTTGCCTCAAGAACTGACAATAAAAGCCAATCCACTCCTCAAGTTCGAGCCATATGCAGGGCCTAACATCGAAGGGGCCTCAAACCTTAAGCGGTTGCGGTGTGACCTCAGCTACATCAATGCAGTATCCCTCGCGGCTAAAACACTATATACCCAAGGGGCAGGTCTGACAACAAAACCAGTTGATGCATGGCAAAGCTTTATGGCAACTGTTGGTGACAAACTATTGAAAAGGACAGTGGCAAGGCCAAGCCAACTAGAGGGAGCATCGACAAGATTACCAGCCAGTCCAGAATCGAAAAAACTAAAACAAACTCTAAATCAAACATCGAGACAGATACGCAAAAATCCAACAAACCAGATTTGCAAATCGCACTCCGGAAAACGAAGGCACTGCTAAAGAGGAAGAAATGGGAAAAGAAAAATTGAAAAAACAATGAATCATGGGCCAAGCTGCTCCTTGAAGTTAAACTAAAAAACAGCACCAGGTTCTGGCAAATAATTAAAAGAATCAAGAATCCAAATCACTCTGGTATAAACTCCAATATAACGGAGGAAGCATGGGTAGGATACCTCTTCACACACTTTAATAGTATAGCTGCCGAAAAAGACAAGAATGTCAAAGAAACGGGGAATATGACGGAGCGCAGCAGCAATACCAATATGGAAAAAACAGGCAACAGATATACAATGGCCATGCCGCAAGACCCAGACGGAACTGTGAAACCCTCCTGGGAGGGCTAAATGGTGCCAGGCCTAAATTCTCCTCCCCCTACCAAATTTGAACATCATGACTCTACACCCACAGACATCAAGAGGCAATCAGCCAAGGGCAGACCAACAGGTTCCCCCGGTCCAAACAGCATCCCACCAATGCTGTATAAAGCCGATGTAGAATATTGGAGTGCAGCACTAACACCGGTCTTTAAAGACATAAAGGATTCTACACTATTACCGGAATCTTGGTTAGGATCAATAATAAGCCCAATTTTCAAACATGGCGACAGGAAACTCCCAAACAACTACCGGCTTATTGCCCTCATTGATGGGGAGGCAAAATATTATGCAGGAACCATACTGGAGGAGTTAACCTCATGGGCATCTGAAAACTCCATTATTCCAATTAACCAAACAGGTGACTGCCGGGGCCAAGGGACCACTACAAACATCATGGCACTGACCTTATTTTTGGATGCAGCAAAAGAGGACAAATATTTCGTTGACCGCTTCAAGCTCTGGCGGAAACTAGAAAATTGGGGAACACTAAATCGCTTCTCGACCAGCTCAAACTACTGCATACAAACACCTGGATCAAGGTCAAACTAGGAGCTGGAACACACCTTTCTAAACACATTCCGACCACAAAAGGGCTAAAGCAAGACTGCGTTCTAGCCCCGCTTTTATTCAATCTTTTCCTTGCAGATCTGCCGGGAGAATGTGCCTCCCAAACCCCAAAACTGGGGAAAATACCGATGTCAAAATTGCTGTACGCGGACGATTTGGTACTGATAAGCCGGAACCCTATCGGCCTTCAACATCTTTTAAATGCAACCTACACCTTCTCAGAAAGGAATTCCCTACAAATAAATTTTTAAAAAACTCAGATCATGGCAGTAAATTATTTAAAAAAGAAAAAGTTCAATAGGCACCTAAACGGACTAGAGTTGGCCTTGGTAACCAACTATAAATACTAGGGAATACTTATGGGCCACAAAAACACGTTCAAACCCCAACTGGAGTCCCTGTGGGGGAAGGGAACTGTGACTTCCTGGCAATAAAATCAATAAAGGACAAACTGCCTGACTTAACGCTTGACCCCTTGCTGCAGGTACTGCGTGCAAAGCAGCAGCCGACTCTTACGTGCAGGAGTGAATCCCTTCAAGTAAAGGACGCTATAATACTGGACACAGTGATAGCCAACTCGTATAGAGCAATCTTCAACTTGCTAAAATACGTTTCCCCAGCACAAATCCGTCTGGAATTTGGCCTCCTAAAATAAACGCTGGAAAGAAGGAGTGCGTACATAATCAGCTGGCACTAGATCCGCAGAGCTGTGGTTGGATCCTTAATCTCCAATCTCTGGGAAGAGCTACTCCGCCACAGAAAGTCCTCAGCCAGGGACTACTTGTTTGACTCACTTCAAGTATTGGGACTTTCAGATCTTTGGGGCACCCTTACCGACCTTTCGTCCTTTTAAAAAATCATGGAAAAATCAACACAAATCATATACGCCATTGAGGACGACGAGGCACTTGCTAAAAGAGCACATGGCTGGATAACGCTTAGTGACTACGGAATATTGCAACCTCAATCTTATCTTAAAACCAGACCTTATCTTAAAACCAGAGTCAAAATAAAGGACAAAGAAAAGTTTTTAAAGCTACGCCTCAGAGTAATCCTGATCAACCCTCTTCTGCCACCTTGGGAAAGGAAAAACAGCTCGCAGTTCTGCCGCTTATGTGGAGTCGGCAAGGAAGACATTATTCATGTCTATGCATTTGCCCCAACCTAAAGGATATCAGGCATTGCTTGTTACGTCCATCCTTTAATCTGTACGGTATTCGAACCTGCAGGCAGGCAGTAAAACTGTGCTTTAATCCAGTAGAGACAAAACTAAACTGCTGACTTACAAAGTTCTTCAACTTAGTAACAAACAGGCACAAGGGAATGCTGTCTGTGGACCAACAAAATATAACCTGAGCAGGCATTGCCCGACTGCAGCTTGAAACACCCGAATTTTCATCTATGGACTTCCAGCGTCTAAGTAATAATGGCAAAGCATGGAAAAGAATAGCCTACCTTTAGATCGGCAAACGTCAGCACTAGCTCCAACTTGGGAAGACTCTCAAAAAATGTTAAAATACTTGATTAGTACAATTGTAAACAAGCTGAAGAGTGAGGTTTAGGACATCCGCGACTAGGATTTAGATAGAGAAGCAAAAGCATTTTAAAGACTAGCCCACTTAAGAAACTTTATCTAACCTCTTGGGTTATGAGACACTAGCACCTTATGAACTAATGATGAACTTGGCATCGAATTGCGTAATTTAATATAATACTTAAGGAAGGCATCTAAATTTTACCCTGATTTTTTTGAGCTGTTGCCCAGAATAGGTCAATTATATACTGTTCACCGCTCTAGAAGTACAAGCACTTTGCAATCCACTCGATTATGAACAACTTCAAATTGTTTGTCTGACCTTGATGCATTTGCACTTTATTACCTACTGATGATTACAATTGAATTGTGTAATTTTAAGAATTCGCTTTAATGAATTTAAATATTGTTTTATTGTTGTAAAGGTTTTAATTAATCATGTACAATAAACGTACTACTACTACTACTGTCTCTGAAGGCAGCAGACCAAATAAGGACTCTAGAGACTCTGCAAGAAGACAAGCTGAAGGTGGAGAGGTACAAGGTTAACAGACTTTAAACTCTTGGAATGGTAGTAGCTCTTGGATAGTAGATTTGCTTTTGCCAGTAGTAAAATCTTCACAGTTCCTTGGCACAGTAAAACACTCTGAAGTTCCTTTTGTAGGATGGCAAAGAATGGTGCTTATCTTACAATCTCTAATGACCAGACTTTCTTCACCATTTGGCAGTTCACATCTCTTAGTCAGAGGAAATAGGTCAGAGATAACATTGTCATGGGAAATCCTTTCATTTTTCTCTGCATTACAAGTGGGTTCAGATTCAAAGTATAGAGTATGTATATTTCCTGATTTTTTAAAACGTGGAGCTCTAGAAGGAGAGGGAGCAAACAAGGAGTTAGGAATGTGTTCATTCTCAGTGAGGAGGTTAGCTTCAGTCTCAGCAGTTAGATCAAGAGTGTGGTCTGAATCACAGGATATTGTAACATCAGTGATTATGTGGGACACTAGTTTAGGTTTTGTCTTGTACATCAATAGCTTGTGCATTCGATACCTCCGGGATAGATCAGACTTCATGACCAGGAAGAGAAAGAAAAGAGATCCTGGAAAGTGGAGGGACACATCTCAGATGTAGCTCCTAAGTCTAATTCAGAAGATAATACATAAGAAGTGTTTGAAAATGCAGAATTTATAAAAATACATCCATTCACTGCAATTTCAAGCAATATACTATGACTGTTCTCAGTGGAATATGGGTGCTGATTCACAGCATTATTCATACCAACAGTGGACCAGCTCTGAGGTGACCTAAAAACAGAGTGTAAGGTTTCATTGTCTATTTGTAAGGAGACTAGCGTAGTTGCATAAAAACAGTCTTGGACAGTGGTTTTAGATTTCCATCTGAAGTCTGGGTTATAGTATTTTAATAGGGTCTGACATGTTTTATTCTCTTGCTGAAATTCCAGAATGTTAGATTTAATGATATCCTGTGTAGACTGTAAATCTTTGTCTACAAGGACACTGATAGTCTTAGAGACTTCACTACAAGTAACAGCAGTAAACCTTGGATTTTGGTCAAACAGATTACTTGCTGCCTGTTTTCAAGCACAGCTTTTCTTTCTTTTGACAAACTGATCACAGTTTACTTTGAACCTAGTATTGAACATAAACTCTTTAGTATTAGAGACTGTGGACTTTACGGGATTACAACAAGACTGGGCTACATTATTTGAATGTAAACTGAGGTTATGACATGTTTATGCTATTCCTTAGATTGTTGTGTTGTTGAATACTGGCAAAGACGTGTTTGAGAGTCACTGAGTAAAATATTCAGAATGTAAATGTCAATTTTTCATAAGGAGAATCTTTGTTTGAG
The DNA here is from genome assembly GCF_964204655.1 of Triturus cristatus. Taxonomy (NCBI): domain Eukaryota; kingdom Metazoa; phylum Chordata; class Amphibia; order Caudata; family Salamandridae; genus Triturus; species Triturus cristatus. The sequence continues at coordinate 653,486,838 of NC_140587.1, read as the reverse complement.
GACTAGGGTTAACATCCTCAAATCTTAAAGTAGACACTAAATACCTTTCATTGTTGGGCACTCGGAACTACCCTGCACAAATGTAAAGAAAGCACTGGTGCTTTTCTTTCGTAAACCTTTCATTATTACACACATTCAATCAATTCACACAGAAATCTAACAGAGAGAAAAATGGTAATCAACTGAATGTAATGAAACTTCACCAGGGATACTAGAAATGTGCGTGGGTCATTCTGTCAGGGACTCTGGCAGGGAAGAAAAAATAGGCGGAATATAAGGTGCAGAGCTGCACAACAACACACAGAGAGTCAGAGGAGAAAGTGGGTCCAAAGGGGAAGCTCTGCATATGGGAACAGAGAGGTCAGTCTCAGAAAAGACAGGCACTCAAGAGGCAATTTGGAATACAGACTATCTAACACCCAGGACGGACGTGTAAGACATATATCTAACAACTTTAACAATAAAGGGAATGTGTGGTAAAGCACTCAGAAGCTACACACGCTAAGGCTGAAGCTCAGTAAGCTCCTCACCCACAACGTCTGTTGTAGATACTGATTGCAAATACCCACACATTGGATATACATGCAAAGGCAGGGTCTGTAGAGCGGATACCTATGGTGACCTTATAAAATTTCCTCCAAGACAATATTCACAGTGGACAAGCAAAACCACCTAGGTTATCAGCTGTGCCCATGGATACTGGCGATTGACCAGGAACACGCAAGGTGGTAACAGTGAGGGTATAGAACTAAATACTCAGCTACAATAGACAAGGAGCTAGCAAGGAGGAGTGCTTAACAGGAAAGAAAGAAAAACAAATGGCACACTCGGCAGAAAGCAAGTACAAACCACACAAGGGAAATTGAAGCTAAGACAGAAGGTGGCAAATGGAACTAAGGGAACAAAATCAGACACAGAGAAAAAGGTATACACAGAAAGAGAGAGCACAAGAGGGTAGAAAGTGAATCATGAAAGATTAAGGATTTTGTTTTTGAGAAAAAAACAGAAAACTGTTTGATGCAAGGCTCCGTCACCTTGACAAAGCCCTGCACCAAACTGTGAAAGGCACTGACAGGACCCGCCATGACAGAGGTTCCTGCCAATGCTTTAGAAATTATCCCCAGTAATTTGCTCTATTGCCCTAGCCTGCCTAAATATAAATCTGGCCCTAGGTCTTGCTTCATAAGCAGGCTAAACCTGGAACTCATTTAGGGGTCACAACTGTGAACCCTGGCTTGCCCCTTCCGAATTCTGGCATACCCCTCGCAATCCCTGGCAATGCCTTTGCGACCCACTGCCTCACAGGTAGCAAAATCAGTGTCAGGAAAACAGGGGCAGCTTGTCCATATAAACATAGTTTGGGGCTCTAGCCTCCTTGTTGTTTGCCATTTATAACACTAATAGTGAATAAAAATAATGCGTTTTTCACTATTATAAAAAATATAGTACAATTAGTTGGAATATGACCCCCCCCGGCCGCAGGTGTAAGTAAAAAATGCTTTTAAATATATGTTGTGTGCATGCGTGCAAGTGAGCGTGTGCTTATTTGAGAGAGAGTATGTGTACGTGTGATTGTGTGTGCATGTGTAAGCATGTGTGAGTGACTGAGTTCACGAAAATTTCAAATGGCATGTGATGTCATTTTTGCTACCCCAGGCTTTTTAATAAATTGATGTTTATGAGCTGAAGGAGTGTTTTCATAGTTGGCTTTACATGATCGCAGATTCATGTTTAGTTTAGCATTCTGGGTTTTCAATCACTACATTCTTTCCAACATTTTTTAAAAATGTTTAAAACCTCCACTCAAGTCCTCATCACCTGAAAGCTGGACTACAGGAGCACTCTCTGTAAGAATCACTGCACGCCTCCTGAAGAGAATGCAAACAATACAAACCTCAGCTGCAAGACTCATCCTTGACCTCCCGATACAGACTCACATCATTCTGCACCTCAAGAAGCTAGAATGGCTCCCAATCCAGAAGAGATGCTAGTTCGAGATGCTGATCCACACATATAAAGCCCTGCACAATGAAGGACTAGCATACATCAACAAACTTATAACCATCCACTAACAGACCAGACACCTGCAATCTACCTCCCTCTTCCTCACAGACACACCCTCGATGCGCAGAGGATGCTCCTTCTCTCACCTGGTGTCCAAAACCTGGAACAACCTTTCCCAGCACCTTAGGAATGCCACATTGCTCTGGAAATTCAGGAAAGGACTCAAGACCTGGCTGTTTGAATGAACAGAGCACCGCGAAGCAGCTAGCAACTACAGCACCTTTGGGTCCTCCTGGGTGATTTGACATGCTTTATAAATCTTGATTGATTGATCAATAAAAAGGCCTGTGCTTACCACATTACGAACATCCTGTAAAGAGATTACCATAAATTAGTGGGTTGTGTGGAGTAAGGGATGATTGTTCAAAGCAAAAATAACTTCATATTGATGCTCTTGCCCATGACAATGAATTTTTGAAGAGAATGACATGTTGACATTAAATAAATGTCCTAATGACTTGCCTTCATGGTTCACAGTGATGGAGTCTTCAAAGAGGGTGGCCAATTAACGGAAATATATTTTTGGTCAGCTCTGCCAACACAAGGATCTCTGTCTTAGGTCTAATCAGGCAGAGACTTCTTTCTTGGATCCAATTATAAATGTGGTTTAGGCAATATGTCTTTGATCCATCTTCCTGGGTCTTGATCAATCCATTGTTGATTTGGGGGTCTTTGGCATGCCTGATGTTGTCCTGGAACCTGGGCCAAAGGGTACATGGATAACTTGACTAGTAATTGTGGGACTGCTGAACCTTCTTCCACACTATAGGACACATTCTAAATAGATGAATAAATTTGCTCTTGTTTGCTGTAGTCGACGAAAACAAGGCAGATCCCAATACAATTCTTTCCTGTGATCCATCCAAAATTCTGAAGTACAATCAGTGATATTGTGTGCTCATTTGTGCATTAAGAAGCTAAGATGTTCGGCAATGCAGATAGCTGAACTTCATCCAAAATGTAGTAAGGCTTTCTTCTCTGATGATTTGCTAGCCAATGTTGTTTCATTGTTTCTTGAGGGTCTGCACCTTGACTGATGGAGATGAGAAGGAAATTTTGTTCCAGATAATTTTGTACTTTGTGATAGTTTACATGCTACTTTTATAATTATATTATTGAATCTTGCAGGCAATTGGTAAGTCTTTAGATTTGACACTGGAGTCTTCAGTAGAAGAGTGATGGTGGCCTTCTGGAGCTGTTTGGTGATGAAGCTTGTGTGAGAGATACTTTAATCATGAATGTGAGTTTGAGAGTTATAATGAACTGGTTCATGCAGGCAACAGAGCAATGTCAACTTAACAGATTTGAGGCACTGATCTTCAATGCTAGTTTCATTACTTTATCCTTATCTAAACGTTTGAATGCTGTGAACAGTACTTGAAGATTTGGTGGAGGAAATGAGAAAACATAGAAATGGAATAATGATGACCCTCATGACTGCTCAATTTGTTTCTAATTTATGAATTAAAGAATGACATGAGGTCATTGCAGTGTCAAAGAGAAGCACATGTGGTATTTGTCAGTTCTTGAAATATTCCAAATATCTCTCTAGAAGTCTCTTGCTTGATGCTGTTGTGAAATATACCATCTTGGTCCTCTATATAGCTTTGTCGTAATTCCTCCTCTGTAACGTGCATCATATGTTGTCTGCCTTATTCATTGTACTATGCCATTTTTTTCTGGTGATTACTTTTTTTTTAGTTCAACTAATTCTTCATTATAGGTAGCTTTGCCTCCAGACTTTACTTAGCTGAAAGGGTACAAGCTTGTAGAGTGAATTGATTGTGTTGTGACATGCCATTTCAATTCTGAATTCTGGGCCTGAAATATTCTAGACGTGTTTTTGAAATGTCGAATTTAAGTGAGGGTTATGTTTAACTATCCAAAGAACATTAAGCAGTAAATGGATGAAATCTAAAGTTGTACCGTTATGTTGTTCAATTCAAGTTTGAGAGAGAACATTCAATCATGTGCCTAGCTGCATTAGTTGATTCCATTTATAATCTGACTGCAGACTAAACTATCCATATTTTCCAGAATGCCTAAAGAACATCTGATAATAGGTTGCCAATACACAGGTTAAAATCTCCAATTAACAGAACATTCCCTGCTGAATCTTGAAGGAATAGGAATAGGTCAAGGAGCTTAGCCAGTAATAGGGTATTTTATCTCTTTGAACAGTTTGTTATCACAGCTGTTTGGACTGATGTCACATTTGATCACTGCACTTTCAACATGTATCTGATGTCTCCATGCAGGGTGGTTTTGAGGTCTGATTCAGGGCTACCCTAAACCCTTATTTAGTTTCCCTGTTCCAGCGTTTTGTTGTTCTAGGGCAGCAACCAATCAAAGAGGATGACAGAACTGTCTAAATACCTAGATTAGGTCATTCAAAATTTCTGCAGAACATTTATATTAGTAAGCTCTTGAACATCAATATAAAGAGAACAGCTGAATTGTAACAATAAGATTGCAAAATTAATTAGGAACAAGAAACTTAGGTGTAGAAGGACCAAACAATGTATCTATATCCATTTTGAAACATCACCTGCTGAATGGATGTCTTTTCTTAAACACACTTTGTTGGATGTTTGAGCGCTTTCACTATTCTGTTATCATGGAAAGTAGGCCTGCTATTGCTGATATATAAAAAGGTTCCAATCTACAACCTGAAAAACTACTGGTAAGGACTTTATTTCTGTGTACCAGAGAGATAATTGTGAAACACTTGGTATAAATGTTCAAAAAACATGTGCATTCACAAATAACTATAGTCCATTAGAGTAATCTGCCTTCTGACCATATTCTACAACTATGGACAACTCTTGAGCTTCTCAGGTATTAACATCAGGCAGCGTGCCTTGTTTCCTCTTTGTTTTTCCTAGTGCTTAATTTCTGTTGTTGGTTGTCAGTGGCCACCACTAGCACTTATTTCAGGGGACCAGGACTCTTACTTCCTGTACTGCACTAGTGTCAGTCTGCAGATGCCTTAATTTACAGGGCTGTGGGAGACAGCCGTTTAGCCCTTTCTCTATTTCCAGATCAGCCTATAAAAATGGATGGGCAGCCAATGCATTGATCATTCTCCATTCAATCTATTAACAATTCTTCTTCTATTTCCACAAATAACAATATAATAAAGATGAGTTGGTACTCCAGATGTTATTGATAGTATGTTGAGGACTGTAAGACCTGCCTTCTTGGCTCCTTCTCTTCCTCGCTAAGCCTCCTCAGAAAGATTTTGGAGCCTGGCACTTACTTTTGCTATGAATTAAGCACTGATCTCTATATTTAGTCTATTTACCGTCTCCGCTCAAAACTATTTGTTTATTTTCTGCCTCCTTAGAAATAGAGAATTTAGGGTCGGATATACATGCAGACTGGTCTCAAATAGTGGTCACAAATAGCACAAGAACTGTATGTGACCTTCCTTTTTTTTGTAATGAGATCTCTTTAATGATAGGTCACAACACAAAATTCCAATCCATAGGGCAGGATGATCTGCCTAATGAAGATTAATCAAGCAGTTTTCCATTTGCGATCCCCTGTAATTGGCTACCAATGTAAGGATGGTGGCCTGCAAGGGACTACGGATCACCATCTCTGCATCCACATTCCTAAAAGGGAAGCATTATTGATTAAAGCAGCCTAACTGCAAATTAATAACCAATTCCTTTTGAGGTTTCGGTAAATGTTCACTGCTTTGCAACTGCAATTGATACATCTCATTGTGAATTACTATAAAAGGGAGCACATAGGCCGGAATGCCATTTTCATGCCTCTTTCCAAGTGCTGTTTGAAAAAAAGTCACAAAACCCCTTTTGCAATTTTGAAACACTTTTCCAAATCGCAAAAGGGGTTTAGTACATTGCGAAAAGCCATTTTGCTTTTAAAACCCTTGCGATATTCAAATTCACAGGATTTGCAAATACAAAATGGTTTCATATATGAGCTCAATATTTCTTCTAATATACTGCTCAGTACTAGGCATTATACATTAATATATGACGTTTACTTATGACCCACAAATTATACCGTTATTGAATACATTCTAAACTGGATGGACTTGCTGTAAAATAAGATGTACCAAGAAACCAGGGATACACCACGTGAATTATGGATATGCACCCTGTGGAGGTATATACCCTGCCTTCATTGTTTCAGCTATAACAGCAGCATGAGTTTGTCTTCCCTAACTTTCCAAACAGAAACAAGGTCAGCAGTGCATATCATCTTAAGGAGTAAAGCCAAAGTTGTCTTCATTGGAAAGGAGAAGAGGTCAGAGAGATACAGATCTGAATATTTCTTACACCGGAATACAAACTCATGTTTGGAAAGGATACTGGGGAAACAAAAAAGTTAGCGGTTGTAGTTATTTAGAATTCTATTACACCATCACCCATTCTTCATTGAGATCCTTTTTGGTGTCTGTAGCGACATTAGGACTATTTTCCTATTTATCAAAGTATTTGTGATGTGTGATATAATCAAGAGTAGTGGACCACTTTGCATCGAGCAAGATATAAAATAATGTATAGCAGAGAGAGAGAGCAACCTGAGTCCTACAGGTGAAATATTTGATTGATATAGCTGGAACAAATCTGCCAAAGTGTGGATAGGAGGATTTTGAACACATGCCTTTTAACTCCTTATGTAAGTTAAGTCTAGAGAAAGTCCCATACTTCTACAGGTAAGGATTGCAATATGTGGGCTTAGCGGGAGAAGAAAAGGCGTGATATTTTAGGACAAATTGTATATTTAGCAACAACTAATCTTTTCTTCTATTTAACCATGTTCTGAAACCTAGAATTGCATTACGGTGCAGGTGTGAGGAATTGTATTATTCCTTTGGGAGGAGAAGAGTGTTAAGTCCCAATTCTTTTTAATAAGAATCTCTTCTTTACTCCTGGTAGTTCTAACACAAGCTCCTATGAAAGTTAAAGGGTGCCCTAAGCAAAAATTAACTTACTATATTTAAATGACCAAGGGGTCAGGGCAAGGGGAAACCTAATATTTAAAATGAATCCCTCTTGACCAGTTGAATAAATAACAGTGTGAACAGACACATGGATAATGAATACATTTTATTATTCAATCTCTTAAACAATGTTTATCATGAGATACAATAATATCATCATCAATTGATTTTCTTGAAAAAACGGACACTACTACAATCAGTTAATTTTTACTGCATACATTCAGACATCTCAAACATACCATCTTTCCAAAAAGACATATCTATTAATACATTCATTGATATACAAAAAATACAAAACAACTTAGCATTGACAGATATACAATTCATGAATATTTAATTGCTGTGAATGGTATCAAACACATTTGAATATTATCTAAACCTTGCTGTTAATGGTTTATTTCAAGTATTAAGTATGGTGAGTGATGCAAGCATGGTTCAATTAACCAGAGGATTGTGTTTGAAGTTCAAGCAGAGTTAAGAACACAACACATTAAAATTCTCAAAGCAATCTAAACAACTGAAGACTATCAATAGATAATATAACAAAAAAATTATTAAAAACACATAAAGCGAACCAAAGATATGCATTGTCATAATTTTAAGGCAAATGTGCCATCAAATATCCATAGGAATAAAGGGACTGTAATTGTCACTATCAAAGTGCATTATCAAAAACGGTCTCCATAGACCACTCTTGCACCAGAAATGAAAGACAGCAAAAGTTCCCATGAAATATTTCTGTATCACAGATGCTAGGAACTTGAACCTCTGTGATATGCCACATTATCGGAGCCAATGATTTACATCCTTGAAAGACATCTATAATTAAACTTGACTCATTCGATATTTGATTGATTCAATTCAGCAAAAATTGATTCTTCGGACTATGAACTATGTCCGAACTGAGCTATTGAATACACTATGCCATCAGATATATAAACTCAGCAAGTATTACTTAAGAAAAATAAAACAAAGTAAAAAGAATTTAGTAGAATTCCCTAGGGCCAAAGCTGCAGTAGAACAGTAGGGTTGACATTTTTTAGTAGATGGAGTAGGACTAGGGATACCTCACGGAGATTGCAGTAAATAATCTGAATGAAATAACTGTAGAGTAACAACAAAAATGTTTTGCTCATTTCGCAAGAGTAGAAACTAACTCAGAATGTTAAGTCTGCCTGCTGCATTTAAGGTCTGACTGTAGATAAGCATGTGTTTCCTTACTAAAGCTACATGTAGGGTATTAATGTCTGTAACTTTAGCAGTTATTGTGTTAGTATTCATAGTCCTCCCCGATGGTATGAATCTCCCTCATGAGATAGCTATCCCTACACCTACATCCCCTTCTCATACAGTAGATGGAAGAAAATTAAAGACTTCATTTATAGATTTTTCAGAGGGGGGTTACATTACATCACATTTTTATTCTAGATTAGTTCAAGAATACACACATGCTTTGATATGAAAGATTGTTATGTTTGTGCTCACTTACCTGCTTCAGCTACTGAGGATGGGACCTATTGTCATATTCCACTTTCATATGCAGTTACATGAAGTATATTGTTTAATTTACTTTATAGGCAGTATCGATTTGAATATTATATTTCCAGTTTTGAATATTATTTTTCCGATTTTGAGTGTTCTGCTTCGCACAAGAATGAATCCTCACTAACAGGCTAAGGAGATAGAAACAGCTTTGTTTTTCTTCAGATCTCCTACAAAAATAGACTCTGTTAAGGCATATGAATACAATTTGACATGCTTAATGAATCTAATGTAAAAGAAATGTATACAAGCTTTAGAAGAAAGGAGGGCTCACGTTTCATAAGTCAATAAAACAAGAAGATGATTTAAAGAATGTGTGGAAAAAGATGAGTATAAAGAAAAAATGCTATAACCTACATTGGAACTGGACACACAGCAGAAAGGAAAGCTATGCTTTTACAGGAGAAGAAATCACATCAGAACTACACACATGGGAATAAGTAGTTGTGATTACACATTCGAAGATCTTGGAGTGCCTGTTTAAATATTAACTGGAGAAGAACAATCATACCTGGAGTATACTTTATATGTGGGCAAGTTGCATTTTTCCAATTGCATGCTGATGTGGAAGTTGTTTGTTATCTAGCGTTATCATTTCCAAAGATGTATCATGTGAATAATATAGAAGCTTTGATGATGAATCTATCTCTCCGACATAGACTCAGTGCTAATTATGGGACACAATGAGTGGGAGCTGTGTTTGGTGCTATTATTCCCTCAGTATGAGTAGGTATAAATGACGAGAAAATCAGTAAGCTTTCTACAGTCGTTTATAAATTAGCCACAAGCAAATCTGGTGCTGTGCTAGTAGTAAATACAGAATTAGTAGCTGTTAGATCAGTCGTTTTGCAAGATCAGTTAGCTTTGGACATATTGTTAGCAGAGAAGGGCAGAGTCTGTAGGATGTTAAAAGCACAGCATGGCTGTTCGTACACACCAGACAAAAGTAAGATGATAGATGAATTTGAAAAAGACATTTCTTACTTCAAACCTGATTTAGAAAACTTAGAAACAATTAGTGTTTTAGGAACATTAGGTAGAGAAGCTCCTGCTATCAATAGTTGGCTTGTGAACATTGGTAATGGATTTCTAGGTGTCATACTAAAGCCAGTATTGATTATTGCCATTTGCTTTATATGCTTATTTGCTTTATGTAAGATATTTAGATGTTATTTAGCAACGAAGAAATCAAGAGAGAGAAGAAATAGAAATAGAAGAGTAAGGTTTACAAAGAAATTAAAGGGATGCAACATACAGAGGGCAAAATGGATGACTCAGCAAAGGAAGGAGGTGCATCTTAAAGATTAATTTGTTTAAAAATGTGATGACTATTCTAGCCATCATATTGGGTAAGTGCGAACTTCACTGTCAAAATAATGTCTACACATTTAAAACAAAATTTGTAGTACTTAATCACACTTAACCATTAATAGCACCTATTGTAATGAATTAATTTAGCTTAAATGCTGATGTCATTTTGAATATTATCTTTTACATTTAAGGCAAAGAGGCCTGTTTTCGAGTTGGAACTGTAATTTTGAATGAGATGTTTTTTCTTACTTCGACAGTGCAGATGCTGTAATTTTCCAGGTATTTGTTATGTATTAGACAACTGATAGTAAGGTTCCTACCAGGAGGAGAGGAGATAGCAAGAAACATGACTCGTGAGAAAAACTGTCTGAACCACAAAATTCTGTTCAAAGTAACAAACCAAGGACATGGTTGTGTGTGATTCATTGTGCAGATGTGAGCTGGGGCGTTTACCTGTTCCCAGCGTTTGCAGGAGAACGATTGGTTCCTGAAAGTAGGGCTGAGATGGAATATTGCAACTAATGTTTTGTTGAATTATTTTGGTGTGTGTTCCTTAGACTAGCGAGATCTAGCTGCAGAACACAGGATACTTAGTTGTGTAATTCTGAATCTCAGTTATATGTAAGGTTTTATGATTTGCTTTCAAACTCAATTACTTTTAACAATTTGTATTTAAGCAATAAAATTCTTACCGATTATACATTAATCGTTTGTGCATATATCTTAAATAAGTATATATCCATCGAAGGATTGAAACAAATTAATCACAAGCAGAATAAACAGAAAAAAGGAGAGAATACGGGTGTATTAAAGAATTAATAAAGTTTATCATCAAATTTCAAAAAAGGGTACTTGAGGTAAGCACAATTACAGTTGTACTGGAAGGAAACATTCAATTATTCATGCCTTCACTATAAAAATTATCATACACTTTTTCACAATTACAATCAATTATTATACAGGAAAACAGTGTGAGAGTTGACGTTTCGGTCTTTAGATTTTCTTTGATAAGACCATCTTCAGGACTAGGGAGTTTAAAATGTTGACCTCTGAATATTTTTCTTTAGTGGTTTCCAAACAGATTTTGAGAGAAACAGCCGTCTTTCTTTAGCAGTTATATCTAAATTATTAAGTAGTCGATCTTAGCTTTCAAAGCAGATTGGCAAATATGGATTTATTCAATCAAATCCAATCAGTTACAAAGATGGTCCAAGCAGTTTGGTATCCCAAGTAAGAGTCAGGAGAACGTGTAGACGCTCACTTCTAAATCTGAGGTCTCTTTCAGTATCTTACAATACTAAGCGCCGCTTAGGAGGCAGACCTTTAAATGATTGCTGACTTTGGGCTGAGAAGACTCTTCCTCCCTGCTAAACTCCACTGCTTGCGTGCTAAGGCTTTGGGCCTGTACATTCCTATTCTCTCATCAGACACATTCATTTGGTTTTCTGAAGCAAACACCTTACTTTACTTGCTTAAAATAAATGCCATTTATGCCTAATCCTCATTAATTTAGATTAGGGATTTTCCTTTATGAAACCCATTTGCATCATATTCTGCATTCTTTTTGTAATTCTTACCAATGTGCTATTTCATCTAATTTTGAAATATCGACTTTTAGATTATTGGAATCTGTAAAAATGATGATTAACATCTCAATACTTACTGAACTAATGATTGATTTGAATTAATTTGTTAATAAATCCTTTTAAACTCATACTAAATCTCTATGTCGATTCCTGTGATGCCCCAATTGGACTTCACTGTTCATGGTAACTGATGTAATGAAAGTTCTTTATCCTATCTCCTTGTCAACTTAGAAAGGTTCAAACTAACAATGGCACATGCCTATTAGAACTCTACACTCAGAATTCTAAAGCAACCGTTGTGATTCCTTCCCACAAAATATGCTAAATGGGTAGGAAGAGCCTTTAGGGCACAACCTTGTGGAATAAGATTCCTCTGGAAATGTACACGCTCCACATCTCCTTTAGTTAAGTAAAGCCATTAAAACTTGGATCTTTAATGATTACCCATTCCTCAGAATTTTTCCAGTCCAAGCGCCAAAAGTCTCCGTCAGCAGTGAAAACTGTGCTTCCTAAAAATAAGGCAGGTCTCCAAAGAATGGCTGTTCCAGTGGCGCGATCGTAGTAGCAGAGAAACATCTGTCTGCTCTGCTTCTCACTTTGTATTTGAGACAACTAAAAGGAAGGCTTAGACTGAGTGCAGGCACGGGGTGGGATGAGGGGTGGTGTTAGAATATGTTCTTGAAATTTGAATGACAGACGATTACAAGTATTTAAGGTTAAGCATGTGGAACAATATATTACAAAATAAGCTTTAGCAAAGCCAATAGGTCTGGCCTAGTGTGGAAAGCATGATATGTGTGTTCATTTTTTTCAATCATGAGCAATTGAAATTAAAAGATTACAAGTTTTTTTTTTTAAAGTACAAATGCCGCTGTCTAACTATGGCAGGTGCATGTTTTCAAAACAAAAAAAAGGCAAAAAATAACCATCACAGCATTGGGCCTGCTACATCTGGCACTGAAGAACACTATTCTTGAGGTGGATGTGCACAAGTGATCAGTAAAAATGCTGCCACTCAAAAGTGAAAATGGCCAGTGGTTGAAGTCTGATTCATTCACCATTTAAAAATTGATAATCTGCATCTTCAGGTTTCCAATCCCACTTTACTGCAGATTTCTGACTCTGGAATTCATGCCTGGAAAGTTTTGATAAGTTCCATTTTCTGATACAAAACTACACACAAGTATATTTCCAAATGAGAATGTGTGAAACAGCAGGATTATTGTACTTGCAAACTTTTCTTGCTTTTGTCAACTCTGAAAAATATTTTCCCCATTGAAAAACCTGCTCTCTCACATTCTCTCTAATTTTGGTAACATTACCTCCTCCTTCGGCTCCTGTCTTTGACAAGAGTGCATCTCTAACCTAATCCAGGGTGGGAGAATGTCTGAGACAAGTTTGTGAATACAACCAAAATTATACATTTGTAGCTGTTCACAAACTCACATTTCTCTCTTCATGCACCCATTTCCTACTGCTTTTCAGGCGAATTAATTCATGTACGTGTCCAAATGCAAAGCGAACATTTCTGAATTAGAAAATTTGTATTGCGGACCAGCCAACCTTCAAACATTTTTCACCCTGGCTGTAAGAGAGTCCAAGGAACATTGGGTGGGGGTGGGGCCTTGAGCCTGTCACTGTCTCTCCAGACATAGAGGGGCAGTGGAAGGGTGAGGCCCCAGAGTTGAGGGGCTTTGTTTCAGACACTGCATGATCACCCTCTCCTGCCCCCTACCCGCCCCATGTGAAACAAAAGCTTTGGAGGAGGCTGCTGTGCTGCTGATGTGCAGAGTCAGTTGTAAATCCTCCGATGGACATCAGTATTGCAGAATCTCCAGAGAGGAGCTTAGATTTCTCTCTACGTGGGGTCCACACTCACCTTGTCTACCGCCGTGTGATATCAGCTCTTGTCCGGGTGACAATGTGTAGAGATCTGCTATGGAGTGACACACACTGGAGCATCATGTGATCTGTCAGGTCTTGTTTTGCACGGATCAATAAATCTATTGCGCAGGTATGACTTGCTTGACCAGATAAAAATGTGAGAATCGTGTCTAATTTTGTTTTGAATGCACTTAATGTGTATAGCTCGTCCTGATACAATCTATTTTGAGTGTTTCGTGCAGAATCAGTACTTTGTGCATTGAATTCAATTTTAATGTATTTTCTTCATTTTTGGCATTCGCAGGTGCAGTTGCATAACCTTTATACTAAGGAACAGTTTTACATCCCTGTGCACCGTTGGCTGGCCCAGGACCAGGAAGATGGAGAAATTTGCCGGGAGCTGCCAGTCTTGCGACAGGGCCATCCCATCCTCCCCGGTAAGAGAAACTGTGCTCAGGCCCCTCCCACTCAACGGCCCGCGCTGGCACGTGCAAGTGAGTTTGCTCCTTATCACTTGGCGGGCTCTGCTCCTTGTCTCTGTCGCCCTATCACTCGAAGGCCAGGCACGCACTGGCTTAGGAAGATTAGGTACACCAGGAAGGGAAGTTGACACATGTTTGTGATAACTATTTTGGAAAAACATAAGATTTACCCAAAAAAATCACTTTCGAGCTGCACATTGATGCCAAGCCTGTGTTTTTTGCATTGAAGCTGTTTTTTTAAACTCATAAAATGCAAAAATAGTTGTATCTAGCAACAACATACTTTACCGAATGAAAGAAAAATAGTATGATTGGGTATGGGTGTACCTTATTAAAGAGCAATAATTTACAAATCTGCTCATCAGAAACAGTTACTTCCTGATGAGAGTGCGAGTTCTGGTGACTGTAGTGTCCTGCTGGACACGTAGTGAAGCAGCCCCTCCCCTGAGACTGCCTTAACACCCACCGCACACCCATCCATCACAGGTGGCACCAGTCAGGTGCCCAAGCAAACAAAAGGGGCCGGCCGCACCTGCCCTGACCCAGTTCTACCCGCTAAACTCCTTGTGTGTGCCAGTTATTTTAGCAGCATGTGGGCCGAGGGCCCAATACTCTAGACCATGTGGGATTAAAGAGCTTTATAGATGGCAAGTTCGCTCACACTTACATCATACCGGAGTTCGATAAGCAATGTGGGCAAAGGCTTCCCCGGCCATGTTTCTTCATGCTAGGCAATCGCAGAGGATTCCAGAATAAATAACTGTCCAGCCAGATGTATCTTTTTTTTTAAAACATGGAAAGCATCCAAGTCTTCCTACAGAGGCCATCTGCTAAAAGAGGCGACCAAAACTAGTAGCAAGGGAGGATATGTGGGCTAAGGGCTAGAGCTGCTGACTTTAGCACCGGGGAACCAGGCTCATTCCTAACCTTGGCTCACCATCCTGTGATTCTGGGCAAATCACGTAATCTCCCGGTGCCTAAAAAATAATATGTAAGATTTGGTTCTCTTGGAAAGTGCTTTAATGCCCTTGAATCATGCCTGTGCAAAATAAACTGCAAAAAAAATAGCATAAACCCCTAGATTCAAGGTAGAGTCAATCAGACAATAATTGAACACACACTATCTATAAATGTGTGCTGTGGGACTCATTAGCCAAATAATGCCAGCTCTACAAGACACTCTGAAAGAACGAACTCTACCAAGGGTTAAAGACAGTCACCTACTGTTAGACTGCACGCTAGAGATGCTTCAACACCCATGGATAAATGATCTTAATGATCTAGTAAAACACAGGTATCCCATAAGATGCATTAGAGATTTTTAAGTAATGCCGTAGAAGGTGACACGGTGAGTGAGACAGTCCCTCTCCAGCCCACCCTCTAAGTGAGTGAACTAAGCCTGCGATTTTCAAAAAGTATTCAGGCTCAAAACGTACCCTTAAGTCTCTCAGCTTCAAAGTCCCAAATTATGAGACTACAAAGCCATGTCAATATTATTCTAAAGGTCCCATCAAGCTGTAAATGAGTGTTCCGAGGAACACACCTTTGGTGTGCCATGAGAGGGAAGACCTGCTGTTGCTCTACCACCCTATTGTTTTAAGGAGTTCGCCCTTTGTGACCCCCCCCCCCCCACCCCCTTTGCAGAATCTATGGTCGGTGACAGCATGTAATAGACATGGGGATGCACACGGGAAAGCTGGGAACTGGCCACAAGGTTGAAAATAAGCCCAGATGCTTAGAGTAGAGTAGGAGGAAGCCCATCTATCTTTATTGTGTAGACTGTCTGGGATGTTCACGAAGATTATGTGCATAAGTCTCTTCAGCATCGATCTTTGGACTGAGAGCCTCCATTCCAGCAGCCTCAACTTTAGAGTCGCCGACACAGCTATCAGTGAAGTGGGTACCAATCTGCTGCATCATACATACTCTCGCTTCCCACTCACCCACTTTGGCCATATCGCATTGTGTCAGGAACCGAGCTTCTGGGGGCTGTCCACAAGCAGCAACAGCTGTCAAGACCCACACCTCCAAGGTCCATCGTGTTTCCCCTTCGAGCCTTAGATTTCTATATTACAATATTCTGTTTGGCAGATGTGAGCCTGGACATTACATGGCCTCTTCCATTGATGGGCAAGCAGGTGCTAGTCTCACTTGAACATTACATGACTGCCTCCTGTGAAGATCTCAAATGTACTGGCTGCTGCTAGTGGGAGGGGCCTGTCAGAGCCTGCACTGGCCATTCTGTATGGGAGCTGGCAATCTGTCAGATGTGTCAACAGAGGCTAATGAGTCCCAGCTGGTGTTCAAGTAGGACCCCACCACCTAGAGCTGCATAAGAGAAGTGCTGGCATGGGAAGAGCAGGCAGGCATAAGCATCACGTGGCAGGAACTGCACACAGAGCGAGAACCCAGAAGGCTGATAAGATGCACTCCGTCAGAGCAGGATTCCGGTAAGGCAGCAGATTTACGGAGGGTAGCGAGATACTACTCATGCAGGCCACAAGGCAACAGATTAATGGAGGGCAGCGAGATACTACTGACGCAGGGCAGGACTCCTTCAACAGGGTGATGGGGTAAAATGGAAGCAGGGTCAGATTGGGATCACAATTAGGCCCGGGCACTCCCAAAAAAGTGGCCCACATTCCCCATCTGGTTAATCTCACTGGAATCTGGCTGGTTATTTTTTGTTATGGTGTTGTATAGAGTGAACTCGGTCCAAAGTCATTGGAGACATGAGCACCAGTTACATTACACAAGATCAAATTCATTTTCATTTTCAGTATCCAGTGATGTGCCCAGAATCACAGAATGTTGAGCCAATGCTGGGACTCGAACCCAGTTTAAACGTCTGCAGCTCTGACCATGGTGCTACATTCAATTAAATGAAACTCTCCCCTCTCTCCCAGTAAGGCCTAAAATACACTGGGGCTGAGGTGACAGCACCTGGCTGCTAAGGAGGCCACTTCTTTTACCCATTCCCCAGCCCATTATAGCCTCAGGGCATTTAGTTGGCAGGAGAGGTGTCAAAAAGCACATTGCTGCTGCTTGTGAGAGAGGGTAGGTGAGAAAGGCCAAATATCACCTCCCCCCCCCCCGTGAGGCCCCTGCATACAACACACCTTCCTTGCATCCCACCCCCGCCCCCACCCATGGTCTAAAAGTGATGGCCCTGTGGGGATCACACTGCTTCTTTTTTACTCCTCCCTTTTTGACTTTGACTTTTTGGACTTTTTGACTCCTCCCTTGCCAGCTGAATGTCCTGAGGCTATAATGGGCTGGGGAGGGGGTAAGAGAAGTGGCTTCTGGCTGAGAAAGCGAGGCAGTGCGCCTAGGTGAGAATGCCCCTAAAGACGTAAACAACACCCCAGCCTCAGTTAACAGCATGTCAGGGGAGTGTACAGTGATGCTGGCGCCACATTAAAGTGGCCTGGAGGGGAGGGGGAAAGACTCTTTGGCCCGCATACAGAGGCTTAAAGATCGGCCCCCCCAGGTGACCATGAGACTCCGGCCCATCGACCAATGCCCGATTGCCCGCCTTCCCAATCCGACCCAGAAAGGAAGCAGAGCACAGTACAGAGAACTCTGTGTTGTTTGTGCACTGCCTCATCACCAGTTGTTGTATTCTCCAATGCAAGGAATGGCATACACACCAGGTGGGGATGATTGAAAACCTTCTATTTGCCCTTCCTGTCTCTCAATGATATGCTTCTGCTTGGAGTTTCATAGAATATCCTTCTCTCTTTCTGAGGAGCTAGCTGCCAGTCCTCCTTTCTCTGTCCCAGTCACAGGTGATAGGAGCTTCAACCGTGTGTGTGTGTGTCCTGAACTTGATGTTCCATGACATTCTTGAGACATGCCAGGGGTGAACACTTCCATGGTGACATCAAGGTTGTGATAAATGTTCATGAGATGCCCTCGTCTCTAAGGCTCGCATGTTTCTTGTCTGGAGAGAGTCACACTTACTTTATAGCTGGAAAAGAAAGAGAATCTGCTGTTCAGAGATAACTCCCACTCGATTTCATGGGGTGGAGACATTTGCAGTTTTCAAATCTCATACTGGGGATAGGAAATTCTGATGTCTACAAGAGAGCTGCAGTGATCCTAACAGCCTCCTTCGGGTCATTGGTAAACACTGATTATGAGCAGTTCAACCTTCAAACAGCCCAGCAGCCCCCAGGCTTTGGGGGAAGAGTAGTTTTATCTTTGACATTTGCTTCCAAAAGTTCCATCTTCTGAGCTCAAACTTCCTTCGGGATTTAGCTCCCTGCTTCATCCTATAAATAAAATCCATTGCAGATCAGCCAATATAATTCACTAAGCCTTCACTATATCATTGACCTCACAGATTTTATTACAAGCACTTATAAGTCACTTAAATATGCCACCTCTCTGTAACCCTGGAATGTTCTATTATCCTTTCTGTGGAACTTGCTCGTCCATGCATGAATTCACATAATTATTTATCCCTCTGTGCACCTATGCCCCAGTCATCCATCTGTTCATTCATCTATTCACTCTGTAATCCGCCAATATCTCCATCTTTTGCCTAATTTCTGCACGCTCTCACTCCTCAATCTGCACGACCCTACATGCAAAATAGATAATCAGTGAAAAAACATTTCCATTTGAAGAAAGCCAGAGATATTGACTGGTTTTACAAAGGCTTGCCAGTGCGGGAAGGAGACCACGTGCTTCTAAGGCATTTAAAATGAAGGCGCCCTGTTGTGACCAGGCAAACCTCACAAGTAAAAACACACGTGCGACTCACTTTCTATGTTCTGCCTCCAGCCGACGTCGCAGTCACATGCTGGACAGGCAGACAGGTAAACAAATCAAATACATCACAACAAAAATACATGATTTTACAAATTACAAGCTACTGTGTGAGGGGAAATTTTGTTCAACGTGTAGGGCTGAATCATTTTAGGCGCCTTAAAAGTGAAGTTATCGTTTTGAGGAAAAAAATGATAGTGACTGCTTTTCAGACTGAGGGACAGTTTGCTATTGATAACAAAGCTTTAATGAAGAGTCGCTACAATTCTAGGTCAGACTTAGCAGTCAAAGGGGCTCCTCTCCACTTAGGTTACTGATTCCCCTGACACCGGCCTCCGACCGCAAACAAAAATGTCGTTCTTCGTCTTCCTTTGTTAGCGTCATCTCACACTCCTCAGACTAATGCTGTGTTTTCTTTTCAACCTAGTTACGATATACGACGTGCAGGTAGTAACAGGGGATCTGTGGAATGCAGGAACTGGCGCAAATGTGTACATATCCATCTACGGAGAGAGGGGAGACACCGGATCCAGGCACTTACTGAAGTCAAGGAAGCCTAAAACATTTTTGAAAGGACAGGTAAGTAACGTGTGGTCGTTTGGGTTGCCACTTGTAAACGGAATAAAACTAATTTAAATGTTTCATTAAAATTCCTCCTAATGGTGCTGATATTTATTGATTGTGGCGGTTCCTTCATAATGACGGAGGAGCGTGGCCCCACTGCTCAGAGCCAGCAGATGAAAAATAAAATGATAATAAAACAATTTTATTATCATTTTAATTTTTACTGACTGAGCTGATGCGGGTCTAGGGTGGGGCAGGGCTAAGCTGGGCCATCCTCTATGGACAGTGGCAGAGACCGCACTTCTATTTCTCCAACCCAGCTGTGTTGCACAGCAAGGTGGAGAAAAGGTCCAGGCTACCTGTCCCTGAGCGAGCATCAAACCAGCCCGCTCAGGCCAATCCCAACGCTTCTCTCATGGTTAGTAATAGCATGAGAGCAGCGTCTGGATTGGGTAGGGAGTCTGGGAGCCTTCGGTGTGTGGTTCATGGACTGCAGGGAGTAGGGGAGCACCGAGGCGGCCGGCAGTGTCAGCGACAGGTAAGTCTGTTTTTTTATTATTATTCCCTCCACACTACCCGCCACTTTTAAGTGGCAGCGGCTGCCACTGATTGGTGTAAGGATGCATCAAAAACAAATATTTTTAACTGAGAACTCGGTCTTCAAAGATCTTTTCACTTTAAGGTCCTGGAACCGCTCTGTGACTTTTAATATCCCTTTAATGTATGGTTAGGTGTACTGTCGTCAACATACAGCTCACAGGTACAGCCTGGGGAATTGCATAGCATTCGGCTGATCAAAATGCTGTCCTTTTTTTTCCCAGTCAGCTACAAGCTTTCCTATTTTGTGCAAACTAATTAGAAAAAATGTTATAGCCGTAAAACAACCTACGTGTTAGAAACTGAGTTATTGGTTGACTGGGGTGTGAGCCCTGGTCAAGCAGCAACCACAGTCCTAGTCAGCGTAAGGCACCAGCAAATCCCAAATTAACCTGTGCTCAATCACCCTGGTAGCTTGGCACAGAGCAGTTAGTCTTAACTTAGAGCCAATGTGTAAAGTATTTGTGCAACACCTCAAACAGTAAAAACACCACATAAAATGAACCTACCCCAGATGAGAAAAATAGAGCTTAGTTTATTAAATGAAGCAAGACTAAAATGACAAAAATCCAATCAGAAGAACTGTAAAGAATAAACTATAAAATAGCGCCAACTGTGGCTTTCTGGTCATGCTGGACCAGGTCAAAGTCAAGAGTTCCGGCTGAGCGTGATGTGGCACGAGTCAGAGACAGCCCCAAATTAGTCCTGCGAAAGTTTTAGCTTCCCAAGTTTTGTGCCAAGAATCCTGTTCACATTGGAAAGGGTCGCCGGGAGCAAGGAGAGCGATGCAGGTGGTGGTCAGCGTGGCGCGAAGATCAGGCCGCGCGTTGTGGATGGCTGGGCTGGAGCTTCACCGTGGTGGTCCTCCACGAGCGGTCGATGCTTGCTGTGTGAAGAGACGAGCTGGCGGCAGCTCACACTGAATTTCAGTACGAGCAGCACAGTTTTGGTGCGAACGGGCCCATTCGTTGTCACAAAGAACCCAAAATCTTGATTTCAAACGCCTGTGACCACACCAAGGGTCCAGGGCCAGAGGCACCAGTTGGTGGTCAGAAACTTTGTGTAGCTGGGCCCAGGAGCTGGTTGAGGAGCCTTTTTGTTTTTGAGGTTCAGAGCATGAGGCCAACAGACTAGCCCTTGGAGTCACTCTGGTATTCTGAGTTCAAGATGAGGTTGCAGGTCCACGTCTTTATCCCCAGGCAGAGAGCAGCAGGTCAGCACAGCAGGACAGCAGTTCCTTTAGAGCAGCAATGCAGCAGAGTGGCAGTCTTTGTAGTAGAATCCCAGTTGTTCTTCCTGGCAGAGTATCCACAGGTCCAGAAGTGTACTGAAGAGTTGGTGTCTGAGGTCCTTCTTTTATACACAGTTGTGCCTTTGAAGTGATGAAAAGCTTCTAGAGGCATGCTTTGAAGTGTACAGATGCCCTGCATTCCTGGCCCTTGCTCCATACGAACTACCGGGGTATGCAACCCTTTGTGTAGAGACAGGCTAGTCTAGAGTAAGTGGGGCTGGGTCCAGCTCCTCACTCCCATCCTGCCAGTGATGGCCCATCCAGTCACACCAATACTCCTCATTGTGTGTGGCTGTCTAGGTGTAATACACAAAGTCCAACTTTCACACACACACAGTCATATGACCCAGAGACAGGTTGCAGGTGCCACATGGCTACGGCAGGAACATGTCAACTTTCAGAATTGTAATTTAAAATCTGACTTCATTGCGGCTAGCTTTGCCACTTATTTTACAGATCTATATACCCCTCGGGAGACCCTGCCCACCAACAATATTCATAAGTTCCTCGCGAACCTGCCTCCCCAGACCCTCTCCGATTCTGTACACAAGGCCCTTGAGGCTCCCCTGTCGGCTGATAAGATGCAACAAGCTAGGGATATGATATGGATATGAGCTCGGGCAAGGCACCTGGCCCAATTGGCTTCCCTTGTGAGTTCCTCAAAAAATACCAATCTCAACTGCTGATGCCATATCTGACGGCCCTTAACACCACTGTGGAAGATAGCTACCTTCCCCTGGATTGGAGGCACATAGAGATAGTGGTTTTCTTAAAGCCGGGCCGGCCGTCTGAACTCTACTCTTCATACCGCCGGATCTCTCTCCTTAATGTTGAACCCAAACACCTAGCTAAGGCAATTGATAACCGCCTAGTCCCACATATTACAGACCTGATCCACCCCGACCAGGCCGGCTTTATGCCTAGTTGTGCCACACGGCACAGTATTTGCAGTGCAAACAATGCCCTTGCTGCTGCAGACCAACTTGATGGACCGGCTGCACTCCTCCTTGCAGACATCGACAAGGCATTCGATACACTCAGTTGGACCTATCTCTTCGCCCTACTGAGCTGCCTGAATATTGGCCCTCACCTCCTCACCTTAATACATCTGCTGTATACTGACATCACAGCTTCAGTTCGCATGGCTAACTCCGCCTCGGGAAGCTTTGCTATTGGGCAGGGGACTCGTCAGGGATATCCTCTTCCCCCCTACCTATTTGCACTGGCTATGTAGCCGCTGGCGGTGTGGGTGAGGATAGATGCTCAAATCTATGGCTTTGAGTGGTCGCTGGATGTCTCGATCCGCATAGCGCTCTATGCGTATGATGTGCTGTTCTTTCTCATGCAGCCCAATAGAGCTGGCCCACGTCTGCTCAGAATTATGCACATTTTTGGCAAAACCTCTGGCTTCTACATGAATCGGGGTAAATCCTTTCTCCGGTCCTTGAGTGGAGGAGATCAGTTGGGTGGATGGTCGCGGGAGGTGACGGTGGTCCCCAATGGTTTCAAATATTTAGGGTTGTTCCGCTCTGCTTCTCAGTCCATCTCATGGGACAGGAATTAGGCCCCACTGTGGACATAGACGGGGGATCAGGTGCGCTCATGATCACACTTACCTCTGTCCCTGTTTGGCAGTTATGCCATATTCAAAATGGTCTCATTGTCCCGTCTTCTATACCAGCTTCAGAATCACTCATACGGCACTCGTGGTTTCCGACAACTAAATGCAATTCTTGCTCTGTTTCTCGGGCAGGGGGGCGGTGCGAGTAGCCTTGAGGACCTGCTGCCAGTATACCTACTGCGGCGGCATGGCTACTCTGGGTATCCAGGCCTACCATGTGGCCTCACATTTACTCATCCTCAATGACTGGTGGTACAGAGACAGAAAAGATCCTGCATATGCAGTTGAGCGTTGGCTGATGGATGCCAAGCCACTACATATGGTCCTATATTCAGGCCTGACGCTTAGAGGACTACCGCCTGCAACCAGGACGGTTTTTATGACCTGGAAACGAGTACTACTCACCATGGGATGGTGGGGTAAATTGAGCAAAGAAACCCCTTTGTGGCATAATGGCCAGTTACTGCAACTGGCGCAGCTGCCCGGGTTTCGGGGCTGAGAGATTATTGGGATTGACACAGTGAGGGGAGTTATACACTGTCAGAACCTAAAGTCATTTCAGGAACTCCAGACAGAATATGCTATGCCCCATTCACAATTCTTTAGATACCTCCAATTCCGTCATGCCTTCTCCCCGTATCTAGCACAGCAAGCAGACATACATGACTTTAACTCAATAGAAGCCAACGTCTTTATGGGGGATCTGGGAGACCACAAAATACCTCAAATATATTGCACAATTCTGAATAATAGCCCTACTACACTAAATAAAACTCGGGCTGCGTGGCAGCTGGATCTCGGCCCCCTAGAAGAGGATGATTGGGTGGAGGCGATGGAGTCCCCGCACGCTTGAGACCTATTCTATGTAAATACTTTTACCGGGTTTACTTATATAGGCTTTGGCGCTCTGGGCTTGTCGCCTCCTCCCATTGCTTGCGCTGTGGAGCTGCTGAGGGCACCTTAATACATACGGTGTGGCAGTGTACAGCCTTACTGAAGTTTTGGAGGGGTGTGACCACTTGCCTTTCAGAGGTCCTAGGATGAGATATCCCACTTTCGCCACTCTTGACTATGCTCCACATCACTGAGGGACTGGGTGGCAACAGATACACGCGTCACTTGTTGTTTCTAGGCCTCACATTAGCTAAACGTGATATTGCCAGGGTGTGGAAAGACGAGTCTCTGCCTTCTGTCGCAACATAGAAGAAATGCCTAGACTTCTCTATGGGTCTGGAAATAACTGTTTTCAAGGCGAGGGGATGCCCCCAGAAACATCCTAAAATATGGAACAGGTGGGCTTTACTTGGAACCTGAACCTCCTGTTTCTGCAATCGAGGGACTGCTGATGACTGTTTTGTGTTATGACCCATATTTTGACCATATTTGCCTAAAAATTGGATGGCTCAGAC
Organism: Triturus cristatus; assembly: GCF_964204655.1. NCBI lineage: Eukaryota > Metazoa > Chordata > Amphibia > Caudata > Salamandridae > Triturus > Triturus cristatus. Next base: position 653,462,736 of record NC_140587.1, on the reverse strand, counting down.
CTATGTATCTCAGATCTTTTTATTACTTCTATAAGTTTAATATGGCACTATTGTTTACTTTAAAAAGTTTAATTCAGACATGCATATACCCAAAATGGTGTTATTACAATATTGAAAATGTTGATATCAATATTGTTAACAATTACTGCACATTTCTGGCATCCTTGGTAGTGCCTGTTCTGTATCGGCTGTCAACAAATAAACTATGTTATAAAAAAAACAATGTGACTTCACCCTAAGTTAGGATTTTAAATTAGGATTCCAGAGATGCCAAGCATGAACCAGTTACCTTTTCCCATTTGGAAATTTCCCTTATAGAATGTAATAAGGTTCCAATGTTAGTCTTGCTGTAGTGAAAAATGGATTTCAGAGTTTTTCACTTCCAGGACATGTAAAGCTTAAAAGTACACGTCCAACTTTTTAAATACACTGACCCTGCCCCAGGATATGTCCAGGGCCTCCCTTAGGGTTGACTCATATGTATCAAAAGGGAAGGTTTGGGCCTGCCAAATAGGTTTACTTTTCCAGTTCAAAATGGCAGTTTTAAACTGAACATGTAGGCTCTGCAGTGGCAGGCCTGAGACTTGAGTGGGTGGCACAACCAGTAATGCAGGCCCACTAGTAGCATTTAATTTACAGGCCCTGGACACTTGTAGTGGCTCTTTACTAGGGACTCACATGCAAATTAAGTATGTTAATTGGGTATGACCCATTTGTACCATGTTTTAAAGAGGGAGCACAAACACTTTAGCACTGGTAACCATTTTAAACATGTAGTACAGGAGCACTTCTAATTGCCAAAGTACTTGTATTGAAGAATTGATAAAGTAATAACACACATATGTGAAATCACACATCATTTCTCCGATGCTTGCATCCATGCTGCTATGATATTGTGATACAGTTGCATTTATGTAGTGTTTCATACACATGATTGTGAGAAGTTGGCCTGGTATATGCTGTCCACTAGTTATAGTGGGCACCCTGTACCAGTCCAAACATCCCCTTATTGATGATAGGTTAAAACCAACCTTTATTGAAAGCTATCCTAGTGGTAGCTATGGAGAGCAGCCTTCATGCTAAGTCTTGAAGGAATGTAAAGCAGCTTGTTTTACCAGTCTATAACCTCTTAAATGGCTAAATGAAAGGCAACCACACCAGGTATATAAAATATATGTATTTATTTCTAAGCACACCCTCCTAGGCTTTTTATGAGGCTAGAGGTCAAAACACATAAGTTACACTTCAAATATAACAGTAAATTAGCACAAATACACATTAGGCCCTGGGGCGAGCCAAACCATATACTAAAATAGTGGTATAAGAACCCCGACTTAACTAGACACAAGGCTTAGAGCCTGTAGAATTGCTGGGACCCCAAGGAACCACCCAAGGTAGTGACACACGGGACCCATGGGGGCCGTGTGCAGTGTGTGAACACAGCCGCGAGCTCCCTTTAGCTTCTGTGGGGAAAGTCGCTGTTAGATTTTTAAAGATTAGGGACACTTAGAAATGAGTCAGGACCAAACCCTTTAATACTTCGGTGGTCCCGTGGGTGTTGACCCTAGAACTTCCTGAGTACTCGTGTTACCTCACCCAAGGAAGCCGGGTGCATAGGTGTGAAATGGTGTCAGGTCGCGTCGTCGATTTCAATGGGAGCTGGCAAAGAAGAGCTGCTGCCGGGAAGATGCAAAGTGTCTGAAGAGATCCAAGCCTGGATCGTAGTTGAGAAGAACCTGAAAGCAGAGGGGACAGAGTCTGGGTCACTAGCCAGTGACCAGGAAGGCGATGAGCAGATGCCCACCGATGTCGGGTGATTTCAGGGTAAAGAGGTGAAGCTCGACTCTTCAGCCACGAGGACCAGGAGGTGTCGAGGACAACCAGGAGCTGGATTTGAGCTGTCCCACAAAGGATGTCAAGTGATGCAGCGTCGGTGCCCGAATTGGACACAACAAGCCTTGGCAACAGCAACCCATGCAGAAAGAGAAGAAATGCTTCGGTGCAGACCAGCAAGGTTTGAAGGACTCACCACTTGGTGGGGAGTCGGGGCACGTCCGGAGCAACCAGGGAGGCCCAAAGACAATCAAAGTTACCTTCTCAGGAACCTACCAGTCGACGGACCAGGGATCGCGAAGGGACCTCAAGAGGAATCACAAAATGGCGGCCCACGGGTCACTCGGGGTGACTAGGCCGACAATCTTCAGTGGTTTCTCTGCTTAAGGTGGGGGCTACAAGTAACCCCAAGCACGACTTCAAGAGACGTTGAGAAGTCAATGCACTTGCAAAGGTGCCCGGTGACCAGGAGTTCCGGTTCCACGCTACTCATAAGGGCTGCGAATCTCAGCTTAGCTGGGGACTTTGCTCGGCCTGTGAGATGTCTGGAAATCCTCTTCTTGGGCTGCAAATGCTTTGAAGATGCAGACCGGCAAAATGCTTCATTGGGGCCTACCAAGCAGGGGAGTCACTCCTTGACCCCAAGGGAAATTTCTTCAGTCCTCTAGTCTGGAATCCCCTGAACCGGTTTGAGCTGGACTATGCACAGGGACACTAAATGTGCCCCGAGTGCAGGCCTTCAAAGCACTCCGAGAGTGCTCCCACCCTGCCCCAATACACATAAGCCTGTCTGGGAGGTGGTTACACCTTCCTGTGACAGGAAACCTATTGTCCCGGCCTCCCCTGCTGGAATTTCGGTCAGCAGCAGGAGGCCAGACCCGTGTCTGTGGCTGCAGCATCCATTTTGTGATGCCTGGGCTCTGTTAGATTTCTACCGGGTAGACCAGTACTGCCATGTCTCTCCCTCTAGAAGGGTGGGATCATATCCTCACATCAGTATTTGATGTGGGGGTATGATTCTAAGGTGTTTGACACCAAACACAACAGGTTTCCGTTCAGCCAGTCCAAAGTTAGCATTAACCGTTTTAGATATAATGCACTTAAGAGTATATGGTCAGGCTGCACCATTGACAACCCTGGAGAAGAGATTCCGAAGGCTGCAGAGGGTCTCAGCTCATGCCTGTGCACCCTCTCACATATAACCAAGCACCCTGCCTTCAGTATTGATAAGGCCTGCCATAGGGGTGACTGATAGGTTGCTATGTGTAGTGATAGGTGCGGTATAGTGAACCTATACCTCAGTAAGGGGTGCATGCACCACCTTACCCAGGCTGCAGTAGCAGACCTGTGGTGTTATTTTGGAGGGCTTTCCATGGGTGGCATAATACATACTTCAGCCCCTGGTAGGCCTCTGGGGTACCTATGCCCTGGGTACATAGTTTACCATATACTCGGGACTCACAAGGGTACCCCAGAATCCAATCTGGAGTGTACCTACAGTGCATGCAATCATTTTAGAGAGGAAGCAGCTAGGCTGGGGTCCTGAATAGCAGGGCCCCAGCCAGACTAAAGTCGAAAAATAGTGAAACACCAGCAAAAAGTGGGGGTAACCATAAGAGGCAGATCCTACTCTCCTACAATGATGAAGCACCAAAGCCAATTACCTAATTGGCAGTATTGTATTCCATCTGGTGTACATGGTTGGAAAATGCTAAATTGCAGTATGACCTATGGGGGAAGTGTTTTGGTGCTGTGTGTGATGACCAGAGTGGTGCACTTACCCTGTCATCTGTAGCTACACTTACTCTTGTACTGGAGCAAATAGGAGTAAGATATTGTTTAAAATGACCATCTTTTGCATGGAATACCCCTATATTTTCTCCTTCTTTTGTTGAACTAGTTTTTGTAGGCCATAGGACTCTGGGTGCTTTACTCCTGCAAACCAGTGGTAAAGTGCTTGTGCTCCCCCATCCCTCAAACATGGCAACATTGGCATACACCTAATTGACACTTTTAATTTACTTATAAGTCAGTAGTATATGGTACAATATGTGCCCAGGGCCTTTAAAATAACTTCTACCAGTGGGCTGCAGCACTCATTGTGCCACCTACACAAGTAGCTCTCTAAAACATGTCTCCAGGCCTGCCCATGCAGCCTGAGTGTGCAATTTTAAACTGCTATTTCAACCTGACAAACTAAACCTTTTGCAGGCCTAAACTGTCCTTTTTTAATACTTATACGTCACCGCGAAGGTAGGCCCTTAATGCACATAGGGCAGGGTGCATGGTATTTAAAAAATAGAGCATGCATATTTAATGTTTTACATTAGCTGAAAGAGAAAACCCTACAATGTTGTTTTACAATATGGCAAGGCTGGCTCTCCCATAGACTTACATTGGTTTACACAATTACCTCTAATAAGTGATAATTTAGTTTTGGAGTAGTTAGAAAAATGATTCAAGGACTAATTATAATAATACTTTAAATCCCACCTTATTAGCTAAGTAGGATTTTATATTACTAATTTGGAAATTACACATTTAGAAAGTTGGTATTTTCCTACCTAAAACCAAAAGTCTTTCCTGTCATTGTCCAGCAGTCACCTTACCCCTGATGGCTCCCTTATGGTGAGATGTGTGTTGCTCCCAGACACTGGACAAAGGGCCCTGGTAGTGGGGGGGCTGGGGCAGAGGGTTCCTCCCTTGGCAGAATAGCATGCGGGGATGCACCCAGCCCCTTCCTGAGCTTCATTAATGGCTACATTGCCACTGGCAGATGAGGGTCACATCTAGGCCTGCTTCCCCTTTTTCTCTCTAGTAGGATTACACCAAAATCATTGGGGACAGAGGACATGAAATGGTTTATAGGGTGGACAAAACTGACACTGGGAATAAAAGTGGACCCCACAGACCTCTTCTCAAAATACTCCTGGACCTGTGAAGATCAGAAGAAGGACTGCCCTTCTGTCTGAAACCTGAAGGAAGAGTGGACTTTCTTGTCTTGAACCTAGGACTCAAGAAGTGACTCCAAGGATTAGTTGGCTGACCTCCTGTTTGAGCTACAGAACACAACAAGCTTCCAGAGACCTTTCCCTGCAAGTGCCCAGCTGAGCAGACTAATATTAGAGTGCACCCCTCCTGTCCCCAAAAAGCAAGACCTAGAACTTAGAAACCTTTTGCCAACTTTCTTCCTGGAGAACCAACGGAGACCAGGACCACTGGCAAAGCTGCAGCTGTCAATGTTGAATCACCTGTTAGCCTCAGCTTGCTGGTTTGCCCTGGTGAAGGAGACATGACTTCCAGAAAAGTTTCCAAATCTGAATGTAGAGGACTTCAGCAGAATCTATGCCAAGCAGTAAACCATCAACATTGAGGCCATTCTGGGCACAGACTTCAGAATTTGCCCAAAACAATGGGTGTTGCAGCGGAACGCCCACCACAACACCCATTGCCCACCCATTTCACGCTAAGTGTAGCGTGAAAGGGGGCCTTATTTACAAGGTGACGTTAAGCCACATTAAGCGGCTTAACGCCGCCTTGTAAATAAGGTGACGGATTTATCGCCACAGGAACGTCACTAACAGTAAAGTTCCTGTGGTGATAGGGCCTTGTAAATATGCCCCTTAGTGTCTATTCTAAGCCAGGTGATTTAATAAAGCAATGGTGTCTTGTGTACAAGCATCTTGTTTTTATAATGCTACACTGCACTGGGGCCAATCTGGAATGTGCAATGTCTTTAGATTTCTTTTTAGAATCTGGTTAAAAATAGTGGGACATGACACTTAAAAATAGTGGTATATAAATACAGAAGTATGCAGTTCCTCAAGAGGGCTTTTGATGAGTTGAGAAATGTATGAGTCCAAAAGGTCAGGAGGAGATTCCTCCTTAAGGAAAAAAACCCTCACACATCCGGCAGACTAGCTGTCATATATCGTCAGCACGTGGCCAAGATGTCAAGTTTCATCATTAGGTCTGCTCCAAATAGGGGCGGCGCTGCAATCCCCGATCGGCGACCTCAGTGGCGCCTTTTAGTGGAGATCTTTATTCCTTTAACTGCTGGTAGGTGAGTGCAGGTGAGGGCCCTAAAGTGCAAGTGTGTGGTGAAAAAAGTGTGTTAAAAGTAAGTAGTGGGGATCCTATGTAACGAAGTTTATTTAATGAAGGAGGTCCCACTCTTTATTAAAAACAATAACATGCATAATACTACAGTTAAGATGTCTGATTTACGCTATAATGATAAGTGGTCAACATGTTTCTTGCATGGGTTAAAAACTGCAACCGCAAGGATCTTATGAGAGAAAAAACGGTTACCGAAAACTCCACGGACAAAGTATGCATCCCGTGGAATGCGCAAATTAAGACGCCAAACATCAAAGGGTTACTTACAAAAGTCCGCAGTTCGGGACGCCTTCACACCTACCCTGTGTCCGCGCCGACTCGGGGGACACTGCTAGGATATGGCGGATGGAATACATAGTGGTGGGGAGGCAATCGGAATCGAGAGCCAATTAGTTTGTCGAAAGAATATAAACAAGGAGTGGTGTGCGGAGTTCCCTTCCGGTCGCGCGAGCTCTGGGGTACGCGTAGTATCGTTCCTGTGTGGCAGAGCGTCCCGCATCACTAACTGGAAATGACGGGAGGAGTACACGTGGGCGGGGAGCCAATCAAATGAGAGAGCCGGTTGGTTCGTAGAGAGTAAGGAGTAGTGCGTGGAAAGACCTTCCGGTTGTGCAAGCTCTAGTGTTGTCGTAGCAACGCTACTAAGACAGAGAGCGTCCCACGTCATTCCTTGTTGGCGGCTGTAACAACGATGCGCGGTTGGTGTGAAAACTAATTAATGAAGTCACGGCGCTCATCTCGTAACAGCCGTATATTCACCTCATGGTGTGGCAAATGGTATAATTGTTCACAGTAAAGGCTAAAATATATACTAGGGCAAAAAATCTGTAACGTAACGTTATTCCAACAAAAGGTTCCAGATGTTAGAAGGCTGCTACCTCACTGTGTACTAACCAGAGGTGGAGGGCAGTGATCTAATGAAAAACATTCACTGTAAATCGACTGGTGGAATGTATCAACGCGTGATTGTCCAATCCACTGTTTCAGATATTAACAAGACTGCCCCAGGGGATATCTTCGTTCAGTCCTTCATGGTGGGATGATAGTCTCATTACCCACCTTTGTTCTAGTGTGAATAATTTGGCTTTATCGATGTTTTTAAAGGATTGGAGAACTGTCCACTGTAAAGAATCAGGGGAATGTTTTTTCTCAAAGAAATGTGTAGACATCTTCGTATTCACTTTCTTACACCGGAAATTACTCCGATGTTCAATGATTCTGGTCTTCACTGGTCTCGTCGTCATCCCTATATAGGGGAGATTGCATGGGCAAGTTATTAAATAAATGCAATGGGAGGTGTTGCAGTTGGTGTGTGTTCTGCATTCCCAAAAATAGTGGAACATGACACCATGCAAATATTTTCTGCTGGAACACAAAGGAAAAAAGGTAATGGCTTTGCACTGTCCTTGAAAAGGTCCCAATTTATAAATACCTAGGAGTTCATCTGGATTGTCATTTGAATTACAAACAGCATTTGCTATCTTGGCAAGTAACAGCAAACAAACTGTGCACTTTTAAAACTCTGTAGCAAAAACTAAGAAATTGCTCTACTAACCATCTTTTGAAAGTTATGGGAGCAAAATTCACCCCTCCATTGCATATGGCTCAGAATTACTTAAAGGCAAAGAGGCAGCAAGGTTTAATACTTTACAATCAAGCATCTTCAAAAATTGTTTGATTCCATGACACATTTTGCAAGCCTAAATCAGGCTGGAGCTCGGTTTGTATCACCAGGGCCCCGCCAGACAAAGTGCTCTAATAAAATACTACTGGAGAACAAGGGCAGCAGAGGAAAGCATTTTGTCCTACCAGTACTGGATTGAAATAGAAAAACTGCCTTGTGCCAATAAACCTGTGTGATCAAAACTACAACAGTTAATAGCAGAACTACAATTAGAAGAGTCTTGGAGCACTCTAATGGAATACTCCGTCTTTAACCTCTTCAATGCCCATGACGAGCTGGTCTCGTCATGGGCCGCGGTTGCGCTGTGCCCATGACGAAACCAGCTAGTCATAAACCCCGCCCGCTAATGCAACGGCCGGCACAGGGCGGGGAAAGGGGCGGGCACTGAAGGGGTTAAACGAATAACGAATAACAAACAAAGGAGCCATGTTTCAATCGTTTATTACAGAAAATGCCACTTTGGTGAGCAAATGGCAGGGGTGAGTGGTCCTGCGCTCATACAGCATGGTGCCCTCAGCCATACCTGTCTGCACACTTTTCTGAGTCTAAGAAGAATGACTTGATGTTAATTAGGCTGGGCGTCTTCCCATCGAAGAACTTAACCCCTGCATGGAAACAGTTCTAGCCCACCACGGAGTGTATTCTCTGCGGACATAGCAAGGCCGGACAAATGCACAACAAGTGGAGCAATGTTCCGCTGCTATCACTCAGAAAGAAACTCCTGCGTCCATCCTTAAGACAGTTGCAAATAAGATCATGTCGACCGGCCATAATTAAGCTAGTGGGTGGGACCTCAGTCCAAATCGCATGCAAGTCCTTGAATTTTTTAACTCTCGCAGCTAAGGAGTTGGAACTATCAAGCAAGTCTCAGTGAGCAGCCCTCTAAAGAGACACATGGTTTGTGACACGCTTATGTTTCATTGTACTGCTTACCGTTGTACTTTCCACAAAAAGGGTCCTAGTCGGGACCCGAGCTGCCTTTCATCCAGGTGTGATCTTTTCTAGGCCCTCGCATAGATTCGTTTTCGCACTTAAGGCTAACTTTGCTCACTATTGCACTTTATGGTTTGGATTTTATAGTATTCTGCTCCAACTGACCAATCCAGCATAATATTGTCTGTTGGTGGAGCCCTGCATGAAAAGTATCAAATTGTGGAATGTTATGCATATCATTGTCTTCCATTTTAATACAGTTTTCTTTGTAATGTGCTTATCTTTTATGATCTACTTGGTAAGATCTAATAAAGATTAATTCATTTTTAAATTGGTATTGGCTTTCCTTGTGCAATGGCACTAAAAACAAAAGCCTGACATAGCTCAATGACTGTGAACCATTCTGCAGTACATGGGATCTGAAACAAAAGAGTGTCTGAATTCGGTACCATGGGGCAACATGGCACAACAATCTCATTTACTCTCCCCACGTCCTAAACTATTCTGTATTTTCCATTAGGTTTCTGTAAAACCATGATAGGATGACTGGTGTTATTCCTGCAACAGTCTCAGGTGTCATATGATATGGGGTGTTCTGGGAAACACTGCATTTGGCTTTACAGTAATTCAGACTGGTTCTACGCCTTTCAAGAGTCCAATATATTTTTCTGTAAGATCCCAAAGCTCAGCATCACTGTCTCTCTCAAATCATCCATCAATTCTTCATTTGTGAATAAAAGGAACATACCTGTCTCTTTCTGTTGTCTGTACATTTTAAAGTCAACATCTTCACCATGGGTTTCAAAAGCACCACCACCCGGTGTGCAGTAAATGGTGTGCTTTAACTTGCACAACACATCTCTTCCTAGCAAATTTACAGGGCTGTTATCACAGACAACAAACTGGTGTCTTTCTTTAAATAAAACTATTTTCAGCTGGACTTTCCCTGAAACAGCATTCAAAAATTGTTTATTAGTAACTCCTACAACTTGGATGGTTTTCCCAGAGAGAGGTAGATTTGGGACTTCCACTGTTCTTCTAACTGTGGATTGGGTAGCATCATTATCAAGCAAGAATGATAAGGGGCGGCCATACACTTTAGCATCTACATATGGACCACTCTGGTCTACCTCTTATGCAATCTTCCTCCCCTCTATGGCACCATCTTTGGGAATTATCAGTAAATGTACCATCATAGTTGAAGAATGGATATCATTGCAAGACATTCGGGTTCGGATTTTGAAATTGTGGCATGGCATTTTGAAACTAATTCATATTCATTTTTATCATTTGATTTAAGTCTAATTAAGGATTTCCCATATTTTGGAAATTCTTTTGAACTTGTGGGGCGAGCATCAATGGAACCTGATCATGCATAGGCATTTCCATTTGCTGTATAGGCACATTTTGCATTTGCATTCCCTTTGACATCTGTAAATTTCCACCAACATTATTAGGATTATATCTACATTCCCATTTCTAGTGTGTAACATGTAGTAATCTTTTTCGTAGCAGCAATATCAGTTCTAGAACATGTACCCACAGGAACACCTCTACCTCTACCCTGAGGCATGTTAAATCCACCTTGATTTCCCTGAAAACCCACTTTTGGAACGGCAACGTCTTGCATGTTTCCTTGATTCCCTGCAAAAGAAGGATTTTTAAAAACTTTCTGAGCCAACTTCGTCTATGCTAACAACGATCTACTCTTTAATTAGCTTCTGCTTAATTTCTAACACATCACTACAATATTAAGCATATCGCAAGATATCATCAAGCAATTTGTTCTGCCAGCAGATCATGCTTCGAGTTATGTGTGAACAGATCTCTGACTTCAGCCTCAATACAAATTGATATGTGAAAATCCCCATGTCCTTTTCTTCAGGATACTCACACCCACTAGCCTGGCTGATGAAGGGTGATGCCCTGAAACCAGTCCCAGGATGCTTGTTTCCGGTCCAGGAAGGACCTGGCTTGGCAGTTCGAGCTGGACTGTTCCCACAAGGAACAGGGTCAAGACTGATTTGCATATGGCTCGGTCCAAACTGGGGTGGTGAGCAAAATAATGATGGATTAAATCCAGTTCCTTGTGACTGGGGGTGAATGTTTGCATTGTACAGAATTCCGTCTATCAATTGTTTCTTTTGAATATGTCGCCATAAGTGGAAAGGATATGCCCAGATGTGGGTCCCATGCTCACTACACCACTGGATTCAAGCTAGCCTGGCTGATGAAGGGTGATGCCCTGAAACCGGTCCCAGGATGCTTGTTTCCGGTCCATGGAGGACCTGGCTTGGCAGTTCGGGCTGCACTGTTCCCACAAGAAACAGGGTCAAGACTGATTTGCATATGGCTGGGTCCAAACTGGGGTGGTGTGGTGAGCAAAAGAATGATGGATTAAACCCAGATCCTTGTGACTGGGGGTGAATGTTTGCATTGTCCAGAATTCCATCCATCAATTGTCTCTTTTACACCTGTAATAACCATTCATAGTATTCATTAGTATTCATGCACCATTTTGTTTCGGCACTTGGGTTGTTCTTTTAATCTTAAGCCAATCCAAACCTCTCAGTGGCACTGTGCCCTTTAAGAAAGTTATCACTGCCTCATATTTCTCCATCACTACAGGAGGTGGTGCATTTGTCCTAGTCTCCCTCATGGGTTCTTCTTTCGGCCACTGTACTTCAGGCTTACATTCAGCTGATACATCAGCAGGTACTACAATGTCAAAAAATGTATTTAAATCTGTCCACAACACCTTCGAAAATTTGTATAAATGGTTCCACTTCTGCATACCATTGCACTGGGTTGCCTCTCAATTTTGAAGATTTGTTGGTAAATGCAGCAAATAAATGCAGCCAAATCATCTCTACTCCAAGGTCCATGTGCGTCCATTCCTCCTGCAGTTTCTCTGGGTGGGTATGCTGTGGTTTCTCCCTCACTTCCCTTTTCATGCTTTGTTATTGTGGCTGCCTCTCTCCTTTTCTTCTCATGCTTCTTTGCCCATTTAAGTTCTAACTTCTCAGTCTCATTCCATTTACAAATGCATTTGACTAATTCTACAATGTGTAAATGCATCTCTGAAATCCTCATGTTCTCTAAGACTAGATCATTCAATTGAACCCTATAGCTTCTCTGGAAGTGAAAATATTTTGCAAGATCAAATCTGAAAGAAACACGTTAGTTAGATTCCTCACCTTAGAATATCCCCAGGCGTCAGACTGGATCCGGAAGATTTTTCGTCAGCAATACCCCTTGCGCGTCGCTAGGCGTCGTCTGCGGCTCTGTGTCCGTCGTCGGCGTCGTGCGCCGGAATGACGTCGTCGGAGTACTTAGACGCCGCCCTCTCGCGCTGACGTCAGTTCTTCTTTTTTCCGCGCCAGTAAGCGCAGATCCGGGAGAGCTACCCCTTTAGTCAATTTTTGACTAACTTTTTGGACTCTTTTTGGTCAATTCTCGACTCTGGTGCCGGTAGGATGCCTGGTTTCAAGGCCTGCGACGACTGTCACCGACTGATGTCGGTGACCGATCATCACCGCCGGTGCCTGTACTGCTTGGGCCTCGACCACGACGCGGCGTCGTGCTCCGATTGTATGGCCCTGACCTCGAAAGCTAGGCGGGAGCGGTCCCGCAAGCTTCTCGAGCTTCGCCACTCGGCTCCGCGTCGCTCTCGATCCCGGTCCAGGAGGAGGTCCAAGGATCGGTCGCGGAGCCGCACTCGACCTCGTCACTCGTCTGGCTCGAAGTCTTCGGGTAAGTCGAGGCACTCCAAGAAGACCAAGAAGCGACACCGCTCTTCGGACTCCCCTCGCCGGTCACGCGACTCGGCCGAGGGTCCGGGTGGTTCCACCCCCGCGGCGCCGTAGGCGCCGCGCAAGTCCCCATACCCGACGGTCCCTGGGACTGACGTGACGCCGGCGGAGGTCAGTGCCTTCCTCTCGGCCATGAGGAGCCTGGCCCCGCCGTCGACGCCCGCTGGCGCGCCTTCGGGCCCCGCGGACTCGACTGGGCGACCTCGCATGCCGGCGGCTCCGGCCCCGGTGCCGTTGGAGGCTCCGGCCCCGACGCCGCAGGTCCCCGAGGGGCCCGAGCCTGGGCCCCCGTCGACGCCGGTCGACCTCGTAACGCCTCCTCCGCCGGCGCCGACACCGATACCACCCCCGACGCCGGCTCCGGTCGACGTCGATCCCCGGTTCAGCCCCTGTCCGGTCCCGACGCCGATGCGGCGCTGCCCGACGCCGCATCCGACGCCGCTAGAGACACATATTGTCTATCGACCGGCTCCGATCATTCCTCCTGTTTACCAGGAATCGGATGACGGGGGCGACTGGGAGGGGTCTGATGACCCTATGGCCCTTCAGAGCCAACTTGCACAGGACTGGGCAGATGAACTGGGGGAGGCCAGTGGGTTGGATACCTCTCCGGACACTGGGTTCATCTCTCCTCCGACTGTGGCTTCGGAGGAGGGTGCAGCTTTTTCAGTGGTGCTGCGCAAGGCGGCCGAAGCCCTTGGGCTTGAGCTGCCTGCCGTGGCTGTGAGGACTAACATCCTCACTGAGGTGCTTCAGTCTGCCGCATGCTCCACTGAGCCTCTGCTGCCATTCAATGAGGCCCTCACTGACGTTCTGCAGGGCACCTGGTCCAAGCCCTCCACAGTCCCTCCTGTGGATAGGAACGTTGCCAGGCGCCACCGCCCTGCTCCGGGCGACCCCAGTTTTCCGTCCCAACACCCCACCCCCAAGAGTCTGGTTATCCAGGCCTCTACCTCCCAATCCTCCTTCCCGTCTGCTCCTCCAGACCGGGATTCCAAGAGACTGGAACAGTTTGGTAATAAGCTGTTCTCTTCGCTCAGTTTGGGCCTGCGGTCTTTGAACACCGCCTGTCTCTTGGACCGTTATTCCCACTCTCTGTGGGATGTTGTGGAGGACGTGCTGCCACTGTGCCCGGAGGAGGCCCGGGCGCGGCTTTCCTCGGCCCTGGCCGATGGGAGAGATGCAGCGCGCCATGCAATCCGATGTGGACTCGACACTACGGACTCGCTGGGTAGGGCGGTTTCTACCACGGTGGCGCTTCGACGTCACGCCTGGCTGCGGTCCACGTCTTTTTCAGGGGATGTCCATAGCACCCTCATGGACATGCCTTTTGATGGCGCTCGCCTTTTTGGTGACAAAGCGGACAGTGCGCTGGCTCGCTTCAAGGACTCCCGGGCTACGGCCACGTCCTTGGGCTTGTCGCTCCTTTCGTGGCCAAGGAAGGGGCACCTCCTCACGTCCGCCTAGCCACCGGCCGCAGAACCAGCCTGTACACGGTCGTGGACGTGGTTTCCGCCGAGGTGGTACCGGAGGACGACGCGGTCAGTCCACATCCACCCCGGCAGCATCCGCCTCAAAGCCTTCCTAGTCCGAGCTTTCAGGCCCATTCCACGCCAGTGGGCGGCAGAGTTCGCCATCACCTGCTCCACTGGCGTTCTATCACGTCGGACAGGTGGGTGCTGCAAATCGTCCGAAGGGGCTACTCCCTCCCCTTCGAGACGACCCCTCCAGCCATGCCACCGCAGCACCACCGTATCTCGGGGGATCATTTGAAACTTCTCCACGAGGAAGTTTCGGCCCTCTTGGCCAAGAGGGCCATCGAGCGCGTTCCGGGCCCAGAAGTAGGTTGTGGTTGTTATTCACACTACTTTCTGGTTCCCAAGAAGGGCAAAGGGGGCCTACGCCCTATCTTGGACCTCCGGAACGTCAATGCCTTCCTCCGGAAGGAACGGTTCAAAATGTTGACTTTGGCTCAGGTTCTAGCTGCCCTAGACCCTGGAGACTGGATGGTAGCGTTGGACTTGCAGAACGCATATTTCCACATCCCCGTCCTGCCGGCCCACCGGCGTTACCTGCGGTTCACGGTGGGTCAGGAGCACTTTCAGTTCACCGTGCTCCCCTTCGGCCTTACCAGTGCCCCTCGGGTGTTCACGAAAGGGATGTATGACGTTACAACGCACACTTTTACAACGCATGCACTTACAACGCATTTTTTACAACGCACAATCCATTACAACGCATGACATTACAACGCAGGACACTACAACGCATTTTTAAAAAATACCTTTACAACGCATTTCCATTACAACGCATACTACCTTTACAACGCATACCATTACAACGCATAACATTAAATTGCATTTAAGGTAAGTATTAGATAGTATAGGTGTAAAAATTACTATTCTAACTCCAGGGGGTGCAACAGTAGGGTAAATGTTGGATAGTATAGGGTTAAAAATTACTATTCTAACTCCAGGGGGTGCAACAGTAGGGTAAATGTTGGATAGTATAGGGGTAAAAATTACTATTCTAACTCCAGGGGGTGCAACACTAGGGTAAGTGTTGGATAGTATAGGGGTAAAAATTACTATTCTAACTCCAGGGGGTGCAACAGTAGGGTAAGTGTTGGATAGTATAGGGGTAAAAATTACTATTCTAACTCCAGGGGGTGCAACAGTAGGGTAAGTGTTGGATAGTATAGGGGTAAAAAATACTATTCTAACTCCAGGGGGTGCAACAGTAGGGTAAGTGTTGGATAGTATAGGGGTAAAAATTACTATTCTAACTCCAGGGGGTGCAACAGTAGGGAAAGTGTTGGATAGTATAGGGGTAAAAATTACTATTCTAACTCCAGGGGGTGCAACAGTAGGGTAAGTGTTGGATAGTATAGGGGTAAAAATTACTATTCTAACTCCAGGGGGTGCAACAGTAGGGTAAGTGTTGGATATTATAGGGGTAAAAATTACTATTCTAACTCCAGGGGGTGCAACAGTAGGGTAAGTGTTGGATAGTATAGGGGTAAAAATTACTATTCTAACTCCAGGGGGTGCAACAGTAGGGAAAGTGTTGGATAGTATAGGGGTAAAAATTACTATTCTAACTCCAGGGGGTGCAACAGTAGGGTAAGTGTTGGATAGTATAGGGGTCATAATTACTATTCTAACTCCAGGGGGTGCAACAGTAGGGTAAGTGTTGGATGGTATAGGGATAAAAATTACTATATTATGCGTTGTAATGGTATGCGTTGTAATGGTAGTATGCGTTGTAATGTAATGCGTTGTAAAGGTAGTTTTTAAAAATGCGTTGTAGTGTCATGCGTTGTAATGTCATGCGTTGTAATGGATTGTGGGTTGTAAAAAATGCGTTGTAAGTGTAGTGCGTTGTAAAAGTTGTGTTGTAAAGGTTGTTCCCCTCACGAAAGTGATGGCGGTGGTCGCAGCTCATCTGCGCAGATCAGGGGTTCCAGTCCTCCCCTATATCGCCGACTGGTTGTTGAAGGCGGGCTCGCCCCAGGCAGTCGTCTCCCACCTCCAGACTACGGCGGATCTCTTGCATTTGCTGGGGTTTTCCATCAACGTGCCAAAGTCACACCTGAGCCCCTCTCAGAAGCTCCTCTTCATCGGAGCGGTTCTCGATTCGGCGCAGTTCCGGGTCCATCCACCGGAGCAGCGGGTCCGGGATATACAGGCCCTGATTCCCATCTTTCGGCCTCTATCCTGGGTTTCGGTCAGGCTAGTGTTGCGGCTTCTGGGGCTGATGGCCTCCTGCATCCTACTAGTGCATCACGCCAGGCGGCGCATGCGGGCTCTGCAGTGGGACCTGAAGTTTCAGTGGGCCCAGCATCACGGCAACCTGTCCGACCATGTCTTGATCTCGGAGGGCACTGCACAGCAGTTGCAGTGGTGGCTCACGGACCGCAATTGGGTCACGGGCAAGAGCCTCTCCCTACCCCTACCGGAGCATGTCACAGTGACGGATGCGTCCCTCCTGGGATGGGGTGGCCATATGGAAGAGGCGGAGATCAGAGGCCTCTGGTCTCTGGCGGAGTCTCGCCTCCACATCAACTTGTTGGAGCTGCGAGCGATCCGGCTTGCACTGAAAGCCTTCCTTCCCTCTGTCCGGGAAAGTGTCGTGCAGGTGTTCACGGACAACACCACCGCCATGTGGTATTGCAACAAACAGGGCGGGGTGGGGTCGTGGACCCTTTGTCAGGAGGCTCTGCGCCTCTGGACATGGCTGGAACACCAGGGCGTCACCCTGGTGGTTCAACATCTGGCGGGCTCTCTGAACGCCAGAGCAGACGAACTCAGCCGCCGGTGCATGATGGATCACGAATGGCGTCTGAACTCCGAGGTGGCGTAAGGTCTCTTTCAGCAGTGGGAAGAGCCTTGGTTAGATCTATTCGCCACCGACGAGAACGCGCAATGTCAGCAGTTCTGCGCATT
This sequence comes from Triturus cristatus, assembly GCF_964204655.1. Taxonomy (NCBI): domain Eukaryota; kingdom Metazoa; phylum Chordata; class Amphibia; order Caudata; family Salamandridae; genus Triturus; species Triturus cristatus. The sequence goes on along the minus strand of NC_140587.1, from coordinate 653,445,910 downwards.
GGAATTTCCAAGGCGGCACTCGCTCGGCGACGCTTTTCGTCGCGAGTGGAGTTGCGGTCTGTTGTACGCCTTTCCGCCTATACCACTTCTGCCCAGAGTGCTGAAGAAGATCAAGCGCGACCGGGCCCAAGTCATCTTGGTGGCTCCGGATTGGGCACGAAGGTACTGGTATCCCGAGCTACTCAGTATGTCGACCGATCCTCCGATACGTCTGACCCTTCGGGAGGATCTTCTGTCGCAGCAGCAGGGGACGGTCCTCCACCCGAACCTGTCCAGCCTCCACCTCCATGCGTGGAGATTGAGCGGCGGCAGTTGATGTCATTTGCCTTGCCTCCTGAAGTCTGTGATATCATTCTGGCAGCCAGGCGTCCCTCCACAAAGACGGTATACGCCTGCAGGTGGAACAAATTTGTGGCATGGTGCACAGCAAAGGCTGTGGATCCCCTCTCCGCCCCTCTTTCTGAGGTTCTCCTCTTTCTTCTTTCTTTGGCCCGGCAGGGCTCTGCCCTGGGCACCTTGAAAGGTTATCTTGCTGCTCTCTCTGCCTTCTTGCGGCTTCCAGATCAGCCCTCTCTTTTCAAGTCCCCTGTAGTGTCACGCTTTCTTAAAGGCATTACTCACACGTTCCCTCCTGTCCCTTTCGTAATGCCTCAGTGGGACTTGAATCTTGTCTTGACATTCCTGATGTGCGCTCCCTTTGAGCCTCTTCACAATTGTCCTCTTCGTCTTCTCACTCTTAAGACTGCTTTCCTGGTAGCCATCACCTCGGCTAGACGGGTGAGTGAGCTCCAGGCTCTATCGTCCAAGCCTCCTTTTCTAGCTGTTCATCCGGACAAGGTTGTCCTTCGGCCTCGTCCTTCCTTTCTACCGAAAGTGGTGACCCCCTTTCATCTTGGGCAATCTGTCACCATGCCCACCTTTTTTCCGCCTCCGCATCCTTCCAAAGAGGAAGAGCGGCTCCACCGTCTGGACCCAAAACGTGCGCTCTCCTTTTATTTGGACCGCACTAAACAGTTCCGAGTGGACGACCAGCTTTTCGTTGGCTACGTGGGTGCAAAGAAGGGAAAAGCTGTACACAAACGGACCATCTCCCGGTGGGTCGTTTTGTGTATAAAAATCTGTTATTCCTTGGCAAAAAAGGAACCGCCTGTTGGGCTGCGCGCCCATTCTACTCGGGCCACAGCGGCTACTACTGCTTTGGGACAGGGAGTCCCTTTGCAGGACATCTGTCAGGCGGCAACGTGGGCTTCGCTGCACACATTTGCCAGGCATTATTGCCTAGACAGCCAAGTCCGGAGGGATGGCTTCTTTGGCCGTTCTGTCCTCCAGGACTTTCTGGTGTGATCTTGGTTCGCAGACCCACCACCGGGGTTGGTATTGCTTGGGTATCTATTCTAAGGTGAGGAATCTAACTAACGTGTTTCTTTCAGATGAACAAGTTACTTACCTTCGGTAACGATGTATCTGTAAGAAACATTAGTTAGTTAGATTCCTCACCGACCCACCCATCCTCCCCGTTCTGCGAACTGACATCTAGGGTTAAGGCTATCCCTTTCAGGGCCCTAGAATTTTTTGGCACCAGTGTCGGTCTCTTGCTTGGCTCTGCGTTCCTGGCGCGGAAGGCTATGTACAAGAACTGACGTCAGCGCGCAAGGGCAGCGTCTAAGTACTCCGACGACGTCATTCCAGCGCACGACGCCGACGACGGACGCGGAGCCGCAGACGACGCCTAGCGACGCGCAAGGGGTATTGCTGACGAAAAATCTTCCGGATCCAGTCTGACGCCTGGGGATATTCTAAGGTGAGGAATCTAACTAACTAATGTTTCTTACAGATACATCGTTACCGAAGGTAAGTAACTTGTTCTTTAATATTTCTGAGCCAATTCTATCAGTTTATCGTGAACTAAAGCTGCTCTCCATGTAAGTGCCTTACACAAGTAAATGAGCTCTTTTCTTTGATATTGCTCAAGATGTTCAAATTCTAAACATCCCCATATTATTTCCTTTAATTCCACCTTAAATTGGGCAATATTTAAAGGCTCTTCCCTATCCATCTCGGGCTTTTCTTTTACCTCTGTGTTTCCATCCTTCTAATTCCCGCTACTTCTTCTAACCAAGTTGGCATACAGCCTTCATCAGTGGCATTTATGCCACCAAGATTAATCTGGACCGTGAGGACTAATGTCCCTCTATATACTAGGCTTGCACTGTCTGTGGGGGGTCTTCACATGACATTCTGAGAATTTTGTGAGATCAGAACAAACCCTGTGGTATGTACAAACTCAACGGCTTATCGAATTTCTGGTCCTAAATCCACATTTGGGGAAGCATTCACAATAACTCTGGGCACTGATGGTTCATGCACAGGAGCTAAATATGTAGTGGCACACACTCCGGTCACATTAGTTGGAGTCGAAGCAGCATATTGTGGATAGGCACAACTGGTGGAACAATTTAGAATATCTGAAGTGGTCTTTCAATCTGTGTTAAATCCATCTCTACAGGAGCAGTCGCCACTATGGCACTTGTACTGGGATTTGATTCACCTGAATCGGTAGGAGTTATATATGGTGAGGGTCTTGAAGCTAGCATCTGTTCTAAAATGTCATCACCTGAATCCGTCTCATCTCCATCTTTCTTTTGGTAATCTCTTCCATTCCTTTTCTTAACTGCTTCCACAGTATTAGCTGGATATAATCTGGTTCCATCTATAATTGCCTTTCTCCACCTATGCTGTTCTTCTCCCATCGAACATCTCCATAATTACACACTGCTCGTTTTGTCCTTCGTTGGTATTTTTCCTTCTGTTTCTCCCTTGCAACCATCTCCCACACACTCAAGGCTTCATATTGGATGGGCCCAGGTGGTGGCTTAATTTCATACAATATTCCTTTTACATTTTCAAGAATTCTGTTATTAAATGTCCCATATCTAGGAAAGCTCAATGTGCCCTCTTTCTCCGTAATTCTACTCCATTGACGAAGCCAAGAGCAAGTGTTTAACCTATGCTCAATTGTCATATAATGTGCATGTGTACCTTCTGGAGGTGCCTCATTTTTACAACCCAGAATAGTAACGTCCCCTCTTACCAAACTCTTAAATTCTTGAAAAGATAAAATGTTTGCAATGCAATGAGAAACAAGGCAGATTTAAATCCAATGTTATTGTTTTGTTCCGTATACGTCAAATTTCAATACCTCAATCCAATCAGAACAAATCCAGATACGCTACTTGCTTTCTGTTATTCCAATCCCAGCTCGGCACCTTGACGTCACCAACCGATCCAAGCATGAAAGCACACCAACCGACCAATCTCAGTACGAAACAATATGACAAATGGTCTCACTCTTTTCTCACGCATTTACACAACTTCAATAAAGCTCAAAAACTTCTTGTTTGTTTTTTTTCTTAAGAAATAATAGTTTCACAATCACTCAAGAATATTTCCCACAACCGCAAGTGAAATCTTGACCAGCATGAAATCACCCAAATCAATGCAGCTTTGCCTATTTGCACAATTAGGTTCCACTAGCACTGATCAAGTTAATCAATCACACCAATGCCTCTATGTCAATGGTATAGGCGATGGTACCTCGCACACTACACTGTAAAGAATGCAAAGACTTTTATTGAATTCGATGTATGTATCTATGTATTTCCCAGGATCTTCGACTTCTGCGAACCTGAATTCTTCTATCTCTTTCTCTACACAACTCCTTAATGCTTCCTCTCACTCACTCATTCGATCTCACAACATCACTGCCCAAACCGAAACACAACTACAAAAAACATCAATTGGCCCCATTAATAGTCACACCTTCAAAACCGCAACCGCCTTCTAGTACCGCCTTGTCAGATCCCCAAGTTCTGGACACTTGATTTGGGAATCTGGGATTTTATTTTATTTAGACTTGGGAGGTTAATATGGGGTTCCTTTCAGGGTGTGAACCATATCCTCTGCTACCAGAAACTGACTGCGCGAAAATAGTAATAAATTAATAGTTCAACCCTTGACTTACAATCAAGCTCTCCAATGCCGCGCCTGACTCTTCTTCAAGCAAATGAATCTTTGCCACTGTCTTAGAATGGAGCATTAAAAGTTAAATATCTCAATAATCATGAAGATTACAGTTCTTATGCTCAGTCAATGATAACGGTTTTAGAATTTTTTTCTAAAACCTTTATTTCTCGCTAAGAGTTTTGGATTTGTTTGTTGTCTTTTTATTCAGTTAGTCAAGATAAATCTGGTTACAGAAATATAAAAGAAAATCATAGTTACGGTCAACCAGAAAATAACATGGATCCTATCCTACAAGAAACCCATGAAGAGTTCCTCTAGAAAAGAGCAATATTTCAGGAGCCTGTAATTATTATAAAAAGAAATAACACTCATAAAAAGTGGTTCTGGAAACTCAGCCTAGTCTCCTCTCTCCAAATCAGCATTAGAATACAGTCGCAGTACCAACTGTCAAGCTAAAAAAAATATAGTCACAGCACTAAACATGACCATTAGAAATGAGAGATAGGCACCCCCCAAAATGTCAGGCAACACAAATGACGGTCAGCAGTAGCTCGCAGCAATCAGAAAAAGGGTATGGCACTGGCAAAGGGCTTGGTTCGAAACTGGAAAGGAATGGCCGTTGTTTAGGTAGGAACACGTACGAATACAAAACATTAAAACATATGTATCGATGAGCTCCATGTTACATAATCTCGAGCCAATGAGAGAGAATCTTCCTATGGTCAGCGGCTTTTCCATTCATTTCCACAGTAGGCGCTTGAGTCGACAAGGTATTAACTGAAAGTGTCGACTTGCTACTAAACATTTGTATCTTTTGGGTATGATTCCCATGAGAACCTAAGCAGATTCTAAACCCGATTTTCTATTCAACATTCCACTGCGTAACAACAACTACTCTAAAGAGAGAGAAACATTGTCTTGCAATATCCTGGTTAGATCATGAGAATCACAGCGAAATGCAAACCCTATTATATTTATGTTATAGTTTTCTATTCATCAATGTTAGCTCGAAGCTATCTAATACAATGAGAACATGTGGCTTAGGTTGAGAAGAAATACATTTGAAAACAGCACATTCTGCAGTGATGACAAGCTAAGCAGGCCAAATACAAATCATTTATTTAAACCAAGTAATGGTTCAGCATTGTTAAAGAACATTTATTTAAGTGAAAGAGGTAGAAGGGTAATTAAAAAGAATAATGAGGCCTAGCCTATCTTAGCAATGAAAGTACAATAGACATGGATGCTTTCTACTAAATACACTAGCTACCCGTATCTGTATGTTTAAAGAAAGACTCTTTCATCTATATTTTGCACAATATGTGTTTGTTCACCTAAATGTTTAAGACACTTCATACTGTTAGTTACTAGGTTTATTCAGTTATATTTTCCTGCTCCATCAGAGATTTTAATTACAATGACATGTTAAACTTAACAATACATGTCCAACTTTTTAAATACACTGCACCCTTCCCTATGGCTGTTTAGGCCAACCCCCAGGGTAACTTGAATGCATGAAAAGGAAGGTTTAGGCCTGGCAAAAGGTTTATTTTGCCAGGTCGAAGTGGCAGTTCAAAACTACTGCACATACAGGCTGCAATGGCAGGCCTGAGACATGTTTAAAGGCCTACTTAAGTGGGTGGCACGAGTGCTGCAAGTCCCTAGGTACATTTAATTTAAGGCCATAGGTATATGTAGTACCACTTTACAAGGGACTTTCAAGTAAACTAAATATGCCCAGTGGGTGTAAATCACTGTTACACTGTTTAAAGGACAAGCACTTTAGCACTGGTCAGCAGTGATAAAGTTTGCAGAGTCCTAAAGGCAGCAAACATAACGTCTGCAAAAAACAGGAGGCTGGAAGGAAAAAAGTTGGGGGGTAACCATGCCAAGGATGCAGTGTTAGCTGGGTCCCTAGTCCGAGGTAACAAAACAAGGGGAAAAATAGCACACAGAAGTTGAAAACGAACTAGGAGGAAGTGAGAAGCCAAAACAAGTGTACCTTGGCAAGCATATTGCTGCTTTGGACTGTTGTCAGTGCTAATGTGGCTGAAGTGCATGCCACAACCCAGGAAATGGACTCTAGCCAGCCTGCTCCTAGCCTTCCTGTCAGGTTTTCCACAGCCTCCAAGGACTGGAGAAAATAATTTTGATATATAATTTAAGAACGATTCACCATGTTCACTGTAATTGTATAATAGATAACACAACTGCTTACTTACTCTCTACTGTCCCATCGAGTAAAAATGTCCATTCATACATATCGACAAACTAATACTGTTCAGTCCTGACATGTAAATTAAAAACAGTGGGGCAGATTTATGTTAGACTTGCGCCACTTTTACGCCGCCGTTGCGTCACTTTTGTGACGCAGCGGCGGCGTAAACCCTGCGCCACGTTGCGCCCTATTTACATCGTGACGCATCTATGGAGATGCGTCACGGTATAAAGCCCTGCGCCACATTAAACCTGCGTCAGGTATAATGTATGCAGGGTGGGCGTTCCAGCGGAAAAAGCCTCGGAAAAGTGACGCAGTGAAATCTACAAGATTTCACTCAGTCACTTTTCCGACGCTGCTGCGTCAAAACCTTGCGCCTGCTTGAAGCAGGCGTAAGGCATGACGCAGCATGTAAGGTATGGGCAGTACCTAAACATTGCTGGAGTTGCGTCGTGCTTGCGACACGACTCCAGCAATGCGCCGCCCTTACGCCATCAGATGCGTCACGCATCTGTTTATCCTTGCGCCACGATGCGCTGAATTGTAAATGCGGCGCATCTGTGGTGGCGCAAGGGTAAACTTGCGTAACGCATCTTTCCTGGCGCATCCCTGCTGATTTGCAGGGATGCGCCAGGAAACATAAATCTGCCCCAGTATTTGTAGCACATTCGTGTTTTGTCTTGATTCAATCAAATTAAACAAAGCATTCGGGACACATTTCCTTTCCAATGTAATTCATGTCAAAATCCAGTATCTTCTTGGACAGCATCAAGTACAATTATTATCCCCTTTAGGTCCAGCTATCCAGGACGTTAGAAGTCATGTCAGTTCGTTCTGCCATCAATGTCCATTTCACTAAACCCATGCGTAGTCTTTATTGAAAGAAGTTTCTATTTTGGTCAATGGAACAAACATCTCTCTAGGCACGTGGTATTCAAGAACGGTGTGGGCAGGGTCTCAAACTGACGCGTGGCCCCCTTCTCATTTGTGCTGTGCCAAGTTGGCTATGCATATTATGTGCACAATGATATAGCTTTTCGGTGTTGAGCTTTCTGCGTTGGCTTTGCTTAGAATTAGGCACATTTTAAACCATTTGATTTGTGTGTTTTGCCAGTTTCTTTGAAAATGAGGGCGGGTACGTGCGTTTTGCTTGTTTTCGATTTTGTGTCTGTGTTTTTTGCTAGCTATGTAGGAAGTAGTACATTTTGGGCCTCTTTTTTTGATTGCTCCTTTGAAATGTTCTTTATTTTCGTGGGAATGGCCATGCATATGTGCGTGTTAGTTTGGTTATTTGTATTCTGTTGATTATGGGGGCACCTTATTATTGGCAGCTCCAGAGCACTTTCCCAAAGTGTAGTTTGTTTCTTTTGGGGACAAACGGGACTTTTGAGCCTTTGTACAGCACGCAGACTCCCCATCTGATATCTTCAAATTATATTCATGGTATTTAGAATGTTCTTTGCTCTTGTTTTTATTAATAATTGTCTTAATATTAACCTGCTTGGGCCCAATAATCTTGGCTATAACATCTGAATGAAGACAATATCTTCAATCTGCTGTCAACATAATCTAATCTCTGTCTAAGAACTATTATGCCATACATATTGCTCAGACCATAGTTGCCTCCGGTTTTGAATTCTTGAAGAATCTCATGTAGACCATTATGTAAAACTATGGATATTTTCTAATGCTTGCCATTTTTTTGCTGTCTCTCTTGCAGCAGCTAAAGAGGGTTTTAAGAAGACAGAATCGGATGTGTCCCGTTCATAGCTTTTTAATCCGAAACAGATTGTAGGACCTTTTTTTAAGGTTGTTTTTGAGTGAATCAATTAGCAACAATCTTCTGTCACATGCAGGCCTTTGACACAAATGTTAGTCTGATGATTGATGTCTCTTTTAAATAGCTTGCTGAATCGATCAAGGCCTTAAAGATTTGATTGCAGGTGGCTGAGAATGTGCCAAGGAGGAGTCAGTGCCACGTGCATGTGCTATGTAATGCTGGTTAGTCATATTTTAGGTGCATTCATTGAAATGAAATGGACATTTCTAGATGTAGAGAACATTTACACAACCTACTTCCTAAATATTACATCAAAATCATCATCTTCTCATACTAGAGTTCAATTCCATGCCATGGGCCGTATTGTGCATCGAGAGCACTATTCAAGTTTGTGCCATTGGTAAGGTGCGCAGGGCGCAAACATGAACAGTGCACCCTATTACAATGAATGTGTTGCTCTCAGGGCAACTGCGAACTCAGGGCTGGTCTTGGGGTAGTGCATCCAGGTGTTAGAAAGTTGGAAACAAAAATATCGTGGGACAAAATTTTGGGTCAAGAATATCAAGAACAAAAAAATTGTGAAGGTAAGTTTCTATAAACAAGCAAAGTTTTACTATATATAACTCCACATATATTTACCTTGACAATCTAGATATCTTCAAATAACATAGATGTGGAAATAAGAATAGTAAATCTATACTTACTTATTTGCACTTACCTTCTTGGTAATTTGGTCCTTGATATTTTTGTTTCCAATATTTTCTCAGTGATCAGCTTTAAACAGCCGTTCGGCCTTCCACAGTATAGACTGTCCTCTCTCTACAGTGCAGGCGGTATACAGAGATACCCCTGCAGGCACTTGCAGTGAGTGACTGCACTTGCCTGTGGCCCATTCTGAAATAGCAAAGAGCCCTGGGACAGCTGTTGCACCCCCAGTACATCTACAGTGTAATATGTCCCCAGGTTCCTTGAATAGAATTGGCCATACACAATGCATACACACTACTGCTCTGTGATTTTTATGAAATTGAAGCATTGACAGAAGGTCTGAAATATAAAATTTAAACGACACAAGTGCTGACAAGCAGCCGTATGTTCATCTGTTTCCTGTGCTAAATGCTGTAAAAGATCACCCTTCAGACCTAAAGAATCTTTCACCCACGATTCTGAACAAAATGTTTTCATCAGACCCAGTACCCCAGACTGACATACTTAGGCAGATGAACCTGCACACTGAATGTTTAGGTATGGCCTAGATACAGCTTTAGCTGATTGCCAGCATGACATAATGAAAAAATATCGAAATAAGAAATAATTACATACATGCATCCTTAGAGGAGCCTTAAGTCAGATCTTTTCATTCACTGGTCTGGTAAACTGGCTTAGAAAGTATACTTCTGGAGAAGCTTAATTTTGGCCCCACCCTAACACGTCACAAATGCTTAACATAGCACGTTTCTTGTGTAGCTTAACGACATTAATGTAAAGTGTTGCACTTGACATCATTATTAAAGTGCATTCACTGTAGAATTAGAGAATTCGTTCTTACATTGTGTGCCTTAAACCATATTAAATTATACATTCTTTGGAGACTTGATGAATAAAACATCCTCACTGATTTAGAATGCTCTCACTTTAGACATGGCAATGATTTATGTAATGTGTGCACTAATGGTTCATTTATTGTAATAAATTTAGTTATTAGTCAAACTTATATACATTCAAAAGTTTACTGTATGCCACATGTAACAGGAATCTCACATACTAACACTTTATATTCATTTGTGTTTCAAAGTGCACACACATATTAAATGTGCACCATTGTTGTCCTGACTAGGTCTGTTTCCAATCTGCATAAAATACTGTTTTAGATTTTCTGCTTACATGATTTTTTCCTTGCAGGTGCGCCCATATGGTTTGTTAGTTTGAGAATTGATACAACGATGTACTAGTGATAGAGAGCCTGAGAAGAAAACCTTGAAAAGAACATGGAGAGCCAGAGCATTAACTGTGAGGTCCTGTCAGCATTTTTGCAGCATGGTTTGGGTCAACGACAATGGCGTTCCCATGTTCAGTGAGGGACATTTCATAAATGTTGCAGCTTACAACCTGAGAATGAAAAACCCCTGATGATGCGGACAGAGTGGTGTTACCTGGGATATTCTGGTGCAAATAAGTACACACTTTTTGAGGACACGCTTACTTTCTCTTGGACTTGAGAGGTTTAGACCTCTATGCTTTCCTTTTGATTCTTTACTGAGTGTAGCTTAAGCTAACACTCAATCCCTTGTCCCAAGAAGACTCTTGACCGAGCTTCTGAGATGCTGTCACCTTCCCACTCTTTCCTGCATTTCCCAATTTTTCTGCATTTCTCTTTTTTCTTTAGATCTCTTTAGATTATTGAACCATCCTATTAGTTTGAATTTTAACTTACACGATTTTAGATTTACTAATGTATAGAAGAGAGAACCAGAAACTCTTCTCTGCGCACTAGATGTTGTAATTGATCTTTTGTATTGCTGTGGCCGAACTTCTTGCTTGTCTTATACTGATACACCTGACCCTCTTTAGGAGGATTGGCTTCTTGGTTATTGTTCTGTACCCTTACATCATGGTCCTGAAATTTGTGCACCTTAATTTGACTGAGAACTTGTGATAAACGTTCTGAACTATAGTCACTGGTTCCTAGTTCTTTTTGTGTAGCCCAATGGATTACACTGTTAATTGAAAACTCCCTTCACCTCTTAGGCGACAAAGAAGTGATTCTTTGGAGGATAAATGGTAAGAGGGTTGGCCCTGAACACTGTATCACTTCCAATCACCACAACACAGAGCATGGGGCAATGGGTAAGCCCACATTGCTCATGGCTCACTTGCAGTGTGAGTGATGAATTTTTCCTAATCAAAAGTGCTGATTGGCTAAAAGAAGGGCACTACAGTACCAGGGTTGGTGGACAAATAATTTACTTTCCCTATGCTATTTTTCTTTCCATCTTTCATCCTTTTTATTTATAAGACAGTAAATCCAGGATTTACTAGGTTTTCATGCAACCAAATTTGCTGTGCTGCATTGTGCAAGGTTGAAACACAGTATATCTGCTACATTGCCCTGCAGCTGTCCACCTTGTGCTCTAACAAGGCCACCTTGCACAATGGTGCAGAAGTGAGTGTACACTGAATAGTTTAGGAATTATATTGCTAGCATGTAAATACCATGCTCCATTTTGCATTGGTTTCCATTGTTGCAAATCCTTCGTAGACCTAGTCCTATGTATCCTGTACTTCTGTGATGTGTATTGAAAATAAAAAATGGTTTCTACATCAGTTCTAAGTACACTGGCCTGATAGGATACACCTTACTGTTCTGTTAATATTAAATGATTTTTATTTATTTTTTTTAAATGAAAAAAAAATGCAAGCATACGGCGGACACGTTTAGACCGTGGCATATTTTTCTTTCCATTTTAATTCTGTTTCTCATTCTTTCAATAAAAAATAAAACTATTGACCATGGCATATGGTTGCCCAGGCTAGAGCTATTGGCTTTGCCAACGCAACATTTATCAATGAATTCAAAAGGTGCGTTGAAACAATCAATGATACAGTGCTGAACTCACAGTGCACTTTATGACTGTTACTCTCCAAGAGAAAACTATTGTCATTGATGGATTTGTTTTAGAAGAATGCAGCTTACCATCTCCTGACATAAACTTCCTTTCAATTCTTACAGACAGACATCTTCCAGCTCGAAGCGGTGCACCTTGGAAACGTGTACAAGATTGTTATAGGACACGATGGCCTTGGAGCAGGTCAGTTACAGCTGTCTTTTCCAGCAACAAATGTCTTTTCAGAAAAATATCACAAACTGAAAGTCCTTTTCTTGCACGTATATGCAGAATGACACCATTATTTTTTAGTACATTATTGTAGAAAAACGTTTGCAATTGTATGTCCAGCAAATAACATCTGATTTTCAGAGCATTAAATAAAACGATATAGGCTGCTGCTATTACAACATAAATGCAGAGCACAACGTGCCTCCAATGTCATGGATAGGAGGGGGCATAGTTTGCGTTATTCCATGTAGCAGAATTACCTGAGAGTTCCATGAGTTTCCATGAAATTTTACGAGAAGAGTAATTTTGCATTTAGCACTATTTATTAGCACAAAAATGTCGCTTCTCATTCATTTTGGACGCACCGGGCATTTTTGCGCTAAGAAATACCGCTAAATGACACAAAACATACATAGTGAGCAGCCACTCGCACTCGCTAAATGTGCCTTTGGAGTAGGTTTTTTCCTCAACTTGTGGCGTTTAGAGCTATTATCTTATCAAAAAATGCACCCACACGTCCAATATGGACGCAAGGATGTATTTTTGCACTAAGAAAAAGTCCTAAATGCCACAGAAAATGAATAGCGAGCACAAGGGGTCGCTGTAACTTGCGAAATGTGCTCTTGCATTAGGATTTTTTCCTCCAGATTACACGAGGGGTAATCGCCTAGTTATCAGTAATTCTGTGTCAAAGTGTGATGCAGAATTACCGAAATTACTCTGATTACTGTGTAATTGAAATTCTACCCAGGCCTAGTCATGGTTGGCCAGGGGGATGAGCTACTAGCCTTGAATTGCCCTTGGGTGACCCTGGCGCAGTCCTTGTTGCCTAGGGTCGCAGGAATCATGAAGGCAGCAACAGAAACAGAACGTGAAACCTGTTTATGTCACTCACTGATGTACCCCTGATGTACCCCTATTCCTGTCAGCAGCCAGTAGCGGTTGTTTGGGGACTAATGGTTGGACAATGATTCAACCCTGGCATCACATCAGGGATCAAAGGTTGCATGATGTATGTTGGGACAGAAAAGTCCTTTGCAGGGTAAATATGTGTACCCCTGCTCCAAGTGTCCAAGTGTCCAACTGTACTGATGTCTGGATCTCAAATGTTGACTTTTCTGTCATAGACTAACATAGATTTTGCACGTGTGCTATAACATAGGCCTTCTCATGAATTGCAATCTTGTTGAACCGGGAGGAGCACCCATGATGTTATCCTCATAGCGGTGGAAGGCTACCACCTTCACCAGGCGTTAAGCAGCATGAGCGCTGTAGAGCAGCATACTGTGTCGTTATCCGTAGTAGTGAACAGGACCTTTTTATCATGTATCACTGGAGTGAGGGCTACAGGTCACTCACCTTTGAAAAGTTCTGCTGCTTTGTGCTTAACTCACCATTGGCCTACACCAGGTAGCTGTGTAGTGCTGCGCAGCACTGGAGTAGTGGCTCTGCATTGGTTGTATGTTTGTCTTGGATGGAGCCGTACTGTGCAGTGCATGTGTGGTTAGAACATGCACTGGGTGCATATATGCCTGAGAGGAATATATTACATGAGAGATGTAGTGCTCTGCTATGCAGTGCGTTCACAGGGAAAGCATGTGCTGGGTGTATGTCTGCTTGCGTGAAATACAACGCATGGTGTGAAGTGTTTTGCACCGCACATAGTGAGTATGTGTGCTGGCAGTGTGTGTGTTTGTAAATGAGACACCCTGTCTAAAGACAGAAAAACTTCAATGCTGAACAGTGTGCACAAACTGAGTGTGTGTGCTGTGTGCATGTGTACATGTAAGGGTACAATGCATAACAGGTAGCAGTGCCGGACCCAGCGTGAGCTGTTAATGTACACTGAGTGAGTGTGCCTGCAATGGGACATTGAATGGAGACCACAAGCCTTCCTGGTGTAGACATGAAGAGGAGATGAATCCCCCAGAGAGTTTTGTTTACTGCTGCTTTCCTGTGAGCTGGGTAGGGACACTGGAGGGAAAGGAAGAAACTCCCTTTACACTTCAAAAAACTACTATAACATTCAGTGAGAGATCACTAGGAAGGGGCATGACACATCTCAGGAAGGGAGATGGGACTGATAAGCGAATCATAAAGAGTAGGGCTGGGGACCTGGGATTAACCTTTTGATGCACATATCCCTGTGGTTGACATTCAGGTGTGATCCTGGTTCCAGTGAATAGCTTTGGAGTCATGCCTGCTGTGACAAATATATTTAATGAGGAAAGAAGAAAGGGAGAAATGCTCACTTCAAAGGAAGCAGAACCCTATCATAAAACTTCAAAGACTTAGACCCTAAATCATATTTGGTGTCTGGCAAAGGACTAGAAAAGGGAGGTTGAGTACCCAAATACTTGGCATCTGCCAAGCAGTCTGATGGGCTGTGTGAGATGGGGAAGCTCTGCAAGACTTCTGCCTGTGACTGGGACTGGGGGGTTAACGCCTGCTAGTCTCCGTGCTGGGTGAGGGGGCATCACCAAGGGAAACCAAGACCATCTGCCCTGGAGTCTGGAGCACCACTGCCTGCCTGCTGGCCAAGACCGGACTGCCCTGAGAGGAGGAGGAGAGAGTTGGGGGGAGCAAGGACCAGTGGGGAACCCTACTGTGAGGACTGCCTGTGCGAGGTGTCAGGAATCAGCTGAGCACTGATTGGGCTGTTGCCCATATGCAAGATTGTTTTCGCGACACCCTATGCCAGGAGAGGGCTTGGGTAGACTGAGCCATGTGTTGAGAGCTGTGTGGGTCTTGCTACTCCCATACTGCTGCTCTGCGTTGACCTCGTATGCCAGAGGGGGCCACCGGTAAACGTACCACTTCAAGTAGTGCCAGGACTTGTGAACGTCTGGGCCAGGAGGTTTGTGCTCATTGAGCCTGCTCCCGCATAACCACGTACCGTATGTCAGGAGGGGCTGCTGGTACCAACGTCGCAAAAAGTTTCAGACAGCTGCTCAAAGGTGACACTTGGTTGGAGCCACACTATGGGGGAACTTCACCTGACTCACTGTTGAGGATTGCCAGCAACAGCGTGGATGATGTCACATCCTCGCTGGCTCCAGTCGGTGTTAAAGAAAGGATTCCCCCCACTCTCATGTTAAGAAAATCCAACTTACTGCATCTTCGCTAGCAGGGTGGTGCCCCAACATCTGAGTGGCCTCTGGCCACGCCGCTCAAGAGAGAGAGCCTGCGTCACTGGGAGCCACCGGGTGAGACGCGAGCAGCCTAGCATCCCGAACTGAGCAGAACTCGGGGGTGGGTGTTGAAGGCGCCCCCTGCACCATTGTACTCTCCTGTGCTGCGAAAGTAGGTAAGACATGAATTGGGCCAACTGGGCCCCAGGGGACTTGATGCTAATGGTGCTGCAGCACCTTTGACTAAATTACTGAAGAGTCAAAGGGAGAACTCTGGAGTATGGTTTAATTGTTTGCATTCCCTGATGCACCACCAGTGATTGGGGAATAACTCTGAACACATTACACAAAGGAGGGTGGGACAGGGATTGGCCTGACAACTACTAGAGCCCGGACCTCAAGGGGGATAGGGTTGCTGCTTCTAAATGTAGTACTTTGTTGCATGTGTAGAGATAGAAATGCAATACTACTTTTCCTATAAAAGCAAGTATTTGGCTGGATATTGATTTATTGTTCGTACTATTTGCACTTTGAGTTATGAGTCATGTTCACTGACCTGTCTGTACATCCCCCAAAGCTAGCCTTGACTGCTTTACCACAGCTACCACTGAGAGTCAAGTCCAAAAGGGGTACATGGCCCAGTTGAGCATGATTCATATTTGGTCTGGCCCAGGGAAATCAGGAGTAAAAGGCCTTAACCACCAGGGTTGAGCCCTGTAACCCCTGCATGCCTCATGGCCCTCTAAAAGGGGTTCTGACAATTAATTTCCAACCAATAGTTTGGTGAATCAACATTCAAGTTATCTATGTGTCAAATGGAATCAAGTGTTAAGTTAAGTAAGTTAGGTAAGTCTGGTATGTGAAGGAGAATAGTTGCAACAATCAGTCATGCATAAAAAAGAGCTTACTGCTTGCAATGCATTTCAAGAAGGTGATTTGAATGTGTTGTAAAACTTCAGTTTGAGGGGTCTATTCAGAACGTAAGCTGACTAAATTCATAGGGCCAAATACAAATCCACATATTAGATTAGAAATAAAATATACTATATAGTTTTGAAAATAGACTTGAACTAGTCAGATGACTCCTGTAAATAAAAAGTTTGCCCAGAGACAAGCTTCAGTGCTGAACCATGCCAAGCAAATCCTCTAGCACAGGATGACTTGGATAGGCGCAATTTAGTGTTTTAAGGCTAAAAAGCATCCTATTTTGACGAAATAATTTATTCATACTTGAAAAAAACAGCCACTCAGCACCATAAGGAAATCTTAATGAATGCACAGATAAATCCCAAAGTGCTTCCTTGTGCCCTGCCTCACCCGCCCCCCACACCATGGGATGAGAGGTGTGTCTCAGTGGGATCTCTGAGAGTGGCTGTCCTCAAAAACCTCACTAATTATGTGTCGCCTTCTAGATGATGCACATTTGCAACATATCTGAGTGACCATTCATGGTGCAACAAATGAGGGCATAGTCACTTCAAGTCTCACAGGTGCAAAATGTGCGTCTGCACCAAGAGCCACATGAAAAAATGTTGCATTCGCAAACGGTGTGAATCACAAAATTCAGCCATTTGTGAGTACAAAATAGCCTTTCACGATGTATGAAGAGCTTTGTAGTCGCAATTTTAGGAAATTTCAAAAATAGCAACTACAAATAGGGAATCACAATTTCCAATTCCCTTACCACATGTACCAAACATTTTCTAAATGCAAACTATGAATTACTGAAAATGCTATTATCATTGCGTCCAAGTTGATGGTAACCATGTGCAAAGTTTGAAAAATGCACAAAAATGTATTTTTCTAAGTGCCATGTAGTGTGTGCTTTACATGTGCACACTTTGTTGGGGGATGCTTCAGGGGGCGTTAGGCCCCCGGCACCCTTGGCTTTGCATTACCTAATTTATAATTACCAATTAGGTATTCGCTAATTAGTTAATGCAAAACCATTTAAGGCCCATAGTTACGAATGGAGTAATATTACCTAATAGCGATTACCTATTTACCTAATCGATATCAGGTAATATATTAAGGAATCACAAAATCTTTGGTGATACCTTATATACATAGGAGATTACCAAATAGCGGTTCAGTAAAAATCGATCTCTGGAAATCGCAAAATGCATTTTCGATACATGTGGCATTACAGGAGGACTAGACACGTGTTTGTCATTTCCTTGTGCGCCTACACTATGTGCATTACAGGATGGCTAGACAAGTGTTTCTCGTCACCTTATGCAATATAGAAGTCCAAAAAAGCCAACACAATTGCCAGAGCGCTCCTGGGACACCTCTATAGCATGTCTGCAAGTTTACCATTGACTAAGATTCCGGTGATATTATAAAACAGAGTTCTACTGTGTTCTGTAAATGTTACAAATATAAAATCAGTGTTATTAAGATGCTAACAATGTACAATATTGTTCTAATGTACATGTATTTGATGGGGTAATTTTAATTGTTTTCCATTACTTTTCTAGGCAATGGCTGGTACCTAGACAAGGTTATCGTACAGGACCATATAAAAGATACAGAATACGTTTTCCTTTGCCACAGGTTTGTTAATCTCATCATCTTGAAGTAGCTTGTAAAAAACCTGCTGTTGGCGGTCATCTTTGGTTGAGGTTTGAAATAAATAGCCTCACATTAAAATTTCAAGTGGTTAAATGGTATAAATTTCACTTTAGTCCAATATTTTGTCACAGTAATAGCTGGGATTAGTAGTGTCATCCTGTGAAAAGTATAGTGTTGGATAATTAAAGGTCTAAATCCTGCAGCAGCTACCAGCTTGCTTTGGAATCCTATATTGAACTCAAATAGATTCTGTAGCATCTTACCAGCTTGGGTACCGCCCAATGACCACATTACACACGGAGTTTAGTATTACATGTCTTTATTCTGCTTTATTCTGCTGTGTGTAACTGCGAACCTAACATTCTAAAACAAGCATTCATGGCATTGCGCTCTGACACCTACGTCACAGCTCTACGGAGTCAGTTAGGAGCCACAGGGGGTTCCATTGTAAAATTTCACAAGACACTACAGTTTCTTGAAGCGGACCACGTCTGAGCCCGTGCAATGCTTCACATCAACAAAAGCAAATCATCACCCAGCAAAGGAAAACAAGTTTAATTTGCTTGAAATTATTATCTTATACCAAGTTGGAAACCCCAGAAACAATATCAAAACAAGCACATTATAAATAGATCATATTCAGAAATAAACTATAAAAATAGGTCAATGATGCCTTAGGGTTCCTAACTCTGGAATGCTCTTAACCACTTCTTGAGCATGCAGGCCAGCCACCTGCTTTTCAGGAAACACCTGAAAACTACCTGGATCACGGCACTTACACCCAGAAAGCTACACTGTGGTCCTCTCCCTCATGATATTGGCCTATACACCTATCAGAAACAAGTTTTCACAACTTTTGCAAACACATTTTTGTGATTCTTTTATATATATGTATGCATGTTTGGGTATTTGTAAAACACAAACCTAGGTAGAAATAACATAGTGCCGAATGAGAGCAGATTTCCAAATTTACGATTCAGGATCATTTACAATGAAACATTAGTAAGTGCTAATTGTTAAGATATGGAGATTGAGTGCTCTCTGAAGGCATATGTATTCACGTGCCTTCAGAATAGGAGGATAGAGAAGTTTTCTGTGTTGATGAGTTTGTTCTTCCAGACATGGGGGTGATAGATGGAAGAGGTCTGTCTTTTGTTTCTCTTATTTCTGCATCTCTTGGTTCCCAGTCTTTTGAGATGTGCTGGGAGAGCTTGGGGGCTTCCTTTCAGTGGCAATGGGCTGTAGGCTCTGGCATCTTCTGCCTAAAGTCATTGAAGGGTTCTGCTGTTCTGGGAGCCAGTCTTCAGCAGTGATTTCACAGCGATTCAGTGGCGTCCTAAGGAAGTATTACATGGTACAGCGCAGGTTCCTCTTGTCGGCATGTGCTCACTGCGGTGGGTGAGTGCATGGTATTTCCGGCCATTGCGCCCCATTCCACAAGTTTCAGCTGGCCGCAGAACGCATGCGCGCACGTTCTCTGTGTTCCTGTTCCTGTTCCTCTGCTTAAGAAACACACATTTCTCGTGTGCAACGGAACAGCCATTTTGTATTGGGTTTCCCTCACACTGTGCCCAAATATCCATAAAAATACATGCATTGCATGTACAAAGTGTCTGCCTTTTTGGCCTTGGCCCAATTTTTTATGCACTTACTTGACATTGGGGTTAACAGCCAGCATTGTCTTCCGGTGAGAGGCACAACTATATTATTGTGGCTGTACTGAATGAGCACCAACGTTTAGTAGCCTACTTTGTCTTTTGATGACAGGCACACCAATATAATGGTGGCATTGCGGAATATGCATCAAAGTTAACAGCCTGCATTGTCTTCCGGTGACAACCCACGACAGGAACAGTTGGTATGCTTCCATTTTGAGAAGTTTATTTCAAAAGAAAACGTTTAGTACATTTTAGGTATGACTTGGTAACAACTGACCCACGTATGGTCACCTAATGGAAAGAATCCTAGCACCACCACCTTTTCTTCAAGTGCCGGACACTCCTCCGATCAATTGGCAGCAATGGAGGGAAACTTTTGATGCTTATTTAGAGGCAAAAGATGGGATACCTTCACATCTAAGAAGAAGAAAGCACTTCTAATTTACAATTTAGGTAATGAAGGCAGGAATATATTGAAGATGCTACCATTTCAAGTGGTTGGTGTCTACGTAATTGGAGGATAAGACAATGATTCAGTTGTAGTGGTTGATGATTATGCGTCCATCATCAAAACATTGGATAAAAGATTTAATCCAACAAAGAATATTGTACTAGAATGCCACAAATTTCTTCAACGTTCTCAAATTCCTTGTGAATCTATTGACTATTTTGTCTCCAACCTCAGAACACTTGCTGCTACATGCAACTAGAGGGAATGTAGAGACGAGATTATCTGTAATCAAGTGATCGAAAGAACAAGCAACAGGGAAGACTAGGAGAAACTGTTATCCACTGAGGATCCTGATTGGGAGACAGCACTAACTCTCGCCAGGAGCATTGAGAATTGTCGGTACTGCATGAAGGAAGTGAACGAAACTGTGAAGTCCAGCGAAGTGAAGCAATTGAAAATGAAACAAAATCCTAAACTTAGAAAGGGACCTTATACTGGTTTTGAGGACAATTCGGAAACCTCATAATCTAAAACACGAAATGAGTAGACTAAGCTTTTATGATTCTGTTGTGGTAGCAAATTACATTTAGGGAATGCTAAATTTGGCAAGAAGGGATATTTTGCTTGTGTGCGCAAAGTGAGCTCTGTTTGGAAAAACCTTCCCTCGCAGACTGTTGAAACCATTGAGGAGGATTTTAGTAATTCGGATGAAGAGAGTAATGTTACACTAATGTTTTCTTTTTAATGTTACAAGAGTGTAGTAGTTGAAATATCATCCATGATTGGATCACGCAAAAGGAATGTGAATGATAAGGATAATAAATTCAGGGCGGATTCTGGTTCTCCTTTCATGTTGATGAATTTGAAAGATTATGGGGGTTTGGGGGATATTTGAGTGACATAAGCACTGACAGTGCATTTACATACGTTCTTTCACTGTTTTTTCTCACCGATGATGATAAGTGGGTAAGCTAGTGAGTACCAACCAGCAAGCCCTCCTTGGTGTTACTACAGTAAGGCACTTTCTTACTTTTCTCACAATCTCTGTATGGACACAAACAACTTTTTTCTTGTTTTTGAGGTGTGGTGTATTGACGTTTTTTTCGAAATTGAACAATTAGACACTAGGCTAATGGTAATGTGCCGTGCCTTGGAGGAAGATTTGAAATTTCTTAAAACTCCTCGGATGTCTTCTGAATAGATATAGTTGTTCAGAATTGGTCAGGTCCACTTGTGTTTGTGGATATTCAGGTGCACCAATCGCACATGAACATTTATGCATATGGGGGCAAGAGAGTTGAGATTGTAGGGACATTTTATGCCAATTTGGGTATTGAGGGACATTTTGGTACAGGACCAGTATATATTGTTAAGGAAGGTGCAGACTTGTTAGTTTGGGATGAGCAGCGAGAGCTTGGGACTGTTTCGGAGCCCAATCATCCTGACATAGTATTATCTAGACAGAAAAAAATTGAGGTCTATTGCACTCAGCAATCTGCAAATCTGTCCAGTTCTAACACAGTTTGTCATTTAAAGGCAGATGAGTGGGTCAGAGATTATCCCGAAGTATCTAATGGGAAATTGGGGAAACTCAAGGGTTTCCAGCATCCTATAACTCTCAGAGATGATGCACAAGTGGTGGCTCACAAGGTACACAAAGTATCACTAAGTTTGGGAGTGTATTGAAGCTCGAATTAGAGAGATTGTATTCAATGGACAAAATTGAGCCCACTGAAGGGTCAGAATGATTGGCTCTCATAGTTTTAGCACGCAAAGCTGACAAATCCTTGAGTCTCTGTGTGGATTTGAGAGATCTAAATTCAAATATTTTAATGAAATGTTATTGACTTTGGGTTATGCCAGTTTCCTCACTTCCTTAGATGTTTCTTCGGTCTGCCACAAGATTAAATTGAGTAGGGATTACAGACACCTCACATCATTCATTCCACTGGAGGATGCTTACCAGTGCGTTTGGATGCCATTTTGCCTCGCATCCGCTTCAGCTTTGTTCCAATGGTTGATAGGCAATTTACTCAAAAACACTGTGGGTGTCGCATTTTTTCAAGACGACATTTAGATTTTTATAAAAACCAAGTCTGAGCATGATGACAGAGTGAGACAAGTATTCGACATCGTGAACTCTAGTGGGATGACCCTGAGAAAAGATAAGTGCAAGTTCCTTCAAGAAGAGGTGGATTGCTTAGGTCACCATGTTTCTAATGAGGGTGCTGAACCTAAAGTGAAGATCCCGGATGCCATCCAAGGTGCGCCAAAACCCAAAGACAAAGAACAGCTCCAGTCATTCTTCGGTTTAGTGGAGCACTATGCCAAATTTGTAAATACATTCTCAGATAAAGCAGTGTGTTTTAGGAAGCTTCTTAGGAAAAATGTAAGGTATGTATGAAATGATGAATGTTAGATGAATTTTTAATTAATCAAGAAGGATATTGTCTCCACTGGTGCAAGCAATGTGGGGCTTGGTGCCGTGCTCATGCAAAGAAAGAGTGATGGGCGTGAGGAAAACATAGCGTTCTCCTTCTGAACCTTAGGGGAAGCTGAAGGTACATATTCAACTATAAAGAAGGAAGCCTTGGCATTGTGGTGTGGAGTGTACATTTTTAAGAACTTTTTTGGGGTAAATGAATTTGTGCTAAGGACAGATTTTAAACAGTTGGTGGATCTTTCACCATGAAAGGGGGTTGAAGAGCTACGTCGCACATTTTCAAATGGCAGTACAGACTGCAAGAGTTTAGTTATGACCTGGAGTATATTGCAGGGCCCAGGAATTGTGTGGCTGATTGCTTATCAAGGTTACCACTGGAGAGGGAGGAAGAATGCAACGGTTCTTTGGATGAGTTAGAAATGGTGTGTGTGGTGAGTTTAGTAAATGATACCATGAAAGGGGCTTTATCAGAGCAGGAGTGGCTAGAGGCACTATCTGACGACAAGGAGCTCAAGGTTGTAGGGAACTTTATTTCAAGAATTAGGCCCCACAACAAAGACACCCCCATACATTTGATTCTTTAGAAGAGGGTAGTGGAGGGATTGTCAACGGTTGGGGGAATTATGCAGAGAGGTGGAAAATTGGTAGTTCTGGGTAGCATGTGTGGGAAGGCTCTAGATTTAGCCCATAAAAGTCACCTTGGGATGCGTGCTATGAAGCAGAGAGTAAGGGAGGATTTTTGGTGGCCTTGGGTAGACAAAGTAATTGAACATTATGTCCAAGAATGTTGCATGTGTGTCCATAGTGACAAATCGCAAATGACGTGTCCCTCCCCGGTCGACCCTGTTGTCGTTAAAAACACTCCTTGGAGTAAACTGTTATTGGATGCGGCAGGACCTTTTGGTGTGGTTGGTAACTCACCAAAGTATGGTCTAGTTTTAGTACATGACTAAGTGGCCTGAGGTGAAGTTTGTGGACAGCGAAAATTGGGACATAGTCATTAAATTTTTCAGGAAAGTATTTTATAAGGAAGGATTCCCTGAAGTATTGGTGACTGATAATGGCACCCAATTGGTATCCAGAGAAATTGAACGTTTTCTGGACAAATGTGGCATAAAAAACCTTCAAACCTCATTCTATCATTCCCGTAGTAATGGCTTAGTCGGGCAAGTGAACCGCATCATTAAGGAACAATTACAACTGGCTCTCATTAATGGGTTGCATTAAAAGAAGGCAATTGAGGATATGCTGTGAGCAGCGAGAACAACCCTTCACATCGGCACAGGGATATCTCCCTTCACACTTCGGAGAGGTAGGATTGCGGGGTCCAAACTGAACAAAGATAGGATGTCCAGAAGGCCATTGATTTGGGAAAATGCCAGAGTAGTAGATGTAAGAACAGTAGCACAAAAGAAATATAATACAGTGAACAATCCATATAGAACCTTACCAGTTCACACTGGGAATTGGGTAAGAATAAAGAAGCCAGGTTTTGTTCGCAATGAGTTGTCACGGCTTCTGCACCCATTCGGGTGAAGGAGGTGAAAGATCATGTGGTGGTATTAGAAAATGGTAAAACTTAGAACAAGTGTTTGGTCTTTGTGGTGCCGACATCCAAAGCTGAGTATGTAGGCTTCAAAATGTGAGTACACTCTGATTTTTATTTTCAAATCTGTTTATTGAATATAAGTTGAACAGGGAAACAAAAGAGGAGAAACAAAGCAAAGTGCATCACAGATAGAATGGTACATTGACAGGGCCTTGCAAAACTTATCCTGTTACAATAAAAAAAAAACAATAGAGGATGAGGGTGTAACAAAGTTAAAACAATATGCTTATCCATTAACATGATACACTGGCATAGCTTTGTTTTAAAATATAGTGTGCAGCAAAATAGCCACAGAGGAATAAGGATACAAATAAATGCGAAAATCAACAAGACCCCTCTATTAAGGAAGGCTCACCCGATATGAGGGAGCAAATGTATTGGGGTCCTGGGAACGCTGACCCAGTGTTCAGGCTATGTGAATAGGGTTTGTGCATACCAGTGTAATAGATTGAAAGTATGTTAGAACTTGTGTGATGACACTAATGAGAATTGGGGTTAGTGGATTGTTCTATAGAATAGGGGGGAATAAAAAAACAGGCAGGAAGGGTATGGGAGGGAGATGCGCTCAGAGTGTCAAGGGGGTGGGTAGCTAAAACTTTCTATGAAGGAGGAGACACCCCATCATGATCCTGTGGAGTAGGGGAAGATTGGCGTGTACATCTTGAGTGAGGTAGGAGGGAATCTTCAAATAGCTGCATCGCTCGAAGACGTGGGGAGGTAAAGCAAGAGTTCGCTATCTGGGATAGGTGCTGAATTAATGTTTGCCAAGTGTGGGGGAATTTGGGATCTGTATGGTTGATATGGGCAGTAAGTAACTCTGTGGCCAGGACATGCTGAAGAAACCATGTCGCGATAGGTGAGGGGCGGGTTTCTTTCAGTATAAAGCTATGAACTGCTGTGCCGCCCCCAGCATTTGTGCTATGAGGCGCCAGTCTGAGTGTGTCATGGCTGTTAATTGTGAGGGTCTAATACCCAACAGAGTCACTGTCGGAGAGCTGGGTATGGGGAATCCCACCGTATATTTAATGTGACTAAGGACCTCCTTCCAATAAATCGTCAGGCTGGGGCAAGACCACCAGATGTGGATGAAGTCACGCGCTCCTCTCTGATATCTCCAACATGTTGGGGGGAAGCCCAGAATCATCTTCTGAAGACGGGCGAGGGTAAAGTACCAACGTGTCATAAGTTTATAGGCCGGTTCGTGTTGGGGAATGCTTTGATATATTTTAGGTATGTTTCGCCATAGTCGGTCCCAGTCCTCCCCTCCAAGATCCATATTCCATTGGTTTTGGTATGTGTGGGATTGGGGTTGCTGTGAATGTTGTAGCACTTTGTATGTGCAAGAGATCAATCCCCTAGATCCCTCTAAGGCCTGAACTAGGGTCTCAAAGGGAGTAAGCGATCTAGTTGTTCCTTGTGTGTATGTGGGGGAGAGCAGCCAGTGTCTGAGTTGGTAATATTGCATCCTTGTATTGTCTGTAAGGTGAAACAATGTTTTGCACTGTTCAAGAGTGATGAATGTGTCCCCCTGAAATAAGTCCTGGATTAAGCAACACTCAACCTCCGTCCAAGGTCGGAAGGCGTGAGGTTGAAGAGCAGGTGTAAAAATGGGGGTTGCGTGTTATAGTGGTGTTGGTGGATGGGGGATGGGAATGAGGTCAAGCCTTGAGATACCGCAAGTTTGTCCCATATGTCTAGGACCGTTTTTGTAGGGGTAGCTATGTATGCACTATGGGGCGAGCCGCACGGGGGACCCAAGCTAAGTCCCACAAGGGCCTACACGTAACAGCACGGTCCATGTGGAACCAGTGTTTTTCACTTTCCCTGACCACCCATTCCGAGATGTAGCGAAGATGACAGGACCAATAATATTCAAGGAGGTTAGGGCACACTAAACACCCCCTCCCCTGAGCACGGGGTCGCATCAAAACATTGTAGGAAAGGCGCAGGTGGCCTTTACCCCAGATGAAGGTGGTTAAATCACATTGGAGAGATTAAATATCAGTTTGTGGGATTGGGGTAGGAAAGGTTTGAAATAAGTATAGAACCATCGGAAGGATGGACATCTTGAATGTGTTAATTCGACCTACCCAGGAGAGGGGGAGGTTTTGCCATCTATGGATATCTGCCCCATTGGCACATCTGTAGCTCAGCCAGTTGGCATTGGTCCAAGAAGATAGTGAGGGAGTCAGGTCTAGTCCTAAGTATCGTATCGAACTCTTAGACCATTTCAATGGGATCAGGTTCTGTAATTCTTTAATCTCTGAAGACAGAAGGGTGAGATTCAAGGCATGGGATTTGGGTAAGTTGATCCTGAAGCCCGAGGCTTCCTCAAAGGAGAGCAGGAGTGATGCTAATTCTGGAAGAGATTAGGCCGGAGTAGCAAGAGACAAAAGAAGGCCGTCCGCAAATAGAGAAATCTTGTGCTCATTTCCCAGAAACGGAATGCCTGAGATGATGGGTGATCTGCGTACTGCAATTGGTAGAGGCAACACCACCAGGGCAAAAAAGAGTGGGGATAGTGGGTACCCTTGTCTAGTGCCTCTGTGTATAGCAATGGGAGGGGTGAGGTGGCCATTGATGCGGATATGCGTGGTCGGTTGAGTGTAAGGGGCCATCAGTCTGGAGATCATGGTAGGGCCTAATCCTATTCCGTGTATGACCTCCCTAAGAAAGCACCAGTCTACCCGATCAAATGCCTTCTCTGCGTCCAGTGACGGCAGGCAGGCAGGTATGTCCCTGTATCAAACTTTTCCAATGAGGGCCGCCGTCATAGCGCCCGTGCCCGGGTATGCTGATGCGCTACGATCTCAATCAGGGTTCCACACCAAATTGAATTCTCCCCCGAGGATAATTGCTTCCTCCGAAGGTTATAGCAGGTCTCTTAGGTGGAAGTGCAGGAACATGTCCTGGGCTTGATTAGGTGCATAGAGGTTTAGAAGATTCAAAGGTTGTGTGCCCCATTGTATTTGAAGATTAAGAAAACGACCCTCGGTGTCCAGTACCACCCCAGGAGTCCTCCCGGCTAAACCAGCCCTCAGTAGTATGGCTACTGCAGCGGTTTTGGAAGAGGAACAGGCCCAATATTGTAGTGAATATTTAGGGTGTGTCATGAGGCGAGTGTCTGCAGAGACAAGGTGGGTTTCCTGGAGGAATATAATATCAGGGTCTTGTAGGAGTAAGTAGCGCCAGACCTGGCGTCTCTTATTGGGGGAGTTAAGTCCCTGCACATTGAGTGAAAGAAGCTTCAGGGTCAGACATCATTGATGCCCCGATAGGAGTATCCACAAGGTAGGGGTGTATAGATCGATTATGTAAATACTAGCGCATATTTGGGTCTGCCAGAGATAATGGAATGTGTGAGAGTGCATATTATGCCCCTTAAGTGAGGAGGGGGCCCCAAGTTACATACTTGGTTAATAAGGTTGGAGAAATCCAGCCATTTCCCCCTCTCGAGAGACTCATCTAGGGGGTGGTGATAGCGGAGGGAAGAAGGTGTAAGGATAACATTGTAAACAACAAATGGCCAACAGGGCCAATCAAGTTCAGTGTCTTCGAGGAATAGCCCATAGCTCACAGAACGGACCATTCTGAAGAAGTCATTCTTCTATGTGACACTGTAGTCTTTGGGGGAAGTGGCAGGTGTAAGCAGATTTCCAAGTCTCCGCTTCCGGCAACCCGCTGCACGAGATGCAGTAGGGTACGCCAGTCACCGGCATGTCTCGGCAGGACATGTCAAAGTAATCAAGGGCGAGGCTGGGGGACCCACTGCAGACATAAGTTTGCCCAAGTTTCCATAGTAGCAGAGGCACATCCAACCATCGCACTTGGGTACCTGGTTCTGTTGCATATATTTGAGCCCTCTTAAGTAGATCTGCATATAAGAAACTAGATGAAGCCTTTAGGAATTAGAGATATGAGTGTGCCCAGTTAAGTCATTCCGTTTGTAAAGGAGGTCGAGGTTGTGGGGAAGAGTCGTTCAGGATCCAGATGTGATTAATAATGTCTTGCTTGGCCTGAGATGAATCCTGGTCTTTGGGGTGCTTCCTGTACTTAGGCGGCAGGACAGTAGACCATTCCAAATGGGGAAGCCTTCCGTGGAGCCCATGTGTGGAAGGGGGTCCCCCTCCCCATGATCCAACGGGAGATTAAGATGCTGTTTTGCTTCTCTGAGCGAGCGAAGGATTCGGCGCTTGCTCTCCCAGGAGAACATCAGCAGAAAGGGATGGGCCCACTGATACTTGATTTTAAGTTCACAAAGTTTGTTTGTAACTAGTTTAAAATCCTTGCATCTGCGAAGAGTGGCAGGGGCTATGTCTCGAAAGATTTGGATTGAGTATCCGTTGTATGGATCTTCTTCAGGATGGCTTCTTTTTCAACAAAGAAATGGACCTGTGTGAGTATGTCTGGAATGAAGTCTGGGCACCCTCTGGGGCCAGGGACTCAGTGAGCTTTATCTAGAGCGGGCAGAGATGGGTCGTCATTTTCCCACATCGCCTGCAGGAGGTCTGCAGTGAAGGTCATGATGTCTTCGCCTTCTGCTCCACGTGAGACCCCCCTAATGTGTAAATTATTATGCCATCTTCGATTTTCTAGGTCCTCCTGCTTGAGTTGTAGACTGATGTTTTGGTCTTCCAGCTTCGCCATCCGACGCCACAGACTTTCTTGGTCTTCCTTCCTTGCGTCCATCGTGTGTTCGAGATCATCTACCCGTCCTCCAATTTCCGTGACATCCCTCCAGAGGTCTTGTAGCCCAGACTTGAAATCTTGTTTAAGCGATCCAATCTCAGCCTTGATTTCCTGAAGGAAAGAGTTCATGAATGCCTGTGTGATAGGGACACCAGGCAGCCCCCATCTGACTCCGGTTCCATGGTATCGGATGGGGGCTGTGACTGTGCATTGGATTCTATCCATAGTTAGGTTACAGGATTGTCTCTAGACAGGTTAGAGTCTGGGTCCTTGTTAGCTTTAGTGCTGGGCATGGCTAGCAAGCATTCGTTGGCAGCGCCTCAGCAGCCCCAAATTAGATATAACGTTGGTACAATAGCTGTGCTGTGAGATATGTAGCTTATGCACTTGTACCCTAGACGAAGCAGTTTCATGCTGTGGGAGGGCTGTAGGCAGTGAGGAGAGGGCTGAGAGTGTGTTCAGGATTCAGGGGCAAGTCAGAGCAGCCCCTATCCAGTCCACGTACAGAGAGAGGCCCAGTTGATGTGACCAGGCCAAGGTGAGGTCAATAAGGCAGTAGGATTCCAGGTAGGTTTCCCAAATAAGCCATCTCAGGGTGCCTAGCAGGCTTCCCAGACTCCCGCCCTAGGTTTTCGGTGCAGCTCCCTGTCAAGAGGCCAGCCGGGACCCGGGGCTCCAGCTGATGGTGTAGGTCGCAAATTTGCTGTTGGTGCACCGTAGCAGGGCCAGCTCACGGGCAGTCAGGTGTGTCCTTCAGGGCAAGATCGCAGGGCTCAAGGGCGCTAATTTACATGTCGGGTGGTGAAGCAGTCCCTATGTGAGTGGTAACTGGGGGGAGGATGGCCCAGATTGCGGTGTTATCTTTTTCGCGGGTGGCCACTGGCTGCTATGGTAAGCAATAAGCGCCGATGGTGCTTAATGCTCCCCCACACCAGTGTGTGTGCCAGACCAGTCCCACGCCCAGAGTCTGCACAGAGGTTGCCGCATCCAAGATAGTCCAGGAGGGGCGGGACCCCAGGCAGGATTGGGAAGGGTGCCCCCGGTAGCAGCTAAGAGTGATGGGGCCACCCAGACCCCACCAAGTACGCGTTATCTGATATTCAGGAGGGTAAGTCTTTGTTGCCTGTAGAGTGGGCCAGCTTCACTGAAGACTGGAGGCCTTGCTGTGGTACCGCATCCTCCTTTTGGCGTCTTTCGGGCCCCAGCTGTCACCCCTCAGCTCAGCAACAGGGGGACCTAAATCACTCCCCAGGCAATGAAGCGTTGACCTCTGGTGGCGTAGGCTGCACCGGCGCATCAGCGGGCTTGCCCTATCGCAGGCTGCACTCTGTCTGCTCAGGCCGCGGGGCCCCCCCACTGCAGAACGACCCAGCGGGGGAGCAGAAGGGACTCAGGTAGCGCAGAGAGGTCCTTCGGGCACAGGGGGGCCTGTCTCCAAAGCCGTCCCAGTCAGGTGCACTCCAAGGGGTCAGGCCTCACGACTGCGACCCTTTAGGTGCAAGGAGTAGAAGCACCAGAGAAGCAGCTGAGTCCAACCCTGACCCAGCCACAGGCAGACTGGGCTCTCGATCGGCGGCCAAAAGTCTTGGGGCTTGCCCAGAGGTCCAGCAGCCCTTGAGATCACCGCCAGACAAGATCGCAGGCAGACGGGGCTGGGTCTAAGGCCAGGGGCAGGTCCTCCCTCACCACCCGAGATCCAAGATGGCGGTGGCTGACTCAGCGACAATACCTCCCCTCAGCGATCATCAAGCTTCAGAGGCTCCCATGGCGGCTCCCCAGCAGGTAGGAGACGACCGCCTGTGCCCTGACAGCAGGTTAACCCCTCGGTGATAGCTGGCTCGTCCAGCGGTTGGAAATTGGGCTTTATTAGGGCACGACGAAGCGGAGACCTAGCAAAGCACGTCTCACTCCATTCACATCCTGGCCACACCCCCCGTACACTCTAACTTTGTTCCAAACAGGTGGGTTTCACCCAAAGTAAAGTTAAGTCAAATCAAGTTTAGAGACTGCACTATGTATTAGCCACATTTTATCGTGTTCTATTAGCGCCTTAATCCATGGTTGTGGTATTCATTGCCTGTTTTTCCATGTTATCTTTTCTCTTTGAATGTTGAATGTCTTCATCTTGTATTTCTTTTCATTTTGGGAAGGAAGGGGTGTGTGTTGAGATGTGCTGGGAGAGCTTGGGGGCAGGTTTGGAATGGTGGGCATGGAATGTGGGTATGCGTTCCCCTGCGCAGATCTTTGTGCAGGGGTCTGTGTCAGTTACTGCCAGGTGTTGGAGCCTATAGTGAAATAAAGTAGTTGCTCCTTACCCTGCGTCAGTTGCTCTTTACCCCGCATCTGCAGCTTCCATTCACAGTCTAGGCAGTAACGTCTAGCATTACACTGTCTGCATGAGCTGGTAGCCAAGAGTGCCATTCGTAATGGCTTTATCTATGATGCAGCTTTTGTTGAAGATGATGCACTGATGTACATTCAAAGGTGGGGTGATTTGTTTAAAACTTTTCAGGCTTTTGTTTAGGTGCACGGAAGAGAGAATTATGCTTTATAGTAGGAGTGATAGTGATGTCTGGGAGACTTAGAATGGGGTGTTGCCTCTATCCAGATGTGAAAGGCCTGGGACTTGGAAAATTATTCTGAAGTTGGATTGATGGGGGGGGGTATACCTGCCTTTGGGAAGGATAGGTTGTACCATGCAAAACTTTGACAAGCAATGCATTGCACACACTCTCTAAGTTGGAAATTTAGATGGAGATTTTGACAAGAGCCCATAAAGTACCAGGTAAGGGTCGCTATTAAAGCAAGCTTTTGGTTTATACAGATGTAAATCCTGCATTGGTTATATTTTTCCAGAAATCATTTGAAATCATTTAGGTGTATTGAGTAACAGCAGAGCCTGAGGTTGTGTGGACAGGAAAGCACAATCTACCATATTATGAGAGTCTGAATTTTTGGAGGTCCATAATATAGAAATGTACACAATATATTCGACTCTCAGTGAAGCAGATATCTCATCCTGCAGCTCATCCATGACCAGGTTGCAATCACCCAAGGAATAACACCTCTCATTGTGTCTTCAAAAGCAGTGTATTCATTGTATCTTGACCTCTGTGTTGGAACCTAGGCAGCATGTGCATAGATACGAAAATTGCCTTTTTCAGTCGCTGCCGCAAAAATGTCTGGCATCCACCCATGTTCTGTCAAGGAAGAATAATATGGGATTGTTCTGTAGTATTGCAATCCCTCTCAATCCAGTAGATTGCACAACACGTTTATACTTCCTTCTCCCAATAAATCCACATTCATTTCCCACCAAATGAGTCTGTCTCTCAACATCTTGCCCACACCCATTTTCACCGTATTGCTTAAACCATAGATAATCCATGTCAGGAATTAAAGTTTAACTTTCATCACCAACGTTTTGAGTCCTACATTCATTGGTGTATATTTTGAACCTTAAATCCCCATAAGGGGAGCCAGAATGACCATCTTGGCAGCAGATGCACCCTTTAGTCAAACAACCCCCACTCCCTACTCCCCATCACTGTATGTCAGGCTGAAAGCAACTCCTTAATCCAATATGCAATGTTCCTTTCACCACATACCCCAACTACCCATAAAAAGAGTACTTCTGCTTAAACAAACAACTGTATCTTTCTTTATGTTAAACATCAGAACACTCATAATAATCTGGGAATTACATAAATATATTAGTTGCAGCATATATCATCCCACTTCCTGCATTTGTACAATTTATCGTGTTTAAGTTCTCTGGGTCTATCTGTCTCAATCTGATCAATGCAGTAATAACAGTATTGTCTCTAGGTTCATCCAGCTATCCCACTCTTAAATTGTTCCAGAGAGTCAGATTCATGTTCCTCTAATTACCCCTGTCTCCATCATAGTGCTGTTCCTCCGGTCTCCAATGTGCACAGTGCAGTCTTTTAGAGGGCCCAGTTTGCTTGGCCACCACTTTCTTGATGGCCATCAAATAGATTTTCTTTCATGCCTCTTTCTTCTCTTCCTATCTCAGGTTATTTGGAAGAGGACTTCTACTACCCTGTGCTCACCAACCCTCAATCCAATACCATGCAACTTTTGGCTTCATATTGCCGTGTTTTTTTCCATCCCTCTCTGCTTTAACTATTGTAGGAAAAATCATCAAGAATTTAAGTTGTGCCGTCTACAGCCACAGTTTCATACAATCAAAGATATGTCTCTGCTTTTACACTGCCTGGGTGTAGTCCAGGAATAGAAGCACCTTAGAGTTCCCATTGTTACATCTGTGCCGAGGGTGGTGTCAAGAATGTACTAAAGACTTCACATTCAAAGGAGGGCAAATAGCTCCTTGCTTTGCCATCTAGAATGTTTCTGAATGCTGCCCTCAATACATGACTGAGCATCTGTGCTGCCTGGAGCCCTTTTGTGTCTCCACACATGGAAGCATGTCCTAAGAGTTCCCTGGAGCTTAAACGGTGGTGACAGGTCTTTAGAATCCAGGGTAGAAGGAAGAATGTCAAACTGGGCTTCTTTTTCATTAAGCCAATGAACTCCATGAAAAGAGGCGTGGACAAGTCTTAAGCATCCCTCACCAAGATGGAGGTCTGTACATATGTTATTCGAGGTTCCCAATGTAGGATGAAGTCATCATGTTCCTTTGGGTTCCTGAAAAAGGCATATTTCTCCAGTTGTTTTTTGCCACCTTCTTTTCCCCATTCTGCTTGTTTCTGTCCATCATAACACTAGGACTCTCTGCAGTGTGCAGATGAAGAATCACCCCATGTATAGCTCCTTTTGTACTGTTGCACCTTTCAAACACAAGCACCAATACATTGTCTCTTGTATATCATGTGGGACCAGGATCTCCAGACAATCTGTAGCCCAAACTCAGCAGAGTTATATTTCAAACAAGTCCAGTGAGAAACCTAGCTCCAGTTCCACAGCAAGTAAATCCCTCCACAACTTCAATGTAACTCTTCCTCCTGAAGCAGCATGCTCTTATTGAGACATGTGAAGAGAAGAGGAAATGAGAGCTCTCTGGAGCCTACTTCACAATATATTTATCAAGGGAAGCATTTTTGCCGATCTCACTCCATAGATTTGCACTGATACACAGCTTTCAATAGCCTTTGCTCTGAGTTTTGGCCATAATGTCTAGCAATCAAACAGTGAGATTCCAAAATATCTGTTCCAGCCAATTTGTCCATCAA
Source organism: Triturus cristatus (assembly GCF_964204655.1). Taxonomy (NCBI): domain Eukaryota; kingdom Metazoa; phylum Chordata; class Amphibia; order Caudata; family Salamandridae; genus Triturus; species Triturus cristatus. The sequence goes on along the minus strand of NC_140587.1, from coordinate 653,412,285 downwards.
CCCAAACATTCAAGACTGGCCTCGCCACCACAGAGATCAGTAGAGTAAGGCAGGCCTCTCCTTTAGCAATCTGGATGTTGATCAGCGTTGCTCTCTTCAAGATTATACACATGAGTGGGTGCTCTCTTTTTTGTCTTTTGATCTGTCACCTACATCCATTTGGGGCATACTTGCACCTTGCATCATCTCCAGTGGCTTCACTTCCTTCTCAGCTGCAACTCAGCCCGCTTTACATTTGGCAACGGCCATCTAAGATCTTCAAGGACACTGTTCTCAGGTATTCACTGTTCAGCCGGTTTCTCAGCCGCCCTCACTCCAGGCATAGGACTGTCCTACTGACAGGTCACTACCGCTCCACCACAGTCCTTCTAGTGCCTCCGAGGAGCCATGCCACTACAACGTGGTCATTTTGCTCCACACATGACCTTGAAGTTGGGGCATGACATTTGTGTCCCTATTCCTTTTTCCAGTACTTTGAATAGTGATATACCTGAGCTATAGCACATTATTACGCAAAGTGAGGAGAACAAAACAGCAAAAAATATCAGTCATGCGTCACTTTATTTCAGGTTGGAAACATAGAAGCTGGACCTTAGTGTCTTAAAATCCTGCGACTTCCCATATGCAAAACACCGAGAGACACCATTCCTCCTCTGTTGCCTGTATCTGACTTACTGTAGTGCATACACCAGGTCAAAACTGGCTGCTCCACATTGCTATCAGAATCTAACTTGTCCAGAGAATTACTGAGATTCCTAAACAGCTGTGCCAGCTAATGAGAGCAGGAAATCATAGGCAGGAAACAGTGTCTAAATGCCACTTAGAGGCCAGGACAAGAATAGAAAGCCTGACCTTCCCACTTCCTTAAGTGTATGTGAGATGAAGAGAGTAAGCACAGTTGCCGAATGAAATACACAACTTTGGCATGTGGCTACACCGATTTCTGCCATTTACATCAAAATGGAGTGACTACGTCTTTATGGGGCATCTCTTTTATACATCCCACTCTGACAACCCTCTTGGTTTGTTATGAGGACTTTTACCCCCTGGGTTTTTCAATTCAGTGGCATTTTGGAATGTATGCCTTACTGAAAGCACTGCAGCACTAAATAAGTGCAGGTATTAGAAGTATTGCCATCACTGGAATATACTTTTGTTAGGGATCTTAGAAGCTCCGTCATGACGAAAGCCGAGTGACCGAGGCTGAAACATAGTCTTTGTTGCAGAGCACATAATAAAACTCAATACCCTGCTTTTAACCTTTTGTCGGGGCCCGGAAATAAAAAGCGCAAGTAGTGGGTTTGGGTACCCTTACAAACTTTAGAACCCCTACCATTTTATAAAAAAAATACCGTAGATGAGGTTGAGACCACCCAGACACAACTTCTGTGTCTCTAGCGAGGACTCAAAGATAAAGCATAAGGGTGTGGTCACTCCATTGTGATGCAAATTGTATATATCGTGGAAGCAGACTGAATCCACATATATGCTTCTACCACCCCCTTTGTGAGTGAATGCTTTGATTTCTGCCACGTACACAGTTGTAGCAAAAGGACAGGATTTAAGGAACAGACATCATGCCCTGTCAAGCTAAAAACCAAGTCTAAGAAACAATTCAACATTACATAATATTGTGGAGAAGACATCTCTGCAGATTTCACCTGACATTTCTGAATATGATGGGAGCGTTTCCAAAGCCTTGATTAACATAGATAGAGTCCCAAGGATGACCACACATAAAGAAAGATGGATTGAACAGCAGCATTCAGGAACATCGGGTATAACAAACCCCTGAGGCTTGAGCACGCCAAGATCTCTGTCGGGTACACTAGCAAGACCACCATTCAAATCTGAGTGATGCGGAAGCTAAGCCCAGTGGTAACAAAGTACCGATACTACTAATTTGCACACTAACAGATTTGAAAGCCCAAACAAACACCCATGACACCTGCTTTTCATCCACCGCTTTTCTTATAGCATGTTAGGTAGTACTCAAAAACAGAAGACAAAAGTTAAGTTGCGTCTACAGTAATACTAACATGGAAGCACGCACCTATTTATCATAGGAACAAGGCAAAAGACACAGCACTATTCCCTCTGTTCTCTCCTTTCTGCCTGCCCAGTAGCTCAGGAGCACAGAGCAGGGTGGAAAACGAACGCCAAAGAAGCCTTTTTGTATCCCCGCATTTAAACTGTATTAATAAGGTCTGCAACAGGACGCTGATATGTTGCACCGTATTTGTTCCTGCAATCTGCGTTACTAGCATGTATGTGTGGCACCTCCAGAATTGGACAGTGGCATCTTTCAGGTATTTTTCCAACAGTGACACCTCATTCCGTCCCTTCTTACATTCTCAGTAAGTCCAGATGATCTCTCAGGCAGGCCCCTGAAGATATTTAAGTATTGAAACAGGAAATGTGAGTTAAACTGCCTGTGAAATCCTACCACTGTGTAGCAGACCAAGAAGGTGGGCAGACAAATTGCACCCTGGGTTTCTAAACTATGAGGCGAAATGATTGTCCAAGAATGCATGTGGAATCGATGACTTGTCTAATTTCAAATAAAATTCTCCCTGCTGACTCTGGAAAACTGGTGAGATGAAAGACAGCCTGTGATTGATTGTAAGTAGACTCTGGTTTTAGTAAAAATATATGAAAATCTAGGTGCAGCTTCAGACTTTAAGGCAACGAAAGCCACACCCCACAATTTCAGCCACCAGAAATGGCCCAATAATTTGATTTGGAATGTCTTCAAACTCGTAAATTACAGACATTTTTGGGATAGCAAAGTTCTAGGTACCATCTTGCAGGCAGGTAGTGACAAATGTTTTGTCTTCATTTATTTGTTCCTGTCTTTTTCCTTGTGAAACTTCTGCATTGCCATTTAGTAGTTAGTTGTATTAAATGGTGTTTCTGCTGTTACAGGTACAGACCACTGTATTGAATTTGTATGGGACTGCCAACAGGCTGATGAGAGAATGCTAAGCAAACTTTAATAGTTTAGAAGAATGTGCAGAGTTATATGGTACAAGATCTGCCTTCCACAGAGGGTCAGACCATTCGTATTCTCTGCCAGACAATAGGTTGCTAGGTATTACTCCAAGGATTGATTTACCCTCTCTGTTTACCCACTTGTTATGAAAATGCAACCATAGGAAATCTGAGTCTCCATCTCTATACGGTCTAGAAATTGCCACGACTCTCTAGCTGATGTTATTGATTGAATATCACTTGAGAGTATACCGTTTGTTCTTTCCTTAGCAGTGAGATAAAATGGCTTAGCTTTGTGAAATAACCTACCACGACTTACACTATGCATAACTTCAGAATGGTAGCAAGTACAATATGGTCAAGAGAAGAAGAGTGCTATGGATTGTGTGGCATGATTCGATGCTGTTCACAGGTTTGCACATAAGGTAATAATATCTTGATCCAGATGAGGTGATCAGAAGTAGAGCCAGAAAAGGGTTTACATTTTAGTCATACCGGTCAATATATGGTCACAACTTAAATGTAGACGCCTAGCCCAAATATGTTTTGTAGCTAAAACAAAACTTAACATAGATATTTTAATCCATTGATTGATTTTCTTTTGTCTGCTTGTTCTGCCACCCATACCTACACTTCTGTCTTCTGTGTTCATCATAAATTCTTTAAACCTTCATTAGAATTAAAACAAGGAGGCTGCATTCACCACATTCGCAGATGGCAGGAATGGAGGAGGTTGAATGGATGTAGGTTCCCCATGTCCCCCTTCTGGCCCATTATCCTTCATAGCTAGTAAGTAGGATAAGCTGTCCATTATTCCAATGAGTCTTCCTGGTCTGTAGGAGATAATGAAATCAAAATCATTAGGAAACAATGACCATAGCAGCTGCTGAGCAGTTAAGGCATTTGAGAACTTTGGGGTTGCATTGATTGGTCAGGATGGTTTTGCTGTGTACAGGTACTATCAAATTTTAACAATAATAATAATAGGAGGAAGAAGAAGAAGGAGAACTTGTTTTTATATTCTGTCTCATTCCCCACATCTACCAGTTCTAGGCTGTGTAAATAATAGTAACCAAGAATAACTCTCATTCCAAGCATTCCGGCATGGTTTGCGGTTGGCAAGGAGTGTGGGGGCACGATGAGGGGGGGGAAACGGTGTGTAAGGTAAATAAATAAACACTTACCTTGCTGCACCGGGTCCTGCATCTCTGCTCCTGCTGTCCTTGTCACACCAAGATACAGGAAGCACAACCAGGCTTCCAGACCGATCACAACGCTGCAATGCAGCGTTGTGATTGGTTTTGAGCGTCCTGGGTCAACGCTCAACTAGAGAATGGGGGCCTGGGCATTTTCTCCACTCAGGCATTAATGCAGCCTGCATGGAGAACGGGGAAAGTGCACATGACTTGTTTGAGCGTCCCGAGCGGGCTGACCAAACAGTCATTTAGGAGTGGGAAAACCACTCCTGCCCTGCTCCAAGAGCAGAGCAGCCCTGCCCACCCACCTGCCCTATCACAAACTAAGCAGCACAGAAACATAAAAGGATAATTACTTAAAGGTATTATCATTTTATGTTTCCATTACGACACACTGCTTAAAAGGCGAAACAGCGTGTACAACACATGCTTTAGATCGCATGCCATTACAACGCGGTCATTACAACGACCGCGTTGTTACAAGGCGAACCATTACATCGCAAGTCGTTACAATGACTTGCTGTAGGGGGCAGAAGGTGTTGGATTGTAAAAACTGGAGTAGGAATAGTATATTATACTATTCCAAATTCCAGCGTGCCCCCTACAGCAAGTCGTTGTAATGATTTGCGATGTAATGGCTTGCATTGTAACAACGCTGTTGTTGTAAAGACCGCGTTGTAATGGCATGTGATCTAAAGCATGCATTGTAAAGACATATATTCCTTAAAAGCAGTGGGGCGATGCTCCTCCACCATAGTGGAGGAGCTGCCACTGGTCAGCTGACACTTGGCAGCAGGCATGCTTTCTCCTGTGCCTCTTAGAGCATTTACTCTCTTCCTGCTGATAGATTAACATTGCCTGTACTGCATACTGTTGGCAGGCATGAAGACTGTGTGTACGATTTTCCACTTATCCTTGGTAAACAAGATAAGAGGAGCCCCTGTCCATCACTCTGTACCCTTCCCTGGGCCAACTTTCTTACTCCCGCAAACCCTGTGAAGTCCCCATCTGTGCAGTACTTGTTGGAGTGAGCTGATTCCCCTACCTTGTGCCCTGCCTGCAGACACTGAGCTTTCATGAATGATGGTTGAGTCAAAGACTTCTTCCCTGCATACCTTCCACACTTTTGTCTGTCAAGGAGTGAACACTGAGAAGGTCTTTTGAGCACCTTTCTTGATTGTCTGAGGAAAGGGTGCTCCCCTCCACTGATGCCACACAGTCAGGCTAAACAGAACAATGCACAGGAAAGGTGTTACATGTCTCCGTAAGTGGGTCAGGGTTATTAGGAAAATGTCCTAGTTGAAAAGTAAAGGGGGTAAAACATAATTAGCAGATCTTTTAGTTCTTGGTAGATAATAAAGATAACACTGAAGTTATCAGCAATGCACAAACTCCTCTTGAGATCAAGAAAAGAGCAAATCAAAACCAGGAGTAGAATCCTGAAGAAAATAATTAAACTGCTAGAAACAAAATTCAGGCACAAAAATGGTATCTAGGTGACAAAGAATCACAACGGACATCACAGGAAAAAACGCCTTACATTGGAAACATTAAACATCCTCAAATAGACCAACATCTTGGCAAGAACTCTTATGAAGGTTATTTCCAATCCCAATCCAGGAACTCGTTTAACAATGATTTAAAGTCCTGCTGTCTCCCTTCGTGCTCCACCAATTTGCAAAAATATACCCCCAGGTTACCACAAGTGTTGAAGCACTGATTGATCCAGGTGTCGAGTAGGCCCAGCTTTAGGCATCTGACAACAAGCTGATGAAAAGAGCGCGGAACGCTCCTTCACCCTCTCAACTCTTGGTACTGCATTCAGCACCAATCTTGGTACAAACGTAACACTGCTCAGAAGTGCCTTGGAATTTCCTCAACTCTACCAGTACTTTGACCCTTTAAAAATATATTTTTGTTATCCCTGCTCTCATTTCCCTTCTGTTGTTGAATTCCTGAACCAACCATCTGCTGGGTCCCCCTTGTACCTTCTTGACACTCTGGTGCTCAACAAAAGATTAAGCTATTTCCCAAGCTCCCAGGAAAATGTCAGCATAAAATAGAGCAGTTGCAGCCTCAACTCTGTACAACATTGGTATAAAATATGTTCTCACATAAACAAATCATACGGCCAATTATAATCATTTACTTTGCTGCCCTTCACTCAGCCATCAATTTATTTCAATGGTGCATCCACATTTTTTTTCCTTGAGAGCTGAAATTCTTTTGGGGTATTCTTAATTTGCAATTGTTTTTGGGGGTGAAACCAAATTTGCTAAATGGGGGCTACCTTAGTGTGGGTGTACTGATACATCTCTGACTCTTCTTGGTTCAAGATAACATCTCTCCCCTGGGCAGATATATGCCTCAAAAAGCTGCACCAACTCCTTATCGTTCTTTTGCGTCTTTAGAGTAATCTCATTAGTAGAAAACCACATATATATTATTTCTGATCATAAAGCTATGCTCAACCTATTAAGGAAAACTAAGATGTCAATAACTCCTCTTGGGTAGCTCATTATCACTACCACCATCCTCGCTGAACTCTGATGCCCTCCTGAACCTCAAGTCCATCTTTCACTGGCTCCTTTCATGAGCCTGCTTGGCCTTCTGCTCCTGCATGGCAATCTTTCTCTCTTCCAGTGCAAGAGTTGCTCTTCAGTGGCCAGGTTAGCAGCTGCCTTCTTTTCATCTGCCAGCCTCAACTCTTCAATGGCAACTGCTGCCCTTTTCTCCTCCAAAGCCCAGGCTAAGTTTTAACTCAGTAGCTAGATAATGTCTCATGTAGGCCAAAAGTAACCAACTCAAACGTCATGTCTGTCTCAGGCTTCTTGGTGTCAGAGGCCCAACTGCACGCTTCCAGCCTTGATGGGGACAAGTTACAAGAGGACATCTCCCCCAACTCTGGACAAAACAGGCAATGAACTACTTGCAGCAGGTCACCCTTCTTCACTGATGCCCCTTCCTTCAACCTACTTATTCTCCTCTGAGGTGCTCTGTGCTGAGAGTGCCCCTTCCCATGCCTGAATGCTTTCTCATGGTTATCCTCTTCGGCCTCACCCAGTTTCATTGATCTTCCCTTGCACAAGGTGTTCATTTCCAACAACATTAAGCCAACCTTGGCTGACAGATCAAATCAATGTGGCACAAAATGCAAGGAGCAAAAATATTATATAAAATTAAAAAAGCCAAAAGTATTTAAAAATACTTTTTGCCAATTAAAAATCAAAAATAAATGTTGCCTCTCAATCTGTACATTGATTTCTAATTTTCAGTTGTTAAAATTGAATTGCAACTGCTGAAAAAAATAGCTGCGGTACTTAGGATTTGCTCTGCCTTGCTTTTGGGCATCTGGGGGCCACTTTTACAGACACTGCCAGGGTTCTGCATTGCAGCCATCAGATTTTACTCTACACAACCTGCTGCATCATGGTCCATGTAGTTCCTTCGGTGACCAAACTTTGCCTACATCATGTTCCGTAGCTGGGGTTTTGTTCAGCATTGTTGTTCTTGGCTCCTATGGATAATGTTGATCCACTAATACTTGGTTTCTCGACTTTTCTCGCTCTCAGGTCCATCCACTTTGTGCTCCTGATTTCCCTTGTTGTGCCTGCTGACTTGCCCAGTCTTTTCCTCTACAAGTGCTAGTGTAGTCTTACTTCCAGTGGTGTGTCCTTGATCCCAACACCTGGTTAATTACTCATGCCTGGATCTCTCTCTTTAAAATGTTCTCAGCCCATGAGTTTCCAGCAGTGTTGGCCTTCTGACATATGGGTGCAGCATTCTCCCAACAGTCTTTCCTGTTCTTCTACACTCAGCCAATTTCTATCTTGCTGCTCAGGTTTCAGGCTTGCTTTTAGTTTTTCTAATTACTTGTTTTCCCATTTCCTATTCTTCTACTTTAGCTTCTCGGTTTCAGTTCCTTGTTGTCACAGCCCCTCTGTCACCGTTTTATGCCATTGTTTCTAGTTTAGTCTGCATACTTCCAGTCCACTCCTTGTATGCATGCAGACTGTCTGCTTTTGTTCTAGTCTTCCTAGTTCATTCTGCATACTTCAAGTCCTATCATTTTATATGAAGATTTCTTGTTCTGTGTTCCCTGTGTAGCCTTCATATTTACAGTCCTGTATTTGTGTACAGATTCCTTGTTTTGCATATTTCTCATAGAGTCCTGTTTCTTAAGAATCTGGCCTGGTTTTCCCTAAGCTATATTTCTGTATTTATTTCTTGCTGTGTTTAATTTGATCACTCTTTTGTTTATGTTGAAAACTTAACAGTTTTTATAGGGGGTCCTAATTAGTTACGATGGTTGGTGACTCTTGCACAGAGACTCATTCAGCACTCTTCTTCCATACGATCTGCTGAGTGCCTTCCACAACTCTGTAAGGTCAACTGCTCCTTGATTTATGATTCAATCATTCCCATTACAGATATTACACTTTCCATAACGTCTAAAAACTATCCTCTATGATAGCTTGTCTACTGTTCTTCTGCTTGTTACTTTCTTATTCCCTTCCCACTGTTGGTTGTACAGTACTTGAATTGTCTTTCTAGTTTTGTGTTTGGAGGCATTACCCAGTCCATATCCAATATTTCAATCCCAGTCCATTACAACCTGCTCCAGTTCTCAGGTTCTTCAGTGTGCTTCTCCTTCCAATATTTCAAGTAAACGTTTGAGTGTGATAAACCTCTCCTCTTGAATTACCTTGTCTCTGCAGGGAGCAAGCTCCCCCTGATAGTTTAGTCCAGGTCTCAGCATCGGTTGACACAGATCATACCAATTAAAGTTTTTACCTTTGAACTTTGTCTACTTTTGGACCTCGAACCTTTCCAGTGTGGCAAAGTGCTAAACCAAATCCAGCGAGGGAACTGCAGAGATGAAGACGTCCTCATCATGCTAGTTTTGGCACCGAAAGATCTGAGCAAGACAAGGTTAGATTTTGCAGCTACTGAGGTGGATTAACTATTGCAATAGATTTAAACTCTCTCCCCAGTCCAAGGTTTCACTTATTTGGTTTTCAGAATCCACAATTGGGGCAAGGCTGGGCTCCGTGATACTGGATATCTTTACAACAAGGTCACACTGCATCAGATTTCAGTGCATCAAAAAACCCTCCCCAGAACAAACCAGGTTATCGTGCCCGCTGAGAGTGTGTCCTCATGGGGAAATCTCGGCACTACGTCCCGGTCATGAGGAGTTGGGAAAAATGTCAGTCTGTCTTTTCAACAGTTGATGAGAACGTTCCTCAATGGAACTCCTACCGCCCCTAGGTTTTCAGGTCATGCCTTTAAGCGCAAGGTCTCTACCAAGCAAGTTCAGTCCAGTGTGATCAGCTGGGCCTTTTTGGAGTCAAGTTCTTCTGCTTCATGTGTGTCTGGAACAGGCAAACAGTAGATCAAACTTTGATGCTGTGTATAGTCCTGAAGGTTTAGCAAGAGTCAGGAGCAGGAGCTTTGAGTTGTCTTTTTCCAACTGTTAATCAGTCTTCTTTGATCAAGATGTTTCCTTCTCAGGCCCAGGGGTGTTCTAAGGAGAAAGTGGTGAGGTGCCAGTCCTATGCTGTGCATTAGATTGTGATTGTAGGATTCCATCCACCTAGATCTATTTTCTCACAAATTCTGCACCTCTGTTTGAAGCACTTTCTTCCTAGTTTACTGTAACCCTTCCCATCAGTCCTAAACCAAGATGCATCCTACTATTCTCCACCTGAAGGTTCTCTGTCCCTTCCTTTAGCCACTCCTGTCTGGAGAAGAGGTATTCTCTCCTGTGTAAGGGTCAAAACTGGTTTTCCTTTCTGCTGGTGTTTGGAGCAAGATAGTTCGGGAGGGCCTAGGAAAGAAACTTCGCAGTTGCTGGCAGCACCTTTTGGCATTTCCAAACTCAGAAGAACTGTGAAGCATGTCAACTCTTCTCCCTTCCTCTCAGATGGTTACGCCCTATTAAGTGACCACTTGAGGGCAACATTCCTGCCTTCTGCCTCTAGAGGACAAACCATTGTTCTTCATATGCAGGGTCATTCACAGCGAGGAAAGGATCTGTGGTGGGCTTTTGGAGCAGTCCTGAGAAGTAAAGGAATTGTAAACTTGTTTACTTACATGCAGAACAAAGTATGCAAAGTATGCATTCTTAAAGTTACATTTCCAATAAAGTTATGAAAAATGTATTTTCACCACTGAATTTGACTTAAATTTATAGCTAAGCCTGTTCGTGGAAAACACAGATTTGCCTACACAGTGAAAACAGCGTTTGAGTAATTGTTTGCTGTGAGAGCATGCTATCCCAATCTGCAGCATGCTGCATTTCTATATGTTAAGCACCCAGTGCTATAGACTTAAAATGCATGCTTTAGGAGTGACTTAGCTAATATACAACACATTTTTTTTATAGTTTCCTTGCTATGTGTTTAAACTGACGTTCTAATAGAGCTCAATGGTGCTCACTGAAGCCATTTTTTTGCCATTCATGTGGGTTGTGTAATTATGCACTGCAGCCCATGTATGGCATTTAACTTCCACACCATTGGTGCATTTTTTGCATCAATAACCATGGCCTTGCAGGATAGTTAAAAAAAACTGTTAGGTGTCACCAATGCACAGTACATGTTTCAAAGGAAAACAGTTTAACAGTGACATATCACATAGAGCCCTCAGCCAACCAAAATCAGACAGGAAAAATAGGGGGTATCATGACAAAAAATATGTTTCTTACACTGGGCAATACCATTTCTAAGTCCTTTTTATGTTACTCAAGTTTTAGGTGATGGACTACGTTAGAAATCGGGTTTCTGGTTGGCTAGGGTATGCACCTAAGCCAGGCAGATCCCACCACTCTAGTCAGGGCAAGTCAGATACACACCAAGATAAACTGTGCTCACCCTCTGGTAGGTTGGCGGAAACCTGGCAGGTTTGTCATTAGAGGCAATGTATAGGCGCTTGTGCAATACACTCACACAGCAACACAATGAATACACCACAAAAGAGACTCCACACAGATTTATAAAAAATATCTCTCTATATTATGAATCCCAAAAGGCCAAAACTGCATGCATCATACCATTAGTGCAAGTAATGTAGGTTTATTTAGAGATAAGCACACAAATCACAATATGTAACCATAGGGCACAGAAGCACCTGCGTTCCTACTAGACTGGCTACGGTAACTTCTATGAGCTTCCACGATAGACAGCACCAAAGGTTGTTGAGTTTCTGGATGTGGTCCCATGCCTATTTCGGGGTCTTCCACAGATGGTCCACCCCACAAGGTAGCAAATAAAAAATGCCCACAAGTTTGTCAAGCCAAGAAATGGAGTCGCCTGTGTGAAAGCACAAGACGTATGCACGACTCCTCAGGGGCCGACTCACTCACAGTGCTCCACGTGGGGACGGACCTGACCTCGAGGATCTTCACTAATGAGGGGGGCACTGTCGCACAGTGATTTGGGGGAAAACGCTGGAAGATGGGCCTCGGAAACCGGGCCCACGTCTTGGGATTCCAGCCTTCCCTGGCTGATCGCACATGGTGCTGCTCCAGGTGTGACACCTCAGTGACGATCCTTGTACCTGCCCCGCCTCTGGTTGCAGAGCACCGGCTCAAGGAGGGGCCTCATCCGCAGTCTTCCCTCAGCACTGACATTACTCCTGCCACTAAGAGGACCAGGCAGGGCCACGTCCACAGGGTTTCCCTCGTACTGCAAAGTCAAGGATGGCGGTCGGGTGCTGGAGCTGACCTTCATGCACAGGGAGCTCTGAAGGAAGCTAGCACTCGGGCAACACAGAGCGCCCAATACACGCTGTCTAGGGAAGTGAAGTGTTCACCACGCTCTGGTTGTGAAATGTAAAGCAAGGAGCATTCAATCACAGCACCTTAATCATCATGCTGCTGGCAGAATCATAAGAGACAGAGTCCCACAGAAGAGGTGCTTAAGTGCAATCCCTGATGGCCCTGAGATTGCAAAATAGGGGGCAAGTCAACAAGCCCTTGGAGAACATCTCTTAGTGGGTGCAGATGAAGGTGGCAGGAGGAAGGTCAGCACATAGAGGCAGGTTGCAAAGTGGCAGTCCCTCCTGCATCACAGCACTTCACCAGGCCAACACAGCAAAGTAGTGAGCGGAAATGGTGGTTCTTTCTGGCAGCACAGCAGTCTTCTGGCAATGTGCACATGTAGTGGCAGCAGCGTCTGGTTACAAGTCCCACGCAGTGTCTAAAGATATTGGGCATGAGCCCCAATACTAATACTCAAAAATGCCTTTGATGTAGGGGGTGACTTCAAAGGAACTCTCAGAAATGTACAACAATGCCTTTCAGCCCAGCCCTGGCTCCAAACGATCAGTAGATGGTAAATTAGCCCTTTGTTTGAGAGCAGGACCCAACCTATACAAATGTAAGTGTGAACCACCTCTCCCTACCCAGGAAGACTATCAGTACACAGATAAATCCAGATTTATCCCCCGTCCCACCCAGCGATTCCTGTATTGTGGCTGTCTAGAAAGAATGCACAAAGTGTGCTGTCATCCAGCCCAGACGTGTATTGGAATCAGGCTGCAAAGCACAAAGAGTTATAAGCACAGAGAAATGCCCACTTTCTAAAAGGAAAGGGTTGGTTGTTGTATTTGGTAAAAGGGAAAAAAAAGACAAAATGTTCTGATTTATATGTAAATTGTGGTTTTGATATGTTTTGTATGTGATCTTTCTTAAATAATTGCGGATTAAATCCAACGGAAAAAGTGGTTGTGGTAGCATTTGTTTTGTTCAATGCACTAAAAAATAGTTCTTGAAGGTTTTGCAGCACTGGCGCTTTCTTTTGTTATTTCACTTTCTAAAAGTGGCATTTGTAAAATAATAAAGTAAAATCCAACTTCACCAGTAAGTAGGATTTATTACTACCATTCTAAACATACCAAATATGGCAACACCATGCCTTTCTGTTCAGGAATTACTACTTAAAAGTAGATGAGGGAATTCCCAATGCTAGTCTATGAGAGGAGTAGGCCTCCCAGCAGTAAAAAAACGAAATAGACTGTTTGTCACTACCAAGACATGCAACACATAAAGGCACATGTTCTACCTTTTACTACAGAGCACCCTGCCCATAGGGCTACCTATGGCCTACTTGAGGGCTGACCTATCTGTAATAAAATGGGAGTTTGAGGCTTGGCAAGTCATTGTAAATGCCAAATTGAAGTAGCACAAACTGCACACACAGGCCCTGCGGTGTCAGGCCTGAGACTGGTTTGAAAGGCTACTTCTTTGGGTGGCACAATCAGTGCTGAAGGCCCAGTAGTAGCATTTAATTTATAGGCCTTGGGTATATGGTATACCACTTTACAATGGACTTATAACTAAATCAAATATGACAAACAGGTGTAAACGAATGATACCATGTTTAGAGGGGAGAGCTCATGCACGTTAGCACTGTTTAGCAGTGGTAAAGTGCCCATAGTTTTAAAGCCAACAAAAAGAACATCAGAAAAATAGGCGGCAAAAGGCAAAAAGTTTGGGGATAACCCTGCAGAAAGGGCCAGGTCTAACAGATGGTCAATGTCCTCTTTTTCAGCACTTCTGGATAAAATTCTAATGATACAGCATGAATCAACATACATGTAGACAGCTTTCTAAAGAAAAGTGTTTGACAACTGATGAGCTACTACAATGCACTTGACATCCTTTAGAATGCGCTAACACAGACGTTTTACTAACAGAAAATAAACAATGCACTTGCCGCCATCACTATACTGACAAACAGACAGTGCATTTGAGATGTGCCACAATCCTATTGCTGGATATTTAACTGCAATTATTTTAAATCTTACTAGTAGTATTGCCAAGCACTTCATGTTCCAAAAAGGCAGAAGATTCCAAATTCACTGCTAAAATGGGCTTCTCACTTTCACAGTTGTCGAGGCTTTGGGGATATTAGTCTCAGATGCTAGCTATGGACAGAATCATTCTGTTTCACCATACATGATGGCTTGTTGCATGAGCCTTTCATCAACAGTGGTCATGCACCACATTATGTGAGCTCTCCTTGGTGCTTCCCTACATCTATAGTATTCAATAGCAATATTTAACCATTATGTACATCAGTAGTCTGTTCTTCCCATGATTTGCTGGGCATCCAAAATAATGAAGGGGTAATAAGGGATCAGCAACCAAATGCTGGCGTATGCCGATAACGTATAGTTATGATGGTCCAGGAAAACACTCAACGAGCACTCACACCCAAATGCCACCAGAGGTAAACAGTGAAGGAGAATGAAAGGAAAGGGAAGGGAATGGTATTCTGCTTCAATAGACTGCTATTGTGCTCCCATTACACTCCCACTACGTCCTGTAAGAGTCCCCTTAAGGCACAGGTATGGCAAAATAGCCTGGTGCATGCATGCATCAACTAATGCTCAGGTAATAATCTGAGTGTGATTTTCAAGCAGAACTGTCCTAAAGTCAAAGACCCTTCCGCCCCATGCTCCCTTTTACCTCATATGCGATCCTGGGTCCAGACAATGACCGTGTATCCATTTTTTTATTTATAGTTCTGAGACTCACCTGTGAAAGAGAACGTCAAAAACAGTTTGAGTTTCTGACCAGGGATTCTTTTGTATGGGAAACAGTTCGGAATTGGTATGTTTTAAGTAATTGAATAGCCAGCAGGGTACCTGGTAGAAAGTGTGAACAGTCTCTATGTCAAAGTCAAAATCAAATTACGCTTTATTTGATTTGAAGATGTTAAACGCACAATACATTAAAAAGAAAAGAAAATTACGACAGTACGTAAATATAAATATAACAATTCAATAAAAACATGTTAATTACAATTTAAAAGACATAACAAGTAAGTAAGTAAGTAAATTTTATTTGCATAGTTAATTAAAATCGTTGCAGTACAAAAGAAAAATATATTCAATTAAAAAGTCTGTCATATACATACATAAAACGTATTAATTCATGATACTTATGTCTTAAAACCATACTAAAAGAGCTTGCTAATTTTGAACAGCTATAGCAGCATAGTAATTTGTCAGTTTTATCTGCTTAATTATATGTTAAAAATGTCTTCAGGTCTGGCTTGCACATTAGCTTATGTTATTTCTGAGGAGGTTCTTGATGTCTCCATTTCTGGCATTTTGCTTCCACACAGTCTCAAAAATGTTACTGCTCTGCAATTCAATTGTGGCTCGCTAGGTGCAAAGCATGCCAGCAGGGCTTTCCTCCTTGTTTGAATCCCTCGTCGATTAAACAGTTGTTTTAACAATTTCTTTCGTTCTTTGAGGAGTTCTTTACAGGAGCATAGTAAGTGCAGCATGTCTTCCCGAGCTGTTCCACATAATCGGCACACAGAGCCTGCTTTATTGCGTAGCCATGGTGGGAGATGCTGTACGCAGGGGAGCAGGCCAAATCTATATTTCATAAATGCAATTTTTATATTTTTATCATATCCCAGGTTAAAATAAGCTTGGGCGCCCGGCTTCGTGTATGTATTTAAAGTCATCCATCCATGGGCTCTCTTTGAAAGTGCGGCCTTGTCCTCCAGCCATGAGAGTAGTTTCACCATCTTCCACACTATTTTTTTAAGTGTTAGGGTGGTTGTCGATGTTTCCCAGAGTAGGTTTAGCCCTAATTTGTGTATACTGCTGTGAAGATATTTTGCAGCTGGTAATGTAGTGTGCGTTTGTAGCTCTTTCCACAGCTGTTCGTTTAGCGTTCCCCGGGGAGTTTTTCACACTTTATCCCATGCAGTGATGAAGGCCCCTTGTCTGGCAATTGATTGTTTCAAGACGCCAAACTTAAGTCTAATTTGCGCATGTGAAGTGTATTTCTGCAACCCAAAAATGACCCTGTATGCAGTTGTTACTGTGGCATCGAGTGTTTTCGCATCCCTGACTTTCTGTACCTCGCTACCATAGGTGATTGTTGGTAAGAGTTTAGCACGAACCACCTCAGGGAGTGGCAGGATCGATGGGCCAGATAATTTAGAGTTTAATGTTTTTAGGGAGATTGTTATTATTAAACCTTTATGCCTTATGCTGTTGTTCTGTGCCAAAAAATGACCGCCAGTATCCAGCTTCACGCCGAGATATTTATATTCTGTTGTGTCTTCTATTCTGGTCTCTCCCCAAAACCAGGCTGCAATTTGTCGCTTTTTTTCCCCGATTATCATTGTTCTTGTTTTGTCCAGGTTGATCTATAAATCATTTGCTTGGGAGAAGTCCTGCGTTGTATTTAAGAGATGTTGTAGCCCTACTTTTGTTTTGCTGATCAGGACTATGTCGTCTGTATAAAGGAGGCAGGGTAGTGCAGTGTCTCCTAATTTTGGGGCGTGTGAATTTCAGCTGATTAGCAGCAGGACTAAATCGGCTACGTACAGATTAAAGAGGGTGGGTGCTAAGACACAGCCCTGTTTCTGGCCTTTTTCCATGGGAATGTGTCTTGACAGGAAGGTTCCATTACCCAGCTTCACCTGTAGCCACGTGTCCGTATGCAGATTTATGATCAGGTTAAGTAGGGGCTGAGGAAGCCCCCAACGATGTAATTTGGACCAAAGTCTGATGCGATTAACATGATAAAAAGCGGCCTTGTAGTCGATAAAGCAAAGGTATAGAGACGTCCGTGTTGCCTCGGCATTGTCCATAAGCATAGCCTTGCTTAATATGTTAAAGCCCCAAGAATGTACAGAGGGCTGAAACATGTTGACCCAAGAAAGTGCGTAAGATAAGTAACTCATTCTAAGGAACGCACGACACCCTTTTTAATTTCCCATTCACTGCCTCCCTAATAAATTATTGAGGTTAAAAGTGACAAAGGGATTTTAAATAATATTTTTCCACAATTTCACGAGCACATTTTCACATCCATTTCTGACCACTACTGTTAATACCAGCGGATCTTCCTCCAGGCGGAGGTCAGCATTTTACAAAGAAAATGACCCAATGATGACGGTGAAACAATACACAAAAGGCGGAGAATGAAAATATACCGCCATCGACCTGTGTATATGTATGAGGGTCTTTTTATGACGGATACCACTGAAAAGACCCTGGTAATACAGGACAAGTGGTCCATTCTCTCCCCCCCTTGATTTATAACTATCCATTGGAAGCCGGATGGACCATAGCTTCTCTTTCCCTCCCCTTTGATTACGAGTTATTGTCCCAACTCATTTTATGAAGCTGGTCTGTTGTAGAGGAATTACGGATTTTTCTTTCACCCATGCCTGAAGGTCCTCCAATAACAAGCCTGCAAAGAATTTTGCTTCGTTATCTAATAGAGCCACTAATTGGTAATTTTGTGGTTCCGACTTGTCACTAGATTTATGGATTGGGGAAATAATTGAGCCTCTCCATGAACTGGGCAAGATGTTCAACGTTTTGATTTCTCTGAAGAGTGGACCCAGTGCTTCTGCCCAGAAAGTTGCCTCCTGTTTGTAAGGTACTGGTGGAATTCCGTTTGGGCCAGGAGCACCGTCTCTTCTCCCCTTTCCTATCTGCCTTTTGATGGCATCAATTTGAACCGTTTGTTGGGCATCAGTTGGTGGGTCTGGCCCTGATTTCCCAGAGTCAGCGAGATTGATTTCTGCCCAGGCCTTGAGTGTCGTTTGATAGTCGGGTTCATTTTGATAGGCTTGGCACTGCTCAATGTGTTCAGTGCCTTGTTGAAAGTGAGACCTGAGGTATTTCACCCAGACTTCCTCTGTTATGTTTGAGGAAACGCCGTCATGATTGTGGTGAATGAATTGGTTTATGGTACTCCAAAATCTGGTGCTATTGTTATGTTTGACATCAGCATGTAGTTTGACCCATAGATCCTCCTCCATGGCTCTGTTTGCGTCCCTTTTTAGATTTTTGAGGATTGTCCTTTGTTTCCGTAATGCTTGTAATTGTGTTTCATCGCTGGGCTTGTGTCGAAGATGTCTCAGTAGTTGTTGAATCCTTTTTTTTGCAAGCTTAATTTCTTGCTTAGCGCTATATGATATGGGTTTCGTGCCGCTGAATCTTTGCAGGTTTGATGGTTTGGTCTTAGTCACATGTGCCTCCATCGCTGATAGGAAGTTTCTCCATTTCTCCACTTCACCATCTCCGACCCTCGCAGCGAAATGTTGTTTTGCGATTTCAAGCACCTCGCTTCCTGCGGCTATCTTGAATTTTATTCTTCTTAGGTTGATGGTGGCAATTAATCCTTGAGGCTCCCGGCAATGTCCGAGTGTTGGAGTGACTGCTCTCAATTCTATTTCTTGAGGCCGATGATCACTATCGCCTTTGTTACCCAACTGGAACGATGCAATTTGTTGAAAGAGGCCTATGGAGACGAACATATAGTCCAGAATCGAGCTTGTTTTTGTGGAGCTATATGTCGTCACGGGAGGGTTGTCTTTCAGTGGTCTACCATTTAATGCCCTCAGATTAAGATGTTCCAAGTCCTCCACAGGCGTATGTCCTATCTTGGTTTGTTTGCACGCATGAGATTTTCCTTGCAGTGGGATATTCCAGATTGCGTTCTGCAAAAGCACGTCTCGTCCAGGGAGGATCCCATTAAATTGTAGTTTAGGTCCCCGATTGAGACTTATAACAAGATACAAGGACAATCAAACCATACAATTAATTCATATGCAATTAAGATAATGCATTACCCTGCATGCTCATTCTGGATCTAACCACCACTTTCAGAAATGTGGCTATATGATCAATAACATCTCTTTATCGAGAAATTGTAACTTAATAAAAGCATGTCGACATTGTCTCAGGTCTTGCCATTTTAAAATGGGCGGGATCCATCTTTTCCTGATAAGAGTATAAAACTTACAAAAAAAGATAATGTGGATTGTAGACTGAGCCGATGTATCGTCTCATGGACATGGGCATAAGATACATGACCAGTCATTTATCTTAGGGAATGTAACCCTGTTATGAAAGTTGCCTAAACGTAGGCGCGTCAACAGCATCCTATCATAATTACCTGGTGTCATGAATAAATAAGGTTGTGGAAATCTGGAATCATTTCTGTTAGCATAAGCTGAAGCCATCTTGGTTGTGGCATCCATTTTATTGGCTTTGTAATTCTCCCATCCTCTGCTGCTCGTCTTTTTCCCTGCCTGTGCTGTCTATTTTAGTTGACTTCCTGACTCAGCTAAAAGCAATATGCATGCTAAGAGTATGTAGCTGCCAGAACACCTGGTCTCAGACTCAACTGTCAATCTCTCACTGCTGCCATAAGCACTCCTGCTCCCCCTCCCACTTTGCTCACTAAGTGATTTCCCATCTGCCCATGTTTGTCGGTAACTATTCCTGTGTAGGCCTGTACCTTCTATTTGTATCCACATGCTTACCAGTGCAGAAAAAGCTGTATATAAGGCCTGTGTTCTGTGACTTCAATGTACTACCTCAGGCAGTGCTGTATGGATGTAGTCCCACTCATGAGTGATTAATAAATTTGTTATTTGGATTACAGCTTCAGTGCCAATCTCTATTTTGTTGGTCTAAGGACCCGTGGACAGAGAAGGGTGACCCCTGCACCGGTGTGCTCATTAAAAGGCACATTTCCACAAGGTTGTGGCCCCGGTTGTGTCAGGAGTAGTTGGTGATCTCTGACAGATGATTTCATGACATTGGTGGACAGTCTTATCGTCTCCAGGTGGTCTAGGTATAATAATTTTAGTTCCTTCCTGGTAACACGGGACAGACTATTAGGGTTGGCATAATACTCAGGATAGCTTAGATCGTTCATTAAGTTTTTAACAAATGCAAGCTATATGATGCAAAGTGCCCATTGCAGGTTCTGGCAATCGTTAATCACGTCCCGGTTAAGCCTAGTTGCAGTACTAGTCCAAACCTTGTGCCAGAGTAAGACTGGCTGGAGTTTAATTAGGTCGGATAAATATGGTAGACCCAGCTCAGCATTGCAAATATAAGCGGCTGTGCTGTTCGAGACTGCTAAAAGATGTTTTAAGAACCTATTCTCAACCAGCTGTAGGGGCGCTGTTTGCAAAACCCCCAGATGCCTGCTCCGTGCATAGCTACAGGAATGCATTTGTCTTTGTAGATGGTCAACAGATCATCAATAGGGCGCTTGCCTAATTTCCTAGAGGAATTTATTAGGGCTCCTATAGCTTTTGTAAACAATAATTTTCTGGTGTTGATGGCTATGCTTCAAGAGCCCCGTTTTTCAAACACATTGCCCAGATAGGAGAAATAATTAACAAATTCGAGTTTTCTATCATTTATGAAGATATCGCGACACTTAACGTTTGGTTTACTACATTTCATAACAAAGGTTTTGGTGATGTTTACCTTAAGGTCTAGCCTAGACATAAAAGACACAAAACTCAAGATAGTTGTCTGCAAATCTATTGGGGTACGAGACTGGAGAACAGCATCATCTGCGTATAACAAGGCTCCAATTAGCTGACTACCGATGCTGGGTAATTCCTGACCTTCCCTCGACAGGTGAAGAGGAGGAGGGCTAGCACACAGCCCTGCCTTACCTCCTTCCTAACAGGGAAATTGTGGCTTTGATCACCTGCTAACCCATAACGGACACTTGTCTGGGCATCTAGTTAGGACTGATTTAAAAAGTTAATCAGCAGCACTTTCCCCCCCCCATGGACTCTAAAATACTCCAAAATTTCATATGGTTAACAAAATCAAAGGCCGAACTTAAGTCGATGAAGCACAGGAAAAGACTCCCCTGTTTGGCCTTTGTATATTTACCCCAGAAGAGGCTTACATTTAAGCCCTGCTCTATGGTACCAAGCCCTTGACAGAATCCATACTGTAGCTCTGAAAGAACACCCCTGTCCTGAGCCCACATCTGTAGTCTGTTCAGGACGACATGCCCAGCCACTTTCACAACGGAATCCAGAAGTGAAATAGGACTATAACAGGCCGGATCATTGCGGTCGCCTTTTTTAAAAATAGGGACAAGTGTGGACTCTGTCCAGGTAGAGGTGAAACCCTTGTGCAACATGCTTTTAAGACCATAGTAATTAATGGGCCCCATAGCTGAGGACAAAATTTATATAAGTCCACCGGGGCGCTATCAGGTCCAGGGGCTTATCCCCCCACGCTCTCATTTATGGCAAAAATCACCTCGTCCACATTAAAATCAATTTAAATTGGGAGATCACTCGTGTGTCCAGTACTAGGCTCCTTACACTGAATTAGATCTGCGTTGTCGCAATATAACCTGGAAAAATGGGTTACCCATTGATCCTCCCCGATCTTAATTTCAATGTTGGGGATATTTTTGGGGGCCAAGAACAGGGCATTCACAGCCTGCCAGAAGCTTTTTGTGTCTTTTAACTCTGAAGCTTTTCTTGACTGACTGACACAGTTCTGTTCTTATCTCCTCTTTACGTTCTTTAAGTGACGTTTTATACGCTGCTCTCGCCCTTCTTATGGCTTCCTGGTCTCTCTGGGACTTACATAGGGCAGCTTTTAGGGCACCATGAGATTGACTACAGTTGGAATCAAACCAACCTGTCTTAGCAATGTAGCGTATATTTGAATCTGATAACAGGTTATTTTGTATGGCCTGTGTGATATTTCAAAAAGAATTAAGAATATCAGGGTCCGCAGCAGTCTCATCAAGGCAGACAGCAAAATCTTTTTTACAACAACTTAATATTGATTTAGTTAGCTTTAGTGAGTCTATCCCCTTCCATTTAATGGTATAGCCGTTGGTTCTATTTATGGCTATATCATGTTCAGGCATGGCCATGTGTCCCCCTGATAACACATTAGCCGGTAGATCAATGGTAACACTAATGGGACAGTGATCACTAAATGCAACAGTATGAATTTCGAAGTTCTGTATTCTGTCTGCATATCTGTTCAAAATTAAAATGTGATCTATAATTGAAGAAAACCCATGACCGTTAAAAGTACTATTAAACGGTAAAGGTGGTGAGCATACATCGTTTGCAAAATCCAGGTCCATAGTGTATTTAATCTGGTTTAAATAATCCCCAAGGGAGGAGTGTGGAAAATGAGAGATGTCTACTTCGTCATCGGATGTTAAGCCACAATTACCACCTTCAACATGGACACAAGGGCCAATATTGAAGTCACTTCCCCAAATTTAGTGACTTTTGTATTTTATCCAGGTGCTTCTGTAATTGCATCAGGACTACCTCTGTTTGTGGTGCAGGAATGTTATTGGAAAAGTTTATTAGGATGTATGGTGCTATGTGAGGCATCAATGTTCATTTTTATAACCTGGTAATAAATGTTAGATATCAAAAGGTCTAATTTAATGCATTTAATCAATAAGAAATATAGGTGCACGAACCACTCTTTTTTCTCCCACTCCTGGACGATAAGGCCTGTGTAAAAAATGTTTTAAACCCGTTAATATGCTGTGGACTATCAACACAGGCTTCTTGAATGCATAGAATGTCATAGAAAGATATGAAGTTAAGCCAGGCAGGGTTGGTAAGTTTGGTAATCAAGCCCTCCACATTCCAAGATAGAATTTTGGTTGTACTAGAACTGTTTTCAGCCAGTTTAATACTCTTTTTATGAACAGGTTCGCTGTTAAGAACAATAGGGTAATGAACAAGATTTTTGGCATGGATTTGATGGGGGTGTTTAAGTTTATCGAATCTGCACCCATCTCGTTAAGACGGTGCAAAATGATATCAGTAGCTACGGCACCTTGGAGTTGATCATCATCCTGGGCCCCCATGCAACCATTACAGGGACCAACATATGAGTCATCACTTGCTCTTACGACACAATGTTTGAATTCATTGGGATCACTAATTGTCAGTTCCAGGCCAGATGGATGATTAACAGTTTCCCGTCTACAATCTACATAACTGTGTGTGGAGATGAGTCAATCTATATCTTCTAGGGTTTTAAGTGTTTCAGATCTATTGTGGGTGGGTAGGGTAAATCCGTGTTGGTGGTTGGGGTTAGTAAGTCTCGGCTGTGAGGTATAAGGAAATTGATTTGTTGGAGGATAGAAATATCCAAGTGGCAGTACATTTATTCCATGGTTGGTCACATAGTCACTCCCGAGTCTGCATAAGACTTCACTTACCAGTCTCGGCATTCTAAATATGAGGACTATGCAGTCACCGGCGTGCAGTTTCTCCCTTATCCCAACCAAGTCTACTCTTCTTACCATCTTGAACTCACAAAACAGTGCTTCGGTTAAGCCTGTTTTAGAGCCAATCCAGCAAAGAGATTTATTTCTCAATGCCTCCCAAGTTTCATTTGCCTGATGGGAGAGATGTGGTACATTCGACAATATTATTTTATAAGGGGTAACCTCAGGCAGTAGATTGAGTGTCACATCCTCCATATCCCTAGGTGTGGTACATGATGGAAGCGACAAGTGATTTACTCTGGGCCCAGTTAAGGCAACTCTATTGTTTACAGCACTACAGTTTTTATCTGCGGGTATATTTTCTGTAATTTGGATATAACCCGCCTGAGTGGGGACATCTACCTTTCCGGTATCTGCTACAGGGAATGAGGATTTACTAGGGAAGGTAATAAGACGAGCACCATAGCTGTTTCTAACTACCCTAACCAGAAGTTTCTCTACTGGTTCTGCAACTGTTTTGTGGCGAACATCTAATCTGAGACACAATTGTTCATGAGCCACCTTATGACTAAAATTAGGGGCTTCTAAAAGGCCTATCCCATCAGTTTTTAATGTATCTATTAGTTCTTTGAGCTGTACAAAAACTGAATCTAAAGCAGACTCCCCAGCAGGGGTCCAGAGCAACATCCCTGAAAGCGCTACATATAGGTGCAGGAGAAGCAGCATCGGTCTGCATGCTGATGGTGCAGGTTTGTATCGCCTCAGGGTTAAGATGCCAAGTCCATTTCTGTTGTTTGGGTTTTTGAGAACCCGTACCCTTCCTTTGCTTCACGGGTGGTTCTTTCGACTTGACCTCACAATGGGATTTAATAATCTGTGTCCGTGTCCTTGTGACTACACTTGGGCTGACTTCAGTGTCCATAGGAGATATTTCCGGGTTGGGTACGGGATAGGACTGCGGTTGTCCTTGTGTGATGGGGGACGAACAAATTTGGAGGGCATCAACCGAAATAGTAGAACCCAGGGAAGAGCGCCTCTGCAGGGATAAGGGTCCTGAAGACAGTCGCCTCTCAGTCAGTTCAGTCTCGTGGCTGAGCATTGAATCGGCCCTAACAATAAAAGCGTCCAGGGTTCCCGCCACTCCCTTACGTTTACTCATTATAAGATCAAAAGTAAACAACACAGCTGACACGATTAGTAAAAAGAAAAATGAAATAAAAAGACGTGGGGCCGACACAGTACCTGGGGGTGGTAGAAACCAAGATCAAATGTCCCGTGCCTCCGATGTTAAAGGGGAGGCCCAGCCTCCTCCGGGCTACGATGTGCGTGGACGGGCCCGCCGTCGGCTCGGACTTTGCCCGGGCATGATCTGCGTGCATCCCGCGCAGCAGGAGTCCCATGGATGTTTTTATGCGCCTCCTGGCGCTCGTTGATGGTGGCATGCCAGCCTCGATGCCCTCTTGGGCTTGTGGTCAGCGGTACTGGTGGCAAGCAAAACAAACAGTTCAGAAATGGGCTCCCGCACAGTGGGCGTCCCGTGGATGTTTTTATGTGCCTCCTGGCGCTCGTTGATGGCGGTGATAATGGCACGCCAGCCAGGATGCCCTCTGGGGCTTGTGGTCAGCGGTACTGGCGGCAATAAAAACAAACAGTGCCGAAACATGCTCTATGAAGTAAGTGTTGTAAAAAGGAAGGGGGACAAGAAGGTCATGATTGATAAACTGCAACATTTAATATTGCAATAAATAAATTCATTCAGTCAGTCAACTTTATTTGGAAAAATATGATAAAAGTTCCATTAAGAGCATAAAACTTCAGATCAGAATACAGTCAGCTTATACATACAAAAACAACTCATCCAATACTAATAGCCAGACTAAATATTTTAAATCAGGTGACATCACATACCAAATCCAGTAATATCCAGATAAATAAAATAGACATGCAAATATTAATGGCACAAAGCCACACCTTTGCCTTCCTGCTAAAACACTGTGTATAAAATGTAATATTTCACATCTTATTTCTTACGTCTCAAGATGTTGTAAATATATCAGGCCTTGCTGAAAACAAAACATCAAAGAGTGGATGCCTGCAGAATTGGGACTAAAAATCGTTTCCATAAAGTTCTATATAAAGTGCAAAATATTGTAAAATGAGTAGTACTTTACTGAGATGCCGTGTCGCAGAGACATTTTGGCAGGCTTGCCAACCAGCCTCCCTGATAGGAGAAGGTTACCAAAAAGTGCAAAGTGCTAAGGTGAGAGAGAGTCAAATAAAAATTATGTTGTGAATGACTTAAAGTAGTCGTGTAGGGTTCTATACTAGGGGAAATTATGAGGTAAATATACAAGGTTACACTCAACATGTATTGAGATTGTTTTGCCCTCTCCTTTCAACACTGGCTTAAGAACCAACTTCTGATCCTTAATTTGCTATTTTTATCAATCAACTCAGGATTAGAGAAATATTCTGGGATACCACACTCTGACATAGACAATGTCATATTAGTGAGTCAAGGGATCTTAGTTGAATTATTCTTTTAATACTAATCTTTTAATACTAGTCTTGAAAATATTGCCTCCAATGAGAACCAAATTTTAATCCATAGTAATAAAGAGGACTAATATTATGGTATCTGATTTATAATTTATCCCTAATTCACTGTGACAAATGTGGGTAGCAGTACTTGTTGGTACCAAAAGGAGTCTACATAAGAAAACATTTTGTGCTGTTTGGAGAGCACCAAAATTAATGTGTTCCCATATACCCGCCCCGTGTAGACCTACTGTAATGCAATTACTACTGAACAACTGTAGAATCCCCCTCAGGTGTCTGTGTCCAAGCTTGTTGGAAATGCAAAAAATCACCTCGGTCTCCCATGCAAATTGCTGCGATCTGGTATTCATCAAATGATCTCTTGCAATGAAGTGGCAAACATAATTCCCAGGCAAATTTAATGTAGTGACCCTACTGACCTCCACCCTGTAATAAAATGTGATTTAGATGTCTTATTTCTTGGTCCACTGATCATCATTAAAGATTTGCTAAAATGTACCTTTAAATCAAGTTTACTCATGAAAATCATAAATCTAATAAAATCTGGAGAGCGTTTGCTATGCTGTCTAAAATATACTGCATCGTTGGCATATAGCAAGGTTGGCATTGGATGCTGCCCGGTTTGGGGCATGTCGACATCATATTGAACAAGAAAGGATTCCAGACCGGTAATGTACAATAAAAACTAAAATGGGATGGGATACAGCTTTGGGGTACACCATTCTCGGAGATAAATGGGGAAGTACATTCTCTATTTGGGCCATATCTAATTCTGACTTCAGTATCTGTATGTCATTTCTTCAATAGGATAATGAGAATCTCTTCTATTCCCATGGTTCATGGTTTCTAACATAACCCATAGTTTGGAGCAATTTACGTTGTCAAAGGCAAACAAGAGTTCCATAAAATACATATGTAGTAAACTCCTCCGGGCCTTGACATACATTCTTATTATTAAGTAGAGATTAAGGGATTGTACGGCTGTACTGATAATCGGCTGAAAGCGGCATTGGACCTCTGATAAAACAGAGTTTCTGTTGGCCCAATCCTCCAGTCTTGCATGTAAAATGTGTCCCAACATTTTAGTGGTTGAGTCAAGGAAGGAGATTGGTTGGTAACAATTAGGGCTACTTCTATCCCCTTTTTAAAAAATGGGGACTATGACTGCCTCCCTCAATGAAGCTATTGATGCGCCTTGAAATACTGCATGCAGGCCATTGGTAATAATTGGAGCCCAAAGTCTGATGTCTGACTTAAAAATATCGATTGGCATACCATCAGGGCCTGGTGCTTTCCCTGAAGAATATATCTTAATTGCATGGGCTACTTCATCAACTTCAGCAGAACTACTAAGGTTAAAGGGCGCAACAGAGTTTAAATTTAGGGTTTCAATTTTTTCATCTAGATTACCCTCAGTGCTACCTGGGTTTAAAACATCAACAAAATATGCCAACCATCTTTCAGCTGGGATGTAATTCTCGATTTAAGAGGTGGAGTTATCAGACAGTTTGGGGTGATTTATACTATCCCAGAATCACTTTGTATCTCTTTTTAAAGATGCTGCTTCGAGATCCTCCCATGCTGCATTTTAATCTCATCTTTACGGGTCTCTAAGACTGTTTTATAAGTTAAACGTGCTTGTCGGATCCTAATGAGGTTGTGTGGGGTCTGTTTAAGTGCCTCTAAAAGTTGTCTATGAGCTGGAGAACATGCTCAATCATATAATCTCTGTAATGGTGTATCCATTTTGCCAGATTTAATGGCAAGCATGCTCAAAATCTCTTGGCTAATCAATTTATAGCTATATCCTATGAGGCTAGAGTCGACTTCCGGTGTCAGGCAGGTAATGATGGAGACTAATTTGTTGGTAACAAGATCTTTCAGAAACTGGGGGGCTGGGATAATTTAATCCCACTTGATTCTCACATCACTGTTTTAATTATAAGCCAACTATCCCTTCTGCACATATTCAAAATCTGGCCTTACTATTGAATCAAGGTTCAAATGTACAGGGCTATGGTATGATGCAGTTTGCAGTGACCCAAAATTTTATAAATAGAATACTAATATCCAAGCTAATCAAGATAAAACCTGTGATAATTCCCTTACGGGAGTCTGTAAAAGTAAGGGTGCCTGTGACATCTTCAGGGCCTAGGTCACTAGCTAACACCAGGTTGTACTTTACAATCAGCCAATTTAGGGCCTTCCCATGTGTGGAATGTTTGAAATGTGATGTCTCGTACCCATATGCATCTGTGAATCTGCAAACTGGGGTTTTTCTGAATTTACAGATAACAGTGTTGAAATAGCCTACCTATATCATTGGTGTTCACTTTTGATACTGGTTAACAAACTTAGACAGGGCATTTTCCAGCATGTCTGTTACCTCTGTAGACAGATTGTCAAAAGTGTTATTATAACAATTAATAAGTAACAAGCCATATGTGCCTAAGAAAGAAAAATAAGAACTTGAAACCAGGCAGTACTATTTACTGTAACAACACTAGAACATGCACTTTTAGTAGAGACAAGGATTGCCAAGTCGCCTTTCTGCCTGCCCCGTACAGATGGAGTAGCAGGGTGGCAGTAGCTGTGCTAAACATCAACGTAAAAGCCCTCTGTGACCCATGTCTCTTGACAACAAATGATATTGTAACTTTTTAAGAAGACCATCCATTCAGGGTATGATCATTTTGTGTGAATGCCAGCTAGATTCCATGAAAGCAAATTAAAGCATTTACCATAAGTAGTACAATACTTTTCGGATGACAAGGATTGAAAATTAGCCATTTTAGGGGAAATAGCTAGTGTCCTGGGCAGAATATCAACCTGTGGAGATTTTGAAGATGCAAAAAATATTTTTTGATTGTAGTCACTCATCATCTTGGATCGAATCAAGGGAGTTCATCTATTTGCTAGCTCAAGATTGAAGTCTAGAGTAGGAGCAGGTATGTCTGGATAATGTTTTGTGAGGTGGCGCAAAGTCTTGTAACAATGGAGCTGCAGCAGACAGAAATCTCTGAGAGGGTGGGCATGAATTCTTCTGAGTGATTTTGACACATAATTCAAGCATTGTAAAAGATTATTGACCAAAGTTGGTCTTTTAAAATGTATTTCCACACAATCCCTATATGATTGTTTAGGTGCTTAGCGCACCCAGCCTACCCTTATGGCAATAAGGATTTCTTTAATTAGATCATTGTGCCAACCAGCATTTTTCCCTATCCAGTGAGCACATTTGTGGGTAAGGTCTAAGCCATTCTCTCTCTTAGTGAAAGTTAATGGAGGGGACTGATTCAAACACTTAATGAGTACAATCCGGAGGAAGTTGTAAATGCGTGCCATCAATCCTTTGTGTCACATTTTGAGCATTAATTGGTGTGTCAGCTATGGGGTTTGCCCTACCTGCTACTGTTACAGAGGTGGGTAAACGAGTGAGTAGGGCACTGGTAGGTTCAATCATAAGTGCAGAATGTCATTCTGCAAATGCATGTTCAGGGGAACTACCTGTGAGAATGCTAGAGAACAGCTACAATATTGGAGCATACATAAATAATCACAGCAGACTAACATACATCCAGGCTAGTGCCTAATTCTTACCAGATATTTTTGTGTTATCATTAAATACGGTGAAGCTAAAGAGGAGTGGAGATAGTTATTGTGAGACACCAAGATTGTTTATCCAATGCACCTAGGGCCCGATTATGATGTAAGTTGGAAAGCCTTATTACCGATGAAGGCTGTTGGATTTAAAACCAGCTGATAGTACTTACTGGCTTCAAGGAGCCTGTCGGCAAATCGGAGGCCGCTCATAATCCCCTATGTACGGCCTTTACGCAGTGGGGATTATGATGTTGGTTCCTGACAGGCTTTTCATGCCGGGCTTTCTGACATAAAAAGCCTATCAGAAAGTGACTTAGGGTTCCCCTAGCAGGGCCCCCTTGCCACTGCGGCCTCCGGTTGGAGACCTGGGGGGTCCCTATGTGGTCCCCCTGGTTAATTCCTGCACGTGTGGCATGCACTGTCAGGGTCAACAAAAACACCCATTTTTCAATGGGAGGTTGTGCTATGGACGGTTTACGGCCGTAGCACAATCTCACATAGAGAAATGGGAGTCTGTGACCGCACCATGTGCGGTCGCATCCTAATAATGCGGTTGGGCCCGCCAACTGTAGGCCAGTCTGTTACGATTCTGCAACGGTTTCCGCCCAACATCGTAATGAGGGCCTTAATGTCAATAACAGGTTACATATTGCAGTAAGTTCAGGGGCTATTATGAGGCAGTGCTTAGAAAAGAGAATCTTTAGGAAATCCAAGACATTAGGATTTTATGGAACTTGTTACACTTTCTAGTGTGGGTGTGTGTGTGTGTGCATATATACTTCTCTTTTCTATATTTCTCATATTATCTGTCAACTTTAACTTGATTACCAGTTGTAGTCAACTCACTAAATACGTTTCTTTCAAAAGGTGGTTGGATCAAGGAGAGGATGATGGCAAAATTGTCAGAGAACTTTACACAGATATTTCAAATTTCTCACCAAGTAAGTATGTGCAGTGAACAGTTCCATGCTCGCTAAATTAAAGGCGGTACATCTGTCAAACTGTGTAAACCTATTTCTGACCTTTCTCTACGCAGGACAAGAACTGGAGCTGAAACGAAAGGAAATTGTAAGGAATCAAGTTTCGTAAAACAAAAAAATTGATACAAAGTTTAACATGTTTACTTTGATGCTTGAGCTCATGATACATGTTAAATGAGACTGTTTGTTTATAGCTTTTCTTCCTGAGACTCCGCATCAAATAATGTTTTCTCCTTTCGTTTTCCAATTAGTGGGGTGCCGAGAGGTGGAAGTACCAAAAAGGCAACACACTTCAGTTTTATTGCAAAGTGACCCGGAAGCTCATCCGCCTAATGCCAGATGGCACCGTTGATGCTCTTGGGGACAAGAAAGACAAATATGGTTAAGTGTTAAGCATGACATATACTACTCTTAAAGGGTGTTCAAGCAGCTTAAAACTTTAACATAATGTAACGTACGTTATAAATATAATTTGTTGTAGTGTTTAATCCCCTCGCGTTCCCTGAAGCCTTTGTTTAATTTGTTAGAACATTCTGCCCTCAGAATGTTCTAATAGCCTTCTAGCCCTTCGTAGCTGGGCTATACAGGGTATTAAAGTCCCGCTGCCTTGTTAAAGTCCCTCGCCTTCAGCTCGGGCCTTTAACGCTGCAGCGGTCCTTTAATAGCCGGTATAGCCCGCTACCGCGGGCTATAAGGCTATAATAATATTAGCAACATAATGGTGCTCACGTCATCAACCTCTGAAGGATGAAAAACTGCGTTTGTCTTTCTGAGATACGTACTCATGATCTGAATGTCTCTTCAGTTATCAACCATCAAGCACTAAACTTAAGAAGCATACGGGTAAGCTAGGCCTCCGAGGTGGGTAGGGCGCCAGAGAGAAAAGGCATTCATAAGTTATATTGGGTGAAAATGTTGTAGCCAAACAATGTGCAAGGGCACTGGAAGAGTCACTGAATCATGGAAGGTACTGGGCTGTGACTGAGGGTGGCTCCTTTGAAGGGGCCCCAGGGCATAGCCTTGTCACCTGTGAGCCCAAGGAGCCACTACTAAATTAGGTAAGCACACTTGTAATTATTTAATTTAGCAGTGTTCCCGTAAACACAAATGTTGTGTTTACATGAACTCTGCAGTGTGCAGGTCTGCCCTCTCAGCCCCTCCACCAAACTCCTGATGGCTGAAGGGGGAGTGGGCTGAGGGGGGCTGAGTGATGAGTCACCTTGTAGAGTGTTGTTGAAAAACACAGTACTCTGTGTCACCTGGCACATGCACAATCCTTTTTAAGTTTTAAAGAAGATTTTATTAAAGTTCATTTACAACATGTTATCAACAAAGCATAGTATTGAGACTAATCTCAAGTAGAAAAGTAAAACGTCATATTTAAGAGAGAGCAGGAAAAGACAAGGGAGAGAGGTAGAAAAGAAAAAGGTAGAAGGCATCATCAAATATAGCAGAAGCAATTGCAATAGAAATGTAATCATTGCCACACAAAATTATACACAAAATTAAGAGTGCATCTGGCGTACAAAAACTCTTCCAATAAAGATATACACAATAGCTATAATTTAAACGATAAAAAGATGCACATAAAACCATTAGGAATGTCATCATGGGGGTTTGGGAACTTCTTCTGTACACGGACTATGTAAGGGTAGGAGTCGAGCAGACACATCTAAGAAATCTGTGACGGGGAGCCATAATAAATCACGCTTAATAGCAAGTGTGATGGGGTAAACGTAGGCTCTATCGAGTCTGTGATGATAACAAACTCCATACCACCAAGCCTGAAAGGAAACATTCGAGGTATCCTTCCAAGATTTAGTGATTTGCTGAAACGCTACAGCTAAAAGTAAATCAATAATGGACGTGTTAGTGGTAAGAGAGGACCATATGTCTGAAAGACTACCTAAAAAGATATGTGAAAGTGTAAGAGGGAAAGAAGTGGAAAAAATCCTATTGATCTGAGCCCACACATCAGACCAAAATTTATGAATCCTCGGACACTTAAATAACATGTGCTTAAGATCCGCCCCTGACGCTGAGCAAGACCAGCAAGAGGAGGGAATGGAAGGATCAATTGTATGCAATTTGACAGGGGTAACCAAAAGTCTGTTGTAAATAAAAAATAACGTTTGGGTCGTATTTGCTGCTCTAGAGGTTTTCCTTATCTTAGTCCAGACCCTATGCCACAGTGAGACAGAGAAAGTGTCTTCTACATCTGATTCCCAGTCCAATTCTGTTTTAGATTTATCGCTAGTACTAGTAGCGTCTCTCAATTTTGCATATATCTGGGAGGCAGAAGAAGAAGCCAGTAAGCAAGGGATAGAGAGAGGAGAAAAGTTAGTGTGAGTGATGGAATCAGAAAGAACATTATACCTACTTTGCAAAACCTCACGTAAAAGCTCATACTTAGATGCATGTGATACATGCAGAGAAAAACGAGATTGAAGGATAGAAAAGGGAATACATGTGCCCTTGTCAAACAATTGATGAGTCCAAAGTATACCAAGATCATGCCAATCCCTCCAAAAAAGTATCCTATTTCGAAGTTTAATAAGAGGATTATACCACAAGGGAGATTGTAAAAAACGCGAACGGTCATCTAAGCCAGTTAGTATGAGAGGAGAAAAAGTTTTCCGAGAATTTTTAAGAATAGGGAGAGAGAATTTATTGGGAATATGGGACAATGATACAAATTCTTCAAAGGTAAAAGGATGAAAAAAAGACGATTCAATCTCTACCCACAAAGGCCTTGACTGGGCGTCGGATACCTGCTCGGATAGTAAGGGGATAGAATGTTTAAGGAAAAATGAGGAATGATAAGAGGCAAAATCCGGAAAATTAACTCCACCCAACTGCTTAGGGCATTTAAGTTTTGCAAAGGACATTCTAGCCTTTTTATGTTGCCATAGGAATTTAGAGAGCGTAGAATAGATATTCTTATAACAAGACTTAGGAATATTAACTGGAAGGTTAGACAGGTAAAACAAAATAATGGGAACTAACATCATTTTAATCGAGTCTAGTCTTCCCCACCAGGATAAAAACAAGGGATGCCAACGAGTCGTAGAGTCTAGTAACAATGCTTGGAGGTTTTTAAGATTAAGTGCTACAGTGTCTTTAATAGAGGATTTAAACCATAGGCCTAAATATTTTATCTTAACCGGACTCCAATGAAAAGAAGAAGTCAAAAAGTCTGCATGAAAACAAAATTTATTCAGGGGGAGAATTTCGCATTTATCTACATTAAGTTTATAACCTGAGACTTTCGCAAAATTAAATACTTCAGATAAAAAGGATGGAATAGAGGACTGTGGATTGGAAATAAATAAGAGAATGTCGTCTGCATAAGCAGAAAGTTTCAAATACTTATCCCCATATGGGAAACCAGTAATATCTGTATTCATACGAATTTTTATCAAGAACGGTTCTAGCGCCAAAATGAAAAGCAGAGGAGAGAGAGGACAGCCTTGCCGGACACCTCTGAAGAGAGGGAACGAAGAGGAGACGAGACCATTGGCCAAGATAAAGGACCTAGGAAAAGAATATAACAAAGAGACATAAGCAAGAAATTTCTGGCCAAAACCAAACCAAACAAGAACTGCAAGCATAAACTGCCAGTTAACCCTATCAAATGCTTTTTCAGCATCTAACGCAACAGCGGCTAAAGAATGCTGATAGGAGTGGGATTTACTCAGCACATTAAAAAAGAGGCGAGTGTTGTCAGAAAGGTGACGACCTTTAATGAAACCACATTGTTCCTTACCAATTATGCTAGGTAAAATTTTATCAAGGCGGAGTGCAAGAATTTTTGCAAAGATTTTATAATCTAAATTGATCAGAGAGATGGGCCTATAATTTTTGCATAAAGTATGATCTTTATTGTCCTTAGGTAGGAGGCAAATTAAAGCCTCTTGAAAAGACCCTTCAGATTTTTTGGACGCTATAAAAAATGAAAATAATCGATGAAGTTTAGGAACAAGCAAATTAGCAAAATGTAAATAAAATTCTATCGTAAAGCCATCTGGCCCAGGAGCCTTACCTTTTTTGATTATTCGAATGGACTCTAAAATATCCTTAAAACCTATATCTGCCTCCAATGGGGCAAAGTCAGTGTCTGGAAACGAAGGAGGAGGAATGGAAGATAAATAACGATCAATATCATTTAACAGAGGAGGAGATTCCGGAGTATAGAGGGTTTGATAAAAATTAGTGAATTCCGCCAGAATATCTTCATCTTTGTGAAGAATGAGATTCGATGAGGAGACAATAGACTCAATTTTTGTGCGCTCTTGCTTGACTTTAAGATACTTGGCAAGAAGATTGCCTGCCTTGTTTTGCGCACAATAATATTTGGCACTGGATTTAAGTAGGATTAGGTTAGCAGATTCCGTAGAGAGCTTGTTAAAGGAGAGTTTGGCCTTAAGAAGTTTATCTAAATCAGACTGAGACTTAGTTAAATAATAAGAATGTTCTAATTGCTTAATTTGCGTATTAATTAGCTGTAAAGAGTGGGAAGCATTGCGCCTTTTATGGGAAACAAACGAGATAATGAAATCTCTAGAGGCAGCTTTAAAAGTATCCCATAGTACCTGAGGGGATATCAAAGGAGACTCATTTTCAGCAAAAAATAGGGATGAGAAGTCAAGGAAGGCTGGGGTGAATTTGGGATCTAATAGGAGAGAATTATTAAACCTCCATCTCCTGGTACCCTTTATGGGGGGAAGCAGATCAAGGCATAGAGAAACTGGAGCATGATCAGAGATTAAAATGGAACCTATTTCAGATCTGGTAATGTGTTGGATCAAGGCTTTAGAAACAAAAATGTAGTCAATCCGGGACTGTGAAGAGTGGGCTGGTGAGTAATATGTATATTCACGAAGTGTAGGATGGCAGAGTCTCCAAGAATCAACAAGGGAGCGTTGGGATATAGTGGATGTAAATTGAGTATGAATGGAGGATGGTGAGAAACGTGAGTGTGAATTGCGGTCTAAGAGGGGATCCATAACCATATTGCAGTCTCCTCCTAAAATCAGATAATCATCAGAGGATTGCATTAACGAGACTAATATCTGGGGCCAAAATAATTTATCATATGTAGAGGGAGCATACAAATTAAAAATAGTTAGAGGGATTTTATCAATTAATACAGATACAATGACCCATCTACCCTCAGAATCATTGGTTTGACTTATAAGTTTGATATTTAACCGCTTATGACAGAGAATTGCAACACCATTACGTTTCCCTGAACCAGGAGAAGCACATACATGACCTACCCAATTACGACGTAACTTGGCAACTTCAACTTCTTGTATATGGATTTCTTGTAACAGCACAATATCTCCTTTTAAATTTGCTAGATGAGATAAAACTCTTTGCCGCTTAATGGGGGAACCCAAACCCTTAACATTCCAAGTAAAAATATTTAACGACATCTAAATATATAGCTCATAACAATAATAACTCTTGTGTATAAGACAATCAAATAAATGAAAACTCAGACAATCATCATATAAAAATTGGAGAGAAATAACATTGACATGAGAAGAAAAATGAGAAGATGCAGCACAGAAGTTTAGGATAAGAGAATGAATGAAGATTAAGAAAATATAAATAGAAAGAGATAAGGAAAAACGAGAGGGAGTCAGAGATAAGAGAAGCAATAAACGCCAGGAACATAACTGAAAGTGAGATAAAAAGAAAACTAGGAACACAGTAGGAGAAAAAGAGATAATAAAGAGAATTAGAACAAGAGACAGAGAAACAACACTAGCAATATGTGTAATGTAACGGTAAGAAAAGAGGAGAGAAAAAAGAAACATGGAAGGAGGAGAAACTGAGAAAAAAGCCATAAGAGAATAAACATTACAAAACAACACCGTTATGCGAGGAGAGAAACAAAGAACCAAAAGACATGGTAAAAGAACGCAATATAATGTATCATAAAGACATACCACAGGTAAACATTGAGGATGGGGAGGGTGAAGCCACATAGGAAAAGGCAGCATACCAAGACGGACAACTCCAAGACTGACGAGGGTACGAAGGACGACGACCTCCAGGGACAATGAATAAGGCAGGAGGAAGGGAATCAATAATATATCTACAAAGGAAACAAGAAGAAAAAGTGTTAACCACCAAAGTTATGTACGGGACATAGAGAAGAAAATGCAAAAACCCAAGCATAACACAGAGGAACACAACAAAGGGCAATACGTTGGCCGGATTTACGATCGAGACATATCCATAGATTCATCTCTACATGTGCCCAAAAAATGTTGAAGAAGTGCAGGATCTTCATAATTAGTTGTTTTGTTTTGATACGTGACCTTGAACAGACATGGATGAAACAACCCATAACGAGCATTCAAGTTACGGAGAGCAGGCCTCATGTCCAAAAATTTCTTTCGGCGATCTGCCGTGGCTTTAGAATAGTCTTGGGCAAAAAATAAATTAGAGCCATTCCAAAGAATCTTTCCTTTCTGCTTGGCAGCTTGCAAGACTTTAAGCAGGTCGGTATACTCCAAAAAATATAAAATAACACCTCTTGGCTTCCCATGAGAGGACGAAGAAGAGGACGAAGCAGAAGAGCTCGGAGTATGACCCAGGCGGTGAGCTCGTTGGATGTTGAGAGGAGGTGTGGCAGGAAACCCGAGAAGCTTTGGCAAAAAAGAGCGGAATAATAACAAGGGGTCAGGACCTTCAATTCCTTCCGCAAGACCATAAATGCGTAGATTATTGCGCCTATTCCTGTTTTCCAAATTCTCCACTTGTTGTGACAGATGCATAATCTCCCTTCGCATAACAGGAATGTGATCTGTAGCAGCTTGAA
The DNA here is from genome assembly GCF_964204655.1 of Triturus cristatus. NCBI lineage: Eukaryota > Metazoa > Chordata > Amphibia > Caudata > Salamandridae > Triturus > Triturus cristatus. The sequence continues at coordinate 653,375,082 of NC_140587.1, read as the reverse complement.
TAGAGTCAACATGAATTTCCAGGGCATCAACTCTCTTCTCAGTATTTGACCAATTATCCTCAAGTTGTTGGAGGCGAAAATTAGTCTCTGTCATGTATGGCTTAAGAGAGCGAATTTCATCCAATAAAAGTTCCATTGAAAGCGTAGGTGAAACACTAGGAGGAGAAGGAGGGTTGATTTTTGTTCTTTTACTCGAAGATGCAGAAGAGGCAGAGGGAATCTTAGAAAGTGACTTATTACTGGAGCATGAAGGAACGGAAGGCAGAGGTGCAGAATTAGTAATTTCAGAGCCGGGCTCTTCCACAGACTCCTGCAACACACTGTAAGGATTAGGGTCCGCCATAGACGAAGACTTGGGCTGCTGGGCGCCACCACGGCTAGTGCGAGGCATTGCCATACAATTCCAGAGATGGAACACCAAGAAATGCGGGTAAAATAGCTTGCTTCTGAAAAATTAGCCAATGAGGTGGAGGTGACTAACCTACTTCATTAATGTACCGAGAGCCAAAGTCAGTAATTTTATACCACGACGCCAGGAAGACATAGAAACCCAAATGCAAACAATTGGGGCCAAAAAACGCTCACCGTCAGTCACCTAAACAATGGATGTGAGGAGAGTCTTCAAGGACGAAACGCGGGAAACCGGCATCCAAAATGGCGGCCGCGGCGCTCACGGAGCCTCGATAGACGCAGGAACCAAAAAGCAGCCGATTCCGCTCTCATTTAGGCTGTATTGACGACTCAAATAGTGCAGGCAGAAATCCGGAGCATGATCCCACAACCTGGGAAGTTCGACATGAAGGAAGGCAGCCCTGGGGGAAGTCGAACGCACTACTCCGTCACGGAGCTCCGGTAGGCAGCGGCCATTTCCTTCGGCGTTCAAGCCACGCCCCCATGCACAATCCTTTTTATTTAGCAGATATATTAAATATGCCTCAGACAGTACAGTACATCTGCCAAGATGGGGCTCTCGGGGTCTCGTTAGGAATCATGGTTTGCTGGTTTCTGTGTCCTGCACCAGCTTCCTGCTCTCCTGCTGCCATGGAGCCTCTGAGGTGCCAAGAAAGAAGAAAGGTAAGTAAAATTAAATGATATCGTGTTTCTCTGCATATGTGTGAGTGAAAGTGTGTTTTTGAGTGATTGAGAAAGAATGAGATTAAGTGAGAGTGTGTGTTAGTTGAATGTGTTTGAGACAGTCAATGAGAATAAAAGCGTGAGAATCAGTGAGTGAGTATAAGGGAAAGTGATGGGTGAATAAAACAGAGTAATTTAGGATGAGTGAGGGGGAGATTGCGAGAAGGAGTGGGAGTGAGCCAGGGATGCCTCTATCAATGGTGCAGCAGGTGCAGTTGCACCAGGGCATATAGGCTCTGGTAAACTGCACCGGCTGCACTATTAAAGTAGAACCCCTGTACTCAAGGAGCTCAAATCAGCGACCCTGTAAACAAGTAGTTGTGAGTGAAGGTCAGTGATTTTGAAAGAATGAGTGCTTGCAAGTGCGTTTGTGAGTGGAAAATAGTGAGAGTATCGGTACGTTTGTGTATGAGGGCAACCAAGGAAAATGAGGTGAACCCATGTCAAGTATTACCCCCATCAGTTTCAGGTATCACCAGCCGCCACAGCCTGTGACCATTGAAACTTCTACCAAAATGACACTGAAAGTAAGCACATCACAGATATAATATGGACTTATGCCTTTTCTTCTCCAAGAGAAATACAAATGAGTGATATATACCAAGAGGCAAGGTTCATAGAGCAGGCAGTCTTATCATTTATCCAAAACACTAAACCGATTTTTACATTTGCATATCACCGTCTCCGTGCTGCCATTAGGGTGCTTTTCCCTACATTTCCGGAGGAGCCTCCTGCATTTAATGCCCTGCAGGTGCACCTCACTAACCCATCCTGCAGACACCTGGTCACAAGGCTATATAATATAACTCAGAGACAAACTGGCACAAGAATCCCTGGCGTTGGCACACTGGAAAAACTCTCTAGACCCTCCATTGTCATTGGAAGATGGGTAGTTCTGTTGTACATTGACGAGGATGCTGACACCCAACTGCAATTTGTGCATCGTTCCTTTCAAATTTTTACAACAAATTTATCACACACTGATCAGATTTTCACAAGAAGTTCATAGCGATAGCATTATTACTAGCCAAAAGATATGTGGCAATGACCTGGGGTGGGCGAACCACAACTATATTCCAATGCTGGATAGCAGATATGACCTACTGTAAGACTGACATTGAGATATACATGGATGAGCTACCGCTAATGTCACGTCCAAGGGACATATGGTGACTACTTGTTAAATAATCCAGATGTGGATGTGTACAGGTGCTAATTGCGTGAATGAGGGGAGGTAAATGTATAAGAATACATAAGTAGCAGAGCATCTGTTATTTATAGAACTAAGTGTAGACATGTTGTTTGTGTAATGTGTTTTAACTCGAAAAAGACAATAAAAAAATAGACATAATAAATGATTAGTTTTTACCTTCTCAGATTCTGTTCTTAGGTATTTTTGTATTGACTATATTTTTGACAATATATGAATGCAATTCAGTATTTTTGAAAAACTGTTCTTGTTAGTCACTGTACTGAAAAGGCATGTATTTTGCATGTCTGAAACTGGCAGAAGACAATCCGAAGTCCATAAGGAAATACAAATCTGATATTTCACACAATATCCACTCCTATTCAGTCAGCCCTGTACCTTGCTTGTGTGTGTTTAGGGTAAGAGGTTCTGATCGAGGATAAAATTTAACACTAAATAGTCTGATTTTGATAAATCCAAATTATTCACTTTAAATAACATTCTTGTTTCCATTTTTTAACCTGTGTTAGTCACTTAACTAGGAAAATCATGGATGTTTTTTAAGGGTTGCAACCCCTATCTTGCCCCTTGCTAGCCCTGGCACTGCCTTTGCGACCCCTAGCCTCAGAGGTGGCAAAATCAGTGCCAAGAATATATGGTTGTCTCGCATTATCAGAGTCAGGCTCTAACCTCATTTTTATTACATTAATAATGAATAATAGTTTATTATTGACTACTAGTGTAATAAAAATTGGAGCAGCCAGATCTGGACTGTTACTGGCATCTTAGATAAGAAAAATAAAGTGGTCTTAATGTATGCTTTGTGTGTACATGTGGGTTAGAGCGAGTTTGAGTAAGAGAGTGTGTACATGTGTGAGCATGTATGTTTGTATATGGGATCGTGAATGTGTGTATGTGTCAAAATGAGTGAGTATGTATAAGTGAGTCAAAGTAAGAATGAGTGAGAGAGTGCGAATGAGGATGAGAGTGAGAGCACAAGAGTGGGTGAAAATGAATGAGTGCAAGTCAGTGCTAATGATAGAATGAGTGTGAGTAAGTGAATGTCAGTGAGCATGTGTTGGACATTTACATTTGATAGGCTGTACCTAGCATGCTGCTTGGCTTATAGAAGCACCCGTGGCAAAATGTTGGCACTGGAATACTGTAGTGTACTGTACTTGCATATGGGATACCCTCGGCAAAATGCTACTGCTAGAACTCTGTAGGTAACTTTTAGCATGGAGCACCCATGAAAGAATGACAGCGCTGGAGGACATTCTTGTCCAAGTTGGCACCTGTGGCAAATTGCTGGTGATGGCACATTGGAGGAAGTTCTTAGCCTTCGGGAATTCAACTTTGGCAAGGTTATGGGGTCATCCATGACAAAATGTGGTCCTTGACATATTAGACATAACATTTGACATAAGGGACCTCCATAGTGCATGAGAAGCAGTATTAGGAACATTCTGGCACAGGCATATTGTATGTATTGTTTGGTTAACAGGGGCCACCAAGGCAAAATGCTGGCCCTAGCAATGGAGGTAATTTTTGACATAACGGGGCACCCATAGGACATTAAAAAAAATAACTGGGTGAACTCATGGATACTGTCAGATTTCAGTAGCTTGGCACACCGAGAAAGGACTTGAATATTTTGTGTTTTTTAGAGCCTATACCTTTTTAGCAAAATTATGTGAAAATTGTGCATTAAAATGGGAAAAAACCTCCACTCTTTGTTCTTCCCTAGAAGAATATATAATATTCATTATGCAATTATGTAACTTCAGCAATGTTAAATATTGTAATCTCATCAGCCTTAAGGTTATGTAATCACTTTTTAGGGACGATGCAGGGTCAAAGGTCATGTGATGTCACTTCCTGTGACATCATTAAGGTAAAAGGGTATATGATGTCAGTTCCCCTACCCCAGGCATTTTGGTGAATTGATGTCCATGAGGAAAACCCAATATTTTTGTTAGTCAGAACGGTTGTTATTATTTCAACATTCGAGGAAGTTATGGGTAAGGAAAAGCGGAAGAGCTGGCATGAGCCAACAACCCCTCAATTCTCAGTACAAGGCCCAAACAGCCCAAGCTTGTCAATTGTCAGTCAGAGGTGGTTGAGTGAACTCGAGATTTGTACCCGGATTCAATACTTGTTGTTTTCATCTGTCCAAGAACCATTTGTCTTGTTAAATTGGTCCTCGTTGAACTATTATAAACACAGTCATTCTATTGTCACTGCCGTAAGACAACAGTGAAAAAGTAGAATAGTCACAAGATCCTAGGAAAGAATGTGACTTCGTGGTGATTTAAACAAAAGACAGAGTTTCACTGTGAATGTTTTACTGATTAGGTTTTTTCGACGTGACTGTAAAAAGAGGGAACATCCGAGTGTTTACCAGTCGTCAGATTCGCCATCTCGCGCTTGCCATTGACAAAGGTTTCGCTTCTGGAATGGTAGGAGTGGAAATAATTCCTTTTTGTGACCTCCTAATAATTTTCCCACTTTCTCCTTTTATCTCCCTCTTTGGTCTTGGAAACGTTTCTTCTCTGATTGTATATTTTGCTCAATTGGGGCGCACATTTTGACTTACAACTTCTATTATATGCATCTTTGATTATGGCATATAGTTTACCAACTCAGATAATTTATTATTTTAATGTAAATTTAATTTGCTTTTCTAAGTATTTAATGCATTTTATGACAATAAAACTCTGACATTCAAGGAGCAAAGGAGAGGAGCTGCGTTGTGCTGCAATGCCTAAACCATGGCACATTTTGATTCTTGTTGACTAGATTTGGGGATTTTTTTTTTGCATGTTTTTCTGGTATCTTGCAATGTATCTTGCAATGTGTATTACACGCCATTTGTTCTTGAATATCTTTTAAATGTAAGCCAGTTTGTGTGTTCTTTGTTGGCTCCCATCTGTTTTATTGACTTCATCAAATCATTTTCCCTTTCAACTGTCTGTATTGTTTGTGTTAGGTAAATGTCTAGAGTTTGCCTTGTTTCTCATTAATATCCCATGTCAAAATAACATATGCTGCTTTATTTAGCATAAGTGTAGCAGTGAGTGGGCTATTAGTGCGACCTACAGAGCCCTCAGAGCTGTCCCCTTATTACGTAAAGCATCAACTGCATCACCTGCTCCTGGTGGTCCATTTCTAGGCATTAACTGTCCAGGAATGGAGTGAGATCGGAGGACAGCCCCCATCGCATCCTATCCAGGGTTTAGAGCATCTCTTTTCATTGTGTACCATTGAACCACAAGCTGCACCCTGATAATTCACACCACTCTAGTCAACTCTCCTGTACGTGTGACACACTCACTCATGATTGATACTGCCAGTCGCCACCTAGATCTCACACCCAAAGGCCAACCATTCCCATACCTTCCTAGAATCCTATTTTCCCTTTGGGACATAAAATGTTCTCTGGTTATCTGTGGGTCGCAGTGAGAGGTAGTTCTTTCTGTTAGCGTATAGCAGGAGCTGCATTACCAGGAAACAAGCGGCTGTCGCCTTATTTATAATTTCATATGAAAATGGACTCAGTCAGAGAATATAATACTACATTGTAAGCAAATGCCTTCAATTTTACACTCTGTCTGCAGACCAAATCCTATTGCCAGAGATACGTAGAGCTTCAATAAGCATTTCTGAAAACAGACATCAGCCCCTAAAAATTAGACCCACCCTACAGTTTAGAAATTACAAATTGTTGCTTCTCCCTGAATTTATAAAGTTCAGGGATGTATTCAGTCTCATCTTATTCTCTGTCATTCTGGCCTGCTTGTTGCCAAATGAATTATGCTATGAGGCATGGTTGTGCGTCCGGTTTCCTAGAGGAAACTAGTTTCTTGCACGAGTGCATTGATTCACTGGCCCAGTAGTTAGTCATGGATATTACTGGTCCTTCTATAATTCACTTGTTTCCTGGCTTTTCTATCAGGAAATGAGACAGTTATGGTTTATGTGTAGCTCCTTTATTTGTGTCACATTTCAGTGATCTGTGGAACATATGCATTGTTATATAATCACAAGATTAGAAAATTACATTTCCAAATGAAGCAACAGGGCTTGAATCACGGAACTTGGACCTTTCATTGAATATCTAATGCTGTCTCTCTGTAACCCAGGCTTTTAAGTGGAAGTGGCCATGCATTAACATCTCCTGACCTTCTATGTTTGGGGACTTAGGATAACTATGGGAACCTTTGCGAGCTACAACTGCATGTACATCCCAATCGATCCGTAACTCTAGAATCTGTCAGAACACCTGGGGACACCGTTACCTTTAACCCGGAAGGCAAGCCTGCTGAGGGTGCAGCAACAGGATATGCGGGACTTTCCAAAGAATTTGTTGTCCATGTCAAGGTAAGAGGACAAGAACAGGATTTATGTGTAAATATTGAAAGAAGAACAAGGCAGATTTCTTTTCACCTGTTCCGTGAGATTGCTGTTTGAAGTTTTCACATGCACATCTCTTACGCTGTGCTTGCAAAATCTCTTATAAAGTACAACAAAATCTTAAAAGGAGCTTAGAGCCCCCACAATACTAACCTTTGTTTGCCGAGTTGGTTCCTACATCACTCTTGTTTCCTTGCTTCCTATTAGTCAGCATCGCCTCCTTGCCTCTGACTTCCTTGTGAGCTTGAGGCTTCGTCCCTGTCGTGGAGCATGGACCAAGTACAGCTTCCAGTGTCAGTGTCCTTCCACTGTCCAAAAGCTCCTGCATGCGCAATTTCTTTTATTACCTTTTCTGCATGCACTTTTAAAGAATGCATGTCTCTGCAGTCCCTCTCCTTCACCCCGCGCCCCACTCCAAGGTGTCATTCCACCTGCTGACCGTCAGATCTTTTTAACCTACCTTCCTCCCTCCATCCATTCTTTTCAAAGCATCCCCTACCCCTCTCCATTTTTCTCTTTAACCCATCCCACTGCTTTTGAGAGGCATACAGTATAATATGTGAGGCACGTGAGAGATACTGGATGGAACCTTTTTTTATATTGCTTCACGTTGGAAAAATCTGCTTTATAAGAATTAAGATGCCTGCGAGGCGGCTTGCTGTATAACATTCGTCTTCTCGCTCTGTACCATTGGTGTAGGCGCTGGCTGTGTTATTCAATTTTGTACAAGATTTGCCTTCGCGGCTGTGGAATCCAGCCTGCCCCATGTGTGCTGTGAACACTTTGTTAATTTTTCATGGCATGTGGTCCTCACAAGGCAGTGTTATGATATACTGGTTTTCCTTCTTGCTAAAAGTAAACCTGACATGAACGCTGTGAGAACCTCAGCCAAAAGACATTCCGCCCTTTGTGTGCTGTTAACAGACAAGACAACACTGTCCTTTCCTTTTGCACTCTCTTCAGCAGGTGTTTGATTCTAGTGTGTTACTTCTGCTCTCATGTGCCTTTCTTTTGTATCACTTCCGTTCATCACATAACATTGAACCGCCTCAGAAAAATATTTATTTAAACTATTGTGCTCTAAGATGCAGTGTTTGCAGCTCAATTAGAAAACAAATGTATACCAAAAAATATCATTGGCATGGTTATCAGACTGTGGGGCAGATGTATCAAGCATTTTTGCATTCGCCAACAGGCAGATTTGCAGAATCTGCCCGTTTGCGAACGCAAAAATTGCTTTTCCAATGCAGCAAACATAATTTTGAGATTCGGTAACCTGTTACCGAATCACAAAATGGGTTTGCGCTTTGGTATTAGGAAGGGGCATGTTTAGGGTGTCCCTTCCCAATACCGAATGGCATCAGTATGTATGAATGTTTTGTGACCGCATTTGCGGTCACAAGTGGGAAGGGGTTCCCAAGGGACCCCTTCCCCTTTGTGAATGTTTCTGAATCAATTTTCAAGAGCAGGCAGTGGTCCTACGGACTACTGCCTGCTCTTTAAAAAGTAAAAGAAAACTTTTCATTTTTCATTTTGTAAAGCATCTCGTTTTGCTTTATGGAAAACGGGCTTCTGTACAAAAAAAAAATTGCTTTATTTAAAAGCAATCACAGACATGGTGGTCTGCTAATCTCAGCAGGCCACCATCCCCGTGATTTTTGCGATTCCTAGGGGGTCGCAAATTGCGACCTACCTCATTGATATTCATGAGGTAGGTCATTTGCGACCCCCTAGGAATTGCAAAAGGTGTACTGTACACCTTAATACATGGCATTTTGCGATTCCCTAGGGAATCGCAAATAACTATCTGGATACATCTGGCCCTAAATGTTATAAAAAGCTCTGTCATGTTATAAAACAGATTAGCCTAAACCACCCACTTTCTGCTGAAGCTAAATGATGATATATAGAAGATCACTGGGATTGGTGGCGGACCATGTACCTTAGCATACATAGGTGAATGTTTTACATCGCAGCTGATGCAGCACCCTTGACCTTTCCCTCAGTGTGTGTTTTTTCAGAACCCCTGCCCTCAGTTATATGACAAGACGTGTGCTCACAAACAGCAGCTGCTTTCTCTTGTTATGTCTAGGTGCTAGTATCTGACCAGAGAGAATAACAAGTGGCATTGTTGTTTGACCTGGTTTAGTGTCTTCAGACTAAATTCCAGGAAAAGAGATAAACACGAAAGCATGTGCAGGTTCTGTGTGAAAATACAACGTGGCACAATAAAAAGCATGCTATATAGTAACATGTGCAAAATAAAAGCGGCCTACAACATGCACAATTAGGCCAACATAGGAAAAACGACCATGCAAGAAATACACAACAGCAACATGGAAGACCTGGTAAGATTCAAATACGTGCATGCCTGTGGGGGTCCGAAGAGAGCAGCGCATACTGAAAAAACATGCAAAGCATTTAACTTGGTCTACAGCATGAAGAACATCCTAGGGTAGAAGTGAGGCTGTGCGCGAATTAGTTTCAACAAATAACTTTCTTTATAAATAACAGGTACATAGTTATACCTTGTGGGGACCCATATTGCTTAAAACTATGCACAAGTAGACGAATAAAGGCCACGTTCATTTTACACACACGGGCATTGGCGCTGCATGCTTCACTCAACCATCGCAACCCTCACCCAACAGTGACATCAACACTTGCAGTACACTATGGAATGTCACAACTCTAGTCTAAAAGATGTTAAGACGCCACCCTTCTATGAATCTGCAGAAGTAACTAGAGGGACCATATTGCTTTTTATCATTGTGACAATGCATGTGAGCATGTAGGCTCTCACACATAACCGCGTACCTTTCCAATTATCCGTTTACACATGGGTCGTATATACAAGTTCTTACACAAACAATTATATCAACACAGACACTAATATTAATGACACCAATCATGTTATGTATGTGTGGTGAGTGGGAGAGTGAGACAGAGGGGTTGGGGGGAAGAGTCAGACATCATTCTATGCATTTCTATAGATGTGCCAACAGGGCCGGTTCAAATGCGGTGCAACCGGTGCACTTGCACTGGGCGCTATCATCAGGTGGGGGCGTCTTTGAAGTACATTATTGTTTTAAAAGCACCTGCTGCTGTGTTCTTCCCTCCAGCAGTTGACAGGAAACACTAAAAGTGTCAGGATAACTCCAGTGATTAATGTTTTTCCTAGAGAGAGATCAGAGGTTTTTCTAGTGTAAGTTTTGACTCATGGTAAGGTAGCTCAGAGGGTTAATGTGCCTGATGCAAAGAAAGTGTACCAATTAGATCGCAAAGTGCATATAATGTAAATAGGCCAGTGGGTTGCTGCTTTTGTCTGAGAGATCCTTTGTTACTTGTAGTTTATAAGTTCTAATCTTTTAAACTTTTGTTTATTGGTATTTCTAGTACATATTCATAGAGATACAGGATTTGTGCAAAGCAGTCTTTACATCAGGTTACATCATCACAATAATATTAATTATGACATGGCACCAATTGGGCATTCAATGCTCGATTCTCAATGCCACTCAGTATCAGTGTCCGACTAATACCTACCGTATAGGATAATCGGGCTGGGGTCAGTCGTTCCCTGTAGTCTCTGGTATATTATTGACTTAATGGAAGTCTACCTCATGCTTACATTCATGGAACAACAGGAGTGCATAGAAATTAGCAATAAACTAAAATGAAACAATAACAATCGGTAAAGTGTGCCAAACTTATTTCACCATGTGGGTGTCACAGTTCTACAATGTTTATTGGGGGAGGGGGCATACAGGGCCTATGGCAAGTGAAATGTAGCTTCTTCTATCTATCAATAGCAACCATGTGAGTGTTTGGTCGATGGTGCACAAATTACTATGCATTTCCTCTTGTCTAGGATATGTTGGTTATTTTTCCCATTCCCTATATAGATTCAGGTGCCATTGCATTTCCCTCCCCTTCAATTTCACTGTTTACTAGTATTAGGCTTTCCCAGGCTCGCACTATTTCCCTCCACTGATCTGCTATAGGGCACTTACACACCCCTCTTGCCTCCTTCATGGAGAGTGCCCTCCCCTCTGCTTCAGTCCAGCTCGTGACATCTCGTTTCCAGGCCTCAACTTGTGGTCTCATTTTGGCCTTCCAGGTCATCGCCACCCATCTCTTAGCCAAAGCTATGGCCAGTTCTATAAATGTATTCCCTACTTTCCGTTTCAAGGTGGGGGCATTAGGCACTCCTCTATGGAGCTATCCAGTGTTCTCTCAAGTGTCGCCCCTGTCAATTTCACTACTTTAGTCCAAAACGGGTTCAGTGCCGGGCAATTCCAAACCATATGGATAAAATCTACCGTGGGCACTTGTTCATCTCCCCTATATGTATTATTCGTAACCTGTGTGGGGTCAGGTAGGTAATGTGTATGTAATTGAACTGAATGTATTTCAGCTTTGTGTTGCGGGATATTGACTTAGGTGAAGCCAAGACACTCTCCCAGACCAGGTCTGTGAGTTGCCTGTTTAGGGCTTATTCCTAGCGGTCCCTGATTTTAGGTAATGGTATCGGAGATGCCTCTACTAGGACCATGTAGAACCCCTTCACCTGATATTTAGCAGCTCCCAGGGAGAGCAGTGCGTGTAGTAAGGGGAGCGTGTCCGGTTCTTCCTTGCCTCCACCCCATAGGTCTCCTAAATTGCGGGTCAGAGCCTCGTACTGTAAGAACTGGCCCAATGGTTATCCGTATTGTTCCACCAATTCCTCAAAGGGGATCAGTGTCTTTTCTTGGTAGCAGTCTTTCACTGTCTTTAGGCCCACCTCTGTCCATTCCGTTAACTGCTTAGGGTTAAATACCTGGCATAGGGTTCCGCGCGGAAGAACGACCACTGGGAGCAGTGGCGTGTAATTAGAAGTCTCTGTTAGCCTGGCCATACCTCTTTTCCAGCACTATAGTGTGGGATTTGCAGTATCAATATATAGGGGGTCACCACCTTATGATCCAGAATTTTGGCCAGTAGGAGTGTGGGATGCCCGCCAAACCCGCCCAGGAACATTCCCTCTATATTAGCTCCCTCCAGCCCCTGCCCTAACCACTGCATCTGCGAGGTTAGGTAATAGAATTTGAACTTGGGTACCCCCAGTCCTCCGCTCCGCATCTGTCGCTTCAGTGTCGCCAGGCCCACCTTTCTATGGCTATCACCCCATATTAAGTCTTGTACTAACGAGTCCAGAGGGTAAACCGGCCTCTGGGCAGTACCAGCGGGAGGTTCACGAATAATACAGTAGTCTAAGTCACAAGACCATTTTGGTCAATGATATATGTGCGATTACAGGCAGTTTTAGAGAGCTCCAAAATGTTACACAGGATCTGAGCGACCAAAGCACTCTATCCAAATTACCATCGCGCATATCAGCCAGGGACTGATAGATATGATTACCTAGGTACTTGACCATGGTTTGGGCCCATTTAAGGTCCTCTGGCTTTGTCAGGGGTCTCGTCAAAGGTCCCGACCCCGGGAAGAGGTAGGTTTTGGTCTTTTTAACTTGCAGTCCTGTAAGAGTGGCAAATCAGTCCAGAAGACGCAGAACCGTATCAGATCCAGCCACCGCCTCGTGGAGATAAACCAAGAGGTCGTCAGCGTATAGGGGAATAATGTGCTGTCATCTATCAAGGGTCAGCCCCATCCCTGTCCCCCCTTGGCAAAACAGAGCAGTCAGCGGCTCCATTGCCAGGGCAAACAATACAGGTGACAGTGGACACCCCTGTCGTGTGCCACACAAAATCTCATATTGAGTAGAAACTGTCCCGCCTGTTTTGACTCTCGCAGTTGGAGGAGCATACAATATTTTGATCCATTTAATCCAGCTCTCTCCCAAACCCATTCTCTCCATGCATTCAAAGAAGTAGCCCCAGCTACCCGTATCAGAGGCCTTTTCCAGGTCTATTGACAGGATCGCAACATGCCCGTATGTTTTTGCCTCGCAGTGATACAGTATTGATTAGAGACTCCTCAGGTTGTATGAGGTATTTCGGTAAGGGATGAACCCATTCTGATCAGTGTGGATTAACATGGGCATATGTGGGAGCAATTTCAGTGCCAGGACCTTGTTCAAAATCATGAAATTCATATTAAGAATGGATAGTGGTCTGTAGTCTTCTACACTGGTCTGTGGGGTTGTTGTCTTGGGAAGTGGGATCACTATAGCGCTTTACGTAGAGTCTGCGGTCGTGCTAGTTTTAGTGACTCAGCATACAGGGTCACCCGGTGGGGTGCCAATGTGGAGGCAAAGACTGAGTAAAATCCGGCAGGGAGACCATCCAGCCCGGTGTTTTCCCTGTGGCCATTGAGGCTATGGCTTGCGTATCTTTAGCAATGTCACCGGTCCTCCGAGTAGTTCTCGGTACTGTCTGACTAAGGTCTAATCGTGTCCTGGGGGCTGGGGGTGGGGCAGTGTAAAACCTTTCATAATATTTCCAGAACAGAGTGTTAACCGTTTATGGCTCGTGCATAGTCACGCCTGCGGTGTTACGGGCATGTGTAATTTGGGAACCTCGTATTGCCGGTTTGATCAGCCTTGCTAGCAGTCGACCTGATTTCCCTCTTCATCATGCACTCTCACAAGGTAGCTTTTATAGTAAAATCTTCACAAGCGTTCCGGCACTTCTTTGTGAAGGTATTTGGCATCTAAAAGGTCCGCTGATGCTGTCGCATCTGCACCCTGGATGTTGTCAAGCGCGCGTAGTCGCTCCTCAAGATAGGGTTCTCAACAGCTGCTGGAGGAGGCAGCGTCTACCAGTGCTAACTAGCGGAATGTGTTCCTGTGCTCAGGAGGATAGAGAAACAAGATATAGAAACAAACATTGGCAAAGCCAATATGTTTTGCCTTTGCAAGATCTATTGGCTTTGTCAATGTTTTTAAGACATTTTGCACAGCAGTGCAGGCTGCTGTGTACTATGGATTAAAGTTACAAAAAAGTGCTATGACGCAGTCCGCTCTGACCACGTTATAGCCCTTTTAAAAAAAAACTTAAGCCATGTTACACAGCAGCCCACTCTTAAAAAACATTGACAAAGCCAATAGATCTCGATACCCATCGGCATTGTCAATGCTTGTTTCTAGTTGGGATGGGGGAGGCAGTTGCTCTGCACAGTTTTCTTCCTCTACACTCTCTTCCTCCATTCATCTCAATCAAGTATAAATGTTGCAGAAACGTGTATTAATTTAAGCCAAACAAGGAAGCATAACGTTTCGACTTACGTCATCCATTCACTTGGTACTTTCATGACTGCGTTTCTGAGGGCAATTTAAGATACATTGGTTGGTGGCTTTCTGGAGTACTTTTGCTGTGAAGGAGAGTCAGTAGTTCTTGAGTTTGTTGGGATCAGCAGAGGGTTTCATGAGGAGAGGTTTGACTCTTGTTTGTTCCCAGTCATTAGGGTAGGTTGCTGAGGTGATGGATGAGTTGAGGATGTCTGTGAGTCTGCTGCTGATGGTGCAGTTGCTGAGATTGAACATGTGGTGAGGGCATGGGTTCATGGGGGATCCTGAGTTGATGGATTTCATAATGTTGGTGATGTTTTGAGTGGTTAGTTGGTTCCACTTGGAGATTCTGTGGTTGATGGGGGTGTCTGTGAGATTGAGGATGCTGATGGTGTCAGCTTCATTGGGTTGTGGCGCATAATTTCTGTAGATGATTGAGATTTTGTTATGGAAGTAGCCAGTGAAGGAGTCGCAAAGTTCCTGGGCTGGGGAGGTGATGTTTTTAGTTGTTGAAGTGTTGGCAAACTCCTTGACGATATTGAAGAGTTTTTTGCTGTGGTTAGAGCTGTCTTGAATGCGTGTGGCTAAGGCGTGTTTTCTTGTGTCTTTTAGGAGTTTGTGGTATCATTTGAGAATGTTCTTGAATGTGGTTAGATCATTGGGGAGTTTGGAGGGGCTCCATTTCATCTTGAGTTGCTTGCAGTTGCGTTTTTGTGCTACCGAGTTCTGGTATGTACCAGCTGGCTAATTTGGAAAGTGTGTTGGGTTTGGCGGTTTTTTAGGGGGCAGCGATGTTGGCACAGTTAGATGTCCAGATAGTGAAGTTTTTGATGTATTTTTTTATGTTCAGAGTGGTGTCTGAAGTCTGGTGTGTGGTGTTTGAGTGTTGGGAGTTGAGGTCATTAGTCTATTGGCTTTTGGCTATCTTGATCCAGCTCCGAAGTGAGGTGTGAGCTGGTCTGGCTGTACTGCTGAGTGTAGTGCGGTAGGTGAAATGGACGATGGAGTGGCCGGTCTAGGTGAGCTAAGTGGTGTGACTGTATTTAATTCTGTTGTTCGAGGTAAATATGGGGTCTAATGGGTCATCTAGGTGGAAATTCAGGTCCCCAAGGAAGATATAGTGTTTGGTATTGATGGCTTGGGGGGGCGATGAGTTTGGGGATGGCATAGCAGAAGCCAGGTCAGGGTCCTGGGGGTTCTAATGTGTTTCTGTTAAGTGGACCGAAACATCCGTCATAAATCGACCGCTTTACTTAATTGAGAAAGGTCCACAGCGGACCTGGCATGTTGGTATTTACATAAAGACATCACTTTATTAAAAGAAAAAACTGTGAATATTCCTTGTCAGCCTGATCTGCTATTAAGAGATTAAGAGGAGGAATACAGAAAAAGTCTTCCTTTCTCTCTAATGAATGAATCAATCAATCAGGATTTGTAGAGCACATCTGCATCACCCCTGAGGGTCTCGAGGCGCTGAAAGAACATGCAGCCTGTTCTCCTTAGTTGAATATACAGGTCTTAATGTCCTTCCTGAACTGCTGAAGCGATGGTGAAGTTCTGAGGTGCGGGGGAGGTTGTTCCAGGTCTCAGCCTCCAGGAGGGAGAAGGAGCGGCCTTCACTGTTCATCCGATGGATGTGTCGGGTGGCTGCTAGGGAGAGGGATTCAGAGCGTAGTTTCCTGGTAGGTTGGTGGAAATTAATTTGATTTTTGAGTTACACCGGTCCTTCATTGTGTAGTGCCTTATAAGCGTGGAAGAGCAGCTTGAACTGGCATCTCTTGATGACTGGTAGCCAGTGGAGTTTACAGAGGTGAGGGGTGATGTGAGTCTTTCTGGGGAGGTCGAGGGCGAGTCTGACCGCTGTGTTCTGGATAGTCTTGAGTTTCTTCATGAATTGAGTGATCATTCCTATGTAGAGGGAGTTGCCGTAGTCTAATTTCCTGGTGATGGTTGGGAGCCATATGAAGGGCTTCCCGAGCATTAGGAGGGTGAGGAAGCAAGCGAGGGAGACAGCCAGCCCTCCATGAAGAAGCAGGTCAGTGCTGTCAAGGATGATGCCAAAATTGAGGGCATGTTTGGTGGTTTTGGGGTTAGGGCCCAGCTCAAGTGGCCTCCATTCATTGTTCCAGAGGGTATCCTTGCCTTTCCCGTAGATGAGTACTTCTGTCTTGTCGGTGTTGAGTTTGAAACAGTTGTTGTTCATCCAGGCGGCCACGTCTTTCATGCAACTTTGGAACTTGTCCTTTGTGGTCGTTAGTCAGGGAGAGTATGAGTTGGGTGTCATCGGCGTAGTAGATGATGTTGAGTCTGTGGCTTTTGACAATGTTGGCCAGGGCTGTCATGTATACATTGAAGAGGGTTGAGCTGAGGGATGAGTCTTGAGATACACTGCAGGTAATGTTCTTAGGGAGTGAGGAGTAGGGAGGGAGGAGGAACTTCGGCATTTTTCCTGTGAGATAGGATGCAATCCACTTGAAGGATGTTCCTTGGATTCCAATCTGGTGGAGTCTGTTTATCAGTGGGTGGTGGGATAAAGTGTTG
This sequence comes from Triturus cristatus, assembly GCF_964204655.1. NCBI lineage: Eukaryota > Metazoa > Chordata > Amphibia > Caudata > Salamandridae > Triturus > Triturus cristatus. The sequence goes on along the minus strand of NC_140587.1, from coordinate 653,358,577 downwards.
AAGGCTGCTGAGAGGTCGGAGGATGAGGGCTGCTGTTTCTCAGTGGTCTAGCAGCATTCTGATGTCATCCGTGGCTGCGACTAAGGCTGTCTCGGTGTTGTGGTTAGCTCTGAAGCCAGATTGGGAGGGGTCCAGCAGGTTGTGGTTCTCCAGGTGTCTAGTGAGCTGGATATTGATGGCTTTCTGGAAGACCTTGGCTGGGAAAGGGAGCAGGGAGATTTGTCAGTAGATCTTAGGTTCTCCTGGGTCCGCGGAAGGCTGGTCCGCAGCGGCTTCACATCAGCATGTTTCGTTTTCCAGGGTAAGTGGGCCGTGGTGATCAAGGAATTGAGGACCTTGGTAAGTTCTTTGTTGATGGGTTGATTGCTGAGGTTGAAAGTATGGTATGTGCAGGGGTCCTCTGGGGCTCTGGAGTGGATGGGTCTCATGATAGATGCTATTTCGTTCACAGTGAGGGTGTTCCACAAGGTGAGCTGGTGTGAGTGTGCGTCGGTTGGCATGATGCGGTTGATGCTGTCCTCAGCTGGTGGTTGGGGTGCGAAGTCTTGGTAGATGGTGGTGATTTTGTTGTGACAAAATCTGCAAGGGTGTGATGTTGTTTTCGGTTGGTGAGGGATTGGTGAACTCCTTGACCCTGCTGAATAGTTCCTTGCTGTAGTTGGAGCTGTCTTTAATGTGGGTGGCTAGAACTGCCTCCTTGGTGTTCTTCAGGAGATGGTGGTATCGGTTTAGGGCATCTTTGAATTGTTTTTGGTCTTTGAGGGTCTCGTTGGCACGCCATCTTTTTTCCTTATGTCTGCAGTAACGTTACTGGGTTTTCAATTCTGCCATGAACCATTTGCGGTGTTGTGTTCGTTTCTTGGGTTTGGTGGGTTTCTTCAGTGGTGACTTTGTCAGCGGTTGCCGTAATCTAGTTCAGGAAGTTGTCCGCCACTTGTTCTATGTCTTTGTGGTGGTGGGTAGGTGGAAGTTGAGAGCATTGGTCCATCTTTACTCTGATACCTTTGCCCAGCTGTACAGTGTTTCACTGGTGGTGGAGTTGGGGGTGTTGGGGGTGCCAAGATGATGAAGTGAACGCAGTGGTGGTTGGTCCAGGTGAGTTCCTCAGTGTGAGTGTATTTTACTCTGTTGCTGGCTGAGAAGATAGGGTTGAGCATGTGATAGCAAAAACTTGGGGGACCCCCTCTATATGCTAATTTTCAGGCTAGGGAAGAAAGGGGAAAAGTTAACAAGAAGTGAAAAAGTGTTCCCTTGTAGCCTATTTATAACTCCCAAATTGACATTGTTCTCAACACTTTAAATTCTCAATTTACTCACAATAGTGACAAAAGAATATCATTTGTATAATTTTATTTTTACAATTTCTTTAAATGAATTTCATTTCATTTTCCTTAATATAAGTATCATATTTTTTTCTTTTTTTCCCATTTTTTTTAGAATGGATATCAAACTAACAATAACAATTCATATACAGACAATGAGTACAAATAATTACAAATTCATAATTCCTTTTAAACTTGAACGAACGTCCCTATATAAAGTTTAAAAAGCTACACAAACATTCTCCATTTACTCCAACACATTCATACTGACTCACTAAATCACACAAAGGACAACTGAGTATAGGATTAGATTGTATTCTGATGAGTAACACTTCTTCGACCAAAAAGGATTTTCTATTAAGAGAGCAAACGGCTCAATATACAGGAGGTATATGGTCGACGGGCGTTTCGGTGGTATGAAGATACAAATTAGACCACCTTCATCAGGACCTAAACAGTAGCCATTTTCATCCGTACCATAGAAATCAAGGGACCTAAAAAAGTACATACAAAAAATCATCAGTATTGTGAGATAATGATTATATCAACACATAATCCAATACTTAAAAGGGCCAAACGTGAATATACAATAGATTGTGTCAGTCAAGTTGCCTCCCAATATCTGAATGAGTCTCACAGTTCGCAACACTAATATAGGTTAAGACATCCGCTATTCCTAATCACACGATATGTGACCTAATATATAGGGGACCCACCTCTTATAATTCGGAGTTTAATACCTCTACTCTTCATTGTTGCCAAGTCTACAAATAAGTCAAAGGAAGAGCTGGGAAAATCAAAAGAAGACTCTTGACAAAAAGGAGGTCAAAAGAGGAATATTTAGAAAAAAGAAAAGAGGGAAAAAGTTAAACAAAACCACAAAACAACAGCCAGTGATCTCTTAGATTTGCTCTCCCTACTTCCAAAGATATAAGGACATTACTCACTCGGTCATTAATTAGGTAGGATATCCAAAATGTATCCGTCTGCGTTTCCTTTGAAATATGTTATACGTATAGTGATGGTGTACTTCACTATATTAGTTCACAAGAGTCTCTGTCTGTTCAAATAATAAAATTAGCAATTTTTAGAAAGTGCCGTGTTATGCTCAAAACGCACATGCATGACACATAAATCTTGGAATCACAATTATTCTTACCAGAGAAGAGCTTTATTTCAGAGTTGTATTGCTTTATTTTGTTTTTCTCCCTGTGGTCCACATTACCAAACAGGCATAGTCCACGTTAATCCCATACGAATTAGGGAGAGATATACATAACTTTATGAAAGCTCTAGCGTTCTGCTTAGATATCCTCTATAATCTCTGTAAGAAAGAGCAATGATAGAAAAATGTGTAAGACCCATCTCTATATCCAGTGTGCACATGTAAGTTACCCCATCTGGGAACCAATGTGTGTTCTACTCAGCATCTATATTTAGCAACAGGCAATCGACGCGATGTCCTCGGTAATCACTGTCTACCTGAGTCTCACCCTGTTTGTGACCATATCAAAACGAAGGGAGATTCTTTCTCTAAGGAAATCCACCAGTAAGGATACTAGTGTCTACCAGGGTTGAGCATGTGTCCTGCAGTGTGGGTGGGGCCAGTGACTAGCTTTTTGAGTCTAAGGTTGGTCATACTTTCTAGGAGGTCAGCCGTGCTGGTGTCTTCGGTGTTCTCAAGGTGAAAGTTTAGGTGTCCTAGAAAGATGTACAGGTTTGAGTCGATGGCGAAAGAGGCGGGTGCAGGCGCAGGAATGGGGGAGGCTAGGTAACTTACCTGAAACTACAGCGAAAGAGGGGTGGCCCAGCCTAGCCTCTTCCTGGTTCAGATGGGCACGTACGGGTTCACCCTTGGCCCCGGCTTTGCCAGGGCACATCCCGAGATGCGGGAGTCAGCGGTCCGCTATAAGGCCGGTGATCGCAGGAAAAACCAGTCAGCAAGTTTTCTCCCAATGGCAGAGGCTGTTGGGAGTTGTGATCTCTGAGGAAAGTGTGTGAAGTTCACAATGCAGGAGTCGGCGTTCAAATATAAGGCCGGTGGGGGTGGGAAAAACCTGTCAGAAAGTCTCCTCCCAGTGGCAGGGATCTATATATGTCCAACAGTCCTGTTGATGCACAAAACAGGCACCGACACTCAGGGCCAGCTTTAGGGAAGTGCAACTGGTGCAGCCGTACTGGGTGCTGACCTGGGGAGGGAGCGCTGACCTGGGAAGGGGGTGCTGACCTCAGGGTGGTGCTTTGTTTAGCAATAACTTACGATTTAAAAAACCTTCAGTAGAGTGTGTCTAGTTTCAGGCAGCATTAGAGAGAGAGATCTGAGTTTTGTCTAGGGGCAGTTTTGAAAGAAGGCCTACCGTACAGATCACAGATCTGTATTTAATGTGGATAGCTGAGTGGATTACTGCTTTTGTCACAGAGATCCTTTTGTTACTGCAGTTCATAAGATACAACCCTAATATAGAACAGTGACTGTTACAAACTGGCATCAAAGAACTGCATGCAAACTGCATAAAATAGTTTAGAACATACTGTTTTTCCCCCCAGTCTTTCATTATCTATTCCTAATTTTGCTGAAAACTGTTTGTTTGGGTAAATATACCTTCTTATTAGTAAAGTCAGCCTTTATTTACCAAATGTATGTGAGAGAGGGGCTATGGAGAGATGAGGGGTACTTTTGCCAGGTGGTCTTGAGGGAAATACGACAAGGTTGTTGATTTGGGGAGGTGACAAAAATGATTGTTGTACCGCTCTAAAGCCGGCCCTGCCTACATTCGAGGAGTGATATGCATAAATTCCTCCTTTATTTAATTACCAAAGAGGTGCGACAGGAACAACACATTTGGGCTCACTCTCAAGCCGTGTTTAAGACTCAAGAGTGAGACGAAATGTTAGATCAGTGTTCTAAGAAATCTTCTGGCACATGGTTAACATTAAAAAGCGTACAGCCCATGTTATGAAGTATTGCATTAATAAAAGTAGTACAGATGATAGCTGCGGAGTGGCTGGAGCAGTGCTAGGCAAGGAGCGGTAGTGATGATGAATAAGGAGGGACTGAAAGAGCGGCAAGAGGATCTATCAGAGATTATGGTCTACATTGCAGGGACCAGAGACTGAAAACCAAGAGAATGGTTATGAGGTCACACGAGTTGTGGCAGGAAGGCACACTGAGGATGGGGTGCTGTGTTCATTTGCATCATGCATCTTTTGATAGGCAACAACTTGCTACATGGTATTGGATGGTGCAGGCTGCAAGTCAGATCATCTCATGCAGTCATTCTTAATGAAAGCATTATGGGGTACTTTCTGTATAAACATATCCTGCTAGATGGTGATGTTAGTTAGACTATGAGTATATCATTGTTTCTTAAACTAGTTCTCAGGCTAATATCAAACTGCTCATGCAATAGTGAAATTCAATTGCACCTAAATGAAACTTTGCAAGACTGGCCATCTCACCAGTCATTTATATAATTGCCGGTATACATAATTTAGACTCAACCATGCCTCATTGCTTTGCAACTAGAGAATGAAAATAGATGGCTGCGGGGCAAGACTGGCCTCAGACAACTCCTTTTTTCAGACAAAAACTGCAATATACCACCTAACCTTGCAACCTAGGCATTAATTGAAGGCCATCTGAATTAAACATTTTCATGACATGAGGGAGAGGACCTTTCCATTGGCATAGAGTCCAGCAATCTCAAGGCAGTCACAAACAGTATTCTTGCTATCTGATCCTCCAATACCCCTCAACTTCTACCCGATACGACTGAGACATCAGAAATGTCAGCAAGCTAGCCGTCATGACATTATAGAATGTCCCTTGAATTGTCCCCACCTTCTTTTTCACAACACCCAATGTTCTTTACCTATATGCACTCTACTGACTGCCATCCTCTCCAGCAGTTTCAAATCCATGAATGGTCAGCAATGCTCATTGTAGGCAGAGGCTTATGGAAACACCTCCTGCAGCATCTAGCTGCCTTAAGGCCAAACTCTTCCATCATAGGGGATTCTGTCAATGTAAGCTTGCAATTTAATTGATCCGCAAGGCTTCTTGGTAAGTCTTTATGTCACTATTTCACTGGAAGTATGTAACTGTGATTCTTGGAACACAGATTTCCCTGCCATGTAATGGAAGCCAGCTAGTTTTCAAAACTTCCCTCATTAACACTGCATCCTAGACCCGGCACCTACACGGCTAATTTTTCACAGAAAGTAACAATGGCAGATATCTCTGGTATCATTTAAAGCACTTATATAAAGGTACTAATGTTAATTTCTTAAAGAGACAATGTTGATGTGTCCCTGATGGTATTGCTGATCTCACCACAGGTTGAGATAGTTACACTGTTATGTGTGCCTGCTATAGAGGTAGATAATGGAAAGGATCCCAAGACCACTACCTGCCTTTAGTCAAAGTTTGGCACTGTTAGAACCGGGATCCCTAGTTGGCTGAGGTAGGTACCTTTGGCCAAGTAGGGACCCTCGCCTCTACGTCAGGGAAAGGAAGGATACCTTCTCAGATAACCCCTGCTCATCCCCTTGGTACCTTGGCACGAGCAGCCAGGCTTATCTTCAAGGCAAATGTGTAAAGTATTTGCAACCACGCTCCCAGTGACCCAATGGGGACACCACAAAAGAACTCCACACGAGTTTCATATAAAAACAAGTATGAGTTTCTATAAAAAAGATATACGATGAGACCACACGATAAAAATCCAACATATGCATATTTGTAATATACCTCCTTGCCAGTTATTAGGCCAGCCAGCTCTTCTAAGCTCTGGCGATATTAATGAGCAGTTCTAGGTGATCCTATGCAGTCCTAATGCAATGCTCTGCAGTTCGTAATGCAAGAATAAGGCACTTTACAATGTAAAAATAATGCAGTTAGTTATGCAAACTAATGCAATGCGTCATACAACAATCAGGCAGTTCGTTATGCAGAAATAATGCAATGCGTAATGCAACAATCAGGTAGTTCATTCTGCACACTAATGCAATGCGTAGTACAACAATCGGGCAGTTCATCATGCAGAAAGAATGCAATGCGTAATGCAACAATCAGGTAGTTCACTCGAACTTCTGGTGCCCACGATCACAGGGCAATTTTTCCGAGGGTCTCAGGCTGCAAAAAGCATATGCACACAGCATCGCTGATACACTTGAACTTCTGGTGTGCACGGTCACAGGGCAATCCTCACGAAGGTCTCAGGCTGCACAAAGCACACGCACACAGCGTTGCTGAGACTCACTTGGACTCCAGGTGCACATGATCACAGGAAAATCCTCACGAAGGGCTCAGGCTGCAAAAAGCACATGCGCACAGCGTCGCTGAGACTCGCTTAGACTCCAGGTGCCCACGATCACAGAGCATGGCTTACGAAGGTCTCAGGCTGCACAAAGCACACGCACACAGCGTTGCTGAGACACTTCTAGAAACTTTTGTGTTCCTGAGTTTCCACAACAGAAAGCCAGCTCACCTCTGGCCCTTGGGGTTAAGTTACTTCAGGACACAGCACAGTCCTTTCAAGCAGGGGGACAGAGAGCACAGCAAAGTCCCTTTAGCCTCTCCTTGGTTAAAGCAGCAAACTGCAGGTCAGCCCCAGAACACACAGCAAGGGTCAGTCCTTTCCTTCAGTCCATTCAGCTGTTTCTTCCTTGGCAGAGATTCCTCTTGACCACAAATTAATTTCAGTCCTTTACAGTCTTGAACAAGTCCACTCCTGTTCAGTCTTGCTCAGTTCCATTCCAAAGTCCTGGGGTTTCAGCTCTCTAAATGTCTTTGAAGTCTTTGTGTTCAGGTGGGCACTGACCCCTATCTAAACCAGTTCTGGGTGTCTCCCTGCCAGTGACACCTTATTCCTTTGATAGTGGGGGTCTGGATCCTTAATCACTCAGCAGGGGATGGAGCCCTTGTCTTATGGTGGCAGCCCAGGCCTCTTCACCTCCAGGGGCTACTCCTCCCACCTACACTCAAGATGCAGGTCAGCCTGTTGCTGTCTCACCTCCTCCCCTGGGTCAAGATATTCCCCAGATCCTATCACTTTCAGATCCAGACAGTCAATCCATAAACAGGCAGAGACACACAGAAATGTCAGAGCACAAAAACCCAGCCACTTATAAAAGAGTGGTTTCTAAACACATAATGCAAAAAACACCTTCACAAAAAGATGTGTTATTGAATTGTGAGTTCAGACATACTAAACTTCACCTCTCCATCTTAAGCCTTTGGGAAGATAGGCTGGAAACATACACAGCCTTCCCCATTCTGTCCTATGAGCAATATGGCCTTTCAACAGCGAAAAACGAAATTGAAAGCATTTCAGCGTCAGGACATGGTACACACCTCAGTACCTATCCTACCTTTCACATACACTGCACCCTGCCCAAGGGGTACCTTGGACCTACCATAGGGGTGTCTGATGTGCATGGGAAGGGAAAGGGTAAGGCCTGGCAAGTGGTTGTCAGGACAACATGGCAGTTTAACAAACTGCGTGCAGGCACTGCAGTAGCAGGCCTGAGTTCTCTCTTTAAAGCTACTTGTGTGGGTGGCACTATTAGTGCTGCAGGTCCACTAGTAGCATTTGTATTACCAGCCCTGGCACACTGGTATGTTTGACTTACTAGTAAAGTCCCTAGTAATCATGGACAACCAATTACCATTACACTTTACACAGGGAACACTTGCACTTTGACACTGATCAGCAGTGGCAAAGTGCCCAAAGCATCTATGTTGGCAACACCATGTCAGAAAAAAGGTCTAGGAGGAAAGCAAAAAGGTTAAGGAACTTTAGCTAAAAAGGGCCAAGTCCAACAGGCACCATTGTGGTTCTGCGTATAGCCCCAGCTGCCCCTATGAGCCCACCTATTTACATTTTTCTGAACTCATCCATTACCATTACCTACCAGTTCCTTTCACCGTACTTCTTTTTGTACAAGTCAGCTATCGTTTGTCTTGAAGTGTCATTCAGATGTCAATTAGATTGTGACCGTGTCCTAGTTTGGATTATTAATTGATTTACAATTATCTATAGTAGATGCCAAATAAAATATATACTTTTTAAACAGACAACATTATGCTGCTGTGGATGCACTGATGAAAGATTGTGGTCTGACTTCTCAAAAGGAGCCTTAAAAAAAAAGATTTCCTACTTTCAGACTGTGCTTCTCTTTAGCTTCAGTCCTCAGTACTACCAGCCCGTTCAAGCACTGTCTGCTCATACCAAAAGAAAGACTCAACAAGTAAACATACTAGAAAGCCTTTTCCTGTCCCCACCATGGTAATATCCCCTCAGCTGGGCTGGAATCAAACTTCTCTTGCTCAGGCTGTATCTCTACTGATCGCAGTGACATATTTTTGCTTGCAGACTGCACAATTTGCTCACTAGTAGATAACACACAACTAAAACTATGACTCTGCTGTCTTCTTTTTTGCCATTGTGTTTTTTGGTGATGTACATTGCTGATCTTCCCACTGACGCTTTCCTATCCACCATCACTCAGTTGTGATTCAAGGAGTATTAGCTCAACTCACAGAGTTTTGCGTTTAATCTAGCATGTGACTGTCGATTAAAGCTGGGCGTAATCTGGATTTCCAACTGTACGCTGTGCTAATCAGGATGGTGTTTTCCTGCTATTTTAGAGACTCCTACCAAAACCTGCCTGGTATTTCAGAGCTGCATTATCCATACTCAGTCAACCTCCCTGCTGGCCTTCTGTTTCCTGCAGTATTTATTTTGACTCTCAGAACTGCAGAACATTTGACTTCTCCTTCATTTGTTCCAGACACTGACAGTAAAGAGAAAATAATATTGCCCCTTGCTTTCCTTGCCCTTGACTATAGAGGCCTGCGCACCCTTCTTACAAAATTGGTGTACATGCTGAGTTATTTTCCACCAATCAAACATCTCATTCTCATGTCAAATCCACACATCAAATGTGCAGACGACATAAACAATAACATTAAATGTATTCAGGCTTTCACTACCTTCACTTCAAATTCCAAGTCCTACCTCGTGGTATGCTTTACATGTCTTGTCTGTCACCACTGTGAAATCTGCTAACCCAACTCAGACCACAATCTTGGTATTCTCTGAAACCTGGTTAAACTAACATTATCAGTTCATCTAAGACTTGTTAGTCTGTCAAATATATAATATAAATGCCAAGAGAGGAGACAATTTAATTTGAGATATGGCCAGGGCCAGTTTTAGCGCCGGTGGCGCCCTGGACGACAGTCAGTTTGGGCGTCCCTCTATCCCCCTTGACTTCTTCTTTAGATTCCCTCACTACCACCTGGCAAAAGTTCCCCTCATGTCTCCATAGCCCCTCTCACATACATTTCATTTGTTTTAAAGCCCTGGTAAAGTCTGGCTTTACTAATAAGAATATATATCTACCCAAACGCACCCTTTTCAGCAAGATTAGGATTAGATAATGGAAGATGGGAGGGGGCTGGGGGAAACATAACGTCCTAACCTATTTTATGCAATTTGCATGCAGCTCTTTGATGACAGTTTGTAACAGTCAGTTTTCTATATTAGGGATGTATCTATTGAATTGCAAGTAACAAAAGGATCTCTTTAACAAAAGCAGTAAACCACTAAGCTATGCACATAAATTACAGATCTGTGATGTGATCTGCACAGTACACATTCTTTGCAGCAGGCTGATTAACCCTCTGGACTACTTTATGCCACTAGACAAAACTCTGATTTCACTCTCTAACAGGAACATTAATCGCACAAGTTATCTTGACATTTTTATTTCTGCATGAAAACTGGATGCACAAGCAACTCTGCAGAAATCGTATGTTATTGCTTAGCACAACAACCTCCTGGGGTCAGTGCCCACTCCCCAGCTCAGCGCCCAGTGCGGCAACACCAGTCACACCGCCCTAAAGCCCTGGGTATGGCAGTTATGCACAGAGTGGCAGATTTACAAGCCTCTGTTGCGTCACTTTTAACATGGGAAAAGTGACGCAAAAGTGGCGCAAGTGGCTTGTAAATAAGCCCAAGAGTGTTGTTCATCTGCGGATGTTCCTCTTCCACTGCCTTACTCTTTTTCCTAAAAATATTTATTGAGCTATCTTCGATCAATAGAGTTAATCTTTGACCAAATACAATTTATCAGGCTCTGAAGCTCAATGCAGAATATTTATTAGTTCACAGAATATGTCATGGAGCCGTAGGATGTCTACCAATAAAATTTGCCGGTAGGATTTTAATTTAGACAGGGGCAGCCCAAAAATACATATATTTAATTACTCTGTGATAGACAAGTCAGCCTTAGGGTGATCTTTCCCCAAACATTTTGCCTTCCTCCTGCGTTTTTGGCTGATATAGTTTGTTGCTGGCCTTAGGACTCTGCACACTTTTTCAGAGCTAACCAGTGCTAAAGTGCATGTGCTCACTCCTTTAATACATGTTAACATTGGCTTACCCCCACATTACATATTTAATTGACTTATACATTCCTAGTGAAGTGGTACGACATGTACATGTAGCCAGGGCCTGTAAATTAAATGATTCAAATGGGCCTTTAGCACTTATTATGCCAATCACTTAATTAACCCTTAAACATTTCTCAGGCCTGCCATTGCTGCGTGTATGCACAGTTTTTATCTTCCATTTTGATCTGGTAAAATAATCATTTTGCCAGGCCCAAACCTTCTTTTTTACTGCATATATGCCACCCCTAGGGTAGGAGCTGGATGGCCCAGAGTGGAGGGTGCAGTGCATTTAAAAATTAGGAAATGTAAATTTAGGTTTTATATGTCTTGGCAGTAAAAAATCTTAAATCCACCTTTCACTACTGCAAGGCCTGCCTCTCCAATAAGATAACATTGGAGTTACCTTATTACATTCAATATGCTGTACTTCCAAATGGGAGCAGGTACCCAGTTCATGTGTGGTCTCTTTGGAATTGTAATGAGAAATCCTAACTTATGGTGAAGTTGGATTTTAAATTACAATTATGAAAATTCCACTTTTAGAAGGCTGTTATTTTTGCGCCTTAGCCCTTTAGTGCTCCTAGCCTGTCTCTGGGTCGCAAGACTGAGTGTAACAGATAGTTGAGCTTTGTGTGTTCCCCCTGGAGAGTCACACACAATAGACAGCTTAGGTGTGCCTGGATAGGCCATCATTGGCAGGATGGGATGTAGGAGCTGGGCACAGCCCCAATTACACCTGAATAGGATGTGTCCTGCCTCCACACAAAGGGCTGCATATCCCCTGTGGATAGACTGCAGCCAATACAGGGAAGGCGGGATGCCTGGTGACTTTAAAGAGAAACCTCTACGCTTCAAAAGCACAAATGGATATAATTACTGGACCTGAGACACCAGCTCTTCAGTATATGTATGGACCTGTGTATTCTCTGCCAGGATGAATGACTGAAGTGTTGCTGAATGGCTGCCACTCAGCTGGATTGCTACTCTGCTGCACAACTGCCTTGCTGTGCTGCCCTGCTGCCCTCTTGCCTAGGTGAGAAGGAGTGGACCTGCATCTCTTTGAACACAAATCCTCAGATTGCCTCCAAGGGCTAGTTGCCTGGCCTCCTAATCTAAAGCTTTAGGGACTCAATAGGCTTACAACAACCTTGCACCTGTACCTGGACTCTTTCTATCCTGCCAAGTGGTGCCACCAGAGTCCTGGACACTTAGAAGTGGACCTAAGGTGCTCTGCCAGCATCTTTAGATGCAGTGGAACTGAAACAACTCCTCTGCTGTGTGGTGCAACCCTGAGCAGAACAGATACATCACCGGTGCTGCTCGACACATCCTCGGTGCAGGCCCTCACATCTCTCATTGGTGACAGCCTCGATGCTGGACTCTGCAGCACAGCCTCGCAGCTCCTCCGATCCAACGCATCACTCCATTTGTATTACACATCCTCTACACCGCACTTTGCATCACAAGCCCTTGACCACTGGATCCTTGACGATGCTGCAAACCCTCGCATCACAGCCTCACCGCATCTAGGGACTGAGACATCCCTTCAGCTGCACGATGCATCTTCAACGCGGATCATCGCAATGCTTCGCAAACCAGGGTTTTAGATACACTGTTCAGTGGACCTACCTGGGTCCCTTTAGCCAGCCCATGCTCCATTGTGGTCGGCCTGACATTGTGACTTTGTCCCGATCCGGCTCGACCAGATATCCACAGTCGGTGCTTTCTACCTTTTGACACTATTTTTACTAAAATATTTAACATTCAATATCTCTAGTTCTACTGATTGGCATTTTGTCCCTTTGGTCTTGTTGGGATCCTTTTATGGTGTGTGTTCACTGTGTTACTGTTTGAAGTGTTGCACAAATACTTTACACATTGCCTCTGAGTTAAGCCTGTCTGCTCTGCGCCAAACTACCCGAGGGTTGAGCAAAAGTTAATTTAGGGTTTGCTTGTGACGTCACCATGAGAAGAATTGTGGTTGCTGCTTGAGAAGGATTTCACCCCTCTCAACCAGTAACCCATTTTTTTACACTCTAGCGGAAAACAGAAGTCTACAACCTCCTCCGGCATTCCATGTAGCCGTCTCATCTTTACTGACACTAATCTTGTCAAATGCTTCTAAACTATTGTCTTAGAAGGTCCGATCACTTCCCCATGCTATTCTACATTTTTACTGTCAGACTCTATTCGAGGGTCCAAATTGCAAGATCAGGCTACTGGGACTCATTCTTGGACACTGGGGTAAATTGTTTCTGATGTCCCATTGTCTGTTCTGCTACGGCTCTGCAAACTGGGCTAAATACAACCCCTTCAGCACTTAACTCCCAGTAGGATCAATGCAAGCAGTCACAGGCTTCTCAGGGAATTAGTCTGGTGGTGTGCAAACTCAGAATTTTGCAACCACTCAGCATTGCAACAAATGATTTTCCAACCCAGTGATTTACTTCAGAAAAGATACTTTGTTTAATTTACACACTGAAATTACAATACTACACAGAAAATGATAGCGAATACAATGAAAACATGCTGGTGCTTGGGTTACTGCAACTTGGATTCTGCTCACTCCATCCCTTTTGCCAAGGTGCCCCCTCTCGTGTTTTAGGGGTTGTAGTGTTGTGATATGTAAAGGACACGGCCACTCGGATCCGGGACAAGGGAACCTGGGAAGGAGGAGCAGAAGTAGGGAAACGGAAAGGGAGGAGGCAGACAGGGATTGTATACAGAGAAAGGAGGTTATGCCTCCGATTAAAGGAGATACCAATATCATTATGTGTCCTTGTTGTTTATGTTGAACAGGGACACGACATCTGGCGACGAAGGTGGACCCTGCCTGATGCTCATGCCACTGCTCCTCGGCGGAGTGCAGTTGGGTATTCCCCGTGTAATTGGACTCTCCACTTACCTTCGTGATGCGGCCTCGGGTGCCTACCCCGGGCGCACCCTCCTGCTGCTAGCATGACTCTTTCCGTGCTGTGACGTCAGGAGCCTACCCCGGTCACCTACTGTTGCCTGGCTACGGTGGGCGTGTTTGCACCATACCGTGCTATCAGGAGCCCACCCTGAGCTCGTAATCCCTGGATTGCTGCACCGTGCTATCAGGAGGCCACCCTGAGCACGTTATTACCGGATTGCTGCACCACGCTATCAGGAGCCCACCCTGAGCGCGTGTTGGGTAGCCTGCTTGCACCTGTCTACTTCTTCTGGTCCACGGTGCTGCTTCTACTGCTTACTGTTGGTAACTCATCGGCTGCACATCCTGCTGTGTCCCTGGCCACCAGCTAGCCTCGCCCAGAGGCCATCTTGAAGTCAGGCAGGCCTGTCCAATCAGCTGCCAGGCACTGTAAGCAGCCATTTTGGAGTCAGGCAGTTGTGGTGTCTCTCACTCCAGGGACTGCATGTCAAGTATACGTTCAGGTGAGACCACCTGATATGCTGCTCTGCTGAGTACCCTGCTCACTGCTTCCTTCATGCACCCTGGATTCTGCCATGAACAGTACAATCTTCATGCTGGGGCAATTCTCCTTGCTTTTCTGAGGACATCTTTACCTCACACCCATCGGTGCCTGGTTGGCCTATCGGCTGAAGTGGTGATTCACGGGACAGGGGAGCTGCGTCCTAGTCTCCCACCTCTTCGTCCTAAGTGGTAGGACATCCCCTTGCTATGTTCGGAGTTCCTTTTCTGCGTTCACTGGAACCATTGCCTCTTGTACCTGGAGGAGGTATGGGCCTTCACTGGCAGGAGTGGCTGGAAGACTTTGAAGACTTTATGAAAGGCTCACAAGTATCAGATCCTGGTCAACAACTCATTGCCTTGCGCAATCTTATTGGGAAGGAAGTTGGCAAGATAATCAAGGACCTTCCAGCTGCTGTGGCTTCTTCTTACCCAGATGTGCGTGAAGCGCTCAACAGAAAATTTCTCCACAAACGTAACATTGGCTACGAGCATTACACTTTCAACCTTGCTTCCCAAGAAAAGGATGAATCGATGGGAGAATTCATCTCGCGCCTTAAACGGCTGGCGCGCTACTGTGCGTTTGACTCCTTTACGCCTGCATATAATTGAAGGGTGTCAATCTGAATCCCTATGCAGACGCCTTCTAAAGAAGAGTTACTCCTTGGATGAAATTGAGGAAATGAGGAGAGTCAACGATCAGGCAGAGGAACACGCAAAACAAATGGAAGCTATAAAAGGTGACAAACGGAAACAAGCTTTTCGAATTCAGTCTCGTCACACGGAGCGCTGCTCTTCTACAGGTCGAAGAACGTCCAAGTCCAAGGCAAATCCTCAACAACCAAGTCGTCGTCGCAGTCCGGACTGGGCTGACAAGGGTCGGGAGCGACAGCTCAAATGTTATAGCTGCGGTCAAGATTTTCCTCACACTGAGCCGTATCCTGCACTAGGCCAGAAGTGTCGGCGATGTGGATGAGAAAACCACTTTTAAAAAGTATGTATGGCAACGTGCAGGGACACTCACAGGCCATCTAAACACCACAGCTTTCGCCATCACGCCAAAGCGGTACGAGATTACAGAGATACGTCTTCCAGCTTGTCACGTTCGAGTCTCTATTCTCATGTCTCTTGCAGATCACGACGTTCAGAATCTCAAGAATCAAGGTCCCTCACACCGGTATTGCAAAATAGTGAGGAATACGTCTGCATGGTCGCAGACCCGGACAGGCTCAGGAAATACCCCAGACTGCACCTCCAAAGGGGTGAACACTCAGCCAAGTTTGTACTAGACAGCAGAGCATCTCTCAACTATATCTCAGTTACAGAGTATAAACAAATGGATCCACAACCGTTTCTGCATAAAGCTGCAGTGCGAGTGTACACATGGATGTCAAAGGAACCACTCTGTATGTGAGGGAGGTCTGAAATTGTTCTACGCATAAAAGACAGGTCTGTTTCAACTTGCATTCACGTCATCGAGGGGCCCAAAGCTGACTGCCTTCTTAGTTTGCCCACAGCGGAACAACTTCATCTGGTGGAGATACTGCATTGAGTGGATGACGAACCTGACATAGTTCACAAATTTCCAAAATTGTTCACAGGGCTCGGAAAATGACTAATTTTCAAGTTCGTTTGCATATTAATGAACGGGTGACACTGATAGCTCAACACCACAGGAAAATACCATTTCATCTTCAACAGTCGGTGGAAGAAGAGGTGCAGGATCTTCTGAAGGCAGACATCATTGAAAGAAATTATGGACCCATCCCTGGGTCTCACCAGTAGTCGTAGTGCCAAAGAAAGGATCAGAAAGAAAAGTCTGACTATGTGTTGACATGAGAGCACCCAACACTGCCATCGAAAGAGAAAGACACCCTGGACCCCATATCAATGACATGATCAGGACTCTGAACGGTGCACAAATATTTTCCAAACTGGATCTCAACAAGGGCTATCACCAGCTCGAGTTGCATGAAAGGTCTCATTATATCACCACATTTTTGACTCACCAAGGTCTTTTCAGGTACAAATGACTCAGTTTTGGGGTCTCTTCGGCCGCTGAGATGTTCCAGGAGCCCATCAGAAGAGTTATCCACCACATCCCCAACACTCTTAACTATAGTGACGACATACTCATGTTTGGAGCAACTGTACAGGAACACAACAAAGCACAGGAGCACATATGTCACGCATTATTGGAAGCAAATCTGACTCTCAACAAAGATAAATGTGAGTCCCACAAATCCACCTTGAAGTTCTACGGACACATCTTCTCAGGCACAGGAATGGGACCAGATCCTGAAAAAATTGCAGCACTGAACGACACCCCTCGCCCTCGAGATGCTGGAGATGTGTGGTCATTTCTCGGAATGGCCAGCTACTGTGCACAATATATCAAAGACTATGCTACCATCAGCTATCCTCTCCGGAAACTGACCAAACAAGGTAATCATTTCCAATGGTCCACCAGCTGCGATCAAGCTTTCCCCCTGATCAAAACAGCCGTTGAATCGGCCAAAAATTTGGCGTACGTCAACCCTCATCGGAAGACGGAGATCACGGTGGATGCCAGTCCGGTGGGACTTGGAGCCATCTTGGCCCAGTATGACAAGGAAAGCGACCAACGTCACATTGTGGCTTACGCCAGTCGCAGCCTGACAAACACCAAACGAGCATACTCCCAGACGGAGAAAGAAAGTCTTGCAGTAGTCTGGGCCTGTGAGCATTTTCACATCTTCATCAATGGGAAACACTTCACACTCATCACGGACCACCAAGCTCTCATAACCATATTTGGAAATCCTTGCGCCAAAATGCCACCAAGAATAGAATGATGTGGGATTTGTCTTCAAGAATATACCTACACCATCATGCACAAGCCTGGAAAAGTGGCCAATCCAGGAGATTACATGCCGCACCATCGTGAGAAGTCCTCATACTCGAATCCGTCGCTGGCGAAGGAATACATACACTTTGTCGTGGCTCAAGCAATGCCCCCGGCAGTTCCACTGGAAGCCATCATTAAAGCTACAGCAGGCGATGCCACATTGTCTGAATGCGCTGTCTCACATCCTGCAAACAGTTGGAGACACCTAGAAGAGCCTGGACGCAAACATCCAGTGGATAGCCATGAGCTAGCTTCTTTCCAACATGTAAAAGACGAACTGTCCTTTGCCAATGATTGCCTCCTGTTACTCGACAAAAGGATTGTCATTCCCAAGCAACTACGTCAAGGTATCATCAATCTAGCACACAAAGGACACAGAGGCATCGTGGCTACGAAAAGAGCACTGCAGGAGCGAGTCTGGTTCCCTTCTCTCGATCGGATGGTCGAACTCACCTTGAAGGACTGCCCTCAGTGTCAGCTGGTCAGTAGGGAGGAACCTCCTGCTCCTTTACAAATGTCAGAACTACCGGAGGGTGTGTTGCAACATGTCGCTGTGGATTTCTTTGGTCCCATACAATCTGGCAAATGCATCGTCGTCATAATGGATGAATACTCCCGCTCCCTCATTGCTCACCTCGTATCATCCACCAGAGCAGCCACCACCATACCAGTGCTAGATGAAGCCTTCGCAGCTTGGGGAATTCCCAAAGTAGTCAAGACAGACAATGGGCCTCCCTTTAACAGACAGAAATTTGCTGCATTTGCAAATCATCTCAGATTTCGACAACGAAAGATCACTCCCCTGTGGCCACAGGCCAATGGAATGGTCGAACGATTTATGGACACTCTGAAGAAAGCCATACAGCAGGCGGAACTCTCCAAACAAGATATTCAATCAGCACAGAACAAGGTGCTAAGAGCATATCGAACCACACCTCACAGCACTACAGACAGATGTCCAGCGACTTTGATGCTGGGTCGCACAGTGCACACGAGAATACCAAATTGGGAAGAGTCCACTGGGTGTAGTGGTCAAAATCCAGAACATGATGATTTAGCAGACATAGATGGTGCTAGAAAAGCCAAGATGAAAGAATATGCGGCAGTCGTAGGAGAGCCAAACCGCCAACCATAAAAGTAGTAGACTGGGTACTTGTCCGACAAGAACAGCAAAGAAAATCTGACAGTCGATATCACGCTCATCCCTTACTGGTAACGAAACAAAAAGGGACCATAATCATGGCTGCCTCGGAGGACAAGAGGATAACGAGAAACGTCGTGCATTTTCAGAGTTGCACGCCAGTCAATAGAGAGTCATCAGAAGCTTCAGAAAGTGCAGCAAAAGAGGACAATCATGGGAGAGAAGTGAGCATGTACCTCCTTTCCTCCTGGCTGCAAGTGAAAGACCTGCTCAAGATGGTAACTGTCGGCCACAGCGCATTCATCTGAGACCTACGCGTCTAATTGAAGAACTGTAACTATGTTCCTTTCTTTTCTTTAATTGCCTTACTATATTGTTTGTTGATATCAGTTCAAGTTGTGTAAGGAGAGAGGAGGCGTAGTGTTGTGGTATGTAAAGGACACGGGCACTGGGACCCGGGACAAGGGAACTTGGGGAGGAGGAGCGGAAGTAGGGAAACGGAAAGGGAGGAGGCAGACAGGAATTGTATACGGAGGAAGGAGTTTGTGCCACCAATTAAAGGTGATACCAATATCATTATGTGTCCTTGTTGTTTATGGTGAACAGGGACACGACAGGGGTCACTGCTGTATGAAGGCAAAAATAGACACAATCTTAAAATGTGGCATGAGCGTCCACCTCTGGCCCACTTCTTGGTTACTGTAGCATCATCTGCCTTGACACAATGCTGGTCATAGGATTGACATCTGCTTCAGCACAACTCGGGTCACAGGAGCAACACCCAACTCAGGCAGTGTTGTCATTCACAGCAGTAACAACCACTTTCCACACTTCCTGCTTGAAACTGTAAACTTGGAGAGACTGTCCCCCATGCTTCTAGGCCTAATACATTGTGCACCATAGTCTTCCTTCTCCTGGCAGACCCTTACTCTACCAGTGTGAAGATGCTCATGGCACTTTCTGGACAGTTAGTTGCAGCTCCTGAAGAGATGGCAGGCTGCTTCCTTCTCTCAGTAGGAAGTCTGGCTTCTCTGCACTCTGGACAGAGGATCAGCTTCTTTCAGCAAGACTTCATGTGATGTCCCCTCACTTCTGAGAAGCTGGCTGTCAGGCAGGCACCAGCTCTGGTTGCATAGCAACCCTCAATACTCTGTGAAGCACTCCTTGCCTTTGTCAAAAGGAACTTGGAACTATAGCAACAAGTGGGTCAGTGGCTCCAATTTTTCCCATTCTGCACTTTCAAAAGCAGTTTTAGGTGGTGCTTCTTCCAAGTGTCCTTTCTGGGATGTTCTCCTGATGCAGCATTTTTGTAGAGGGATGTTCCTCACAGCAAGGTAGTCTCCAGCCTGGAGTATCCAGAACATAGGCACAAAGAGATGTGATCTCTCCAGTGGCGGCTTTTGACATTGGAAAGTCATGGGGGTAAAAATTGGGTATGACTTTTAAGTTGCAAGCGAAGCCAGCAAGCTTAATGGACAAATGGGGAGTCCAGGCTAGGTGCTCCTCCAGAGAATTTTTTTTACAAAAATTGACAAATGCTGCATTTGAAAGCAAATGAATTTAGTGAGAAAGCAAGGTTTATAAAGCTGTGGGAACATATAGTCTTGAAATATTAAACACATTAATAACTGCCTCATATCTTACTGCATTAATATATTCAACAGTTACTTTAATGTGCAAATTGTACAGCACAACTACTTGAGGCCCTTTAAAGTATGTGCTTGCCCAGTGTCTTGCACTACATGCAGCATTAACTTTGGAATAAAATCATCTAACCAAGTTTTGGGAAGCACCTACAGCTGCAATCAGTCATACATAAATATGTGCAGACAAGTCTTAAGGGGGGGGGGGCTCTCTAAAAGGTATCTGGTAAAATACATTTTTGTGATTCCCATAGAGTGCCACCCAACCAATATTTTGGTTTCTCTCTGAGATGTTTTTGCAACCAGATATATAACAAAGGACCTAAAATAGACCCCAAACTTGCCATTACTAATGGCTATGCCAATTGTTGTTAGCTGTTTAAGATGAATAAGTAACTACAATGATTTGTTATAAATAACTAAGATTGGAAATGTTTCAATTCTGAAATTGTGAGACTGTGAATTAAATACTATTGTAGCCTGTGGAAGGAGTATTGGCCTTTAATTATGTGTGCTTTATGTTAGATATGTATGCACTTTTTCTCTGCACATCTCATCCATCTGCACAGCTTCAACCTCATCTCTTTCCTCTTCCGCACCCTATTTTCACTCTCTCCCGAATTCCCTTTCCCGCATCGTCCTCATTTTACCACCTCAAACATACACTGCACTTACTCACACTTAAGCACTTTATTTCCTTTTGCTTTTGTCTTGTAAATATTTTGACATCTGGGTACCCCTTTCATACACATTTACACCGAATTTTAATTGCAACTGGAATACATGTCCATTGTTCTGTGTACAAAAATGCCAACCCACTAACAGGCACTTTGCTCTGCCTTCACCCTCATCCCCAGTGCACTCAATCAAAGCCCCTTATAAAAACCTGGCACCACTCAAAGTATGCACTATGCAAGAGTAATAAGATGCACAAAGAAAATTCAGAGACACAACATGATGAAATAGCTATCTCTCTTATGAAATTCAAGATTACGTAAAACGTGAAATAAGAGAGGAACTAAATAGTTGACCCGCATTACCTTAACGTTTTTAACATTCATTGTTCGTAAATCAGTTAATGTTTTTGTCAATACTGTTACGAGCATGAAGATAGGGCCGGTTTTAACGCCATACAGCATGTAACTGTCTTTCCTGTAAGCACATATTTCTCGCTTTGCCCTTCACTCGGATGTTTGGATTAACTTTGCAAGGGAACAAGAACCCTGCTCTTCTTTTGGATCAATTTCTTGGAGGAACAAACAAAGCAGCTCCACTTCAAAAGGGGCCAGTGACATGCAGTCAGGGCCTGGGGTGTCACAGTGAGGTAAGTTAGTGTGTCGAGGGGTCTTAGCACAATATACATAACTCAAGATGAGCATTGCAACACTTACTGTTACAGAGGACAAGGCACTAAATCACACATGCTTGCATCCACTCCTACCTGTAAGGAATGGGAAAGGGTGAGATCTATGCCTGTAAATGACGAACATCTTCATCAGGCTGGGATGCAGACTTCAACACCCAAAACCATGATGCTAATAGCGTCACTGGCCTACAGTGGATACCACTATAGACCACAATGTCAATAAAGGGCTTTAGAAAGGTAAGCCCTGCATCATGTGTTGCAATGCAGAAAGGTGATTTACTTCTTCATAATGAGGCGGGGCAGGCAACCTGGGACAGGCAGCCCAGACTAAATACATTGTTTTGTTTAGAGATATGATCGTATCTCTAAATAAATAGATCTATTTCATATTTTTTTATGCAAATGTGTAGGAATTTCAGAGGGGGCAGCCTCAGAGCCCTAATAGAGAAACCACCCCTGGATTTCTTTATACCTAGCTGATATCAGACACACAGAACAGTGGTCAGATATAAGGCGGAATGGGTCCCTGTCACATCAAATAGGTGTTGTCCCACGCATCACACCCACCATCTACCAAACGGTAGCAGCTCCTCTCAGTAGAAGGTCTAATTGAATGTCTAAAGGATTCTTTTCTCTTCTTTCCCTACTTTAGCGTCTAGGTCTTCTCCCTTTAAAATGGTCAGAAATACACTTCCACTGTCTGGAATAACGACCTCACCTCCAGATTGTACACAAGAACTGGCTAGGGGCTTCACAATGGAACCAACAGTCCTCTAATACTCTGGCTTGCTCAAAAATACAATATTTGTGTGAGACTAGGGCAAAAATCTAAAACCATGATGCCAGATACTCGCTGTCTGACACTTAGGCCAGGGAAACATAAATGTACAGCATACAGGGGACATTCCTGTCCCAATATGTGTCACCCCACCTATTATTCCTACATCAATACTCCTACTGCAGAAATATTGACTCCTTCTCTAGAAATACTCACTCACCAGTCTTCAAGACCTGATTTTGCTAAGGTAAATCAACTTTATCAGTGGGTGTAAATAAATCTAGCAGTGACTACAAAATCCTCATTCTCACAACATTAAGTATTTCTGTTACTTTACGAAATCAAAGAAACGACAAAGACAGCCTTAGTTTTCCGAATCAGTCTGCCTTGTTAGAACAACATACAGAAAGGAAACAAGCATTTGCAATGCAATCAGTCTCGCCGTTGGGAACTTATATGTATTTAGCTATGCAGCACATTAGCCTGGGTGCTGAAACATCTACTGTTCTTTAACATGGAGGAAAAGTAAGCATCAAACTGTGTGACATGCTAGGTATGGGAACACATGGAGAGAAATATGCCTTTTAGAGGAAAATGGTATAGTCCGATGCTCTGTTTTTAATATAAAATCAGGGCCGTTGGTGGTCATATCACTGAAAATACAAAATTTGAAAAAAATATTATTGTCTACAGGTGCTCATGGAAGACAATTTCTATGGACTGGAATGGAGAGTATGCTAAAGTGATTCTGGTATTTTACTGACCTCTGCTGGTTGTTTTCTATCAAGACAGTTAAATAGAGGCAGTTGACAGAAAAATAAAAAAAGAGAAAGTACCTCAGCAGAAAGCAATTCTTGTATTTTACTGACCTCAGTTGGCCGTTTTTTATCAAGACAGTTAAATAGAGGCAGTTGAACAGAAAAAAAAAGTCCCTAAGCGGAAGCAGACAAGTCCTAGGGTTGATCTCCAGAGCCCCCAAAGTACATACACATATAAGTATACAATAAGTATATACTAAAGTATATACAAGAGGTCTCCAATGCTTGACCTAAAACACATCACACGGGAGGAGAAGTGTGTTCCAAGCCTCGTTCTGAGAAAAGAAATTTCATTGTAAAAGAAATAAAGGAAGGCTATGTAGCGCGAACTCTACCTGGAGGTATGCAAAATTTCTATGAGCACTACTTGCTTGCATCACACAAGAACAAATTCATTTTTGTGTATTTTTAGGCATTGGGATATTAAATAATTTGCCCAGGATTTGCAAGATGATGAGCCGATGCAAGACTCGAACCGGGTTCCCTACTTACTGCCCCCTCCCCGCCTATCTCCCTCATTCCTGGCTGACGTCAGGGCTCCCGGCTCTGGTGTCTGACCCCCGGGCAGCAGAAAAATTAAAACATCCTGGGTTGCCTGGTGATCGTGAAATTCGTCATCCATCCACTCCTGCAGCCTCGCGTGCGCACGCACACACACAGGCATCCACTCATCACACGCTTGCTTAGGCATGCTGAAGTGGATGCCTGCGTGTGCCCCGGGGGGACCGCAAAGTGAATTCTAATAGAGGAGCACTCTAGTAGGCCCCTGCATTTGCCCCAGGGGCACTGTAAAGTGCACACAATGGAAACAAAGATAAACCCCTTTAAGAGGCTTGTCTTGATGCGAGGAGAGGTGGCGTAACATATAAAGCTGCCGACGTTGGAGCTGGAGGGCAGAGTTCGATCCTCAGCTTGGGCTGTATTAATTATAAATAGTTAAAAGAAGGTCCACGGCGTGGGCTGTATTAATCATAAATAATTAAACAGAGATCTCAGATGAGAGACAAATAAAACAAGCATTGGGGGAAGAGACAAATAAAACAAGCATTGGCAATGCAATAGTATGGGGGTGTGAGAAGGCATCTGAAGAAAGTAGTCTGTGCAGTAAAGGGGCCAATAGCCGTGGAAGGACGCAAATGAAGACATGTCCATCATAAGGAGGGGCTAACAAGCCCACAACAAATTGGAAGGCACCATTTAGGACACCAGCCAATGAAAATGATGGGTGGAGAGTGGGCGGAGCTTATATACACTATAGTGTACACTGCATGTCTCAACGAGACCTAAAAATAAGTACTGTGAAATCAAATCTTCTACACTGTAGTCCAAGTAAAAAAAGGTTAAAATAAAAATCAAGACACACCTTTTGATCGTTTAAGTACACCTTCATCCAAGAACAAATTAATTAATCTTGCACTGCCATGTTTTCTGGATATCAGAGCCAATCAGGTTCACGATCACAAAATTCACAACTTGAACACATCAGTGCAATTGGTCTTCTAAGCTTGCTTTCTGTTTTTCAACAAGTTTATTTTTTCCACACAAGTACTTAATGTTTATGTATTTGTTTAATTTAAGGGTGTGTTCCACAATGGTGCTGTTGTGTTGCTCACAACAAACTGGTACCAGGCCTTGTGCCTGAGGGAAGATGGCAGCTGCAGTGCAACTGGAAGTCACTCTGAAGAATCCTATTGGAAAGTTCACAAGATCAGCTCTGGTGTGTGCATGTTCGAAAGTGTGAGAATTCCGAGGATGTTCCTAAGGATCAAAGACACACACTGTGATGGAACAGTAGGTGCCATAATTTTACGTTTCTTATATATTGTTATTTTCATTACTGTAAATTGCCTCATAACTCATATGCTGTTGCAAATGCTTTTGGAAGGTATTAAAAATAAACAGCAAAAATAAATACTATTAGAAAATTAAAACAATGAAGAAAGGCAAAGAATTCCTCCTAGCACTGGTGCACCAATGCAGGCACTCTTGCACCATAGTGCAAGGATCATGGATGCCTGCATTGCGGGCAGGATTGTTTTTGTGCAGAAAGGATACGTTCCATTCTGGAAAGTTTTGGATGGCTCTGGGTACAAATAACAATGGATCAACCCTAAATTTCTCTTTATTCACTGGATATTGTGATAATGTCCTTGTTCTGATATCCATGTTATTAATAACAATTAACTGAATGTTTACAAAAACATAATGGTTTCTACATCCACAGTTAATATTGCCTACATGTTTCAGCTGAAAGTCATATAAGTCACTTGGCTTACTTCATGGTTGTAAGCTCCCTGCCCGTTAACCTTCCCCTGAAGAAGTCTAATGAGTAAGGCTCTCCTGCGTGTTCTTTGTGATTCATTTAAAACCTGTAGAAACATGTAAACCAAACTTGATAGATAAGATTGGATTAGGACCCTCATAGGGTAAGTGAGGGAACAAAGTAAATACATTTTGCACTATCCTTCTAACCCATACATGCAAGCTGTTTGTGGACTGTATGTATGTGCAGAGTGTATTCAAAGGATAAGAGCTAAGAATGCGCACATGCACTTGCTGAGGGATGTCACTGTAGCATTAGAAATTGCTTTATTGCAGTGAACACACAAAGGAGTGGTTTACTGGTTTTAGCTCCTTTGAATGCTGGTACATTAATTTTAGAACATGGCACAATTGGTTAACACCTGATTGGTACATTTAATTTACTTGCAATTTCCTCGTATATGGTACCACGATTACCCAGGTTCTGTAAATGAAATGCTACTAGAGGGCAACAGCACTCATTGTGCCACCCACTATAAGTAGCCTTTTAAAACGTATCTCAAGCCTTCTATTGCAGCCTGTTGTGCAGTTTTAAACTGCAATTTGACCTGGCGAAATAAACCTACTACTAGGCCTGACCATTCAATGTTAATAACCCCTAAAGTAGGCCCTAAACAGTCCATAAGGCACTGTGCATTGTAATTAAAAAATAGGACATGTGTTTTCAAGTTTTACATGTCCTGGTAGTGAAAACCCCCCTAGATTATCTGTTCTCGACTGTAAGGCCTACTTCTCCTATAGGGTAACATTGGGTTAACTTATTACATTTAATAAGTGCTAACTAATGTTTGTACTCAAATTAATTGTAATTTAAAATCCTCTTTAATGGTAAAGTCAGATTTTAGATTACAATTTTGAAAATGCTACTTTTAGAAAGTTGTCATATCCTTGCTCTAAACTTTAAGAGGCCTTCTTGGAGTTTCCAGCTGCCTGGACACGATAATTACTCCCCCATAAAGAATGCGTATTGTCCCAGGCAGTGAATAGGACCAGTGTTTAGCTGGGCGAGGGCCATTCTACCAGGATGGGAGAGGCAGAGCTGTTCCCTATCCAACTTACATTTTAAAGGACTGCCTCTAGCACACTTCCAAAGAGGATTGACACCAACCTTTTGTCACCTTAGACCACTTGGAGCCTAGGCAGGGGAAAGAAGGAACTTGCAAGAAACAAATGTGGGGGTGGACTAGAAGTTTCCCCCACTTCAAAGGGTGACACCCCGTATAAATATTCGTCCTGAGCCACTCATTAGTACACTTCTGGACCTTGTACATTACAGAAGAAGGACAGCCTTTGTTCCCCAGAGAACTAGCCTGCTGCTTTAAGCCTACCTTGTTCCCCAGAGGACTGTCCTGCTGCTTGATGCCTTCCTTGTCCTTCAGAGGACTGCCCTCCTGCTACCAGAGGATTACCCTGCTGCTTGAGTCTTTCCATGTTCTTCAGAGGTCTGTCCTGCTGCTTGAGGCCTAGCCTGCTTTCTAGAGAAGGAAGACTGAACCTGCTTCTTAATCTCAGGCTAAACAGAGTGACTTCAAGGGTCAGTTACCTGACCTCATGTTCTGAGGTACAGGGACACGCCAAGCTCCAAAGACCTCCCTGCAACTGCCCAGTTGATGTACTTCAACTGGCCCTGCCTGAGCCCTCCTGGCCTCGACAGGAGTGAGTTCTGAATCCCCAAGAGGTGCCTCTCCAGGTCCTGAGCTCTTAGCTGGACCCTGTTTAGCTCCTCCAATAAAATCCTGAAGTTTTAGACTCTGCGCGCTGGACTTTGGGAAGGTAATTTATTCAGTTGGATTAACCTAGTCCCCATATCCGGCCTGCACTCCATCGCGGTCGCCCTGAACTTGTCACTTTGACCAGGTCTAGCGCGACAAGATACCCATAGTTAGCGCTTTCTGCTTCTTGTTGCTATTATTTCCGTAAACCTTTAAAATTGGATGTCTCCTGTGCTACTAATTAGATTATTGTAGTTCTGGTCTCATATTATTTATTACATTTTACTCAGTTTTCTAAATTGGTGTGGGATCTCTTGTGTTGTGTTTTCCCTTTATTATTGCTTTTGTGCTGCATAAATACTTAACACAGTGCCTCTTAGATTAGCCTGACTACTGTTATGCTAAACTACCAGAGGGGTAAGCACAGGTTAATTTAGTGACTTTTGTGGTTCACCCTGGAAAAGATTGTGGTTGTTGCTTGAGAAGAGTGCCCCCCCGACCTCCCAATCAAAACCCTGTTTCCTACAGGTGGGTTAAGGTGATTACTGAATTGGAATTAAATAGTATTTGGACGCCAATGGCGCACAATTGTATCCACCACTGATGCTGGCCACTAAGCCCCTACTACACCAAAAACCCAGAGAAAAGGTCTCTCAAGATGCTGCTGCCCTTAAGCCTTTACTAGTAAATGTTGAAAGCACTTGGAAAAAAGCTCAATTAAGGTAGAAAGTGGTATTTGAAAAATTCTTTTCAGGATCCCCAACAATGTGGTCAATATATTGAAGTGGGCCAATGCTGCCACTAAACCCTCTCCTCTAGATGTGGTACAGTGGGTAGGGTTTAGTCATGGGGCTGGAATACTTGACATCTAATTCAGTTTAATCGCTTTACCAGAATATGTTAGTAGTAACGACTTAGTAAAAATTCTGAGCAAGACCACCAAAACCATGGCATTTCCCAGTGGAAAGTATTCCATAGAACTGCCATTGGAACTATCCTATCCAAGTTCTGGTGTAGTGAGCAATCTGGAAACTGTGGAAGCAGAAGATGTTGTATTTATTCCTGGCCTTCCGATGTGATCAAGTTGTGTGCTCTTGGACAATCCTGTTTTTCTAAAGATTTCAAGTATTTAGCATCAGGCTAAACTGTTGTAGCAAGTAGGGAGTGGTCATAACTCTCATAATTTGCTGTAGCGTAAATACACAAAATTACACAACATTTCATGGAATTATGCGACAAGAGTTTAGTGCTTTTTTCTTAGCGCAAAACGCACACTCATTTCCAAAATCAACCCAAGTGTGCATTTTGCTATAAGAAAAAAATACAACTAAATGCAACAGAACAGACTCGGTAGCAGCCAATAGTCTCTGTTCCTGTGCTCTTGGGTAGGCATTTTTTGCACAAATTACTCTAAATTATGCGATCTGGCGTAATCATGTAATTTTGGGTAATCTTGCATCATAAAAGTAATGCAAAATTACTTTGAGTGCTCTGACATAATTACATTTTCATCCAGACCTTGAACTCAGCCCTAAACTTAAACCCAGCACACATTGATTACCCCTGTAGAAATTGTGTCCATTCTCTACTCACTAAATATCGACCTTGAGACTGGCAGTCCTGCATTCCGATCATTTTCTCCGATTTAACCAAATTGTTTTAATCTCAACATCACATGTTCTTTGTTAACTTTTTTCTCTTATAGGTTATTATATTAACTTTCTCTTTTAAACTACAAGACAAAGATTTGTAGTTTGAGACGGTATGAACAGTGTGTAGGATCTAGGATCTTGACGAAGACCCTGGACTCAATTAAAGTTCACAAAAGTGCCCAAAACATGTTGACCACACAGAAGTAGTTTCTTATCATTGTTCCCCAACAACATTGTTTTTATTCTGTTTTTAATTTTTACCGGGGCAACTGTAATAAAGGTCTCTTAGGTTAATCTTTAGGTATTTTTACATAATATATCACAAAGACCTCTCATTCTACAAAGAAAAAGCTTTGCCTACCTCATTGGCACTAGGAAACCATGTAAAGCGTTCAGCTGGAGACTTTTTGATTAGGTGATATACATATTGCGAATAAGAGGAACCAAGTAATGACGCTTGAACTTCAATGGTGGGTGAACATCTCAAATCCTGAGAAAGGATTCTTTTCTATGACAGGTGGCTTTGCTCGCTATACCTTTCTGTTGGTATTTAGTCTGTCTGGAGGATGTATATTGAACCTCCGATTTGGCAACTCCCCCTTCACTGTAAACATCATATGAAACTTTCAACAAATTCCTTATAGAAATATTTAGGTCACAACATTGGGGCTTTCCCTTTTAATAGACGATAAAATGTGTTAAAGATATTAATCTGCGTATTATGGGGTGTCAACTGTTATCATCTGTCCGTGGACTGACAAGCTGCTGACTCTGCCAACATTTGGGGCTTTAGGGCAGTCCCCTGCTTGTGAGGACCTCTCCCCTCATGGTTCAGGGCCTCTCAATAGTATGTGTTTATGGGGCCGATTCAAAGAACTAACTTAAGACAAACTTAAGACAAAATCCTAACTTAAGTCTGTCTTAAGTTTGTCTTAAGTCTGTCTTAAGTCTGTCTTAAGTCTGTCTTAAGATTGTCTTAAGACAAACTTAAGACAAAATCCTAACTTCTGTGAATACCAAAAGTAGTAAGTTTAGGATTTTGTCTTAAATTAGTTCTGTGAATCAGGCCCCCTGTGTATATGTTGGCAGTCCTCCTTATTAGCATCTCAGAGGTAAACCTGTTTCGAAAGCGGTGTTTTGCACCTTCATGGTGTTGCAGCTCCTTAGTCCCTGTTAACATAATAATGTAGATACACACTGGTCCCCCACTAGCAACTCGTTACAGCTTTTGCTCGTAGTGTGAAGGACATCCCAGTAGGATCCCTTGAGTCTTTACAGTCAGCCTTTTTATCACTTATCCTTCTGCTGTCAGCGGTGAGCCCAGATAGCAGCAGCAGGATGTTAGTTTACAGGGGGGGGGGGTCACATGCAAAGGTCTGAAGGGACTGTAAGCAGCCCCTCGGTCATACTCTTAGTACCCCTTATACAGAGTTCGGCAGACTAGTACCTCTGTTGTAAATCAGCACCGTTCCTGTTCTGCAAAATTCACTATCTAAGATTCTGCTGTTGTGAACCTGAGTAGCAGCTCACTTGTCACAAGCTGCCATTTGCTACTTTCGCCAAGGCACATTTAGTCAAGAGAAAGGAATTGTGCAAATATAACCAGTTCTTCTTGGACAGTGGAGATGATGATTCTTTATTCTTCGCTAACACTGCTCAGGGTTTGTGGTCACAGATTGACATTTTTAAAAATAAGTGACAAGCCACTTGATAGGAAGGACACATTTCTAGCTGATCTTTATATTTTCACTTTCACTGCAGTGCCATGTCCTCATTCCCAACTGATTTTTTTTAGGCTTCCAAAATTCATTAACTACACATTCCTTTTCTTTTATGATGAAGGAAGTCTTCACAACCTGTCTGGTCTTTAGCTCTCCCTTTTGTCACATAAAAGTCAATGTCAACTGTCTATTGGAAGAAGCTGCACTGACTGGACCGGAGGACAATTGCCTAAAGTGGTCCCTCAAAAATGCCCTCGCAATCTGAACTAATTAGCAGATTGATAGAACTGGTGTATCAGTTCTGCCATGATCTTTCCTGACCGGCTAATTAAGATTGAGGTGGGACTATTCATCACATGGGCTTTCATCTAACCATGTTCACGTTTTAAGTATGGTCACTGATCACTTTGATAGAGGACACATGTCCCACAGTTACTCTCTTGGACATTGTTAGTTCACCATCAGTAACGGATCTTTGTGCAGCTCTTGGATTTGTTCTACTACTTGCCCTCCAACACTTTTGGTTACACTTACTCCTTTAGTGGAGAAGTGTGGTGCTTTCCCCCTCTTCAGTTTCATAACATAACAAAGCTCAAAGCTTTGTAAAGCGCACGTCCACCCAAGGGTATCCTGGTGCTGAATAACAGATGTTTATTGTTACCCAACTCAGTGACACTCACTTTATCGACCTCTGAAGGATGAAAGGCAGAGTGTACCCATCGGGATTTGAACCCGTGACCATAAGGTCGAACACAGGCCCTTACAGTGGGTGCATTGGTCCACTAAGCCACCAGACCCGCCAACATGGTGCTCTCTGAAACAGGAGAGTTAAGCGCACTTATCCAGAATTATTTGACCCGAATCCTTCGAGAGAAGCTTAGTTACTGGAGTCATAGGTCTTGTGCTTAGTTGCTGCTGTACGCTCTGCTGTGCATGTAAAATAAACCTGAGATGCCTCTTGTTGCAGCAGGGGCCTCTTCTCCGTTCTTTATTCACTTCAGGGTACTTTAGTTGCAAGAAGTAAACTGAGGTAATTATTAGGGTTTAACCACTTTTGTTACGTTTACTTCAGTATTCAGTTCAATAATCTGTCTACTCCCTCATCATTTAGGAGTAAAATATTCTGTTAACTATAGAAAAGAAACTGATATCACATTAATATATGTACAAGATCTAGTTTTCGGTACATACGCCAACATTTGACCACAAGGCAGCTAGGTGTCCTAATTCTGTTTTCGCCCATAAATACTTTTCAGGGTACTGTTTTTAACATCAGTTAATTGTCATCCAAATTAACAATATCATACTCTCTCAACAAACTCAGCCCCAATAATTTAACGCAGGTCATCTGTAATTTTCTATGAATAAGGCTATTTTTTAATGTCGTTTTATTTTTACTGGAAATTGCAATTATTATAATGTCAGTGACAATAATACGTATTGAAAGTGATTAGGTTTTTCTGAGCAATGTAATTTGGTAGATGGTAGAAGTGAAGGGTGCAACTGCAGTTTCTGTTGCTCAAGATGAGGACATTTTTGGTCAGGCCTGCCCTTTTGTCTGTCTTCAGAGATGCTCCGGACAATCAGGTGCCAAAACCATGCTAATCACTGCACACATGTTGTGAGTGCTGCAGTTTGGAGGAGGCCCCGTTGCTACCTGCTGTGAGAAGCACCACTCCACTCAAAGACTATTTGGGGAGCAGCCTGAGAAGCAGAAGTAAAAAGAGAAACACCCCAAACTGGCTTTGAAGTTTGAGACAGTGGATACACATACTCCGTGAAGAAAGTGTTTTTAAAGTGTGATCATATACACCCCACTGTATTCAGTTCAGCAGTCATCCTCACGAAGGAAGGGAGTGCTTCACAGAGTACTTGAAGGGCTGCTAAGTGACAGGGGCTGGTGTCTGCCTAACAGCAAGTCTCTGAGAGGTGAGGCGACATCACTTGAAGTCTGCAATTTCTGCTGGAGCGGCTGGGGATCTACCCGGTGCCTAGAAGCATTCCTGCCTGCTGAGAGAGGGAATAAATCTACCTGGCTCTTCAGGAGGAGCGACTGTCCAGGAGGAGAATGCCAGCCTTCTGCTAGTCTGAGTAACACTGAGAAAAAGAAGATGGCCGTAGAGAGTGAAGCTAGGAGCAACCCTTGCAGCACAGAATCTCCTGGTCTTTCTCTGTGGTGCCTGAGAAGCAGAAAAGACTATGAACCTCTGTACAACGCTGTGAGGTGGGCTGCATCCACCTTGCTCTGTGTATCATTCTAGGCTGGAGCTGCTACAGTCTGGCATTTGCATTGGTCAGAGATGGGCTACATTTACCTGCGTGTGTGTTTATTGGCCTGGTTTGGGTCTGTAATGTGCTGCTATGTGCAATGGCCTGGGGTTGACTGCATCTGGTTTGCCACCTGTATTGCCCTAGAATGGAGAAGTAGCTGCCTGAATGTGTGTACCAGCCAGGGGTGGTCTGCAGCTGCATCGTCACATACATCATCCCGGGTTGGGCAAAAACTGCCTTGCCATGTATCTGCGTAGACCTAGAAGTGGCCTATGAGCCAAAGACACCGGAGCCCACTGAGCAACATCCAAAGGTTTAGGGCTTGTGCTCTCGGTGAAGACTCGTGCTGAGCTCTGGCTGCCTTTCCTAAGGCTGCATGTGATAAGCGCCTGTTTGTGCACTTGACTTGTAGAGAAATGTAATCTGCACATTATTGTTACTCATGCTACTACTGTTGCTTGCTTGGGGACTATCGAGGTAGGGTCGCCCTGTTGGGAGAATGCACGGAGAGGAGTGATGGGGTGTAACCCTCACAAGGGAGTTGTGATCAGGCGTACCACCCTGTTTTCTCATTTGAATTGTCTATTATTGAGTGCAGATATGTATTTAAAAGAACTTTGTTTTTTTTAAGACAAGCACTGGGCTGGACTTTAAAGTTATTTCTCGCACCACCCAACACACTATTTCCTGAAACGCCTGTGACTGCTCGCCCTCATTCACTACCCTGAGAGTCAAGTATCGAAGGTGGTTTACTTTGCCCAGTTTGAAGAGCCATACGAGGACGTATCCCAAGGCCTTCTTATTCTCTCAGGCACTGTTTGTCTATTTATTACAAAACCCTCTTCACTTAGAGTTGCTGTTCCTTATAAGGAAGCTTTGTTATAAATTTGGCTCACTTATACAATGGCTCTATTTCGAGAATAAAACATAATTTATTCCCTTTGATATACATTTTCCAATGCATCTGAACGCATTTGGGAAATGTTGGTTTCCAAATTTAAACCCCCCTCTATTAACACGCCCACTCCCACTCAATTGGTCCTACCAGTTGGCATGGTGGTTGTACCTGTGTGTGAAATATTTACACCTTCCCATAATGTTGCTTAAATCAAGATTCCTGATGGCCCACCCTTATGCTATAATAAGTGGTCAAACTCTGGCCTCATATTTGTAAGGGCTTGAAATACAGAGCCAGGTTAGGATTCCAGCGCATGGGAGCTCCTGCAGCACTAGCATGAGGAAAGTCATCGGTAGTTTTCTGTTTTTTAATGAAACTGTAATCTTGGACTAGTTTCATGCATGCGTTTCTTCGCAGAAATTGTTGACAGCTCTCTCCAGTCTTCAGACTCAGTTTGTCTGATCTTCCTCTCTTATAGCTCTTTCTCCTCAACTTCCGCTCTCAACTAGCATCTGCTCAGTAAAAAGCAGGTGTACCCAGATGTCCTCGTAGACCACAGACCAGCTATTTCCAGCCAGGGAAATATTTCTTTGGCCAAGAAATTCAAGATGGTGTTAACTCTCGGATCTCGATTAACAATTGGTTCACACCCAAATTAATCTGTGTATAAAATTTGTACAAAAAAATCCTATATAAGTAACTAAACTGCCTTTAATAACAAGAAAATACATTCATACTTTGATTTCAATTTGATTAGTACCAGACACCACTTCATTTTTCTCCTTTGTTTTCTTTTTCTAGGGCACAGGTGATCAGTATTGTCACTTTAAAATTGAGAAAAACTTAGAAAATGGGTCCATATGTCTGGAGTCTCTCAAAAACCGAGGAATGTATGTTGGTTTTCTTTCTGATGGTCGGACGAAGCCACTTGTACACACCGGAGAGAGAAATATCCTGATCTCCCCACAGGTCATCAAATGTAAGTGGCTGCTTGAATATTAATTCTGTGGGTCCTGCATGATTAGGATATACAATATAACAAACAATTGTTAGCAATAATATACCATCCCTATGTCCTGTTTCCATACGTCAATGAGTACAGACTGCAGAAAGATCTTTTGTGGTTAGTCACAGTGTTGAGGTTCTGGTGCAGGAAGTGCTGTCATTGGCTGAACTCCCCGATGTTTGTTTGATTGTTAATTTAGGTTACAGCCCAGGTAGTAACCTATTATTAAAAAGTCTTCTTTAGTGCATTGAATCGCATTTTTTTGTGTATAGAGAGTTTAAACTTGTATTAGTCCTTAAAATGAAGCCACAAAAGGAATATCTCTGATTCGTTCATGCAATGCTCACAGAATGGTATTTTGTGCGTAAAAATTGCAACATGTCTGTTTTTTCCTTAATTTAGCTGAAGGGGAATGTGCAAAATGTGTGCTGCTAGACATTAGGATAGCTGCAGCGATGATGTAACATTTTCTTGAAAGGTGACCTTGCTAAAATGTGCACACATGGGATTACGAAGAAGAGCGCCCCTAATCACTCCATTGAAACACGGGAAACAACCTGTACAACACAGTCATTACATCGCACTACCTTTACAACGCAGTCATTACAACGCAACATCCTTTTCATTGCATACCATTACAATGCAGCCATTACATCGCATATCACTACAACGCATGCCATTACAACGCAATATAAGGTAAGTAATGGGGAATAATGATTTTTACCCCTACACTATCCAACACTTACCCTACTGTTGCACTCACTGGAGTGGGAATAGTAATTTTTACCCCTACACTATCCAACACTTACCCTACTGTTGCACTCACTGGAGTGGGAATAGTAATTTTTACCCCTACACTATCCAATACTTACCCTACTGTTGCCCTAAAAGTAATATGCGCTGTAATAGTATGTGTTGTAATGGTATGTGTTGTAATGGAATGCGTTGTAAATGTAGTTTCTAAAAATGCGTTGTGATGATATGCAATGTAAAATCATGAGTTGAAATGGATGTTGCGATGTAAAAACTGCGTTGTAAAGGCATGCGTTGTAAATGTTTGCGTTTTAACATCATACATTCTTGAAATACTGTTGGAAAAAAGGTACAGAAGTTCTCCCTGGATAGGGAGGGCCATAGAGAGCAACCAGATGCTGGGGAACATGCTGCCTGCTGGGACACTTAATTAAATACCCTCCCCTCTGCACAAGGTGTGTGGGATGTCATATGAGTCAGCAATAGACACAATAATATGCCTCAATGCAAACAGGAAGTTCTAGTTTTTTTTAAATCAACTAAATCAATTTTC
This sequence comes from Triturus cristatus, assembly GCF_964204655.1. Lineage (NCBI taxonomy): Eukaryota > Metazoa > Chordata > Amphibia > Caudata > Salamandridae > Triturus > Triturus cristatus. The sequence continues at coordinate 653,322,820 of NC_140587.1, read as the reverse complement.
TCAGAAACAAAAAGGACAATAGTGCAAATGGCAGCACACAATGAGCAGGAGCTGAAGGTAAGGCATAAAGGAGCGGTGGGCAGAGTACTCATAGCTGGGGATTACCCTCTCCTTTAACTGGCACCCACCAGAATGTTGTCTTCCTGTTAAAGTTGTCACCGAAGAATCTTTTAAACTGCTGCTCCTCCCAAGGGTGTGTCACACCCTTTGGAGTGGGATGACAGAGGATAGGTGACCCACACATCCTCTGTGTCATCCAGGTAAGAGAAGACATGTCCCTGCTCTGGCCCCTACCAAACCAGAGCTCCCATCAGATGAGGTATGCACAATCATCCCATGAAGGGACCTGTGCATCAGAGATCATCCCATGAAGGGACCTGTGCATCAGAGATCATCCCATGAAGGGAGATGCATCCCATGAAGGGACCAGTGCATCAGATCATCCCATGAAGGGACCAGTGCACCAGATCATCCCATGAAGGGACCTGTGCATCAGAGATCATCCCATAAAGGGACCAGTGCATCAGATCATCCCATGAAGGGACCAGTGCACCAGATCACCCTATGAAGGGACCAGTGCACCAGATCACCCTATGAAGGGACCAGTGCAACAGAAATCATCCCATTAAGGGACCAGCACTTCAGATATTATCCCATGAAGGGACCAGCACATCAGATATCATCCCATGAAGGGACCAGCACATTAGATATCAACCCATGAAGGGACCAGTGCATCACAGCACTCAGCTTAGAGGTATGCAAGATCATCCCATGAAGGGACCAGTGCTTCAGAGATCATCCCATGAAGGGACCAGTGCATCAGTGATCCTCCCATGAAGGGACCAGTGCATCAGAGATCATCAAATGAAGGGACCAGTGCATCAGAGATCATCAAATGAGGGGACCAGTGCATCACAGCACTCAGATTCGACGTATGCAAGATCATCCCATGAAGGGACCAGTGCATCACAGCACTCAGATTAGAGGTATGAAAGACCATCCCATGAAGGGACCAGCGCATCGAGGATCATCCCATGAAGGGACCAGCGCATTGAGGATTATCCCATGAAGGGACCAGCGCAGACATAATCCCATGAAGGGACCAGCGCATTGAGGATCATCCCATGAAGGGACCAGTGCATCACAGCACTCAGATTAGAGGTATGCAAGATCCCATGAAGGGACCAGCGCAAAGATCATCCCATGAAGGGACCAGTGCATCAGAGATCATCCCATGAAGGGACCAGTGCATCAGAGATCATCCCATGAAGGGACCAGTGCATCAGAGATCATCCCATGAAGGGACCAGTACATCAGAGAACTCATATTAGAGGTATGCAAGATCATCCCATGGAGGGACCAGCGCATCAGAGATCATCCTATGAAGGGACCAGTGCACCAGAGATCATCCCATGAAGGGACCAGTGCACCAGAGATCATCCCATGAAGGTACCAGGGCATCCGAGATCATCCCATGAAGGGACCAGTGCAACACAGCACTCAGATTAGAGGTATGCAAGATCATCCCATGAAGGGACCAGTGCATCAGAGATCATCCCATGAAGGGACCAGTGCATCAGAGATCATCCCATGAAGGAACAAGTGTACCAGATCATCCCATGAAGGGACCAGCGCATCAAGGATCATCCCATGAAGGGACCAGTGCAACAGATCATTCAATAAAGGGACCAGTGCATTACAGCACTCAGATTAGAGGTATGCAAGATCATCGCATGAAGGGATCAGTGCATCAGAGATCATCCCACGAAGGGACCAGGGCAACAGAGATCATCCCATGAAGGGACCAGTGCATCACAGCACTCAGATTCGACGTATGCAAGATCATCCCATGAAGGGACCAGTGCATCACAGCACTCAGATTAGAGGTATGAAAGACCATCCCATGAAGGGACCAGCGCATCGAGGATCATCCCATGAAGGGACCAGCGCATTGAGGATTATCCCATGAAGGGACCAGCGCAGACATAATCCCATGAAGGGACCAGCGCATTGAGGATCATCCCATGAAGGGACCAGAGCATCAGAGATCATCCCATGAAGGAACCAGTGTATCAGAGATCATCCCATGAAGGGACCAGTGCATCAAAGATCATCCCATGAGGGGACTAGTGCATCACAGCACTCAGATTAGACGTATGCAAGATCATCCCATGAAGGGACCAGTGCATCACAGCACTCAGATTAGAGGTATGAAAGACCATACCATGAAGGGACCAGCGCATCGAGGATCACCCCATGAAGGGACCAGCGCATCGAGGATTATCCCATGAAGGGACCAGCCCAGACATAATCCCATGAAGGGACCAGCGCATTGAGGATCATCCCATGAAGGGACCAGTGCATCACAGCACTCAGATTAGAGGTATGCAAGATCCCATGAAGGGACCAGCGCAAAGATCATCCCATGAAGGGACCAGTGCATCAGAGATCATCCCTTGAAGGGACCAGTGCATCAGAGATCATCCCATGAAGGGACCAGTGCATCAGAGATCATCCCATGAAGGGACCAGTGCATCAGAGAACTCATATTAGAGGTATGCAAGATCATCCCATGAAAGGACCAGCGCATCAGAGATCATCCCATGAAGGGACCAGTGCACCAGAGATCATCCCATGAAGGGACTAGTGCACCAGAGAATATCCCATGAAGGTACCAGGGCCTCCGAGATCATCCCATGAAGGGACCAGTGCAACACAGCACTCAGATTAGAGGTATGCAAGATCATCCCATGAAGGGACCAGTGCATCAGAGATCATCCCATGAAGGGACCAGTGCATCAGAGATCATCCCAGGAAGGGACCAGTGCACCAGAGATCATCCCATGAAGGGACCAGTGCACCAGAGAATATCCCACGAAGGTACCAGGGCCTCCGAGATCATCCCATGAAGGGACCAGTGCAACACAGCACTCAGATTAGAGGTATGCAAGATCATCCCATGAAGGGACCAGTGCATCAGAGATCATCCCATGAAGGGACCAGTGCACCAGAGATCATCCCATGAAGGGACCAGTGCACCAGATCATCCCATGAAGGGTCCAGTGCACCAGATCATCCCATGAAGGGACCAGCGCTTCAAGAATCATCCCATGAAGGGACCAGTGCAACAGATCATTCAATAAAGGAACCAGTGCATTACAGCACTCAGATTAGAGGTATGCAAGATCATCCCATGAAGGGATCAGTGCATCAGAGATCATCCCACGAAGGGACCAGGGCAACAGAGATCATCCCATGAAGGGACCAGTGCATCAAAGATCATCCCATGAAGGGACCAGTGCATCAAAGATCATCCCATGAAGGGACTGGAGCATCAGAGATCATCCCATGAAGGGACCAGTGCATCAGAGATCATCTCATGAAGGGACCAGTGCATCAAAGATCATCCCATGAGGGGACTAGAGATCATCCCATGAAGGGACCAGTGCATCAGAGATCATCCCATGAAGGGACCAGTGCATCAGAGATCATCCCATGAAGGGACCAGTGGATCAAAGATCATCCCATGAGGGGACTAGAGATCATCCCATGAAGGGACCAGTGCATCAGAGATCATCCCATCAAGGGACCAGTGCATCAGAGATCATCCCATGAATTGACCAGTGCATCAGAGATCATCCCATAAAGGGACCAGTGCACCAGATCATCCCATGAAGGACCAGTGCACCAGATCATCCCATGAAGGGACCAGCGCATCAAGGATCATCCCATGAAAGGACCAGTGCAACAGATCATTCAATAAAGGGACCAGTGCATTACAACACTCAGATTAGAGGTATGCAAGATCATCCCATGAAGGGATCAGTGCATCAGTGATCATCCCACGAAGGGACCAGGGCAACAGAGATCATCCCATGAAGGGACCAGTGCATCAAATATCATCCCATGAAGGGACCAGTGCATCAAATATCATCCAATGAAGGGACCAGAGCATCAGAGATCATCCCATGAAGGGACCAGTGCATTAGAGATCATCCCATGAGGGGACTAGAGATCATCCCACGAAGGGACCAGTGCATCAGAGATCATCCCATGAAGGGACTAGTGCATCAGAGATCATCCCATGAAGGGACCAGTGCATCAGAGATCATCCCATGAAGGGACCAGTGGATCAAAGATCATCCCATGAGGGGACTAGAGATCATCCCATGAAGGGACCAGTGCATCAGAGATCATCCCATGAAGGGACCAGTGCATCAGAGATCATCCCATAAAGGGACCAGTGCATCAGAGATCATCCAATCAAGGGACCAGTGCATCACAGCACTCAGATTAGAGGTATGCAAGATCATCCCATGAAGGGACCAGCGCATGGGGGATCATCCCATGAAGGGACCAGCGCATGGGAGATCATCCCATGAAGGGACTAGTGCATCAGAGATCATCCCATGTAGGGACCAGTGCATCAGAGATCATCCCATGAAGGGACCAGTGCATCAGAGATCATCCCATGAAGGGACCAGTGCAACAGACATCATCCCATGAAGGGACCAGTGCAGCAGAGCACTCAGATTAGAGGTATGCAAGATCATCCCATGAAGGGATCAGAGCATCGAGGATCATCCCATGAAGGGACCAGCGCATCGAGGATTATCCCATGAAGGGACCAGCACAGACATAATCCCATGATGGGACCAGCGCATTGAGGATCATCCCATGAAGGGACCAGTGCATCACAGCACTCAGATTAGAGGTATGCAAGATCCCATGAAGGGACCAGCGCAAAGATCATCCCATGAAGGGACCAGTGCATCAGAGATCATCCCATGAAGGGACCAGTGCATCAGAGATCATCCCATGAAGGGACCAGTGCATCAGAGATCATCCCATGAAGGGACCAGTGCATCAGAGAACTCATATTAGAGGTATGCAAGATCATCCCATGAAGGGACCAGCGCATCAGAGATCATCCCATGAAGGGACCAGTGCACCAGAGATCATCCCATGAAGGGACCAGTGCACCAGAGATCCTCCCATGAAGGTACCAGGGCATCCGAGATCATCCCATGAAGGGACCAGTGCAACACAGCACTCAGATTAGAGGTATGCAAGATCATCCCATGAAGGGACCAGTGCATCAGAGATCATCCAATGAAGGGACCAGTGCATCAGAGATCATCCCATGAAGGGACCAGTGCACCAGATCATCCCATGAAGGGTCTAGTGCACCAGATCATCCCATGAAGGGACCAGCGCATCAAGAATCATCCCATGAAGGGACCAGTGCAACAGATCATTCAATAAAGGGACCAGTGCATTACAGCACTCAGATTAGAGGTATGCAAGATCATCCCATGAAGGGATCAGTGCATCTAGAGATCATCCCACGAAGGGACCAGGGCAACAGAGATCATCCCATGAAGGGACCAGTGCATCAAAGATCATCCCATGAAGGGCCCAGTGCATCAAAGATCATCCCATGAAGGGACCAGTGCATCAGAGATCATCCCATGAGGGGACTAGAGATCATCCCATGAAGGGACCAGTGCATTAGAGATCATCCCATGAAGGGACTAGTGCATCAGAGATCATCCCATGAAGGGACCAGTGCATCAAAGATCATCCCATGAAGGGACCAGAGCATCAGAGATCATCCCATGAAGGGACCAGTGCATCAGAGATCATCCCATGAAGGGACCAGTGCATCAAAGATCATCCCATGAGGGGACTATAGATCATCCCATGAAGGGACCAGTGCATCAGAGATCATCCCATGAAGGGACTAGTGCATCAGAGATCATCCCATGAAGGGACCAGTGCATCAGAGATCATCCCATGAAGGGACTAGAGATCATCCCATGAAGGGACCAGTGCATTAGAGATCATCCCATGAAGGGACCAGTGCATCAGAGATCATCCCATGAATGGACCAGGGCAACAGAGATCATCCCATGAAGGGACCAGTGCATCAAAGATCATCCCATGAAGGGACCAGTGCATCAAAGATCATCCCATGAAGGGACCAGAGATCATCCCATGAAGGGACCAGTGCATCAGAGATCATCCCATGAAGGGACCAGTGGATCAAAGATCATCCCATGAGGGGACTAGAGATCATCCCATGAAGGGACCAGTGCATCAGAGATCATCCCATCAAGAGACCAGTGCATCAGAGATCATCCCATGAATGGACCAGTGCATCAGAGATAATCCCATGAAGGGACCAGTGCACCAGATCATCCCATGAAGGGACCAGTGCACCAGATCATCCCATGAAGGGACCAGTGCATTACAGCACTCAGATTAGAGGTATGCAAGATCATCCCATGAAGGGATCAGTGCATCAGAGATCATCCCACGAAGGGACCAGGGCAACAGAGATCATCCCATGAAGGGACCAGTGCATCAAAGATCATCCCATGAAGGGACCAGTGCATCAAAGATCATCCCATGAAGGGACCAGAGCATCAGAGATCATCCCATGAAGGGACCAGTGCATCAGAGATCATCCCATGAAGGGACCAGTGCATCAAAGATCATCCCATGAGGGGACCAGTGCAGAGATCATCCCATGAAGGGACCAGTGCACCAAAGATCCCATGAAGGGACCAGTGCATCACAGCACTCATATTAGAGGTATGCAAGATCATCCCATGAAGGGACCAGTGCACCAGAGATCATCCCATGAAGGGACCAGCGCAGAGATCATCCCGTGAATGGACCAGCGCAGAGATCATCCCGTGAAGGGACCAGCGCAGAGATCATCCTGTGAAGGGACCAGCGCAGAGATCATCCCCTGAAGGGACCAGTGCACCAGAGATAATCTCATGAAGGGACCACTGCACCAGAGATCATCCCATGATGGGACCAGTGCACCAAAGATCATACCATGAGGGGACTAGAGATCATCCCATGAAGGGACCAGTGCACCAGAGATCATCCCATGAAGGGACCAGTGCATCAAAGATCATCCCATGAAGGGACCAGTGCATCAAAGATCATCCCATGAAGGGACCAGTGCATCAAAGATCATCCCATGAAGGGACCAGAGCATCAGAGATCATCCCACGAAGGGACCAGGGCAACAGAGATCATCCCATGAAGGGACCAGTGCATCAAAGATCATCCCATGAAGGGACCAGTGCATCAAAGATCATCCCATGAAGGGACCAGAGATCATCCCATGAAGGGACCAGTGCATCAGAGATCATCCCATGAAGGGACCAGTGGATCAAAGATCATCCCATGAGGGGACTAGAGATCATCCCATGAAGGGACCAGTGCATCAGAGATCATCCCATGAAGGTACCAGTGCATCAGAGATCATCCCATAAAGGGACCAGTGCATCAGAGATCATCCAATGAAGGGACCAGTGCATCACAGCACTCAGATTAGAGGTATGCAAGATCATCCCATGAAGGGACCAGCGCATGGGGGATCATCCCATGAAGGGATCAGCGCATGGGAGATCATCCCATGAAGGGACCAGCGCATGGGAGATCATCCCATGAAGGGACCAGTGCACCAGATGATCTCATGAAGGGAACAGTGCACCAGATGATCCCATGAAGGGACCAGTGCATCAGAGATCATCCCATGAAGGGACCAGCGCATCAGAGATCATCCCATGAAGGGACCAGTGCATCAGAGATCATCCCATGTAGGGACCAGTGCATCAGAGATCATCCCATGAAGAGACCAGTGCATCAGAGATCATCCCATGAAGGGACCAGTGCAACAGACATCATCCCATGAAGGGACCAGTGCAGCAGACATCATCCCATGAAGGGACCAGTGCATCAAAGATCATCCCATGAAGGGACCAGTGCAACAGACATCATCCCATGAAGGGACCAGTGCAACAGACATTATCCCATGAAGGGACCAGTGCATCAGAGCACTCAGATTAGAGGTATGCAAGATCATCCCATGAAGGGACCAGTGCATCAAAGATCATCCCATGAAGGGACCAGTGCAACAGACATCATCCCATGAAGGGACCAGTGCAACAGACATCATCCCATGAAGGGACCAGTGCATCAGAGCACTCAGATTAGAGTTATGCAAGATCATCCCCTGAAGGAACCAGTGCACTAGAGATAATACCATGAAAGGACCAGTGCAACAGATCATCCCATGAAGGGACCAGTGCAGAGATCATCCCATGAAGGGACCAGTGCACCAAAGATCCCATGAAGGGACCAGTGCATCACAGCACTCATATGAGAGGTAAGCAAGATCATCCCATGAAGGGACCAGTGCACCAGAGATCATCCCATGAAGGGACCAGCGCAGAGATCATCCCGTGAATGGACCAGCGCAGAGATCATCCCGTGAAGGGACCAGCGCAGAGATCATCCTGTGAAGGGACCAGCGCAGAGATCATCCCGTGAAGGGACCAGTGCACCAGAGATAATCTCATGAAGGGACCAGTGCACCAGAGATCATCCCATGATGGGACCAGTGCACCAAAGATCATACCATGAGGGGACTAGAGATCATCCCATGAAGGGACCAGTGCACCAGATCATCCCATGAAGGGACCAGTGCAAAGATCATCCCATGAAGGGACCAGTGCACCAGAGATCATCCCATGAAGGGACCAGCGCACCAGAGATCATCCCATGAAGGGACCAGCGCACCAGAGATAATTCCCATGAAGGGACCAGCGCACCTGAGATCATTCCATGAAGGGACCAGTGCATCAAAGATCCTCCCATGAAGGACCAGTGCATCAAAGATCATCCCATGAGGGGACTAGAGATCATCCCATGAAGGGACCAGTGCATCAGAGATCATCCCATGAAGGGACTAGTGCATCAGAGATCATCCCATGAAGGGACCAGAGCATCAGAGATCATCCCATGAAGGGACCAGTGCATCAGAGATCATCCCATGAAGGGACCAGTGCAACAGACATCATCCCATGAAGGGACCAGTGCAGCAGAGCACTCAGATTAGAGGTATTCAAGATCATCCCATGAAGGGACCAGAGCATCGAGGATCATCCCATGAAGGGACCAGCGCATCGAGGATTATCCCATGAAGGGACCAGCACAGACATAATCCCATGATGGGACCAGCGCATTGAGGATCATCCCATGAAGGGACCAGTGCATCACAGCACTCAGATTGGAGGTATGCAAGATCCCATGAAGGGACCAGCGCAAAGATCATCCCATGAAGGGACCAGTGCATCAGAGATCATCCCATGAAGGGACCAGTGCATCAGAGATCATCCCATGAAGGGACCAGTGCATCAGAGATCATCCCATGAAGGGACCAGTGCATCAGAGATCTCATATTAGAGGTATGCAAGATCATCCCATGAAGGGACCAGCGCATCAGAGATCATCCCATGAAGGGACCAGTGCACCAGAGATCATCCCATGAAGGGACCAGTGCACCAGAGATCATCCCATGAAGGTACCAGGGCATCCAAGATCATCCCATGAAGGGACCAGTGCAACACAGCACTCAGATTAGAGGTATGCAAGATCATCCCATGAAGGGACCAGCGCATCAGAGATCATCCCATGAAGGGACCAGTGCATCAGAGATCATCCCATGAAGGAACCAGTGCATCAGAGATCATCCCATGAAGGGACTAGTGCACCAGATCATCCCATGAAGGGTCCAGTGCACCAGATCATCCCGTGATGGGACCAGCGCATCAAGAATCATCCCATGAAGGGACCAGTGCAACAGATCATTCAATAAAGGGACCTGTGCATTACAGCACTCAGATTAGAGGTATGCAAGATCATCCCATGAAGGGATCAGTGCATCAGAGATCATCCCACGAAGGGACCATGGCAACAGAGATCATCCCATGAAGGGAACAGTGCATCAAAGATCATCCCATGAAGGGACCAGTGCATCAAAGATCATCCCAAGAAGGGACCAGAGCATCAGAGATCATCCCATGAAGGGACCAGTGCATCAGAGATCATCCCATGAGGGGACTAGAGATCATCCCATGAAGGGACCAGTGCATCAGAGATCATCCCATGAAGGGACTAGTGCATCAGAGATCATCCCATGAAGGGACCAGTGCATCAAAGATCATCCCATGAAGGGACCAGAGCATCAGAGATCATCCCATGAAGGGACCAGTGCATCAAAGATCATCCCATGAGGGGACTATAGATCATCCCATGAAGGGACCAGTGCATCAGAGATCATCCCATGAAGGGACTAGTGCATCAGAGATCATCTCATGAAGGGACCAGTGCATCAGAGATCATCCCATGAAGGGACCAGTGGATCAAAGATCATCCCATGAGGGGACTAGAGATCATCCCATGAAGGGACCAGTGCATCAGAGATCATCCCATCAAGGGACCAGTGCATCAGAGATCATCCCATGAATGGACCAGTGCATCAGAGATCATCCCATGAAGGGACCAGTGCACCAGATCATCCCATGAAGGAACCAGTGCACCAGATCATCCCATGAAGGGACCAGTGCACCAGATCATTTCATGAAGGGACCAGCGCATCAAGGATCATCCCATGAAGGGACCAGTGCAACAGATCATTCAATAAAGGGACCAGTGCATTACAGCAGTCAGATTAGAGGTATGCAAGATCATCCCATGAAGGGATCAGTGCATCAAAGATCATCCCACGAAGGGACCAGGGCAACAGAGATCATCCCATGAAGGGACCAGTGCATCAAAGATCATCCCATGAAGGGACCAGTGCATCAAAGTTCATCCCATGAAGGGACCAGAGCATCAGAGATCATCCCATGAAGGGACCACTGCATCAGAGATCATCCCATGAAGGGACCAGTGCATCAAAGATCATCCCATGAGGTGACTAGAGATCATCCCACGAAGGGACCAGTGCATCAGAGATCATCCCATGAAGGGACTAGTGCATCAGAGATCATCCCATGAAGGGAGCAGTGCATCAGAGATCATCCCATGAAGGGACCAGTGGATCAAAGATCATCCCATGAGGGGACTAGAGATCATCCCATGAAGGGACCAGTGCATCAGAGATCATCCCATGAAGGGACCAGTGCATCAGAGATCATCCCATAAAGGGACCAGTGCATCAGAGATCATCCAATGAAGGGACCAGTGCATCACAGCACTCAGATTAGAGGTATGCAAGATCATCCCATGAAGGGACCAGCGCATGGGGGATCATCCCATGAAGGGATCAGCGCATGGGAGATCATCCCATGAAGGGACCAGCGCATGGGAGATCATCCCATGAAGGGACCAGTGCACCAGATGATCTCATGAAGGGAACAGTGCACCAGATGATCCCATGAAGGGACCAGTGCATCACAGCACTCAGATTAGAGGTATGCAAGATCATCCCATGAAGGGACCAGTGCATCAGAGATCATCCCATGAAGGGACCAGTGCATCAGAGATCATCCCATGAAGGGTCCAGTGCACCAGATCATCCCATGATGGGACCAGCGCATCAAGAATCATCCCATGAAGGGACCAGTGCAACAGATCATTCAATAAAGGGACCAGTGCATTACAGCACTCAGATTAGAGGTATGCAAGATCATCCCATGAAGGGATCAGTGCATCAGAGATCATCCCACGAAGGGACCAGGGCAACAGAGATCATCCCATGAAGGGACCAGTGCATCAAAGATCATCCCATGAAGGGCCCAGTGCATCAAAGATCATCCCATGAAGGGAGCAGAGCATCAGAGATCATCCCATGAAGGGACCAGTGCATCAGAGATCATCCCATGAGGGGACTAGAGATCATCCCATGAAGGGACCAGTGCATCAGAGATCATCCCATGAAGGGACTAGTGCATCAGAGATCATCCCATGAAGGGACCAGTGCATCAAAGATCATCCCATGAAGGGACCAGAGCATCAGAGATCATCCCATGAAGGGACCAGTGCATCAAAGATCATCCCATGAGGGGACTATAGATCATACCATGAAGGGACCAGTGCATCAGAGATCATCCCATGAAGGGACTAGTGCATCAGAGATCATCCCATGAAGGGACCAGTGCATCAGAGATCATCCCATGAAGGGACCAGTGGATCAAAGATCATCCCATGAGGGGACTAGAGATCATCCCATGAAGGGACCAGTGCATCAAAGATCATCCCATGAAGGGACCAGTGCATCAGAGATCATCCCATGAATGGACCAGTGCATCAGAGATCATCCCATGAAGGGACCAGTGCACCAGATCATCCCATGAAGGGACCAGTGCACCAGATCATCCCATGAAGGGACCAGTGCACCAGATCATCCCATGAAGGGACCAGCGCATCAAAGATCATCCCATGAAGGGACCAGTGCAACAGACATCATCCCATGAAGGAACCAGTGCATCAGAGCACTCAGATTAGAGGTATGCAAGATCATCCCATGAAGGGACCAGTGCATCAAAGATCATCCCATGAAGGGACCAGTGCAACAGACATCATCCCATGAAGGGACCAGTGCAACAGACATCATCCCATGAAGGGACCAGTGCATCAGAGCACTCAGATTAGAGTTATGCAAGATCATCCCCTGAAGGAACCAGTGCACTAGAGATAATACCATGAAAGGACCAGTGCAACAGATCATCCCATGAAGGGACCAGTGCAGAGATCATCCCATGAAGGGACCAGTGCACCAAAGATCCCATGAAGGGACCAGTGCATCACAGCACTCATATGAGAGGTATGCAAGATCATCCCATGAAGGGACCAGTGCACCAGAGATCATCCCATGAAGGGACCAGCGCAGAGATCATCCCGTGAATGGACCAGCGCAGAGATCATCCCGTGAAGGGACCAGCGCAGAGATCATCCTGTGAAGGGACCAGCGCAGAGATCATCCCGTGAAGGGACCAGTGCACCAGAGATAATCTCATGAAGGGACCAGTGCACCAGAGATCATTCCATGATGGGACCAGTGCACCAAAGATCATACCATGAGGGGACTAGAGATCATCCCATGAAGGGACCAGTGCACCAGATCATCCCATGAAGGGACCAGTGCAAAGATCATCCCATGAAGGGACCAGTGCACCAGAGATCATCCCATGAAGGGACCAGCGCACCAGAGATCATCCCATGAAGGGACCAGCGCACCAGAGATAATTCCCATGAAGGGACCAGAACACCTGAGATCATTCCATGAAGGGACCAGTGCATCAAAGATCATCCCATGAAGGACCAGTGCATCAAAGATCATCCCATGAGGGGACTAGAGATCATCCCATGAAGGGACCAGTGCATCAGAGATCATCCCATGAAGGGACTAGTGCATCAGAGATCATCCCATGAAGGGACCAGAGCATCAGAGATCATCCCATGAAGGGACCAGTGCATCAGAGATCATCCCATGAAGGGACCAGTGCAACAGACATCATCCCATGAAGAGACCAGTGCAGCAGAGCACTCAGATTAGAGGTATTCAAGATCATCCCATGAAGGGACCAGAGCATCGAGGATCATCCCATGAAGGGACCAGCGCATCGAGGATTATCCCATGAAGGGACCAGCACAGACATAATCCCATGATGGGACCAGCGCATTGAGGATCATCCCATGAAGGGACCAGTGCATCACAGCACTCAGATTAGAGTTATGCAAGATCCCATGAAGGGACCAGCGCAAAGATCATCCCATGAAGGGACCAGTGCATCAGAGATCATCCCATGAAGGGACCAGTGCATCAGAGATCATCCCATGAAGGGACCAGTGCATCAGAGATCATCCCATGAAGGGACCAGTGCATCAGAGATCTCATATTAGAGGTATGCAAGATCATCCCATGAAGGGACCAGCGCATCAGAGATCATCCCATGAAGGGACCAGTGCACCAGAGATCATCCCATGAAGGGACCAGTGCACCAGAGATCATCCCATGAAGGTACCAGGGCATCCAAGATCATCCCATGAAGGGACCAGTGCAACACAGCACTCAGATTAGAGGTATGCAAGATCATCCCATGAAGGGACCAGCGCATCAGAGATCATCCCATGAAGGGACCAGTGCATCAGAGATCATCCCATGAAGGAACCAGTGCATCAGAGATCATCCCATGAAGGGACTAGTGCACCAGATCATCCCATGAAGGGTCCAGTGCACCAGATCATCCCGTGATGGGACCAGCGCATCAAGAATCATCCCATGAAGGGACCAGTGCAACAGATCATTCAATAAAGGGACCTGTGCATTACAGCACTCAGATTAGAGGTATGCAAGATCATCCCATGAAGGGATCAGTGCATCAGAGATCATCCCACGAAGGGACCATGGCAACAGAGATCATCCCATGAAGGGAACAGTGCATCAAAGATCATCCCATGAAGGGACCAGTGCATCAAAGATCATCCCAAGAAGGGACCAGAGCATCAGAGATCATCCCATGAAGGGACCAGTGCATCAGAGATCATCCCATGAAGGGACCAGTGCATCAGAGATCATCCCATGAGGGGACTAGAGATCATCCCATGAAGGGACCAGTGCATCAGAGATCATCCTATGAAGGGACTAGTGCATCAGAGATCATCCCATGAAGGGACCAGTGCATCAAAGATCATCCCATGAAGGGACCAGAGCATCAGAGATCATCCCATGAAGGGACCAGTGCATCAAAGATCATCCCATGAGGGGACTATAGATCATCCCATGAAGGGACCAGTGCATCAGAGATCATCCCATGAAGGGACTAGTGCATCAGAGATCATCTCATGAAGGGACCAGTGCATCAGAGATCATCCCATGAAGGGACCAGTGGATCAAAGATCATCCCATGAGGGGACTAGAGATCATCCCATGAAGGGACCAGTGCATCAGAGATCATCCCATCAAGGGACCAGTGCATCAGAGATCATCCCATGAATGGACCAGTGCATCAGTGATCATCCCATGAAGGGACCAGTGCACCAGATCATCCCATGAAGGAACCAGTGCACCAGATCATCATATGAAGGGACCAGTGCACCAGATCATTTCATGAAGGGACCAGCGCATCAAGGATCATCCCATGAAGGGACCAGTGCAACAGATCATTCAATAAAGGGACCAGTGCATTACAGCAGTCAGATTAGAGGTATGCAAGATCATCCCATGAAGGGATCAGTGCATCAAAGATCATCCCACGAAGGGACCAGGGCAACAGAGATCATCCCATGAAGGGACCAGTGCATCAAAGATCATCCCATGAAGGGACCACTGCATCAAAGTTCATCCCATGAAGGGACCAGAGCATCAGAGATCATCCCATGAAGGGACCACTGCATCAGAGATCATCCCATGAAGGGACCAGTGCATCAAAGATCATCCCATGAGGTGACTAGAGATCATCCCACGAAGGGACCAGTGCATCAGAGATCATCCCATGAAGGGACTAGTGCATCAGAGATCATCCCATGAAGGGACCAGTGCAAAGATCATCCCATGAAGGGACCAGTGCATCAGAGATCATCCCATGAAGGGACCAGTGCATCAGAGATCATCCCATGAAGGGACCAGTGCATCAGAGATCTCATATTAGAGGTATGCAAGATCATCCCATGAAGGGACCAGCGCATCAGAGATCATCCCATGAAGGGACCAGTGCACCAGAGATCATCCCATGAAGGGACCAGTGCACCAGAGATCATCCCATGAAGGTACCAGGGCATCCAAGATCATCCCATGAAGGGACCAGTGCAACACAGCACTCAGATTAGAGGTATGCAAGATCATCCCATGAAGGGACCAGCGCATCAGAGATCATCCCATGAAGGGACCAGTGCATCAGAGATCATCCCATGAAGGAACCAGTGCATCAGAGATCATCCCATGAAGGGACTAGTGCACCAGATCATCCCATGAAGGGTCCAGTGCACCAGATCATCCCGTGATGGGACCAGCGCATCAAGAATCATCCCATGAAGGGACCAGTGCAACAGATCATTCAATAAAGGGACCTGTGCATTACAGCACTCAGATTAGAGGTATGCAAGATCATCCCATGAAGGGATCAGTGCATCAGAGATCATCCCACGAAGGGACCATGGCAACAGAGATCATCCCATGAAGGGAACAGTGCATCAAAGATCATCCCATGAAGGGACCGGTGCATCAAAGATCATCCCAAGAAGGGACCAGAGCATCAGAGATCATCCCATGAAGGGACCAGTGCATCAGAGATCATCCCATGAGGGGACTAGAGATCATCCCATGAAGGGACCAGTGCATCAGAGATCATCCCATGAAGGGACTAGTGCATCAGAGATCATCCCATGAAGGGACCAGTGCATCAAAGATCATCCCATGAAGGGACCAGAGCATCAGAGATCATCCCATGAAGGGACCAGTGCATCAAAGATCATCCCATGAGGGGACTATAGATCATCCCATGAAGGGACCAGTGCATCAGAGATCATCCCATGAAGGGACTAGTGCATCAGAGATCATCTCATGAAGGGACCAGTGCATCAGAGATCATCCCATGAAGGGACCAGTGGATCAAAGATCATCCCATGAGGGGACTAGAGATCATCCCATGAAGGGACCAGTGCATCAGAGATCATCCCATCAAGGGACCAGTGCATCAGAGATCATCCCATGAATGGACCAGTGCATCAGTGATCATCCCATGAAGGGACCAGTGCACCAGATCATCCCATGAAGGAACCAGTGCACCAGATCATCCCATGAAGGGACCAGTGCACCAGATCATTTCATGAAGGGACCAGCGCATCAAGGATCATCCCATGAAGGGACCAGTGCAACAGATCATTCAATAAAGGGACCAGTGCATTACAGCAGTCAGATTAGAGGTATGCAAGATCATCCCATGAAGGGATCAGTGCATCAAAGATCATCCCACGAAGGGACCAGGGCAACAGAGATCATCCCATGAAGGGACCAGTGCATCAAAGATCATCCCATGAAGGGACCAGTGCATCAAAGGTCATCCCATGAAGGGACCAGAGCATCAGAGATCATCCCATGAAGGGACCACTGCATCAGAGATCATCCCATGAAGGGACCAGTGCATCAAAGATCATCCCATGAGGTGACTAGAGATCATCCCACGAAGGGACCAGTGCATCAGAGATCATCCCATGAAGGGACTAGTGCATCAGAGATCATCCCATGAAGGGACCAGTGCATCAGAGATCATCCCATGAAGGGACCAGTGGATCAAAGATCATCCCATGAGGGGACTAGAGATCATCCCATGAAGGGACCAGTGCATCAGAGATCATCCCATGAAGGGACCAGTGCATCAGAGATCATCCCATAAAGGGACCAGTGCATCAGAGATCATCCAATGAAGGGACCAGTGCATCACAGCACTCAGATTAGAGGTATGCAAGATCATCCCATGAAGGGACCAGCGCATGGGGGATCATCCCATGAAGGGATCAGCGCATGGGAGATCATCCCATGAAGGGACCAGCGCATGGGAGATCATCCCATGAAGGGACCAGTGCAACAGATGATCTCATGAAGGGAACAGTGCACCAGATGATCCCATGAAGGGACCAGTGCATCACAGCACTCAGATTAGAGGTATGCAAGATCATCCCATGAAGGGACCAGTGCATCAGAGATCATCCCATGAAGGGACCAGTGCATCAGAGATCATCCCATGAAGGGTCCAGTGCACCAGATCATCCCATGATGGGACCAGCGCATCAAGAATCATCCCATGAAGGGACCAGTGCAACAGATCCTTCAATAAAGGGACCAGTGCATTACAGCACTCAGATTAGAGGTATGCAAGATCATCCCATGAAGGGATCAGTGCATCAGAGATCATCCCACGAAGGGACCAGGGCAACAGAGATCATCCCATGAAGGGACCAGTGCATCAAAGATCATCCCATGAAGGGCCCAGTGCATCAAAGATCATCCCATGAAGGGACCAGAGCATCAGAGATCATCCCATGAAGGGACCAGTGCATCAGAGATCATCCCATGAGGGGACTAGAGATCATCCCATGAAGGGACCAGTGCATCAGAGATCATCCCATGAAGGGACTAGTGCATCAGAGATCATCCCATGAAGGGACCAGTGCATCAAAGATCATCCCATGAAGGGATCAGAGCATCAGAGATCATCCCATGAAGGGACCAGTGCATCAAAGATCATCCCATGAGGGGACTATAGATCATACCATGAAGGGACCAGTGCATCAGAGATCATCCCATGAAGGGACTAGTGCATCAGAGATCATCCCATGAAGGGACCAGTGCATCAGAGATCATCCCATGAAGGGACCAGTGGATCAAAGATCATCCCATGAGGGGACTAGAGATCATCCCATGAAGGGACCAGTGCATCAGAGATCATCCCATGAAGGGACCAGTGCATCAGAGATCATCCCATGAATGGACCAGTGCATCAGAGATCATCCCATGAAGGGACCAGTGCACCAGATCATCCCATGAAGGGACCAGTGCACCAGATCATCCCATGAAGGGACCAGTGCACCAGATCATCCCATGAAGGGACCAGCGCATCAAGGATCATCCTATGAAGGGACCAGTGCAACAGATCATTCAATAAAGGGACCAGTGCATTACAGCAGTCAGATTAGAGGTATGCAAGATCATCCCATGAAGGGATCAGTGCATCAGAGATCATCCCACGAAGGGACCAGGGCAACAGAGATCATCCCATGAAGGGACCAGTGCATCAAAGATCATCCCATGAAGGGACCAGAGCATCAGAGATTATCCCATGAAGGGACCACTGCATCAGAGATCATCCCATGAAGGGACCAGTGCATCAAAGATCATCCCATGAAGGGACCAGAGCATCAGAGATCATCCCATGAAGGGACCACTGCATCAGAGATCATCCCATGAAGGGACTAGTGCATCAGAGATCATCCCATGAAGGGACCAGTGCATCAGAGATCATCCCATGAAGGGACCAGTGGATCAAAGATCATCCCATGAGGGGACTAGAGATCATCCCATGAAGGGACCAGTGCATCAGAGATCATCCCATGAAGGGACCAGTGCATCAGAGATCATCCCATAAAGGGACCAGTGCATCAGAGATCATCCAATGAAGGGACCAGTGCATCACAGCACTCAGATTAGAGGTATGCAAGATCATCCCATGAAGGGACCAGCGCATGGGGGATCATCCCATGAAGGGATCAGCGCATGGGAGATCATCCCATGAAGGGACCAGCACATGGGAGATCATCCCATGAAGGGACCAGTGCACCAGATGATCTCATGAAGGGAACAGTGCACCAGATGATCCCATGAAGGGACCAGTGCATCAGAGATCATCCCATGAAGGGACCAGCGCATCAGAGATCATCCCATGAAGGGACCAGTGCATCAGAGATCATCCCATGTAGAGACCAGTGCATCAGAGATCATCCCATGAAGGGACCAGTGCATCAGAGATCATCCCATGAAGGGACCAGTGCAGCAGAGCACTCAGATTAGAGGTATGCAAGATCATCCCATGAAGGGACCAGTGCATCAAAGATCATCCCATGAAGGGACCAGTGCAACAGACATCATCCCATGAAGGGACCAGTGCAACAGACATCATCGCATGAAGGGACCAGTGCATCAGAGCACTCAGATTAGAGTTATGCAAGATCATCCCCTGAAGGAACCAGTGCACTAGAGATAATACCATGAAGGGACCAGTGCAACAGATCATCCCATGAAGGGACCGGTGCAGAGATCATCCCATGAAGGGACCAGTGCACCAAAGATCCCATGAAGGGACCAGTGCATCACAGCACTCATATTAGAGGTATGCAAGATCATCCCATGAAGGGACCAGTGCAGAGATCATCCCGTGAAGGGACCAGTCCAACAGATAATCCCATGAAGGGACCAGTGCATCAGAGATCATCCCATGAAGGGACCAGTGCATCAGAGATCATCCCATGAAGGGACCAGTGCATCAGAGATCTCATATTAGAGGTATGCAAGATCATCCCATGAAGGGACCAGCGCATCAGAGATCATCCCATGAAGGGACCAGTGCACCAGAGATCATCCCATGAAGGGACCAGTGCACCAGAGATCATCCCATGAAGGTACCAGGGCATCCAAGATCATCCCATGAAGGGACCAGTGCAACACAGCACTCAGATTAGAGGTATGCAAGATCATCCCATGAAGGGACCAGCGCATCAGAGATCATCCCATGAAGGGACCAGTGCATCAGAGATCATCCCATGAAGGAACCAGTGCATCAGAGATCATCCCATGAAGGGACTAGTGCACCAGATCATCCCATGAAGGGTCCAGTGCACCAGATCATCCCGTGATGGGACCAGCGCATCAAGAATCATCCCATGAAGGGACCAGTGCAACAGATCATTCAATAAAGGGACCTGTGCATTACAGCACTCAGATTAGAGGTATGCAAGATCATCCCATGAAGGGATCAGTGCATCAGAGATCATCCCACGAAGGGACCATGGCAACAGAGATCATCCCATGAAGGGAACAGTGCATCAAAGATCATCCCATGAAGGGACCAGTGCATCAAAGATCATCCCAAGAAGGGACCAGAGCATCAGAGATCATCCCATGAAGGGACCAGTGCATCAGAGATCATCCCATGAGGGGACTAGAGATCATCCCATGAAGGGACCAGTGCATCAGAGATCATCCCATGAAGGGACTAGTGCATCAGAGATCATCCCATGAAGGGACCAGTGCATCAAAGATCATCCCATGAAGGGACCAGAGCATCAGAGATCATCCCATGAAGGGACCAGTGCATCAAAGATCATCCCATGAGGGGACTATAGATCATCCCATGAAGGGACCAGTGCATCAGAGATCATCCCATGAAGGGACTAGTGCATCAGAGATCATCTCATGAAGGGACCAGTGCATCAGAGATCATCCCATGAAGGGACCAGTGGATCAAAGATCATCCCATGAGGGGACTAGAGATCATCCCATGAAGGGACCAGTGCATCAGAGATCATCCCATCAAGGGACCAGTGCATCAGAGATCATCCCATGAATGGACCAGTGCATCAGAGATCATCCCATGAAGGGACCAGTGCACCAGATCATCCCATGAAGGAACCAGTGCACCAGATCATCCCATGAAGGGACCAGTGCACCAGATCATTTCATGAAGGGACCAGCGCATCAAGGATCATCCCATGAAGGGACCAGTGCAACAGATCATTCAATAAAGGGACCAGTGCATTACAGCAGTCAGATTAGAGGTATGCAAGATCATCCCATGAAGGGATCAGTGCATCAAAGATCATCCCACGAAGGGACCAGGGCAACAGAGATCATCCCATGAAGGGACCAGTGCATCAAAGATCATCCCATGAAGGGACCAGTGCATCAAAGTTCATCCCATGAAGGGACCAGAGCATCAGAGATCATCCCATGAAGGGACCACTGCATCAGAGATCATCCCATGAAGGGACCAGTGCATCAAAGATCATCCCATGAGGTGACTAGAGATCATCCCACGAAGGGACCAGTGCATCAGAGATCATCCCATGAAGGGACTAGTGCATCAGAGATCATCCCATGAAGGGAGCAGTGCATCAGAGATCATCCCATGAAGGGACCAGTGGATCAAAGATCATCCCATGAGGGGACTAGAGATCATCCCATGAAGGGACCAGTGCATCAGAGATCATCCCATGAAGGGACCAGTGCATCAGAGATCATCCCATAAAGGGACCAGTGCATCAGAGATCATCCAATGAAGGGACCAGTGCATCACAGCACTCAGATTAGAGGTATGCAAGATCATCCCATGAAGGGACCAGCGCATGGGGGATCATCCCATGAAGGGATCAGCGCATGGGAGATCATCCCATGAAGGGACCAGCGCATGGGAGATCATCCCATGAAGGGACCAGTGCACCAGATGATCTCATGAAGGGAACAGTGCACCAGATGATCCCATGAAGGGACCAGTGCATCACAGCACTCAGATTAGAGGTATGCAAGATCATCCCATGAAGGGACCAGTGCATCAGAGATCATCCCATGAAGGGACCAGTGCATCAGAGATCATCCCATGAAGGGTCCAGTGCACCAGATCATCCCATGATGGGACCAGCGCATCAAGAATCATCCCATGAAGGGACCAGTGCAACAGATCATTCAATAAAGGGACCAGTGCATTACAGCACTCAGATTAGAGGTATGCAAGATCATCCCATGAAGGGATCAGTGCATCAGAGATCATCCCACGAAGGGACCAGGGCAACAGAGATCATCCCATGAAGGGACCAGTGCATCAAAGATCATCCCATGAAGGGCCCAGTGCATCAAAGATCATCCCATGAAGGGAGCAGAGCATCAGAGATCATCCCATGAAGGGACCAGTGCATCAGAGATCATCCCATGAGGGGACTAGAGATCATCCCATGAAGGGACCAGTGCATCAGAGATCATCCCATGAAGGGACTAGTGCATCAGAGATCATCCCATGAAGGGACCAGTGCATCAAAGATCATCCCATGAAGGGACCAGAGCATCAGAGATCATCCCATGAAGGGACCAGTGCATCAAAGATCATCCCATGAGGGGACTATAGATCATACCATGAAGGGACCAGTGCATCAGAGATCATCCCATGAAGGGACTAGTGCATCAGAGATCATCCCATGAAGGGACCAGTGCATCAGAGATCATCCCATGAAGGGACCAGTGGATCAAAGATCATCCCATGAGGGGACTAGAGATCATCCCATGAAGGGACCAGTGCATCAAAGATCATCCCATGAAGGGACCAGTGCATCAGAGATCATCCCATGAATGGACCAGTGCATCAGAGATCATCCCATGAAGGGACCAGTGCACCAGATCATCCCATGAAGGGACCAGTGCACCAGATCATCCCATGAAGGGACCAGTGCACCAGATCATCCCATGAAGGGACCAGCGCATCAAAGATCATCCCATGAAGGGACCAGTGCAACAGACATCATCCCATGAAGGAACCAGTGCATCAGAGCACTCAGATTAGAGGTATGCAAGATCATCCCATGAAGGGACCAGTGCATCAAAGATCATCCCATGAAGGGACCAGTGCAACAGACATCATCCCATGAAGGGACCAGTGCAACAGACATCATCCCATGAAGGGACCAGTGCATCAGAGCACTCAGATTAGAGTTATGCAAGATCATCCCCTGAAGGAACCAGTGCACTAGAGATAATACCATGAAAGGACCAGTGCAACAGATCATCCCATGAAGGGACCAGTGCAGAGATCATCCCATGAAGGGACCAGTGCACCAAAGATCCCATGAAGGGACCAGTGCATCACAGCACTCATATGAGAGGTATGCAAGATCATCCCATGAAGGGACCAGTGCACCAGAGATCATCCCATGAAGGGACCAGCGCAGAGATCATCCCGTGAATGGACCAGCGCAGAGATCATCCCGTGAAGGGACCAGCGCAGAGATCATCCTGTGAAGGGACCAGCGCAGAGATCATCCCGTGAAGGGACCAGTGCACCAGAGATAATCTCATGAAGGGACCAGTGCACCAGAGATCATTCCATGATGGGACCAGTGCACCAAAGATCATACCATGAGGGGACTAGAGATCATCCCATGAAGGGACCAGTGCACCAGATCATCCCATGAAGGGACCAGTGCAAAGATCATCCCATGAAGGGACCAGTGCACCAGAGATCATCCCATGAAGGGACCAGCGCACCAGAGATCATCCCATGAAGGGACCAGCGCACCAGAGATAATTCCCATGAAGGGACCAGAACACCTGAGATCATTCCATGAAGGGACCAGTGCATCAAAGATCATCCCATGAAGGACCAGTGCATCAAAGATCATCCCATGAGGGGACTAGAGATCATCCCATGAAGGGACCAGTGCATCAGAGATCATCCCATGAAGGGACTAGTGCATCAGAGATCATCCCATGAAGGGACCAGAGCATCAGAGATCATCCCATGAAGGGACCAGTGCATCAGAGATCATCCCATGAAGGGACCAGTGCAACAGACATCATCCCATGAAGAGACCAGTGCAGCAGAGCACTCAGATTAGAGGTATTCAAGATCATCCCATGAAGGGACCAGAGCATCGAGGATCATCCCATGAAGGGACCAGCGCATCGAGGATTATCCCATGAAGGGACCAGCACAGACATAATCCCATGATGGGACCAGCGCATTGAGGATCATCCCATGAAGGGACCAGTGCATCACAGCACTCAGATTAGAGTTATGCAAGATCCCATGAAGGGACCAGCGCAAAGATCATCCCATGAAGGGACCAGTGCATCAGAGATCATCCCATGAAGGGACCAGTGCATCAGAGATCATCCCATGAAGGGACCAGTGCATCAGAGATCATCCCATGAAGGGACCAGTGCATCAGAGATCTCATATTAGAGGTATGCAAGATCATCCCATGAAGGGACCAGCGCATCAGAGATCATCCCATGAAGGGACCAGTGCACCAGAGATCATCCCATGAAGGGACCAGTGCACCAGAGATCATCCCATGAAGGTACCAGGGCATCCAAGATCATCCCATGAAGGGACCAGTGCAACACAGCACTCAGATTAGAGGTATGCAAGATCATCCCATGAAGGGACCAGCGCATCAGAGATCATCCCATGAAGGGACCAGTGCATCAGAGATCATCCCATGAAGGAACCAGTGCATCAGAGATCATCCCATGAAGGGACTAGTGCACCAGATCATCCCATGAAGGGTCCAGTGCACCAGATCATCCCGTGATGGGACCAGCGCATCAAGAATCATCCCATGAAGGGACCAGTGCAACAGATCATTCAATAAAGGGACCTGTGCATTACAGCACTCAGATTAGAGGTATGCAAGATCATCCCATGAAGGGATCAGTGCATCAGAGATCATCCCACGAAGGGACCATGGCAACAGAGATCATCCCATGAAGGGAACAGTGCATCAAAGATCATCCCATGAAGGGACCAGTGCATCAAAGATCATCCCAAGAAGGGACCAGAGCATCAGAGATCATCCCATGAAGGGACCAGTGCATCAGAGATCATCCCATGAAGGGACCAGTGCATCAGAGATCATCCCATGAGGGGACTAGAGATCATCCCATGAAGGGACCAGTGCATCAGAGATCATCCTATGAAGGGACTAGTGCATCAGAGATCATCCCATGAAGGGACCAGTGCATCAAAGATCATCCCATGAAGGGACCAGAGCATCAGAGATCATCCCATGAAGGGACCAGTGCATCAAAGATCATCCCATGAGGGGACTATAGATCATCCCATGAAGGGACCAGTGCATCAGAGATCATCCCATGAAGGGACTAGTGCATCAGAGATCATCTCATGAAGGGACCAGTGCATCAGAGATCATCCCATGAAGGGACCAGTGGATCAAAGATCATCCCATGAGGGGACTAGAGATCATCCCATGAAGGGACCAGTGCATCAGAGATCATCCCATCAAGGGACCAGTGCATCAGAGATCATCCCATGAATGGACCAGTGCATCAGTGATCATCCCATGAAGGGACCAGTGCACCAGATCATCCCATGAAGGAACCAGTGCACCAGATCATCATATGAAGGGACCAGTGCACCAGATCATTTCATGAAGGGACCAGCGCATCAAGGATCATCCCATGAAGGGACCAGTGCAACAGATCATTCAATAAAGGGACCAGTGCATTACAGCAGTCAGATTAGAGGTATGCAAGATCATCCCATGAAGGGATCAGTGCATCAAAGATCATCCCACGAAGGGACCAGGGCAACAGAGATCATCCCATGAAGGGACCAGTGCATCAAAGATCATCCCATGAAGGGACCACTGCATCAAAGTTCATCCCATGAAGGGACCAGAGCATCAGAGATCATCCCATGAAGGGACCACTGCATCAGAGATCATCCCATGAAGGGACCAGTGCATCAAAGATCATCCCATGAGGTGACTAGAGATCATCCCACGAAGGGACCAGTGCATCAGAGATCATCCCATGAAGGGACTAGTGCATCAGAGATCATCCCATGAAGGGACCAGTGCAAAGATCATCCCATGAAGGGACCAGTGCCTCAGAGATCATCCCATGAAGGGACCAGTGCATCAGAGATCATCCCATGAAGGGACCAGTGCATCAGAGATCTCATATTAGAGGTATGCAAGATCATCCCATGAAGGGACCAGCGCATCAGAGATCATCCCATGAAGGGACCAGTGCACCAGAGATCATCCCATGAAGGGACCAGTGCACCAGAGATCATCCCATGAAGGTACCAGGGCATCCAAGATCATCCCATGAAGGGACCAGTGCAACACAGCACTCAGATTAGAGGTATGCAAGATCATCCCATGAAGGGACCAGCGCATCAGAGATCATCCCATGAAGGGACCAGTGCATCAGAGATCATCCCATGAAGGAACCAGTGCATCAGAGATCATCCCATGAAGGGACTAGTGCACCAGATCATCCCATGAAGGGTCCAGTGCACCAGATCATCCCGTGATGGGACCAGCGCATCAAGAATCATCCCATGAAGGGACCAGTGCAACAGATCATTCAATAAAGGGACCTGTGCATTACAGCACTCAGATTAGAGGTATGCAAGATCATCCCATGAAGGGATCAGTGCATCAGAGATCATCCCACGAAGGGACCATGGCAACAGAGATCATCCCATGAAGGGAACAGTGCATCAAAGATCATCCCATGAAGGGACCGGTGCATCAAAGATCATCCCAAGAAGGGACCAGAGCATCAGAGATCATCCCATGAAGGGACCAGTGCATCAGAGATCATCCCATGAGGGGACTAGAGATCATCCCATGAAGGGACCAGTGCATCAGAGATCATCCCATGAAGGGACTAGTGCATCAGAGATCATCCCATGAAGGGACCAGTGCATCAAAGATCATCCCATGAAGGGACCAGAGCATCAGAGATCATCCCATGAAGGGACCAGTGCATCAAAGATCATCCCATGAGGGGACTATAGATCATCCCATGAAGGGACCAGTGCATCAGAGATCATCCCATGAAGGGACTAGTGCATCAGAGATCATCTCATGAAGGGACCAGTGCATCAGAGATCATCCCATGAAGGGACCAGTGGATCAAAGATCATCCCATGAGGGGACTAGAGATCATCCCATGAAGGGACCAGTGCATCAGAGATCATCCCATCAAGGGACCAGTGCATCAGAGATCATCCCATGAATGGACCAGTGCATCAGTGATCATCCCATGAAGGGACCAGTGCACCAGATCATCCCATGAAGGAACCAGTGCACCAGATCATCCCATGAAGGGACCAGTGCACCAGATCATTTCATGAAGGGACCAGCGCATCAAGGATCATCCCATGAAGGGACCAGTGCAACAGATCATTCAATAAAGGGACCAGTGCATTACAGCAGTCAGATTAGAGGTATGCAAGATCATCCCATGAAGGGATCAGTGCATCAAAGATCATCCCACGAAGGGACCAGGGCAACAGAGATCATCCCATGAAGGGACCAGTGCATCAAAGATCATCCCATGAAGGGACCAGTGCATCAAAGGTCATCCCATGAAGGGACCAGAGCATCAGAGATCATCCCATGAAGGGACCACTGCATCAGAGATCATCCCATGAAGGGACCAGTGCATCAAAGATCATCCCATGAGGTGACTAGAGATCATCCCACGAAGGGACCAGTGCATCAGAGATCATCCCATGAAGGGACTAGTGCATCAGAGATCATCCCATGAAGGGACCAGTGCATCAGAGATCATCCCATGAAGGGACCAGTGGATCAAAGATCATCCCATGAGGGGACTAGAGATCATCCCATGAAGGGACCAGTGCATCAGAGATCATCCCATGAAGGGACCAGTGCATCAGAGATCATCCCATAAAGGGACCAGTGCATCAGAGATCATCCAATGAAGGGACCAGTGCATCACAGCACTCAGATTAGAGGTATGCAAGATCATCCCATGAAGGGACCAGCGCATGGGGGATCATCCCATGAAGGGATCAGCGCATGGGAGATCATCCCATGAAGGGACCAGCGCATGGGAGATCATCCCATGAAGGGACCAGTGCAACAGATGATCTCATGAAGGGAACAGTGCACCAGATGATCCCATGAAGGGACCAGTGCATCACAGCACTCAGATTAGAGGTATGCAAGATCATCCCATGAAGGGACCAGTGCATCAGAGATCATCCCATGAAGGGACCAGTGCATCAGAGATCATCCCATGAAGGGTCCAGTGCACCAGATCATCCCATGATGGGACCAGCGCATCAAGAATCATCCCATGAAGGGACCAGTGCAACAGATCCTTCAATAAAGGGACCAGTGCATTACAGCACTCAGATTAGAGGTATGCAAGATCATCCCATGAAGGGATCAGTGCATCAGAGATCATCCCACGAAGGGACCAGGGCAACAGAGATCATCCCATGAAGGGACCAGTGCATCAAAGATCATCCCATGAAGGGCCCAGTGCATCAAAGATCATCCCATGAAGGGACCAGAGCATCAGAGATCATCCCATGAAGGGACCAGTGCATCAGAGATCATCCCATGAGGGGACTAGAGATCATCCCATGAAGGGACCAGTGCATCAGAGATCATCCCATGAAGGGACTAGTGCATCAGAGATCATCCCATGAAGGGACCAGTGCATCAAAGATCATCCCATGAAGGGATCAGAGCATCAGAGATCATCCCATGAAGGGACCAGTGCATCAAAGATCATCCCATGAGGGGACTATAGATCATACCATGAAGGGACCAGTGCATCAGAGATCATCCCATGAAGGGACTAGTGCATCAGAGATCATCCCATGAAGGGACCAGTGCATCAGAGATCATCCCATGAAGGGACCAGTGGATCAAAGATCATCCCATGAGGGGACTAGAGATCATCCCATGAAGGGACCAGTGCATCAGAGATCATCCCATGAAGGGACCAGTGCATCAGAGATCATCCCATGAATGGACCAGTGCATCAGAGATCATCCCATGAAGGGACCAGTGCACCAGATCATCCCATGAAGGGACCAGTGCACCAGATCATCCCATGAAGGGACCAGTGCACCAGATCATCCCATGAAGGGACCAGCGCATCAAGGATCATCCTATGAAGGGACCAGTGCAACAGATCATTCAATAAAGGGACCAGTGCATTACAGCAGTCAGATTAGAGGTATGCAAGATCATCCCATGAAGGGATCAGTGCATCAGAGATCATCCCACGAAGGGACCAGGGCAACAGAGATCATCCCATGAAGGGACCAGTGCATCAAAGATCATCCCATGAAGGGACCAGAGCATCAGAGATTATCCCATGAAGGGACCACTGCATCAGAGATCATCCCATGAAGGGACCAGTGCATCAAAGATCATCCCATGAAGGGACCAGAGCATCAGAGATCATCCCATGAAGGGACCACTGCATCAGAGATCATCCCATGAAGGGACTAGTGCATCAGAGATCATCCCATGAAGGGACCAGTGCATCAGAGATCATCCCATGAAGGGACCAGTGGATCAAAGATCATCCCATGAGGGGACTAGAGATCATCCCATGAAGGGACCAGTGCATCAGAGATCATCCCATGAAGGGACCAGTGCATCAGAGATCATCCCATAAAGGGACCAGTGCATCAGAGATCATCCAATGAAGGGACCAGTGCATCACAGCACTCAGATTAGAGGTATGCAAGATCATCCCATGAAGGGACCAGCGCATGGGGGATCATCCCATGAAGGGATCAGCGCATGGGAGATCATCCCATGAAGGGACCAGCACATGGGAGATCATCCCATGAAGGGACCAGTGCACCAGATGATCTCATGAAGGGAACAGTGCACCAGATGATCCCATGAAGGGACCAGTGCATCAGAGATCATCCCATGAAGGGACCAGCGCATCAGAGATCATCCCATGAAGGGACCAGTGCATCAGAGATCATCCCATGTAGAGACCAGTGCATCAGAGATCATCCCATGAAGGGACCAGTGCATCAGAGATCATCCCATGAAGGGACCAGTGCAGCAGAGCACTCAGATTAGAGGTATGCAAGATCATCCCATGAAGGGACCAGTGCATCAAAGATCATCCCATGAAGGGACCAGTGCAACAGACATCATCCCATGAAGGGACCAGTGCAACAGACATCATCGCATGAAGGGACCAGTGCATCAGAGCACTCAGATTAGAGTTATGCAAGATCATCCCCTGAAGGAACCAGTGCACTAGAGATAATACCATGAAGGGACCAGTGCAACAGATCATCCCATGAAGGGACCGGTGCAGAGATCATCCCATGAAGGGACCAGTGCACCAAAGATCCCATGAAGGGACCAGTGCATCACAGCACTCATATTAGAGGTATGCAAGATCATCCCATGAAGGGACCAGTGCACCAGAGATCATCCCATGAAGGGACCAGTGCAGAGATCATCCTGTGAATTGACCAGCGCAGAGATCATCCCGTGAAGGGACCAGCGCAGAAATCATCATCCTGTGAAGGGACCAGCGCAGAGATCATCCCGTGAAGGGACCAGTGCACCAGAGATAATCCCATGAAGGGACCAGTGCACCAGAGATCATCCCATGATGGGACCAGTGCTCCAAAGATCATACCATGAGGGGACTAGAGATCATCCCATGAAGGGACCAGTGCACCAGATCATCCCATGAAGGGACCAGTGCAAAGATCATCCCATGAAGGGACCAGTGCACCAGAGATCATCCCATGAAGGGACCAGTGCATCAGAGATCATCCCATGAAGGGACCAGTGCATCAAAGATCATCCCATGAAGGACCAGTGCATCAAAGATCATACCATGAGGGGACTAGAGATCATCCCATGAAGGGACCAGTGCATCAGAGATCATCCCATGAAGGGACTAGTGCATCAGAGATCATCCCATGAAGGGACCAGTGCATCAGAGATCATCCCATGAAGGGACCAGTGGATCAAAGATCATCCCATGAGGGGACTAGAGATCATCCCATGAAGGGACCAGTGCATCAGAGATCATCCCATCAAGGGACCAGTGCATCAGAGATCATCCCATGAATGGACCAGTGCATCAGAGATCATCCCATGAAGGGACCAGTGCACCAGAGATCATCCCATGAAGGGGCCAGTGCACCAGAGATCATCCCATGAAGGGACCAGGGCAATAGATATCATGTTATGAAGGGACCAGGGCAACAGATCATCCCATGAAGGGACCAGTGCAACAGATCATCCCATGAAGGGACCAGTGCAACAGGTCATCTCATGAAGGGACCAGTGCAACAGACATCATCCCATGAAGGGACCAGAGCAAGAGATCATCCCAAGAAGGGACCAGTGCAACAGATCATTCAATGAAGGGACCAGTGCAACAGATCATTCAATGAAGGGACCAGTGCAACAGATCATTCAATGAAGGGACCAGTGCATCACATCAATTAGATTATAGGTATGCAAGATTATCCCATGAAGGCACCAGTGCAGAGATCATCCCATCAAGGGACCAGTGCATCAAAAATCATCCCATGAAGGGACCAGCGTATCAGAGATCATCCCATGAAGGGACCAGCGCACCAGAGATCATCCCATGAAGGGACCAGCGCACCAGAGATCATCCCATGAAGGGACCAGCGCACCAGAGATCATCCCATGAAGGGACCAGCGCACCAAAGATCATCCCATGAAGGGACCAGAGCAACAGATCATCCCATGAAGGGACCAGTGCACCAGAGATCATCCCATGAAGGGACCAGTGCACCAGAGATCATCCCATGGAGGGACCAGTGCAACAGATCATCCCATGAAGGGACCAGTGCAACAGATCATCCCATGAAGGGACCAGTGCAACAGATCATCCCATGAAGGGACCAGGGCAACAGAACATCCCATGAAGGGACCAGTGCACCAAAGATCATCCCATGAAGGGACCAGTGCACCAAAGATCATCCCATGAAGGGACCAGTGCACCAAAGATCATCCCATGAAGTGACCAGTGCACCAAAGATCGTCCCATGAAGGGACCAGTGCACCAAAGATCGTCCCATGAAGGGATCAGTGCAACAGATCGACCCATGAAGGGACCAGTGCTGCAAAGATCATCCCATGAAGTGACCAGTGCACCAAAGATCGTCCCATGAAGGGACCAGTGCACCAAAGATCGTCCCATGAAGGGATCAGTGCAACAGATCATCCCATGAAGGGACCAGTGCTGCAAAGATCATCCCATGAAGGGACCAGTGCACCAAAGATCGTCCCATGAAGGGATCAGTGCAACAGATCTTCCCATGAAGGGACCAGTGCTGCAAAGATCATCCCATGAAGGGACCAGTGCAAAGATCATCCCATGAAGGGACCAGTGCAAAGATCATCCCATGAAGGGACCAGTGCATCAAAGATCCCATGAAGGGACCAGTGCATCAAAGATCCCATGAAGGGACCAGTGCATCACAGCACTCTTATTAGAGGTATGCAAGATCATGCCATGAAGGAACCAGTTCAGAGATCATACCATGAAGGGACCAGTGCACCAAAGATCATCCCATGAAGGGACCAGTGCATCAAAGATCATCCCATGAAGGGACCAGTGCATCAGAGATCATCCCATGAAGGGACCAGGGCAACAGAACATCCCATGAAGGGACAAGTGCACCAAAGATCATCCCATGAAGGGACCAGTGCACCAAAGATCATCCCATGAAGGGACCAGTGCACCAAAGATCATCCCATGAAGTGACCAGTGCACCAAAGATCGTCCCATGAAGGGACCAGTGCACCAAAGATCGTCCCATGAAGGGATCAGTGCAACAGATCGTCCCATGAAGGGACCAGTGCTGCAAAGATCATCCCATGAAGGGACCAGTGCAAAGATCATCCCATGAAGGGACCAGTGCAAAGATCATCCCATGAAGGGACCAGTGCATCAAAGATCCCATGAAGGGACCAGTGCATCAAAGATCCCATGAAGGGACCAGTGCATCACAGCACTCTTATTAGAGGTATGCAAGATCATGCCATGAAGGAACCAGTTCAGAGATCATACCATGAAGGGACCAGTGCACCAAAGATCATCCCATGAAGGGACCAGTGCATCAAAGATCATCCCATGAAGGGACCAGTGCATCAGAGATCATCCCGTGAAGGGACCAGTGCATCACAGCACTCAGATTAGAGGTATGAAATCATCCCATGAAGGGACCAGTGCATCACAGCACTCAGATTAGAGGTATGCAAGATCATCCTATGAAGGTACCAGTGCATCAGAGATCATCCCATGAAGGGACCATTGCATCAGATCATCCCATGAAGGGACCAGCGCACCAGAGATTATCCCATGAAGGGACCAGCGCACCAGAGATCATCCCATGAAGGGACCAGCGCACCAGAGATCATCCCTTGAAGGGACCAGTGCACCAGAGATCATCCCTTGAAGGGACCAGTGCAACAGATCATCCCTTGAAGGGACCAGTGCATCAAAGATCATCCCATGAAGGGACCAGTGCATCAGAGATCATACCGTGAAGGGACTAGTGCATCAGAGATCATCCCGGGAAGGGACCAGCGCACCAGAGATCATCCCATGAAGGGACCAGCGCACCAGAGATCATCCCTTGAAGGGACCAGTGCACCAGAGATCATCCCTTGAAGGGACCAGTGCAACAGATCATCCCTTGAAGGGACCAGTGCATCAAAGATCATCCCATGAAGGGACCAGTGCATCAGAGATCATACCGTGAAGGGACTAGTGCATCAGAGATCATCCCGGGAAGGGACCAGTGCATCAGAGATCATCCCGTGAAGGGACCAGTGCATCAGAGATCATCCGTGAAGGGACCAGTGCATCCGAGATCATCCCGTGAAGGGACCAGTGCATCAGAGATCATCCGTGAAGGGACAAGCACATCAGAGATCATCCCGTGAAGGGACCAGCGCATCGATCATCCCGTGAAGGGACCAGCGCATCGATCATCCCGTGAAGGGACCAGCGCAGAGATCATCCCGTGAAGGGACCAGCGCAGAGATCATCCCGTGAAGACACCAACGCAGAGATTATCCCGTGAAGGGACCAGTGCAATAGATCATCCCGTGAAGGGACCAGTGCACCAGAGATCATCCCGTGAAGGGACCAGGGCACCAGAGATCATCCCATGAAGGGACCAGTGCACCAGAGATCATCCCATGAAGGGACCAGTGCAACAGATCATCCCATGAAGGGACCAGTGCATCAGAGATCATCCCATGAAGGGACCAGTGCATCAAAGATCATCCCATGAAGGGAGAAGCGCATCAAAGATCATTCCATGAACGGAGCAGCGCATCAAAGATCATCCCATGAAGGGAGCAGCACATCACAGCACTCAGATTAGAGGTATACAAGATCATCCCATGAAGGGACCAGTGCAGAGATCATCCCGTGAAGGGACCAGTCCAACAGATAATCTCATGAATGGACCAGTGCATCAGAGATCATCCCATGGAGGGACCAGTGCAGAGATCATCCCATGAAGGGACCTGTGCAGAGATCATCCCATGAAGGGACCAGTGCACCAGAGATCATCCCATGAAGGGACAAGTGCACCAGAGATCATCCCATGAAGGGACCAGTGCATCAGAGATCATCCCATGAAGGGACCAGTGCATCAGAGATCATCCCATGAAGGGACCAGCGCATCAGAGATCATCCCATGAAGGGACCAGCGCATCAAAGATCATCCCATGAAGGGACCAGCGCACCAGAGATCATCCCATGAAGGGACCAGTGCATCACAGCACTCAGATTAGAGGTATGCAAGATCATCCTATGAAGGTACCAGTGCATCAGAGATCATCCCATGAAGGGACCATTGCATCAGATCATCCCATGAAGGGACCAGCGCACCAGAGATCATCCCATGAAGGGACCAGCGCACCAGAGATCATCCCATGAAGGGACCAGCGCACCAGAGATCATCCCTTGAAGGGACCAGTGCAACAGATCATTAGGGGTGGGCGGAATTTGCGAAAGCGACTTTCGCAAATTATCGTGAAAATGTTAAAAATCTCCGCAAACAAGCGGAAATATCGCGAAGATGCGGAAGTTTTTTTCCGGCATGTTCGCGAGATTTTCTGCATTGTTGCGGGTCGCCAACTTACCCATGTGGTTGCTTGCGGGTGCGGCCATCTTGTTTTCAGTTGTCTCGCGGTGCATGATCGCGAGAAAAAAGACGTGATCGCGCGACGCATGACGTCACTGCGGACGCGAACTGTCGCGAGACAGCGCAAATGGCTAAAACAATACAACATCTCATGGAGAACGCGACCGGATCGGGAAAACTTGTCGGCGAACGCGGGGATTCAGGTAAGGCGATCGCGCGCGTGCAAGAATGTATTATTTTACAGCGCGAGCAAGAACCAAATTATCGCAAAGCTGCGGAATGCGGAAATTTTTACATTTCCGCGCTCTCCGCGGAACGCGGAAATGCCAAATTATCGCAAATTCCGCGAACGGAACGGAAATTTTGCCCAGGCCTACAGATCATCCCTTGAAGGGACCAGTGCATCAAAGATCATCCCATGAAGGGACCAATGCATCAGAGATCATCCCATGAAGGGACCAGTGAAAAGATCATCCCATGAAGGGACCAGTGCATCACAGCACTCAGATTAGAGGTATGCAAGATCATCCCATGAAGGGACCAGTGCATCAAAAATCATCCCATGAAGGGACCAGTGCATCAGAGATCCCATGAAGGGACCAGTGCATCACAGCACTCATATCAGAGGTATGCAAGATCATCCCATGAATCGACCAGTGCAGAGATCATCCCATGAAGGGACCAGTGCACCAAAGATAATCCCATGAGAGGACTAGAGCTCATCCCATGAAGGGACCAGTGCAATAGATCATCCCATGAAGGGACCAGTGCACCAGAGATCATCCCATGAAGGGACCAGTGCACCAGAGATCATCCCATGAAGGGACCAGTGCACCAGAGATCATCCCATGAAGGGACCATTGCAAGAGATCATCCCAAGAAGGGACCAGTGCAAAAGATCATTCAATGAAGGGACCAGTGCAACAGATCATTCAATGAAGGGACCAGTGCATCACATCAATTAGATTATAGGTATGCAAGATCATCCCATGAAGGCACCAGTGCAGAGATCATCCCATCAAGGGACCAGTGCATCAAAAATCATCCCATGAAGGGACCAGCGCACCAGAGATCATCCCATGAAGGGACCAGCGCACCAGAGATCATCCCATGAAGGGACCAGCGCACCAAAGATCATCCCATGAAGGGACCAGAGCAACAGATCATCCCATGAAGGGACCAGTGCACCAGAAATCATCCCATGAAGGGACCAGTGCACCAGAGATCATCCCATGAAGGGACCAGTGCACCAAAGATCGTCCCTTGAAGGGACCAGTGCAACAGATCGTCCCATGAAGGGACCAGTGCTGCAAAGATCATCCCATGAAGGGACCAGTGCAAAGATCATCCCATGAAGGGACCAGTGCAAAGATGATCCTATGAAGGGACCAGTGCATCAAAGATCCCATGAAGTGACCAGTGCATCAAAGATCCCATGAAGGGACCAGTGCATCACAGCACTCTTATTAGAGGTCTGCAAGATCATGCCATGAAGGAACCAGTGCAGAGATCATGCCATGAAGGGACCAGTGCACCAAAGATGATCCCATGAAGGGACCAGTGCATCAAAGATGATCCCATGAAGGGACCAGTGCATCAAAGATCATCCCATGAAGGGACCAGTGCATCAGAGATCATCCCGTGAAGGGACCAGTGCATCACAGCACTCAGATTAGAGGTATGAAATCATCCCATGAAGGGACCAGTACATCACAGCACTCAGATTAGAGGTATGCAAGATCATCCTATGAAGGTACCAGTGCATCAGAGATCATCCCATGAAGGGACCATTGCATCAGATCATCCTATGAAGGGACCAGTGCATCAGAGATCATCCCGTGAAGGGACCAGTGCATCAGAGATCATCCCGTGAAGGGACCAGTGCATCAGAGATCATCCCGTGAAGAGACCAGTGCATCAGAGGTCATCCTGTGAAGGGACCAGTGCATCAGAGATCATCCATGAAGGGACCAGTGCATCAGAGATCATCCCGTGAAGAGACCAGTGCATCAGAGATCATCCGTGAAG
The DNA here is from genome assembly GCF_964204655.1 of Triturus cristatus. Lineage (NCBI taxonomy): Eukaryota > Metazoa > Chordata > Amphibia > Caudata > Salamandridae > Triturus > Triturus cristatus. The sequence goes on along the minus strand of NC_140587.1, from coordinate 653,285,735 downwards.
GGACAAGCGCATCAGAGATCATCCCGTGAAGGGACCAGCGCATCGATCATCCCGTGAACGGACCAGCACATCGATCATCCCGTGAAGGGACCAGCGCAGAGATCATCCCGTGAAGGGACCAGCACAGAGATCATCCCGTGAAGACCCCAGCACAGAGATCCTCCCGTGAAGGGACCAGTGCAATAGATCATCCCGTGAAGGGACCAGTGCACCAGAGATCATCCCGTGAAGGGACCAGTGCACCAGAGATCATCCCATGAAGGGACCAGTGCAACAGATCATCCCATGAAGGGACCAGTGCATCAGAGATCATCCCATGAAGGGACCAGTGCATCAAAGATTATCCCATGAAGGAACCAGTGCATCAAAGATCATCCCATGAAGGGAGCAGTGCATCAAAGATCATCCCATGAAGGGACCAGCACATCAAACTTCATCCCATGAAGGGAGAAGCGCATCAAAGATCATTCCATGAAGGGAGCAGCGTATCAAAGATCATCCCATGAAGGGACCAGTGCATCAAAGATCATCCCATGAAGGGACCAGTGCATCAAAGATCATCCCATGAAGGGACCAGTGCATCAGAGATCATCCCGTGAAGGGACCAGTGCATCAGAGATCATCCCGTGAAGGGACCAGTGCGTCAGAGATCATCCCGTGAAGGGACCAGTTCATCAGAGATCATCCCTTGAAGGGACCAGTGCATCAGAGATCATCCGTGAAGGGACCAGTGCATCAGAGATCATCCCGTGAAGGGACCAGTGCATCAGAGATCATCCGTGAAGGGACAAGCGCATCAGAGATCATCCCGTGAAGGGACCAGCGCATCGATCAGCCCGTGAAGGGACCAGCGCATCGATCATCCCGTGAAGGGACCAGCGCATCGATCATCCCATGAAGGGACCAGCGCAGAGATCATCCCGTGAAGACCCCAGCGCAGAGATCATCCCGTTAAGGGACTAGTGCAATAGATCATCCCGTGAAGGGACCAGTGCACCAGAGATCATCCCGTAAAGGGACCAGTGCACCAGAGATCATCCCATGAAGGGACCAGTGCACCAGAGATCATCCCATGAAGGGACCAGTGCAACAGATCATCCCATGAAGGGACCAGTGCATCAGAGATCATCCCATGAAGGGACCAGTGCATCAAAGATTATCCCATGAAGGGACCAGTGCATCAAAGATCATCCCATGAAGGGACCAGTGCATCAAAGATCATCCCATGAAGGGACCAGCACATCAAACCTCATCCCATGAAGGGAGAAGCGCATCAAAGATCATTCCATGAAGGGAGCAGCGCATCAAAGATCATCCCATGAAGGGAGCAGCGCATCACAGCACTCAGATTAGAGGTATACAAGATAATCCCATGAAGGGACCAGTGCAGAGATCTTCCCGTGAAGGGACCAGTCCAACAGATAATCCCATGAATGGACCAGTGCATCAGAGATCATCCCATGAAGGGACCAGTGCAGAGATCATCCCATGAAGGGACCAGTGCAGAGATCATCCCATGAAGGGACCAGTGCATCAGAGATAATCCCATGAAGGGACCAGTGCATCACAGCACTCAGATTAGAGGTATGCAAGATCATCCTATGAAGGTACCAGTGCATCAGATCATCCCATGAAGGGACCACTGCATCAGAGATTATCCCATGAAGGGACCAGTGCATCAGAGATCATCCCATGAAGGGACCAGTGCATCAGAGATCATCCCATGAGGGGACCAGTGCATCAGAGTTCATCCCATGAAGGGACCAGTGCAGAGATCATCCCATGAAGGGACCAGTGCAGAGATCATCCCATGAAGGGACCAGTGCATCAAAGATCATACCATGAAGGGACCAGTGCATCAGAGATCATCCCGTGAAGGGACCAGTGCGTCAGAGATCATCCCGTGAAGGGACCAGTGCGTCAGAGATCATCCCGTGAAGGGACCAGTGCATCAGAGATCATCCCGTGAAGGGACCAGTGCATCAGAGATTATCCCCTGAAGGGACCAGTGCATCAGAGATCATCCCGTGAAGGGACCAGTGCATCAGAGATCATCCGTGAAGGGACAAGCGCATCAGAGATCATCCCGTGAAGGGACCAGCGCATCGATCATCCCGTGAAGGGACCAGCGCAGAGATCATACCGTGAAGGGACCAGCGCAGAGATCATCCCGTGAAGACCCCAGCGCAGAGATCATCCCGTGAAGGGACCAGTGTAATAGATCATCCCGTGAAGGGACCAGTGCACCAGAGATCATCCCGTGAAGGGACCAGTGCACCAGAGATCATCCCATGAAGGGACCAGTGCAGAGATTATCCCATGAAGGGACCAGTGCAGAGATCATCCCATGAAGGGACCAGTGCACCAGAGATCATCCCATGAAGGGACAAGTGCACCAGGGATCATCCCATGAAGGGACCAGCGCAACGAGGATCATCCCATGAAGGGACCAGTGCATCAGAGATCATCCCAAGAAGGGACCAGTGCATCAAAGATTATCCCATGAAGGGACCAGTGCATCAAAGATCATCCCATGAAGGGACCAGTGCATCAAAGATCATCCCATAAAGGGACCAGCACATCAAACCTCATCCCATGAAGGGAGAATCGCATCAAAGATCATTCCATGAAGGGAGCAGCGCATCAAAGATCATCCCATGAAGGGAGCAGCGCATCACAGCACTCAGATTAGAGGTATACAAGATCATCCCATGAAGGGACCTGTGCAGAGATCATCCCGTGAAGGGACCAGTCCAACAGATAATCCCATGAAGGGACCAGTGCAGAGATCATCGCATGAAGGGACCAGTGCAGAGATCATCCCATGAAGGGACCAGTGCACCAGAGATCATTCCATGAAGGGACAAGTGCACCAGAGATCATCCCATGAATGGACCAGCGCAACGAGGATCATCCCATGAAGGGACCAGTGTATCAGAGATCATCCCATGAAGGGAGCAGCGCATCACAGCACTCAGATTAGAGGTATGCAAGATCATCCCATGAAGGGACCAGCGCAGAGATCATCCTCATCCCATGAAGGGACCAGCGCATCGAGGATCATCCCATGAAGGGACCAGTGTATCAGAGATCATCCCATGAAGGGACCAGTGTATCAGAGATCATCCTATGAAGGGACCAGTGCACCTAAGATCATCCCATAAAGGGACCAGCGCATCAGAGATCATCCCATGAGGGGACCAGCGCATCAGAGATCATCCCATGAGGGGACCAGCGCATCAGAGATCATCCCATGAGGGGACCAGTGCACCAGAGATCATCCCATGAAGGGACCAGTGCACCAGAGATCATCCCATGAAGGGACCAGTGCACCAGAGATCATCCAATGAAGGGACCAGCGCACCAGAGATCATCCCATGAAGGGACCAGTGCATAAAAGATCATCCCATGAAGGGACCAGTGCATCAAAGATCATCCCATGAAGGGACCAGTGCATCAAAGATCATCCCATGAAGGGACCAGTACAAAGATCATCACATGAAGGGACCAGAGCATCACAGCAATTAGATTAGAGGTATGCAACATCATCCTATGAAGGGACCAGTGCATCAGAGATCATCCCATGAAGGGACCAGTGCACCAAAGATCATCCAATGAGGGGACCAACGCACCAAAGATCATTCCATGAAGGGACCAGTGCATCAGAGATCATCCCATGAAGCGACCAGCACAAAGATCATCCCATGAAGGGACCAGTGCATCAGAGATCATCCCCTGAAAGGACCAGTGCATCAGAGATCATCCCATGAAGGGACCAGCTCATAGAGGATCATCCCATGATGGGACCAGCTCATAGAGGATCATCCCATGAAGGGACCAGCGCATCGAGGATCATCCCATGAAGGGACCAGCGCATCGAGGATCATCCCATGAAGGGACCAGCGCATCACAGCACTCAGATTAGAGGTATGCAAGATCATCCCAAGAAGGGACCAGTGCATCACAGCACTCAGATTAGATGTATGCAACATCATCCCATGAAGGGACCAGTGCATCAAAGATCATCCCATGAGGGGACAAGTGCAGAGATCATCCCATGAAGGGACCAGTGCATCAGAGATCATCCCATGAAGGGACCAGTGCTTCACAGCACTCAGATTAGAGGTATGCAAGATCCCATGAAGGGACCAGTGCAGATATTATCCCATGAAGGGACCAGTGCATCAAAGATCATCCCATGAATGAACCAGTGCATCAGATCATCCCATGAAGGGACCAGTGCATCAGAGATCATCCCATGAAGCGACCAGCACAAAGATCATCCCATGAAGGGACCAGTGCATCAGAGATCATCCCCTGAAAGGACCAGTGCATCAGAGATCATCCCATGAAGGGACCAGCTCATAGAGGATCATCCCATGATGGGACCAGCTCATAGAGGATCATCCCATGAAGAGACCAGCTCATAGAGGATCATCCCATGAAGGGACCAGCACATCGAGGATCATCCCATGAAGGGACCAGCGCATCGAGGATCATCCCATGAAGGGACCAGCGCATCAAGGATCATCCCATGAAGGGACCAGCGCATCAAGGATCATCCCATGAAGGGACCAGTGCATCAGATCATCCCATGAATGGAAAAGTGCATCAGAGATCATCCCATGAATTGACTTGTGCATCAGAGATCATCCCATGAAGGGACCAGTGCATCAGAGATCATCCCATGAAGGGACCAGTGCATCAAAGATCATCCCATGAAGAGACCAACGCACCAAAGATCATCCCATGAAGGGACCAGTGAAACAGATCATCCCATGAAGGGACCAGTGAAACAGATCATCCCATGACGGGATCAGTAAAACAGATCATCCCATGAAGGGACCAGTGAAACAGATCATCCCATGAAGGGACCAGTGAAATAGATCATCCCATGAAGGGACCAGTGAAACAGATCATCCCATGAAGGGACCAGTGAAACAGATCATCCCATGAAGGGACCAGTCCATCAAAGATCATCCCATGAAGGGACCAGTGCATCAAAGATTATCCCATGAAGGGACCAGTGAAACAGATCATCCCATGAAGGGACCAGTGAAACAGCTCATCCCATGAAGGCACCAGTGAAACAGACCATCCCATGAAGGGACCAGTGAAACAGATCATCCCATGAAGGGACCAGTGAAACAGATCATCCCATGAAGGGACCAGTGAAACGGATCATCCCATGAAGGGACAGTGCATCAAAGATTATCCCATGAAGGGAGGAGCACATCAAAGATCATCCCATGAAGGGACCAGTGCATCACAGCAATTAGATTAGAGGTATGCAAGATCATCCGATGAAGGGACCAGTGCATCGAGAATCATCCCATGAAGGGACCAGCGCATCAAAGATCATCCCATGAAGGGACCAGCACAAAGATCATCCCGTGAAGGGACCAGCACATCAAAGATCATCCCATGATGGGACCAGCACATCAAAGATCATCCCATGATGGGACCAGCACATCAAAGATCATCCCATGAAGGGACCAGCACATCAAAGATCTTCACATGAAGGGACCAGTGCATCACAGCAATTAGATTAGAGGTATGCAAGATCATCCCATGAAGGGACCGGTGCAGAGATCATCCCATGAAGGGACCAGGGCTCCAGATTTCATCCCATGAAGGGACCAGGGCACCAGAGATCATCCCATGAAGGGACCAGGGCACCAGAGATAATCCCATGAAGGGTCCAGGGCACCAGAGATCATCCCATGAAGGGACCAGTGCAACAGATCATCCCATGAAGGGACCAGTGCAACAGATCATCCCATGAAGGGACCAGTGCAACAGATCATCCCATGAAGGGACCAGTTGAGGTTCCGTGAAAACTGAACCCGTGTTTTGGAACTAATGGTACCGTGACGATTTTGGTATTAGTGAATCGCAAATGATGAGTTTAATATGTGCGCTGCACTGAAGGATTCGTCATGTATTGCTGGTTTTCGTGTTCGAACCTACGGGTTTCATTTTGTGCATGACGTCCATTTTGTATCATTGCCCTCACATAGTCAGTGAATGGGCGGTGTCCGAGCGATGACCCTGGTTAGGTAACCTCACGAGGACACGTACTCCTTAGTGCGCGTTCTGCTGATTTCTGCATGACTTGGTGAAAGCTGACTCTGCCGCCCGAGGCTGACCCTGCCACACTGGTTTTCTGTCTTGTCCTGCTTGAGCAAGATTACTGACCCTGATACAATAGACCACGCTTCTTCTATTGTCTACAAATATGTCTTATCTGGCTCTTCTATTTTCTGCATCTGTTTCTGTTTTTCCCTTTGGCCTTTTATGATGAGGAGGTGACCAATTTTATTATAGGGCGGTCCGGCCTTTCAATAGAGGGACGTCAGAATTGTGTGATTGAAGGCTGGACACCTGGGGATGGGAATGTGATATTGTGTGATCTTATTGTTTGGAATACAGAAACGGGAATAGTTGTAAACTTGTAAGAATGTTTGCCCGAAGCAGAATATTCAGTATTTAAGGAGTGACCTGCTTTGTACAAATTGAGCAGTCTCCTTAGAATCTATCTTGTATGATACTTCTGTGACTTCCGTTCCTGACTGCAGTCATTAAAGACGATCTTTGACGCCAGAGGAAGAGTCCCGTGTCTCTGTTTGTTTAGTACGCCAAAACAGGTGAACCCCGAAGGTCTCAGGTGTTGTCCCCTGGCACCGCTGGGTCTTAGAATTTGCCCAGTCCTTCAGTTGGCGCCCTAGCGTGGTGCGACATCGAGTGGTACCGGTCCAAGCCTACAGATTGTGAGGAGCTTTGTGTGAAATTCCCAAGGGAGGTGCACCCCACTTCATCGATCTATGTATGTCGCATAAGTGGTCCGAAGGTCTTTTCCGGCGAAGGTTCCCGCTTCCAGACGGCTGCAAAGGACTGGCGCCCTGACTGTCGACCTGTTTTGGAGCCTGGCGTAGTCCTTAGTACGGCGAGACGATAGACGGGTCTTCCTGGTGACGTCATCGATCTTTCAGTTAAGTATCAGTGGGTCGCTCCCAGTCCTTAGGTTTGTTCTTAGTTCTTGGTTCTTGGAGTCCTTAGTTTTGTTTGGTAACTCGAGTTCTTTGGTCCTTAGTTTTGGTTTGCATGGTTCCATTGCATTTGGTTTAGTTTGGTCCTTAGCATTATTTGGTAGCTGCAGTTCCCACAAACCGAGGGTCTTGTAGATAGCCCCTTGAAGTTTGAAACTTGGTTAGTGAGCAAAGATGCCTAACTGTAGTCTTGGTTTCTTGTCTTGTCTTGGACGTTGCAACAAGGATTCCCGATTGGAGGACTCTTGTCCGATACCTCCGGTTGGAACTCCGACATATGAGCTCTATTCGAAGCATGGTGTGGGTCCTATCACGTATAATGAGGTATGGGTCCACTATACGAGGAAAGATGGTGTTCTTAGATGGCCACAACATGGTAGTTTTGAAACTGCAATTTTAGATAATTTGGAAGCGAAGTTATTTAAGAAGAAAGCCCGGCCGGCGATGTTTGATTCCTTTCGTCTATGGCGCAAAGAAGCCAAGCAGAAATATATCAAACAGGCTAAAAAGGATAAACGAGACAAAGGTGTCACGATTATGCAAGCTGCTAGGCAGTTTACGGACGCTGAAGAAGAGAAAGCGATCGAGATTTCCACTAGACAACATAGCATGGCAATTGATAAGTGCTACCCTGTTCTGCCATCGTGTCCCGATAAGCCAACAGAGGACCCCGAAAAGGATCCTCTGATGTCCTATTTATTGAAGTCGCCACCTCCTTATGTACAAGGCGCTACAGCTCTTTTAGTTCCCCCTGCTGTACAATCAGCTGCTGGTCGGCCTTTGGTAGTTCCGCCTCCACCATTTGTTCCGGTTTCTGTTCCTGCCCCTGTTCCTCAGCTAGGTTATGTTCCTCCGGCACCCCCTCTTCCTGGGTTGCCTCTTTTGTCTTTAACTACTACACCTCACCTTACTACGTCTGTTACTCCTGTTTCTGTTACTCCTTTTGCTCCTTTGCTTTCATTGAATGCTGTCTCTCCTGCTCTTATGTCTCCATCACCTTCCGTTCGTCGGCGAGTAACCGACACCGTCCCCAATTTTCTGACTCCTCTTTTTGGGTCGCTAATTGCGCCCGTCGTTTCTGATTCTACGCAGAGACGTAGCCAGCTCCCTGACTCTGGAGAACGAGCATTATTAGATTCGATGGCTCATCGGTGGATTTTGAAAGCCGACAGGTATAGTTCTTGTATAGTTTACGATACGTTTTCTCGATGGAATGAACCGACTCAGAGGTATGTGTTTGAGGAGATGTGTAAGTTGTTGCGAGATGAATGGGATAACGACGAATTAGACTCAGTCCCTACTGAAATGTTCGAACTCCAGAGTCAATTTGCGAAAGGTATGATTGTGGGTTCTGCAGTTAGACATGCGTTAGAACGGCTTCTTGCCTATAGGTCTGTGCTACCCTCTAGAGCTTTGTTTGCGAATGATTCTTCGACAACGAAGACGTTAGGACAATATCCTATGAGAGAGGTTCCGCCAGTATGGCGTGATGCGGTACAGGCTGATGCAGGGAGAGGTATTCAGGCCGCTCCAGCACATTTTCAAAGAGTTTGGATACATGTCCTAAGGAAGAGGTCTGAAGTTTTAGCATTAAAACAGACTTTGCCAGACCAACGTAAGAGTCCTGCCGGTTACTATAAGGAATTGTCCCAGACAGTGGACGCTTGTATCATGAACCTTGCAGATATTGAGATGTTGTTTGGCAATGTAGTGCCACAACCGATATGGGCGAAGATTCGCCATGAGGAACATCAGAACGAGTTAGGTGGTACCTGGGCTGCTATTTAACAGCGGATGCTCTCCAAGTAGGAGGTGCAAAGCCTGAGCCCCTAGTAGCGGAGTTACCAAATAGGATAGTTAATTTGATGAAGACTTTGATGCCAGCATTGAGAGTTAACTGGGATAAATTGTCGGCTTGTAAGCAGAAGAAGGATGAAAGTGTGTCCGATTTTTTCACGCGATTTGAAGAGACTTTTGTGGACCACAGGGATCAAGACATGAGTTCGGAGGGAGGCCAGAGATTATTTGTCGATAAATTTGTGTTTAACTTGTTGCCTGACTTGTGCAACAAATTAAAAGACTCAGAAAGTGCTTGGGCTGTTTCTTCGACGGCTCAGATTCCAGCTACAGCCCAATATTACAAGAATAGAGATAAGGAAGAAAAGGAACGAGTGGAAAAGAAAACGAAGGAATTGAAGACTAAGGTGTTGTTGCAGCAGGCGTATCCGCCTCGCTCGAATCAAAACGATTCGCAGCAACGTTCGCCATTTCAGCAACAGACACAGTTTCCGAAAGTACAACTGAGACCGGAGTATTTTGCTTCTAGGCCCTTGTTAGGATTGAACCAATGTGTATACTGCAAGGAAGAGGGTCATTAGAAGAACGAGTGCCCTGTTTTGCGACAACGTATGAATGGTATGCCAGTTCGGAGAGGTTGTGGTGGTTTTCAACAAGTCTCTAGAGGTAGAGGACGTGGTGTTGCGTTTTCTCAGAATGAGCGTTCTCTCCCGTCACAGAGTTCTCTTAATTGTTTTGATCAATCGACTGTGCAATCTGGTAGATCTCCGCAGTACCATGTAGATGATTACTATGTAGAGGGCGATAGTGCTGCGTATAATGATTGCTAGGATAGCCATGGAAAAAGAGAGGGAGTAGTGTCAGTTCCAGTCGATCAGAGTGGGCCTTACGTTTCAGTAGCTATATCAAGTGTGGTTGAGCCTTTTCTGTTGGATACTGGTGCGGCAAAAAGTTCAATCATACATTCTAAACTCCCTGGCGCACCTTTGTCTGGCTTAATGAATGTCTCAGTAGGATTTTCTGGCGCCCCTGTTCGTAATCCAGTCTCTAGTCCTTTGTCCCTTTCAATTGGACCATGTGAGTTAGAAGCCCCGTTGATTTTGACTACTGGTTGTGGTGAGAATTTGTTGGGTTTGGACCTGTTGAAACGATTGTATGCGACGTTGCATTGTTCCCCTTCGGGAGTACAACTTACATTGGGTAGGAAAGTGATCTCTCCTATGTATGTGTCGACAGACACACTTCCACCGGAATTGCGTTCTCTCCCTGAATCTCTTTGGGCTACGGGTCCTAATGATGTGGGTCTTTTGGAAATTCCTCCATATGTTGTTCAGCTTAAACCGAATGTTAGATTACCGCGAATTCCGCAATATCGCATTTCGAGCGATGGTGAACGAGCACTCTTACCGATCATCCATGATTTGATCCAGAAGGGTGTGATTGAGGAAACACGAGGTAACGTGTGTAATAGTCCTGTTTTGCCGATTTTGAAACGTACCGATTCTTCCAAACCCCCTGTGTATCGTTTTGTAATTGATCTTAGAGAAGTGAACAAGATTGTGGTTCCGCAGTTTCCTGTGGTTCCCGACATTACAGCTTTATTGACATTGATTCCTGCTTCAGCTGCCTGGTTCTCGGTGATTGACTTGAAGAATGCCTTCTTTAGCATCCCAATAGCAGAAGAGAGTAGGGACATTTTTGGTTTCTCCTTAGGTGGTCGTAGCTTTAGATTCAAGCGCGCACCTCAAGGCTATTGTGAGAGTCCTTTGATATATAGTCAGGCTCTGAAGAGTCAGCTTGATACCTTTGTATTACCTGTTGGTGCTGCTTTGATCCAGTACGTTGATGATCTTTTAGTGGCTGCTGATGACAAGGCAACTTGCAAAGCGGCTACGATTTCTTTGCTACAGCATTTGTCTGATTTACATCATAAGGTGTCACCTTCTAAATTGCAATATTGTTGCCGAGAGGTAACCTACTTAGGTCATCTCTTGTCAAAGGAGGGCAGAAGGTTGACCCCAGAACGAATTAAAGCGATTGCTCAAATGACTGTGCCAAGCACTCAGAGAGAAGTACGTGCCTTTTTAGGTATTACATCATACTGCAGACAATGGATTCCAAATTTTTCCTTGTTAGCGAAACCTTTGTTAGCCCTCACGTGCAAAGATGTTCCGAATCCTCTGCCATGGTCTGATGACTGTCAGCAGAGTTTTTCTGAGTTACGCGATGCGTTGTGTTCAGCTCCTGTGTTGGGTACTCCCGACTACATTAAGCCGTTTACACTAAACGCACAACTCTCTCTTTCGTGAACGTATAGTGTGTTGACGCAACAATTTGGTGACAAACAGCGTCCATGTGCGTATTTTTCTTCGACCTTAGATCCAGTAGCAAGAGCATTGCCGAGTTGTCTTAGAGCGACAGCGGCAGCTGCTGTGTCTATTCGACAGTCTGCTGGTTTGGTCATGGATAATATGTTAGTGGTAATGGTTCCACATGCAGTAGATACTCTATTGAACAGGACGAAAACTCAACATCTTACGAGTGCTAGGTTGTCAGGCTATGAGCTGACACTCTTGGCGAGTCATATCCAGATTAAAAGATGTAGTGTGTTGAATCCAGCCACATTGTTGCCAACTACTGTAGAGTCGAGTGATTCAGAACCACATGATTGTTGTTTGCGAACTGAAAAAGAAACGAAGGGTCGAATCGATTTGAAAGATACTCCTTTGTCAGATTCGGATGGTACTTTGTATGTGGATGGTTCGTGCTTTAAGTTGCCGAATGGTGATGTGACTGCTGCGTATGCTGTGACGACACTGAGTACGATTGTTGAGACTGCGAGAGTAAGTCAGAATTCTGCACAAGCTGCAGAGTTGATTGCGTTGACGAGAGCGTGTGTTTTGGCTGAGGGAAAGAGAGTGAATGTGTTTACCGACAGTCAGTATGCGTTTGGTGTTGCACACAGTTTTGGACGATTATGGAGAGAGAGAGGATTTTTGACGTCCCATGGGACAAAAATACAGCATGGACAATTGGTGAATGAGCTTCTTGAATCACTTACTTTGCCAAAGCAAGTTGCGATTGTGAAGTGTAGTGCGCAACGGAAGGTTACGGATGATGTTGGTCGTAATGCGTTTGCAGATGAGGTTGCGAAAGAGACGGCAAAGAACATGATGAGTCGAATGTATGTTGCAAGTTCTGCAAGATGGTTACGGATGCTGGAATGTGTGAAAATACGATTGAAAGTGTGAAGTCAATTCAGAATGAGGCTACTGAGAGTGAGAAGAATGTGTGGAAAGACAGTATGGGTAAATTGGATTCGACTGGTTGTTGGATTGATCTGTCTGAACATCAGAGATGGATGTTACCTGATGCGTATGTGCTTGCAGTAGTTACAATGGCACATGGAATGGCGCACATTAGTGCGAAAGGAATTTGCAAGTTGTTGGCCCCAGTATGGAAGAATGATGGAATTTCTAAGTGTGCGGAGAGGGTGATTAAGAATTGCATGGTGTGCCTGATGCATAATCCTGGCAAGGGAACTCCAACTCCAGCTGGTCATTTTGCTCCCCCGACTTGTCCCTTTGAGATTATCCAATTAGACTTCATTCATATGGAAAGGTGTAACAACCTTAAGTATGTCCTTGTTGTAGTTTGTGCATTTTCACGATGGATTGAAGCCTACCCCTTGAAGGATAATACAGCCCTGTCCACAGCCAAAGTCCTTCTCAAAGAGTTTTTCCCTAGGTTTGGCATGCCACGGATTGTATGGTCGGATAATGGAAGTGAGTTTGTGGGAAAGGTTATGAAGAGTGTGTGTGTGGGTTTGGGGATTAGACAGAAGTTCCATAGTGCAAATCACCCACAGTCCACAGGTCTTGTTGAGGGTTATAACGGGACTCTGAAATTGAAGTTAGCTAAGATCCAAGCAACTACTGGATTGTCATGGCCAGATGCATTGCCTTTGGCTCTTCTGTCCACTAGGGCGACTGTTCACTCTCGAGTAGGGCTTAGCCCATATGAAATTGTGTTTGGTCGTCCTGTGAATGTTTGGGGAGTCCCTAGACCTAAGGAATTTACCCAGCTCGAATATCCCATGTTGATTGATTACCTTTATGACTTGACTGCTAAACTAAGTGTCATTCATCAACAGGTTTTTGAGGCTCTGCCAAAACCAACAGAGGGACCAGGACACAAGTTACAGCCTGGTGATTTAGTAGTCGTAAAGGACTTTGGGAAAACCAGAAACTTGGAGCCAAGATATATCGGACCATTCCAGGTCTTGTTGTCAACACGGACTGCTGTGCGATTGGCTGGAAGAAAGCATTGGGTGCATGCTGCCCATACGAAGCGTGTACCACTTCCTTTACCGTATGACAAGTGGATTAGACAGGGAATTGGAAATTCTGAGACAGAGTGTGTTCCTAGGTTTGCCCCGTTCAGTGATGCACGATTTAAAAGTCTTGAATCAGCTAAACTAAAGAACACTGCTGCTCCACCTGGAATTGTGCCTTCGCCCCTGGATATGAACATTACTCCATTCGAACATTTACCTGAACAATTGAACACTGTTTCGTCATCTGGTCCTTTGTTCGAAGAGCAGACACAACCTGGAAGACATCGTTACTCTTTACGCTCTCATTCCAAGGACTAATAAAGTAAATACCCTTTCTTTGTTTTCTTTTGCGCCCTCTGCCCTGACAACTTGTTTTTGGACAATTGTATTCTCCTCAGCCAGGAAGTTTGCTGTATGTGTGTTCATGAACCGGCCATCCGGGTTCGCCGTAGGGCCGTGACGTGTGCCTAGTTTTTGATTTGCAGGTTACCAGACACTAGGTCGGTTTCCCCGGTTGGTCTTTGGGAACTCCCAAGGCTAACGGACGCATTTCTGAACAGGTACAAACCAACCCCCGCGGACGGCTCGAGTAGAGGATGGAACTTCCTGAGCTGCGAGGTGTTAATACTGTGATTGAGCGTAAAGTGAAATTGCATGAAATATTGCACAACAAATGTTTCCTGATCCAGTGTGCCCTAATGTTTTTTATTGTCTTGATAATTTTGGTGAGTGGAATTGTTTTTGGTATCCAGTTAATTTTTGTACCTGCCATGTCTACGGTGCCTCCTCACGTTTCTTTTTCTGCTACCACTGCTTCTTCGCATTTTTTCCACCCTTTGCCCAAACACGAACAAGCTAGACGTTCTGTGTTTGTAAACAATTCGTTTATTCAACGTCTGCACCAACACCAACTAGTGATGAATATGACTAATTGCTGGGTGTGTGGTTTGATGCCACATACCATTGATAAGGGTATCTCGTATCTAGTTCTGCCTTTTAGTTATAATGGATCATCGTGGGCATTCCAGACTATGTTCCTTATTGCACTTGAGACCTATCCCCCGCGACCACCACGTTCCACAAGATATAGCTCCAGCAATAAAGCTTTGATAAAAGGAGTTGCTGATATGAGTAGAGATATCGATGCATATTCATCCATTCCCAAGGATGAGTTGCGAGCTTATGTGGGTTGGAATGCGACTGGGTATAGCATTAGTCTAGGCGAGAAACAGCGCAAGAGTTCGTCTCCGATTTGGGTCGTACCCCACTTAGGTCGTTTTTGTTTGCAAGGCAATGGTCAGAATCCGAGAGCTCAGCTAGGGAAGAGTGACTGTACCGAAACGTACATTTTTCCATCACAGTCTTCCCCTGCGTTTTTGGCTGCCAAGGGTACATACTTTGTCTGTTATGATCGAGCATACACATGGTTGCCCCCTGATTTCTCGGGAACATGTTATGTTGCTAACTTACTACCCCCGACATTTACTGCTGCCTCTGATTATCACAAGGCCAGAGTTGTGAGAGGTGTTGTTAGTCAGGAGGATACTGCTGGTCAGGAAGTGGGAGACTTTTTCCTGGGTTTTCTGCCGTTTTGGGGACCTATGGTCAATAGTAGGAACCTGAGACAGCTGACTCGTGTAGTTGAATCCACTGTTAATGTAACGGCTGGTGCCCTTGGTAACTTGACAGCTGAGCTTCAAGCGGATCGCCTTATGACATTGCAGAACCGTATGATTCTAGATGTTGTACTTGCAGATCGGGGTGGAGTATGTAAAGTGATCCGGTTGAGTTGCTGTGTTTTCATTCCGGATAATGCTCTGACAGTTTATGAGGCCATTTCCAAATTGCATAAGATCTCTGATTCTATACACGTGGATGAAGGAGAGTGGTCGCTAACTGGATGGGTTTAGAATCTATTATCTGCGTGGGGATGGAAGATTCTGATGGTCATTGGGGTTGTTTTGGTTCTCCTGTTTTCATGCTGTCTCTGTGTGCAGTGTGGTCCTGCCTTATGTGGCCTTTGTGCTGCAACGTGTATAAGAAGGCCGCCTGTTACTAGGGAAGTATTGATGGAAAGGATGATGCTTCAGCAAAACCTCAGTGATTTGAGGAATATAGGTATCGACTCAGATATCGATTAGTGCTTGCCTATGTAAGGGCAAAAGGAGGGTCTGAGGTTCCGTGAAAACTGAACCCGTGTTTTGGAACTAATGGTACCGTGACGATTTTGGTATTAGTGAATCGCAAATGATGAGTTTAGTATGTGCGAGTGTTTTCATAACGCTGCACTGAAGGATTCGTCATGTATTGCTGGTTTTCGTGTTCGAACCTACGGGTTTCATTTTGTGCATGACGTCCATTTTGTATCATTGCCCTCACATAGTCAGTGAATGGGCGGTGTCCGAGCGGTGACCCTGGTTAGGTAACCTCACGAGCACACGTACTCCTTAGTGCTGATTTCTGCATGACTTGGTGAAAGCTGACTCTACCGCCCGAGGCTGACCCTGCCACACTGGTTTTCTGTCTTGTCCTGCTTGAGCAAGATTACTGACCCTGATACAATAGACCACGCTTCTTCTATTGTCTACAAATATGTCTTATCTGGCTCTTCTATTTTCTGCATCTGTTTCTGTTTTTCCCTTTGGCCTTTTATGATGAGGAGGTGACCAATTTTATTATAGGGCGGTCCGGCCTTTCAATAGAGGGACATCAGAATTGTGTGATTGAAGGCTGGACACCTGGGAATAGGAATGTAATGTTGTGTGATCTTATTGTTTGGAATACAGAAACGGGAATAGTTGTAAACTTGTAGGAATGTTTGCCCGAAGCATAATATTTAGTATTTAAGGAGTGACCTGCTTTGTACAAATTGAGCAGTCTCCTTAGAATCTATCTTGTATGATACTTCTGTGACTTCTGTTCCTGACTGCAGTCATTAAAGACGATCTTTGACGCCAGAGGAAGAGTCCCGTGTCTCTGTTTGTTTAGTACGCCAAAACAGGTGAACCCCGAAGGTCTCAGGTGTTGTCCCCTGGCACCGCTAGGTCTTAGAATTTGCCGAGTCCTTCACAGTGCAACAGATCATCATATTAAGGGACCAGTGCAACAGATCATCATATTAGGGGCCGGTGCATCAAAAATCCTCCCACGAAGGGACCAGTGCATCAAAGATCATCCCATGAAGGCAGCAGCGCATCAAAGATTATCCCATGAAGGGAGCAGCGCATCACAGCACTCAGATTAGAGTTATGCAAGATCATCCCATGAAGGGACCAGCGCATCGAGGATCATCCCATGAAGGGACCAGCGCATAAAAGATAATCCCATGAAGGGACCAGCGCATGAAAGATAATGCCATGAAGGGACCAGTACAAAGATCATCCCATGAAGGGACCAGTGCATCACAGCAATTAGATTAGAGGTTTGCAAGATCATCCAATGAAGGGTCCAGTGCACCAGAGATCATCCCATGAAGGGACCAGGGCACCAGAGATCATCCCATGAAGGCACCAGGGCACCAGAGATAATCCCATGAAGGGACCAGTGCAACAGACATCCCATGAAGGGACAGTGCATCCCAGCACTCAGATTAGAGGTATGCAAGATCATCCCATGAAGGGACCAGTGCATCAGAGATCATCCCATGAAGGGGCCAGTGCACCAGAGATCATCCTATGAAGGGACCAGTGCACCAGAGATCATCCCATGAAGGGACCAGTGCACCAGAGATCATCCCATGAAGGCACCAGTGCAACAGATCATCCCATGAAGGGACCAGTGCATCAGAGATCATCCCATGAAGGGACCAGTGCACCAAAGATCATCCCATGAAGGGACTAACGCACCAGAGATCATCCCATGAAGGGACCAGTGCATCAGAGATCATCCCATGAAGGTACCAGTGCACCAGAGATCATCCCATGAAGGGACCAGTGCACCAGAGATCATCCCATGAAGGGACCAGTGCACCAGAGATCACCCCATGAGGGGACCAGTGCATAAAAGATCATCCCATGAAGTTACCAGTACAAAGATCATCCCATGAAGGGACCAGCGCATCACAGCAATTAGATTAGAGGTATGCAACATCATCCTATGAAGGGACCAGTGCATCAGAGATCATCCCATGAAGGGACCAGTGCACCAAAGATCATCCCATGAGGGGACCAGTGCATAAAAGATCTTCCCATGAAGGGACCAGTGCATCAAAGATCATCCCATGAAGTTACCTGTACAAAGATCATCCCATGAAGGGACCAGTGCATCAGAGATCATCCCATGAAGGGACCAGTGCACCAAAGATCATCCCATGAAGGGACTAACGCACCAGAGATCATCCCAGGAAGGGACCAGTGCATCAGAGATCATCCCATGAAGGGACCAGTGCACCAGAGATCATCCCATGAAGGGACCAGTGCACCAGAGATCATCCCATGAGGGGACCAGTGCATAAAAGATCATCCCATGAAGTTACCAGTACAAAGATCATCCCATGAAGGGACCAGCGCATCACAGCAATTAGATTAGAGGTATGCAACATCATCCTATGAAGGGACCAGTGCATCAGAGATCATCCCATGAAGGGACCAGTGCACCAAAGATCATCCCATGAGGGGACCAGTGCATAAAAGATCTTCCCATGAAGGGACCAGTGCATCAAAGATCATCCCATGAAGTTACCAGTACAAAGATCATCCCATGAAGGGACCAGTGCATCACAGCAATTAGATTAGAAGTATGCAAGATCATCCCATGAAGCGACCAGTGCAGAGATCATCCCATGAAGGGACCAGTGCAACAGATCATCCCATGAAGGGACCAGTTCAACAGATCATCCCATGAAGGGACCAGTGCATCAAAGATCATCCCATGAAGGGACCAGCGCATCAAAGATTATCCCATGGAGGGAGCAGCGCATCAAAGATCATCCTATGAAGGGAGCAGCGCATCAAAGATCATCCCATGAAGGGAGCAGCGCATCAGAGATCATCCCATGAAGGGAGCAGCGCATCACAGCACTCAGATTAGAGGTATGCAAGATCATCCCATGAAGGGACCAGTGCACCAGAGATCATCCCATGAAGGGACCAGGGCACCAGAGATCATCCCATGAAGGGACCAGGGCACCAGGGATCATCCCATGAAGGGACCAGTGTAACAGATCATCCCATGAAGGGACCAGTGCATGAAAAATCATCCCATGAAGGGACCAGTGCATGAAAGATCATCCCATGAAGGGACCAGTGCATAAAAGACCATCCCATGAAGGGACCAGCGCAGAGATGATCCTCATCCCATGAAGGGACCAGCGCATAGAGGTCCATCCCATGAAGGGACCAGTGCACCAGCTCATCCCATGAAGGGACCAGTGCATCAGATCATCCCATGAAGGGACCAGTGCACCAGATCACCCTATGAAGGGACCTGTGCACCAGATCACCCTATGAAGGGACCAGTGCAACAGATCATCCCATGAAGGGACCAGTGCAACAGATATCATCCCATTAAGGGACCAGCACATCAGATATTATCCCATGAAGGGACCAGCACATCAGATATCATCCCATGAAGGGACCAGCACATTAGATATCAACACATGAAGGGACCAGTGCATCACAGCACTCAGATTAGAGGTATGCAAGATCATCCTATGAAGGTACCAGTGCATCACAGATCATCCCATGAAGGGACCATTGCATCAGATCATCCCATGAAGGGACCAGCGCACCAGAGATCATCCCATGAAGGGACCAGCGCACCAGAGATCATCCCATGAAGGGACCAGCGCACCAGAGATCATCCCATGAAGGGACCAGTGCAACAGATCATCCCTTGAAAGGACCAGTGCAACAGATCATCCCTTGAAGGGACCAGTGTATCAAAGATCATCCCATGAAGGGACCAATGCATCAGAGATCATCCCATGAAGGGACCAATGCATGAGAGATCATCCCATGAAGGGACCAGTGAAAAGATCATCCCATGAAGGGACCAGTGCATCACAGCACTCAGATTAGAGGTATGCAAGATCATCCCATGAAGGGACCAGTGCATTAAAAATCATCCTATGAAGGGACCAGTGCATCAGAGATCATCCAATGAAAGGACCAGTGATTCACAGCACTCAGATTAGAGGTATGCAAGATCATCCCATGAAGGGACCAGTGCATCAAAGATCATCCCATGAAGGGACCAGTCCATCAAAGATCCCATGAAGGGACCAGTGCATCACAGCACTCATATAAGAGGTATGCAAGATCATCCCATGAATCGACCAGTGCAGAGATCATCCCATGAAGGGACCAGTGCACCAAAGATAATCCCATGAGAGGACTAGAGCTCATCCCATGAAGGGACCAGTGCAATAGATCATCCCATAAAGGGACCAGTACACCAGAGATCATCCCATGAAGGGACCAGTGCACCAGAGATCATCCCATGAAGGGACCAGTGCACCAGAGATCATCCCATGAAGGGACCAATGCAAGAGATCATCCCAAGAAGGGACCAGTGCAAAGATCATCCCATGAAGGGACCAGTGCATCAAAGATCCCATGAAGGGACCAGTGCATCAAAGATCCCATGAAGGGACCAGTGCATCACAGCACTCTTATTAGAGGTATGCAAGATCATGCCATGAAGGAACCAGTGCAGAGATCTTACCATGAAGGGACCATGCACCAAAGATCATCCCATGAAGGGACCAGTGCATCAAAGATCATCCCATGAAGGGACCAGTGCATCAGAGATCATCCCGTGAAGGGACCAGTGCATCACAGCACTCAGATTAGAGGTATGCAAGATCATCCTATGAAGGTACCAGTGCATCAGAGATCATCCCATGAAGGGACCATTGCATCAGATCATCCCATGAAGGGACCAGCGCACCAGAGATCATCCCATGAAGGGACCAGCGCACCAGAGATCATCCCATGAAGGGACCAGCGCACCAGAGATCATCCCTTGAAGGGACCAGTGCAACAGATCATCCCTTGAAGGGACCAGTGCATCAAAGATCATCCCATGAAGGGACCAGTGCATCAGAGATCATCCCGTAAAGGGACCAGTGCGTCAGAGATCATCCAGTGAAGGGACCAGTGCATCAGAGATCATCCACTGAATTGACCAGTGCATCAGAGATCATCCGTGAAGGGACCAGTGCATCAGAGATCATCCCGTGAAGGGACCAGTGCATAAGAGATCATCCGTGAAGGGACAAGCGCATCAGAGATCATCCCGTGAAGGGACCAGCGCATCGATCATCCCGTGAAGGGACCAGCGCAGAGATCATCCCGTGAAGGGACCAGCGCAGAGATCATCCCGTGAAGGGACCAGCGCAGAGATCATCCCGTGAAGGGACCAGTGCAATTGATCATCCCGTGAAGGGACCAGTGCACCAGAGATCATCCCGTGAAGGGACCAGTGCACCAGAGATCATCCCATGAAGGGACCAGTGCACCAGAGATCATCCCATGAAGGGACCAGTGCAACACATCATCCCATGAAGGGACCAGTGCATCAGAGATCATCCATGAAGGGACCAGTGCATCAAAGATAATCCCATGAAGGCACCAGTGCATCAAAGATCATCCCATGAAGGGACCAGTGCATCAAAGATCATCCCATGAAGGGACCAGCACATCAAACCTCATCCCATGAAGGGAGAAGCGCATCAAAGATCATTCCAGGAAGGGAGCAGCGCATCAAAGATCATCCCATGAAGGGAGCAGCGCATCACAGCACTCAGATTAGAGGTATACAAGATCATCCCATGAAGGGACCAGTGCAGAGATCATCCCGTGAAGGGACCAGTCCAACAGATAATCCCATGAATGGACCAGTGCATCAGAGATCATCCCATGAAGGGACCAGTGCAGAGATCACCCCATGAAGGGACCAGTGCAGGGATCATCCCATGAAGGGACCAGTTCACCAGAGATCATCCCATGAAGGGACAAGTGCACCAGAGATCATCCCATGAAGGGGCCAGCGCAACGAGGATCATCCCATGAAGGGACCAGTGTATCAGAGATCATCCCATGAAGGGAGCAGCGCATCACAGCACTCAGATTAGGGGTATGCAAGATCATCCCAAGAAGGGACCAGCGCAGAGATCATCCTCATCCCATGAAGGGACCAGCGCATCGAGGATCATCTCATGAAGGGACCAGTGTATCAGAGATCATCCCATGAAGGGACCAGTGTATCAGAGATCATCCCATGAAGGGACCAGCGCACCTAAGATCATCCCATGAAGGGACCAGCGCATCAGAGATCATCCCATGAGGGGACCAGCGCATCAGAGATCATCCCATGAAGGGACAAGTGCACCAGAGATCATCCCATGAAGGGACCAGTGCACCAGAGATCATCCCATGAAGGGACCAGTGCATAAAAGATCATCCCATGAAGGGACCAGTGCATCAAAGATCATCCCATGAAGGGACCAGTGCATCAAAGATCATCCCATGAAGGGAGCAGTACAAAGATCATCACATGAAGGGACCAGTGCATCACAGCAATTAGATTAGAGGTATGCAACATCATCCTATGAAGGGACCAGTGCATCAGAGATCATCCCATGAAGGGAACAGTGCACCAAAGATCATCCAATGAGGGGACCAACGCACCAAAGATCATTCCATGAAGGGACCAGTGCATCAGAGATCATCCCATGAAGGGACCAGCACAAAGATCATCCCATGAAGGGACCAGTGCATCAGAGATCATCCCCTGAAGGGACCAGTGCATCAGAGATCATCCCATGAAGGGACCAGAGCATTGAGGATCATCCCATGAAGGGACCAGTGCATCACAGCACTCAGATTAGAGGTATGCAAGATCATCCCATGAAGGGACCAGTGCATCACAGCACTCAGATTAGATGTATGCAACATCATCCCATGAAGGGACCAGTGCAGACATCATCCCATGAAGGGACCAGTGCATCAAAGATCATCCCATGAAGGGACCAGTGCATCAAAGATCATCCCATGAAGGGACCAGTGCATCAAAGATCATCCCATGAGGGGACAAGTGCAGACATCATCCCATGAAGGGACCAGTACATCAGAGATCATCCCATGAAGGGACCAGTGCATCAAAGATCGTCCCATGAAGGGATAAGTGCATCAGAGATCGTCCCATGAAGGGATAAGTGCATCAACGATCGTCCCATGAAGGGACCAGGGCAACAGATAATCCCATGAAGGGACCAGTGCAACAGATAATCCCATGAAGGGACCAGTGCACCAAAGATCATCCCATGAAGGGACTAACGCACCAGAGATCATCCCATGAAGGGACCAGTGCATCAGAGATCATCCCATGAAGGTACCAGTGCACCAGAGATCATCCCATGAAGGGACCAGTGCACCAGAGATCATCCGATGAAGGGACCAGTGCACCAGAGATCATCCCATGAGGGGACCAGTGCATAAAAGATCATCCCATGAAGTTACCAGTACAAAGATCATCCCATGAAGGGACCAGCGCATCACAGCAATTAGATTAGAGGTATGCAACATCATCCTATGAAGGGACCAGTGCATCAGAGATCATCCCATGAAGGGACCAGTGCACCAAAGATCATCCCATGAGGGGACCAGTGCATAAAAGATCTTCCCATGAAGGGACCAGTGCATCAAAGATCATCCCATGAAGTTACCAGTACAAAGATCATCCCATGAAGGGACCAGTGCATCACAGCAATTAGATTAGAAGTATGCAAGATCATCCCATGAAGCGACCAGTGCAGAGATCATCCCATGAAGGGACCAGTGCAACAGATCATCCCATGAAGGGACCAGTTCAACAGATAATCCCATGAAGGGACCAGTGCATCAAAGATCATCCCATGAAGGGACCAGCGCATCAAAGATTATCCCATGAAGGGAGCAGCGCATCAAAGATCATCCCATGAAGGAAGCAGCGCATCAAAGATCATCCCATGAAGGGAGCAGCGCATCATAGATCATCCCATGAAGGGAGCAGCGCATCACAGCACTCAGATTAGAGGTATGCAAGATCATCCCATGAAGGGACCAGTGCACCAGAGATCATCCCATGAAGGGACCAGGGCACCAGAGTTCATCCCATGAAGGGACCAGGGCACCAGAGATCAGCCCATGAAGGGACCAGTGTAACAGATCATCCCATGAAGGGACCAGTGCATGAAAGATCATCCCATGAAGGGACCAGTGCATGAAAGATCATCCCATGAAGGGACCAGTGCATAAAAGACCAGCCCATGAAGGGACCAGCGCAGAGATGATCCTCATCCCATGAAGGGACCAGCGCATAGAGGTCCATCCCATGAAGGGACCAGTGCACCAGATCATCCCATGAAGGGACCAGTGCACCAGATCATCCCATGAAGGGACTAGTGCACCAGATCACCCTATGAAAAAACCAGTGCACCAGATCACCCTATGAAGGGACCAGTGCAACAGATCATCCCATGAAGGGACCAGTGCAACAGATATCATCCCATTAAGGGACCAGCACATCAGATATTATCCCATGAAGGGACCAGCACATCAGATATCATCCCATGAAGGGACCAGCACATTAGATATCAACCCATGAAGGGACCAGTGCATCACAGCACTCAGATTAGAGGTATGCAAGATCATCCTATGAAGGTACCAGTGCATCAGAGATCATCCCATGAAGGGACCATTGCATCAGATCATCCCATGAAGGGCCCAGCGCACCAGAGATCATCCCATGAAGGGACCAGCGCACCAGAGATCATCCCATGAAGGGACCAGCGCACCAGAGATCATCCCATGAAGGGACCAGCGCACCAGAGATCATCCCATGAAGGGACCAGTGCAACAGATCATCCCTTGAAAGGACCAGTGCAACAGATCATCCCTTGAAGGGACCAGTGCATCAAAGATCATCCCATGAAGGGACCAATGCATCAGAGATCATCCCATGAAGGGACCAATGCATGAGAGATTATCCCATGAAGGGACCAGTGAAAAGATCATCCCATGAAGGGACCAGTGCATCACAGCACTCAGATTAGAGGTATGCATGATCATCCCATGAAGGGACCAGTGCATTAAAAATCATCCCATGAAGGGACCAGTGCATCAGAGATCATCCAATGAAAGGACCAGTGATTCACAGCACTCAGATTAGAGGTATGCAAGATCATCCTATGAAGGGACCAGTGCATCAAAGATCATCCCATGAAGGGACCAGTCCATCAAAGATCCCATGAAGGGACCAGTGCATCACAGCACTCATATAAGAGGTATGCAAGATCATCCCATGAATCGACCAGTGCAGAGATCATCCCATGAAGGGACCAGTGCACCAAAGATAATCCCATGAGAGGACTAGAGCTCATCCCATTAAGGGACCAGTGCAATAGATCGTCCCATGAAGGGACCAGTGCACCAGAGATCATCCCATGAAGGGACCAGTGCACCAGAGATCATCCCATGAAGGGACCAGTGCACCAGAGATCATCCCATGAAGGGACCAATGCAAGAGATCATCCCAAGAAGGGACCAGTGCAAAGATCATCCCATGAAGGGACCAGTGAATCAAAGATCCCATGAAGGGACCAGTGCATCAAAGATCCCATGAAGGGACCAGTGCATCACAGCACTCTTATTAGAGGTATGCAAGATCATGCCATGAAGGAACCAGTGCAGAGATCTTACCATGAAGGGACCATGCAGCAAAGATCATCACATGAAGGGACCAGTGCATCAAAGATCATCCCATGAAGGGACCAGTGCATCAGAGATCATCCCGTGAAGGGACCAGTATATCACAGCACTCAGATTAGAGGTATGCAAGATCATTCTATGAAGGTACCAGTGCATCAGAGATCATCCCATGAAGGGACCATTGCATCAGATCATCCCATGAAGGGACCAGCGCACCAGAGATCATCCCATGAAGGGACCAGCGCACCAGAGATAATCCCATGAAGGGACCAGCGCACCAGAGATCATCCCTTGAAGGGACCAGTGCAACAGATCATCCCTTGAAGGGACCAGTGCATCAAAGATCATCCCATGAAGGGACCAGTGCATCAGAGATCATCCCGTGAAGGGACCAGTGCGTCAGAGATCATCCCGTGAAGGGACCAGTGCATCAGAGATCATCCAGTGAAGGGACCAGTGCATCAGAGATCATCCGTGAAGGGACCAGTGCATCAGAGATCATCCCGTGAAGGGACCAGTGCATAAGAGATCATCCGTGAAGGGACAAGCGCATCAGAGATCATCCCGTGAAGGGACCAGCGCATCGATCATCCCGTGAAGGGACCAGCGCAGAGATCATCCCGTGAAGGGACCAGCGCAGAGATCATCCCGTGAAGGGACCAGCGCAGAGATCATCCCGTGAAGGGACCAGTGCAATTGATCATCCCGTGAAGGGACCAGTGCACCAGAGATCATCCCGTGAAGTGACCAGTGTACCAGAGATCATCCCATGAAGGGACCAGTGCACCAGAGATCATCCCATGAAGGGACCAGTGCAACACATCATCCCATGAAGGGACCAGTGCATCAGAGATCATCCATGAAGGGACCAGTGCATCAAAGATAATCCCATGAAGGCACCAGTGCATCAAAGATCATCCCATGAAGGGACCAGTGCATCAAAGATCATCCCATGAAGGGACCAGCACATCAAACCTCATCCCATGAAGGGAGAAGCGCATCAAAGATCATTCCAGGAAGGGAGCAGCGCATCAAAGATCATCCCATGAAGGGAGCAGCGCATCACAGCACTCAGATTAGAGGTATACAAGATCATCCCATGAAGGGACCAGTGCAGAGATCATCCCGTGAAGGGACCAGTCCAACAGATAATCCCATGAATGGACCAGTGCATCAGAGATCATCCCATGAAGGGACCAGTGCAGAGATCATCCCATGAAGGGACCAGTGCAGGGATCATCCCATGAAGGGACCAGTGCACCAGAGATCATCCCATGAAGGGACAAGTGCACCAGAGATCATCCCATGAAGGGGCCAGCGCAACGAGGATCATCCCATGAAGGGTCCAGTGTATCAGAGATCATCCCATGATGGGAGCAGCGCATCACAGCACTCAGATTAGAGGTATGCAAGATCATCCCAAGAAGGGACCAGCGCAGAGATCATCCTCATCCCATGAAGGGACCAGCGCATCGAGGATCATCTCATGAAGGGACCAGTGTATCACAGATCATCCCATGAAGGGACCAGTGTATCAGAGATCATCCCATGAAGGGACCAGCGCACCTAAGATCATCCCATGAAGGGACCAGCGCATCAGAGATCATCCCATGAGGGGACCAGCGCATCAGAGATCATCCCATGAAGGGACAAGTGCACCAGAGATCATCCCATGAAGGGACCAGTGCACCAGAGATCATCCCATGAAGTGGCCAGTGCATAAAAGATCATCCCATGAAGGGACCAGTGCATCAAAGATCATCCCATGAAGGGACCAGTGCATCAAAGATCATCCCATGAAGGGAGCAGTACAAAGATCATCACATGAAGGGACCAGTGCATCACAGCAATTAGATTAGAGGTATGCAACATCATCCCATGAAGGGAACAGTGCACCAAAGATCATCCAATGAGGGGACCAACGCACCAAAGATCATTCCATGAAGGGACCAGTGCATCAGAGATCATCCCATGAAGGGACCAGCACAAAGATCATCCCATGAAGGGACCAGTGCATCAGAGATCATCCCCTGAAGGGACCAGTGCATCAGAGATCATCCCATGAAGGGACCAGAGCATCGAGGATCATCCCATGAAGGGACCAGTGCATCACAGCACTCAGATTAGAGGTATGCAAGATCATCCCATGAAGGGACCAGTGCATCACAGCACTCAGATTAGATGTATGCAACATCATCCCATGAAGGGACCAGTGCAGACATCATCCCATGAAGGGACCAGTGCATCAAAGATCATCCCATGAAGGGACCAGTGCATCAAAGATCATCCCATGAAGGGACCAGTGCATCAAAGATCATCCCATGAGGGGACAAGTGCAGACATCATCCCATGAAGGGACCAGTACATCAGAGATCATCCCATGAAGGGACCAGTGCATCAAAGATCGTCCCATGAAGGGATAAGTGCATCAGAGATCGTCCCATGAAGGGATAAGTGCATCAACGATCGTCCCATGAAGGGACCAGGGCAACAGATAATCCCATGAAGGGACCAGTGCAACAGATAATCCCATGAAGGCACCAGTGCAGAGATCATCCCGTGAAGGGACCAGTGCATCAGAGATCATCCCATGAAGGGACCAGTGCATCGAGGATCATCCCATGAAGGGACCAGTGCATCACAGCACTCAGATTAGAGGTATGCAAGATCATCCCATGAAGGGACCATTGCATCACAGCACTCAGATTAGATGTATGCAACATCATCCAATGAAGGGACCAGTGCAGACATAATCCCATGAAGGGACCAGTGCATCAAAGATCATCCCATGAGGGGACAAGTGCAGACATCATCCCATGAAGGGACCAGTGCATCAAAGATCATCCCATGAGGGGACAAGTGCAGACATCATCCCATGAATGAACCTGTGCATCAGATCATCCCATGAAGGGACCAGTGCATCAGAGATCATCCCATGAAGGGACCAGCTCATAGAGGATCATCCCATAAAGGGACCAGCTCATAGAGGATCATCCCATGAAGGGACCAGCGCATCGAGGATCATCCCATGAAGGGACCAGCGCATCGAGGATCATCCCATGAAGGGACCAGCGCATCAAGGATCATCCCATGAAGGGACCAGCGCATCAAGGATCATCCCATGAAGGGACCAGCGCATCAGATCATCCCATGAAGGGAAAAGTGCATCAGAGATCATCCCATGAAGGGAAAAGTGCATCAGCGATCATCCCATGAATTGACCAGTGCATCAGAGATCATCCCATGAAGGGACCAGTGCATCAGAGATCATCCCATGAAGGGACCAGTGCATCAAAGATCATCCCATGAAGAGACCAACGCACCAAAGATCATCCCATGAAGGGACCAACGCACCAAAGATCATCCCATGAAGGGACCAGTGAAACAGATCATCCCATGAAGGGACTAGTGAAACATATCATCCCATGAAGGGACCAGCTCATAGAGGATCATCCCGTGAAGGGACCAGCGCATTGAGGATCATCCCATGAAGGGACCAGCGCATTGAGGATCATCCCATGAAGGGACCAGCGCATCAAGGATCATCTCATGAAGGGACCAGCGCATGAAGGATCATCCCATGAAGGGACCAGTGCATCAGATCATCCCATGAAGTGAAAAGTGCATCAGAGATCATCCCATGAAGGGAAAAGTGCATCAGAGATCATCCCATGAATTGACCAGTGCATCAGAGATCATCCCATGAAGGGACCAGTGCATCAGAGATCATCCCATGAAGGGACCAGCTCATAGAGGATCATCCCATGAAGGGACCAGCTCATAGAGGATCATCCCATGAAGGGACCAGCGCATCGAGGATCATCCCATGAAGGGACCAGCGCATCAAGGATCATCCCATGAAGGGACCAGCGCATCAAGGATCATCCCATGAAGGGACCAGTGCATCAGATCATCCCATGAAGGGAAAAGTGCATCAGAGATCATCCCATGAAGGGAAAAGTGCATCAGAGATCATCCCATGAAGGGAAAAGTGCATCAGAGATCATCCCATGAATTGACCAGTGCATCAGAGATCATCCCATGAAGGGACCAGTGCATCAGAGATCATCCCATGAAGGGACCAGTGCATCAAAGATCATCCCATGAAGAGACCAACGCACTAAAGATCATCCCATGAAGGGACCAGTGAAACAGATCATCCCATGAAGTGACCAGTGAAACAGATCATCCCATGAAGGGACCAGTGAAACAGATCATCCCATGAAGGGACCAGTGAAACAGATCATCCCATGAAGGGACCAGTGAAACAGATCATCCCATGAAGGGACCAGTCCATCAAAGATCATCGCATGAAGGGACCAGTGCATCAAAGATCATCCCATGAAGGGACCAGTGCATCAGAGATCATCCTGTGAAGGGACCAGTGCATCACAGCACTCAGATTAGAGGTATGCAAGATCATCCTATGAAGGTACCATTGCATCAGATCATCCCATGAAGGGACCAGCGCACCAGAGATCATCCCAAGAAGGGACCAGCGCACCAGAGATCATCCCATGAAGGGACCAGCGCACCAGAGATCATCCCATGAAGGGACCAGCGCACCAGAGATCATCCCTTGAAGGGACCAGTGCAACAGATCATCCCTTGAAGGGACCAGTGCATCAAAGATCATCCCATGAAGGGACCACTGCATCAAAGATCATCCCATGAAGGGACCAGTACATCAGAGATCATCCCGTGAAGGGACCAGTGCATCAGAGATCATCCCGTGAAGGGACCAGTGCGTCAGGGATCATCCCGTGAAGGGACCAGTGCATCAGAGATCATCCTGTGAAGGGACCAGTGCATCAGAGATCATCCCGTGAAGGGACCAGTGCATCAGAGATCATCCATGAAGGGACCAGTGTATCAGAGATCATCCCGTGAAGGGACCAGTGCATCAGAGATCATCCGTGAAGGGACAAGCGCATCAGAGATCATCTCGTGAAGGGACCAGCGCATCGATCATCCCATGAAGGGACCAGCGCATCAATCATCCCGTGACGGGACCAGCGCAGAGATCATCCCATGAAGGGACCAGCGCAGAGATCATCCCGTGAAGGGACCAGCGCAGAGATCATCCCGTCAAGGGACCAGTGCACCAGAGATCATCCCATGAAGGGACCAGTGCACCAGAGATCATCCCATGAAGAGACCAGTGCAACAAATCATCCCATGAAGGGACCAGTGCATCAGAGATCATCCCATGAAGGGACCAGTGCATCAAAGATTATCCCATGAAGGGACCAGTGCATCAAAGATCATCCCATGAAGGGACCAGTGCATCAAAGATCATCCCATGAAGGGACCAACACATCAAACCTCATCCCATGAAGGGAGAAGCGCATCAAAGATCATTCCATGAAGGGAGCAGCGCATCAAAGATCTTCCCATGAAGGGAGCAGCGCATCACAGCACTCAGATTAGAGGTATACAAGATCATCCCGTAAAGGGACCAGTGCGTCAGAGATCTTCCCGTGAAGGGACCAGTGCATCAGAGATCCTCCAGTGAAGGGACCAGTGCATCAGAGATCATCCGTGAAGGGACCAGTGCATCAGAGATCATCCCGTGAAGGGACCAGTGCATAAGAGATCATCCGTGAAGGGACAAGCGCATCAGAGATCATCCCGTGAAGGGACCAGCGCATCGATCATCCCGTGAAGGGACCAGCGCAGAGATCATCCCGTGAAGGGACCAGCGCAGAGATCATCCCGTGAAGGGACCAGCGCAGAGATCATCCCGTGAAGGGACCAGTGCAATTGATCATCCCGTGAAGGGACCAGTGCACCAGAGATCATCCCGTGAAGGGACCAGTGCACCAGAGATCATCCCATGAAGGGACCAGTGCACCAGAGATCATCCCATGAAGGGACCAGTGCAACACATCATCCCATGAAGGGACCAGTGCATCAGAGATCATCCATGAAGGGACCAGTGCATCAAAGATAATCCCATGAAGGCACCAGTGCATCAAAGATCATCCCATGAAGGGACCAGTGCATCAAAGATCATCCCATGAAGGGACCAGCACATCAAACCTCATCCCATGAAGGGAGAAGCGCATCAAAGATCATTCCAGGAAGGGAGCAGCGCATCAAAGATCATCCCATGAAGGGAGCAGCGCATCACAGCACTCAGATTAGAGGTATACAAGATCATCCCATGAAGGGACCAGTGCAGAGATTATCCCGTGAAGGGACCAGTCCAACAGATAATCCCATGAATGGACCAGTGCATCAGAGATCATCCCATGAAGGGACCAACGCACCAAAGATCATCCCATGAAGGGACCAGTGAAACAGATCATCCCATGAAGGGACTAGTGAAACATATCATCCCATGAAGGGACCAGCTCATAGAGGATCATCCCGTGAAGGGACCAGCGCATTGAGGATCATCCCATGAAGGGACCAGCGCATTGAGGATCATCCCATGAAGGGACCAGCGCATCAAGGATCATCTCATGAAGGGACCAGCGCATGAAGGATCATCCCATGAAGGGACCAGTGCATCAGATCATCCCATGAAGTGAAAAGTGCATCAGAGATCATCCCATGAAGGGAAAAGTGCATCAGAGATCATCCCATGAATTGACCAGTGCATCAGAGATCATCCCATGAAGGGACCAGTGCATCAGAGATCATCCCATGAAGGGACCAGCTCATAGAGGATCATCCCATGAAGGGACCAGCTCATAGAGGATCATCCCATGAAGGGACCAGCGCATCGAGGATCATCCCATGAAGGGACCAGCGCATCAAGGATCATCCCATGAAGGGACCAGCGCATCAAGGATCATCCCATGAAGGGACCAGTGCATCAGATCATCCCATGAAGGGAAAAGTGCATCAGAGATCATCCCATGAAGGGAAAAGTGCATCAGAGATCATCCCATGAAGGGAAAAGTGCATCAGAGATCATCCCATGAATTGACCAGTGCATCAGAGATCATCCCATGAAGGGACCAGTGCATCAGAGATCATCCCATGAAGGGACCAGTGCATCAAAGATCATCCCATGAAGAGACCAACGCACTAAAGATCATCCCATGAAGGGACCAGTGAAACAGATCATCCCATGAAGTGACCAGTGAAACAGATCATCCCATGAAGGGACCAGTGAAACAGATCATCCCATGAAGGGACCAGTGAAACAGATCATCCCATGAAGGGACCAGTGAAACAGATCATCCCATGAAGGGACCAGTCCATCAAAGATCATCGCATGAAGGGACCAGTGCATCAAAGATCATCCCATGAAGGGACCAGTGCATCAGAGATCATCCTGTGAAGGGACCAGTGCATCACAGCACTCAGATTAGAGGTATGCAAGATCATCCTATGAAGGTACCATTGCATCAGATCATCCCATGAAGGGACCAGCGCACCAGAGATCATCCCAAGAAGGGACCAGCGCACCAGAGATCATCCCATGAAGGGACCAGCGCACCAGAGATCATCCCATGAAGGGACCAGCGCACCAGAGATCATCCCTTGAAGGGACCAGTGCAACAGATCATCCCTTGAAGGGACCAGTGCATCAAAGATCATCCCATGAAGGGACCACTGCATCAAAGATCATCCCATGAAGGGACCAGTACATCAGAGATCATCCCGTGAAGGGACCAGTGCATCAGAGATCATCCCGTGAAGGGACCAGTGCGTCAGGGATCATCCCGTGAAGGGACCAGTGCATCAGAGATCATCCTGTGAAGGGACCAGTGCATCAGAGATCATCCCGTGAAGGGACCAGTGCATCAGAGATCATCCATGAAGGGACCAGTGTCTCAGAGATCATCCCGTGAAGGGACCAGTGCATCAGAGATCATCCGTGAAGGGACAAGCGCATCAGAGATCATCTCGTGAAGGGACCAGCGCATCGATCATCCCATGAAGGGACCAGCGCATCAATCATCCCGTGACGGGACCAGCGCAGAGATCATCCCATGAAGGGACCAGCGCAGAGATCATCCCGTGAAGGGACCAGCGCAGAGATCATCCCGTCAAGGGACCAGTGCACCAGAGATCATCCCATGAAGGGACCAGTGCACCAGAGATCATCCCATGAAGAGACCAGTGCAACAAATCATCCCATGAAGGGACCAGTGCATCAGAGATCATCCCATGAAGGGACCAGTGCATCAAAGATTATCCCATGAAGGGACCAGTGCATCAAAGATCATCCCATGAAGGGACCAGTGCATCAAAGATCATCCCATGAAGGGACCAACACATCAAACCTCATCCCATGAAGGGAGAAGCGCATCAAAGATCATTCCATGAAGGGAGCAGCGCATCAAAGATCTTCCCATGAAGGGAGCAGCGCATCACAGCACTCAGATTAGAGGTATACAAGATCATCCCGTAAAGGGACCAGTGCGTCAGAGATCATCCCGTGAAGGGACCAGTGCATCAGAGATCATCCAGTGAAGGGACCAGTGCATCAGAGATCATCCGTGAAGGGACCAGTGCATCAGAGATCATCCCGTGAAGGGACCAGTGCATAAGAGATCATCCGTGAAGGGACAAGCGCATCAGAGATCATCCCGTGAAGGGACCAGCGCATCGATCATCCCGTGAAGGGACCAGCGCAGAGATCATCCCGTGAAGGGACCAGCGCAGAGATCATCCCGTGAAGGGACCAGCGCAGAGATCATCCCGTGAAGGGACCAGTGCAATTGATCATCCCGTGAAGGGACCAGTGCACCAGAGATCATCCCGTGAAGGGACCAGTGCACCAGAGATCATCCCATGAAGGGACCAGTGCACCAGAGATCATCCCATGAAGGGACCAGTGCAACACATCATCCCATGAAGGGACCAGTGCATCAGAGATCATCCATGAAGGGACCAGTGCATCAAAGATAATCCCATGAAGGCACCAGTGCATCAAAGATCATCCCATGAAGGGACCAGTGCATCAAAGATCATCCCATGAAGGGACCAGCACATCAAACCTCATCCCATGAAGGGAGAAGCGCATCAAAGATCATTCCAGGAAGGGAGCAGCGCATCAAAGATCATCCCATGAAGGGAGCAGCGCATCACAGCACTCAGATTAGAGGTATACAAGATCATCCCATGAAGGGACCAGTGCAGAGATCATCCCGTGAAGGGACCAGTCCAACAGATAATCCCATGAATGGACCAGTGCATCAGAGATCATCCCATGAAGGGACCAGTGCAGAGATCATCCCATGAAGGGACCAGTGCAGGGATCATCCCATGAAGGGACCAGTGCACCAGAGATCATCCCATGAAGGGACAAGTGCACCAGAGATCATCCCATGAAGGGGCCAGCGCAACGAGGATCATCCCATGAAGGGACCAGTGTATCAGAGATCATCCCATGAAGGGAGCAGCGCATCACAGCACTCAGATTAGAGGTATGCAAGATCATCCCAAGAAGGGACCAGCGCAGAGATCATCCTCATCCCATGAAGGGACCAGCGCATCGAGGATCATCTCATGAAGGGACCAGTGTATCAGAGATCATCCCATGAAGGGACCAGTGTATCAGAGATCATCCCATGAAGGGACCAGCGCACCTAAGATCATCCCATGAAGGGACCAGCGCATCAGAGATCATCCCATGAGGGGACCAGCGCATCAGAGATCATCCCATGAAGGGACAAGTGCACCAGAGATCATCCCATGAAGGGACCAGTGCACCAGAGATCATCCCATGAAGGGACCAGTGCATAAAAGATCATCCCATGAAGGGACCAGTGCATCAAAGATCATCCCATGAAGGGACCAGTGCATCAAAGATCATCCCATGAAGGGAGCAGTACAAAGATCATCACATGAAGGGACCAGTGCATCACAGCAATTAGATTAGAGGTATGCAACATCATCCTATGAAGGGACCAGTGCATCAGAGATCATCCCATGAAGGGAACAGTGCACCAAAGATCATCCCATGAGGGGACCAACGCACCAAAGATCATTCCATGAAGGGACCAGTGCATCAGAGATCATCCCATGAAGGGACCAGCACAAAGATCATCCCATGAAGGGACCAGTGCATCAGAGATCATCCCCTGAAGGGACCAGTGCATCAGAGATCATCCCATGAAGGGACCAGAGCATTGAGGATCATCCCATGAAGGGACCAGTGCATCACAGCACTCAGATTAGAGGTATGCAAGATCATCCCATGAAGGGACCAGTGCATCACAGCACTCAGATTAGATGTATGCAACATCATCCCATGAAGGGACCAGTGCAGACATCATCCCATGAAGGGACCAGTGCATCAAAGATCATCCCATGAAGGGACCAGTGCATCAAAGATCATCCCATGAAGGGACCAGTGCATCAAAGATCATCCCATGAGGGGACAAGTGCAGACATCATCCCATGAAGGGACCAGTACATCAGAGATCATCCCATGAAGGGACCAGTGCATCAAAGATCGTCCCATGAAGGGATAAGTGCATCAGAGATCATCCCATGAAGGGATAAGTGCATCAACGATCGTCCCATGAAGGGACCAGGGCAACAGATAATCCCATGAAGGGACCAGTGCAACAGATAATCCCATGAAGGGACCAGTGCACCAAAGATCATCCCATGAAGGGACTAACGCACCAGAGATCATCCCATGAAGGGACCAGTGCATCAGAGATCATCCCATGAAGGTACCAGTGCACCAGAGATCATCCCATGAAGGGACCAGTGCACCAGAGATCATCCCATGAAGGGACCAGTGCACCAGAGATCATCCCATGAGGGGACCAGTGCATAAAAGATCATCCCATGAAGTTACCAGTACAAAGATCATCCCATGAAGGGACCAGCGCATCACAGCAATTAGATTAGAGGTATG
Source organism: Triturus cristatus (assembly GCF_964204655.1). Lineage (NCBI taxonomy): Eukaryota > Metazoa > Chordata > Amphibia > Caudata > Salamandridae > Triturus > Triturus cristatus. Next base: position 653,250,029 of record NC_140587.1, on the reverse strand, counting down.
CAACATCATCCTATGAAGGGACCAGTGCATCAGAGATCATCCCATGAAGGGACCAGTGCACCAAAGATCATCCCATGAGGGGACCAGTGCATAAAAGATCTTCCCATGAAGGGACCAGTGCATCAAAGATCATCCCATGAAGTTACCAGTACAAAGATCATCCCATGAAGGGACCAGTGCATCACAGCAATTAGATTAGAAGTATGCAAGATCATCCCATGAAGCGACCAGTGCAGAGATCATCCCATGAAGGGACCAGTGCAACAGATCATCCCATGAAGGGACCAGTTCAACAGATCATCCCATGAAGGGACCAGTGCATCAAAGATCATCCCATGAAGGGACCAGCGCATCAAAGATTATCCCATGAAGGGAGCAGCGCATCAAAGATCATCCCATGAAGGAAGCAGCGCATCAAAGATCATCCCATGAAGGGAGCAGCGCATCATAGATCATTCCATGAAGGGAGCAGCGCATCACAGCACTCAGATTAGAGGTATGCAAGATCATCCCATGAAGGGACCAGTGCACCAGAGATCATCCCATGAAGGGACCAGGGCACCAGAGATCATCCCATGAAGGGACCAGGGCACCAGAGATCAGCCCATGAAGGGACCAGTGTAACAGATCATCCCATGAAGGGACCAGTGCATGAAAGATCATCCCATGAAGGGACCAGTGCATGAAAGATCATCCCATGAAGGGACCAGTGCATAAAAGACCATCCCATGAAGGGACCAGCGCAGAGATGATCCTCATCCCATGAAGGGACCAGCGCATAGAGGTCCATCCCATGAAGGGACCAGTGCACCAGATCATCCCATGAAGGGACCAGTGCACCAGATCATCCCATGAAGGGACTAGTGCACCAGATCACCCTATGAAGGGACCAGTGCACCAGATCACCCTATGAAGGGACCAGTGCAACAGATCATCCCATGAAGGGACCAGTGCAACAGATATCATCCCATTAAGGGACCATCACATCAGATATTATCCCATGAAGGGACCAGCACATCAGATATCATCCCATGAAGGGACCAGCACATTAGATATCAACCCATGAAGGGACCAGTGCATCACAGCACTCAGATTAGAGGTATGCAAGATCATCCTATGAAGGTACCAGTGCATCAGAGATCATCCCATGAAGGGACCATTGCATCAGATCATCCCATGAAGGGCCCAGCGCACCAGAGATCATCCCATGAAGGGACCAGCGCACCAGAGATCATCCCATGAAGGGACCAGCGCACCAGAGATCATCCCATGAAGGGACCAGTGCAACAGATCATCCCTTGAAAGGACCAGTGCAACAGATCATCCCTTGAAGGGACCAGTGCATCAAAGATCATCCCATGAAGGGACCAATGCATCAGAGATCATCCCATGAAGGGACCAATGCATGAGAGATTATCCCATGAAGGGACCAGTGAAAAGATCATCCCATGAAGGGACCAGTGCATCACAGCACTCAGATTAGAGGTATGCAAGATCATCCCATGAAGGGACCAGTGCATTAAAAATCATCCCATGAAGGGACCAGTGCATCAGAGATCATCCAATGAAAGGACCAGTGATTCACAGCACTCAGATTAGAGGTATGCAAGATCATCCCATGAAGGGACCAGTGCATCAAAGATCATCCCATGAAGGGACCAGTCCATCAAAGATCCCATGAAGGGACCAGTGCATCACAGCACTCATATAAGAGGTATGCAAGATCATCCCATGAATCGACCAGTGCAGAGATCATCCCATGAAGGGACCAGTGCACCAAAGATAATCCCATGAGAGGACTAGAGCTCATCCCATTAAGGGACCAGTGCAATAGATCGTCCCATGAAGGGACCAGTGCACCAGAGATCATCCCATGAAGGGACCAGTGCACCAGAGATCATCCCATGAAGGGACCAGTGCACCAGAGATCATCCCATGAAGGGACCAATGCAAGAGATCATCCCAAGAAGGGACCAGTGCAAAGATCATCCCATGAAGGGACCAGTGAATCAAAGATCCCATGAAGGGACCAGTGCATCAAAGATCCCATGAAGGGACCAGTGCATCACAGCACTCTTATTAGAGGTATGCAAGATCATGCCATGAAGGAACCAGTGCAGAGATCTTACCATGAAGGGACCATGCAGCAAAGATCATCCCATGAAGGGACCAGTGCATCAAAGATCATCCCATGAAGGGACCAGTGCATCAGAGATCATCCCGTGAAGGGACCAGTATATCACAGCACTCAGATTAGAGGTATGCAAGATCATTCTATGAAGGTACCAGTGCATCAGAGATCATCCCATGAAGGGACCATTGCATCAGATCATCCCATGAAGGGACCAGCGCACCAGAGATCATCCCATGAAGGGACCAGCGCACCAGAGATCATCCCATGAAGGGACCAGCGCACCAGAGATCATCCCTTGAACGGACCAGTGCAACAGATCATCCCTTGAAGGGACCAGTGCATCAAAGATCATCCCATGAAGGGACCAGTGCATCAGAGATCAACCCGTGAAGGGACCAGTGCGTCAGAGATCATCCCGTGAAGGGACCAGTGCATCAGAGATCATCCAGTGAAGGGACCAGTGCATCAGAGATCATCCGTGAAGGGACCAGTGCATCAGAGATCATCCCGTGAAGGGACCAGTGCATAAGAGATCATCCGTGAAGGGACAAGCGCATCAGAGATCATCCCGTGAAGGGACCAGCGCATCGATCATCCCGTGAAGGGACCAGCGCAGAGATCATCCCATGAAGGGACCAGCGCAGAGATCATCCCGTGAAGGGACCAGCGAAGAGATCATCCCGTGAAGGGACCAGTGCAATTGATCATCCCGTGAAGGGACCAGTGCACCAGAGATCATCCCGTGAAGGGACCAGTGTACCAGAGATCATCCCATGAAGGGACCAGTGCACCACAGATCATCCCATGAAGGGACCAGTGCAACACATCATCCCATGAAGGGACCAGTGCATCAGAGATCATCCATGAAGGGACCAGTGCATCAAAGATAATCCCATGAAGGCACCAGTGCATCAAAGATCATCCCATGAAGGGACCAGTGCATCAAAGATCATCCCATGAAGGGACCAGCACATCAAACCTCATCCCATGAAGGGAGAAGCGCATCAAAGATCATTCCAGGAAGGGAGCAGCGCATCAAAGATCATCCCATGAAGGGAGCAGCGCATCACAGCACTCAGATTAGAGGTATACAAGATCATCCCATGAAGGGACCAGTGCAGAGATCATCCCGTGAAGGGACCAGTCCAACAGATAATCCCATGAATGGACCAGTGCATCAGAGATCATCCCATGAAGGGACCAGTGCAGAGATCATCCCATGAAGGGACCAGTGCAGGGATCATCCCATGAAGGGACCAGTGCACCAGAGATCATCCCATGAAGGGACAAGTGCACCAGAGATCATCCCATGAAGGGGCCAGCGCAACGAGGATCATCCCATGAAGGGTCCAGTGTATCAGAGATCATCCCATGAAGGGAGCAGCGCATCACAGCACTCAGATTAGAGGTATGCAAGATCATCCCAAGAAGGGACCAGCGCAGAGATCATCCTCATCCCATGAAGGGACCAGCGCATCGAGGATCATCTCATGAAGGGACCAGTGTATCACAGATCATCCCATGAAGGGACCAGTGTATCAGAGATCATCCCATGAAGGGACCAGCGCACCTAAGATCATCCCATGAAGAGACCAGCGCATCAGAGATCATCCCATGAGGGGACCAGCGCATCAGAGATCATCCCATGAAGGGACAAGTGCACCAGAGATCATCCCATGAAGGGACCAGTGCACCAGAGATCATCCCATGAAGGGGCCAGTGCATAAAAGATCATCCCATGAAGGGACCAGTGCATCAAAGATCATCCCATGAAGGGACCAGTGCATCAAAGATCATCCCATGAAGGGAGCAGTACAAAGATCATCACATGAAGGGACCAGTGCATCACAGCAATTAGATTAGAGGTATGCAACATCATCCCATGAAGGGAACAGTGCACCAAAGATCATCCAATGAGGGGACCAACGCACCAAAGATCATTCCATGAAGGGACCAGTGCATCAGAGATCATCCCATGAAGGGACCAGCACAAAGATCATCCCATGAAGGGACCAGTGCAACAGAGATCATCCCCTGAAGGGACCAGTGCATCAGAGATCATCCCATGAAGGGACCAGAGCATCGAGGATCATCCCATGAAGGGTCCAGTGCATCACAGCACTCAGATTAGAGGTATGCAAGATCATCCCATGAAGGGACCAGTGCATCACAGCACTCAGATTAGATGTATGCAACATCATCCCATGAAGGGACCAGTGCAGACATCATCCCATGAAGGGACCAGTGCATCAAAGATCATCCCATGAAGGGACCAGTGCATCAAAGATCATCCCATGAAGGGACCAGTGCATCAAAGATCATCCCATGAGGGGACAAGTGCAGACATCATCCCATGAAGGGACCAGTACATCAGAGATCATCCCATGAAGGGACCAGTGCATCAAAGATCGTCCCATGAAGGGATAAGTGCATCAGAGATCGTCCCATGAAGGGATAAGTGCATCAACGATCGTCCCATGAAGGGACCAGGGCAACAGATAATCCCATGAAGGGACCAGTGCAACAGATAATCCCATGAAGGCACCAGTTCAGAGATCATCCCGTGAAGGGACCAGTGCATCAGAGATCATCCCATGAAGGGACCAGTGCATCGAGGATCATCCCATGAAGGGACCAGTGCATCACAGCACTCAGATTAGAGGTATGCAAGATCATCCCATGAAGGGACCATTGCATCACAGCACTCAGATTAGATGTATGCAACATCATCCCATGAAGGGACCAGTGCAGACATCATCCCATGAAGGGACCAGTGCATCAAAGATCATCCCATGAGGGGACAAGTGCAGACATCATCCCATGAAGGGACCAGTGCATCAAAGATCATCCCATGAGGGGACAAGTGCAGACATCATCCCATGAATGAACCAGTGCATCAGATCATCCCATGAAGGGACCAGTGCATCAGAGATCATCCCATGAAGGGACCAGCTCATAGAGGATCATACCATAAAGGGACCAGCTCATAGAGGATCATCCCATGAAGGGACCAGCGCATCGAGGATCATCCCATGAAGGGACCAGCGCATCGAGGATCATCCCATGAAGGGACCAGCGCATCAAGGATCATCCCATGAAGGGACCAGCGCATCAAGGATCATCCCATGAAGGGACCAGCGCATCAGATCATCCCATGAAGGGAAAAGTGCATCAGAGATCATCCCATGAAGGGAAAAGTGCATCAGAGATCATCCCATGAATTGACCAGTGCATCAGAGATCATCCCATGAAGGGACCAGTGCATCAGAGATCATCCCATGAAGGGACCAGTGCATCAAAGATCATCCCATGAAGAGACCAACGCACCAAAGATCATCCCATGAAGGGACCAGTGAAACAGATCATCCCATGAAGGGACCAGTGAAACAGATCATCCCATGAAGGGACCAGCTCATAGAGGATCATCCCATGAAGGGACCAGCGCATTGAGGATCATCCCATGAAGGGACCAGCGCATTGAGGATCATCCCATGAAGGGACCAGCGCATCAAGGATCATCCCATGAAGGGACCAGCGCATGAAGGATCATCCCATGAAGGGACCAGTGCATCAGATCATCCCATGAAGGGAAAAGTGCATCAGAGATCATCCCATGAAGGGAAAAGTGCATCAGAGATCATCCCATGAATTGACCAGTGCATCAGAGATCATCCCATGAAGGGACCAGTGCATCAGAGATCATCCCATGAAGGGACCAGCTCATAGAGGATCATCCCATGAAGGGACCAGCTCATAGAGGATCATCCCATGAATGGACCAGCGCATCGAGGATCATCCCATGAAGGGACCAGCGCATCGAGGATCATCCCATGAAGGGACCATCGCATCAAGGATCATCCCATGAAGGGACCAGCGCATCAAGGATCATCCCATGAAGGGACCAGCGCATCAAGGATCATCCCATGAAGGGAAAAGTGCATCAGAGAGAGGATCATCCCATGAAGGGACCAGCGCATCAAGGATCATCCCATGAAGGGACCAGCGCATCAAGGATCATCCCATGAAGGGACCAGCGCATCAAGGATCATCCCATGAAGGGACCAGTGCATCAGATCATCCCATGAAGGGAAAAGTGCATCAGAGATCATCCCATGAAGGGAAAAGTGCATCAGAGATCATCCCATGAACGGAAAAGTGCATCAGAGATCATCCCATGAATTGACCAGTGCATCAGAGATCATCCCATGAAGGGACCAGTGCATCAGAGATCATCCCATGAAGGGACCAGTGCATCAAAGATCATCCCATGAAGAGACCAACGCACTAAAGATCATCCCATGAAGGGACCAACGCACCAAAGATCATCCCATGAAGGGACCAGTGAAACAGATCATCCCATGAAGTGACCAGTGAAACAGATCATCCCATGAAGGGACCAGTGAAACAGATCATCCCATGAAGGGACCAGTGAAACAGATCATCCCATGAAGGGACCAGTCCATCAAAGATCATCCCATGAAGGGAATAGTGCATCAAAGATCATCCCATGAAGGGACCAGTGCATCAGAGATAATCCCGTGAAGGGACCAGTGCATCACAGCACTCAGATTAGAGGTATGGAAGATCATCCTATGAAGGGACCAGTGCATCAGAGATCATCCCATGAAGGGACCAGTGCATCAGAGATCATCCCATGAAGGGACCAGTGCACCAGAGATCATCCCATGAAGGGACCAGGGCAACAGATATCATCCCATGAAGGGACCAGTGCACCAAAGATCCCATGAAGGGACCAGTGCATCACTGCACTCAGATTAGAGGTATGGAAGATCATCCTATGAAGGGACCAGTGCAGAGATCATCCCATGAAGGGACCAGTGCATCAATCATCCCGTGACGGGACCAGCGCAGAGATCATCCCGTGAAGGGACCAGTGCACCAGAGATCATCCCATGAAGGGACCAGCGCACCAGAGAGCATCCCTTGAAGGGACCAGTGCAACAGATCATCCCTTGAAGGGACCAGTGCATCAAAGATCATCCCATGAAGGGACCAGTGCATCAAAGATTATCCCATGAAGGGACCAGTACATCAGAGATCATCCCGTGAAGGGACCAGTGCATCAGAGATCATCCCGTGAAGGGACCAGTGCGTCAGGGATCATCCCGTGAAGGGACCAGTGCATCAGAGATCATCCCGTGAAGGGACCAGTGCATCAGAGATCATCCCGTGAAGGGACCAGTGCATCAGAGATCATCCGTGAAGGGACCAGTGCATCAGAGATCATCCCGTGAAGGGACCAGTGCATCAGAGATCATCCGTGAAGGGACAAGCGCATCAGAGATCATCCCGTGAAGGGACCAGCGCATCGATCATCCCATGAAGGGACCAGCGCATCAATCATCCCGTGACGGGACCAGCGCAGAGATCATCCCGTGAAGGGACCAGCGCAGAGATCATCCCGTGAAGGGACCAGTGCAGAGATCATCCCGTGAAGGGACCAGTGCACCAGAGATCATCCCATGAAGGGACCAGTGCACCAGAGATCATCCCATGAAGAGACCAGTGCAACAGATCATCCCATGAAGGGACCAGTGCATCAGAGATCATCCCATGAAGGGACCAGTGCATCAAAGATTATCCCATGAAGGGACCAGTGCATCAAAGATCATCCCATGAAGGGACCAGTGCATCAAAGATCATCCCATGAAGGGACCAACACATCAAACCTCATCCCATGAAGGGAGAAGCGCATCAAAGATCATTCCATGAAGGGAGCAGCGCATCAAAGATCATCCCATGAAGGAAGCAGCGCATCACAGCACTCAGATTAGAGGTATACAAGATCATCCCATGAAGGGACCAGTGCAGAGATCATCCCGTGAAGGGACCAGTCCAACAGATAATCCCATGAATGGACCAGTGCATCAGAGATCATCTCATGAAGGGACCAGTGCAGAGATCATCCCATGAAGGGACCAGTGCAGAGATCATCCCATGAAGGGACTAGTGCATCAGAGATCATCCCATGAAGGGACCAGTGCATCAGAGATCATCCCATGAAGGGACCAGTGGATCAAAGATCATCCCATGAGGGGACTAGAGATCATCCCATGAAGGGACCAGTGCATCAGAGATCATCCAATGAATGGACCAGTGCATCAGAGATCATCCCATGAAGGGACCAGTGCACCAGATCATTCAATAAAGGGACCAGTGCATTACAGCACTCAGATTAGAGGTATGCAAGATCATCCCATGAAGGGATCAGTGCATCAGAGATCATCCCACGAAGGGACCAGGGCAACAGAGATCATCCCATGAAGGGACCAGTGCATCAAAGATCATCCCATGAAGGGACCAGTGCATCAAAGATCATCCCATGAAGGGACCAGAGCATCAGAGATCATCCCATGAAGGGACCAGTGCATCAGAGATCATCCCATGAAGGGACCAGTGCATCAAAGATCATACCATGAGGGGACTAGAGATCATCCCACGAAGGGACCAGTGCATCAGAGATCATCCCATGAAGGGCCTAGTACATCAGAGATCATTCCATGAAGGGACCAGTGCATCAGAGATCATCCCATGAAGGGACCAGTGGATCAAAGATCATCCCATGAGGGGACTAGAGATCATCCCATGAAGGGACCAGTGCATCAGAGAACATCCCATGAAGGGACCAGTGCATCAGAGATTATCCCATAAAGGGACCAGTGCATCAGAGATCATCCAATGAAGGGACCAGTGCATCACAGCACTCAGATTAGAGGTATGCAAGATCATCCCATGAAGGGACCAGCGCATGGGGGATCATCCCATGAAGGGACCAGCGCATGGGAGATCATCCCATGAAGGGACCAGCGCATGGGAGATCATCCCATGAAGGGGCCAGTGCACCAGATGATCCCATGAAGGGACCAGTGCATCAGAGATGATCCCATGTAGGGACCAGTGCATCAGAGATCATCCCATGAAGGGACCAGTGCATCAGAGATCATCCCATGAAGGGACCAGTGCAACAGACATCATCCCATGAAGGGACCAGTGCAGCAGAGCACTCAGATTAGAGGTATGCAAGATCATCCCCTGAAGGGACCAGTGCACCAGAGATCATCCCATGAAGGGACCAGGGCACCAGAGATCATCCCATGAAGGGACCAGGGCACCAGAGATCAGCCCATGAAGGGACCAGTGTAACAGATCATCCCATGAAGGGACCAGTGCATGAAATATCATCCCATGAAGGGACCAGTGCATGAAAGATCATCCCATGAAGGGACCAGTGCATAAAAGACCATCCCATGAAGGGACCAGCGCAGAGATGATCCTCATCCCATGAAGGGACCAGCGCATAGAGGTCCATCCCATGAAGGGACCAGTGCACCAGATCATCCCATGAAGGGACCAGTGCACCAGATCATCCCATGAAGGGACTAGTGCACCAGATCACCCTATGAAGGGACCAGTGCACCAGATCACCCTATGAAGGGACCAGTGCAACAGATCATCCCATGAAGGGACCAGTGCAACAGATATCATCCCATTAAGGGACCAGCACATCAGATATTATCCCATGAAGGGACCAGCACATCAGACATCATCCCATGAAGGGACCAGCACATTAGATATCAACCCATGAAGGGACCAGTGCATCACAGCACTCAGATTAGAGGTATGCAAGATCATCCTATGAAGGTACCAGTGCATCAGAGATCATCCCATGAAGGGACCATTGCATCAGATCATCCCATGAAGGGCCCAGCGCACCAGAGATCATCCCATGAAGGGACCAGCGCACCAGAGATCATCCCATGAAGGGACCAGCGCACCAGAGATCATCCCATGAAGGGACCAGTGCAACAGATCATCCCTTGAAAGGACCAGTGCAACAGATCATCCCTTGAAGGGACCAGTGCATCAAAGATCATCCCATGAAGGGACCAATGCATCAGAGATCATCCCATGAAGGGACCAATGCATGAGAGATTATCCCATGAAGGGACCAGTGAAAAGATCATCCCATGAAGGGACCAGTGCATCACAGCACTCAGATTAGAGGTATGCAAGATCATCCCATGAAGGGACCAGTGCATTAAAAATCATCCCATGAAGGGACCAGTGCATCAGAGATCATCCAATGAAAGGACCAGTGATTCACAGCACTCAGATTAGAGGTATGCAAGATCATCCCATGAAGGGACCAGTGCATCAAAGATCATCCCATGAAGGGACCAGTCCATCAAAGATCCCATGAAGGGACCAGTGCATCACAGCACTCATATAAGAGGTATGCAAGATCATCCCATGAATCGACCAGTGCAGAGATCATCCCATGAAGGGACCAGTGCACCAAAGATAATCCCATGAGAGGACTAGAGCTCATCCCATTAAGGGACCAGTGCAATAGATCGTCCCATGAAGGGACCAGTGCACCAGAGATCATCCCATGAAGGGACCAGTGCACCAGATATCATCCCATGAAGGGACCAGTGCACCAGAGATCATCCCATGAAGGGACCAATGCAAGAGATCATCCCAAGAAGGGACCAGTGCAAAGATCATCCCATGAAGGGACCAGTGAATCAAAGATCCCATGAAGGGACCAGTGCATCAAAGATCCCATGAAGGGACCAGTGCATCACAGCACTCTTATTAGAGGTATGCAAGATCATGCCATGAAGGAACCAGTGCAGAGATCTTACCATGAAGGGACCATGCAGCAAAGATCATCCCATGAAGGGACCAGTGCATCAAAGATCATCCCATGAAGGGACCAGTGCATCAGAGATCATCCCGTGAAGGGACCAGTATATCACAGCACTCAGATTAGAGGTATGCAAGATCATTCTATGAAGGTACCAGTGCATCAGAGATCATCCCATGAAGGGACCATTGCATCAGATCATCCCATGAAGGGACCAGCGCACCAGAGATCATCCCATGAAGGGACCAGCGCACCAGAGATCATCCCATGAAGGGACCAGCGCACCAGAGATCATCCCTTGAAGGGACCAGTGCAACAGATCATCCCTTGAAGGGACCAGTGCATCAAAGATCATCCCATGAAGGGACCAGTGCATCAGAGATCACCCCGTGAAGGGACCAGTGCGTCAGAGATCATCCCGTGAAGGGACCAGTGCATCAGAGATCATCCAGTGAAGGGACCAGTGCATCAGAGATCATCCGTGAAGGGACCAGTGCATCAGAGATCATCCCGTGAAGGGACCAGTGCATAAGAGATCATCCGTGAAGGGACAAGCGCATCAGAGATCATCCCGTGAAGGGACCAGCGCATCGATCATCCCGTGAAGGGACCAGCGCAGAGATCATCCCGTGAAGGGACCAGCGCAGAGATCATCCCGTGAAGGGACCAGCGCAGAGATCATCCCGTGAAGGGACCAGTGCAATTGATCATCCCGTGAAGGGACCAGTGCACCAGAGATCATCCCGTGAAGGGACCAGTGTACCAGAGATCATCCCATGAAGGGACCAGTGCACCAGAGATCATCCCATGAAGGGACCAGTGCAACACATCATCCCATGAAGGGACCAGTGCATCAGAGATCATCCATGAAGGGACCAGTGCATCAAAGATAATCCCATGAAGGCACCAGTGCATTAAAGATCATCCCATGAAGGGACCAGTGCATCAAAGATCATCCCATGAAGGGACCAGCACATCAAACCTCATCCCATGAAGGGAGAAGCGCATCAAAGATCATTCCAGGAAGGGAGCAGCGCATCAAAGATCATCCCATGAAGGGAGCAGCGCATCACAGCACTCAGATTAGAGGTATACAAGATCATCCCATGAAGGGACCAGTGCAGAGATCATCCCGTGAAGGGACCAGTCCAACAGATAATCCCATGAATGGACCAGTGCATCAGAGATCATCCCATGAAGGGACCAGTGCAGAGATCATCCCATGAAGGGACCAGTGCAGGGATCATCCCATGAAGGGACCAGTGCACCAGAGATCATCCCATGAAGGGACAAGTGCACCAGAGATCATCCCATGAAGGGGCCAGCGCAACGAGGATCATCCCATGAAGGGTCCAGTGTATCAGAGATCATCCCATGAAGGGAGCAGCGCATCACAGCACTCAGATTAGAGGTATGCAAGATCATCCCAAAAAGGGACCAGCGCAGAGATCATCCTCATCCCATGAAGGGACCAGCGCATCGAGGATCATCTCATGAAGGGACCAGTGTATCACAGATCATCCCATGAAGGGACCAGTGTATCAGAGATCATCCCATGAAGGGACCAGCGCACCTAAGATCATCCCATGAAGGGACCAGCGCATCAGAGATCATCCCATGAGGGGACCAGCACATCAGAGATCATCCCATGAAGGGACAAGTGCACCAGAGATCATCCCATGAAGGGACCAGTGCACCAGAGATCATCCCATGAAGGGGCCAGTGCATAAAAGATCATCCCATGAAGGGACCAGTGCATCAAAGATCATCCCATGAAGGGACCAGTGCATCAAAGATCATCCCATGAAGGGAGCAGTACAAAGATCATCACATGAAGGGACCAGTGCATCACAGCAATTAGATTAGAGGTATGCAACATCATCCCATGAAGGGAACAGTGCACCAAAGATCATCCAATGAGGGGACCAACGCACCAAAGATCATTCCATGAAGGGACCAGTGCATCAGAGATCATCCCATGAAGGGACCAGCACAAAGATCATCCCATGAAGGGACCAGTGCATCAGAGATCATCCCCTGAAGGGACCAGTGCATCAGAGATCATCCCATGAAGGGACCAGAGCATCGAGGATCATCCCATGAAGGGTCCAGTGCATCACAGCACTCAGATTAGAGGTATGCAAGATCATCCCATGAAGGGACCAGTGCATCACAGCACTCAGATTAGTTGTATGCAACATCATCCCATGAAGGGACCAGTGCAGACATCATCCCATGAAGGGACCAGTGCATCAAAGATCATCCCATGAAGGGACCAGTGCATCAAAGATCATCCCATGAGGGGACAAGTGCAGACATCATCCCATGAAGGGACCAGTACATCAGAGATCATCCCATGAAGGGACCAGTGCATCAAAGATCGTCCCATGAAGGGATAAGTGCATCAGAGATCGTCCCATGAAGGGATAAGTGCATCAATGATCGTCCCATGAAGGGACCAGGGCAACAGATAATCCCATGAAGGGACCAGTGCAACAGATAATCCCATGAAGGCACCAGTGCAGAGATCATCCCGTGAAGGGACCAGTGCATCAGAGATCATCCCATGAAGGGACCAGTGCATCGAGGATCATCCCATGAAGGGACCAGTGCATCACAGCACTCAGATTAGAGGTATGCAAGATCATCCCATGAAGGGACCATTGCATCACAGCACTCAGATTAGATGTATGCAACATCATCCCATGAAGGGACCAGTGCAGACATCATCCCATGAAGGGACCAGTGCATCAAAGATCATCCCATGAGGGGACAAGTGCAGACATCATCCCATGAAGGGACCAGTGCATCAAAGATCATCCCATGAGGGGACAAGTGCAGACATCATCCCATGAATGAACCAGTGCATCAGATCATCCGATGAAGGGACCAGTGCATCAGAGATCATCCCATGAAGGGACCAGCTCATAGAGGATCATCCCATGAAGGGACCAGCGCATCGAGGATCATCCCATGAAGGGACCAGCGCATCGAGGATCATCCCATGAAGGGACCAGCGCATCAAGGATCATCCCATGAAGGGACCAGCGCATCAAGGATCATCCCATGAAGGGACCAGCGCATCAAGGATCATCCCATGAAGGGAAAAGTGCATCAGAGATCATCCCATGAAGGGAAAAGTGCATCAGAGATCATCCCATGAATTGACCAGTGCATCAGAGATCATCCCATGAAGGGACCAGTGCATCAGAGATCATCCCATGAAGGGACCAGTGCATCAAAGATCATCCCATGAAGAGACCTACGCACCAAAGATCATCCCATGAAGGGACCAACGCACCAAAGATCATCCCATGAAGGGACCAGTGAAACAGATCATCCCATGAAGGGACCAGTGAAACAGATCATCCCATGAAGGGACCAGTGCATCAGAGATCATCCATGAAGGGACCAGTGCATCAAAGATAATCCCATGAAGGCACCAGTGCATTGAGGATCATCCCATGAAGGGACCAGCGCATTGAGGATCATCCCATGAAGGGACCAGCGCATCAAGGATCATCCCATGAAGGGACCAGCGCATGAAGGATCATCCCATGAAGGGACCAGTGCATCAGATCATCCCATGAAGGGAAAAGTGCATCAGAGATCATCCCATGAAGGGAAAAGTGCATCAGAGATCATCCCGTGAATTGACCAGTGCATCAGAGATCATCCCATGAAGGGACCAGTGCATCAGAGATCATCCCATGAAGGGACCAGCTCATAGAGGATCATCCCATGAAGGGACCAGCTCATAGAGGATCATCCCATGAATGGACCAGCGCATCGAGGATCATCCCATGAAGGGACCAGCGCATCGAGGATCATCCCATGAAGGGACCATCGCATCAAGGATCATCCCATGAAGGGACCAGCGCATCAAGGATCATCCCATGAAGGGACCAGCGCATCAAGGATCATCCCATGAAGGGAAAAGTGCATCAAAGAGAGGATCATCTCATGAAGGGACCAGCGCATCAAGGATCATCCCATGAAGGGACCAGCGCATCAAGGATCATCCCATGAAGGGACCAGCGCATCAAGGATCATCCCATGAAGGGACCAGTGCATCAGATCATCCCATGAAGGGAAAAGTGCATCAGAGATCATCCCATGAAGGGAAAAGTGCATCAGAGATCATCCCATGAACGGAAAAGTGCATCAGAGATCATCCCATGAATTGACCAGTGCATCAGAGATCATCCCATGAAGGGACCAGTGCATCAGAGATCATCCCATGAAGGGACCAGTGCATCAAAGATCATCCCATGAAGAGACCAACGCACTAAAGATCCTCCCATGAAGGGACCAACGCACCAAAGATCATCCCATGAAGGGACCAGTGAAACAGATCATCCCATGAAGTGACCAGTGAAACAGATCATCCCATGAAGGGACCAGTGAAACAGATCATCCCATGAAGGGACCAGTGAAACAGATCATCCCATGAAGGGACCGGTCCATCAAAGATCATCCCATGAAGGGAATAGTGCATCAAAGATCATCCCATGAAGGGACCAGTGCATCAGAGATAATCCCGTGAAGGGACCAGTGCATCACAGCACTCAGATTAGAGGTATGGAAGATCATCCTATGAAGGGACCAGTGCATCAGAGATCATCCCATGAAGGGACCAGTGCATCAGAGATCATCCCATGAAGGGACCAGTGCACCAGAGATCATCCCATGAAGGGACCAGGGCAACAGATATCATCCCATGAAGGGACCAGTGCACCAAAGATCCCATGAAGGGACCAGTGCATCACTGCACTCAGATTAGAGGTATGGAAGATCATCCTATGAAGGGACCAGTGCAGAGATCATCCCATGAAGGGACCAGTGCATCAATCATCCCGTGACGGGACCAGCGCAGAGATCATCCCGTGAAGGGACCAGTGCACCAGAGATCATCCCATGAAGGGACCAGCGCACCAGAGAGCATCCCTTGAAGGGACCAGTGCAACAGATCATCCCTTGAAGGGACCAGTGCATCAAAGATCATCCCATGAAGGGACCAGTGCATCAAAGATTATCCCATGAAGGGACCAGTACATCAGAGATCATCCCGTGAAGGGACCAGTGCATCAGAGATCATCCCGTGAAGGGACCAGTGCGTCCGGGATCATCCCGTGAAGGGACCAGTGCATCAGAGATCATCCCGTGAAGGGACCAGTGCATCAGAGATCATCCCGTGAAGGGACCAGTGCATCAGAGATCATCCGTGAAGGGACCAGTGCATCAGAGATCATCCCGTGAAGGGACCAGTGCATCAGAGATCATCCGTGAAGGGACAAGCGCATCAGAGATCATCCCGTGAAGGGACCAGCGCATCGATCATCCCATGAAGGGACCAGCACATCAATCATCCCGTGACGGGACCAGCGCAGAGATCATCCCGTGAAGGGACCAGCGCAGAGATCATCCCGTGAAGGGACCAGTGCAGAGATCATCCCGTGAAGGGACCAGTGCACCAGAGATCATCCCATGAAGGGACCAGTGCACCAGAGATCATCCCATGAAGAGACCAGTGCAACAGATCATCCCATGAAGGGACCAGTGCATCAGAGATCATCCCATGAAGGGACCAGTGCATCAAAGATTATCCCATGAAGGGACCAGTGCATCAAAGATCATCCCATGAAGGGACCAGTGCATCAAAGATCATCCCATGAAGGGACCAACACATCAAACCTCATCCCATGAAGGGAGAAGCGCATCAAAGATCATTCCATGAAGGGAGCAGCGCATCAAAGATCATCCCATGAAGGAAGCAGCGCATTACAGCACTCAGATTAGAGGTATACAAGATCATCCCATGAAGGGACCAGTGCAGAGATCATCCCGTGAAGGGACCAGTCCAACAGATAATCCCATGAATGGACCAGTGCATCAGAGATCATCTCATGAAGGGACCAGTGCAGAGATCATCCCATGAAGGGACCAGTGCAGAGATCATCCCATGAAGGGACTAGTGCATCAGAGATCATCCCATGAAGGGACCAGTGCATCAGAGATCATCCCATGAAGGGACCAGTGGATCAAAGATCATCCCATGAGGGGACTAGAGATCATCCCATGAAGGGACCAGTGCATCAGAGATCATCCCATGAATGGACCAGTGCATCAGAGATCATCCCATGAAGGGACCAGTGCACCAGATCATTCAATAAAGGGACCAGTGCATTACAGCACTCAGATTAGAGGTATGCAAGATCATCCCATGAAGGGATCAGTGCATCAGAGATCATCCCACAAAGGGACCAGGGCAACAGAGATCATCCCATGAAGGGACCAGTGCATCAAAGATCATCCCATGAAGGGACCAGTGCATCAAAGATCATCCCATGAAGGGACCAGAGCATCAGAGATCATCCCATGAAGGGACCAGTGCATCAGAGATCATCCCATGAAGGGACCAGTGCATCAAAGATCATACCATGAGGGGACTAGAGATCATCCCACGAAGGGACCAGTGCATCAGAGATCATCCCATGAAGGGCCTAGTACATCAGAGATCATTCCATGAAGGGACCAGTGCATCAGAGAACATCCCATGAAGGGACCAGTGCATCATAGATTATCCCATAAAGGGACCAGTGCATCAGAGATCATCCAATGAAGGGACCAGTGCATCACAGCACTCAGATTAGAGGTATGCAAGATCATCCCATGAAGGGACCAGCGCATGGGGGATCATCCCATGAAGGGACCAGCGCATGGGAGATCATCCCATGAAGGGACCAGCGCATGGGAGATCATCCCATGAAGGGGCCAGTGCACCAGATGATCCCATGAAGGGACCAGTGCATCAGAGATCATCCCATGTAGGGACCAGTGCATCAGAGATCATCCCATGAAGGGACCAGTGCATCAGAGATCATCCCATGAAGGGACCAGTGCAACAGACATCATCCCATGAAGGGACCAGTGCAGCAGAGCACTCAGATTAGAGGTATGCAAGATCATCCCATGAAGGGACCAGTGCATCAGAGATCATCCCATGAAGGGACCAGCGCATCAGAGATCATCCCATGAAGGGACCAGTGCATCAGAGATCATCCCATGTAGGGACCAGTGCATCAGAGATCATCCCATGAAGGGACCAGTGCATCAGAGATCATCCCATGAAGGGACCAGTGCAACAGACATCATCCCATGAAGGGACCAGTGCAGCAGAGCACTCAGATTAGAGGTATGCAAGATCATCCCATGAAGGGACCAGTGCATCAAAGATCATCCCATGAAGGGACCAGTGCATCAAAGATCATCCCATGAAGGGACCAGTGCAACAGACATCATCCCATGAAGGAACTAGTGCAACAGACATCATCCCATGAAGGGACCAGTGCATCAGAGCACTCAGATTAGAGTAATGCAAGATCATCCCCTGAAGGAACCAGTGCACTAGAGAGAATACCATGAAGGGACCAGTGCAACAGATCATCCCATGAAGGGACCAGTGCAGAGATCATCCTATGAAGGGACCAGTGCACCAAAGATCCCATGAAGGGACCAGTGCATCACAGCACTCATATTAGAGGTACGCAAGATCATCCCATGAAGGGACCAGTGCACCAGAGATCATCCCATGAAGGGACCAGCGCAGAGATAATCCCGTGAATGGACCAGCGCAGAGATCATCCTGTGAAGGGACCAGCGCAGAGATCATCCCGTGAAGGGACTAGCGCAGAGATCATCCCGTGAAGGGACCAGTGCACCAGAGATAATCCCATGAAGGGACCAGTGCACCAGAGATCATCCCATGAAGGGACCAGTGCACCAAAGATCATACCATGAGGGGACTAGAGATCATCCCATGAAGGGACCAGTGCACCAGATCATCCCATGAAGGGACCAGTGCAAAGATCATCCCATGAAGGGACCAGCGCACCAGAGATCATCCCATGAAGGGACCAGCGCACCAGAGATCATCCCATGAAGGGACCAGCGCACCAGAGATCATCCCATGAAGGGACCAGCGCACCAGAGATCATTCCATGAAGGGACCAGTGCATCAAAGATCATCCCATGAAGGACAAGTGCATCAAAGATCCCATGAAGGGACCAGTGCATCACAGCACTCATATTAGAGGTATGCAAGATCATCCATGAAGGGACCAGTGCACCAGAGATCATCCCATGAAGGGACCAGTGCTTCAGAGATCATCCCATG
Organism: Triturus cristatus; assembly: GCF_964204655.1. Classification (NCBI taxonomy): domain Eukaryota; kingdom Metazoa; phylum Chordata; class Amphibia; order Caudata; family Salamandridae; genus Triturus; species Triturus cristatus. The sequence continues at coordinate 653,231,048 of NC_140587.1, read as the reverse complement.
AAGGGTCCAGTGCAAAGATCATCCCATGAAGTGACCAGTGCATCAAAGATCATCCCATGAAGGGGCCAGTGCATCAAAGATCGTCCCATGAAGGGATAAGTGCATCAGAGATCGTCCCATGAAGGGATAAGTGCATCAGAGATCGTCCCATGAAGGGATAAGTGCATCTACGATCGTCCCATGAAGGGACCAGGGCAACAGATAATCCCATGAAGGGACGAGTGCAACAGATAATCTCATGAAGGGACCAGTGCAACAGATAATCCCATGAAGGGACCAGTGCAGACATAATCCCATGAAGGGACCAGGGCACCAGAGATCATCCCATGAAGGGACCAGAGATCATCCCATGAAGGGACCAGTGCACCAGATCATCCTATGAAGGGACCAGGGACCAGTGCAACAGATCATCCATGAAGGGACCAGCGCAGAGATCATCCTCATCCCATGAAGGGACCAGCGCATCGAGGATCATCCCATGAAGGTCCCAGTGCACCAAAGATCATCCCATGAAGGGACCAACACACCTGAGATCATCCCGTGAATTGACCAGCGCACCAGAGATAATCCCGTGAAGGGACCAGTGCATCAGAGATCATCCCATGAAGGAAACAGTGAATCAGAGATCATCCCATGAAGGGACCAGTGCATCAGAGATCATCCGTGAAGGGACCAGTGCATCAGAGATCATCCCGTGAAGGGACCAGTGCATCAGAGATCATCCGTGAAGGGACAAGCGCATCAGAGATGATCCCGTGAAGGGACCAGCGCATCGATCATCCCATGAAGGGACCAGCGCATCAATCATCCTGTGACGGGACCAGCGCAGAGATCATCCCGTGAAGGGACCAGCGCAGAGATCATCCCGTGAAGATACCAGCGCAGAGATCATCCCGTGAAGGGACAAGTGCAATAGATCATCCTGTGAAGGGACCAGTGCACCAGAGATCATCCCGTGAAGGGACCAGTGCACCAGAGATCATCCCATGAAGGGACCAGTGCAACAGATCATCCCATGAAGTGACCAGTGCAGAGATCATCCCGTGAAGGGACCAGTGCATGAGAGATCATCCCATGAAGGGACCAGTGCAGAGATCATCCCGTGAAGGGACCAGTGCACCAGAGATCATCCCGTGAAGGGACCAGTGCACCAGAGATCATCCCATGAAGGGACCAGTGCACCAGAGATCATCCCATGAAGAGACCAGTGCAACAGATAATCCGATGAATGGACCAGTGCATCAGAGATCATCCCATGAAGGGACCAGTGCAGAGATCATCCCATGAAGGGACCAGCGCATCGATCATCCCGTGAAGGGACCAGCGCAGAGATCATCCCGTGAAGGGACCAGCGCAGAGATCATCCCGTGAAGGGACCAGCACAGAGATCATCTTGTGAAGGGACTAGCGCAGAGATCATCCCGTGAAGGGACCAGCGCAGAGATCATCCCGTGAAGGGACCAGTGCAATAGATCATCCCGTGAAGGGACCAGTGCACCAATGATCATCCGATGAAGGGACCAGTGCACCAAAGATCGTCCGATGAAGGGACCAGTGCACCAAAGATCGTCCCATGAAGGGACCAGTGCACCAAAGATTGTACCATGAAGGGACCAGTGCACCAAAGATCGTCCCATGAAGGGACCAGTGCAACAGATCGTCCCATGAAGGGACCAGTGCTGCAAAGATCATCCCATGATGGGACCAGTGCAAAGATCATCCCATGAAGGGACCAGTGCAAAGATCATCCCATGAAGGGACCAGTGCAAAGATCATCCCATGAAGGGACCAGTGCATCAAAGATCCCATGAAGGGACCAGTGCATCACAGCACTCTTATTAGAGGTATGTAAGATCATGCCATGAAGGAACCAGTGCAGAGATCATACCATGAAGGGACCAGTGCACCAAAGATCATCCCATGAAGGGACCAGTGCAACAGAGATCATCCCATTAAGGGACCAGTGCATCAGAGATCATCCCATGAAGGGACCAGTGCATTACAGCACTCAGATTAGAGGTATGAAATCATCCCATGAAGGGACCAGTGCATCACAGCACTCAGATTAGAGGTATGCAAGATCATCCTATGAAGGTACCAGTGCAACAGAGATCATCCCATGAAGGGACCATTGCATCAGATCATCCCATGAAGGGACCAGCGCACCATAGATCATCCCATGAAGGGACCAGCGCATCAGATCCCAAGAAGGGAGCAGTGCATCGCTGCACTCAGATTAGAGGTATGGAAGATCATCCCATGAACGGACCAGTGCATCAGAGACCATCCCATGATGGGACCAGTGTATCAAAGATAAGCCCATGAAGGGACCAGAGATCATCCCATGAAGGGACCAGTGCACCAGAGACCATCCCATGATGGGACCAGTGTATCAAAGATAAGCCCATGAAGGGACCAGAGATCATCCCATGAAGGGACCAGTGCACCTGAGATCATCCCATGAAGGGACCAGTGCATCACAGCACTCAGATTAGAGGTATGCAAGATCATGCCATGAAGGAACCAGTGCAGAGATCATACCATGAAGGGACCATTGCATCAGATCATCCCATGAAGGGACCAGTGCATCAAAGATCATCCCATGAAGGGACCAGTGCATCAGAGATCATCCCATGAAGGGACCAGTGCATCACAGCATTCAGATTAGAGGTATGCAAGATCATCCCATGAAGGGACCAGCGCACCAGAGATCATCCCGTGAAGGGACCAGCGCACCAGAGATCATCCCGTGAAGGGACCAGCGCACCAGAGATCATCCCATGAAGGGACCAGCGCATCAGATCCCAAGAAGGGAGCAGTGCAACAGATCATCCCATGAAGGGACCAGTGCATCAAAGATCATCCCGTGAAGGGACCAGTGCATCAGAGATCATCCAGTGAAGGGACCAGTGCATCAGAGATCATCCCGTGAAGGGACCAGTGCGTCAGAGATCATCCCGTGAAGGGACCAGTGCATCAGAGATCATCCCGTGAAGGGACCAGTGCATCAGAGATCATCCCGTGAAGGGACCAGTGCATCAGAGATCATCCCGTGAAGGGACCAGCGCATCAGAGATCATCCCGTGAAGGGACCAGCGCAGAGATCATCCCGTGAAGGGACCAGCGCAGAGATCATCCCGTGAAGGGACCAGCGCAGAGATCATCCCGTGAAGGGACCAGCGCAGAGATTATCCCCTGAAGGGACCAGTCCAACAGATAATCCCATGAATGGACCAGTGCATCAGAGATCATCCCATGAAGGGACCAGTGCACAGATCATCCAATGAAGGGACAAGTGCACCAGAGATCATCCCATGAAGCGACAAGTGCACCAGAGATCATCCCATGAAGGGACCAGTGCACCAGAGATCATCCCATGAAGGAACCAGTGCAGAGATCATCCCGTGAAGGGACCAGTCCAACAGATAATCCCATGAATGGACCAGTGCATCAGAGATCATCCCATGAAGGGGCCAGTGCAGAGATCATCCCATGAAGGGACAAGTGCACCAGAGATCATCCCATGAAGGGACCAGTGCACCAGAGATCATCCCATGAAGGGACCAGTGCATCAGAGATCATCCCATGAAGGGACCAGTGCATCAGAGATCATCCCATGAAGGAACCAGTGCATCAGATATCATCCCATGAAGGGACCAGTGCACCAGTGCATCAGAGATCATCCCATGAAGGAACCAGTGCATCAGAGATCATCCCATGAAGGGACCACTGCAACAGATCATCCCATGAAGGGACCAGTGCATCAGAGATCATCCCATGAAGGGACCAATGCATCAGATCATCCCATGAAGGGACCAGTGCACCAGAGATCATCCCATCAAGGGACCAGTGCGTCAAAAATCATCCCATGAAGGGACCAGCGTATCAGAGATCATTCCATGAAGGGACCGGCGCACCAGAGATCCTCCCATGAAGGGACCAGCGCACCAGAGATCATCCCATGAAGGGACCAGCGCACTAGAGATCATCCCATGAAGGGACCAGCACAAAAGAGATCATCCCATGAAGGGACCAGAGCAACAGATCATCCCATGAAGGGACCAGTGCACCAGAGATCATCCCATGAAGGGACCAGTGCACCAGAGATCATCTCATGAAGGGACCAGTGCAACAGATCATCCCATGGAGGGACCAGTGCAACAGATCATCCCATGAAGGGACAAGTGCACCAGAGATCATCCCATGAAGGGACAAGTGCACCAGATATCATCCCATGAAGGGACCAGTACACCAGAGATCATCCCATGAAGGGACAAGTGCACCAGATATCATCCCATGAAGGGACCAGTACACCAGAGATCATCCCATGAAGGGACCAGTGCATCAGAGATCATCCCATGAAGGGACCAGTGCATCAGAGATCATCCCATGAAGGAACCAGTGCATCAGATATCATCCCATGAAGGGACCAGTGCACCAGTGCATCAGAGATCATCCCATGAAGGAACCAGTGCATCAGAGATCATCCCATGAAGGGACCACTGCAACAGATCATCCCATGAAGGGACCAGTGCATCAGAGATCATCCCATGAAGGGACCAATGCATCAGATCATCCCATGAAGGAACCAGTGCACCAGAGATCATCCCATCAAGGGACCAGTGCATCAAAAATCATCCCATGAAGGGACCAGCGTATCAGAGATCATTCCATGAAGGGACCGGCGCACCAGAGATCCTCCCATGAAGGGACCAGCGCACCAGAGATCATCCCATGAAGGGACCAGCGCACCAGAGATCATCCCATGAAGGGACCAGCACACCAGAGATCATCCCATGAAGGGACCAGAGCAACAGATCATCCCATGAAGGGACCAGTGCACCAGAGATCATCCCATGAAGGGACCAGTGCACCAGAGATCATCCCATGAAGGGACCAGTGCAACAGATCATCCCATGGAGGGACCAGTGCAACAGATCATCCCATGAAGGGACCAGTGCAACAGATCATCCCATGAAGGGACCAGTGCTACAGATCATCCCATGAAGGGACCAATGCAACAGATAATTCAATGAAGGGACCAGGGCAACAGATCATCCCATGAAGGGACCAGGGCAACAAAACATCCCATGAAGGGACCAGTGCAACAAAGATCATCCCATGAAGGGACCAGTGCACCAAAGATCATCCCATGAAGGGACCAGTACACCAAAGATCATCTGATGAAGGGACCAGTGCACCAAAGATCGTCCCATGAAGGGACCAGTGCACCAAAGATCGTCCCATGAAGGGACCAGTGCACCAAAGATCGTCCCATGAAGGGACCAGTGCAACAGATCGTCCCATGAAGGGTCCAGTGCTGCAAAGATCATTCCATGAAGGGACCAGTGCAAAGATCATCCCATGAAGGGAACAGTGCAAAGATCATCCCATGAAGGGACCAGTGCATCAAAGATCCCATTAAGGGACCAGTGCATCACAGCACTCAGATTAGAGGTATGAAATCATCCCATGAAGGGACCAGTGCATCACAGCACTCAGATTAGAGGTATGCAAGATCATCCTATGAAGGTACCAGTGCATCAGAGATCATCCCATGAAGGGACCATTGCATCAGATCATCCCATGAAGGGACCAGCGCACCAGAGATCATCCCATGAAGGGACCAGCGCATCAGATCCCAAGAAGGGAGCAGTGCATCGCTGCACTCAGATTAGAGGTGTTAGAAATGGGATTTCTGGTTGGCTGAGGCTTGCGCCAAAGCCAGGCAGAAACCACCACTCTAGTCAGGGCAAGGAAGTTACACGCCAAAGATAACCCCTGCTCACCCCCTTGGTAGCTTGGCACGAGCAGACAGGCTTATCCCTGAGGCGATGTGTAAAGCGTTTGCGCGCGCACCCAGCAACAACACCCAAGGTCCACCACAAAGGAAACTCCACACAAGGTATTCTATAAAAATAGCCTTTGTATTATACACAACACATTAGATAAAAACACACACTCTACAATGTGCCAACAGGCACGGGCAGAATTTACAAGGGATTATATATACAGGGGACAGGGCCACATGGACCACTGTCAGGAATTAGCACTTAGGACATAGCACAAATCACCAATAGTAAATGTAGAACATAACACAAAGTAACTGTAGAGCACAACCAGCCTCTACTGGCGCAATAATGACCTCAGCGTCATCACACTAGCATCAGGTATAAAACCTATCCTGCATCTATCACAGGGGCATAAATCACATTATGCCATTCTCATTGGTCTAACTCATTAGACCTAACCACCTAGGTATAACTATACTAGGGGCGCACATCGCACAGGGAAGTACATTCTCCCTACCATCAACCTGAGCATGTAAAACAACCTTCTAGGCAGAAATAACCACATTTAGAGGTATAAGACACAGGGTGCGCCAAACATACTATACACAGCACATTTCCTAGCACCAAAAGCATGAACACAGGGTGCGCAAAACATACTACACCGTACATTTCCTAGCACCCAAATCACATCAGAGTCCAGGTTGCGCCAGAACCTAAACGTAGCAGCTGCCCACTACTTGCTGGGCAGCTGGGGACAAGCACAGGGCCTAAACGCTGCAGCTGGCACTAAGTGCTGCGCAGCTGGGGGAGGCCAATAGTAGGCATGGGCTCTCACTAGCCCCTGGAACAATATCCACAACGTTGGAGCCACCTAGGCTCGAAAAACAACATGTCCCGCATGGAGCACACGGGCTCCTGAAATCAATATACGCCAAACGTGGGAGCCATCTCTGGGCTCTACACACCATGTCCCCAAGAACTACAGTGGCCCGCTACGGCGGCGCCACTGCCAACACTGGCCCTCTCGTTGGAGCCTCAGGGCTCTATAACAATTATGCCCCTGGTTGGAGCGCACTCGCGCTCTAAAAGCAACACTGCCCCCTCGGTGCAGCTGCCCTCTGCAAGCGGGGCAGCTGAAGTCACAAGTGGAAGCAGGGGGCCTGGCACATCTGTCGGAGCACACTGGCTCACGTTGGAGCGGCCCGCTGCAGGACGGGGCCGCTCAGAACAACAAACTTGTGCCCTTCGTTGGAGCCTCAGGCTCAGAAAGTAGAGATGCCCCCAACCGCTGGAGCCATCTAGGCTCTATGAACATTTGCCCATGTGGATGGAGCGGCCCGCTGCCAGACGGGGCCGCTCTGACTGCCTCTCCCCCCCTGGAGCGCACGGGCGCTGGTGCCTCGAACAGGCACACAGGGAGCCCCCCTTCTCATTGGAGCGGCCCGCAACGGCGGGACCGCTCGGAAAGCAACTTAAACGGGCACACACTGGAGCCCGCCTCTTACCGGCTCTCGGCGTGCGGCGATCTCTGGCTCTGCCCGGTCCCTCTTCTGGGACCGGGACTTTGCTTCTCCGCGGCAGCACTCCTCATGCAGCGCGGGGCTTCCCTTGCAGATGGGAGCCTCGCGCTGCGCTCAAACTTCACCCGGGCCTCCTCTCCCAGGAATGGCGGCACTTCCGCTTCCGTCCCGTGGCCCCGCCCACAACCAGGCGGGCCGCGGGCTCAGCGGCAATTTTGAAGGCGGCTCGGGCCGCGGCGGTGATTTCTTTCGCGGGCAAAATGCGGGGTGGGCACCCGCAATTGTAAATAACTAAATAAGCGGGGTAGGCACCCGCATCACTCCTGAATATAAAACGAAGACGCAGGGTGGGCACCTGCGCACCCCAGGCAACCAGATAAGCGGGGTGGGCACCCGCAAGGCACGCATCACGGGGGAATCCCTACGCTGGGGATTCCCTCTCTCGCTCGTAGCAGCGCAACGCTGCACAGCTCCAGCTCCTCTCTCTGGGGGAATAAAGCGCTCTCCAGGCGCTATGTTCAGGACCAGAAAAGCACCTTGCTGCAAGAAAAATAAAGCGCTCCCAGGGCGCTAGGCCAGCATCAAGCCTTGGCAAGGTAAAAGGAAAGTCACAAGGGTCCAGAAGGTCCTGAAGGCATCCAAGGGGCAAGGTAGGGCCCAGGGGCCAGCACACAGGGCCCTCCAGCAGGGAGGTAGCCCCCATGGCGGTCCCTCCTGGGCCCCACCAGCAGCACGCCCCTGGTAGATTCAAGACAGAGCAAGAACATTTTGTAAGGGGACACAGCCCCTTTTTATACACCAAATCCCTTTGTTCTGGGTTCAGGGTGAGGGGGAAAACCAGTCGCAGCTGGTTGGGGAGCACCCTTGATGTGCTCAGCCCCTCACTCTATTCATTGGCAGGGCTAGGGTCGTCAGTCGCACCGCAGGGGGCGGGGCCAGCATTGTGTGTGGAAAACCCTGTCCTATTCAGGACCCAGGTGTACTCCTCCCACCCATCTAGCTGTTGATCTCCCCATTCACCACTGGGTGACTCATCCTGACTCTGGGGAATCCCTAGCCCGTCACATGACACGACCAGCCAATCACGCGACAGACACACTGCACACAGAAGTGCCCACTTCTAGAAGTGGCACTTCCACACTAGGTACATGCACGCCGCACACATCATCGCGCAGCATTCACTCCCACGAGTCCGCACATACCAAACTCGGGCCTGCACACCCCACGCATCAGGAACTACTAGGGACACATACATTCCCCATGCATTCCTATGGGAGGGCAGGCCTATCTCACCACATGCACTCAGAGCACGCACGCACTTTACCCTGGGACACAGGGAAAGTGCGCAGAGACCAAACAATTACCACACCAAGTCATCAGTAAAAAGCAAAAAAGTTCAGGGGTGAACCTGCCAGAAGGGCCAAGTCCAACACAACCCCCTTCCAGCCAAAACGCAGGGCAGACCAATCACCACCGTGATGGTCTTCCCTGCTTGGGGCGATAGAACACGGACGCAGGCCCGCACTGCAGGGACACTCTCCGGTTCTACGCCATTCTCAATCAACATTGTTCCATCTGAAAAAAACACAACCGAAAAGAACTCAGGCCCAACTAGGCTACCCCACTGGTACTACCTAGTTGTCCACGGCCAGGACCAGGCCCTAGGCCACCCAGATACCACTGGTCCTTGCCAAACCCAGAGTGGGGGGTAGTAACCCCTGGCATACAAGCCATTCTCCACTCTCCCTCTCAGTGTAGTTCCCAACTACCACTGATCCTTCAACCTAGGGTCCGCACCCTCAGGCTGACCAGAGGTCACGGGCAAGAATGCCCCACCCTACCTCTACTTCTGGGGTTCCGCGCACTCCCAGGGAAGCACCCACCAGAACACAACTCTCCCACCAGTTCAGGACCTCTCTCCACCAACTGGTCTACCACCTGGGATCCAAGGGGTCAGAGGCGAGGACTCCCTCCCTCTGCACCCCCTTCCACTGTAGAGCAGGGTCTCTTCACCTAAGATGAGCCCCACCTGCCCTCAGGACTACAGCTGCCCTTACGTCCAGATCCGGAAACACCGACTACTGGCTCCCCAACCGAGGGACGTACCCTTTGGTCAGATGCCTGGCGAACCAGGACTTAACGAGGGTGACACATACCTAATGGGTCGTGTGACAGTCTGCCTGGCGCTGATCTCACGACCTCCTGTCCATCTGACAGTGCGTGCAGACCCCCCAGGACAGAAGTGGCGACACCACGGTCACTCAGTGGTGACACAGCCCTCCCGGCTGGTCCCTGACCTACTGGTTCCCACTGGGGAATCCCTCCCCCTCTCACCCCTCCCTCTGGACTTCCGCACCCTCCCAACTGGAGCGGTACCGCCAGACACCAGGACTACTGGAGCTCTGATTACAGACGCTCCACGCCCTCTAGACACTGGGAGATCCTCCTCAAATGACCTATTGGTACAGCCTAGGCCCCCGACCTGATGTTCCCTAAAGAAACCATCCAGGCCCTGACACTGGGTTTCGGGCACCTGGAGACACGCAGTCCCACCCACTCCTTCTCCGCAGAGACAGGCCGTGAGCCCCTACACCGAGACCTAGCTGGGCTACTCTGAACCTCTTCCACCACGCTGGGCTGGAAGACACCTCAGCCACTACTTTTGGAATCACTCCCCAATGCAAGTTCCCTATCCCAGAGAACTCACACCCAATCAACCAGCAAGCTCCTTATTTCAGAGAACTCACACCAAAGAATTCAGCAAGCTCCTTATTTCAGAGAACTCACACCATTCATCCACACACACACCCCCCAGACTAGTAAGACAGTTTCTACCGCCCCTGATTTTCTCAACCTGACCACCACGTGACACAGGTACTATTACTCTGGGAACTGGGAATGGGACATTCACATTCATCCAGCGCATTACACATTCATCCCCAAACCCCTCCCAAGACTGGTAAGACAGTTTCTACCGCCCCTGATTTCTCAACCTGACCACCACGTGACACAGGTACCACTACCCCTGGAACTGGGAATGGGAATACATGCACTGGACACATCTGCTGCCACCACTGGATCCCACCCTCTGGTGAATCCAGAAAACACAATGCACTAAGGGGGATGATCTACCCTCCCGAGCTAGGGACACCTAACTCACAGTGCACAAGAACACATTTCCAAAGAAATGACATTTAAAAGCAAACTTTAAAACAATAATCCCTATACCATGTGATTTGTCTAAATGCAGAGTTTTGTAGTGCGGCCAGTTGCTGCTGCGGTACAGCGCAAACGCAAGTCCAAATCCCACCGCTGATCACCAATGTTAGAAATGGGATTTCTGGTTGGCTGAGGCTTGCGCCAAAGCCAGGCAGAAACCACCACTCTAGTCAGGGCAAGGAAGTTACACGCCAAAGATAACCCCTGCTCACCCCCTTGGTAGCTTGGCACGAGCAGACAGGCTTATCCCTGAGGCGATGTGTAAAGCGTTTGCGCGCGCACCCAGCAACAACACCCAAGGTCCACCACAAAGGAAACTCCACACAAGGTATTCTATAAAAATAGCCTTTGTATTATACACAACACATTAGATAAAAACACACACTCTACAATGTGCCAACAGGCACGGGCAGAATTTACAAGGGATTATATATACAGGGGACAGGGCCACATGGACCACTGTCAGGAATTAGCACTTAGGACATAGCACAAATCACCAATAGTAAATGTAGAACATAACACAAAGTAACTGTAGAGCACAACCAGCCTCTACTGGCGCAATAATGACCTCAGCGTCATCACACTAGCATCAGGTATAAAACCTATCCTGCATCTATCACAGGGGCATAAATCACATTATGCCATTCTCATTGGTCTAACTCATTAGACCTAACCACCTAGGTATAACTATACTAGGGGCGCACATCGCACAGGGAAGTACATTCTCCCTACCATCAACCTGAGCATGTAAAACAACCTTCTAGGCAGAAATAACCACATTTAGAGGTATAAGACACAGGGTGCGCCAAACATACTATACACAGCACATTTCCTAGCACCAAAAGCATGAACACAGGGTGCGCAAAACATACTACACCGTACATTTCCTAGCACCCAAATCACATCAGAGTCCAGGTTGCGCCAGAACCTAAACGTAGCAGCTGCCCACTACTTGCTGGGCAGCTGGGGACAAGCACAGGGCCTAAACGCTGCAGCTGGCACTAAGTGCTGCGCAGCTGGGGGAGGCCAATAGTAGGCATGGGCTCTCACTAGCCCCTGGAACAATATCCACAACGTTGGAGCCACCTAGGCTCGAAAAACAACATGTCCCGCATGGAGCACACGGGCTCCTGAAATCAATATACGCCAAACGTGGGAGCCATCTCTGGGCTCTACACACCATGTCCCCAAGAACTACAGTGGCCCGCTACGGCGGCGCCACTGCCAACACTGGCCCTCTCGTTGGAGCCTCAGGGCTCTATAACAATTATGCCCCTGGTTGGAGCGCACTCGCGCTCTAAAAGCAACACTGCCCCCTCGGTGCAGCTGCCCTCTGCAAGCGGGGCAGCTGAAGTCACAAGTGGAAGCAGGGGGCCTGGCACATCTGTCGGAGCACACTGGCTCACGTTGGAGCGGCCCGCTGCAGGACGGGGCCGCTCAGAACAACAAACTTGTGCCCTTCGTTGGAGCCTCAGGCTCAGAAAGTAGAGATGCCCCCAACCGCTGGAGCCATCTAGGCTCTATGAACATTTGCCCATGTGGATGGAGCGGCCCGCTGCCAGACGGGGCCGCTCTGACTGCCTCTCCCCCCCTGGAGCGCACGGGCGCTGGTGCCTCGAACAGGCACACAGGGAGCCCCCCTTCTCATTGGAGCGGCCCGCAACGGCGGGACCGCTCGGAAAGCAACTTAAACGGGCACACACTGGAGCCCGCCTCTTACCGGCTCTCGGCGTGCGGCGATCTCTGGCTCTGCCCGGTCCCTCTTCTGGGACCGGGACTTTGCTTCTCCGCGGCAGCACTCCTCATGCAGCGCGGGGCTTCCCTTGCAGATGGGAGCCTCGCGCTGCGCTCAAACTTCACCCGGGCCTCCTCTCCCAGGAATGGCGGCACTTCCGCTTCCGTCCCGTGGCCCCGCCCACAACCAGGCGGGCCGCGGGCTCAGCGGCAATTTTGAAGGCGGCTCGGGCCGCGGCGGTGATTTCTTTCGCGGGCAAAATGCGGGGTGGGCACCCGCAATTGTAAATAACTAAATAAGCGGGGTAGGCACCCGCATCACTCCTGAATATAAAACGAAGACGCAGGGTGGGCACCTGCGCACCCCAGGCAACCAGATAAGCGGGGTGGGCACCCGCAAGGCACGCATCACGGGGGAATCCCTACGCTGGGGATTCCCTCTCTCGCTCGTAGCAGCGCAACGCTGCACAGCTCCAGCTCCTCTCTCTGGGGGAATAAAGCGCTCTCCAGGCGCTATGTTCAGGACCAGAAAAGCACCTTGCTGCAAGAAAAATAAAGCGCTCCCAGGGCGCTAGGCCAGCATCAAGCCTTGGCAAGGTAAAAGGAAAGTCACAAGGGTCCAGAAGGTCCTGAAGGCATCCAAGGGGCAAGGTAGGGCCCAGGGGCCAGCACACAGGGCCCTCCAGCAGGGAGGTAGCCCCCATGGCGGTCCCTCCTGGGCCCCACCAGCAGCACGCCCCTGGTAGATTCAAGACAGAGCAAGAACATTTTGTAAGGGGACACAGCCCCTTTTTATACACCAAATCCCTTTGTTCTGGGTTCAGGGTGAGGGGGAAAACCAGTCGCAGCTGGTTGGGGAGCACCCTTGATGTGCTCAGCCCCTCACTCTATTCATTGGCAGGGCTAGGGTCGTCAGTCGCACCGCAGGGGGCGGGGCCAGCATTGTGTGTGGAAAACCCTGTCCTATTCAGGACCCAGGTGTACTCCTCCCACCCATCTAGCTGTTGATCTCCCCATTCACCACTGGGTGACTCATCCTGACTCTGGGGAATCCCTAGCCCGTCACATGACACGACCAGCCAATCACGCGACAGACACACTGCACACAGAAGTGCCCACTTCTAGAAGTGGCACTTCCACACTAGGTACATGCACGCCGCACACATCATCGCGCAGCATTCACTCCCACGAGTCCGTACATACCAAACTCGGGCCTGCACACCCCACGCATCAGGAACTACTAGGGACACATACATTCCCCATGCATTCCTATGGGAGGGCAGGCCTATCTCACCACATGCACTCAGAGCACGCACGCACTTTACCCTGGGACACAGGGAAAGTGCGCAGAGACCAAACAATTACCACACCAAGTCATCAGTAAAAAGCAAAAAAGTTCAGGGGTGAACCTGCCAGAAGGGCCAAGTCCAACAAGAGGTATGGAAGATCATCCCATGAACAGACCAGTGCATCGGAGACCATCCCATGATGGGACCAGTGCATCAAAGATAAGCCCATGAAGGGACCAGAGATCATCCCATGAAGGAACCAGTGCACCAGAGATCATCCCATGAAGGGACCAGTGCATCAAAGATCATCCCATGAAGGGACCAGTGCATCACAGCACTCAGATTAGAGGTATGAAAGATCATCCTATGAAGGTACCAGTGCATCAGAGATCATCCCATGAAGGGACCATTGCATCAGATCATCCCATGAAGGAACCAGCGCACCAGAGATCATCCCATGAAGGGACCAGCGCACCAGAGATCATCCCATGAAGGGACCAGCGCACCAGAGATCATCCCTTGAAGGGACCAGTGCAACAGATCATCCCTTGAAGGGACCAGTGCATCAAAGATCATCCCATGAAGGGACCAGTGCATCAAAGATCATCCCGTGAAGGGACCAGTGCATCAGAGATCATCCCGTGAAGGGACCAGTGCAGCAGAGATCATCCCGTGAAGGGACCAGTGCGTCAGAGATCATCCCGTGAAGGGACCAGTGCGTCAGAGATCATCCCGTGAAGAGACCAGTGCATCAGAGATCATCCTGTGAAGGGACCAGCGCATCAGAGATCATCCCGTGAAGGGACCAGCGCATCAGAGGTCATCCTGTGAAGGGACCAGCGCATCAGAGATCATCCCGTGAAGGGACAAGCGCATCAGAGATCATCCCGTAAAGGGACCAGCGCATCGATCATCCCGTGAAGGGACCAGCGCAGAGATCATCCCGTGAAGGGACCAGCACAGAGATCATCCCGTGAAGGGACCAGTGCAGAGATCATCCCGTGAAGGGACCAGCGCAGAGATCATCCCGTGAAGGGACCAGTGCAATAGATCATCCCGTGAAGGGACCAGTGCACCAGAGATCATCCCGTGAAGGGACCAGTGCACCAATGATCATCCGATGAAGGGACCAGTGCACCAAAGATCGTCCGATGAAGGGACCAGTGCACCAAAGATCGTCCCATGAAGGGACCAGTGCACCAAAGATCGTCCCATGAAGGGACCAGTGCACCAAAGATCGTCCCATGAAGGGACCAGTGCAAAGATCATCCCATGAAGGGACCAGTGCATCAAAGATCCCGTGAAGGGACCAGTGCATCAAAGATCCCATGAAGGGACCAGTGCATCACAGCACTCTTATTAGAGGTATGCAAGATCATGCCATGAAGGAACCAGTGCAGAGATCATACCATGAAGGGACCAGTGCACCAAAGATCATCCCATGAAGGGACCAGTGCACCAGAGATCATCCCATGAAGGGACCAGTGCAACAGATCATCCCATGAAGGGACCAGTGCATCAGAGATCATCCCATTAAGGGACCAGTGCATCAGAGATCATCCCATGAAGGGACCAGTGCATCACAGCACTCAGATTAGAGGTATGAAATCATCCCATGAAGGGACCAGTGCATCACAGCACTCAGATTAGAGGTATGCAAGATCATCCTATGAAGGTACCAGTGCAACAGAGATCATCCCATGAAGGGACCATTGCATCAGATCATCCCATGAAGGGACCAGTGCACCAGAGATCATCCCATGAAGGGACCAGCGCATCAGATCCCAAGAATGGAGCAGTGCATCGCAACACTCAGATTAGAGGTATGGAAGATCATCCCATGAACGGACCAGTGCATCAGAGACCATCCCATGATGGGACCAGTGTATCAAAGATAAGCCCATGAAGGGACCAGAGATCATCCCATGAAGGGACCAGTGCACGAGAGATCATCCCATGAAGGGACCAGTGCATCAAAGATCATCCCATGAAGGGACCAGTGCATCACAGCACTCAGATTAGAGGTGAGCAAGATCATGCCATGAAGGAACCAGTGCAGAGATCATACCATGAAGGGACCTTTGCATCAGATCATCCCATGAAGGGACCAGCGCACCAGAGATCATCCCATGAAGGGACCAGCGCACCAGAGATCATCCCATGAAGGGACCAGCGCACCAGAGATCATCCCTTGAAGGGACCAGTGCAACAGATCATCCCATGAAGGGACCAGTGCATCATAGATCATCCCGTGAAGGGACCAGTGCGTCAGAGATCATCCCGTGAAGGGACCAGTGCGTCAGAGATCATCCCGTGAAGGGACCAGCGCAGAGATCATCCCCTGAAGGGACCAGCGCAGAGATCATCCCGTGAAGGGACCAGTGCAATAGATCATCCCGTGAAGGGACCAGTGCACCAGAGATCATCCCGTGAAGGGACCAGTGCACCAGAGATCATCCCATTAACGGACCAGTGCACCAGAGATCATCCCATGAAGGGACCAGTGCAACAGATCATCCCATGAAGGGACCAGTGCATCAGAGATCATCCCATGAAGGGACCAGTCCATCAAAGATTATCCCATGAAGGGACCAGTGCATCAAAGAACATCCCATGAAGGGACCAGTGCATCAAAGATCATCCCATGAAGGGACCAGCACATCAAACCTCATCCCATGAAGGGAGAAGCGCATCAAAGATCATTCCATGAAGGGAGCGGCGCATCAAAGATCATCCCATGAAGGGAGCAGCGCATCACAGCACTCAGATTAGAGGTATACACGATCATCCCATGAAGGGACCAGTGCAGAGATCATCCCGTGAAGGGACCAGTCCAACAGATAATCCCATGAATGGACCAGTGCATCAGAGATCATCCCATGAAGGGACCAGTGCAGAGATCATCCCATGAAGGGACAAGTGCACCAGAGATCATCCCATGAAGGGACAAGTGCACCAGAGATCATCCCATGAAGGGACTAGTGCACCAGAGATCATCCCATGAAGGGACCAGTGCATCAGAGATCATCCCATGAAGGGACCAGTGCATCAGAGATCATCGCATGAAGGGACCAGTGCATCAGAGATCATCCCATGAAGGGACCAGTGCATCAGTGCATCAGAGATCATCCCATGAAGGAACCAGTGCATCAGAGATCATCCCATGAAAGGACCACTGCAACAGATCATCCCATGAAGGGTCCAGGGCATCAGAGATCATCCCATGAAGGGACCAGTGCATCAGATCATCCCATGAAGGGACCAGTGCACCAGAGATCATCCCATGAAGGGACCAGTGCACCAGAGATCATCCCATGAAGGGACCAGTGCAATAGATCCTCCCATGAAGGGACCAATGCATCAGACATCATCCCATAAAGGGACCAGTGCATCAGAGACCATCCCATGAAGGGACCAGTGCATGGGACCAGTGCACCAAAGATCGTCCCATGAAGGGACCAGTGCACCAAAGATCATCCCATGAAGGGACCAGTGTATCATAGATACCCATGAAGGGACTAGTGCATCAGAGATACCCATGAAGGGACCAGTACATCAGAGATCATCCCATGAAGGGGCCAGTGCACCAGAGATCATCCCATGAAGGGGCCAGTGCACCAGAGATCATCCCATGAAGGGACCAGGGCAACAGATGTCATGTTATGAAGGGACCAGGGCAACAGATCATCCCATGAAGGGACCAGTGCAACAGATCATCCCATGAAGGGACCAGTGCAACAGAGATCATCCCATGAAGGGACCAATGCATCAGAGATCATCCCATGAAGGGACCAATGCCTCAGAGATCATCCCATGAAGGGACCAGTGAAAAGATCATCCCATTAAGGGACCAGTGCATCACAGCACTCAGATTAGAGGTATGCAAGATCATCCCATGAAGGGACCAGTGCATCAAAAATCATCCCATGAAGGGACCAGTGCATCAGAGATCATCCAATGAAGGGACCAGTGATTCACAGCACTCAGATTAGAGGTATGCAAGATCATCCCATGAAGGGACCAGTGCATCAAAGATCATCCCATGAAGGGACCAGTGCATCAAAGATCCCATGAAGGGACCAGTGCATCACAGCACTCATATCAGAGGTATGCAAGATCATCCCATGAATCGACCAGTGCAGAGATCATCCCATGAAGGGACCAGTGCACCAAAGATAATCCCATGAGAGGACTAGAGCTCATCCCATGAAGGGACCAGTGCAATAGATCATCCCATGAAGGGACCAGTGCACCAGAGATCATCCCATGAAGGGACCAGTGCACCAGAGATCATCCCATGAAGGGACCAGTGCACCAGAGATCATCCCATGAAGGGACCAGTGCAAGAGATCATCCCAAGAAGGGACCAGTGCAACAGATCATATAATGAAGGGACCAGTGCAACAGATCATTCAATGAAGGGACCAGTGCAACAGATCATTCAATGAAGGGACCAGTGCATCACATCAATTAGATTATAGGTATGCAAGATCATCCCATGAAGGCACCAGTGCAGAGATCATCCCATCAAGGGACCAGTGCATCAAAAATCATCCCATGAAGGGACCAGTGCATCAGAGATCATCCCATGAAGGAACCAGTGCATCAGAGATCATCCCATGAAGGGACCACTGCAACAGATCATCCCATGAAGGGACCAGTGCATCAGAGATCATCCCATGAAGGGACCAGTTCATCAGAGATCATCCCATGAAGGAACCAGTGCATCAGAGATCATCCCATGAAGGAACCAGTGCATCAGATATCATCCCATGAAGGGACCAGTGCACCAGTGCATCAGAGATCATCCCATGAAGGAACCAGTGCATCAGAGATCATCCCATGAAGGGACCAGTGCAACAGATCATCCCATGAAGGGACCAGTGCAACCGATCATTCAATGAAGGGACCAGGGCAACAGATCATCCCATGAAGGGACCAGTGCACCAGAGATCATCCCATGAAGGGACCAGTGCATCAGAGATCATCCCATGAAGGAACCAGTGCATCAGATATCATCCCATGAAGGGACCAGTGCACCAGTGCATCAGAGATCATTCCATGAAGGAACCAGTGCATCAGAGATCATCCCATGAAGGGACCACTGCAACAGATCATCCCATGAAGGGACCAGTGCATCAGAGATCATTCCATGAAGGGACCAGTGCATCAGATCATCCCATGAAGGGACCAGTGCACCAGAGATCATCCCATGAAGGGACCAGTGCACCAGAGATCATCCCATGAAGGGACCAGTGCATCAGACATCATCTCATAAAGGGACCAATGCATCAGACATCATCTCATAAAGGGACCAGTGCATCAGAGACCATCCCATGAAGGGACCAGTGCATGGGACCAGTGCACCAAAGATCGTCCCATGAAGGGACCAGTGCACCAGAGATCATCCCATGAAGGGACCAGTGCAACAGATCATCCCATGAAGGGACCAGTGCATCAGAGATCATCCCATGAAGGGACCAGTGCATCAGAGATCATCCCATGAAGGGACCAGTGCATCAGAGACCATCCCATGAAGGGACCAGTGCATGGGACCAGTGCACCAAAGATCGTCCCATGAAGGGACCAGTGCACCAAAGATCGTCCCATGAAGGGACCAGTGCACCAAAGATCGTGCCATGAAGGGACCAGTGCAACAGATAGTGCAATGAAGGGTCCAGTGCTGCAAAGATCATCCCATGAGGGGACCAGTGCAAAGATCATCCCATGAAGGGACCAGTGCAAAGATCATCCCATGAAGGGACCAGTGCAAAGATCATCCCATGAAGGGACCAGTGCATCAAAGATCCCATGAAGGGATCAGTGCATCAAGGATCCCATGAAGGGACCAGTGCATCACAGCACTCTTTTTAGAGGTATGCAAGATCATGCCATGAAGGAACCAGTGCAGAGATCATCCCATGAAGGGACCAGTGCACCAAAGATCATCCCATGAAGGGACCAGTGCACCAGAGATCATCCCATGAAGAGACCAGTGCAACAGATCATCCCATGAAGGGACCAGTGCATCAGAGATCATCCCATGAAGGGACCAGTGCATCAGAGATCATCCCATGAAGGGACCAGTGCATCAGAGATCATCCCATGAAGGGACCAGTGCATCACAGCACTCATATTAGAGGTATGCAAGATCATCCTATGAAGGTACCAGTGCATCAGAGATCATCCCATGAAGGGACCATTGCATCAGATCATCCCATGAAGGGACCAGCACACCAGAGATCATCCCATGAAGGGACCAGGGCATCATATCCCAAGAAGGGAGCAGTGCATCGCTGCACTCAGATTAGAGGTATGGAAGATCATCCCATGAACGGACCGGTGCATCAGAGACCATCCCATGATGGGACCAGTGCATCAAAGATAATCCCATGAAGTGATCAGAGATCATCCCATGAAGGGACCAGCGCACCAGAGATCATCCCATGAAGGGACCAGTGCATCAAAGATCATCCCATGAAGGGACCAGTGCATCACAGCACTCAGATTAGGGGTATGCAAGATCATCCGATGAAGGTACCAGTGCATCAGAGATCATCCCATGAAGGGACCATTGCATCAGATCATCCCATGAAGGGACCAGCACACCAGAGATCATCCCATAAAGGGACCAGTGCATCAGAGACCATCCCATGATGGGACCAGTGCATGGGACCAGTGCACCACAGATCGTCCCATGAAGGGACCAGTGCACCAAAGATCGTCCCATTAAGGGACCAGTGCAACAGATCGTGCCATGAAGGGTCCAGTGCTGCAAAGATCATCCCATGAAGGGACCAGAGACCATCCCATGAAGGGACCAGCACACGGGGATCATCCCATGAAGATACCAGTGCATCAGAGACCATCCCATGAAGGGACCATTGCATCAGATCATCCCATGAAGGGACCAGCGCACCAGAGATCATCCCATAAAGGGACCAGTGCATCAGAGACCATCCCATGAAGGGACCAGTGCATGGGGCCAGTGCACCAAAGATCGTCCCATGAAGGGACCAGTGCACCAAAGATCGTCCCATGAAGGGACCAGTGCACCAAAGATCGTCCCATGAAGGGACCAGTGCAACAGATCGTGCCATGAAGGGTCCAGTGCTGCAAAGATAATCCCATGAAGGGATCAGAGATCATCCCATGAAGGGACCAGCGCACCAGAGATCATCCCATGAAGGGACCAGTGCATCAAAGATCATCCCATGAAGGGACCAGTGCATCACAGCACTCAGATTAGGGGTATGCAAGATCATCCGATGAAGGTACCAGTGCATCAGAGATCATCCCATGAAGGGACCATTGCATCAGATCATCCCATGAAGGGACCAGCGCACCAGAGATCTTCCCATAAAGGGACCAGTGCATCAGAGACCATCCCATGAAGGGACCAGTGCATGAGACCAGTGCACCAAAGCTCGTCCCATGAAGGGACCAGTGCACCAAAGATCATCCCATGAAGGGACCAGTGCACCAAAGATCGTCCCATGAAGGGACCAGTGCAAAAGATCGAGCCATGAAGGGTCCAGCGCACCAGAGATCATCCCATGAAGGGACCAGGGCATCAGATCCCAAGAAGGGAGCAGTGCATCGCTGCACTCAGATTAGAGGTATGGAAGATCATCCCATGAACGGACCGGTGCATCAGAGACCATCCCATGAAGGGACCAGTGCATCACAGCACTCAGATTAGGGGTATGCAAGATCATCCGATGAAGGTACCAGTGCATCAGAGATCATCCCATGAAGGGACCATTGCATCAGATCATCCCATGAAGGGACCAATGCATCAGACATCATCCCATAAAGGGACCAGTGCATCAGAGACCATCCCATGAAGGGACCAGTGCATGGGACCAGTGCACCAAAGATCGTCCCATGAAGGGACCAGTGCACCAAAGATCGTCCCATGAAGGGACCAGTGCACCAAAGATCGTCCCATGAAGGGACCAGTGCACCAAAGATCGCCCCATGAAGGGACCAGTGCAACAGATCGTGCCATGAAGGGTCAGGTGCTGCAAAGATCATCCCATGAAGGGACCAGTGCAAAGATCATCCCATGAAGGGACCAGTGCAAAGATCATCCCATGAAGGGACCAGTGCAAAGATCATCCCATGAAGGGACCAGTGCATCAAAGATCCCATGAAGGGACCAGTGCATCACAGCACTCTTATTAAAGGTATGCAAGATCATGCCATGAAGAACCAGTGCAGAGATCATCCCATGAAGGGACCAGTGCACCAAAGATCATCCCATGAAGGGACCAGTGCACCAGAGATCATCCCATGAAGGGACCAGTGCAACAGATCATCCCATGAAGGGACCAGTGCATCAGAGATCATCCCATGAAGGGACCAGTGCATCAGAGATCATCCCATGAAGGGACCAGTGCATTAGAGATCATCCCATGAAGGGACCAGTGCATCAGAGATCATCTCATGAAGGGACCAGTGCATCACAGCACTCAGATTAGAGGTATGCATGATCATCCTATGAAGGTACCAGTGCATCAGAGATCATCCCATGAAGGGACCATTGCATCAGATCATCCCATAAAGGGACCAGCGCACCAGATATCATCCCATGAATGGGACCAGGGCATCAGATCCCAAGAAGGGAGCAGTGCATCGCTGAACTCAGATTAGAGGTATGGAAGATCATCCCATGAACGGACCGGTGCATCAGAGATCATCCCATGAAGGGACCAGCACACCAGAGATCATCCCATGAAGGTACCAGTGCATCAGAGATCATCCCATGAAGGGACCATTGCATCAGATCATCCCATGAAGGGACCAGCGCACCAGAGATCATCCCATAAAGGGACCAATGCATCAGAGACCATCCCATGAAGGGACCAGTGCATGGGACCAGTGCACCAAAGATCGTCCCATGAAGGGACCAGTGCACCAAAGATCGTCCCATGAAGGGACCAGTGCAACAGATCGTCCCATGAAGGGACCAGTGCAACAGATCGTGCCATGAAGGGTCCAGTGCTGCAAAGATAATCCCATGAAGGGACCAGAGATCATCCCATGAAGGGACCAGCACACCAGAGATCATCCCATGAAGGTACCAGTGCATCAGAGATCATCCCATGAAGGGACCAGCGCACCAGAGATCATCCCATGAAGGGACCAGCGCATCAAAGATCATCCCATGAAGGGACCAGTGCATCACAGCACTCAGATTAGGGGTATGCAAGATCATCCGATGAAGGTACCAGTGCATCAGAGATCATCCCATGAAGGGACCATTGCTTCAGATCATCACATGAAGGGACCAATGCATCAGACATCATCCCATAAAGGGACCAGTGCATCAGAGACCATCCCATGAAGGGACCAGTGCATGGGACCAGTGCACCAAAGATCGTCCCATGAAGGGACCAGTGCACCAAAGATCGTCCCATGAAGGGACCAGTGCACCAAAGATCGTCCCATGAAGGGACAAGTGCAACAGATCGTGCCATGAAGGGTCAGGTGCTGCAAAGATCATCCCATGAAGGGACCAGTGCAAAGATCATCCCATGAAGGGACCAGTGCAAAGATCATCCCATGAAGGGACCAGTGCAAAGATCATCCCATGAAGGGACCAGTGCATCAAAGATCCCATGAAGGGACCATGGCATCAAAGATCCCATGAAGGGACCAGTGCATCACAGCACTCTTATTAGAGGTATGCAAGATCATGCCATGAAGGAACCAGTGCAGAGATCATCCCATGAAGGGACCACTGCACCAAAGATCATCCCATGAAGGGACCAGTGCACCAGAGATCATCCCATGAAGGGACCAGTGCAACAGATCATCCCATGAAGGGACCAGTGCATCAGAGATCATCTCATGAAGGGACCAGTGCATCAGAGATCATCCCATGAAGGGACCAGTGCATCAGAGATCATCCCATGAAGGGACCAGTGCATCACAGCACTCAGATTAGAGGTATGCAAGATCATCCTATGAAGGTACCAGTGCATCAGAGATCATCCCATGAAGGGACCACTGCATCAGATCATCCCATGAAGGGACCAGCGCACCAGATATCATCCCATGAAGGGACCAGGGCATCAGATCCCAAAAAGGGAGCAGTGCATCGCTGCACTCAGATTAGAGGTATGGAAGATCATCCCATGAACGGACCGGTGCATCAGAGACAATCCCATGATGGGACCAGTGCATCAAAGATAATCCCATGAAGGGATCAGAGATCATCCCATGAAGGGACCAGCGCACCAGAGATCATCCCATGAAGGGACCAGTGCATCAAAGATCATCCCATGAAGGGACCAGTGCATCACAGCACTCAGATTAGGGGTATGCAAGATCATCCAATGAAGGTACCAGTGCATCAGAGATCATCCCATGAAGGGACCATTGCATCAGATCATCCCATGAAGGGACCAGCACACCAGAGATCATCCCATAAAGGGACCAGTGCATCAGAGACCATCCCATGATGGGACCAGTGCATGGGACCAGTGCACCACAGATCGTCCCATGAAGGGACCAGTGCACCAAAGATCGTCCCATTAAGGGACCAGTGCAACAGATCGTGCCATGAAGGGTCCAGTGCTGCAAAGATCATCCCATGAAGGGACCAGAGATCATCCCATGAAGGGACCAGCACACCAGAGATCATCCCATGAAGGTACCAGTGCATCAGAGATCATCCCATGAAGGGACCATTGCATCAGATCATCCCATGAAGGGACCAGCGCACCAGAGATCATCCCATAAAGGGACCAGTGCATCAGAGACCATCCCATGAAGGGACCAGTGCATGGGACCAGTGCACCAAAGATCGTCCCATGAAGGGACCAGTGCACCAAAGATCGTCCCATGAAGGGACCAGTGCATCAAAGATCGTCCCATGAAGGGACCAGTGCAACAGATCGTGCCATGAAGGGTCCAGTGCTGCAAAGATAATCCCATGAAGGGATCAGAGATCATCCCATGAAGGGACCAGCGCACCAGAGATCATCCCATGAAGGGACCAGTGCATCAAAGATCATCCCATGAAGGGACCAGTGCATCACAGCACTCAGATTAGGGGTATGCAAGATCATCCGATGAAGGTACCAGTGCCTCAGAGATCATCCCATGAAGGGACCATTGCATCAGATCATCCCATGAAGGGACCAGCGCACCAGAGATCTTCCCATAAAGGGACCAGTGCATCAGAGACCATCCCATGAAGGGACCAGTGCATGAGACCAGTGCACCAAAGATCGTCCCATGAAGGGACCAGTGCACCAAAGATCGTCCCATGAAGGGACCAGTGCACCAAAGATCGTCCCATGAAGGGACCAGTGCAACAGATCGTCCCATGAAGGGACCAGTGCAACAGATCGTGCCATGAAGGGTCCAGTGCTGCAAAGATAATCCCATGAAGGGACCAGAGATCATCCCATGAAGGGACCAGCACACCAGAGATCATCCCATGAAGGTACCAGTGCATCAGAGATCATCCCATGAAGGGACCAGCGCACCAGAGATCATCCCATGAAGGGACCAGCGCATCAAAGATCATCCCATGAAGGGACCAGTGCATCACAGCACTCAGATTAGGGGTATGCAAGATCATCCGATGAAGGTACCAGTGCATCAGAGATCATCCCATGAAGGGACCATTGCATCAGATCATCCCATGAAGGGACCAATGCATCAGACATCATCCCATAAAGGGACCAGTGCATCAGAGACCATCCCATGAAGGGACCAGTGCATGGGACCAGTGCACCAAAGATCGTCCCATGAAGGGACCAGTGCACCAAAGATCGTCCCATGAAGGGACCAGTGCACCAAAGATCGTCCCATGAAGGGACAAGTGCAACAGATCGTGCCATGAAGGGTCAGGTGCTGCAAAGATCATCCCATGAAGGGACCAGTGCAAAGATCATCCCATGAAGGGACCAGTGCAAAGATCATCCCATGAAGGGACCAGTGCAAAGATCATCCCATGAAGGGACCAGTGCATCAAAGATCCCATGAAGGGACCATGGCATCAAAGATCCCATGAAGGGACCAGTGCATCACAGCACTCTTATTAGAGGTATGCAAGATCATGCCATGAAGGAACCAGTGCAGAGATCATCCCATGAAGGGACCACTGCACCAAAGATCATCCCATGAAGGGACCAGTGCACCAGAGATCATCCCATGAAGGGACCAGTGCAACAGATCATCCCATGAAGGGACCAGTGCATCAGAGATCATCCCATGAAGGGACCAGTGCATCAGAGATCATCCCATGAAGGGACCAGTGCATCAGAGATCATCCCATGAAGGGACCAGTGCATCACAGCACTCAGATTAGAGGTATGCAAGATCATCCTATGAAGGTACCAGTGCATCAGAGATCATCCCATGAAGGGACCACTGCATCAGATCATCCCATGAAGGGACCAGCGCACCAGATATCATCCCATGAAGGGACCAGGGCATCAGATCCCAAAAAGGGAGCAGTGCATCGCTGCACTCAGATTAGAGGTATGGAAGATCATCCCATGAACGGACCGGTGCATCAGAGACAATCCCATGATGGGACCAGTGCATCAAAGATAATCCCATGAAGGGATCAGAGATCATCCCATGAAGGGACCAGCGCACCAGAGATCATCCCATGAAGGGACCAGTGCATCAAAGATCATCCCATGAAGGGACCAGTGCATCACAGCACTCAGATTAGGGGTATGCAAGATCATCCAATGAAGGTACCAGTGCATCAGAGATCATCCCATGAAGGGACCATTGCATCAGATCATCCCATGAAGGGACCAGCACACCAGAGATCATCCCATAAAGGGACCAGTGCATCAGAGACCATCCCATGATGGGACCAGTGCATGGGACCAGTGCACCACAGATCGTCCCATGAAGGGACCAGTGCACCAAAGATCGTCCCATTAAGGGACCAGTGCAACAGATCGTGCCATGAAGGGTCCAGTGCTGCAAAGATCATCCCATGAAGGGACCAGAGATCATCCCATGAAGGGACCAGCACACCAGAGATCATCCCATGAAGGTACCAGTGCATCAGAGATCATCCCATGAAGGGACCATTGCATCAGATCATCCCATGAAGGGACCAGCGCACCAGAGATCATCCCATAAAGGGACCAGTGCATCAGAGACCATCCCATGAAGGGACCAGTGCATGGGACCAGTGCACCAAAGATCGTCCCATGAAGGGACCAGTGCACCAAAGATCGTCCCATGAAGGGACCAGTGCGCCAAAGATCGTCCCATGAAGGGACCAGTGCAACAGATCGTGCCATGAAGGGTCCAGTGCTGCAAAGATAATCCCATGAAGGGATCAGAGATCATCCCATGAAGGGACCAGCGCACCAGAGATCATCCCATGAAGGGACCAGTGCATCAAAGATCATCCCATGAAGGGACCAGTGCATCACAGCACTCAGATTAGGGGTATGCAAGATCATCCGATGAAGGTACCAGTGCCTCAGAGATCATCCCATGAAGGGACCATTGCATCAGATCATCCCATGAAGGGACCAGCGCACCAGAGATCTTCCCATAAAGGGACCAGTGCATCAGAGACCATCCCATGAAGGGACCAGTGCATGAGACCAGTGCACCAAAGATCGTCCCATGAAGGGACCAGTGCACCAAAGATCGTCCCATGAAGGGACCAGTGCACCAAAGATCGTCCCATGAAGGGACCAGTGCAACAGATCGTGCCATGAAGGGTCCAGCGCACCAGAGATCATCCCATGAAGGGACCAGGGCATCAGATCCCAAGAAGGGAGCAGTGCATCGCTGCACTCAGATTAGAGGTATGGAAGATCATCCCATGAACGGACCGGTGCATCAGAGACCATCCCATGAAGGGACCAGTGCATCACAGCACTCAGATTAGGGGTATGCAAGATCATCCGATGAAGGTACCAGTGCATCAGAGATCATCCCATGAAGGGACCATTGCATCAGATCATCCCATGAAGGGACCAATGCATCAGACATCATCCCATAAAGGGACCAGTGCATCAGAGACCATCCCATGAAGGGACCAGTGCATGGGACCAGTGCACCAAAGATCGTCCCATGAAGGGACCAGTGCACCAAAGATCGTCCCATGAAGGGACCAGTGCACCAAAGATCGTCCCATGAAGGGACCAGTGCACCAAAGATTGCCCCATGAAGGGACCAGTGCAACAGATCGTGCCATGAAGGGTCAGGTGCTGCAAAGATCATCCCATGAAGGGACCAGTGCAAAGATCATCCCATGAAGGGACCAGTGCAAAGATCATCCCATGAAGGGACCAGTGCAAAGATCATCCCATGAAGGGACCAGTGCATCAAAGATCCCATGAAGGGACCAGTGCATCACAGCACTCTTATTAGAGGTATGCAAGATCATGCCATGAAGGAACCAGTGCAGAGATCATCCCATGAAGGGACCAGTGCACCAAAGATCATCCCATGAAGGGACCAGTGCACCAGAGATCATCCCATGAAGGGACCAGTGCAACAGATCATCCCATGAAGGGACCAGTGCATCAGAGATCATCCCATGAAGGGACCAGTGCATCAGAGATCATCCCATGAAGGGACCAGTGCATCAGAGATCATCCCATGAAGGGACCAGTGCATCACAGCACTCAGATTAGAGGTATGCATGATCATCCTATGAAGGTACCAGTGCATCAGAGATCATCCCATGAAGGGACCATTGCATCAGATCATCCCATAAAGGGACCAGCGCACCAGATATCATCCCATGAAGGGACCAGGGCATCAGATCCCAAGAAGGGAGCAGTGCATCGCTGCACTCAGATTAGAGGTATGGAAGATCATCCCATGAACGGACCGGTGCATCAGAGATCATCCCATGAAGGGACCAGCACACCAGAGATCATCCCATGAAGGTACCAGTGCATCAGAGATCATCCCATGAAGGGACCATTGCAGCAGATCATCCCATGAAGGGACCAGCACACCAGAGATCATCCCATAAAGGGACCAATGCATCAGAGACCATCCCATGAAGGGACCAGTGCATGGGACCAGTGCACCAAAGATCGTCCCATGAAGGGACCAGTGCACCAAAGATCGTCCCATGAAGGGACCAGTGCACCAAAGATCGTCCCATGAAGGGACCAGTGCAACAGATCGTCCCATGAAGGGACCAGTGCAACAGATCGTGCCATGAAGGGTCCAGTGCTGCAAAAATAATCCCATGAAGGGGCCAGAGATCATCCCATGAAGGGACCAGCACACCAGAGATCATCCCATGAAGGTACCAGTGCATCAGAGATCATCCCATGAAGGGACCAGCGCACCAGAGATCATCCCATGAAGGGACCAGTGCATCAAAGATCATCCCATGAAGGGACCAGTGCATCACAGCACTCAGATTAGGGGTATGCAAGATCATCCGATGAAGGTACCAGTGCATCAGAGATCATCCCATGAAGGGACCATTGCATCAGATCATCCCATGAAGGGACCAATGCATCAGACATCATCCCATAAAGGGACCAGTGCATCAGAGACCATCCCATGAAGGGACCAGTGCACCAAAGATCGTCCCATGAAGGGACCAGTGCACCAAAGATCGTCCCATGAAGGGACCAGTGCAAAGATCATCCCATGAAGGGACCAGTGCAAAGATCATCCCATGAAGGGACCAGTGCATCAAAGATCCCATGAAGGGACCAGTGCATCAAAGATCCCATGAAGGGACCAGTGCATCACAGCACTCTTATTAGAGGTATGCAAGATCATGCCATGAAGGAACCAGTGCAGAGATCATCCCATGAAGGGACCACTGCACCAAAGATCATCCCATGAAGGGACCAGTGCACCAGAGATCATCCCATGAAGGGACCAGTGCAACAGATCATCCCATGAAGGGACCAGTGCATCAGAGATCATCCCATGAAGGGACCAGTGCATCAGATATCATCCCATGAAGGGACCAGTGCATCAGAGATCATCCCATGAAGGGACCAGTGCATCACAGCACTCAGATTAGAGGTATGCAAGATCATCCTATGAAGGTACCAGTGCATCAGAGATCATCCCATGAAGGGACCACTGCATCAGATCATCCCATGAAGGGACCAGCGCACCAGATATCATCCCATGAAGGGACCAGGGCATCAGATCCCAAAAAGGGAGCAGTGCATCGCTGCACTCAGATTAGAGGTATGGAAGATCATCCCATGAACGGACCGGTGCATCAGAGACAATCCCATGATGGGACCAGTGCATCAAAGATAATCCCATGAAGGGATCAGAGATCATCCCATGAAGGGACCAGCGCACCAGAGATCATCCCATGAAGGGACCAGTGCATCAAAGATCATCCCATGAAGGGACCAGTGCATCACAGCACTCAGATTAGGGGTATGCAAGATCATCCGATGAAGGTACCAGTGCATCAGAGATCATCCCATGAAGGGACCATTGCATCAGATCATCCCATGAAGGGACCAGCGCACCAGAGATCATCCCATTAAGGGACCAGCACAACAGAGATCGTCCCATGAAGGGACCAGCGCAACAGATCATCCCTTGAAGGGACCAGTGCAACAGATCATCCCTTGAAGGGACCAGTGCAACAACGATCATCCCTTGAAGGGACCAGTGCATCAAAGATCATCCCATGAAGGGACCAGTGCATCAAAGATCATCCCATGAAGGGACCAGTGCATCAGAGATCGTCCCGTGAAGGGACCAGCGCATCAGGGATCATCCAGTGAAGGGACCAGTGCATCAGAGATCATCCCGTGAAGGGACCAGCGCATCAGAGATCATCACGTGAAGGGACCAGCGCATCAGAGATCATCCCGTGAAGGGACCAGCGCATCAGAGATCATCCCGTGAAGAGACCTGCGCATCAGAGATCATCCCGTGAAGGGACCAGCGCATCAGAGATCATCCTGTGAAGGGACCAGCGCAGAGATCATCCCGTAAAGGGACCAGTGCAATAGATCATCCCATGAAGGGACCAGTGCACCAGATCATCCCATGAAGGGACCAGTGCATCAGAGCACTCATATTAGAGGTATGCAAGATCATCCCATGAAGGGACCAGTGCATCAGAGATCATCCCATGAAGGGACCAGTGCATCAGAGATCATCCCATGAAGGGAACAGTAAACCAGAGATCATCCCATGAAGGGACCAGTACACCAGAGATCATCCCATGAAGGGACCAGTGCACCAGAGATCATCCCACGAAGGGACCAGTGCACCAGAGATCATCCCATGAAGGGACCAGTGCACCAGAGATCATCCCATGAAGTGACCAGTGCACCAGAGATCATTGAAGTGACCAGTGCACCAGAGATCATCCCATGAAGGGACCAGTGCATCAGAGCTCATCCCATGAAGGGACCAGTGCATCAGAGCTCATCCCATGAAGGGACCAGTGCAACAGATCATCCCATGAAGGGACCAGTGCAACAGACATCATCCCATGAAGGGACCAGTGCAACAGCCATCATCCCATGAAGGGACCAGTGCAACAGACATCATCCCATGAAGGGACCAGAGCATCCCAGCACTCAGATTAGAGGTATGCAAGATCATCCCTTGAAGGGACCAGTGCACCAGTGATTATCCCATTAAGGGACCAGCGCACTAGAGATCATTCCATAAAGTGACCAGTACATAAAAGATCAACCCATGAAGGGACCAGTGCATAACACATCATCCCATGAAGGGACCAGTGTATCACAGCACTCATATTAGAGTTATGCAATATCATCCCACGAAGGGACCAGTGAACCAGAGATAATCCCATGAAGGGACCAGTGAACCAGAGATCATCCCATGAAGGGACCAGTGCATAAAAGATCATCCCATGAAGGGACCAATGCATCAGAGATCATCCCATGAAGGGACCAGTGAAAAGATCATCCCATGAAGGGACCAGTGCATCACAGCACTCAGATTAGAGGTATGCAAGATCATGCCATGAAGGGACCAGTGCATCAAAAATCATCCCATGAAGGGACCAGTGCAACAGATCATCCCATGAAGGGACCAGTGCAACAGATCATCCCATGAAGGGACCAGTGCAACAGATCATCCCACGAAGGGACCAGTGCACCAGAGATCATCCCATGAAGGGACCAGTGCAACAGATCATCCAATGAAGGGACCAATGCATCAAAGATCATCCCATAAAGGGACCAGTGCAACAAAGATCATCCCATGAAGGGACCAGCGCATCAAAGATCATCCCATGAAGGGACTAGCGCATCACAGCACTCAGATTAGAGGTACGCAAGATCATCCCATTAAGGGACCAGCGCAGAGAACATCCTCATCCCATGAAGGGACCAGCGGAACGAGGATCATCCCATGAAGGGACCAGTGTATCAGAGATCATCCCATGAAGGGAGCAGCGCATCACAGCACTCCGATTAGAGGTATGCAAGATCATCCCATGAAGGGACCAGCGCAGAGATCATCCTCATCCCATGAAGGGACCAGCGCATCGAGGATCATCCCATGAAGGGACCAGTGCATCAACGATCATCCCAGGAAGGGACCAGTGCATCAGAGATCATCCCATGAAGGGACCAGTGTATCAGAGATCATCCCATGAAGGGACCAGTGCACCCAAGATCATCCCATGAAGGGACCAGCGCATCAGAGATCCTCCCATGAAGGGACCAGCGCATCAGAGATCCTCCCATGAAGGGACCAGCGCACCAGAAATCATCCCATGAAGGGACCAGTGCAACAGAGATCATCCCATGAAGGGAACAGTGCACCAGAGATCATCCCATGAAGGGACCAGCGCACCAGAGATCATCCCATGAAGGGACCAGTGCATAAAAGATCATCCCATGAAGGGACCAATGCATCAGAGATCATCCCATGAAGGGACCAGTGAAAAGATCATCCCATGAAGGGACCAGTGCATCACAGCACTCAGATTAGAGGTATGCAAGATCATGCCATGAAGGGACCAGTGCATCAAAAATCATCCCATGAAGGGACCAGTGCATCAGAGATCATCCAATGAAGGGACCAGTGCATCACAGCACTCAGATTAGAGGTATGCAAGATCATCCCATGAAGGGACCAGTGCATCAAAGATCATCCCATGAATGGACCAGTGCATCAAAGATCCCATGAAGGGACCAGTGCATCACAGCACACATATTAGAGGTATGCAAGATCATCCCATGAATCGACCAGTGCAGAGATCATCCCATGAAGGGACCAGTGCACCAAAGATAATCCCATGAGAGGACTAGAGCTCATCCCATGAAGGGACCAGTGCAATAGATCATCCCATGAAGGGACCAGTGCACCAGAGATCATCCCACGAAGGGACCAGTGCACCAGAGATCATCCCATGAAGGGACCAGTGCACCAGAGATCATCCAGTGAAGGGACCAGTGCATCAGAGATCATCCCGTGAAGGGACCAGCGCATCAGAGATCATCACGTGAAGGGACCAGCGCATCAGAGATCATCCCGTGAAGGGACCAGCGCATCAGAGATCATCCCGTGAAGAGACCTGCGCATCAGAGATCATCCCATGAAGGGACCAGCGCACCAGAGATCATCCCATGAAGGGACCAGCGCATCAAAGATCATCCCATGAAGGGACCAGTGCATCACAGCACTCAGATTAGGGGTATGCAAGATCATCCGATGAAGGTACCAGTGCATCAGAGATCATCCCATGAAGGGACCATTGCATCAGATCATCACATGAAGGGACCAATGCATCAGACATCATCCCATAAAGGGACCAGTGCATCAGAGACCATCCCATGAAGGGACCAGTGCATGGGACCAGTGCACCAAAGATCGTCCCATGAAGGGACCAGTGCACCAAAGATCGTCCCATGAAGGGACCAGTGCACCAAAGATCGTCCCATGAAGGGACAAGTGCAACAGATCGTGCCATGAAGGGTCAGGTGCTGCAAAGATCATCCCATGAAGGGACCAGTGCAAAGATCATCCCATGAAGGGACCAGTGCAAAGATCATCCCATGAAGGGACCAGTGCAAAGATCATCCCATGAAGGGACCAGTGCATCAAAGATCCCATGAAGGGACCATGGCATCAAAGATCCCATGAAGGGACCAGTGCATCACAGCACTCTTATTAGAGGTATGCAAGATCATGCCATGAAGGAACCAGTGCAGAGATCATCCCATGAAGGGACCACTGCACCAAAGATCATCCCATGAAGGGACCAGTGCACCAGAGATCATCCCATGAAGGGACCAGTGCAACAGATCATCCCATGAAGGGACCAGTGCATCAGAGATCATCTCATGAAGGGACCAGTGCATCAGAGATCATCCCATGAAGGGACCAGTGCATCAGAGATCATCCCATGAAGGGACCAGTGCATCACAGCACTCAGATTAGAGGTATGCAAGATCATCCTATGAAGGTACCAGTGCATCAGAGATCATCCCATGAAGGGACCACTGCATCAGATCATCCCATGAAGGGACCAGCGCACCAGATATCATCCCATGAAGGGACCAGGGCATCAGATCCCAAAAAGGGAGCAGTGCATCGCTGCACTCAGATTAGAGGTATGGAAGATCATCCCATGAACGGACCGGTGCATCAGAGACAATCCCATGATGGGACCAGTGCATCAAAGATAATCCCATGAAGGGATCAGAGATCATCCCATGAAGGGACCAGCGCACCAGAGATCATCCCATGAAGGGACCAGTGCATCAAAGATCATCCCATGAAGGGACCAGTGCATCACAGCACTCAGATTAGGGGTATGCAAGATCATCCAATGAAGGTACCAGTGCATCAGAGATCATCCCATGAAGGGACCATTGCATCAGATCATCCCATGAAGGGACCAGCACACCAGAGATCATCCCATAAAGGGACCAGTGCATCAGAGACCATCCCATGATGGGACCAGTGCATGGGACCAGTGCACCACAGATCGTCCCATGAAGGGACCAGTGCACCAAAGATCGTCCCATTAAGGGACCAGTGCAACAGATCGTGCCATGAAGGGTCCAGTGCTGCAAAGATCATCCCATGAAGGGACCAGAGATCATCCCATGAAGGGACCAGCACACCAGAGATCATCCCATGAAGGTACCAGTGCATCAGAGATCATCCCATGAAGGGACCATTGCATCAGATCATCCCATGAAGGGACCAGCGCACCAGAGATCATCCCATAAAGGGACCAGTGCATCAGAGACCATCCCATGAAGGGACCAGTGCATGGGACCAGTGCACCAAAGATCGTCCCATGAAGGGACCAGTGCACCAAAGATCGTCCCATGAAGGGACCAGTGCATCAAAGATCGTCCCATGAAGGGACCAGTGCAACAGATCGTGCCATGAAGGGTCCAGTGCTGCAAAGATAATCCCATGAAGGGATCAGAGATCATCCCATGAAGGGACCAGCGCACCAGAGATCATCCCATGAAGGGACCAGTGCATCAAAGATCATCCCATGAAGGGACCAGTGCATCACAGCACTCAGATTAGGGGTATGCAAGATCATCCGATGAAGGTACCAGTGCCTCAGAGATCATCCCATGAAGGGACCATTGCATCAGATCATCCCATGAAGGGACCAGCGCACCAGAGATCTTCCCATAAAGGGACCAGTGCATCAGAGACCATCCCATGAAGGGACCAGTGCATGAGACCAGTGCACCAAAGATCGTCCCATGAAGGGACCAGTGCACCAAAGATCGTCCCATGAAGGGACCAGTGCACCAAAGATCGTCCCATGAAGGGACCAGTGCAACAGATCGTCCCATGAAGGGACCAGTGCAACAGATCGTGCCATGAAGGGTCCAGTGCTGCAAAGATAATCCCATGAAGGGACCAGAGATCATCCCATGAAGGGACCAGCACACCAGAGATCATCCCATGAAGGTACCAGTGCATCAGAGATCATCCCATGAAGGGACCAGCGCACCAGAGATCATCCCATGAAGGGACCAGCGCATCAAAGATCATCCCATGAAGGGACCAGTGCATCACAGCACTCAGATTAGGGGTATGCAAGATCATCCGATGAAGGTACCAGTGCATCAGAGATCATCCCATGAAGGGACCATTGCATCAGATCATCCCATGAAGGGACCAATGCATCAGACATCATCCCATAAAGGGACCAGTGCATCAGAGACCATCCCATGAAGGGACCAGTGCATGGGACCAGTGCACCAAAGATCGTCCCATGAAGGGACCAGTGCACCAAAGATCGTCCCATGAAGGGACCAGTGCACCAAAGATCGTCCCATGAAGGGACAAGTGCAACAGATCGTGCCATGAAGGGTCAGGTGCTGCAAAGATCATCCCATGAAGGGACCAGTGCAAAGATCATCCCATGAAGGGACCAGTGCAAAGATCATCCCATGAAGGGACCAGTGCAAAGATCATCCCATGAAGGGACCAGTGCATCAAAGATCCCATGAAGGGACCATGGCATCAAAGATCCCATGAAGGGACCAGTGCATCACAGCACTCTTATTAGAGGTATGCAAGATCATGCCATGAAGGAACCAGTGCAGAGATCATCCCATGAAGGGACCACTGCACCAAAGATCATCCCATGAAGGGACCAGTGCACCAGAGATCATCCCATGAAGGGACCAGTGCAACAGATCATCCCATGAAGGGACCAGTGCATCAGAGATCATCCCATGAAGGGACCAGTGCATCAGAGATCATCCCATGAAGGGACCAGTGCATCAGAGATCATCCCATGAAGGGACCAGTGCATCACAGCACTCAGATTAGAGGTATGCAAGATCATCCTATGAAGGTACCAGTGCATCAGAGATCATCCCATGAAGGGACCACTGCATCAGATCATCCCATGAAGGGACCAGCGCACCAGATATCATCCCATGAAGGGACCAGGGCATCAGATCCCAAAAAGGGAGCAGTGCATCGCTGCACTCAGATTAGAGGTATGGAAGATCATCCCATGAACGGACCGGTGCATCAGAGACAATCCCATGATGGGACCAGTGCATCAAAGATAATCCCATGAAGGGATCAGAGATCATCCCATGAAGGGACCAGCGCACCAGAGATCATCCCATGAAGGGACCAGTGCATCAAAGATCATCCCATGAAGGGACCAGTGCATCACAGCACTCAGATTAGGGGTATGCAAGATCATCCAATGAAGGTACCAGTGCATCAGAGATCATCCCATGAAGGGACCATTGCATCAGATCATCCCATGAAGGGACCAGCACACCAGAGATCATCCCATAAAGGGACCAGTGCATCAGAGACCATCCCATGATGGGACCAGTGCATGGGACCAGTGCACCACAGATCGTCCCATGAAGGGACCAGTGCACCAAAGATCGTCCCATTAAGGGACCAGTGCAACAGATCGTGCCATGAAGGGTCCAGTGCTGCAAAGATCATCCCATGAAGGGACCAGAGATCATCCCATGAAGGGACCAGCACACCAGAGATCATCCCATGAAGGTACCAGTGCATCAGAGATCATCCCATGAAGGGACCATTGCATCAGATCATCCCATGAAGGGACCAGCGCACCAGAGATCATCCCATAAAGGGACCAGTGCATCAGAGACCATCCCATGAAGGGACCAGTGCATGGGACCAGTGCACCAAAGATCGTCCCATGAAGGGACCAGTGCACCAAAGATCGTCCCATGAAGGGACCAGTGCACCAAAGATCGTCCCATGAAGGGACCAGTGCAACAGATCGTGCCATGAAGGGTCCAGTGCTGCAAAGATAATCCCATGAAGGGATCAGAGATCATCCCATGAAGGGACCAGCGCACCAGAGATCATCCCATGAAGGGACCAGTGCATCAAAGATCATCCCATGAAGGGACCAGTGCATCACAGCACTCAGATTAGGGGTATGCAAGATCATCCGATGAAGGTACCAGTGCCTCAGAGATCATCCCATGAAGGGACCATTGCATCAGATCATCCCATGAAGGGACCAGCGCACCAGAGATCTTCCCATAAAGGGACCAGTGCATCAGAGACCATCCCATGAAGGGACCAGTGCATGAGACCAGTGCACCAAAGATCGTCCCATGAAGGGACCAGTGCACCAAAGATCGTCCCATGAAGGGACCAGTGCACCAAAGATCGTCCCATGAAGGGACCAGTGCAACAGATCGTGCCATGAAGGGTCCAGCGCACCAGAGATCATCCCATGAAGGGACCAGGGCATCAGATCCCAAGAAGGGAGCAGTGCATCGCTGCACTCAGATTAGAGGTATGGAAGATCATCCCATGAACGGACCGGTGCATCAGAGACCATCCCATGAAGGGACCAGTGCATCACAGCACTCAGATTAGGGGTATGCAAGATCATCCGATGAAGGTACCAGTGCATCAGAGATCATCCCATGAAGGGACCATTGCATCAGATCATCCCATGAAGGGACCAATGCATCAGACATCATCCCATAAAGGGACCAGTGCATCAGAGACCATCCCATGAAGGGACCAGTGCATGGGACCAGTGCACCAAAGATCGTCCCATGAAGGGACCAGTGCACCAAAGATCGTCCCATGAAGGGACCAGTGCACCAAAGATCGTCCCATGAAGGGACCAGTGCACCAAAGATTGCCCCATGAAGGGACCAGTGCAACAGATCGTGCCATGAAGGGTCAGGTGCTGCAAAGATCATCCCATGAAGGGACCAGTGCAAAGATCATCCCATGAAGGGACCAGTGCAAAGATCATCCCATGAAGGGACCAGTGCAAAGATCATCCCATGAAGGGACCAGTGCATCAAAGATCCCATGAAGGGACCAGTGCATCACAGCACTCTTATTAGAGGTATGCAAGATCATGCCATGAAGGAACCAGTGCAGAGATCATCCCATGAAGGGACCAGTGCACCAAAGATCATCCCATGAAGGGACCAGTGCACCAGAGATCATCCCATGAAGGGACCAGTGCAACAGATCATCCCATGAAGGGACCAGTGCATCAGAGATCATCCCATGAAGGGACCAGTGCATCAGAGATCATCCCATGAAGGGACCAGTGCATCAGAGATCATCCCATGAAGGGACCAGTGCATCACAGCACTCAGATTAGAGGTATGCATGATCATCCTATGAAGGTACCAGTGCATCAGAGATCATCCCATGAAGGGACCATTGCATCAGATCATCCCATAAAGGGACCAGCGCACCAGATATCATCCCATGAAGGGACCAGGGCATCAGATCCCAAGAAGGGAGCAGTGCATCGCTGCACTCAGATTAGAGGTATGGAAGATCATCCCATGAACGGACCGGTGCATCAGAGATCATCCCATGAAGGGACCAGCACACCAGAGATCATCCCATGAAGGTACCAGTGCATCAGAGATCATCCCATGAAGGGACCATTGCATCAGATCATCCCATGAAGGGACCAGCACACCAGAGATCATCCCATAAAGGGACCAATGCATCAGAGACCATCCCATGAAGGGACCAGTGCATGGGACCAGTGCACCAAAGATCGTCCCATGAAGGGACCAGTGCACCAAAGATCGTCCCATGAAGGGACCAGTGCACCAAAGATCGTCCCATGAAGGGACCAGTGCAACAGATCGTCCCATGAAGGGACCAGTGCAACAGATCGTGCCATGAAGGGTCCAGTGCTGCAAAAATAATCCCATGAAGGGGCCAGAGATCATCCCATGAAGGGACCAGCACACCAGAGATCATCCCATGAAGGTACCAGTGCATCAGAGATCATCCCATGAAGGGACCAGCGCACCAGAGATCATCCCATGAAGGGACCAGTGCATCAAAGATCATCCCATGAAGGGACCAGTGCATCACAGCACTCAGATTAGGGGTATGCAAGATCATCCGATGAAGGTACCAGTGCATCAGAGATCATCCCATGAAGGGACCATTGCATCAGATCATCCCATGAAGGGACCAATGCATCAGACATCATCCCATAAAGGGACCAGTGCATCAGAGACCATCCCATGAAGGGACCAGTGCACCAAAGATCGTCCCATGAAGGGACCAGTGCACCAAAGATCGTCCCATGAAGGGACCAGTGCAAAGATCATCCCATGAAGGGACCAGTGCAAAGATCATCCCATGAAGGGACCAGTGCATCAAAGATCCCATGAAGGGACCAGTGCATCAAAGATCCCATGAAGGGACCAGTGCATCACAGCACTCTTATTAGAGGTATGCAAGATCATGCCATGAAGGAACCAGTGCAGAGATCATCCCATGAAGGGACCACTGCACCAAAGATCATCCCATGAAGGGACCAGTGCACCAGAGATCATCCCATGAAGGGACCAGTGCAACAGATCATCCCATGAAGGGACCAGTGCATCAGAGATCATCCCATGAAGGGACCAGTGCATCAGATATCATCCCATGAAGGGACCAGTGCATCAGAGATCATCCCATGAAGGGACCAGTGCATCACAGCACTCAGATTAGAGGTATGCAAGATCATCCTATGAAGGTACCAGTGCATCAGAGATCATCCCATGAAGGGACCACTGCATCAGATCATCCCATGAAGGGACCAGCGCACCAGATATCATCCCATGAAGGGACCAGGGCATCAGATCCCAAAAAGGGAGCAGTGCATCGCTGCACTCAGATTAGAGGTATGGAAGATCATCCCATGAACGGACCGGTGCATCAGAGACAATCCCATGATGGGACCAGTGCATCAAAGATAATCCCATGAAGGGATCAGAGATCATCCCATGAAGGGACCAGCGCACCAGAGATCATCCCATGAAGGGACCAGTGCATCAAAGATCATCCCATGAAGGGACCAGTGCATCACAGCACTCAGATTAGGGGTATGCAAGATCATCCGATGAAGGTACCAGTGCATCAGAGATCATCCCATGAAGGGACCATTGCATCAGATCATCCCATGAAGGGACCAGCGCACCAGAGATCATCCCATTAAGGGACCAGCACAACAGAGATCGTCCCATGAAGGGACCAGCGCAACAGATCATCCCTTGAAGGGACCAGTGCAACAGATCATCCCTTGAAGGGACCAGTGCAACAACGATCATCCCTTGAAGGGACCAGTGCATCAAAGATCATCCCATGAAGGGACCAGTGCATCAAAGATCATCCCATGAAGGGACCAGTGCATCAGAGATCGTCCCGTGAAGGGACCAGCGCATCAGGGATCATCCAGTGAAGGGACCAGTGCATCAGAGATCATCCCGTGAAGGGACCAGCGCATCAGAGATCATCACGTGAAGGGACCAGCGCATCAGAGATCATCCCGTGAAGGGACCAGCGCATCAGAGATCATCCCGTGAAGAGACCTGCGCATCAGAGATCATCCCGTGAAGGGACCAGCGCATCAGAGATCATCCTGTGAAGGGACCAGCGCAGAGATCATCCCGTAAAGGGACCAGTGCAATAGATCATCCCATGAAGGGACCAGTGCACCAGATCATCCCATGAAGGGACCAGTGCATCAGAGCACTCATATTAGAGGTATGCAAGATCATCCCATGAAGGGACCAGTGCATCAGAGATCATCCCATGAAGGGACCAGTGCATCAGAGATCATCCCATGAAGGGAACAGTAAACCAGAGATCATCCCATGAAGGGACCAGTACACCAGAGATCATCCCATGAAGGGACCAGTGCACCAGAGATCATCCCACGAAGGGACCAGTGCACCAGAGATCATCCCATGAAGGGACCAGTGCACCAGAGATCATCCCATGAAGTGACCAGTGCACCAGAGATCATTGAAGTGACCAGTGCACCAGAGATCATCCCATGAAGGGACCAGTGCATCAGAGCTCATCCCATGAAGGGACCAGTGCATCAGAGCTCATCCCATGAAGGGACCAGTGCAACAGATCATCCCATGAAGGGACCAGTGCAACAGACATCATCCCATGAAGGGACCAGTGCAACAGCCATCATCCCATGAAGGGACCAGTGCAACAGACATCATCCCATGAAGGGACCAGAGCATCCCAGCACTCAGATTAGAGGTATGCAAGATCATCCCTTGAAGGGACCAGTGCACCAGTGATTATCCCATTAAGGGACCAGCGCACTAGAGATCATTCCATAAAGTGACCAGTACATAAAAGATCAACCCATGAAGGGACCAGTGCATAACACATCATCCCATGAAGGGACCAGTGTATCACAGCACTCATATTAGAGTTATGCAATATCATCCCACGAAGGGACCAGTGAACCAGAGATAATCCCATGAAGGGACCAGTGAACCAGAGATCATCCCATGAAGGGACCAGTGCATAAAAGATCATCCCATGAAGGGACCAATGCATCAGAGATCATCCCATGAAGGGACCAGTGAAAAGATCATCCCATGAAGGGACCAGTGCATCACAGCACTCAGATTAGAGGTATGCAAGATCATGCCATGAAGGGACCAGTGCATCAAAAATCATCCCATGAAGGGACCAGTGCAACAGATCATCCCATGAAGGGACCAGTGCAACAGATCATCCCATGAAGGGACCAGTGCAACAGATCATCCCACGAAGGGACCAGTGCACCAGAGATCATCCCATGAAGGGACCAGTGCAACAGATCATCCAATGAAGGGACCAATGCATCAAAGATCATCCCATAAAGGGACCAGTGCAACAAAGATCATCCCATGAAGGGACCAGCGCATCAAAGATCATCCCATGAAGGGACTAGCGCATCACAGCACTCAGATTAGAGGTACGCAAGATCATCCCATTAAGGGACCAGCGCAGAGAACATCCTCATCCCATGAAGGGACCAGCGGAACGAGGATCATCCCATGAAGGGACCAGTGTATCAGAGATCATCCCATGAAGGGAGCAGCGCATCACAGCACTCCGATTAGAGGTATG
This sequence comes from Triturus cristatus, assembly GCF_964204655.1. Lineage (NCBI taxonomy): Eukaryota > Metazoa > Chordata > Amphibia > Caudata > Salamandridae > Triturus > Triturus cristatus. The sequence goes on along the minus strand of NC_140587.1, from coordinate 653,188,640 downwards.
CAAGATCATCCCATGAAGGGACCAGCGCAGAGATCATCCTCATCCCATGAAGGGACCAGCGCATCGAGGATCATCCCATGAAGGGACCAGTGCATCAACGATCATCCCAGGAAGGGACCAGTGCATCAGAGATCATCCCATGAAGGGACCAGTGTATCAGAGATCATCCCATGAAGGGACCAGTGCACCCAAGATCATCCCATGAAGGGACCAGCGCATCAGAGATCCTCCCATGAAGGGACCAGCGCATCAGAGATCCTCCCATGAAGGGACCAGCGCACCAGAAATCATCCCATGAAGGGACCAGTGCAACAGAGATCATCCCATGAAGGGAACAGTGCACCAGAGATCATCCCATGAAGGGACCAGCGCACCAGAGATCATCCCATGAAGGGACCAGTGCATAAAAGATCATCCCATGAAGGGACCAATGCATCAGAGATCATCCCATGAAGGGACCAGTGAAAAGATCATCCCATGAAGGGACCAGTGCATCACAGCACTCAGATTAGAGGTATGCAAGATCATGCCATGAAGGGACCAGTGCATCAAAAATCATCCCATGAAGGGACCAGTGCATCAGAGATCATCCAATGAAGGGACCAGTGCATCACAGCACTCAGATTAGAGGTATGCAAGATCATCCCATGAAGGGACCAGTGCATCAAAGATCATCCCATGAATGGACCAGTGCATCAAAGATCCCATGAAGGGACCAGTGCATCACAGCACACATATTAGAGGTATGCAAGATCATCCCATGAATCGACCAGTGCAGAGATCATCCCATGAAGGGACCAGTGCACCAAAGATAATCCCATGAGAGGACTAGAGCTCATCCCATGAAGGGACCAGTGCAATAGATCATCCCATGAAGGGACCAGTGCACCAGAGATCATCACATGAAGGGGCCAGTGCACCAGAGATAATCCCATGAAGGGACCAGTGCACCAGAGATCATCCCATGAAGTGACCAGTGCAAGAGATCATCCCAAGAAGAGACCAGTGCAACAGATCATTCAATGAAGGGACCAGTGCAACAGATCATTTAATGAAGGGACCAGTGCAACAGATCATTCAATGAAGGGACCAGTGCAATAGATCATTCAATGAAGGGACCAGTGCATCACATCAATTAGATTATAGGTATGCAAGATCATCCCATGAAGGCACCAGTGCAGAGATCATCCCATCAAGGGACCAGTGCATCAAAAATCATCCCATGAAGGGACCAGCGTATCAGAGATCATCCCATGAAGGGACCAGCGCACCAGAGATCATCCCATGAAGGGACCAGCGCACCAGAGATCATCCTATGAAGGGACCAGCGCACCAGAGATCATCCCATGAAGGGACCAGCGCACCAGAGATCATCCCATGAAGGGACCAGAGCAACAGATCATCCCATGAAGGGACCAGTGCACCAGAGATCATCCCATGAAGGGACCATTGCACCAGAGATCATCCTATGAAGGGACCAGTGCAACAGAGATGATCCCATGAAGGGACCAGTGCAAAAGAGATCATCCCATGGAGGGACCAGTGCAACAGATCATCCCATGAAGGGACCAGTGCAACAGATCATCCCATGAAGGGACCAGTGCAACAGATCATTCAATGAAGGGACCAGGGCAACAGATCATTCAATGAAGGGACCAGGGCAACAGATCATCCCACGAAGGGACCAGGGCAAAAGAACATCCCATGAAGGGACCAGTGCACCAAAGATCATCCCATGAAGGGACCAGTGCATCAAAGATCATCCCATGAAGCCACCAGTGCATCAAAGATCATCCCATGAAGGGACCAGTGCACCAAAGATCATCCCATGAAGGGACCAGTGCACCAAAGATCATCCCATGAAGGGACCAGTGCACCAAAGATGGTCCCATGAAGGGACCAGTGCACCAAAGATCGTCCCATGAAGGGACCAGTGCAACAGATCATCCCATGAAGGGACCAGTGCAAAGATCATCCCATGAAGGGACCAGTGCAAAGATCATCCCATGAAGGGACCAGTGCATCAAAGATCCCATGAAGGGACCAGTGCATCAAAGATCCCATGAAGGGACCAGTGCATCACAGCACTCTTATTAGAGGTATGCAAGATCATGCCATGAAGGAACCAGTGCAGAGATCATACCATGAAGGGACCAGTGCACCAAAGATCATCCCATGAAGGGACCAGTGCACCAGAGATCATCCCATGAAGGGACCAGTGCAACAGATCATCCCATGAAGGGACCAGTGCATCAGAGATCATCCCATGAAGGGACCTGTGCATCAGAGATCATCCCATGAAGGGACCAGTGCATCACAGCACTCAGATTAGAGGTATGAAATCATCCCATGAAGGGACCAGTGCATCACAGCACTCATATTAGAGGTATGCAAGATAATCCTATGAAGGTACCAGTGCATCAGAGATCATCTCATGAAGGGACCATTGCAGCAGATCATCCCATGAAGGGACCAGCGCACCAGAGATCATCCCATGAAGGGACCAGCGCATCAGATCCCAAGAAGGGAGCAGTGCATCGCTGCACTCAGATTAGAGGTATGGAAGATCATCCCATGAACGGACCAGTGCATCAGAGACCATCCCATGATGGGACCAGTGCATCAAAGATAATCCCATGAAGGGACCAGAGATCATCCCATGAAGTGACCAGCGCACCAGAGATCATCCCATGAAGGGACCAGTGCATCAAAGATCATCCCATGAAGGGACCAGTGCATCACAGCACTCAGATTAGAGGTATGCAAGATCATCCTATGAAGGTACCAGTGCATCAGAGATCATCCCATGAAGGGACCATTGCATCAGATAATCCCATGAAGGGACCAGCGCACCAGAGATCATCCCATGAAGGGACCAGCGCACCAGAGATCATCCCATGAAGGGACCAGTGCAACAGATCATCCCTTGAAGGGACCAGTGCAACAGATCATCCCTTGAAGGGACCAGTGCAACAGATCATCCCTTGAAGGGACCAGTGCATCAAAGATCATCCCGTGAAGGGACCAGTGCGTCAGAGATCATCCCGTGAAGGGACCAGTGCATCAGAGATCATCCCGTGAAGGGACCAGCGCATCTGAGATCATCCCGTGAAGGGACCAGCGCATCAGAGATCATCCTGTGAAGGGACCAGCGCATCAGAGATCATCCCGTGAAGGGACCAGCGCATCAGAGATCATCCCGTGAAGGGACCAGCGCATCAGAGATCATCCCGTGCAGGGACCAGCGTAGAGATCATCCCGTGCAGGGACCAGCGCAGAGATCATCCCGTGAAGGGACCAGCGCAGAGATCATCCCGTGAAGGGACCAGCGCAGAGATCATCCCGTGAAGGGACCAGCGCAGAGATCATCCCGTGAAGGGACCAGTGCAATAGATCATCCCATGAAGGGACCAGTGCACCAGAGATCATCCCATGAAGGGACCAGTGCACCAGAGATCATCCCATGAAGGGACCAGTGCAACGTATCATCCCATGAAGAGACCAGTGCATCAGAGATCATCCCATAAAGTGACCAGTGCGTCAAAGATTATCCCATGAAGGGACCAGTGCATCTAAGATCATCCCATGAAGGGACCAGTGCATCAAAGACCATCCCATGAAGGGACCAGCACATCAAACCTCATCCCATGAAGGGACCAGTGCATCAGAGATCATCCCATGAAGGGACCAGTAAACCAGAGATCATCCCATGAAGGGACCAGTACACCAGAGATCATCCCACGAAGGGACCAGTGCACTAGAGATCATCCCATGAAGTGACCAGTGCACCAGAGATCATTGAAGTGACCAGTGCACCAGAGATCATCCCATGAAGGGACCAGTGCATCAGAGATCATCGCATGAAGGGACCAGTGCATCAGAGTTCATCCCATGAAGGGACCAGTGCAACAGATCATCCCATGAAGGGACCAGTGCAACAGACATCATCCCATGAAGGGACCAGTGCAACAGACATCATCCCATGAAGGGACCAGTGCAACAGACATCATCCCATGAAGGGACCAGAGCATCCCAGCACTCAGATTAGAGGTATGCAAGATCATCCCTTTGAGGGACCAATGTAACAGTGATTATCCCATGAAGGGACCAGCACACCAGAGATCATCCCATGAAGTGACCAGTACATAAAAGATCAACCCATGAAGGGACCAGTGCATAAAAGATCATCCCATGAAGGGACCAGTGTATCACAGCACTCATATTAGAGTTATGCAATATCATCCCATGAATGGACCAGTGAACCAGAGATCATCCCATGAAGGAACCAGTGAACCAGAGATCATCCCATGAAGGGACCAGTGCAACAGATCATCCCATGAAGGGACCAGTGCAACAGATCATCCCATGAAGGGACCAGTGCAACAGATCATCCCATGAAGGGACCAATACACCAGAGATCATCCCATGAAGGTACCAGTGCAACAGATCATCCAATGAAGGGACCAGTGCATCAAAGATCATCCCATAAAGGGACCAGTGCATCAAAGATCATCCCATGAAGGGACCAGCGCATCAAAGATCATCCCATGAAGGGACCAGTGCATCACAGCACTCAGATTAGAGGTATGCAAGATCATCCCATGAAGGGACCAGCACAGAGAACATCCTCATCCCATGAAGGGACCAGCGCAACGAGGATCATCCCATGAAGGGACCAGTGTATCAGAGATCATCCCATGAAGGGAGCAGCGCATCACAGCACTCAGATTAGAGGTATGCAAGATCATCCCATGAAGGGACCAGCGCAGAGATCATCCTCATCCCATGAAGGGACCAGCGCATCGAGGATCATCCCATGAAGGGACCAGTGTATCAGAGATCATCCCATGAAGGGACCAGTGTATCAGAGATCATCCCATGAAGGGACCAGTGCACCTAAGATCATCCCATGAAGGGACCAGCGCATCAGGGATCATCCCATGAGGGGACGAGCGCATCAGAGATCATCCCATGAAGGGACGGGAACACCAGAGATCATCCCATGAAGGGACCAGTGCACCAGAGATCATCCCATGAAGGGACCAGTGCACCAGAGATCATCCCATGAAGGGACCAGCGCACCAGAGATCATCCCATGAAGGGACTAGTGCATAAAAGATCATCCCATGAAGGGACCAATTCATCAAAGATCATCCCGTGAAGGGACCAGTGCATCAAAGATCATCCCATGAAGGGACCAGTACAAAGATCATCACATGAAGGGACCAGTGCATCACAGCAATTAGATTAGAGGTATGCAACATCATCCTATGAAGGGACCAGTGCATCAGAGATCATCCCATGAAGGGACCAGTGCACCAAAGATCATCCAATGAGGGGACCAACGCACCAAAGATCATTCCATGAAGGGACCAGTGCATCAGAGATCATCCCATGAAGGGACCAGCACAAAGATCATCCCATGAAGGGACCACTGCATCAGAGATCATCCCCTGAAGGGACCAGTGCATCAGAGATCATCCCATGAAGGGACCAGTGCATCGAGGATCATCCCATGAAGGGACCAGTGCATCACAGCACTCAGATTAGAGGTATGCAAGATCATCCCATGAAGGGACCAGTGCATCACAGCAGTCAGATTAGATGTATGCAACATCATCCCATGAAGGGACCAGTGCACACATCATCCCATGAAGGGACCAGTGCATCAAAGATCATCCCTTGAGGGGACAAGTGCAGAGATCATCCCATGAAGGGACCAGTGCATCAGAGATCATCCCATGAAGGGACCAGAGCTTCACAGCACTCAGATTAGAGGTATGCAAGATCCCATGAAGGGACCAGTGCAGATATTATCCCATGAAGGGACCAGTGCATCAAAGATCATCCCATGAAGGGACCAGTGCATCAAAGATCATCCCATGAAGGGACCAGTGCATCAGATCATCCCATGAAGGGACCAGTGCATCGGATCATCCCATGAAGGGACCAGCTCATAGAGGATCATCCCATGAAGGGACCAGCGCATCGAGGATCATCCCATGAAGGGACCAGCACATCAAAGATCATCCCATGATGGGACCAGCACATCAAAGATCATCCCATGAAGGGACCAGCACATCAAAGATCATCCCATGAAGGGACCAGTGCATCACAGCAATTAGATTAGAGGTATGCAGGATCATCCCATGAAGGGACCAGTGCAGAGATCATCCCATGAAGGGACCAGGGCACCAGAGATCATCCCATGAAGGGACCAGGGCACCAGAGATCATCCCATAAAGGGACCAGGGCACCAGAGATCATCCCATGAAGGGTCCAGGGCACCAGAGATCATCCCATGAAGGGTCCAGGGCACCAGAGATCATCCCATGAAGGGTCCAGGGCACCAGAGATCATTCCATGAAGGGACCAGTGCAACAGATCATCCCATGAAGGGACAAGTGCAACAGATCATCCCATGAAGGGACCAGTGCAACAGATCATCATATTAAGGGACCAGTGCAACAGATCATCATATTAAGGGACCAGTGCATCAAAGATCATCCCATGAAGGGACCAATGCATCAAAGATCATCCCATGAAGGGAGCAGCGCATCAAAGATTATCCCATGAAGGGAGCAGCGCATCACAGCACTCCGATTAGACGTATGCAAGATCATCCCGTGAAGGGACCAGCGCATCGAGGATCATCCCATGAAGGGACCAGCGCATAAAAGATAATCCCATGAAGGGACCAGCGCATGAAAGATAATGCCATGAAGGGACCAGTACAAAGATCATCCCATGAAGGGACCAGTGCATCACAGCAATTAGATTAGAGGTATGCAAGATCATCCCATGAAGGGACCAGTGCACCAGAGATCATCCCATGAAGGGAAAAGGGCACCAGAGATTATCCCATGAAGGGACCAGGGCACCAGAGATAATCCCATGAAGGGACCAGTGCAACAGACATCCCATGAAGGGACCAGTGCACCAGAGATCATTCCAATGAAGGGGCCAGTGCACCAGAGATCATCCTATGAAGGGACCAGTGCACCAGAGATCATACCATGAAGGGACCAGTGCACCAGAGATCATCCCTTGAAGGGACCAGAGCACCAGATCATCCCATGAAGGGACGAGCTCATCAAGGATCATCACATGAAGGGACCAGCGCATCGAGGATCAACCCATGAAGGGACCAGAGATCATCCCATGAAGGGACCAGTGCATCAGAGATCATCCCATGAAGGGATCTGTGCACCAGAGATCATCCCATGAAGGGACCAGTGCATCAAAGATCATCCCATAAATGGACCAGTGCACCAAAGATCATCCCATGAAGGGACTAAGGCACCAGAGATCATCCCATGAAGGGACCAGCGCATCAGAGATCACCCCATGAAGGGACCAGTGCACCAGAGATCATCCCATGAAGGGACCAGTGCACCAGAGATCATCCCATGAAGGGACCAGTGCACCAGAGATCATCCCATGAAGGGACCCGCGCACCAGAGATCATCCCATGAAGGGACCCGCGCACCAGAGATCATCCCATGAGGGGACCAGTGCATAAAAGATCATCCCATGAAGTTACCAGTACAAAGATCATCCCATGAAGGGACCAGCGCATCGCAGCAATTAGGTTAGAGGTATGCAACATCATCCTATGAAGGGACCAGTGCATCAGAGATCATCCCATGAAGGGACCAGTGCACCAAAGATCATCCCATGAGGGGACCAGTGCATAAAAGATCATCCCATGAAGGGACCAGTGCATCAAAGATCATCCCATGAAGTTACCAGTACAAAGATCATCCCATGAAGGGACCAGTGCATCACAGCAATTAGATTAGAGGTATGCAAGATCATCCCATGAAGCGACCAGTGCAGAGATCATCCCATGAAGGGACCAGTTCAACAGATCATCCCATGAAGAGACCAGTTCAACAGATCCTCCCATGAAGTAGGTCTGGGTGGCAAATTCCGTTCCGCTCGCGGAATTTGCGGAATTTCGCGTTCCGCGGAGAACGCGAAATTGCTCAAAAGTCTGCTTTCCGCAATTTCGCGAAATTTTTGCTTGTTCGCGTTCTAAAAATGCATGTTCGCGAGATATTTCTCCTCGAGCACGCAAACAGCAATTGCGAACAGGAAAAAAGCATCGCGAACAAGCAATTCCGCGTGTTCGCGGAATTTCTGCGTGTTCGCGGAGATTTTTTACCGTTTCGCGGAGATTTGCGTAACGCAATTACGCAAATTCCGCCCACCCCTACCATAAAGGGACCAGTGCATCAAAGATCATCCCATGAAGGGAGCAGCTCATCAAAGATTATCCCATGAAGGGAGCAGCGCATTAAAGATCATCCCATGAAGGAAGCAGCGCATCAAAGATCATCCCATGAAGGGAGCAGCACATCAAAGATCAGCCCATGAAGGGACCAGGACATCAAAGATCATCCCATGAAGGGTCCAGCACATCAAAGATCATCCCATGAAGGGACCAGTACAAAGATCATCCCATGAAGGGACAAGTACAAAGATCATCCCATGGAGGGACCAGTGCATCACAGAAATTAGATTAGAGGTATGCAAGATCATCCCATGAAGGGACCAGGGCACCAGAGATCATCCTATGAAGGGACCAGGGCACCAGAGATCATTCCATGAAGGGACCAGGGCACCAGATCATCCCATGAAGGGACCAGGGCACCAGATCATCCCATGAAGGGACCAGTGCAAAGATCATCCCATGAAGGGTCCTGGGCACCAGAGATCATCCCATGAAGGGACCAATGCATCAAAGATCATCCCATGAAGGGAGCAGCGCATCAAAGATTATCCCATGAAGGGAGCAGCGCATCACAGCACTCCGATTAGACGTATGCAAGATCATCCCATGAAGGGACCAGCGCATCGAGGATCATCCCATGAAGGGACCAGCGCATAAAAGATAATCCCATGAAGGGACCAGCGCATGAAAGATAATGCCATGAAGGGACCAGTACAAAGATCATCCCATGAAGGGACCAGTGCATCACAGCAATTAGATTAGAGGTATGCAAGATCATCCCATGAAGGGACTAGTGCACCAGAGATCATCCCATGAAGGGACCAGGGCACCAGAGATTATCCCATGAAGGGACCAGGGCACCAGAGATCATCCCATGAAGGGACCAGGGCACCAGCGGTAATCCCATGAAGGGACCAGTGCAACAGACATCCCATGAAGGGACCAGTGCATCCCAGCACTCAGATTAGAGGTATGCAAGATCATCCCATGAAGGGACCAGTGCATCAGAGATCATCCCATGAAGGGAGCAGTGCACCAAAGATCATCCCATGAAGGGGCCAGTGCACCAGAGATCATCCCATGAAGGGGCCAGTGCACCAGAGATCATCCCATGAAGGGGCCAGTGCACCAGTGATCATCCCATGAAGGGACCAGTGCACCGAAGATCATCCCATGAAGGGGCCAGTGCACCAGAGATCATCCCATGAAGGGGCCAGTGCACCAGTGATCATCCTATGAAGGGACCAGTGCACCAGAGATCATCCCATGAAGGGACCAGTGCACCAGAGATCATCCCATGAAGGGACCAGTGCATCAGAGATCATCCCATGAAGGGACCAGTGCACCAAAGATTATCCCATGAAGGGACTAACGCACCAGAGATCATCCCATGAAGGGACCAGCGCATCAGAGATCACCTCATGAAGGGACCAGTGCACCAGAGATCATCCCATGAAGGGACCAGTGCACCAGAGATCATCCCATGAAGGGACCAGCGCACCAGAGATCATCCCATGAGGGGACCAGTGCATAAAAGATCATCCCATGAAGTTACCAGTACAAAGATCATCCCATGAAGGGACCAGCGCATCGTAGCAATTAGGTTAGAGGTATGCAACATCATCCTATGAAGGGACCAGTGCATCAGAGATCATCCCATGAAGGGACCAGTGCACCAAAGATCATCCCATGAGGGGACCAGTGCATAAAAGATCATCCCATGAAGGGACCAGTGCATCAAAGATCATCCCATGAAGTTACCAGTACAAAGATCATCCCATGAAGGGACCAGTGCATCACAGCAATTAGATTAGAGGTATGCAAGATCATCCCATGAAGCGACCAGTGCAGAGATCATCCCATGAAGGGACCAGTGCAACAGATCATCCCATGAAGAGACCAGTTCAACAGATCATCCCATGAAGGGTGCAGCGCATCTGAGATCATCCCATGAAGGGAGCAGCGCATCACAGCACTCAGATTAGAGGTATGCAAGATCATCCCATGAAGGGACCAGGGCACCAGAGATCATCCCATGAAGGGACCAGGGCACCAGAGATCATCCCATGAAGGGACCAGTGTAACAGATCATCCCATGAAGGGACCAGTGCATGAAAGATCATCCCATGAAGGGACCAGTGCATGAAAGATCATCCCATGAAGGGACCAGTGCATAAAAGATCATCCCATGAAGGGACCAGCGCAGAGATGATCCTCATCCCATGAAGGGACCAGCGCATAGAGGTCCATCCCATGAAGGGACCAGTGCATGAAAGATCATCCCATGAAGGGACCAGCACATCAAAGATCATCCCATGAAGGGACCAGCACATCAAAGATCATCCCATGAAGGGTCCAGCACATCAAAGATCATCCCATGAAGGGACGAGTACAAAGATCATCCCATGAAGGGACCAGTACAAAGATCATCCCATGGAGGGACCAGTGCATCACAGAAATTAGATTAGAGGTATGCAAGATCATCCCATGAAGGGACCAGGGCACCAGAGATCATCCCATGAAGGGACCAGGGCACCAGAGATTATCCCATGAAGGGACCAGGGCACCAGATCATCCCATGAAGGGACCAGGGCACCAGATCATCCCATGAAGGGACCAGTGCAAAGATCATCCCATGAAGGGACCAGCGCATCAAAGATCCCATGAAGGGACCAGTGCATCAAAGATCCCATGAAGGGACCAGTGCATCACAGCTCTCTTATTAGAGGTATGCAAGATCATGCCATGAAGGAACCAGTGCAGAGATCATACCATGAAGGGACCAGAGCACCAAAGATCATCCCATGAAGGGACCAGTGCACCAGAGATCATCCCATGAAGGGACCAGTGCAACAGATCATCCCATGAAGGGACCAGTGCATCAGAGATCATCCCATGAAGGGACCTGTGCATTACAGCACTCAGATTAGAGGTATGAAATCATCCCATGAAGGGACCAGCACATCAAAGATCATCCCATGAAGGGACCAGTACATCAAAGATCATCCCATGAAGGGACCAGTGCATCACAGCAATTAGATTAGAGGTATGCAAGATCATCCCATGAAGGGACCAGGGCACCAGAGATCATCCCATGAAGGGACCAGGGCACCAGAGATCATCCCATGAAGGGACCAGTGCAACAGATCATCCCATGAAGGGACCAGTGCATCAGAGATCATCCCATGAAGGGACCAGTGCATCATAGATCATCCCATGAAGGGACCAGTGCATCACAGCACTCAGATTAGAGGTATGCAAAATCATCCTATGAAGGTACCAGTGCATCAGAGATCATCCCATGAAGGGACCATTGCATCAGATCATCCCATAAAGGGACCAGCGCACTAGATATCATCCCATGAAGGGACCAGCGCATCAGATCCCAAGAAGGGAGCAGTGCATCGCTGCACTCAGATTAGAGGTATGGAAGATCCTCCCATGAACGGACCAGTGCATCAGAGACCATCCCATGATGGGACCAGTGTATCAAAGATAAGCCCATGAAGGGACCAGAGATCATCCCATGAAGGGACCAGTGCACCAGAGATCATCCCATGAAGGGACCAGTGCATCAAAGATCATCCCATGAAGGGACCAGTGCATCACAGCACTCAGATTAGAGGTATGCAAGATCATGCCATGAAGGAACCAGTGCAGAGATCATACCATGAAGGGACCATTGCATCAGATCATCCCATGAAGGGACCAGCGCACCAGAGATCATCCCATGAAGGGACCAGCACACCAGAGATCATCCCATGAAGGGACCAGCGCACCAGAGATCATCCCTTGAAGGGACCAGCGCACCAGAGATTATCCCATGAAGGGACCAGTGCATCAAATATCATCCCATGAAGGGACCAGTGCATCAGAGATCATCCCGTGAAGGGACCAGTGCATCAGAGATCATCCTGTAAAGGGACCAGTGCGTCAGAGATCATCCCGTGAAGGGACCAGTGCGTCAGAGATCATCCCGTGAAGGGACCAGCGCATCAGAGATCATCCCGTGAAGGGACCAGCGCATCAGAGATCATCCCGTGAAGCGACCAGCGCAGAGATCATCCCGTGAAGGGACCAGCGCAGAGATCATCCCGTGAAGGGACCAGCGCAGAGATCATCCCGTGAGGGGACCAGCGCAGAGATCATCCCGTTAAGGGACCAGCGCAGAGATCATCCCGTGAAGGGACCAGTGCAATAGATCATCCCGTGAAGGGGGATGTATGACGTTACAACGCACACTTTTACAACGCATCCACTTACAACGCATTTTTTACAACGCACAATCCATTACAACGCATGACATTACAACGCAGGACACTACAACGCATTTTTTAAAAATACCTTTACAACGCATTTCCATTACAACGCATACTACCTTTACAACGCATACCATTACAACGCATAACATTAAATTGCATTTAAGGTAAGTATTAGATAGTATAGGGGTAAAAATTACTATTCTAACTCCAGGGGGTGCAACAGTAGGGTAAATGTTGGATAGTATAGGGTTAAAAATTACTATTCTAACTCCAGGGGGTGCAACAGTAGGGTAAATGTTGGATAGTATAGGGGTAAAAATTACTACTCTAACTCCAGGGGGTGCAACAGTAGGGTAAGTGTTGGATAGTATAGGGGTAAAAATTACTATTCTAACTCCAGGGGGTGCAACGGTAGGGTAAGTGTTGGATAGTATAGGGGTAAAAATTACTATTCTAACTCCAGGGGGTGCAACAGTAGGGTAAGTGTTGGATAGTATAGGGGTAAAAATTACTATTCTAACTCCAGGGGGTGCAACAGTAGGGTAAGTGTTGGATAGTATAGGGGTAAAAATTACTATTCTAACTCCAGGGGGTGCAACAGTAGGGAAAGTGTTGGATAGTATAGGGGTAAAAATTACTATTCTAACTCCAGGGGGTGCAACAGTAGGGTAAGTGTTGGATAGTATAGGGGTAAAAATTACTATTCTAACTCCAGGGGGTGCAACAGTAGGGTAAGTGTTGGATAGTATAGGGGTAAAAATTACTATTCTAACTCCAGGGGGTGCAACAGTAGGGAAAGTGTTGGATAGTATAGGGGTAAAAATTACTATTCTAACTCCAGGGGGTGCAACAGTAGGGTAAGTGTTGGATAGTATAGGGGTCATAATTACTATTCCAACTCCAGGGGGTGCAACAGTAGGGTAAGTGTTGGATGGTATAGGGGTAAAAATTACTATATTATGCGTTGTAATGGTATGCGTTGTAATGGTAGTATGCGTTGTAATGTAATGCGTTGTAAAGGTAGTTTTTAAAAATGCGTTGTAGTGTCATGCGTTGTAATGTCATGCGTTGTAATGGATTGTGCGTTGTAAAAAATGCGTTGTAAGTGTAGTGCGTTGTAAAAGTTGCGTTGTAAAGGTTGTTCCCCCGTGAAGGGACCAATGCATCAGAGATCATCCCATGAACGGACCAGTGCACCAGAGATCATCCCATGAAGGGACCAGTGAAACAGATCATCCCATGAAGGGACCAGTGCATCAGAGATCATCCCATGAAGGGACCAGTGCATCAAAGATTATCCCATGAAGGGACCAGTGCATCAAAGATCATCCCATGAAGGGACCAGTGCATCAAAGATCATCCCATGAAAGGACCAGCACATCAAACCTCATCCCATGAAGGGAGAAGCGCATCAAAGATCATTCCATGAAGTGAGCAGCGCATCAAAGATCATCCCATGAAGGGAGCAGCGCATCACAGCACTCAGATTAGAGGTATACAAGATCATCCCATGAAGGGACCAGTGCAGAGATCATCCCGTAAAGGGAACAGTCCAACAGATAATCCCATGAATGGACCAGTGCATCAGAGATCATCCCATGAAGGGACCAGTGCAGAGATCATCCCATGAAGGGACAAGTGCACCAGAGATCATCCCATGAAGGGACAAGTGCATCAGAGATCATCCCATGAAGGGACCAGTGCAACAGATCATCCCATGAAGGGACCAGTGCATCAGAGATCATCCCATGAAGGGACCAGTGCATCATAGATCATCCCATGAAGGGACCAGTGCATCACAGCACTCAGATTAGAGGTATGAAATCATCCCATGAAGGGACCAGTGCATCACAGCACTCAGATTAGAGGTATGCAAAATCATCCTATGAAGGTACCAGTGCATCAGAGATCATCCCATGAAGGGACCATTGCATCAGATCATCCCATAAAGGGACCAGCGCACTAGAGATCATCCCATGAAGGGACCAGCGCATCAGATCCCAAGAAGGGAGCAGTGCATCGCTGCACTAAGATTAGAGGTATGGAAGATCATCCCATGAACAGACCAGTGCATCAGAGACCATCCCATGATGGGACCAGTGTATCAAAGATAAGCCCATGAAGGGACCAGAGATCATCCCATGAAGGGGCCAGTGCACCAGAGATCATCCCATGAAGGGACCAGGGCAACAGATATCATGTTATGAAGGGACCAGGGCAACAGATCATCCCATGAAGGGACCAGTGCAACAGATCATCCCATGAAGGGACCAGCGCACCAGAGATCATCCCATGAAGGGACCAGCACACCAGAGATCATCCCATGAAGGGACCAGCGCACCAGAGATCATCCCTTGAAGGGACCAGCGCACCAGAGATCATCCCATGAAGGGACCAGTGCATCAAATATCATCCCATGAAGGGACCAGTGCATCAGAGATCATCCCGTGAAGGGACCAGTGCATCAGAGATCATCCCGTAAAGGGACCAGTGCGTCAGAGATCATCCCGTGAAGGGACCAGTGCGTCAGAGATCATCCCGTGAAGGGACCAGCGCATCAGAGATCATCCCGTGAAGGGACCAGCGCATCAGAGATCATCCCGTGAAGCGACCAGCGCAGAGATCATCCCGTGAAGGGACCAGCGCAGAGATCATCCCGTGAAGGGACCAGCGCAGAGATCATCCCGTGAGGGGACCAGCGCAGAGATCATTCCGTTAAGGGACCAGCGCAGAGATCATCCCGTGAAGGGACCAGTGCAATAGATCATCCCGTGAAGGGGGATGTATGACGTAACAACGCACACTTTTACAACGCATGCACTTAAAACGCATTTTTTACAACGCACAATCCATTACAACGCATGACATTACAACGCAGGACACTACAACGCATTTTTAAAAAATACCTTTACAACGCATTTCCATTACAACGCATACTACCTTTACAACGCATACCATTACAACGCATAATATTAAATTGCATTTAAGGTAAGTATTAGATAGTATAGGGGTAAAAATTACTATTCTAACTCCAGGGGGTGCAACAGTAGGGTAAATGTTGGATAGTATAGGGTTAAAAATTACTATTCTAACTCCAGGGGGTGCAACAGTAGGGTGAATGTTGGATAGTATAGGGGTAAAAATTACTATTCTAACTCCAGGGGGTGCAACAGTAGGGTAAGTGTTGGATAGTATGGGGTAAAAATTACTATTCTCACTCCAGGGGGTGCAACAGTAGGGTAAGTGTTGGATAGTATAGGGGTAAAAATTACTATTCTAACTCCAGGGGGTGCAACAGTAGGGTAAGTGTTGGATAGTATAGGGGTAAAAATTACTATTCTAACTCCAGGGGGTGCAACAGTAGGGTAAGTGTTGGATAGTATAGGGGTAAAAATTACTATTCTAACTCCAGGGGGTGCAACAGTAGGGTAAGTGTTGGATAGTATAGGGGTAAAAATTACTATTCTAACTCCAGGGGGTGCAACAGTAGGGTAAGTGTTGGATAGTATAGGGGTAAAAATTACTATTCTAACTCCAGGGGGTGCAACAGTAGGGTAAGTGTTGGATAGTATAGGGGTAAAAATTACTATTCTAACTCCAGGGGGTGCAACAGTAGGGAAAGTGTTGGATAGTATAGGGGTAAAAATTACTATTCTAACTCCAGGGGGTGCAACAGTAGGGTAAGTGTTGGATAGTATAGGGGTCATAATTACTATTCTAACTCCAGGGGGTGCAACAGTAGGGTAAGTGTTGGATGGTATAGGGGTAAAAATTACTATATTATGCGTTGTAATGGTATGCGTTGTAATGGTAGTATGCGTTGTAATGTAATGCGTTGTAAAGGTAGTTTTTAAAAATGCGTTGTAGTGTCATGCGTTGTAATGTCATGCGTTGTAATGGATTGTGCGTTGTAAAAAATGTGTTGTAAGTGTAGTGCGTTGTAAAAGTTGCGTTGTAAAGGTTGTTCCCCCGTGAAGGGACCAATGCATCAGAGATCCTCCCATGAACGGACCAGTGCACCAGAGATCATCCTATGAAGGGACCAGTGAAACAGATCATCCCATGAAGGGACCAGTGCATCAGAGATCATCCCATGAAGGGACCAGTGCATCAAAGATTATCCCATGAAGGGACCAGTGCATCAAAGATCATCCCATGAAGGGACCAGTGCATCAAAGATCATCCCATGAAGGGACCAGCACATCAAACCTCATCCCATGAAGGGAGAAGCGCATCAAAGATCATTCCATGAAGTGAGCAGCGCATCAAAGATCATCCCATGAAGGGAGCAGCGCATCACAGCACTCAGATTAGAGGTATACAAGATCATCCCATGAAGGGACCAGTGCAGAGATCATCCCGTGAAGGGAACAGTCCAACAGATAATCCCATGAATGGACCAGTGCATCAGAGATCATCCCATGAAGGGACCAGTGCAGAGATCATCCCATGAAGGGACAAGTGCATCAGAGATCATCCCATGAAGGGACCAGTGCATTAGAGATCATCCCATGAAGGGACCAGTGCATCAGAGATCATCCCATGAAGGGACCAGTGCATCAGATATCATCCCATGAAGGGACCAGTGCACCAGTGCATCAGAGATCATCCCATGAAGGAACCAGTGCATCAGAGATCATCCCATGAAAGGACCACTGCAACAGATCATCCCATAAAGGGACCAGTGCATCAGAGATCATCCCATGAAGGGACCAGTGCATCAAATCATCCCATGAAGGGACCAGTGCACCAGAGATCATCCCATGAAGGGACCAGTGCACCAGAGATCATCCCATGAAGGGACCAGTGCAACAGATCATCCCATGAAGGGACCAATGCATCAGACATCATCCCATAAAGGGACCAGTGCATCAGAGACCATCCCATGAACGGACCAGTGCATGGGGCCAGTGCACCAAAGATCGTCCCATGAAGGGACCAGTGCACCAAAGATCGTCCCTTGAAGGGACCAGTGCACCAAAGATCGTCCCATGAAGGGACCAGTGCATCAAAGATCATCCCATTAAGGGACCAGTGCACCAAAGATCATCCCATGAAGGGACCAGTGCATCATAGATACCCATGAAGGGACTAGTGCATCAGAGATACCCATGAAGGGACCAGTACATCAGAGATCATCCCATGAAGGGGCCAGTGCACCAGGGATCATCCCATGAAGGGGCCAGTGCACCAGAGATCATCCCATGAAGGGAACAGGGCAACAGGTATCATGTTATGAAGGGACCAGGGCAACAGATCATCCCATGAAGGGAACAGTGCAACAGATCATCCCATGAAGGGACCAGTGCAACAGATCATCCCATGAAGGGACCAGTGCAACAGACATCATCCCATGAAGGGACAAGTGCATCAGATCACTCAGATTAGAGGTATGCAAGATCATCCCATGAAGGGACCAGTGCACGAGAGATAATCCCATGAACGGACCAGTGCATCAGAGATCATCCCATGAAGGGACCAGTGCATCAGATCATCCCATGAAGGGACCAGTGCATCAGATCATCCCATGAAGGGACCAGTGCATCAGAGATCATCCCATGAAGGGACCAATGCATCACAGATCATCCCATGAAGGGACCAATGCATCAGAGATCATCCCATGAAGGGACCAGTGAAAAGATCATCCCATGAAGGGACCAGTGCATCACAGCACTCAGATTAGAGGTATGCAAGATCATCCCATGAAGGGACCAGTGCATCAAAAATCATCCCATGAAGGGACCAGTGCATCAGAGATCATCCAATGAAGGGACCAGTGATTCACAGCACTCAGATTAGAGGTGCAAGATCATCCCATGAAGGGACCAGTGCATCAAAGATCATCCCATGAAGGGACCAGTGCATCAAAGATCCCATGAAGGGACCAGTGCATCACAGCACTCATATCAGAGGTATGCAAGATCATCCCATGAATCGACCAGTGCAGAGATCATCCCATGAAGGGACCAGTGCACCAAAGATAATCCCATGAGAGGACTAGAGCTCATCCCATGAAGGGACCAGTGCAATAGATCATTCCATGAAGGGACCAGTGCACCAGAGATCATCCCATGAAGGGACCAGTGCACCAGAGATCATCCCATGAAGGGACCAGTGCAAGAGATCATCCCATGAAGGGACCAGTGCACCTGAGATCATCCCATGAAGGGACCAGTGCAACAGATCATCCCATGAAGGGACCAATGCATCAGACATCATCCCATAAAGGGACCAGTGCATCAGAGACCATCGCATGAAGGGACCAGTGCATGGGACCAGTGCACCAAAGATCGTCCCATGAAGGGACCAGTGCACCAAAGATCGTCCCTCGAAGGGACCAGTGCACCAAAGATCGTCCCATGAAGGGACCAGTGCACCAAAGATCATCCCATGAAGGGACCAGTGCATCATAGATACCCATGAAGGGACTAGTGCATCAGAGATACCCATGAAGGGACCAGTGCAACATACATCATCCCATGAAGGGACAAGTGCATCAGATCACTCAGATCAGAGGTATGCAAGATCATCCCATGAAGGGACCAGTGCACTAGAGATAATCCCATGAAGGGACCAGTGCATCAGAGATCATCCCATGAAGGGACCAGTGCATCAGATCATCCCATGAAGGGACCAGTGCATCAGATCATCCCATGAAGGGACCAGTGCATCAGCGATCATCCCATGAAGGGACCAATGCATCAGAGATCGTCCCATGAAGGGACCAATGCATCAGAGATCATCCCATGAAGGGACCAGTGAAAAGATCATCCCATGAAGGGACCAGTGCATCACAGCACTCAGATTAGAGGTATGCAAGATCATCCCATGAAGGGACCAGTGCATCAAAAATCATCCCATGAAGGGACCAGTGCATCAGAGATCATCCAATGAAGGGACCAGTGATTCACAGCACTCAGATTAGAGGTATGCAAGATCATCCCATGAAGGGACCAGTGCATCAAAGATCATCCCATGAAGGGACCAGTGCATCAAAGATCCCATGAAGGGACCAGTGCATCACCGCACTCATATCAGAGGTATGCAAGCTCATCCCATGAATCGACCAGTGCAGAGATCATCCCATGAAGGGACCAGTGCACCAAAGATAATCCCATGAGAGGACTAGAGCTCATCCCATGAAGGGACCAGTGCAATAGATCATCCCATGAAGGGACCAGTGCACCAGAGATCATCCCATGAAGGGACCCGTGCACCAGAGATCATCCCATGAAGGGACCAGTGCAAGATATCATCCCAAGAAGGGACCAGTGCAACAGATCATATAATGAAGGGACCAGTGCAACAGATCATTCAATGAAGGGACCAGTGCAACAGATCATTCAATGAAGGGACCAGTGCATCACATCAATTAGATTATAGGTATGCAAGATCATCCCATGAAGGCACCAGTGCAGAGATCATCCCATCAAGGGACCAGTGCATCAAACATCAAAAATCATCCCATGAATGGACCAGCATATCAGAGATCATCCCATGAAGGGACCAGCGCACCACAGATCATCCCATGAAGGGACCAGCGCACCAGAGATCATCCCATGAAGGGATCAGAGCAACAGATCATCCCATGAAGGGACCAGTGCCCCAGAGATCATCCCATTAAGGGACCAGTGCACCAGAGATCAGCACATGAAGGGACCAGTGCAACAGATCATCCCATGGAGGGACCAGTGCAACAGATCATCCCATGAAGGGACCAGTGCAACAGATCATCCCATGGAGGGACCAGTGCAACAGATCATTCAATGAAGGGACCAGGGCAACAGATCATCCCATGAAGGGACCAGGGCAACAGAACATCCCATGAAGGGACCAGTGCACCAAAGATCATCCCATGAACGGACCAGTGCACCAAAGATCATCCCATGAAGGGACCAGTGCACCAAAGATCATCCCATGAAGGGACCAGTGCAACAAAGATCGTCCCATGAAGGGACCAGTGCACCAAAGATCGTCCCATGAAGGGACCAGTGCACCAAAGATCGTCCCATGAAGGGACCAGTGCAACAGATCGTCCCATGAAGGGACCAGTGCAAAGATCATCCCATGAAGGGACCAGTGCATCAAAGATCCCATTAAGGGACCAGTGCATCAAAGATCCCATGAAGGGACCAGTGCATCACAGCACTCTTATTAGAGGTATGCAAGATCATGCCATGAAGGAACCAGTGCAGAGACCATACCATGAAGGGAAGAGTGCACCAAAGATAATCCCATGAGAGGACTAGAGCTCATCCCATGAAGGGACCAGTGCAATAGATCATCCCATGAAGGGACCAGTGCACCAGAATTCATCCCATGAAGGGACCAGTGCACGAGAGACCATCCCATGAAGGGACCAGTGCACCAGAGATCATCCCATGAAGGGACCAGTGCAAGAGATCATCCCAAGAAGGGACCAGTGCAACAGATCATATAATAAAGGGACCAGTGCAACAGATCATTCAATGAAGGGACCAGTGCAACAGATCATTCAATGAAGGGACCGGTGCATCACATATATTAGATTATAGGTATGCAAGATAATCCCATGAAGGCACCAGTGCAGAGATCATCCCATCAAGGGACCAGTGCATCAAAAATCATCCCATGAAGGGACCAGCGTATCAGAGATCATCCCATGAAGGGACCAGCGCACCAGAGATCATCCCATGAAGGGACCAGCGCACCAGAGATCATCCCATGAAGGGACCAGCGCACCAGAGATCCTCCCATGAAGGGACCAGAGCACCAGATCATCCCATGAAGAGACCAGTGCACCAGAGATCATCCCATGAAGGGACCAGTGCACCTGAGACCATCCCATGAAGGGACCAGTGCAACAGATCATCCCATGGAGGGACTAGTGCAACAGATCATCCCATGAAGGGACCAGTGCAACAGATCATCCCATGAAGGGACCAGTGCAACAGATCATTCAATGAAGGGACCAGGGCAACAGATCATCCCATGAAGGGACCAGGGCAACAGATCATCCCATGAAGGGACCAGGGCAACAGAACATCCCATGAAGGGACCAGTGCACCAAAGATCATCCCATGAAGGGACCAGTGCACCAAAGATCATCCCATGAAGGGACCAGTGCACCAAAGATCATCCCATGAAGGGACCAGTGCACCAAAGATCATCCGATGAAGGGACCAGTGCACCAATGATCGTCCCATGAAGGGACCAGTGCACCAAAGATCGTCCCATGAAGGAACCAGTGCACCAAAGATCGTCCCATGAAGGGACCAGTGCAACAGATCGTCCCATGAAGGGTCCAGTGCTGCAAAGATCATTCCATGAAGGGACCAGTGCAAAGATCATCCCATGAAGGGACCAGTGCAAAGATCATCCCATGAAGGGACCAGTGCATCAAAGATCCCATTAAGGGACCAGTGCATCAAAGATCCCATGAAGGGACCAGTGCATCACAGCACTCTTATTAGAGGTATGCAAGATCATGCCATGAAGGAACCAGTGCAGAGATCATACCATGAAGGGACCAGTGCACCAAAGATCATCCCATAAAGGGACCAGTGCACCAGAGATCATCCCATGAAGGGACCAGTGCAACAGATCATCCCATGGAGGGACCAGTGCATCAGAGATCATCCCATGAAGGGACCAGTGCATCAGAGATCATCCCATGAAGGGACCAGTGCATCACAGCACTCAGATTAGAGGTATGAAATCATCCCATGAAGGGACCAGTGCATCACAGCACTCAGATTAGAGGTATGCAAGATCATCCTATGAAGGTACCAGTGCATCAGAGATCATCCCATGAAGGGACCATTGCATCAGATCATCCCATGAAGGGACCAGCACATCAAAGATCATCCCATGAAGGGACCAGTGCATCACAGCAATTAGATTAGAGGTATGCAAGATCATCCCATGAATGGACCAGGGCACCAGAGATCATCCCATGAAGGGACCAGGGCACCAGAGATCATCCCATGAAGGGACCAGTGCAACAGATCATCCCATGAAGGGACCAGTGCATCAGAGATCATCCCATGAAGGGACCAGTGCATCATAGATCATCCCATGAAGGGACCAGTGCATCACAGCACTCAGATTAGAGGTATGAAATCATCCCATGAAGGGACCAGTGCATCACAGCACTCAGATTAGAGGTATGCAAAATCATCCTATGAAGGTACCAGTGCATCAGAGATCATACCATGAAGGGACCATTGCATCAGATCATCCCATAAAGGGACTGTTGTAAATTGCAACTTCGATGTGATTAAGCATTTACTAAAGACATGAATTCTTCTGCTTACACATGCCCCTTTTGTTATGTTGACTGAAGTCTGGACTCCATTTTGTATTGTCATGTCTCCACGTGCTCAGCACGAGAAGAGTCTTATCTTTGTGTTAGTTGCTCTTGTAATCTGCCTAGTAACAGTCTATAAATAGTTCCTTTGTCCGTCTGGCGCATGCCCAGACTTGACCACATCTGTTATCAGTTAGTCCTTGCTTGACCATGTTTTCGCGGGCTTAAGGAGTATGTCAGCTCCGCCCACATATCGATCTAGTATTGCAAATGTCCATAAAAGGTAACATTCTTCGTCTCATGTCGTATCCTCCCACTTATGAGCCCCTCTGTTGTGTATAAAAGGGGACCGTGTATGCAAGTTCTTTGTGCTACTCTATGCAATGCTGAAGGGTATTGTATGGATTGTAGGACCACCCTTAAGGGTTAATAAACTGTGTCTTTGTACTTTGCAGTTTCCGTGCCAACTTCCTTATAGATTCCTTTACAGGAGAGCGAACCCTTGTGTCCTGCGGGCCTAGCTGAGGCCTGTACTCATCAATTGGCGCCCGTCACGTGGGGCTCATCGGCGACTCGGATGCTCGAAGGATTGGTCGCGACGAAGGTGAGGAATTTGGCCGGGGATGTGATCACTGCCAGAGGCACTTTAGTCCTGGCATCCCGAGGTTTTCTTCCTTCCCTTCCGAGCTGACCATCTGGGTGGCGCCGGTCCTCGACTGAGACCTCTTCTGTCGGTCCTGCCGTGACAGCCGTTTGGGCGAATTTCGGAGCTTGGCAGTTGGAATCTGGACTCTTGATTGGTAAGAACCGTTGTACGGTACTTGCTCCGAGTTTTTGAAGCCTGGGTTGGCTATTTGAGTTTGATTTGGGATGACCGGTCATATCTTGTATTGATTATTGTGAGAATATATGCGTTGCAACACATATAGGCAGGTAATGTGGAGATATTTCTCCGGAACTGTGTAACTTTGAATAGCACAACGTTTAAGTGCCATTTTTTTGATAATACTGCATATTCTGCATTATTTTTTGAGCATGCCTGCTTTTAGCGCACTCCGTAAGTGGTGCTGCTGCTTTGGAAACCGGTTAAACCTCGAGGAATCTGCTCCAGCTCCCCCAGAGGGGACTCCTAATAGGGATATGTATGTGAAGCATGGTCTTTCCTCCATAATGTACAGCACAGTATGGAGGAAATATACCAAAAAGGATCCTGAGTTACGGTGGCCGTTGTATGGGTCGTTTGATATACGTAAGATTGAGTATGTGGAACAGTGTATGTGTAAACGGCGTGCGCGTCAAGACATGTTTGAATGTGTGCGACTATGGGTGAAGGAAGTGCGTGAGCGAGAGAAACGCGAGAAAGCGCTGTTTGATAAAGAGCAACGAAAGAATGATCATGTGAGAGCGCAGGAAGCAAAGCGTCGGGAGGAAAGAGAACAGACGGAGAAACAAGAGAAAGAACATAGGTTACAAGTCTCGGGTCAATATGCTGTTCGTCAGCCACTCTATCCTGTCCTTAATGATCATGACGATGATTTTTATTTATTAGATCGTTCTCCGCCTCCTTATGTTGGCGCGTCTGCCCCGAGGCCACAAGATTCTGGATCGGGTTCGAGTAAGGTAGACACGCGGTCCATGTTATCGGCTGAGCGAATGGGTGAGCTTCGACAGTTTTCCTATCGTGCATGTAAGGGCAAGTTATCCCTTGATGAACTGTTGGCTTCTTGGGAGTCGTGGCAGGATAGAGAAAGGTTGTATTTCTTGGGACACTTTTCTGATGAAGTGATTGCTGCCTTTCGGAAA
Source organism: Triturus cristatus (assembly GCF_964204655.1). NCBI lineage: Eukaryota > Metazoa > Chordata > Amphibia > Caudata > Salamandridae > Triturus > Triturus cristatus. The sequence continues at coordinate 653,164,051 of NC_140587.1, read as the reverse complement.
TATTCCAGTGTCTTTGAACCTGACGATGTGGTATTAGACTCTAAAGCATTGCGTAATGGTGTTTTCTCTCCCTCCAAGGCACCTGAGGCGGTTCGGCGACTGTTTGCGTTGCGGGATGCGGCAGCAGATCTTAAAGAGAAAGCGCGCCAACACCTTGAGGAGGAAAAGCGGTCGGATTCGCGTACCGGAGGCGGCCATTCATCCATCTCTCAATCAGATAAGAGCGATCCAGTGCATGCTAAACCAATGCGCGAGGCGGCGCCTTTGTATGTTCCTCCTAAAGGAGCGGGGACTAGCTCGGATATTACCTCCGCCGATGCTAAGGGATATTTTGTGTATAATTGGGTTTATACTCCCTGGCACAGGGCTGACGTCATGGCATTAAAAAATGCGTTGCCTGATCCCCGCAAGAATCCAGCGGCCTTTTACGAAGAAGTCGAGGGGGCCTTGAATTCTTGTATTATGACCTTAGCAGATATAGATTTGTTCTTTGGGCTTATTCTACCACCAGATATGTGGCGATCCGTGCGGAAGGTGGATGATGTTGCCACTTTTAAGGCTCGATGGTCTGAACTTGAGGATGAGGATAGGGAGAGAAAGCCCGCGCAGAAACCACCTCAGATTATCTTAGATCTCCCCGCTGCTATTCTGACTAAGTTGAAGACCATTATTCCCCCTAAAAAGATTGACTGGAATATGCTAGCCTCGTGTAAGCAGAAAGCCGATGAATCAGTTGCAGATTTCTTTACGCGTTTTGAGGAGACGTTCCATGATTTTAGTGGTCAGTCTCTTACTGATGATACGGGTCGGCACCTTTTTGCTGACAAATATGTGGCGAATTTATTACCGGCAATTGCAGCTCGCCTCAAAGCGAGTGAAAGTTCTTGGTCCACTACGACCCCGACAGCCCTCCTGACTATAGCTCAGTACTATGAGCGCCAGGAGCTAGAAGCGAAGGGGCAGGAGGAAAAGAAATCGAAGGATTTAAAAACGAAGGTGATGTTAGCACAAGTATATGGTCCGCCCCGACGGGGTGTAAATAGAGGTAGGGGAGGATTTTATGGTCCTCCCTCGGGCCGATCTGACCTGAATAGGAATCAATGTGCGTATTGTAAGCAATTGGGGCACTGGGCCAGAGATTGCCCAGCGTTGCATGCTTCGCGGCAGGGACACAGTCAGGGACACAATCAGGGTGGCCCGAGAGGTAGAGGGGGTTTCTCGAATTTTAGAGGGAATTCTAATGATCACGCTCGTTTTGACCTTGCCGGGCAGCAACGAGATAGGTCTAATGTATTTGATCGACAAAATCAGTATCAAGTGTCGGGGATTGACCGTTCTGGGTACTATGATTCTCAGCATGCATAGGAATGCGTTGGATGGGGGTTAGAATCAGTTGAGGTGCCAGTTGATCAGAAGGGTCCTTACGTATCAGCTGAGGTTTTGGGCTCCACTGATCAGTTTCTAGTGGACACAGGAGCGACTCGTAGTGCGCTGTCTAAACAATTGGTTCCGAGGGCTCCCCCATCTGGCTTAATGGTTACATCGGTAGGGTTTGATGGAACACTCTCCCGAAGCCCTCTTTCGCAGCCCCTCACATTTCAGGTTAATTCCTTCTCTGCACCCTGTCCGTTTTTGTTAGCGCCGAACACGCCGGATAATATTATGGGCCTTGATATGCTGAAGCACTTCAGAGCTACGATCCGGTGTTCCCCTGCTGGAGTGCGGGTGATATTGAATGACAATTACCCCCTGTCTGAACGGATGTGTGTGGTTACAGAAGATGCTGTGTTAGCTGCCCTCCCTCGTGCTCTGTGGGCCACCTCGGATACTGATGTGGGACAGATGGTGATTCCGCCTGTTCACATTAGTGTCCAGGAGGGGGCGGTGTTACCACGCCTTCCCCAGTATCGTATTTCGCAGGAGGGGGAAGAGGCTCTTATACAGATTGTGCAGGATTTGATTAAGGTGGGAGTGGTGGAAGAAGTTCCCTATAATGTTTGTAATAGCCCGATTCTACCCATTCTGAAAAAGGATACGGATGCCAAAGTCTATCGGTTTATCATTGATTTGAGAGAAGTGAATAAGATCGTGATACCTCAGTACCCAGTGGTTTCGGATATCACGACGTTGCTTACTTTGGTCCCGCCTACGGCGACTACGTTTTCAGTTATTGATTTGAAAAATGCTTTCTTTTCGATTCCTATTCATCCCGATAGCCGATACCTTTTTGGTTTCACTCTGAATAATAGGTCTTATCGATTTTGTAGAGTCCCTCAGGGCTACACAGAAAGCCCTAGCATTTACAGTCAAGCTTTGAAAAGACAATTGGACTCCTTTGTTTTGCCCGAGGGTGTCGCCCTCATTCAATATGTCGATGACATCTTGTTGGTGGCTGACACTCCGGAGCTGTGTGAGAAGAGTACGTTGTCCTTGCTTTCCTTTTTGGCATCCCACAATCACAAAGTATCTCGGAAGAAATTGCAGTTCTGTAGACCAAAGGTGACTTATTTGGGTCACCTTTTGTCTAAGGAGGGGCGTGCACTTACACCAGATCGTATCCAAGTAATTTTGGACACGCCAGTACCTTCCACGCAGAAGGACGTGCGTGCATTTTTGGGTCTTGTTTCTTTTTGTAGGCAATGGATATTAGGGTTCTCACACATAGCCAAACCATTATTAGCCCTTTTGACAAAAGACACACCTATTCCGCTTCCTTGGTCAAATGAGTGTGACGCTGCTTTTCAGCAATTACGACAGGCCCTTTGTTCAGCACCAGTGTTAGGGACCCCTGATTATACCAAACCTTTTTCGCTGTATGTGCATGAGAAAGATGGATGTGCATTATCAGTTTTAGTGCAGATGCACGGCGATAAGCAGCGCCCTTGTGCATATTTTTCGGCTGTACTTGATCCTGTTGCCCGAGCATTGCCTGGTTGTTTTCGCTCGGTTGCGGCGACAGCTGTGTCAATACGCCAAAGCGAGGGAATTGTGTTATCTCATAAGCTGTTGGTATTAGTCCCCCATGCTGTTGATGCCCTGCTTAAATCAGACAAAGACGCAGCATTTGACCAGTGCCCGTTTAACGGGATATGAGCTGACGCTTTTGGCTCCTCATATTACGTTAAAGAGGTGTGTAACGTTAAATCCGGCCACATTGTTGCCATACCCCGAGACTCAGTCTGAAGCACGGAAAGCACATGATTGTATTCTTGTGACTGAGGAACAAACAAAGGGTCGTATTGATCTCCAGGATACGCCCTTACCAGATGTAGATGGAGAACTGTGGGTGGACGGATCATGCCTGAAGCTACCAGATGGTACGACTTCAGCAGCGTATGCAATTACCACACTGCAAACAATAGTGGAGACAGCACGCATACCACAGAAATCAGCTCAAGCAGCGGAACTGATAGCATTAACACGAGCATGTGAGCTCAGTACAGGATTGTGTGTGAATGTTTATACAGATAGCCGGTATGCCTTCGGAGTAGCGCACGATTTCGGCCTGCTCTGGAAGGAGAGCTGGGTTTTTAACGTCGCATGGAGTACAAATAATGCATGGAGAGTTAGTTCACAACCTTTTGACTGCATTGACATATCCGAGGAAAATTGCTATCATTAAATGTAGTGCCCATAAGAAAGTAGTTGATAAAGTTGGAGAAGGGAATGCGTTAGCAGACCGGGTGGCACGGGAGACTGCGATGCAGCCCGGTGCTACTGCCATGTATGTAGTGAAGTCGCAGGTAGAAAGATGGCACGATGCGAAGGAAGAAGTGCGAGAAATACAGAGGACCGCTTCTGATAAAGAACGGGAGCAATGGTCCAGTGAGGGAGAATTGGATGATGAGGGTTGCTGGAGAAATAAGCAGATGGATAGATGGAAGTTACCCACGGCTTTTGTACAACCTATGGTTCAGATGGCACATGGGCTAGCACATGTTGGAGCTTCCGCAATTGTAAAATTGCTTACCCAAGTCTGGGAGCATCCAGAGATTGCTAGCACGGCAAAGAGGGTGGTGCAGACCTGTATGATCTGTCTGAGGTACAACCCAGGAAAGGGTACTCGAACTCCAGCAGGAGGATTTGTGACACCTACTGCACCCTTTGAGGTTTTGCAGATGGATTATATCCAGCTTGAGCGCTGTAACAATTTGAAGTATGTTCTAGTAGTGGTTTGTGCCTTTAGCAAATGGGTTGAGGCATACCCTACGAAAGACAATACTGCAATGACTACCGCCAAGATGCTGTTGAAGGAGTTCTTCCCTCGGTATGGCGTTTGTAGACTTCTGTGGAGTGATAACGGACCCCACTTTATAGCGGATGTTATAAAGTATGTTCTGAAGGGTCTGGGCATCACCCAGAAGTTCCACGCAGTGTTTCACCCTCAGTCTGCAGGACTAGTCGAGAAGTATAATGGTACACTGAAGCTCAAGATCGCTAAAATCCAAGCTTCGACATCTTTGACTTGGCCAGATGCTTTACCACTGGCATTATTGTCAATTAGATCGATACCGCACTCTCGAACCGGTCTTACCCCGTATGAGATTATTTTCGGATGCCCAATGAATATTTGGGGTCTACCAAGACCTAAGGCTGTGTATGATGTACCTTGTGTAATGATGAATGATTATCTGGCACAGTTAACGGATAATTTGGTTTCTATTCATCAACAGGTCCGGGAGGCGCTCCCTGATCGGTCCACCGGCGAAGGACATAGTCTCCGGCCTGGAGACTATGTTATGGTGAAGATTTTCGAAAGGACGAACAGCTTGGAGCTGAGATGAGTTGGTCCTGAGCAGGTCCTACTTGCAACGAGGACGACTGTGCGGGTTTCCAACAGAAAGAATTGGATCCATTCCCTGCACTGTCGCAAAGTACCGCCCGGATTGGTGGAGCCTGCTGTATTGACCGATCAACGAGAGATTCTGACCACAGAGAAAGGCCGTGCTGTGGAACCGAACGACACTGAGGAGCTCTTTCCGGATCACGCGACTCCTGGAGGAAAGCGATATCATCTGAGACCAAAGAAGTGAATTCTTCAGTATCAGGACATGTTGTCAGAACGGCCCTTGGGTTAGTGAAACGGAGAGCCAATGAGGCAAGGGGGGGGATCAGCCCTGCATTAGTGTAGTGACACCCGTCTTGGCCCGCTGGTGAAGAAATCAACCGCTGCCCAAGGGGAAGAGTTCTGACAAACCTTTTAGTTTCAGGAAGATATTGATTCTTTATTTTGACATGGAGAAAAAGAAAATCCTTTGTGCAACAGGTTTTATGCTCACAGTAGCTATTGTTGGGATAACCACATGGTTTGTGGAGGATGTGACTCCTGCTCGAAAGTTACTTGTGTTGACCACTCCAGTGCCTGAGGAGCACTACTTTTATACCCTTCCGTATCAAGAATTGAAGCATCGTCAGTCTTATTTGAATAACACTTTCATCCAGATGTTGCATCATACCCACGTTGCCACGAATGCTACGAACTGTTGGATATGCGGTATGATGCCAGCTCATCAGAAGAAAGGAGGAACGCCATTCATACCTCTTCCTTTCTCTCATAATGGCTCTTGTAGAGCATGGTACACTTTGCTTTTCGCCACCCGGAAACCTACAGTGGGACGATTACTCTTCAGACTTAATAGGGAATGTCATCAGGATAAAGATGGATACCCGCAAGCGAATGGGACAGTTTGGGAATGGGAAGAGTATCGACCAGACAATGAATCGATTCCTTATATTTTCACGAACACCAGAGACACTGTGGGGAAAGACCGATTTGTGATTCAAGTGGCACAAGCTCAAGCGGACCTGTGTGTCCAGAGTGTGGGTTATATTCCTGTTGGTGTTAGTGATTGCATCACTATTCTAAATATCGACGGATTGAATAACAGTACCTTCTTAGCATCCCATAATACATATTTTGTATGTGGAAATAAAGGTTATTACCGTTTGCCAGCCGGTTGGTCCGGAGTATGTTATGTAGCATTCCTATTGCCCCCTGTATTCTTAGCACCTGCATCTTATCATAAGGATTTGAAGTTGTTAAATAATGTGACTGTAAATAGGTATAAACGTACTCTAGTGTCAGTCTGATCCACATCATCAATTGATAGTCTGCAGCAGTATATTGATTTTAATTTAGGATTGTTTTTCTTCGTTGGAGCTGCCCTAAATAGTAGGAAAGTTCGAAGATTAACAAGAGTGGTAGAGGCTGTGACAAACCAGACCGCTGCTGCTCTTGGGAATCTTACGGAAGAATTACAGATTACTAGAATTGTTGCATTGCAGAATCGCATGGTGTTAGATGTTATGTTAGCTGACCGAGGTGGAGCTTGTAAAATTATCGGAAGTAGTTGTTGTGTGTTTATCCCTGACCACACGCCGTCAGTTTATAATGCTATTAACAGGTTGCACAAAATTACAGCTGAAATCCATACAGAAAACGGCACTTGGACCTTTTCTGGATGGTTTTGGGCATTGATCACTGCTTGGGGGTGGAAGGTCTTAACTGGTCTCTGTGTTATTGTAGCAGTTCTGTTTTCGTGTTGCATTTGTGTCCAATGTGGTCCTTTGCTCTGTTCCTTATGTGTATCATTCTGTATTCCTGATAAGAAAGCTATTGCCAATGTCACTTATCAGAAACATTTAGCTAAAGAAGTAGAGGAAATGATGACAATTGACATATACGATGATTATCCTAACAAACCGGATGTCTTCAGTAAATGCTGAAAGAGTCGTCTGTTGTAAATTGAAACGTCGATGTAATTAAGCATTCACTAAAGACATGAATTCCCCTTTAGGACCAAGTCTCTTTCGTTATGTTGACTAAAGTCTGGACTCCATTTTGTATTGTCATGTCTCCACGTGCTCAACACGAGAAGAGTCCTATCTTCGTGTTAGTTGCTCTTGCAATCTGCCTAGTAACAGTCTATAAATAGCTCCTTTGTCCGTCTGGCGCATGCCCAGACTTGACCACATCTGTTATCAGTTAGTCCTTTCTTGACCATGTTTTCGCGGGCTCAAGGAGTGTGCCAGCTCTGCCCATATATCGATTCTGTATCGAAAGTGACCATAAAAGGTAATATTCTTTGCCTCATGTTGTATCCACCCACTTATGAGCCCCTCTGTTGTGTATAAAAGGGGACCGAGTACGCAAGTTATGTGTACTACTCTATGCAATACTGAAGGGTGTTGTATGGATTGTAGGACCACCCTTAAGGGTTAATAAACTTTGTCTTTGTACTTTGCAGTTTCCGTGCCAACTTCCTTGTAGATTCCATTTGCAGAAGAGCGAACCCTTGTGTCCTGCGGGCCTAGCTGGGGCCTGTATTCATCACTTCTGGCGATGAGTCTGCTTGGTTGGGGGACGGTGATTTAAAGGGCTGTTGGAAAGCGAGGCAGCATCTGTGAGGCCTGCACAAATAACATGACTACATTTGTCCTTCACTGGGAACCAAACACCCAATTGTAGCGCCTGACTCTCAGAGGGTAGTGTTGCAGAGCAGTCTGAGGCTTACTCAAGGGAGGTGGTGTGGGCTAGTAATCGCCATTTGCAGGTGCACAAAAATAACACTCAATAATTGATTGTCCAGTCTGTACTTTGCTTTATAAAAGTAAGAGTACATTTATTAAACACACACACTACTCAATACTATGCACCAATTTACAAATATACATAAGCTGTTGGAATTACTTTGTGACATTGCATAACATCTCCACCCCTCCCGCAAAGGGGGGGTGGGGTCTAGTACCACCACTCCCATGTATGCACATCAACTTGCCCCCAATGCAGATAGTTGAACATAACCTGGAGCGAGGGCCCTGCACACTGGCACCATCCCAGTGGCGACCCACCCCATTACCTCAACAAGCATTAAAAAGGGGTAAACCTGCCTTGGTGACACATGACTCTGACTGAGCATCTCCTACTGACCATACAGTATGCACCTCTATATCTTAAGGGCTAGCAGTCTGGGGTCTTCACCTAAGCGCAGCAGCAAGAATCCATGTTTATGCACACTTTAGATGACAGTACTCATCACCTTGGTTGATCATTTGAATGCATGGCAATTACAGCCCCTAAGGGCATCACAGATGAAATCACAGGATTACGCATATACAGCCAGACACCCTAGCAGGAATGTCCAGCAACATAACCCCACTTGGCTTATGACATCTCCTTACACATGTGACTTACAGTCCCTTCAAAAGAAGTACTCCTGGCAACTACACTTCTCCTGAGGTTAGCCTCTTCACTTTAAAAGGAATCACAGGTAAAAGCATGGGATTACGTACATACAGCCAGACCCCCTAGCAGGAAGGTCCAGCAACATAACTCCATTTAGCTTAACATCACCTTACACAGGTACTTCACTTTACACATGTGACTTTCAGTCCACCTAAAAAGAAATAACCACTAGTAAATGCATTTCGGTGCACTTACATCACTTCACCTCCAGGGGATGCACTTCTTCACACATCCCCCACTCAGCCCTTCACTTCATGATGCACTTCTCCACACACCCTCAGCTGTAGAACAAAAGTTCCAGCCTAGAATGTGTTTAAATGCTAGCTGAGCCCTTGAGGGGTAGTTTCCTTTAGGTCCCCATGACACTGAGGGTGGGACTTTTCTTCATGCTGGGCGGGAAGACTGCGCTTCTCCAGCTGCTCCCCCAGCACCTTTTCACAAGTGAGGGTGACCCCCCTCCTCTGGGGGCCACAAAGCACCAAAACAGCAGATTTCTTCGTGCTGGCGGCGGTGGGGGGGGAGCCGGTGCTTCTCCTGCAGCTCCCCCAGCACCTTTTCACAAGTGAGGGTGACCCCCCTCCTCTGGGGGCCACAAAGCACCAAAACAGCAGATTTGCTCCTCTTTACCAGCCCCTGCCACTGGGAATACTCTCCTCTGCCCTCTGGGTCTCTGAGAGGGTAGATTCAGCTGTGTGCTGTCTTCACTGGCTCCCTGCGCCAGCCTTTTGCCAGGCTCTCTTTCTGGGCCCCTCTTGTCCCTGCGCAGAGGCCCCTGTTTCTGTGCACCAGTCCTGGGCTCTTCTTCTGGTGCTGATAGGGTCCTGGGGGCAGTCAGGGGGTCTCTCCTTCCAACTGCCCATTGCGCCAGGCTCCAGCACCTTCAGCCTCAGCCGAGCACACACCCCAGAGAGACCTTCTCTTCCTGTGCAAGCACTTTTTTAAAAGTGGAGTAGGGGGCTGGCAGGAAGTCTCTGTTGGTCCTATCAAACAGCGACACATCACGTCCCTGCCCCTGCTCCCTCCTTCTTGTCCAGCCTCCGAGCTTGTTCAAAATGGTGTCGTCCAGGGTTTCTGGCCACATGTCTGAAGCCTCATCCCCCACGCTGCCTTCCCTCCTTGGTGCAGCCTGGTGCCTGGCACCCAGTGACAGCTGCTAACTGATGAACCTGTATCCCCTCCCATCTTCTCTTCATGGAGAGGAGGCCCTAGCTTGTGGAAGAAAGGTTATCAATCCATCCAGCTGAGGTCAGCCCTCAGCCTGGGTCTGGTCCTGGCCGGCTCACAGAAATATGACAGTTCTGGATGACCCAAAAGCAGTACAAATATGACTTTGGACTCTGCAGAATACTTCTTTTCACCTCCAATACATTGGACTTTAGTGCATGTTCTGAAACTGTAGGCCTTGTGGAAGTTAATTTAGCCGTGGGCCCCCTTTCCCTTAGGGAAATAATGAAGTGAAAACACAGTAAAACACACTGACTTTCCCTGGCATGTTTCTTTCCAGCATATAAAGCCTATTCCATATCACCACCCAATACTGCAATACCTGCCACACCATTCACTTTGTAGCTGCTCCTGGACTGCGCACGCTAGGAATCTCCCCTGCGCAGCCCGTACACATGTGCACACGCATGTACACATGTGTCTGAATGTAACCAGCCCGGTGTCCCTTACTCCAGCTGCTGCGCAGTGGCCTGGTCAAGCCAGGGGAACACCAGTAAAATCCCCATGCAGTCTCTTACATCCTGAGTTCACTGTGGGTGAGTCCCAACTTACGAGGCTCCCCCACGGTAAAAGCTCAACAATTAGGTGCTCAAAAAGCAAAAAAATCCGGGCGGTCCATAGTGTCAGAACCACCTTCTAACAAGGGCAAATATGTGGACGAGGACGCTTTGCCTGGTATTCTGAAGCATGTTAAGGAGAACATGGGGTTCCCTAATGAGAACGCTCCGAGTACCTCTAGGGGGCCTTTGTTACGTCAATTTCAGAGTGCTGCAACCCTGGCTGAGGACGCCGTGCTGATGGTTCCTGTGGATAAGAAGGCAGATGTTGCGCTCAGGAAGGTTTATTCTGGTTCCCACCTGGCCTTGCGGGCTGGCGTCTAGGGGACATATGTTTCTCAGTCTCTGCTGTCTGACCTGAAGACGCTCTATCACATCTATGGAAAATGCCACAGACTGTTCCGGTTTCCTTGAGCAGATCGAGCATCCGGTGGAGCTCCTGTGCGATGTCTTCTTTGACGTGGTGCGTGCTTCTGCACTGTCCGGCAGGGCTTGTGTGGCGACTCGTCGCAGTCCTGTCCTTAAGGACTGGAAGACTGACTCTGCGCAGGAGGCGTGCGCTTTGCGTTTGCCTTTCCAGGGTACTATGTTGTTTGGGGGGGGAATTGGTGGCCAAGTTGCATAAACTGTTTAAGGTGAAGACGCATTCTTCTTCGTTTTAGGTCTCCTCTTCTGCTCCTGTCCCTTCTACATCCAAGTCTTTCTTTTTTTTCGTCCTGCCTCTCGTAGACAGTTTGTGTGAGGCCGGGGAAGGTTTGCTTCTGGCCGGGGTCGGGATCGTAAGGCTAAGTCCCCTCCGCTTGCCAAGCCGCGTTCCTGACTCTTTGGCGGTGGCTCCCGGGCTGTTAGTTGGAGGGCGGCTGCGCTTCTTCCTGATGGCCTGGGTTCAGTCTTGTTCCGACGCCTGGGTGTTGGAGATCATTCGCCTGGGTTATACTCTGGAGTTTTCGGTTCCTCCTCCAGAATCCGGGGTTCGGCCGACTCCCTGGCCTTCATGCCATTTGAAGCGGGCTCATCTCTCTCAGGGGATGGTGGTGGTTGGCGGCCCAGCCGGGGAAATTTACTTACTTCCGGGTGGGGGGGGGGGGGAGCATAAAAATCCCATGGAAGTGCGAGCGCGCAGTGGACGGTTGGTTGATGAACGCTGTCTATCTACAAAATGCATTACTAATTTGTTGAATTGCAGCTAGCTAATCGCTGCTTATTTCTTGCTCTTTTCATTTAATGTAATTTTGCTCTTTAAGTTTTAACTCTGTTCAGCACTGTTTTTAGCTGTTATAAGTCTAACATTGTTGCTGTACCTGTTGTGTTGCTTACTTCCGGGTGGGGGGGTAGCATAAAAATCACATGGCAGTGTGAGCACGCAGCGGACACACGCAGCGGACGCGCGCAGCGGACGTGCCAAAGGCAAGCCCGTCTGTGCCCGTCCGCAGCCAGTCGGGGCCTGGGGCCCCCAGAGTCTGCCCGTTTTGTGGAATATTCATCTGCTGACCTTAACTCCCTCTGGGGAAACTGGGCTCTTGAACCTCACATTCAGAATGTGTTAGACCTTTTGTGGATCTCAAGCCTGAAGAGCGCTGACTGTAAACATCCTATGTTTCCTTCCGCTCTGAAGACCCTTAGCAAGCCCAGCGTACCTTTAACACCTCCACCCACTCCCACATGTCTGGGACAGGAGAAATTGTCAATTTGTTATCTTAACACCCGATCAATGGTGAAACACCAAATTGAGATCTTTTATTTTCTTGATTCTGTCAAACCCGACATTCTCCTCTTATCCGAAACTTGGTTGATGGACGGATCTAGTCCTGATATTTTAGCTGCACTCCCAGATAATTACTATATCCTCCAGTCCAACAGGTCAGAAAATAGAGTCGGAGGAGGGGTGGCAGCTGTAATCTCTCACAAACACAAATTTAATTCTCTTGTTACACTGCGAATTCCACTAGTTGATTATCTCTTGCTTAAACTTGGAGTCCGACCACTTTTCTTTTGTCTGTGCCATATTTTATAGGCCTCCTGTCCTTATGCCTACTTTCTCGCAGCTACTGGGGAAGCCATTGCTGATTTGGCCATAAATTATGCTAGAGTATTGATTGTTGGCGACCAACTATTGGCCTAACAACGTGCGGGAAAGTTCTCATTCCGCCAAATTTACTGACTTACTGACAGGTATGAACTACATCCAGCACATTAAAGTTCTCACTCATGCTAAGGGAAACACCTTAGATCAGGTCTGGACCTCTAATTTAGAGATAGCCAACCTATGTATTTCCCCATGTTCATGGTCAGATCATCTGTTTATCACTTTTACCATCTCGAGCACCCTTATTCCTAAATCTTCTCCCCCAGTTACTATTATGGCCAGGAACTGGAGTCGGGTAGACACTAAAGAATTTAGCACTTTATTAGCTGCATCTCAACCCTCTGGCATGGCTGTCTCCCATAATACTAATGGGATCCAGTTAGGATGAGCATCGATACCCATTCATAGCACTCACCGATTATGTTCAGATAAACATATATCTAACCGTGAGAGGGCCAATGGTACGATATGCTCTGTGTATGTCAGGTTTCCAGGCGTTTCATTCCTTCACCACCCCCGATTTTCTGTTTGGGGGAGAGTATACACGTCAAGTACACCACCTAACAGTACGACCTATATTGATTTTGATTACATATCCTGGTATTCCCTAATGGTAATTTCGATCACTGAGCACGCGCAGGATGTCATGGCTTTAGAGATAGCTGATACGTCCTGCTGTACCAATAAGAGGTCGCTTTGGAACTACCGTTTCCCCTTTGGGTGACGTCAATTTGTAGTTTTCACACGTCAGGGCTCATCCCAAAACGAGGCACGCAGCACGCCGAGTCCTGCGTCACGTCGGCGTTTTAAATACACACAGGTCGGAATCTCGGTACCTCCCACAAAACTCAGGAGGGACCGAGACACCGACGGAGAGGTAAGCGGCTTAAGCTACCGACCCCTGTGGTCTTACTTTTGGCGATACTTAAGCGTGCCCCGGTCAGAATTCCACGCGGACAGCGGCGAGCACAATCATCTTAACTCTCGCTCGCTATCTCGGCCATTGAGTGGATTCATGACCTACGGGCTCTTGTTGTCTGTTCATCTTGTACCGCGATGTATTATGCGCATTTTCGTATACTGCTAAGGAGTATGCGCTATATCTTACATTTTGTGCTTGAGTTTCCTGCACTTTCACCTACTTTTTACCAAGGCATACACGCTATACGTGATAGACTTAGCATGTTTAGCCTAGTTACTTTCTGGTATACACACGTGGTTCTTTTGAACCCCTCCCTTCACTGTTGTCGCTGTCTACCTGGTAACTTGCTGTTTGTTGCCTTTTATTTTGAATTCACGACCAGAACCTTTTTAAACCATTCAACTTTGATTTACGATACATTAAGTGATTCGTACATCTCTCGCTGACACGCCCTTTGCGATTAATTCTCTTTTAGGGCGGGGTCTCCCATACCTGAGTTGGTTACCGGGTGAGGTGAGGTCAGAATCTCACACAAGTCAGGTGAGTTTTCTGCCTTTTCATGTTTAGGGCATGCAATGTGATACTCCCAACATTGATAAACAGAGACACTTAATTTGTGAGGAATACTTGAATTGAGGCTTAGCCTACACACTTAGATTATATATGTTTGTATCTTTTCTCTCTTTCCTGACAGGAGTGAAGTGCACCCTACTTGTCCAGAGATCTTACCACATCAGGTTGTATTGTTTGACAACTTGTTTTTATGTATTTTCTTTTCATCACATTTTTGCAGTAGCTATTACAACCTCTGGTCCTGAAGAAAGCCGGGAACGTAATCCCTTCAGGCTGAAACTAGTTGACCTATTTGAGACACAACCTATTTGTTAAAAGTCGCCGCTACACCTTTTAATTGGATTGGCAGAGAGATGTGTATTAAAGATCTTTTTTCTCCCTCCCAACTCCCTTTTTAATCCTCACTCACTTGCACTGCGATACTATTTTTCATCACACGAGACACGAACGGCCACCCTTGGTCGATCCCTCTTTCTGGCTTTAACTTTATTGCCCAGTTTTGATCTTTGCTACTCGATTTGCCTCTAGGCTTAGAGGAGTAGTAGCAAGAGTCAAGGATGACCAAGTGATGACACTGGCCTCTCTTGGCAGTTGATGGAAATCCTATCGAACTATTTCTGTTTCTTTTTTATCTACACTCTCACACTTGTTTGTAGGTTTTAGAATCAGTAAACTCTGTGTGTTGTTAGGCATTAGCTCTTGTCCTTTCACATTTGTTTTTCTCTTTTGACCACCAGTTCATCTATGAATTTTACTGTCTCCCATCACTCCCAGGCAGAAAACATTAACACTTGGCTGGAATCTGCTAGAGACAGTATTGCTCCTCTGCAGACAATTAAAAACAAAAGGCCCCACGATGCACAGCGCTGTTTTTCCGACAATCTGAAGGCCATGAAATTGGCCTTGCGACAAATCGAACGGAAGTGGAGACAGGACTACTGCCCCCATAAAAAGTCCATCTTTATTGCAGCACTCAAAGATTATAAAAGCGCCATTATCAGGACTAAATCTGAATATTTTCTTCAAAAATCCTGGCATCTACCAACAAGGCCAAGGACATTTTTTCAATAGTGGACGAATTTGTCAAACCTGACTGCGTTATCGTAAAACACACTCCCTCACAATCCTAATGTGATTCACTCAATAACTACTTTATTGAGAACATTGTTAACATTAAATCTAGTATTCCTCAGTTCTCTGCAACTGTGGTCTTCTGCGGCTCAAATATCAATCCTCATTGCCTGGATCAATTCCCTCTTATCACCCAAGAGGTTTTTCTCTCCTTACTTAAGAAGGTTAGGTCAGGATCCCCCTCTGACAGCTGTCCTCCTCTATCCTTCGGGAAGTCTTTTTCAATTGCCCTGAGCCCCCTATGTCTTTTCTTAACAATTCCCTTACCATGGGCATTGTACCCAACCTTTTTAAGAATGCCGAAGTGGTACCTATTTAAAAAAAAAAACAGGCTCTGACCCTTCTATTCCCAGCAATTTTCGTCCTATTTCATTGTTGCCCTTTTTGGGAAAAATTCTGGAAGCTCATGTGGCCAACTGTCTCCGCACTTTTGTTGAGAAGTCACACTACCTGGACTCTCATCAAGCTGGTTTGAGGCCTGAACATTCCACTGAGTCTGTTATTTTGGCAGTTCTCGATGAATTACGAAGGGGGGCTGACCAAAGCTCCACACAAGCTCTGGTGCTCCTAGACCTCTCTGCTGCGTTTGATACGGTCGACCACCATCTTTTGGTCGACCGGGATCCGTGGTCCTCCTCTGGAATGGATATCCTCATTTCTCTGCGACCGCTTTCAAGCAGTCCGTCTCGCCATCTATTTGGCTAAGAAAAGGAGACCGACATGTGGGGTTCCACAGGGCTCATCACTCTCTCCCCTTCTTTTTAATTTGTATATTCTTCCTTTGATCTTGGCCCTTCAAAAGAGACAGCTGGTTATATTTAATTACGCTGACGACCTCCAGCTAGTATTTAACATTGACTCTTCCCCTTCATCTATAGAAAGCTTCCAGTCCACTATGATATTCATTAGTAACTGGATGAATGCTAACCACCTTAAGCTAAATCCAGACAAAACTGAGCTGATTCTCACGGGCGGCTCAGAGAATCCCTGGAACTCCAATTTTTGGCCACATTCTCTGGGATGGCCTCCATCTCCTGTCAACTCAGTCAAAAGCTTGGGAATCGTGATTAGCAATGACCTCACGATGAAGGCACAGATTAATACTGTGGTATCTGCTTGTTTCTTTCATCTCCGGAGAATTAGCAAAATAAGCAGCTATTTAACCCTTGAGGCCCGGATTTAAGTTGTACTTGCCCTGGTTATGTCACGTATTGACTACGCTAACTCTTTGTATACCGGTATTCCAGCTTACCAACTACGCCGGCTCCAACTGGTGCAGAACCAAGCCGTTAGGCTTGTGCATGGTCAACCTAAATCTCACCATGTGAAACCGTTGTTGAAAAACTTACATTGGCTTCCCGTGAGCCAACGCTGTCTTTTTAAATTAGGCTGCACTATTTACAAAGCTCTCTCGGACTGTGGCCCAGCTTTTATTGCATCTAGATTACTACGCTATGTCCCCTCTCAAGCCTTGAGCTCTGCGAACATGAATCTGTTGACCCCTTGTCCGTTTAAGCGTAAAAAACACAGGGGGTCTTCGATTCTCGTCTTTGGCGCCACAATTCTGGAATTCTCTCCCCCTTGAACTGCACCTGTCTTCTTCCTATACTCAGTTTAGGACGTCTCTTAAAACCTGGCTGTTTGTCCAGGCCTATAACTGAATTCTCTTTTTACTTCTCCAGCAATTGATTGACCCGGCTTAGCGCCAAGAAACCGTTGGTGAACGTGCGCTGTATAAATTGTTTTTATCATAACATAATATAACATAACATGTACAATTGACTTGAGTAGGGAGGAATTAGCCCTCCGTGCACAGCACCACCCTCATCCGATACTGTGACACACTGCTGCTACTTATGTACAATGCACATGCGCAGCCCTGTGTGTCCACCAGCAACTGTATGCAGTTCATTGAGTCAGTGCCAAGACTGGCACACTTTGCAAGTGTGGCTGTGTGCAGGTGTAAATGTCGACCTATTGTAAGCTCACCCTACATGCACAGGAACAAGACAGGGACAGCCCTACTCACACTTACAATCATGCTGCATCATACATGGAAACCTGTTTGTTGTATGAACGCTGACTTTTGCATGATGTGCTGTTACTCACTCAACCATCACAATTAGAGGTGGGCGGAATTTGCGAAAGTTACTTTCGCAAATTATCATGAAAATGTTAAAAATCTCCACAAACACGCGGAAATATCGCGAAGATGCGGAAGTTTTTTTCCCGCCCGTTCACGGTATTTTCTGCGTGGTCGCGGCTCGCCAACTTTCCCATGCGATTGCTCGCGGGCGCGGCCATCTTGTTTTCACTTGTCTCATGGTGCATGATCGCGAGAGGAAAGACGTGATCGCGTGACGAATGACGTCACTGCGGGCGCGAACTGTCGCGAGACAGCGCCAAAGGCTACCAACAATCCAACATCTCGTGGAGAACGAGACCGGATCGGGAAAACTTGTCGGCGAACGCGGGGATTCAGGTAAGGCGATCGCGCGCACGCGAGAATGTATTATTTTACAGCGCGAGCAAGCAAAAAATTTCCGGTAAAATGCGGATTGCGGAAATTTTGACATTTTCGCGCTCTCCACGGAACGCGAAAATGTCAAATTATTGCAAGTTCCGCGAGCGGAACAGAATTTTAGCCCAGGTCTAATCACAATACAATGTCGGACTGCGAGTGTCAGACGTCATTGAACCAAATATGTCACTCATGCATGTCTTGTATCCACTAATCTCACTTCGTAGTAGATGAGAGCACACCTGCATTCACAACGCAAACTGTTACAATGGATTCCACATTATAATGGCACCCTGGGGTCATGAGGGTAGGGTAATTCTGATGGCTAATGCCTACTCACAGAGAGTGTCTTAGAGCCCTGCATTGCCAAATCAATGTGACATCAGATGATGCAGAGGGAAAGCATGCGTAGAAAATGCTTGTTGAGTGATGTCACCAATTGTGACAGAGGAGTTTGTACACATGATCCAGAGTCAAGCATGATATGTCACCACGGACACAGCCTGACAACACCATTGCAGTGCACAAAGATGCAATTACAATTTAAATACACATCTTTTGAATGTGTGTGCCATTGTTAATTTCTGCTCTAAGCTACACGCTGCCACTTCTGTGAAGCTGCAATGCAGCATACCTTACATTTCACTGTGCCAACATGTCTGAGCTTGCACGGCCTGAGAAGCACTTCCTCCTTGTGCACGATGCAACACCCACTGCACGCACCTTGGACGATATACACAGCATGCAAGTGTGCCTTATTTACTAGGCAGTGCTACTCAACAGGTGCTAAAATCAAGGAGCCTATTGCCAACACAACTTCAGTGAAAATGACTAGTTTGCGTGATTCGGTGCTAGATATCATGCACATAAATTGAAAGGTGTATCACTGACTGTTGATGGGCAAAGTCACAACTGTGAATGAGATGCATTGCCGCACCTTCACCTACCAATTTGTACACAAAGCAGGAAAAACGAATGCATCTTCACATTGTGGGCAAGTGGCATGCGATACACACCTATACTGCAAAACGACAACGTGTAGCATTTGGCACAAACATTCATGACACCACACCATGCCAATATTTCTTGCTCATACTCACCAGAGGCATGTGGGTCCCGGAATCGGTCTATGTCCCCCTGTGTGATAGGTTGACGACCATCTGTAAGTGAACAAATGTAAATCTGTGTTGGTACCATACATAAACAAATGTGACATTCATGATGAAATACACTACAGTCACTGAAAAAGCAACATCACTGTGGTGCTGAATTACATGTTGGCCACATTACTGTGTCTACTTTGACTGCCATTCACACACAACCTGTGAATGCAGTGGCGGGCCACACAAAACAACAGTGATTAAAGACATGCACATATGAGTTGTGTCACGCAATTTCAAGGCACCATTCCTACACAGGCATGATGTCAAAATTGTTCAGCGTATGATGGCATCTCTACAGTTTGAAAGAGGCAGTTACACACAGGTGTGTGATATATGACACTCATATTTCCTTAGTGTCTTTTGACCTCACAAGTACATTACCACTACAACTTCCTACCCGCCACCAACGGCCAACACCAACTCATCATGACAAACATTAGGAACAAAAAATGTTGTCAGGATCCCCACTGATGCGCACAACAAAGGAATATTCCACATCATCCATGGAGTTTGGCTGACACACCAGCAAGTTCACCAACATCCCTCCCTCATAAGACATCAGCAACCAACTCAGCATTTATTAGAATCAATTGTATTTAAAATACTAAATCATGGGCATTTACGACAACTCTGACAAAGACAACTAACACACGGAACCCTCCACAACCACCACCACCAACCACAAACCAGCGACAACTACTAGACCCCCATCACCAATGAAGACACACTGTAGGCAATAAAGTCATTCCACTCCGGGTGTCGCACGGACCCCTGCCGCACACACATTTTCAACTTGCCTGCAAAATTCATTGCAGACATACTCTGCCACAACATCAAACGTTCTCTCGCACATTCATTGTTGACCAACGACAGGGAACACGCTGAGATCAAGCCACTTATGATGGAACCTAAGGCAGATCCCACAAACATCCCAAACTACATAGCCATCTCCCTGCTTGCTATCCCAGCAAACATCATTGAGGAAGCCATCCACAGCCTACTTGCAACCTTCATCAGACAGCACATCATCGACTCATCACAATACAGCATCATGTTAAACCACAGTACATGAACCGGCATCCCCAACGCAAGGGATGACATCCGCACACTACTGGACAAAGTAAACACTGCTGCCCTCATCATACTTGACCTCTCTGTGGCATTCAACACTGTCTCTCAACACAAACCAATATGCAGATTCCATTACGCAGGGAACTAAGAAGGCCCTCAACTGGATCTGTTCCTTCCTCTACATACAAACGCTGTGGGTCAGACTCCCCCTTTCCTCTCAGACCCTACTACAGCAAGCTGTGGAGTCCACCAGGGAACCGCCCTCAGTCCTACGCTCTGCAACATCTACATGGCTCCGCCTGCCACATTCGTCATAAGCTATGGACTCAACATTGTACCATACGCCAACACCAAACGACGACTCCTCTTCACATCCAAATGACACATCTCCACCATACACAACTATTGTGTAGGCATGGAAGACCTTGCCATATGGATGGCAGATAGCTGCCTACAACAGAACAACAAAACAACAAAACATCTGTTCCCGTCAGGCTCCAAGGCAGAGACGCATGTATTTACACATGGTGATCCCATGCACTTGTAAAAGCACCCCCCCATAGACAATGCATGCAACCTGTGAATTATCATGAACTCAAATATGTTAATGAACCGCAAGTTCTAACCCATCTCCTCCTCCTGCTTCCACACCCTCTGCCTCCTTTGTTAGGCCATCACATGAATCCCACTCAAACACACATGGACAGTCACTCATGCCCTGGGCAACAGCTCACCCAAATACAGCACAAATCTCCATGCCAGAATTAAGACAAACCACATCCGCAAGCTACAGGACATCCCACATGCCAACGCAGGACTGATCCTCAAACTGACAGGACACTGACATCTCCCACCATCTGCGCACACTCCACTGTCTACATTTGAGCTCGAGTCCTCCTTCAAGATGTTCAGCCCTGCTTTCACAGCCCTCCTCAACACTGGGGCAGCACACCTTAGCGTACAACTCACTTTCAACACACACGAAAGGACACTATGATCAGGTCATCTATCCAACAACGTATTCAGCCGCACCGGTGAGACCAGATTGTGAGTCTGCTCCTTTTCCTACCTTGCAGACGCAGCCTGTGATGACATACCACTCCACCTCCAACAGACAACATTGCTCACCATAAAGGATGATAAACCCTGGACATATCTCTTTGACAGACACCCCCCTTGATGTACTTAAACATGCAAATCCCCCCCCTGCACCTTGCAACCAATACTGCTGAGTAGCCACTCTCAATAAGCATGTCCCTTTTTTTAAAGTGTCACACGGGAGACCTCCGTTCCATATGTGGTCTTTAAAGCGCAAATATATTTCCACACGGTCATTACAACGCAACTCGTCACTACAACTTGCACTTGATTGCGCTCTACAATAAGGGATATTAGGATTGACTACTCAAACACCTTCTCTAATGTTGCACACACTGTTGTGGGAAGACTAATTCATACCAATCCAAGGTCACGTGAATCATGCGCATGCGTTTTTTGCGAATTGCATTGTCTGGACCATGTTGTCACAGTGTCACAGTGTCGAGACAGCATTTTGACGTCATAACTTCTTGTCACACACGTCACTTATTTATGTACGTAACATTAGTGATGGAGTAAAATAGGCTTTGTACTCCCCACCCTGTAGGCCAGGCATTACTCCATTGTAATCTAGGAGGTCGGCCTCACGTGCCAGCATGTCCTGCCAGCGGTGCTTCCACTGGCGCACGTTCTGGTCCACTCTAAAGCACCGCAGCATCTGAGCATGCACACACCCCCAACGCAGCTTCCGGACTATAACATTGTACCCCTGAAGGATACGTCCTCCCCTCTCCAACATCAATGGAAGGTAAAATTTTATCATCCAGAGGAAGCCCCCCCCAATGCCCCCTCAGTCATCCGCCCAAAGCTGGCATCTCCCTGCACCCCAGTACCCACTAAATACTTACAAATAATAACCCTCTAAACTAACACTAACTAAATACCCCTACACAAACACACCAAGACTGAGGACAGTAGACACTTTAACAATTTAAACAGATTATACAGACACTTTGACAGGACACAGCAACAGTCTCAAACTCTCCGCCCAACACCACAAACCACCAGGCACCTCCTTCACTCAGCACAATCACAAGCAAAGTGCTCAAAAGTGAAAGTGAAAGTGAAGACCACTCCCCTGTGAGACAGGAAGCATGCATACATCACTTCCTGTGTGTTTGCGGCTCTTTTTAAGGAATGCGATAAAAATCTGCACGCAAATAAGTCGCAAAGGTCCTTAGTCTAAGACTGTGATGTGTATGCAGCCTGTTTTCTTGAATGCGATGAAAATCTGCACGCAAATAGGCCGCAAAGGTCCTTACTCTGAAAATGCTATGAAAATCTGCACACAAATAGGCCGCAATGGTCCTCACTCTGAAACTGTGATGTGTATGCAGCCCGTTTTCTTGTATGTGATGAAAATTTGTACGCAAAAAGCCCGCAAATGTCCCAATGCTGATACAGTATGGTACAGAGATGTATTTTCCAAAGTGTGGATGATGAAAACATCGCCTGGGCGTGAATCTTTCACGCCAAGGCAATTTTCATACACAGATGGATACTCAGAGCAAATTTAATATCAAAGCACAATAATAGAATGTAAAGATTGCTTTGCACAATGAGGACAGCCTACATTTGATATTTCATGACAGTTGACAGCCTAAATTGCATGCAACATGTATGATCACCATCTCCATAGCAACTTTCACATAAATGTATTCTAAAAATGATGTAAATTGTCAGGGCCCTACTCACTTGTGGTGGTCTGTTGGCGCTGAGTATGTGCGCAGATCAGACAATGATTGTGCGCATGATTGGCGCTACTCACCCATGATGCTCACAAGTCGCTGTGGGGGAGTAAGAGTGCAGCTCCGTCACAGTCAAATAGCCATGCTTAGTTGGTCTGCATGTAAGCGTGCATGGTGGTGGAGTGTTTGATGTTGACTGTCATCTCGCTCATTGCTTTGCCTGCAACATATGTTAAAGGTCTTCCTCCCGCTCTGGATGTGCGGATCCAGGGAGTGTGCGAGGGCAAGGTTGGCCGAGCAGCAGTCCCTCTTGGGGATGTTGGTGTGACTCTCTTGTGGATGTCTTAGTGTCCGATGATGTGGAGTGATTTGTAGGCGTGCCCGAGTAGTTGGACAGTAACTTTATTCTTGACGTGAGCCAGTGGATGTTTTGTATGTGTTGGCTAATGGGTTTGTGACATGGGGTTCTGATGACGGGTCTGTCAGCAGCCTTCTGTGTGATTTCTAGCTTGTGTAGTGGCGTTTTGTTGATCCCTGCATTGAGTGCGTTGCCGTACTCCAGTCTGCTGGTGATGAGTGCATTGATGACATATTTGAGGCATTACAGTGTTACCCATTGTAATTTGTTGCGTTGGATCAGGATGCAGTTGTAGCTGTTGCAGGAAATGGAGTTGATCTGGCAGGTCAGGATGATAGAGGAGTCGTGGATGATGCCAAGGTTGCGTGCATGGTCTGTGACTGAGGGCAGGCTCACAAGGCCAGAGATCCACCAGGGTTTGTCCCATGCGCATGTGGATGGCCCAAGGATGAGGAGGTCATTCTCCTCTGAGTTGAGCTTAGGCAGATGGTTTTCATACAATCAGCAAATTCCAACATTAATTTCTTGGCGCCGGGTTTTGTGTCTTTGGCTTTCTTTGTGATTGAAAGGATGAGCTGTGTGTCCTCTGTGTGTGATGATATGCTAAGCCCATGCTGGCTGGCAATAGCGGTGAGGAAGGCCATGTAGGTTTTGAGGAGCGGGGGGGCTTAGTGATGGTCCCTGGCCTACTCAACAGTTGTTCTCTGTGGGTTTGGAGATGGATGGGGGTGTGTGATCTTTTGCGTTATTGCGGAGAGGAAGGAGTGGATCCATGGGAAGGTGGTTCATTGTATCCCCGGGTCGTGGATTGTGGCGTATGGGGTGCAGTGTGAGACGGTGTTTAAGGCTGCATAGCGGTGTAGTAGGATGTGTTGGCCGCAATG
Organism: Triturus cristatus; assembly: GCF_964204655.1. Classification (NCBI taxonomy): domain Eukaryota; kingdom Metazoa; phylum Chordata; class Amphibia; order Caudata; family Salamandridae; genus Triturus; species Triturus cristatus. Next base: position 653,140,530 of record NC_140587.1, on the reverse strand, counting down.
TGACCCAGGTCAAGTGGCATGCGCATGTAATTATTGGCAGCATGGTGTACGTTCTTGGTGCTGTGCTTGATGCCAAACCCAGACTGGGAGTGGTCCATGATGAAGTTCTATTCAATGTAGCCAGTCAGCTGGGTGTTTATGAGTCTCTCAGTGACTTTGTCTGTTGGGTCATACTGCCAATGAGCCGATAACATAGAGACCGGTCTGGACGGTCTTCATGAAGGTGTCCAGAGATGGTGTGCATGTCAGCTCTGCTGGTGGCTCATTCAATGTCTTGGATGCATGCAGATAAAAGTTTTCAGAATTGGCACCATTTCACACCCACTTTCCGATTTGCCCCCAATTTAGGACCCAATTTTTATATTTGAGCCCCAATTTCACACCCATTTTTATGCTTAGACCCACAGTTCACACCCACTTTTCCCAAACATGACGACATATACTGTTATCATGGTGTGAGTGTCCCCGCACTATGACTGTGACCTTTCTGATAGTTTGACCATTGTGTATTTACAATTTGTATGAGGGGCATTGTGAGCATAACACCATATCATACGTGCAACTTCAATTTGTATACACGTCCGCACTATCACTCAATGAAGCCAGGGCCTTCGCAGACCCGTTCTTGGGCTCACGCCTTTCACATCTTGATCACGTTTGTTAGAGAAGTAGGCATTTTATACACACGAATAATTGTGCTCACATAGTGCTCACAAATTGCACCGATTCCTGTTCAGCCCGCCTACTGATTTATACTTATACCGGTTTAAATCACCTTGGGACTATGCCTCACGCCTGGGAAACGCTGGTGCGCATGCGTTCGAGTAACACAGGCACCGGCGGAGGCTGCAGCTCCTTCCAGAGCCGCGTCAGCCAGGCAGGGCAAGACTCGGACAACTGAAGCTCCTTTTAAGTCCCGGCATAACATCCAGGCAAGTCAGGCACCATTTAAACAGCGCATAACGCTGACACCGAATCACCACTAATTAGATCCAATTAACCTTCCATTTAGTATTCGCGTAATGGCGCGAACACTATAAATAGCACGTACTGCCACTCCTCTTTTACCAGCGAGGAGGCGAGGAACACGGACGTAGGTGCTTAAGTGGGAGACTTCCCTTCTAACAGTAAGAGTATGGATGAGACGGATGGATGAATGTGTTTGTCCTTTTTAGCCTGTTACTATTGTTTTCTTCTTGTGAAACACAGCCATTTAGTTTCACTACAGTACCCAGAGAACGTGTTTGGACAGGTCCTGATTTTCTTGGATTTTCTTCCCTTTTTCTCCTCATACGCAGTGCTTCCTTTGTCACTCTCCTATGGGGCTAGTAGGCCCCATCTGTTAGGGTAAGATTTGGGGCGCATGGACTCCACCAACTACTAAGTGCACAGATGAATGACACAGTTTGTTGCACTTATAGCCACTCACTATGTTTTGCATATGTATGTGGCTGACCGGATGACCTACACGACTTTTGTGATTATGTCGCTACTGTCTGGATTTCACTTTGTCTTTTCTTTCCATACCGGCTTTAATTTTTAGCCACACATACGGTGGAGTGTGATAATGATCACCCTTTCTAGTGGAACCCTCACCCTTGCAGTACGGTAAGGGTGGAGCCCGATTATGTAATATAGGTCCTGATGAATGCCACGGACCCCTTGGGGCCAATAGGAAGTAACATGTCGACCGCTCAAATCACGGTGGGGGGACAATAGAATCCCCAACACACCGATCATTTATTTTAAACACCATACAGATGCCAGCTGTATTAAAACTAATGTGACTTCTGTAATGGCCTTTTAACTTCACTTTTTTGTAAGGGGGCCCCCACTTAGCTTTAGAAGTGCATCCCTGTCTTCAGGTGTATGCCCACCCTCTATTAAACCAAGTTTTTAGAGGGCGAGGACTGGTCAATGATGAAGCATGACACCAGGTGGTGTGTAAGACCAGTCTTTCACTTTTTGTGAGATGCCTGCACTCACAAAACCTAAACTGTAACACTCAGGTCATCATACTAGGAGTGGCTTTTTCGTGTTAAACATTGTTTGGAGGCTGCCTACTCCTAGTACCTCGCGCCTCTAGTTCCATTCCCTAGGTCCTCCCTGGGGCTCTTGTGGCTTAATAAAAAAAAGTTTTTAGCCCTGTGTCTTACGTCGTGCTTGGTTTGTACACAAAATAAGTGTCAGGGCTCAGAACCTTTTTTTTTTTTTTACAGCTCTGCAGGTGCCCACTTCCACCTCTGGTACTGCCTGTTGCACCACATAGAACAAATCAACGGTTGTCTGGGACTCTTTTAAAGCTTTCGATTATATGCCCTGGACTGTAGCATCACTCACAACAGAGTGCAATCATACAGAATAACCATAGTACAGGACAGAGGCGCAACTAGAGCTACATTTCGAGGGGGGGGGGGAAGAGAGGGTCGGTTAATATAAATTTCAGGGGGGGGGCTAATTCTTCCAGCAATGTGTCCTTGTATAATGTAACTGGTGTTCAAGCAAAGTACCTCATAGGGCCGGCTCTAGGGCGGTGCGATCAGTGCCACCGCACCAGGCGCTGACCAGGGGTGGGGGTGTCATTTTTACAAGTATGTTATCATTTTAAAAGTACCTGCTGCCACGTTCCTTGCCTCCAGAAATTTTCAGGCATCAATTTAAATGTCAAGATAACTCTGGTGATTAATAGTCTTCCTGGAGAGAGATGGAGTTGTGTCTAGTGAAAGTTTTGACTCATCCAAAGGTAGCACAGAGGGTTAAAATGCCTGCTGCTAAGAACGTGTAATATGCAGATAACAAAGTGCATATAATGTAAATAGGTCAGTAGGTTACTGCTTCTGTAAAAGAGTTCCTTTTGTAACTTGTCGTTTACAAGTCAACATCATAATATAGAACATTGAACTATTAACTGTCATCATGCATGCAAACTGCAAGGTATATGTTAGAGCTATATTTTTTTGGCCCAGTCTTTCATTATCCTAATCTTGCGAAAAGTGTTCATTTGTGTAGAAAACAATTCTTATTATTAAAGAGAAACCCTAACAATGATGTTACATTTTAAATTCTGAATTAGTTCTTTTCCAGAATAAGGACTCTTAAACGTTATTGCCTACGAGTATCGATGACATGTCACACCTACACCTTGTAGTCCTGTCTGTTGTAGCATTTCCTATACACCGATTTACCCATGTGAGTGTGATGTAAAGTGCTCTGACACCTTACACTGGCATGAGCGGTGCTATAAAACTAAATGAATCTGAAAGACAGTGGTTATGGAGACTTGAGGGGCACTGTTAAAGGGAGCAAGTGAGGGAATCTGTGGCAGAGGTAGTCATTGGGGGGGGCCTCAACAGACACTGCCGCACAGGGTGCCACCAATGTTATAGCCGGTCCTGGTGCCTCAATACCCTCGGGTGGAGATCGAGCTGTATAAAACTGCAAAAAAACAAAGCCTAAGGGCAATTTTCAGGAAATGCATTCTCACACTGTGGCAGCAAAAGTAATTTTATACTTTAAGGACTAGGCAGAGTGGAAATGCAGGGGCTCTAAGAAGGGGTGAAAAAACAACAAAGCCTGGTTAACAAGTAAATGGTATTTTGAAGACCTGTGAAGTACTCTGGTGCAGCTGCAATAAGACGGGTCATGGTTGGGAAGAGATGTCAGTACTGGGGAGGGGACTCGGCAATACCTGGCCATATGCTAAGGCGCCAACCGGTACTCAGGCATGCTGCACCTATGGCGGTTGTGCCAGTCCCCGATGCCATAGAGGGGCGGGGCGGGTGGCATACGCACTGTGACGCGGCTGACACCCTCCCGGACTGTCGCCCTGATTGGCTGTCTCTAGACTTGCCCCGGAAGCACTCAAGTGGGGCATAGGGGGTGGGATTAAGCCGGATATTGCCAGTTTTACCATCGGGGGTGATAAAAGGGGCTGTGGAGCAGCAGGACGGTCTCTTCCTTCACCGTTCCACAGCTGATTTCACGTGAAGCCGTGACGGAGTGTTCCTGTTTATTCCCCACTCATCATCCCCTGAGGCAGCAGAGTCAATGTTTGCATTTTTCTTGTGTTTCCATTTCAGGTTGTCTGAATTTCTCTCTTCTAATCTGTTTTCAGGAAATTGTTGGAACTGTTGACATAAAGAATTTTTTACTCGCAGGGCGGCGTCATTGTTGTATTTTAGGATATCCTTGGTCTACGGTAAGGTCATGATTGGTGGGAATTTTTACGACCCTTAATAGGCATCCCCATGGTCAATGGGGATGCCTGGGGGCTAGGGAGGACAGTGGTCTCATGGAAGTCCAGGGGGTAGTTACAGCCTGTATGGTGTGGGGAAGTTCCACTTCCGGTAGGCCTTTGGGCCAACCCCTGCAAAGACGCATGGGTGCAAATGTTGGCATAACAGCACAGCCCCTTGGAGATACTATTGAGGGTGCAGGGGGTGCCCGAGGGATATCATCTTCTGGGGTACTGGGCCTCCTGCTCAAGGTCACTCCAGTAGGAGGGGTTTGATCTAGCACATGTTTGGACCAGTCATGACCTTGCCTCTAGGCTCAATTTGGGATATGCAAGAAAGCAATAATGTATATAATTTAGTTTTATGTCAGGAATGGCTACGTATTAGATAACATGTTAAGGTTAGCCATCTGAAATTATGTAAATACATTGTATACAAACTTTGGTGTAGAAATATGGTGGATTGATGGGTTTTCTGCATATTGTAAATATGAAATCTTTAATTTGTTTGTATGTTTTGAACAAAATATGGCTGGGGTTTTACGACCCCAAACCCAAGACATTGTGTTGATGTTCATCCATGCCTCGGGGGAGAGTGGAAAAGGTTGGGATACCCATGGTGTCATGGTTGGGAAGAGTAGACAGTACTGGGGAGGAGACTCGGAGATACCTGGCCATACTTAATCTTGCTTGGTTTGATATCATTCACATTTTCGCTACAGTTTTAAGAGCGTTAGTCTTAGTCTTGCCACACATTTCCCTGAGATCAATAATGGGTAAAAAAAAAAAATTAATCCAAGAAGGGTTGGGATCAGTGAGAGGCACACTCCCTTTCAGTATCAAAAAAGGAGAAAGTGTTGGGAAAGGTATGATAAGCCTACATTTTTCATTCCTTAACATCAAATTTATTTGCTAAGGCGAGTTGAACTTCCTTCAGGACGGCTCTGTTGAATTTCTCTACTAAACCATTTATATTGGGAAAATAAAGCAGTCTTATGAAAAATATTCCTGCCCTTGAAAAATGTCTGCAATTTCAAAGTGGTGAACTGCATACTATTGTCATGACAGCACTGCAGGGCAAACCCTCCCTCCTAAAACATTCAGTGAGAAACTGAATGAGTGTCAGTGGTAGGTTGAAATTGTCCATTTGACTTCAACCCACTTATGGAAATAATCAATGAGAACAAAAGTATTAACTTTACGTTGGGAGATAGTATCAAAAGAACCTGATAAGTCCAAAGCCAGATTCTCCCATGGCCATTCAGAAAGCTCTATATGACAAAAATTGACTTTAGTGGTATTAAGGGTTTTGTTGGAATTCATACATATCGTACTCTGTTTAACAAAACCCACTATTTTAGCCTCCATATATGGCCACCAAAATATTTCTCCAATTCTCTTCTTGGTAAGCGTTTCACCAAGATGTCCTGAATGACCTAACTTAATAATAGTTTGGCAAATACTTTTCTCCAACCTTCAAAAACACATTTGCATAATAGGAGAAAGTAACATTTCTCTAGGCCATCCTTTGTTAGTGAAATCTCAGACTTTGCACAAATCATTATCAGCTCCTTGTCGGTCTTCCTCACCACAGTGATAACCAGTGAGCATTCTGCTCCTACAGAAACTCCAAGTAAAAAGGTACATACTAGTCTCCCTAATATGGCCCACAGTGGCAACAACCAATCACAGAAAAGGACACAAAAGTCAGAGCATGACCTGTTTTTTTGTTTCTGCACTGCTCCAAATGCTGTTCCTGTTTGACCAGGTAAGTAGGGGGTGGCAGTCCTGCTATAGTGGACTCATGGGCCCCGTTAAAGGGGGTGGGGGGGTTGGTGTTCGGTGTCTCCCTACCCTTAATTTGGCACTTCTGCGCATTCTCCTCAGTCCTGCTCTAGCGGACACTGGGAGTTGCTGTGTCCCTGTCTTATTCATTGAGCTTCCTAGTCCTGCTGCTCTACCTGCCTCCCGGTGGGGTTGGAGGGACGCCTCAGTCTTGACAAGGCTCCCTCCTCCCCCATGGCTTACTGGCTTCTGCGGGACGGTGGCTGGGTTCTCTGGACGCTGGTCGTCGGCATGGGAGAGGGCATGGCTACATGCGGCTCCTTGCGGATTGGCACGCTGATTGCAGCGCCTTTTATAGGGGATACTAATAATGGCATACATGCTAGGGGCATGCTGATGGCCGGCAGAAGGCGTTTTCGGGGGGTTTCCATGGCAATAGTACGCTTTTTAAGCATTTTTGCTTGCCGTAGGGGTGTAGCTTGACATTTCTGTTTGTGCCATGATGGAGGAAGGTGCTGAGTTGACTTCTGCTAACCCTGAGGAGTCTTCTGGGTCTATGGACGCAGTCCCTTCCCTGGCTATGATCCAGCAGATGATTAATACTGCTGTGGCTGCCGCTTTGCGTGACTAGGACTCTGTTCCTCCCTCTAAAAAGGCCAGATGTGACACGGGTCCTTCCCCTGGTTCTGATGGGGAGAAGAATGTGGAACTTAAGGGTCATTTTGTGCAGGGGTTGGATCTTAAGGATGTTCTTCAGCACATTCGTTCCAACCTTCTGTTTCCTGAGTCTGAGGTGAATGTGGAAGATGCAGATTTCTTTTCGCAGTATCAACAGAAAGAACCGGTGTTGTTTCCTCTCCACTCCTCTGTCTTGAAGGTGTTGGAGACAGAAAAGAAGGATGTGGCTAAGAGTAGTTTTCCCAGGTTTCTGGCCAAACGATATCCATTGCAGGACTTTGCGGTTAGTTCTTCGGCCTCTGTGAAGGTGGATTCCTTGATGGCTGACATGTCTTCTCAGGGGGCTTTTATTTCTGGGGATGCTTCCCTGACAGATCCTGTTGATAAAAAGGTGGATGCGGCAGTGAAACGCACTTTTTCCGCTGCCAATTTTTTTCATTAGGACTGCTACATATTTCTCCTAAACCATCCAGTCTTTACTGAAAGACTTCCAATCATTGGCTGAGGTGTAGGACCAGGGCAAGGATGTTTCTCCCACTCTCGCACTGATGAAACAACAGGGGCGTCTGCTTTCTGACATTTCCTTTGACTCTTTGGGGACAGCAGCTCCTACGGCTGGATCTTCTGTGGCTGCTAGTCACCAGTTGTGGTTACGTTCTTGGAAGACTGATGCTGAGCAAAAGGGTTTACTCATGAAAATCCCTTTGTCTGGTGTTAAACTGTTTGAGCCCCCCTTGGAGGATATGGTAAAGAAGTCTGCAGAAGATCATAATCTGTTGGCTCTGGAGAGAGCAGGGCGTTCACGTTTCTCGTAGACCCTTGGGCCCTGCTTGTCAACAAAGGGTTCCTCAGCCCTTTCGTGGAAGGAGGCGTGGCTGGGGTGCTCCTTCCTCTGCCAAATCCCAGTTCGCAGCCAACTCTTCCTCCTCTTCTGCTCCCTCCAAATCATCACTGGATTGCTCCAGGAGTGGGTCCTGTGGGGGGTCAGCTGTCTCACTTTTTGGACAATTGGAGGCGAACTGTTTCGGATCAATGGGTCCTTCAGGTAGTGTTAAATGTTTTTCAACTTGAGTGTGTCCAGATTCCCCCAGATTGATTTCGGGTCATTCCTGGCCCCAGAGACTCTCTGAAGAAGGTGGGTCTGTTGGAAGGCGTCCGTTGTCTTGTGGAGAAGGGGGCTGTCGTTCCGGTGCCCGTGGATCAGCGGGGGCTGGGAGTGTACTCTATTCTCTTCCTTGTAAAGAAACACACTTGGGGACCTCAGGCCAGTGTTGGATCTAAAATGGTTTAATTGGTTAATTCCTCCCATGAAGTTCAAGATGGTGTCCTTGCAGGTGATCCTTCCTCTGATCTCTCAGGGGATTTTTTGGCTTCTATCGACCTGCAGGATGCTTAACTCCATGTGCCAGTCTATCTGGACTCTCAGAAGTTTTTCCGGTTCTGTGTTCTGGGCCAGCATTTTCAGTTCAAGGTATTACCCTTTGCCCTGTGTTCCTCCCCCTGGGTCTTTACTAAAGTTCTGGCCCCGCTGGTGGGCCATTTACATGGGAGGGGTATCAAGATCTTTCCTTATCTGGATGATTTGTTGATTTATGCTTCTTCTTTTTCTAAGGCGGAGATCCATGTCCAGGAGGTTTGCCAAGTCCTGGTGGGTCACGGATTTCTGGTGAATCACAAGAAGTCCTGTCTGGTTCCTTTTCAGGATTGGACATACATCGGAGCCCACTTGAGGACTCAGTTGGGGTTGGTGTTCCTGCCTCCTGCATGGAAATTAACTCTGATGTTAGATTATCGGTCCCTGTTGTTGGGGACTTGTCCTCCTGTGAGACTGTGGTTGAGGGTCCAGGGGCTGACGTCCACCTCGTCGTTGGTGGTTCCGTAAGCTCGTCTCTATTTGTATCCCATGGTGAACCATGTTTTGTCTCATTGGCGCCCCTGTGGTCAGGATTTCAATCAGGGGGTTCCTGTGTCGGCCCAGGGAAGGGAGGATCTGGGTTGGTTGTTGAACGACGTCCATCTGTCCAGGGGTTGTCCGTTTCTGGATTGTTCCATCTCAAGTGGCCACTACAGATGCCAGCCTGTTGGGCTGGGGGGCTACGCTGGATGATTCTTCAGTGCAGGGCGTGTGATTGAAGGCTCTGATGTCTTGTTTCTCCAATTACAGGGAACTGATGGCAGTTCAGTTGGGCCTCTTAGCTTTCACTGCCTTGCTGGAGGGTCACCATGTTCAGATCCGGATGGACAACCAGGTGGTCATGTCATACATCAATCATCAGGGGGGTTGCAGAGTTTGTTCCCTCAGTTGCCTGATTTGTTCTTAGGCGGAGTCGCACTTGGCGTCCCTGTCGGCAATTTATCTCCCGGGACTGGAGAATACGGTGGCAGACTGTCTGAGCAGGGTCTTTCCCTCCAGGGGGTCTTTGTCTCTGATCCTGTTGATGTTCCAGACGTTGCAGAGAAAGTTTGGGTGTCCGGTGGTGGACTTGTTTGCGTCTCCAGACAAAGCCAAGATCTGTTGTTTCTGCACGATTATGCCTTGTCCAGAAGCATGGAGAGTGGATGCGTTGTCCTTCCTGTGGCCGAGGGGCCTGTTGTATGCTTTTCTGCCGGTTTCCCTGATTTTAGCAGTGTTACAGACGATCAAGAGGGAGAGGGCGTTGTTGCTTATGGTGGTCCGGTGTTGGTGCCGCTGTCCGTGGTTTCCTCTCTTGTTAGAGTTGGCAGTGCGTCCGGGTTGGACGAGAACATTCCATCCGTATCCCTTGATGGGCCCTCTGATTCCTCTTCTGATGTTCAAGTCCATGGGTCTGCAGGCTTGGCTCTTGGAAGGTTTTCCCTGATCCAGAGTGGTTGTTCTGTGGTGGTTGTAGGTCTTATCCAACAGTCCAGGTGCCACTCGACTTTGAAGTCTTACGCTACACATTGGGACAACTTTACTAGTTGGTATCTTCGACATGGTTGGTCTGTTGAGACTTTGGATCCTGCTAGGGTCCTGGATTTTTGAAGGAAGGTTTTGCTTTGGGCTTGGCCCTTTCTGCCCTCCATGCTCAGTGGGCTGCCATTTGAGCTTTAATGGTCTCCTTTTGTGTCTGTGGAGCCCTTGGTGGCTCGTCTTTTCAAATCTCTGGCTTTTTAACGCCCTCGTCTGGTGTTGTGTCCTCCCCCGTGGGACCTTCCATTGGTGTTGCGGGCCTTACAGGGGGTTCCCTTTGAGCCTTTGGAGTCGGTGGACTTGAAGTTTTTGACACTCAAGGTAGTGTTTTTGGTGGCTATTGCCTCTGCCAGACGTGTTGCAGAGTTGGGAGCTTTCCTGCGGTGTAGTATAATGAAGGTAGTCGAATCCAAGTAGTTTTCATGTAGATTTATTGAGTAGCAGGTTACATGGAAGAGAGCTCCATCCACCAACTGACTTAAGCACTCCAACATTCCACATACCAACGTTCTCTCACACAGTGATTCTGGCTGAGCAGCAGGATACCACATATCTCCCTCATTTACAATGGAAAGGAAGGAAGTATCAAAAATGCACCAGAAAATAAACAAGAAAAATGAGAAGAAAATACACTGAAAGAAAGCATGGAAATAAAAGGTGGAAAGGTAGGGAACGCAAACAGGAAAAGAGGAAAAGAAAAAACAAATGGCTCATGCACCAACACTTTCTCACACAAAGATAACCCACACACTCCCTCACATAAACAAAACAACCCAAGTACAAAGATCATGCAAGTTGGCCAGGCAAACACGAGAATATACAAGGGCATAAGCAATAAGGTGAAGGAGAGAACAAAACACAGAAGCAAGAGAATAGCGAAAGGGTGGAAGACAGCCGTAAATAGAACAAACAAAAGGATAGTTGCCTTTAAATCAAGTAAGATTATGGTAAAAAGTCCCCAGAAAGACAGCAAATACTAGGAGTGGCGGAAAGTACCCCACGGCACAATGCAATAAAGAACAAGGTATGGCGGAGAATACCACATGGTACAATATGTGCGAACAGCAGAAATAGGTGTGGTGGAAGATACCACACAGAATAATGTAATTTGTATGAACATTAGAACCAGGTGTGGGGAAAAAAACCACACAGTACAATTAAATACAGAACTAGGTGTGGTGGAAGATACCACACGGTACAATGCAATACAAGAAACGTAACGCTAAGTGTGGCGTAAAATACCACACAGTGCAACGCAAGGTGTGTCGTAAAATACCACACAGTAAAACGCAAGGTATGGTGTAAAATACCACACAGCACAATGTAAAATGTAGGAACAGCAAACTAGGTGTGGTAAGAAAAGCCACACAGTACAGTGCAAAACTTTGAAACTTCAGAAGTAGGTGTGGTGTAAAATAACATGCGTAATATTGTAAAATGCAGGAACTGTAAAACTAGGTGTGGGGATACGCCACACAGCATGACGTACAGCAAGAAACTTTGCAACTTCCCCCAACGCAAACTGGGGTGGGACGTGTGGGAAAACCACACGTTACCAATTGGAACTGTAAACTACTTCAAGCACATGAAAGGTGTGGGCAGGCACCACACAGTACAATGCAACATGCAGAAAAAGCAGAGGGTAGAAAACCACCAGAGTAATAACATCACAAAGAAAGGTTCCCTAGAAAAGAAACAAAAGCATGTAAGAGCACAAACCTTGCAGTCATGTAAATATAAATTGCGCCGAACATCGCAGGAAACAATAAAATGAATAAATAAACAAACAATGAAGGAAAATAAATGTCAATACAAATTGCAAGTTGACGGCAGGTTGCTGAATCCTTGTAGCGCAGCAGGGTGAAGCCTTGTAGCGCAGCAGGCAAAGTTAAAGAACTAGATGGGACAGTAGAAAAAAGAAAGTCCAGTACTTTGAGTGTGCTCATAGTGAAACTGTTGAAAATGCAGGATTAAAAAATGTGCAAGGTGCCATTATCAGCAAGCGCACCCAAAGAGATACTTCACATCCAGAGTCATTCCCAGAAAAGAAGGCTTGAATCAAAGGTCAGCGCAGGAGGGACAGCAAGTTTAAAAACAGTACCTGCAGTGAAATACGATGATAAGCTAAGGCAATCCGATGTCTTTGTAATCAAAAACACATGTCGGGAAAACAGGCCTGATGCAGATGGAGGCGCAACAGGGAGACAGTATAGGAGGCTTATTCAGTGTCAAGAAAGCTTTATTTAGCCACAGAAAGACGTGGTTGGCAGAGGAAATGTGGTTGGCAGAAGTATCTTCAATGAGCCAAAGTAGAGAAAACCGGTATTGGGACAATCCCAAGATGGCGGCATGCACGGTAACGGTGGCTCACAGCGCATTGAAGCAGCTGGACATGCAACAGCAGGGAGAAAGCTGCATAGAACCATGAGCTGGACGGGGAACTCTCAGAAGGAGAAAAGAATGTCATAAGGTACTCCTCTGCTCTAGCACGCGACAGTAACGGATGGTAGGTGCATGAGCAGAATTTTAAAAAATAACGGTGGGCAACAATTCCCCGTTGCTTTAAGTAATGTCAAAGAAAATGACAAAATCAAAAAACATGAAAGCTCACCGCAGGAATGTCTTGCCATTGGTTTGATCTGGTCCCAAAGGAAGCGCCATGGCACAAACTCGAATTCGCAACCTACACAGTGCATGAAATGAAAGAAACACTGCAAAATGAGATGTAGAGCGAGCGCATAAAAACGGGCAGAGTTTGTAGCTCCAGTGTAGTTGAAGTGTAGACGGCAGAGTTTGGCACAGATGGGTAGAGACAGCCCAGGTAGAATTCCGCAGTGGGGAAGGCAGAAAGCGCAGGATGAACCGGGAGGTAGCAAGAACTGGCAGGCAGGTAGGAACTGCAGGTAGGTAGAAAGCGGAAGGAGCTAGTAGACTTAAGTTGTAAGTGCCACGTTAGGGTTGTGGGCGACTGATGGAAGGTCACTGGTGGGGTTTGGAAGTGCCAGTTAACTTGAAGTGCTCCGCATAGGTTTCATAGAAAGTCCTTTAGCTTGATCGTGGGTTCTAGTTTCTTCAGCCCCTTCTTTTCCAGACAGTAGACACCCCACTCCTGGTACCAAAATGTAGTATAATGAAGGTAGTCGAATCCAAGTAGTTTTCATGTAGATTTATTGAGTAGCAGGTTACATGGAAGAGAGCCCCACCAGGAGCAGCCACTCTGCTGCTCAGCCCATCCACCAACTGACTTAGGCACTCCAACATTCCACATACCAACATTCTCTCACGCAGTAATTCTGGCTGAGCAGCAGGATACCACATGCGGTCTGCTCCATTTTTGCGGAGTTTGGAGGATAGAGTGGTCTTATGGGCTCATCCTACTTTTGTCCCTAAGGGGGACTCTTAATTTATTGTTCTGCGGAAGTGGTCCTCCCAGTCTTCTTTCCTGTTCCTTTGTCGGCGGAGGAATCTCTGTTGCACCTTTTGGATGTTAAGCATGCCCTAGTATTTTAAGTGTCTCACACGGCTTCCTTTTGAAAGGTGGACAATTTGTCACTTTTGATCTGGCTCGGCAGGGCCAGAAGCCGTCTCTTTCCACTCTCAGTCACTGGATTAAAGAGGCTATTCTTTTGGTGTATGATGTCCAGTCTGTGGATCCCTCTCATCCTATTCTGGGGTGTTCTTCTCTATCTGTGGCTGTTTCTTAGGCCGCCTTTAAGGGTGTTTCAACGGAGGATATTTGTAGAGCGGCCACTTGGTCTTCTCATCATACTTTCATGTCTCATTACCGGCTTGAGATTGGGGGTGGGGCTTCTCTTGCCTTTGCCTCTTCGATCCTGGACGCTGTGGTTTCTTGAGATGTGTTTCTCTTTCCGTTATTATCATTAAAGTTTGTTTTGTACTGCCTTCCATGTTTGGGCTGTATTTCCTATCCATGAAGCTGATTTTGCTTTGGTATCTGCTCACTGGTAATTATTGTGGCGAGGAAGACGGAGGAAGAGGTAATGCCCTAGTTACTTACCGGTAATCTTCATTACTCAGAGTCCTAGTCTTCCTTGCCACAGTATAGTTTCCCTTCTCTCCCAGCCCTCTGTTGTGGCTTCATGTCTACGGCTTTTTTTTACAGGTCATGCTCTGACTTTTGTGTCCTTTTATGTGATTGGTTGTTGCCACTGGGGGCCAAATTGGAGGGATAGGAAGACTAGTATGTAATTTTTTACTTGGAGTTTCTGTAGGAGCAGCATGCTCACTGGTAATTACTGTGGCTAGGAAGACTAGGACTCGGAGTAATGAAGATAACCGGTAAGTAACCGGGGCATTATCAGCTTTACAACCCTCCATTCAACTCTCAATAGACAACTCATTCTCACACAATGTTAAAACATCATTCACTGATGCAACAACACTTTCTTCAATTATTTCAGACCGGACGTTGACATTACCAACAGGTAGTCCTGACAAGCAATCAGAGATGACAGCATAATATCCTAGAATATAACTAGCACTGAAATAGTACTTGATCATTTTAGACAAGATTGCTACTAGGCCAGCAGAGGTTTTGCCCGTACCACTGCTGTTAAGTAAAGTCAATAACAGTTTATGATCAGCCTTGGTAGTGAAGGCCTTTCCCCACAAATACGTCTTAAAATGCATATCAGCCTAAGCACAGGCTAATGCCTCTGTCTCAATAGTAGAATAGCTAGACTCTGCAGATAAATGTGGTCTAGAAGCAAAAGCCACATTTGTTTTCACCCATTTGAACCTTCTGAATCAACATAGACCCAAGTCCATCAGCACTGGCATCAACAGTTATGACACAATGCAGTTTATGGTTAAATGGAAACAATCGAGAAGAATCGATAATAAACTGCTGAAGAGTCTAAAAAGCGATTGATGTTTCTGTAACAAGTAAATTGTTATCCCTTCTAAGAAACTGTCTGATCGGTAAAGCGGTCTGCAAAAATCCAGTTACGAATCTGGAATAAAACTCACATAACCCCAGAGAAGATCTCAATTGATCTTTGTCAGTAAGGATCTGTAATGATTCAATAGCCTGAAGCAAGCTTTGTTGAGGAGAAATACCTTTTCCAGAAATAACATGTCCAAGATACTCAACGTCTTGAATCAGGAACTCACACTTTTTCATTTGTAATGTCATACCTCCATCATGTAAAATCTGCAATACCTTGGAAAACCTGTGATTATGTGTATCAACCAAGTCATCATATACTAATAGGTCTGCCTTAAACGCCAAGAGACCGTCAATATACGCAAACAGGTTAAACACAAGTTTTGAAATCGGACGCAGCCGATGCTAATCCAAATGGCATCCTAATATATCTAAAAGCTCCATCAGGAGTGATAAATGTCGTTAGACAACTATAAGTTTCATCCAATTCAATTTGATATGCAAATTTTAAATACACTGATGTCAAAAATTGCTCCTTCCAGTTGTGCTATCAAATCATGGAGTTTTGGAAGGGCATGACAATTTACTATAATCTGTTTATTTGGGAGTTAGACCTTGCATCCTTGGCGTGGTTCCCCCTAATTTATTTGCTTTCAGACCTCCTGTTTTTTGCTAAGTTCATTTTTGCTGGCCATAGGTCTCTGCAAACATTACCAATGCTTGTGCTTTTGCTTTAAACATGGCAACATTGGCTTATACCCAATTTGCCTATTTAATTTACTACTAAGTCCCTAGTAGAGTGCACTACATATGCCCAGGGCCTGTCAATTAAATGATGCTAGTGGAACTGCAGCACTGGTTGTGCCATCCACTTAAGTAGCCCTTTGAACATGCAGGCCCTCGCATAGTGATTTTAGATACCATTAAATATGTCAATAAGATGACTGATGTCTTGAACAATCAGGCTATTATTTACCTGTCTAGACAGATCCTATACCGTACACAAGATAATGGGTAGAAGGAAAACACCTTACTTTACTCTCCTCCAAGTCAATACATACACACAAAAGAAAGAAAGGTAATTACAAGTCGCAATTGTTTTATATAAAGTTTTAATACATGCAGCAATGTATCAGGAGCACATTCACTTTGTAAAAACTGCCCTCACCCACAACATGTTGTGGCATGCTTCATCATAGGGATGCTATAAAACGCCTCAGTGCAGACCAATGCTAGAGGCGGAGCAATAGGGAGGGGTAGACAATACAAACAAATAAAGGAAAAGAAAAGGATCCTAAATAGGTGCAGACAGTGAATATTAAAACTAACTAAGGGATATTCTCATAACAATTTTATTCCTTGGTTCCCTTGTCAGGATTAAAAAGGGTGAAAAGTAACCCCGGATGGTTGTGGCGTGAGTGTATTATGTACTCTCCACCCCTCCGTTCTGCAAAGAGGTCAACATGTTTCTGCCGGATCCCGTTTCTCGACTGGCATTCATCAGGACAAAAGGATCCCTATGCTAAATTTCCTTACTATCACATATACCCCTAGTATTCTCACTGTAATAAGTATTATTCCACCTGTTTAGTGTGGTGCAGTCCAGTACACTTACTCATGTAAGAGATCTGTAAATGAAGAGAATAAAACCAACAAGTGAAAAAGGTCTGTACAATAGTAAACAGACAAACATCATAAGTGATACAAGTGAAAAGATTGTACTTTCAATGATACCTTATATAATCAACCAAATATGGTGCGACACAGGTGTCCTTTTAAATGAAATTGTACACCATCTTTTTACAAAGTAAATGTGCCCCTGATACATTGTTGCATGTATTACAACTTTATATAAAAAATTGCGACTTGTAATAGACATATCCTATCCCTAGAATAAAACGGGAAATTTAGCAATTTACAAGGAGAGCTTTGGCTAATGGTGATATATGTGAAAAAGAACATGACTACCTCAATGTTGAGTACCTGAAAACAGCAAGATTATATATGTAATTCCTAAGATCCATAAGAATGAGGCTGATCCACCTTATTGCCCTATAGTGACCACAATAGGATCAGTCAACGAGCCATTATCTAAATATGTAGATTCCATCTTTCCTCCCTATGTATCTCAAATTAACTCATACATCCAGGGATATCATCAGGACAGGGAAGGGTTCGCCTTGTAACAGTATTCAACACTTCTAATTACTCTAGATATTGAAACCCTCTACAGTAATATTCCCCAGCAAGAGGCCATTGAGGCAGTACGTTGGTTTATGAGGCTTCACAATGTACAAGGCCCACAAACGTTCATCATTAAATGTTTACATCTGGCTCTGGAAGAGAATACATTTAAATTGGGTGGTCACTGCCATAAACAAATCAAAGGAGTCAGTAGGGGGCCTCTTGTGCCCCCACAGTAGCCAATATCTATATGACAAGATTCAAACAAAAGTTTATTCACAAAGACGTGGCACCATTTTTGGAATCCATCATCCATTGGTCCAGATTTGTCGATTATATCTTTTTTATTTGATCTGGGACCCCCAATGCATTAGAGGAGTTCCTCAGTTGGCTGAACCTGCGTGATTTGAATATTAAATGTACAGCACATAAGAGTCACAAGCAGGTAGAAATTTTTGATATTTTGATACAACGTAACAATGGTCTGCTGGAGGTGGATCTAAACATGAAACCTACTGCTAGAAATACATTGCTCCACTTTGACAGTTTCCATCTGAGGTTCCTAAAACAGTATTCCTTTGGGCAATTCCTACGTCTGAAGAGGAATTGCACCAATCTACTTGATTATGACACCAGAGCCAACAACATGAAGGAAACATTAATTTCAAGAGGGTACCCAAGGCTTTTGGTACGGGAAGATTTTAAGAGAGTGCGTTTCCATGATAGGAACCATCTTCTCATAACCACAAAAGGTCAGGTATTAAGAAACTGGTATGCGTAATTAGACTCTCGGTTTGAAAGAGAAGGTCTGACAGATCATTTGTGCAAACTGGCACATACTGAATGAGGGTGTTGAACAGAAAGAGAAAATCCCTAGGCCCATGTTCGCCCATAGACGGATCAAAAACTTGAGGTATCTGGTAGTACGTTTTCGTTTGCCTAATGAGACCACCTTTGTCCAATGCTTGATTGTGGGAGTCAATCCCATCATAGAAAATCTTAAATGTAACACATGCAAGGCATGTAATCTGGCTATGGAGTTAGCTCGCTTTACTCTAAATAAACACGCAATACACTAGGAAACCTTCACTAACTATAAAACTAAGAATGTAGTTTACTTACTCCTATGTTCTTGTGACTTAAGTTACGTAGGAGAGAAAGCTCACCCAATAGCTACTCATCTCACAGAACATCACTCGGCTATCTGTACCAAGAAGTTAATGGCCTCCCTGGTCAAACACTACCTCGAAAAACAACTTCAGCCTGATGAAAAATTGATGGGTCATTCTTGAAAAAAATCATGACCAAAGAGGGATGTGACCCCACTGAAGTACAAAAGAGAAAGGTAGTGTATTGGATCTTCACCTTGGAGACACAAGAACAAGGGTTGAATAATGGAATTGCTTGGGAAAATGCTCTTAGATACAATGCAGGTTAATTTTGGCTTATTTTCCCCTCTGCAGCCGATCTTCACCAGCAGTGGTTTATCCTTTTATACTGGGTTATATACTCTTTTAATATCTGCTTCATGGAACCAAGTTCACCTATATAACATTTTGTGTCTATCTCTTATATCTAAAAGATATTCATTATAAGATAGCCATCACCTACATTGTAGGTCTAAGTAGTGTGAGGAAGAGGTTACATTATTATCCATCTATTTTAGATATCACAACGCTTTTAGACTGTGTAGATAGGGGATGGTAGAGTGTTTCTACATTTGTGAAGAATATTGTCAACATTCCCTTGAGTGTTTCAAAGAGTGTGTCCTCCACTCAGTGTATGTGAGTTTCATCTCCCAGCGCAACATTAAGCATACATGCTATGTTTGTGGTAATTTCTTTCCTGTTCCTGGCATAGTTTATGTCCATTTGCATGTTCTCAAAATTAGGCTTTCCCATGCAATCTGGATTCATACTTCCTTATGGATCATCCTTTCCAACCTGGCTGCCTGTATACAGCATGGTCGGTGTCCTTTGAGCAATTACATCACGCTGTGCTTGGCCCGTCATCTATTTTTTAATGCTTTTTGTCTTTCGCCAATATTGAGGACAGGGACCATATATGGAAGATGCTGAGGGCCAAGCAGTTCTTGGACTTCTTGGGGACGCGATAGAACGGAGTAGGCTCCGCACACATGATCATTAACCCGGGCTAGATAACACAAGTCGAGCTAAGGTAAGTGAGCACGGCATAATGGCTTGCTGAATGTTAAAACCCAAAGGCAGTTGAGTTGCACCTATATTTCCATTTATGCTATTACTCTTTCCCCTATCAGAACTTGACGCCACCAGAGGGCTAAAATTCTTAACCGATTTGATTGACTACTCACAGAAAGGACTTTTCAGTCATCCCAACCTTCTATCTACATAGAGATCAAGGCACGGTTTTAGGCCACTCTTAAGGTCAGATTCCTCTCGGTCTGCATATGTTCAACACAGCCAACAGAAAACGGGGGCATACTCAGCCTGCCTATCAAGGTAAAGGCCATCTCCTTCCTCTTGAGTCCCGATATCAGGGTAAAAGTCCTCATATATAGTTTTTAACATACAACCATTCATTCTTCTTGCAGGATTTCCATACCGCATTATCTTCTTAGTCCTGTAGTGCCAGTATACTATACACATGCCTATATTCCTGTGAGAAATACCCAGGTCTGTTTTTCTTTTTCGAGGTATATAGGACTATACCCTTGTCTCTGCTCTCTACTCCTTTCATCACATTTAAAGCAATTCATTTTTCTTAGTGCACCAGCATGAATTGCTTTGGGGATGTTGGTCTAGCTATCTTTATGTGATACTTGGACACAGAGTTTCTCCGTGAGATTTTAAAGAATGTGATGGTTCTGCACGGACACTGGTGCTTGGGAAGTATCGTGGTTCTTGGTCACTGGTTACACACTAGGGGCCATATGTAGGTAAATTACATTTACCGATTCTTAAATACCGAATTTTACCAATTCGGTATTTATGAATCAGTAAATGTAATGTAGGTAAATTATTACCGATTCAGTAAATATCGGTATTTACCGAATCGGTAATGGCAACTGGCTTCCCATTCATTCCTATGGGCCTGGAGGCCCATAGGAATGAATGGGAAGCCAGTTGCCATTACCGATTCGGTAAATACCGAATCGGTAATAGGGGAGGCATTATCATGGGTGGCAGGGTGTCACATTGACACCCTGTTGCACCCCTGATTCGTGCATGTGTGCACATGTGGCGCACATACATGCCCTAAGGGCATGTATGTCTGCCACATTGCACATTTCAAATAGCACAATAATGCTTTTTTACAGGTATTCGTCATTTACCATCAACTTCTAGTTGGTGGTAAATAACGAATCCACACACCGACGAGACACTCCCCCTACATATCATTTCAGGATTCGGTATTTACCGATTCGGTAATTTTACCGATTCGGTAAATTACCGAATCCTGAAATATGCCCCCTACATAGCAAAAGCCTAAATACCGGTCGGTAACGGGATATTTACCGAAAATCGGCCGTTACCGACCGGTATTTGGCTTCCTACATATGGCCCTAAATGTGTTAAAAGTTTATATTGATTGGTAGGACTCTCAAATGTTATATTGTATAGTTTTAAGTAATATTTGTTGTGATTAAGTGTGGCTGTCCTGAGGAAGGCACGTTTGCCGATGCGTGTGTAGAAATCCAGAATTCAAATCACTGGATATTAAGCAACTTCAATCGATAATATGGCACTGGAATCTGTGTGATGCTCTAACATTGCTTTGAAATCAAATTAAGGAATTTAAAAAAAGTCTTTTTTTAAATTTAATTGTACTCCATTGAAAAGCTTGTTCTTGTAAAGTGTTTGTGGGAATGTATGGCGTTTCTTTGACATAGCATAAATCTTTTTCCTTGGTGCCTTAATGTTTTGCTTTCTTCAGAATCTTGCTCTTTGTGAACTTGAGTTATAAGTTTACTACTGACATAACTCCCACAAAGCCATCAATAGGCATAATGCGTGGAGGTCCTTGTGCCAGCTCCCCCTGCTACAGTTCTCCTTTCCAGCATGCCCGCAGTCTGCTACCCTTTGCTTCCGGTCTACCTGCTGCATTCTGTTTGTGCCTCCTCTGCTCGTTTTTTGCTCGGCTTTGCCTTTTCTGATCACTTTTCTGCGCTCTATTTTGCCTTTTCTGTTTGTTTTTCTCGCCTCTGTTTTGCCTTTTCTGCTCGTTTTTCTGACCTCTGTTTTGCCCTCTTCTGCTCATGTTGCCTTTTCTACTCGTTTTTCTGCCCTCTGTTCTACATTTTCTGCTTGTTTTTCTGCCCTCTGTTTGGCCTTTCCTGCTACTTTCTCTGTCTTGCCTTTTCTGGTTGTTTCTTCCCTCTTCCTGTTTTCCCAAGACTTGGCTTTTCAATGAAGACCTTGCACCCCAGTGCCCAGATACCACAGGAGTGACAGTGTTGAGCTCTACAAATGCTGGTTGATTGATTGATAGGAAGATACCTATAGCGAGGCAAAGTATCAGCCTTTCCAATTTTCTTCCCGGGTTGGATAGTTATAACAAAGTCATAATCACTGAAAAATAGTGTCCAACATAGGTGTCTAGCAGATAGGATGCAAGCTGATTTTGAATACAATAGATTACAAAGTTCAGTCAAAAAAGCTTTAGTATGTTGAGTGCCTGTGAGATAATACCACCATTCTTCAAACACTACATTGATAGGCAGTTATTCTCTTTCTGCTACTGTATAGTATGTCTCTGTGGGATCTAATTTGTGAGAAAGATAGGCTACTGGTATTGTCTCATAAGGAGTGTTGTCAAAGCTACTTTACTGAGCTATCAGAGTTTTCCGGATAGAAAACACACCAAGGCAGCTGTCTTGCAATACAAAATTGAATGTCTTGCCTAATAATTTGAGTGCAGTTCGTGGATTTCTCACTTTTTCAAATCCCAAAAACTCAACATTAGAAACATGAAGTATACACTTTCCCAACTTGACAAAAGATGGTTATCTCTCAATTTCTGCAATATAGACCTAACATGGCCTATGTGTTCAGCGATAGAATTTGAGTAAATCAGTATGTCATCAACATAGACCACTGCACAAAGATCAATGAACTCATGCAATACTTCACTGATGTTGAATTGGAAGGCATCTGGGTCTTGTACAGTGCCAAAGGCACGACGAGGTACTCGTAAAAAACTTAACTTCATTCAAAAGCACTCTTTCACTTGTCACCATCTCGGATGCACACAATATGGTAAGTCTCCCTTAAGTCCAGTTTGCTATAAATAGTTCTGTCTTAACTTGGTTCAACAAAAGATAGAATTAACTGCAAAGGGTATCTATTCTTCACAGTAATGCAATGTAATGCTCTATAAATCAATGCACGTCCTGAGCTCTTCTCCCTTCGAAGGGACAAGACAGGAGAGCTAGATGGACAGATAAACCCAATTTCTGAAAGTTCATACAACTACTCCCTAAGATGAGAATTCTCACATTCCTTAAAAGCATGAACTCGGCTACAAGGATGTTAAGCCCCTGTTGAAGATCTATTCAACAATGAAAGGATTGATGAGGTGGTAAAACACTAGCTTTTTTCTTGTCAAATATATATTTAAAATACCAATAAACATTCCGAATCATGGAATACCCTTCTTCCAAGGTGCATTGAGTAAACCTCTGATTAAAAATCTGTTTTCTTAAAACAGTGTTTTTGACAATAGTAGTACATAGAGGTGAAACTTCTAGAGGCCCAATCAATAGTTGGTTTATGTTGGTATAACCAAGGAATTCCAAGAATTGCCCTAAACTGGGCCTGACAGGATTTCCCTCCATCCATGGCACTAGCAGCCCTCATGAGGCAGCACCTGCAGCATGTGCTTCACTTCTTCAGTGCACAGGTTAACAGTAGTGTTGTAAGCACCCCATCAAAATCACACAAAGTTCCAGCCCAAGTATGTTTTCGGGAATAGAGGCAGCATGGCATTATTTTTCCTTTCTGAGTGTCTCTAGACACATCTATCTGCTGCGTGGATTCTTTTGGTAAATAACGCATTTTGCATATTTTCTTTGCAGTGCTAATGTTGGCTCATTAGCAGCAAGGTGCTGGCACTTTCATCAGAAAGGATATCGCTGCCCTATCACCCACTGGGCTATTTAAACTGTCATTGCCCACAAGACAAAAAGCAGAAAGCCAGGAAATGTTTGCATTTCACAACTCTGCGTTGTGGTGCTAGGACACATGGTACCATCATCTGTTTGCTTTTTTCAATTAATGGCATGTTACATTGTGAGGCTTGAATTTTTGCTTTGAACAGTTTTACCATGGACTCAAAACCCCAGCATTCAAATTGCTGTTGGCTAAAATGCCAAAATTGGGGAACGCGGGGTGGGTGGAATTTTGTGGATCCACGCATATTCCAGAAGTTTCCACCACAGAAATGTGAGGAAAATGTGTTTTTTTAGACAATTCTTTTAGGTTTGCAAGGGATTCTGGGTAACAGAACCTGATGAGAGCCAGCCAAGTCACCCCATCCTGGATTCCCCTGGGTGTCTAGTTTTCAAAAATGTATAGGTTTGATAGGTCTTCCTAGGTGCCGGCAGAGCTAGGGTTCAAAATCTACAACTAGGCACTTTACAAAAAAAGGGTCAGTTTTCACTGTATAAATAAAGTGTGCCCTTGTTGCCTTTTGAGCCGTTTCCTGTCGCAGGCACTAGGCCTACCCCCACAAGTGAGGTACCATTTTTATCGGGAGACTTAGGGTAACACAGAATTGTAGAGCAACATTTATTACCTATTGACTTTCGATGCATTTCTGCCTTCCAAATGAGACAATGTATAAAAAGTCATTTTGAAAAATGACCTATAATTCGTATGGTAGTATGGGTACTCCCAATTTCGGAACTGTGCAAATATCTACTGTTTCTAAACCCTATAATTTATTCCAATTACAGAAATACATAGGTGTCTTTCATACCGATTTTTCCATGTATACATTTTCCCAGAATAATTGCTATATACCCGGTACATAATAAAAAACTATAGCAAGACGCTGCTCAGTTGGCTCTGGGTTCGTCGGGTTCTTGGTGAACCTACAAGTACTATATATCCCCACAACCAGAAAGGTCCAGCAGATGTAACGGTATATTGCTTTCAAACAGCTATTGTAATTAGAAGTTGTTACAGGTGAAAACGTTGACACACGTCTGTTTTTTCCAACAAATTTTAATATTTCCTATATTCAACAGTTAGTTTCTATAAAGAAACCTTGAAGGATCTTCACAAATGACCCCTTGATTAATTCAGAATTTTGTCTACTTTTTAAAATGTATAGCTTTCCAGGATCCATTATTGCTTTCAGACCCATTTCTACCATTAACTGGAAAGAGTTTGAAAGCACAAAAAATAGCAAAAATAGGCTATGTCCCAGAAAAATGCCAAAGCTGTGTAAAAAAATGTTGGTTTTCTGACAAAAGTCTGCTTGCCCCTGAAAGCTGGGAAGATGATGATTTCAGCATCACAACCCCTTTTTTGATACCATTTGCAGGGAAAAAAACAAATGCTTTCATCTGTAGCCCTTTTTTCCCTTTTAAAAAAAATAAAAAAAATAAACCCTGTATTTTTGCTAATTTCTGGGTCCCCTCCAGGGGAATCCACAAACCCTGGATACCTTTAGAATCACCATGATGTTGGAAAAAAAGACGCAAATTTGGCGTGGATATCCTATGTGGTCAAAAAGTTACAGAGGCCTAATCGTGAACTACCCCAAATAGCCAAAAAGGGCTCAGCACTGTGGGGAACGCCCAGCAGTTAAGGGGTTAAAATTGCATATCTCCAGTTCCAGTGATTGGATTTTTGCTGTTTTGGTCTTTTTTAATGTATTAAAAAATAACTATTTTTTTTAACTTGCTGCGAGATCCTTTTTTGTGGTTGTATTTTTCACATTATAACTGTTCCAAGTGGTGCACAAATACTTTTAAAAGAAGAATGAGTTTGCTACCTAATTTGCTACTGTTCCAAAGACCAGTTTCTCATAATCTTTAAGGCTGTAGTGCCTGAGAACCCACAGGGTGTTTTAAAATAACCCTCACTCACCAATCTAGTTGGTGACATGCTTCATCATT
This sequence comes from Triturus cristatus, assembly GCF_964204655.1. Classification (NCBI taxonomy): domain Eukaryota; kingdom Metazoa; phylum Chordata; class Amphibia; order Caudata; family Salamandridae; genus Triturus; species Triturus cristatus. Next base: position 653,115,707 of record NC_140587.1, on the reverse strand, counting down.
GGGTTACCAACCTTGTTGCAGAATGCTTCTAGGATGTGCTATGATGCCTGATTGCAGCTGAGCTGTTTTTTTGTGATCTATGACTCTGCGTGTGCTGGTAAAGAGTGTTATTAAAATTGTCTCTGGATCTTCTATGACCAATCGTGAATTTTGTTGGTCTCGGTCAATGTAAAAAGTAATTGTGGATGATTGTGGGATATTAGTTGATCCCAACTAATCCTTAGTGTGGTCAACATATTTCAGCCATCTGATTTCATGCCTCTGTGGATCAGTGTGGCTTTCGTCAGAACCAAAAAAACAAAAGACTGTGCTCAGTATGTCATGCCGGATTGTGGTTTGTACTTACAAACCTGAGTCATTGTGGAAATAATAACCTCTTGCGGTCCATCCTGTAAGATTAGAGTTATGAGAAGGCAACATTATTGTCATGTAAGTAGAACTACTGCGGAGCCAGACTGATCTACCCTTGGTTCACTTCAGTGACTATTTGGCACTAATATGTCAGATACATAAAGTATCATAACGTATGGTACAAATTCTGAGATGACGATGTGCACATGCAGTAGAACATATGAATGTTCTGGACAAACAGGACATTACAAAGACAGAGTTTTGTCATTCCAATTGTAGACATCATAATGTATCACTTCAACTGCCATTCTATTGTGTGAATGACGGTGTCCTAAAACAACAAATGACGGCGTTATGTACATCTGCACATTATATCGGATGGTCCATGGGGGTGCAGGCATTTTTTAGTATTCAAAATTTAGCCGACAATGCTTTTTCACTGGCACCTGCATGTGTGTCAAATCACTTGCATGCAGTGAAAGATCAAATTCATATCAAAGTGAATGTAATAGTCGAGACTAACTCTTAGTTTTCTAGTTTTTTGCTACATGGGATGCTCCGAGAGGGTGGGCCCTGTTGTCACACTCTGTAATTATGAGATAATGGTTATTAGTTTTTAAGTTCAAGGACACTAGTATTAATCCATGTTTCGGTACTTTCTAGTCAGGCTCCCCCCCCCATTGTCAAAGTCCCTACTTATTTCCTCAAGGTGTCTCACCCACCGTTGTACCTGCACTTCCTCGTCAGTCCAGCATCTTATTGGGTGTCCCGGGTTTTCATCTTAAGTACTGGTTTGTCAAGTATTCCCACCCGAGAGTAGGCTATCGTGGGTACCATTCATTGAATAATGGTAGCTTCCCCTGATTTTTTGAGACCTAGGCAATCGGTGCTTAGCCGCGTCTTCATGGGGGCGGGTATTGACCCCGAACGTCTGTGGTTCATGGTGCATATACCATTGGCTAGCATCTTTCGGAGGTTAACCTTGTTGTTACATCAACACGTCCCGTGTAGGGATAGTGTTGATGTTTATATTCTCGGTAGTTGTGCAGACCAGGGCGATGCGACCCTCTCTGACTCTTCGATACTTTAGAGTTCCGAACCGGCTGTGCATGGGCCATACTCTTATCCCACAATTGATTTGAATGGATATCTAATTTGTATTTGTCATACTCTCTATGCATTACCCACAATCAATATGTTTTTGCACACATTAGAGTGTTACTTGGTGCTCATAATTAGTTACCTCCTTTATATATGCATGGGCATATATGGTGTGGGCAATACTCTAGTCCCTCAATTGAATTGAATACATATCTAATTTGACCTTGTCATACTGTGAATGCATTACCAGTAATCCATATGTTATTGTACACATGCTTGTGTCACTTATTATACTTCTTATTGTACATCCTGGTGTTCATAGTTGGTCATCTCCTCTCTATATACCTCTGTGCCCACCATGCATAACTTATAGTGTACCCTTTCTGTTCCTTTTCAATTTACTCCTCTGGGAATAAATCCCTAGGCAATCGAAGGTCAAAAACAATCAACGACCCATATCAAAGGAGAACATGATATAATAAACTCAGTGTAAACTGTAAATAGTCCTATAAAAATTCCTATCTTTAATCTAATTTGATTAAAAACATTTCTAAACATGTATCAAACAGACAATTGAATTGGGACATATTGAACTCAGAATATAGAAAGACAACACTCAATAAAATGCAATGTAACAATACCATAACATGGATGACAGACAACAATTAATTCAAAAATTAATACAGTGCTCAGTACAACATGAACAAAAACATAATAAAGAGACAGTGGCTGTGAGATGGATCTTCTACTCGAGTTTCATCGCACACTGCGCCTTCATCAAGAAAACCAAAAGAATTCCTACAAAGAATTAAAACCAAATAAAAAATACAGAATACACTGACTTTCAAGGTAAACAGAATTCAAAGATCAACTACATACCTTCACGTTCCCTTAAACTAAAGACAACGCATATTTATTGGTTACTTCATGAATAATAGACATCATTGGAAATAGAATTAGACGAAAAAATAGAACTAACCCCATCACCATGAGGTCAAAAGCTATGAAGAGGAGAGAGATTGTGAGATCGATTAAGAGTTTCACGTGAATGAAAAAATAGAAAGAAATAGTCTAGTGAACCAAGAAATAGAGTACATGCAAAAAAGGTTCTATGATATCCTTCATCTGCAGATAGAAGACCGTAAGAATATGATAAGTATGCTTACTGCGTCTTAGTCAAATGATAAGAAGCGTGGACAACAGTCACAAAAGACTCATGGGTCTCTCACATTCCATCTTCTATTAAAGACACCAGAGATATGATCAATAAAGTTGAGAACCTGCCCTTAAATCCACAGAATAACATTTTAGTGACCCTGGATGTTGAATCCCTATATTGCAATATTCCACAGAGGGAAGCTATAGAGGCAGTCTCCTGGTTTATCAACACATTTAATGTTCCATGTCCCAAATCTTTTGTTTTGGATTGTCTCGAAATAATTTTAACTGAAAATACGTTTGAATTTAGTAACAATCTGTTCAAACAGGTCAAGGGCGTAAGCATGGGAGCATCAGTTGCACCATCAGTTGTGAATATCTATAGGGCCATGTTTAAAACCAAATTAATCTATAATGAAATAGCCCCTTCTTTCAAGTCAGTCCAACTTTGGTCCGGATACATAGACATCTTTTTTTATCTGGACTGACATTGAAGAACATCTTCAATAATTCCTGATATGGCTGAATCTTAAAGACACTAATCTAAGATTCACTGCACATACCAGCCAACATCAAGTTGAGTTCTTGGATATCTTCATTCAACACAATTTGAATATACTTGAAGTTGACCTTTTCATCAAACCCACAACAAGAAACACCCTTTTTACATTTTAATAGCTATCACCCATGATCCCAAAAGCAAAGCATCCCATTCGGACAATTTTTGCGGACTTGTCTGACTTTCAGGGCCGGACTGGTCATTCCGGGCACTGGGCAATCCCCCGGTAGGCTGGATGGGCTGGTTTTGTGACAGGGGGCCGGTTCTGTTGTTGGGGCAGATTTGGACCGACCGTGAGTCACGGTCGGTCCAAATCGGCCTCAACAACAGAACACAGTGCTTACATTAAGCACTATCAGGCCACCTGTCTGACTGAGGCCTGGTGTGAGCACAACGATTCTCATGCTAGTGCTCAGACGGGTGTCCGCCGATTTCAAATCAATTTCATTTAAGGCAGCACAGGCAGGCTAAGCTAGTTATAACAGGCGGCAGGCCGCCGGCGGCGCCACCCTACTCATTATAATTTATTAAACACCTACACCACCTGACCTGTCACCCGACCATGATGATGTTGTAGAACCGCACAGCGCACAGATGACACCGCCTCCGCGTCTGCGCACCGCTGTGTTTTTTTAGGGTGTGGTCTCCTGCCTGGTAGTGATGCTCATGCACATTGTGAAAAAGCGCGCTTGACTCTTACTCTGAGGCGAGGACGAGGCAGGCATTCAGAGGCCAGAGGGAGACAGGGACAGGGAAAGAGAGCGGCACCCCGTAATTTAATTCCCCCTGTCTGCCGCCCGCAGGTGAGTGCCATTTGTTCCTGGCCATGGCCAGATCCGATTTATGGGTGGTGGCACTGTCTGGGCCTGGGGCCGGGGGGGGGGGCATCGCAACCAGGCCGGGGCCAGAATCAAAAGCAAAAGGGGCCCAAGGAAGGGGCAAAGGCCTAGGCCCCGGCCCGGTTCCGCAGCGGCTTTTATTTGTTGTTGTGTCACTTGCGCGAATGTGAGCAGAGAGCGAGGTGGTGGCTGGGCTGCGCTCTGGCTCTAGTCTAGGCCAGGCTCTGATTGACTACTCCTCGGAGCGGGTATCCCGATTCCTGGACCCCGGCCCACCCGATCCTCCAACCTCCATGTAACTAACTGTTGAAATGAGGGTTCTAATGCGAGGATTTATGTTTGAAGGTGACCTTCAAACTTAAATCCTCGAATAAGAACCCTCATTTCAACACTAACTTAGCCAGCTATGACTCTGAGCCATCACCCCTCCGAGGTCGACTCGAAACAATTGCATTAATAGTGACGCACACCTTTCATTAAGGCGATTAAAGGAGGTGGTGGGATGCGATGGGTTCGCTCTCTGCGGAAGGTAAAAGCTTTCTAGGTGCCGGGCTGCACATCTATTTGGTTTTTATGACGCACGTGCATCCTGATGCAGAGCCCGCGCTCTCCACCGGGCCTTAATTTACGGAAAAGAACATCTACTACATATCTCAGAGCGAGAGGCCCTGTAACGAAGGAGCAATGCTATTTATAGGCAGTTCGTTTCAGGGCGCTGCCAAAAAATGTTTTATATCTATTTAAAGAAGAACCAAAAACATGGAGGAAAGTGGAGAATTTCATTTGATTTCTATTACTGTGCTGCAAATCGCCAAAAGAAAAGCTTAACATTTAAAAAACGTTGGTGAATTTGGAGACGAGCGTCTTGCTTTGCTCATATTTCATGAAACGACAATAGGGAAAATGTGAGATTGCCTTCTGCACGAGAATTGTGCAAGTGCCAGAGTGAATGAACACAATGATGGTGGAGTCTGTAGGGAACCTATCTATAGAGCAGTCTAATGGCGTCTGATGTGCACGCTCATGGCCTGCATGTGAGTAACTGCTGCGAGGTCAGTAGAAACATGCACATGCTATAATGCGGACCTCGGAGTCGGACCCGGTCCAAGACCTTGAGGGGTGATGGCTAAGTTTGCGCTGCCACTCGTCACGGTTATAAGTACTTGATTTCCAGTTCCCGGCCACTCGCAGGTCTCACGGTCACAGTGGACATAATAACATGCATCTTACATCTATACACGGGCATTGCGGGGTTACGCAGTAAATAAATATACAAAGCACCAAATCCTTTGGTATGCAGGAATGTATGTTAATACTAGATTTAAAACATCAGCAGGCTGTGGCTTTGCAATGAAATATTTTAGAAGCGCCTGTGCCGGCCGGCCGGCAGCGTTGACTACACGCACACACCATTCAGGGTATAATTAATATCCCCTGCACAAGGTTATGATATAAATTGATGGGGTCACTAGTTGCAATGTGTTCTTATTGATAAAGGCCTCCAGGCACAGCTTGACAGGCCAGGTGGACTGATTGAAGCCAGCGTAGTAAGCAACCCTCGATAGAGATGCTAGGAAACGGATCTCTGGAGGAGATCGATGTTCTGCAGCCTCTGTAGTGTGGTCTGAGAGTGAAGAAGTATTGAGAGCTAATGAACCCAGGGCTCCTGGGGCCTGCTATAAAGGGACTGTCTGAACAATTAAGCAAAAGGTTTTATTTTTGTGTTCATTAATGTCACTGAAAGCAATATACAAGCCAAAAGCATGTGGCATTGGTGTTTTCTCTGCTGTGGTCGCTTTTTTGTACACATACTTGCACATTTTTATGTGCTGTTGTCTCCAATTGAAATTTTCAGCACATGTGCATTATAGTTACAACTTGAGCACAACTTCTGGCACGCACAGCATGATATTTCGTAATCTCTTACATGCAGTCCTCATAATATTTTTATTTAAATATTTGCGAATCATGCATATCAACCGCAACTGCACAGCAGCTCTGTATTGTTTCTATCTGCGTGCACCAACATGTAGAGACCTTCTAAAATGCACACATTCTCAGGCATGCCAGAAGTTTATCGTGGGTCCGGGGACCACAACTGTTGTGGGGCACTTCTATTTCAAGGAGCAGCTTGTAATAAAGATGACACTTAGTGTTTTATTACTCACAAACTAGTATCTTCATGAGAGTGAGGCCTCAAAAAGTGCAAGGAACTGTGCATGAAGCCCCAGCTTCCCTTCCTTTATAATGGTCCTGTACATTCTCCTGCTAATGAAAAGGTACAGAGCACTGACAGGCCCTTGTTATCTAATGTCCTACTCCCTATATTTAATTACACACTTAGAGTGAGTCATGTATACCCGTCCCTTGCCCCTCACCCCTGTGGAGTTGCTGCCTCTTCGACTCAAGAGGTTTTGGGTTTTTTATATAAAGGTATTTTGCTACAACGAAAACACAAGCTGAACAATTCAGGCAGATGCAGAATGTGTTAGTGGTGGAGGTCAAATGGTAATGTGTACATTTCTCTTAACCAGAGGTGTAGGTGCACTGACCAATACCACAGTGGTACCCTTCAGAGTATAATTTACTCATTTTTACGCCAGTCCTAGAATATTCATGGTAATTGTGGGCTCTGTATTTCAGATGTATTAACAAATAATTGCTTAGCGGATGTAAATAGTATTTCTTCGGATTAACACTTATATACCCTGTCTGTGTTCTTTTAATAATGTTGCCAAGTTAAAGACACTGGCAAGTAGATATCTACTGGGAGCCTGTTTACTTTCCCATTGAGAACCTGCCCAGGACTGTCATCCTCTGCCAGACAATGTGCTGTTATAAGCTGGCTTTTCTCTGAAGAAGTAGTCTGTTTACACTTTCAACCAGAGACCAAGCCTCCAGAAAGGAAGTCCCACCCTCCAGTCTTGAATGCTGACTTTCCTCCACTCTCATTCATACTCAAAGACCATTGGATTTATAGAAAAAACTGGAATTATTCTTTCCAAATTATCCATCTGGAGATTGAGACCAGGGGTTGGCTATAAAATGTGTTAAACTGACAGTTAGCAGATAAACGCTGCATGATGTACCGAGCAGGCCTGGTACCGAGGCTTTTTGGAAGGGATGCCTGGAAGCATTCCAGGCATTCGAAATGAAAGGCGGTGTTAGAACTGCGCCCTCTAGTGGGCATCTCGCTGGCATTGCAAGTTTGCAACACTTGAAGTAAAAGTCAAGGCCGGTTCAAGGTGCAACAGAGACGCGTGTTCACATTTGCTGTATGTCTATGCAATCTTTTAAGTCTATTAAGTTACGGGGTGACAGACCAGGCCAGCTACAGTTTCCAATTCCAGCGATGGCAGCGAATCACTTGCTAAACCCTATACCTAACCTGCCACATAAAGCGAATGTTGCAGCAGCATGCAGACGACCCTGAGAGCAATGCAATAATTATTTGAATAAAATACCGGTTGGTTTATCATGGAGAAATCCCCTGTGCAGAGCAGAAAGTACCACAGGTACACAGGATATTAATATTAAACAATCAATCAGTCGCATGGGTCCGGTGCTATTGTGTAGATAAGTTGTTTTGGTGAAGGGTCATCCAAGGAAGACAGGATTTTGCTAAATGCAGATAATATTTTAATATGCATCATGGAAGACCCTGAACGATCTTTGCCCAGATATGCATGTATGGGATATATGTGGGAACACGTCTGAATTCTTAGTTAAATGGGAGAAACAATGTATATGCTGATAGCAGGTGACCATATAGACGTAGAGGAAGTGTCTACCCATCTAATGGCAAATGATCATTTTAAATACCATGGCAATGTGACAATCATCATAATTAAAAGAATTTGCGCGCAGGCATTGTGTCCACCCTAACAAGAAGTGGCGATGGCTACTACGCTTTTATTTGGCTTTGTACGGGTGGGAGATGGAACAGATCTGCCGGATTGTAAACCCGGATATTTTAATTGAATGCATTAACACAATGTGTGCATAGGCCGTGCGATTATAATATATGATGGTGCACTGTTTGTATTTTGAACCTGCAAGGGCTTTATCTTAGATATACTGTGATAAAGGTGTTTGGCCAAACTCTTACAATACCCTTTGCATACATCTTTGTCCTCTCATAAAAGCTCGTCCATCCATCCATCTATTCATCCAGCCATCCATCCATTTAAATGGGATTACTCTCTGTACTCCCCTCCAGGTTCTTTTGAGATTCAAAAGGCTGCGCACATGCGATGCACATGTAAAGCACATGCCTGTCATAAAGTGTCCTACAAGCTATCACACAAGTGAATTGTCACATAAGTGCCCTTGAGGGCAACCTATGCTTCATGTTCACAGTTGGGCTAAATGGTTGGCGGGGTCTGTAACTATTTGCTGCTGATACAATGGCAGTGGGATATGCCAATTATTAACTCCTCGAAGTAAATGGACATAAGTATCTGCTAATGTGCTTCAAATAACACTCTGAATACTTTAAAAGAACTTTAAAGAATATGCATCCGTAAACTCTCTCCTGTGTTAAACATTCAAAAGGATACTGGGACTTCATGGGGAGATGCCCAAGGATGGTAAGCTGTAGCACTAGTCTTCGACAGGCCTCCCTTGTGAAGTGTTTTTTAGATACATAATGTTCATACGGACTGCTGGGATATGGTTAGATAAGTCCTTGTCGGCCTAAGATTCCTCCAAATTAAAAAGGTTTGATCTGCTTTATTACATCAAAAGCCATTTTTGTTGGCTCTTAGGGCTCTGTGCACTTTACCACCGCTAAACAGTGCTAAAGTGCTTGCGCTCTTTCCTTTAAACATGGTAAAATTGGCTTACACCGAATTGGAAAATTTAATTCACATGTAAGTCCCTGGAAATGTGGTTCTACATGTACCCAGGGACTGTAAATTAAATGTTGCTAGTGGGCCTGCAACAACTATTGTGCCACCCACGTAAGTAGCCTTTTTAAGCATGTGTCAAGGCCAGGGCCTGTCATTGCAGTCTGCCTGTGCAGTTGTAAAACTGCCATTTTGACCTGGCAAAAGGAACCTTTTGTCAGGCCTAAAAATATTCCCTTTTACTACATATGTCAGCAGAATGTCACCACTAGCTCAAGCCTTTTCCATAAGGCAGGGTGAAGTATGCACAGTGCAGTGTATTTAAATGGTTTGGCATATGCTTTTAAGTTGTATCTGTCCCGTAATAGGCGAGGCTGAATTGCTACCCTTGTTCTTCGTGTGATTCTTGGATTTTTCACAATCCCGTGACTTCAGTGATGTACAGGCAACATTGATGGCAGCACCCACACTCTGAAAAGTGTTCCAGTTCCACCGGCCTGGGTGCCTTTGTGTGATATTTCCATGCTTTCTAGCCTTGGTGCTTATGTGTGCTATTCCCATAGTTTCTGGCCTCAGTGACCTGGAGGCACATGTGTGACATTTCCATGCTTACTGGCCTGCCTGGGTGCTTTAGTCTGATGTGTCCATGCTTCCTGGCCTGGTGTGACCAGGCCTGGGTCAGTGCCTAGGTGCTAATGTGTAACATTTTCCACAGTTTCTGTCCTCAGTGGCCTGTGTGCTCATGTGTGACATCACGTCAGTGCTTAATGTGTGACAACATGAGTGACAATTTATTGAAAATACATAAAAGAATATCAGAATGTAGTTTTATTGCTGTAAAGTTATGACGTTGAAACAGTATTCAAAAAAAGGCCTAAAACACATAGCACTTTTTGCTAAAAAGGCAATGTATGCAATGTCACTCTTTTACACCTACCCAGGGAGTAATATGTAGTTTGTGATTTCCCTCTCTCTGTACTGTGCTATCTCCGAGCATGTCCTAGGGAGTGGTCTCTTCTTCAGTTGTGATCTTATTCTGTTTGACACCATGCCTCAGTCTGACTCTGTTCAATGAAGCAGTTTCTCCTTCTGTTGCGATTTTAACTTCTATAGAGTTTCTCTGAGTCTGTCCTGGCAAACACTCTTGAAGAGTTATGATCACTCAACATTGTGCTGACTATTCATGAAACATGGTCCCACACTATACTATTTTTTAAACTGCACTGGAGAGGAACCTCTTACTCTCTTGGACACCATCATTCCCATGCAATCTCGCATGACAATGTGCAGTGTCTCAACAAATTCTGAGAAGCGCTCAGAAAAAACTTAATTCAGGCTATGTTGATATTTTTGTGGACCCCAGGCATGTGGAGATACTGATAGAAAGAACCAAACAGAAGGCACTGACATCATTATTAATGATGATACCCCAAAAAACAATTTTAGTGTTATTGATAATACTTCCCAATGAAAACGTGCATGACTGAAAAGGAGCCAATTATTGAGAATTCTTGAGCTGGAATTATTTACATGTTTGAAATTCATAACATGTGTCTGCAAGAGAATAGGTGATTCTATCTTTACCACATTATAGCTACCTGAATCTGTGGGATTCCCTGTTTAGGAAATTAAACTGTGCAAGAGGAAAGTGCACAAGAAAAGAGGAACTGAGAATGAACGTGAAAAGAAGAAAAAAATGCAAGAGAAAGAAGCAAGCCACTACAAAAAAGTGACTGATATTTTTACTCCCAAAAAAGATTTCATTTCTTTCGAAGGCAGCAGCACGTCCAACAGCCTCAATACTGAAGGTGCTGAACAAACTGCCGAAGGCCAAATAACTGAAATAAGCAGTGAAGGCACTGTAACTCAGCCCGCTTTCAAGCATATAGAAGATTACTTTGAATTAGAAAGCAATGTAGATTCTGAAGAGATGTGTCAGGAGGACCCTGTAGTTGAGAAATCAGCATGTGCTGATGTGACTTTAACTCATGCAGCTTTTGGAAAGAGGAAAGTGCACAAAAAAGGAGGAGCTGAGAAAGAACGTGAAAAGAAGAAAAAAATGCAAGAGAAAGAAGCAAGCCACTACAAAAAAGTGACTGATATTTTTACTCCCAAAAAAGATGTGATTTCTTTAGAAGGTGACATCACGTCTACCAGCTTCAGAAGTGAAGCTGCTGAACAAACTGCTGAAGGCCAAAGGATTGAAATGAGTAGTGATTCCATAGTAAGGGAGGCAGCTCCCAAGTGTTTAGAAGGTGACATTGAAATAGAAAGTGGGGAAGATTCCAAAAGAGAAGTGTCAAGAAGACCCCATAGTTGAGAAATCAGCATATGCTGATGTGACTGATTGATCCAGCGGAGGATCAATGGTTTTTGAGACCAACATCTGAAAATTTGAATGCCTTTTTTAAGTTTCATCCATGTCAACCTGATGGTCTACTTTGGAATGCTAAAAGATTATATCGGCAAAAAAATGGGAAACCAAGGCAGTGGTTGACTTATTCACACAAAGCCGAAAGCTTTTGCTTTGTGGTATGTCTAGCTTTTAGCAAACCGACAGATAGAAGTGCTTTCATTGATGGCTGTTCTGATGAAAAGTAATCACAATAGGGCAACCCACTATTCCCCAAGGAATTGGGTAGATCAGTTAAATACAATAGGTACCTTGAGGATTTATTTAGTAACAAATTAATTATTTATTCAGGAAGTCACAAAGTGATCTTAATTTCCTAGGACTCAAGCAAAGACGGGGAGAATTCATATAGTGCATTAATACAAAAAATGACCCCAGTTCATTCAAAGTTTTTTTACCAAAAATAAATTTATATTTTCAGTTTCTGAAGTCGTGAAACAATACACTTTACATTTCATGTATGGCAACATAAAACTACTGTCTTATTTGCAATCTAATTAGCAGTAGTTACTGACATTTCTTACATATACAACAGAGCCAACCAATTGTTTGGCCAGGCGATGAACTAAATTCATACAAACTTAAAGAATTTTCTAGGCTACCAATGCCTCTTAGTTATGTAAGAAAATGTCGCAGCGTCGACGTTTCGGTCTCACTCTTGAAGAACAATCACAGAGACCATCCTCAGGACCGAAGTTGCACCATGAATCTATTAAAATATATACATACAATCTATTAATATACTTGAGTTCACAAATTTGTAGTGAATATACACAGAAGGAAAACAGGTGTGATCTGTTTAAACCACCTATAGTGTGGTTGTAATTATGAATTGGAAGTGGTAGTAGAACAGAGCCCAACACCTATGCACCACACCAGCCTAGTCTCCAAAGAGAAGTGCAAACCATAACCACCATAAGTCCGCTAGTGACAAAATCAAAATCCAAAACACTCACTGCAATATGAAAATCAGCCTGTTCTAGAACTTTAGAGCAGCGTATGTACAGTGTTCCTTGAGAAACAATCCTATCATCAAAAAAAGTCAAGAGAGAGCATCGTTACAAATCATGCCCTCACAACAAGATGGAATTCAACCTAGTTAATATGCAGTATTTCTTGCAAAGCTCCTACTCTCAAAAAATCATAAAACAGTCAAAGAACACACATAGTTACACAATACACCCTCACAACACGGTGTCTGTAACATGCAGTGGAAGAACATACTGTAGAAACATACCGGCAGTTACAAGCCGACGAGACGGCAATACTCGTCTCCTCCGTAAATTTCTATGAAAGCAACAGTTAAAACCAGTCAGTACAGATTACAGATTACCCATCACGAATTATAAATCAATCACAGTCCCAAACCAAGGTGGAATTAACTTACAATTCACCTTCTGATTCAGACAGCTCCGAGTTCTGCCTCTCACTCCCTAGGTCAGTCGAGCACCGGATGCACGCTGGACACGAGATTTAAACTCCAGCGGCATGCGCGTCTCACCATAGACCGACATAAAGGTCGGCCATCTTTGAATGGTAATATATGTACTAGATCGAGAATCTCTCAGACATAATCATGTAGTTAAATCGACAATATCCAAACATTAAAAAGTGCCCATTATGATGGCAACCAGTGTTGTGTTAGTGGATTCGCTCCGTATTGTATCAGCGGTGGGAGGGTCTCAATATACAAACTGAATCAACCTTCTTAAAATAACACTATCGGTCGACAGAAACTCTGTCAGTCACAAATCCGACCCCATCCAGGCTGGACTCTTGAGACAAGATGCTTGACATATAAAATATAGAGTATGAGGTCCTCAAACACCAATGTGTCGGCCATGTTGGAACGGGATAGAAAGCCCACATAAGGTAAAGGAATCTTGAATGAAGATTAAAGGGTTGCCAAAGATTGCCATTCGACAAAGGAATTAAGTCCCTTTTCTACAGTTTTAGCCGACCAAATCCACCTGTTTTCCTTTAGTGTTAACAAACGATCTACATTTTGCCTACGTTTGTTCATTTTTACACTTTCCAGTACAAACCATTTCATTTCCGAGGGTAAATGTTCCTTTGTTAAATAATGTTGGACTATTGGTGCCGTTTCTATCCTACATCTAATTCTTGATTGGTGTTGGGTGATCCTTTTTTTCACCTCTTGTGTGGTTTTGCCGATATAGAATAGCCCACAGGGGCACTCTATACAGTAGATGACATTTCTAGTAAGGCAATTTGAATGTTGTCGCATTGTCCATTCTTTTCCATTCAATACACATGATTTGACTACTGATGTGGTAGGACAGGCAGAACAATTGCCACAGGGATAGTGGCCAATGATCGGTGGTAGACCCCAAAGATTTGTCAAGGTACTCGGGGTTGATTCTTTATATGTTTTAACGAGGTAATCTCTTAGATTTCTCGCCCTTTTGTAAGCAAAACGAGGTAGTGCCATTTGTGGTTCTGCTTTCTGAATCAGGTGCCAGTTTTTTGTCACTATCTTTTTGATGGAGTTAGACTCACTTCCAAAAGTCGTGACACAGGTGATCAACTCTCGTTCTTGTGTTTGCTTGTCTTTGATCTGTAATAATGCCTCACGGTCGTAGTACCACGCTCTTTTTAAGGAGCGTTTGACCAACCTATATGGGTAGCCCCTCATTACTAATTTAGTCTGTAGGATCTTAGCCTCTTTGAAATAATCCTCCCGTCTGGTACTGTTACGTTTGATGCGTAAAAACTGACCAAACGGGAGATTATCACGCAAGTTGCGTGGATGATGACTCGCGTACTTGAGTAACGTATTCCTTGCGGTTGGTTTTGTAAAGAGACTTAATGAAAGCTTGCCCCCATCGTTCCAGATCCGAAGGTCTAGAAAATTAACTGATTGGACATCACATTCCATGGTGAATTTTAAATGATTATTTCTTTGGTTTAACCACAAATGGAATTCCTGCAAACTTGCGATAGAACCCTCCCAGACAAGAAATACATCGTCTATATACCTCAGATACTTCTTTATCTGATCTTGGAAGGGATTGTTGTTATATATCACCTCCTCCTCGAATGCTGCTACATAAAGGTTCACTATATCCGGGGCAAAAATTGCCCCCATTGCGACTCCGTTCGTTTGACCATAGAAATCATCATTAAAAAGAAAATAATTCTCTTCTAGTGCAATTCTCGCGCACTTTGTGATAAAATCAGTTGGTACCTGATGGGGGCGTGACCTTTGCTCTAGTGTATCATTGATCACAGTTAAAGCCTCCCCTTGGGGTATGCTTGTATACAAGCTCTCTATATCCATTGTAACAAGGATATTATGCTCTTTGTTAAATGGCTGTCCCTCCAATCCAATTATCACATGAGTACTATCTCTGGTATATGATTTAGTCAGAGGCACAAAAGGTTTTATAAAAAGTCCACATACTCTGCTAACGGCTGTAAGATGGATTGGCACCCTGCCACACTTGGTCTACCTGGTGGTTTTTTGTCATCCTTATGAATCTTTGGTAGCGTGTAAAACGCTGGTATCGAATAATCATTTTTGTTCAGATATTCAAATTCTTTTTTATTTAACCATGAACCTTCGTATCCACAACTATCCACAACAATCCCTTCCAAGATCAGATAAAGAAGTATCTGAGGTATATAGACGATGTATTTCTTGTCTGGGAGGGTTCTATCGCAAGTTTGCAGGAATTCCATTTGTGGTTAAACCAAAGAAATAATCATTTAAAATTCACCATGGAATGTGATGTCCAATCAGTTAATTTTCTAGACCTTCGGATCTGGAACGATGGGGGCAAGCTTTCATTAAGTCTCTTTACAAAACCAACCGCAAGGAATACGTTACTCAAGTACGCGAGTCATCATCCACGCAACTTGCGTGATAATCTCCCGTTTGGTCAGTTTTTACGCATCAAACGTAACAGTACCAGACGGGAGGATTATTTCAAAGAGGCTAAGATCCTACAGACTAAATTAGTAATGAGGGGCTACCCATATAGGTTGGTCAAACGCTCCTTAAAAAGAGCGTGGTACTACGACCGTGAGGCATTATTACAGATCAAAGACAAGCAAACACAAGAACGAGAGTTGATCACCTGTGTCACGACTTTTGGAAGTGAGTCTAACTCCATCAAAAATATAGTGACAAAAAACTGGCACCTGATTCAGAAAGCAGAACCACAAATGGCACTACCTCGTTTTGCTTACAAAAGGGCGAGAAATCTAAGAGATTACCTCGTTAAAACATATAAAGAATCAACCCCGAGTACCTTGACAAATCTTTGGGGTCTACCACCGATCATTGGCCACTATCCCTGTGGCAATTGTTCTGCCTGTCCTACCACATCAGTAGTCAAATCATGTGTATTGAATGGAAAAGAATGGACAATGCGACAACATTCAAATTGCCTTACTAGAAATGTCATCTACTGTATAGAGTGCCCCTGTGGGCTATTCTATATCGGCAAAACCACACAAGAGGTGAAAAAAAGGATCACCCAACACCAATCAAGAATTAGATGTAGGATAGAAACGGCACCAATAGTCCAACATTATTTAACAAAGGAACATTTACCCTCGGAAATGAAATGGTTTGTACTGGAAAGTGTAAAAATGAACAAACGTAGGCAAAATGTAGATCGTTTGTTAACACTAAAGGAAAACAGGTGGATTTGGTCGGCTAAAACTGTAGAAAAGGGACTTAATTCCTTTGTCGAATGGCAATCTTTGGCAACCCTTTAATCTTCATTCAAGATTCCTTTACCTTATGTGGGCTTTCTCTCCCGTTCCAACATGGCCGACACATTGGTGTTTGAGGACCTCATACTCTATATTTTATATGTCGAGCATCTTGTCTCAAGAGTCCAGCCTGGATGGGGTCGGATTTGTGACTGACAGAGTTTCTGTCGACCGATAGTGTTATTTTAAGAAGGTTGATTCAGTTTGTATATTGAGACCCTCCCACCGCTGATACAATACGGAGCGAATCCACTAACACAACACTGGTTGCCATCATAATGGGCACTTTTTAATGTTTGGATATTGTCGATTTAACTACATGATTATGTCTGAGAGATTCTCGATCTAGTACATATATTACCATTCAAAGATGGCCGACCTTTATGTCGGTCTATGGTGAGACGCGCATGCCGCTGGAGTTTAAATCTCGTGTCCAGCGTGCATCCGGTGCTCGACTGACCTAGGGAGTGAGAGGCAGAACTCGGAGCTGTCTGAATCAGAAGGTGAATTGTAAGTTAATTCCACCTTGGTTTGGGACTGTGATTGATTTATAATTCGTGATGGGTAATCTGTAATCTGTACTGACTGGTTTTAACTGTTGCTTTCATAGAAATTTACGGAGGAGACGAGTATTGCCGTCTCGTCGGCTTGTAACTGCCGGTATGTTTCTACAGTATGTTCTTCCACTGCATGTTACAGACACCGTGTTGTGAGGGTGTATTGTGTAACTATGTGTGTTCTTTGACTGTTTTATGATTTTTTGAGAGTAGGAGCTTTGCAAGAAATACTGCATATTAACTAGGTTGAATTCCATCTTGTTGTGAGGGCATGATTTGTAACGATGCTCTCTCTTGACTTTTTTTGATGATAGGATTGTTTCTCAAGGAACACTGTACATACGCTGCTCTAAAGTTCTAGAACAGGCTGATTTTCATATTGCAGTGAGTGTTTTGGATTTTGATTTTGTCACTAGCGGACTTATGGTGGTTATGGTTTGCACTTCTCTTTGGAGACTAGGCTGGTGTGGTGCATAGGTGTTGGGCTCTGTTCTACTACCACTTCCAATTCATAATTACAACCACACTATAGGTGGTTTAAACAGATCACACCTGTTTTCCTTCTGTGTATATTCACTACAAATTTGTGAACTCAAGTATATTAATAGATTGTATGTATATATTTTAATAGATTCATGGTGCAACTTCGGTCCTGAGGATGGTCTCTGTGATTGTTCTTCAAGAGTGAGACCGAAACGTCGACGCTGCGACATTTTCTTACATAACTAAGAGGCATTGGTAGCCTAGAAAATTCTTTAAGTTTGTATGAATTTAGTTCATCGCCTGGCCAAACAATTGGTTGGCTCTGTTGTATATGTAAGAAATGTCAGTAACTACTGCTAATTAGATTGCAAATAAGACAGTAGTTTTATGTTGCCATACATGAAATGTAAAGTGTTTTGTTCTGATGAAAGGCATATGTATCAAAGAATCGATGAGCACGAAGACAGCATCCTTCATCACAGTACTTCAGAATCCTTCATGATGCGATAAAGAAACAGATATATGTAGCCATCTTTTTTAAAAAGCACACAACTGCAAAACAAGAGGAAGGCAAGTGAAAACGTACCATTTTAGAAAGAGTAGTGGAAACAATAAAACTGATTGGCAAAAGAGGCCTGAGCTATCTAACAACTACAGAAGCTAGCTACACCTTAGAAGATGAAACATTGGATCATGGACATTTTTTGGAACTTCTTCAGTATCTTAAAAAATGTGATCCATTATTGAAAAGCCATCTTGAGGATGTCATTAAAAAGAGTAAAAAACACATTGTGAGGTTGCAAAGAGTGGTAAAGGGCGTGGCAATTTGGCTACCCCGATTTCAAAAACTGTAAACTCTCTCATAGATATTATTTCCTCATAAATAAAAGAGGGTATTGCTGAAGAAATCAGGGATGCCGAAATGTTCTCAATACAGCTGGATACAACACAGGACATAAATGTAGTAGACCAGTGCTCTATTATAGTCAGATATGTGACCGATGTTTTCCACGAACGGCTTGTGTCTGTTAATTGCACAATGACAACTGGAAAGGCATTGTGTGAGCTAGTTTGCACTGCACTTGAATCCATGTACATTAGCGTTGCAAATTGTGTTGGTAACTCAACAGATGGAGCCTCCTATATGCAAGGACAGTATAATGGGTTCACATCATGGCTGTGTAAAAAAGCACCTGATCAGATTCATGTGTGGTGCTACGCACATGTACTTAACCTGGTTATAACTGATGTCACTAAAACCTCTGTATCTGCAGTATCACTATTTGGGCTGTTAAATTCTTGTGCTGTATTTCTCAGAGATTCATACCTTCGACTGAACGTGTGACAAGACAAAAGTATTGAAGCAAGGTTTCGGTCCATCTCTATAACTGGAGAAACAAGATGGTGGGCCAAAGATGTAGCACTCAAAAAAATCTTTGGTCTGTACAATGACCCAAGCAAATCTGTGTACATTGAGGTTCTTCAAACTATGGAAGAGATATCCACATCAGATAACTTCAATGATGAGATCAGATAAAAAGCCATTTAATTTCTAAAGTCACTAGTTACATTTGACACCATTTTGACTGCACAGATGTATCTGTTTATTTTTCAAAATACCACTCCTTTATCTCTGTACTTTCAAACACAAGGTCTTGACGTACTGCAGGCATATCGAATAGTGACTTAAACCATTGACTCCCTACAGCAACAGGGTCGGGATTTCAGCAGCATAATAGATGATACAAATACATTCATCAATTGGGCAAAAGAAAAATTGGTTCAGTGTGATAGCAAAATTTTGATTCAAGTTGACTTCCCAGAGGTTCGAGTACGCAGGAAGAAGATGATGCCCGACGAAACTGCGACTGATGAACCCATCAGGTCAGCTACTGATAAATACAGGATATACGTTTATAATGCTGCAATGGACAAAGTAGTTACCAGCCTGCAAAGTCGATTCACAACTCATGGCCAGTTGTTTGCAGATTTGGCATGCCTGGACCCCAGAAACTTTAGAGACATTGTCCAGAACTTTCCTCAACATGCTCTTCAACGACTACGTGGCTTGTTAACTAGATTTGATCCAGAAGCATCTGTTGAAAAACTGTAGCATGAGTTGCTTGATTTTGCATCTAAGTGGAGCAGACTAAAACTCAGTGTTGAGGAAGAGTACAGTATCATCCAAGAAGTTAAAGATGAGCTTAGACACCCATTATCTCAACTTTGAGGATGAGATAGTACAGTTCGCTAATGTTGGGCAAAAAAAGTATAAGTGTAAGACTTGCAAGGACTGTATTGCTTGCTGCTATAGATTAATATTGCGTTATAACCTGTACAATAAAGACTACTCTTCTCTCTTTAATGCCTACAAGTTGGCATTGACTCTTTCCTCCTCACAGGTGGCTTGTGAAAGATCTTTTTCTAAGCTCAAGTACATCTTGAATAGGCTGCATAATTCTCTTTCTCAGTCACGTTTGGAAGACTTTATGCCTATAGAAAAAGATGCTTTAATGCGAATCAGCAATTGATGCAAGGGATGTTAACACTTTAAAATGTGAGCTCAAGTTACCACATTTCTAAGCTGAGCACTTCAAAAAAAATATTTTCTTTGACGGTTGCGTTCTGGACATGAAAAGCATTTGACTTTTGCACGGTACCCTCAACATTTTGAGGGTCATTTATAAATATCAAGCAGTGCAATAACCAGAATTGACTTACTTGTGTTGGCTCTCTTTGAGACCGCTTTGCACCACACACACACACACACACACACACCTTTGTACCGTAGTGAAAGGCTCTGAGCATTAAGTCTAGCATAGGTTTTGCACTGAAACAACAAGTAATATACATCCACTACAAAATCCTATGCTTAGGAAAACTTTAAACTGTACTGTATTTATTCTGTACTGTACAGCATACATGCATTCTTGGAAAACCTCAAGAAGGCGTCAGCTTTTGTCTTAAATCTAGGTCTACCTTTGTTAGGTGGTAGGGCTTTACATTAAAACCCATGGGTGATTGCTTGGGGACTTGCTCCCACATCTCATCTGTGAAACACCCTCTTGACCCAAATGAATGCAAAGGGTAATTAAATAGAACACTTGTTTGAGAAGAAGTACGTTATTATGTTTTTACAGTATTTCATATTAAGGATTTGCTAATACAGGCAGGTCGTGTTAACTGTTTACAATATCAAAATGCCCTCAATTATAATGTTGTGCACTGTTGCACTTTACATAAGATGCTTTATTTTAGCACTGTTTACAAAACTCAGGATATGAAAATCGTTTAATATTTTCACATTGTCTTGTACACTTTTGTACACTTTTTACTCTGAACCTTTGCCCAATTGTTTGAAGTTACGTGCGTTTTTAAATGTCTTTATGCTATTTTATATGAAGAATAAATTGGTTATATTTAAATTCATGTCGACATTTCATTTTTAAGTGTTCTCTGTAGAAATCTGTGTGATATGCGACTGGGTATCCTGGTTCTCCATAAGGTAATCACTTACTATGCTTTAAAAGTTAATACAATCTAATATGTAAAGAAAAATGTGTTGAAAAATGCTTTGTTTTGGCCTTTGTCTCCCAAATTTTCTTGGGGTGGACAAGTTCAACCCCCCAAACTCCCCCTATTAGTGGTTGCTCACTGCGCTTGCTCGCTACACACCATGTAGGGGCTGGTCTCACTTTTACTTTGTTCTCTCTGATTCACTACTTGTGCCTATTTTTGAGGCTCTCTGAAAGAATGTCTATGGGTACATATGACTGGGTGGGTAACCTGGTGCTGTTTAAGGTCATCGTCAACTATTTACTGTGCTTTGAAAGTTGATACAATTGAATATGTAAAGAAAAATGTGCTGTAAAATTCACCATTTTGGTCTGTTTTCCATAATGTTCATGGGGGAGAACCCCCCCCAAACCTTAGTAGTGGTCGGGCACGCTCGCTGCACTCGCTCGCTATGCAGTCGGGTGGGGCTCGCTCGCTATGCAGTCGGGTGGGGCTCGCTCGCTATGCAGTCGGACGGGGGCTGGTCTAGCAACATTTGCCAGGGCTGCTTTTAGTTGCCAGTCCGGCCATGCTGACTTTGATGTACAAGCTACAGCTATGAACGTGAAATTCATAGCCAGAGGATACCCTCATCGCTTAATCAGAGAATCCTTTAAACGGACCAGGTTTCATGACAGAGATTATCTACTGAAATCCAATAAGCGTCCTAAGTCCACACAACTTGTGTGTGTTACAAAGTACACAAAAATGAATGAAAAGAATAAACAAATATTGAATTCAAACTGGCACATACTAAATAGTGACCCCGACCAACAACTAAAATTGCCAAAACCACTGTTTTCCCACAGTCACAATAGGAACATTAAAGGTATCATTGTGCATTTGCGATTCATCACAGGATCCCCTTTCATTCAGAAACCCCTTGATGGCCCAACACCAGTAAGAGGAACCTTTAAATGTTTTAAGTGTAAATTATGCGACTCAGTGATTGAAGGTGAAACTTTTATCCATAATGGATACACCATACGTGCCAAAAAACTGTGGAACTGCAAAACAAAAAATGTTATCTACTTCATCATATGTCCTTGCAATATGGGTTATGTTGGAGAGACGTCTCGTGCAGTTACCACGCGTCTCAGGGAACATTGTTCAGCCATTCGAACTTCAAAACTCACTGCTCCTCTAGTTAAACATTACCTAGACTTTGGCCTCACAGTGGAAGACATTAAGTGTCTGATCTTGGAAAAAAAAGAGAATACAGATGCCAATAGAAGTAATGAAATCCGCAAAAAATAGAATTGATTTGGATTTTCACTTTAAATACATATAAGCATGGTCTGAACAACGAACTACAGTGGGAAAATGCCATACAATTTATTAACTATTAGGTTCCCTCTTTGGTTCAGTCATTTTTCATTTTTTGCATTTTTTATACCCCTTACTCGGATTCTGCATTTTGAGTTGGTATAAGGTTATCATATGCTCTTTTGTTTCTATTTTTCCTCTACAGGTTTTCTCTGTATGACAATATCCTTTATGGTTGCAATTCATCTTTAGCCCATTTAATGTACTTTAACGGGTACAGTTAATCTTCTACTTGACTTATAGGAATCATTCTTGTTCAATTTGAAAACTGAATGATCTATCTGATTCGGTCTGTATGGGTCAGTTAACCGAAGTAAGTCTGTACCTGTATGCCTTCATTATTATTTTGATTTTATTTGATTTACACATTTTTTTTGTGCGTTTAAATTCATATTCAAAAGATCGTTCTTGTCATTTAGCTCGCATGTTATACATTAGTCTTTTTTTAAGCTTTATTATCAACGAGGTAAGGTGACCTCATCATGTGAAGCGGCCTGCCGTTTTAAACCCAGGTAATCTGCCGCCTCGGTTACACAGTCCCCCAGTGCGGCTAAAACGTATTCCGAGCAACCGTTACGAAGCAGGTGTGATTTTGCTATGATGACGCAATGCCCACAACAGCTTTGCTGACCATGAGGTAGCCAGAGAGGAGTATTTTATACCTTCTTTCTATTATGTTTTCAGCTTTAGGGCATCGCTGTACTGAGATGCCCACTACAATCCGTTACGCTAACGTTGAATACTATTTATGGAAATCATCTTTTTGGACTATCAGGAACTATCAGAACCTGATAAGTACTCCCGATTTACACAGGTATCTACTCATTCCAAACCACACATAGATACACGTGTATGTCTTAGGTGTTGTATCTTCATCACCACTTCTTGATTGTTCCTTTAATTGTTTTTTCTAGAGCTGTGTAATTTCTGTGAAAACAAATAAAATATGATAAGATTCGAATTGAGGGACACATACCATTACTTCGCATTTTAGGTAATTACCATTTCTCTTGGCATATCTGCTACTATGTATGATGGTACCCTGTTTCTATAGTATGCACGTATAAGCTTCATGCCTTGACGCTCACGTTTTGATTTGCCCTTTTTTATTTGTTTAGGTTTGTGTTCATTGCACATCACTATCGGATTTTGTTAGGATTATTTTTTAATGCATACACATCAGCATTCCCTACATAGGGTAACTATTACTCTTAGTAATCTGTTATGATAAGTTATCATTTCCATAGTATCCTTTATCTTTAACAATCATTACGTATTTCATTTGTAGACCTGGACATATCCTTTGTGTTACCCAGTAGTCTTTTGTGACTGTTTTGTCCACGCTTCCTATCATTTGACTAAGACGCAGTAATCATACTCCTAATATTCTCACAGTCATCTATCTGCAGATGAAGGATATCATAGAACCCTTTTTGCATGTACCCTATTTCTTGGTTCACTAGACTATTTATATCAATTTTTTCATTCACGTGAAACTTAATCGATCTCACAATCTCTCTCCTCTTCATAGCTTTTGATCTAATGGTGATGGGGTGAGTTCTATATTTTCTTCTAATTCTACTTCCATTCAGGTCTACAATTCATGAAGTAACCAATAAATATGTGTTGTTTTTAGTTGAAGGGAACGTGAAGGTATGTAGTTGATCTTTGAATTCTGTTTACCTTGAAACTCAGTGTATTTTCTATTTTTTATTTGGTTTTATTTCTTTGTAGGAAATCTTGTTGCGTTCCTGATGAAGGCGCAGTGTGCGCCAAAACATGCGTAGAAGGTCCATCGCACAGCCACTGTCTCTTTACTATGTTTTTGTTCATGTTGTACTGAGCACTGTATTAATTTTTAATTCATTGTTGTCCGTCATCCATGTTGAGGTACTGTGTTACATTGTATTTTATTGAGTGTTGTCTTACTATATATCGTGTTCAATATGTCCCAATTCAATTGTCTGGTTGATACATGTTTAGAAAAGTTTTTAATCAAATTACATTAAAGAGATGAATTTTTATAAGACTATTTACAGTTTACACTGAGTTTCTTATATCATGTTCTCCTTTGATATGGGTCGTTGATTGTTTTTGACCTTCGATTGCCCAGGGATTTATTCTCAATTGTATTATTGCCCTGCCCTAGGAATCTTACGTATTCGCTGGGGCATCCTGGTTATTCACATTGATTTGATTTGTGCTTTCTTTGGTTTGAAAATGATCTGTCAGTTTGGTTGTATTTCTTCTGCAGCTTATGTTGCTATTCACTGATCCGGGATTTGATTTTCCTCGTGGTCATGCCCACGTATTTTAAGACGCAGGTACATCTGATCAGATAGACAACATTCATTGAGTTACAGTTGGTTTGTTTGCATAAAGTCCAAGTTTGTCCTGGTTCCAGTTCCAAGGTATTTACTGTTCTTGTTAGTTGGGAAACACTGTAGTTGCCACAGGCATAATGACCTGTAACTTCGGGTAGTCCCCACAGATTCCGTACAGTAGTTCTTACATCATTGGTAGTTGTATGCGTCTGGTTCTTACTAGGCTATCCTTTAAGCTCACAGTTTGTTTGAATGAAAAGTGTTTTTTCCCCCACTCCAGGTTGCCAGAATGTAGGATATGCCAGTGTTTGTTGATGATTTTCTTTATTTCGTTGGAGATCATGTTGCATGTTGCCATACACCTCAGGAGAATGGCACTGGGAAGACCCACAAAAGAGTGAACACCCGGAGCATGTTAAAAGACAACCAGCTAGGGACGAGCGGAGGTGCAACATAATAACCAACCTTTCAAAATGGGCACTGACAGATACACAGAAAAAATTACTAAACAAAGGACTAGTCTTTGTACCCACAGCCCATCAGGACAAATTCCGCCTCCACTGCAATTGGTTAAGTTTTTCAGAAAACTGAAAGCTTTTTTTGAAGAAAAAAAAATTCTGCAGACAACACTTATCTAAAAGGCTACACTGGCCTGAAAACAAAATTGACATTCTGCCCTCCAACAACTGCGATCCCTGCAGTAATAATCATCTTTGACCAAGCAGGATGTAATAAGATTGATACACTAAAGAAGGGAAAAAAAACAACTCACTGCAAGATGATAAGATTGGAATCAGCAGCCCTAAAAGAGCTAAAATTACAAACACAAACTATTATTAAACCAGTGGACAAAAGAGGAGGAATAGTCCTGCAACACCAAGAGGACCATTAACTGGAATGTCTATGCCTCCTAACGGACAAATAAAACTACAAAGTCCGACTAGAGAATCTCACTAAAAGACTAAAAATGGAAATCAAACATCTAGTTGAAATGGTGGAAGAGAGAAACTGGATTTCTAAAAAGGAAGCAGAATTTATTATCACCCGGAACTCAAAAATTCCACACGTCTATACTTTACCAAAATTAACAAAAACCAAAATCCTCCCCCGCATCAACCCATTGTTCCCGGGACACGAACCCTCTGAGTACCTCTATCCACGGTTCTGTGACTTCTACTTAAAATCCAGAGTACAATAAACCTCAACCTACCGGAAGGACACAAAGGATCTTCTCTGTCTACTACAGGACATGGTATTTGACCCAAAAAACAACATACTGGATGTCGAAAGTCTTTACACCAGTCTTCCTCATGACGCTACACTGGAAGTAATAAAAGAAACACTGGGTCATGGAGAATGGAATTTAATGGCACCAACACACTTGATCACAGAATGTGCCCGCGTTGCCCTGAAAGAAAACATTTTTGAATTTGAAGACAAAATCTACCTTCTGATCTTCGGAATATCGATGGGCAGTACATTTGCCCCAAGTTTGGTGGGACTTTACATGTTTGGCTTTGAGACCAAATATGTCCTACATAATGAAAACATCTATAGAAAAAATATACAACTCTGGAAACGCTATATAGACATTCTAGTGATATGGAAAGGCAACAATACATCCATGAACCAGTTCATAACATGGATCAACGGATGTGACCCCAAAGTCAAGTTCACACACACATTTAGCAAAGAAGCCATCACTTTTCTGGATGTCACAATATATGCACAAAATGAGGACCTGGGATCAAAAACCTAACAAAAACAGGCAAAAAAAGATAAAATTTGACATCTTTCACCCAAGGGCCCTCCGTGAAAACCTACCAAATGGCCAATTTTTTCGGCAAATAAGGAGTTGCTCAAAGAAAATCAAATTTCATTGCACAAGCAAAAGGGAAATTGATAGACCACAGTTACCCTGAAAATAGCATTTTAAAAAACCATTAAACTAGCAAGCAACCAAATTAGAGAAGGACTTCTGGATCCAGTAGTCAGAAAATGACAACACTATTCCCCTGACATGTGTTGCAACAGACAACGCCATCTCCAATGAAGTAAAGAAAATCAACAAACATTGGCGTATCATATATTCTGGCATCCTAAAGTGGGAAAAACCTTTCTTTTCATTCAAAAAAGCTGTGAGCTTAAAGGATAGCCTAGTAAGAACCAGACCTTGTGCAACAACCAATGATGTAAGAACTACTGCACGGAATCTATTGGGACTACCCGAATTTACAGGCTATTACACATGCGGCAACTGCAGTGTTTGCCACCTAAAAATAACAAAGACCCTTGAACTGGAACAAGGAAAAACGTTGACTTTATGCAAACACACCGACTGTAACTCAATGAATGTTGTCTATTTGATCATATGTACCTGTGGTTTACAATACGTGGGCATGACAAGGAATATAAAAAACTGGATCAGTGAACACTAGAGCAAAATAAGATCCAGAAGAAATACAACCAAACTGACAGATCATTTTCTAACCATAGGACACACAAATCAAATGACATGATCTGGGTAATAATTGAGTTATTAGAGAGCCCCATGGAAAACATGGAAAAACATCAGTTTGAGAAGGAGCAACATTGGATCTAGCGGGTGTCAGTTCAAAAAACAGGATTGAAAGACAATGTTCCTTGGAACACAATTCTGTAAACCTCACAGGAATTAAGATGACATACAATTCTAAAAAATCTGATGAGAGTTTACACTCTGCCAAATAGGAGAAGAGTTAGACTCTCATTTTTAAGGGATCTCTACCAAACAGCTTCCATATCAATCAAGGAAATATACAAACTACCTCTGCAAAAAAATACCAGCAGAGGAGCAAATTGAAAAAGAGCAGAAAGGGTACACTATAAGTTACGCATGGGGCGCTCAGAAGTATATAGAGAGGAGATAACCAAGTATGAACACCAGGATGCACAAAAAGAAGTATAATAAGTGACAATAACGTGAACAATAACATATGGATTGCTGGTGATGCATTCTCAGTATGACAAGGACAAGTTAGATATATATTCAATTCAATTGAGGCACTAGAGGATTGCTCAAGCCATATGTGCCCACGCAGATATAGAGGAGGTAGCGAATTATGAGCACCAAGTAACACACTAATGTGTACAAAAACATATTGATTGCGGTTTATGCATTCAGGGTATAACAGTTTGACAAATACAAATTAGATATGCATTCAAATCAATAGAGGGACGAGAGAATCGTCCACACACCACCGGTTTGGATCCCTGAAATATCGAAGAGTGAGAGAGGGGTGCATTGTCCTGGTTTCCATAACTACCAAGAATGTAAACATCAGCAGAGTACCTACACAGGACATATTGATTTAATAACGAGGTTAACCTTCGAACGACGCTAGCCGTTGGTACACACGCACCATGAACCAGAGAAGTTTGGGGTCAATCCCCACCCGTTTCAGGATGCAGCCGAGTACCAATCGGCGCAGATCCCAAAAAAGCAGGGGAAGCTACCATTATCCAATGAACACCATCCACGATAGCCTACTCATGAGGGGGGAAATTTGAAAATCCAGTACTTAAGGTGAAAACCCGAAGCACCCATAAGATGCGGTACTCACAAGGTCGTGCAGGTACAACAGAGGGTGAGACACCTTGAGGAAGTAAGTGGGAACTTTAACAATGGGGGGGAGCCTGACTTGAGGTACTGAAATGAGGACTAATAATAGTACCCTTGAACTTAACTAATATCCATTATCTCATAATTACAGCATGTGACAACAGGGTCCACACCTTGAGAGCATCCCATATAGCAAAAACTACTAAACAAAGAGTTAGTCTCTACTTCTATATTCATTTTTATACGAATTTGACTTTTTACTGCATGCAAATGTTTTGACACACTCAGGTGCCGGTAAAATGCGCTGTTTGCTAAATTTTGCCAGCACCGCCATAGAGAACCAGATGTGAAAAAACTACTAAACTAAGATTAAGTCTCTACTTTTATCTTAAGATGAAGCAGATTTTTGCACTACCATGTGATCATTCTGACGTACATGCCTGCACTTGTGAGAAGTGCTGTAGCCTGATTTGTGAATAGGAAAAAGGCCTGCATGTCAAAAATATGAATTAAGGCTTCAAAAGTGTGCAGTGGCAGTTGAAGAGATATATTATGATGTCTACAAACGGAATGACAAAACTCTATGTCTTTGTAATGTTCTGCTTGTCCAGAACATTCATATGTTCTATTGCAAGTGCACATCGTCATCCTAGAATTGTTATGATACTTTAAATATGAGGGGGAGCCGGGGATAGATAAACCTGGCCATACAATAGAACTACATACATGACAGTAATGTTGCTTTCTCATACCTCTATTCTTACAGGATAGATCGCAAGAGGTTATTATCTCCACAATTACTCAGGTTTGTAAGTACCACAAATCTACACGCGCATTTTGATTTTGGTCCTGATGAAAGCCACGCTGACACGTAGAGACATGAAAACAGATGGCGGAAATATGTTGACCATACTAAGGATAAGTGGGATCAACTAATATCCCACGATTATCCATCATTGCTTTTAACACCGACTCAGACCTCCACTATTAAAAAATTCATGAAAGGTGGTAGGAGAATCTTAGCCAATTTTAACACCACTCTTCATCAGCACATGCACAGATCACAAAAAACCCAGCCCGCTGTAATCAGGTGTCAGAGCACACCTGGAAGCATTCGGCGACAAGGGTGGTTACCCAATGATGAAGCATGTCACCAACTTAGTTGGTGTGTGAGGGTTCTTTAAAAACACCCAGCGGGTTCCAAGGCACTTCAGCCTTAAAGCTTATGAGAAACTGGTCTTTGGAACCGTAGCAAATAAAGTTGAATATTCATTCTTCTTTCATTGTATTATGGATTGGTTGGGAAGGAGAATACTTTCCACATTGCCTCTAAGTTGGCCTGACTGTTCTGTGCTAAGCTACCAGAGGGTTGAGTGCAGGTTAATTTAGGATTGGCTTGTTCCTCACCCTGACAAGGACTGTGGTTGCTGCCTGACCAAGGCTAATGCCCCAGTCAACCAACAACCCAATTTCTTACAGACCCCTTTCTATTTAAAAGAAGAAGGCACATACCATCTTCCTATATGAAACAGACCAGCCTTTGAAACATCATGAACATACCAAGCTTAAAAAACACACAGGTCTGACCACCACACCTCTCAACCAAAAGAGTTGGTGTGAATCAATGACTAAAAAGGAAGAACAAAGTAATTAGGTTACCTGTAAGTAATTAAACATGAACTTATTTATTTACTTTCTTGTTACAGTCATTACAACATGAGGTGCATCAAGCTCAAAGCGTAATCCTGGCTAAATTACAACCCATTTCGCCATATAAGAATAACATAAAAACAGATAATCACTGTAATCCATGATATTTATTTAAGTGTTCATATCACCAAATCACAGGAGAGTCAATAATGCTTAACAAACGTTGAGGGTTTTGTGTAAGTGGATGCCTTGCAAATCTCCAAGATAAATGCTCCTTGAAACTCTTCCCATCAGGTTGACATGGGTTGAACCAGTGGCATAACTGAAAATAATGGATACTCCCTGGAGAATGTGAAGAGGGGCTTCCAAGTCTACCATATCTCACAGATGTTCATTGACATTGGGTTGTATGAGGAGTCCCTGAAGGGTTGAGGGACTCCCTGCACCACAGAGGCTGCAGGGTCCTGAGTTACCTCCACCACCCAGTGTTGAGCTCATTTGTATTCTCCCAAACAAGGAACCCCCTTTTCTTTGTATACCAAAGAAATAGTACATCTCACACAGTTGCTTAAAGGTTGAACAGATGGCTTAAAAACATTTCAAAAATAGCTGAAATTCACAAACAGCAAATCTACCTTCCAGAAAAAAAGAAAATTGTCCAACATATACTAGAACTGCTCTCCTAACATCTACACTGCTGATCTGATGAAGAACAATTAGAAACCAACTGTCACAAAATCACCTCTTGTTCCTCATAAAAAGAAGCTAGCACTTTTGGCCTCAAGGGAAGTCCTGTTCTGAGGATAGGTTTATCTAGAAACATTCACAAATGAGGAGGTGTACAGGAAAGAGACTCTGGCTCTCACACTCTTCTTGCTGAAGAGGCAGCCTGCAAAAAAGACACCTTTCCACTGTAACAAAATCAATTCCAGAGGCTTGAAAAAAATGTTTTGCAATGCCTCCAAAACTAACAACTGATCTCAATGTGGAACCAGTTCTTTTACTGAGGGCCTAGGGAAAGTGAAACCCTACAGCATCACAGAACTCAAATTAGAGGGATGCAAGATCATCCCATGAAGGGACCAGAGTTCATCCCATGAAGGGACCAGAGTTCATCCCATGAAGGGACCAGAGTTCATCCCATGAAGGGACCAGAGTTCATCCCATGAAGGGACCAGAGTTCATCCCATGAAGGGACCAGAGTTCATCCCATGAAGGGACCAGAGTTCATCCCATGAAGGGACCAGAGTTCATCCCATGAAAGGACCAGAGCTCCTCCCATGAGGGGACCAGAGCTCCTCCCATGAAGGGACCAGAGCTCCTCCCATGAAGGGACCAGAGCTCCTCCCATGAAGGGACCAGAGCATCATAGCACTCATATTAGAGGGATGCAAGATAATCCAATGAAGTGACTAGTGCATCAGAGATCATCCCATGAAGGGACCAGAGATCATCCCATGAAGGGACCAGCACATCAGAGATCATCCCATGAAGGGGCCAGCGCATCAGATCATTTCATGAAGGGACCAGTGCATCACAGAACTCAAATTAGAGGGATGCAAGATCATCCCATGAAGGGACCAGGAATCATCCCATGAAGGGACCAGAGATCATCCCATGAAGGGACCAGAGATCATCCCATGAAGTGACCAGAGATCATCCCATGAAGTGACCAGAGATCATCCCACGAAGGGGCCAGAGATCATCCCACGAAGGGGCCAGAGATCATCCCACGAAGGGGCCAGAGATCATCCCACGAAGGGGCCAGAGATCATCCCACGAAGGGGCCAGAGATCATCCCACGAAGGGGCCAGAGATCATCCCACGAAGGGGCCAGAGATCATCCCACAAAGGGGCCAGAGTTCATCCCATGAAGGGGCCAGAGATCATCCCATGAAGAAGCCAGAGATCATCCCATGAAGGGGCCAGAGATCATCCCATGAAGGGGCCAGAGATCTTCCCATGAAGGGGCCAGAGATCATCCCATGAAGGGACCAGAGATCATCCCAGATCATCCCATGAAGGGACCAGAGCTCCTCCCATGAAGGGACCAGAGCTCCTCCCATGAAGGGACCAGAGCTCCTCCCATGAAGGGACCAGAGCTCCTCCCATGAAGGGACCAGAGATCATCCCATGAAGGGACCAGTGCATCACAGGTCTCAGATTAAAGGTATGCAAGATCATCCCATGAATGGACCAGTGCATCGGAGATCATCCCATGAAGGGACCAGCGCATCCGAGATCATCCTATAAAGGGACCAGCGCATCCGAGATCATCCCAAGAAGGGACCAGCGCATCCGAGATCATCCCATGAAGGGACCAGGACATCGGAGATCATCCCATGAAGGGACCAGGACATCCTAGATCAACCCATGAAGGGACCAGTACATCAGAGATCAACCCATGAAGGGACCAGCCCATCAAAGAACAACCCATGAAGGGACCAGCGCATCAAAGATCAACCCATGAAGGGACCAGTGCATCAAAGATCAACCCATGAAGGGACCAGTGCATCAAAGATCATCCCATGAAGGGACCAGTGCATCAAAGATCATCCCATGAAGGGACCAGTGCATCAAAATCATCCCATGATGGGACCAGTGCATCAAAATCATCCCATGATGGGACCAGTGCATCAAAATCATCCCATGAAGGGACCAGAGCTCATCCCATGAAGGGACCAGAGCCCCTCCCATGAAGGGACCAGAGCTCCTCCCATGAAGGGACCAGAGCTCCTCCCATGAAGGGACCAGAGCTCCTCCCATGAAGGGACCAGAGCTCCTCCCATGAAGGGACCAGAGCTCCTCCCATGAAGGAACCAGAGCTCCTCCCATGAAGGGACCAGAGCTCCTCCCATGAAGGGACCAGAGCTCTTCCCATGAAGGGACCAGAGCATCACAGCACTCGAATTAGAGATATGCAAAATCCCCCCATGAAGGGACCAGTGCATCAAAGATCATCCCATAAAGGGACCAGTGCATCAGAGATCATCCCATGAAGGGACCAGTGCATCAGAGATCATCCCATGAAGGGACCAGTGCATCAGAGATCATCCCGTGAAGGGACCAGTGCATCAGAGATCATCCCGTGAAGGGACCAGTGCATCAGAGATCATCCCATGAAGGGACCAGTGCATCACAGCACTCAGATTAGAGGTATGCAAGATCATCCCATGAAGGGACCAGTGCATCACAGCACTCCGATTAGAGGTATGCAAGATCATTCCATGAAGGTACCACTGCATCACATCACTCAGATTAGAGGTATGCAACATCATCCCATGAAGGGACCAGCGCATTAGAAATCATCCCATGAAGGGACCAGAGCAACAGAGATCATCCCATGAAGGGACCAGTGCATCACAGCACTCAGATTAGAGGGATGCAAGATAATCCAATGAAGGGACCAGAGATCATCCCATGAAGGGACCAGCACATCAGAGATCATCCCATGAAGGGACCAGAGATCATCCCATGAAGGAACAAGTGCATCAGTCTAGAGATCATCCCATGAAGGGACCACTGCAGAGATCATCCCATGAAGGGACCACTGCATCACATCACTCAGATTAGAGGTAT
Organism: Triturus cristatus; assembly: GCF_964204655.1. NCBI lineage: Eukaryota > Metazoa > Chordata > Amphibia > Caudata > Salamandridae > Triturus > Triturus cristatus. The sequence goes on along the minus strand of NC_140587.1, from coordinate 653,082,621 downwards.
GCAACATCATCCCATGAAGGGACCAGCGCATTAGAAATCATCCAATGAAGGGACCAGTGCACCAGAGATCCCATGAAGGGACCAGTGCATCACAGAACTCAAATTAGAGGGTTGCAAGATCATCCCATGAAGGGACCAGAGATCATCCCATGAAGGGACCAGAGATCATCCCATGAAGGGACCAGAGTTCATCCCATGAAGGGACCAGAGTTCATCCCATGAAGGGACCAGAGTTCATCCCATGAAGGGACCAGAGTTCATCCCATGAAGGGACCAGAGTTCATCCCATGAAGGGACCAGAGTTCATCCCATGAAGGGACCAGAGTTCATCCCATGAAGGGACCAGAGTTCATCCCATGAAGGGACCAGAGATCATCCCATGAAGGGACCAGTGCATCACAGGTCCCAGATTAAAGGTATGCAAGATCATCCCATGAAGGGACCAGTGCATCGGAGATCATCCCATGAAGGGACCAGTGCATCGGAGATCATCCCATGAAGGGATCAGTGCATTGGAGATCATCCCATGAAGGGATCAGTGCATCGGAGATCATCCCATGAAGAGACCAGGGCATCGGAGATCATCCCATGAAGAGACCAGTGCATCGGAGATCATCCCATAAAGGGACCAGCACATCTGAGATCAACCCATGAAGGGACCAGCGCATCAGAGATCAACCCATGAAGGGACCAGCGCATCAGAGATCAACCCGATGAAGGGACCAGCGCATCAGAGATAATCTGATGAAGGGACCAGTGCATCAGAGATCATCCCATGAAGGGACCAGCCCATCAGAGATCATCCCATGAAGGGACCAGCCCATCAGAGATCATCCCATGAAGGGACCAGTGCATCAGAGAATATCCCAGAAAGGGACCAGTGCATCAGAGATCAGCCCATGAAGGGACCAGTGCATCAGAGATCAGCCCATGAAGGGACCAGTGCATCAGAGCACTCAGATTAGAGGTATGCAAGATCATCCCATGAAGGGACCAGTGCATCAGAGATCATCCCACGAACGGACCAGTGCATAAGAGATCATCCCATGAAGGGACCAGTGTATCACAGAACTCAGATTAGAGGTATGCAAGATCATCCCATGAAGGGACTAGCGCAGAGATCATCCCATGAAGGGACCAGCTCATCAAAGATCGAATGAAGGGACCAGCGCATCATAGATCGTCCCAGGAAGGGACCAGCGCATCAAAGATCGTCCCATGAAGGGACCAGCGCATCAACGATCGTCCCATGAAGGGACCAGAGCATCAAAGATCATCCCATGAAGGGACCAGCGCATCAAAGATCATCCTATGAAGGGACCAGCGCATCAAAAATCATCCCATGAAGGGACCAGCACATCGAAGATCATTCCATGAAGGGACCAGCGCATCAAAGTTAATCCCATGAAAGGACTAGCGCATCAAAGATCAAAGATCATCCCATGAAGGGACCAGTGCATCACAGCACTCAGATTAGAGGTATGCAAGATCATCCCATGAAGAGACCAGTGCATCACAGCACTCATATTAGAGGTATGCAAGATCATCCCATGAAGGGACCAGTGCATCACAGCACTCATATTAGAGGTATGCAAGATCATCCCATGAAGGGACCAGTGCATCACAGCACTCATATTAGAGGTATGCAAGATTATCCCATGAAGGGACCAGTGCATCACAGCACTCATATTAGAGGTATGCAAGATCATCCCATGAAGGGACCAGTGCAGAGATCATCCCATGAAGGAACCAGTACATCACAGTACTCACATTAGAGGTATGCAAGATCATCCCATGAAGTGACCAGCGCATCAGAGATCAAACCATGAAAGGACCAGTGCAAAGATCATCCCATGAAGGCATCAGAGCATCATCCCATGAAAGGACCAGTGCAAAGATCATCCCATGAAGGCATCAGAGCATCATCCCATGAAGGCATCAGAGCATCATCCCATGAAGACATCAGAGCATCATCCCATGAAGGCATCAGAGCATCATCCCATGAAGGCATCAGAGCATCATCCCATGAAGGCATCAGAGCATCATCCCATGACGGGACCAGCGATCATCCCATGACGGGACCAGCGATCATCCCATGACGGGACCAGCGATCATCCCATGACGGGACCAGCGATCATCCCATGACGGGACCAGCGATCATCCCATGACGGGACCAGCGCTTCAGATCATCCCATGACGGGACCAGCGCTTCAGATCATCCCATGACGGGACCAGCGCTTCAGATCATCCCATGACGGGACCTGCGCTTCAGATCATCCCATGACGGGACCTGCGCTTCAGATCATCCCATGAAGGGACCTGCGCTTCAGATCATCCCATGAAGGGACCAGCGCTTCAGATCATCCCATGAAGGGACCAGCGCTTCAGATCATCCCACGAAGGGACCAGCGCTTCAGAGATCATCCCATGAAGTCATAAGAGCATCATCCCATGAAGGCATCAGAGCATCATCCCATGAAGGCATCATAGCATCATCCCACGAAGCGACCAGCGATCATCCCACGAAGGGACCAACGATCATCCCATGAAGGGACCAGCGATCATCCCACAAAGGGACCAGCGATCATCCCACGAAGGGACCAGCGATCATCCCACGAAGGGACCAGTGCATCAGAGATCATCCCATGAAGGGACCAGAGATCATCCCATGAAGGGACCAGAGATCATCCCATGAAGGGACCAGATATCATCCCATGAAGGGACCAGAGATCATCCCATGAAGGGACCAGTGCATCACAGCACTCAGATTAGAGGTATGCAAGATCATCCCATCAAGGGACCAGTGCATCAGCGATCATCCCATGAAGGGACCAGTGCATCAGAGATCATCCCATGAAGGGACCAGCGCAACAGAGATCATCGCATGAAGGGACCAGAGCACCAGAGATCATACCATGATGGGACCAGCGTATCAGAGATCATCCCATGAAGGGACCAGCGCATCAGAGATCATCCCATGAAGGGACCAGCGCATCAAAGATCATCCCATGAAGGGACCAGTGCAGCAAAGATCATCCCATGAAGGGACAAGTGCAGCAAAGATCATCTCATGAAGGGACCAGTGCATCACAGCACTCACATTAGAGGTATGCAAGATCATCCCATGAAGGGACGGATGTATGATGTTACAACGCACACTTTTACAACGCATGCACTTACAACGCATTTTTTACAACGCACAATCCATTACAACGCATGACATTACAACGCAGGACACTACAACGCATTTTTAAAAAATACCTTTACAACACATTTCCATTACAATGCATACTACCTTTACAACGCATACCATTACAACGCCTAACATTAAATTGCATTTAAGGTAAGTATTAGATAGTATAGGGGTAAAAATTACTATTCTAACTCCAGGGGGTGCAACAGTAGGGTAAATGTTGGATAGTATAGGGTTAAAAATTACTATTCTAACTCCAGGGGGTGCAACAGTAGGGTAAATGTTGGATAGTATAGGGGTAAAAATTACTATTCTAACTCCAGGGGGTGCAACAGTAGGGTAAGTGTTGGATAGTATAGGGGTAAAAATTACTATTCTAACTCCAGGGGGTGCAACAGTAGGGTAAGTGTTGGATAGTATAGGGGTAAAAATTACTATTCTAACTCCAGGGGGTGCAACAGTAGGGTAAGTGTTGGATAGTATAGGGGTAAAAATTACTATTCTAACTCCAGGGGGTGCAACAGTAGGGTAAGTGTTGGATAGTATAGGGGTAAAAATTACTATTCTAACTCCAGGGGGTGCAACAGTAGGGAAAGTGTTGGATAGTATAGGGGTAAAAATTACTATTCTAACTCCAGGGGGTGCAACAGTAGGGTAAGTGTTGGATAGTATAGGGGTAAAAATTACTATTCCAACTCCAGGGGGTGCAACAGTAGGGTAAGTGTTGGATAGTATAGGGGTAAAAATTACTATTCTAACTCCAGGGGGTGCAACAGTAGGGAAAGTGTTGGATAGTATAGGGGTAAAAATTACTATTCTAACTCCAGGGGGTGCAACAGTAGGGTAAGTGTTGGATAGTATAGGGGTCATAATTACTATTCTAACTCCAGGGGGTGCAACAGTAGGGTAAGTGTTGGATGGTATAGGGGTAAAAATTACTATATTATGCGTTGTAATGGTATGCGTTGTAATGGTAGTATGCGTTGTAATGTAATGCGTTGTAAAGGTAGTTTTTAAAAATGCGTTGTAGTGTCATGCGTTGTAATGTCATGTGTTGTAATGGATTGTGCGTTGTAAAAAATGCGTTGTAAGTTTAGTGCGTTGTAAAAGTTGCGTTGTAAAGGTTGTTCCCCGAAGGGACCAGTGCATCAGACATCAACCCATGAAGGGACCAGTGCAGCAAAGATCATCCCATGAAGGGACCAGTGCAGAGATCATCCCATGAAGGGACCAGTGCATCAAAACTCAGATTAGAGGTATGGAAGATCATCCCATGAAGGAACTAGTGCATCAACGATCATCCCATGAAGGGACCAGTGCATCAAAGATCATCCCATGAAGGGACCAGTGCATCACTGCACACAGATTAGAGGTATGCAAGATCATCCCATGAAGGGACCGGTGCATAGGAAATCATCCCATGAAGGGACCACTGCATCAGAGATCATCCCATGAAGGGACCACTGCATCAGAGATCATCCCATGAAGGGACCAGTCTAGAGATCATCCCATGAAGGGACCAGTGCATCAGATCATCCCATGAAGGGACCAGTGCATCACAGCACACAGATTAGAGGTATGCAAGATCATCCCATGAAGGGACCAGTACCTCACAGCACTCGCATTAGAGGTATGCAAGATCAACCCATGAAGGGACCAGTGCATCAAAGATCATCCCATGAAGGGACCAGTGCATCAAAGATCATCCCATGAAGGGACCAGTGCAGCAGAGATCATCCCATGAAGGGACCAGTGCAGAGATCATCCCATGAAGGGACCAGTGCAGAGATCATCCCATGAAGAGACCAGGGGACCAGAGATCATCCCATGAAGAGACCAGGGGACCAGAGATCATCCCATGAAGAGACCAGGGGACCAGAGATCATCCCATGAAGGGACCAGAGATCATCCCATGAAGGGACCAGAGATCATCCCATGAAGGGACCAGAGATCATCCCATGAAGGGACCAGAGATCATCCCATGAAGGGACCAGAGATCATCCCATGAAGGGACCGGTGCATCACAGCACTCAGATTAGAGGTATGCAAGATCATCCCATGAAGGGACCAGCGCATCAGAGATCATCCCATGAAGGAACCAGCGCATCAGAGATCATCCCATGAAGGAACCAGCGCATCAGAGATCATCCCATGAAGGGACCAGTGCATCACAGAACTCACATTAGAGGGATGCAAGATCATTCCATGAAGGGACCAGGGGACCAGAGATCATCCCATGAAGGGACCAGAGATCATCCCATGAAGGGACCAGAGATCATCCCATGAAGGGACCAGAGATCATCCCATGAAGGGACCAGAGATCATCCCAGGAAGGGACCAGAGATCATCCCAGGAAGGGACCAGAGATCATCCCAGGAAGGGACCAGAAATCATCCCATTAAGAGACCAGTGCATCAAAGATCATCCCATGAAGGGACCAGTGCATCAGAGATCATCCCATGAAGGGACCAGAGATCATCCCATGAAGGGACCAGAGATCATCCCATGAAGGGACCAGAGATCATCCCATGAAGGGACCAGAGATCATCCCATGAAGGGACCAGAGATCAAGATCATCCCATGAAGGGACCAGAGATCAAGATCATCCCATGAAGGGACCAGAGATCATCCCATGAAGGGACCAGTGCATCACAGGTCTCAGATTAAAGGTATGCAAGATCATCCCATGAAGGGACCAGTGCATCGGAGATCATCCCATGAAGGGACCAGTGCATCGGAGATCATCCCATGAAGGGACCAGTGCATCGGAGATCATCCCATGAAGGTACCAGTGCATCGGAGATCATCCCATGAAGGGACCAGTGCATCGGAGATCATCCCATGAAGGGACCAGTGCATCGGAGATCATCCCATGAAGGGACCAGGACATCCGAGATCAACCCATGAAGGGACCACTGCATCAGAGATCATCCCATGAAGGGACCAGTCTAGAGATCATCCCATGAAGGGACCAATGCATCACAGCACTATGATTAGAGGTATTCAAGATCAACCCATGAAGGGACCAGTGCATCAAAGATCATCCCATGAAGGGACCAGTGCATCAAAGATCATCCCATGAAGGGACCAGTGCATCAAAGATCATCCCATGAAGGGACCAGTGCATCAGAGGTCATCCCATGAAGGGACCAGTGCAGAGATCATCCCATGAAGGGACCAGTGCAGAGATCATCCCATGAAGAGACCAGGGGACCAGAGATCATCCCATGAAGAGACCAGGGGACCAGAGATCATCCCATGAAGGGACCAGAGATCATCCCATGAAGGGACCAGAGATCATCCCATGAAGGGACCAGAGATCATCCCATGAAGGGACCAGAGATCATCCCATGAAGGGACCAGAGATCATCCCATAAAGGCACCAGAGATCATCCCATGAAGGCACCAGAGATCATCCCATGAAGGCCCCAGAGATCATCCCATGAAGGGACCAGAGATCATCCCATGAAGGGACCAGAGATCATCCCATGAAGGGACCAGAGATCATCCCATGAAGGGACCAGAGATCATCCCATGAAGGTACCAGTGCATCACAGCACTCAGATTAGAGGTATGCAAGATCATCCCATGAAGGGACCAACGCATCAGTGATCATCCCATGAAGGAACCAGCGCATCAGAGATCATCCCATGAAGGGGCCAGCACATCAGAGATCATTCCATGAAGGGACCAGTGCATCACAGAACTCAGATTAGAGGGATGCAAGATCATTCCATGAAGGGACCAGGGATCATCCCAGGAAGGGACCAGAGATCATCCCGGAAGGGTCCAGAGATCATCCCAGAAGGGACCAGAGATCATCCCATGAAGGGACCAGTGCATCAAAGATCATCCCATGAAGGGACCAGTGCAAAGATCATCCCATGAAGGGACCCAGTGCATCAGATCAACCCATGAAGGGACCGGAGATCATCCCATGAAGGGACCAGAGATCATCCCATGAAGGGACCAGAGATCATCGTGTTGGACTTGGCCCTTCTGGCAGGTTCACCCCTGGACTTTTTGGCTTTTTATTGGTGACTTGGTATGGTGATTGTTTGGTCTCTGCGCACTTTTCCTGTGTCCCAGGGTAAAGTGCGTGCGTGCTCTGAGTGCATGTGGTGAGATAGGCCTGCCCTCCCATAGGAATGCATGGGGAATGTATGTGTCCCTAGTAGTTCCTGATGCGTGGGGTGTGCAGGCCCGAGTTTGGTATGTGCGGACTCGTGGGAGTGAATGCTGCGCGATGATGTGTGCGGCGTGCATGTACCTAGTGTGGAAGTGCCACTTCTAGAGGTGGGCACTTCTGTGTGCAGTGTGTCTGTCGCGTGATTGGCTGGTCATGTCATGTGACGGGCTAGGGATTCCCCAGTGTCAGGATGAGTCACCCAGTGGTGAATGGGGAGATCAGCAGCTAGATGGGTGGGAGGAGTCCACCTGGGTCCTGAATAGGACAGGGTTTTCCAAACACAATGCTGGCCCCGCCCCCTGTGGTGCGACTGACTACCCTAGCCCTGCCAGTGAATAGAGTGAGGGGCTGAGCACATCAAGGGTGCTCCCCAACCAGCTGCGACTGGTTTTCCCCCTCACCCTGAACCCAGAACAAAGGGTTTGCCTGTATAAAAATGGGGCTGTGTCCCCACAGAAACTGTTCTCTGCCAGGATCTTACCTGAGGGGGGCTGCTGCTGCTGCTGGACCAGAGGACCGCCACTTGGACTACCTCCCTGCCTGGAGGCCCAGTGAGCTGGCTCTGGGCCTAGCCTTGCCCCCCACCCCTGCCCTGCTGCATGCAGGGAAGGACTTTGCTGGACTTTTGTGACTACTGGCACCCCTAAGCGCCTGGGAGCGCTTTTATCTTGCAAATAGCGCTAGGAGCGCTTTTTATGGTACCCCCAGCGCTTCCAGAGCGCTTTTCCTTTGGCCGTAGCGCTAGGAGCGCTTTATTTGGGGAAGCCGGTGCCCACCCGGCGTTTGACCCGTCTTGGCGGATTTTAAAGCCTCCTGGCAGGTGCCCACCCTGCCAGGGACATTGCCACTCGTTGGCGGGTGCCCACCCCGCTTATTTGATCATTTACGTTGCGGGTGCCCACCCCGTTTATTTCCCCTACGTCGCGGGTGCCCACCCCGCGACGTGAAACTGTTGCCGCGATCTAAAAATCACCGCTGCAGCCTGGTCCGGGCGATCCCGAGAGTCAGGCAGGCCGGGGGCGGGACTCCGGGACAACCGGAACTGGAAGTAGGAGGGCGGGAGCCTACCCCGCCTCCTACCGAAGCAGCGCGGCTGGTTTTGGGGGCCCCGGAGCAGGCAGGAGCCTACCCTGCGCCCGGTGCCCTTGACCGGAGGAGAAGCGTCCTACCCAGGCGGGAGCCCACCCCGCACTGGGACGAGCTGCCGTCGTGTCCGGGGCCCGTAGGCTCCGCATTTGCTGCAGATCTCCGGCCCCGGGAAGAGAAGGGACGACGCCGCGGAGAGCCGGTGAGTGGGGGCGTTCCCGCCGGTCTCTCCTCGGTCCCCCACGGGCGGTGATTGAGCCAGAGCCCGGTTGAGGCTCTGACATCGGGGGCAGTGTCCGTGAGCCCCCGAGAGGCTCCAACGGCGGGGCACATTTGCATAGAGTCCCGAGGGACTCCGACCACGAGGCCCGCAATATTTTCTTTGAGCGCTGGTGCGCTCCAACGGCCCACATTGTTTTTGAAGAGCCCAGGGAGGCTCTAAACCTAACGGGGGGCATTTTGTTCATCAGCAGAGCGGCCCCGGAAGGCAGCGGGCCGCTCCTACGTTATCTAGGGGCATTCTTGATTTCGAGCCCACGAGGCTCTAACAGGGCACATTTGTTTATTGAGCCCACGAGGCTCCAACGAAGGCGCACAGTATTATTTAGAGCCTGGGAGGCTCTAGGGGGCATTTCATTTGTTTCAGAGCCCTGGGAGGCTCCAGTGTTGGCCCCATCCTTGTCCTACAGCTGCCCAGCACTTAGTGGGCAGCTGCAACGTTTAGGTTGTGGCCTCTGTGTGTTGGCTGGCGCAGCTTGCGCAGCCTTGCCCTAACATTTGGACACAGGGCGCCCTTGCCCCTTCACGGCCAGTTGGCCTGGGACTGCCACAGGTGGTGGCTAATGTGAGTTTTTGCGCCATTGTTCCTTTCCTGCACCTCTGAATGTGTTTATGCGTCATGTGCTCTGCTTTACACCTCTGAATGTTATGCATCATGTGTTTATGTGCTTAGACCCCTACAAGTAGTGTGATACTTAGGTGGTTGTTTTCTCCCTAGTACAGGTGGTGCTAGTGAGGTCCTGATTCCCTGCGCAATATTGTCCTAAGGTGGTTAGGGTTGCGTAGGTGGTACTTTCTGGTTACCAGTAGTTACTGGTTGTGTGCTACCTTTGCTATTTTGTACTACAGTAATTTTATTTCCTATGTTCTAAGAGTGCTAATCCCGGACAGTGGTCCAGGTGGCCCTGTCCCCTGTATATATAATCCCTTGTAAATTCTGCCCGTGCCTGTTGGCACATTGTAGAGTGTGTGTTTTTATCTAATGTGTTGTGTATAATACAAAGGCTATTTTTATAGAATACCTTGTGTGGAGTTTCCTTTGTGGTGGGCCTTGGGTGTTGTTGCTGGGTGCGCGCGCAAACGCTTTACACATCGCCTCAGGGATAAGCCTGTCTGCTCGTGCCAAGCTACCAAGGGGGTGAGCAGGGGTTATCTTTGGCGTGTAACTCCCCAGCCCTGAGCACCAGCTGGCGTTAGAGAAGCTCAGGTTAGAGCATGCTCAGGCTATGGCGCAGCTGGAGGCCAGGAAGCAACAGCGAGAGACTGAGTGGGTCTTGGCGCGGGAGAGGGTAGAGGAGGCTGAGAGGGCCTCCACCAGAGGCAAAGTAGCTCTGGAGGGTAGACTATCCCCTGCGCACAGTTTTAATTTTCTGGGCTCCCCAGGGAGGGTTGAGTCCAGTGGTAGTAGCGATGTAGATTCCAGTGTAGGAAATCCCAGTCCCAGTTCCCCCAGTCTGGTACCTGTTCCCCAGGAGGAGGAGTTAAGGTTGAAATTCAGGGGCAGTAGGAAACTGTCTCACCAGACTTGGGAGGAGTTTGTGGATGGATGTGAGGATGCAATGTTTGATTGGATTTCCACAGCAAGTGATTTTGACATACTGTGTAATCTGGTTCTCAAAGAACACCTGCTCAGTTGTTGTGTGCCGGGGCTGCGCCAACACCTGTTGGGGTGTGGATTGTCTGAGCCATTTGACCTGGCGGAGGAAGCAGAGCGCTGGGAAAGGGCTAGAGGTTCTCTAGAGTCATTAGGGAGTGACTCCAAAAGTAGTGGGTCAGGTATCTTCCAGCCCAGCGTGGTGGAAGAGGCTCAGTGTAGCCCAGCTAGGTCCCAGGATAGCGAGGAGGGTGTAGGGGCTCACTGCCTGGCTCAGTGGAGCAGGAGTGAGAGGGAGACCGAGGGTCCCCTGACGTACGAAACCCTGCCTCAGGACTTGGATGGTTCCATGAGGGAACACCAAGTTGGGGACCTAGGCTGTCCTGTTAGCCCATTTGAGGGAGATCTCCTGGTGAGTAGAGGACCTGGAGCACCTGTAACCAGGGCTCCTGTGGTTCTAGAGTCTGGCAGTACCGCTCTGGTAGGGAGGGTACAGGAGTCCAGTGTGAGGAGTGATTGGGGGATGAGTTTCCCAGTGGAAGAGCCTGTGGGTCAGGGACTACCCAGTTGGGCTAGGATCCCGTGTAGTGACCAGGGTGGCACCACTTCTGTTCTGGGGGATCTCCGCGCACTGTCAGGTGGACAGGGGACGGGAGATCAGCGCCAGACAGACAGTCGCTTGACGTATGTGTCCTTTGATAGCCTCAGGGGGATGGAGTGGAAATCCCCAGAAGTCCTGGAGTGCCAGGTAATTATTCCACCAAAGGTTCTAGGCCGGAGGTTGGGAGGCCAGGTTCAGGATCAGCCTGACCTGAAGGGTGGGACGTCTGTAATCAGCGTCCCGACCAGTTCTTCTTCCAGAGGTACCGCCCCAGTTGGTAGGGAGCAGGGTTCTGGAAGGGGGTGCAGAGGGTGGGAGAGCCCACCTCTGCCCCCGGTACAACCTGAGGGGTTAAACCCTGGGTTGGAATGGCGTTCTAGGTGTACCCCTCGCCAGAGGAGGAGGAACCCTAGGAGAAGAGGTAGGGGGAGGAGAGCCTTCCCTGAGACTCCTGGTCCGCCTGAGGGTGTAGACCCTAGGCTGGAGAACCAGTGGCAGTCTAGTCCTGTCTTTCAGAGAGGAAGAGTGGAGAATGGCCGCTATGTGCCAGGGGTTACTACCCCCCACTCTGTGGTTAGGCAAAGACCAGTGGCACCTGGGTGGCCTAGGGCCTGGTCTTGGCCGCGGACCGCTTGGGAGTACCAGTGGGGTAGCCCAGTTGGTCCAGACAGTGGTGTTGGAAAGAATTCCATGGGTTCACCGTGGCGTAGAACCGGAGGGTGTCCATGCAGTTGCGGGCCCGCGTCCGTGTTCTATCGCCCCAAGCAGGGAAGACCATCACGGTGGTGATTGGTCTGCCCTGCGTTTTGGCTGGAAGGGGGTTGTGTTGGACTTGGCCCTTCTGGCAGGTTCACCCCTGGACTTTTTGGCTTTTTATTGGTGACTTGGTATGGTGATTGTTTGGTCTCTGCGCACTTTTCCTGTGTCCCAGGGTAAAGTGCGTGCGTGCTCTGAGTGCATGTGGTGAGATAGGCCTGCCCTCCCATAGGAATGCATGGGGAATGTATGTGTCCCTAGTAGTTCCTGATGCCTGGGGTGTGCAGGCCCGAGTTTGGTATGTGCGGACTCGTGGGAGTGAATGCTGCGCGATGATGTGTGCGGCGTGCATGTACCTAGTGTGGAAGTGCCACTTCTAGAGGTGGGCACTTCTGTGTGCAGTGTGTCTGTCGCGTGATTGGCTGGTCATGTCATGTGACGGGCTAGGGATTCCCCAGTGTCAGGATGAGTCACCCAGTGGTGAATGGGGAGATCAGCAGCTAGATGGGTGGGAGGAGTCCACCTGGGTCCTGAATAGGACAGGGTTTTCCAAACACAATGCTGGCCCCGCCCCCTGTGGTGCGACTGACGACCCTAGCCCTGCCAGTGAATAGAGTGAGGGGCTGAGCACATCAAGGGTGCTCCCCAACCAGCTGCGACTGGTTTTCCCCCTCACCCTGAACCCAGAACAAAGGGTTTGCCTGTATAAAAATGGGGCTGTGTCCCCACAGAAACTGTTCTCTGCCAGGATCTTACCTGAGGGGGGCTGCTGCTGCTGCTGGACCAGAGGACCGCCACTTGGACTACCTCCCTGCCTGGAGGCCCAGTGAGCTGGCTCTGGGCCTAGCCTTGCCCCCCACCCCTGCCCTGCTGCATGCAGGGAAGGACTTTGCTGGACTTTTGTGACTACTGGCACCCCTAAGCGCCTGGGAGCGCTTTTATCTTGCAAATAGCGCTAGGAGCGCTTTTTATGGTACCCCCAGCGCTTCCAGAGCGCTTTTCCTTTGGCCGTAGCGCTAGGAGCGCTTTATTTGGGGAAGCCGGTGCCCACCCGGCGTTTGACCCGTCTTGGCGGATTTTAAAGCCTCCTGGCAGGTGCCCACCCTGCCAGGGACATTGCCACTCGTTGGCGGGTGCCCACCCCGCTTATTTGATCATTTACGTTGCGGGTGCCCACCCCGTTTATTTCCCCTACGTCGCGGGTGCCCACCCCGCGACGTGAAACTGTTTCCGCGATCTAAAAATCACCGCTGCAGCCTGGTCCGGGCGATCCCGAGAGTCAGGCAGGCCGGGGGCGGGACTCCGGGACAACCGGAACTGGAAGTAGGAGGGCGGGAGCCTACCCCGCCTCCTACCGAAGCAGCGCGGCTGGTTTTGGGGGCCCCGGAGCAGGCAGGAGCCTACCCTGCGCCCGGTGCCCTTGACCGGAGGAGAAGCGTCCTACCCAGGCGGGAGCCCACCCCGCACTGGGACGAGCTGCCGTCGTGTCCGGGGCCCGTAGGCTCCGCATTTGCTGCAGATCTCCGGCCCCGGGAAGAGAAGGGTCGATGCCGCGGAGAGCCGGTGAGTGGGGGCGTTCCCGCCGGTCTCTCCTCGGTCCCCCACGGGCGGTGATTGAGCCAGAGCCCGGTTGAGGCTCTGACATCGGGGGCAGTGTCCGTGAGCCCCCGAGAGGCTCCAACGGCGGGGCACATTTGCATAGAGTCCCGAGGGACTCCGACCACGAGGCCCGCAATATTTTCTTTGAGCGCTGGTGCGCTCCAACGGCCCACATTGTTTTTGAAGAGCCCAGGGAGGCTCTAAACCTAACGGGGGGCATTTTGTTCATCAGCAGAGCGGCCCCGGAAGGCAGCGGGCCGCTCCTACGTTATCTAGGGGCATTCTTGATTTCGAGCCCACGAGGCTCTAACAGGGCACATTTGTTTATTGAGCCCACGAGGCTCCAACGAAGGCGCACAGTATTATTTAGAGCCTGGGAGGCTCTAGGGGGCATTTCATTTGTTTCAGAGCCCTGGGAGGCTCCAGTGTTGGCCCCATCCTTGTCCTACAGCTGCCCAGCACTTCGTGGGCAGCTGCAACGTTTAGGTTGTGGCCTCTGTGTGTTGGCTGGCGCAGCTTGCGCAGCCTTGCCCTAACATTTGGACACAGGGCGCCCTTGCCCCTTCACGGCCAGTTGGCCTGGGACTGCCACAGGTGGTGGCTAATGTGAGTTTTTGCGCCATTGTTCCTTTCCTGCACCTCTGAATGTGTTTATGCGTCATGTGCTCTGCTTTACACCTCTGAATGTTATGCATCATGTGTTTATGTGCTTAGACCCCTACAAGTAGTGTGATACTTAGGTGGTTGTTTTCTCCCTAGTACAGGTGGTGCTAGTGAGGTCCTGATTCCCTGCGCAATATTGTCCTAAGGTGGTTAGGGTTGCGTAGGTGGTACTTTCTGGTTATCAGTAGTTACTGGTTGTGTGCTACCTTTGCTATTTTGTACTACAGTAATTTTATTTCCTATGTTCTAAGAGTGCTAATCCCGGACAGTGGTCCAGGTGGCCCTGTCCCCTGTATATATAATCCCTTGTAAATTCTGCCCGTGCCTGTTGGCACATTGTAGAGTGTGTGTTTTTATCTAATGTGTTGTGTATAATACAAAGGCTATTTTTATAGAATACCTTGTGTGGAGTTTCCTTTGTGGTGGGCCTTGGGTGTTGTTGCTGGGTGCGCGCGCAAACGCTTTACACATCGCCTCAGGGATAAGCCTGTCTGCTCGTGCCAAGCTACCAAGGGGGTGAGCAGGGGTTATCTTTGGCGTGTAACTCCCCAGCCCTGACTAGAGTGGTGGTTTCTGTCTGGCTTTGGCGCAAGCCTTAGCCAGCCAGAAATCCCATTTCTAACACATCCCATGAAGGGACCAGAGATCATCCCATGAAGGGACCAGAGATCATCCCATGAAGGGACCAGAGATCATCCCACGAAAGGACCAGAGATCATCCCACGAAGGGACCAGAGATCATCCCACGAAGGGACCAGAGATCATCCCACGAAGGGACCAGAGATCATCCCACGAAGGGACCGGAGATCATCCCACGAAGGGACCAGAGATCATCCCACGAAGGGACCAGAGATCATCCCACGAAGGGACCAGAGATCATCCCACGAAGGGACCAGAGATCATCCCACGAAGGGACCAGAGATCATCCCACGAAGGGACCAGAGATCATCCCACGAAGGGACCAGAGATCATCCCACGAAGGGACCAGAGATCATCCCATGAAGGGACCAGAGATCATCCCATGAAGGGACCAGCGCATCAGAGATCATCCCGTGAAGGGACCAGCGCAGAGATCATCCCGTGAAGGGACCAGCGCAGAGATCATCCCGTGAAGGGACCAGCGCAGAGATCATCCCGTGAAGGGACCAGCGCATCAGAGATCATCCCATGAAGCGATCAGCGCATCAGAGATCATCCCATGAAGGGACCAGTGCATCAAAGATCATCCCATGAAGGGACCAGTGCATCAAAGATCATCCCATGAAAGGACCAGCACATCAAACCTCATCCCATGAAGGGAGAAGCGCATCAAAGATCATTCCATGAAGTGAGCAGCGCATCAAAGATCATCCCATGAAGGGAGCAGCGCATCACAGCACTCAGATTAGAGGTATACAAGATCATCCCATGAAGGGACCAGTGCATCAAAGATCATCCCATGAAGGGACCAGTGCATCAGAGATCATCCCATGAAGGGACCAGCACATCAGAGATCATCCCATGAAGGGACCAGCACATCACAGCACACAGATTAGGGATATGCAAGATCATCCCATGAAGGGACCAGTCTAGAGACCATCCCATGAAGGGAGCAGTGCATCAAAGATCATCCCATGAAGGGACCAGTGCATCAGAGAACTCACATTAGAGGTATGTAAGATCATCTCATGAAGGGACCAGTGCATCACAGCTACTCATATTAGAGGTATGCAAGATCATCCCATGAAGGGACCAGTGCATCACAGCACTCATATTAGAGGTATGCAAGATCATCCCATGAAGGGACCAGTGCATCAGAGATCATCCCATGAAGAGACCAGCGCATCAGAGATCATCCCATGAAGGGACCAGCGCATCAGAGATCATCCCATGAAGGGACCAGCGCATCAGAGATCATCCCATGAAGGGACCAGTGCAGAGATCATCCATGAAGGGACCAGTGCATCAGAGATCATCCCATGAAGGGACCAGTGCATCACAGCACTCAGATTAGAGGTATGCAAGATCATTCCATGAAGGGACCAGTGCATCAAATATCATCCCATGAAGGGACCGGTGCATCAGAAATCATCCCATGAAGGGAACAGTGCATCAAAGACCATCCCATGAAGGAACCACTGCATCAGAGACCATCCCATGAAGGGACGAGTGCATCAGAGATCATCCCATGAAGGGACCAGTGCATCAGAGATCATCCCATGAAGGGACCAGTGCATCAGAGATCATCCCATGAAGGGACCAGTGCATCACAGCAGTGAGATTAGAGGTATGCAAGATCATCCGATGAAGGGACCAGAGATCATCCCACAAAGGGACCAGCGCATCAGAGATCATCCCACAAAGGGACCAGCGCATCAGAAATCATCCCACAAAGGGACCAGCGCATCAGAAATCATCCCATGAAGGGACCAGTGCAACAGAGATCATTCCATGAAGGGACCAGTGCATCACAGCACTCACATTAGAGGTATTCAAGATCATCCCATGAAGGGACCAGTGCAGAGATCCTCCCATGAAGGGACCAGTCCATCAAAGATCATCCCATGAAGGGACCAGCGCATCAGATCATCCCATGAAGGGTTCAGCGCAGAGATCATCCCACGAAGGGACCAGCGCAGAGATCATCCCATGAAGGGACCAGTTCATCAAAGATCATCCCATGAAGGGACCAGTGCATCCCAGCACTCAGATTAGAGGTATGAAAGATCATCCCATGAAGGGACCAGGGCATCAAAGATCATCCCATGAAGGGACCAGTGCATCAGAGATCATCCCATGAAGGGAACAGCGCATCAGAGATCGCCCATGAAGGGAACAGTGCAAAGATCATCCCATGAAGGGACCAGTGCATCAGAGATCATCCCATGAAGGGACCAGTGCATCACAGCACTCACATTAGAGGTATGCAAGATCATCCCATGAAGGGACCAGGGCATCAAAGATCATCCCATGAAGGGACCACTGCATCAAAGATCATCCCATGAAGGGACCTGTGCATCACAGCACTCAAATTAGAGGTATGCACGATCATCCCATGAAGGGACCAGTGCATCAGGGATCATCCCATGAAGGGACCAGTGCATCACAGCACTCAGATTAGAGGTATGCAAGATAATCCCACGAAGGGACCAGTGCAGAGATCATCCCATGAAGGGACCAGCGCATCAGATCATCCCATGAAGGGACCAGAGCATCAAAGATCATCCCATGAAGGGACCAGCGCATCAGAGATCATCCCATGAAGGGACCAGAGCATCAGAGATCATCCCAAGAAGGGACCAGAGAATCAGAGATCATCCCAAGAAGGGACCAGTGCATGAAAGATCATCCCATGAAGGGACCAGAGATCATCCCATGAAAGGACCAGTGCAGAGATCATCCCATGAAGGGACCTGTACATCACAGCATTCACATTATAGGTATGCAAGATCACACCATGAAGGGACCAGTGCATCAGAGACCATTCCATGAAGGGACGAGTGCATCAGAGATCATCCCATGGAGGGACCAGTGCATCAGATATCATCCCATGAAGGGAACACTGCATCACAGCACTCAAATTAGAGGCATGCAAGATCATCCCATGAAGGCACCAGTGTATCAAAGATCATCCCATGAAGGGACCAGCACATCAGAGATCATCCCATAAAGGGACCAGCACATCAGAGATCATCCCATAAAGGGATCAGCACATCAGAGATCATCCCATAAAGGGATCAGCACATCAGAGATCATCCCATGAAGGGACCAGCACATCCGAGATCATCCCATGAAGGGACCAGCACATCAGAGATCATCCCATGAAGGGACCAGCACATCAGAGATCATCCCATGAAGGGACCAGCACAACAGAGATCATCCCATGAAGGGACCAGCACATCAAAGCTCATCCCATGAAGGGACCACTGCATCAGAGATCATCCCATGAAGGGACCACTGCATCAGAGATCATCCCATGAAGGGACTACTGCATCAGAGATCATCCCATGAAGGGACCACTGCATCAAAGCACTCAGATTAGAGGTATGCAAGATCATTCCATGAAGGAACCAGTGCATCAAAGATCATGCCATGAAGGGACCAGTGCATCAGAGATCATCCCATGAAGGGACCAGTGCACCAGAGATAATTCCATGAAGGGACCAGTGCATCAGAGATCATCCCATGAAGGGACCAGTGCATCAGAGATCATCCCATGAAGGGACCAGTGCATTACAGCACTCAGATTAGAGGTATGCAAGATAATCCCATGAAGGGACCAGCACATCAGAGATCATCCCATGAAGGGACCAGCGCATCAGAGATCATCCCATGAAGTGACCAGCGCATCAGAGATCATCCCATGAAGGGACCAGCGCATCAGAGATCATCCCATGAAGAGACCAGCGCATCAGAGATCATCCCATGAAGGGACCAGCGCATCATAGATCATCCCATGAAGGGACCAGAGCATCAGAGATCATCCCATGAAGGGACCAGAGCATCAGAGATCATCCCATGAAGGGACCAGAGCATCAGAAAATCATCCCATGACGGGACCGGCGCATCAAAAAATCATCCCATGACGGGACCAGCGCATCAAAGATCATCCCATGAAGGGACCAGCGCATCAAAGATCATCCCATGAAGGGACCAGCGCATCAAAGATCATCCCATGAAGGGACCAGTGCATCAGATCATCCCATGAAGGGACCAGTGCATCACAGCACACAGATTAGAGGTATGCAAGATCATCCCATGAAGGGACCGGTGCATAGGAAATCATCCCATGAAGGGACCACTGCATCAGAGATCATCCCATGAAGGGACCACTGCATCAGAGATCATCCCATGAAGGGACCAGTCTAGAGATCATCCCATGAAGGGACCAGTGCATCAGATCATCCCATGAAGGGACCAGTGCATCACAGCACACAGATTAGAGGTATGCAAGATCATCCCATGAAGGGACCAGTACCTCACAGCACTCGCATTAGAGGTATGCAAGATCAACCCATGAAGGGACCAGTGCATCAAAGATCATCCCATGAAGGGACCAGTGCATCAAAGATCATCCCATGAAGGGACCAGTGCAGCAGAGATCATCCCATGAAGGGACCAGTGCAGAGATCATCCCATGAAGGGACCAGTGCAGAGATCATCCCATGAAGAGACCAGGGGACCAGAGATCATCCCATGAAGAGACCAGGGGACCAGAGATCATCCCATGAAGAGACCAGGGGACCAGAGATCATCCCATGAAGGGACCAGAGATCATCCCATGAAGGGACCAGAGATCATCCCATGAAGGGACCAGAGATCATCCCATGAAGGGACCAGAGATCATCCCATGAAGGGACCAGAGATCATCCCATGAAGGGACCAGTGCATCACAGCACTCAGATTAGAGGTATACAAGATCATCCCATGAAGGGACCAGCGCATCAGAGATCATCCCATGAAGGAACCAGCGCATCAGAGATCATCCCATGAAGGAACCAGCGCATCAGACATCATCCCATGAAGGGACCAGTGCATCTCAGAACTCACATTAGAGGGATGCAAGATCATTCCATGAAGGGACCAGGGGACCAGAGATCATCCCATGAAGGGACCAGAGATCATCCCATGAAGGGACCAGAGATCATCCCATGAAGGGACCAGAGATCATCCCAGGAAGGGACCAGATCTCCTCCCATGAAGGGACCAGAGCATCATAGCACTCAGATTAGAGGTATGCAAGATCATCCCATGAAGGGACCAGTGCAGAGATCATCCCATGAAGGAAAAAGTGCATCAGAGATCATCCCATGAAGGGACCAGTGCATCACAGCACTCAAATTAGAGGTATGCAAAATCCCCCCATGAAAGGACAAGTGCATCAAAGATCATCCCATGAAGGGACCAGTGCATCAGAGATCATCCCATGAAGGGACCAGTGCATCAGAGATCATCCCATGAAGGGACCAGTGCATCACAGCACTCAGATTAGAGGTATGCAAGATCATCCCATGAAGGGACCAGTGCATCAGAGATCATCCCATGAAGGGACCAGTGCATCACAGCACTCAGATTAGAAGTATGCAAGATCCTCCCATGAGGCGACCAGTCTAGATATCATCCCATGAAGGGATCAGTATATCAGAGATCATCCCATGAAGGGACCACTGCATCACATCACTCAGATTAGAGGTATGCAACATCATCCCATGAAGGGACCAGCGCATCAGAAATCATCCAATGAAGGGACCAGCACATCAGAGATCATCCCATGAAGGGACCAGCGCATCAGAGATCATCCCATGAAGGGGCCAGCGCATCAGAGATCATCCCATGAAGGGGCCAGCGCATCAGATCATTTCATGAAGGGACCAGTGCATCACAGAACTCAAATTAGAGGGATGCAAGATCATCCCATGAAGGGACCAGAGATCATCCCATGAAGGGACCAGAGATCATCCCATGAAGGGACCAGAGTTCATCCCATGAAGGGACCAGAGTTCATCCCATGAAGGGACCAGAGTTCATCCCATGAAGGGACCAGAGTTCATCCCATGAAGGGACCAGAGTTCATCTCATGAAGGGACCAGAGTTCATCCCATGAAGGGACCAGAGTTCATCCCATGAAGGGACCAGAGTTCATCCCATGAAGGGACCAGAGTTCATCCCATGAAGGGGCCAGTGCATCAGACATCATCCCAGGAAGGCACCAGTGCAACAAAGATCATCCCATGAAGGCACCAGTGCAACAAAGATCAACCCATGAAGGGACCAGTGCTTCAGAGATCATCCCATGAAGGGACCAGTGCATCGGAGATCATCCCATGAAGGGACCAGTGCATCGGAGATCATCCCATGGAGGGACCAGTGCATCGGAGATCATCCCATGAAGGGACCAGGACATCGGAGATCATCCCATGAAGGGACCAGGACATCCTAGATCAACCCATGAAGGGACCAGTACATCCTAGATCAACCCATGAAGGGACCAGCGCATCAGAGATCAACCCATGAAGGGACCAGCGCATCAGAGATCAACCCATGAAGGGACCAGTGCATCAGACATCATCCCATGAAGGGGCCAGTGCATCAAAGATCAACCCATGAAGGGACCAGTGCATCAAAGATCATCCCATGAAGGGACCAGTGCATCAAAGATCATCCCAGGAAGGGACCAGTGCATCAAATATCATCCCAGGAAGGGACCAGAGCATCACAGCACTCAGATTAGAGGTATGCTAGATCATCCCATGAAGGGACCAGAGCATCAGAGATCATCCCATGAAGGGACCAGTGCATCAGAGGTCATCCCATGAAGGGACCAGTGCATCAGAGATCATCCCATGAAGGGACCAGTGCATCAGAGATCATCCCATGAAGGGACCAGTGCATCAGAGATCATCCCATGAAGGCACCAGTGCATCGGAGATCATACCATGAAGGGAGTGGGACCAGTGCATCAGAGATCATCCCATGAAGGGACCAGTGCAACAGAGATCATCCCATGAAGGGACCAGTGCATCAGAGCATTCAGATTAGAGGTACGCCAGATCATCCCATGAAGGGACCAGTGCATCAGAGATCATCCCATGAAGGGACCAGGACATCCTAGATCAACCCATGAAGGGACCAGTACATCAGAGATCAACCCATGAAGGGACCAGCGCATCAGAGATCAACCCATGAAGGGACCAGTGCATCAGACATCATCCCATGAAGGGGCCAGTGCATCAAAGATCAACCCATGAAGGGACCAGTGCATCAAAGATCAACCCATGAAGGGACCAGTGCATCAAAGATAATCCCATGAAGGAACCAGTGCGTCAAAGATCATCCCATGAAGGGACCAGTGCATCAGACATCATCCCATGAAGGGGCCAGTGCATCAAAGATCAACCCATGAAGGGACCAGTGCAGAGATCCTCCCATGAAGGGACCAGTCCATCAAAGATCATCCCATGAAGGGACCAGCGCATCAGATCATCCCATGAAGGGTTCAGCGCAGAGATCATCCCACGAAGGGACCAGCGCAGAGATCATCCCATGAAGGGACCAGTTCATCAAAGATCATCCCATGAAGGGACCAGTGCATCCCAGCACTCAGATTAGAGGTATGAAAGATCATCCCATGAAGGGACCAGGGCATCAAAGATCATCCCATGAAGGGACCAGTGCATCAGAGATCATCCCATGAAGGGAACAGCGCATCAGAGATCGCCCATGAAGGGAACAGTGCAAAGATCATCCCATGAAGGGACCAGTGCATCAGAGATCATCCCATGAAGGGACCAGTGCATCACAGCACTCACATTAGAGGTATGCAAGATCATCCCATGAAGGGACCAGGGCATCAAAGATCATCCCATGAAGGGACCACTGCATCAAAGATCATCCCATGAAGGGACCTGTGCATCACAGCACTCAAATTAGAGGTATGCACGATCATCCCATGAAGGGACCAGTGCATCAGGGATCATCCCATGAAGGGACCAGTGCATCACAGCACTCAGATTAGAGGTATGCAAGATAATCCCACGAAGGGACCAGTGCAGAGATCATCCCATGAAGGGACCAGCGCATCAGATCATCCCATGAAGGGACCAGAGCATCAAAGATCATCCCATGAAGGGACCAGCGCATCAGAGATCATCCCATGAAGGGACCAGAGCATCAGAGATCATCCCAAGAAGGGACCAGAGAATCAGAGATCATCCCAAGAAGGGACCAGTGCATGAAAGATCATCCCATGAAGGGACCAGAGATCATCCCATGAAAGGACCAGTGCAGAGATCATCCCATGAAGGGACCTGTACATCACAGCATTCACATTATAGGTATGCAAGATCACACCATGAAGGGACCAGTGCATCAGAGACCATTCCATGAAGGGACGAGTGCATCAGAGATCATCCCATGGAGGGACCAGTGCATCAGATATCATCCCATGAAGGGAACACTGCATCACAGCACTCAAATTAGAGGCATGCAAGATCATCCCATGAAGGCACCAGTGTATCAAAGATCATCCCATGAAGGGACCAGCACATCAGAGATCATCCCATAAAGGGACCAGCACATCAGAGATCATCCCATAAAGGGATCAGCACATCAGAGATCATCCCATAAAGGGATCAGCACATCAGAGATCATCCCATAAAGGGATCAGCACATCAGAGATCATCCCATGAAGGGACCAGCACATCCGAGATCATCCCATGAAGGGACCAGCACATCAGAGATCATCCCATGAAGGGACCAGCACATCAGAGATCATCCCATGAAGGGACCAGCACATCAGAGATCATCCCATGAAGGGACCAGCACATCAAAGCTCATCCCATGAAGGGACCACTGCATCAGAGATCATCCCATGAAGGGACCACTGCATCAGAGATCATCCCATGAAGGGACTACTGCATCAGAGATCATCCCATGAAGGGACCACTGCATCAAAGCACTCAGATTAGAGGTATGCAAGATCATTCCATGAAGGAACCAGTGCATCAAAGATCATGCCATGAAGGGACCAGTGCATCAGAGATCATCCCATGAAGGGACCAGTGCACCAGAGATAATTCCATGAAGGGACCAGTGCATCAGAGATCATCCCATGAAGGGACCAGTGCATCAGAGATCATCCCATGAAGGGACCAGTGCATTACAGCACTCAGATTAGAGGTATGCAAGATAATCCCATGAAGGGACCAGCACATCAGAGATCATCCCATGAAGGGACCAGCGCATCAGAGATCATCCCATGAAGTGACCAGCGCATCAGAGATCATCCCATGAAGGGACCAGCGCATCAGAGATCATCCCATGAAGAGACCAGCGCATCAGAGATCATCCCATGAAGGGACCAGCGCATCATAGATCATCCCATGAAGGGACCAGAGCATCAGAGATCATCCCATGAAGGGACCAGAGCATCAGAGATCATCCCATGAAGGGACCAGAGCATCAGAAAATCATCCCATGACGGGACCGGCGCATCAAAAAATCATCCCATGACGGGACCAGCGCATCAAAGATCATCCCATGAAGGGACCAGCGCATCAAAGATCATCCCATGAAGGGACCAGCGCATCAAAGATCATCCCATGAAGGGACCAGTGCATCAGATCATCCCATGAAGGGACCAGTGCATCACAGCACACAGATTAGAGGTATGCAAGATCATCCCATGAAGGGACCGGTGCATAGGAAATCATCCCATGAAGGGACCACTGCATCAGAGATCATCCCATGAAGGGACCACTGCATCAGAGATCATCCCATGAAGGGACCAGTCTAGAGATCATCCCATGAAGGGACCAGTGCATCAGATCATCCCATGAAGGGACCAGTGCATCACAGCACACAGATTAGAGGTATGCAAGATCATCCCATGAAGGGACCAGTACCTCACAGCACTCGCATTAGAGGTATGCAAGATCAACCCATGAAGGGACCAGTGCATCAAAGATCATCCCATGAAGGGACCAGTGCATCAAAGATCATCCCATGAAGGGACCAGTGCAGCAGAGATCATCCCATGAAGGGACCAGTGCAGAGATCATCCCATGAAGGGACCAGTGCAGAGATCATCCCATGAAGAGACCAGGGGACCAGAGATCATCCCATGAAGAGACCAGGGGACCAGAGATCATCCCATGAAGAGACCAGGGGACCAGAGATCATCCCATGAAGGGACCAGAGATCATCCCATGAAGGGACCAGAGATCATCCCATGAAGGGACCAGAGATCATCCCATGAAGGGACCAGAGATCATCCCATGAAGGGACCAGAGATCATCCCATGAAGGGACCAGTGCATCACAGCACTCAGATTAGAGGTATACAAGATCATCCCATGAAGGGACCAGCGCATCAGAGATCATCCCATGAAGGAACCAGCGCATCAGAGATCATCCCATGAAGGAACCAGCGCATCAGAGATCATCCCATGAAGGGACCAGTGCATCTCAGAACTCACATTAGAGGGATGCAAGATCATTCCATGAAGGGACCAGGGGACCAGAGATCATCCCATGAAGGGACCAGAGATCATCCCATGAAGGGACCAGAGATCATCCCATGAAGGGACCAGAGATCATCCCAGGAAGGGACCAGATCTCCTCCCATGAAGGGACCAGAGCATCATAGCACTCAGATTAGAGGTATGCAAGATCATCCCATGAAGGGACCAGTGCAGAGATCATCCCATGAAGGAAAAAGTGCATCAGAGATCATCCCATGAAGGGACCAGTGCATCACAGCACTCAAATTAGAGGTATGCAAAGTCCCCCCATGAAAGGACAAGTGCATCAAAGATCATCCCATGAAGGGACCAGTGCATCAGAGATCATCCCATGAAGGGACCAGTGCATCAGAGATCATCCCATGAAGGGACCAGTGCATCACAGCACTCAGATTAGAGGTATGCAAGATCATCCCATGAAGGGACCAGTGCATCAGAGATCATCCCATGAAGGGACCAGTGCATCACAGCACTCAGATTAGAAGTATGCAAGATCCTCCCATGAGGCGACCAGTCTAGATATCATCCCATGAAGGGATCAGTATATCAGAGATCATCCCATGAAGGGACCACTGCATCACATCACTCAGATTAGAGGTATGCAACATCATCCCATGAAGGGACCAGCGCATCAGAAATCATCCAATGAAGGGACCAGCACATCAGAGATCATCCCATGAAGGGACCAGCGCATCAGAGATCATCCCATGAAGGGGCCAGCGCATCAGAGATCATCCCATGAAGGGGCCAGCGCATCAGATCATTTCATGAAGGGACCAGTGCATCACAGAACTCAAATTAGAGGGATGCAAGATCATCCCATGAAGGGACCAGAGATCATCCCATGAAGGGACCAGAGATCATCCCATGAAGGGACCAGAGTTCATCCCATGAAGGGACCAGAGTTCATCCCATGAAGGGACCAGAGTTCATCCCATGAAGGGACCAGAGTTCATCCCATGAAGGGACCAGAGTTCATCTCATGAAGGGACCAGAGTTCATCCCATGAAGGGACCAGAGTTCATCCCATGAAGGGACCAGAGTTCATCCCATGAAGGGACCAGAGTTCATCCCATGAAGGGGCCAGTGCATCAGACATCATCCCAGGAAGGCACCAGTGCAACAAAGATCATCCCATGAAGGCACCAGTGCAACAAAGATCAACCCATGAAGGGACCAGTGCTTCAGAGATCATCCCATGAAGGGACCAGTGCATCGGAGATCATCCCATGAAGGGACCAGTGCATCGGAGATCATCCCATGGAGGGACCAGTGCATCGGAGATCATCCCATGAAGGGACCAGGACATCGGAGATCATCCCATGAAGGGACCAGGACATCCTAGATCAACCCATGAAGGGACCAGTACATCCTAGATCAACCCATGAAGGGACCAGCGCATCAGAGATCAACCCATGAAGGGACCAGCGCATCAGAGATCAACCCATGAAGGGACCAGTGCATCAGACATCATCCCATGAAGGGGCCAGTGCATCAAAGATCAACCCATGAAGGGACCAGTGCATCAAAGATCATCCCATGAAGGGACCAGTGCATCAAAGATCATCCCAGGAAGGGACCAGTGCATCAAATATCATCCCAGGAAGGGACCAGAGCATCACAGCACTCAGATTAGAGGTATGCTAGATCATCCCATGAAGGGACCAGAGCATCAGAGATCATCCCATGAAGGGACCAGTGCATCAGAGGTCATCCCATGAAGGGACCAGTGCATCAGAGATCATCCCATGAAGGGACCAGTGCATCAGAGATCATCCCATGAAGGGACCAGTGCATCAGAGATCATCCCATGAAGGCACCAGTGCATCGGAGATCATACCATGAAGGGAGTGGGACCAGTGCATCAGAGATCATCCCATGAAGGGACCAGTGCAACAGAGATCATCCCATGAAGGGACCAGTGCATCAGAGCATTCAGATTAGAGGTACGCCAGATCATCCCATGAAGGGACCAGTGCATCAGAGATCATCCCATGAAGGGACCAGGACATCCTAGATCAACCCATGAAGGGACCAGTACATCAGAGATCAACCCATGAAGGGACCAGCGCATCAGAGATCAACCCATGAAGGGACCAGTGCATCAGACATCATCCCATGAAGGGGCCAGTGCATCAAAGATCAACCCATGAAGGGACCAGTGCATCAAAGATCAACCCATGAAGGGACCAGTGCATCAAAGATAATCCCATGAAGGAACCAGTGCGTCAAAGATCATCCCATGAAGGGACCAGTGCATCAGACATCATCCCATGAAGGGGCCAGTGCATCAAAGATCAACCCATGAAGGGACCAGTGCATCAAAGATCATCCCATGAAGGGACCAGTGCATCAAAGATCATCCCAGGAAGGGACCAGTGCATCAAAGATCATCCCAGGAAGGGACCAGCGCATCACAGCACTCCGATTAGAGGTATGCTAGATCATCCCATGAAGGGACCAGAGCATCAGAGATCATCCCATGAAGGGACCAGTGCATCAGAGGTCATCCCATGAAGGGACCAGTGCATCAGAGATCATCCCATGAAGGGACCAGTGCATCAGAGATCATCCCATGAAGGGACCAGTGCATCAGAGATCATCCCATGAAGGCACCAGTGCATCGGAGATCATACCATGAAGGTAGTGGGACCAGTGCATCAGAGATCATCCCATGAAGGGACCAGTGCATCAGAGATCAGCCCATGAAGGGACCAGTGCAACAGAGATCAGCCCATGAAGGGACCAGTGCATCAGAGCACTCAGATTAGAGGTATGCAAGATCATCCCATGAAGGGACCAGTGCATCAGAGATCATCCCATGAAGGGACCAGTGCATCAGAGCATTCAGATTAGAGGTACGCCAGATCATCCCATGAAGGGACCAGTGCATCAGAGATCATCCCATGAAGGGACCAGTGCATCAGAGCACTCAGATTGTAGGTATGCAAGATCATCCCATGAAGGGACCAGAGCAACAGAGACCATCCCATGAAGGGACCAGTGCATCAGAGATCATCCCATGAAGGGACCAGCGCATCAGAGATCATCCCATGAAGGGACCAGCGCATCAGAGATCATCCCATGAAGGGACCAGCGCATCAGAGATCATCCCATGAAGGGACCAGGACATCCTAGATCAACCCATGAAGGGACCAGTACATCCTAGATCAACCCATGAAGGGACCAGCGCATCAGAGATCAACCCATGAAGGGACCAGCGCATCAGAGATCAACCCATGAAGGGACCAGTGCATCAGACATCATCCCATGAAGGGGCCAGTGCATCAAATATCAACCCATGAAGGGACCAGTGCATCAAAGATCATCCCATGAAGGGACCAGTGCATCAAAGATCATCCCAGGAAGGGACCAGTGCATCAAATATCATCCCAGGAAGGGACCAGAGCATCACAGCACTCAGATTAGAGGTATGCTAGATCATCCCATGAAGGGACCAGAGCATCAGAGATCATCCCATGAAGGGACCAGTGCATCAGAGGTCATCCCATGAAGGGACCAGTGCATCAGAGATCATCCCATGAAGGGACCAGTGCATCAGAGATCATCCCATGAAGGGACCAGTGCATCAGAGATCATCCCATGAAGGCACCAGTGCATCGGAGATCATACCATGAAGGGAGTGGGACCAGTGCATCAGAGATCATCCCATGAAGGGACCAGTGCAAC
Organism: Triturus cristatus; assembly: GCF_964204655.1. Taxonomy (NCBI): domain Eukaryota; kingdom Metazoa; phylum Chordata; class Amphibia; order Caudata; family Salamandridae; genus Triturus; species Triturus cristatus. The sequence continues at coordinate 653,053,972 of NC_140587.1, read as the reverse complement.
AGAGATCATCCCATGAAGGGACCAGTGCATCAGAGCATTCAGATTAGAGGTACGCCAGATCATCCCATGAAGGGACCAGTGCATCAGAGATCATCCCATGAAGGGACCAGGACATCCTAGATCAACCCATGAAGGGACCAGTACATCAGAGATCAACCCATGAAGGGACCAGCGCATCAAAGATCAACCCATGAAGGGACCAGTGCATCAGACATCATCCCATGAAGGGGCCAGTGCATCAAAGATCAACCCATGAAGGGACCAGTGCATCAAAGATCAACCCATGAAGGGACCAGTGCATCAAAGATAATCCCATGAAGGAACCAGTGCGTCAAAGATCATCCCATGAAGGGACCAGTGCATCAGACATCATCCCATGAAGGGGCCAGTGCATCAAAGATCAACCCATGAAGGGACCAGTGCATCAAAGATCATCCCATGAAGGGACCAGTGCATCAAAAATCATCCCAGGAAGGGACCAGTGCATCAAAGATCATCCCAGGAAGGGACCAGCGCATCACAGCACTCCGATTAGAGGTATGCTAGATCATCCCATGAAGGGACCAGAGCATCAGAGATCATCCCATGAAGGGACCAGTGCATCAGAGGTCATCCCATGAAGGGACCAGTGCATCAGAGATCATCCCATGAAGGGACCAGTGCATCAGAGATCATCCCATGAAGGGACCAGTGCATCAGAGATCATCCCATGAAGGCACCAGTGCATCGGAGATCATACCATGAAGGGAGTGGGACCAGTGCATCAGAGATCATCCCATGAAGGGACCAGTGCATCAGAGATCAGCCCATGAAGGGACCAGTGCAACAGAGATCAGCCCATGAAGGGACCAGTGCATCAGAGCACTCAGATTAGAGGTATGCAAGATCATCCCATGAAGGGACCAGTGCATCAGAGATCATCCCATGAAGGGACCAGTGCATCAGAGCATTCAGATTAGAGGTACGCCAGATCATCCCATGAAGGGACCAGTGCATCAGAGATCATCCCATGAAGGGACCAGTGCATCAGAGCACTCAGATTGTAGGTATGCAAGATCATCCCATGAAGGGACCAGAGCAACAGAGACCATCCCATGAAGGGACCAGTGCATCAGAGATCATCCCATGAAGGGACCAGCGCATCAGAGATCATCCCATGAAGGGACCAGCGCATCAGAGATCATCCCATGAAGGGACCAGCGCATCAGAGATCATCCCATGAAGGGACCAGCGGACAAGAGATCATCCCATGAAGAGACCAGCGGACAAGAGATCATCCCATGAAGAGACCAGCAGACAAGAGATCATCCCATGAAGAGACCAGTGCATCAGAGATGATCTCATGAAGGGACCAGTGCATCAGAGATCATCCCATGAAGGGACCAGTGCATCAGAGATCATCCCATGAAGGGACCAGAGCAACAGAGATCATCCCATGAAGGGACCAGCACATCAGAGATCATCTCATGAAGGGACCAGAGCAACAGAGATCATCCCATGAAGGGACCAGTGCATCAGAGATCATCCCATGAAGGGGCCAGCGCAACAGATCATTTCATGAAGGGACCAGTGCATCACAGAACTCAAATTAGAGGGATGCAAGATCATCCCATGAAGGGACCAGAGTTCATCCCATGAAGGGACCAGAGTTCATCCCATGAAGGGACCAGAGTTCATCCCATGAAGGGACCAGAGTTCATCCCATGAAGGGACCAGAGTTCATCCCATGAAGGGACCAGAGTTCATCCCATGAAAGGACCAGAGCTCCTCCCATGAAGGGACCAGAGCTCCTCCCATGAAGGGACCAGAGCTCCTCCCATGAAGGGACCAGAGCTCCTCCCATGAAGGGACCAGATCTCCTCCCATCCCATGAAGGGACCAGATCTCCTCCCATCCCATGAAGGGACCAGAGCTCCTCCCATGAAGGGACCAGAGCTCCTCCCATGAAGGGACCAGAGCTCCTCCCATGAAGGGACCAGAGCTCCTCCCATGAAGGGACCAGAGCTCCTCCCATGAAGGGACCAGAGCGCCTCCCATGAAGGGACAAGAGCTCCTCCCATGAAGGGGCCAGAGCATCATAGCACTCATATTAGAGGGATGCAAGATAATCCAATGAAGGGACCAGTGCATCAGAGATCATCCCATGAAGGGACCAGAGATCATCCCATGAAGGGACCAGCACATCAGAGATCATCCCATGAAGGGGCCAGCGCATCAGATCATTTCATGAAGGGACCAGTACATCACAGAACTCAAATTAGAGGGATGCAAGATCATCCCATGAAGGGACCAGGAATCATCCCATGAAGGGACCAGAGATCATCCCATGAAGGGACCAGAGATCATCCCATGAAGGGACCAGAGATCATCCCATGAAGGGACCAGAGATCATCCCATGAAGGGACCAGAGATCATCCCATGAAGGGGCCAGAGATCATCCCACGAAGGGGCCAGAGATCATCCCACGAAGGGGCCAGAGATCATCCCACGAAGGGGCCAGAGATCATCCCATGAAGAAGCCAGAGATCATCCCATGAAGGGGCAAGAGATCATCCCATGAAGGGGCCAGAGATCTTCCCATGAAGGGGCCAGATATCATCCCATGAAGGGGCCAGAGATCATCCCATGAAGGGACCAGAGATCATCCCAGATCATCCCATGAAGGGACCAGAGCTCCTCCCATGAAGGGACCAGAGCTCCTCCCATGAAGGGATCAGAGCTCCTTCCATGAAGGGACCAGAGCTCCTCCCATGAAGGGACCAGAGATCATCCCATGAAGGGACCAGTGCATCACAGGTCTCAGATTAAAGGTATGCAAGATCATCCCATGAAGGGACCAGTGCATCGGAGATCATCCCATGAAGGGACCAGCGCATCCGAGATCATCCCATGAAGGGACCAGCGCATCCGAGATCAACCCAAGAAGGGACCAGCGCATCCGAGATCATCCCATGAAGGGACCAGGACATCGGAGATCATCCCATGAAGGGACCAGGACATCCTAGATCAACCCATGAAGGGACCAGTACATCAGAGATCAACCCATGAAGGGACCAGCCCATCAAATAACAACCCATGAAGGGACCAGTGCATCAAAGATCAACCCATGAAGGGACCAGTGCATCAAAGATCAACCCATGAAGGGACCAGTGCATCAAAGATCATCCCATGAAGGGACCAGTGCATCAAAGATCATCCCATGAAGGGACCAGTGCATCAAAATCATCCCATGATGGGACCAGTGCATCAAAATCATCCCATGATGGGACCAGTGCATCAAAATCATCCCATGATGGGACCAGTGCATCAAAATCATCCCATGAAGGGACCAGAGCTCATCCCATGAAGGGACCAAAGCCCCTCCCATGAAGGGACCAGAGCTCCTCCCATGAAGGGACCAGAGCTCCTCCCATGAAGGGACCAGAGCTCCTCCCATGAAGGGACCAGAGCTCCTCCCATGAAGGGACCAGAGCTTCTCCCATGAAGGGACCAGAGCTCCTCCCATAAAGGGACCAGAGCTCTTCCCATGAAGGGACCAGAGCATCACAGCACTCAAATTAGAGATATGCAAAATCCCCCCATGAAGGGACCAGTGCATCAAAGATCATCCCATAAAGGGACCAGTGCATCAGAGATCATCCCATGAAGGGACCAGTGCATCAGAGATCATCCCATGAAGGGACCAGTGCATCAGAGATCATCCCGTGAAGGGACCAGTGCATCAGAGATCATCTCGTGAAGGGACCAGTGCATCAGAGATCATCCCATGAAGGGACCAGTGCATCACAGCACTCAGATTAGAGGTATGCAAGATCATCCCATGAAGGGACCAGTGCATCACAGCACTCCGATTAGAGGTATGCAAGATCATTCCATGAAGGTACCACTGCATCACATCACTCAGATTAGAGGTATGCAACATCATCCCATGAAGGGACCAGCGCATTAGAAATCATCCCATGAAGGGACCAGAGCAACAGATCATCCCATGAAGGGACCAGTGCATCACAGCACTCAGATTAGAGGGATGCAAGATAATCCAATGAAGGGACCAGTGCATCAGAGATCCCATGAAGGGACCAGAGATCATCCCATGAAGGGACCAGCACATCAGAGATCATCCCATGAAGGGACCAGAGATCATCCCATGAAGGAACAAGTGCATCAGTCTAGAGATCATCCCATGAAGGGACCACTGCAGAGATCATCCCATGAAGGGACCACTGCATCACATCACTCAGATTACAGGTATGCAACATCATCCCATGAAGGGACCAGCGCATTAGAAATCATTAGGGGTGGGCGGAATTTGCGATATTGCGTTACGCAAATCTTCGCGAAACGGTAAAAAATCTCCGCAAACACGCAGAAATTCCGCGAACACGCGGAATTGCTTGTTCGCGATGCTTTTTTCCTGTTCCCAATTGCTGTTTGCGTGCTCGGGGAGAAATATATCGCGAACACGCATTTTGAGAACGCGAACAAGCAAAAATTTCGCAAAATCGCGGAAAGCAGACTTTTGAGCAATTTCGCGTTCTCCGCGTAACGCGAAATTCCGCAAATTCCGCAAATTCCGCGAGCGGATCGGAATTTACCGCCCAGGCCTAGAAATCATCCAATGAAGGGACCAGTGCACCAGAGATCCCATGAAGGGACCAGTGCATCACAGAACTCAAATTAGAGGGTTGCGAGATGATCCCATGAAGGGACCAGAGATCATCCCATGAAGGGACCAGAGTTCATCCCATGAAGGGACCAGAGTTCATCCCATGAAGGGACCAGAGTTCATCCCATGAAGGGACCACAGTTCATCCCATGAAGGGACCAGAGTTCATCCCATGAAGGGACCAGAGTTCATCCCATGAAGGGACCAGAGTTCATCCCATGAAGGGACCAGAGATCATCCCATGAAGGGACCAGAGATCATCCCATGAAGGGACCAGAGATCATCCCATGAAGGGACCAGTGCATCACAGGTCCCAGATTAAAGGTATGCAAGATCATCCCATGAAGGGACCAGTGCATCGGAGATCATCCCATGAAGGGACCAGTGCATCGGAGATCATCCCATGAAGGGATCAGTGCATTGGAGATCATCCCATGAAGGGATCAGTGCATCGGAGATCATCCCATGAAGAGACCAGTGCATCGAAGATCATCCCAAGAAGAGACCAGTGCATCGGAGATCATCCCATGAAGGGACCAGCACATCTGAGATCAACCCATGAAGGGACCAGCGCATCAGAGATCAACCCATGAAGGGACCAGCGCATCAGAGATCAACCCGATGAAGGGACCAGCGCATCAGAGATAATCTGATGAAGGGACCAGTGCATCAGAGATCATCCCAGCAGATTGGTCAACCTCAGTTCATGTAGGTTGTAGCAGAATTCTTGATTTGAAGTGTTTTAAAGACTGTATAACGTGCTTTTATCCTGTACTGTCTATTGCCTGTCACTCGTTCCGCTGTCCCCCTGGTCCGCCGCGGCTTGTGCCGATCGAGCGGAGGGGTTGACACGTAGCTTACAAACCCTCACTTCCTGTGAGAGAGGAAGGTTAGCGCTCTAGGCTCGTGCAGTCCCGCCCACTCCCCACTTAAATTGAGTGCGCAGAGCGGACGCGCGCAGCAGATTGGTCAACCTCAGTTCATGTAGGTTGTAGCAGAATTCTTGATTTGAAGTGTTTTAAAGACTGTATAACGTGCTTTTATCCTGTACTGTCTATTGCCTGTCACTCGTTCCGCTGTCCCCCTGGTCCGCCGCGGCTTGTGCCGATCGAGCGGAGGGGTTGACACGTAGCTTACAAACCCTCACTTCCTGTGAGAGAGGAAGGTTAGCGCTCTAGGCTCGTGCAGTCCCGCCCACTCCCCACTTAAATTGAGTGCGCAGAGCGGACGCGCGCAGCAGATTGGTCAACCTCAGTTCATGTAGGTTGTAGCAGAATTCTTGATTTGAAGTGTTTTAAAGACTGTATAACGTGCTTTTATCCTGTACTGTCTATTGCCTGTCACTCGTTCCGCTGTCCCCCTGGTCCGCCGCGGCTTGTGCCGATCGAGCGGAGGGGTTGACACGTAGCTTACAAACCCTCACTTCCTGTGAGAGAGGAAGGTTAGCGCTCTAGGCTCGTGCAGTCCCGCCCACTCCCCACTTAAATTGAGTGCGCAGAGCGGACGCGCGCAGCAGATTGGTCAACCTCAGTTCATGTAGGTTGTAGCAGAATTCTTGATTTGAAGTGTTTTAAAGACTGTATAACGTGCTTTTATCCTGTACTGTCTATTGCCTGTCACTCGTTCCGCTGTCCCCCTGGTCCGCCGCGGCTTGTGCCGATCGAGCGGAGGGGTTGACACGTAGCTTACAAACCCTCACTTCCTGTGAGAGAGGAAGGTTAGCGCTCTAGGCTCGTGCAGTCCCGCCCACTCCCCACTTAAATTGAGTGCGCAGAGCGGACGCGCGCAGCAGATTGGTCAACCTCAGTTCATGTAGGTTGTAGCAGAATTCTTGATTTGAAGTGTTTTAAAGACTGTATAACGTGCTTTTATCCTGTACTGTCTATAGCCTGTCACTCGTTCCGCTGTCCCCCTGGTCCGCCGCGGCTTGTGCCGATCGAGCGGAGGGGTTGACACGTAGCTTACAAACCCTCACTTCCTGTGAGAGAGGAAGGTTAGCGCTCTAGGCTCGTGCAGTCCCGCCCACTCCCCACTTAAATTGAGTGCGCAGAGCGGACGCGCGCAGCAGATTGGTCAACCTCAGTTCATGTAGGTTGTAGCAGAATTCTTGATTTGAAGTGTTTTAAAGACTGTATAACGTGCTTTTATCCTGTACTGTCTATTGCCTGTCACTCGTTCCGCTGTCCCCCTGGTCCGCCGCGGCTTGTGCCGATCGAGCGGAGGGGTTGACACGTAGCTTACAAACCCTCACTTCCTGTGAGAGAGGAAGGTTAGCGCTCTAGGCTCGTGCAGTCCCGCCCACTCCCCACTTAAATTGAGTGCGCAGAGCGGACGCGCGCAGCGGGCGCGCCGGCGGCGCGCCGAAGGCGCGCCAAAGGCAAGCCCGTCTGCGCCCGTCCGCGCCTGACCGACGCCAGACGCCAGGACCGCTGCCCGTGGGTACCCCTCCCCTCCTTATGGCTCCCATTAAATATTCTCGCCAGGAGCTCCTTGCCATAAACACTAATACCGCTGCTTCGTTCATCTCGCAACATGGGCCTTTCTCCTCTATCACCAATGTAACGTTGGGATCAACGCCACGGAGAAGACCCTCCGTTATTTCTCCCACTGACAGCAAACCCTTGCCCTCTATACAAAGGCACCTCTCCTGCTTATATTGCAATGTTCGCTCTCTTCCCAAACATGCCCTTGAAATTTGGTCGCTTTTAGACTATGACAAACCCGACCTCTTCTTTATAACTGAAACCTGGCTAACGGAGTCCTCATATCCTGACATTTCAACTGCCCTCCCCCAGGACTATAAAATCATGAGATTAGACAGAACTGATAAAAAAGGCGGAGGAATCGCCATTGTGTATAGAGCTAACATCAAGCTCCACCTCGTCAACTCATTAACTGTAGAATGGGGTGAAGTTTGTACTTTCACGGCTACTTTAGGAAATAAAGAATCCTGGAAAGGAGCTCTCCTATACAGACCCCCAGGCACTAAAACTAATTTCGCAAACAAAATAACCGAATTCATCGCTCCACATGCACTGTCGTCTACTAATTTTCTTTTGCTAGGCGATTTCAACTATCATACTGAACTTACGCATGACCCTCACACTGCTGAACTCATCACCAGTATGAACGCATTAGGCTTGGACCAGCTAGTTACCGGCCCCACTCATTCTGCCGGCCACACTCTGGATCTCATTTTCACTAATTCGGATAAGATAAAAATCGATTGCTCTGTGCCCGTTCTTTGGTCGGATCATTTCAAGATTTACTTTCATATACAACTCACCTCACCCACCCCTCAGCCTAGTAGAGACTGCATTAGGAGTCGACCCTGGAATAAGATCAGCCCTGAAACATTTCTCTCTCATTTCTCCCCCCCTCAAATTGAACTTTTGAATGATCCTAACTTGGCAGCCATCAACCTTGACCGAGCAATTATTACAACCCTGGATATAATCGCTCCTAATAAAATAAAGAGATGCCCCAACAAACTGTCCCCATGGTATACTGAGGATCTTAAGGCCTCGAAACTGGTTGTAAGAACTCACGAACGCAAATGGCGTCGTACCAAAGACCCCGGTGACAGATCCCTTTACAAAAAGCTCCATCACCAATACATGAGCGATATAGCACTAGCCAAAAAAGTATACTTGGGAAATAGGATAGACCAGGCCGCAAACTCACATAAAGAACTCTATAAAATAGTAAAAGAGTTCTCCAACCCTCTCTCCTGCCAACCTGTTGCAAACGCTTCGCGGAATTGGGTCGACACTCTGTCATCCTTCTTTTATAACAAAATAAATGATATCTACAAATCATTCACCGACTCCACCACTTTGTCCTTCTCTCCTGATCCTCCCATCAATACAGCCCTACCTGCTCTCACCACTACCCTTAATCACTTTCTCCCATTTTCAAATGACGAAGTCACTCTGACTATGAACAGAATCAAGTCCGGCTCCCCTATTGACCCAGCCTCTTCCCCAATCCTTTCCAAAATTGCGCCTATTCTGATCCCACACTTAACTAAAATTTTCAATCTTTCGCTCTCCCACTCAATAGTTCCTGTTCATTGGAAAGAAGCCATCATCAGACCGATTCTGAAGAAACCCTCTGCTGACCCTGCCCTACCCGTAAACTACAGGCCTATCTCCCTTCTCCCGATGTTCGGCAAGATCATCGAGTCCCTCATCAACGCCCAACTTATTAACCACCTTGAATCGAACAAACTGCTAGACCCCTCCCAGTCAGGATTTAGGGCGTTCCATAGCACCGAAACCGCCCTACTTGAAACGGTCGACAACATCAGGCTTGCCTTGGATTCCAAACAATCAGCCATCCTGATATTGCTAGATCTATCCGCAGCCTTCGACACCGTCTCACACAGCATTCTGACAGAACGGCTGGCAGAGGCTGGTGTCGAGGGCCCTGCTTTGGCTTGGATCAAAAGCTACCTGACCGGTCGGAGCTCCAAGGTCCAGATCGGCAAATTCTCATCAGCCAATCAGCCAGTCGACAAAGGCGTACCTCAGGGTTCGATCCTGAGCCCTACACTCTTTAATTTGTACGTCTCTCCCCTTGCTAGACTAATTAAAGCCCATGGATTTGATACTGTGTCCTATGCCGACGACACTCAAATCCTCATTACCTTGGGTCCCAACTCCACTCACATCAAACCAAGGTTCCAAAAATGTATGCTAGCAATCAAAAACTGGATGTCAGACAACTACCTTTTGCTCAACGCTGCTAAGTCGGAGATTGTGCTTTTTGGAAACGCTCACAAGCACTGGTCAGACGAATGGTGGCCAGCACAGTTGGGTGCCTGTCCTTCCCCTAAGTCAGCTGCTCGCAACTTAGGGATACTACTTGACAACAAACTAACCCTGGCTGATCACATCAATAATATTTCTCACACCAGCTTTGGACTCCTACGCAGCCTAAAGAAGATTTTTAAGTGGATCCCTCTAGCCTCGCGTCTACCTCTAATTCAGGGACTAATTATTAGTCGCCTAGACTACGGCAATGCTCTTTTCGCCTCTATCGGCGAATCTCCCCTGAGCAAACTCCAGGTCCTTCAAAATACTGTAGCTAGACTGGCCCTGGACCTACCTGCCCGCACCCCTTCTGCCCCCTGTCTAAAAGCGCTTCACTGGCTTCCCATAAAAAAGCGTATCAAGTTTAAAATTTGCTGTTTAGTTCATAAATCCCTAAATGGCAAAGGCCCAGTCTATCTAGCAAATAAACTTATTGACTATCATCCAACGAGAACTCTGAGATCCTCTAGCTCGCACCTCTTAAGGGTGCCAAAAGTACGTACTGTCAAAAATGGGGACAGGTCCTTCTCTAAAATTGCACCTGAAAGCTGGAATGCTCTCCCCCTTCACCTAAGACTGGAACCCAGCCATCAGAAATTTCGTAAACTCCTAAAAACATGGCTTTTCTAAATTCTGCTTATCTTACATCTTACATCTGAGAGTCTGCTGGCGCTATGAGACCTTCGGGTGATATATGCGCCTTACAAATTTCAATACATAGACATAGACATCCCATGAAGGGACCAGCCCATCAGAGATCATCCCATGAAGGGACCAGCCCATCAGAGATCATCCCATGAAGGGACCAGTGCATCAGAGAATATCCCAGGAAGGGACCAGTGCATCAGAGATCAGCCCATGAAGGGACCAGTGCATCAGAGATCAGCCCATGAAGGGACCAGTGCATCAGAGATCATCCCATGAAGGGACCAGTGCATCAGAGATCATCCCGTGAAGGGACCAGTGCATCAGAGATCATCTCGTGAAGGGACCAGTGCATCAGAGATCATCCCATGAAGGGACCAGTGCATCACAGCACTCAGATTAGAGGTATGCAACATCATCCCATGAAGGGACCAGCGCATTAGAAATCATCCCATGAAGGGACCAGAGCAACATATCATCCCATGAAGGGACCAGTGCATCACAGCACTCAGATTAGAGGGATGCAAGATAATCCAATGAAGGGACCAGTGCATCAGAGATCCCATGAAGGGACCAGAGATCATCCCATGAAGGGACCAGCACATCAGAGATCATCCCATGAAGGGACCAGAGATCATCCCATGAAGGAACAAGTGCATCAGTCTAGAGATCATCCCATGAAGGGACCACTGCAGAGATCATCCCATGAAGGGACCACTGCATCACATCACTCAGATTAGAGGTATGCAACATCATCCCATGAAGGGACCAGCGCATTAGAAATCATTAGGGGTGGGCGGAATTTGCGATATTGCGTTACGCAAATCTTCGCGAAACGGTAAAAAATCTCCGCAAACACGCAGAAATTCCACGAACACGCGGAATTGCTTGTTCGCGATGCTTTTTTCCTGTTCCCAATTGCTGTTTGCGTGCTCGGGGAGAAATATATCGCGAACACGCATTTTGAGAACGCGAACAAGCAAACATTTCGCAAAATCGCGGAAAGCAGACTTTTGAGCAATTTCGCGTTCTCCGCGGAACGCGAAATTACGCAAATTCCGCAAATTCCGCGAGCGGATCGGAATTTACCGCCCAGGCCTAGAAATCATCCAATGAAGGGACCAGTGCACCAGAGATCCCATGAAGGGACCAGTGCATCACAGAACTCAAATTAGAGGGTTGCAAGATCATCCCATGAAGGGACCAGAGATCATCCCATGAAGGGACCAGAGTTCATCCCATGAAGGGACCAGAGTTCATCCCATGAAGTGACCAGAGTTCATCCCATGAAGAGACCAGAGTTCATCCCATGAAGGGACCAGAGTTCATCCAATGAAGGGACCAGAGTTCATCCCATGAAGGGACCAGAGTTCATCCCATGAAGGGACCAGAGATCATCCCATGAAGGGACCAGAGATCATCCCATGAAGGGACCAGAGATCATCCCATGAAGGGACCAGAGATCATCCCATGAAGGGACCAGTGCATCACAGGTCCCAGATTAAAGGTATGCAAGATCATCCCATGAAGGGACCAGTGCATCGGAGATCATCCCATGAAGGGACCAGTGCATCGGAGATCATCCCATGAAGGGATCAGTGCATTGGAGATCATCCCATGAAGGGATCAGTGCATCGGAGATCATCCCATGAAGAGACCAGTGCATCGGAGATCATCCCATGAAGAGACCAGTGCATCGGAGATCATCCCATGAAGGGACCAGCACATCTGAGATCAACCCATGAAGGGACCAGCGCATCAGAGATCAACCCATGAAGGGACCAGCGCATCAGAGATCAACCCGATGAAGGGACCAGCGCATCAGAGATAATCTGATGAAGGGACCAGTGCATCAGAGATCATCCCATGAAGGGACCAGCCCATCAGAGATCATCCCATGAAGGGACCAGCCCATCAGAGATCATCCCATGAAGGGACCAGTGCATCAGAGAATATCCCAGGAAGGGACCAGTGCATCAGAGATCAGCCCATGAAGGGACCAGTGCATCAGAGATCAGCCCATGAAGGGACCAGTGCATCAGAGCACTCAGATTAGAGGTATGCAAGATCATCCCATGAAGGGACCAGTGCATCAGAGATCATCCCACGAAGGGACCAGTGCATAAGAGATCATCCCATGAAGGGACCAGTGTATCACAGAACTCAGATTAGAGGTATGCAAGATCATCCCATGAAGGGACTAGCGCAGAGATCATCCCATGAAGGGACCAGCTCATCAAAGATCGAATGAAGCGACCAGCGCATCATAGATCGTCCAAGGAAGGGACCAGCGCATCAAAGATCGTCCCATGAAGGGACCAGCGCATCAACGATCGTCCCATGAAGGGACCAGAGCATCAAAGATCATCCCATGAAGGGACCAGCGCATCAAAGATCATCCCATGAAGGGACCAGCGCATCAAAAATCATCCCATGAAGGGACCAGCACATCGAAGATCATTCCATGAAGGGACCAGCGCATCAAAGTTAATCCCATGAAAGGACTAGCGCATCAAAGATCATCCCATGAAGGGACCAGTGCATCACAGCACTCAGATTAGAGGTATGCAAGATCATCCCATGAAGGGACCAGTGCATCACAGCACTCATATTAGAGGTATGCAAGATCATCCCATGAAGGGACCAGTGCATCACAGCACTCATATTAGAGGTATGCAAGATCATCCCATGAAGGGACCAGTGCATCACAGCACTCATATTAGAGGTATGCAAGATCATCCCATGAAGGGACCAGTGCATCACAGCACTCACATTAGAGGTATGCAAGATCATCCCATGAAGTGACCAGCGCATCAGAGATCAAACCATGAAAGGACCAGTGCAAAGATCATCCCATGAAGGCATCAGAGCATCATCCCATGAAAGGACCAGTGCAAAGATCATCCCATGAAGGCATCAGAGCATCATCCCATGAAGGCATCAGAGCATCATCCCATGAAGGCATCAGAGCATCATCCCATGAAGGCATCAGAGCATCATCCCATGAAGGCATCAGAGCATCATCCCATGAAGGCATCAGAGCATCATCCCATGACGGGACCAGCGATCATCCCATGACGGGACCAGCGATCATCCCATGACGGGCCTAGCGATCATCCCATGACGGGACCAGCGATCATACCATGACGGGACCAGCGATCATCCCATGACGGGACCAGCGATCATCCCATGACGGGACCAGCGATCATCCCATGACGGGACCAGCGATCATCCCATGACGGGACCAGCGATCATCCCATGACGGGACCAGCGCTTCAGATCATCCCATGACGGGACCAGCGCTTCAGACATCAACCCAGGAAGGGACCAGTGCAGCAAAGATCATCCCATGAAGGGACCAGTGCAGAGATCATCCCATGAAGGGACCAGTGAATCAAAACTCAGATTAGTGGTATGGAAGATCATCCCATGAAGGAACCAGTGCATCAACGATCATCCCATGAAGGGACCAGTGCATCAAAGATCATCCCATGAAGGGACCAGTGCATCAGATCATCCCATGAAGGGACCAGTGCATCACAGCACACAGATTAGAGGTATACAAGATCATCCCATGAAGGGACCGGTGCATAGGAAATCATCCCATGAAGGGACCACTGCATCAGAGATCATCCCATGAAGGGACCACTGCATCAGAGATCATCCCATGAAGGGACCAGTCTAGAGATCATCCCATGAAGGGACCAGTGCATCAGATCATCCCATGAAGGGACCAGTGCATCACAGCACACAGATTAGAGGTATGCAAGATCAACCCATGAAGGGACCAGTGCATCAAAGATCATCCCATGAAGGGACCAGTGCATCAAAGATCATCCCATGAAGGGACCAGTGCAGCAGAGATCATCCCATGAAGGGACCAGTGCAGAGATCATCCCATGAAGAGACCAGGGGACCAGAGATCATCCCATGAAGAGACCAGGGGACCAGAGATCATCCCATGAAGAGACCAGGGGACCAGAGATCATCCCATGAAGGGACCAGAGATCATCCCATGAAGGGACCAGAGATCATCCCATGAAGGGACCAGAGATCATCCCATGAAGGGACCAGAGATCATCCCATGAAGGGACCAGAGATCATCCCATGAAGGGACCAGAGATCATCCCATGAAGGGATCAGTGCATCACAGCACTATGATTAGAGGTATTCAAGATCAACCCATGAAGGGACCAGTGCATCAAAGATCATCCCATGAAGGGACCAGTGCATCAAAGATCATCCCATGAAGGGACCAGTGCATCAAAGATCATCCCATGAAGGGACCAGTGCATCAGAGGTCATCCCATGAAGGGACCAGCGCATCAGAGATCCTCCCATGAAGGGGCCAGCACATCAGAGATCATTCCATGAAGGGACCAGTGCAGAGATCATCCCATGAAGGGACCAGAAATCATTCCATGAAGGGACCGGCGCATAGATCATCCCGTGAAGGGACCGGCGCAGAGATCATCCCGTGAGGGGACCGGCGCAGAGATCATCCCGTGAGGGGACCAGAGATCATCCCGTGAGGGGACCAGAGATCATCCCGTGAGGGGACCAGAGATCATCCCGTGAGGGGACCAGAGATCATCCCGTGAGGGGACCAGAGATCATCCCGTGAGGGGACCAGAGATCATCCCATGAAGGGACCAGAGATCATCCCATGAAGGGACCAGAGATCATCCAATGAAGGGACCAGAGATCATCCCATGAAGGCACCAGTGCATCAGAGATCAACCCATGAAGGTACCAGTGCACCAGAGATTATCCCATGAAGGGAACCAGTGCATCAGATCAAGGGACCAGAGATCATCCCATGAAGGGACCAGAGATCCTCCCATGAAGGGACCAGAGATCATCCCATGACGGGACCAGCGATCATCCCATGACGGGACCAGCGATCATCCCATGACGGTAGGCCTGGGCAAAAATTTCGTTCCGTTCGCGGAAATTGCGATATTTTGACATTTTTGCGTTCCGCGGAGAGCGCGAAAATGTCAAAAATTCCGGTTTCCGCAGCTTGGCGATAATTTGTTTCTTGCTCGCGCTGTAAAATGATACATTCTCGCGCGCGCGCGATCGCCTTACCTGAATCCCTGCGTTCGCCGACAAGTTTTCTTGATCCGGTCGCGTTCTCCATGAGATGTTGTATTGTTTTTAGCCATTTGCGCTGTCTCGCGACAGTTCGCGCCCGCAGTGACGTCATGCGTCGCGCGATCACGTCTTTCTTCTCGCGATCATGCACCGCGAGAACAACTCAAAACAAGATGGCCGCGCCCGCAAGCAGCCACATGGGTAAGTTGGCGACCCGCAACCATGCAGAAAATCGCGCGAACATGCCGGAAAAAAACTTCCGCATCTTCGCGATATTTCTGCTTGTTTGCGATAATTTTAAACATTCTCGCGATAATTTGCGAAGGTTAATTCCGCAAATTCCGCCCACCCCTACATGACGGGACCAGCGATCATCCCATGACGGGACCAGCGCTTCAGATCATCCCATGACGGGACCAGCGCTTCAGATCATCCCATGACGGGACCAGCGCTTCAGACATCAACCCAGGAAGGGACCAGTGCAGCAAAGATCATCCCATGAAGGGACCAGTGCAGAGATCATCCCATGAAGGGACCAGTGCATCAAAACTCAGATTAGAGGTATGGAAGATCATCCCATGAAGGAACCAGTGCATCAACGATCATCCCATGAAGGGACCAGTGCATCAAAGATCATCCCATGAAGGGACCAGTGCATCAGATCATCCCATGAAGGGACCAGTGCATCACAGCACACAGATTAGAGGTATGCAAGATCATCCCATGAAGGGACCAGTACCTCACAGCACTCGCATTAGAGGTATGCAAGATCAACCCATGAAGGGACCAGTGCATCAAAGATCATCCCATGAAGGGACCAGTGCATCAAAGATCATCCCATGAAGGGACCAGTGCAGCAGAGATCATCCCATGAAGGGACCAGTGCAGAGATCATCCCATGAAGAGACCAGGGGACCAGAGATCATCCCATGAAGAGACCAGGGGACCAGAGATCATCCCATGAAGGGACCAGAGATCATCCCATGAAGGGACCAGAGATCATCCCATGAAGGGACCAGAGATCATCCCATGAAGGGACCAGAGATCATCCCATGAAGGGACCAGAGATCATCCCATGAAGGGACCAGAGATCATCCCATTAAGGGATCAGTGCATCACAGCACTATGATTAGAGGTATTCAAGATCAACCCATGAAGGGACCAGTGCATCAAAGATCATCCCATGAAGGGACCAGTGCATCAAAGATCATCCCATGAAGGGACCAGTGCATCAAAGATCATCCCATGAAGGGACCAGTGCATCAGAGGTCATCCCATGAAGGGACCAGCACATCAGAGATCATCCCATGAAGGGGCCAGCACATCAGAGATCATTCCATGAAGGGACCAGTGCAGAGATCATCCCATGAAGGGACCAGAGATCATTCCATGAAGGGACCGGCGCAGAGATCATCCCGTGAAGGGACCGGCGCAGAGATCATCCCGTGAGGGGACCGGCGCAGAGATCATCCCGTGAGGGGACCAGAGATCATCCCGTGAGGGGACCAGAGATCATCCCGTGAGGGGACCAGAGATCATCCCGTGAGGGGACCAGAGATCATCCCGTGAGGGGACCAGAGATCATCCCGTGAGGGGACCAGAGATCATCCCATGAAGGGACCAGAGATCATCCCATGAAGGGACCAGAGATCATCCCATGAAGGGACCAGAGATCATCCCATGAAGGGACCAGAGATCATCCCATGAAGGCACCAGAGATCATCCCATGAAGGCACCAGTGCATCAGAGATCAACCCATGAAGGTACCAGTGCACCAGAGATTATCCCATGAAGGGAACCAGTGCATCAGATCAAGGGACCAGAGATCATCCCATGAAGGGACCAGAGATCATCCCATGAAGGGACCAGAGATCATCCCATGAAGGGACCAGAGATCATCCCATGAAGAGACCAGAGATCATCCAATGAAGGGACCATAGATCATCCCATGAAGGGACCAGAGATCATCCCATGAAGGGACCAGTGCATCACAGCACTCAGATTAGAGGTATGCAAGATCATCCCATGAAGGGACCAGCGCATCAGAGATCATCCCATGAAGGGACCAGTGCATCAAAGATCATCCCATGAAGGGACCACCGCATCAAAGATCATCCCATGAAGGGACCAGTGCATCAGAGAACATCCCATGAAGGGACCAGTGCATCAGAGAACATCCCATGAAGGGACCAGTGCATCAGAGAACATCCCATGAAGGGACCAGTGCATCAGAGATCATCCCATGACGGACCAGTGCATCACAGCACTCAGATTAGAGGTATGCAAGATCATCCCATGAAGGGACCAGGGAATCACAGCACTCAGATTAAAGGTATGCAAGATCATCCCATGAAGGGACCAGTGCATCGGAAATATTCCCATGAAGGGACCAGTGCATTGGAGATCATCCCATGAAGGGACCAGTGCATCACAGCACACAGATTAGAGGTATGCAAGATCATCCCATGAAGGGACCGGTGCATAAGAAATCATCCCATGAAGGGAACAATGCATCAGAGATCATCCCATGAAGGGAACAGTGCATCAGAGATCATCCCATGAAGGGACCACTGCATCAGAGATCATCCCATGAAGGCACCAGTGCATCAGAGATCAACCCATGAAGGGACCAGTGCATCAGTGATCATCCCATGAAGGGACCAGTGCATCAGATCTTATCCCATGAAGGGACCAGTGCATCAGAGATTATCCCATGAAGGGACCAGTGCATCAGAGATTATCCCATGAAGGGAACCAGTGCATCAGATCAAGGGACCAGAGATCATCCCATGAAGGGACCAGAGATCATCCCATGAAGGGACCAGAGATCATCCCATGAAGGTACCAGAGATCATCCCATGAAGGGACCAGAGATCATCCCATGAAGGGACCAGAGATCATCCCATGAAGGGACCAGTGCATCACAGCACTCAGATTAGAGGTATGCAAGATGATCCCATGAAGGGGCCAGCACATCATAGATCATTCCATGAAGGGACCAGTGCATCACAGAACTCAGATTAGAGGGATGCAAGATCATTCCATGAAGGGACCAGTGCAGAGATCATCAAATGAAGGGACCAGAGATCATCAAATGAAGGGACCAGAGATCATCCCATGAAGGACCAGAGATCATCCCATGAAGGGACCAGAGATCATCCCATGAAGGGACCAGAGATCATCCCATGAAGGGACCAGAGATCATCCCATGAAGGGACCAGAGATCATCCCATGAAGGGACCAGAGATCATCCCATGAAGGGACGAGTGCATCACAGCACTCAGATTAGAGGTATGCAAGATCATCCCAAGAAGGGACCAGCGCATCAGAGATCATCCCATGAAGGGACCAGCGCATCAGAGATCATCCCATGAAGGGACCAGCGCATCAGAGATCATCCCATGAAGGGACCAGCGCATCAGAGATCATCCCATGAAGGGACCAGTGCATCAGAGAATATCCCATGAAGGGACCAGTGCATCAGAGAACATCCCATGAAGGGACCAGTGCATCAGAGATCATCCCATGAAGGGACTAGTGCATCACAGCACTCAGATTAGAGGTATGCAAGATCATCCCATGAAGGGACCAGTGCATCGGAGATCATCCCATGAAGGGACCAGTGCATCGGAGATCATCCCATGAAGGGACCAGTGCATCGGAGATCATCCCATGAAGGGACCAGAAATCATCCCATTAAGGGACCAGAGATCATCCCATTAAGGGACCAGAGATCATCCCATTAAGGGACCAGTGCATCAAAGATCATCCCATGAAGGGAACCAGTGCATCAGATCAACCCATGAAGGGAACGGAGATCATCCCATGAAGGGACCAGAGATCATCCCATGAAGGGACCAGTGATCATCCCATGAAGGGACCGGAGATCATCCCATGAAGGGACCAGAGATCATCCCATGAAGGGACCAGAGATCATCCCATGAAGGGACCAGAGATCATCCCATGAAGGGACCAGAGATCATCCCATGAAGGGACCAGAGATCATCCCAGGAAGGGACCAGAGCATCATAGCACTCAGATTAGAGGTATGCAAGATCATCCCATGAAGGGACCAGCGCATCAGAGATCATCACATGAAGGGACCAGCGCATCACAGCACTCAGATTAGACGTATGCAAGATCATCCCATGAAGGGACCAGTGCATCACAGCACACAGATTAGAGGTATGCAAGATCATCCCATGAAGGGACCAGTCTAGAGATCATGCCATGAAGGGACCTGTGCATCAGAGATCATCCCACGAAGGGACTGGCACATCAGATATCATCCCACGAAGGGACTGGCACATCAGATATCATCCCACGAAGGGACTGGCACATCAGATATCATCCCACGAAGGGACTGGCACATCAGATATAATCCCACGAAGGGACCAGCACATCAGATATAATCCCACGAAGGGACCAGCACATCAGAGATCATCCCATAAAGGGACCAGTGCACCAGAGATCATCCCATGAAGGGACCAGGGCATCAGAGATCATCCCATGAAGGGACCAGGGCAACACAGCACTCAGATTAGAGGTATGCACGATCATCCCATGAAGGGACCAGTGCATCAAAGATCATCCCATGAAGGGACCAGAGCACCAGAGATCATCCCATGAAGGGACCAGAGCACCAGAGATCATCCCATGAAGGGACCAGTGCAACAGATCATCCCATGACGGGACCAGGGGACAGGAGATCATCCCATGATGGGAACAGGAGACCAGAGATCATCCCATGACAGGACCAGGGGACCAGAGATCATCCCATGATGGGACCAGGGGACCAGAGATCATCCCATGATGGGACCAGGGGACCAGAGATCATCCCATGACGGGACCAGGGGACCAGAGATCATCCCATGACGGGACCAGGGGACCAGAGATCATCCCATGACGGGACCAGGGGACCAGAGATCATCCCAGGAAGGTACAAGCACATCAAAGATTATCCCATGAAGGGACCAATGCACCAGAGATCATCCCATGAAGGGACCAGTGCATCAAAGATCATCCCATGAAGGGACCAGTGCATCACAGCACTCAGATTAGAGGTATGCAAGATCATCCTATGAAGGTACCAGCGCATCAGAGATCATCCCATGAAGGGACCACTGCATTAGATCATCCCATGAAGGGACCAGCGCACAAGACATCATCCCATGAAGGGACCAGCGCATCAGAGATCATCCCATGAAGGGACCAGCGCATCAGAGATCATCCCATGAAGGGACCAGCGCATCAGAGATCATCCCATGAAGGGACCAGTGCATCAATCATCATCCCATGAAGGGACCAGTGCATCAATCATCATCCCATGACGGGACAAGTGCATCAGAGAATTCAGATTAGATGTATGCAAGATCATCCCATGAAGGGACCAGTGCATCAGAGATCATCCCATGAAGGGACCAGTGCAGCAGAGATCATCCCATGAAGGGACCAGTGCAGCAGAGATCATCCCATGAAGGGACCAGCGCATCAGAGATCATCCCATGAAGGGACCAGCGCATCAGAGATCATCCCATGAAGGGACCAGCGCATCAGAGATCATCCCATGAAGGGACCAGCGCATCAAAGATCATCCCACAAAGGGACCAGCGCATCAGAGATCATCCCATGAAGGGACCAGCGCATCAGAGATCATCCCATGAAGGGACCAGCGCATCAGAGATCATCCCATGAAGGGACCAGCGCATCAGAGATCATCCCATGAAGGGACCAGCGCATCAGAGATCATCCCATGAAGGGACCAGTGCATCAGAGAATATCCCATGAAGGGACCAGTGCATCAGAGAACATCCCATGAAGGGACCAGTGCATCAGAGATCATCCCATGAAGGGACTAGTGCATCACAGCACTCAGATTAGAGGTATGCAAGATCATCCCATGAAGGGACCAGTGCATCGGAGATCATCCCATGAAGGGACCAGTGCATCGGAGATCATCCCATGAAGGGACCAGTGCATCGGAGATCATCCCATGAAGGGACCAGAAATCATCCCATTAAGGGACCAGAGATCATCCCATTAAGGGACCAGAGATCATCCCATTAAGGGACCAGTGCATCAAAGATCATCCCATGAAGGGAACCAGTGCATCAGATCAACCCATGAAGGGAACGGAGATCATCCCATGAAGGGACCAGAGATCATCCCATGAAGGGACCAGTGATCATCCCATGAAGGGACCAGAGATCATCCCATGAAGGGACCAGAGATCATCCCATGAAGGGACCAGAGATCATCCCATGAAGGGACCAGAGATCATCCCATGAAGGGACCAGAGATCATCCCATGAAGGGACCAGAGATCATCCCAGGAAGGGACCAGAGCATCATAGCACTCAGATTAGAGGTATGCAAGATCATCCCATGAAGGGACCAGCGCATCAGAGATCATCACATGAAGGGACCAGCGCATCACAGCACTCAGATTAGACGTATGCAAGATCATCCCATGAAGGGACCAGTGCATCACAGCACACAGATTAGAGGTATGCAAGATCATCCCATGAAGGGACCAGTCTAGAGATCATGCCATGAAGGGACCTGTGCATCAGAGATCATCCCATGAAGGGACCTGTGCATCAGAGATCATCCCACGAAGGGACTGGCACATCAGATATCATCCCACGAAGGGACTGGCACATCAGATATCATCCCACGAAGGGACTGGCACATCAGATATCATCCCACGAAGGGACTGGCACATCAGATATAATCCCACGAAGGGACCAGCACATCAGATATAATCCCACGAAGGGACCAGCACATCAGAGATCATCCCATAAAGGGACCAGTGCACCAGAGATCATCCCATGAAGGGACCAGGGCATCAGAGATCATCCCATGAAGGGACCAGGGCAACACAGCACTCAGATTAGAGGTATGCACGATCATCCCATGAAGGGACCAGTGCATCAAAGATCATCCCATGAAGGGACCAGAGCACCAGAGATCATCCCATGAAGGGACCAGAGCACCAGAGATCATCCCATGAAGGGACCAGTGCAACAGATCATCCCATGACGGGACCAGGGGACAGGAGATCATCCCATGATGGGAACAGGAGACCAGAGATCATCCCATGACAGGACCAGGGGACCAGAGATCATCCCATGATGGGACCAGGGGACCAGAGATCATCCCATGATGGGACCAGGGGACCAGAGATCATCCCATGACGGGACCAGGGGACCAGAGATCATCCCATGACGGGACCAGGGGACCAGAGATCATCCCATGACGGGACCAGGGGACCAGAGATCATCCCAGGAAGGTACAAGCACATCAAAGATTATCCCATGAAGGGACCAATGCACCAGAGATCATCCCATGAAGGGACCAGTGCATCAAAGATCATCCCATGAAGGGACCAGTGCATCACAGCACTCAGATTAGAGGTATGCAAGATCATCCTATGAAGGTACCAGCGCATCAGAGATCATCCCATGAAGGGACCACTGCATTAGATCATCCCATGAAGGGACCAGCGCACAAGACATCATCCCATGAAGGGACCAGCGCATCAGAGATCATCCCATGAAGGGACCAGCGCATCAGAGATCATCCCATGAAGGGACCAGCGCATCAGAGATCATCCCATGAAGGGACCAGTGCATCAATCATCATCCCATGAAGGGACCAGTGCATCAATCATCATCCCATGACGGGACAAGTGCATCAGAGAATTCAGATTAGATGTATGCAAGATCATCCCATGAAGGGACCAGTGCATCAGAGATCATCCCATGAAGGGACCAGTGCAGCAGAGATCATCCCATGAAGGGACCAGTGCAGCAGAGATCATCCCATGAAGGGACCAGCGCATCAGAGATCATCCCATGAAGGGACCAGCGCATCAGAGATCATCCCATGAAGGGACCAGCGCATCAGAGATCATCCCATGAAGGGACCAGCGCATCAAAGATCATCCCATGAAGGGACCAGTGCATCAGAGATCATCCCATGAAGGGACCAGTGCATCAGAGATCATCCCATGAAGGAACCATTGCATCAGAGATCATCACATGAAGGGACCAGTGCATCACAGCTACCCAGATTAGAGGTATGCAAGATCATCAAATGAAGGGACCAGTGCATCAGAGATCATCCCACGAAGAGACCAGCGCATCAAAGATCATCCCATGAAGGGACCAGCACATCAAAGATCATCCCATGAAGGGACCAGTGCATCACAGCACTCCGATTAGAGATATGCAAGATCATCCCTTGAAGGGACCAGTGCATCAAAGATCATCCCATGAAGGGACCAGTGCATCAGAGATCATCCCATGAAGGGACCAGCACATCAGAGATCATCCCATGAAGGGACCAGCACATCACAGCACACAGATTAGGGATATGCAAGATCATCCCATGAAGGGACCAGTCTAGAGACCATCCCATGAAGGGAGCAGTGCATCAAAGATCATCCCATGAAGGGACCAGTGCATCAGAGAACTCACATTAGAGGTATGTAAGATCATCTCATGAAGGGACCAGTGCATCACAGCTACTCATATTAGAGGTATGCAAGATCATCCCATGAAGGGACCAGTGCATCACAGCACTCATATTAGAGGTATGCAAGATCATCCCATGAAGGGACCAGTGCATCAGAGATCATCCCATGAAGAGACCAGCGCATCAGAGATCATCCCATGAAGGGACCAGCGCATCAGAGATCATCCCATGAAGGGACCAGTGCAGAGATCATCCATGAAGGGACCAGTGCATCAAAGATCTTACCATGAAGGGACCAGTGCATCACAGCACTCAGATTAGAGGTATGCAAGATCATTCCATGAAGGGACCAGTGCATCAAAGATCATCCCATGAAGGGACCAGTGCATCAGAAATCATCCCATGAAGGGAACAGTGCATCAAAGACCATCCCATGAAGGAACCACTGCATCAGAGACCATCCCATGAAGGGACGAGTGCATCAGAGATCATCCCATGAAGGGACCAGTGCATCAGAGATCATCCCATGAAGGGACCAGTGCATCAGAGATCATCCCATGAAGGGACCAGTGCATCAGAGATCATCCCATGAAGGGACCAGTGCATCAGAGATCATCCCATGAAAGGACCAGTGCATCACAGCAGTGAGATTAGAGGTATGCAAGATCATCCCATGAAGGGACCAGAGATCATCCCACAAAGGGACCAGCGCATCAGAGATCATCCCACAAAGGGACCAGCGCATCAGAAATCATCCCACAAAGGGACCAGCGCATCAGAAATCATCCCATGAAGGGACCAGTGCAACAGAGATCATCCCATGAAGGGACCAGTGCATCACAGCACTCACATTAGAGGTATTCAAGATCATCCCATGAAGGGACCAGTGCAGAGATCCTCCCATGAAGGGACCAGTCCATCAAAGATCATCCCATGAAGGGACCAGCGCATCAGATCATCCCATGAAGGGTTCAGCGCAGAGATCATCCCACGAAGGGACCAGCGCAGAGATCATCCCATGAAGGGACCAGTGCATCAAAGATCATCCCATGAAGGGACCAGTGCATCACAGCACTCAGATTAGAAGTATGAAAGATCATCCCATGAAGGGACCAGGGCATCAAAGATCATCCCATGAAGGGACCAGTGCATCAGAGATCATCCCATGAAGGGAACAGCGCATCAGAGATCATCCCATGAAGGGAACAGTGCAAAGATCATCCCATGAAGGGACCAGTGCATCAGAGATCATCACATGAAGGGACCAGTGCATCACAGCACTCACATTAGAGGTATGCAAGATCATCCCATGAAGGGACCAGGGCATCAAAGATCATCCCATGAAGGGACCACTGCATCAAAGATCATCCCATGAAGGGACCTGTGCATCACAGCACTCAAATTAGAGGTATACACGATCATCCCATGAAGGGACCAGTGCATCAGGGATCATCCCATGAAGGGACCAGTGCATCACAGCACTCAGATTAGATGTATGCAAGATAATCCCACGAAGGGACCAGTGCAGAGATCATCCCATGAAGGGACCAGCGCATCAGATCATCCCATGAAGGGACCAGAGCATCAGAGATCATCCCATGAAGGGACCAGAGCATCAGAGATCATCCCATGAAGGGACCAGAGCATCAGAGATCATCCCAAGAAGGGACCAGAGCATCAGAGATCATCCCAAGAAGGGACCAGTGCATGAAAGATCATCCCATGAAGGGACCAGAGATCATCCCATGAAAGGACCAGTGCAGAGATCATCCCATGAAGGGACCTGTACATCACAGCATTCACATTATAGGTATGCAAGATCACACCATGAAGGGACCAGTGCATCAGAGACCATTCCATGAAGGGACGAGTGCATCAGAGATCATCCCATGAAGGGACCAGTGCATCAGATATCATCCCATGAAGGGAACACTGCATCACAGCACTAAAATTAGAGGCATGCAAGATCATCCCATGAAGGCACCAGTGTATCAAAGATCATCCCATGAAGGGACCAGTGCATCAGAAATCATCCCATGAAGGGACCAGTGCATCACAGCTTCTCAGATTAGAGGTATGCAAGATCATCCCATGAAGGGACCAGCACATCAGAGATCCTCCCACAAAGGGACCAGCACATCAGAGATCATCCCATAAAGGGACCAGCACATCAGAGATCATCCCATAAAGGGATCAGCACATCAGAGATCATCCCATAAAGGGATCAGCACATCAGAGATCATCCCATGAAGGGACCAGCACATCCGAGATCATCCCATGAAGGGACCAGCACATCAGAGATCATCCCATGAAGGGACCAGCACATCAGAGATGATCCCATGAAGGGACCAGCACATCAGAGATCATCCCATGGAGGGACCAGCACATCAAAGCTCATCCCATGAAGGGACCACTGCATCAGAGATCATCCCATGAAGGGGCCACTGCATCAGAGATCATCCCATTAAGGGACCACTGCATCAGAGATCATCCCATGAAGGGACCACTGCATCAAAGCACTCAGATTAGAGGTATGCAAGATCATTCCATGAAGGAACCAGTGCATCAAAGATCATCCCATGAAGGGACCAGTGCATCAGAGATCATCCCATGAAGGGACCAGTGCACCAGAGATAATTCCATGAAGGGACCAGTGCATCAGAGATCATCCCATAAAGGGACCAGTGCATCAGAGATAATCCCATGAAGGGACCAGTGCATTACAGCACTCAGATTAGAGGTATGCAAGATAATCCCATGAAGGGACCGGCACATCAGAGATCATCCCATGAAGGGAACAGCGCATCAGAGATCATCCCATAAAGTGACCAGCGCATCAGAGATCATCCCATGAAGGGACCAGCGCATCAGAGATCATCCCATGAAGGGACCAGCACATCAGAGATCATCCCATGAAGGGACCAGCGCATCAGAGATCATCACATGAAGGGACCAGCGCATCACAGCACTCAGATTAGACGTATGCAAGATCATCCCATGAAGGGACCAGTGCATCACAGCACACAGAATAGAGGTATGCAAGATCATCCCATGAAGGGACCAGTCTAGAGATCATGCCATGAAGGGACCTGTGCATCAGAGATCATCCCATGAAGGGACCTGTGCATCATAGATCATCCCACGAAGGGACTGGCACATCAGATATCATCCCACGAAGGGACTGGCACATCAGATATCATCCCACGAAGGGACTGGCACATCAGATATAATCCCACAAAGGGACCAGCACATCAGATATAATCCCACGAAGGGACCAGCACATCAGAGATCATCCCATAAAGGGACCAGTGCACCAGAGATCATCCCATGAAGGGACCAGGGCATCAGAGATCATCCCATGAAGGGACCAGGGCAACACAGCACTCAGATTAGAGGTATGCACGATCATCCCATGAAGGGACCAGTGCATCAAAGATCATCCCATGAAGGGACCAGAGCACCAGAGATCATCCCATGAAGGGACCAGAGCACCAGAGATCATCCCATGAAGGGACCAGTGCAACAGATCATCCCATGACGGGACCAGGGGACAGGAGATCATCCCATGATGGGAACAGGAGACCAGAGATCATCCCATGACGGGACCAGGGGACCAGAGATCATCCCATGATGGGACCAGGGGACCAGAGATCATCCCATGATGGGACCAGGGGATCAGAGATCATCCCATGACGGGACCAGGGGACCAGAGATCATCCCATGACGGGACCAGGGGACCAGAGATCATCCCAGGAAGGTACAAGCACATCAAAGATTATCCCATGAAGGGACCAATGCACCAGAGATCATCCCATGAAGGGACCAGTGCATCAAAGATCATCCCATGAAGGGACCAGTGCATCACAGCACTCAGATTAGAGGTATGCAAGATCATCCTATGAAGGTACCAGCGCATCAGAGATCATCCCATGAAGGGACCACTGCATTAGATCATCCCATGAAGGGACCAGCGCACAAGACATCATCCCATGAAGGGACCAGCGCATCAGAGATCATCCCATGAAGGGACCAGCGCATCAGAGATCATCCCATGAAGGGACCAGCGCATCAGAGATCATCCCATGAAGGGACCACTGCATCAAAGATCATCCCATGAAGGGACCTGTGCATCACAGCACTCAAATTAGAGGTATGCACGATCATCCCATGAAGGGACCAGTGCATCAGGGATCATCCCATGAAGGGACCAGTGCATCACAGCACTCAGATTAGAGGTATGCAAGATAATCCCACGAAGGGACCAGTGCAGAGATCATCCCATGAAGGGACCAGCGCATCAGATCATCCCATGAAGGGACCAGAGCATCAGAGATCACCCCATGAAGGGACCAGAGCATCAGAGATCATCCCATGAAGGGAACAGCGCATCAGAGATCATCCCATGAAGGGAACAGTGCAAAGATCATCCCATGAAGGGACCAGTGCATCAGAGATCATCACATGAAGGGACCAGTGCATCACAGCACTCACATTAGAGGTATGCAAGATCATCCCATGAAGGGACCAGGGCATCAAAGATCATCCCATGAAGGGACCACTGCATCAAAGATCATCCCATGAAGGGACCTGTGCATCACAGCACTCACATTAGAGGTATTCAAGATCATCCCATGAAGGGACCAGTGCAGAGATCCTCCCATGAAGGGACCAGTCCATCAAAGATCATCCCATGAAGGGACCAGCGCATCAGATCATCCCATGAAGGGTTCAGCGCAGAGATCATCCCACGAAGGGACCAGCGCAGAGATCATCCCATGAAGGGACCAGTGCATCAGAGATCATCCCATGAAGGGACCAGCACATCACAGCACACAGATTAGAGATATGCAAGATCATCCCATGAAGGGACCAGTCTAGAGACCATCCCATGAAGGGAGCAGTGCATCAAAGATCATCCCATGAAGGGACCAGTGCATCAGAGAACTCACATTAGAGGTATGTAAGATCATCTCATGAAGGGACCAGTGCATCACAGCTACTCATATTAGAGGTATGCAAGATCATCCCATGAAGGGACCAGTGCATCACAGCACTCATATTAGAGGTATGCAAGATCATCCCATGAAGGGACCAGTGCATCAGAGATCATCCCATGAAGAGACCAGCGCATCAGAGATCATCCCATGAAGGGACCAGCGCATCAGAGATCATCCCATGAAGGGACCAGTGCAGAGATCATCCATGAAGGGACCAGTGCATCAAAGATCATCCCATGAAGGGACCAGTGCATCAGAGATCATCCCATGAAGGGACCAGCACATCAGAGATCATCCCATGAAGGGACCAGCACATCACAGCACACAGATTAGGGATATGCAAGATCATCCCATGAAGGGACCAGTCTAGAGACCATCCCATGAAGGGAGCAGTGCATCAAAGATCATCCCATGAAGGGACCAGTGCATCAGAGAACTCACATTAGAGGTATGTAAGATCATCTCATGAAGGGACCAGTGCATCACAGCTACTCATATTAGAGGTATGCAAGATCATCCCATGAAGGGACCAGTGCATCACAGCACTCATATTAGAGGTATGCAAGATCATCCCATGAAGGGACCAGTGCATCAGAGATCATCCCATGAAGAGACCAGCGCATCAGAGATCATCCCATGAAGGGACCAGCGCATCAGAGATCATCCCATGAAGGGACCAGCGCATCAGAGATCATCCCATGAAGGGACCAGTGCAGAGATCATCCATGAAGGGACCAGTGCATCAAAGATCTTACCATGAAGGGACCAGTGCATCACAGCACTCAGATTAGAGCTATGCAAGATCATTCCATGAAGGGACCAGTGCATCAAAGATCATCCCATGAAGGGACCAGTGCATCAGAAATCATCCCATGAAGGGAACAGTGCATCAAAGACCACCCCATGAAGGAACCACTGCATCAGAGACCATCCCATGAAGGGACGAGTGCATCAGAGATCATCCCATGAAGGGACCAGTGCATCAGAGATCATCCCATGAAGGGACCAGTGCATCAGAGATCATCCCATGAAGGGACCAGTGCATCAGAGATCATCCCATGAAGGGACCAGTGCATCACAGCAGTGAGATTAGAGGTATGCAAGATCATCCCATGAAGGGACCAGAGATCATCCCACAAAGGGACCAGCGCATCAGAGATCATCCCACAAAGGGACCAGCGCATCAGAAATCATCCCACAAAGGGACCAGCGTATCAGAAATCATCCCACAAAGGAACCAGTGCAACAGAGATCATCCCATGAAGGGACCAGTGCATCACAGCACTCACATTAGAGGTATTCAAGATCATCCCATGAAGGGACCAGTGCAGAGATCCTCCCATGAAGGGACCAGTCCATCAAAGATCATCCCATGAAGGGACCAGCGCATCAGATCATCCCATGAAGGGTTCAGCGCAGAGATCATCCCACGAAGGGACCAGCGCAGAGATCATCCCATGAAGGGACCAGTGCATCAAAGATCATCCCATGAAGGGACCAGTGCATCACAGCACTCAGATTAGAAGTATGAAAGATCATCCCATGAAGGGACCAGGGCATCAAAGATCATCCCATGAAGGGACCAGTGCATCAGAGATCATCCCATGAAGGGAACAGCGCATCAGAGATCATCCCATGAAGGGAACAGTGCAAAGATCATCCCATGAAGGGACCAGTGCATCAGAGATCATCACATGAAGGGACCAGTGCATCACAGCACTCACATTAGAGGTATGCAAGATCATCCCATGAAGGGACCAGGGCATCAAAGATCATCCCATGAAGGGACCACTGCATCAAAGATCATCCCATGAAGGGACCTGTGCATCACAGCACTCAAATTAGAGGTATACACGATCATCCCATGAAGGGACCAGTGCATCAGGGATCATCCCATGAAGGGACCAGTGCATCACAGCACTCAGATTAGATGTATGCAAGATAATCCCACGAAGGGACCAGTGCAGAGATCATCCCATGAAGGGACCAGCGCATCAGATCATCCCATGAAGGGACCAGAGCATCAGAGATCATCCCATGAAGGGACCAGAGCATCAGAGATCATCCCATGAAGGGACCAGAGCATCAGAGATCATCCCAAGAAGGGACCAGAGCATCAGAGATCATCCCAAGAAGGGACCAGTGCATGAAAGATCATCCCATGAAGGGACCAGAGATCATCCCATGAAAGGACCAGTGCAGAGATCATCCCATGAAGGGACCTGTACATCACAGCATTCACATTATAGGTATGCAAGATCACACCATGAAGGGACCAGTGCATCAGAGACCATTCCATGAAGGGACGAGTGCATCAGAGATCATCCCATGAAGGGACCAGTGCATCAGATATCATCCCATGAAGGGAACACTGCATCACAGCACTAAAATTAGAGGCATGCAAGATCATCCCATGAAGGCACCAGTGTATCAAAGATCATCCCATGAAGGGACCAGTGCATCAGAAATCATCCCATGAAGGGACCAGTGCATCACAGCTTCTCAGATTAGAGGTATGCAAGATCATCCCATGAAGGGACCAGCACATCAGAGATCCTCCCACAAAGGGACCAGCACATCAGAGATCATCCCATAAAGGGACCAGCACATCAGAGATCATCCCATAAAGGGATCAGCACATCAGAGATCATCCCATAAAGGGATCAGCACATCAGAGATCATCCCATGAAGGGACCAGCACATCCGAGATCATCCCATGAAGGGACCAGCACATCAGAGATCATCCCATGAAGGGACCAGCACATCAGAGATGATCCCATGAAGGGACCAGCACATCAGAGATCATCCCATGGAGGGACCAGCACATCAAAGCTCATCCCATGAAGGGACCACTGCATCAGAGATCATCCCATGAAGGGGCCACTGCATCAGAGATCATCCCATTAAGGGACCACTGCATCAGAGATCATCCCATGAAGGGACCACTGCATCAAAGCACTCAGATTAGAGGTATGCAAGATCATTCCATGAAGGAACCAGTGCATCAAAGATCATCCCATGAAGGGACCAGTGCATCAGAGATCATCCCATGAAGGGACCAGTGCACCAGAGATAATTCCATGAAGGGACCAGTGCATCAGAGATCATCCCATAAAGGGACCAGTGCATCAGAGATAATCCCATGAAGGGACCAGTGCATTACAGCACTCAGATTAGAGGTATGCAAGATAATCCCATGAAGGGACCGGCACATCAGAGATCATCCCATGAAGGGACCAGCGCATCAGAGATCATCCCATAAAGTGACCAGCGCATCAGAGATCATCCCATGAAGGGACCAGCGCATCAGAGATCATCCCATGAAGGGACCAGCACATCAGAGATCATCCCATGAAGGGACCAGCGCATCAGAGATCATCACATGAAGGGACCAGCGCATCACAGCACTCAGATTAGACGTATGCAAGATCATCCCATGAAGGGACCAGTGCATCACAGCACACAGAATAGAGGTATGCAAGATCATCCCATGAAGGGACCAGTCTAGAGATCATGCCATGAAGGGACCTGTGCATCAGAGATCATCCCATGAAGGGACCTGTGCATCATAGATCATCCCACGAAGGGACTGGCACATCAGATATCATCCCACGAAGGGACTGGCACATCAGATATCATCCCACGAAGGGACTGGCACATCAGATATAATCCCACAAAGGGACCAGCACATCAGATATAATCCCACGAAGGGACCAGCACATCAGAGATCATCCCATAAAGGGACCAGTGCACCAGAGATCATCCCATGAAGGGACCAGGGCATCAGAGATCATCCCATAAAGGGACCAGTGCACCAGAGATCATCCCATGAAGGGACCAGGGCATCAGAGATCATCCCATGAAGGGACCAGGGCAACACAGCACTCAGATTAGAGGTATGCAAGATAATCCCATGAAGGGACCGGCACATCAGAGATCATCCCATGAAGGGACCAGCGCATCAGAGATCATCCCATAAAGTGACCAGCGCATCAGAGATCATCCCATGAAGGGACCAGCGCATCAGAGATCATCCCATGAAGGGACCAGCACATCAGAGATCATCCCATGAAGGGACCAGCGCATCAGAGATCATCACATGAAGGGACCAGCGCATCACAGCACTCAGATTAGACGTATGCAAGATCATCCCATGAAGGGACCAGTGCATCACAGCACACAGAATAGAGGTATGCAAGATCATCCCATGAAGGGACCAGTCTAGAGATCATGCCATGAAGGGACCTGTGCATCAGAGATCATCCCATGAAGGGACCTGTGCATCATAGATCATCCCACGAAGGGACTGGCACATCAGATATCATCCCACGAAGGGACTGGCACATCAGATATCATCCCACGAAGGGACTGGCACATCAGATATAATCCCACAAAGGGACCAGCACATCAGATATAATCCCACGAAGGGACCAGCACATCAGAGATCATCCCATAAAGGGACCAGTGCACCAGAGATCATCCCATGAAGGGACCAGGGCATCAGAGATCATCCCATAAAGGGACCAGTGCACCAGAGATCATCCCATGAAGGGACCAGGGCATCAGAGATCATCCCATGAAGGGACCAGGGCAACACAGCACTCAGATTAGAGGTATGCACGATCATCCCATGAAGGGACCAGTGCATCAAAGATCATCCCATGAAGGGACCAGAGCACCAGAGATCATCCCATGAAGGGACCAGAGCACCAGAGATCATCCCATGAAGGGACCAGTGCAACAGATCATCCCATGACGGGACCAGGGGACAGGAGATCATCCCATGATGGGAACAGGAGACCAGAGATCATCCCATGACGGGACCAGGGGACCAGAGATCATCCCATGATGGGACCAGGGGACCAGAGATCATCCCATGATGGGACCAGGGGATCAGAGATCATCCCATGACGGGACCAGGGGACCAGAGATCATCCCATGACGGGACCAGGGGACCAGAGATCATCCCAGGAAGGTACAAGCACATCAAAGATTATCCCATGAAGGGACCAATGCACCAGAGATCATCCCATGAAGGGACCAGTGCATCAAAGATCATCCCATGAAGGGACCAGTGCATCACAGCACTCAGATTAGAGGTATGCAAGATCATCCTATGAAGGTACCAGCGCATCAGAGATCATCCCATGAAGGGACCACTGCATTAGATCATCCCATGAAGGGACCAGCGCACAAGACATCATCCCATGAAGGGACCAGCGCATCAGAGATCATCCCATGAAGGGACCAGCGCATCAGAGATCATCCCATGAAGGGACCAGCGCATCAGAGATCATCCCATGAAGGGACCACTGCATCAAAGATCATCCCATGAAGGGACCTGTGCATCACAGC
This sequence comes from Triturus cristatus, assembly GCF_964204655.1. Taxonomy (NCBI): domain Eukaryota; kingdom Metazoa; phylum Chordata; class Amphibia; order Caudata; family Salamandridae; genus Triturus; species Triturus cristatus. The sequence continues at coordinate 653,019,921 of NC_140587.1, read as the reverse complement.
ACTCAAATTAGAGGTATGCACGATCATCCCATGAAGGGACCAGTGCATCAGGGATCATCCCATGAAGGGACCAGTGCATCACAGCACTCAGATTAGAGGTATGCAAGATAATCCCACGAAGGGACCAGTGCAGAGATCATCCCATGAAGGGACCAGCGCATCAGATCATCCCATGAAGGGACCAGAGCATCAGAGATCACCCCATGAAGGGACCAGAGCATCAGAGATCATCCCATGAAGGGAACAGCGCATCAGAGATCATCCCATGAAGGGAACAGTGCAAAGATCATCCCATGAAGGGACCAGTGCATCAGAGATCATCACATGAAGGGACCAGTGCATCACAGCACTCACATTAGAGGTATGCAAGATCATCCCATGAAGGGACCAGGGCATCAAAGATCATCCCATGAAGGGACCACTGCATCAAAGATCATCCCATGAAGGGACCTGTGCATCACAGCACTCACATTAGAGGTATTCAAGATCATCCCATGAAGGGACCAGTGCAGAGATCCTCCCCTGAAGGGACCAGTCCATCAAAGATCATCCCATGAAGGGACCAGCGCATCAGATCATCCCATGAAGGGTTCAGCGCAGAGATCATCCCACGAAGGGACCAGCGCAGAGATCATCCCATGAAGGGACCAGTGCATCAGAGATCATCCCATGAAGGGACCAGCACATCACAGCACACAGATTAGAGATATGCAAGATCATCCCATGAAGGGACCAGTCTAGAGACCATCCCATGAAGGGAGCAGTGCATCAAAGATCATCCCATGAAGGGACCAGTGCATCAGAGAACTCACATTAGAGGTATGTAAGATCATCTCATGAAGGGACCAGTGCATCACAGCTACTCATATTAGAGGTATGCAAGATCATCCCATGAAGGGACCAGTGCATCACAGCACTCATATTAGAGGTATGCAAGATCATCCCATGAAGGGACCAGTGCATCAGAGATCATCCCATGAAGAGACCAGCGCATCAGAGATCATCCCATGAAGGGACCAGCGCATCAGAGATCATCCCATGAAGGGACCAGCGCATCAGAGATCATCCCATGAAGGGACCAGTGCAGAGATCATCCATGAAGGGACCAGTGCATCAAAGATCATCCCATGAAGGGACCAGTGCATCAGAGATCATCCCATGAAGGGACCAGCACATCAGAGATCATCCCATGAAGGGACCAGCACATCACAGCACACAGATTAGGGATATGCAAGATCATCCCATGAAGGGACCAGTCTAGAGACCATCCCATGAAGGGAGCAGTGCATCAAAGATCATCCCATGAAGGGACCAGTGCATCAGAGAACTCACATTAGAGGTATGTAAGATCATCTCATGAAGGGACCAGTGCATCACAGCTACTCATATTAGAGGTATGCAAGATCATCCCATGAAGGGACCAGTGCATCACAGCACTCATATTAGAGGTATGCAAGATCATCCCATGAAGGGACCAGTGCATCAGAGATCATCCCATGAAGAGACCAGCGCATCAGAGATCATCCCATGAAGGGACCAGCGCATCAGAGATCATCCCATGAAGGGACCAGCGCATCAGAGATCATCCCATGAAGGGACCAGTGCAGAGATCATCCATGAAGGGACCAGTGCATCAAAGATCTTACCATGAAGGGACCAGTGCATCACAGCACTCAGATTAGAGCTATGCAAGATCATTCCATGAAGGGACCAGTGCATCAAAGATCATCCCATGAAGGGACCAGTGCATCAGAAATCATCCCATGAAGGGAACAGTGCATCAAAGACCACCCCATGAAGGAACCACTGCATCAGAGACCATCCCATGAAGGGACGAGTGCATCAGAGATCATCCCATGAAGGGACCAGTGCATCAGAGATCATCCCATGAAGGGACCAGTGCATCAGAGATCATCCCATGAAGGGACCAGTGCATCAGAGATCATCCCATGAAGGGACCAGTGCATCACAGCAGTGAGATTAGAGGTATGCAAGATCATCCCATGAAGGGACCAGAGATCATCCCACAAAGGGACCAGCGCATCAGAGATCATCCCACAAAGGGACCAGCGCATCAGAAATCATCCCACAAAGGGACCAGCGTATCAGAAATCATCCCACAAAGGAACCAGTGCAACAGAGATCATCCCATGAAGGGACCAGTGCATCACAGCACTCACATTAGAGGTATTCAAGATCATCCCATGAAGGGACCAGTGCAGAGATCCTCCCATGAAGGGACCAGTCCATCAAAGATCATCCCATGAAGGGACCAGCGCATCAGATCATCCCATGAAGGGTTCAGCGCAGAGATCATCCCACGAAGGGACCAGCGCAGAGATCATCCCATGAAGGGACCAGTGCATCAAAGATCATCCCATGAAGGGACCAGTGCATCACAGCACTCAGATTAGAAGTATGAAAGATCATCCCATGAAGGGACCAGGGCATCAAAGATCATCCCATGAAGGGACCAGTGCATCAGAGATCATCCCATGAAGGGAACAGCGCATCAGAGATCATCCCATGAAGGGAACAGTGCAAAGATCATCCCATGAAGGGACCAGTGCATCAGAGATCATCACATGAAGGGACCAGTGCATCACAGCACTCACATTAGAGGTATGCAAGATCATCCCATGAAGGGACCAGGGAATCAAAGATCATCCCATGAAGGGACCACTGCATCAAAGATCATCCCATGAAGGGACCTGTGCATCACAGCACTCAAATTAGAGGTATGCACGATCATCCCATGAAGGGACCAGTGCATCAGGGATCATCCCATGAAGGGACCAGTGCATCACAGCACTCAGATTAGAGGTATGCAAGATAATCCCACGAAGGGACCAGTGCAGAGATCATCCCATGAAGGGACCAGCGCATCAGATCATCCCATGAAGGGACCAGAGCATCAGAGATCACCCCATGAAGGGACCAGAGCATCAGAGATCATCCCATGAAGGGACCAGAGCATCAGAGATCATCCCAAGAAGGGACCAGAGCATCAGAGATCATCCCAAGAAGGGACCAGTGCATGAAAGATCATCCCATGAAGGGACCAGAGATCATCCCATGAAAGGACCAGTGCAGAGATCATCCCATGAAGGGACCTGTACATCACAGCATTCACATTATAGGTATGCAAGATCACACCATGAAGGGACCAGTGCATCAGAGACCATTCCATGAAGGGACGAGTGCATCAGAGATCATCCCATGAAGGGACCAGTGCATCAGATATCATCCCATGAAGGGAACACTGCATCACAGCACTAAAATTAGAGGCATGCAAGATCATCCCATGAAGGCACCAGTGTATCAAAGATCATCCCATGAAGGGACCAGTGCATCAGAAATCATCCCATGAAGGGACCAGTGCATCACAGCTTCTCAGATTAGAGGTATGCAAGATCATCCCATGAAGGGACCAGCACATCAGAGATCCTCCCACAAAGGGACCAGCACATCAGAGATCATCCCATAAAGGGACCAGCACATCAGAGATCATCCCATAAAGGGATCAACACATCAGAGATCATCCCATAAAGGGATCAGCACATCAGAGATCATCCCATGAAGGGACCAGCACATCCGAGATCATCCCATGAAGGGACCAGCACATCAGAGATCATCCCATGAAGGGACCAGCACATCAGAGATCATCCCATGAAGGGACCAGCACATCAGAGATCATCCCATGGAGGGACCAGCACATCAAAGCTCATCCCATGAAGGGACCACTGCATCAGCGATCATCCCATGAAGGGGCCACTGCATCAGAGATCATCCCATTAAGGGACCACTGCATCAGAGATCATCCCATGAAGGGACCACTGCATCAAAGCACTCAGATTAGAGGTATGCAAGATCATTCCATGAAGGAACCAGTGCATCAAAGATCATCCCATGAAGGGACCAGTGCATCAGAGATCATCCCATGAAGGGACCAGTGCACCAGAGATAATTCCATGAAGGGACCAGTGCATCAGAGATCATCCCATGAAGGGACCAGTGCATCAGAGATCATCCCATGAAGGGACCAGTGCATTACAGCACTCAGATTAGAGGTATGAAAGATAATCCCATGAAGGGACCAGCACATCAGAGATCATCCCATGAAGGGACCAGCGCATCAGAGATCATCCCATAAAGTGACCAGCGCATCAGAGATCATCCCATGAAGGGACCAGCGCATCAGAGATCATCCCATGAAGGGACCAGCGCATCAGAGATCATCCCATGAAGGAACCAGCGCATCAGAGATCATCCCATGAAGGGACCAGAGCATCAGAGATCATCCCATGAAGGGACCAGAGCATCAGAGATCATCCCATGAATGGACCAGAGCATCAGAGATCATCCCATGAAGGGACCAGAGCATCAGAAAATCATCCCATGACGGGACCAGCGCATCAAAAAATCATCCCATGACGGGACCAGCGCATCAAAGATCATCCCATGAAGGGACCAGCGCATCAAAGATCATCCCATGAAGGGACCAGCGCATCAAAGATCATCCCATGAAGGGACCAGCGCATCAAAGATCATCCCATGAAGGGACCAGCGCATCAAAAATCATCCCATGACGGGACCAGCGCAACAAAAATCATCCCATGAAGGGACCAGTGCATCACAGCACTCAGATTAGAGGTATGCAAGATCATCCCATGAAGGGACCAGTCTAGAGACCATCCCATGAAGGGAGCAGTGCATCAAAGATCATCCCATGAAGGGACCAGTGCATCAAAGATCATCCCATGAAGGGACCAGTGCATCTGAGATCATCCCATGAAGGGACGAGTGCATCACAGCACTCACATTAGAGGTATTCAAGATCATCCCATGAAGGGACCAGAGCAGAGATCCTCCCATGAAGGGACCAGGGCATCAAAGATCATCCCATGAAGGGACCTGTACATCACAGCACTCACAGAGGTATGCAAGATCATCCCATGAAGGGACCAGAGCATCAGAGATCATCCCATGAAGGGACCAGAGCATCAGAGATCATCCCATGAAGGGACCAGCGCATCAAAGATCATCCCATGACGGGACCAGCGCATCAAAGATCATCCCATGACGGGACCAGCGCATCAAAGATCATCCCATGACGGGACCAGCGCATCAAAGATCATCCCATGACCGGACCAGCGCATCAAAGATCGTCCCATGACGGGACCAGCGCATCAAAAATCATCCCATGACGGGACCAGCGCATCACAAATCATCCCATGAAGGGACCTGTACAGCACAGCACTCACATTAGAGTTATACAAGATAATCCCATGAAGGGACTAGTGCATCACAGCACTCACATTAGAGGTATTCAAGATCATCCCATGAAGGGACCAGTGCAGAGATCCTCCCATGAAGGGACCAGTGCATCAAAGATCATCCCATGAAGGGACCAGTGCATGGAAGATCAACACATGAAGGGACCAGTGCATGAAAGATCATCCCATGAAGGGACCAGAGATCATCCCATGAAAGGACCAGTGCAGAGATCATCCAATGAAGGGACCTGTACTCCACAGCATTCACATTATAGGTATGCAAGATCACACCATGAAGGGACCAGTGCATCCAAGATCATCCCATGAAGGGACCCGTGCATCAGAGATCATCCCATGAAGGGACCAGAGCATCAGAGATCATCCCATGAAGGTACCACTGCATCAGAGATCATCCCATGAAGGGACCAGTGCATCAAAGATCATCCCATGAAGGGACCAGTGCATCAGAGATGATCCCATGAAGGGACCAGCATATCAGAGATCATCCCATGAAGGGACCAGTGCATCAGATCATCCCACGAAGTGACCAGCACATCAGAGATCATCCCACGAAGAGACCAGCGCATCAAAGATCATCCCACGAAGGGACCAGCACATCAAAGATCATCCCATGAAGGGACCAGTGCATCAGATCATCCCATGAAGGGACCACTGCATCAAAGATCATCCCATGAAGGGACCAGCGCATGAAAAATCATCCCATGACGGGACCAGTGCATCAAAAATCATCCCATGACAGGACCAGCGCCTCAAAAATCATCCCATGACGGGACCAGCGCCTCAAAAATCATCCCATGACAGGACCACCGCATCAAAAATCATCCCATGAAGGGACCAGCGCATCAAAAATCATCCCATGAAGGGAGCAGTGCATGAGAGATCCCATGAAGGGACCAGTGCATCAAAGATAATCCCATGAAGGGACCAGTACATCACAGCACTCACATTAGAGGTATGCAAGATCATCCAATGAAGGTACCAGTCCATCAGAGATCATCCCATGAAGGGACCAGTGCATCAGAGATCATCCCATGATGGGACCAGTGCATCAGAGATCATCCCATGAAGGGACCAGTGCATCAGAGATCATCCCATGAAGGGACCAGCCCATCAGAGATCATCCCATGAAGGGACCACTGCATCAGAGATCATCCCATGAAGGGACCAGTGCATCACAGCTACTCAGATTAGAGGTATGCAAGATCATCCCATGAAGGGACCAGTGCATCAAAGATCATCCTACGAAGGGACCAGAGATCATCCCATGAAGGGACCAGAGATCATCCCATGAAGGGACCAGCGCAGAGATCTTCCCATGAAGGGACCAGCGCAGAGATCATCCCATGAAGGGACCAGCGCATCAGATATCATCCCATGAAGGGACCAGCGCATCAGACATCATCCCATGAAGGGACCAGCGCATCAGACATCATCCCATGAAGGGACCAGCGCATCAGACATCATCCCATGAAGGGACCAGCGCATCAGAGATCATCCCACAAAGGAATCAGCACAGAGATCATACCAAAAAGGGACCAGCACATCAGAGATCATCCCACGAAGGGACCAGCACATCAGAGATCATCCCACAAAGGGACCAGCACATCAGAGATCATCCCACAAAGGGACCAGCACATCAGAGATCATCCCACAAAGGGACAAGCTCATCAGAGATCATCCCACAAAGGGATCAGCACATCAGAGATCATCCCACAAAGGAACCAGCACAGAGATCATCCCAAAAAGGGACCAGCACATCAGAGATCATCCCACAAAGGGACCAGCACATCAGAGATCATCCCACAAAGGGACAAGCTCATCAGAGATCATCCCACAAAGGGACCAGCACATCAGAGATCATCCCAAAAAGGGACCAGCACATCAGAGATCATCCCACAAAGGGACCAGCACATCAGAGATCATCCCACAAAGAGACCAGCACATCAGAGATCATCCCACAAAGGGACCAGCACATCAGAGATCATCCCACAAAGGGACAAGCTCATCAGAGATCATCCCACAAAGGGATCAGCACATCAGAGATCATCCCACAAAGGAACCAGCACAGAGATCATCCCAAAAAGGGACCAGCACATCAGAGATCATCCCACAAAGGGACCAGCACATCAGAGATCATCCCACAAAGGGACAAGCTCATCAGAGATCATCCCACAAAGGGATCAGCACATCAGAGATCATCCCAAAAAGGGACCAGCACACCAGAGATCATCCCACAAAGGGACCAGTACATCAGAGATCATCCCATGAAGGGACCAGCACATCAGAGATCATTCCATGAAGGGACCAGCACATCAGAGATCATCCCATGAAGGGACCAGTGCATCACAGCACTCAGATTAGAGGTATGCAAGATGATCCCATGAAGGGACCAGTGCATCAGAGATCATCCCTTGAAGGGACCAGCGCATCAGAGATCATCCCATGAAGGGACCAGTGCAAAGATCATCCCATGAAAGGACCAGTGCATCAGAGATCATCCCATGAAGGGACCAGTGCATCAGAGATCATCCCATGAAGGGACCAGTGCATCACAGCACTCACATTAGAGGTATGCAAGATCCTCCCATGAAGGGACCAGAGCATCAAAGATCATCCCATGAAGGGACCAGGGCATCAAAGATCATCCCATGAAGGGACCAGTGCATCAGAGATCATCCCATGAAGGGACCAGTGCATCACAGCACTCACATTAGAGGTATGCAAGATCATCCCATGTAGGGACCAGTGCATCACAGCACTCACATTAGAGGTATTCAAGATCATCCCATGAAGAGACCAGTGCAGAGATCATCCCATGAAGGGACCAGTGCATCAAAGATCATCCCATGAAAGGACCAGAGCATCAGAGATCATCCCATGAAGGGACCAGTGCATCAAAGATCATCCCATGGAGGGAACACTGCATCACAGCGCTCAAATTAGAGGCATGCAAGATCATCCCATGAAGGCACCAGTGCATCAAAGATCATCCCATGAAGGGACCAGTGCATCGAAGATCATCCCATGAAGGGACCAGAGATCATCCCATGAAGGGACCAGTGCAGAGATCATCCCATGAAGGGACAAGTGCATCAAAGATCATCCCATGAAGGGACCATTGCATTAGAGATCATCCCATAAAGGAACCACTGCATCAGAGATCATCCCATGAAGGTACCAGTGCATCAAAGATCATCCCATGAAGGGAACAGCACATCAAAGATCATCCCATGAACGGACCAGTGCATCAGATCATCCCATGAAGGGACCAGTGCATCAGATCATCCCATGAAGGGACCACTGCATCAGAGATCATCCCATGAAGGGACCAGTGCATCAAAGATCATCCCATGAAGGGACCAGTGCATCAGAGATGATCCCATGAAGGGACCAGTGCATCACAGCAGTGAGATTAGGAGTATGCAAGATCATCCCATGAAGGGACCAGTGCATCACAGCATTCAGATTAGGGGTATGCAAGATCATCCCATGAAGATACCAGTCTAGAGACAATCCCATGAAGGGACCAGCACATCAGAGATCATCCCATGAAGGGACCAGTACATCAAAGATCATCCCATGAAGGGACCAGTGCATCACAGCACTCTGATTAGAGGTATGCAAGATCATCACATGAAGGGACCAGTCTAGAGACCATCCCATGAAGGGACCAGCGCATCAAAAATCATCCCATGAAGGGAGCAGTGCATGAGAGATCCCATGAAGGGACCAGTGCATCAAAGATCATCCCATGAAGGGACCAGTACATCACAGCACTCACATTAGAGGTATGCAAGATCATCCCATGAAGGGACCAGTGCATCAGAGATCATCCCATGAAGGGACCAGTGCATCAGAGATCATCCCATGAAGGGACCAGTGCATCAGAGATCATCCCATGAAGGGACCAGTGCATCAGAGATCATCCCATGAAGGGACCACTGCATCAGAGATCATCCCATGAAGGGACCAGTGCATCACAGCTACTCAGTTTAGAGGTATGCAAGATCATCCCATGAAGGGACCAGTGCATCAAAGATCATCCTACGAAGGGACCAGAGATCATCTCATGAAGGGACCAGAGATCATCCCATGAAGGGACCAGTGCAGAGATCATCCCATGAAGGGACCAGCGCATCAGACATCATCCCATGAAGGGACCAGCGCATCAGACATCATCCCATGAAGGGACCAGCGCATCAGACATCATCCCATGAAGGTACCAGCGCATCAGACATCATCCCATGAAGGGACCAGCGCATCAGAGATCATCCCACAAAGGAACCAGCACAGAGATCATCCCAAAAAGGGACCAGCACATCAGAGATCATCCCACGAAGGGACCAGCACATCAGAGATCATCCCACAAAGGGACCAGCACATCAGAGATCATCCCACAAAGGGACAAGCTCATCAGAGATCATCCCACAAAGGGATCAGCACATCAGAGATCATCCCACAAAGGAACCAGCACAGAGATCATCCCAAAAAGGGACCAGCACATCAGAGATCATCCCACAAAGGGACCAGCACATCAGAGATCATCCCACAAAGGGACCAGCACATCAGAGATCATCCCACAAAGGGACAAGCTCATCAGAGATCATCCCACAAAGGGATCAGCACATCAGAGATCATCCCACAAAGGAACCAGCACAGAGATCATCCCAAAAAGGGACCAGCACATCAGAGATCATCCCACAAAGGGACCAGCACATCAGAGATCATCCCACAAAGGGACCAGCACATCAGAGATCATCCCACAAAGGGACAAGCTCATCAAAGATTATCCCACAAAGGGATCAGCACATCAGAGATCATCCCACAAAGGGATCAGCACATCAGAGATCATCCCAAAAAGGGACCAGCACATCACAGATCATCCCACAAAGGGACCAGCACATCAGAGATCATCCCATGAAGGGACCAGCACATCAGAGATCATCCCATGAAGGGACCAGCACAGCAGAGATCATCCCATGAAGGGACCAGTGCATCACAGCACTCAGATTAGAGGTATGCAAGATGATCCCATGAAGGGACCAGTGCATCAGAGATCCTCCCATGAAGGGACCAGCGCATCAGAGATCATCCCATGAAGGGACCAGTGCAAAGATCATCCCATTAAAGGACCAGTGCATCAGAGATCATCCCATGAAGGGACCAGTGCATCAGAGATCATCCCATGAAGGGACCAGTGCATCACAGAACTCACATTAGAGGTATGAAAGATCATCCCATGAAGGGACCAGGGCATCAAAGATCATCCCATGAAGGCACCAGGGCATCAAAGATCATCCCATGAAGGGACCAGTGCATCAGAGATCATCCCATGAAGGGACCAGTGCATCACAGCACTCACATTAGAGGTATGCAAGATCATCCCATGTAGGGACCAGTCCATCAGCGATCATCCCATGAAGGTACCAGTGCATCAGAGATCATCCCATGAAGGGACCAGTGCATCACAGCAGTGAGATTATAGGTATGCAAGATAATCCCATGAAGGGACCAGTGCATCACAGCACTCACATTAGAGGTATTCAAGATCATCCCATGAAGGGACTAGTGCAAAGATCATCCCATGAAGGGACCAGCGCAGAGGTCATCCCATGAAGGGACCAGTGCATCAGAGATCAACCCATGAAGGGACCAGTGCATCAGAGATCATCCCATGAAGGGACCAGCATATCAGAGATCATCCCGAGATCATCCCATGAAGGGACCACCGCATCACAGCACTCAGATTAGAGGTATGCAAGATCATCCCATGAAGGGATCAGTGCATCACAGCACACAGATTAGAGGTATGCAAGATCATCCCATGAAGGGACCAGTCTAGAGATCATGCCATGAAGGGACCTGTGCATCAGAGATCATCCCACGAAGGGACCAGCACATCAGAGATCATCCCACGAAGGGACCAGCACATCAGAGATCATTCCATAAAGGGACCAGCGCATCAGATCATTTCATGAAGGGACCAGTGCATCACAGAACTCAAATTAGAGGGATGCAAGATCATCCCATGAAGGGACCAGGAATCATCCCATGAAGGGACCAGAGATCATCCCATGAAGGGACCAGAGATCATCCCATGAAGGGACCAGAGATCATCCCATGAAGGGACCAGAGATCATCCCATGAAGGGACCAGAGATCGTCCCATGAAGGGACCAGAGATCATCCCATGAAGGGACCAGAGATCATCCCATGAAGGGACCAGAGATCATCCCACGAAGGGGCCAGAGATCATCCCACGAAGGGGCCAGAGATCATCCCACGAAGGGGCCAGAGATCATCTCATGAAGGGAACAGTGCAACAGATCATCCCACGAAGGGACCAGTGCACCAGATCATCCCACGAAGGGACCAGTGCACCAGATCATCCCACGAAGGGACCAGTGCACCAGATCATCCCATGAAGGGACCAGTGCAAAAGATCATCCCATGAAGGGACCAGTGCACCAGATCATCCCATGAAGGGACCAGTGCACCAGATCATCCCATGAAGGGACCAGTGCATCAGAGATCCCATGAAGGGACCTGCACATCGAGGATCATCCCATGAAGGGACCATCCCATGAAGGGACCAGCGCATTGAGGATCATCCCATGAAGGGACCAGTGCATCAGATCATCCCAAGAAGGGACCAGTGCATCAGATCATCCCATGAAGGGACCAGTGCACCAGAGATCATCCCATGAAGGGACCAGTGCACCAAAGGTCATCCCATGAAGGGACCAGTGCACCAAAGATCACCCCATGAAGGGACCAGTACAAAGATCATCCCATGAAGGGACCAGTACATCAAAGATCATCCCATGAAGGGACCAGTGCATCAAAGATCACCCCATGAAGGGACCAGTGCTTCAAAGATCATCCCATGAGGGGACTAGAGATCCCATGAAGGGACCAGTGCACCAGAGATCATCCCAAGAAGGGACCAGTGCACCAGAGATCATCCCATGAAGGGACCAGTGCAACAGAGATCATCCCATGAAGGGACCAGTGCACCAGAGATCATCCCATGAAGGGACCAGTGCATCACAGCACTCATTTTAGAGGTATGCAAGATCATCCCATGAAGGGACCAGCGCAAAGATCATCCCATGAAGGGACCAGTGCACCAGATATCATCCCATGAGGGGACTAGAGATCATCCCATGAAGGGACCAGTGCACCAGATCATCCCATGAAGGGACCAGTGCACCAGATCATCCCATGAAGTGACCAGTGCAACAGATCATCCCATGAAGTGACCAGTGCGTCAGAGGTCATCCCATGAAGGGCCAGTGCGTCAGAGGTCATCCCATGAAGGGACCAGTGCGTCAGATCATCCCATGAAGGGACCAGTGCAACAGATCATCCCATGAAGGGACCAGTGCAACAGATCATCCCATGAAGGGACCAGTGCGTCAGATCATCCCATGAAGGGACCAGTGCATCAGAGATCATCCCGTGAAGGGACCAGTGCATCAGAGATCATCCCATGAAGGGACCAGTGCATCAGAGATCATCCCATGAAGGGACCAGTGCATCAGTGATCATCCTATGAAGGGAATAGTGCATCACAGCACTCAGATTAGAGGTATGCAAAATCATCCCATGAAGGGACCACTGCATCAGAGATCATCCCATAAAGGGACCAGGGCATCAGAGATCATCCCATGAAGGGACCAGTGCACCAGAGATCATCCCATGAAGGGACCAGTGCACCAAAGGTCATCCCATGAAGGGACCAGTGCACCAAAGATCACCCCATGAAGGGACCAGTACATCAAAGATTATCCCATGAAGGGACCAGTACATCAAAGATCATCCCATGGAGGGACCAGTGCATCAAAGATCACCCCATGAAGGGACCAGTGCTTCAAAGATCATCCCATGAGGGGACTAGAGATCCCATGAAGGGACCAGTGCACCAGAGATCATCCCAAGAAGGGACCAATGCACCAGAGATCATCCCATGAAGGGACCAGTGCAACAGAGATCATCCCATGAAGGGACCAGTGCACCAGAGATCATCCCATGAAGGGACCAGTGCACCAGAGATCATCCCATGAAGGGACCAGTGCATCACAGCACTCATTTTAGAGGTATGCAAGATCATCCCATGAAGGGACCAGCGCAAAGATCATCCCATGAAGGGACCAGTGCACCAGATATCATCCCATGAGGGGACTAGAGATCATCCCATGAAGGGACCAGTGCACCAGATCATCCCATGAAGGGACCAGTGCACCAGATCATCCCATGAAGTGACCAGTACAACAGATGATCCCATGAAGTGACCAGTGCGTCAGAGGTCATCCCATGAAGGGACCAGTGCGTCAGAGGTCATCCCATGAAGGGACCAGTGCGTCAGATCATCCCATGAAGGGACCAGTGCAACAGATCATCCCATGAAGGGACCAGTGCAACAGATCATCCCATGAAGGGACCAGTGCGTCAGATCATCCCATGAAGGGACCAGTGCATCAGAGATCATCCCGTGAAGGGACCAGTGCATCAGAGATCATCCCATGAAGGGACCAGTGCATCAGAGATCATCCCATGAAGGGACCAGTGCATCAGTGATCATCCTATGAAGGGAATAGTGCATCACAGCACTCAGATTAGAGGTATGCAAAATCATCCCATGAAGGGACCACTGCATCAGAGATCATCCCATAAAGGGACCAGGGCATCAGAGATCATCCCATGAAGGGACCAGTGCACCAGAGATCATCCCATGAAGGGACCAGTGCACCAGAGATCATCCCATGAAGGGACCAGTGCAACAGATCATCCCATGAAGGGACCAGTGCATCAGAGATCAACCCATGAAGGGACCAGTGCATCAGAGATCAACCCATGAAGGGACCAGTGCATCAGAGATCAACCCATGAAGGGACCAGAGCACCAAAGATCATCCCATGAAGGGACCAGTGCATCAGATCATCCCATGAAGGGACCAGGGCATCAGAGCACTCAGATTAGAGGTATGCAAGATCATACCATGAAGGGACCAGTGCGCCAAAAATCATCCCATGAAGGGACCAGTGCATCAGAGATAATCCCACGAAGGGACCAGTGCATCAGAGATCATCCCACAAAGGGACCAGTGCATCAGAGATCATCCCACAAAGGGACCAGTGCAACAAAGATCATCCCATGAAGGGACCAGTGAAACAAAGATCATCCCATGAAGGGACCAGTGCAACAAAGATCATCCCATGAAGGGCCCACTGCAACAAAAATCATCCCATGAAGGGACCAGTGCATCACAGCACTCAGATTAGAGGTATGCAAGATCATCCCATGAAGGGACCAGTGCAGGGATCATCCCATGAAGGGACCAGTGCACCAGAGATCATCCCATGAAGGGACCAGTGCATCAGAGATCATCCCATGAAGGGACCAGTGCACCAGAGATCATCCCATGAAGGGACCAGTGCACCAGAGATCATCCCATGAAGGGACCAGTGCACCAGAGATCATCCCATGAAGGGACCAGTGCAACAAAGGACCAGTGCAACAGATCATCCTATGAAGGGACCAGTGCAACAGATCATCATATGAAGGGACCAGTGCAACAGATCATCCCATGAAGGGACCAGCGCATCGAGGATCATCCCATGAAGGGACCAGTGCATCAGAGATCATCCCAAGAAGGGACCAGTGCAACAGATCATTTAATAATGGGACCTGTGCATCACAGCACTCAGATTAGAGGTATGAAAGATCATCCATGAAGGGACCAGTGCACCAGATCATCCCATGAAGGGACCAGTGCACCAGATCATCCCATGAAGGGACCAGTGCACCAGATCATCCCATGAAGGGACCAGTGCACCAGATCATCCCATGAAGGGACCAGTGAACCAGATCATCCCATGAAGGGACCAGCGCATCAGAGATCATCCTATGAAGGGACCAGCGCATCAGAGATCATCCCATGAAGGGACCAGCGCATCAGATCATCCCATGAAGGGACCAGCGCATCAGATCATCCCATGAAGGGACCAGTGCACCAGAGACCATCCCATGAAGGGACCAGTGCAACAAAGGACCAGTGCAACAGATCATCCTATGAAGGGACCAGTGCAACAGATCATCATATGAAGGGACCAGTGCAACAGATCATCCCATGAAGAGACCAGCGCTTTGAGGATCATCCCATGAAGGGACCAGTGCTTCAAAGATCATCCTATGAGGGGACTAGAGATCCCATGAAGGGACCAGTGCACCAGAGATCATCCCAAGAAGGGACCAGTGCACCAGAGATCATCCCATGAAGGGACCAGTGCAACAGAGATCATCCCATGAAGGCACCAGTGCACCAGAGATCATCCCATGAAGGGACCAGTGCATCACAGCACTCATTTTAGAGGTATGCAAGATCATCCCATGAAGGGACCAGCGCAAAGATCATCCCATGAAGGGACCAGTGCACCAGATATCATCCCATGAGGGGACTAGAGATCATCCCATGAAGGGACCAGTGCACCAGATCATCCCATGAAGGGACCAGTGCACCAGATCATCCCATGAAGTGACCAGTGCAACAGATCATCCCATGAAGTGACCAGTGCATCAGAGGTCATCCCATGAAGGGACCAGTGCGTCAGAGGTCATCCCATGAAGGGACCAGTGCGTCAGATCATCCCATGAAGGGACCAGTGCAACAGATCATCCCATGAAGGGACCAGTGCAACAGATCATCCCATGAAGGGACCAGTGCGTCAGATCATCCCATGAAGGGACCAGTGCATCAGAGATCATCCCGTGAAGGGACCAGTGCATCAGAGATCATCCCATGAAGGGACCAGTGCATCAGAGATCATCCCATGAAGGGACCAGTGCATCAGTGATCCTCCTATGAAGGGAATAGTGCATCACAGCACTCAGATTAGAGGTATGCAAAATCATCCCATTAAGGGACCACTGCATCAGAGATCATCCCATAAAGGGACCAGGGCATCAGAGATCATCCCATAAAGGGACCAGTGCACCAGAGATCATCCCATGAAGGGACCAGTGCACCAGAGATCATCCCATGAAGGGACCAGTGCAACAGAGATCATCCCATGAAGGGACGAGTGCATCAGAGATCAACCCATGAAGGGACCAGTGCATCAGAGATCAACCCATGAAGGGACCAGTGCATCAGAGATCAACCCATGAAGGGACCAGAGCACCAAAGATCATCCCATGAAGGGACCAGTGCATCAGATCATCCCATGAAGGGACCAGGGCATCAGAGCACTCAGATTAGAGGTATGCAAGATCATCCCATGAAGGGACCAGTGCAGGCATCATCCCATGAAGGGACCAGTGCACCAGAGATCATCCCATGAAGGGACCAGTGCATCAAAGATCATCCCATGAAGGGACCAGTGCACCAGAGATCATCCCATGAAGGGACCAGTGCACCAGAGATCATCCCATGAAGGGACCAGTGCAACAAAGGACCAGTGCAACAGATCATCCTATGAAGGGACCAGTGCAACAGATCATCATATGAAGGGACCAGTGCAACAGATCATCCCATGAAGGGACCAGCGCATCGAGGATCATCCCATGAAGGGACCAGTGCATAAGAGATCATCCCAAGAAGGGACCAGTGCAACAGATCATTTAATAATGGGACCTGTGCATCACAGCACTCAGATTAGAGGTATGAAAGATCATCCATGAAGGGACCAGTGCACCAGATCATCCCATGAAGGGACCAGTGCACCAGATCATCCCATGAAGGGACCAGTGCACCAGATCATCCCATGAAGGGACCAGTGCACCAGATCATCCCATGAGGGGACCAGTGCACCAGATCATCCCATGAAGGGACCAGCGCATCAGAGATCATCCTATGAAGGGACCAGCGCATCAGAGATCATCCCATGAAGGGACCAGCGCATCAGATCATCCCATGAAGGGACCAGCGCATCAGATATCATCTCATGAAGGGATCAGCGCATCAGATATCATCCCATGAAGGGACCAGTGCACCAGAGATCATCCCATGAAGGGACCAGTGCAACAGATCATCCTATGAAGGGACCAGTGCAACAGATCATCATATGAAGGGACCAGTGCAACAGATCATCCCATGAAGAGACCAGCGCTTCGAGGATCATCCCATGAAGGGACCAGTGCATCAGAGATCATCCCAAGAAGGGACCAGTGCAACAGATCATTTAATAATGGGACCTGTGCATCACAGCAATTAGATTAGAGGTATGCAAGATCATCCCATGAAGGGACCAATGCAGAGATCATCCCATGAAGGGACCAGTGCAGAGATCATCCCATGAAGGGACCAGTGCATCAGAGATCATCCCATGAAGGGACCAGTGCACCAAAGAACATCCCATGAGGGGACTAGAGATCATAACAAACACTATAGCAACCCGGGTCTTGGGCTGAGTCAAAAATCAACAACGACCAGGCCAGAGTATTTCTATCCCTGATCTGACAGCTCTATAGGAGAGAACCCTTCTAGAACAGGACCCATCAATCACTTAAGGTGGTGAGTTTTTATCATTTGGGTCTGTGCACCTCAATATGACAACCAGTTCCTGAAATAGCGATCTGGTAACGTGCAAAGAAGATGCAACAAAAGAGGGTTATTGTCAGATATCTCAAGGATTTTGTTAGGGATAACGTTATACCCATAGATCAATAAAGAAGATCCTAAGGTCAGCAGTATTAAATAATAAATGTATGACTAAAAATGGCTAAGGGTGCTCAAATGTTCTTTATTTGGTAGAGTACCCCTGTCATGTTTAAAAAGCAATATGGCAATCTAGCACAAATAAGTTGTCAATATGCTAATGTCCATAGCAATGTGGTCGACATGTTTCTGCCCATATCTGATCAAAAAGTATCGGGGCTTTCATCAGGACCTATGATACTGCTGTGGTTCAGTAAGAAAACGTGAAAAAGAAATCAAAAGAGTTCGCGTGAATAAAATAATCCTACCGCACCGGTCAGTTCAGAAGATATCAAAACCGGGTACCCATAAGAATTGGGTGCTGCCCTCACCACAACCTGGTCTCAACTCAGGGAAAGGGGCCCCGCTCTATCCGTCGGTACCCCGGGGCGGTCTTGAAGGGACCTGCACATCGAGGATCATCCCATGAAGGGACCATCCCATGAAGGGACCAGCGCATCGAGGATCATCCCATGAAGGGACCAGTGCATCAGATCATCCCAAGAAGGGACCAGTGCATCAGATTATTCAATAAAGGGACCAGTGTGATGAATATAGGCCCCAGCTAGGCCAGCAGGACACAAGGGTTCGCTCTCCTGCAAATGGAATCTATAAGGAAGTTGGCACGGAAACTGCAAAGTACAAAGACAAAGTTTATTAACCCTTAAGGGAGGTCCTACAATCCATACAACACTCTTCAGTATTGCATAGAGTAGCACCCTGAACTTGCATACACGGTCCCCTTTTATACACAACAGAGGGGCTCATAAGTGGGTGGATACATCATGAGGCAAAGAATATTACCTTTTATGGTCATTTTCAATACAGAATCAATATATGGGCGGAGCTAACACACTCCTTGAGCCCGCGAAAACATGGTCAAGCAAGGACTAACTGATAACAGATGTGGTCAAGTAAGTCTGGGCATGCGCCAGACGGACAAAGGAGCTATTTATAGACTGTTACTAGGCAGATTACAAGAGCAACTAACACGAAGGTAGGACTCTTCTCGTGCTACGCACGTGGAGGCATGACAATACAAAATGGAGTCCTAGCTTTAGTCAACATAAAGGAAGAAACTCGGTCTGGAAGGAGAATTCATGTCTTTAGTGAATGCTTACTCATACTGTTATTTCAATTTTCAACAGACGACCCTTTCAGCATTTACTGAAGACATCCGGTTTATTAGGATAATCATCGTATATATCAATTTTCATCATTTCTTCTATTTCTTTAGTCAGATGTTTCTGGTAGGTGACATTGGCAATAGCTTTCTTATCAGGAATGCAGAGCGACACACATAGGGAACAGAGTAAGGGACCACATTGGATACAAATGCAACAGGAAAACAGAATTGTTACAACGATACAGAGACCAGTTAAAACCTTCCATCCCCATGTGGTGATCAACGCCCAAAACCATCCAGAAAAGGTCCAAGTACCATTCTCTGTATGGATTTCAGCTGCAATTTTATGCAATTTATTAATGGCATTATAAACTGATGGCGTGTGGTCAGGAATAAACACGCAACAACTACTTCCGATAATTTTACAAGCTCCACCTCGGTCAGCTAACATAACATCTAACACCATACGATTCTGCAATGCAACAATTCTAGTAATCTGCAATTCTTCCGTAAGATTCCCAAGAGCAGCAGCGGTTTGATTTGTCACAGCCTCTACCACTCTTGTTAACCTTCGAACTTTCCTACTATTTAGGGCAGCTCCAACAAAGAAAAACAATCCTAAATTAAAATCAATATACTGCTGCAGACTAGTGTCAGTTTGGTCCACGTCATCAATTGATAGAGTACGTTTATACCTATTTACAGTCACATTATTCAACAACTTCAAATCCTTAGGATAAGATGCAGGTGCCAAGAATACAGGAGGTAATAGAAATGCTACATAACATACTCCAGACCAACCGGCTGGCAAGCGGTAATAACCTTTATTTCCACATAAGAAGTATGTATTACTGGATGCTAAGAAGGTACTGTTATTCAACCCGTCGATATTTAAAATAGTGATGCAATCACTAACACCAACAGGAATATAACCCACACTCTGGACACACAGGTCCGCTTGAGCTTGTGCCACTTGAATCACAAATCGGTCTTTCCCCACAGTGTCTCTGGTGTTCGTGAAAATATAGGGAATCGATTCATTGTCCGGTCGATACTCTTCCCATTCCCAAATTGTCCCATTCGCTTGTGGATATCCATCTTTATCCTGATGACATTCCCTATTAAGTCTGAAGAGTAGCCGTCCCACTGTAGGTTTCCGGGTGGCAAAAAGCAAAGTGTACCATGCTCTACAGGAGCCATTATGAGAGAAAGTAAGGGGTATGAACGGAGTTCCTCCTTTCTTCTGGTGAGCTGGCATCATGCCACATATCCAACAGTTCGTAGCATTGGTGGCAACATGGGTATGATGCAACATCTGGATGAAAGTGTTATTCAAATAAGACTGACGATGCTTCAACTCTTGATACGGTAGTGTATAAAAGTAGTGCTCCTCAGGCACTGGAGTAGTCAAATCAAGTAACTTTCGAGCAGGAGTCATATCCTCCACAAACCATGTGGTTATCCCAACAATAGCTACTGTAAACATAAAACCTGTTGCACAAAGGATTTTCTTTTTCTCCATGTCAGAATAAAAAAATCAATATCTTCCTGAAACTAAAAGGTTGTCAGAACTCTTCCCCTTAGGCAGCGGTTGATTTCTTCACCAGCGGGCCAAGACGGGTGTCGCTACACTAATGCAGGGCTGATCCACCCCCCCTTGCCTCATTGGCTCTCCGTTTCACTAACCCAAGGGCCGTTCTGACAACATGTCCTGATCCTGAAGAATTCACTTTCTTGGTCTGAGATGATATCGCTTTCCTCCAGGAATCACGTGGTCCGGAAAGAGCTCCTCAGTGTCGTTCGGTTCCACAGCACGGCCTTTCTCTGCAGTCAGAATTTCTCGATGGTCGGTCAATACAGCGGGCTCCACCAATCCGGGCGGCACTTTACGACAGTGCAGGGAATGGATCCAATTCTTTCGGTTGGAAACCCGCACAGCCGTCCTCGTTGCAAGTAGGACTTGTTTAGGACCAACCCATCTCGGCTCCAAACTGTTCGTCCTTTCGAAAATCTTCACCATAACATAGTCTCCAGGTCGGAGACTGTGACCTTCGCCGATGGACCGATCAGGGAGCGCCTCCCGGACCTGTTGATGAATAGAAACCAAGTTATCCGTTAACTGCGCCAGATAATCATTCATCATTACACAAGGTACATCATACACAGCCTTAGGTCGTGGTGGACCCCAAATATTCATTGGGCGTCCAAAAACAATCTCGTACGGTGTAAGACCGGTCCGAGAGTGCGGTATCGATCTAATTGACAATAATGCCAGCGGTAAAGCATCTGGCCAAGTCAAAGACGTCGAAGCTTGTATTTTAGCGATCTTGAGCTTCAGTGTACCATTATACTTCTCGACCAGTCCTGCAGACTGAGGGTGAAACACTGCGTGGAACTTCTGGGTGATGCCCAGACTCTTCAGAACATACTTTATAACATCCGCTATAAAGTGGGGTCCGTTATCACTCCACAGCAGTCTACAAACGCCATATCGAGGGAAGAACTCCTTCAATAGCATCTTGGCGGTAGTCATTGCAGTATTATCTTTCGTAGGGTATGCCTCAACCCATTTACTAAAGGCACATACCACTACTAGAACATACTTCAAATTGTTACAGCGCTCAAGCTGGATGTAATCCATCTGCAAAACCTCAAAGGGTGCAGTAGGTGTCGCAAATCCTCCTGCTGGAGTTCGAGTACCCTTTCCTGGGTTGTACCTCAGGCAAATCATGCAGGTCTGCACTACCCTCTTTGCCGTGCTAGCAATCTCTGGATGCTCCCAGACTTGAGTAAGCAATTTTACAATTGCGGAAGCTCCAACATGTGCTAGCCCATGTGCCATCTGAACCATAGGTTGTACAAAAGCTGTGGGTAACTTCCATCTATCCATCTGCTTATTTCTCCAACAACCCTCATCATTCAATTCTCCATCACTGGACCATTGCTCCCGTTCTTTATCAGAAGCGGTCCTCTGTATTTCCCGCACTTCTCCCTTCGCGTCGTGCCATCTTTCTACCTGCGACTTCACTACATACATGGCAGTAGCACCGGGCTGCATCGCAGTCTCCCGTGCCACCCGGTCTGCCAACGCATTCCCTTCTCCAACTTTATCAACCACTTTCTTATGGGCACTACATTTAATGATAGCAATTTTCCTCGGATATGTCAATGCAGTCAAAAGGTTGTGAACTAACTCTCCATGCATTATTTGTACTCCATGCGACGTTAGAAACCCTCTCTCCTTCCAGAGCAGGCCGAAATTGTGCGCTACTCCGAAGGCATACCGGCTATCTGTATAAACATTCACACACAATCCTGTACTGAGCTCACATGCTCGTGTTAATGCTATCAGTTCCGCTGCTTGAGCTGATTTCTGTGGTATGCGTGCTGTCTCCACTATTGTTTGCAGTGTGGTAATTGCATACGCTGCTGAAGTCGTACCATCTGGTAGCTTCAGGCATGATCCATCCACCCACAATTCTCCGTCTACATCTGGAAAGGGCGTATCTTGGAGATCAATACGACCCTTTGTTTGTTCCTCAGTCACAAGAATACAATCATGTGCTTTCCGTGCTTCAGACTGAGTCTCGGGGAACGGCAACAATGTGGCCGGATTTAACGTTACACACCTCTTTAACGTAATATGAGGAGCCAAAAGCGTCAGCTCATATCCCGTTAAACGGGCACTGGTCAAATGCTGCGTCTTTGTCTGATTAAGTAGGGCATCAACAGCATGGGGGACTAATACCAACAGCTTATGAGATAACACAATTCCCTCGCTTTGGCGTATTGACACAGCTGTCGCCGCAACCGAGCGAAAACAACCAGGCAATGCTCGGGCAACAGGATCAAGTACAGCCGAAAAATATGCACAAGGGCGCTGCTTGTCGCCGTGCATCTGCACTAAAACTGATAATGCACATCCATCTTTCTCATGCACATACAGCGAAAAGGGTTTTGTATAATCAGGGGTCCCTAACACTGGTGCTGAACAAAGGGCCTGTCGCAATTGCTGGAAGGCAGCGTCACACTCATTTGACCAAGGAAGCGGAATAGGTGTATCTTTTGTCAAGAGGGCTAATAATGGCTTGGCTATGTGCGAAAACCCTAATATCCATTGCCTACAAAAAGAAACAAGACCCAAAAATGCACGCACGTCCTTCTGCGTGGAAGGCACTGGCGTGTCCAAAATTACTTGAATACGATCTGGTGTGAGTGCACGCCCCTCCTTAGACAAAAGGTGACCCAGATAAGTCACCTTTGGTCTACAGAACTGCAATTTCTTCCGAGACACTTTGTGATTATGGGATGCCAAAAAGGAAAGCAAGGATAACGTACTTTTCTCACACAGCTCCGGAGTGTCAGCCGCCAACAAGATGTCGACATATTGAATGAGGGCGACACCCTCGGGCAGAACAAAGGAGTCCAATTGTCTTTTTAAAGCTTGACTGTAAATGCTAGGGCTTTCTGTGTAGCCCTGAGGAACTCTACAAAATCGATAAGACCTGTTATTCAGTGTGAAACCAAACAGGTATCGGCTATCGGGATGAATAGGAATCGAAAAGAAAGCATTTTTCAAATCAATAACCGAAAACGTGGTCGCCGTTGGCGGGACCAAAGTAAGCAACGTCGTGATATCAGAAACCACTGGATACTGAGGTATCACGATCTTGTTTACTTCCCTCAAATCAATTATAAACCGATAAAATTGGGCATCCGTATCCTTTTTCAAGATGGGTAGAATTGGACTGTTACAGACGTTGTAGGGAACTTCCTCCACTACTCCCACCTTAATCAAATCCTGCACAATCTGTATAAGAGCCTCCTCCCCCTCCTGGGAAATACGATACTGCGGAAGGCGTGGTAACACCGCCCCCTCCTGGACACTAATGTGAACAGGCGGAATCACCATCTGTCCCACATCGGTATCCGTAGTGGCCCACAGAGTACGAGGGAGGGTCGCTAACACAGCATCCTCTGCAACCACACACATCCGTTCAGACAGAGGGTAATTATCATTTAATATCACACGCACTCCAGCAGGGGAGCAGCGGATCGTAGCTCTGAAGTGCTTGAGCATATTAAGACCCATAATGTTGTCCGGCGTGTTCGGGACAAGCAAAAACGGACAGGGTGCAGAAAAAGAATCAACCTGAAATGTAAGGGGCCGAGAAAGAGGGCTTCGGGAGAGTGTACCGTCAAACCCTACCGATGTAACCATTAAGCCAGATGGGGGAGCCCTCGGAACCAATTGTTTAGACAGCGCACTACGAGTCGCTCCTGTATCTACTAGGAACTGATCAGTAGAACCCAAAACCTCCGCTGATACATAAGGACCCTTCTGATCAACCGGCACCTCAACTGATTCTAACCCCCATCCAACGCATTCCTATGCATGCTGTGAATCATGGTACCCAGAGCGGTCAGTCCCTGACACTTGATACTGGTTTTGTCGATCAAAAACATTAGGTCTATCTCGTTGCTGCCCGGCAGGGTCAAAACGAGCGTGATCATTAGAATTCCCTCTAAAATTCGAGGAACCCCCTCTACCTCTCGGGCCACCCTGATTATGCCCCTGACGCGAAGCATACAACGCCGGGCAATCTCTGGCCCAGTGTCCCGATTGTTTACAATACGCACATTGATTCCTATTCAAATCAGATCGGCCCGAAGGAGGACCATAAAATCCTTCCCTACCTCTATTGACACCCCGACGGGGCGGACCATACACTTGCGCTAACATCACCTTCGTTTTTAGATCTTTCGATTTCTTCTCCTCCTGCCCCTTTGCTTCTTGCTCCTGATGCTCATAATACTGAGCTATAGTCAGGAGGGCTGTCGGGGACGCGGTGGACCAAGAACTTTCACTCGCCTTTAGGCGGGCTGCTATCGCCGGTAATAAATTCGCCACATATTTATCAGCAAAGAGGTGTCGACCCGTATCATCCGTAAGTGACTGACCACTAAAATCATGAAACGTCTCCTCAAAGCGCGTAAAGAAATCTGCAACTGATTCATCAACTTTCTGTTTACACGAAGCTAACATATTCCAGTCGATCTTTTTAGGGGGAATGATTGTTTTTAACTTAGTCAAAATAGCAGCAGGGAGATCTAAGATAATCTGAGGTGGTTTCTGCGCGGGCTTCCTCTCCCTATCCTCATCCTCAAGCTCAGACCACCGAGCCTTAAAAGCGGCAACATCGTCCACCTTCCGTACGGATCGCCACATATCCAGTGGTAAAATAAACCCAAAGAACAGATTTATATCTGCTAAGGTCATAGTACAAGAATTCAAGGCCCCTTCGACTTCTTCGTAAAAAGCCGCTGGATTCTTGCGGGGATCAGGCAATGCATTTTTTAATGCCATAACATCAGCCCTATGCCAGGGAGTATAAACCCAATTGTACACAAAATATCCCTTAGCATCGGCGGAGGTAATATCCGCACTAGTCCCCGCTCCTTTAGGAGGAACATACAAGGGTGCCGCCTCTCGCATTGGTTTAGCATGCACTAGTTCGCTCTTATCTGAGTGGGAGGTAGATGATTGGCCATCACCGGTACGCGAATCCGACTGCTTTTCCTCCTCTGCTTTTAGGCGCGCCCTCTCTTTAAGGTCACTCGCCGCGTCCCGTAATGCAAACAGCCGTCGAACCGCATCAGGCGCCTTAGAGGGAGAAAAAACACCATTACGCAATGCCTTAGCATCTAATACTACATCATCAGGCTCAAAAACTTCCGAATATTTCCGGAAAACAGTAATCACTTCATCAGAAAAGTGGCCCAAAAAATACAACTTCTCTCTATCCTGCCACTTCTCCCAAGAATCCAACAACTCAGCAAGGGATAACTTGCCCTTAAGTGCACGAAAAGAAACTTTCCGAAGCTCACCCATTCGGTCAACCGATAACATGGACCGCGTGTCTACCTTATCCGAAGCCGATCCAGAATCCTGTGACCTCGGGGCAACATAAGGGGGTGGAGAGCGATCTAATAAATAAAAATCATCGTCAGGATTATTAAGGACAGGATAAAGTGGTTGACGAACAGCATATTGACCCGAGACTTGCAACCTACGCTCTTTCTCTTGCCTCTCCGTCTGTTCTCTTTCCTCCCAACGCTTCGCTTCCTGTGCTCGCACATGATCGCTGTTTGATAAAGAGCAACGGAAGAATGATCATGTGAGAGCGCAGGAAGCAAAGCGTCGGGAGGAAAGAGAACAGACGGAGAAACAAGAGAAAGAACATAGGTTACAAGTCTCGGGTCAATATGCTGTTCGTCAGCCACTCTATCCTGTCCTTAATAATCATGACGATGATTTTTATTTATTAGATCGTTCTCCGCCTCCTTATGTTGGCGCGTCTGCCCCGAGGCCACAAGATTCTGGATCGGGTTCGAGTAAGGTAGACACGCGGTCCATGTTATCGGCTGAGCGAATGGGTGAGCTTCGACAGGGACCAGTGCATCAGAGATCATCCCGTGAAGGGACCAGTGCATCAGAGATCATCCCGTGAAGGGACCAGCGCATCAGAGATCATCCCGTGAAGGGACCAGCGCAGAGATCATCCCGTGAAGGGACTAGCGCAGAGATCATCCCGTGAAGGGACCAGCGCAGAGATCATCCCGTGAAGGGACCAGCGCAGAGATTATCCCCTGAAGGGACCAGTCCAACAGATAATCCCATGAATGGACCAGTGCATCAGAGATCATCCCATGAAGGGACCAGTGCAGAGATCATCCCATGAAGGGGCCAGTGCACCAGGGATCATCCCATGAAGGGGCCAGTGCACCAGAGATCATCCCATGAAGGGACCAGGGCAACAGATATCATGTTATGAAGGGACCAGGGCAACAGATCATCCCATGAAGGGACCAGTGTAACAGATCATCCCATGAAGGGACCAGTGCAACAGATCATCCCATGAAGGGACCAGTGCAACAGACATCATCCCATGAAGGGACAAGTGCATCAGATCACTCAGATTAGAGGTATGCAAGATCATCCCATGAAGGGACCAGTGCACGAGAGATAATCCCATGAACGGACTAGCACACCAGAGATCATCCCATGAAGGGACCAGCGCACCAGAGATCATCCCTTGAAGGGACCAGCGCACCAGAGATCATCCCATGAAGGGACCAGTGCATCAAATATCATCCCATGAAGGGACCAGTGCATCAGAGATCATCCCGTGAAGGGACCAGTGCATCAGAGATCATCCCGTAAAGGGACCAGTGCGTCAGAGATCATCCCGTGAAGGGACCAGTGCGTCAGAGATCATCCCATGATGGGACCAGTGTATTAAAGATAAGCCCATGAAGGGACCAGAGATCATCCCATGAAGGGACCAGTGCACCAGAGATCATCCCATGAAGGGACCAGTGCATCAAAGATCATCCCATGAAGGGACCAGTGCATCACAGCACTCATATTATAGGTATGCAAGATCATGCCATGAAGGAACCAGTGCAGAGATCATACCATGAAGGGACCATTGCATCAGATCATCCCATGAAGGGACCAGCGCACCAGAGATCATCCCATGAAGGGACCAGCACACCAGAGATCATCCCATGAAGGGACCAGCGCACCAGAGATCATCCCTTGAAGGGACCAGCGCACCAGAGATCATCCCATGAAGGGACCAGTGCATCAAATATCATCCCATGAAGGGACCAGTGCATCAGAGATCATCCCGTGAAGGGACCAGTGCATCAGAGATCATCCCGTAAAGGGACCAGTGCGTCAGAGATCATCCCGTGAAGGGACCAGTGCGTCAGAGATCATCCCGTGAAGGGACCAGCGCATCAGAGATCATCCCGTGAAGGGACCAGCGCATCAGAGATCATCCCGTGAAGCGACCAGCGCAGAGATCATCCCGTGAAGGGACCAGCGCAGAGATCATCCCGTGAAGGGACCAGCGCAGAGATCATCCCGTGAGGGGACCAGCGCAGAGATCATTCCGTTAAGGGACCAGCGCAGAGATCATCCCGTGAAGGGACCAGTGCAATAGATCATCCCGTGAAGGGACCAATGCATCAGAGATCATCCCATGAACGGACCAGTGCACCAGAGATCATCCCATGAAGGGACCAGTGAAACAGATCATCCCATGAAGGGACCAGTGCATCAGAGATCATCCCATGAAGGGACCAGTGCATCAAAGATTATCTCATGAAGGGACCAGTGCATCAAAGATCATCCCATGAAGGGACCAGTGCATCAAAGATCATCCCATGAAGGGACCAGCACATCAAACCTCATCCCATGAAGGGAGAAGCGCATCAAAGATCATTCCATGAAGTGAGCAGCGCATCAAAGATCATCCCATGAAGGGAGCAGCGCATCACAGCACTCAGATTAGAGGTATACAAGATCATCCCATGAAGGGACCAGTGCAGAGATCATCCCGTGAAGGGAACAGTCCAACAGATAATCCCATGAATGGACCAGTGCATCAGAGATCATCCCATGAAGGGACCAGTGCAGAGATCATCCCATGAAGGGACAAGTGCACCAGAGATCATCCCATGAAGGGACAAGTGCATCAGAGATCATCCCATGAAGGGACCAGTGCATTAGAGATCATCCCATGAAGGGACCAGTGCATCAGAGATCATCCCATGAAGGGACCAGTGCATCAGATATCATCCCATGAAGGGACCAGTGCACCAGTGCATCAGAGATCATCCCATGAAAGGACCACTGCAACAGATCATCCCATAAAGGGACCAGTGCATCAGAGATCATCCCATGAAGGGACCAGTGCATCAGATCATCCCATGAAGGGACCAGTGCACCAGAGATCATCCCATGAAGGGACCAGTGCACCAGAGATCATCCCATGAAGGGACCAGTGCAACAGATCATCCCATTAAGGGACCAATGCATCAGACATCATCCCATAAAGGGACCAGTGCATCAGAGACCATCCCATGAAGGGACCAGTGCATGGGGCCAGTGCACCAAAGATCGTCCCATGAAGGGACCAGTGCACCAAAGATCGTCCCTTGAAGGGACCAGTGCACCAAAGATCGTCCCATGAAGGGACCAGTGCACCAAAGATCATCCCATGAAGGGACCAGTGCACCAAAGATCATCCCATGAAGGGACCAGTGCATCATAGATACCCATGAAGGGACTAGTGCATCAGAGATACCCATGAAGGGACCAGTACATCAGAGATCATCCCATGAAGGGGCCAGTGCACCAGGGATCATCCCATGAAGGGGCCAGTGCACCAGAGATCATCCCATGAAGGGACCAGGGCAACAGATATCATGTTATGAAGGGACCAGGGCAACAGATCATCCCATGAAGGGACCAGTGCAACAGATCATCCCATGAAGGGACCAGTGCAACAGATCATCCCATGAAGGGACCAGTGCAACAGACATCATCCCATGAAGGGACAAGTGCATCAGATCACTCAGATTAGAGGTATGCAAGATCATCCCATGAAGGGACCAGTGCACGAGAGATAATCCCATGAACGGACCAGCACACCAGAGATCATCCCATGAAGGGACCAGCGCACCAGAGATCATCCCTTGAAGGGACCAGCGCACCAGAGATCATCCCATGAAGGGACCAGTGCATCAAATATCATCCCATGAAGGGACCAGTGCATCAGAGATCATCCGGTGAAGGGACCAGTGCATCAGAGATCATCCCGTAAAGGGACCAGTGCGTCAGAGATCATCCCGTGAAGGGACCAGTGCGTCAGAGATCATCCCGTGAAGGGACCAGCGCATCAGAGATCATCCCGTGAAGGGACCAGCGCATCAGAGATCATCCCGTGAAGCGACCAGCGCAGAGATCATCCCGTGAAGGGACCAGCGCAGAGATCATCCCGTGAAGGGACCAGCGCAGAGATCATCCCGTGAGGGGACCAGCGCAGAGATCATTCCGTTAAGGGACCAGCGCAGAGATCATCCCGTGAAGCGACCAGTGCAATAGATCATCCCGTGAAGGGACCAATGCATCAGAGATCATCCCATGAACGGACCAGTGCACCAGAGATCATCCCATGAAGGGACCAGTGAAACAGATCATCCCATGAAGGGACCAGTGAATCAGAGATCATCCCATGAAGGGACCAGTGCATCAAAGATTATCCCATGAAGGGACCAGTGCATCAAAGATAATCCCATGAAGGGACCAGTGCACCAAAGATCATCCCATGAAGGGACCAGCACATCAAACCTCATCCCATGAAGGGAGAAGCGCATCAAAGATCATTCCATGAAGTGAGCAGCGCATCAAAGATCATCCCATGAAGGGAGCAGCGCATCACAGCACTCAGATTAGAGGTATACAAGATCATCCCATGAAGGGACCAGTGCAGAGATCATCCCGTGAAGGGAACAGTCCAACAGATAATCCCATGAATGGACCAGTGCATCAGAGATCATCCCATGAAGGGACCAGTGCAGAGATCATCCCATGAAGGGACAAGTGCACCAGAGATCATCCCATGAAGGGACAAGTGCATCAGAGATCATCCCATGAAGGGACCAGTGCATTAGAGATCATCCCATGAAGGGACCAGTGCATCAGAGATCATCCCATGAAGGGACCAGTGCATCAGATATCATCCCATGAAGGGACCAGTGCACCAGTGCATCAGAGATCATCCCATGAAGGAACCAGTGCATCAGAGATCATCCCATGAAAGGACCACTGCAACAGATCATCCCATAAAGGGACCAGTGCATCAGAGATCATCCCATGAAGGGACCAGTGCATCAGATCATCCCATGAAGGGACCAGTGCACCAGAGATCATCCCATGAAGGGACCAGTGCACCAGAGATCATCCCATGAAGGGACCAGTGCAACAGATCATCCCATTAAGGGACCAATGCATCAGACATCATCCCATAAAGGGACCAGTGCATCAGAGACCATCCCATGAAGGGACCAGTGCATGGGGCCAGTGCACCAAAGATCGTCCCATGAAGGGACCAGTGCACCAAAGATCGTCCCTTGAAGGGACCAGTGCACCAAAGATCGTCCCATGAAGGGACCAGTGCACCAAAGATCATCCCATGAAGGGACCAGTGCACCAAAGATCATCCCATGAAGGGACCAGTGCATCATAGATACCCATGAAGGGACTAGTGCATCAGAGATACCCATGAAGGGACCAGTACATCAGAGATCATCCCATGAAGGGGCCAGTGCACCAGGGATCATCCCATGAAGGGGCCAGTGCACCAGAGATCATCCCATGAAGGGACCAGGGCAACAGATATCATGTTATGAAGGGACCAGGGCAACAGATCATCCCATGAAGGGACCAGTGCAACAGATCATCCCATGAAGGGACCAGTGCAACAGATCATCCCATGAAGGGACCAGTGCAACAGACATCATCCCATGAAGGGACAAGTGCATCAGATCACTCAGATTAGAGGTATGCAAGATCATCCCATGAAGGGACCAGTGCACGAGAGATAATCCCATGAACGGACCAGTGCATCAGAGATCATCCCATGAAGGGACCAGTGCATCAGATCATCCCATGAAGGGACCAGTGCATCAGATCATCCCATGAAGGGACCAGTGCATCAGAGATCATCCCATGAAGGGACCAATGCATCAGAGATCATCCCATGAAGGGACCAATGCATCAGAGATCATCCCATGAAGGGACCAGTGAAAAGATCATCCCATGAAGGGACCAGTGCATCACAGCACTCAGATTAGAGGTATGCAAGATCATCCCATGAAGGGACCAGTGCATCAAAAATCATCCCATGAAGGGACCAGTGCATCAGAGATCATCCAATGAAGGGACCAGTGATTCACAGCACTCAGATTAGAGGTGCAAGATCATCCCATGAAGGGACCAGTGCATCAAAGATCATCCCATGAAGGGACCAGTGCATCAAAGATCCCATGAAGGGACCAGTGCATCACAGCACTCATATCAGAGGTATGCAAGATCAACCCATGAATCGACCAGTGCAGAGATCATCCCATGAAGGGACCAGTGCACCAAAGATAATCCCATGAGAGGACTAGAGCTCATCCCATGAAGGGACCAGTGCAATAGATCATTCAATGAAGGGACGAGTGCACCAGAGATCATCCCATGAAGGGACCAGTGCACCAGAGATCATCCCATGAAGGGACCAGTGCAAGAGATCATCCCATGAAGGGACCAGTGCACCAGAGATCATCCCATGAAGGGACCAGTGCAACAGATCATCCCATGAAGGGACCAATGCATCAGACATCATCCCATAAAGGGACCAGTGCATCAGAGACCATCGCATGAAGGGACCAGTGCATGGGACCAGTGCACCAAAGATCGTCCCATGAAGGGACCAGTGCACCAAAGATCGTCCCTCGAAGGGACCAGTGCACCAAAGATCGTCCCATGAAGGGACCAGTGCACCAAAGATCATCCCATGAAGGGACCAGTGCATCATAGATACCCATGAAGGGACTAGTGCTTCGGAGATACCCATGAAGGGGCCAGTGCACCAGAGATCATCCCATGAAGGGACCAGGGAAACAGATATCATGTTATGAAGGGACCAGGGCAACAGATCATCCCATGAAGGGACCAGTGCAACAGATCATCCCATGAAGGGACCAGTGCAACAGATCATCCCATGAAGGGACCAGTGCAACAGACATCATCCCATGAAGGGACAAGTGCATCAGATCACTCAGATTAGAGGTATGCAAGATCATCCCATGAAGGGACCAGTGCACTAGAGATAATCCCATGAAGGGACCAGTGCATCAGAGATCATCCCATGAAGGGACCAGTGCATCAGATCATCCCATGAAGGGACCAGTGCATCAGATCATCCCATGAAGGGACCAGTGCATCAGAGATCATCCCATGAAGGGACCAATGCATCAGAGATCATCCCATGAAGGGACCAATGCATCAGAGATCATCCCATGAAGGGACCAGTGAAAAGATCATCCAATGAAGGGACCAGTGCATCACAGCCCTCAGATTAGAGGTATGCAAGATCATCTCATGAAGGGACCAGTGCATCAAAAATCATCCCATGAAGGGACCAGTGCATCAGAGATCATCCAATGAAGGGACCAGTGATTCACAGCACTCAGATTAGAGGTATGCAAGATCATCCCATGAAGGGACCAGTGCATCAAAGATCATCCCATGAAGGGACCAGTGCACCAAAGATAATCCCATGAGAGGACTAGAGCTCATCCCATGAAGGGACCAGTGCAATAGATCATTCAATGAAGGGACGAGTGCACCAGAGATCATCCCATGAAGGGACCAGTGCACCAGAGATCATCCCATGAAGGGACCAGTGCAAGAGATCATCCCATGAAGGGACCAGTGCACCAGAGATCATCCCATGAAGGGACCAGTGCAACAGATCATCCCATGAAGGGACCAATGCATCAGACATCATCCCATAAAGGGACCAGTGCATCAGAGACCATCGCATGAGGGGACCAGTGCATGGGACCAGTGCACCAAAGATCGTCCCATGAAGGGACCAGTGCACCAAAGATCGTCCCTCGAAGGGACCAGTGCACCAAAGATCGTCCCATGAAGGGACCAGTGCACCAAAGATCATCCCATGAAGGGACCAGTGCATCATAGATACCCATGAAGGGACTAGTGCATCGGAGATACCCATGAAGGGGCCAGTGCACCAGAGATCATCCCATGAAGGGACCAGGGAAACAGATATCATGTTATGAAGGGACCAGGGCAACAGATCATCCCATGAAGGGACCAGTGCAACAGATCATCCCTTGAAGGGACCAGTGCAACAGATCATCCCATGAAGGGACCAGTGCAACAGACATCATCCCATGAAGGGACAAGTGCATCAGATCACTCAGATTAGAGGTATGCAAGATCATCCCATGAAGGGACCAGTGCACTAGAGATAATCCCATGAAGGGACCAGTGCATCAGAGATCATCCCATGAAGGGACCAGTGCATCAGATCATCCCATGAAGGGACCAGTGCATCAGATCATCCCATGAAGGGACCAGTGCATCAGAGATCATCCCATGAAGGGACCAATGCATCAGAGATCATCCCATGAAGGGACCAATGCATCAGAGATCATCCCATGAAGGGACCAGTGAAAAGATCATCCAATGAAGGGACCAGTGCATCACAGCCCTCAGATTAGAGGTATGCAAGATCATCCCATGAAGGGACCGGTGCATCAAAAATCATCCCATGAAGGGACCAGTGCATCAGAGATCATCCAATGAAGGGACCAGTGATTCACAGCACTCAGATTAGAGGTATGCAAGATCATCCCATGAAGGGACCAGTGCATCAAAGATCATCCCATGAAGGGACCAGTGCATCAAAGATCCCATGAAGGGACCAGTGCATCACCGCACTCATATCAGAGGTATGCAAGCTCATCCCATGAATCGACCAGTGCAGAGATCATCCCATGAAGGGACCAGTGCACCAAAGATAATCCCATGAGAGGACTAGAGCTCATCCCATGAAGGGACCAGTGCAATAGATCATCCCATGAAGGGACCAGTGCACCAGAGATCATCCCATGAAGGGACCAGTGCACCAGAGTTCATCCCATGAAGGGACTAGTGCAAGAGATCATCCCAAGAAGGGACCAGTGCAACAGATCATATAATGAAGGGACCAGTGCAACAGATCATTCAATGAAGGGACCAGTGCAACAGATCATTCAATGAAGGGACCAGTGCATCACATCAATTAGATTATAGGTATGCAAGATCATCCCATGAAGGCACCAGTGCAGAGATCATCCCATCAAGGGACCAGTGCATCAAACATCAAAAATCATCCCATGAAGGGACCAGCGTATCAGAGATCATCCCATGAAGGGACCAGCGCACCAGAGATCATCCCATGAAGGGACCAGCGCACCAGAGATCATCCCATGAAGGGACCAGTGCACCAGAGATCATCCCATGAAGGGACCAGTGCAACAGATCATCCCATTAAGGGACCAATGCATCAGACATCATCCCATAAAGGGACCAGTGCATCAGAGACCATCCCATGAAGGGACCAGTGCAACAGATCATCCCATGAAGGGACCAGTGCAACAGATCATTCAATGAAGGGACCAGGGCAACAGATCATCCCATGAAGGGACCAGGGCAACAGAACATCCCATGAAGGGACCAGTGCACCAAAGATCCTCCGATGAAGGGACCAGTGCAACAAAGATCGTCCCATGAAGGGACCAGTGCACCAAAGATCGTCCCATGAAGGGACCAGTGCACCAAAGATCGTCCCATGAAGGGACCAGTGCAACAGATCGTCCCATGAAGGGACCAGTGCAAAGATCATCCCATGAAGGGACCAGTGCAAAGATCATCCCATGAAGGGACCAGTGCATCAAAGATCCCATTAAGGGACCAGTGCATCAAAGATCCCATGAAGGGACCAGTGCATCTAAGCACTCTTATTAGAGGTATGCAAGATCATGCCATGAAGGAACCAGTGCAGAGACCATACCATGAAGGGACCAGTGCACCAAAGATAATCCCATGAGAGGACTAGAGCTCATCCCATGAAGGGACCAGTGCAATAGATCATCCCATGAAGGGACCAGTGCACCAGAATTCATCCCATGAAGGGACCAGTGCACCAGAGACCATCCCATGAAGGGACCAGTGCACCAGAGATCATCCCATGAAGGGACCAGTGCAAGAGATCATCCCAAGAAGGGACCAGTGCAACAGATCATATAATAAAGGGACCAGTGCAACAGATCATTCAATGAAGGGACCAGTGCAACAGATCATTCAATGAAGGGACCTGTGCATCACATATATTAGATTATAGGTATGCAAGATAATCCCATGAAGGCACCAGTGCAGAGATCATCCCATCAAGGGACCAGTGCATCAAAAATCATCCCATGAAGGGACCAGCGTATCAGAGATCATCCCATGAAGGGACCAGCGCACCAGAGATCATCCCATGAAGGGACCAGCGCACCAGAGATCATCCCATGAAGGGACCAGCGCACCAGAGATCCTCCCATGAAGGGACCAGAGCACCAGATCATCCCATGAAGGGACCAGTGCACCAGAGATCATCCCATGAAGGGACCAGTGCACCAGAGACCATCCCATGAAGGGACCAGTGATTCACAGCACTCAGATTAGAGGTATGCAAGATCATCCCATGAAGGGACCAGTGCATCAAAGATCATCCCATGAAGGGACCAGTGCACCAAAGATAATCCCATGAGAGGACTAGAGCTCATCCCATGAAGGGACCAGTGCAATAGATCATTCAATGAAGGGACGAGTGCACCAGAGATCATCCCATGAAGGGACCAGTGCATCAGAGATCATCCAATGAAGGGACCAGTGATTCACAGCACTCAGATTAGAGGTATGCAAGATCATCCCATGAAGGGACCAGTGCATCAAAGATCATTCCATGAAGGGACCAGTGCACCAAAGATAATCCCATGAGAGGACTAGAGCTCATCCCATGAAGGGACCAGTGCAATAGATCATTCAATGAAGGGACGAGTGCACCAGAGATCATCCCATGAAGGGACCAGTGCACCAGAGATCATCCCATGAAGGGACCAGTGCAAGAGATCATCCCATGAAGGGACCAGTGCACCAGAGATCATCCCATGAAGGGACCAGTGCAACAGATCATCCCATGAAGGGACCAATGCATCAGACATCATCCCATAAAGGGACCAGTGCATCAGAGACCATCGCATGAAGGGACCAGTGCATGGGACCAGTGCACCAAAGATCGTCCCATGAAGGGACCAGTGCACCAAAGATCGTCCCTCGAAGGGACCAGTGCACCAAAGATCGTCCCATGAAGGGACCAGTGCACCAAAGATCATCCCATGAAGGGACCAGTGCATCATAGATACCCATGAAGGGACTAGTGCATCGGAGATACCCATGAAGGGGCCAGTGCACCAGAGATCATCCCATGAAGGGACCAGGGAAACAGATATCATGTTATGAAGGGACCAGGGCAACAGATCATCCCATGAAGGGACCAGTGCAACAGATCATCCCATGAAGGGACCAGTGCAACAGATCATCCCATGAAGGGACCAGTGCAACAGACATCATCCCATGAAGGGACAAGTGCATCAGATCACTCAGATTAGAGGTATGCAAGATCATCCCATGAAGGGACCAGTGCACTAGAGATAATCCCATGAAGGGACCAGTGCATCAGAGATCATCCCATGAAGGGACCAGTGCATCAGATCATCCCATGAAGGGACCAGTGCATCAGATCATCCCATGAAGGGACCAGTGCATCAGAGATCATCCCATGAAGGGACCAATGCATCAGAGATCATCCCATGAAGGGACCAATGCATCAGAGATCATCCCATGAAGGGACCAGTGAAAAGATCATCCAATGAAGGGACCAGTGCATCACAGCCCTCAGATTAGAGGTATGCAAGATCATCCCATGAAGGGACCGGTGCATCAAAAATCATCCCATGAAGGGACCAGTGCATCAGAGATCATCCAATGAAGGGACCAGTGATTCACAGCACTCAGATTAGAGGTATGCAAGATCATCCCATGAAGGGACCAGTGCATCAAAGATCATCCCATGAAGGGACCAGTGCATCAAAGATCCCATGAAGGGACCAGTGCATCACCGCACTCATATCAGAGGTATGCAAGCTCATCCCATGAATCGACCAGTGCAGAGATCATCCCATGAAGGGACCAGTGCACCAAAGATAATCCCATGAGAGGACTAGAGCTCATCCCATGAAGGGACCAGTGCAATAGATCATCCCATGAAGGGACCAGTGCACCAGAGATCATCCCATGAAGGGACCAGTGCA
Source organism: Triturus cristatus (assembly GCF_964204655.1). Taxonomy (NCBI): domain Eukaryota; kingdom Metazoa; phylum Chordata; class Amphibia; order Caudata; family Salamandridae; genus Triturus; species Triturus cristatus. The sequence goes on along the minus strand of NC_140587.1, from coordinate 652,981,974 downwards.
CCAGAGATCATCCCATGAAGGGACTAGTGCAAGAGATCATCCCAAGAAGGGACCAGTGCAACAGATCATATAATGAAGGGACCAGTGCAACAGATCATTCAATGAAGGGACCAGTGCAACAGATCATTCAATGAAGGGACCAGTGCATCACATCAATTAGATGATAGGTATGCAAGATCATCCCATGAAGGCACCAGTGCAGAGATCATCCCATCAAGGGACCAGTGCATCAAACATCAAAAATCATCCCATGAAGGGACCAGCGTATCAGAGATCATCCCATGAAGGGACCAGCGCACCAGAGATCATCCCATGAAGGGACCAGCGCACCAGAGATCATCCCATGAAGGGACCAGTGCACCAGAGATCATCCCATGAAGGGACCAGTGCAACAGATCATCCCATTAAGGGACCAATGCATCAGACATCATCCCATAAAGGGACCAGTGCATCAGAGACCATCCCATGAAGGGACCAGTGCAACAGATCATCCCATGAAGGGACCAGTGCAACAGATCATTCAATGAAGGGACCAGGGCAACAGATCATCCCATGAAGGGACCAGGGCAACAGAACATCCCATGAAGGGACCAGTGCACCAAAGATCATCCGATGAAGGGACCAGTGCAACAAAGATCGTCCCATGAAGGGACCAGTGCACCAAAGATCGTCCCATGAAGGGACCAGTGCACCAAAGATCGTCCCATGAAGGGACCAGTGCAACAGATCGTCCCATGAAGGGACCAGTGCAAAGATCATCCCATGAAGGGACCAGTGCAAAGATCATCCCATGAAGGGACCAGTGCATCAAAGATCCCATTAAGGGACCAGTGCATCAAAGATCCCATGAAGGGACCAGTGCATCTAAGCACTCTTATTAGAGGTATGCAAGATCATGCCATGAAGGAACCAGTGCAGAGACCATACCATGAAGGGACCAGTGCACCAAAGATAATCCCATGAGAGGACTAGAGCTCATCCCATGAAGGGACCAGTGCAATAGATCATCCCATGAAGGGACCAGTGCACCAGAATTCATCCCATGAAGGGACCAGTGCACCAGAGACCATCCCATGAAGGGACCAGTGCACCAGAGATCATCCCATGAAGGGACCAGTGCAAGAGATCATCCCAAGAAGGGACCAGTGCAACAGATCATATAATAAAGGGACCAGTGCAACAGATCATTCAATGAAGGGACCAGTGCAACAGATCATTCAATGAAGGGACCTGTGCATCACATATATTAGATTATAGGTATGCAAGATAATCCCATGAAGGCACCAGTGCAGAGATCATCCCATCAAGGGACCAGTGCATCAAAAATCATCCCATGAAGGGACCAGCGTATCAGAGATCATCCCATGAAGGGACCAGCGCACCAGAGATCATCCCATGAAGGGACCAGCGCACCAGAGATCCTCCCATGAAGGGACCAGAGCACCAGATCATCCCATGAAGGGACCAGTGCACCAGAGATCATCCCATGAAGGGACCAGTGCACCAGAGACCATCCCATGAAGGGACCAGTGCAACAGATCATCCCATGGAGGGACGAGTGCAACAGATCATTCAATGAAGGGACCAGTGCAACAGATCATTCAATGAAGGGACCAGGGCAACAGATCATCCCATGAAGGGACCAGGGCAACAGATCATCCCATGAAGGGACCAGGGCAACAGAACATCCCATGAAGTGACCAGTGCACCAAAGATCATCCCATGAAGGGACCAGTGCACCAAAGATCATCCCATGAAGGGACCAGTGCACCAGAGACCATCCCATGAAGGGACCAGTGCACCAGAGATCATCCCATGAAGGGACCAGTGCAAGAGATCATCCCAAGAAGGGACCAGTGCAACAGATCATATAATAAAGGGACCAGTGCAACAGATCATTCAATGAAGGGACCAGTGCAACAGATCATTCAATGAAGGGACTGGTGCATCACATATATTAGATTATAGGTATGCAAGATAATCCCATGAAGGCACCAGTGCAGAGATCATCCCATCAAGGGACCAGTGCATCAAAAATCATCCCATGAAGGGACCAGCGTATCAGAGATCATCCCATGAAGGGACCAGCGCACCAGAGATTATCCCATGAAGGGACCAGCGCACCAGAGATCATCCCATGAATGGACCAGCGCACCAGAGATCCTCCCATGAAGGGACCAGAGCACCAGATCATCCCATGAAGGGACCAGTGCACCAGAGATCATCCCATGAAGGGACCAGTGCACCAGAGACCATCCCGAGAAGGGACCAGTGCAACAGATCATCCCATGGAGGGACGAGTGCAACAGATCATCCCATGAAGGGACCAGTGCAACAGATCATCCCATGAAGGGACCAGTGCAACAGATCATTCAATGAAGGGACCAGGGCAACAGATCATCCCATGAAGGGACCAGGGCAACAGATCATCCCATGAAGGGACCAGGGCAACAGAACATCCCATGAAGGGACCAGTGCACCAAAGATCATCCCATGAAGGGACCAGTGCACCAAAGATCATCCCATGAAGGGACCAGTGCACCAAAGATCATCCCATGAAGGGACCAGTGCACCAAAGATCATCCCATGAAGGGACCAGTGCACCAATGATCGTCCAATGAAGGGACCAGTGCACCAAAGATCGTCCCATGAAGGAACCAGTGCACCAAAGATCGTCCCATGAAGGGACCAGTGCAACAGATCGTCCCATGAAGGGTCCAGTGCTGCAAAGATCATTCCATGAAGGGACCAGTGCAAAGATCATCCCATGAAGGGACCAGTGCAAAGATCATCCCATGAAGGGACCAGTGCATCAAAGATCCCATTAAGGGACCAGTGCATCAAAGATCCCATGAAGGGACCAGTGCATCACAGCACTCTTATTAGAGGTATGCAAGATCATGCCATGAAGGAACCAGTGCAGAGATCATACCATGAAGGGACCAGTGCACCAAAGATCATCCCATAAAGGGACCAGTGCACCAGAGATCATCCCATGAAGGGACCAGTGCAACAGATCATCCCATGGAGGGACCAGTGCATCAGAGATCATCCCATGAAGGGACCAGTGCATCAGAGATCATCCCATGAAGGGACCAGTGCATCACAGCACTCAGATTAGAGGTATGAAATCATCCCATGAAGGGACCAGTGCATCACAGCACTCAGATTAGAGGCATGCAAGATCATCCTATGAAGGTACCAGTGCATCAGAGATCATCCCATGAAGGGACCATTGCATCAGATCATCCCATGAAGGGACCAGCGCATCAGATCCCAAGAAGGGAGCAGTGCATCGCTGCACTCAGATTAGAGGTATGGAAGATCATCCCATGAACGGACCAGTGCATCAGAGACCATCCCATGATGGGACCAGTGCATCAAAGATAAGCCCATGAAGGGACCAGAGATCATCCCATGAAGGGACCAGTGCACCAGAGATCATCCCATGAAGGGACCAGTGCATCAAAGATCATCCCATGAAGGGACCAGTGCATCACAGCACTCAGATTAGAGGTATGCAAGATCATCCTATGAAGATACCAGTGCATCAGAGATCATCCCATGAAGGGACCAGTGCATCAAAGATCATCCCGTGAAGGGACCAGTGCATCAAAGATCATCCCGTGAAGGGACCAGTGCATCAGAGATCATCCCGTGAAGGGACCAGTGCAGCAGAGATCATCCCGTGAAGGGACCAGTGCATCAGAGATCATCCCGTGAAGAGACCAGTGCATCAGAGATCATCCCGTGATGGGACCAGTGCATCAGAGATCATCCCGTGAAGGGACCAGCGCATCAGAGATCATCCCGTGAAGGGACAAGCGCATCAGAGATCATCCCGTGAAGGGACCAGCGCAGAGATCATCCCGTGAAGAGACCAGCGCAGAGATCATCCCGTGAAGGGACCAGCGCAGAGATCATCCCGTGAAGGGACCAGCTCAGAGATCATCCCATGAAGGGACCAGCGCAGAGATCATCCCGTGAAGGGACCAGGGCACCAGAGATCATACCATGATGGGACCAGCACATCAAAGATCATCCCATGATGGGACCAGCACATCAAAGATCATCCCATGATGGGACCAGCACATCAAAGATTATCCCATGAAGGGACCAGCACATCAAAGATCATCCGATGAAGGGACCAGTGCATCACAGCAATTAGATTAGAGGTATGCAAGATCATCCCATGATGGGACCAGTGCATCAAAGATAAGCCCATGAAGGGACCAGAGATAATCCCATGAAGGGACCAGTGCACCAGAGATCATCCCATGAAGGGACCAGTGCATCAAAGATCATCCCATGAAGGGACCAGTGCATCACAGCACTCAGATTAGAGGTATGCAAGATCATCCTATGAAGATACCAGTGCATCAGAGATCATCCCATGAAGGGACCAGTGCATCAAAGATCATCCCCTGAAGGGACCAGTGCATCAAAGATCATCCCGTGAAGGGACCAGTGCAGCAGAGATCATCCCGTGAAGGGACCAGTGCAGCAGAGATCATCCCGTGAAGGGACCAGTGCATCAGAGATCATCCCGTGATGGGACCAGTGCATCAGAGATCATCCCGTGAAGGGACCAGCGCATCAGAGATCATCCCGTGAAGGGACAAGCGCATCAGAGATCATCCCGTGAAGGGACCAGCGCAGAGATCATCCCGTGAAGAGACCAGCGCAGAGATCATCCCGTGAAGGGACCAGCGCAGAGATCATCCCGTGAAGGGACCAGCTCAGAGATCATCCCATGAAGGGACCAGCGCAGAGATCATCCCGTGAAGGGACCAGGGCACCAGAGATCATACCATGATGGGACCAGCACATCAAAGATCATCCCATGATGGGACCAGCACATCAAAGATCATCCCATGATGGGACCAGCACATCAAAGATTATCCCATGAAGGGACCAGCACATCAAAGATCATCCGATGAAGGGACCAGTGCATCACAGCAATTAGATTAGAGGTATGCAAGATCATCCCATGAAGGGACCAGTGCAGATATCATCCCATGAAGGGACCAGGGCACCAGAGATCATCGCATGAAGGGACCAGGGCACCAGAGATCATCCCATGAAGGGACCAGGGCACCAGAGATCATCCCATGAAGGGTCCAGGGCACCAGAGATCATCCCATGAAGGGTCCACGGCACCAGAGATCATCCCATGAAGGGACCAGTGCAACAGATCATCCCATGAAGGGACCAGTGCAACAGATCATCCCATGAAGGGACCAGTGCAACAGATCATCCCATGAAGGGACCAGTGCAACAGATCATCATATTAAGGGACCAGTGCATCCAAGATCATCCCATGAAGGGACCAATGCATCAAAGATCATCCCATGAAGGGAGCAGCGCATCAAAGATTATCCCATGAAGGGAGCAGCGCATCACAGCAATCAGATTAGAGGTATGCAAGATCATCCCATGAAGGGACCAGCGCATCGAGGATCATCCCATGAAGGGACCAGCGCATAAAAGATAATCCCATGAAGGGACCAGCGCATGAAAGATAATGCCATGAGGGGACCAGTACAAAGATCATCCCATGAAGGGACCAGTGCATCACAGCAATTAGATTAGAGGTATGCAAGATCATGCCATGAAGGGACCAGTGCACCAGAGATCATCCCATGAAGGGACCAGGGCACCAGAGATTTTCCCATGAAGGGACCAGGGCACCAGAGATAATCCCATGAAGGGACCAGTGCAACAGACATCCCATGAAGGGACCAGTGCATCCCAGCACTCAGATTAGAGGTATGCAAGATCATCTCATGAAGGGACCAGTGCATCAGAGATCATCCCATGAAGGGACCAGTGCACCAGCGATCATCACATGAAGGGGCCAGTGCACCAGAGATCATCCCATGAAGGGGCCAGTGCACCAGAGATCATCCCATGAAGGGACCAGTGCACCAGAGATCATCCCATGAAGGGACCAGTGCACCAGAGATCATCCCATGAAGGGACCAGTGCAACAGATCATCCCATGAAGGGACCAGTGCATCAGAGATCATCCCATGAAGGGACCAGTGCACCAAAGATCATCCCATGAGGGGACCAGTGCATAAAAGATCATCCCATGAAGTTACCAGTACAAAGATCATCCCATGAAGGGACCAGCACATCACAGCAATTAGATTAGAGGTATGCAACATCATCCTATGAAGGGACCAGCGCATCAGAGATCATCCCATGAAGGGACCAGTGCACCAAAGATCATCCCATGAGGGGACCAGTGCATAAAAGATCATCCCATGAAGGGACCAGTGCATCAAAGATCATCCCATGAAGGGACAAGTACAAAGATCATCCCATGAAGGGACCAGTGCATCACAGCAATTAGATTAGAGGTATGCAAGATCATCCCATGAAGCGACCAGTGCAGAGATCATCCCATGAAGGGACCAGTGCAACAGATCATCCCATGAAGAGACCAGTTCAACAGATCATCCCATGAAGGGAGCAGCGCATCAGAGATCATCCCATGGAGGGAGCAGCGCATCACAGCACTCAGATTAGAGGTATGCAAGATCATCCCATGAAGGGACCAGGGCACCAGAGATCATACCATGAAGGGACCAATGCATCAAAGATAATCCCATGAAGGGACCAGTGCATCAGAGATCATCCCAAGAAGGGACCAGTGCATCAGAGATCATCCCAAGAAGGGACCAGTGCATCAGAGATCATCCCATTAAAGGACCAGAGATCATCCCATGAAGGGACCAGTGCATCATAGATAATCCCATGAAGGGGCCAGTCCATCAAAGATCATCCCATGAAGGGACCAGTCCATCAAAGATCATCCCATGAAGGGACCAGTCCATCAAAGATCATCCCATGAAGGGACCAGTCCATCAAAGATCATCCCATGAAGGGGCCAGTGCGTCAGAGATCATCCCATGATGGGACCAGTGCGTCAGAGATCAACCCATGATGGGACCAGTGCGTCAGAGATCATCCCATGATGGGACCAGTGCGTCAGAGATCATCCCATGATGGGACCAGTGCGTCAGAGATCATCCCATGATGGGACCAGTGCGTCAGAGATCATCCCATGATGGGACCAGTGCGTCAGATCATCCCATGATGGGACCAGTGCATCATAGATCATCCCATTAAGGGACCAGTGCATCTGAGGTCATCCCTTGAAGGGACCAGTGCATTAGAGGTCATCCCTTGAAGGGACCAGTGCATCACAGCACGCAGATTAGAGGTATGCAGGATCATCCCATGAAGGGGCCAGCGCATCAGATCATCCCATGAATGGACCAGTGCATCAGATATCATCCCATGAATGGACCAGTGCATCAGAGATCATCCCATGAAGGGACCAGTGCATCAGAGATCATCCCATGAAGGGACCAGTGCATCAGAGATCATCCCATGAAGGGACCAGTGAATCAACGATCATAGCATGAAGGGACCACTGCATCAACGATCATACCATGAAGGGACCACTGCATCAACGATCATACCATGAAGGGACCAGTACATTAACGATCATACCATGAAGGAACCAGCGCATCGAGGATCATCCCATGAAGGGACCAGCGCAACGAGGATCATCCCATGAAGGGAACAGTACATCAAAGATCATCCCAAGAAGGAACCAGTACATCAAAGATCATCCCATAAAGGGACCAGTACATCACAGCACTCAGATTAGAGGTATGCAAGATCATCCCATGAAGGGACCAGTGCACCAGAGATCATCCCATGAAGGGACCAGTGAATCAGAGATCATCCCGTGAAGAGACCAGTGCATCAGAGATCATCCCGTGATGGGACCAGTGCATCAGAGATCATCCCGTGAAGGGACCAGCGCATCAGAGATCATCCCGTGAAGGGACCAGTGCATCAGAGATCATCCCATGAAGGGACCAGTGCATCAGAGATCATCCCATGAAGGGACCAGTGCATCAATGATCATCCCATGAATGGCCAGTGCACCAGAGAACATCCCAAGAAGGGACCAAGGGACCAGTGCATCAGATCATCAAATGAAGGGACCAGTGCATCAGAGGTCATCCCATGAAGGGACCAATGCATCAGAGATCAGATTAGAGGTATGCAAGATCATCCCATGAAGGGATCAGTGGAGAGATCATCCCATGAAGGGACCAGTGCATCAGGGATCATTCCATGAAGGGACTAGTGCATCAAAGATCATCCCATGAAGGGTCCAGTGCACCACAGCACTCATATTAGAGGTATGCAAGATCATCCCATGAAGGGACCAGTGCATCAGAGATCATCCCATGAAGAGACCAGTGCATCAGAGATCATCCCATGAAGGGACCAGTGCATCAGAGATCATCCCATGAAGGGACCAGTGCATCAGAGATCATCCCATGAAGGGACCAGTGCATCAATGATCATCCCATTAAGGGATCAGTGCATCACAGCACTCAGATTAGTGGTATGCAAGATCATCCCATGAAGGGACCAAGGGACCAGTGCATCAGAGATCATCCCATGAAAGGACCAGTGCATCAACGATCATACCATGAAGGGACCACTGCATTAACGATCATACCATGAAGGGACCAGTACATCAACGATAATACAATGAAGGAACCAGCGCATCGAGGATCATCCCATGAAGGGACCAGCGCAACGAGGATCATCCCATGAAGGGAACAGTACATCAAAGATCATCCCAAGAAGGGACCAGTACATCAAAGATCATCCCATAAAGGGACCAGTACATCACAGCACTCAGATTAGAGGTATGCAAGATCATCCCATGAAGGGACCAGTGCACCAGAGATCATCCCATGAATGGCCAGTGCACCAGAGAACATCCCAAGAAGGGACCAAGGGACCAGTGCATCAGATCATCAAATGAAGGGACCAGTGCATCAGAGGTCATCCCATGAAGGGACCAATGCATCAGAGATCAGATTAGAGGTATGCAAGATCATCCCATGAAGGGATCAGTGGAGAGATCCTCCCATGAAAGGACCAGTGCATCAGCGATCATTCCATGAAGGGGCTAGTGCATCAAAGATCATCCCATGAAGGGTCCAGTGCACCACAGCACTCATATTAGAGGTATGCAAGATCATCCCATGAAGGGACCAGTGCATCAGAGATCATCCCATGAAGAGACCAGTGCATCAGAGATCATCCCATGAAGGGACCAGTGCATCAGAGATCATCCCATGAAGGGACCAGTGCATCAGAGATCATCCCATGAAGGGACCAGTGCATCAATGATCATCCCATTAAGGGATCAGTGCATCACAGCACTCAGATTAGTGGTATGCAAGATCATCCCATGAAGGGACCAAGGGACCAGTGCATCAGAGATCATCCCATGAAAGGACCAGTGCATCAACGATCATCCCATGAATGGACCAGTGAATCAACAATCATCACATGATGTGACCAGTGAATGAATGATCATCCCATAATGGGACCAGTGCATCAACAATCATCCCATGATGGGACCAGTGCATCAACGATCATCCCATGAAGGGACCAGTGCATCAACGATCATCCCATGAAGGGACCAGTGCATCAACAATCATCCCATGAAGGGACCAGTGCATCAACAATCATCCCATGAAGGGACCAGTGCATAAGAGATCATCCCATGAAGGGACCAGTGCATCAGAGATCATCCCATGAAGGGACCAGTGCAGAGATCATGCCATGAAGGGTCTTGTGCATCAAAGATCATCCAAAAAAGGGACTAGTGCATCAGACGTCATCCCATTAAGGGACCAGTGCATCAAAGATCATCCCATTAAGGAACCAGTGCATGGGAGATCAACCCATGAAGGGACCAGTGCATGAGAGATCATCCCATGAAGGGACCAGTGCAAGAGATCATCCCAATTAAGGGACCAGTGCATCACAGCACTCAGATTAGAGGTATGCAAGATCATCCCATGAAGGGACCAGTGCATCACAGCACTCGGATTAGAGGTATGCAAGATCATCCCATGAAGGGACCAGTGCATCACAGCACTCCGATTAGAGGTATGCAAGATCATCCCATGAAGGGACCATGCAAAGATCATCCCATGAAGGGACCAGTGCATCAAAGATCATCCCATGAAGGCAACAGTGCATCACAGCACTCGGATTAGAGGTATGCAAGATCATCCCATGAGGGGACCAGTGCATCCGAGATCATCCCATGAGGGGACCAGTGCATCCAATTTCATCCCATGAGGGGACCAGTGCATCCGAGATCATCCCATGAGGGGACCAGTGCATCCGAGATCATCCCATGAGGGGACCAGTGCAATGATCATCCCATGAAGGGATCAGTGCATCAGAGATCATCCCATGAAGGGACCATTGCAAAAATCATCCCATGAAGGGACCAGTGCATCACAGCACTCATTAAAGGTATGCAAGATCATCCCATGAAGGGACCAGTGCATCAGAGATCAACCCATGAAGGGACAAGTGCATCACAGCACTCAGATTAGAGGTATGCAAGATCATCCCATGAAGGGACCAGTGCAAAGATCATCCCATGAAGGGACCAGTGCAAAAATCATCCCATGAAGGGACCAGTGCATCACAGCACTCATTAAAGGTATGCAAGATCATCCCATGAAGGGACCAGTGCATCAGAGATCAACCCATGAAGGGACAAGTGCATCACAGCACTCAGATTAGAGATATGCAAAATCATCCCAAGAAGGGACCAGTGCACCAGGGATCATCCCATGAATGGACCAGTGCATCAGAGATCATCCCATGAAGGGACCAGTGCATCCGAGATCATCCCATGAGGGGACCAGTGCATCCAATATCATCCCATGAGGGGACCAGTGCATCCGAGATCATCCCATGAGGGGACCAGTGCATCCGAGATCATCCCATGAGGGGACCAGTGCAATGATCATCCCATGAAGGGATCAGTGCAGAGATCATCCCATGAAGGGACCAGTGCATCACAGCACTCAGATTAGAGGTATGCAAGATCATCCCATGAAGGGACCAGTGCAAAGATCATCCCATGAAGGGACCAGTGCATCACAGCACTCATTAAAGGTATGCAAGATCATCCCATGAAGGGACCAGTGCATCGGAGATCAACCCATGAAGGGACAAGTGCATCACAGCACTCAGATTAGAGGTATGCAAAATCATCCCAAGAAGGGACCAGTGCACCAGGGATCATCCCATGAATAGACCAGGGCATCAGAGATCATCCCATGAAGGGACCAGTGCATCAACGATCATCCCATGAAGGGACCAGTAAATCAACGATCATCCCATGATGGGACCAGTGCATCACTGCACTCATTAAAGGTATGCAAGATCATCCCATGAAGGGACCAGTGCAGAGATCATCCCATGAAGGGACCAGTGCATCAGAGATCATCCCATGAAGGGACTAGTGCATCAGAGATCATCCCATGAAGGGACCACTGCATCAACGATCCTACCATGAAGGGACCAGTACATCAACGATCATACCATGAAAGGACCAGTACATCAACGATCATACCATGAAGGGACCAGTGCAAAGATCATCCCATGAAGGGACCAGTGCAAAGATCATCCCATGAAGGGACCAGTGCAAAGATCATCCCATGAAGGGACCAGTGCATCAGAGATCATCCTATGAAGGGACCAATGCATCAGAGATCATCCAATGAAGGGACCAGTGCATCAGAAATCATCCCATGAAGGGACCAGTGCATCAGAAATCATCCCATGAAGGGACCAGTGCATCACAGCCCTCAGATTAGAGGTATGCAAGATCATCCCAAGAAGGGACCAGTGCACCAGAGATCATCGCATGAATGGCCAGTGCACCAGAGAACATCCCAAGAAGGGACCAAGGGACCAGTGCATCAGATCATCAAATGAAGGGACCAGTGCATCAAAGATCATCCCATGAAGGGACCAGTGCAAAGATCATCCCATGAAGGGACCAGTGCAAAGATCATCCCATGAAGGGACTAGTGTATCAAAGATCATAACATGAAGGGACCAGTGCATCAAAGATCATTCCATGAAGGGACCAGTGCATCAAAGATCATTCCATGAAGAGACCAGTGCATCAGAGATCATCCCATGAAGAAACCAGTGCATCAGAAATCATCCCATGAAGGGACCAGTGCATCAAAGATCATCCCATGAAGGGACCAGTGCATCAAAGATCATCCCATTTAGGGACCAGTGTATCACAACACTCAGATTAGAGGTGTGCAAGATCATCCCATGAAGGGACCAAGGGACCAGTGCATCAGAGATCATCCCATGAAAGGACCAGTGCATCAACGATCATCCCATGAATGGATCAGTGAATCAACGATCATCCCATGATGGGACCAGTGCATCAACGATCATCCCATGATGGGACCAGTGCATCAACGATCATCCCATGATGGGACCAATGCATCAAAGATCATCCCATGATGGGACCAGTGCATCAACGATCATCCCATGAAGGGACCAGTGCATCAACGATAATCCCATGAAGGGACCAGTGCATCAACGATCATCCCATGAAGGGACCAGCGCATTGAGGATCCCATGAAGGGACCAGTACATCAAAGATCATCCCATGAAGGGACCAGTGCATCACAGCACTCAGATTAGAGGTATGCAAGATCATCCCAAGAAGGGACCAGTGCACCAGAGATCATCCCATGAATGGCCAGTGCACCAGAGATCATCCCAAGAAGGGACCAAGGGACCAGTGCATCAGAGATCATCCCATGAAGGGACCAGTGCATCAGAGATCATCCCATGAAGGGACCAGTGCATCAGAGATCATCCCATGAAGGGACCAGTGCATCACAGCACTCGGATTAGAGGTATGCAAGATCATCCCATGAAGGGACCAGTGCATCACAGCACTCCGATTAGAGGTATGCAAGATCATCCCATGAAGGGACCAGTGCAAAGATCATCACATGAAGGGACCAGTGCATCAAAGATCATCCCATGAAGGGACCAGCGCATCAGAGATCATCCCATGAAGGGACCAGTGCATCAGATATCATCCCAAGAAGGGACCAGTGCATCAATGATCATCCCATGAAGGGATCAAAGCAGAGATCATCCCATGAAGGGATCAGAGCAGAGATCATCCCATAAAGGGATCAGAGCAGAGATCATCCCATGAAGGGACCAGTGCAGAGATCATCCCATGAAGGGGCCAGTGCAGAGATCATCCCATGAAGGGACCAGTGCATCAGAGATCATCCCATGAAGGGACCATTTCAAAGATCATCCCATGAAGGGACCAGTTCAAAGATCATCCCATGAAGGGACCAGTACATCACAGCACTCAGATTCGAGGTATGCAAGATCATTCCATGAAGGGACCAGCGCATCGAGGGTCCCATGAAGGGACCAGTACATCAAAGATCATCCCATGAAGGGACCAGTGCATCACAGCACTCAGATTAGAGGTATGCAAGATCATCCCAAGAAGGGACCATAGTATGAGATCATCAAATGAAGGGACCAGTGCATCAGAGATCATCCCATGAATGGACCAGTGCATCAGAGATCATCCCATGACGGGACCAATGCATCAGAGATCAGATTAGAGGTATGCAAGATCATCCCAAGAAGGGACCAGAGCATCAGATCATCAAATGAAGGGACCAGTGCATCAGAGATCATCCCAATTAAGGGACCAGTGCATCAGAGATCAACCCATGAAGGGACCAGTGCATCAGCGATCATCCCATGAAGGGACTAGTGCATCAACGATCATCCCATGAAGGAACCAGCGATTCAGATCATCCCATGAAGAGACCAGCGATTCAGATCATCCCATGAAGAGACCAGCGATTCAGATTATCCCATGAAGGGACCAGCGCATTAAAGATCATCCCATGAAGGGACCAGTGCATCACAGCACTCAGATTAGAGGTAAGCAAGATCATCCCATGAAGGGACCAGTGCACCAGAGATCATCCCATGAATGGACCAGTGCATCAGAGATCATCCCATGACGGGACCAATGCATCAGAGATCAGATTAGAGGTATGCAAGATCATCCCAAGAAGGGACCAGAGCATCAGATCATCAAATGAAGGGACCAGTGCATCAGAGATCATCCCAATTAAGGGACCAGTGCATCAGAGATCAACCCATGAAGGGACCAGTGCATCAGCGATCATCCCATGAAGGGACTAGTGCATCAACGATCATCCCATGAAGGAACCAGCGATTCAGATCATCCCATGAAGAGACCAGCGATTCAGATCATCCCATGAAGAGACCAGCGATTCAGATTATCCCATGAAGGGACCAGCGCATTAAAGATCATCCCATGAAGGGACCAGTGCATCACAGCACTCAGATTAGAGGTAAGCAAGATCATCCCATGAAGGGACCAGTGCATCAAAGATAAACCCATGCAGGGACCAGTACATCAGAGATCATCCCATGAAGGGACCAGTGCATCACATATCCCATGAAGGGACCAGTGCATCACAGATCATCCCATGAAGGGACCAGTGCATCAGAGCACTCAGATTAGAGGTATTCAAGATCATCCCATGAAGGGACCAATGCATCAGAGATCATCCCATGAAGGGACCAATGCATCAAATATCATCCCATGAAGGGACCAGTGCATCAATCATCATCCCATGAAGGGACCAGTGCATCAAAGATCATCCCATGAAGGGACCAGTGCATCAATCATCATCCCATGAAGGGACCAGTGCACCAATCATCATCCCATGAAGGGACCAGTGCATCGATCATCATCCCATGAAGGGACGAGTGCATCAGAGAATTCAGATTAGATGTATGCAAGATCATCCCATGAAGGGGCCAGAGCATCAAAGATCATTCCATGACGGGACCAGTGCATCAGATCATCCCATGAAGGGACCAGTGCATCAAAGATAATCCCATGAAGGGACCAGTGCATCAAAGATCATTCCATGAAGGGACCAGTGCATCAAAGATCATTCCATGGAGAGACCAGTGCATCAAAGATCATCCCATTTAGGGACCAGTGAATCACAACACTCAGATTAGAGGTGTGCAAGATCATCCCATGAAGGGACCAAGGGACCAGTGCATCAGAGATCATCCCATGAAAGGACCAGTGCATCAACGATCATCCCATGAATGGATCAGTGAATCAACGATCATCCCATGATGGGACCAGTGCATCAATGATCATCCCATGATGGGACCAGTGCATCAACGATCATCCCATGATGGGACCAATGCATCAAAGATCATCCCATGATGGGACCAGTGCTTCAACGATCATCCCATGAAGGGACCAGTGCATCAACGATAATCCCATGAAGGGACCAGTGCATCAAAGATCATCCCATGAAGGGACCAGCGCATCGAGGATCCCATGAAGGGACCAGTACATCAAAGATCATCCCATGAAGGGACCAGTGCATCACAGCACTCAGATTAGAGGTATGCAAGATCATCCCATGAAGGGACCAGTGCAGAGATCATCCCATGAAGGGACCAGTGCATCAGAGTTAATCCCATGAAGGGACCAGTGCAAGAGATCATCCCAATTAAGGGACCAGTGCATCACAGCACTCAGATTAGAGGTATGCAAGATCATCCCATGAAGGGACCAGTGCATCAAATATCATCCCATGAAGGGACCAGTGCATCATAGCTCTCAGATTAGAGGTATGCAAGATCATTCCATGAAGGGACTTGTGCATCTAAGATCATCCCATGAAGGGACTAGTGCATCAAAGATCATCCTATGAAGGGAATAGTGCATCAAAGATCATCCCATGAAGGCAACAGTGCATCACAGCACTCGGATTAGAGGTATGCAAGATCATCCCATGAAGGGACCAGTGCATCACAGCACTCCGATTAGAGGTATGCAAGATCATCCCATGAAGGGACCAGTGCAAAGATCATCACATGAAGGGACCAGTGCATCAAAGATCATCCCATGAAGGGACCAGCGTGATGAATACAGGCCCCAGCTAGGCCCGCAGGACACAAGGGTTCGCTCTCCTGTAATGGAATCTATAAGGAAGTTGGCACGGAAACTGCAAAGTACAAAGACAGCATTTATTAACCCTTAAGGGTGGTCCTACAATCCACACAACACTCTTCAGTATTGCATAGAGTAGCACAAAGAACCTTCGTACATGGTCCCCTTTTATACACAGTAGAGGGGCTCATAAGTGGGTGGGTACAACATGAAGACGAAGAACATTACCATTTATGGTCATTTTCGATACTGAATCAATATGTGGGTGGAGCTAACGCACTCCTTGAGCCCGCGAAAACATGGTCAAGCAAGGCTAACTGATAACAGATGTGGTCAAGTCTGGGCATGCGCCAGATTGACAAAGGAGCTATTTATAGACTGTTACTGGGCAGATTACAAGAGCAACTAACACAGAGGTTGGACTCTTCTCGTGGGGAACACGTGGAGGCATGACAATACAAAATGGAGTCCAAGCTTCGGTCAACATAACAGAGAAAACACGATCTATAACAGAGGAATTAATGTCTTTAGTAAATGCTTAATCACATCGTTGTTTCAATTTACAACAGACGACCCTTTCAGCATTTACTGAAGACATCCGGTTTGTTAGGATAATCATCATATATATCAATTGTCATAATTTCTTCAACTTCTTTAGCTAAACGTTTTTGGTGGGCAACATCGGCAATAGCTTTCTTATCAGGGATACAGAATGATACACATAATGAGCAGAGCAAGGGACCACATTGGATACAAATACAGCATGAAAACAGAACCGCTACAATAATGCAGAGACCAGTTAGAACCTTCCATCCCCAGGCGGTAATTAACGCCCAAAACCATCCAGAAAAAGACCAAGTGCCGTTTTCTGTATGGATCTCAGCTGCAATTTTATGCAGTTTATTGATGGCATTATAAACTGATGGCGTATGATCAGGGATAAACACACAACAGCTACTTCCAATAATTTTACATGCTCCTCCTCTATCAGCTAGCATAACGTCTAATACCATACGATTCTGCAATGCAACAATTCTTGTGATCTGCAATTCCTCCGTAAGATTCCCAAGAGCAGCAGCAGTCTGATTTGTCACAGCTTCTACCACTCTTGTTAATCTTCGGATCTTCCTACTGTTCAGGGCAGCTCCAACAAAGAAAAACAGTCCTAAGTTAAAATCAATATACTGTTGCAGACTGGTGTCAGTCTGATCTATATCATCAATTGATAAAGTACGTTTATACCTATTTACAGTCACATTATTTAATAATTTCAAATCCTTATGATAAGATGCGGGTGCTAAGAATACAGGAGGTAATAGAAATGATACATAGCATACCCCAGACCACCCAGCCGGCAGACGGTAATAACCTTTATTTCCACACACAAAGTACGTATTATGGGAGGCTAAAAAGGTACTATTGTTCAACCCATCAATATTCAAAACAGTAATACAATCACTAACACCAACAGGAATAAAACCCACACTCTGGACACACAGGTCCGCTTGAGCTTGTGCTACTTGAATTACAAATTTATCTCTTCCCACAGTGTCTCTTGTGTTCGTAAAGATGTAGGGAATGGATTCATTGTCTGGTCGGTACTCTTCCCACTCCCAAATTGTCCCATTCGCTTGTGGATACCCATTCTTGTCTTGATGGCATTCTTTATTAAGTCTAAAAAGCAATCGTCCCACTGTCGGTTTCCGAGTGGCAAAAAGCAAAGTATACCATGCTCTACAAGAGCCATTATGAGAGAAAGGAAGTGGTATAAATGGCGTTCCTCCTTTCTTCTGATGAGCTGGCATCATCCCACATATCCAACAGTTCGTAGCATTCGTAGCAACGTGGGTATGATGCAGCATCTGGATGAAAGTGTTATTCAGGTAAGATTGTCGATGCTTCAACTCTTGATACGGTAATGTATAAAAATAGTGCTCCTCAGGCACCGGAGTTGTCAACACAAGAATCTTCCGAGCGGGAGTTACATCCTCCACGAACCATGTGGTTATCCCAACAATGGCTACTGTCAACATGAACCCTAATGCACAAAGGATTTTCTTTTTCTCCATATCAAGGTAAAAATAAAACCCAATATCTTCCTGAAACTAAAAGTCTGTCAGAACTCTTCCCCTTGGGCAGCGGTTGATTTCTTCACCAGCGGGCCAAGACGGGTGTCGCTACACTAATGCAGGGCTGATCCCCCCCCCTTGCCTCATCGGCTCTCCGTTTCACTAACCCAAGGGCCGTTCTGACAGTATGTCCCGCTACTGGAAAACTCACTTCCTTGGTCGAAGATGATATCGCCTTCCTCCAGGAGTCGCGTGGTCCGGAAAGAGCTCCTCAGTGGCGTTTGGCTCCGCAGCACGGCCTGTCTCTGCAGCCAAAATGTCTCGTTGATCGGTCAGCACGGCAGGTTCCACCAATCCGGGCGGCACCTTCCTACAGTGCAGAGAGTGGATCCAATTCTTTCGATTGGAGACTCGCACAGCCGTCCTCGTTGCGAGGAGGACCTGCTCAGGGCCCACCCATCTCGGCTCCAAGCTGTTCGTTCTGTCGAAGACTTTCACCATGACATGGTCACCAGGCCGGAGACCATGTCCTTCGCCGGAAGACCGATCAGGGAGCGCCTCTCGGACCTGTTGATGGATAGAAACCAAGTTATCCGTTAACTGTGCCAGATAATCGCTCATCATTACACAAGGTACATCATACACAGCCTTAGGTCTTGGTGGACCCCAAATATTCATTGGGCGTCCAAAAACGATCTCGTATGGCGTAAGGCCAGTTCGAGAGTGCGGTACTGATCTAATTGACAATAACGCCAGTGGCAGAGCGTCTGGCCAAGTCAAAGACGTCGAAGCTTGAATTTTGGCGATCTTAAGCTTCAGTGTACCATTATACTTCTCAACTAGGCCTGCAGACTGAGGGTGAAACACGGCGTGGAACTTCTGAGTGATGCCTAGGCCCTTCAAGACATACTTTATAACATCCGCTACAAAGTGAGGGCCGTTATCACTCCACAGAAGTCTACAGATGCCATATCGAGGGAAGAACTCTTTCAGCAGCAACTTCGCAGTAGTCATTGCAGTATTGTCTTTCGTAGGGTACGCTTCGACCCATTTGCTGAAAGCGCAGACCACTACTAGAACATACTTCAAATTATTACAGCGCTCAAGCTGGATGTAATCCATCTGCAAAACCTCAAAGGGTGCAGTGGGTGTCACAAATCCTCCTGCTGGAGTTCGAGTACCCTTTCCTGGGTTGTACCTCAGGCAGATCATACAGGTCTGAACCACTCTCTTTGCCGTGCTAGCAATCTCTGGATGCTCCCAGACTTGGGTAAGCATTTTCACAATTGCGGAAGCTCCAACATGTGCTAGCCCATGTGCCATCTGAACCATAGGTTGTACAAAGGCCGTGGGTAATTTCCATCTATCCATCTGCTTATTTCTCCAGCAACCCTCGTCATCCAGTTCTCCCTCGCTAGCCCATTGTTCCCGCTCTTTGTCAGAAGCGGTCCTTTGCATTTCTCGCACTTCCTCCTTCGCATCATGCCATCTCTCCACTTGTGACTTCACTACATACATGGCAGTAGTACCGGGCTGCATCGCAGTCTCCCGTGCTACTCGATCCGCTAACGCATTCCCTTCTCCAACTTTATCAACCACTTTCCTATGGGCGCTACACTTAACAATGGCAATTTTCTTTGGGTATGTCAATGCAGTTAAAAGATTATGAACTAACTCTCCATGCATTATCTGTACTCCATGTGACGTTAAAAACCCTCTCTCCTTCCAGAGTAGGCCGAAGTCATGCGCTACTCCGAAGGCATAGCGGCTATCTGTATAAACATTCACACATAATCCTGTACTGAGCTCACATGCTCGTGTTAATGCTATCAGTTCCGCTGCTTGAGCTGATTTCTGTGGTATGCGTGCTGTCTCCACTATCGTTTGTAATGTGGTAATTGCATATGCTGCTGAAGCCGTACCATCTGGTAGTTTCAGACAGGATCCATCCACCCACAGTTCTCCATCTACATCTGGAAAGGGCGTATCCTGGAGATCAATACGACCCTTTGTTTGTTCCTCAGTCACGAGAATAC
Source organism: Triturus cristatus (assembly GCF_964204655.1). Classification (NCBI taxonomy): domain Eukaryota; kingdom Metazoa; phylum Chordata; class Amphibia; order Caudata; family Salamandridae; genus Triturus; species Triturus cristatus. The sequence continues at coordinate 652,961,914 of NC_140587.1, read as the reverse complement.
AATCATGCGCTTTCCGCGCCTCAGGCTGGGTTTCGGGGTATGGCAGCAATGTTGCCGGGTTTAGCGTTACGCACCTTTTCAACGTAATATGAGGAGCCAAAAGCGTCAACTCATATCCCGTTAAACGGGCACTGGTCAAATGCTGCGTCTTTGTTTGATTAAGCAGGGCATCAACAGCATGGGGGACTAATACCAACAGCTTATGAGATAACACAATTCCCTCGCTTTGGCGTATTGACACAGCTGTTGCCGCAACCGAGCGAAAACACCCTGGTAATGCTCGGGCAACAGGATCAAGTACAGCCGAAAAATATGCACATGGGCGCTGCTTATCACCGTGCATCTGCACTAAAACTGACAATGCACATCCATCTTTCTCATGCACATACAACGAAAAGGGTTTTGCATAATCAGGGGTTCCTAACACTGGTGCTGAACAAAGGGCCTGTCGTAGTTGCTGAAAAGCAGTATCACACTCATCTGACCAAGGGATTGGGATAGGCGTGTCCTTTGTCAAGAGGGCTAACAATGGCTTAGCTATGTGCGAGAACCCCAATATCCACTGTCTACAAAAAGAAACAAGGCCCAAAAATGCACGCACATCCTTCTGTGTGGATGGTCTCGGTGTATCCAAAATTACTTGGATACGATCCGGTGTGAGTGCACGTCCCTCCTTAGACAAAAGGTGACCCAGATAAGTCACCTTTGGTCTACAGAATTGCAATTTCTTCCTAGATACCTTATGATTGCGGGACGCTAGAAAGGAAAGTAAGGATAACGTACTTTTTTCACATAACTCCAGGGTGTCAGCCGCCAGTAAGATATCATCGACATATTGAATGAGGGCGACACCCTCGAGCAGGACAAAGGAATCCAATTGTCGTTTCAAAGCCTGACTGTAAATGCTAGGGCTTTCTGTATAGCCCTGGGGAATCCTACAGAAACGATAAGATCTATTATTCAGTGTAAACCCAAAAAGATATCGGCTATCAGGGTGAATGGGAATGGAAAAGAAGGCATTTTTCAAATCAATCACTGAGAACATGGTCGCCGTAGGCGGGACCAAGGTAAGCAATGTCGTGATATCGGAAACCACTGGGCATTGAGGTATCACGATCTTGTTCACTTCCCTCAAATCAATTATAAACCGATAAACTCTGGCATCCGTATCCTTTTTCAGTATGGGAAGAATCGGACTGTTACAAATGTTGTAGGGGACTTCCTCGACTACCCCAACCGTTATCAAATCCTGCACTATCTGTATGAGAGCCTCCTCGCCCTCCTGGGAAATACGGTACTGTGGGAGGCGTGGTAACACCGCCCCCTCCTGGACGCTAATGTGGACCGGCGGAATCACCATTTGTCCCACATCAGTATCCGAAGTTGCCCACAAAGCATGAGGGAGGGTAGCTAACAGCGCATCCTCTGACATCGTACACATCCGTTCAGATCGGGGGTAATTGTCATTCAATATTACCCGCACACCAGCAGGGGAGCAGCGGATAGTAGCCCTAAAGTGCTTTAACATATCAAGACCCATAATATTGTCCGGTGTGTACGGGGCAAGCAGAAACGGGCAGGGTGCAGAAAAAGAATCAACCTTAAACATAAGGGGCTGTGAAAGAGGGCTTCGGGAGAGTGTACCATCGAACCCTACCGATGTGACCATTAAGCCAGATGGGGGAGCCCCCGGAACCAATTGCTTAGATAGCGCACTACGTGTCGCTCCAGTATCCACTAGGAACTGATCAGTAGAGCCCAAAACCTCAGCCGATACATAAGGGCCCTTCTGATCGACCGGCACCTTAACTGATTCTAACCCCCATCCAACGCAATCCTATGCATGCTGAGAGTCATGGTACCCCGACCGGTCAATCCCTGACGCTTGATACTGATGCTGGCGATCGAAAACATTTGACCTATCTCGGTGCTGCCCCGCAGACTCAAAACGAGCCTGTTCGTTAGAATTCCCTCGAAGGTTCGAGAAACCCCCTCTACCTCGCGGGCCACCGTGGGTGTGCCCCTGGCGCGATGCATGCAACACCGGGCAGTCCCTAGCCCAATGACCCGATTGCTTACAATACGCACATTGATTCCTATTCAAATCAGACCGGCCCGAGGGAGGACCATAAGATCCTCCCCTACCTCTATTACTACCCCGTCGAGGCGGGCCATAGACTTGCGCCAACATCACCTTTGTTTTCAAATCTTTCGATTTCTTTTCCTCCTGGCCCTTTGCTTCTTGCTCCTGACGCTCATAATACTGGGCGATAGTCAGGAGGGCCGTCGGCGTAGCGGAGGACCAAGAACTTTCACTCGCTTTCAGACGGGCCGCAACTGCCGGCAGCAGATTAGCCACATATTTATCCGCAAAAAGGTGGCGTCCCGTATCGTCAGTAAGCGACTGGCCACTAAAATCATGAAACGTCTCCTCAAAGCGCGTAAAGAAGTCCGCAACTGACTCATCAACTTTCTGTTTACATGCAGCTAACATATTCCAGTCAATTTTTTTAGGGGGGATAATTGTCTTCAACTTAGCCACAATAGCAGCAGGGAGATCTAAAATATTCTGGGGCGGTTTCTGCGCAGGCTTCCTCTCCCTATCCTCATCCTCCAGTTCAGACCATCGAACCTTAAAAGTGGCAGCATCATCCACCTTCCGCACAGATCGCCACATGTCTGGTGGTAGAATAAGCCCAAAGAACAAATCTATATCTGCTAAAGTCATGACGCAAGAATTCAAGGCCCCCTCTACTTCTTCGTAGAAGGCCGCTGGATTCTTGCGGGGGTCAGGCAGCGCATTCTTTAAAGCCATAACATCAGCCCTATGCCATGGAGTGTAAACCCAATTATACACGAAATATCCCTTAGCATCGGCGGAGGTAATGTCCGAGCTAGTCCCCGCTCCTTTAGGAGGAACATACAAAGGCGCCGCCTCTCGCATTGGTTTAACATGCACTATGTCATCCTTATCTGACTGGGAGGTGGATGAGTGGCCATCTGATGTGCACGAATCCAACTGCTTCTCCTTCCCTGCTCGCTGGCGCGCTTTCTCTTTATAGACCAGCACCTCGTCCCGCAAGGCGAACAGCCGCCGAACCGTATCTGGAGCCTTAGAAAAAGAGAAAACACCATTACGCAATGCTTTAGCATCCGATGATACTTCGTCGGGCTCAAAAACACCAGAACGTTTCCGGAAAGCATCAATCACTTCATCCGCGAAATGACCCAGAAAATACAATTTATCTCTCTCCTGCCACGACCCCCAAGTATGAAATAATTCCTCTATAGATATCTTGCCGTTAAGTGCACGGAAGGAAATTTGCCGAAGCTCAGCCATTTGGTCGGCTGATAACATGGACCGCGTATCTACCTTACCCGTACCCGGGACAGAATCTTGCGGCCTCGGAGCAGATGCGCCGACATATGGGGGCGGAGGGCGATCTAGTAAAGAAAAATCATCATCGAGATTATTAAGGACAGGATAAAGTGGCTGCCGAACAACGTATTGACCCGAAACTTGTAGCCTACGCTCCTTCTCTTGCCTGTCCGTCTGCTCTCTGTCCTCCCGACGCTTCGCTTCCTGTGCTCGCACATGATCATTCTTCCGTTGTTCTTTATCAAACAGCGCTTTCTCACGCTTCTCTCGCTCACGCACCTCCTTCACCCACAACCGCACACACTCAAACATATCCTGACGAGCACGCCGCTTACACATACACTGTTCCACATACTCAATCTTACGTATATCAAACGATCCATACAAAGGCCATCGCAACTCAGGATCTTTTTTTGTATATTTCCTCCATACTGTGCTGTACATTATGGAAGAAAGACCATGCTTCACATACATATCCCTATTAGGAGTTCCCTCTGGGGGAGCTGGAGCAGATTCCTCGAGGTTCAACCGGTTTCCGAAACAGCAGCACCACTTACGGAGTGCGCTGAAAGCAGGCATGCTCAGAAATAATGCAAAATATGCAATATTATAAAAAATGGCACTTAATCGTTGCGCCGTTCAAAGTTACACAGCTCTGGAGAAATCTCTCCACATTACCTGCCTATATGTGTTGCAACGCATATATATTCACAAAGACAAATTCAAAATATGACTAGTCATCACAAATCAAACTCAAATAGTCAGATCAGGCTTCAAAAACTCGGAGCAAGTACCGTGCACCGGTTCTTACCAATCAAGAGTCCAGATTCCAACTGCCAAGCTCCACAATCGCCCAAACGGCTTTCACGGCAAGACCGACAGAAGAGGTCTCAGTCGAGGACCGGCGCCACCCAGACGGTCACCTCGGAAGGGAAGGAAGAAAAACCTTGGGATGCCAGGGCTAAGACGCCGCTGGCAGTGATCACATCCCCAGCCCAATTCCTCACCTTCGTCGCGACCAGTCCTTCGAGCATCCGAGTCGCCGATGAGCCCCACGTGACGGGCGCCAATTGATGAATACAGGCCCCAGCTAGGCCCGCAGGACACAAGGGTTCGCTCTCCTGTAATGGAATCTATAAGGAAGTTGGCACGGAAACTGCAAAGTACAAAGACAGCATTTATTAACCCTTAAGGGTGGTCCTACAATCCACACAACACTCTTCAGTATTGCATAGAGTAGCACAAAGAACCTTCGTACATGGTCCCCTTTTATACACAGTAGAGGGGCTCATAAGTGGGTGGGTACAACATGAAGACGAAGAACATTACCATTTATGGTCATTTTCGATACTAAATCAATATGTGAGTGGAGCTAACGCACTCCTTGAGCCCGCGAAAACATGGTCAAGCAAGGCTAACTGATAACAGATGTGGTCAAGTCTGGGCATGCGCCAGATGGACAAAGGAGCTATTTATAGACTGTTACTGGGCAGATTACAAGAGCAACTAACACAGAGGTTGGACTCTTCTCGTGGGGAACACGTGGAGGCATGACAATACAAAATGGAGTCCAAGCTTCGGTCAACATAACAGAGAAAACACGATCTATAACAGAGGAATTAATGTCTTTAGTAAATGCTTAATCACATCGTTGTTTCAATTTACAACAAGCGCATCAGAGATCATCCCATGAAGGGACCAGTGCATCAGATATCATCCCAAGAAGGGACCAGTGCATCAATGATCATCCCATGAAGGGATCAAAGCAGAGATCATCCCATGAAGGGATCAGAGCAGAGATCATCCCATAAAGGGATCAGAGCAGAGATCATCCCATGAAGGGACCAGTGCAGAGATCATCCCATGAAGGGGCCAGTGCAGAGATCATCCCATGAAGGGACCAGTGCATCAGAGATCATCCCATGAAGGGACCAGTTCAAAGATCATCCCATGAAGGGACCAGTACATCACAGCACTCAGATTCGAGGTATGCAAGATCATTCCATGAAGGGACCAGCGCATCGAGGGTCCCATGAAGGGACCAGTACATCAAAGATCATCCCATGAAGGGACCAGTGCATCACAGCACTCAGATTAGAGGTATGCAAGATCATCCCAATAAGGGACCATAGTATGAGATCATCAAATGAAGGGACCAGTGCATCAGAGATCATCCCATGAATGGACCAGTGCATCAGAGATCATCCCATGACGGGACCAATGCATCAGAGATCAGATTAGAGGTATGCAAGATCATCCCAAGAAGGGACCAGAGCATCAGATCATCAAATGAAGGGACCAGTGCATCAGAGATCATCCCAATTAAGGGACCAGTGCATCAGAGATCAACCCATGAAGGGACCAGTGCATCAGCGATCATCCCATGAAGGGACTAGTGCATCAACGATCATCCCATGAAGGAACCAGCGATTCAGATCATCCCATGAAGAGACCAGCGATTCAGATCATCCCATGAAGGGACCAGCGCATTAAAGATCATCCCATGAAGGGACCAGTGCATCACAGCACTCAGATTAGAGGTAAGCAAGATCATCCCATGAAGGGACCAGTGCATCAGAGATAAACCCATGCAGGGACCAGTACATCAGAGATCATCCCATGAAGGGACCAGTGCATCACAGATCATCCCATGAAGGGACCAGTGCATCACATATCCCATGAAGGGACCAGTGCATCACAGATCATCCCATGAAGGGACCAGTGCATCACAGATCATCCCATGAAGGGACCAGTGCATCAGAGCACTCAGATTAGAGGTATTCAAGATCATCCCATGAAGGGACCAATGCATCAGAGATCATCCCATGAAGGGACCAATGCATCAAATATCATCCCATGAAGGGACCAGTGCATCAATCATCATCCCATGAAGGGACCAGTGCATCAAAGATCATCCCATGAAGGGACCAGTGCATCAATCATCATCCCATGAAGGGACCAGTGCACCAATCATCATCCCATGAAGGGACCAGTGCATCGATCATCATCCCATGAAGGGACCAGTGCATCAGAGAATTCAGATTAGATGTATGCAAGATCATCCCATGAAGGGGCCAGAGCATCAAAGATCATTCCATGAAGGGACCAGTGCATCAGATCATCCCATGAAGGGACCAGTGCATCAAAGATAATCCCATGAAGGGACCAGTGCATCACATATCATACCATGAAGGGACCAGTGCATCAATCATCATCCAATGAAGGGAGCAGTGCATCAAAGATCATCCCATGAACGGACCAGTGCATCAATCATCATCCCATGAAGCGACCAGTGCATTAATCATCATCCCATGAAGGGACCAGTGCATCAATCATCATCCCATGAAGGGACCAGTGCATCTGAGAATTCAGATTAGATGTATGCAAGATCATCCCATGAAGGGGCCAGAGCATCAAAGATCATTCCATGAAGGGACCAGTGCATCAGATCATCCCATGAAGGGACCAGTGCATCAAAGATCATCCCATGAAGGGACCAGTGCATCACATATCATCCCATGAAGGGACAAGTGCATCACAGATCATCCCATGAAGGGACCAGTGCATCGCAGATCATCCCATGAAGGGACCAGTGCATCACAGATCATCCCATGAAGGGACCAGTGCATCACAGATCATCCCATGAAGGGACCAGTGCATCACAGGTCATCCCATGAAGGGACCAGTGCATCACAGATCATCCCATGAAGGGACCAGTGCATCAGAGCACTCAGATTAGAGGTAAGCAAGATCATCCCATGAAGGGACCAGTGCATCAAAGATCATCCCATGCAGGGACCAGTACATCAGAGATCATCCCATGAAGGGACCAGTGCATCACAGATCATCCCATGAAGGGACCAGTGCATCACATATCATCCCATGAAGGGACAAGTGCATCAGATCATCCCATGAAGGGACCAGTGCATCAGAGAATTCAGATTAGATGTATGCAAGATCATCCCACGAAGGGGCCAGAGCATCAAAGATCATTCCATGAAGGGACCAGTGCATCAGATCATCCCATGAAGGGACCAGTGCATCAAAGATCATCCCATGAAGGGACCAGTGCATCAGAGATCATCCACATAAAGGGACCAGTGCATCAGAGATCATCCCCATAAAGGGACCAGTGCATCAGAGATCATCCCCATAAAGGGACCAGTGCATCATAGCACTCAGATTAGAGGTAAGCAAGATCATCCCATGAAGGGACCAGTGCATTAAAGATCATCCCATGAAGGGACCAGCACATCAAAGATCATCCCATGAATGGACCAGCGCATCAAAGATCATCCCATGAAGGGACCAGCACATCAAAGATCATCCCATGAAGCGACCAGCGCATCAAAGATCATCCCATGAAGGGACCAGCGCACCAAAGATCATCCCATGATGGGACCAGTGCATCAGCAATCATCCCATGATGGGACCAGTGCATCAACGATCATCCCATGAAGGGACCAGTGCATCAACCATCATCCCATGAAGGGACCAGTGCATCAACAATCATCCCAAGAAGGGACCAGTGATCATCCCATGAATGGCCATTTCACCAGAGATCATCCCAAGAAGGGACCAAGAGACCAGTGCATCAGATCATCAAATGAAGGGACCAGTGCATCAGAGTAGGCCTGGGCGGCAAATTCCGTTCCGCTCGCGGAATTTGCGGAATTTGCGTAATTTCGCGTTCCGCGGAGAACGCGAAATTGCTCAAATGTCTGCTTTCCGCGATTTCGCGAAATTTTTGCTTGTTCGCGTTCTCACAATGCATGTTCGCGAGATATTTCTCCTCGAGCACGCAAACAGCAATTGCGAACAGGAAAAAAGCATCGCGAACAAGCAATTCCGCGTGTTCGCGGAATTTCTGCGTGTTCGCGGAGATTTTTTACCGTTTCGCGGACATTTGCGTAACGCAATTACGCAAATTCCGCCCACCCCTACTTCTAATCTGAGTGCAGTGATGCTCGTCTCCCTTCTTGGGGTCTCTGATGCACTGGTCCCTTCATGGGATGATCTCTGATGCGCTGGTCCCTTCATGGGATGATCTCTGCACTGGTACCTTCATGGGATGATTTTGCATACCTCCAATCTAATTGCTGTGATGCACTGGTCCCTTCATGGGATGATCTTTGATGCACTGGTCCCTTCATGGGATGGTCTTTGATGTACTGGTCCCTTCATGGGATGATCTTTGATGCACTGGTCCCTTCATGGGATGATCTCTGGTGCACTGGTCCCTTCATGGGATGATCTCTGGTGCACTGGTCCCTTCATGGGATGATCTTGCATACCTCTAATCTGAGTGATCTGATGCACTGGTCCCTTCATGGGATGATCTCTGATGCACTGTTCTCTTCATGGGATGATCTCTGATGCACTGGTCCCTTCATGGGATGACCTCTGCACTGGTCCCTTCATGGGATGATCTTGCATACCTCTAATCTGAGTGATCTGATGCACTGGTCCCTTCATGGGATGATCTCTGATGCACTGTTCTCTTAATAATAATAATAATACCGATATTTATATAGCGCGAACAGCTACCTCGCAAGGAGGTGTCCCGGCGCTGAGTGATCATTTTTTTTCCAGGCAGAATGGGCGGAGAAAGGGGAGGGAGTGTTTAGTTATTCTGGGAAAAGAGCCAAGTCTTTAGCTGCCTCTTAAAACTGGCTTCCGTTGGAGCCAATTGGATGTTGGCCGGTAGAGCGTTCCAGAGTGTCGCCGTGCAGGCAGAGAAGGATCTGCCTCCGAGTCTGGCTCTCCTGGCGCGGGGGATAGAAAGCTGGTGTCGTGAATTAGAGCGCAAGCATCTCTCCTGATAGTATCTGGGGAGTCTAAGCTTTAAATAGTTGGGACAGGTCCCCTTTTGGGCTCTAAACGCCAGAGTTAGAGCTTTAAACTTGATTCTGCAGGCTACAGGGAGCCAATGCAGATCGCGCAAGTGCGGAGAGACATGCTGTTTAAAAGGGATGTTTTTTAGCAGTCTCGCAGCCGCGTTCTGCACGATCTGCAATCGTTGCACCAGATATTTGGGTAGGCCAAGGAAGAGGCCGTTTGCGTAGTCCAGTCTGGAAGTGACTGTAGCATGGACCACCACCTCTTCATGGGATGATCTCTGATGCACTGGTCCCTTCATGAGATGACCTCTGCACTGGTCCCTTCATGGGATGATCTGGTGCACTGGTCCCTTCATGGGATGATCTGGTGCCCTGGTCCCTTCATGGGATGATCTGGTGCCCTGGTCCCTTCATGGGATGATCTGGTGCCCTGGTCCCTTCATGGGATGATCTGGTGCCCTGGTCCCTTCATGGGATGATCTGGTGCCCTGGTCCCTTCATGGGATGATCTGGTGCCCTGGTCCCTTCATGGGATGATCTTTGGTGCTCTGGTCCCTTCATGGGATGATCTTTGGTGCTCTGGTCCCTTCATGGGATGATCTTTGGTGCTCTGGTCCCTTCATGGGATGATCTTTGGTGCTCTGGTCCCTACATGGGATGATCTGATGCACTGGTCCCTACATGGGATGATGTCTGCTGCACTGGTCCTGACATGGGATGATGTCTGCTGCACTGGTCCCTACATGGGATGATGTCTGCTGCACTGGTCCCTTCATGGGATGATGTCTGCTGCACTGGTCCCTTCATGGGATGATTTTTGATGCACTGGTCCCTTCATGGGATGATCTCTGGTGCACTGGTCCCTTCATTGGATGATCTCTGGTGCACTGGTCCCTTCATGGGATGATCTCTGGTGCACTGGTCCCTTCATGGGATGATCTCTGGTGCACTGGTCCCTTCATGGGATGATCTTTGGTGCACTGGTCCCTTCATGGGATGATCTTTGGTGCACTGGTCCCTTCATGGGATGATCTCTGGTGCACTGGTCCTTTCATGGGATGATCTCTGCACTGGTCCCTTCATGGGATGATCTCTGGTGCGCTGGTCCCTTCATGGGATGATCTCTGGTGCGCTGGTCCCTTCATGGGATGATCTCTGGTGCGCTGGTCCCTTCATGGGATGATCTCTGGTGCACTGGCCCCTTCATGGGATGATCTCTGGTGCACTGGCCCCTTCATGGGATGATCTCTGGTGCACTGGCCCCTTCATGGGATGATCTCTGCTGCACTGGCCCCTTCATGGGATGATCTCTGATGCACTGTTCACTTCATGGGATGATCTCTGATGCACTGGTCCCTTCATAGGATGATCTTGAATACCTCTAATCTGAGTGCTGTGATGCATTGGTCCCTTCATGGGATTATCTTCCATACCTCTAATCTGAGTGCAGTGATGCACTTCTCCCTTCATGGGATGATCTCTGATGCACTGGTCCCTTCATGGGATGATCTCTGATGCACTGGTCCCTTCATGGGATGATCTCTGGTGCGCTGGTCCCTTCATGGGATGATCTCTGGTGTTCTTGTCCCTTCATGGGATGATCTTGCATTCCTCTAATCTGAGTGCTGTGATGCACAGGTCCCTTCATGGGATGATCTCTGATGCACTGGTCCCTTCATGGGATGATCTCTGATGCACTGGTCCCTTCATGGGATGATCTTGCCTACCTCTAATTTAATTGCTGTGATGCACTGGCCCGTTTATGGGATGATCTTTGATGCACTGGTCCGTTCATGGGATGATCTTTGATGCACTGGTCCCTTCATGGGATGATCTTTGATGCACTGGTCCCTTCATGGGATGATCTCTTATGCACTGGTTTCTTCATGGGATGATCTCTGATGCACTGGTCCCTTCATGGGATGATCTGTTGCACTGGTCCCTTCATGGGATGATCTCTGATGCACTGGTTTCTTCATGGGATGATCTGGTGCCCTGGTCCCTTCAAGGGATGATCTGGTGCTCTGGTCCCTTCATGGGATAATCTTTGGTGCTCTGGTCCCTTCATGGGATGATCTTTGGTGCTCTGGTCCCTTCATGGGATGATCTTTGGTGCTCTGGTCCCTACATGGGATGATCTGATGCACTGGTCCCTACAAGGGATGATGTCTGCTGCACTGGTCCCTTCATGGGATGATGTCTGCTGCACTGATCCCTTCATGGGATGATGTCTGCTGCACTGGTCCCTTCATGGGATGATTTTTGATGCACTTGTCCCTTCATGGGATGATCTCTGGTGCACTGGTCCCTTCATTGGATGATCTCTGGTGCACTGGTCCCTTCATGGGATGATCTCTGGTGCACTGGTCCCTTCATGGGATGATCTCTGGTGCACTGGTCCCTTCATGGGATGATCTCTGGTGCACTGGTCCCTTCATGGGATGATCTCTGGTGCACTGGTCCCTTCATGGGATGATATTTGGTGCACTGGTCCCTTCATGGGATGATCTTTGGTGCACTGGTCCTTTCATGGGATGATCTCTGCACTGGTCCCTTCATGGGATGATCTCTGGTGCGCTGGTCCCTTCATGGGATGATCTCTGGTGCGCTGGTCCCTTCATGGGATGATCTCTGGTGCGCTGGTCCCTTCATGGGATGATCTCTGGTGCGCTGGTCCCTTCATGGGATGATCTCTGGTGTTCTTGTCCCTTCATGGGATGATCTTGCATTCCTCTAATCTGAGTGCTGTGATGCACAGGTCCCTTCATGGGATGATCTCTGATGCACTGGTCCCTTCATGGGATGATCTCTGATGCACTGGTCCCTTCATGGGATGATCTTGCCTACCTCTAATTTAATTGCTGTGATGCACTGGCCCGTTTATGGGATGATCTTTGATGCACTGGTCCGTTCATGGGATGATCTTTGATGCACTGGTCCCTTCATGGGATGATCTTTGATGCACTGGTCCCTTCATGGGATGATCTCTTATGCACTGGTTTCTTCATGGGATGATCTCTGATGCACTGGTCCCTTCATGGGATGATCTGTTGCACTGGTCCCTTCATGGGATGATCTCTGATGCACTGGTTTCTTCATGGGATGATCTGTTGCACTGGTCCCTTCATGGGATGAGCTTGGGTGCACTGGCCCCTTCATGGGATGATCTCTGGTGCACTGGCCCCTTCATGGGATGATCTCTGGTGCACTGGCCCCTTCATGGGATGATCTCTGGTGCACTGGCCCCTTCATGGGATGATCTCTGGTGCACTGGCCCCTTCATGGGATGATCTCTGGTGCACTGGCCCCTTCATGGGATGATCTCTGATGCACTGGTCCCTTCATGGGATGATCTCTGATGCACTGGTCCTTTCATTCGATGATCTCTGATGCACTGTTCACTTCATGGGATGATCTCTGATGCACTGGTCCCTTCATAGGATGATCTTGAATACCTCTAATCTGAGTGCTGTGATGCATTAGTCCCTTCATGGGATGATCTTCCATACCTCTAATCTGAGTGCAGTGATGCACTTCTCCCTTCATGGGATGATCTCTGATGCGCTGGTCCCTTCATGGGATGATCTCTGATGCACTGGTCTCTTCATGGGAAGATCTCTGATGCACTGGTCCCTTCATGGGATGATTTCTGATGCACTGGTCCCTTCATAGGATGATCTTCCATACTTCTAATCTGAGTGCAGTGATGCTCGTCTACCTTCTTGGGGTCTCTGATGCACTGGCCCCTTCCTGGGATGATCTCTGATGCACTGGTCCCTTCATGGGATGATATGTTGCACTGGTCCCTTCATGGGATGATCTGCTGCACTGGTCCCTTCATGGGATGATCTCTGATGCACTGGTCCCTTCATAGGATGATCTTGAATACCTCTAATCTGAGTGCTGTGATGCATTAGTCCCTTCATGGGATGATCTTCCATACCTCTAATCTGAGTGCAGTGATGCACTTCTCCCTTCATGGGATAATCTCTGATGCGCTGGTCCCTTCATGAGATGATCTCTGATGCGCTGGTCCCTTCATGGGATGATCTCTGATGCACTGGTCCCTTCATGGGATGATCTCTGATGCACTGGTCCCTTCATGGGATGATCTCTGATGCACTGGTCCCTTCATAGGATGATCTTCCATACTTCTAATTAGGCCTGGGCGGCAAATTCCGTTCCGCTCGCGGAATTTGCGGAATTTGCGTAATTTCGCGTTCCGCGGAGAACGCGAAATTGCTCGAATGTCTGCTTTCCGCGATTTCGCGAAATTTTTGCTTGTTCGCGTTCTCACAATGCATGTTCGCGAGATATTTCTCCTCGAGCACGCAAACAGCAATTGCGAACAGGAAAAAAGCATCGCGAACAAGCAATTCCGCGTGTTCGCGGAATTTCTGCGTGTTCGCGGAGATTTTTTACCGTTTCGCGGAGATTTGCGTGACGCAATTACGCAAATTCCGCCCACCCCTACTTCTAATCTGAGTGCAGTGATGCTCGTCTCCCTTCTTGGGGTCTCTGATGCACTGGTCCCTTCATGGGATGATCTCTGATGCGCTGGTCCCTTCATGGGATGATCTCTGCACTGGTACCTTCATGGGATGATTTTGCATACCTCCAATCTAATTGCTGTGATGCACTGGTCCCTTCATGGGATGATCTTTGATGCACTGGTCCCTTCATGGGATGGTCTTTGATGTACTGGTCCCTTCATGGGATGATCTTTGATGCACTGGTCCCTTCATGGGATGATCTCTGGTGCACTGGTCCCTTCATGGGATGATCTCTGGTGCACTGGTCCCTTCATGGGATGATCTTGCATACCTCTAATCTGAGTGATCTGATGCACTGGTCCCTTCATGGGATGATCTCTGATGCACTGTTCTCTTCATGGGATGATCTCTGATGCACTGGTCCCTTCATGGGATGACCTCTGCACTGGTCCCTTCATGGGATGATCTTGCATACCTCTAATCTGAGTGATCTGATGCACTGGTCCCTTCATGGGATGATCTCTGATGCACTGTTCTCTTCATGGGATGATCTCTGATGCACTGGTCCCTTCATGAGATGACCTCTGCACTGGTCCCTTCATGGGATGATCTGGTGCACTGGTCCCTTCATGGGATGATCTGGTGCCCTGGTCCCTTCATGGGATGATCTGGTGCCCTGGTCCCTTCATGGGATGATCTGGTGCCCTGGTCCCTTCATGGGATGATCTGGTGCCCTGGTCCCTTCATGGGATGATCTGGTGCCCTGGTCCCTTCATGGGATGATCTGGTGCCCTGGTCCCTTCATGGGATGATCTGGTGCCCTGGTCCCTTCATGGGATGATCTTTGGTGCTCTGGTCCCTTCATGGGATGATCTTTGGTGCTCTGGTCCCTTCAGGGGATGATCTTTGGTGCTCTGGTCCCTTCATGGGATGATCTTTGGTGCTCTGGTCCCTACATGGGATGATCTGATGCACTGGTCCCTACATGGGATGATGTCTGCTGCACTGGTCCTGACATGGGATGATGTCTGCTGCACTGGTCCCTACATGGGATGATGTCTGCTGCACTGGTCCCTTCATGGGATGATGTCTGCTGCACTGGTCCCTTCATGGGATGATTTTTGATGCACTGGTCCCTTCATGGGATGATCTCTGGTGCACTGGTCCCTTCATTGGATGATCTCTGGTGCACTGGTCCCTTCATGGGATGATCTCTTGTGCACTGGTCCCTTCATGGGATGATCTCTGGTGCACTGGTCCCTTCATGGGATGATCTTTGGTGCACTGGTCCCTTCATGGGATGATCTTTGGTGCACTGGTCCCTTCATGGGATGATCTCTGGTGCACTGGTCCTTTCATGGGATGATCTCTGCACTGGTCCCTTCATGGGATGATCTCTGGTGCGCTGGTCCCTTCATGGGATGATCTCTGGTGCGCTGGTCCCTTCATGGGATGATCTCTGGTGCGCCGGTCCCTTCATGGGATGATCTCTGGTGCGCTGGTCCCTTCATGGGATGATCTCTGGTGCGCTGGTCCCTTCGTGGGATGATCTCTGGTGTGCTTGTCCCTTCATGGGATGATCTTGCATTCCTCTAATCTGAGTGCTGTGATTCACAGGTCCCTTCATGGGATGATCTCTCGTGCACTGGCCCCTTCATGGGATGATCTCTGATGCACTGGTCCCTTCATGGGATGATCTCTGATGCACTGGTCCCTTCATGGGATGATCTTGCCTACCTCTAATTTAATTGCTGTGATGCACTGGCCCGTTTATGGGATGATCTTTGATGCACTGGTCCGTTCATGGGATGATCTTTGATGCACTGGTCCCTTCATGGGATGATCTTTGATGCACTGGTCCCTTCATGGGATGATCTCTGATGCACTGGTTTCTTCATGGGATGATCTCTGATGCACTGGTCCCTTCATGGGATGATCTGTTGCACTGGTCCCTTCATGGGATGATCTCTGATGCACTGGTTTCTTCATGGGATGATCTGTTGCACTGGCCCCTTCATGGGATGATCTCTGGTGCACTGGCCCCTTCATGGGATGATCTCTGGTGCACTGGCCCCTTCATGGGATGATCTCTGGTGCACTGGCCCCTTCATGGGATGATATCTGGTGCACTGGCCCCTTCATGGGATGATCTCTGGTGCACTGGCCCCTTCATGGGATGATCTCTGGTGCACTGGCCCCTTCATGGGATGATCTCTGATGCACTGGTCCCTTCATGGGATGATCTCTGATGCACTGGTCCTTTCATGGGATGATCTCTGATGCACTGTTCACTTCATGGGATGATCTCTGATGCACTGGTCCCTTCATAGGATGATCTTGAATACCTCTAATCTGAGTGCTGTGATGCATTGGTCCCTTCATGGGATGATCTTCCATACCTCTAATCTGAGTGCAGTGATGCACTTCTCCCTTCATGGGATGATCTCTGATGCGCTGGTCCCTTCATGGGATGATCTCTGATGCACTGGTCTCTTCATGGGAAGATCTCTGATGCACTGGTCCCTTCATGGGATGATTTCTGATGCACTGGTCCCTTCATAGGATGATCTTCCATACTTCTAATCTGAGTGCAGTGATGCTCGTCTACCTTCTTGGGGTCTCTGATGCACTGGTCCCTTCATGGGATGATCTCTGATGCACTGGTCCCTTCATGGGATGATATGTTGCACTGGTCCCTTCATGGGATGATCTGCTGCACTGGTCCCTTCATGGGATGATCTCTGATGCACTGGTCCCTTCATAGGATGATCTTGAATACCTCTAATCTGAGTGCTGTGATGCATTGGTCCCTTCATGGGATGATCTTCCATACCTCTAATCTGAGTGCAGTGATGCACTTCTCCCTTCATGGGATAATCTCTGATGCGCTGGTCCCTTCATGGGATGATCTCTGATGCGCTGGTCCCTTCATGGGATGATCTCTGATGCACTGGTCCCTTCATGGGATGATCTCTGATGCACTGGTCCCTTCATGGGATGATCTCTGATGCACTGGTCCCTTCATGGGATGATCTCTGATGCACTGGTCCCTTCATGGGATGATCTCTGATGCACTGGTCCCTTCATAGGATGATCTTCCATACTTCTAATTAGGCCTGGGCGGCAAATTCCGTTCCGCTCGCGGAATTTGCGGAATTTGCGTAATTTCGCGTTCCGCAGAGAACGCGAAATTGCTCAAAAGTCTGCTTTCCGCGATTTCGCGAAATTTTTGCTTGTTCGCGTTCTCACAATGCATGTTCGCGAGACATTTCTCCTCGAGCACGCAAACAGCAATTGCGAACAGGAAAAAAGCATCGCGAACAAGCAATTCCGCGTGTTCGCGGAATTTCTGCGTGTTCGCGGAGATTTTTTACCGTTTCGCGGAGATTTGCGTAACGCAATTACGCAAATTCCGCCCACCCCTACATCAGAGATCATCCCATGAAGGGACCAGTTCAAAGATCATCCCATGAAGGGACCAGTACATCACAGCACTCAGATTCGAGGTATGCAAGATCATTCCCTGAAGGGACCAACGCATCGAAGGGTCCCATGAAGGGACCAGTACATCAAAGATCATCCCATGAAGGGACCAGTGCACCAGAGCACTCAGATTAGAGGTATGCAAGATCATCATAAGAAGGGACCAGAGTTTTAGATCATCAAATGAAGGGACCAGTGCATCAGAGATCATCCCATGACGGGACCAATGCATCAGAGATCAGATTAGAGGTATGCAAGATCATCCCATGAAGGGACCAGTGCATCAAAGATAAACCCATGCAGGGACCAGTACATCAGAGATCATCCCATGAAGGGACCAGTGCATCACATATCCCATGAAGGGACCAGTGCATCACAGATCATCCCATGAAGGGACCAGTGCATCAGAGCACTCAGATTAGAGGTATTCAAGATCATCCCATGAAGGGACCAATGCATCAGAGATCATCCCATGAAGGGACCAATGCATCAAATATCATCCCATGAAGGGACCAGTGCATCAATCATCATCCCATGAAAGGACCAGTGCATCAAAGATCATCCCATGAAGGGACCAGTGCATCAATCATCATCCCATGAAGGGACCAGTGCACCAATCATCATCCCATGAAGAGACCAGTGCATCGATCATCATCCCATGAAGGGACCAGTGCATCAGAGAATTCAGATTAGATGTATGCAAGATCATCCCATGAAGGGGCCAGAGCATCAAAGATCATTCCATGAAGGGACCAGTGCATCAGATCATCCCATGAAGGGACCAGTGCATCAAAGATAATCCCATGAAGGGACCAGTGCATCAAAGATCATTCCATGAAGGGACCAGTGCATCAAAGATCATTCCATGGAGAGACCAGTGCATCAAAGATCATCCCATTTAGGGACCAGTGCATCACAACACTCAGATTAGAGGTGTGCAAGATCATCCCATGAAGGGACCAAGGGACCAGTGCATCAGAGATCATCCCATGAAAGGACCAGTGCATCAACGATCATCCCATGAATGGATCAGTGAATCAACGATCATCCCATGATGGGACCAGTGCCTCAATGATCATCCCATGATGGGACCAGTGCATCAACGATCATCCCATGATGGGACCAATGCATCAAAGATCATCCCATGATGGGACCAGTGCTTCAACGATCATCCCATGAAGGGACCAGTGCATCAACGATAATCCCATGAAGGGACCAGTGCATCAAAGATCATCCCATGAAGGGACCAGCGCATCGAGGATCCCATGAAGGGACCAGTACATCAAAGATCATCCCATGAAGGGACCAGTGCATCACAGCACTCAGATTAGAGGTATGCAAGATCATCCCATGAAGGGACCAGTGCAGAGATCATCCCATGAAGGGACCAGTACATCAGAGTTAATCCCATGAAGGGACCAGTGCAAGAGATCATCCCAATTAAGGGACCAGTGCATCACAGCACTCAGATTAGAGGTATGCAAGATCATCCCATGAAGGGACCAGTGCATCAAATATCATCCCATGAAGGGACCAGTGCATCATAGCTCTCAGATTAGAGGTATGCAAGATCATTCCATGAAGGGACTTGTGCATCTAAGATCATCCCATGAAGGGACTAGTGCATCAAAGATCATCCCATGAAGGGAATAGTGCATCAAAGATCATCCCATGAAGGCAACAGTGCATCACAGCACTCGGATTAGAGGTATGCAAGATCATCCCATGAAGGGACCAGTGCATCACAGCACTCCGATTAGAGGTATGCAAGATCATCCCATGAAGGGAGCAGTGCAAAGATCATCACATGAAGGGACCAGTGCATCAAAGATCATCCCATGAAGGGACCAGCGCATCAGAGATCATCCCATGAAGGGACCAGTGCATCAGATATCATCCCAAGAAGGGACCAGTGCATCAATGATCATCCCATGAAGGGATCAAAGCAGAGATCATCCCATGAAGGGATCAGAGCAGAGATCATCCCATAAAGGGATCAGAGCAGAGATCATCCCATGAAGGGACCAGTGCAGAGATCATCCCATGAAGGGGCCAGTGCAGAGATCATCCCATGAAGGGACCAGTGCATCAGAGATCATCCCATGAAGGGACCAGTTCAAAGAGCATCCCATGAAGGGACCAGTACATCACAGCACTCAGATTCGAGGTATGCAAGATCATTCCATGAAGGGACCAGCGCATCGAGGGTCCCATGAAGGGACCAGTACATCAAAGATCATCCCATGAAGGGACCAGTGCATCACAGCACTCAGATTAGAGGTATGCAAGATCATCCCAAGAAGGGACCATAGTATGAGATCATCAAATGAAGGGACCAGTGCATCAGAGATCATCCCATGAATGGACCAGTGCATCAGAGATCATCCCATGACGGGACCAATGCATCAGAGATCAGATTAGAGGTATGCAAGATCATCCCAAGAAGGGACCAGAGCATCAGATCATCAAATGAAGGGACCAGTGCATCAGAGATCATCCCAATTAAGGGACCAGTGCATCAGAGATCAACCCATGAAGGGACCAGTGCATCAGCGATCATCCCATGAAGGGACTAGTGCATCAACGATCATCCCATGAAGGAACCAGCGATTCAGATCATCCCATGAAGAGACCAGCGATTCAGATCATCCCATGAAGAGACCAGCGATTCAGATTATCCCATGAAGGGACCAGCGCATTAAAGATCATCCCATGAAGGGACCAGTGCATCACAGCACTCAGATTAGAGGTAAGCAAGATCATCCCATGAAGGGACCAGTGCATCAAAGATAAACCCATGCAGGGACCAGTACATCAGAGATCATCCCATGAAGGGACCAGTGCATCACAGATCATCCCATGAAGGGACCAGTGCATCACATATCCCATGAAGGGACCAGTGCATCACAGATCATCCCATGAAGGGACCAGTGCATCACAGATCATCCCATGAAGGGACCAGTGCATCAGAGCACTCAAATTAGAGGTATTCAAGATCATCCCATGAAGGGACCAATGCATCAGAGATCATCCCATGAAGGGACCAATGCATCAAATATCATCCCATGAAGGGACCAGTACATCAATCATCATCCCATGAAGGGACCAGTGCATCAAAGATCATCCCATGAAGGGACCAGTGCATCAATCATCATCCCATGAAGGGACCAGTGCACCAATCATCATCCCATGAAGGGACCAGTGCATCGATCATCATCCCATGAAGGGACCAGTGCATCAGAGAATTCAGATTAGATGTATGCAAGATCATCCCATGAAGGGGCCAGAGCATCAAAGATCATTCCATGAAGGGACCAGTGCATCAGATCATCCCATGAAGGGACCAGTGCATCAAAGATAATCCCATGAAGGGACCAGTGCATCACATATCATACCATGAGGGGACCAGTGCATCAATCATCATCCAATGAAGGGACCAGTGCATCAAAGATCATCCCATGAACGGACCAGTGCATCAATCATCATCCCATGAAGCGACCAGTGCATTAATCATCATCCCATGAAGGGACCAGTGCATCAATCATCATCCCATGAAGGGACCAGTGCATCTGAGAATTCAGATTAGATGTATGCAAGATCATCCCATGAAGGGGCCAGAGCATCAAAGATCATTCCATGAAGGGACCAGTGCATCAGATCATCCCATGAAGGGACCAGTGCATCAAAGATCATCCCATGAAGGGACCAGTGCATCACATATCATCCCATGAAGGGACAAGTGCATCACAGATCATCCCATGAAGGGACCAGTGCATCGCAGATCATCCCATGAAGAGACCAGTGCATCACAGATCATCCCATGAAGGGACCAGTGCATCACAGATCATCCCATGAAGGGACCAGTGCATCACAGGTCATCCCATGAAGGGACCAGCGCATCACAGATCATCCCATGAAGGGACCAGTGCATCAGAGCACTCAGATTAGAGGTAAGCAAGATCATCCCATGAAGGGACCAGTGCATCAAAGATCATCCCATGCAGGGACCAGTACATCAGAGATCATCCCATGAAGGGACCAGTGCATCACAGATCATCCCATGAAGGGACCAGTGCATCACAGATCATCCCATGAAGGGACAAGTGCATCAGATCATCCCATGAAGGGACCAGTGCATCAGAGAATTCAGATTAGATGTATGCAAGATCATCCCACGAAGGGGCCAGAGCATCAAAGATCATTCCATGAAGGGACCAGTGCATCAGATCATCCCATGAAGGGACCAGTGCATCAAAGATCATCCCATGAAGGGACCAGTGCATCAGAGATCATCCACATAAAGGGACCAGTGCATCAGAGATCATCCCCATAAAGGGACCAGTGCATCAGAGATCATCCCCATAAAGGGACCAGTGCATCATAGCACTCAGATTAGAGGTAAGCAAGATCATCCCATGAAGGGACCAGTGCATTAAAGATCATCCCATGAAGGGACCAGCACATCAAAGATCATCCCATGAATGGACCAGCGCATCAAAGATCATCCCATGAAGGGACCAGCACATCAAAGATCATCCCATGAAGGGACCAGCGCATCAAAGATCATCCCATGAAGGGACCAGCGCACCAAAGATCATCCCATGATGGGACCAGTGCATCAGCAATCATCCCATGATGGGACCAGTGCATCAACGATCATCCCATGAAGGGACCAGTGCATCAACCATCATCCCATGAAGGGACCAGTGCATCAACAATCATCCCAAGAAGGGACCAGTGATCATCCCATGAATGGCCATTTCACCAGAGATCATCCCAAGAAGGGACCAAGGGACCAGTGCATCAGATCATCAAATGAAGGGACCAGTGCATCAGAGATCATCCCATGAAGGGACCAGTTCAAAGATCATCCCATGAAGGGACCAGTACATCACAGCACTCAGATTCGAGGTATGCAAGATCATTCCCTGAAGGGACCAACGCATCGAAGGGTCCCATGAAGGGACCAGTACATCAAAGATCATCCCATGAAGGGACCAGTGCACCAGAGCACTCAGATTAGAGGTATGCAAGATCATCATAAGAAGGGACCAGAGTTTTAGATCATCAAATGAAGGGACCAGTGCATCAGAGATCATCCCATGACGGGACCAATGCATCAGAGATCAGATTAGAGGTATGCAAGATCATCCCAAGAAGGGACCAGAGCATCAGATCATCAAATGAAGGGACCAGTGTATCAGAGATCATCCCAATTAATGGACCAGTGCATCAGAGATCATCCCATGAAGGGACCAGTGCATCAGAGATCATCCCATGAAGGAACCAGTGCATCAACGATCATCCCATGAAGGGACCAGCGCATCAAAGATCTAAGATCATCCCATGAAGGGACCAGCGCATCAAAGATCTAAGATCATCCCATGAAGGGACCAGCGCATCAGATCATCCCATGAAGGGACCAGCGCTTCAGATCATCCCATGAAGGGACCAGCCCTTCAGATCATCCCATGAAGGGACCAGCGCATCAAAGATCATCCCATGAAGGGACCAGCGCATCAAAGATCATCACATGAAGGGACCAGCGCATCAAAGATCTAAGATCATCCCATGAAGGGACCAGCGCATCAAAGATCTAAGATCATCCCATGAAGGGACCAGCGCATCAGATTATCACATGAAGGGAGCAGTGCATCAGATCATCCCATGAAGGGACCAGTGCATCAATCATCCCATGAAGGGACCAGTGCATCAATCATCATCCCATGAAGGGACCAGCGCATCAATCCTCATCCCATGAAGGGACCAGTGCATCAATCATCATCCCATGGAGGGACCAGTGCATCAGAGAATTCAGATTATATGTATGCAAGTTCATCCCATGAAGGGGCCAGAGCATGAAAGATCATTCCATGAAGGGACCAGTGCATCAAAGATCATCCCATGAAGGGACCAGTGCATCACATATCATCCCATGAAGGGACAAGTGCATCACAGATCATCCCATGAAGGGACCAGTGCATCGCAGATCATCCCCATAAAGGGGCCAGCGCATCAAAGATCATCCCATGAAGGGACCAGCGCATCAAAGATCAAAGATCATCCCATGAAGGGACCAGCGCATCAAAGATCATCCCATGAAGGGACCAGTGCATCAGAGATCATCCCATGAAGGGACCAGCGCAGAGATCATCCCATGAAGGGACCAGCGCATCAGAGATCATCCCATGAAGGGACCAGCGCATCAGAGATCATCCCATGAAGGGACCAGCACATCAGGGATCATCCCATGAAGAGACCAGCGCATCAGGGATCATCCCATGAAGGGACCAGCGCATCAGATCATCTCATGAAGGGACCAGCGCATTAGAGATCATCCCATGAAGGGACCAGCGCATCAGATCTTCCCATGAAGGGACCAGCGATTCAGATCATCCCATGAAGGGACCAGCGCATCAAAGATCATCCCATGAAGGGACCAGCGCATCAAAGATCATCCCATGAAGGGACCAGCGCATCAAAGATCATCCCATGAAGGGACCAGCGCATCAAAGATCATCCCATGTAGGGACCAGTGTATCAGAGATCATCCCATGAAGGGACCAGTGCATCAAAGATCATCCCATGAAGGGACCAGTGCAAAGATCATCCCATGAAGGGACCAGTGCAGAGATCATCCCATGAAGGGACCAGTGCATCAGAGATCATCCCTTGAAGGGACCAGTGCATCAGAGATCATCCCATGAAGGGACCAGTGCATCAGAGATCATCCCATGAAGGGACCAGTGATGGGACCAGTGCATCAGAAATCATCCGATGAAGGGACCAGTGCATCAGAAATCATCCAATGAAGGGACCAGTGCATGAGAGATCATCCCATGAAGGGACCAGTGCATGAGAGATCATCCCATGAAGGGACCAGTGCATCACAGCACTCAGATTAGAGGTATGCAAGATCATCCCAAGAAGGGACTAGTGCATCAGACATCCCATTAAGGGACCAGTGCATCAGAGATCATCCCATTAAGGGACCAGTGCATGAGAGATCATCCCATGAAGGGACCAGTGCATGAGAGATCATCCCATGAAGGGACCAGTGCATCACAGCACTCAGATTAGAGGTATGCAAGATCATCACATGAAGGGACCAGTGCAAAGATCATCCCATGAAGGGACCAGTGCAAAGATCATCCCATGAAGGGACCAGTGCATCACAGCACTCATTAAAGGTATGCAAGATCATCCCATGAAGGGACCAGTGCATCAGAGATCAACCCATGAAGGGACAAGTGCATCACAGCACTCAGATTAGAGGTATGCAAAATCATCCCAAGAAGGGACCAGTGCACCAGGGATCATCCAATGAATGGACCAGTGCATCAGAGATCATCCCATGAAGGGACCAGTAAATCAACAATCATCCCATTATGGGACCAGTGCATCACAGCACTCATTAAAGGTATGCAAGATCATCCCATGAAGGGACCAGTGCAGAGATCATCCCATGAAGGGACCAGTGCATCAGAGATCATCCCATTAAGGGACCAGTGCATCAACGATCATCCCATGAAGGGACTACTGCATCAACGATCATACCATGAAGGGACCAGTACATCAACGATCATACCATGAAGGGACCAGTGCAAAGATCATCCCATGAAGGGACCAGTGCATCACAGATCATCCCATGAAGGGACCGGTGCATCACAGATCATCCCATGAAGGGACCAGTGCATCAATCATCATCCCATGAAGGGACCAATGCATCAATCATCATCCCATGAAGGGACCAGTGCATCAATCATCATCCCATGAAGGGACCAGTGCATCAATCATCATCCTATGAAGGGACCAGTGCATCACAGAACTCATATTAGAGGTATGCAAGATCATCCCATGAAGGGACCAGTGCAAATATCTTCCCATGAAGGCATCAGAGATCATCCCATGAAGGGACCAGTGCAGAGATCATCCCATGACGGGACCAGCGCTTCAGATCATCCCATGAAGGGACCAGCGCTTCAGATCATCCCATGAAGGGACCAGCACTTCAGATCATCCCATGAAGGGACCAGCGCTTCAGATCATCCCATGAAGGGACCAGCGCTTCAGATCATCCCATGAAGGGACCAGCGCTTCAGATCATCCTATGAAGGGACCAGCGCTTCAGATCATCCCATGAATGGACCAGCGCTTCAGATCATCCCTTGAAGGGACCTGCGCTTCAGATCATTCCATGAAGGGACCAGCGCTTCAGATCATCCCTTGAAGGGACCTGCGCTTCAGATCATTCCATGAAGGGACCAGCGCTTCAGATCATCCCATGAACGGGCCAGCGCATCAAAGATCATCCTATGAAGGGACCAGCGCATCAAAGATCAAAGATCATCACATGAAGGGACCAGCGCATCAAAGATCTAAGATCATCTCATGAAGGGACCAGCGCATCAAAGATCTAAGATCATCCCATGAAGGGACCAGCGCATCAGATCACCACATGAAGGGACCAGTGCATCAGATCATCCCATGAAGGGACCAGTGCATCAATCATCCCATGAAGGGACCAGTGCATCACAGATGATCCCATGAAGGGACCAGTGCATCACAGATCATCCCATGAAGGGACCATTGCATCAATCATCATCCATGAAGGGACCAGTGCATCAACGATCATCCCATGAAGGGACCACTGCATCAACGATCATACCATGAAGGGACCAGTACATCAACGATCATACCACGAAGGGACCAGTGCAAAGATCATCCCATGAAGGGACCAGTGCATCACAGATCATCCCATGAAGGGACCGGTGCATCACAGATCATCCCATGAAGGGACCAGTGCATCAATCATCATCCCATGAAGGGACCAATGCATCAATCATCATCCCATGAACGGACCAGTGCATCAATCATCATCCCATGAAGGGACCAGTGCATCAATCATCATCCTATGAAGGGACCAGTGCATCACAGAACTCATATTAGAGGTATGCAAGATCATCCCATGAAGGGACCAGTGCAAATATCTTCCCATGAAGGCATCAGAGATCATCCCATGAAGGGACCAGTGCAGAGATCATCCCATGACGGGACCAGCGCTTCAGATCATCCCATGAAGGGACCAGCGCTTCAGATCATCCCATGAAGGGACCAGCACTTCAGATCATCCCATGAAGGGACCAGCGCTTCAGATCATCCCATGAAGGGACCAGCGCTTCAGATCATCCCATGAAGGGACCAGCGCTTCAGATCATCCTATGAAGGGACCAGCGCTTCAGATCATCCCATGAATGGACCAGCGCTTCAGATCATCCCTTGAAGGGACCTGCGCTTCAGATCATCCCATGAAGGGACCAGCGCTTCAGATCATCCCATGAACGGGCCAGCGCATCAAAGATCATCCTATGAAGGGACCAGCGCATCAAAGATCATCACATGAAGGGACCAGCGCATCAAAGATCTAAGATCATCTCATGAAGGGACCAGCGCATCAAAGATCTAAGATCATCCCATGAAGGGACCAGCGCATCAGATCATCACATGAAGGGACCAGTGCATCAGATCATCCCATGAAGGGACCAGTGCATCAATCATCCCATGAAGGGACCAGTGCATCACAGATGATCCCATGAAGGGACCAGTGCATCAATCATCATCCACGAAGGGACCAATGCATCAATCATCATCCCATGAAGGGACCAGTGCATCAATCATCATCCCATGAAGGGACCAGTGCATCAATCATCATCCTATGAAGGGACCAGTGCATCACAGCACTCATATTAGAGGTATGCAAGATCATCCCATGAAGGGACCAGTGCAAAGATCTTCCCATGAAGGCATCAGAGATCATCCCATGAAGGGACCAGTGCATAGATCATCCCATGACAGGACCAGCGCTTCAGATCATCCCATGAAGGGACCAGCGCTTCAGATCATCCCATGAAGGGACCAGCACTTCAGATCATCCCATGAAGGGACCAGCGCTTCAGATCATCCCATGAAGGGACCAGCGCTTCAGATCATCCGATGAAGGGACCAGCGCTTCAGATCATCCTATGAAGGGACCAGCGCTTCAGATCATCCCATGAAGGGACCAGCGCTTCAGATCATCCCTTGAAGGGACCTGCGCTTCAGATCATCCCATGAAGGGACCAGCGCTTCAGATCATCCCATAAAGGGACCAGCGCATCAAAGATCATCCGATGAAGGGACCAGCGCATCAAAGATCATCACATGAAGGGACCAGCGCATCAAAGATCTAAGATCATCCCATGAAGGGACCAGCGCATCAAAGATCTAAGATCATCCCATGAAGGGACCAGCGCATCAGATCATCCCATGAAGGGACCAGTGCATCAGATCATCCCATGAAGGGACCAGTGCATCAATCATCCCATGAAGGGACCAGTGCATCAATCATCATCCCATGAAGGGACCAGTGCATCAATCATCATCCCATGAAGGGACCAGTGCATCAATCATCATCCCATGAAGGGACCAGTGCATCAGAGAATTTAGATTAGATGTATGCAAGATCATCCCATGAAGGGGCCAGAGCATCAAAGATCATTCCATGAAGGGACCAGTGCATCAGATCATCCCATGAAGGGACCAGTGCATCAAAGATCATCCCCATAAAGGGGCCAGTGCATCAAAGATCATCCCATGAAGGGACCAGCGCATCAAAGATCATCCCATGAAAGGGACCAGCGCATCAGAAATCATCCCATGAAGGGACCAGCGCAGAGATCATCCCATGAAGGGACCAGCGCATCAGAGATCATCCCATGAAGGGACCAGCGCATCAGAGATCATCCCATGAAGGGACCAGCGCATTAGGGATCATCCCATGAAGGGACCAGCACATCAGGGATCATCCCATGAAGGGACCAGCGCATCAGATCATCCCATGAAGGGACCAGCGCATCAAAGATCTAAGATCATCCCATGAAGGGACCAGCGCATCAGATCATCCCAAATAGGGACCAGCGATTCAGATCGTCCCATGAAGGGACCAGCGATTCAGATCGTCCCATGAAGGGACCAGCGCATCAAAGATCATCCCATGAAGGGACCAGCGCATCAAAGATCATCCCATGAAGGGACCAGCGCATCAAAGATCATCCCATGAAGGGACCAGTGTATCAAAGCACTCACATTAGTGGTATGCAAGATCATCCCATGAAGGGGCCAGAGCATCAAAGATCATCCCATGAAGGGACCAGTGCATCAAAGATCATCCAATGAAGGGACCAGTGCATCAGATCATCCCATGAAGGGACCAGTGCATCAGAGATCATCCCATGAAGGGACCAGTGCATCACAGATCATCCTATGAAGGGACCAGTGCATCAGAGATCATCCCATGAAGGGACCAGTGCATCACAGATCATCCCATGAAGGGGCCAGTACATCACAGCACTCCCATTAGAGGTATGCAAGATCATCCCATGAAGGGGCCAGCGGATCAGAGATCAAACCATGAATGGACCAGTGCACCAGATCATCTCATGAAGGGACCAGCTGAAGTACTGGGTATTTTAGACCCAGTGGTGCAGGGGCACACACCCTATGACTTCTGGGTTCACCCTGTTCCAGACCTACAGAAACACAGAGTCTTCTGGGTGAAGTCAAAGATCGTTTATTGGCTGCAGACCAATTACAGGTATCCTAGAAGTACAACAGCGTGTATGTTCTCAGGAGACTGCTGAAAATCATAGAAACGGACTTCACCTTAAATACGCTTTTTCCTGCCTCAAGCATACATTCCTAGGTTTTATGATACGGTAATAAACAAGTGTACAGTTCAAACGAAAGAGCAGAGTCATGATGACCATCCCACATTCCAGTTAAGCCAGCCCACAATGATTTACACAGTAAGGTTCAGATCCCACATTAGATATCAATAGGCCCCAATAAAACACGGGCAGCTCCTGTTGATAGAAACAAGTCATAAAGCAGGAACAGTCAGGTGTGAAAGAGATTAGCCGGGGGCTCGTGTAGAATGAAAGGGTTTTATGATGGGTCAAGCCCTGATGCTAATCACAGGTGGACGGAGGAAGGGGAGCTCGTGAGACCAGTTTGACCTGGGGCAGCAGAGCCAGCTGCCCAGGTCACAGAGAAGTCAAAGGAAAGTACATGTACTGTAAGGCCCGTATTTGCTCCATTATAGCCTATGTGAGGGCAATGACAAGGTGGCCACCGCTTCCAAAATGGAACCCGCGAAGTAACGTAAAACAACGTGTACATAGTGCATTCATAGCTAGAACGATATATAAAGCACTCGTACATACCGCATTAACCATTTGCGGTTTGCTAATACCAGGATAGACAGGGGTAGGGCTCTGTCCCCTACGCGGTCCCAGAGATTAAAGTACGACACAGCGCATCAGAGATCATCCCATGAAGGGACCAGCGCATCAGAGATCATCCCATGATGGGATCAGCGCATCAGAGATCATCCCATGAAGGGACCAGCGCATCCGAGATCATCCCATGAAGGGACCAGCGCATCAGAGATCATCCCATGAAGGGACCAGGGCATCAATCATCATCCCATGAAGAGACCAGTGCATCAATCATCATCCCATGACGGGACAAGTGCATCAGAGAATTCAGATTAGATGTATGCAAGATCATCCCATGAAGGGACCAGTGCATCAGAGATCATCCCATGAAGGGACCAGTGCATCAGAGATCATCCCATGAAGGGCAAGCGCATCAGAGATCATCCCATGAAGGGACCAGCGCATCAGAGATCATTCCATGAAGGGACCAGCGCATCAGAGATCATCCCATGAAGGGACCAGTGCATCAGAGATCATCCCATGAAGGGACCAGTGCATCACAGCACTCACATTAGTGGTATGCAAGATCATCCCATGAAGGGACCAGAGCATCAAAGATCATCCCATGAAGGGACCAGTGCATCAGAGATCATCCCATGAAGGGACCAGTTCATCAGAGATCATCCCATGAAGGGACCACTGCATCACAGCACTCAGCTTAGAGGTATGCAAGATCATCCCATGAAGGGACCAGTGCAGATATCATCCCATGAAGGGACGAGTGCATCAAAAATCATCCCATGAAGGGACCAGCGCATCAAAGATCATCCCATGAAGGGACCAGCGCATCAAAGATCATCCCATGAAGGGACCAGCGCATCAAAGATCATCCCATAAAGGGACCAGCACATCAGAGATCATCCCATGAAGGGACCAGCACATCAGAGATCATCCCATGAATGGACCAGCACATCAGAGATCATCCCATGAAGGGACCAGCACATCAGAGATCATCCCATGAAGGGACCAGCACAGAGATTATCCCATGAAGGGACCAGCACATCAGATCATCCCATGAAGGGACCAGCGCTTCAGATCATGTCATGAAGGGACCAGCAATTAAGATTATCCCATGAAGGAACCAGCGCATCAAAGATCATCCCATGAAGGGACCAGCGCATCAAAGATCATCCCATGAAGGGACCAGCGCATCAAAGATCATCCCATGAAGGAACCAGCGCATCAAAGATCATCCCATGAAGGGCCCAGCGCATCAAAGATCAAAGATCATCCCATGAAGGGACCAGCGGATCAAAGATCATCCCATGAAAGGACCAGTGCATCAAAGATCAAAGATCATCCCATGAAGGGACCAGTGCATCAGAGCTCATCCCATGAAGGGTACAGTGCAGAAGAGATTATCCCATGAAGGGACCAGCGCATCAGAGATCATCCCATGAAGGGACCAGTGCATCAGAGATCATCCCATGAAGGGACCAGCGCATCAGAGATCATCCCATGAAGGGAACAGTGCAGAGATCATGCCATGAAGGGACCAGCGCATCAAAGATCATCTCATGATGGGACCAGCGCATCAAAGATCATCCCATGAAGGGACCAGTGCATCAAAGATCATACAATGAAGGGACCAGTGCATCAGAGATCATCCCCTGAAGGGACCAGTGCATCAGAGATCATCCCATGAAGGGACCAGTGCATCAGAGATCATCCCATGAAGGGACCAGTGCATCAGAGATCATCCCATGAAGGGACCAGTGCATCAGAGATCATCCCATGAAGGGACCAGCTCATCAGAGATCATCCCATGAAGGGACCAGCGCATCAGAGATCATCCCATGAAGGGAAAAGCGGATCAGAGATCAAACCATGAAGGGACCAGTGCACCAGATCATCCCATGAAGGGACCAGCGCATCAATCATCATCCCATGAAGGGACCAGTGCATCAATCATAATCCCATGACGGGACAAGTGCATCAGAGAATTCAGATTAGATGTATGCAAGATTATCCCATGAAGGGACCAGTGCATCAGAGATCATCCCATGAAGGGACCAGCGCATCAGAGATCATCCCATGAAGGGACCAGCGCATCAGAGATCATCCCATGAAGGGACCAGCGCATCAGAGATCATCCCATGAAGGGACCAGTGCATCAGAGATCATCCCATGAAGGTACCAGTGCATCACAGCACTCACATTAGTGGTATGCAAGATCATCCCATGAAGGGACCAGCGCATCAAAAATCATCCCATGAAGGGACCAGTGCATCAGAGATCATCCCATGAAGGGACCAGTGCATCACAGCACTCACATTAGTGGTATGCAAAATCATCCCATGAAGGGACCAGCGCATCAAAAATCATCCCATGAAGGGACCAGCGCATCAAAGATCATCCCATGAAGGGACCAGCACATCAGAGATCATCCCATGAAGGGACCAGCACATCAGAGATCATCCCAAGAAGGGACCAGCACAGAGATCATCCCATGAAGGGACCAGCACATCAGATCATCCCATGAAGGGACCAGTCCAGCACATCAGATCATCCTATGAAAGGACCAGCGCTTCAGATCATGTCATGAAGGGACCAGCGATTAAGATTATCCCATGAAGGGACCAGCGCGTCAAAGATCCTCCCATGAAGGGACCAGCACATCAAAGATCATCCCATGAAGGGACCAGCGCATCAAAGATCATTCGATGAAGGGACCAGCGCATCAAAGATCATCCCATGAAGGGACCAGCGCATCAAAGATCAAAGATCATCCCATGAAGGGACCAGTGGATCAAAGATCATCCCATGAAGGGACCAGTGCATCAAAGATCAAAGATCATCCCATGAAGGGACCAGTGCATCAGAGCCATTCCCATGAAGGGTACAGTGCATCAGAGATCATCCCATGAAGGGACCAAAGCATCAGAGATCATCCCATGAAGGGACCAGCGCATCAAAGATCATCCCATGAAGGGACCTGTACATCACAGCACTCACATTGTGGAGAAGTGTAGCTCACTGGTTAGAGGAGGCATACCCTGAAGCAGAGATCAGACCCAGGACCTGGGTTCGATTCCCGACGCGGCAGGGTCCAGAGCCCAATCGTCCACGGACTCGATAATTCTTGCTTCGGTGCCCACTCTAAGCATGAGTTCACACTATGCAGCTCTGGGCAACAAGCCTGCTTAATCTCCACAACGGCCCCCCGCGGCGGGATGCCTGGCTTTCACCTTGGGGATGCCCAGTACGGGTTATCTTACAGGGAAAAACCAGGACGGGTTCCCAATGCAAGCGCCAAGATGCCCGTAGGGTGATAGCTGTGCTCTATAAGTACATCAATCAATCAATCAATCAATCACATTAGAGGTATGCAAGATCATCCCATGAAGGGACCAGTGCATCAAAGACCATCCCATGAAGGGACGAGTGCATCAGAGATCATCCCATGAAGGGAACAGTGCAGAGATCATCCCATGAAGGGACCAGCGCATCAACGATCCTCCCATGAAGGGACCAGTGCATCAAGGATCATCCAATGAAGGGACCAGTGCATCAAAGATCATCCAATGAAGGGACCAGTGCATCAGAGATCATCCCATGAAGGGACCAGTGCATCAGAGATCATCCCATGAAGGGACCAGTACATCAGGGATCATCCCATGAAGGGACCAGTACATCACAGCACTCCCATTAGAGGTATGCAAGATCATCCCATGAAGGGACCAGCGGATCAGAGATCAAACCATGAAGGGACCAGTGCACCAGATCATCTCATGAAGGGACCAGCGCATCAGAGATCATCTCATGAAGGGACCAGCGCATCAGAGATCATCCCATGAAGAGACTAGCGCATCAGAAATCATCCCATGAAGGGACCAGCGCATCAGAGATCATCCCATGAAGGGACCAGCGCATCAGAGATCATCCCATGAAGGGACCAGCGCATCAGAGATCATCCCATGAAGGGACCAGTGCACCAGATCATCTCATGAAGGGACCAGCGCATCAATCATCATCCCATGAAGGGACCAGTGCATCACAGCACTCAGCTTAGAGGTATGCAAGATCATCCCATGAAGGGACCAGTGCAGAGATCATCCCATGAAGGGACCAGTGAATCAAAAATCATCCCATGAAGGGACCAGCGCATCAAAAACCATCCCATGAAGGGACCAGCGCATCAAAGACCATCCCATGAAGGGACCAGCACATCAGAGATCATCCCATGAAGGGACCAGCACATCAGAGATCAGGGACCAGCACATCAGAGATCATCCCATGTAGGGACCAGCACATCAGAGATCATCCCATGAAGGGACCAGCACATCAGAGATCATCCCATGAAGGGACCAGCACAGAGATCATCCCATGAAGGGACCAGCACATCAGATCATCCCATGAAGGGACCAGTCCAGCACATCAGATCATCCCATGAAGGGACCAGCGCATCAGAGATCATCTCATGAAGGGACCAGTGCATCAGAGATCATCCCATGAAGGGACCAGCGCATCAGAGATCATCCCATGAAGGGACCAGTGTATCAAAGCACTCACATTAGTGGTATGCAAGATCATCCCATGAAGGGGCCAGAGCATCAAAGATCATCCCATGAAGGGACCAGCGCATCAAAGATCATCCCATGAAGGGACCAGTGTATCAAAGCACTCACATTAGTGGTATGCAAGATCATCCCATGAAGGGGGCAGAGCATCAAGGATCATCCCATGAAGGGACCACTGCATCAAGGATCATCCAATGAAGGGACCAGTGCATCAAAGATCATCCAATGAAGGGACCAGTGCATCAAAGATCATCCAATGAAGGGACCAGTGCATCAGAGATCATCCGATGAAGGGACCAGTGCATCAGAGATCATCCCATGAAGGGACCAGTACATCAAAGATCATCCAATGAAGGGACCAGTGCATCAGAGATCATCCCATGAAGGGACCAGTGCATCAGAGATCATCCCATGAAGGGACCAGTACATCACAGCACTCCCATTAGAGGTATGCAAGATCATCCCATGAAGGGATCAGCGGATCAGAGATCAAACCATGAAGGGACCAGTGCACCAGATCATCTCATGAAGGGACCAGCGCATCAGAGATCATCTCATGAAGGGACCAGCGCATCAGAGATCATCCCATGAAGGGACCAGCGCATCAGAGATCATCCCATGAAGGGACCAGCGCATCAGAGATCATCCCATGAAGGGACCAGCGCATCTGAGATCATCCCATGAAGGGACCAGCGCATCAGAGATCATCCCATGAAGGGACCAGCGCAACAGAGATCATCCCATGAAGGGACCCGCGGATCAGAGATCAAACCATGAAGGGACCAGTGCACCAGATCATCTCATGAAGGGACCAGCGCATCAATCCTTATCCCATGAAGGGACCAGTGCATCACAGCACTCAGCTTAGAGGTATGCAAGATCATCCCATGAAGGGACCAGTGCAGAGATCACCCCATGAAGGGACCAGTGCATCAAAAACCATCCCATGAAGGGACCAGCGCATCAAAAATCATCCCATGAAGGGACCAGCGCATCAAAAATCATCCCATGAAGGGACCAGCGCATCAAAGACCATCCCATGAAGGGACCAGCACATCAGAGATCATCCCATGAAGGGACCAGCACATCAGAGATCATCCCATGAAGGGACCAGCACAGAGATCATCCCATGAAGGGACCAGCACATCAGATCATCCCATGAAGGGACCAGTCCAGCACATCAGATCATCCCATGAAGGGACCAGCGCATCAGAGATCATCTCATGAAGGGACCAGCGCATCAGAGATCATCCCATGAAGGGACCAGCGGATCAGATCATCCCATGAAAGGACCAGCGCATGCAAGATCATTCCATGAAGGGACCAGCGCATCAAAGATCATCCCATGAAGGGACCAGTGTATCAAAGCACTCACATTAGTGGTATGCAAGATCATCCCATGAAGGGGCCAGAGCATCAAAGATCATCCCATGAAGGGACCAGTGCATCAAAGATCATCCAATGAAGGGACCAGTGCATCAGAGATCATCCCTTGAAGAGACCAGCGCATCAGAGATCATCCCATGAAGGGACCAGCGCATCAGAGATCATCCCATGAAGGGACCAGCGCATCAGAGATCATCCCGTGAAGGGACCAGTGCATCAGATCATCCCATGAAGAGACCAGTGCAGATATCATCCCGTGAAGGGACCAGCACATCAGATCATTCCATGAAGGGACCAGTCCAGCACATCAGATCATCCCATGAAGGGACCAGCGCATCAGAGATCATCTCATGAAGGGACCAGCGCATCAGAGATCATCCCATGAAGGGACCAGCGCATCAGAGATCATCCCATGAAGGGACCAGCGCATGCAAGATCATCCCATGAAGGGACCAGCGCATCAAAGATCATCCCATGAAGGGACCAGTGTATCAAAGCACTCACATTAGTGGTATGCAAGATCATCCCATGAAGGGGCCAGAGCATCAAAGATCATCCCATGAAGGGACCAGCGCATCAAAGATCATCCCATGAAGGGACCAGTGTATCAAAGCACTCACATTAGTGGTATGCAAGATCATCCCATGAAGGGGCCAGAGCATCAAGGATCATCCCATGAAGGGACCACTGCATCAAGGATCATCCAATGAAGGGACCAGTGCATCAAAGATCATCCAATGAAGGGACCAGTGCATCAAAGATCAAAGATCATCCCATGAAGGGACCAGTGCATCAGAGCTCATCCCATGAATGGTACAGTGCAGAAGAGATTATCCCATGAAGGGACCAGCGCATCAGAGATCATCCCATGAAGGGACCAGTGCATCAGAGATCATCCCATGAAGGGACCAGCGCATCAGAGATCATCCCATGAAGGGAACAGTGCAGAGATCATGCCATGAAGGGACCAGCGCATCAAAGATCATCTCATGATGGGACCAGCGCATCAAAGATCATCCCATGAAGGGACCAGTGCATCAAAGATCATACAATGAAGGGACCAGTGCATCAGAGATCATCCCATGAAGGGACCAGTGCATCAGAGATCATCCCATGAAGGGACCAGTGCATCAGAGATCATCCCATGAAGGGACCAGTGCATCAGAGATCATCCCATGAAGGGACCAGCTCATCAGAGATCATCCCATGAAGGGACCAGCGCATCAGAGATCATCCCATGAAGGGAAAAGCGGATCAGAGATCAAACCATGAAGGGACCAGTGCACCAGATCATCCCATGAAGGGACCAGCGCATCAATCATCATCCCATGAAGGGACCAGTGCATCAATCATAATCCCATGACGGGACAAGTGCATCAGAGAATTCAGATTAGATGTATGCAAGATTATCCCATGAAGGGACCAGTGCATCAGAGATCATCCCATGAAGGGACCAGCGCATCAGAGATCATCCCATGAAGGGACCAGCGCATCAGAGATCATCCCATGAAGGGACCAGCGCATCAGAGATCATCCCATGAAGGGACCAGTGCACCAGATCATCTCATGAAGGGACCAGCGCATCAATCATCATCCCATGAAGGGACCAGTGCATCACAGCACTCAGCTTAGAGGTATGCAAGATCATCCCATGAAGGGACCAGTGCAGAGATCATCCCATGAAGGGACCAGTGCATCAAAAATCATCCCATGAAGGGACCAGCGCATCAAAAACCATCCCATGAAGGGACCAGCGCATCAAAGACCATCCCATGAAGGGACCAGCACATCAGAGATCATCCCATGAAGGGACCAGCACATCAGAGATCAGGGACCAGCACATCAGAGATCATCCCATGTAGGGACCAGCACATCAGAGATCATCCCATGAAGGGACCAGCACATCAGAGATCATCCCATGAAGGGACCAGCACAGAGATCATCCCATGAAGGGACCAGCACATCAGATCATCCCATGAAGGGACCAGTCCAGCACATCAGATCATCCCATGAAGGGACCAGCGCATCAGAGATCATCTCATGAAGGGACCAGTGCATCAGAGATCATCCCATGAAGGGACCAGCGCATCAGAGATCATCCCATGAAGGGACCAGTGTATCAAAGCACTCACATTAGTGGTATGCAAGATCATCCCATGAAGGGGCCAGAGCATCAAAGATCATCCCATGAAGGGACCAGCGCATCAAAGATCATCCCATGAAGGGACCAGTGTATCAAAGCACTCACATTAGTGGTATGCAAGATCATCCCATGAAGGGGGCAGAGCATCAAGGATCATCCCATGAAGGGACCACTGCATCAAGGATCAACCAATGAAGGGACCAGTGCATCAAAGATCATCCAATGAAGGGACCAGTGCATCAAAGATCATCCAATGAAGGGACCAGTGCATCAGAGATCATCCGATGAAGGGACCAGTGCATCAGAGATCATCCCATGAAGGGACCAGTACATCAAAGATCATCCAATGAAGGGACCAGTGCATCAGAGATCATCCCATGAAGGGACCAGTGCATCAGAGATCATCCCATGAAGGGACCAGTACATCACAGCACTCCCATTAGAGGTATGCAAGATCATCCCATGAAGGGATCAGCGGATCAGAGATCAAACCATGAAGGGACCAGTGCACCAGATCATCTCATGAAGGGACCAGCGCATCAGAGATCATCTCATGAAGGGACCAGCGCATCAGAGATCATCCCATGAAGGGACCAGCGCATCAGAGATCATCCCATGAAGGGACCAGCGCATCAGAGATCATCCCATGAAGGGACCAGCGCATCTGAGATCATCCCATGAAGGGACCAGCGCATCAGAGATCATCCCATGAAGGGACCAGCGCAACAGAGATCATCCCATGAAGGGACCCGCGGATCAGAGATCAAACCATGAAGGGACCAGTGCACCAGATCATCTCATGAAGGGACCAGCGCATCAATCCTTATCCCATGAAGGGACCAGTGCATCACAGCACTCAGCTTAGAGGTATGCAAGATCATCCCATGAAGGGACCAGTGCAGAGATCACCCCATGAAGGGACCAGTGCATCAAAAACCATCCCATGAAGGGACCAGCGCATCAAAAATCATCCCATGAAGGGACCAGCGCATCAAAAATCATCCCATGAAGGGACCAGCGCATCAAAGACCATCCCATGAAGGGACCAGCACATCAGAGATCATCCCATGAAGGGACCAGCACATCAGAGATCATCCCATGAAGGGACCAGCACAGAGATCATCCCATGAAGGGACCAGCACATCAGATCATCCCATGAAGGGACCAGTCCAGCACATCAGATCATCCCATGAAGGGACCAGCGCATCA
This sequence comes from Triturus cristatus, assembly GCF_964204655.1. Classification (NCBI taxonomy): domain Eukaryota; kingdom Metazoa; phylum Chordata; class Amphibia; order Caudata; family Salamandridae; genus Triturus; species Triturus cristatus. Next base: position 652,923,147 of record NC_140587.1, on the reverse strand, counting down.
GAGATCATCTCATGAAGGGACCAGCGCATCAGAGATCATCCCATGAAGGGACCAGCGCATCAGATCATCCCATGAAAGGACCAGCGCATGCAAGATCATTCCATGAAGGGACCAGCGCATCAAAGATCATCCCATGAAGGGACCAGTGTATCAAAGCACTCACATTAGTGGTATGCAAGATCATCCCATGAAGGGGCCAGAGCATCAAAGATCATCCCATGAAGGGACCAGTGCATCAAAGATCATCCAATGAAGGGACCAGTGCATCAGAGATCATCCCTTGAAGAGACCAGCGCATCAGAGATCATCCCATGAAGGGACCAGCGCATCAGAGATCATCCCATGAAGGGACCAGCGCATCAGAGATCATCCCGTGAAGGGACCAGTGCATCAGATCATCCCATGAAGAGACCAGTGCAGATATCATCCCGTGAAGGGACCAGCACATCAGATCATTCCATGAAGGGACCAGTCCAGCACATCAGATCATCCCATGAAGGGACCAGCGCATCAGAGATCATCTCATGAAGGGACCAGCGCATCAGAGATCATCCCATGAAGGGACCAGCGCATCAGAGATCATCCCATGAAGGGACCAGCGCATGCAAGATCATCCCATGAAGGGACCAGCGCATCAAAGATCATCCCATGAAGGGACCAGTGTATCAAAGCACTCACATTAGTGGTATGCAAGATCATCCCATGAAGGGGCCAGAGCATCAAAGATCATCCCATGAAGGGACCAGCGCATCAAAGATCATCCCATGAAGGGACCAGTGTATCAAAGCACTCACATTAGTGGTATGCAAGATCATCCCATGAAGGGGCCAGAGCATCAAGGATCATCCCATGAAGGGACCACTGCATCAAGGATCATCCAATGAAGGGACCAGTGCATCAAAGATCATCCAATGAAGGGACCAGTGCATCAAAGATCAAAGATCATCCCATGAAGGGACCAGTGCATCAGAGCTCATCCCATGAAGGGTACAGTGCAGAAGAGATTATCCCATGAAGGGACCAGCGCATCAGAGATCATCCCATGAAGGGACCAGTGCATCAGAGATCATCCCATGAAGGGACCAGCGCATCAGAGATCATCCCATGAAGGGAACAGTGCAGAGATCATGCCATGAAGGGACCAGCGCATCAAAGATCATCTCATGATGGGACCAGCGCATCAAAGATCATCCCATGAAGGGACCAGTGCATCAAAGATCATACAATGAAGGGACCAGTGCATCAGAGATCATCCCATGAAGGGACCAGTGCATCAGAGATCATCCCATGAAGGGACCAGTGCATCAGAGATCATCCCATGAAGGGACCAGTGCATCAGAGATCATCCCATGAAGGGACCAGCTCATCAGAGATCATCCCATGAAGGGACCAGCGCATCAGAGATCATCCCATGAAGGGAAAAGCGGATCAGAGATCAAACCATGAAGGGACCAGTGCACCAGATCATCCCATGAAGGGACCAGCGCATCAATCATCATCCCATGAAGGGACCAGTGCATCAATCATAATCCCATGACGGGACAAGTGCATCAGAGAATTCAGATTAGATGTATGCAAGATTATCCCATGAAGGGACCAGTGCATCAGAGATCATCCCATGAAGGGACCAGCGCATCAGAGATCATCCCATGAAGGGACCAGCGCATCAGAGATCATCCCATGAAGGGACCAGCGCATCAGAGATCATCCCATGAAGGGACCAGTGCATCAGAGATCATCCCATGAAGGTACCAGTGCATCACAGCACTCACATTAGTGGTATGCAAGATCATCCCATGAAGGGACCAGCGCATCAAAAATCATCCCATGAAGGGACCAGTGCATCAGAGATCATCCCATGAAGGGACCAGTGCATCACAGCACTCACATTAGTGGTATGCAAAATCATCCCATGAAGGGACCAGCGCATCAAAAATCATCCCATGAAGGGACCAGCGCATCAAAGATCATCCCATGAAGGGACCAGCACATCAGAGATCATCCCGTGAAGGGACCAGCACATCAGAGATCATCCCAAGAAGGGACCAGCACAGAGATCATCCCATGAAGGGACCAGCACATCAGATCATCCCATGAAGGGACCAGTCCAGCACATCAGATCATCCTATGAAAGGACCAGCGCTTCAGATCATGTCATGAAGGGACCAGCGATTAAGATTATCCCATGAAGGGACCAGCGCGTCAAAGATCCTCCCATGAAGGGACCAGCACATCAAAGATCAAAGATCATCCCATGAAGGGACCAGCGGATCAAAGATCATCCCATGAAGGGACCAGTGCATCAAAGATCAAAGATCATCCCATGAAGGGACCAGTGCATCAGAGCCATTCCCATGAAGGGTACAGTGCATCAGAGATCATCCCATGAAGGGACCAAAGCATCAGAGATCATCCCATGAAGGGACCAGCGCATCAAAGATCATCCCATGAAGGGACCTGTACATCACAGCACTCACATTGTGGAGAAGTGTAGCTCACTGGTTAGAGGAGGCATACCCTGAAGCAGAGATCAGACCCAGGACCTGGGTTCGATTCCCGACGCGGCAGGGTCCAGAGCCCAATCGTCCACGGACTCGATAATTCTTGCTTCGGTGCCCACTCTTAGCATGAGTTCACACTATGCAGCTCTGGGCAACAAGCCTGCTTAATCTCCACAACGGCCCCCCGCGGCGGGATGCCTGGCTTTCACCTTGGGGATGCCCAGTACGGGTTATCTTACAGGGAAAAACCAGGACGGGTTCCCAATGCAAGCGCCAAGATGCCCGTAGGGTGATAGCTGCGCTCTATAAGTACATCAATCAATCAATCAATCAATCAATCAATCACATTAGAGGTATGCAAGATCATCCCATGAAGGGACCAGTGCATCAAAGACCATCCCATGAAGGGACGAGTGCATCAGAGATCATCCCATGAAGGGAACAGTGCAGAGATCATCCCATGAAGGGACCAGCGCATCAACGATCATCCCATGAAGGGACCAGTGCATCAAGGATCATCCAATGAAGGGACCAGTGCATCAAAGATCATCCAATGAAGGGACCAGTGCATCAGAGATCATCCCATGAAGGGACCAGTGCATCAGAGATCATCCCATGAAGGGACCAGTACATCACAGCACTCCCATTAGAGGTATGCAAGATCATCCCATAAAGGGACCAGCGGATCAGAGATCAAACCATGAAGGGACCAGTGCACCAGATCATCTCATGAAGGGACCAGCGCATCAGAGATCATCTCATGAAGGGACCAGCGCATCAGAGATCATCCCATGAAGAGACTAGCGCATCAGAAATCATCCCATGAAGGGACCAGCGCATCAGAGATCATCCCATGAAGGGACCAGCGCATCAGAGATCATCCCATGAAGGGACCAGCGCATCAGAGATCATCCCATGAAGAGACCAGCGCAACAGAGATCATCCCATGAAGGGACCCGCGGATCAGAGATCAAACCATGAAGGGACCAGTGCACCAGATCATCTCATGAAGGGACCAGCGCATCAATCATCATCCCATGAAGGGACCAGTGCATCACAGCACTCAGCTTAGAGGTATGCAAGATCATCCCATGAAGGGACCAGTGCAGAGATCATCCCATGAAGGGACCAGTGCATCAAAAATCATCCCATGAAGGGACCAGCGCATCAAAAATCATCCCATGAAGGGACCAGCGCATCAAAGACCATCCCATGAAGGGACCAGCACATCAGAGATCATCCCATGAAGGGACCAGCACATCAGAGATCAGGGACCAGCACATCAGAGATCATCCCATGTAGGGACCAGCACATCAGAGATCATCCCATGAAGGGACCAGCACAGAGATCATCCCATGAAGGGACCAGCACATCAGATCATCCCATGAAGGGACCAGTCCAGCACATCAGATCATCCCATGAAGGGACCAGCGCATCAGAGATCATCTCATGAAGGGACCAGTGCATCAGAGATCATCCCATGAAGGGACCAGCGCATCAGAGATCATCCCATGAAGGGACCAGCGCATGCAAGATCATCCCATGAAGGGACCAGCGCATCAAAGATCATCCCATGAAGGGACCAGTGTATCAAAGCACTCACATTAGTGGTATGCAAGATCATCCCATGAAGGGGCCAGAGCATCAAAGATCATCCCATGAAGGGACCAGCGCATCAAAGATCATCCCATGAAGGGACCAGTGTATCAAAGCACTCACATTAGTGGTATGCAAGATCATCCCATGAAGGGGCCAGAGCATCAAGGATCATCCCATGAAGGGACCACTGCATCAAGGATCATCCAATGAAGGGACCAGTGCATCAAAGATCATCCAATGAAGGGACCAGTGCATCAAAGATCATCCAATGAAGGGACCAGTGCATCAGAGATCATCCGATGAAGGGACCAGTACATCAAAGATCATCCAATGAAGGGACCAGTGCATCAGAGATCATCCCATGAAGGGACCAGTGCATCAGAGATCATCCCATGAAGGGACCAGTACATCACAGCACTCCCATTAGAGGTATGCAAGATCATCCCATGAAGGGATCAGCGGATCAGAGATCAAACCATGAAGGGACCAGTGCACCAGATCATCTCATGAAGGGACCAGCGCATCAGAGATCATCTCATGAAGGGACCAGCGCATCAGAGATCATCCCATGAAGGGACCAGCGCATCAGAGATCATCCCATGAAGGGACCAGCGCATCAGAGATCATCCCATGAAGGGACCAGCGCATCAGAGATCATCCCATGAAGGGACCAGCGCAACAGAGATCATCCCATGAAGGGACCCGCGGATCAGAGATCAAACCATGAAGGGACCAGTGCACCAGATCATCTCATGAAGGGACCAGCGCATCAATCATTATCCCATGAAGGGACCAGTGCATCACAGCACTCAGCTTAGAGGTATGCAAGATCATCCCATGAAGGGACCAGTGCAGAGATCACCCCATGAAGGGACCAGTGCATCAAAAATCATCCCATGAAGGGACCAGCGCATCAAAAATCATCCCATGAAGGGACCAGCGCATCAAAAATCATCCCATGAAGGGACCAGCGCATCAAAGACCATCCCATGAAGGGACCAGCACATCAGAGATCATCCCATGAAGGGACCAGCACATCAGAGATCATCCCATGAAGGGACCAGCACATCAGAGATCATCCCATGAAGGGACCAGCACAGAGATCATCCCATGAAGGGACCAGCACATCAGATCATCCCATGAAGGGACCAGTCCAGCACATCAGATCATCCCATGAAGGGACCAGCGCATCAGAGATCATCTCATGAAGGGACCAGCGCATCAGAGATCATCCCATGAAGGGACCAGCGCATCAGATCATCCCATGAAGGGACCAGCGCATGCAAGATCATTCCATGAAGGGACCAGCGCATCAAAGATCATCCCATGAAGGGACCAGTGTATCAAAGCACTCACATTAGTGGTATGCAAGATCATCCCATGAAGGGGCCAGAGCATCAAAGATCATCCCATGAAGGGACCAGTGCATCAAAGATCATCCAATGAAGGGACCAGTGCATCAGAGATCATCCCTTGAAGAGACCAGCGCATCAGAGATCATCCCATGAAGGGACCAGAGCATCAGAGATCATCCCATGAAGGGACCAGCGCATCAGAGATCATCCCGTGAAGGGACCAGTGCATCAGATCATCCCATGAAGAGACCAGTGCAGATATCATCCCGTGAAGGGACCAGCACATCAGATCATCCCATGAAGGGACCAGTCCAGCACATCAGATCATCCCATGAAGGGACCAGCGCATCAGAGATCATCTCATGAAGGGACCAGCGCATCAGAGATCATCCCATGAAGGGACCAGCGCATCAGAGATCATCCCATGAAGGGACCAGCGCATCAGAGATCATCCCATGAAGGGACCAGCGCATCAAAGATCATCCCATGAAGGGACCAGTGTATCAAAGCACTCACATTAGTGGTATGCAAGATCATCCCATGAAGGGGCCAGAGCATCAAAGATCATCCCATGAAGGGACCAGCGCATCAAAGATCATCCCATGAAGGGACCAGTGTATCAAAGCACTCACATTAGTGGTATGCAAGATCATCCCATGAAGGGGCCAGAGCATCAAGGATCATCCCATGAAGGGACCACTGCATCAAGGGTCATCCAATGAAGGGACCAGTGCATCAAAGATCATCCAATGAAGGGACCAGTGCATCAAAGATCATCCAATGAAGGGACCAGTGCATCAGAGATCATCCCATGAAGGGACCAGTGCATCAGAGATCATCCCATGAAGGGACCAGTACATCAAAGATCATCCAATGAAGGGACCAGTGCATCAGAGATCATCCCATGAAGGGACCAGTGCATCAGAGATCATCCCATGAAGGGACCAGTACATCACAGCACTCCCATTAGAGGTATGCAAGATCATCCCATGAAGGGACAGCGGATCAGAGATCAAACCATGAAGGGACCAGTGCACCAGATCATCTCATGAAGGGACCAGCGCATCAGAGATCATCTCATGAAGGGACCAGCGCATCAGAGATCATCCCATAAAGGGACCAGCGCATCAGAGATCATCCCATGAAGGGACCAGCGCATCAGAGATCATCCCATGAAGGGACCAGCGCATCAGAGATCATCCCATGAAGGGACCAGCGCATCAGAGATCATCCCATGAAGGGACCAGCGCAACAGAGATCATCCCATGAAGGGACCCGCGCATCAGAGATCAAACCATGAAGGGACCAGTACACCAGATCATCTCATGAAGGGACCAGCGCATCAATCATTATCCCATGAAGGGACCAGTGCATCACAGCACTCAGCTTAGAGGTATGCAAGATCATCCCATGAAGGGACCAGTGCAGAGATCACCCCATGAAGGGACCAGTGCATCAAAAATCATCCCATGAAGGGACCAGCGCATCAAAAATCATCCCATGAAGGGACCAGCGCATCAAAAATCATCCCATGAAGGGACCAGCGCATCAAAGACCATCCCATGAAGGGACCAGCACATCAGAGATCATCCCATGAAGGGACCAGCACATCAGAGATCATCCCATGTAGGGACCTGCACATCAGAGATCATCCCATGAAGGGACCAGCACATCAGAGATCATCCCATGAAGGGACCAGCACAGAGATCATCCCATGAAGGGACCAGCACATCAGATCATCCCATGAAGGGACCAGTCCAGCACATCAGATCATCCCATGAAGGGACCAGCGCATCAGAGATCATCTCATGAAGGGACCAGCGCATCAGAGATCATCCCATGAAGGGACCAGCGCATCAGAGATCATCCCATGAAGGGACCAGCCCATGCAAGATCATCCCATGAAGGGACCAGCGCATCAAATATCATCCCATGAAGGGACCAGTGTATCAAAGCACTCACATTAGTGGTATGCAAGATCATCCCATGAAGGGGCCAGAGCATCAAAGATCATCCCATGAAGGGACCAGTGCATCAAAGATCATCCAATGAAGGGACCAGTGCATCAGAGATCATCCCATGAAGGGACCAGTGCATCAGAGATCATCCCATGAAGGGACCAGTACATCAGAGCACTCCCATTAGAGGTATGCAAGATCATCCCATGAAGGGACCAGCGGATCAGAGATCAAACCATGAAGGGACCAGTGCACCAGATCATCTCATGAAGGGACCAGCACATCAGAGATCATCTCATGAAGGGACCAGCGCATCAGAGACCATCCCATGAAGGGAACAGTGCAGAGATCATCCCATGAAGGGACCAGCGCATCAGAGATCATCCCATGAAGGGACCAGCGCATCAAAGATCATCCCATGAAGGGACCAGTGTATCAAAGCACTCACATTAGTGGTATGCAAGATCATCCCATGAAGGGGCCAGAGCATCAAAGATCATCCCATGAAGGGACCAGTGCATCAAAGATCATCCAATGAAGGGACCAGTGCATCAGAGATCATCCCATGAAGGGACCAGTGCATCAGAGATCATCCCATGAAGGGACCAGTGCATCACAGATCATCCCCTGAAGGGACCAGTACATCAGAGCACTCCCATTAGAGGTATGCAAGATCATCCCATGAAGGGACCAGCGGATCAGAGATCAAACCATGAAGGGACCAGTGCACCAGATCATCTCATGAAGGGACCAGTGCATCAGAGATCATCTCATGAAGGGACCAGCGCATCAGAGATCATCCCATGAAGGGACCAGCGCATCAGAGATCATCCCATGAAGGGACCAGCGCATCAGAGATCATCCCATGAAGGGACCAGCGCATCAGAGATCATCCCATGAAGGGACAAGCGGATCAGAGATCAAACCATGAAGGGACCAGCGCATCAATCATCATCCCATGACGGGACAAGTGCATCAGAGAATTCAGATTAGATGTATTCAAGATCATCCCATGAAGGGACCAGTGCATCAGAGATCATCCCAGGAAGGGACCAGCGCATCAGAGATCATCCCATGAAGGGACCAGCGCATCAAAGATCATCCCATGAAGGGACCAGTGTATCAAAGCACTCACACTAGTGGTATGCAAGATCATCCCATGAAGGGGCCAGAGCATCAACGATCATCCAATGAAGGGACCAGTGCATCAAAGATCATCCAATGAAGGGACCAGTGCATCAAAGATCATCCAATGAAGGGACCAGTGCATCAGAGATCATCCCATGAAGGGACCAGTACATCAGAGCACTCCCATTAGAGGTATGCAAGATCATCCCATGAAGGGACCAGCGGATCAGAGATCAAACCATGAAGGGACCAGTGCACCAGATCATCCCATGAAGAGACCAGCGCATCAGAGATCATCCCATGAAGGGACCAGCGCATCAGAGATCATCCCATGAAGGGACCAGCGCATCAGAGATCATCCCATGAAGGGACCAGCGCATCAGAGATCATCCCATGAAGGGACCAGTGCATCAGAGATCATCCGATGAAGGGACCAGCGGATCAGAGATCAAACCATGAAGGGACCAGTGCACCAGATCATCTGATGAAGGGACCAGCGCATCAATCATCATCCCATGACGGGACAAGTGCATCAGAGAATTCAGATTAGATGTATGCAAGATCATCCCATGAAGGGACCAGTGCATCAGAGATCATCCCATGAAGGCACCAGCGCATCAGAGATCATCTTATGAAGGGACCAGTGCCTCAGAGATCATCCTATGAAGGGACCAGCGCATCAGAGATCATCTCATGAAGGGACCAGTGCATCAGAGATCATCCCATGAAGGGACCAGTGCATCACAGCACTCACATTAGTGGTATGCAAGATCATCCCATGAAGGGACCAGAGCATCAAAGATCATCCCTTGAAGGGACCAGTGCATCAGAGATCATTCCATGAAGGGACCAGTGCATCAGAGATCATCCCATGAAGGGGGGGAACAACCTTTACAACGCAACTTTTACAACGCACTACCATTACAACGCATTTTTTACAACGCATAATCCATTACAACGCATGATATTACAACGCATGACACTACAACGCATTTTTAAAAACTACCTTTACAACGCATTCCATTACAACGCATACTACCATTACAACGCATACCATTACAACGCATAATATTACACTATACTATCCAACACTTACCCTACTGATGCACCCCCTGGAGTTAGAATAGTAATTTTTACCCCTATACTATCCAACACTTACCCTACTGATGCACCCCCTGGAGTTAGAATAGTAATTTTTACCCCTATACTATCCAACACTTTCCCTACTGATGCACCCCCTGGAGTTAGAATAGTAATTTTTACCCCTATACTATCCAACACTTACCCTACTGTTGCACCCCCTGGAGTTAGAATAGTAATTTTTACCCCTATACTATCCAACACTTTCCCTACTGATGCACCCCCTGGAGTTAGAATAGTAATTTTTACCCCTATACTATCCAACACTTACCCTACTGATGCACCCCCTGGAGTTAGAATAGTAATTTTTACCCCTATACTATCCAACACTTACCCTACTGATGCACCCCCTGGAGTTAGAATAGTAATTTTTACCCCTATACTATCCAACACTTTCCCTACTGATGCACCCCCTGGAGTTAGAATAGTAATTTTTACCCCTACACTATCCAACACTTACCCAACTGTTGCACCCCCTGGAGTTAGAATAGTAATTTTTACCCCTATACTATCTAATACTTACCTTAAATGCAATTTAATATTATGCGTTGTAATGGTATGCGTTGTAAAGGTAGTATGCGTTGTAATGGTAGTGCGTTGTAAAGGTATTTTTTAAAAATGCGTTGTAGTGTCATGCGTTGTAATGTCATGTGTTGTAATGGATTATGCGTTGTAAAAAATGCGTTGTAAGTGCATGCAATGTAATAGTGTGCGTTGTAACGTCATACATCCCATGAAGGGACCAGTGCATCACAGCACTCAGCTTAGAGGTATGCAAGATCATCCCATGAAGGGACCAGTGCAGAGATCATCCCATGAAGGGACCAGTGCATCAAAAATCAGCCCATGAAGGGACAAGCGCATCAAAAATCATCCCATGAAGGGACCAGCACATCAGATCATCTCATGAAGGGACCAGCGTTTAAGATTATCCCATGAAGGGACCAGCGCATCAACGATCATCCCATGAAGGGACCAGCGCATCAAAGATCATCCCATGAAGGGACCAGCGCATCAAAGATCATCCCATGAAGGGACCAGCGCATCAAAGATCATCCCATGAAGGGACCAGCGGTTCAAAGATCATCCCATGAAGGGACCAGCGCATCAGAGATCATCCCATGAAGGGAACAGTTCAGAGATCATCCCATGAAGGGACCAGCGCATCAAAGATCATCCCATGTAGGGACCAGCGCATCAAAGATCATCCCAGGAAGTGACCAGTGTATCAAAGCACTCACATTAGTGGTATGCAAGATCATCCCATGAAGGGGCCAGAGCATCAAAGATCATCCCATGAAGGGGCCAGTGCATCAAAGATCATCCAATGAAGGGACCAGTGCATCAAAGATCATCCAATGAAGGGACCAGTGCATCAGAGATCATCCCATGAAGGGACCAGTGCATCAGAGATCATCCCATGAAGGGACCAGTGCATCAGAGATCATCCCATGAAGGGACCAGTGCATCACAGATCATCCCATGAAGGGACCAGTACATCACAGCACTCCCATTAGAGATATGCAAGATCATCCCATGAAGGGATCAGTGCACCAGATCATCTCATGAAGGGAGCAGCACATCAGAGATCATCTCATGAAGGGACCAGCGCATCAGAGATCATCCCATGAAGGGACCAGCGCATCAGAGATCATCCCATGAAGGGACCAGCGCATCAGAGATCATCCCATGAAGGGACCAGCGCATCAGAGATCATCCCATGAAGGGACCAGTGCATCAGAGATCATCCCATGAAGGGACCAGTGCATCAATCATCATCCCATGAAGGGACCAGTGCATCAATCATCATCCCATGACGGGACAAGTGTATCAGAGAATTCAGATTAGATGTATGCAAGATCATCCCATGAAGGGACCAGTGCATCAGAGATCATCCCATGAAGGGACCAGCGCATCAGAGATCATCCCATGAAGGGACCAGCGCATCAGAGATCATCCCATGAAGGGACCAGTGCATCACAGCACTCACATTAGTGGTATGCAAGATCATCCCATGAAGGGACCAGAGCATCAAAGATCATCCCATGAAGGGACCAGTGCATCAGAGATCATCCCATGAAGGGACCAGTGCATCACAGCACTCAGCTTAGAGGTATGCAAGATCATCCCATGAAGGGACCAGTGCAGAGATCATCCCATAAAGGGACCAGTGCATCAAAAATCATCCCCTGAAGGGACCAGCGCATCAAAAATCATCCCATGAAGGGACCAGTGCATCAAAGATCATCCCATGAAGGGACCAGCACATCAGAGATCATCCCATGAAGGGACCAGCACATCAGAGATCATCCCATGAAGGGACCAGCACATCAGAGATCATCCCATGAAGGGACCAGCACATCAGAGATCATCCCATGAAGGGACCAGCACGGAGATCATCCCATGAAGGGACCAGCACATCAGATCATCCCATGAAGGGACCAGTCCAGCACATCAGATCATCCCATGAAGGGACCAGCGCTTCAGATCATGTCATGAAGGAACCAGCGATTAAGATTATCCCATGAAGGGACCAGCGCATCAAAGATCATCCCATGAAGGGACCAGCGCATCAAAGATCATCCCATGAAGGGACCAGCGCATCAAAGATCATCCCATGAAGGGACCAGCGCATCAAAGATCATCCCATGATGGGACCAGTGTATCAAAGATCATCCCATGAAGGGACCAGTGCATCAAAGATCAAAGATCATCCCATGAAGGGACCAGTACATCAGTGCTCATCCCATGAAGGGTACAGTGCATCAGAGATCCTCCCATGAAGGGACCAGCGCATCAGAGATCATCCCATGAAGGGACCAGTGCAGAGATCATCCCATGAAGGGACCAGTGCATCAGAGATCATCCCATGAAGGGACCAGTGCATCAGAGATCATTCCATGAAGGGACTAGCTCAAAGATCATCCCATGAAGGGACCAGCTCAAAGATCATCCCATGAAGGGACCAGCGCATCAAAGTTAATCCCATGAAAGGACCAGCGCATCAAAGATCATCCCATGAAGGGACCAGCGCATCAAAGATCATCCCATGAAGGGACCAGTGCATCAAAGATCAAAGATCATCCCATCAAGGGACCAGTACATCAGTGCTCATCCCATGAAGGGTACAGTGCATCAGAGATCATCCCATGAAGGGACCAGTGCATCAGAGATCATCCCATGAAGGGACCAGCGCATCAGAGATCATCCCATGAAGGGACCAGCTCAAAGATCATCCCATGAAGGGACCAGCTCAAAGATCATCCCATGAAGGGACCAGCGCATCAAAGTTAATCCCATGAAAGGACCAGCGCATCAAAGTTAATCCCATGAAGGGACCAGCGCATCAAAGATCAGAGGTACTGAAAATTCTGGACCCGTGTTATAAACATCGTCGTATCATGACGATTTTGGTATCAGCAGACCGAGGATGATTAGAATACTATGCACATGCATTTTCGTCATATTCCGGTGACAAAATCACCCTAAAATCAGAGTTTCCGTCCTGAAACCTCGGGTTCCATTTGAACGGCAGCCATTTTGTGATTGCCCTCACATAGGCCAATGACTAAGGCCAAAAACGAGTCTGAAGGACACGTACAACTTTGCTGACTCCTCTGTGACCTGGGCAAGCTGACTCCACTGCCTGAAGCCAATCCTGTTCGGCCAGTTCCTTTCCCAGTGGCCGAATGAGATTAGTATCAAGGCACAACATATCATAAAACCTTTCATCACACACAAACCATGCCTAATCTTACACACACCTGTCCCTGTTCCTTTCTTTATGACTTGCTTTACAAGGAGGAGGTGCCCGTTTTTATTGGGGGTCCGTCGATATCTGATGAAAGTAGTGAGTCTTGCTGGATAATTGATTGAGGGCTGGACAAACTGAAATATGGACTTGTCATCATGACTCTGCTTTTTCTTTGTAGTGAAAATATGTGAATGGTCAACTGTAAAATAAGGAATGTTTGCCTAAAGCATAATATTTTGTATAAAAAGAGAAGGCTGGCTTTGTAAGGTTGAGCAGTCTCCTGAGAATATACACCGTGTTGTACTTCTAGGATACCTGTTACTGGCTGCAGCCAATAAATACGATCTTTGACTTCACCAAGAAGACTCTGTTTCTGTAGTCTGAAACAGGAAGGACTCGAAGTCTTAGGGTGTGTTCCCTGGCACCGCTGGGTTCTAAAAACCCAGTACTTCAGATCATCCCATGAAGGGACCAGCGCATCAAAGATCATCCCGTGAAGGGACCAGCGCATCAAAGATCATCCCATGAAGGGACCAGCGCATCAAAGATCATCCCATGAAGGGACCAGCGCATCAAAGATCATCCCATGAAGGGACCAGCGCATCAGAGATCATCCCATGAAGGGACAAGTGCATCAGAGATCATCCCATGAAGGGACAAGTGCATCAGAGATCATCCCATGAAGGGACAAGTGCATCAGAGATCATCCCATGAAGGGACCAGTGAATCACAGCACTCTAATTAGAGGTATGCAAGATCATCCCATGAAGGGACCAGTGCAGAGATCATCCCATGAAGGAACCAGTACATCACAGCACTCACATTAGAGGTATGCAAGATCATCCGATGAAGTGACCAGCGCAGAGATCAAACCATGAAAGGACCAGTGCAAAGATCATACCATGAAGGCATCAGAGCATCATCCAATGAAGGCATCAGAGCATCATCCCATTAAGGGACCAGCGCAGAGATCAATCAATACAGGGCCCAGTGCATCTAAGATCATCCCATGAAGGGACCAGTGCATCAGAGATCATCCCATGAAGGGACCAGCGCATCAGAGATCATCCCATGAAGGGACCAGCACATCAGAGATCATCCCATGAAGGGACCTGCACATCAGAGATCATCCCATGAAGGGACCAGCACAGCACATCAGAGATCATCCCATGAAGGGACTAGCACATCAGATCATCCCATGAAGGGACCAGCGCTTCAGATCATGTCATGAAGGGACCAGCGATTCAGATTATCCCATGAAGGGACCAGCGCATCAAAGATCATCCCATGAAGGGACCAGCGCATCAAAGATCATCCCATGAAGGGACCAGCGCATCAAAGATCATCCCATGAAGGGACCAGCGCATCAAAGATCATCCCATGAAGGGACCAGCGCGTCAAAGATCATCCGATGAAGGGACCAGCGCGTCAAAGATCATCCCACGAAAGGACCAGCGCATCAACGATCAAAGATCATCCCATGAAGGGACCAGCGCATCAAAGATCAAAGATCATCCCATGAAGGGACCAGTGCATCAAAGATCAAAGATCAGCCCATGAAGGGACCAGTGCATCAGAGATCATCCCATGAAGGGACCAGTGCATCAGAGATCATCCCATGAAGGGACCAGTGCATCAAAGATCATCCCATGAAGGGACCAGTGCATCAAAGATCATCCCATGAAGGGACCAGCGCATCAAAGATCAAAGATCATCCCATGAAGGGACCAGCACAAAGATCATCCCATGAAGGGACCAGCGCAAAGATTATCCCATGAAGGGACCAGTGCATCAAAGATCATCCCATGAAGGGACCAGTGCATCAAAGATCATCCCATGAAGGGACCAGTGCATCAAAGATCATCCCATGAAGGGACCAGCGCATCAGAGATAATCCCATGAAGGATTTACGTAAATGGGTCGCGACACTGCTCGTCATGCTGCAAATAACCCCAAAGGATTCTGGATAGTGTAGTGGCTACGGTGAGTACGCCTACGCCACGAGTATATAGAAATATAATGCCATCCCTGGACACGTGTTTCGAGGTAATTGCCTCTCGTCAGCAGGGAGCAGGTAGGTATGCGGGGTGCCGATGACTGCCATATATATAGGTAAAATACCTTCCAAGGCGCGCAGGTGCAGACACCGGGCTCGTCAGCCAAAGTCGCTCGAATGAGCTATTAGTGATTTACGTAAATGGGTCGCGACACTGCTCGTCATGCTGCAAATAACCCCAAAGGATTCTGGATAGTGTAGTGGCTACGGTGAGTACGCCTACGCCACGAGTATATAGAAATATAATGCCATCCCTGGACACGTGTTTCGAGGTAATTGCCTCTCGTCAGCAGGGAGCAGGTAGGTATGCGGGGTGCCGATGACTGCCATATATATAGGTAAAATACCTTCCAAGGCGCGCAGGTGCAGACACCGGGCTCGTCAGCCAAAGTCGCTCGAATGAGCTATTAGTGATTTACGTAAATGGGTCGCGACACTGCTCGTCATGCTGCAAATAACCCCAAAGGATTCTGGATAGTGTAGTGGCTACGGTGAGTACGCCTACGCCACGAGTATATAGAAATATAATGCCATCCCTGGACACGTGTTTCGAGGTAATTGCCTCTCGTCAGCAGGGAGCAGGTAGGTATGCGGGGTGCCGATGACTGCCATATATATAGGTAAAATACCTTCCAAGGCGCGCAGGTGCAGACACCGGGCTCGTCAGCCAAAGTCGCTCGAATGAGCTATTAGTGATTTACGTAAATGGGTCGCGACACTGCTCGTCATGCTGCAAATAACCCCAAAGGATTCTGGATAGTGTAGTGGCTACGGTGAGTACGCCTACGCCACGAGTATATAGAAATATAATGCCATCCCTGGACACGTGTTTCGAGGTAATTGCCTCTCGTCAGCAGGGAGCAGGTAGGTATGCGGGGTGCCGATGACTGCCATATATATAGGTAAAATACCTTCCAAGGCGCGCAGGTGCAGACACCGGGCTCGTCAGCCAAAGTCGCTCGAATGAGCTATTAGTGATTTACGTAAATGGGTCGCGACACTGCTCGTCATGCTGCAAATAACCCCAAAGGATTCTGGATAGTGTAGTGGCTACGGTGAGTACGCCTACGCCACGAGTATATAGAAATATAATGCCATCCCTGGACACGTGTTTCGAGGTAATTGCCTCTCGTCAGCAGGGAGCAGGTAGGTATGCGGGGTGCCGATGACTGCCATATATATAGGTAAAATACCTTCCAAGGCGCGCAGGTGCAGACACCGGGCTCGTCAGCCAAAGTCGCTCGAATGAGCTATTAGTGATTTACGTAAATGGGTCGCGACACTGCTCGTCATGCTGCAAATAACCCCAAAGGATTCTGGATAGTGTAGTGGCTACGGTGAGTACGCCTACGCCACGAGTATATAGAAATATAATGCCATCCCTGGACACGTGTTTCGAGGTAATTGCCTCTCGTCAGCAGGGAGCAGGTAGGTATGCGGGGTGCCGATGACTGCCATATATATAGGTAAAATACCTTCCAAGGCGCGCAGGTGCAGACACCGGGCTCGTCAGCCAAAGTCGCTCGAATGAGCTATTAGTGATTTACGTAAATGGGTCGCGACACTGCTCGTCATGCTGCAAATAACCCCAAAGGATTCTGGATAGTGTAGTGGCTACGGTGAGTACGCCTACGCCACGAGTATATAGAAATATAATGCCATCCCTGGACACGTGTTTCGAGGTAATTGCCTCTCGTCAGCAGGGAGCAGGTAGGTATGCGGGGTGCCGATGACTGCCATATATATAGGTAAAATACCTTCCAAGGCGCGCAGGTGCAGACACCGGGCTCGTCAGCCAAAGTCGCTCGAATGAGCTATTAGTGATTTACGTAAATGGGTCGCGACACTGCTCGTCATGCTGCAAATAACCCCAAAGGATTCTGGATAGTGTAGTGGCTACGGTGAGTACGCCTACGCCACGAGTATATAGAAATATAATGCCATCCCTGGACACGTGTTTCGAGGTAATTGCCTCTCGTCAGCAGGGAGCAGGTAGGTATGCGGGGTGCCGATGACTGCCATATATATAGGTAAAATACCTTCCAAGGCGCGCAGGTGCAGACACCGGGCTCGTCAGCCAAAGTCGCTCGAATGAGCTATTAGTGATTTACGTAAATGGGTCGCGACACTGCTCGTCATGCTGCAAATAACCCCAAAGGATTCTGGATAGTGTAGTGGCTACGGTGAGTACGCCTACGCCACGAGTATATAGAAATATAATGCCATCCCTGGACACGTGTTTCGAGGTAATTGCCTCTCGTCAGCAGGGAGCAGGTAGGTATGCGGGGTGCCGATGACTGCCATATATATAGGTAAAATACCTTCCAAGGCGCGCAGGTGCAGACACCGGGCTCGTCAGCCAAAGTCGCTCGAATGAGCTATTAGTGATTTACGTAAATGGGTCGCGACACTGCTCGTCATGCTGCAAATAACCCCAAAGGATTCTGGATAGTGTAGTGGCTACGGTGAGTACGCCTACGCCACGAGTATATAGAAATATAATGCCATCCCTGGACACGTGTTTCGAGGTAATTGCCTCTCGTCAGCAGGGAGCAGGTAGGTATGCGGGGTGCCGATGACTGCCATATATATAGGTAAAATACCTTCCAAGGCGCGCAGGTGCAGACACCGGGCTCGTCAGCCAAAGTCTTGGGATGGCATTATTTCACATACTCGTGGCATAGGCGTACTCACCGCTGCCACTACATTATCCAGAATTCTTTGGGGCTATTTGCTAGTATGACGAGCAGTGTCGCGACCCACTACGTAAACTATTTAAAGCTCTTTCGAGCGACTTTGGGCTGACGAGCCTGGTGTCTGCACCTGCGCGCCTTGAAAGGTACTTTACCTATATATTTTGGCAGTCTACTTGGCACCCCGCATACCTACCTGCTCCCTGCTGACGAGAGGCAATTACCTCGAAACACGTGTCCAGGGATGGCATTATTTCACATACTCGTGGCATAGGCGTACTCACCGCTGCCACTACATTATCCAGAATTCTTTGGGGCTATTTGCTAGTATGACGAGCAGTGTCGCGACCCACTACGTAAACTATTTAAAGCTCTTTCGAGCGACTTTGGGCTGACGAGCCTGGTGTCTGCACCTGCGCGCCTTGAAAGGTACTTTACCTATATATTTTGGCAGTCTACTTGGCACCCCGCATACCTACCTGCTCCCTGCTGACGAGAGGCAATTACCTCGAAACACGTGTCCAGGGATGGCATTATTTCACATACTCGTGGCATAGGCGTACTCACCGCTGCCACTACATTATCCAGAATTCTTTGGGGCTATTTGCTAGTATGACGAGCAGTGTCGCGACCCACTACGTAAACTATTTAAAGCTCTTTCGAGCGACTTTGGGCTGACGAGCCTGGTGTCTGCACCTGCGCGCCTTGAAAGGTACTTTACCTATATATTTTGGCAGTCTACTTGGCACCCCGCATACCTACCTGCTCCCTGCTGACGAGAGGCAATTACCTCGAAACACGTGTCCAGGGATGGCATTATTTCACATACTCGTGGCATAGGCGTACTCACCGCTGCCACTACATTATCCAGAATTCTTTGGGGCTATTTGCTAGTATGACGAGCAGTGTCGCGACCCACTACGTAAACTATTTAAAGCTCTTTCGAGCGACTTTGGGCTGACGAGCCTGGTGTCTGCACCTGCGCGCCTTGAAAGGTACTTTACCTATATATTTTGGCAGTCTACTTGGCACCCCGCATACCTACCTGCTCCCTGCTGACGAGAGGCAATTACCTCGAAACACGTGTCCAGGGATGGCATTATTTCACATACTCGTGGCATAGGCGTACTCACCGCTGCCACTACATTATCCAGAATTCTTTGGGGCTATTTGCTAGTATGACGAGCAGTGTCGCGACCCACTACGTAAACTATTTAAAGCTCTTTCGAGCGACTTTGGGCTGACGAGCCTGGTGTCTGCACCTGCGCGCCTTGAAAGGTACTTTACCTATATATTTTGGCAGTCTACTTGGCACCCCGCATACCTACCTGCTCCCTGCTGACGAGAGGCAATTACCTCGAAACACGTGTCCAGGGATGGCATTATTTCACATACTCGTGGCATAGGCGTACTCACCGCTGCCACTACATTATCCAGAATTCTTTGGGGCTATTTGCTAGTATGACGAGCAGTGTCGCGACCCACTACGTAAACTATTTAAAGCTCTTTCGAGCGACTTTGGGCTGACGAGCCTGGTGTCTGCACCTGCGCGCCTTGAAAGGTACTTTACCTATATATTTTGGCAGTCTACTTGGCACCCCGCATACCTACCTGCTCCCTGCTGACGAGAGGCAATTACCTCGAAACACGTGTCCAGGGATGGCATTATTTCACATACTCGTGGCATAGGCGTACTCACCGCTGCCACTACATTATCCAGAATTCTTTGGGGCTATTTGCTAGTATGACGAGCAGTGTCGCGACCCACTACGTAAACTATTTAAAGCTCTTTCGAGCGACTTTGGGCTGACGAGCCTGGTGTCTGCACCTGCGCGCCTTGAAAGGTACTTTACCTATATATTTTGGCAGTCTACTTGGCACCCCGCATACCTACCTGCTCCCTGCTGACGAGAGGCAATTACCTCGAAACACGTGTCCAGGGATGGCATTATTTCACATACTCGTGGCATAGGCGTACTCACCGCTGCCACTACATTATCCAGAATTCTTTGGGGCTATTTGCTAGTATGACGAGCAGTGTCGCGACCCACTACGTAAACTATTTAAAGCTCTTTCGAGCGACTTTGGGCTGACGAGCCTGGTGTCTGCACCTGCGCGCCTTGAAAGATACTTTACCTATATATTTTGGCAGTCTACTTGGCACCCCGCATACCTACCTGCTCCCTGCTGACGAGAGGCAATTACCTCGAAACACGTGTCCAGGGATGGCATTATTTCACATACTCGTGGCATAGGCGTACTCACCGCTGCCACTACATTATCCAGAATTCTTTGGGGCTATTTGCTAGTATGACGAGCAGTGTCGCGACCCACTACGTAAACTATTTAAAGCTCTTTCGAGCGACTTTGGGCTGACGAGCCTGGTGTCTGCACCTGCGCGCCTTGAAAGGTACTTTACCTATATATTTTGGCAGTCTACTTGGCACCCCGCATACCTACCTGCTCCCTGCTGACGAGAGGCAATTACCTCGAAACACGTGTCCAGGGATGGCATTATTTCACATACTCGTGGCATAGGCGTACTCACCGCTGCCACTACATTATCCAGAATTCTTTGGGGCTATTTGCTAGTATGACGAGCAGTGTCGCGACCCACTACGTAAACTATTTAAAGCTCTTTCGAGCGACTTTGGGCTGACGAGCCTGGTGTCTGCACCTGCGCGCCTTGAAAGGTACTTTACCTATATATTTTGGCAGTCTACTTGGCACCCCGCATACCTACCTGCTCCCTGCTGACGAGAGGCAATTACCTCGAAACACGTGTCCAGGGATGGCATTATTTCACATACTCGTGGCATAGGCGTACTCACCGCTGCCACTACATTATCCAGAATTCTTTGGGGCTATTTGCTAGTATGACGAGCAGTGTCGCGACCCACTACGTAAACTATTTAAAGCTCTTTCGAGCGACTTTGGGCTGACGAGCCTGGTGTCTGCACCTGCGCGCCTTGAAAGGTACTTTACCTATATATTTTGGCAGTCTACTTGGCACCCCGCATACCTACCTGCTCCCTGCTGACGAGAGGCAATTACCTCGAAACACGTGTCCAGGGATGGCATTATTTCACATACTCGTGGCATAGGCGTACTCACCGCTGCCACTACATTATCCAGAATTCTTTGGGGCTATTTGCTAGTATGACGAGCAGTGTCGCGACCCACTACGTAAACTATAATCCCATGAAGGGACCAGCGCATCAGAGATCATCCCATGAAGGGACCAGCACATCAGAGATCATCCCATGAAGGGACCAGCACATCAGAGATTATCCCATGAAGGGACCAGCACATCAGAGATCATCCCATGAAGGGACCAGCGCTTCAGATCATCCCATGAAGGGACCAGCGCTTCAGATCATGTCATGAAGGGACCAGCACATCAGAGATCATCCCATGAAGGGACCAGCACATCAGAGATCATCCCATGAAGGGACCAGCACGGAGATCATCCCATGAAGGGACCAGCACATCAGATCATCCCATGAAGGGACCAGTCCAGCACATCAGATCATCCCATGAAGGGACCAGCGCTTCAGATCATGTCATGAAGGAACCAGCGATTAAGATTATCCCATGAAGGGACCAGCGCATCAAAGATCATCCCATGAAGGGACCAGCGCATCAAAGATCATCCCATGAAGGGACCAGCGCATCAAAGATCATCCCATGAAGGGACCAGCGCATCAAAGATCATCCCATGATGGGACCAGTGTATCAAAGATCATCCCATGAAGGGACCAGTGCATCAAAGATCAAAGATCATCCCATGAAGGGACCAGTACATCAGTGCTCATCCCATGAAGGGTACAGTGCATCAGAGATCCTCCCATGAAGGGACCAGCGCATCAGAGATCATCCCATGAAGGGACCAGTGCAGAGATCATCCCATGAAGGGACCAGTGCATCAGAGATCATCCCATGAAGGGACCAGTGCATCAGAGATCATCCCATGAAGGGACTAGCTCAAAGATCATCCCATGAAGGGACCAGCTCAAAGATCATCCCATGAAGGGACCAGCGCATCAAAGTTAATCCCATGAAAGGACCAGCGCATCAAAGATCATCCCATGAAGGGACCAGCGCATCAAAGATCATCCCATGAAGGGACCAGTGCATCAAAGATCAAAGATCATCCCATCAAGGGACCAGTACATCAGTGCTCATCCCATGAAGGGTACAGTGCATCAGAGATCATCCCATGAAGGGACCAGTGCATCAGAGATCATCCCATGAAGGGACCAGCGCATCAGAGATCATCCCATGAAGGGACCAGCTCAAAGATCATCCCATGAAGGGACCAGCTCAAAGATCATCCCATGAAGGGACCAGCGCATCAAAGTTAATCCCATGAAAGGACCAGCGCATCAAAGTTAATCCCATGAAGGGACCAGCGCATCAAAGATCAGAGGTACTGAAAATTCTGGACCCGTGTTATAAACATCGTCGTATCATGACGATTTTGGTATCAGCAGACCGAGGATGATTAGAATACTATGCACATGCATTTTCGTCATATTCCGGTGACAAAATCACCCTAAAATTAGAGTTTCCGTCCTGAAACCTCGGGTTCCATTTGAACGGCAGCCATTTTGTGATTGCCCTCACATAGGCCAATGACTAAGGCCAAAAACGAGTCTGAAGGACACGTACAACTTTGCTGACTCCTCTGTGACCTGGGCAAGCTGACTCCACTGCCTGAAGCCAAACCTGTTCGGCCAGTTCCTTTCCCAGTGGCCGAATGAGATTAGTATCAAGGCACAACATATCATAAAACCTTTCATCACACACAAACCATGCCTAATCTTACACACACCTGTCCCTGTTCCTTTCTTTATGACTTGCTTTACAAGGAGGAGGTGCCCGTTTTTAATGGGGGTCCGTCGATATCTGATGAAAGTAGTGAGTCTTGCTGGATAATTGATTGAGGGCTGGACAAACTGAAATATGGACTTGTCATCATGACTCTGCTTTTTCTTTGTAGTGAAAATATGTGAATGGTCAACTGTAAAATAAGGAATGTTTGCCTAAAGCATAATATTTTGTATAAAAAGAGAAGGCTGGCTTTGTAAGGTTGAGCAGTCTCCTGAGAATATACACCGTGTTGTACTTCTAGGATACCTGTTACTGGCTGCAGCCAATAAATACGATCTTTGACTTCACCAAGAAGACTCTGTTTCTGTAGTCTGAAACAGGAAGGACTCGAAGTCTTAGGGTGTGTTCCCTGGCACCGCTGGGTTCTAAAAACCCAGTACTTCAGATCATCCCATGAAGGGACCAGCGCATCAAAGATCATCCCGTGAAGGGACCAGCGCATCAAAGATCATCCCATGAAGGGACCAGCGCATCAAAGATCATCCCATGAAGGGACCAGCGCATCAAAGATCATCCCATGAAGGGACCAGCGCATCAGAGATCATCCCATGAAGGGACAAGTGCATCAGAGATCATCCCATGAAGGGACAAGTGCATCAGAGATCATCCCATGAAGGGACAAGTGCATCAGAGATCATCCCATGAAGGGACCAGTGAATCACAGCACTCTAATTAGAGGTATGCAAGATCATCCCATGAAGGGACCAGTGCAGAGATCATCCCATGAAGGAACCAGTACATCACAGCACTCACATTAGAGGTATGCAAGATCATCCGATGAAGTGACCAGCGCAGAGATCAAACGATGAAAGGACCAGTGCAAAGATCATACCATGAAGGCATCAGAGCATCATCCAATGAAGGCATCAGAGCATCATCCCATTAAGGGACCAGCGCAGAGATCAATCAATACAGGGCCCAGTGCATCTAAGATCATCCCATGAAGGGACCAGTGCATCAGAGATCATCCCATGAAGGGACCAGCGCATCAGAGATCATCCCATGAAGGGACCAGCACATCAGAGATCATCCCATGAAGGGACCTGCACATCAGAGATCATCCCATGAAGGGACCAGCACAGCACATCAGAGATCATCCCATGAAGGGACTAGCACATCAGATCATCCCATGAAGGGACCAGCGCTTCAGATCATGTCATGAAGGGACCAGCGATTCAGATTATCCCATGAAGGGACCAGCGCATCAAAGATCATCCCATGAAGGGACCAGCGCATCAAAGATCATCCCATGAAGGGACCAGCGCATCAAAGATCATCCCATGAAGGGACCAGCGCATCAAAGATCATCCCATGAAGGGACCAGCGCGTCAAAGATCATCCGATGAAGGGACCAGCGCGTCAAAGATCATCCCACGAAAGGACCAGCGCATCAACGATCAAAGATCATCCCATGAAGGGACCAGCGCATCAAAGATCAAAGATCATCCCATGAAGGGACCAGTGCATCAAAGATCAAAGATCAGCCCATGAAGGGACCAGTGCATCAGAGATCATCCCATGAAGGGACCAGTGCATCAGAGATCATCCCATGAAGGGACCAGTGCATCAAAGATCATCCCATGAAGGGACCAGTGCATCAAAGATTATCCCATGAAGGGACCAGCGCATCAAAGATCAAAGATCATCCCATGAAGGGACCAGCGCAAAGATTATCCCATGAAGGGACCAGTGCATCAAAGATCATCCCATGAAGGGACCAGTGCATCAAAGATCATCCCATGAAGGGACCAGTGCATCAAAGATCATCCCATGAAGGGACCAGCGCATCAGAGATAATCCCATGAAGGGACCAGCGCATCAGAGATCATCCCATGAAGGGACCAGCACATCAGAGATCATCCCATGAAGGGACCAGCACATCAGAGATCATCCCATGAAGGGACCAGCACATCAGAGATCATCCCATGAAGGGACCAGCGCTTCAGATCATCCCATGAAGGGACCAGTGCATCAAAGATCAAAGATCATCCCATCAAGGGACCAGTACATCAGTGCTCATCCCATGAAGGGTACAGTGCATCAGAGATCATCCCATGAAGGGACCAGTGCATCAGAGATCATCCCATGAAGGGACCAGCGCATCAGAGATCATCCCATGAAGGGACCAGCTCAAAGATCATCCCATGAAGGGACCAGCTCAAAGATCATCCCATGAAGGAACCAGCGCATCAAAGTTAATCCCATGAAAGGACCAGCGCATCAAAGTTAATCCCATGAAGGGACCAGCGCATCAAAGATCAGAGGTACTGAAAATTCTGGACCCGTGTTATAAACATCGTCGTATCATGACGATTTTGGTATCAGCAGACCGAGGATGATTAGAATACTATGCACATGCATTTTCGTCATATTCCGGTGACAAAATCACCCTAAAATCAGAGTTTCCGTCCTGAAACCTCGGGTTCCATTTGAACGGCAGCCATTTTGTGATTGCCCTCACATAGGCCAATGACTAAGGCCAAAAACGAGTCTGAAGGACACGTACAACTTTGCTGACTCCTCTGTGACCTGGGCAAGCTGACTCCACTGCCTGAAGCCAATCCTGTTCGGCCAGTTCCTTTCCCAGTGGCCGAATGAGATTAGTATCAAGGCACAACATATCATAAAACCTTTCATCACACACAAATCATGCTTAATCTTACACACACCTGTCCCTGTTCCTTTCTTTATGACTTGCTTTACAAGGAGGAGGTGCCCGTTTTTATTGGGGGTCCGTCGATATCTGATGAAAGTAGTGAGTCTTGCTGGATAATTGATTGAGGGCTGGACAAACTGAAATATGGACTTGTCATCATGACTCTGCTTTTTCTTTGTAGTGAAAATATGTGAATGGTCAACTGTAAAATAAGGAATGTTTGCCTAAAGCATAATATTTTGTATAAAAAGAGAAGGCTGGCTTTGTAAGGTTGAGCAGTCTCCTGAGAATATACACCGTGTTGTACTTCTAGGATACCTGTTACTGGCTGCAGCCAATAAATACGATCTTTGACTTCACCAAGAAGACTCTGTTTCTGTAGTCTGAAACAGGAAAGACTCGAAGTCTTAGGGTGTGTTCCCTGGCACCGCTGGGTTCTAAAAACCCAGTACTTCAGATCATCCCATGAAGGGACCAGCGCATCAAAGATCATCCCGTGAAGGGACCAGCGCATCAAAGATCATCCCATGAAGGGACCAGCGCATCAAAGATCATCCCATGAAGGGACCAGCGCATCAAAGATCATCCCATGAAGGGACCAGCGCATCAGAGATCATCCCATGAAGGGACAAGTGCATCAGAGATCATCCCATGAAGGGACAAGTGCATCAGAGATCATCCCATGAAGGGACAAGTGCATCAGAGATCATCCCATGAAGGGACCAGTGAATCACAGCACTCTAATTAGAGGTATGCAAGATCATCCCATGAAGGGACCAGTGCAGAGATCATCCCATGAAGGAACCAGTACATCACAGCACTCACATTAGAGGTATGCAAGATCATCCGATGAAGTGACCAGCGCAGAGATCAAACGATGAAAGGACCAGTGCAAAGATCATACCATGAAGGCATCAGAGCATCATCCAATGAAGGCATCAGAGCATCATCCCATTAAGGGACCAGCGCAGAGATCAATCAATACAGGGCCCAGTGCATCTAAGATCATCCCATGAAGGGACCAGTGCATCAGAGATCATCCCATGAAGGGACCAGCGCATCAGAGATCATCCCATGAAGGGACCAGCACATCAGAGATCATCCCATGAAGGGACCTGCACATCAGAGATCATCCCATGAAGGGACCAGCACAGCACATCAGAGATCATCCCATGAAGGGACTAGCACATCAGATCATCCCATGAAGGGACCAGCGCTTCAGATCATGTCATGAAGGGACCAGCGATTCAGATTATCCCATGAAGGGACCAGCGCATCAAAGATCATCCCATGAAGGGACCAGCGCATCAAAGATCATCCCATGAAGGGACCAGCTCATCAAAGATCATCCCATGAAGGGACCAGCGCATCAAAGATCATCCCATGAAGGGACCAGCGCGTCAAAGATCATCCGATGAAGGGACCAGCGCGTCAAAGATCATCCCACGAAAGGACCAGCGCATCAACGATCAAAGATCATCCCATGAAGGGACCAGCGCATCAAAGATCAAAGATCATCCCATGAAGGGACCAGTGCATCAAAGATCAAAGATCAGCCCATGAAGGGACCAGTGCATCAGAGATCATCGCATGAAGGGACCAGTGCATCAGAGATCATCCCATGAAGGGACCAGTGCATCGAAGATCATCCCATGAAGGGACCAGTGCATCAAAGATCATCCCATGAAGGGACCAGCGCATCAAAGATCAAAGATCATCCCATGAAGGGACCAGCGCAAAGATCATCCCATGAAGGGACCAGCGCAAAGATTATCCCATGAAGGGACCAGTGCATCAAAGATCATCCCATGAAGGGACCAGTGCATCAAAGATCATCCCATGAAGGGACCAGTGCATCAAAGATCATCCCATGAAGGGACCAGCGCATCAGAGATAATCCCATGAAGGGACCAGCGCATCAGAGATCATCCCATGAAGGGACCAGCACATCAGAGATCATCCCATGAAGGGACCAGCACATCAGAGATCATCCCATGAAGGGACCAGCACATCAGAGATCATCCCATGAAGGGACCAGCGCTTCAGATCATCCCATGAAGGGACCAGCGCTTCAGATCATGTCATGAAGGGACCAGCACATCAGAGATCATCCCATGAAGGGACCAGCACATCAGAGATCATCCCATGAAGGGACCAGCACGGAGATCATCCCATGAAGGGACCAGCACATCAGATCATCCCATGAAGGGACCAGTCCAGCACATCAGATCATCCCATGAAGGGACCAGCGCTTCAGATCATGTCATGAAGGAACCAGCGATTAAGATTATCCCATGAAGGGACCAGCGCATCAAAGATCATCCCATGAAGGGACCAGCGCATCAAAGATCATCCCATGAAGGGACCAGCGCATCAAAGATCATCCCATGAAGGGACCAGCGCATCAAAGATCATCCCATGATGGGACCAGTGTATCAAAGATCATCCCATGAAGGGACCAGTGCATCAAAGATCAAAGATCATCCCATGAAGGGACCAGTACATCAGTGCTCATCCCATGAAGGGTACAGTGCATCAGAGATCCTCCCATGAAGGGACCAGCGCATCAGAGATCATCCCATGAAGGGACCAGTGCAGAGATCATCCCATGAAGGGACCAGTGCATCAGAGATCATCCCATGAAGGGACCAGTGCATCAGAGATCATCCCATGAAGGGACTAGCTCAAAGATCATCCCATGAAGGGACCAGCTCAAAGATCATCCCATGAAGGGACCAGCGCATCAAAGTTAAATCCATGAAAGGACCAGCGCATCAAAGATCATCCCATGAAGGGACCAGCGCATCAAAGATCATCCCATGAAGGGACCAGTGCATCAAAGATCAAAGATCATCCCATCAAGGGACCAGTACATCAGTGCTCATCCCATGAAGGGTACAGTGCATCAGAGATCATCCCATGAAGGGACCAGTGCATCAGAGATCATCCCATGAAGGGACCAGCGCATCAGAGATCATCCCATGAAGGGACCAGCTCAAAGATCATCCCATGAAGGGACCAGCTCAAAGATCATCCCATGAAGGGACCAGCGCATCAAAGTTAATCCCATGAAAGGACCAGCGCATCAAAGTTAATCCCATGAAGGGACCAGCGCATCAAAGATCAGAGGTACTGAAAATTCTGGACCCGTGTTATAAACATCGTCGTATCATGACGATTTTGGTATCAGCAGACCGAGGATGATTAGAATACTATGCACATGCATTTTCGTCATATTCCGGTGACAAAATCACCCTAAAATCAGAGTTTCCGTCCTGAAACCTCGGGTTCCATTTGAACGGCAGCCATTTTGTGATTGCCCTCACATAGGCCAATGACTAAGGCCAAAAACGAGTCTGAAGGACACGTACAACTTTGCTGACTCCTCTGTGACCTGGGCAAGCTGACTCCACTGCCTGAAGCCAAACCTGTTCGGCCAGTTCCTTTCCCAGTGGCCGAATGAGATTAGTATCAAGGCACAACATATCATAAAACCTTTCATCACACACAAACCATGCCTAATCTTACACACACCTGTCCCTGTTCCTTTCTTTATGACTTGCTTTACAAGGAGGAGGTGCCCGTTTTTAATGGGGGTCCGTCGATATCTGATGAAAGTAGTGAGTCTTGCTGGATAATTGATTGAGGGCTGGACAAACTGAAATATGGACTTGTCATCATGACTCTGCTTTTTCTTTGTAGTGAAAATATGTGAATGGTCAACTGTAAAATAAGGAATGTTTGCCTAAAGCATAATATTTTGTATAAAAAGAGAAGGCTGGCTTTGTAAGGTTGAGCAGTCTCCTGAGAATATACACCGTGTTGTACTTCTAGGATACCTGTTACTGGCTGCAGCCAATAAATACGATCTTTGACTTCACCAAGAAGACTCTGTTTCTGTAGTCTGAAACAGGAAGGACTCGAAGTCTTAGGGTGTGTTCCCTGGCACCGCTGGGTTCTAAAAACCCAGTACTTCAGATCATCCCATGAAGGGACCAGCGCATCAAAGATCATCCCGTGAAGGGACCAGCGCATCAAAGATCATCCCATGAAGGGACCAGCGCATCAAAGATCATCCCATGAAGGGACCAGCGCATCAAAGATCATCCCATGAAGGGACCAGCGCATCAGAGATCATCCCATGAAGGGACAAGTGCATCAGAGATCATCCCATGAAGGGACAAGTGCATCAGAGATCATCCCATGAAGGGACAAGTGCATCAGAGATCATCCCATGAAGGGACCAGTGAATCACAGCACTCTAATTAGAGGTATGCAAGATCATCCCATGAAGGGACCAGTGCAGAGATCATCCCATGAAGGAACCAGTACATCACAGCACTCACATTAGAGGTATGCAAGATCATCCGATGAAGTGACCAGCGCAGAGATCAAACCATGAAAGGACCAGTGCAAAGATCATACCATGAAGGCATCAGAGCATCATCCAATGAAGGCATCAGAGCATCATCCCATTAAGGGACCAGCGCAGAGATCAATCAATACAGGGCCCAGTGCATCTAAGATCATCCCATGAAGGGACCAGTGCATCAGAGATCATCCCATGAAGGGACCAGCGCATCAGAGATCATCCCATGAAGGGACCAGCACATCAGAGATCATCCCATGAAGGGACCTGCACATCAGAGATCATCCCATGAAGGGACCAGCACAGCACATCAGAGATCATCCCATGAAGGGACTAGCACATCAGATCATCCCATGAAGGGACCAGCGCTTCAGATCATGTCATGAAGGGACCAGCGATTCAGATTATCCCATGAAGGGACCAGCGCATCAAAGATCATCCCATGAAGGGACCAGCGCATCAAAGATCATCCCATGAAGGGACCAGCGCATCAAAGATCATCCCATGAAGGGACCAGCGCATCAAAGATCATCCCATGAAGGGACCAGCGCGTCAAAGATCATCCGATGAAGGGACCAGCGCGTCAAAGATCATCCCACGAAAGGACCAGCGCATCAACGATCAAAGATCATCCCATTAAGGGACCAGCGCATCAAAGATCAAAGATCATCCCATGAAGGGACCAGTGCATCAAAGAGCAAAGATCAGCCCATGTAGGACCAGTGCATCAGAGATCATCCCATGAAGGGACCAGTGCATCAGAGATCATCCCATGAAGGGACCAGTGCATCAAAGATCATCCCATGAAGGGACCAGTGCATCAAAGATTATCCCATGAAGGGACCAGCGCATCAAAGATCAAAGATCATCCCATGAAGGGACCAGCGCAAAGATCATCCCATGAAGGGACCAGCGCAAAGATTATCCCATGAAGGGACCAGTGCATCAAAGATCATCCCATGAAGGGACCAGTGCATCAAAGATCATCCCATGAAGGGACCAGTGCATCAAAGATCATCCCATGAAGGGACCAGCGCATCAGAGATAATCCCATGAAGGGACCAGCGCATCAGAGATCATCCCATGAAGGGACCAGCACATCAGAGATCATCCCATGAAGGGACCAGCACATCAGAGATCATCCCATGAAGGGACCAGCACATCAGAGATCATCCCATGAAGGGACCAGCGCTTCAGATCATCCCATGAAGGGACCAGCGCTTCAGATCATGTCATGAAGGGACCAGCGATTCAGATTATCCCATGAAGGGACCAGCGCATCAAAGATCATCCCATGAAGGGACCAGCTTATCAAAGATCAAAGATCATCCCATGAAGGGACCAGCGCATCAAAGATCAGCCCATGAAGGGACCAGTGCATCAGAGATCATCCCATGAAGGGACCAGTGCATCAGAGATCATACCATGAAGGGACCAGTGCATCAAAGATCATCCCATGAAGGGACCAGCGCATCAAAGATCATCCCATGAAGGGATCAGCGCGTCAAAGATCATCCCATGAAGGGACCAGCGCGTCAAAGATCATCCCATGAAGGGACCAGCGCATCAAAGATCAAAGATCATCCCATGAAGGGACCAGCGCATCAAAGATCATCCCATGAAGGGACCAATGCATCAAAGATCAAAGATCAGCCCATGAAGGGACCAGTGCATCAGAGATCATCCCATGAAGGGACCAGTGCATCAGAGATCATCCCATGTAGGGACCAGTGCATCAAAGATCATCCCATGAAGGGACCAGTGCATCAAAGATCATCCCATGAAGGGACCAGTGCATCAAAGATCATCCCATGAAGGGACCAGTGCATCAAAGATCAGATCATCCTATAAAGGGACCAGTGCATCATAGCACTCAGATTAGAGGTATGCAAGATCATCCCATGAAGGGACCTGTGCATCAAAGATCATCCCATGAAGGGACCAGCGCATTAAAGATCAAAGATCATCCCATGAAGGGACCAGCGCAAAGATCATCCCATGAAGGGACCAGCGCAAAGATCATACCATGAAGGGACCAGTGCATCAGAGATCATCCCATGAAGGGACCAGCGCATCAGAGATCATCCAATGAAGGGACCAGCGCATCAGAGATCATCCCATGAAGGGACCAGTGCATCAGATCATCCCATGTAGGGACCAGCGATTCAGATCGTCCCATGAAGGGACCAGCGATTCAGATCATCTTATGAAGGGACCAGCGCATCAAAGATCATCCCATGAAGGGACCAGTGCATCAAAGCACTCACATTAGTGGTATGCAAGATCATCCCATGAAGGGGCCAGAGCATCAAAGATCATCCCATGAGGACCAGTGCATCAAAGATCATCCAACAAAGGGACCAGTGCATCAAAGATCATCCCATGAAGGGACCAGTGCAACAAAGCACTCACATTAGTGGTATGCAATATCATCCCATGAAGGGGCCAGAGCATCAAAGATCGTCCCATGAGGACCACTGCATCAAAGATCATCCAATGAAGGGACCAGTGCATCAAAGATCATCCCATGAAGGGACCAGTGCACCAGAGATCATCCCATGAAGGGACCAGTGCATCACAGATCATCCCATGAAGGGACCAGCGCATCACAGATCATCCCATGAAGGGACCAGTGCATCACAGATCTTCCCATGAAGGGACCAGCGCATCAAAGATCATCCCATGAAGGGACCAGTGCATCAAATTTAATCCCATGAAGGGACCACCACATCACAGCACTCAGAATAGAGGTATGCAAGATCATCCCATGAAGGGACCTGTCTAGAGATCATGCCATGAAGGACCCAGTGCATCAGAGATCATCCCATGAAGGACCCAATGCATCAGAGATCATACCATGAAGGGACCAGTGCATCAGAGATCAACCCATGAAGGGAACTGTGCATCAAAGATCATCCCATGAAGGGACGAGTGCATCACACCACTCAGATTAGTGCTATGCAAGATCATCCCATGAAGGGACCAGTGCATCACAGATCATCCCATGAAGGGACCAGTGCATCAAAGATCATCCCATGAAGGGACCAGTGCATCAAAGATCATCCCATGAAGGGACCAGTGCATCAGAGATCGTCCCATGAAGGGACCAGTGCATCAGAGATCATCCCATGAAGGGACCAGCGCATTATAGATCATCCTATGAAGGGACCAGCGCATCAGAGATCATCTCATGAAGGGACCAGTGCATCAGAGATCATCCCATGAAGGGACCCATGCATCACAGCACTCACATTAGTGGTATGCAAGATCATCCCATGAAGGGACCAGAGCATCAAAGATCATCCCATGAAGGGACCAGTGCATCAGAGATCCTCCCATGAAGGGACCAGTGCATCAGAGATCATCCCATGAAGGGACCAGTGCATCACAGCACTCAGCTTAGAGGTATGCAAGATCATCCCATGAAGGGACCAGTGCAGAGATCATCCCATGAAGGGACCACTGCATCAAAAATCATCCCATGAAGGGACCAGCGCATCAAAAATCATCCCATGAAGGGACCAGCACATCAGATCATCTCATGAAGTGACCAGTCCAGCACATCAGATCATCCCATGAAGGGACCAGTGCATCACGCCACTCAGATTAGTGCTATGCAAGATCATCCCATGAAGGGACCAGTGCATCAGAGATCATCCCATGAAGGGACCAGTGCATCAAAGATCGGATGTATGACGTTACAACGCACACTTTTACAACGCATGCACTCACAACGCATTTTTTACAACGCATAATCCATTACAACGCACTACACTTACAACGCATGACACTACAACGCATTTTTAAAAACTACCTTTACAACGCATACCATTACAACGCATAATATTACATTGCATTTAAGGTATGTATTAGATAGTATAGGGGTAAAAATTACTTTTCTAACTCCAGGGGGTGCAACAGTAGGGTAAATGTTGGATAGTATAGGGGTAAAAGTTACTATTCTAACTCCAGGGGGTGCAACAGTAGGATAAGTGTTGGATAGTATAGGGGTAAAAATTACTAATCTAACTCCAGGGGGTGCAACAGTAGGGTAAGTGTTGGATAGTATAGGGGTAAAAATTGCTATTCTAACTCCAGGGGGTGCAACAGTAGGGTAAGTGTTGGATAGTATAGGGGTAAAAATTGCTATTCTAACTCCAGGGGGTGCAACAGTAGGATAAGTGTTGGATAGTATAGGGGTAAACATTACTATTCTAACTCCAGGGGGTGCAACAGTAGGGTAAGTGTTGGATAGTATAGGGGTAAAAATTACTATTCTAACTCCAGGGGGTGCAACAGTAGGGTAAGTGTTGGATAGTATAGGGTAAAAATTACTATTCTAACTCCAGGGGGTGCAACAGTAGGGTAAGTGTTGGATAGTATAGGGGTAAAAATTACTATTCTAACTCCAGGGGGTGCAACAGTAGGGTAAGTGTTGGATAGTATAGGGGTAAAAATTGCTATTCTAACTCCAGGGGGTGCAACAGTAGGGTAAGTGTTGGATAGTATAGGGGTAAAAATTACTATTCTAACTCCAGGGGGTGCAACAGTAGGGTAAGTGTTGGATAGTATAGGGGTAAAAATTACTATTCTAACTCCAGGGGGTGCAACAGTAGGGTAAGTGTTGGATAGTATAGGGGTAAAAATTACTATTCTAACTCCAGGGGGTGCAACAGTAGGGTAAGTGTTGGATAGTATAGGGGTAAAAATTACTATTCTAACTCCAGGGGGTGCAACAGTAGGGTAAGTGTTGGAAAGTGTAGTGTAATATTATGCGTTGTAATGGTAGGCGTTGTAATGGAATGCGTTGTAAAGGTAGTTTTTAAAAATGCATTGTAGTGTCATGCGTTGTAAGTGTAGTGCATTGTAATGGATTATGCATTGTAAAAAATGCATTGTAAGTGTAGTGCGTTGTAACAGTTGCGTTGTAAAGGTTGTTCCCCTCAAAGATCATCCCATGAAGGGACCAGTGCATCAAATATCATCCCATGAAGGGACCAGTGCATCAGAGATCGTCCCATGAAGGGACCAGTGCATCAGAGATCATCCCATGAAGGGACCAGTGCATCAGAGGTCATCCCATGAAGGGACCAGTGCAGAGATCATCCCATGAAGGGACCAGTGCAGAGATCATCCCATGAAGGGACCAGTGCAGAGATCATCCCATGAAGGGACCAGTGCAGCGATCATCCCATGAAGGGACCAGTGCATCAGAGATCATCCCATGAAGGGACCAGCGAAGAGATCATCCAATGAAGGGACCAGCGAATAGATCATCCCATGAAGGGACCAGCGAAGAGATCATCCCATGAAGGGACCAGCGAAGAGATCATCCCATGAGGGGACCAGTGCAAAGATCATCCCATGAGGGGACCAGTGCAAAGAGCATCCCATGAAGGGACCAGTGCAAAGAGCATCCCATGAAGGGACCAGTGCATCAGAGATCATGCCATGAAGGGACCAGTGCAACACAGCACTCAGATTAGAGGTATGCAAGATCATCCCATGAAGGGACCAGTCTAGAGATCATGCCATAAAGTGACGGGTGCATCAGAGGTCATCCCATTGGGGGACCAGTACGTCACAGCACTCACATTAGAGGTATGCAAGATCATCCCATGAAGGGACCAGTGCATCAAAGATTATCCCATGAAGGGACCAGTGCATCAAAGATTATCCCATGAAGGGACCAGTGCATCAAAGATCATCCCATGAAGGGACCAGTGAATCAGAAATCATCCCATGAAGGGACCAGTGCATCAGAGATCATCCCATGAAGAGACCAGTGCATCAGAGATCATCCCATGAAGGGACCAGTGCATCAGAGATCATCCCATGAAGGGACCAGAGCATCAGATATCATCCCATGAAGGGACCAGTGCATCAGAGATCATCTCATGAAGGGACCAGTACATCACAGCACTCACATTAGAGGTATGCAAGATCATCCCATGAAGGGACCAGTACATCACAGCACTCACATTAGAGGTATGCAAGCTCATCCCATGAAGGGATCAAAGATCATCCCATGAAGGGACCAGCGCATCAGACATCATCCCATGAAGGGACCACTGCATCAGAGATCATACCATGCAGGGACCACTGCATCAGAGATCATACAATGCATGTACCACTGCATCACAGCACTCAGATTAGAGGTATGCAAGATCATCCCATGAAGAGACCAGAGCAAAGATCATCTCATGAAGGGACCAGCGCATCAAAGATCATCCCATGAAGGGACCAGCACATCAAAGATCATCCCATGAAGGGACCAGCGCATCAAAGATCATCCCATGAAGGGACCAGTGCCGAGATCATCCCATGAAGGGACCAGTGCAGAGATCATCACATGAAGGGACCAGTGCATCAGAGATCATCCCATGAAGGGACCAGTGCATCAGAGATCATCTCATGAAGGGACCAGTACATCACAGCACTCACATTAGAGGTATGCAAGATCATCCCATGAAGGGACCAGTACATCACAGCACTTACATTAGAGGTATGCAAGATCATCCCATGAAGGGACCAGTGCAAAGATCATTCCATGAAGGGTCCAGTGCATCAGAGATCATCCCATGAAGGGACCAGTGCATCAGAGATCATCCCATGAAGGGACAACCGCATCACAGCACTCAAATTAGAGGTATGCAAAATCCCCCCATGAAGGGACCAGTGCATCAAAGATCATCCCATGAAGGGACCAGTGCAGAAGAAATCATCCCATGAAGGGACAACTGCATCAGAGATACTCCCATGAAGGGACCACTGCATCAGAGATCATCCCACAAAGGGACCAGCGCATCAGAGACCATCCCACGAAGGGACCAGCGCATCAGAGATCATCCCACGAAGGGACCAGCGCATCAGAGATCATCCTACGAAGGGACCAGCGCATCAGAGATCATCCCACGAAGGGACCAGCGCATCAGTGATCATCCCACGAAGGGACCAGTGCATAAGATATCATCCCATGAAGAGATCAGTGCATCGCAGCACTTAGATTAGTGCTATGCAAGATCATCCCATGAAGGGACCAGAGATCATCCCATGAAGTGACCAGCGCATCAAAGATCATCCCATGAAGGGACCAGTGCATCAGATATCATCCCAAGAAGGGACCAGAGCATCAATGATCATCCCATGAAGGGATCAGTGCATCAGATCATCCCATGAAGGGACCAGTGCATCAGAGATCATCCCATGAAGGGACCAGTGCATCACAGATCATCCCATGAAGGGACCAGTGCATCACAGATCATCCCATGAAGGGACCAGTGCATCAGAGATCATCCAATGAAGGGACCAGTGCATCAGAGATCATCCCATGAAGGGACAAGGAAGGGACCAGTGCATCAGAAATCATCCCATGAAGGGACCAGTGCATCAGAAATCATCCAATAAAGGGACCAGTGCATGAAAGATCATCCCATGAAGGGACCAGCGCATCAGGGATCATCCCATGAAGGGACTAGCGCATCAGATCATCCCATGAAGGGACCAGCGCATCAGATCATCCCAAATAGGGACCAGCGATTCAGATCGTCCCATGAAGGGACCAGCGATTCAGATCATCCCATGAAGGGACCAGCGCATCAAAGATCATCCCATGAAGGGACCAGCGCATCAAAGAACATCCCATGAAGGGACCAGTGCATCAGATATCATCCCAAGAAGGGACCAGTGCATCAATGATCATCCCATGAAGGGATCAGAGCAG
The DNA here is from genome assembly GCF_964204655.1 of Triturus cristatus. Classification (NCBI taxonomy): domain Eukaryota; kingdom Metazoa; phylum Chordata; class Amphibia; order Caudata; family Salamandridae; genus Triturus; species Triturus cristatus. The sequence continues at coordinate 652,885,322 of NC_140587.1, read as the reverse complement.
AGATCATCCCATGAAGGGACCAGTGCAGAGATCATCATCCTATGAAGGGACCAGTGCATCAATCATCATCCTATGAAGGGACCAGTGCATCAATCATCCTATGAAGGGACCAGTGCATCAAAGCACTCATATTAGAGGTATGCAAGATCATCCCAAGAAGGGACCAGTGCAAAGATCTTCCCATGAAGGCATTAGAGATCATCCCATGAAGGGACCAGTGCAGAGATCATCCCATGAAGGGACCAGCGCTTCAAATCATCCCATGAAGAGACCAGTGCTTCAGATCATCCCATGAAGGGACCAGCACTTCAGATCATCCCATGAAGGGACCAGCGCTTCAGATCATCCCATGAAGGGACCAGCGCTTCAGATCATCCCATGAACGGACCAGCGCTTCAGATCATCCCATGAAGGGACCAGCGCTTCAGATCATCCCATGAAGAGACCTGCGCTTCAGATCATCCCATGAAGGGACCAGCACTTCAGATCATTCCATGAAGGGACCAGCGCATCAAAGATCATCCCATGAAGGGACCAGCACATCAAAGATCAAAGATCATCACATGAAGGGACCAGCGCATCAAAGATCTAAGATCATCCCATGAAGGGTCCAGCGCATCAAAGATCTAAGATCATCCCATGAAGGGACCAGCGCATCAGATCATCACATGAATGGACCAGTGCATCAGATCATCCCATGAAGGGACCAGTGCATCAATCATCCCATGAAGGGACCAGTGCATCAATCATCATCCCATGAAGGGACCAGTGCATCAATCATCATCCCATGAAGGGACCAGTGCATCAATCATCATCCCATGAAGGGACCAGTGCATCAGAGAATTCAGATTAGATGTATGGAAGATCATCCCATGAAGGGACCAGTGCATCAGAGATCATGCCATGAAGGGACCAGTGCATCAGAGATCATCCCATGAAGGGACAAGTGCACCAGAGATCATCCCACGAAGGGACCAGTGCATCACAGCAATTAGATTAGAGGTATGCAAGATCATACCTTGAAGGGACCAGTGCATCAGATCATCCCATTAAGGGACCAGTGCATCAGAGATCATCCCATGAAGGGACCAGTGCATCAAAGTTCATCCCATGAAGGGGCCAGTGCACCAGAGAATTCAGATTAGATGTATGCAAGATCATCCCATGAAGGGAGCAGCGCATCAAAGATCAAAGATCATCCCATGAAGGGACCAGCGCATCAAAGATCAAAGATCATCCCATGAAAGGGACCAGCGCATCAAAGATCAAAGATCATCCCATGAAGGGACCAGCGCAGAGATCATCCCATGAAGGGACCAGCGCATCAGAGATCATCCCATGAAGGGACCAGCGCATCAGAGATCATCCCATGAAGTGACCCACGCATTAGGGATCATCCCATGAAGGGACCAGCGCATCAGGGATCATCCCATGAAGGGACCAGCGCATCAGATCATCCCATGAAGGGACCAGCGCATCAGATCATCCCATAAAGGGACCAGCTCATCAAAGATCTAACATCATCCCATGAAGGAACCAGCGCATCAGATCATGCTAAATAGGGACCAGTGATTCAGATCGTCCCATGAAGGGACCAGCGATTCAGATCGTCCCATGAAGGGACCAGCTATTCAGATCATCCCATGAAGGGACCAGCGATTCAGATCATCCCATGAAGGGACAGGCGCATCAAAGATCAACCCATAAGGGGACCAGCGCATCAAAGATCATCCCATGAAGGGACCAGTGTATCAAATCACTCACATTAGTGGTATGCAAGATCATCCCTTGAAGGGGCCAGAGCATCAAAGATCATCCCATGAAGGGACCAGTGCATCAAAGATCATCCAATGAAGGGACCAGTGCATCAGATCATCCCATGAAGGGACCAGTGCATCAGAGATCATCCCATGAAGGGACCAGTGCATCACAGATCATCCCCTGAAGGGGCCAGTACATCAAAGCACTCCCATTAGAGGTATGCAAGATCATCCCATGAAGGGACCAGCGGATCAGATATCAAACCATGAAGGGACCAGTGCACCAGATCATCTCATGAAGGGACCAGTGCATCAGAGATCATCCCATGAAGGGACCAGCACATCAGAGATCATCCCATGAAGGGACTAGCGCATCACAGATCATCCCATGAAGGGACCAGCGCATCAGAGATCATCCCATGAAGGGACCAGCGCATCAGAGATCATCCCATGAAGGGACCAGTGTATCAAAGCACTCACATTAGTGGTATGCAAGATCATCCCATGAAGGGGCCAGAGCATCAAAGATCATCCCATGAAGGGGCCAGAGCATCAAATATCATCCCATGAAGGGACCAGTGCATCAAAGATCATCCAATGAAGGGACCAGCGCATCATTCATCATCCCATGTAGGGACCAGTGCATCAATCATCATCCCATGACGGGACAAGTGCATCAGAGAATTCAGATTAGATGTATGCAAGATCATCCCATGAAGGGACCAGTGCATCAGAGATCATCCCATGAAGGGACCAGTGCATCAGAGATCATCCCATGAAGGGACCAGCGCATCAGAGATCATCCCATGAAGGGACCAGCGCATCAGAGATCATCCCATGAAGGGACCAGTGCATCACAGCACTCACATTAGTGGTATGCAAGATCATCCCATGAAGGGACCAGCGCATTAGAGATCATCCCATGAAGGGACCAGTGCATCAGAGATCATCCCATGAAGGGACCAGTGCATCACAGCACTCACATTAGTGGTATGCAAGATCATCCCATGAAGGGACCAGAGCATCAAAGATCATCCCATGAAGGGACCAGCGCCTCAGAGATCATCCCATGAAGGTACCAGCGCATCAGAGATCATCCCATGAAGGGACCAGTGCATCACAGCACTCACATTAGTGGTATGCAAGATCATCCCATGAAGGGACCAGAGCATCAAAGATCATCCCATGAAGGGACCAGTGAATCAGAGATCATCCCATGAAGGGACCAGTGCATCAGAGATCATCCCATGAAGGGACCACTGCATCACAGCACTCAGCTTAGAGGTATGCAAGATCATCCCATGAAGGGACCAGTGCAGAGATCATCCCATGAAGGGACGAGTGCATCAAAAATTATCCCATGAAGGGACCAGCGCATCAAAAATCATCCCATGAAGGGACCAGCGCATCAAAGATCATCCCATGAAGGGACCAGCGCATCAAAGATCATCCCATGAAGGGACCAGCACATCAGAGATCATCCCATGAATGGACCAGCACATCAGAGATCATCCCATGAAGGGACCAGCACATCAGAGATCATCCCATGAAGGGACCAGCACAGAGATTATCCCATGAAGGGACCAGCACAGAGATTATTCCATGAAGGGACCAGCACATCAGATCATCCCATAAAGGGACCAGTCCAGCACATCAGATAATCCCATGAAGGGACCAGCGCTTCAGATCATGATATGAAGGGACCAGCGATTAAGATTATCCTATGAAGGAACCAGCGCATCAAAGATCATCCCATGAAAGGACTAGTGCATCAAAGATCATCCCATGAAGGGACCAGCGCATCAAAGATCATCCCATGAGGGGACCAGCGCATCAAAGATCATCCCATAAAGGGACCAGCGCATCAAAGATCATCCCATGAAGGGACCAGCGGATCAAAGATCATCCCATCAAGGGACCTGTGCATCAAAGATCAAAGATCATCCCATGAAGGGACCAGTGCATCAGAGCTCATCCCATGAAGGGTACAGTGCATCAGAGATCATCCCATGAAGGGAACAGCGCATCAGAGATCAACCCATGAAGGGACCAGTGCATCAGAGATCATCCCATGAAGGGACCAGCGCATCAGAGATCATCCCATGAAGGGAACAGTGCAGAGATCAACCCATGAAGGGACCAGCGCATCAAAGATCATCTCATGAAGGGACCAGCGCATCAAAGATCATCCCATGAAGGGACCAGTGTATCAAAGAACTCACATTAGTGGTATGCAAGATCATCCAATGAAGGGGCCAGAGCATCAAAGATCATCCCATGAAGGGACCAGTGCATCAAAGATCATCCAATGAAGGGACCAGTGCATCAAAGATCATCCAATGAAGGGACCAGTGCATCAGAGATCATCCCATGAAGGGACCAGTGCATCAGAGATCATCCCATGAAGGGACCAGTGCATCAGAGATCATCCCATGAAGGGACCAGTGCACCAGATCATCTCATGAAGGGACCAGCGCATCAGAGATCTTCTCATGAAGGGGCCAGCGCATCAGAGATCATCCCATGAAGGGACCAGCGCATCAGAGATCATCCCATGAAGGGACCAGCGTATCAGAGATCATCCCATGAAGGGACCAGCGCATCAAAGATCAAAGATCAGCCCATGAAGGGACCAGTGCATCAGAGATCATCCCATGAAGGGACCAGTGCATCAGAGATCATCCCATGAAGGGACCAGTACATCAGAGATCATCCCATGAAGGGACCAGTGCATCAAAGGGACCAGTGCATCAAAGATCATCCCATGAAGGGACCAGCGCATCAAAGATCATCCCATGAAGGGACCAGCGCATCAAAGATCATCCCATGAAGGGACCAGCTCGTCAAATATCATCCAATGAAGGGACCAGCGCGTCAAAGATCATCCCATGAAGGGACCAGCGCATCAAAGATCAAAGATCATCCCATGAAGGGACCAGCGCATCAAAGATCAAAGATCATCCCAGGGACCCGCTGATCAGAGATCAAACCATGAAGGGACCAGTGCACCAGATCATCTCATGAAGGGACCAGCACATCAATCATCATCCCATGAAGAGACCAGTGCATCAATCATCATCCCATGACGGGACAAGTGCATCAGAGAATTCAGATTATATGTATGCAAGATCATCCCATGAAGGGACCAGTGCATTAGAGATCATCCCATGAAGGGACCAGCGCATCAATCATCATCCCATGAAGGGACCAGTGCATCAATCATCATCCCATGACGGGACAAGTGCATCAGAGAGTTCAGATTAGATGTATGCAAGATCATCCCATGAAGGGACCAGTGCATTAGAGATCATCCCATGAAGGGACCAGCGCATCAGAGATCATCCCATGAAGGGACCAGCGCATCAGAGATCATCCTATGAAGGGACCAGCGCATCAGAGATCATCCCATGAAGGGACCAGTGCATCAGAGATCATCCCATGAAGGGACCAGTGCATCACAGCACTCACATTAGTGGTATGCAAGATCATCCAATGAAGGGACCAGTGCAGAGATCATCCCATGAAGGGACCAGTGCAGAGATCATCCCATGAAGGGACCAGTGCATCACAGCACTCACATTAGTGGTATGCAACATCATCCCATGAAGGGACCAGTGCAGAGATCATCCCATGAAGGGACCAGTGCATCAAAAATCATCCCATGAAGGGACCAGCGCATCAAAAATCAACCCATGAAGGGACCAGCGCATCAAAGATCATCCCATGAAGGGACCAGCGCATCAAAGATCATCCCATGAAGGGACCAGCACATCAGAGATCATCCCATGAAGGGACCAGCACATCAGAGATCATCCCATGAAGGGACCAGAAGGGACCAGCACATCAGAGATCATCCCATGAAGGGACCAGCACATCAGATCATCCCATGAAGGGACCAGTCCAGCACATCAGATCATCCCATGAAGGGACCAGCGTTTCAGATCATGTCATGAAGGGACCAGCAATTAAGATTATCCCATGAAGGGACCAGCGCATCAAAGATCATCCCATGAAGGGACCAGCGCATCAAAGATTATCCCATGAAGGGACCAGCGCATCAAAGATCATCCCTTGAAGGGACTAGCGCATCAAAGATCATCCCATGAAGGGACCCGCGCATCAAAGATCATCCCATGAAGGGACCAGCGGATCAATGATCATCCCATGAAGGGACCAGTGCATCAAAGATCAAAGATCATCCCATGAAGGGACCAGTGCATCAGAGCTCATCCCATGAAGAGTACAGTGCATCAGAGATCATCCCATGAAGGGACCAGCGCATCAGAGATCATCCCATGAAGGGACCAGTGCATCAGAGATCATCCCATGAAGGGACCAGCGCATCAGAGATCATCCCATGAAGGGAATAGTGCAGAGATCATCCCATGAAGGGACCAGCGCATCAAAGATCATCCCATGAAGGGACCAGTGTATCAAAGCACTCACATTAGTGGTATGCAAGATCATCCCATGAAGGGGCCAGAGCATCAAAGATCATCCCATGAAGGGACCAGTGCATCAAAGATCATCCAATGAAGGGACCAGTGCATCAAAGATCATCCAATGAAGGGACCAGTGCAGCAAAGATCATCCCATGAAGGGACCAGTGCATCAGAGATCATCCCATGAAGGGACCAGTGCATCAGAGATCATGCCATGAAGGGACCAGTGCATCACAGATCATCCCATGAAGGGACTGGTGCATCACAGATCATCCCATGAAGGGACCAGTACATTACAGCACTCCCATTAGAGGTATGCAAGATCATCCCATGAAGGGACCAGCGGATCAGAGATCAAACCATGATGGGACCAGTGCACCAGATCATCTCATGAAGGAACCAGCGCATCAGAAATCATCTCCTGAAGGGACCAGCGCATCAGAGATCATCCAATGAAGGGACCAGTGCATCAAAGATCATCCAATGAAGGGACCAGTGCATCAGAGATCATCCCATGAAGGGACCAGTGCATCAGAGATCATCCCATGAAGGGACCAGTGCATCAGAGATCATCCCATGAAGGGACCAGTGCATCAGAGATCATCCCATGAAGGGACCAGTGCATCACAGATCATCCCATGAAGGGACCAGTACATCAAAGCACTCCCATTAGAGGTATGCAAGATCATCCCATGAAGGGACCAGCGGATCAGAGATCAAATCATGAAGGGACCAGTGCACCAGATCATCTCATGAAGGGACCAGCGCATCAGAGATCATCTCATGAAGGGACCAGCGCATCAGAGCTCATCCCATGAAGGGACCAGCGCATCAGAGTTCATCCCATGAAGGGACCAACGCATCATAGTTCATTCCATGAAGGGACCAGCGCATCAGAGATCATCCCATGAAGGGACCAGCGCATCAGAGATCATCCCATGAAGGGAACAGCGGATCAGAGATCAAACCATGAAGGGACCAGTGCACCAGATCATCTCATGAAGGGACCAGCGCATCAATCATCATCCCATGAAGGGACCAATGCATCAATCATCATCCTATGACGGGACAAGTGCATCAGAGAATTCAGATTAGATGTATGCAAGATCATCCCATGAAGGGACCAGTGCATTAGAGATCATCCCATGAAGGGACCAGCGCATCAGAGATCATCCCATGAAGGGACCAGCGCATCAGAGATCATCCTATGAAGGGACCAGCGCATCAGAGATCATCCCATGAAGGGACCAGTGCATCAGAGATCATCCCATGAAGGGACCAGTGCATCACAGCACTCACATTAGTGGTATGCAAGATCATCCCATGAAGGGACCAGAGCATCAAAGATCATCCCATGAAGGGACCAGTGCATCAGAGATCATCCCATGAAGGGACCAGCGCATCAGAGATCATCCCATGAAGGGACCAGTGCATCACAGCACTCAGGTTAGAGGTATGCAAGATCATCCCATGAAGGGACCAGTGCAGAGATCATCCCATGAAGGGACCAGTGCATCAAAAATCATCCCATGAAGGGTCCAGCGCATCAAAAATCATCCCATGAAGGGACCAGCGCATCAAAGATAATCCCATGAAGGGACCAGCACATCAGAGATCATCCCATGAAGGGACCAGCACATCAGAGATCATCCCATGTAGGGACCAGCACATCAGAGATCATCCCATGAAGGAACCAGCACATCAGAGATCATCCCATGAAGGGACCAGCACAGAGATCATCCCATGAAGGGACTAGCACATCAGATCATCCCATGAAGGGACCAGTCCAGCACATCAGATCATCCCATGAAGGGACCAGCGCTTCAGCTCATGTCATGAAGGGACCAGCGATTAAGATTATCCCATGAAGGGGACCAGCGCGTCAAAGATCATCCAATGAAGGGACCAGCCCATCAAAGATCATCCCATGAAGGGACCAGCGCATCAAAGATCAAAGATCATCCCATGAAGGGACCAGTGCATCAATCATCATCCCAAGAAGGGACCAGTGCATCAAAGATCATCCCATGAAGGCACCAGTGCATCAGAGATCAACCCATGAAGGGACCAGTGCATCAAAGATCATCCCATGAAGGGACCAGAGCATCAAAGATCATCCCATGAAGGGACCAGTGCATCAGAGATCATCCCATGAAGGGACCAGGGCATCAGAGATAATCCCATGAGGGACCAGCGCATCAGAGACAATCCCATGAAGGGACCAGCACATCAGAGATCATCCCATGAAGGGACCAGCACATCAGAGATCATCCCATGAAGGGACCAGCACATCAGAGATCATCCCATGAAGGGACCAGCACATCAGAGATCATCCCATGAAGGGACCAGCACATCAGAGATGATCCCATGAAGGGACCAGCGCTTCAGATCATCCCATGAAGGGACCAGCGCTTCAGATCATCCCATGAAGGGACCAGCGCATCAAAGATCATCCCATGAAGGGACCAGCACATCAGAGATGATCCCATGAAGGGACCAGCGCTTCAGATCATCCCATGAAGGGACCAGCGCTTCAGATTATCCCATGAAGGGACCAGCGCATCAAAGATCATCCCATGAAGGGACCAGCGCATCAAAGATCAAAGATCATCCCATGAAGGGACCAGCGCATCAAAGATCAAAGATCAGCCCATGAAGGGACCAGTGCATCAGAGATCATCCCATGAAGGGACCAGTGCATCAGAGATCATCCCATGAAGGGACCAGTGCATCAGAGATCATACCATGAAGGAACCAGTGCATCAAAGATCATCCCATGAAGGGACCAGCTCGTCAAATATCATCCCATGAAGGGACCAGCGCGTCAAAGATCATCCCATGAAGGGACCAGCGCATCAAAGATCAAAGATCATCCCATGAAGGGACCAGCGCATCAAAGATCAAAGATCAGCCCATGAAGGGACCAGTGCATCAGAGATCATCCCAAGAAAGGGACCAGTGCATCAGAGATCATCCCATGAAGGGACCAGTGCATCAAAGATCATCCCATGAAGAGACCAGCGCATCAAAGATCAAAGATCATCCCATGAAGGGACCAGTGAATCAAAGATCAAAGATCAGCCCATGAAGGGACCAGTGCATCAGAGATCATCCCATGAAGGGACCAGTGCATCAGAGATCATCCCATGAAGGGACCAGTGCATCAAAGATCATCCCATGAAGGGACCAGTGCATCAAAGATCATCCCATGAAGGGACCAGGCATCAAAGATCATCCCATGAAGGGAACAGTGCATCAAAGATCAGATCATCCTATAAAGGGACCAGTGCATCATAGCACTCAGATTAGAGGTATAAAAGATCATCCCATGAAGGGACCTGTGCATCAAAGATCATCCCATGAAGGGACCAGTGCATCAAAGATCATCCAATGAAGGGACCAGTGCATCAAAGATCATCCAATGAAGGGACCAGTGCAGCAAAGATCATCCCATGAAGGGACCAGTGCATCAGAGATCATCCCATGAAGGGACCAGTGCATCAGAGATCATGCCATGAAGGGACCAGTGCATCAGAGATCATCCCATGAAGGGACCAGTGCATCACAGATCATCCCATGAAGGGACCAGTACATCAAAGCACTCCCATTAGAGGTATGCAAGATCATCCCATGAAGGGACCAGCGGATCAGAGATCAAATCATGAAGGGACCAGTGCACCAGATCATCTCATGAAGGGACCAGCGCATCACAGATCATCTCATGAAGGGACCAGCGCATCAGAGCTCATCCCATGAAGGGACCAGCGCATCAGAGTTCATCCCATGAAGGGACCAACGCATCATAGATCATTCCATGAAGGGACCAGCGCATCAGAGATCATCCCATGAAGGGACCAGCGCATCAGAGATCATCCCATGAAGGGAACAGCGGATCAGAGATCAAACCATGAAGGGACCAGTGCACCAGATCATCTCATGAAGGGACCAGCGCATCAATCATCATCCCATGAAGGGACCAATGCATCAATCATCATCCTATGACGGGACAAGTGCATCAGAGAATTCAGATTAGATGTATGCAAGATCATCCCATGAAGGGACCAGTGCATTAGAGATCATCCCATGAAGGGACCAGCGCATCAGAGATCATCCCATGAAGGGACCAGCGCATCAGAGATCATCCTATGAAGGGACCAGCGCATCAGAGATCATCCCATGAAGGGACCAGTGCATCAGAGATCATCCCATGAAGGGACCAGTGCATCACAGCACTCACATTAGTGGTATGCAAGATCATCCCATGAAGGGACCAGAGCATCAAAGATCATCCCATGAAGGGACCAGTGCATCAGAGATCATCCCATGAAGGGACCAGCGCATCAGAGATCATCCCATGAAGGGACCAGTGCATCACAGCACTCAGCTTAGAGGTATGCAAGATCATCCCATGAAGGGACCAGTGCAGAGATCATCCCATGAAGGGACCAGTGCATCAAAATTCATCCCATGAAGGGACCAGCGCATCAAAAATCATCCCATGAAGGGACCAGCGCATCAAAGATAATCCCATGAAGGGACCAGCACATCAGAGATCATCCCATGAAGGGACCAGCACATCAGAGATCATCCCATGTAGGGACCAGCACATCAGAGATCATCCCATGAAGGAACCAGCACATCAGAGATCATCCCATGAAGGGACCAGCACAGAGATCATCCCATGAAGGGACTAGCACATCAGATCATCCCATGAAGGGACCAGTCCAGCACATCAGATCATCCCATGAAGGGACCAGCGCTTCAGCTCATGTCATGAAGGGACCAGCAATTAAGATTATCCCATGAAGGGACCAGCGCGTCAAAGATCATCCCATGAAGGGACCAGCGCATCAAAGATCATCCCATGAAGGGACCAGCGCATCAAAGATCAAAGATCATCCCATGAAGGGACCAGTGCATCAATCATCATCCCATGAAGGGACCAGTGCATCAAAGATCATCCCATGAAGGCACCAGTGCATCAGAGATCAACCCATGAAGGGACCAGTGCATCAAAGATCATCCCATGAAGGGACCAGAGCATCAAAGATCATCCCATGAAGGGACCAGTGCATCAGAGATCATCCCATGAAGGGACCAGGGCATCAGAGATAATCCCATGAGGGACCAGCGCATCAGAGACAATCCCATGAAGGGACCAGCACATCAGAGATCATCCCATGAAGGGACCAGCACATCAGAGATTATCCCATGAAGGGACCAGCACATCAGAGATCATCCCATGAAGGGACCAGCACATCAGAGATCATCCCATGAAGGGACCAGCACATCAGAGATCATCCCATGAAGGGACCAGCACATCAGAGATGATCCCATGAAGGGACCAGCGCTTCAGATCATCCCATGAAGGGACCAGCGCTTCAGATCATCCCATGAAGGGACCAGCGCATCAAAGATCATCCCATGAAGGGACCAGCACATCAGAGATGATCCCATGAAGGGACCAGCGCTTCAGATCATCCCATGAAGGGACCAGCGCTTCAGATTATCCCATGAAGGGACCAGCGCATCAAAGATCATCCCATGAAGGGACCAGCGCATCAAAGATCAAAGATCATCCCATGAAGGGACCAGCGCATCAAAGATCAAAGATCAGCCCATGAAGGGACCAGTGCATCAGAGATCATCCCATGAAGGGACCAGTGCATCAGAGATCATCCCATGAAGGGACCAGTGCATCAGAGATCATACCATGAAGGAACCAGTGCATCAAAGATCATCCCATGAAGGGACCAGCTCATCAAATATCATCCCATGAAGGGACCAGCGCGTCAAAGATCATCCCATGAAGGGACCAGCGCATCAAAGATCAAAGATCATCCCATGAAGGGACCAGCGCATCAAAGATCAAAGATCATCCCATGAAGGGACCAGCGCATCAAAGATCAAAGATCATCCCATGAAGGGACCAGTGAATCAAAGATCAAAGATCAGCCCATGAAGGGACCAGTGCATCAGAGATCATCCCATGAAGGGACCAGTGCATCAGAGATCATCCCATGAAGGGACCAGTGCATCAAAGATCATCCCATGAAGGGACCAGTGCATCAAAGATCATCCCATGAAGGGACCAGGCATCAAAGATCATCCCATGAAGGGACCAGTGCATCAAAGATCAGATCATCCTATAAAGGGACCAGTGCATCATAGCACTCAGATTAGAGGTATGAAAGATCATCCCATGAAGGGACCTGTGCATCAAAGATCATCCCATGAAGGGACCAGCGCATCAAAGATCAAAGATCATCCCATGAAGGGACCAGCACGAAGATCATCCCATGCAGGGACCAGCGCAAAGATCATCCCATGAAGGGACCAGTGCATCAAAGATCATCCCATTAAGGGACCAGTGCATCAAAGATCATCCCATGAAGGGACCAGTGCATCAAAGATCATCCCATGAAGGGACCAGTGCATCAAAGATCATCCCATGAAGGGACCAGTGCATCAGAGATAATCCCATGAAGGGACCAGCGCATCAGAGATAATCCCATGAAGGGACCAGCACATCAGAGATCATCCCATGAAGGGACCAGCACATCAGAGATCATCCCATGAAGGGACCAGCGCATCAGATCATCCCATGAAGGGACCAGCGCTTCAGATCATCCCATGAAGGGACCAGCGCTTCAGATCATGTCATGAAGGGACCAGCGATTCAGATTATCCCATGAAGGGACCAGCGCATCAAAGATCATCCCATGAAGGGACGGGCGCATCAAAGATCATCCCATGAAGGGACCAGCGCATCAAAGATCAGCCCATGAAGGGACCAGTGCATCAGAGATCATCCCATGAAGGGACCAGTGTATCAGAGATCATCCCATGAAGGGACCAGTGCATCAGAGATCATACCATGAAGGGACCAGTGCATCAAAGATCATACCATGAAGGGACCAGTGCATCAGAGATCCCATGAAGGGACCAGTGCATCAGCGATCATCCCATGAAGGGAGCAGTGCATCAGAGATCATCCCATGAAGGGACCAGTGCATCAGAGATCATCCCATGAAGGGACCAGTGCATCAGAGATCATCCCATGAAGGGACCAGTGCAGAGATCATCCCATGAAGGGACCTGTGTATCAGAGATCATCCCATGAAGGGACCAGAGCATCAGATAATTCCATGAAGGGACCAGCGCATCAGATCATCCCATGAAGGGACCAGCGCATCAGATCATTCCATGAAGGGACTAGCGCATCAGATCATCCCATGAATGGACCAGCGCATCAGATCATCCCATGAAGGGACCAGCGCATCAGATCATCCCATGAAGGGACCAGCGCATCAGATCATCCCATGAAGGGACCAGCTCAAAGATCATCCCATGAAGGGACCAGCGCATCAAAGATCATCCCATGAAGGGACCAGTGCATCAAAGATCATCCCATGAAGGGACCAGAGCATCAAAGATCATCCCATGAAGGGACCAGCGCATCAGATCATCCCATGAAGGGACCAGCTCAAAGATCATCCCATGAAGGGACCAGCGCATTACAGATCATCCCATGAAGGGACCAGTGCATCACAGATCTTCCCATGAAGGGACCAGCACATCAAAGATCATCCCATGAAGGGACCAGTGCATCAAAGTTAATCCCATGAAGGGACCACCACATCACAGCACTCAGAATAGAGGTATGCAAGATCATCCCATGAATAGGGGTGGGCGGAATTTGCGGAATTAACCTTCGCAAATTATCGCGAAAATGTTTAAAATTATCGCAAACAAGCGGAAATATCGCGAAGATGCGGAAGTTTTTTTCCGGCATGTTCGCAAGATTTTCTGCATGGTTGCGGGTCGCCAACTTACCCATGTGGTTGCTTGCGGGCGCGGCCATCTTGTTTTGAGTTGTTCTCGCGGTGCATGATCGCGAGAAGAAAGACGTGATCGCGCGACGCATGACGTCACTGCGGGCGCGAACTGTCGCGAGACAGCGCAAATGGCTAAAAACAATACAACATCTCATGGAGAACGTGACCGGATCAAGAAAACTTGTCGGCGAACGCAGGGATTCAGGTAAGGCGATCGCACGCGCGCGAGAATGTATTATTTTACAGCGCGAGCAAGAAACAAATTATCGCCAAGCTGCGAAAATGTCAAATTATCGCAATTTCCGCGAACGGAACGAAATTTTCGCCCAGGCCTACCCATGAAGGGACCAGTCTAGAGATCATGCAATGAAGGACCCAGTGTATCAGAGATCATCCCATGAAGGACCCAGTGCATCAGAGATCATACCATGAAGGGACCAGTGCATCAGAGATCAACCCATGAAGGGAACAGTGCATCAAAGATCATCCCATGAAGGGACCAGAGCATCAAAGATCATCCCATGAAGGGACCAGCGCATCAAAGTTAATCCCATGAAGGGACCAGCGCATCAAAGATCAAAGATCATCCCATGAAGGGACCAGTGCATCAAAGATCATCCCATGAAGGAACCAGTGCATCAGAGATCATCCCATGAAGGGACCAGTGAATCACAGCACTCATATTAGAGATATGGAAGATCATCCCATTAAGGAACCAGTACATCACAGTACTCACATTAGAGGTATGCAAAATCATCCCATGAAGTGACCAGCGCATCAGAGATCAAACCATGAAAGGACCATTGCAAAGATCATCCCATGAAGGCATCAGAGCATCATCCCATGAAGGGACTAGCGCAGAGATCATCCCATGAAGGGACCAGTGCATCAGAGATCATCCCATGAAGGGACCAGTGCATCAGAGATCATACCATGAAGGGCCCAGTGCATCAGAGATCCCATGAAGGGACCAGTGCATCAGAGATCATCCCATGAAGGGACCAGTGCATCAGAGATCATCCCATGAAGGGACCAGTGCATCAGAGATCATCCCATGAAGGGACCAGCGCAGAGATCATCCCATGAAGGGACCAGTGCATCAGAGATCATCCCATGAAGGGACCAGTGCATCAGAGATCATACCATGAAGGGCCCAGTGCATCAGAGATCCCATGAAGGGACCAGTGCATCAGAGATCATCCCATGAAGGGACCAGTGCATCAGAGATCATCCCATGAAGGGACCAGTGCATCAGAGATCATCCCATGAAGGGACCAGCTCAAAGATCATCCCATAAAGGGACCAGCTCAAAGATCATCCCATGAAGGGACCAGCGCATCAAAGATCATCCCATGAAGGGACCAGAGCATCAAAGATCATCCCATGAAGGGACCAGCGCATCAGATCATCCCATGAAGGGACCAGCTCAAAGATCATCCCATGAAGGGACCAGCTCAAAGATCATCTCATGAAGGGACCAGCGCATCAAAGATCATTCCATGAAGGGACCAGAGCATCAAAGATCATCCCATGAAGGGACCAGCGCATCAAAGATCATCCCATGAAGGGACCAGCGCATCAAAAATCATCCCATGAAGGCACCAGCGCATCAAATATCATCCCATGAAGGGACCAGCGCATCAAAGTTAATCCCATGAAGGGACCAGCGCATCAAAGATCATCCCATAAAGGAACCAGTGCATCAAAGATCATCCCAGGAAGGGACCAGTGAATCACAGCACTCTTATTAGAGGTATGCAAGATCATCCCATTAAGGAACCAGTACATCACAGTACTCACATTAGAGGTATGCAAGATCATCCCATGAAGTGACCAGCGCATCAGAGATCAAACCATGAAAGGACCAGTGCAAAGATCATCCCATGAAGGCATCAGAGCATCATCCCATGAAGGGACCAGCGCAGAGATCATCCCATGAAGGGACCAGTGCATACGAGATCATCCCATGACGGGACCAGGGGACCAGCGATCATCCCATGACGGGACCAGCGATCATCCCATGACGGGACCAGCGATCATCCCATGACGGGACCAGCGATCATCCCATGACGGGACCAGCGATCATCCCATGACGGGACCAGCGATCATCCCATGACGGGACCAGCGATCATCCCATGACGGGACCAGCGATCATCCCATGACGGGACCAGGGGACCAGAGATCATCCCACGACGGGACCAGGGGACCAGAGATCATCCCTTGACGGGACCAGGGGACCAGATCTCATCCCTTAACGGGACCAGGGGACCAGAGATAATCCCATGAAGGGACCAGAGATCATCCCATGACGGGACCATGAAGGGACCAGAGATCATCCCATGACGGGACCAGTGCATCAGAAATCATCCCATGAAGGGACCAGTGCAGCAGAGATCATCCCATGAAGGGACCAGGGGACCAGAGAACATCCCATGATGGGACCAGGGGACCAGCGATCATCCCATGACGGGACCAAGGGACCAGCGATCATCCCATGACGGGACCAGCGATCATCCCATGATGGAACCAGCGACCATCCCATGACGGGACCAGCGACCATCCCATGACGGGACCAGCGATCATCCCATGACGGGACCAGCGATCATCCCATGACGGGACCAGCGATCATCCCATGAGGGGACCAGTGCAAAGAGCATCCCATGAAGGGACCAGTGCAAAGAGCATCCCATGAAGGGACCAGTGCAACGAGCATCCCATGAAGGGGCCAGTGCAAAGAGCATCCCATGAAGGGACCAGTGCAACACAGCTCTCAGATTAGAGGTGTGCAAGATGTTCCCATAAAGGGACCAGTGCATCAGAGATCATGCCATGAAGGGACCAGTGCAACACAGCACTCAGATTAGAGGTATGCAAGATCATCCCATGAAGGGACCAGTGCATCAAAGATCATCCCATGAAGGGACCAGTGCAAAGATCATCCCATGAAGGGACCAGTGCATCAGAAATCATCCCATGAAGGGACCAGTGCATCAGAGATCATCCCATGAAGGGACCAGTGCAGAGATCATCCCATGAAGGGACCTGTGCATCAGAGATCATCCCATGAAGGGACCAGTGCATCAGAGCACTCATATTAGCGGTATGCAAGCTCATCCCATAAAGTGACGGGTGCATCAGAGGTCATCCCATGAAGGAACCAGTACTTCACAGCACTCACATTAGAGGTATGCAAGATCATCCCATGAAGGGACCAGTGCATCAAAGATCATCCCATGAAGGGACCAGTGCATCAAAGATCATCCCATGAAGGGACCAGTGCATCAGAAATCATCCCATGAAGGGACCAGTGCATCAGAGATCATCCCATGAAGGGACCAGTGCATCAGAGATCATCCCATGAAGGGACCAGTGCAGAGATCATCCCATAAAGGGACCAGTGCATCAGAGATCATCCCATGAAGGGACTAGTGCATCAGAGATCATCCCATGAAGGGACCAGAGCTTCAGAGATCATCCCATGAGGGTCCCAGCACATCACAGGACTCACATTAGCGGTATGCAAGCTCATCCCATGAAGGGACCAGTGCATCAAAGATCATCCCATGACGGGACCGGCGATCATCCCATGACAGGACCAGGGGACCAGAGATCATCCCACGACGGGACCAGGGGACCTGAGATCATCCCTTGACGGGACCAGGGGACCTGAGATCATCCCATGACGGGACCAGAGATCATCCCATGACGGGTCCAGAGATCATCCCATGACGGGACCAGAGATCATCCCATGACGGGACCTGAGATCATCCCATGACGGGACCAGAGATCATCCCATGACAGGACCAGAGATCATCCCATGAAGGGACCAGTGCATCAGAGATCATCCCATGAAGGGACCAGTGCATCAGAGATCATCCCATGAAGGGACCAGTGCATCAGAGATCATCCCATGACGGGACCAGGGGACCAGAGAACATCCCATGACGGGACCAGGGGACCAGAGAACATCCCATGACGGGACCAGCGATCATCCCATGACGGGACCAGCGATCATCCCATGACGGGACAAGCGATCATCCCATGACGGGACCAGCGATCATCCCATGACGGGACCAGCGATCATCCCATGACGGGACCAGCTATCATCCCATGACGGGACCAGCGATCATCCCATGACGGGACCAGCACATCAGAGGTCATCCCATGAAGGGACCAGTACTTCAGAGCACTCACATTAGAGGTATGCAAGATCATCCCATGAAGGGACCAGTGCATCAGAGATCATCCCATGAAGGGACCAGTGCATCAGAGATCATCCCATGAAGGGACCAGCGCATCAGAGATCCTCCCATGAAGGGACCAGCGCATCAGAGATAATCCCATGAAGGGACCAGCGCATCAGAGATCATCCAATGAAGGGACCAGCGCATCAGAGATCATCCCATGAAGGGACCAGTGCATCAGATCATCCCATGTAGGGACCAGCGATTCAGATCGTCCCATGAAGGGACCAGCGATTTAGATCATCTTATGAAGGGACCAGCGCATCAAAGATCATCCCATGAAGGGTGCCAGCGCATCAAAGATCATCCCATGAAGGGACCAGTGCATCAAAGCACTCACATTAGTGGTATGCAAGATCATCCCATGAAGGGGCCAGAGCATCAAAGAACATCCCATGAGGACCAGTGCATCAAAGATCATCCAATGAAGGGACCAGTGCATCAAAGATCATACCATGAAGGGACCAGTGCATCAAAGCACTCACATTAGTGGTATGCAAGATCAGCCCATGAAGGGGCCAGAGCATCAAAGATCATCCCATGAGGACCACTGCATCAAAGATCATCCAATGAAGGAACCAGTGCATCAAAGATCATCCCATGAAGGGACCAGTGCACCAGAGATCATCCCATGAAGGGACCAGTGCATCACAGATCTTCCCATGAAGGGAACAGCGCATCACAGATCATCCCATGAAGGGACCAGTGCATCACAGATCTTCCCATGAAGGGACCAGCGCATCAAAGATCATACCATGAAGGGACCAGTGCATCAAATTTAATCCCATGAAGGGACCACAACATCACAGCACTCAGAATAGAGGTATGCAAGATCATCCCATGAAGGGACCAGTCTAGAGATCATGCCATGAAGGACCCAGTGCATCAGAGATCATCCCATGAAGGACCCAGTGCATCAGAGATCATACCATGAAGGGACCAGTGCATCAGAGATCAACCCATGAAGGGAACAGTGCATAAAAGATCATCCCATGAAGGGACGAGTGCATCACACCACTCAGATTAGTGCTATGCAAGATCATCCCATGAAGGGACCAGTGCATCAAAGATCATCCCATGAAGGGACCAGTGCATCAAAGATCATCCCATGAAGGGACCAGTGCATCAAAGATCATCCCATGAAGGGACCAGTGCATCAGAGATCGTCCCATGAAAGGACCAGTGCATCAGAGATCATCCCATGAAGGGACCAGCGCATCAGAGATCATCCTATGAAGGGACCAGCGCATCAGAGATCATCTCATGAAGGGACCAGTGCATCAGAGATCATCCCATGAAGGGACCAGTGCATCACAGCACTCACATTAGTGGTATGCAAGATCATCCCATGAAGGGACCAGAGCATCAAAGATCATCCCATGAAGGGACCAGTGCATCAGAGATCATCCCATGAAGGTACCAGTGCATCAGAGATCATCCCATGAAGGGACCAGTGCATCACAGAACTCAGCTTAGAGGTATGCAAGATCATCCCATGAAGGGACCAGCACATCAGATCATCTCATGAAGGGACCAGTCCAGCACATCAGATCATCTCATGAAGGAACCAGTGCATCACACCACTCAGATTAGTGCTATGGAAGATCATCCCATGAAGGGACCAGTGCATCAAAGATCATCCCATGAAGGGACCAGTGTATCAAAGATCATCCCAATAAGGGATGAGTGCATCAAAGATCATCCCATGAAGGGACCAGTGCATCAGAGATCGTCCCATGAAGGGACCAGTGCATCAGAGATCATCCCATGAAGGGTCTTGTGCATCAAAGATCATCCCATGAAGGGACCAGTGCAGAGATCATCCCATGAAGGGACCAGTGCAGAGATCATCCCATGAAGGGACCAGTGCAGCGATCATCCCATGAACGGACCAGTGCATCAGAGATCATCCCATGAAGGGACCAGCGAAGAGATCATCCAATGAAGGGACCAGCGAAGAGATCATCCCATGAAGGGACCAGCGAAGAGATCATCCCATGAGGGGACCAGTGCAAAGATCTTCCCATGAGGGGACCAGTGCAAAGAGCATCCCATGAAGGGACCAGTGCAAAGAGCATCCCAAGAAGGGACCAGTGCAAAGAGCATCCCATGAAGGGGCCAGTGCAAAGAGCATCCCATGAAGGGACCAGTGCAACACAGCACTCAGATTAGAGGTATGCAAAATGTTCCCATGAATGGACCAGTGCATCAGAGATCATGCCATGAAGGGACCAGTGCAACACAGCACTCAGATTAGAGGTATGCAAGATCATCCCATGAAGGGACCAGTCTAGAGATCATGCCATAAAGTGACGGGTGCATCAGAGGTCATCCCATGAAGGGACCAGTACTTCACAGCACTCACATTAGAGGTATGCAAGATCATCCCATGAAGGGACCAGTGCATCAAAGATCATCCCATGAAGGGACCAGTGCATCAGAAATCATCCCATGAAGGGACCAGTGCATCAGAGATCATCCCATGAAGGGACCAGTGTATCAGAGATCATCCCATGAAGGGACCAGTGCAGAGATCATCCCATGAAGGGACCAGTGCATCAGAGATCATCCCATGAAGGGACCAGTGCATCAGAGATCATCCCAAGAAGGGACCAGAGCATCAGAGATCATCCCATGAGGGTCCCAGCACATCACAGCACTCACATTAGCGGTATGCAAGCTCGTCCCATGAAGGGACCAGTGCATCAAAGATCATCCCATGAAGGGACCAGCGCATCACAGCACTGATTAGAGGTATGCAAGATCATCTCATGAAGGGACCAGCACATCAAAGATCATCCCATGAAGGGACCAGCACATCAAAGATCATCCCATGAAGGGACCAGCGCATCAAAGATCATCCCATGAAGGGACCAGTGCAGAGATCATCCCATGAAGGGACCAGTGCAGAGATCATCCCATGACGGGACCAGTGCATCAGAGATCATCCCATGAAGGGACCAGTGCATCAGAAATCATCCCATGAAGGGACCAGTGCATCACAGCACTCACATTAGAGGTATGCAAGATCATCCCATGAAGGGACCAGTACATCACAGCACTCACATTAGAGGTATGCAAGATCATCCCATGAAGGGACCAGTGCAAAGATAATTCCATGAAGGGTCCAGTGCATCAGAGATCATCCCATGAAGGGACCAGTGCATCAGAGATCATCCCATGAAGGGACCACCGCATCACAGCACTCAAATTAGAGGTATGCAAAATCCCCCCATGAAGGGACCAGTGCATCAGAGATCATCCCACGAAGGGATCAGTGCATCAAAGATCATACCATGAAGGGACCAGTGCAGAAGAAATCATCCCATGAAGGGACCACTGCATCAGAGATAATCCCATGAAGGGACCACTGCATCAGAGATCATCCCACGAAGGGACCAGCGCATCAGAGACCATCCCACGAAGGGACCAGCGCATCAGAGATCATCCCACGAAGGGACCAGTGCATCAGAGACCATCCCACGAAGGGACCAGCGCATCAGATATCATCCCATGAAGAGATCAGTGCATCACAGCACTTAGATTAGTGCTATGCAAGATCATCCCATGAAGGGACCAGTGCATCAAAGATCATCCCATGAAGGGACCAGTGCAGAGATCATCCCATGAAGGGACCAGCGCATCAGAGATTATCCCATGAAGGGACCAGCACATTAGAGATCATCCCAGGAAGGGACCAGCGCATCAGAGATCATCCCATGAAGGGACCATCGCATCAGAGATCATCCCATGAAGGGACCAGTGCATCAGAGATCATCCCATGAAGGGACCAGCGCATCAGAGATCATCCCATGCAGGGACCAGCGCATCAGAGATCATCCCATGCAGGGACCAGTGCATCAGAGATCTTCCCATGCAGGGACCAGCGCATCAGAGATCATCCCATGAAGGGACCAGCGCATCAGAGATCATCCCAGGAAGGGACGAGCGCATCAGAGATCATCCCAGGAAGGGACGAGTGCCTCAGAGATCATCCCAGGAAGGAATGAGTGCATCAGAGAACATACCAGGAAGGGACGAGTGCATCAGAGATCATACCAGGAAGGGACGAGTGCATCAGAGCACTCAGATTAGAGGTATGCAAGACCATCCCATGAAGAGACCAGCGTGTCAGATCATCCCATTTAGGGACCAGTGCATCACAACACTCGGATTAGAGGTATGCAAGATCATCCCTTGAAGGGACCAGCGCATTAGAGATCATCCGTTGAAGGGACCAGCGCATTAGAGATCCTCCCATGAAGGGACCAGCGCATTAGAGATCCTCCCATGAAGGGAACAGTGCATCAAAGATCATCCCATGAAGGGACCAGTGCATCAAAGATCATCCTATGAAGGGACCAGCGCATTAGATTATCCCATGAATGGAACAGCGCATCAGAGATCATCCCATGAAGGGGCCAGCACATCAAAGATCATGCCATGAAGGGACCAGTGCATCACAGCACTCAGATTAGAGGCATGCAAGATCATCCCATGAAGGGACCAGTGCATCAGAGATCATCTAATGAAGGGACCAGTGCATCAGAGCATTCAAATAAGAGGTACGCCAGATCATCCCATGAAGGGACCAGTGCATCATAGCACTCAGATTAGAGGTATGCAAGATCATCCCATAAAGGGACCAGTGCATCAGAGATCATCCCATGAAGGGACCAGTGCATCAGAGATCATCCCATGAAGGGACCAGTGCAGATTCAGAGATCATCCCATGAAGGGACCAGTGCATCATAGATCATCCCATGAAGGGACCAGTGCATCATAGCACTCAGATTAGAGGTATGCAAGATCATCCCATGAAGGGACCAGTGCATCAAAGATCATCCCATGAAGGGAAGAGTGCATCACAGCACTCAGATTAGAGGTATGCAAGATTATCCCATGAAGGGACCAGTGCATCAAAGATCATCCCATGATGGGACCAGCACGTCAGACCATCCCATGAAGGGACCTGCGCATCAGAGATCATCCCATGAAGGCACCAGTGCATCAAAGATCATCCCATGAAGGGACCAGTGCATCAGAGGTCATCCCCATAAAGCGACCAGTGCATCAGAGATCATCCCATGAAGGGACCAGCGCATCAGAGATTATCCCATGAAGAAACCAGCGCTTCAGAGATCATCCCATGAAGAAACCAGCGCTTCAGAGATCATCCCATGAAGGGACCAGCGCATCAGAGATCATCCCATGAAGGGACCAGCACATCAGAGATCATCCCATGAAGGGACCAGCGCATCAGAGATCATCCATGAAGGGACCAGTGCATCAGAGATCATGGGGAACAACCTTTACAACGCAACTTTTACAACACACTACCATTACAACGCATTTTTTACAACGCATAATCCATTACAACGCATGATATTACAACGCATGACACTACAACGCATTTTTAAAAACTACCTTTACAACGCATTCCATTACAACGCATACTACCATTACAACGCATACCATTACAACGCATAATATTACACTATACTATCCAACACTTACCCTACTGATGCACCCCCTGGAGTTAGAATAGTAATTTTTACCCCTATACTATCCAACACTTACCCTACTGATGCACCCCCTGGAGTTAGAATAGTAATTTTTACCCCTATACTATCCAACACTTTCCCTACTGATGCACCCCCTGGAGTTAGAATAGTAATTTTTACCCCTATACTATCCAACACTTACCCTACTGTTGCACCCCCTGGAGTTAGAATAGTAATTTTTACCCCTATACTATCCAACACTTTCCCTACTGATGCACCCCCTGGAGTTAGAATAGTAATTTTTACCCCTATACTATCCAACACTTACCCTACTGATGCACCCCCTGGAGTTAGAATAGTAATTTTTACCCCTATACTATCCAACACTTACCCTACTGATGCACCCCCTGGAGTTAGAATAGTAATTTTTACCCCTATACTATCCAACACTTTCCCTACTGATGCACCCCCTGGAGTTAGAATAGTAATTTTTACCCCTATACTATCCAACACTTACCCTACTGTTGCACCCCCTGGAGTTAGAATAGTAATTTTTACCCCTATACTATCCAACACTTTCCCTACTGTTGCACCCCCTGGAGTTAGAATAGTAATTTTTACCCCTACACTATCCAACACTTACCCTACTGTTGCACCCCCTGGAGTTAGAATAGTAATTTTTACCCCTACACTATCCAACACTTACCCTACTGTTGCACCCCCTGGAGTTAGAATAGTAATTTTTACCCCTACACTATCCAACACTTACCCAACTGTTGCACCCCCTGGAGTTAGAATAGTAATTTTTACCCCTATACTATCTAATACTTACCTTAAATGCAATTTAATATTATGCGTTGTAATGGTATGCGTTGTAAAGGTAGTATGCGTTGTAATGGTAGTGCGTTGTAAAGGTATTTTTTAAAAATGCTTTGTAGTGTCATGCGTTGTAATGTCATGCGTTGTAATGGATTATGCGTTGTAAAAAATGCGTTGTAAGTGCATGCGTTGTAATAGTGTGCGTTGTAACGTCATACATCCGAGATCATCCATGAAGGGACCAGTGCATCAAAGATCATCCCATGAAGGGACCAGTGCATCAAAGATCATCCCATGAAGGGACCAGTGCATCAGAGATCTTTCCATGAAGGGACCAGCACATCAGAGATCTTCCCATGAAGGGACCACTGCATCACAGCACTCAGATTAGAGGTATGTAAAATAATCCCATGAAGGGACCAGCGCATCATAGATCATCCCATGAATGGACCAGCACATCAGAGATCATCCCATGAAGGGACCAGAGCATCAGAGATCATCCCATGAATGGACCAGCGCAGTGATCATCCAATGAAGAGACGAGCGCAGAGGTCATCCCATGAAGGGACCAGCGCAGAGATCATCCCATGAAGGGACCAGTGCAGAAATCATCCCATGAAGGGACCAGCGCAGAGATCGTCCCATGAAGGGACCAGCGCAGAGATCGTCCCATGAAGGGACCAGCGCATCAGAGATCATCCCATGAAGGGACCAGCGCATCAGAGATCATCCCATGAAGGGACCAGCACATCAGAGCATTCAGATTAGAGGTACGCCAGATCATCCCATGAAGGGACCAGTGCATCACGGCACTCAGATTAGATTCATGCAAGATCATCCCATGAAGGGACCAGCGCAGAGATCATCCCATGAAGGGACCAGTGCATCAGAGATCATCCCATGAAGGGACCAGCGCGTCAGAGATCATCCCATGAAGGGACCAGCGCGTCAAAGATCATCCCATGAAGGGACCAGCGCGTCAGAGATCATCCCATGAAGGGACCAGCGCGTCAGATCATCCCATGAAGGGACCAGCGCGTCAGATCATCCCATGAAGGGACCAGCACATCAGAGATCATCCCATGAAGGGACCAGCGCATCAGAGATCATCCATGAAGGGACCAGTGCATCAGAGATCATCCATGAAGGGACCAGTGCATCAAAGATCATCCCATGAAGGGACCAGTGCATCAGAGATCAGCCCATGAAGGGACCAGCGCATCAGAGATCTTCCCATGAAGGGACCACTGCATCACAGCACTCAGATTAGAGGTATGTAAGATCATCCCATGAAGGGACCAGCGCATCATAGATCATCCCATGAAGGGACCAGCACATCAGAGATCATCCCATGAAGGGACCAGAGCATCAGAGATCATCCCATGAAGGGACCAGAGCATCAGAGATCATCCCATGAAGAGACCAGCGCAGAGATCATCCCATGAACGGACCAGCGCAGAGATCATCCTATGAAGGGACCAGCGCAGAAATCATCCCATGAAGGGACCAGCGCAGATATCGTCCCATCAAGGGACCAGCGCAGAGATCGTCCCATGAAGGGACCAGCGCATCAGAGATCATCCCATGAAGGGACCAGCGCATCAGAGATCATCCCATGAAGGGACCAGCGCATCAGAGATCATCCCATGAAGGGACCAGTGCATCAGAGCATTCAGATTAGAGGTACGCCAGATCATCCCATGAAGGGACCAGTGCATCACAGCACTCAGATTAGATTCATGCAAGATCATCCCATGAAGGGACCAGCGCAGAGATCATCCCATGAAGGGACCAGCGCTGCAGAGATCATCCCATGAAGGGACCAGCGCATCAGAGCATTCAGATTAGAGGTACGCCAGATCATCCCATGAAGGGACCAGTGCATCACAGCACTCAGATTAGATTCATGCAAGATCATCCCATGAAAGTACCAGCGCAGAGATTATCCCATGAAGGGACCAGTGCATCAGAGATCATCCCATGAAGGAACCAGCGCGTCAGATCATCCCATGATGGGACCAGCGCGTCAGATCTTCCCATGATGGGACCAGCAGTCAGAGATCATCCCATGAAGGGACCAGCACATCAGAGATCATCTCATGAAGGGACCAGCCCATCAGAGATCATCCCATGAAGGGACCAGCCCATCAGAGATCATCCCATGAAGGGACCAGCCCATCAGAGATCATCCCATGAAGGGACCAGCCCATCAGAGATCATCCCATGAAGGGACCAGCCCATCAGAGATCATCCCATGAAGGGACCAGCCCATCAGAGATCATCCCATGAAGGGACCATGAGGTTCCGTGAAAACTGAACCCATGTTTCTGAGCTAATGGTACCGTGACGATCCTGGATTAGCGAATTGCAAATAATGAGTCTAATACAAAGCAAGCGTTTTCACAATGCTGCACTGAAGGATTAGTCATGTATTACTGATTCTTGTGCTCGAACCTACGGGTTCCATTTCGTGCACGACGTCCATTTTGTATCATTGCCCTCACATAGTCAGTGAATGGGCGATGTCCGAACAATGACCCTGATTAGGTAACCTCGAGGACACGTAGTCCCTAGTGCGCGTTCTGCCGACTTCTGCATGACTTGGCGAAAGCTGACCCTGTCGCCTGAGGCGGACCCTGCCGTACTGGTTTTCTGTCCTGTCCTGCCTGAGCCAAGCTACTGACCCTGACACAATAGACCATGCTTCTTTTATTAGCCTACTAATATGTCTTATCTGACTCTTCTATTTCCTGCATCTGTTCCTGCTTTTCCCTTTAGCCTTTTATAAGGAGGAGGTGATCAATTTTATTATGGGGCGGTCCGCCTTTCAATAGAGGGATGTCAGACACATGTGATTGAAGGCCAGACACCTGGAGATGGGAATGTGATATTGTGTGATCTTATTGTTTGGAATACAGAAACGGGAATAATTGTAAACTTGCAGGAATGTTTGCCCGAAGCAGAATATTCAGTATTTAAGGAGCGACCTGCTTTGTACAAATCGAGCTGTCTCCTTAGAATCTATCTTGCATGATACTTCTGTGACTTCTGTTCCTGACTGCAGTCATTAAAGACGATCTTTTGGCACCAGAGGAAGAACCCCGTGTCTCTGTTTGTTAAGTACGCCAAAACAGGTGAAACCCGAAGGTTTCAGGTGTTGTCCCCTGGCACCGCTGGGTCTTAGAAATTGCCCAGTCCTTCAGTTGGTGCCCAACATGGGGCGACATCGAGCGGTTCCGGTCCTAGCCTGAAGATTGTGAGGAGCTTCGTGTGAAATTTCCGAGGGAGGTGCACCCCACTTCATCGATCCATGTATGTCATATAAGTGGTCCGAAGGTCTTTTTCCACGAAGGTTCCCGCTTCCAGACGGCTGCAAAGGACTGGCGCCCTGATTGTCGACCTGTTTTGGAGCCTGGCGTAGTCCTTAGTACGGCGAGACGATAGACGGGTCTTCCTGGTGACGTCATTGATCTTTCAGTTAAGTATACGTGGGTCGCTCCCAGTCCTTAGGTTTAACTCGAGTTCTTTGGTCCGTAGTTTTGGTTTGCATGGTTCCATTGCATTTGGTTTAGTTTGGTCCTTAGGATTATTTGGTAGCTGCAGTTCCCAAAAACCGAGGGTCTCGTACATTTACGAGTGTATCGATAGAGATAGCCCCTTGAAGTTTGAAACTCGGTTAGTGAGCGAAAATGCCTAACCGTAGTCTTGGTTTCTTGTCTTGTCTTGGATGTTGCAACAAGGATTCCCGATTGGAGGACTCTTGTCCGATACCTCCGGTTGGAACTCCGACTTATGAGCTCTATTCGAAGCATGGTGTGGGCCCTATCACGTATAACGAGGTATGGGTCCGCTATACGAGGAAAGATGGTGTTCTCAGATGGCCATTACATGGTAGTTTTGAAACTGCAATTTTGGATAATTTGGAGGCGAAGTTATTTAAGAAGAAAGCCCGGCCGGCGATGTTTGACTCCTTTCGTCTATGGCGCAAAGAAGCCAAGCAGAAAGAAATCAAACAGGCTAAAAAGGATAAGCAAGAAAAAGGTCTCTCGATTATGCAAGCTGCTAGGCAGTTTAAGGAAGATGAAGAAGAGAAAGTGACCGAGATTTTCACTAGACAACATAGCATTAAGGGTGGGCGTAGTTCGCGAAGTAGCGCTTCGCGAAGCTACGCAAAGTGAAGTTCGCACTATGCAAGCTACGCGTAGCACTTCGCGAACTGCGTAGTAACATGTTCGCACTGTGCAAGATGTTGTTTTCAATGATTGCACAGTGCGGACAAGCAACCGGCACTGTGCAATCATTGAAAATGGCATCTTGCACAGTGCGAGCTGTAGTTTTCTGCTGCTCGAGTAGATTTTTACTCGAGCTGCAGCTTTCTCAACGCGAACTGGTAGTTTCTCATCGCGAGCGGTCGCGAGCATACGCGACCCCTCGCAATGAGAAACCTGACCTCCTCGCGTTGGGAATCTCGCCGGGAGGTTTATTTTCCATGCTCGCGATCGCGAACAAGGAAAAAGTCTCGCCAGGATGTCATTTTGCTTGCTCGCTGTCGCCAACTTGACGTTGAGGACCGCGAGCAAGCAAAAAATGACCGCAGCACTACGCAACACTACGCTACGCGTGTTCGCACTGTGCTACATGCAGTTCGCGTAGTGCGAAGTAGCGCGAACTTCGCAAACTATGCGAGCGTAGCGTAGTGCTTCGCCCAGGCCTACATAGCATGGCAATTGATAAGTGCTACCCTGTTTTGCCATCATGTCCCGATAAGCCGAAAGAGGACCCCGAAAAGGATCCTCCGATGTCTTATTTACTGAAGTCACCACCTCCTTATGTACACAGCGCTACAGCCCTTTTTGTTCCTCCTGCTGTACAACCGGCTGCTGGTCAGCCCGTGGTAGTTCCTCCCCCACCTCCTGTTCCTCAGCAAGGTTATGTTCCTCCGGCACCCCCTCTTCCTGGGTTGCTTTTTTCGTCTTTAACTGCTACACCTCACCTTACTACGCCTGTCACTCCTGTTTCTGTTACCCCTTTTGCTCCTTCGCTTTCGCTGAATGCGGTTTCTCCCGCCCTTATGTCTACTTCACCTTCCGCTCATCGGCGAATAACCGACACTGTCCCTAGTTTTCTGTCTCCTCTTTTTGGGTCGCTAAATGCGCCCGTCGTTTCTGACTCCATGCAGAGACGTAGCCAGCTCCCTGAGTCTAGGGAACGAGCATTATTAGATTCGATGGCTCATAGATGGATTTTGAAACCCGATAGGTATAGTTGTCGTATAGTTTACGATACATTTTCCCATTGGAATGAACCGACTCAGAGATATGTGTTTGAGGAGATGTGTAAGTTGTTGCGAGACGAATGGGACAACGACGAATTAGACTCAGCCCCTGCTGAAATGCTCGAACTCCAGAGTCAATTTGCGAAAGGTATGATTGTGGGCTCTGATGCTAGACATGCGTTGGAACGGCTTCTTGCCTATAGGTCTGTATTACCGTCTAGAGTTTTGTTTGCGAATGATTCCTCGGCAAAGAAGACGTTAGGACAGTATCCTATGAGAGAGGTTCCGCCAGTATGGCGTGATGCAGTACAGGCTGATGCAGGGAGAGGTATTGCAGCCGCTCCGGCACATTTTCAGAGAGTTTGGATACATGTCCCATGGAAAAGGTCTGAAGTACTAGCATTAAAACAGACTTTGCCAGACCCACGTAAGAATCCCGCTGGTTACTATAAAGAATTGTCCCAGACAGTAGACGCCTGTATTATGAACATTGCAGATATTGAGATGTTGTTTGGCAATGTAGTGCCACAACCGATATGGGCAAAAATCCGCCATGAGGATCATCCGAACGAGTTAGGTGGTATCTGGACTGCTATTTTAGCGGCGGATGCTCTCCAAGTAGGAGGTGCAAAACCTGAACCCCTAGTAGCGGAGTTACCAGGTAGGATAGTTAATCTAATGAAGACGCTGATGCCAGCGTTGAGAGTAAACTGGGATAAATTGTCGGCCTGTAAGCAGAAGAAGGATGAAAGTGTGTCCGACTTTTTCACGCGATTTGAGGAGACTTTTGTGGACCACAGCGGCCAAGATATGAGTTCAGAGGGAGGCCAGAGACTATTTGTTGATAAGTTCGTGTTTAACTTGCTGCCTGACTTGCGCAACAAGTTGAAAGACTCAGAAAGTGCTTGGGCTGTCTCTTCAACGGCTCAGATTCTAGCCACAGCCCAATATTACGAGAATAGAGATAAGGAAGAAAAAGAACGTGTAGAGAGGAAAACGAAGGAGCTGAATACTAAGGTGTTGTTGCAGCAGGCATATCCGCCTCGCTCGAATCAGAACGATTCACAGCAACGTACGCAATTTTAGCAACAGACACCGTTTCCGAGAGTACAACTGAGACCGGAGTACCTCATTTCTAGGCCATTGTTAGGATTGAATCAATGTGCATACTGCAAGGAAGAGGGTCATTATAAGAACGAGTGCCCTGCTCTGCGACAGCGTATGAATGTTGTGCCAGTTCAGAGAAGTCGTGGTTTCCAACAAATCTCTAGAGGTAGAGGACGTGGTGTCACGCCTTCTCAGAATGAGCATTCTCTTCCATCACAAAGTTCTCTTAATTGTTTTGACCAATCGAAGGTGCAATCTGATATATCTCCGCAGTACCATGTAGATGACTACTATGTCGAGGGCGAGAGTACTTCGTATAATGACTGCTAGGATAGCCATGGACAAAGAGAGGGAGTATTGTCAGTTCCAGTTGATCAGAGTGGGCCTTACGTTTCAGTAGCTTTATCAAGTGTGGTTGAGCCTTTTCTGTTGGATACTGGTGCGGCAAAAAGTTCAATCAAACATTCTAAACTCCCTGGCGCACCCTTGTCTGGCTTACCTAATGTCTCAGTGGGATTCTCTGGCGCCCCTGTTCGTAATCCAGTCTCTAGTCCTTTGTCCCTTTCAATTGGACCATGTAAGTTAGAAGCACCGTTGATTTGGACTACTGGTTGTGGTGAGAACTTGCTGGGTTTGGACCTGTTGAAACGATTGTATGCGACATTGCATTGTTCCCCATCGGGAGTACAACTTACATTGGGCAGGAAAGTGATCTCTCCTATGTATGTGGCGACAGATAGGCTTCCACAAGAATGCGTTCGCTCCCCGAATCTCTTTGGGCTACGGGTCCTAATGATGTGGGTCTTCTGGAAATTCCCCCATATGTTGTTCAGCTCAGACCGAATGTCAGGTTACCGCGAATTCCGCAGTATCGAATTTCGAGCGATGGTGAATGAGCACTCTTGACGATTATCCACGATTTGATCCAGAAGGGTGTGATCGAAGAAACACGAGGTAACGTGTGTAATAGTCCTGTTTTGCCGATTTTGAAACGTACCGATTCTTCCCAACCTCCTGTGTATCGTTTCGTAATTGATCTTAGAGAAGTAAACAAGATTGTGGTTCCGCAGTTTCCTGTGGTTCCCGATATCACAGCTTTATTGACATTGATTCCTGCTTCAGCTACCTGGTTTTCGGTGATTGACTTGAAGAATGCCTTCTTTAGCATCCCGATTGCAGAAGAGAGTAGGGACATTTTTGGTTTCTCCTTGGGTGGTCGTAGCTTCAGATTCAAGCGCGCACCTCAAGGTTATTGTGAAAGTCCTTCGATATATAGTCAGGCTCTGAAAAGTCAGCTTGATACCTTTGTATTGCCTGTCGGGACTGCTTTGATCCAGTACGTAGATGATCTTTTAGTGGCTGCTGATGACAAGACAACTTGCAAAGCAGCTACGATATCTTTGCTACAGCATTTGTCCAATTTACATCACAAGGTGTCACCTTCTAAGCTGCAATATTGTCGCCAAGAGGTAACCTATTTAGGTCATCTCTTGTCAAAGGAGGGAAGAAGGTTGACCCCTGAACGAATTAGAGCAATTGCTCAAATGACTGTGCCAAAACTCAAAGAGAAGTACGTGCCTTTTTGGGTATCACATCATACTGCAGACAATGGATCCCAAATTTTTCGTTGTTAGCAAAGCGTTTGTTAGCTCTCACGTGCAAAGATGTTTCGAATCCTCTGCCATGGTCTGATAACTGCCAGAAGAGTTTTTCTGAGCTACGCGATGCGTTGTGTTCAGCTCCTGTGTTGGGTACCCCTGACTACAGTAAACCATTTACACTATACGTTCATGAATGAGAGGGTTGCGCGTTGAGCGTGTTGACACTAGGCCTGGGCAAAATTTCCGTTCCGTTCGCAAGCTTTGCGATAATTTGGTTCTTGCTCGCGCTGTAAAATAATACATTCTCGCGCGCGCGCGATCGCCTTACCTGAATCCCCGCGTTCGCCGACAAGTTTTCCCGATCCGGTCGCGTCCTCCATGAGATGTTGTATTGTTTTAGCCATTTGCGCTGTCTCGCGACAGTTCGCGTCCGCAGTGACGTCATGCATCGCGCGATCACGTCTTTTTTCTCGCGAACATGCACCGCGAGACAACTGAAAACAAGATGGCCGCGCCCGCAAGCAACCACATGGGTAAGTTGGCGACCCGCAACCATGCAGAAAATCTCGCGAACATGCCGGAAAAAAACTTCCGCATCTTCGCGATATTTCCGATGTTTGCGGAGATTTTTAACATTTTCGCGATAATTTGCAAAAATCGCTTTCGCAATTTGGTGATAAACAGCGTCCGTGAGCGTATTTTTCTTCAACCTTAGATCCAGTAGCAAGAGCATTGCCGAGTTGCCTTAGAGCGACAGCGGCAGCTGCTGTGTCTATTCGACAGTCTGCTGGTCTGGTCATGAATAATATATTAGTGGTAATGGTTCCACATGCAGTAGATACTTTATTGAACAGAACAAAAACTCAACATCTCACGAGTGCTAGGTTGTCAGGCTATGAGCTGACACTCTTGGCAAGTCATATTCAGATTAAGAGATGTAATGTGTTGAACCCAGCCACATTGTTGCTGACTACTGTAGAATCGAGTGATTCAGAACCACATGATTGTTGTTTGCGAACTGAAGAAGAAATGAAGGGTCGGATCAATTTGAAAGATACCCCGTTGTCAGATCCGGATGGTACTTTGTATGTGGATGGTTCGTGCTTTAAGTTGTCGAACGGTGATGTGATTGCCGCGTATGCTGTGACGACATTGAGTACGGTTGTTGAGACTGCGAGAGTAAGTCAGAATTCTGCACAAGCTGCAGAGTTAATTGCGCGGACGAGAGCGTGCGTTTTGGACGAGGGAAAGAGAGTGAACATCTTTACCGATAGCCAGTATGCGTTTGGTGTTGCACATAGTTTTGGACGATTATGGAGAGAGAGAGGATTTTTGACGTCCCACGGGACAAAAATACAGCATGGACAATTGGTGAATGAGCTTCTGGAATCACTTACTTTGCCAAAGCAAGTTGCGATTGTGAAGTGTAGTGCTCATCGGAAGGTCACGGATGATGTTGGTCGTGGTAATGCATTTGCAGATGAGATTGCGAAAAAGACGGCAAAGAAGGAACATGACGAGTCGAATGTATGTTGCAAGTTCTGCAAGATGGGTTACGGATGCTGGAATGTGTGAAGACACGATTGAGAGTGTGAAGTCAATTCGGAATGAGGCTACTGAGAGTGAGAAGAATGTGTGGAAAGACAGTACGGGAAAATTGGATTCGACTGGTTGTTGGATCGATCTGTCAGAACATCAAAGATGGATGTTACCTGATGTGTATGTGCTTGCAGTAGTTACAATGGCACATGGAATGGCACACATTAGTGCGAAAGGAATTTGCAAGTTATTGGCCCCGGTATGGAAGTATGATGGAATTTCTAAGTGTGCGGAGAGGGTGGTTAAGAATTGCATGGTGTGCCTGATGCATAATCCTGGCAGGGGAACTCCAACTCCAGCTGGTCATTTTGCTCCCCCGACTTGTCCCTTTGAGGTTATCCAATTAGACTTCATTCATATGGAAAGGTGTAACAACCTTAAGTATGTCCTTGTTGTAGTTTGTGCATTTTCACGATGGATTGAAGCCTACCCCTTGAAGGATAATACAGCCCTGTCCACAGCCAAAGTCCTTCTCAAAGAGTTTTTCCCTAGGTTTGGCATGCCACGGATTGTATGGTCGGATAACGGAAGTGAGTTTGTGGGAAAGGTCATGAAGAGCGTGTGTGTGGGTTTGGGGATTAGACAGAAGTTCCATAGTGCAAATCACCCACAGTCCGCAGGTCTTGTTGAGGGTTATAACGGGACTCTGAAATTGAAGTTAGCCAAGATCCAAACGACCACTGGGTTGTCATGGCCAGATGCATTGCCTCTGGCTCTTCTATCCACTAGGGCGACTGTTCACTCTCGAATAGAGCTTAGCCCGTATGAAATTGTGTTTGGTCGTCCTGCGAACGTTTGGGGAGTCCCTAGACCTAAAGAATTCACCCAGCTCAAATATCCCATGTTGATCGATTACCTTTATGACTTGACTGCTAAACTAAGTGCCACTCATCAACAGGTTTTTGAGGCTCTGCCAAAGCCAACAGAGGGACCAGGACACAAGTTACAGCCTGGCGATTTCGTGGTCGTAAATAACTTTGGGAAATCAAGAAGCTTGGAGCCAAGATATATCGGACCGTTCCAGGTCCTGTTGTCAACACGAACTGCTGTTCGATTGGCTGGAAGAAAGCATTGGGTACACGCTGCCCATACGAAACGTGTACCGCTTCCTTTACCGTATGACAAATGGATTAGACAGGGAATTGGCAATTCTGAGACAGAGTGTGTTCCTAGGCTTGTCCCGTTCAGCGATGCACAATTTAAAGGTCTTGAGTCTGCTAACCTGAAGAACACTGCTGCTTCACCTGGAACTGTGCCTTTGCCCCTGGATTCGAACAATACTCCGTTCAAACATTCACCTGAACAATTGAACACTGTTTCGCCATCTGGTCCCTTGTTCGAAGAACAGACACAACCTGGAAGACATTGTTACTCTTTACGCTCCCATTCCAAGGACTAATAAAGTGAATACCCTTTCGTGTTTTCCTTTGCCCCCTCTGCCCTGACAACTCATCTTTGGACAATTGTATTCTCCTCAGCCAGTGTAGGAAGGTGGATATCTGACTATGGTTACCCCCAAATTTTTGCCTAGTGTCTAGCTGGTTTTTCTTTTTTTTTTTTTTTTTTTTTTTTTTTGAAACCGTTTATTACAGTTTATAAAAGTTACAGGTATGGGCCTACAACCACACGGCCGGCCGCTAGAGCATCAAAAGCATAGTACATACATACAGCAGGAAGTCTCTCAGCGGTGCACCGTAGGAAAACAGGGGTAATCTATGGTGCAGGCCTCATAGCTCCATGCCCACAGTACGGTTCCATTTTCTTAAAACAAAACAACATCAAAAACCACAACCGCAAGGCAACCCTCGATCCAAAGTGACAACACGTGCTCCATAAGTGGGGGATCCAAACAGCGGCAGAACTCTGAAGAGGGGGACGGGAGTGAATCAGGGACTGGGGGACCACGCGCCCGCGGCCGAGGGAGGGGGGCCATCTAAGGAGACGGAGCAGGCGAGGCAGCCGGTAGCAGTGGCGGCTCACAAATACCCCCGCGGTAGGCGTTCCAGGGGCCCCAGAGTTTCATCCACGCCCCAGGCTTACCCCTCGCCACATACACCACCTTTTCACGAAACATACACCAATCCATATGCTCTTTCCAGGCCGACACCGTAGGGGGCCTCTGGGATCCCCACAATTGAGCAATATCACGCTTAGCTATCATGTATCCCAGAGTCACCCACCGCGTCTGCGGGACCGAATAATCATTAGGTTCCCATACATTCAGCAAGCATCTCCTCGCTTCAGGCAGCAGCGCGACACGCGTAACCACTCGTAGAACCTCATGCACACCACGCCAGAATCGCTCCACCTTCGGGCACTCCCACAGTATATGTATGAAAGTCGCCAACGCACCACAGCCACGCTTGCACATTCCATCACCGGCAAAACCCATACGTAGAAGCCTTGGCCCCGTCACGTAGACCCGGTGAAGGATCTTGAGCTGGACGAAACGAAGGCGAGCCGGGATGGCCACCTCTTTCGGAGAGGCCACCGCGGAAATCCAATCCTCGTCGTCCAGCTCCAGCCCGTCGGCAACCCAAGCCTCGCGGAGACTAGTCAGCAGGCATGATCTATCGTTGATCAATTTTTTGTATATGAGGGAGATCGTGCTGTCCGGAACATGGCCATCTAGCACTCTGTCCTCCAGGGGGGAAGACTCCGGAATGGATGCAACATCCGGGAAGACGGAGCCCAGCGCATGGCGGACCTGTAGGTACCGAAAGTACTCACTGCCCTGCAGCTGAAACTCCGCCTGCAGCGTCTCAAAAGTTTTGAATCCCCCCCTCGTCCAGAGATCTCCCACCGTGCTGATTCCGATCGTGTCCCACTTCTCGAAGCCCTTCGACGTCCACAGGGAGCCCAACCTCTCAGATGCATACAGCGGAGACGCTCGGGTCAAACGGTCCTTCCACCCCATAGCTGCATTAGCCGCGTGCCAGACACGCACCATGACACGCGTCGGTCCCGTCAGACGGGAGTCGGGCGCGCCAGAGTAGAGCGCTCGATTATAGTCGCCACCGGGCAGGAGCATCCTGTCCATCTCAAATGCCGGGTTCAAGGCGGGTCCGTAAAGGCCATGGTTAATTGCAGCTAGTTGGGAGGCCCAGTAATACCGTTTAATGTCCGGGAGGGCGACCCCTCCATCGTACCACGGGAGCGTCAATTTAGCCAGAGCAATACGCGGCCTCCCGTCCCAAAACAGGCGCCGCTGGAGGCCCTCCACTTCACGAAAGTAGCGTGCCGGGACCAAGTCCATGGTATTCTGGAGGGCGTAGAGGAAGCGCGGCAGGGACATCATCTTAAATAAGGCCGCTCGGCCGAGCGGCGAGAGCGGCAGCCGCCGCCAGCGCACCACGTCCTCCTTCAAACGCTGGAGGGGGGGCAGCAAGTTCCGCTCATAGCGGGCCTCCGGGTCAAGAGTGATATATATACCCAGGTACCGGAAACCCTGGGAGGCAATCTGGATCGGACAGTCCCGTGGCAGGACCGGAGCCTCCCCGGAAAGCACATAGACACAGGATTTCGCCCAGTTGATGACCAGGCCTGAGTTGCGACCGAAGGAGCGCAGAACATCAACCAGGACGATCAGTGATTTGCGCGGGGAGGCGAGGTACAAAAGGATATCGTCAGCATAGAGGGACACACGGTCCTCATGCTCGGGGGTCCAGCGGAGACCACGGATAGACGGGTGCCACCGCAGCCACTCCGCCAGGGGCTCCATGGCCAGGGCGAACAGGAGAGGCGACAGGGGACAACCCTGTCGCGTGCCCCGCCCCAGCGCGAATGGGGCCGATACTCGCCCATTCACCACCACTTGCGCCAACGGGCCCGAATATAGCAATTTGACCCAGCTGACGAAACCCGGGCCGAACCCAAACTTCGCCAGCATCGCCCAAATATATGGCCATTCGAGCGTATCAAACGCCATGGTGGCGTCCAAGGACGCCAAGATGGCCGGCTCCCGCACAAATGGGACACGCGCGAGCACCCCGTGTAAGCGCCGCAGATTAAGCGCCGTGTTGCGGTGTGGTATAAAGCCCGATTGGTCTTGGTGGACCAAATCACCCACCACGCCAACCAACCGGTTGGCCAACACCTTGGCGAGGATTTTGGGCTCCGCGTTCAAAAGCGAGATCGGCCGATAGGATGTGACCCGTTCACGGGGCTTCCCCTCCTTATGAATCACCACAATTGTAGCCAGACGCTGGTCCGGCGGGAGGGAGCCCCGCGAGTGGGCCGCAAGGAACATCGCGCGCAGGTGGGGCGCCAACACATCCGGGCGTAGTTTGTATAGCTCAATGGGAATACCATTGGGGCCCATGGCCTTGCCGGATGCAATCGAGCGAATAGCCGAGGCAATTTCGTCCGAGGTGGGCGGGGCGTCCAGCGAATCCCTGTCCTCCACCGTAAGGGAGGGCAGTGCGATGTCCCGAAGCAAGGCATGAGAATCTTCCTCCGAGCAGGGAGAAACCGGGGAGTAGACTTCGCGGAAATAGTCCGCGAAGCAGGAGACAATGGCTTCCGGCTCGGTGACACACACACCATCCACGCTCTCAATCAAAGGCACCACGCGGCTCGCTCTCTCCCTCTTATCCAACCACGCGATCAATTTGCCAGCCTTGTCACCCACATCATACAATCGCCCCTGCTGCTCTCTACCGAGGCCCCTGGCCGCCTCCGTGACGAGGGCCCGATAGGCCGCCTGCTTTAAATGCAAAACATGCAACTTGGCGTCTGTTACCCCGCTCCCCAGGTCACCCTCCAGTTCTGCAATCTCGGCCTCAACCCGGGTCACCTCCTCCCGCTCGCGCCGCCGGGCATTGGAAATAAAGGAGAGAGCCTCCCCTCTAAGAACCACCTTGAAAGCCTCCCACAGGGAGATGGCAGACGGGACCGACCCCACATTCTCATCGAAATAGCGCTGTAAGGATTTGATCAAGTCGGCACGAATGGTGGGGTCGCGCAAATACCATGCATTAATCGGAGCCACCCTGCCATCCCCCCTCGGGAAGACATCGAAATGCAACAACAATGGGGAGTGGTCTGAGATGCCCCGTGCCAAATGGCGCACCTCCCCCACCCTCCCTGCATGGGCCGCCGGGACAAGGATGTAATCAAGCCGCGAGAGGCTACCATGGGCCCCCGAGTGGAAGGTGTACTGTTGCAATCCAGGATGCTTTAAGCGCCAGCAGTCCACCAGGCCCAGCGTGTCTAAAAGGCCGGGCAGCCACGCCTGTGCCCGGGGGAGGTCCCTAGGGGGATGGCGATCCATAGACCCAGAGACAACCGCATTAAAGTCCCCTCCAACCACCAACAGGCCACTCGGAAGGTCCAGAAGGAGGCGCCCCAGGTCCGCAAATGTAGTGGCTTGTAACCCAGGCGGGACGTACACTGATATAAAGATAAACACTCTACCCTCCATTCGTCCCACCAGAACAGTGTAGCGTCCCCTCTCATCATGGCGCACCTCGTCAATCTCCAACGGGAGCGAGTTCTTGACCATAACACCCACCCCCCGCGAGCCCGAAGTGAAGCCGGAGTGGGCCGCCAAACGGTATCCCCGCCGATTCATTGCATGAAAGGTGTTACCTATAAGGTGCGTCTCCTGCAGGAAGACAACATCTGGTGAAATACGTTTTAAATACTGCAGGACCACACCACGCTTAATCCTATCCCCCAGGCCGTTAACATTCCATGACAACACAGTCAAATCCCTACCCCCCATCATACGTCGAGACAATCGGTCGTCCCCCACCGAGCATCTTAAAAACGACAAAACAGTTGCGGGTTTGCCTTGCGGTGCTAACAAACAACACACCCCCCCCACCCCCCGGTCCCAACAGAACTCCCCCCTCCCTGCACCCCTGCATGAGCCCAGACAGCCCCCCCAAAGTGCAGTGTGCCTGTCGCCCCATAGCTAAATACTAACTAGTCCCCCAGAGGAGGAGGGAAGCCCCCAGCAGACCCCACCCGACCTCCCTGGGAGGGGAACATACGAAAGCAATATATGGTAAAGGAACAACATCCAGAGCAGGGCCTATACAGTCACCCCTCAATTCTGATCCGGCGGGCCCTCCTCGCCAGCCGCGCCCCCCCCACCCCGATCTCCAGGCAAAGTGTCTAACCAGTCCCCAGCCGCCTCGGGCCGGTCGAAGAAGTGCGTACGGCCATCCACCTCCACCCTCAGCTTAGCCGGAAAGAGCATCGAGTACTTGAGGTTTAGGTCCCTTAGGCGACGTTTGATACCAAGGAAACTCTGTCGCTGCTTCTGGACCGCCGGAGTAAAGTCTGGGTAGAAGTGTACATCCATGTTGTCCAGCCTGACCGGTCCCCGTTGCCTGGAGGTCTGGAGGATGGCATCTCTGTCCCGAAAATTAAAAATCCGGGCAATAAGAGGCCGCGGCGGGGCACCGGTCTTAGGGCGGCCCCCGGGGACCCGGTGGGCACGCTCCACCGCAAAAAGCTTACTCAGCCCCCGGGGCTGGAGATGGGTCAGGATCAATTCTTCCACGAAGAGATCCGCCGCCTCCGCCTCTCGGCCCTCCGGCACACCAATAATACGGACATTATTCCTCCGGGCCCGACCCTCGGAATCCTCTAGTCGCCGGTCCATCAGGGCGCTCACCTGGCCAAGCCGGCGCACCTCCTTCTGGAGGGCCACCACGTCCGTCGTGAGGCTCGTCGTGGTGTGGGCCAGGGAGTCGACTCGGTCGTTTGTTTTTGACAAGTCTGCCCTCACAAGGCCCACATCCACCAGGACCGAGTCAATTTTTTGCGCCAAGGTATCGAAACGCTGGTCCATTGAGGCCTTCATCTCCGCGATGGCGCCCATGACGTCCCGGAGGGTCGGATCCACCGGATGGGCAGGTGCCTCCGTCGGGCCCACCGGGGATGTCCGCGATGTCTCCGGAGAACCCTTCTGGAGCGTGTAGCGATCCATACTATTGGCCTGGTGCGCCGTGCCACGGCGAGTTGTCTTCATCTTCGCCCGGTCGCCATCTTGTTTGGTGGACATGCTGGCCCTTCCACCGTCGTGCCAAGATCTCCAAACGGGCCGCCACACCAAATCACGGGTGTCAGGGGGGGGGCGGGGGCGACCACCGGGCCGCGGGTCAACCCACCGCCGGCGGGGCAGCCGGGCACCTGGACAAGACCACACCACCGCACCCCGCTCCGCAGCCCGACCCCGCTCAAAGCAAGGAGGGCGCAAAAGCGAAAGTGAAAGTGCGGGGTACGCGAGTCGCCCAGCCCCGCTCGCCGCTGTTATTCACTTTGTCCCCGGGTCGCCCCACCACTCCAATCCGGGGGGCCGGCGAGGAGAAGGCCGCAACCTTCGATCGATGCTCCCACCGGTGTTCGGGGTCCGATTCGAGCCCAAAAAACGGGTAGCGCCTCAGCTCTGGTTCCCCGACACAGTCCCCTCAACAAGGACAGGATATCGCCAGGATTAATTCAGGAGGTCGCGGAGGTCCTCGGGAGCCTC
The DNA here is from genome assembly GCF_964204655.1 of Triturus cristatus. Classification (NCBI taxonomy): domain Eukaryota; kingdom Metazoa; phylum Chordata; class Amphibia; order Caudata; family Salamandridae; genus Triturus; species Triturus cristatus. The sequence goes on along the minus strand of NC_140587.1, from coordinate 652,843,650 downwards.
GCACCTACGCGGCCATCTTGGTTGCGCGCTAGGCTCCTCCTCCTCTCTAGCTGGTTTTTCGACTTAGTTGGCCTGAGATCCTGCCAATCAGGATCTCAGTCTATCTGCTCTCTCTTTAAAATGGACTCCATGTACCCTAGGTACATACACAATTGGTAAGGATCACCTTATTGGACCCTGTACAGTGTACCCTAGGTACCCAGGGCATTGGTGTATCTAAGGCCTACCAGGGGCTGAAGCATGTATTGTGCCACCCCTGGCCTGTCCTTCCAATTTGACACAACTGGCTGATCACTCAGCTGGGGTAAGTTGGTGTATCCACCTCTTACTTAGGTGTAGTATACCTATACCTAACCTTGAATGGAACACATGTTAACCTATAAGTCACTCCTATGGCAGGCCTTAACAATCCTGAAGGCAGAGTGCTTGGTTCCATGTGAGATGGTGCTCTGGCATGAGCCGAGCCTGTCTGCAGTGGTCGGAACAACTTCCTTCTACCGTTTCCAGATATCGCCATACCATATACTCTTAAGTGCATTATGAACCTCGCGGTTAAATGCTATCTTTGGTTTGGCTTTATCAAAACATGTCGAGTAAGGTGTCATACGAATTGGAATACTAACCCCTCGCCAATTTTGGCGACGGGGTTAGCATTCCACCCTTCTAGAGGGACACGACATGTACAGTACCTGAAACCCGGGTAAAATCGGACATAGCCTCAGCTCCACAAAATGGACGCTGCCACCACAGACACAAGTCTGTTCTACTGCTGCTGGGAGCCCTTCCAGCTTGGGAGACGTGGACAAAGGGTTTCCTGTCAGGGGAGGTGCGAGCACCACCCCAGACAGGATTTTGTGTATTGGTCAGGTAGGGCTTGAATAGAATCAGACATGCCTGAGGCTCACAAGGAGCCTCGGTGCATATGCCAGTTCAAACCGGTCCTGGGGCACACCAGCCCCGGACCTGGGGCGAGCTGGACAAAGGATTGGGGGTGTAACCACCCCCCTTCCTGGTCCCACCCTTAGGGAGGGACCTAGCAGGTAGTCCGGCCCCTAGAATCCGCTTAAAGGTAGGAGCTGTGTCCTAAGACTTCAGACATCCTGGAATCAACTTAACACTAAGAAGAAGACGGGAACTTCGACGCTCTGCTGCACAGAGAACTGAAGAATTCTCCCCTATGGTCGGGGAGTGATCATCTTGCTAACGCAAGCACCAACCAGCGAATCGACATCTGCTTTGCCGCCACCTCCCGCCGGAGCCCGAGCCCAGAGACCGACAAGAACCGGACCTCCAGACCTCTCACCGCCCGATCCACAGTCCCTGCAAAGAAGGAACCCGTGGAGGAACCGAGACACGTGGAGCCAGCCATCTTGGAAGACACCCGACAAGCTGCAAGCGCGACAACAGAGGCTCCCTCCATGTTGTGCTTTGGGAACTGAAAAGCCCAACACCCGAGCAGCATCTGCACCAAAGGTGAGCCCTCCAGCATCTCCACGATCTGCGTGGGGCCCCTCTGCACTTTGCAACTCGACGCGCCTAACCGGACCCTGGCCCGTTGGCTAGTGGCCATCTTGGCGACCAACTTTGAAAACTACGATGCTGGTCTGGTTGCTCCAGACTGGCCCCTGCTTCCCTCCAAAGGAGCAGCCCCTCTGACCTTGCTGGTCAGAGTAAACAGCTTTCTTCAATTCCTGTGACTCCTGCTTTTGCCAAGGCTTGTTTGCTTCTTCTGAGTCGCCGACACCGCCGACAGTGAGAGCCTGCGTGGGACAGCTCGTGAACTGACTCCTGGACATCGTCGACCTTCAGGGACCACGTGGCTGCGGAGACAAGCTACACCTCTTCACCCGTTTGCACCCGACATCGCCTGGTACCTTCCTGGTGCCACGCCGGTCACTGGCTAGTGACTGTGAACACTGTCCCCTCTGCTTACAGGTCTTCTACAACTCCGATCCATCCTTGGATCCACCGCATCTCTTCTGGACCGGCCGCCTGCAGCATCTTTGTCATCAGGCTCCATTGAACAGATAGACGAAACCCGACGCACTTCGAGACCTATGCACCCGCTTCCTGTGGGTGAGGTAAAGCTGGCACTCCGGTGCACAAGTGTAGAGTAACATCTCTAATGTCTAGATCTGAAGTCTTGATTTCGTAGTTCAACCAGAAGACCCTTTTAGCTAGCAGTAACATTTGAACTTTTACGCACCCATTGAAAACCTATGGGAGCCCACGTGTAACTTTCCTCACTGCACACGCGACCCGTGGACCTCCTGGTCACTAACTGAAGTTAGCTCCTTGTAGGTCAAGCGATTCTAGAGGCCTTAGGCCTTGTTCCTTTCCTAGTTGTGGTACTTATACCACTATTTTAGTATATGCTTTGAGTGGCCACCAGGGCCCATCCATATAAAGTGCAACTTCCGTATATTGTGATACTTTCTTGTTTAACGATTTGTGCTCCTGTGCTCATAAAGAGTCTAGGGGATACTTTGAGTAATAAATAGATATATATTTTGAATATATATCTGTGTGGTGTCCTTTCATTGGTATAAAGGGGGGTTACATATGGTAAAACAGCTTGCTTTACATGCCAAAACGAGTTTAGCCTCAAAGACTGCTTAGCCTACGCTACCACTAGGGCAGCTAGTCCGAAAAGGTTGACTTACAACCACACCATAAGGGTTGCTTGGCATGGTACAAGGTGGTCACTTTAATTAGTGAACATCATATACCAGGCCTACTTCTCACAGCCAGGAAGTTTGCTGTGTGCGTTGTTTTTTTTTTTATATATTTAGAACCGGCCATCCGGGTTCGCCGTAGGGCCGTGATGTGTGCCTAGTTTTGATTTGCAGGTTACCAGACGCTAGGTCGGTTCCCCCGGTTGGTCTTTGGGAACTCCCAAGGCTAACGGACGCATTTCCGAACAGGTACAAACCAACCGCCACGGACGGCTCGAGTAGAGGATGGAGCTTCCTGCGCTGCGAGGTGTTAATACTATGATTGAGCGTAAAGTGAAATTGCATGAAATACTGCACAACAAATGTTTCCTGATCCAGTGTGCCCTAATGTTTTTGATTGTCTTGGTAACTCTGATGGGTGGAATTGTTTTTGGTGCCCAGTTAATTTTTGTACCTACTATGTCTACGGTGCCTCCTCACGTTTCCCTTCCTGTTACCACTGCTTCTTCGCACTCTTTCCACCCTTTACCTGAACACGAACAAGCGAGACGTTCTGAGTTCGTGAACAATTCGTTTATTCAACTCCTGCACCAACACCAACTAGTGATGAATATGACTAATTGCTGGGTATGTGGTTTAATGCCGCATACCGTCGATAAAGGTATCCCGTATCTAGTTCTGCCTTTTAGCTATAATGGGTCATCGTGGGCATTCCAGACTATGTTCCTCTTTGCGCTTGAGACCTATCCCCCGCGACCACCACGCTCCACTAGATATAGCTCTAGCAATAAAGCCTTGGTAAGAGGAGTTGCCAATATGAGTAGAGATATCGATGCATATTCTTCCATTCCTAAGGACGAGTTGCGAGCTTATGTGGGTTGGAAAGCGACTGGGAATAGCATTAGTCTGGGTGAGAAACAGCGCAAGAGCTCGTCTCCGATTTGGGTCGTACCACACTTAGGTCGTTTTTGTTTGCAAGGCAATGGTCAGAATACGAGAGCTCAGCTAGGGAAGAGTGACTGTACTGAAACGTACGTTTTTCCATCACAGTCTTCTCTTGCGTTTTTGGCTGCCAAGGGTACATACTTTGTCTGTTATGACCGAGCATACACATGGTTGCCCCCAGATTTTTCGGGAACATGTTATGTTGCTAACTTACTGCCGCCTACATTTACGGCTGCCTCTGATTATCACAAGGCCAGAATTGTGAGGGGCGTTGTTAGTCAGGAGGACACTGCGGGTCAGGAAGTGGGAGACTTCCTCAAGGGTTTTCTGCCGTTTTGGGGACCTATGGTTAATAGTAGGAACCTGAGACAACTGACTCGTGTAGTTGAATCCACTGTTAATGTAACGGCTGGTGCCCTTGGTAACTTGACGGCTGAGCTTCAAGCGGATCGCCTTATGACGTTGCAGAACCGTATGGTTCTAGATGTGGTACTTGCAGATCGAGGTGGAGTGTGTAAAGTGATCCGATCGAGTTGCTGTGTTTTCATTCCGGATAATGCTCCGACAGTTTATGAGGCCATTTCCAAGATGCATAAGATCTCTGATTCTATACATATGGATGAAGGGGAGTGGTCGCTAACTGGATGGTTTTGGAACCTATTATCTGCGTGGGGATGGAGGGTTCTGGTGATCATTGGGGCTGCTTTAGCTCTCCTGTTTTCGTGCTGTCTCTGTGTCCAGTGTGGTCCTGCCTTATGTGGTTTTTGCGCCACAACGTGTGTAAGAAGGCCACCTGTTACTAGAGAGGTATTGAAGGAAAGGATGATGCTTCAGCAACATCTCAGTGATTTGATGAAAATAGGTATCGACTCGGATATCGATTAGTGCTTGCCTATGTAAGGGCAAAAGGAGGGTCTGAGGTTCCGTGAAAACTGAACCCATGTTTCTGAGCTAATGGTACCGTGACGATCCTGGCATTAGCGAATTGCAAATAATGAGTCTAATATAAAGCAAGCGTTTTCGCAACGCTGCACTGAAGGATTCGTCATGTATTACTGATTCTTGTGCTCGAACCTACGGGTTCCATTTCGTGCACGACGTCCATTTTGTATCATTGCCCTCACATAGTCAGTGAATGAGCGATGTCCGAACAATGGCCCTGATTAGGTAACCTCGAGGGCACGTAGTCCCTAGTGCGCGTTCTGCCGACTTCTGCATGACTTGGCGAAAGCTGACCCTGTCACCTGAGGCGGACCCTGCCGTACTGGTTTTCTGTCCTGTCCTGCCTGAGCCAAGCTACTGACCCTGACACAATAGACCACGCTTCTTTTATTAGCCTACGAATATGTCTTATCTGACTCTTCTATTTTCTGCATCTGTTCCTGCTTTTCCCTTTAGCCTTTTATGATGAGGAGGTGACCAATTTTATTATGGGGCGGTCCGGCCTTTCAATAGAGGGATGTCAGAAACATGTGATTGAAGGCCAGACACCTGGAGATGGGAATGTGATATTGTGTGATCTTATTGTTTGGAATACAGAAACGGGAATAATTGTAAACTTGCAGGAATGTTTGCCCGAAGCAGAATATTCAGTATTTAAGGAGCGACCTGCTTTGTACAAATCAAGCAGTCTCCTTAGAATCTATCTTGCATGATACTTCTGTGACTTCTGTTCCTGACTGCAGTCATTAAAGACGATCTTTTGGCGCCAGAGGAAGAACCCAGTGTCTCTGTTTGTTAAGTACGCCAAAACAGGTGAACCCCGAAGGTTTCAGGTGTTGTCCCCTGGCACCGCTGGGTCTTAGAAATTGCCCAGTCCTTCAACCAGCCCATCAGAGATCATCCCATGAAGGGACCAGCCCATCAGAGATCATCCCATGAAGGGACCAGCCCATCAGAGATAATCCCATGAAGGGACCAGTGCATCACAGCACTGAGATTAGAGGTATGCAAGATCAGCCCATGAAGGGACCAGTCTGGAGATCATCCCATTGATGGACCAGTGCATCAGATCATCCCATGAAAGGACCAGGGCATCAAAGATCATCCCATGAAGGGACCAGCCCATCAGAGATCATCCCATGAAGTGACCAGCACGTCAGATCATCCCATGAAGGGACCAGCGCTACAGATCATCCCATGAAGGGAACAGCGCATCAGATCATCCCATGAAGGGAACAGCGCATCAGATCATCCCATGAAGGGACCAGCCCATCAGAGATCATCCCATGAAGGGACCAGCCCATCAGAGATCATCCCATGAAGGGACCAGCCCATCAGAGATCATCCCATGAAGGGACCAGTGCATCATAGATCATCCCATGAAGGGACCAGTGCATCACAGCACTCTGATTAGAGGTATGCAAGATCATCCCATGAGGCGACCAGTCTAGAGATCGTCCCATGAAGGGATCATTGTATCAGAGATCATCCCATGAAGGGACCACTGCATCAGAGATCATCCCATGAAGGGACCACTGCATCAGAGATCATATGAAGGGACCAGCGCATCAGAGATCATCCCATGAAGGGACCAGTGCATTAGAAATCATCCCATGAAGGGACCGGAGCAACAGAGATAATCCCATGAAGGGACCAGTGCATCACAGCACTGCGATTAGAGGGATGCAAGATCATCCCATGAAGGGACCAGTGCATCAGAGATGATCTCATGAAGGGATCAGTGCATCAGAGATCATCCCATGAAGGGACCAGTGCATCAGAGATCATCCCATGAAGGGATCAGTGCATCAGAGATCATCCCATGAAGGGACCAGTGCATCACAGCACTCAGATTAGAGTTATGCAAGATCATCCCATGAAGGGACCAGTGCATCACAGCACTCAGATTAGAGGTATGCAAGATCATCCCATGAGGCAACCAGTCTAGAGATCATCCCATGAAGGGATCAGTATATCAGAGATCATCCCATGAAGGGACCACTGCATCACATCACTCAGATTAGAGGTATGGAAGATCATTCCATGAAGGTACCACTGCATCACATCACTCAGATTAGAGGTATGCAAGATCATCCCATGAGGGGACCAGTGCGTCAGAGATCATCCCATGAAGGGACCAGAGCAACAGAGATCATCCCATGAAGGGACCAGTGCATCAGAGATCATCCCATGAAGGGACCAGAGATCATCCCATGAAGGAACCAGCACATCAGAGATCATTTCATGAAGGGACCAGTGCATCACAGAACTCAAATTAGAGGGATGCAAGATCATCCCATGAAGTGACCAGAGATCATCCCATGAAGGGACCAGAGATCATCCCATGAAGGGACCAGTGCATCAGAGATCATCCCATGAAGGGACCAGAGAATCAGAGATCATCCCATGAAGGGACCAGTGCATCACAGCACTCAGATTAGAGTTATGCAAGATCATCCCATGAAGGGACCAGTGCATCACAGCACTCAGATTAGAGGTATGCAAGATCATCCCATGAGGCAACCAGTCTAGAGATCATCCCATGAAGGGATCAGTATATCAGAGATCATCCCATGAAGGGACCACTGCATCACATCACTCAGATTAGAGGTATGGAAGATCATTCCATGAAGGTACCACTGCATCACATCACTCAGATTACAGGTATGCAAGATCATCCCATGAGGGGACCAGTGCGTCAGAGATCATCCCATGAAGGGACCAGAGCAACAGAGATCATCCCATGAAGGGACCAGTGCATCAGAGATCATCCCATGAAGGGACCAGAGATCATCCCATGAAGGAACCAGCACATCAGAGATCATTTCATGAAGGGACCAGTGCATCACAGAACTCAAATTAGAGGGATGCAAGATCATCCCTTGAAGTGACCAGAGATCATCCCATGAAGGGACCAGAGATCATCCCATGAAGGGACCAGAGATTATCCCATGAAGGGACCAGAGATCATACCATGAAGGGACCAGAGATCATACCATGAAGGGACCAGAGATCATACCATGAAGGGACCAGAGTTCATCCCATGACCGGACCAGAGTTCCTCCCATGAAGTGACCAGAGTTCCTCCCATGAAGGGACCAGAGCTCCTCCCATGACGGGACCAGAGCTCCTCCCATGAAGGGACCAGAACTCCTCCCAGGAAGGGACCAGAGCTCCTCCCATGAAGGCACCAGAGCTCCTCCCAAGAAGGGACCAGAGCTCCTTCCATGAAGGGACCAGAGTTCCTCCCATGAAGGGACCAGAGCATCATAGCACTCATATTAGAGGGATGCAAGATAATCCAATGAAGGGACCAGTGCATCAGAGATCATCCCATGAAGGGACCAGAGATCATCCCATGAAGGGACCAGCACATCAGAGATCATCCCATGAAGGGGCCAGCGCATCAGATCATTTCATTAAGGGACCAGTGCATCACAGAACTCAAATTAGAGGGATGCAAGATCATCCCATGAAGGGACCAGAGATCATCCCATGAAGGGACCAGAGATCATCCCATGAAGGGACCAGAGATCATCCCATGAAGGGACCAGAGATCATCCCATGAAGGGACCAGTGCATCGGAGATCATCCCATGAAAGGAACAAGTGCATCGGAGAATATCCCATGAAGGGACCAGTGCATCAGAGATCATCCCATGAAGGGACCAGCCTATCAGAGATCATCCCATGAAGGGGCCAGTGCATCAGACATCATTCCATGAAGGGGCCAGTGCATCAAAGATCAACCCATAAAGGGACCAGTGCATCAAAGATCAACACATGAAGGGACCAGTGCATCAAAGATTATCCCATGAAGGGACCAGTGCAACAAAGATCATCCCATGAAGGCACCAGTGCTTCAGAGAGCAACCCATGAAGGGACCAGTGCATCAAAGATCATCCCATGAAGGGACCAGTGCATCAAAGATCATCCCATGAAGGGAGCAGTGCATCAAAGATCATCCCATGAAGGGACCAGTGCATCAGAGATCATCCCTTTGAGATCATCCCATGAAGGGACCAGTGCATCAGAGATCAGCCCATGAAGGGACCAGTGCATCAGAGCACTCAGATTAGAGGTATGCAAGATCATCCCATGAAGGGACCAGTGCATCAGAGATCATCCCGTGAAGGGACCAGTGTATCACAGAACTCAGATTAGAGGTATGCAAGATCATCCCATGAAGGGACCAGCGCATCAGAGATCATCCCATGAAGGGACCAGCTCATCAAAGATCATTCCATGAAGGGACCAGCGCATCAAAGATCATCCCATGAAGGGACCAGCGCATCAAAGATCATCCCATGAAGAGACCAGCGCATCAAAGATCATCCCATGAAGGTACCTGAGTTCATCCCATGAATGGACCAGAGCTCCTCCCATGAAGGGACCAGAGATCATCCCATGAAGGGACCAGAGATCATCCCATGAAGAGACCAGAGATCATCCCATTAAGGGACGAGTGCATCACAGGTCTCCGATTAAAGGTATGCAATATCATCCCATGAAGGGACCAGTGCATCGGAGATCATCCCATGAAGGGACCAGTGCATCGGAGATCATCCCATGAAGGGACCAGTGCATCAAAGATCATCCCATGAAGGGAGCAGAGCATCAAATATCAATCCATGAAGGGACCAGAGCATCAACGATCATCCCATGAAGGGACCAGCGCATCAAAGATCATCCCATGAAGGGACCACCGCATCAAAGATCATCCCATGAAGGGACCAGCGCATCAAAAATCATCCCATGAAGGAACCAGCACATCAAAGATCATCCCATGAAGGGACCAGCGCATCAAAGATCATCCCATGAAGGGACCAGTGCATCAGAGATCATCCCATGAAGGGACCAGTGAATCACAGCACTCATATTAGAGGTATGCAAGATCATCCCATGAAGGGAGCAGTGCATCGCAGCACTCAGATTAGAGGTATGCAAGATCATCCCATGAAGGGACCAGTGCAGAGATCATCCCATGAAGGCATCAGAGCATCATCCCATGAAGGGACCAGCGCAGAGAGCAATCAATGAAGGGACCAGTGCATCAAAGATCATCCCATGAAGGGACCAGTGCATCAAAGATCAACCCATGAAGGGAACAGTGCATCAAAGATCAACACATGAAGGGACCAGTGCATCAAAGATTATCCCATGAAGGGACCAGTGCAACAAAGATCATCCAATGAAGGCACCAGTGCTTCAGAGAGCAACCCATGAAGGGACCAGTGCATCAAAGATCATCCCATGAAGGGACCAGTGCATCAAAGATCATCCCATGAAGGGACCAGTGCATCAAAGATCATCCCATGAAGGGACCAGTGCATCACAGAACTCAGATTAGATGCAAGATCATCCCATGAAGGGACCAGTGCAGAGATCATCCCACGAAGGGACCAGTGCATCAGAGATCATCCCATGAAGGGACCAGTGTATCACAGAACTCAGATTAGAGGTATGCAAGATCATCCCATGAAGGGACCAGCGCATCAGAGATCATCCCATGAAGGGACCAGCTCATCAAAGATCATTCCATGAAGGGACCAGAGCATCAAAGATTATCCCATGAAGGGACCAGCGCATCAAAGATCATCCCATGAAGAGACCAGCGCATCAAAGATCATCCCATGAATGGACCAGAGTTCATCCCATGAATGGACCAGAGCTCCTCCCATGAAGGGACCAGAGATCATCCCATGAAGGGACCAGAGATCATCCCATGAAGGGACCAGAGATCATCCCATGAAGGGACCAGAGATTATCCCATGAAGGGACCAGAGATCATCCCATGAAGGGACCAGTGCATCACAGGTCTCCGATTAAAGGTATGCAATATCATCCCATGAAGGGACCAGTGCATCGGAGATCATCCCATGAAGGGACCAGTGCATCGGAGATCATTCCATGAAGGGACCAGTGCATCAAAGATCATCCCAAGAAGGGACCAGAGCTCCTCCCATGAAGGAACCAGAGTTCCTCCCATGAAGGGACCAGAGCATCATAGCACTCATATTAGAGGGATGCAAGATAATCCAATGAAGGGACCAGTGCATCAGAGATCATCCCATGAAGGGACCAGAGATCATCCCATGAAGGGACCAGCACATCAGAGATCATCCCATGAAGGGGCCAGCGCATCAGATCATTTCATTAAGGGACCAGTGCATCACAGAACTCAAATTAGAGGGATGCAAGATCATCCCATGAAGGGACCAGAGATCATCCCATGAATGGACCAGAGATCATCCCATGAAGGGACCAGAGATCATCCCATGAAGGGACCAGTGCATCACAGGTCTCAGATTAAAGGTATGCAATATCATCCCATGAAGGGACCAGTGCATCGGAGATCATCCCATGAAAGAAACAAGTGCATCGGAGAATATCCCATGAAGGGACCAGTGCATCAGAGATCATCCCATGAAGGGACCAGCCTATCAGAGATCATCCCATGAAGGGGCCAGTGCATCAGACATCATTCCATGAAGGGGCCAGTGCATCAAAGATCAACCCATAAAGGGACCAGTGCATCAAAGATCATCCCATGAAGGGACCAGTGCATCAAAGATCATCCCATGAAGGGACCAGTGCATCACAGAACTCAGATTAGATGCAAGATCATCCCATGAAGGGACCAGTGCAGAGATCATCCCACGAAGGGACCAGTGCATCAGAGATCATCCCATGAAGGGACCAGTGTATCACAGAACTCAGATTAGAGGTATGCAAGATCATCCCATGAAGGGACCAGCGCATCAGAGATCATCCCATGAAGGGACCAGCTCATCAAAGATCATTCCATGAAGGGACCAGAGCATCAAAGATTATCCCATGAAGGGACCAGCGCATCAAAGATCATCCCATGAAGAGACCAGCGCATCAAAGATCATCCCATGAATGGACCAGAGTTCATCCCATGAATGGACCAGAGCTCCTCCCATGAAGGGACCAGAGATCATCCCATGAAGGGACCAGAGATCATCCCATGAAGGGACCAGAGATCATCCCATGAAGGGACCAGAGATTATCCCATGAAGGGACCAGAGATCATCCCATGAAGGGACCAGTGCATCACAGGTCTCCGATTAAAGGTATGCAATATCATCCCATGAAGGGACCAGTGCATCGGAGATCATCCCATGAAGGGACCAGTGCATCGGAGATCATCCCATGAAGGGACCAGTGCATCAAAGATCATCCCAAGAAGGGACCAGAGCTCCTCCCATGAAGGAACCAGAGTTCCTCCCATGAAGGGACCAGAGCATCATAGCACTCATATTAGAGGGATGCAAGATAATCCAATGAAGGGACCAGTGCATCAGAGATCATCCCATGAAGGGACCAGAGATCATCCCATGAAGGGACCAGCACATCAGAGATCATCCCATGAAGGGGCCAGCGCATCAGATCATTTCATTAAGGGACCAGTGCATCACAGAACTCAAATTAGAGGGATGCAAGATCATCCCATGAAGGGACCAGAGATCATCCCATGAAGGGACCAGAGATCATCCCATGAAGGGACCAGAGATCATCCCATGAAGGGACCAGTGCATCACAGGTCTCAGATTAAAGGTATGCAATATCATCCCATGAAGGGACCAGTGCATCGGAGATCATCCCATGAAAGAAACAAGTGCATCGGAGAATATCCCATGAAGGGACCAGTGCATCAGAGATCATCTCATGAAGGGACCAGTGTATCACAGAACTCAGATTAGAGGTATGCAAGATCATCCCATGAAGGGACCAGCGCATCAGAGATCATCCCATGAAGGGACCAGCTCATCAAAGATCATTCCATGAAGGGACCAGCGCATCAAAGATCATCCCATGAAGGGACCAGCGCATCAAAGATCATCCCATGAAGAGACCAGCGCATCAAAGATCATCCCATGAAGGGACCTGAGTTCATCCCATGAATGGACCAGAGCTCCTCCCATGAAGGGACCAGAGATCATCCCATGAAGGGACCAGAGATCATCCCATGAAGGGACCAGAGATCATCCCATGAAGGGACGAGTGCATCACAGGTCTCCGATTAAAGGTATGCAATATCATCCCATGAAGGGACCAGTGCATCGGAGATCATCCCATGAAGGGACCAGTGCATCGGAGATCATCCCATGAAGGGACCAGTGCATCAAAGATCATCCCATGAAGGGAGCAGAGCATCAAATATCAATCCATGAAGGGACCAGAGCATCAACGATCATCCCATGAAGGGACCAGCGCATCAAAGATCATCCCATGAAGGGACCACCGCATCAAAGATCATCCCATGAAGGGACCAGCGCATCAAAAATCATCCCATGAAGGGACCAGCACATCAAAGATCATCCCATGAAGGGACCAGCGCATCAAAGATCATCCCATGAAGGGACCAGCGCATCAAAGATCATTCAATGAAGGGACCAGTGCATCAGAGATCATCCCATGAAGGGACCAGTGAATCACAGCACTCATATTAGAGGTATGCAAGATCATCCCATGAAGGGAGCAGTGCATCACAGCACTCAGATTAGAGGTATGCAAGATCATCCCATGAAGGGACCAGTGCAGAGATCATCCCATGAAGGCATCAGAGCATCATCCCATGAAGGGACCAGCGCAGAGAGCAATCAATGAAGGGACCAGTGCATCAAAGATCATCCCATGAAGGGACCAGTGCATCAAAGATCAACCCATGAAGGGACCAGTGCATCAAAGATCAACACATGAAGGGACCAGTGCATCAAAGATTATCCCATGAAGGGACCAGTGCAACAAAGATCATCCAATGAAGGCACCAGTGCTTCAGAGAGCAACCCATGAAGGGACCAGTGCATCAAAGATCATCCCATGAAGGGACCAGTGCATCAAAGATCATCCCATGAAGGGACCAGTGCATCACAGAACTCAGATTAGATGCAAGATCATCCCATGAAGGGACCAGTGCAGAGATCATCCCACGAAGGGACCAGTGCATCAGAGATCATCCCATGAAGGGACCAGTGTATCACAGAACTCAGATTAGAGGTATGCAAGATCATCCCATGAAGGGACCAGCGCATCAGAGATCATCCCATGAAGGGACCAGCTCATCAAAGATCATTCCATGAAGGGACCAGAGCATCAAAGATTATCCCATGAAGGGACCAGCGCATCAAAGATCATCCCATGAAGAGACCAGCGCATCAAAGATCATCCCATGAATCGACCAGAGTTCATCCCATGAATGGACCAGAGCTCCTCCCATGAAGGGACCAGAGATCATCCCATGAAGGGACCAGAGATCATCCCATGAAGGGACCAGAGATCATCCCATGAAGGGACCAGAGATTATCCCATGAAGGGACCAGAGATCATCCCATGAAGGGACCAGTGCATCACAGGTCTCCGATTAAAGGTATGCAATATCATCCCATGAAGGGACCAGTGCATCGGAGATCATCCCATGAAGGGACCAGTGCATCGGAGATCATCCCATGAAGGGACCAGTGCATCAAAGATCATCCAAAGAAGGGACCAGAGCTCCTCCCATGAAGGAACCAGAGTTCCTCCCATGAAGGGACCAGAGCATCATAGCACTCATATTAGAGGGATGCAAGATAATCCAATGAAGGGACCAGTGCATCAGAGATCATCCCATGAAGGGACCAGAGATCATCCCATGAAGGGACCAGCACATCAGAGATCATCCCATGAAGGGGCCAGCGCATCAGATCCTTTCATTAAGGGACCAGTGCATCACAGAACTCAAATTAGAGGGATGCAAGATCATCCCATGAAGGGACCAGAGATCATCCCATGAAGGGACCAGAGATCATCCCATGAAGGGACCAGAGATCATCCCATGAAGGGACCAGTGCATCACAGGTCTCAGATTAAAGGTATGCAATATCATCCCATGAAGGGACCAGTGCATCGGAGATCATCCCATGAAAGAAACAAGTGCATCGGAGAATATCCCATGAAGGGACCAGTGCATCAGAGATCATCCCATGAAGGGACCAGCCTATCAGAGATCATCCCATGAAGGGGCCAGTGCATCAGACATCATTCCATGAAGGGGCCAGTGCATCAAATATCAACCCATAAAGGGACCAGTGCATCAAAGATCAACACATGAAGGGACCAGTGCATCAAAGATTACCCCATGAAGGGACCAGTGCAACAAAGATCATCCCATGAAGGCACCAGTGCTTCAGAGAGCAACCCATGAAGGGACCAGTGCATCAAAGATCATCCCATGAAGGGACCAGTGCATCAAAGATCATCCCATGAAGGGACCAGTGCATCAGAGATCATCCCTTTGAGATCATCCCATGAAGGGAACAGTGCATCAGAGATCAGCCCATGAAGGGACCAGTGCATCAGAGCACTCAGATTAGAGGTATGCAAGATCATCCCATGAAGGGACCAGTGCATCAGAGATCATCCCATGAAGGGACCAGTGTATCACAGAACTCAGATTAGAGGTATGCAAGATCATCCCATGAAGGGACCAGCGCATCAGAGATCATCCCATGAAGGGACCAGCTCATCAAAGATCATTCCATGAAGGGACCAGCGCATCAAAGATCATCCCATGAAGGGACCAGCGCATCAAAGATCATCCCATGAAGAGACCAGCGCATCAAAGATCATCCCATGAAGGGACCTGAGTTCATCCCATGAATGGACCAGAGCTCCTCCCATGAAGGGACCAGAGATCATCCCATGAAGGGACCAGAGATCATCCCATGAAGGGACCAGAGATCATCCCATGAAGGGACGAGTGCATCACAGGTCTCCGATTAAAGGTATGCAATATCATCCCATGAAGGGGCCAGTGCATCAGAGATCATCCCATGAAGGGACCAGTGCATCGGAGATCATCCCATGAAGGGACCAGTGCATCAAAGATCATCCCATGAAGGGAGCAGAGCATCAAATATCAATCCATGAAGGGACCAGAGCATCAACGATCATCCCATGAAGGGACCAGCGCATCAAAGATCATCCCATGAAGGGACCACCGCATCAAAGATCATCCCATGAAGGGACCAGCGCATCAAAAATCATCCCATGAAGGGACCAGCACATCAAAGATTATCCCATGAAGGGACCAGCGCATCAAAGATCATCCCATGAAGGGACCAGCGCATCAAAGATCATTCAATGAAGTGACCAGTGCATCAGAGATCATCCCATGAAGGGACCAGTGAATCACAGCACTCATATTAGAGGTATGCAAGATCATCCCATGAAGGGAGCAGTGCATCACAGCACTCAGATTAGAGGTATGCAAGATCATCCCATGAAGGGACCAGTGCAGAGATCATCCCATGAAGGCATCAGAGCATCATCCCATGAAGGGACCAGCGCAGAGAGCAATCAATGAAGGGACCAGTGCATCAAAGATCATCCCATGAAGGGACCAGTGCATCAAAGATCAACCCATGAAGGGACCAGTGCATCAAAGATCAACACATGAAGGGACCAGTGCATCAAAGATTATCCCATGAAGGGACCAGTGCAACAAAGATCATCCAATGAAGGCACCAGTGCTTCAGAGAGCAACCCATGAAGGGACCAGTGCATCAAAGATCATCCCATGAAGGGACCAGTGCATCAAAGATCATCCCATGAAGGGACCAGTGCATCACAGAACTCAGATTAGATGCAAGATCATCCCATGAAGGGACCAGTGCAGAGATCATCCCACGAAGGGACCAGTGCATCAGAGATCATCCCATGAAGGGACCAGTGTATCACAGAACTCAGATTAGAGGTATGCAAGATCATCCCATGAAGGGACCAGCGCATCAGAGATCATCCCATGAAGGGACCAGCTCATCAAAGATCATTCCATGAAGGGACCAGAGCATCAAAGATTATCCCATGAAGGGACCAGCGCATCAAAGATCATCCCATGAAGAGACCAGCGCATCAAAGATCATCCCATGAAGGGACCAGAGTTCATCCCATGAATGGACCAGAGCTCCTCCCATGAAGGGACCAGAGATCATCCCATGAAGGTACCAGAGATCATCCCATGAAGGGACCAGAGATCATCCCATGAAGGGACCAGAGATTATCCCATGAAGGGACCAGAGATCATCCCATGAAGGGACCAGTGCATCACAGGTCTCCGATTAAAGGTATGCAATATCATCCCATGAAGGGACCAGTGCATCGGAGATCATCCCATGAAGGGACCAGTGCATCGGAGATCATCCCATGAAGGGACCAGTTCATCAAAGATCATCCCAAGAAGGGACCAGAGCTCCTCCCATGAAGGAACCAGAGTTCCTCCCATGAAGGGACCAGAGCATCATATCACTCATATTAGAGGGATGCAAGATAATCCAATGAAGGGACCAGTGCATCAGAGATCATCCCATGAAGGGACCAGAGATCATCCCATGAAGGGACCAGCACATCAGAGATCATCCCATGAAGGGGCCAGCGCATCAGATCATTTCATTAAGGGACCAGTGCATCACAGAACTCAAATTAGAGGGATGCAAGATCATCCCATGAAGGGACCAGAGATCATCCCATGAAGGGACCAGAGATCATCCCATGAAGGGACCAGAGATCATCCCATGAAGGGACCAGTGCATCACAGGTCTCAGATTAAAGGTATGCAATATCATCCCATGAAGGGACCAGTGCATCGGAGATCATCCCATGAAAGAAACAAGTGCATCGGAGAATATCCCATGAAGGGACCAGTGCATCAGAGATCATCCCATGAAGGGACCAGCCTATCAGAGATCATCCCATGAAGGGGCCAGTGCATCAGACATCATTCCATGAAGGGGCCAGTGCATCAAAGATCAACCCATAAAGGGACCAGTGCATCAAAGATCAACACATGAAGGGACCAGTGCATCAAAGATTATCCCATGAAGGGACCAGTGCAACAAAGATCATCCCATGAAGGCACCAGTGCTTCACAGAGCAACCCATGAAGGGACCAGTGCATCAAAGATCATCCATGAAGGGACCAGTGCATCAAAGATCATCCCATGAAGGGACCAGTGCATCAGAGATCATCCCTTTGAGATCATCCCATGAAGGGACCAGTGCATCAGAGATCAGCCCATGAAGGGACCAGTGCATCAGAGCACTCAGATTAGAGGTATGCAAGATCATCCCATGAAGGGACCAGTGCATCAGAGATCATCCCATGAAGGGACCAGTGTATCACAGAACTCAGATTAGAGGTATGCAAGATCATCCCATGAAGGGACCAGCGCATCAGAGATCATCCTATGAAGGGACCAGCTCATCAAAGATCATTCCATGAAGGGACCAGCGCATCAAAGATCATCCCATGAAGGGACCAGCGCATCAAAGATCATCCCATGAAGAGACCAGCGCATCAAAGATCATCCCATGAAGGGACCTGAGTTCATCCCATGAATGGACCAGAGCTCCTCCCATGAAGGGACCAGAGATCATCCCATGAAGGGACCAGAGATCATCCCATGAAGGGACCAGAGATCATCCCATGAAGGGACGAGTGCATCACAGGTCTCCGATTAAAGGTATGCAATATCATCCCATGAAGGGACCAGTGCATCGGAGATTATCCCATGAAGGGACCAGTGCATCGGAGATCATCCCATGAAGGGACCAGTGCATCAAAGATCATCCCATGAAGGGAGCAGAGCATCAAATATCAATCCATGAAGGGACCAGAGCATCAACGATCATCCCATGAAGGGACCAGCGCATCAAAGATCATCCCATGAAGGGACCACCGCATCAAAGATCATCCCATGAAGGGACCAGCGCATCAAAAATCATCCCATGAAGGGACCAGCACATCAAAGATCATCCCATGAAGGGACCAGCGCATCAAAGATCATCCCATGAAGGGACCAGCGCATCAAAGATCATTCAATGAAGGGACCAGTGCATCAGAGATCATCCCATGAAGGGACCAGTGTATCACAGCACTCATATTAGAGGTATGCAAGATCATCCCATGAAGGGAGCAGTGCATCACAGCACTCAGATTAGAGGTATGCAAGATCATCCCATGAAGGGACCAGTGCAGAGATCATCCCATGAAGGCATCAGAGCATCATCCCATGAAGGGACCAGCGCAGAGAGCAATCCATGAAGGGACCAGTGCATCAAAGATCATCCCATGAAGGGACCAGTGCATCAAAGATCAACCCATGAAGGGACCAGTGCATCAAAGATCAACACATGAAGGGACCAGTGCATCAAAGATTATCCCATGAAGGGACCAGTGCAACAAAGATCATCCTATGAAGGCAAAAGTGCTTCAGAGAGCAACCCATGAAGGGACCAGTGCATCAAAGATCATCCCATGAAGGGACCAGTGCATCAAAGATCATCCCATGAAGGGACCGGTGCATCAAAGATAATCCCATGAAGGGACCAGTGCATCACAGAACTCAGATTAGATGCAAGATCATCCCATGAAGGGACCAGTGCATCAGAGATCATCCCATGAAGGGACCAGTGTATCACAGAACTCAGATTAGAGGTATGCAAGATCATCCCATGAAGGGACCAGCGCATCAGAGATCATCCCATGAAGGGACCAGCTCATCAAAGATCATTCCATGAAGGGACCAGAGCATCAAAGATCATCCCATGAAGGGACCAGCGCATCAAAGATCATCCCATGAAGAGACCAGCGCATCAAAGATCATCCCATGAAGGGACCAGAGTTCATCCCATGAATGGACCAGAGCTCCTCCCATGAAGGGACCAGTGCATCACAGGTCTCCGATTAAAGGTATGCAATATCATCCCATGAAGGGACCAGTGCATCGGAGATCATCCCATGAAGGGACCAGTGCATCGGAGATCATCCCATGAAGGGACCAGAGATCATCCCATGAAGGGACCAGAGATCATCCCATGAAGGGACCAGAGATCATCCCATGAAGGGACCAGAGATCATCCCATGAAGGGACCAGTGCATCACAGGTCTCCGATTAAAGGTATGCAATATCATCCCATGAAGGGACCAGTGCATCGGAGATCATCCCATGAAGGGACCAGTGCATCGGAGATCATCCCATGAAGGGACCAGTGCATCAAAGATCATCCCATGAAGGGAGCAGAGCATCAAATATCAATCCATGAAGGGACCAGAGCATCAAAGAGCATCCCATGAAGGGACCAGCGCATCAAAGATCATCCCATGAAGGGACCACCGCATCAAAGATCATCCCATGAAGGGACCAGCGCATCAAAAATCATCCCATGAAGGGACCAGCGCATCAAAGATCATCCCATGAAGGGACCAGTGCATCAGAGATCATCCCATGAAGGGACCAGTGAATCACAGCACTCATATTAGAGGTATGCAAGATCATTCCATGAAGGGAGCAGTGCATCACAGCACTCAGATTAGAGGTATGCAAGATCATCCCATGAAGGGACCAGTGCAGAGATCATCCCATGAAGGCATCAGAGCATCATCCCATGAAGGGACCAGCGCAGAGAGCAATCAATGAAGGGACCAGTGCATCAAAGATCATCCCATGAAGAGACCAGTGCATCAGAAATCATCCCATGAAGGGACCAGTGCATCAGAAATCATCCCATGAAGGGACCAGTGCATCAGAAATCATCCCATGAAGGGACCAGTGCATCAGAAATCATCCCATGAAGGGACCAGTGGACCAGCGATCATCCCATGAAGGGATCAGCGGACCAGCGATTTTCCCATGACGGGACCAGCGATCATCCCATGACGGGACCAGCGATAATCCCATGACGGGACCAGCGATCATCCCATGACGGGACCAGCGATCATCCCATGACGGGACCAGCAATCATCCCATGACGGGACCAGCGATCATCCCATGACGGGACCAGCGATCATCCCATGACGGGACCAGCGCATCAGAAATCATCCCATGACTGGACCAGGGGACCGGAGATCATCCCATGATGGGACCAGGGGACCAGAGATCATCCCATGACAGGACCAGGGGACCAGAGATCACCCCATGACGGGACCAGGGGACCAGAGATCATCCCATGAAGGGACCAGCACATCAGAGATCATCCCATAAGGGGACCAGCCCATCAGAGATCATCCCATAAGGGGACCCTCCCATCAGATCATCCCATAAGGGAACCAGCCCACCAGATCAATCCGTGAAGGGACCGGCGCAGAGATCATCCCGTGAAGGGACCGGCGCAGAGATCATCCCGTGAAGGGACCGGCGCAGAGATCATCCCGTGAAGGGACTGGCGCAGAGATCATCCCGTGAAGGGACCGGCGCAGAGATCATCC
The DNA here is from genome assembly GCF_964204655.1 of Triturus cristatus. Lineage (NCBI taxonomy): Eukaryota > Metazoa > Chordata > Amphibia > Caudata > Salamandridae > Triturus > Triturus cristatus. The sequence goes on along the minus strand of NC_140587.1, from coordinate 652,822,818 downwards.
CGTGAAGGGACCGGCGCAGAGATCATCCCGTGAAGGGACCGGCGCAGAGATCATCCCGTGAAGGGACCAGAGATCATCCCGTGAAGGGACCAGAGATCATCCCATGAAGGAACCAGCACATCAGAGATCATTTCAAATTAGAGGGATGCAAGATCATCCCATGAAGGGACCAGAGATCATCCCATGACGGGACCAGAGATCATCCCATGACTGGACCAGAGATCATCCCATGAAGGCACCAGAGATCACCCCATGACGGGATCAGAGATCATCCCATGACGGGACCAGAGATCATCCCATGACGAGACCAGAGATCATCCCATGACGGGACCAGAGATCATCCCGTGAAGGGACCAGAGCATCATAGCACTCAGATTAGAGGTATGCAAGGTCATCCCATGAAGGGACCAGAGCATCAAAGATCATCCCATGAAGGGACCAGCGCATCAAAGATCATCCCATGAAGGGACCAGCGCATCAAAAATCATCCCATGAAGGGACCAGCAAATCAAAGATCATCCCATGAAGGGACCAGCGCATCAAAGTTAATCCCATGAAGGGACCAGTGCATCAAAGATCATCCCATGAAGGGACCAGCGCATCAAAGATCATCCCATGAAGGGACCAGTGCATCAGAGATCATCCCATGAAGGGACCAGTGAATCACAGCACTCAGATTAGAGGTACGCAAGATCATCCCATGAAGGGAGCAGTGCATCACAGCACTCAGATTAGAGGTATGCAAGATCATCCCATGAAGGGAGCAGTGCATCACAGCACTCAGATTAGAGGTATGCAAGATCATACCATGAAGGGACCAGTGCAGAGATCATCCCATGAAGGAACCAGTACATCACAGTACTCACATTAGAGGTATGCAAGATCATCCCATGAAGGGACCAGGGGACCAGAGATCATCCCATGAAGGGACCAGGGGACCAGAGATCATCCCATGACGGGACCAGGGGACCAGCGACCATCCCATGACGGGACCAGGGGACCAGCGACCATCCCATGACGGGACCAGCGACCATCCCATGACGGGACCAGCGACCATCCCATGACGGGACCAGCAACCATCCCATGACGGGACCAGCAACCATCCCTTGACGGGACCAGCAACCATCCCTTGACGGGACCAGCAACCATCCCATGACGGGACCAGCAACCATCCCATGACGGGACCAGCAACCATCCCATGACGGGACCAGCAACCATCCCATGACGGGACCAGCGATCATCCCATGACGGGACCAGCGATCATCCCATGACGGGACCAGCGATCATCCCATGACGGGACCAGCGATCATCCCGTGACGGGACCAGTGGATCAGAGATCATCCCGTGACGGGACCAGTGCATCAGAGATCATCCCGTGACGGGACCACTTCATCACAGCACTCAGATTAGAGGTATGCAAGATCATCCCATGAAGGGAGCAGTGCATCAAAGATCATCCCATGAAGGGACGAATGGATCACAGCACTCACATTAGTGGTATGCAAGATCATCCCATGAAGGGACCAGTGCATCAAAGATCATCCCATGAAGGGACCAGTGCATCACAGCACTCCGATTAGAGGTATGCAAGACCATCCCATGAAGGGACCAGCGCATCAGACCATCCCATGAAGGGACCAGCGCATCAGACCATCCCATGAAGGGACCAGCGCATCAGACCATCCCATGAAGGGACTAGCGCATCAGACCATCCCATGAAGGGACCAGCGCATCAGACCATCCCATGAAGGGACCAGTGCATCAGTGATCATCCCATGAAGGGACCAGTGCATCAGATCATCCCATGAAGGGACCAGCGCATCTAAGATCATCCAATGAAGGGACCAGTGCATCAAAGATCATCCCATGAAGGGACCACAGCACTCACATTAGTGGTATGCAAGATCATCCCATGAAGGGACCAGAGCAGCGATCATCCCATGAAGGGACCAGAGCATCAGAGGTCATCCCATGAAGGGACCAGAGCATCAGAGGTCATCCCATGAAGGGACCAGTGCATCAGAGATCATCCCATGAAGGGACCAGTGCATCAGAGATCATCCCATGAAGGGACCAGCGCATCAGAGATCATCCCATGAAGGGACCAGCGCATCAGAGATCATCCCATGAAGGGACCAGCACATCAGATCATCCCATGAAGAGACCAGCGCTTCAGATCATGTCATCAAGGGACCAGCGATTCAGATTATCCCATGAAGGGACCAGCGCATCAAAGATCATCCCATGAAGGGACCAGCGCATCAAAGATCATCCCATGAAGGGACCAGCGCATCAGAGATCATCCCATGAAGGGACCAGCGCATCAGAGATCATCCCATGTATTGACCAGCGCTTCAGAGATCATCCCATGAAGGGACCAGCGCTTCAGATCATGTCATGAAGGGACCAGCGCTTCAGATCATGTCATGAAGGGACCAGCGCTTCAGATCATGTCATGAAGGGACCAGCGCATCAAAGATCATCACATGAAGGGACCAGCGCAGAGATCATCCCGTGAAGGGACCACCGCAGAGATCATCCCTTCACCCGTGAAGGGACCAGCACATCAGAGATCATCCCATGAAGAGACCAGTGCATCAGAGATCATCCCATGGAGGGACCAGTGCATCACAGCACTCAGATTAGAGGTATGCAAGATCATCCCATGAAGGGACCAGTGCAAAGATCATCCCATGAAAAGACCAGTGCATCAAAGATCATCCCATGAAGGGACCAGTGCATCATAGCACTCAGATGAGAGGTATGCAAGATCATCCTATGAAGGGACCAGTGCATCACAGCACTCAGATCAGAGGTATGCAAGATCATCCCATGAAGGGACGAGTGCATCAGAGATCATCCCATGAAGGGAGGAGGGACAAAAGATCATCCCATGAAGGGACCAGTGGACAAGAAATCATCCCATGAAGGGACCAGTGGACAAGAGATCATCCCATTAAGAGACAAGAGGACAAGAGATCATCCGATGAAGAGACCAGCAGACCAGAGATCATCCCATGAAGAGACCAGGGGACCAGAGATCATCCCATGAAGAGACCAGGGGACCAGAGATCATCCCATGAAGAGACCAGGGGACCAGAGATCATCCCATGAAGGGACCAGTGCATCAAAGATTATCCCATGAAAGTACCCGTGCATCACAGCACTCAGATTAGAGGTATGCAAGATCATCCCATGAAGGGACCACTGCATCAAAGATCATCCCATGAAGGGACCACTGCATCAGAGATCATCCCATGAAGGAACCAGAGATCATCCCATGAAGGGACCAGAGATCATCCCATTAAGGGACCAGAGATCATCCCATGAAGGGACCAGAGATCATCCCATGAAGGGACCAGAGATCATCCCATGAAGGGACCAGTGCATCACAGACAGCACTCAGATTAGAGGTATGCAAGATCATCCCATGAAGGCATCAGAGATCATCCCATGAAGGGATCAGAGATCATCCCATGAAGGGACCAGCACATCAGAGATCATTCCATGAAGGGACCAGCACATCAGAGATCATCCCGTGAAGGGACCAGCGCAGAGATCATCCCGTGAAGAGACCAGCGCAGAGATCATCCCTTGAAGGGACCAGCGCATCAGAGATCATCCCTTGAAGGGACCAGCGCATCAGAGATCATCCCATGGAGGGACCAGCGCATCAGAGATCATCCCATGAAGGGACCAGCGCATCAGAGATCATCCCATGAAGGGACCAGTGCATCAAAGATCATCCCATGAAGGGACCAGTGCATCACAGCACTCAGATTAGAGGTATGCAAGATCATCCTATGAAGGGACCAGTGCAAAGAACATCCCATGAAAAGACCAGTGCATCAAAGATCATGCCATGAAGGGACCAGTGCATCATAGCACTCAGATGAGAGGTATGCAAGATCATCCCATGAAGGGACCAGTGCATCAGCGATCATCCCATGAAGGGACCAGTGCATCAGCGATCATCCCATGAAGGGACCAGCGCATCAGAGATCATCCCATGAAGGGACCAGCGCATCAGAGATCATCCCATGAAGGGACCAGTGCATCAGAGATCATCCCATGAAGGGACCAGTGCAGCAGAGATCATCCCATGAAGGGACCAGTGCAGCAAAGATCATCCCATGAAGGGACCAGTGCATCACAGCACTCACATAAGAGGTATGCAAGATCATCCCATGAAGGGACCAGTACATCACAGCACTCACATTAGAGGTTTGCAAGATCATCCCATGAAGGGACCAGGACATCAGAGATCAACCCATGAAGGGACCAGTGCAGCAAAGATCATCCCATGAAAGGACCAGTGCAGAGATCATCCCATGAAGGGACCAGTGCATCAGAGATCATCCCATGAAGGGACCAGTGCAGAGATCATCCCATGAAGGGAGTAGTGCATCAGAGATCATCCCATGAAGGGACCAGTGCATCAAAACTCAGATTAGAGGTATGGAAGATCATCCCATGAAGGAACCAGTGCATCAACGATCACCCCATGAAGGGACCAGTGCATCAGAGATCATCCCATGAAGGGACCACCGCATCACAGCACTCAAATTAGAGGTATGCAAAATCCCCCATGAAGGGACCAGTGCATCAGAGATCATCCCATGAAGGGACCAGTGCATCAAAGATCATCCCATGAAGGGACCAGTGCATCAGATCATCCCATGAAGGGACCAGTGCATCACAGCACACTGATTAGAGGTATGCAAGATCATCCCATGAAGGGACCTGTGCATAAGAAATCCTCCTATGAAGGGAACAATGCATCAGATGAAGTACTGGGTTTTTCAGGTCCCAGCGGTGCCAGGGAACACACCCTAAGACTTCGAGTCCTTCCTGTTTCCGACTACAGAAACTTCTTGGTGAAGTCAAAGATCGTATTTATTGGCTGCAACCAGTAACAGGTATCCTAGAAGTACAACACGGTGTATATTCTCAGGAGACTGCTCCACCTTACAAAGCCAGCCTTCTCTTTTTATACAAAATATTATGCTTTAGGCAAACATTCCTTATTTTACAGTTGACTATTCACATATTTTCACTACAAAGAAAAAGCAGAGTCATGATGACAAGCCCATATTTCAGTTTGTCCAGCCCTCAATCAATTACCCGGCAAGGCTCAGTACTTTCATCAGATATCGACGGACCCCCAATAAAAACGGGCACCTCCTCCTCGTAAAGCAAGTCATAAAGAAAGAAACAGGGACAGGTGGGTGTAAGATTAGGCATGGTTTGTGTGTGATGAAAGGTTTTATGATATGTTGTGCCTTGATACTAATCTCATTCGGCCACTGGGAAAGGAACTGGCCGAACAGGTTTGGCTCCAGGCAGTGGAGTCAGCTTGCCCAGGTCACAGAGGAGTCAGCAAAGGTGTACGTGTCCTTCAGACTCGTTTTTGGCCTTGGTCATTTGCCTATGTGAGGGCAATCACAAAATGGCTGCCGTTCAAATGGAAACCGAGAGTTCAGGACGGAAACTCTGATTTCAGGGTGATTTCGTCACCCAAATATGACGAAAATGCTTGTGCATAGTATTCTAATCATCCTCGGTCTGCTGATACCAAAATCGTCATGATACGACCATGTTTATAACACGGGTCCAGAATTTTCAGTACCACACAGAGATCATCCCATGAAGGGAACAGTGTATCAGAGATCATCCCATGAAGGGACCAGTGCAGCAAAGATCATCCCATGAAGGGACCAGTGCATCAGAGATCATCCTATGAAGGGACCAGTGCATCAGAGATCATCCCATGAAGGGAACAGTGCATCAGAGATCATCCCATGAAGGGACCAGTGCAGCAAAGATCATCCCATGAAGGGACCAGTGCATCAGAGCACTCAGATTAGGGGTATGCAAGATCATCCCATGAAGGGACCACTGCTTCAGAGATCATCCCATGATGGGACCACTGCATCTGAGATCATCCCATGACGAAACCACATCAGAGATCATCCCATGAAGGGACCACTGCATCATAGCACTCAGATTAGGGGTATGCAAGATCATCCCATGAAGGGACCAATGCATCACAGCACTCAGATTAGGGGTATGCAAGATCATCCCATGAAGGGACCAAGGGACCAGAGATCATCCCGCGAAGGGACCAAGGGACCAGAGATCATCCCACGAAGGGACCAAGGGACCAGAGATCATCCCACGAAGGGACCAAGGGACCAGAGATCATCCCACGAAGGGACCAAGGGACCAGAGATCATCCCACGAAGGGACCAAGGGACCAGAGTTCATCCCATGAAGGGACCAGAGATCATCCCATGAAGGGACCAGAGATCATCCCACGAAGGGACCAGCAATCATCCCACGAAGGGACCAGCGATCATCCCACGAAGGGACCAGCGATCATCCCAGGGACCAGCGATCATCCCACGAAGGGACTAGCGATCATCCCACGAAGGGACCAGTGATCATCCCACGAAGGGACCAGCGATCATCCCACGAAGGGACCAGCGATCATCCCACGAAGGGACCAGCACATCAGAGATCATTCCATGAAGGGACCAGTGCATCAGAGATCATTCCATGAAGGGACCAGTGCATCAGAGATCATCCCATGAAGGGACCACTGAATCACAGCACTCAGATTAGAGGTATGCAAGATCATCCCATGAAGGGACCAGTGCATCAGCGATCATCCCATGAAGGGACCAGTGCATCAGCGATCATCCCATGAAGGGACCAGCGCATCAGAGATCATCCCATGAAGGGACCAGCGCATCAGAGATCATCCCATGAAGGGACCAGCGCATCAGAGATCATCCCATGAAGGGACCAGTGCATCAGAGATCATCCTATGAAGGGACCAGTGCATCAGAGATCATCCCATGAAGGGACCAGTGCAGCAAAGATCATCCCATGAAGGGACCAGGGCATCACAGCACTCACATAAGAGGTATGCAAGATCATCCCACGAAGGGACCAGTACATCACAGCACTCACACTAGAGGTATGCAAGATCATCCCATGAAGGGACCAGTGCATCAGAGATCAACCCATGAAGGGACCAGTGCAGCAAAGATCATCCCACGAAGGGACCAGCGATCATCCCACGAAGGGACCAGCGCATCAGAGATCATTCCATGAAGGGACCAGTGCATCAGAGATCATTCCATGAAGGGACCAGTGCATCAGCGATCATCCCATGAAGGGACCAGTGCATCAGCGATCATCCCATGAAGGGACCAGCGCATCAGAGATCATCCCATGAAGAGACCAGTGCATCAGAGATCATCCCATGAAGGGACCAGCGCATCAGAGATCATCCCATGAAGGGACCAGCGCATCAGAGATCATCCCATGAAGGGACCAGTGCATCAGAGATCATCCCATGAAGGGACCAGTGCATCAGAGATCATCCTATGAAGGGACCAGTGCATCAGAGATCATCCCATGAAGGGACCAGTGCAGCAAAGATCATCCCATGAAGGGACCAGTGCATCACAGCACTCACATAAGAGGTATGCAAGATCATCCCATGAAGGGACCAGTACATCACAGCACTCACATTAGAGGTATGCAAGATCATCCCATGAAGGGACCAGTGCATCAGAGATCAACCCATGAAGGGACCAGTGCAGCAAAGATCATCCCATGAAGGGACCAGTGCAGAGATCATCCCATGAAGGGAGCAGTGCATCAGAGATCATCCCATGAAGGGACCAGTGCATCAAAACTCAGATTAGAGGTATGGAAGATCATCCCATGAAGGAACCAGTGCATCAACGATCACCTCATGAAGGGACCAGTGCATCAACGATCACCCCATGAAGGGACCAGTGCATCAACGATCACCCCACGAAGGGACCAGTGCATCAGAGATCATCCCATGAAGGGACCAGTGCATCAGAGATCGTCCCATGAAGGGACCACCGCATCACAGCACTCAAATTAGAGGTATGCAAAATCCCCCATGAAGGGACCAGTGCATCAGAGATCATCCCATGAACGGACCAGTGCATCAAAGATCATCCCATGAAGGGACCAGTGCATCAGATCATCCCATGAAGGGACCAGTGCATCACAGCACACAGATTAGAGGTATGCAAGATCATCCCATGAAGGGACCGGTGCATAAGAAATCATCCCATGAAGGGAACAATGCATCAGATGAAGTACTGGGTTTTTCAGAACCCAGCGGTGCCAGGGAACACACCCTAAGACTTCGAGTCCTTCCTGTTTCCGACTACAGAAACTTCTTGGTGAAGTCAAAGATCGTATTTATTGGCTGCAACCAGTAACAGGTATCCTAGAAGTACAACACGGTGTATATTCTCAGGAGACTGCTCCACCTTACAAAGCCAGCCTTCTCTTTTTATACAAAATATTATGCTTTAGGCAAACATTCCTTATTTTACAGTTGACTATTCACATATTTTCACTACAAAGAAAAAGCAGAGTCATGATGACAAGCCCATATTTCAGTTTGTCCAGCCCTCAATCAATTACCCGGCAAGGCTCAGTACTTTCATCAGATATCGACGGACCCCCAATAAAAACGGGCACCTCCTCCTCGTAAAGCAAGTCATAAAGAAAGAAACAGGGACAGGTGTGTGTAAGATTAGGCATGGTTTGTGTGTGATGAAAGGTTTTATGATATGTTGTGCCTTGATACTAATCTCATTCGGCCACTGGGAAAGGAACTGGCCGAACAAGTTTGGCTTCAGGCAGTGGAGTCAGCTTGCCCAGGTCACAGAGGAGTCAGCAAAGGTGTAAGTGTCCTTCAGACTCATTTTTGGCCTTAGTCATTGGCCTATGTGAGGGCAATCAGAAAATGGCTGCCGTTCAAATGGAAACCGAGGGTTCAGGACGGAAACTCTGATTTCAGGTTGATTTCGGCACCCGAATATGACGAAAATGCTTGTGCATAGTATTCTAATCATCCTCGGTCTGCGGATACCAAAATCGTCATGATACGACCATGTTTATAATAACCCTGGGCGCGACACTACGCTTCGCCCACGTAGTGTACGTAGCGCTGCCTGCTTCGCAGTTTTCGAAGTAGGCGAAGCAGGCAGCGCCTACGCACACTACGTGGGCGAAGCGTAGCTGCCTGCCGCCCACCACCCGCCTCCCGCCCGCCGTACTTTTAAAAGGAAAAATAAATTTGTAATAAAGCAAATTAGGCACTTACCTGACGCGCGGCGTCTCCCGGGGCTCCCTCTTCCTGTTTTTCAATTTTCCTGACAAATGCGCATGCGCGGACGCCCGCGCATGCGCATTTCTCGCAAGAAATGCGCATGCGCGGGCGTCCGCGCATGCGCATTTGTCAGGAAAATTGAAAAACAGGAAGAGGGAGCCCCGGGAGACGCCGCGCGTCAGGTAAGTGCCTTTAATTTGCTTTATTACAAATTAATTTAATCTTTTAAAAGTAGGGTGGGTGGGTGGCGGGTGGCGCGTAGTGGGGCTACGCGAAGCGCGTAGTGTGCGTAGATTTGGGCACACAACGTGCTGCTTCACGTAGCCCCACTACGCCCACTACGCCCACCCTTAGTTTATAACACGGGTCCAGAAATTTCAGTACCACACAGAGATCATCCCATGAAGGGAACAGTGTATCAGAGATCATCCCATGAAGGGACCAGTGCAGCAAAGATCATCCCATGAAGGGACCAGTGCATCAGAGATCATCCTATGAAGGGACCAGTGCATCAGAGATCAACCCATGAAGGGACCAGTGCATCAGAGATCATCCCATGAAGGGACCAGTGCAGCAAAGATCATCCCATGAAGGGACCAGTGCAGCAAAGATCATCCCATGAAGGGACCAGTGCATCACAGCACTCAGATTTGGGGTATGCAAGATCATCCCATGAAGGGACCACTGCATCAGAGATCATCCCATGAAGGGACCACTGCATCAGAGATCATCCCATGATGGGACCACTGCATCAGAGATCATCCCATGACGGGACCACATCAGAGATCATCCCATGAAGGGACCACTGCATCTCAGCACTCAGATTAGGGGTATGCAAGATCATCCCATGAAGGGACCACTGCATCAAAGATCATCGCATGAAGGGACCACTGCATCTCAGCACTCAGATTAGGGGTATGCAAGATCATCCCATGAAGGGACCAAGGGACCAGAGATCATCCCATGAAGGGACCAAGGGACCAGAGATCATCCCACGAAGGGACCAAGGGACCAGAGATCATCCCACGAAGGGACCAGCAATCATCCCACGAAGGGACCAGCAATCATCCCACGAAGGTACCAGCGATCATCCCACGAAGGGACCAGCGATCATCCCACGAAAGGACCAGCGATCATCCCACGAAGGGACCAGCGATCATCCCACGAAGGGACCAGCGCATCAGAGATCATTCCATGAATGGACCAGTGCATCAGAGATCATTCCATGAAGGGACCAGTGCATCAGAGATCATCCCATGAAGGGACCACTGAATCACAGCACTCAGATTAGAGGTATGCAAGATCATCCCATGAAGGGACCAGTGCATCAGAGATCATCCCATGAAGGGACCAGTGCATCAGCGATCATCCCATGAAGGGACCAGCGCATCAGAGATCATCCCATGAAGGGACCAGCGCATTAGAGATCATCCCATGAAGGGACCAGCGCATCAGAGATCATCCCATGAAGGGACCAGTGCATCAGAGATCATCCCATGAAGGGACCAGTGCATCAGAGATCATCCTATGAAGGGACCAGTGCATCAGAGATCATCCCATGAAGGGACCAGCGCATTAGAGATCATCCCATGAAGGGACCAGCGCATCAGAGATCATCCCATGAAGGGACCAGTGCATCAGAGATCATCCCATGAAGGGACCAGTGCATCAGAGGTCATCCTATGAAGGGACCAGTGCATCAGAGATCATCCCATGAAGGGACCAGCGCATCAGAGATCATCCCATGAAGGGACCAGTGCATCAGAGATCATCCCATGAAGGGACCAGTGCAGCAAAGATCATCCCATGATGGGACCAGTGCATCACAGCACTCACATTAGAGGTATGCAAGATCATCCCATGAAGGGACCAGTGCATCAGAGATCAACCCATGAAGGGACCAGTGCAGCAAAGATCATCCCATGAAGGGACCAGTGCAGAGATCATCCCATGAAGGGACCAGTGCATCAGAGATCATCCCATGAAGGGACCAGTGCAGAGATCATCCCATGAAGGGAGCAGTGCATCAGAGATCATCCCATGAAGGGACCAGTGCATCAAAACTCAGATTAGAGGTATGGAAGATCATCCCATGAAGGAACCAGTGCATCAACGATCACCTCATGAAGGGACCAGTGCATCAACGATCACCCCATAAAGGGACCAGTGCATCAGAGATCATCCCATGAAGGGACCAGTGCATCACAGCACTCAAATTAGAGGTATGCAAAATCCCCCATGAAGGGACCAGTGCATCAGAGATCATCCCATGAAGGGACCAGTGCATCAAAGATCATCCCATGAAGGGACCAGTGCATCAAAGATCATCCCATGAAGGGACCAGTGCATCAGATCATCCCATTAAGGGACCAGTGCATCACAGAACACAGATTAGAGGTATGCAAGATCATCCTATGAAGGGACCAGTGCATCACAGCACTCAGATGAGAGGTATGCAAGATCATCCCATGAAGGGACCAGTGCGTCAGAGATCATCCCATGAAGGGACGAGCGCATCAGATCATCCCATGAAGGGACCAGCGCATCAGAGATCATCCCATGAAAAGACCAGTGGACAAGAGATCATCCCATGAAGAGACCAGTGGACAAGAGATCATCCCATGAAGAGACCAGTGGACAAGAGATCATCCCATGAAGAGAGTGAGACCAGGGGACCAGAGATCATCCCATGAAGGGACCAGCGCATCAGAGATCATCCCATGAAGAGACCAGTGGACAAGAGATCATCCCATGAAGAGACCAGTGGACCAGAGATGTTCCCATGAAGAGACCAGGGGACCAGAGATCATCCCATGAAGGGACCAGAGATCATCCCATGAAGGGACTAGAGATCATCCCATGAAGGGACCAGAGATCATCCCATGAAGGGACCAGTGCATCACAGCACTCAGATTGGAGGTATGCAAGATCATCCCATGAAGGGACCACTGCATCAGAGATCATCCCATGAAGGGACCAGTGCATCAAAGATCATCCCATGAAGGGACCAGAGCATCAAACATCATCCCATGAAGGGACCAGCGCATCAAACATCATTCCATGAAGGGACCAGTGCATAAAACATCATCCCATGAAGGGACCAGTGCATCAAACATCATCCCATGAAGGGACCAGTGCTTTAAAGATCATCCCATGAAGGGACCAGCCCACCAGATCAACCCATGAAGGGACCAACACATCTGAGATCATACCATGAAGGGACCAGTGCATCACAGCACTCAGATTAGAGGTATGCAAGATCATCCCATTGAGGGATCAGTGCGTCAGAGATCATCCCATGAAGGCACGAGCGCATCAGATCATCCCATGAAGGTACGAGCGCATCAGATCATCCCATGAAGGCACGAGCGCATCAGATCATCCCATGAAGGGACCAGTGCACCAGAGATCATCCCATGAAGGGACCAGCGCATCAGAAATCATCCCATGAAGGGACCAGCGCATCAGAGATCATCCCATGAAGGGACCAGCGCATCAGAGATCATCCCATGAAGGGACCAGCGCATCAGAGATCATCCCATGAAGGGACCAGGGGACCAGAGATCATCTCATGAAGGGACCAGATATCATCCAATGAAGGGACGAGAGATCATCCCATGAAGGGACCAGAGATCATCCCATGAAGCGACCAGAGATCATCCCATGAAGGGACCAGAGATCATCCCATGAAGGGACCAGAGATCATCCCATGAAGGGACCAGTGCATCACAGGTCTCCGATTAAAGGTATGCAATATCATCCCATGAAGGGACCAGAGATCATCCCATGAAGGGACCAGAGATCATCCCATGAAGGGACCAGAGATCATCCCATGAAGGGACCACTGATCATCCCATGAAGGGACCAGAGATCATCCCATGAAGGGACCAGAGATCATCCCATGAAGGGACCAGAGATCATCCCAGGAAGGGACCAGAGATCATCCCAGGAAGGGACCAGAGATCATCCCAGGAAGGGACCAGCGCAGCAGAGATCATCCCATTAAGGGACCAGCGCATCAGAGATCATCCCATTAAAGGACCACTGAAGTACTGGGTATTTTAGTCCCAGCGGTGCAGGGGCACACACCCTATGACTTCTGGGTTTCACCCTGTTCCGGACCTACAGAAACACAGAGTCTTCTGGGTGAAGTCAAAGAATCGTTTATTGGCTGCAGACCAATGACAGGTATCCTAGAAGTACAACAGCGTGTATGTTCTCAGGAGACTGCTGAAAATCATAGGAACGGACTTCATCTTAAATACGCTTTTCCTTGCCTCAAGCATACATTCCTAGGTTTTATGATACGGCAATATACAAGTGTACATTACAAAGAAAAGGCAGAGTCATGATGACCATCCCACATTCCAGTTCGGCCAGCCCACAATGATTTACACAGTAAGATTCAGATCCCACGTTTGAAGTGAATAGACCCCCCAATAAACATGAGCATCTCCTGTTTTGGGAAACAAATCATAAAGCAAGAACAAGCAGGTGTGGAAGAGATTAGCCGGGGGATTGTGTAGAATGAAAGGGTTTTATGACGGGTCAAGCCCTGATACGAATCACAGGTGGACGGAGGAAGGGGAGCTCGTGAGACCGGTTTGACCCGGGGCAGCAGAGCCAGCTGCCCAGGTCACAGAGAAGTCAGAGGGAAAGCCCATGTACTGTGAGGCCCGTATTAACTCCATCATAGCCTATGTGAGGGCAATGACAAGATGGCCACTGCTTCCAAAATGGAACCCGCGTAGTTGAGCAGAATAACGTGTACACAGTGCATTCATAGCTAGAACGGCACATAAAACACTCGTACGTGCCGCATTTACCATTTGCGGTTCGCTAATACCAAGATAGACAGAGGTAGGGCCCTGTCCCCTACGCGGTTCCGAATATCAAAGTACGACAGACCCTCCTTTTGCCCTTACATAGGCAATCACTATACTCATCTTAATCCGAGTCTAGGTCAATGTCCACGAAGTCATGGAGATGTTGCTGTAGCATCATCCTATTACTTAGCTCGTCCCTCGATACAGGTTTCCTTACACATAAGGTAGCACAGAGGCCACATATCGTAGGAGCACACTGTATGCATAGACAGAACAGGAAAAGAATGGCTAAGATCATTCCAATGACCATCAGAACTTTCCAACCCCAGGCAGATATCATTTCCCAGAACCATCCCATCAGTGACCAATCTCCCTTATCCACGTGTATGGCTTCAGATATTTTATGGAGTTTGGAGATGGCTTGATACACTGTTGGAGCATTATCTGGTATGAAAATGCAGCAACTGGATTGGATGACCTTGCATACCCCACCGCGGTCTGCAAGAATAACGTGTAGAACCATGCGGTTCTGCAAAGTCATAAGGCGATCCGCTTGGAGCTCAGCTGTCAAATTACTAAGGGCACCAGCCGTTACATTGACGGTGGATTCAACCACACGAGTCAGCTGTCTCAGGTTCCTACTATTGACCATAGGTCCCCAAAACGGCAGGAAACCCAAGAAGAAGTCTCCTGCTTCCTGACCGGCAGTGTCCTCCTTACTAATCACACCTCTCACAACTCTGGTCTTGTGATAGTCAGAGGCGGCAGTAAATGTCGGCGGTAGCAAGTTCGCAATATAACATGTGCCCGAGAAATCAGGGGGCAACCATGTATATGCTCGATCATTACAGATGAAATATGTGCCCTTAGCAGCCAAAAACGCAGGGGAAAACTGTGACGGGAAAGTGTACGTTTCAGTACAGTCACTCCTTCCCAGTTGAGCCCTTGGATTCTGACCATTACCCTGTAAGCAGAACCGACCCATGTGGGGTACGACCCAGATTGGAGATGAGGTTTTTCGCTGTCTTTCACCCAGACTAATACTATACCCCGTCGCGTTCCATCCTACATAAGGTCTCAGCTCTTCTTTAGGAATGGATGAGTATGCATCAATATCTCTACTCATATCGGCAACTCCTTTCATCAAAGCCTTATTATTGGTGATGGGTCTGATAGAACGCGGTGGGCGAGGGGAGTATGTATCTAGAGCGTAGAGAAACATGGTTTGGAATGCCCATGACGATCCATTGTAACTGTACGGTAGCACCAGGTAGGGAATACCCTTGTTAATGGTATGTGGCATTAACCCACAGACCCAGCAATTGGTCGTATTCATTACCAGTTGGTGCTTGTGCAAGAGTTGGATAAACGAGTTATTTACGAACTCTGATCGTCTGGTCTGTTCGTGCTCAGGCAAAGGGTGAAAAGAGTGAGAGGAGGCAGTAGAAAGAGATATAGGCTGTTGAGTGGGTGCAATAGGTTTTTGAGCAGAGAAAAGCACACATCCTACAATAAACATCATGATACTACACAGTGTAAAAAAGCACAAAAAGACAAAACATTTACTTTTTATAATTCTACACATCCTTGTTTGAAAGTTCATTTCCTCAATCGGTCTCTCCATCTTACAAAACTCCATCCTCTACTCGGGCCGCTCGCGGTGGATGAGTTTCTTCTGCTAAGGAGTACTCCTGTCAGTCCAGGGAAACGCCCTAGACCAACCAGAACCGTTGACCTAGCGTCTTCGGCCTGTACCCCAAAGTCTTGGCACCGCGACCCTGCGGCAGAACCCGGATGGTGGTTCGAAAAACAAAAATCAAGAAAGTCCTTCAGATGGGAGAGCAAAAAATGTCAAAAGGGAAATAATGAGAAAATCTTTATTTGTCTATGGGCCTAGGTCTCAAATTATAGCGGAGACGGCCAGGTGCTGTTTGGTCTTGAAACAAAAGTTCAGGCTCAGTGGTGTCCAGTCGATTTGATGGCGGCACAGCTTCCTGCAGAATATTGTCACTTTCTTGGACTGAAGCTGTGTCTCTTAAGCGTGCGTCACTGAATGGTACAAAGCGAGGTACAATGTCTGTCTCTGAGTCGGCGATACCCTCCTTGACCCACTGGTCATATGGCAGAGGCAAGGGAACTACCTTGCAGTGAGTACCATGAATCCAGTGTTTCTTCCCTTTCACTCGCACTGCTGATCTTGTCGAAAGAAGAACAAGATGAGGGCCGATCCAGCGAGGCTCGTCGTTGCCCTTGCGCTGGAAATTCCGGACCAGGACCCACGAGCCAGGGTTGATGGGGTGTCCAGGAGGTCCAGAGGCTTGGGGAAGAGTATCATGTACCTGTTGGTGCAAAACACGCAGTTTAACAGTCAAATCATACAGGTAATCGAGCAGTACTGGATGCTCAATTTCGCTGAACTTCGTAGGCCTTGGTACACCCCATACGTTGGCCGGGCGGCCAAAGACTACTTCATAAGGACTAAGTCCCACTCGTGAGTGTATCGTCATTCTGGTGGACAAGAGTGCTAAAGGCAGAGCGTCAGGCCATTTAAGACCAGTGCTCGCCTGAATTTTGGCTAACTTGAGCTTTAAGGCTCCATTGTAGCATTCTACTAATCCAGCTGATTGGGGGTGATTTGCAGCATGGAATTTCTGCCTTATGCCTAAACCTTCACATACATTCTTCATCACTTTACCCACGAACTCACTTCCATTATCACACCACACCATTCTTGGCATCCCAAACCTAGGGAAAAACTCCTTCACAAGGGCTTTGGCTGTGGATAGGGCAGTGTTATCTTTCAGAGGATAAGCCTCTACCCATTTGGAAAAAGCACAAACAACCACCAGTACATATTTCAGGTTGTTGCATCTTTCCATGTGAATAAAGTCCAGCTGCAAAACTTCAAATGGACATGATGGGGGTGCAAAGTGACCAGCCGGAGTTGGGGTTCCCCTACCAGGGTTGTACTTCAAGCATACTATACAATTCTTGACCACATTCTCTGCACACTTGGGAATCCCAGCATTCTGCCATACTGGAGCCAACAACTTACAGATACCTTTCGTACTGATATGTGCCATTCCATGCGCCATAGTAACCACTGGAAGCACATATGCATCAGGCAACAACCATCGCCTATGTTCTGTCAGGTCAATCCAACAACCATTCTCATCCAACTTACCCATACTCTCTCTCCACTCGCTTAACTCGTCTTCCGTAGCTTCAGCCTGAAGCGACTTCACACTCTCTATTGTGTTCTCACATATTCCCACATCATTAACCCATCTTGCGGGGCCTGCAACATACATTCTAGTCTTCACATTCTGTGCGGTTTCTCTCGCGGTCTCATCAGCAAACGCATTCCCACGTCCAACATCATCTGTGACTTTCCTGTGCGCACTGCATTTCATGATCGCAACTTGCAAAGGTAGGGTCAGTGACTCAAGGAGATCATTCACCAACTTGCCATTCTGAATTTTAGCTCCATGCGACGTCAGGAACCCACGCTCTTTCCACAGTCGCCCAAAATTATGAGCCACGCCAAAGGCGTACTGGCTATCTGTGTATATGTTCACTCTTATTCCTTCAGACAGCACACATGCTCTCGTGAGGGCGATTAATTCTGCTGCTTGGGCCGAATTATGTGGCACTCGTGCAGTTTCCACGACCGTGTGCAAAGTCGTGATAGCATATGCAGCAGTCGTGTCACCATTAGGGAGCTTGAAACATGACCCATCTACCCATAAAGTGCCATCACACTCAGTCAGGGGAGTATCTTTGAGATCTACTCTCCCTTTCGTCTCTTCTTCTGTTCTGAACAGACAGTCATGTTGCTCAATCTCATCTGAGTCTGCTGGACTTGGCAACAATGTGGCTGGATTCAGCGTATTGCATCTCTTTATGTGTATGTGATTAGCTAACAGTGTAAGTTCATAACCTGATAGCCGCGCACTAGTCAAGTGTTGTGTCTTGGTCCTATTTAATAATGTGTCTACAGCGTGTGGAACCATGACAATCAATGTGTTGTCCATTACCAGACCAGCAGATTGTCGGATAGACATCGCTGCAGCAGCTGTCGCTCTCAGACAGCTTGGCAATGCCCTCGCTACAGGGTCCAAGGTGGATGAAAAATATGCGCATGGGCGCGGTCTGTCGCCAAAAGGCTGTGTTAACACTGACAACGCACATCCATCTTTCTCGTGAACATAAAATGTAAAAGGCTTGCTATAGTCAGGAGTGCCCAACACAGGAGCTGAACACAACGCATTGCGTAATTCCACAAAACTTTTCTGGCACTCTTCAGACCATGGGATAGGATTCGGTGTGTCTTTGCATGTTAAGGCTAACAAAGGTTTTGCCAATAAAGAAAAACTAGGGATCCAATGCCTACAGTATGAAGTGATGCCCAAGAAAGCACGCACTTCTCTCTGTGTTTTTGGCACACTCAACTGTGCAATGGCTTGAATTCTTTCTGGGGTCAGTCTCCTTCCCTCCTTCGATAAGAGATGACCTAAGTAGGTCACTTCTTGTCGACAATATTGCAGCTTAGAGAGAGACACTTTGTGATGGAATGCGGATAAATGGCGCAACAGTGACAATGTGGCTTCTTTACAGATCTTCTCAGTATCCGCGGCGATCAGTAAATCATCCACGTACTGGATCAGGATAGCGCCACTAGGTAAAACAAGTGCATCAAGCTGTGCTTTCAAAGCTTGACTGTATATGGATGGACTCTCGCAGTAGCCTTGGGGAGCGCGTTTGAAGCGGAAGCTTCGGCCTCCCAGACTAAAACCAAAGATGTCTCTGCTCTCTTCTGCAATTGGGATACTAAAGAAAGCATTCTTTAAATCAATCACTGAAAACCATGCAGCAGAGGCTGGAATCATCGTTAACAAGGCAGTTATATCGGGGACAACCGGAAACTGAGGCACAACAATCTTATTAACCTCTCTAAGATCAATCACAAATCTGTAAACAGGTGGCTGTGAAGGGTCCGTTCGTTTTAAGACAGGTAAAATCGGACTATTGCAAACGTTGCCTCTTGTCTCCTCAATCACACCCTTATTAATCAAATCGCTGACAATGTCTAACAATGCTTTCTGCCCTTCATTAGAGATCTTGTACTGGGGAATACGTGGCAGTCTGACATTAGCCTTTAGAGTCACCACATATGGCGGTATCTCCAAGAGGCCCACATCATTGGGACCAGTAGCCCAAAGGGCATCCGGAAGGGATGACAATTCAGGTGGCATCGTGTTTTTAGACAAATACATTGGGGAAACCACTTTCTTGCCTAATGTAAGTTGTACTCCTGAAGGAGAACAATACAGTGTAGCGTGCAATCTTTTCAACAAATCTAATCCCAGCAAATTCTCACCACAACCAGTTGTCAGGATCAGGGGCGCTTTCAGCTCGCAAGGTCCAACAGAAAGTGACATGGGACTGGAAATCGGGTTCCTAACTGGGGCGCCAGAAAAACCTACTGAAACATTTATATCGCCAGACAAAGGTGCGCCAGGGAGTTTTGAATGCATGATTGAACTCTTTGCAGCACCAGTGTCTAGCAGAAAAGGCTCCGTTACATTTGCTGTAGTCACCTCAACATACGGTCCACTCTGATCCACTGGCACTGAAACAACTCCCTCTCTTTGTCTATGGCTGTCCTAGTAATCATTACTTTCTGCATCGACATCCTCCACATAATAATCATTATTGTAATACTGTGCCGTATTACCAGTCGCGTTAGCTTGCTGATCAAAACTATTAATGGCGCTTTGGGGCGGAAGAGGACGCGCGTTTTGGGGAACACTTCCACGCCCTCTGCCTCTAGGAGCTTGCTGACCACCTCTACCTCTGGCGCCATACGTATTACCGTTCCGTTGCATTAATTTAGGGCAACTATATTTAAAATGACCTTCCTCTTTGCAGTATGAACATTGGTTGGGACCTACAGGGACACGTGGGTGATAATACCCATTCATTTGCTGATTGTTCTGAAATTGTTGGGGTTGGTGATAAACACCTTGGGGTTGCCTATAATTATTCTGACCTCCACGTGGTGGATAGGCCTGCTGTAAAAGGACCTTTGTCTTTAATTCCTTCGTTTTCTTTTCTGTCCTATCTTTCTCGTCTTTATCTCTGTTTTCATAATACTGTGCAGTAGCCAGTATTTGCGCTGAAGAGGAAACGGCCCAAGAACTTTCTGAATCTTTCAACTTTTTACACAGGTCAGGAAGTAAATTCTGCACAAACTTATCCACAAACAACCGTTGGCCACCCTCAGTACTCATATCTTGTCCACTGTGGTCAATAAACGTTTCCTCAAACCTAGTAAAGAAGTCTGACACTGTCTCATCTTTCTTCTGCTTACATGCAGATAACTTGTCCCAATTTACGCGCATCGCAGGCATTAGTGTCTTCATATACGTGATGATTCTACCAGGCAATTCAGCTACTAAAGGTTCTGGTTTCGCACCACCCGTTTGTCTAGCATCAGCAGCGACAATGTTAGCCCATGTATCCCCTAGTTCTGCATTGTGATCTACATTACGAATTGATCCCCATAGAGGCTGTGGAACAACATTACCAAACAACATGTCTATGTCGGCCAGATTCATAATGCATGACCCTGCCGTCTGTGACAACTCTTTATAATAACCTGCTGGGTTTTTACGGGGATCAGGCAATGTCTGCTTAAGTGCTAACACCTCAGAGCGCTTCCATGGAACATGCACCCAAACACGTTGGAAATGCGCTGGCACAGCGGGGTTATTGCCGACAGCTGCAACTGCTTCCTTCCATACCGGGGGAACTTCTCTCATAGGGTATTGTCGCGCTTTTGCCTTTTTCCCCACAAGGACCTCTTGTTCAAACAATGACTGTTGGCAATCTTCATTCCTTAAGGACAATACAACCGCAACTGCTTTATCTACTTCGCGGTCCACAATTATACCAGTTCCAAAATCGAACCTCACTCTACACAATTCCTGCGGGTTCGGATTTCTACCACTATCCTCCAATTCTTCACAGAGAATTTCGCACATTTTCTCAAATACATATCTCTGTTTCGGGGCATCCCATTGATGGAAAGTGTTAACAACCGATTCCACATCATACAGTGAAGGAAAAACGATCCATCTACGCGCCATGTGATCTATTACCTTTTTCTCATCGGGGTTAGGCAATTGGCTGCGCAACTGCTTACGCTGTACACCAGGAGTTGCACCAGATGACCCAAAGAGAGGCGACATTAATGTAGTAACCACATTAGCTAAACGCTGTCGCGCTGAAGGAGAAGCTGAGGCGAGAACAGGGGGAAAAACAGAGGGAAGAAAAGAGGATGTAGAGACAGGTACTGGAGTGGTAGAAGGAAGAGTGTTAGGGGAGGCAGTTACTGGATTAAGCAAAGTCGCAGGAAGTGCGGGGGCAGTTGGAAGCACTACCGGAGGCGCTTGAGAGGACTGCGCTACAGGAATAGGAACTGGTTGCAAAGCAACTGGCGGTTGCGGCAAGGCTTGCAGTATATGCACTGGAGGTGGCATATTTACAAGCTGGGGAGGCGCCGTGGCAGTTTGAGCATACGGGGGTGGCGAACTCAACAAATGTGACATCAGGGGATCTTTCTCCTTTTCTTCTAACTCATCCTGCTTAGAATGTGGCAAAGCTGGGTAACATTTGTCAATCCCTAACTTACGCTGCCTGTGCAATTGCTCATTCATTTGCTCCTCTTCATTGTCTTTAAATTGTACAGCTGCTTGCATTACTGACATACCTCTCTCTCTCTTATTCTTTTTCGCTAGCTTAATTTCCTTCTGTTTGGCTTCCTTTCGCCATAAGCGGAAAGAGTCAAACATCGCCGGCCGGGCTTTCTTCTTAAACAATTTAATTTCCAGATTATCTAAAATATCGGTATCAAAACTACCATTTTGGGGCCATTTTAAAACACCGTCTTTCCTGGTGTAGTGGATCCACACTTCGTTATATGCAATGGGGCCTACGCCATGTTTCACATAGAGCTCATAAGTTGGAGTTCCAACCGGAGGAACCGGACATGATTCCTCTAGCTGGAAATCTTTTCCACAACCCAAACAGAATAACCTACCAAATAGTCCAGAACCAGGCATCTTCGCTCACTAGTCTAGATCCAAACGTCAGAGGATTATCGATTACGATATTCTCGTGAATACACGAGTCCTCTGGCTTTGGGGTTTGCAAACACCAAATCACCAATTACCAAATCAAACCAAACGATCCCGAGGGATACCAAAACAAATGGGAGACGCTCCACTTATACTTAACTGAATATTGCTGATCGATGACGTCACCAGAAGACTCTCTCGATTGTTTCGCTCTCTCAAACTCGTCAAGGGTCCAAAACAGGTCGATTAATCAGGGCAGCAGTCCTTCGTAGCCGTCGGGACGCGGAGAACCTCGCAGAAAAGACTTTCGGACCACGTCGACATGCAGGGGTCGATGAAGTGGCGGCCTTCCTCCGGAATTTCCACACGAAGCTCCTCACGAACCTCTGGCTTGGACTGGTACCGCTGAAATCGGCCCGAGTTGGGCGCCAAACTGAAGTACTGGGTATTTTAGTCCCAGCGGTGCAGGGGCACACACCCTATGACTTCTGGGTTTCACCCTGTTCCGGACCTACAGAAACACAGAGTCTTCTGGGTGAAGTCAAAGAATCGTTTATTGGCTGCAGACCAATGACAGGTATCCTAGAAGTACAACAGCGTGTATGTTCTCAGGAGACTGCTGAAAATCATAGGAACGGACTTCATCTTAAATACGCTTTTCCTTGCCTCAAGCATACATTCCTAGGTTTTATGATACGGCAATATACAAGTGTACATTACAAAGAAAAGGCAGAGTCATGATGACCATCCCACATTCCAGTTCGGCCAGCCCACAATGATTTACACAGTAAGATTCAGATCCCACGTTTGAAGTGAATAGACCCCCCAATAAACATGAGCATCTCCTGTTTTGGGAAACAAATCATAAAGCAAGAACAAGCAGGTGTGGAAGAGATTAGCCGGGGGATTGTGTAGAATGAAAGGGTTTTATGACGGGTCAAGCCCTGATACGAATCACAGGTGGACGGAGGAAGGGGAGCTCGTGAGACCGGTTTGACCCGGGGCAGCAGAGCCAGCTGCCCAGGTCACAGAGAAGTCAGAGGGAAAGCCCATGTACTGTGAGGCCCGTATTAACTCCATCATAGCCTATGTGAGGGCAATGACAAGATGGCCACTGCTTCCAAAATGGAACCCGCGTAGTTGAGCAGAATAACGTGTACACAGTGCATTCATAGCTAGAACGGCACATAAAACACTCGTACGTGCCGCATTTACCATTTGCGGTTCGCTAATACCAAGATAGACAGAGGTAGGGCCCTGTCCCCTACGCGGTTCCGAATATCAAAGTACGACACCACTGCATCACAGCACTCAGATTAGAGGTCTGCAAGATCACCCTATGAAGGGACAAGTGCATCAAAAATCATCCCATGAAAAGACCAGTGCATCAAAGATCATCCCATGAAGGGAACAGTGCATCAAAGATCATCCCATGAAGGGACCAGTGCATCAAAGATCATCCCATGAAGGGACCAGTGCATCAGAAATCATCCCATGAAGGGACAGTGCATCAGAGATCATCCCATGAAGGGACCACTGCATCAGAGATCATCCCATGAAGGGACCAGCGCAGAGATCATCCCATGAAGGGACCAGCGCATCAGAGATCATCCCATGAAGGGACCAGCACATCAGACATCATCCCATGAAGGGACCAGTGCATCAGAGATCATCCCATGAAGGGACCAGTGCATCACAGCACTCAGGTTAGAGGCATGCAAGATCATCCTATGAAGGGACCAGTGCATCAAAGATCATCCCATGAAAAGACCAGTGCATCAAAGATCATCCCATGAAGGGACCAGTGCATCATAGCACTCAGATGAGAGGTATGCAAGATCATCCTATGAAGGGACCAGTGCATCAGAGATCCTCCCATGAAGGAACCAGTGCATCAGAGATCCTCCCATGAAGGAACCAGCGCATCAGAGATCATCCCATGAAGGAACCAGCGCATCAGAGATCATCCCATGAAGGGACCAGAGATCATCCCATGAAGGGACCAGAGATCATCCCATGAAGGGACCAGAGATCATCCCATGAAGGGACCAGAGATCATCCCATGAAGGGACCAGAGATCATCCCATGAAGGGACCAGAGATCATCCCAGGAAGGGACCAGCGCATCAGAGATCATCCCATTAAGGGACCAGCGCATCAGAGATCATCCCATTAAAGGACCACTGCATCACAGCACTCAAATTAGAGGTATGCAAGATCATCCTATGAAGGGACCAGTGCATCAAAGATCATCCCATGAAAAGACCAGTGCATCAAAGATCATCCCATGAAGGGACCAGTGCATCATAGCACTCAGATGAGAGGTATGCAAGATCATCCTATGAAGGGACCAGTGCATCACAGCACTCAGATGAGAGGTATGCAAGATCATCCCATGAAGGGACCAGTGCGTCAGAGATCATCCCATAAGGGGACCAGCCCACCAGACATCAACCCGTGAAGGGACCAGCCCACCAGACATCAACCCGTGAAGGGACCAGCGCAGAGATCATCCTGTGAAGGGACCAGCGCAGAGATCATTCTGTGAAGGGACCAGTGCGTCAGACCATCCCATGAAGGGACCAGTACAACAGAGATCATCCCGTGAAGAAACCGGCACAGAGATCATCCCGTGAAGGGACCGGCACAGAGATCATCCCGTGAAGGGACCGGCGCAGAGATCATCCCGTGAAGGGACCGGCGCAGAGATCATCCCGTGAAGGAACCGGCGCAGAGATCATCCCGTGAAGGAACCGGCGCAGAGATCATCCCGTGAAGGGACCAGCGCAGAGATCATCCCGTGAAAGGACCAGCGCAGAGATCATCCCTTCACCCGTGAAGGACCAGCGCATCAGAGATCATCCCATGAAGGGACCAGTGCATCACAGCACTCAGATTAGAGGTATGCAAGATCATCCTATGAAGGGACCAGTGCATCAAAGATCATCCTATGAAAAGACCAGTGCATCAAAGATCATCCCATGAAGGGACCTTTGCATCATAGCACTCAGATGAGAGGTATGCAAGATCATCCTATGAAGGGACCAGTGCATCACAGCACTCAGAGGCATGCAAGATCATCCCATGAAGGGACCAGTGCGTCAGAGATCATCCCATGAAGGGACGAGCGCATCAGATCATCCCATGAAGGGACGAGCGCATCAGAGATCATCCCATGAAGGGACCAGCGGACAAGAGATCATCCCATGAAGGGACCAGCGGACAAGAGATCATCCCATGAAGGGACCAGTGGACAAGAGATCATCCCATGAAGGGACCAGTGGACAAGAGATCATCCCATGAAGAGACCAGTGGACAAGAGATCATCCCATGAAGAGACCAGTGGACCAGAGATCATCCCATGAAGAGACCAGGGGACCAGAGATCATCCCATGAAGAGACCAGGGGACCAGAGATCATCCCATGAAGAGACCACGGGACCAGAGATCATCCCATGAAGGGACCAGTGCATCAAAGATTATCCCATGAAAGGACCCGTTCATCACAGCACTCAGATTAGAGGTATGCAAGATCATCCCATGAAGGGACCACTGCATCAAAGATCATCCCATGAAGGGACCAGAGATCATCCCATGAAGGGAACAGAGATCATCCCATGAAGGGACCAGAGATCATCCCATGAAGGGACCAGAGATCATCCCATGAAGGGACCAGAGATCATCGAAAGAAGGGACCAGAGATCATCCCATGAAGGGACCAGAGATCATCCCATGAAGGGACCAGAGATCGTCCCATGAAGGGACCAGTGCATCACAGCACTCAGATTAGAGGTATGCAAGATCATCCCATGAAGGGACCAGTGCATCAGAGATCATCCCATGAAGGGACCAGCACATCAGAGATCATTCCATGAAGGGACCAGCACATCAGAGACCATCCCGTGAAGGGACCAGCGCAGAGATCATCCTGTGAAGGGACCAGCGCAGAGATCATCCCGTGAAGGGACCAGCGCAGAGATCATCCCGCGAAGGGACCAGCGCATCAGAGATCATCCCATGAAGGGACCAGCGCATCAGAGATCATCCCATGAAGGGACACGCGCATCAGAGATCATCCCATGAAGGGACCAGCGCATCAGAGATCATCCCATGAAGGGACCAGTGCATCAGAGATCATCCCATGAAGGGACCAGTGCATCACAGCACTCAGATTAGAGGTATGCAAGATCATCCTATGAAGGGACCAGTGCAAAGATCATCCCATGAAAAGACCAGTGCATCAAAGATCATCCAATGAAGGGCCCAGTGCATCATAGCACTCAGATGAGAGGTATGCAAGATCATCCTATGAAGGGACCAGTGCATCACAGCACTCAGATGAGAGGTATGCAAGATCATCCCATGAAGGGACCAGTGCGTCAAAGATCATCCCATGAAGGGACGAGCGCATCAGATCATCCCATGAATGAACCAGCGCATCAGAGATCATCCCATGAAGGGACCAGTGGACAAGAGATCATCCCATGAAGAGACCAGTGGACAAGAGATCATCCCATGAAGAGACCAGTGAAAAAGAGATCATCCCATGAAGAGACCAGTGGACAAGAGATCATCCCATGAAGAGAGTGAGACCAGGGGACCAGGGATCATCCCATGAAGGGACCAGCGCATCAGAGATCATCCCATGAAGAGACCAGCGCATCAGAGATCATCCCATGAAGAGACCAGTGGACAAGAGATCATCCCATGAAGAGACCAGTGGACCAGAGATCATCCCATGAAGAGACCAGTGGACCAGAGATCATCCCATGAAGAGACCAGTGGACCAGAGATGTTCCCATGAAGAGACCAGGGGACCAGAGATCATCCCATGAAGGGACCAGAGATCATCCCATGAAGGGACCAGAGATCATCCCATGAAGGGACCAACGCATCAAACATCATCCCATGAAGGGACCAGTGCATCAAAGATCATCCCATGAAGGGACCAGTGCATCATACATCATCCCATGAAGGGACCAGCGCATCAAACATCATCCCATGAAGGGACCAGTGCATCGTGCATTAAAGATCATCCCATGAAGGGACCAGTGCATCAAAGATCATCCCATGAAGGGACCAGCCCACCAGATCAACCCATGAAGGGACCAACGCATCTGAGATCATACCATGAAGGGACCAGTGCATCACAGCACTCAGATTAGAGGTATGCAAGATCATCCCATTGAGGGATCAGTGCGTCAGAGATCATCCCATGAAGGCACGAGCGCATCAGATCATCCCATGAAGGCACGAGCGCATCAGATCATCCCATGAAGGCACAAGCGCATCAGATCATCCCATGAAGGGACCAGCGCATCAGATCATCCCATGAAGGGACCAGCGCATCAGAGATCATCCCATGAAGGGACCAGCGCATCAGAGATCATCCCATGAAGGGACCAGCGCATCAGAGACCATCCCATGAAGAGACCAGGGGACCAGAGATCATCCCATGAAGAGACCAGGGGACCAGAGATCATCCCATGAAGAGACCAGGGGACCAGAGATCATTCCATGAAGGGACCAGAGATCATTCCATGAAGGGACCAGAGATCATCCCATGAAGGGACCAGAGATCATCCCATGAAGGGACCAGAGATCATCCCATGAAGGGACCCGAGATCATCCCATGAAGGGACCCGAGATCATCCCATGAAGGGACCCGAGATCATCCCATGAAGGGACCCGAGATCATCCCATGAAGGGACCCGAGATCATCCCATGAAGGGACCCGAGATCATCCCATGAAGGGACCCGAGATCATCCCATGAAGGGACCAGAGATCATCCCATGAAGGGACCAGTGCATCAAAGATCATCCCATGAAGGGACCAGTGCATCACAGCACTCAGATTAGAGGTATGCAAGATCATCCCATGAAGGGACCAGTGCATCAGAGATCATCCCATGAAGGGACCAGTGCATCAGAGATCATCCCATGAAGGGACCCGTGCATCAGAGATCATCCCATGAAGGGACCAGTGCATCAGAGCATTCAGATTAGAGGTACGCCAGATCATCCCATGAAGGGACCAGCGCATCAGAGATCATCCCGTGAAGGGACCAGCGCAGAGATCATCCCATGAAGGGACCTGCGCAGAGATCATCCCATGAAGGAACCTGCGCAGAGATCATCCCATGAAGGAACCTGCGCAGAGATCATCCCAGGAAGGGACCAGCGCGTCAGATCATCCCAGGAAGGGACCAGCGCGTCAGATCATCCCAGGAAGGGACCAGCGCGTCAGATCATCCCAGGAAGGGACCAGCACGTCAGATCATCCCAGGAAGGGACCAGCGCGTCAGATCATCCCAGGAAGGGACCAGCGCGTCAGATCATCTCATGAAGGGACCAGCTTGCAGATCATCCCATGAAGGGACCAGCGCATCAGAGATCATCCCATGAAGGGACCAGCGCATCAGAGATCATCCCGTGAAGCGACCAGCGCATCAGAGATCATCCCGTGAAGGGACCAGCGCATCAGAGATCATCCCATGAAGGGACAAGGGCATCAGAGATTATCCCATGAAGGGACCAGCGCATCAGAGATCATCCCATGAAGGGACCAGCGCATCAGAGATCATCCAATGAAGGGACCAGTGCATCAGAGATCATCCCATGAAGGGACCAGCACGTCAGATCATCCCATTAAGGGACCAGCGCGTCAGATCATCCCATGAAGGGACCAGCGCGTCAGATCATCCCATGAAGGGACCAGCGCATCAGAGATCATCCCATGAAGGGACCAGCGCATCAGAGATCATCCCATGAAGGGACCAGCGCATCAGACACCATCCCATGAAGAGACCAGTCCATCAAAGATCATCCCGTGAAGGGACCAGTCTATCAAAGATCATCCCGTGAAGGGACCTGTCCATCAAAGATCATCCCGTGAAGAGACCAGTCCATCAAAGATCATCCCGTGAAGGGACCGGTCCATCAAAGATCATCCTGTGAATGGAGCATTCCATCAAAGATCATCCCGTGAATGGACCAGTGCATCAGAGATCATCCCATGAAGGGAACAGTGCATCAGAGCATTCAGATTAGAGGTATGCAAGATCATCCCATTGATGGACCAGTGCATCAGAGATCATCCAATGAAGGGAGCAGCGCATCAGAGATCATCCAATGAAGGGAGCAGTGCATCAGAGATCATCCCATGAAGGGACCAGCGCATCAGAGATCATCTCATGAAGGGACCAGCGCATCAGAGATTATCCCATGAAGGGACCAGTGCATCAATCATCATCCCATGAAGGGACCAGTGCATCAATCATCATCCCATGACGGGACAAGTGCATCAGAGAATTCAGATTAGATGTATGCAAGATCATCCCATGAAGGGACCAGTGCATCAGAGATCATCCCATGAAGGGACCAGCGCATCAGAGATCATCCTATGAAGGGACCAGTGCATCACAGCACTCAGATGAGAGGTATGCAAGATCATCCCATGAAGGGACCAGTGCGTCAGAGATCATCCCATGAAGGGACGAGCGCATCAGATCATCCCATGAAGGGACCAGTGGACAAGAGATCATCCCATGAAGAGACCAGTGGACAAGAGATCATCCCATGAAGAGACCAGTGGACAAGAGATCATCCCATGAAGAGATCAGGGGACCAGAGATCATCCCATGAAGGGACCAGCGCATCAGATATCATCCCATGAAGAGACCAGTGGACAAGAGATCATCCCATGAAGAGACCAGTGGACAAGAGATCATCCCATGAAGAGACCAGTGGACAAGAGATCATCCCATGAAGAGACCAGTGGACAAGAGACCATCCCATGAAGAGACCAGGGGACCAGAGATCATCCCATGAAGAGACCAGTGGACCAGAGATGTTCCCATGAAGAGACCAGGGGACCAGAGCTCATCCCATGAAGGGACCAGAGATCATCCCATGAAGGGACCAGAGATCATCCCATGAAGGGACCAGAGATCATCCCATGAAGGGACCAGTGCATCAAAGATCATCCCATGATGGGACCAGTGCATCAAAGATCATCCCATGAAGGGACCAGTGCATCAATCATCATCCCATGAAGGGACCAGTGAAGCAATCATCATCCCATGACGGGACAAGTGCATCAGAGAATTCAGATTAGATGTATGCAAGATCATCCCATGAAGGGACCAGAGATCATCCCATGAAGGGACCAGAGATCATCCCATGAAGGGACCAGAGATAATCCCATGAAGGGACCAGAGATCATCCCATGAAGGGACCAGTGCATCACAGCACTCAGAATGGAGGTATGCAAGATCATCCCATGAAGGGACCACTGCATCAGAGATCATCCCATGAAGGGACCAGAGCAGAGATCATCCCATGAAGGGACCAGCGCATCAGAGATCATCCCATGAAGGGACCAGCGCATCAGACATCTTCCCATGAAGAGACCAGTGCATCAGAGATCATCCCATGAAGGGACCAGTGCATCAGAGATCATCCCATGAAGGGACCAGTGCATCACAGCACTCAGATTAGAGGTATGCAAGATCATCCTATGAAGGGACCAGTGCATCAAAGATCATCCCATGAAAAGACCAGTGCATCAAAGATCATCCCATGAAGGGACCAGTGCATCATAGCACTCAGATGAGGTATGCAAGATCATCCCATGAAGGGACCAGTGCATCACAGCACTCAGATTAGAGGTATGCAAGATCATCCCATGAAGGGACCAGCGTATCAGAGATCATCCCGTAAAGGAACCAGCGCATCAGAGATCATCCCGTGAAGGAACCAGCGCATCAGAGATCATCCCATGAAGAAACGAGCGCATCAGAGATCATTCCATGAAGGGACCAGTGCATCAGAGATCATCCCATGAAGGGACCAGTGCATCACAGAACTCAGATTAGTGGTATGCAAGATCATCCTATGAAGGGACCAGTGCATCAAAGATCATCCCATAAAAAGACCAGTGCATCAAAGATCATCCCATGAAGGGACCAGTGCATCATAGCACTCAGATGAGAGGTATGCAAGATCATCCTATGAAGGGACCAGTGCATCAGAGATCCTCCCATGAAGGAACCAGCGCATGAGAGATCATCCCATGAAGGAACCAGCGCATCAGCGATCATCCCATGAAGGGACCAGAGATCATCCCATGAAGGGACCAGAGATCATCCCATGAAGGGACCAGAGATCATCCCATGAAGGGACCAGAGATCATCCCAGTAAGGGACCAGCGCATCAGAGATCATCCCATTAAGGGACCAGCGCATCAGAGATCATCCCATTAAAGGACCACTGCATCACAGCACTCAGATTAGAGGTATGCAAGATCATCCTATGAAGGGACCAGTGCATCAAAGATCATCCCATGAAAAGACCAGTGCATCAAAGATCATCCCATGAAGGGACCAGTGCATCATAGCACTCAGATGAGAGGTATGCAAGATCATCCTATGAAGGGACCAGTGCATCACAGCACTCAGATGAGAGGTATGCAAGATCATCCGATGAAGGGACCAGTGCGTCAGAGATCATCCTGTGAAGGGACCGGCGCAGAGATTATCCTGTGAAGGGACCGGCGCAGAGATCATCCCGTGAAGGGACCAGCGCAGAGATCATCCCGTGAAGGGACCAGCGCAGAGATCATCCCGTGAAGGGACCAGCGCAGAGATCATCCCATGAAGGGACCAGCGCAGATATCATCCCGTGAAGGGACCAGCGCAGAGATCATCCCTTCACCCGTGAAGGGACCAGCGCATCAGAGATCATCCCATGAAGGGACCAGTGCATCATAGCACTCAGATGAGAGGTATGCAAGATCATCCTATGAAGGGACCAGTGCATCAGATCATCCCATGAAGGGACCAGCGTATCAGAGATCATCCCATGAAGGGACCAGCGGACAAGAGATCATCCCATAAAGGGACCAGTGGACAAGAGATCATCCCATGAAGGGACCAGTGGACAAGAGATCATCCCATGAAGGGACCAGTGGACAAAAGATCATCCCATGAAGGGACCAGTGGACAAGAGATCATCCCATGAAGAGACCAGTGGACAAGAGATCATCCCATGAAGAGACCAGCGGACCAGAGATCATCCCATGAAGAGACCAGGGGACCAGAGATCATCCCATGAAGGGACCAGTGCATCAAAGATTATCCCAAGAAAGGACCCGTGCATCACAGCACTCAGATTAGAGGTATGCAAGATCATCCCATGAAGGGACCACTGCATCAAAGATCATCCCATGAAGGGACCACTGCATCAGAGATCATCCCATGAAGGGACCAGAGATCATCCCATGAAGGGACCAGAGATCATCCCATGAAGGGACCAGAGATCATCCCATGAAGGGACCAGAGATCATCCCATGAAGGGACCAGAGATCATCCCATGAAGGGACCAGCACATCAGAGATCATCCCGTGAAGGGACCAGCGCAGAGATCATCCCGTGAAGGGACCAGCGCAGAGATCATCCCGTGAAGGGACCAGCGCATCAGAGATCATCCCATGAAGGGACCAGCGCATCAGAGATCATCCCATGAAGGGACCAGCGCATCAGAGACCATCCCATGAAGGGACCAGTGCATCACAGCACTCAGATTAGAGGTATGCAAGATCATCCTATGAAGGGACCAGTGCAAAGATCATCCCATGAAAAGACCAGTGCATCAAAGATCATCCAATGAAGGGACCAGTGCATCATAGCACTCAGATGAGAGGTATGCAAGATCATCCTATGAAGGGACCAGTGCATCACAGCACTCAGATGAGAGGTATGCAAGATCATCCCATGAAGGGACCAGTGCGTCAGAGATCATCCCATGAAGGGACGAGCGCATCAGATCATCCCATGAAGGGACGAGCGCATCAGATCATCCCATGAAGGGACCAGCGCATCAGAGATCATCCCATGAAGGGACCAGTGGACAAGAGATCATCCCATGAAGAGACCAGGGGACCAGAGATCATCCCATGAAGGGACCAGCACATCAGAGATCACCCCATGAAGGGACCAGTGGACAAGAGACCATCCCATGAAGAGACCAGTGGAAAAGAGATCATCCCATGAAGAGACCAGTGGACCAGAGATCATCCCATGAAGAGACCAGGGGACCAGAGATCATCCCATGAAGGGACCAGCGCATCAGAGATCATCCCATGAAGAGACCAGTGGACAAGAGATCATCCCATGAAGAGACCAGTGGACCAGAGATCATCCCATGAAGAAACCAGGGGACCAGAGATCATTCCATGAAGGGACCAGAGATCATCCCATGAAGGGACCAGAGATCATCCCATGAAGGGACCAGAGATCATCCCATGAAGGGACCCGAGATCATCCCATGAAGGGACCCGAGATCATCCCATGAAGGGACCCGAGATCATCCCATGAAGGGACCCGAGATCATCCCATGAAGTGACCCGAGATCATCCCATGAAGGGACCAGAGATCATCCCATGAAGGGACCAGTGCATCAAAGATCATCCCATGAAGGGACCAGTGCATCACAGCACTCAGATTAGAGGTATGCAAGATCATCCCATGAAGGGACCAGTGCATCAGAGATCATCCCATGAAGGGACCAGTGCATCAGAGATCATTCCATGAAGGGACCAGTGCATCAGAGATCATCCCATGAAGGGACCAGTGCATCAGAGCATTCAGATTAGAGGTACGCCAGATCATCCCATGAAGGGACCAGCGCATCAGAGATCATCCCATGAA
Organism: Triturus cristatus; assembly: GCF_964204655.1. Classification (NCBI taxonomy): domain Eukaryota; kingdom Metazoa; phylum Chordata; class Amphibia; order Caudata; family Salamandridae; genus Triturus; species Triturus cristatus. Next base: position 652,788,973 of record NC_140587.1, on the reverse strand, counting down.
GGGACCAGCGCAGAGATCATCCCATGAAGGGACCTGCGCAGAGATCATCCCATGAAGGAACCTGCGCAGAGATCATCCCATGAAGGAACCTGCGCAGAGATCATCCCAGGAAGGGACCAGCGCATCAGATCATCCCAGGAAGGGACCAGCGCGTCAGATCATCCCAGGAAGGGACCAGCGCGTCAGATCATCCCAGGAAGGGACCAGCACGTCAGATCATCCCAGGAAGGGACCAGCGCGTCAGATCATCCCAGGAAGGGACCAGCGCGTCAGATCATCCCATGAAGGGACCAGCGCGTCAGATCATCCCATGAAGGGACCAGCGCATCAGAGATCATCCCATGAAGGGACCAGCGCATCAGAGATCATCCCGTGAAGGGACCAGCGCATCAGAGATCATCCCATGAAGGGACCAGCGCATCAGAGATCATCCAATGAAGGGACCAGTGCATCAGAGAAAATCCCATGAAGGGACCAGCACGTCAGATCATCCCAGGAAGGGACCAGCGCGTCAGATCATCCCAGGAAGGGACCAGCGCGTCAGATCATCCCATGAAGGGACCAGCGCGTCAGATCATCCCATGAAGGGACCAGCGCATCAGAGACCATCCCGTGAAGAGACCAGTCCATCAAAGATCATCCCGTGAAGGGACCAGTCTATCAAAGATCATCCCGTGAAGGGACCTGTCCATCAAAGATCATCCCGTGAAGGGACCAGTCCATCAAAGATCATCCCGTGAAGGGACCGGTCCATCAAAGATCATCCTGTGAATGGAGCATTCCATCAAAGATCATCCCGTGAATGGACCAGTGCATCAGAGATCATCCCATGAAGGGAACAGTGCATCAGAGCATTCAGATTAGAGGTATACAAGATCATCCCATTGATGGACCAGTGCATCAGAGATCATCCAATGAAGGGAGCAGCGCATCAGAGATCATCCAATGAAGGGAGCAGCGCATCAGAGATCATCCCATGAAGGGACCAGCGCATCAGAGATCATCCCATGAAGGGACCAGCGCATCAGAGATTATCCCATGAAGGGACCAGTGCATCAATCATCATCCCATGAAGGGACCAGTGCATCAATCATCATCCCATGACGGGACAAGTGCATCAGAGAATTCAGATTAGATGTATGCAAGATCATCCCATGAAGGGACCAGTGCATCAGAGATCATCCCATGAAGGGACCAGTGCATCAGAGATCATCCCATGAAGGGACCAGCGCATCAGAGATCATCCTATGAAGGGACCAGTGCATCACAGCACTCAGATGAGAGGTATGCAAGATCATCCCATGAAGGGACCAGTGCGTCAGAGATCATCCCATGAAGGGACGAGCGCATCAGATCATCCCATGAAGGGACCAGTGGACAAGAGATCATCCCATGAAGAGACCAGTGGACAAGAGATCATCCCATGAAGAGACCAGTGGACAAGAGATCATCCCATGAAGAGACCAGGGGACCAGAGATCATCCCATGAAGGGACCAGCGCATCAGATATCATCCCATGAAGAGACCAGTGGACAAGAGATCATCCCATGAAGAGACCAGTGGACAAGAGATCATCCCATGAAGAGACCAGTGGACAAGAGACCATCCCATGAAGAGACCAGGGGACCAGAGATCATCCCATGAAGAGACCAGTGGACCAGAGATGTTCCCATGAAGAGACCAGGGGACCAGAGCTCATCCCATGAAGGGACCAGAGATCATCCCATGAAGGGACCAGAGATCATCCCATGAAGGGACCAGAGATTATCCCATGAAGGGACCAGTGCATCAAAGATCATCCCATGATGGGACCAGTGCATCAAAGATCATCCCATGAAGGGACCAGTGCATCAATCATCATCCCATGAAGGGACCAGTGAAGCAATCATCATCCCATGACGGGACAAGTGCATCAGAGAATTCAGATTAGATGTATGCAAGATCATCCCATGAAGGGACCAGAGATCATCCCATGAAGGGACCAGAGATCATCCCATGAAGGGACCAGAGATCATCCCATGAAGGGACCAGAGATCATCCCATGAAGGGACCAGTGCATCACAGCACTCAGAATGGAGGTATGCAAGATCATCCCATGAAGGGACCACTGCATCAGAGATCATCCCATGAAGGGACCAGCGCAGAGATCATCCCATGAAGGGACCAGCGCATCAGAGATCATCCCATGAAGGGACCAGCGCATCAGACATCTTCCCATGAAGGGACCAGTGCATCAGAGATCATCCCATGAAGGGACCAGTGCATCAGAGATCATCCCATGAAGGGACCAGTGCATCACAGCACTCAGATTAGAGGTATGCAAGATCATCCTATGAAGGGACCAGTGCATCAAAGATCATCCCATGAAAAGACCAGTGCATCAAAGATCATCCCATGAAGGGACCAGTGCATCATAGCACTCAGATGAGGTATGCAAGATCATCCCATGAAGGGACCAGTGCATCACAGCACTCAGATTAGAGGTATGCAAGATCATCCCATGAAGGGACCAGCGTATCAGAGATCATCCCGTAAAGGAACCAGCGCATCAGAGATCATCCCGTGAAGGAACCAGCGCATCAGAGATCATCCCATGAAGAAACCAGCGCATCAGAGATCATTCCATGAAGGGACCAGTGCATCAGAGATCATCCCATGAAGGGACCAGTGCATCACAGCACTCAGATTAGAGGTATGCAATATCATCCTATGAAGGGACCAGTGCATCAAAGATCATCCCATAAAAAGACCAGTGCATCAAAGATCATCCCATGAAGGGACCAGTGCATCATAGCACTCAGATGAGAGGTATGCAAGATCATCCTATGAAGGGACCAGTGCATCAGAGATCCTCCCATGAAGGAACCAGCGCATCAGAGATCATCCCATGAAGGAACCAGCGCATCAGCGATCATCCCATGAAGGGACCAGAGATCATCCCATGAAGGGACCAGAGATCATCCCAGTAAGGGACCAGAGATCATCCCAGTAAGGGACCAGCGCATCAGAGATCATCCCATTAAGGGACCAGCGCATCAGAGATCATCCCATTAAAGGACCACTGCATCACAGCACTCAGATTAGAGGTATGCAAGATCATCCTATGAAGGGACCAGTGCATCAAAGATCATCCCATGAAAAGACCAGTGCATCAAAGATCATCCCATGAAGGGACCAGTGCATCATAGCACTCAGATGAGAGGTATGCAAGATCATCCCATGAAGGGACCAGTGCATCAGAGATCATCCCATGAAGGGACCAGTGCATCAGAGATCATCCCATGAAGGGACCAGTGCATCAGAGATCATCCCATGAAGGGACCAGTGCATCAGAGCATTCAGATTAGAGGTACGCCAGATCATCCCATGAAGGGACCAGCGCATCAGAGATCATCCCATGAAGGGACCAGCGTATCAGAGATCATCCCATGAAGGGACCAGCGGACAAGAGATCATCCCATAAAGGGACCAGTGGACAAGAGATCATCCCATGAAGGGACCAGTGGACAAGAGATCATCCCATGAAGGGACCAGTGGATAAAAGATCATCCCATGAAGGGACCAGTGGACAAGAGATCATCCCATGAAGAGACCAGTGGACAAGAGATCATCCCATGAAGAGACCAGCGGACCAGAGATCATCCCATGAAGAGACCAGGGGACCAGAGATCATCACATGAAGGGACCAGTGCATCAAAGATTATCCCAAGAAAGGACCCGTGCATCACAGCACTCAGATTAGAGGTATGCAAGATCATCCCATGAAGGGACCACTGCATCAAAGATCATCCCATGAAGGGACCACTGCATCAGAGATCATCCCATGAAGGGACCAGAGATCATCCCATGAAGGGACCAGAGATCATCCCATGAAGGGACCAGAGATCATCCCATGAAGGGACCAGAGATCATCCCATGAAGGGACCAGAGATCATCCCATGAAGGGACCAGCACATCAGAGATCATTCCATGAAGGGACCAGCACATCAGAGATCATCCCGTGAAGGGACCAGCGCAGAGATCATCCCGTGAAGGGACCAGCGCAGAGATCATCCCGTGAAGGGACCAGCGCATCAGAGATCATCCCATGAAGGGACCAGCGCATCAGAGATCATCCCATGAATGGACCAGCGCATCAGAGACCATCCCATGAAGGGACCAGTGCATCACAGCACTCAGATTAGAGGTATGCAAGATCATCCTATGAAGGGACCAGTGCAAAGATCATCCCATGAAAAGACCAGTGCATCAAAGATCATCCAATGAAGTGACCAGTGCATCATAGCACTCAGATGAGAGGTATGCAAGATCATCCTATGAAGGGACCAGTGCATCACAGCACTCAGATGAGAGGTATGCAAGATCATCCCATGAAGGGACCAGTGCGTCAGAGATCATCCCATGAAGGGACGAGCGCATAAGATCATCCCATGAAGGGACGAGCGCATCAGATCATCCCATGAAGGGACCAGCGCATCAGAGATCATCCCATGAAGGGACCAGTGGACAAGAGATCATCCCATGAAGAGACCAGGGGACCAGAGACCATCCCATGAAGGGACCAGCGCATCAGAGATCACCCCATGAAGGGACCAGTGGACAAGAGAGCATCCCATGAAGAGACCAGTGGAAAAGAGATCATCCCATGAAGAGACCAGTGGACCAGAGATCATCCCATGAAGAGACCAGGGGACCAGAGATCATCCCATGAAGGGACCAGCGCATCAGAGATCATCCCATGAAGAGACCAGTGGACAAGAGATCATCCCATGAAGAGACCAGTGGACAAGAGATCATCCCATGAAGAGACCAGTGGACCAGAGATCATCCCATGAAGAAACCAGGGGACCAGAGATCATTCCATGAAGGGACCAGAGATCATCCCATGAAGGGACCAGAGATCATCCCATGAAGGGACCAGAGATCATCCCATGAAGGGACCCGAGATCATCCCATGAAGGGACCCGAGATCATCCCATGAAGGGACCCGAGATCATCCCATGAAGGGACCCGAGATCATCCCATGAAGGGACCCGAGATCATCCCATGAAGGGACCCGAGATCATCCCATGAAGGGACCAGAGATCATCCCATGAAGGGACCAGTGCATCAAAGATCATCCCATGAAGGGACCAGTGCATCACAGCACTCAGATTAGAGGTATGCAAGATCATCCCATGAAGGGACCAGTGCATCAGAGATCATCCCATGAAGGGACCAGTGCATCAGAGATCATCCCATGAAGGGACCAGTGCATCAGAGATCATCCCATGAAGGGACCAGTGCATCAGAGCATTCAGATTAGAGGTACGCCAGATCATCCCATGAAGGGACCAGCGCATCAGAGATCATCCCATGAAGGGACCAGCGCAGAGATCATCCCATGAAGGGACCTGCGCAGAGATCATCCCATGAAGGAACCTGCGCAGAGATCATCCCATGAAGGAACCTGCGCAGAGATCATCCCAGGAAGGGACCAGCGTGTCAGATCATCCCAGGAAGGGACCAGCGCGTCAGACCATCCCAGGAAGGGACCAGCGCGTCAGATCATCCCAGGAAGGGACCAGCACGTCAGATCATCCCAGGAATGGACCAGCGCGTCAGATCATCCCAGGAAGGGACCAGCGCGTCAGATCATCCCATGAAGGGACCAGCGCGTCAGATCATCCCATGAAGGGACCAGCGCATCAGAGATCATCCCATGAAGGGACCAGCGCATCAGAGATCATCCCGTGAAGGGACCAGCGCATCAGAGATCATCCCATGAAGGGACCAGCGCATCAGAGATCATCCAATGAAGGGACCAGTGCATCAGAGAAAATCCCATGAAGGGACCAGCACGTCAGATCATCCCGGGAAGGGACCAGCGCGTCAGATCATCCCAGGAAGGGACCAGCGCGTCAGATCATCCCATGAAGGGACCAGCGCGTCAGATCATCCCATGAAGGGACCAGCGCATCAGAGACCATCCCGTGAAGAGACCAGTCCATCAAAGATCATCCCGTGAAGGGACCAGTCTATCAAAGATCATCCCGTGAAGGGACCTGTCCATCAAAGATCATCCCGTGAAGGGACCAGTCCATCAAAGATCATCCCGTGAAGGGACCGGTCCATCAAAGATCATCCTGTGAATGGAGCATTCCATCAAAGATCATCCCGTGAATGGACCAGTGCATCAGAGATCATCCCATGAAGGGAACAGTGCATCAGAGCATTCAGATTAGAGGTATGCAAGATCATCCCATTGATGGACCAGTGCATCAGAGATCATCCAATGAAGGGAGCAGCGCATCAGAGATCATCCAATGAAGGGAGCAGCGCATCAGAGATCATCCCATGAAGGGACCAGCGCATCAGAGATCATCCCATGAAGGGACCAGCGCATCAGAGATTATCCCATGAAGGGACCAGTGCATCAATCATCATCCCATGAAGGGACCAGTGCATCAATCATCATCCCATGACGGGACAAGTGCATCAGAGAATTCAGATTAGATGTATGCAAGATCATCCCATGAAGGGACCAGTGCATCAGAGATCATCCCATGAAGGGACCAGCGCATCAGAGATCATCCTATGAAGGGACCAGTGCATCACAGCACTCAGATGAGAGGTATGCAAGATCATCCCATGAAGGGACCAGTGCGTCAGAGATCATCCCATGAAGGGACGAGCGCATCAGATCATACCATGAAGGGACCAGTGGACAAGAGATCATCCCATGAAGAGACCAGTGGACAAGAGATCATCCCATGAAGAGACCAGTGGACAAGAGATCATCCCATGAAGAGACCAGGGGACCAGAGATCATCCCATGAAGGGACCAGCGCATCAGATATCATCCCATGAAGAGACCAGTGGACAAGAGATCATCCCATGAAGAGACCAGTGGACAAGAGATCATCCCATGAAGAGACCAGTGGACAAGAGACCATCCCATGAAGAGACCAGGGGACCAGAGATCATCCCATGAAGAGACCAGTGGACCAGAGATGTTCCCATGAAGAGACCAGGGGACCAGAGCTCATCCCATGAAGGGACCAGAGATCATCCCATGAAGGGACCAGAGATCATCCCATGAAGGGACCAGAGATTATCCCATGAAGGGACCAGTGCATCAAAGATCATCCCATGATGGGACCAGTGCATCAAAGATCATCCCATGAAGGGACCAGTGCATCAATCATCATCCCATGAAGGGACCAGTGAAGCAATCATCATCCCATGACGGGACAAGTGCATCAGAGAATTCAGATTAGATGTATGCAAGATCATCCCATGAAGGGACCAGAGATCATCCCATGAAGGGACCAGAGATCATCCCATGAAGGGACCAGAGATCATCCCATGAAGGGACCAGAGATCATCCCATGAAGGGACCAGTGCATCACAGCACTCAGAATGGATGTATGCAAGATCATCCCATGAAGGGACCACTGCATCAGAGATCATCCCATGAAGGGACCAGCGCAGAGATCATCCCATGAGGGACCAGCGCATCAGAGATCATCCCATGAAGGGACCAGCGCATCAGACATCTTCCCATGAAGGGACCAGTGCATCAGAGATCATCCCATGAAGGGACCAGTGCATCAGAGATCATCCCATGAAGGGACCAGTGCATCACAGCACTCAGATTAGAGGTATGCAAGATCATCCTATGAAGGGACCAGTGCATCAAAGATCATCCCATGAAAAGACCAGTGCATCAAAGATCATCCCATGAAGGGACCAGTGCATCATAGCACTCAGATGAGGTATGCAAGATCATCCCATGAAGGGACCAGTGCATCACAGCACTCAGATTAGAGGTATGCAAGATCATCCCATGAAGGGACCAGCGTATCAGAGATCATCCCGTAAAGGAACCAGCGCATCAGAGATCATCCCGTGAAGGAACCAGCGCATCAGAGATCATCCCATGAAGAAACCAGCGCATCAGAGATCATTCCATGAAGGGACCAGTGCATCAGAGATCATCCCATGAAGGGACCAGTGCATCACAGCACTCAGATTAGAGGTATGCAAGATCATCCTATGAAGGGACCAGTGCATCAAAGATCATCCCATAAAAAGACCAGTGCATCAAAGATCATCCCATGAAGGGACCAGTGCATCATAGCACTCAGATGAGAGGTATGCAAGATCATCCTATGAAGGGACCAGTGCATCAGAGATCCTCCCATGAAGGAACCAGCGCATCAGAGATCATCCCATGAAGGAACCAGCGCATCAGCGATCATCCCATGAAGGGACCAGAGATCATCCCATGAAGGGACCAGAGATCATCCCATGAAGGGACCAGAGATCATCCCATGAAGGGACCAGAGATCATCCCAGTAAGGGACCAGCGCATCAGAGATCATCCCATTAAGGGACCAGCGCATCAGAGATCATCCCATTAAAGGACCACTGCATCACAGCACTCAGATTAGAGGTATGCAAGATCATCCTATGAAGGGACCAGTGCATCAAAGATCATCCCATGAAAAGACCAGTGCATCAAAGATCATCCCATGAAGGGACCAGTGCATCATAGCACTCAGATGAGAGGTATGCAAGATCATCCTATGAAGGGACCAGTGTATCACAGCACTCAGATGAGAGGTATGCAAGATCATCCCATGAAGGGACCAGTGCGTCAGAGATCATCCCGTGAAGGGACCGGCGCAGAGATTATCCCGTGAAGGGACCGGCGCAGAGATCATCCCGTGAAGGGACCAGCGCAGAGATCATCCCGTGAAGGGACCAGCGCAGAGATCATCCCGTGAAGGGACCAGCGCAGAGATCATCCCATGAAGGGACCAGCGCAGATATCATCCCGTGAAGGGACCAGCGCAGAGATCATCCCTTCACCCGTGAAGGGACCAGCGCATCAGAGATCATCCCATGAAGGGACCAGTGCATCATAGCACTCAGATGAGAGGTATGCAAGATCATCCTATGAAGGGACCAGTGCATCAGATCATCCCATGAAGGGACCAGTGTATCAGAGATCATCCCATGAAGGGACCAGCGGACAAGAGATCATCCCATAAAGGGACCAGTGGACAAGAGATCATCCCATGAAGGGACCAGTGGACAAGAGATCATCCCATGAAGGGACCAGTGGACAAAAGATCATCCCATGAAGGGACCAGTGGACAAGAGATCATCCCATGAAGAGACCAGTGGACAAGAGATCATCCCATGAAGAGACCAGCGGACCAGAGATCATCCCATGAAGAGACCAGGGGACCAGAGATCATCCCATGAAGGGACCAGTGCATCAAAGATTATCCCATGAAAGGACCCGTGCATCACAGCACTCAGATTAGAGGTATGCAAGATCATCCCATGAAGGGACCACTGCATCAAAGATCATCCCATGAAGGGACCACTGCATCAGAGATCATCCCATGAAGGGACCAGAGATCATCCCATGAAGGGACCAGAGATCATCCCATGAAGGGACCAGAGATCATCCCATGAAGGGACCAGAGATCATCCCATGAAGGAACCAGCGCATCAAACATCATCCCATGAAGGGACCAGTGCATCAGAGATCATCCCATGAAGGGACCAGCGCATCAGAGATCATCCCATGAAGGGACCAGCGCATCAGAGACCATCCCATGAAGGGACCAGTGCATCAGAGATCTTCCCATGAAGGGACCAGAGATCATCCCATGAAGGGACCAGAGATCATCCCATGAAGGGACCAGAGATCATCCCATGAAGGGACCAGAGATCATCGAAAGAAGGGACCAGAGATCATCCCATGAAGGGACCAGAGATCATCCCATGAAGGGACCAGAGATCATCCCAAGAAGGGACCAGTGCATCAGAGATCATCCCATGAAGGGACCAGTGCATCAAAGATCATCCCATGAAGGGACCAGTGCATCAAACATCATCCCATGAAGGGACCAGTGCATCAAAGATCATCCCATGAAGGGAAAAGTGCATCAAAGATAATCCCATGAAGGGACCAGTGCATCAAAGATCATCCCATGAAGGGACCAGCCCACCAGATCAACCCATGAAGGGACCAGCGCATCTGAGATCATACCATGAAGGGACCAGTGCATCACAGCACTCAGATTAGAGGTATGCAAGATCATCCCATGAAGGGATCAGTGCGTCAGAGATCATCCCATAAAGGCACGAGCGCATCAGATCATCCCATGAAGGCACGAGCGCATCAGATCATCCCATGAAGGCACAAGCACATCAGATCATCCCATGAAGGGACCAGCGCATCAGATCATCCCATGAAGGGACCAGCGCATCAGAGATCATCCCATGAAGGGACCAGCGCATCAGAGACCATCCCATGAAGAGACCAGGGGACCAGAGATCATCCCATGAAGAGACCAGGGGACCAGAGATCATCCCATGAAGAGACCAGGGGACCAGAGATCATCCCATGAAGAGACCAGGGGACCAGAGATCATCCCATGAAGGGACCAGGGATCATCCAATGAAGGTACCCGAGATCATCCCATGAAGGGACCCGAGATCATCCCATGAAGGGACCCGAGATCATCCCATGAAGGGACCCGAGATCATCCCATGAAGGGACCCGAGATCATCCCATGAAGGGACCCGAGATCATCCCATGAAGGGACCAGAGATCATCCCATGAAGCGACCAGTGCATCAGAGATCATCATATGAAGGGACCAGTGCATCAGAGATTATCCCATGAAGGGACCAGTGCATCAGAGATCATCCCATGAAGGGACCAGTGCATCAGAGATCATCCCATGAAGGGACCAGTGCATCAGAGCATTCCGATTAGAGGTACGCCAGATCATCCCATGAAGGGACCAGCGCATCAGAGATCATCCCATGAAGGGACCAGCGCATCAGAGATCATCCCATGAAGGGACCAGCGCAGAGATAATCACATGAGGGGACCTGCGCAGAGATCATCCCATGAAGGAACCTGCGCAGAGATCATCCCAGGAAGGGACCAGCGCGTCAGATCATCCCAGGAAGGGACCAGCGCGTCAGATCATCCCAGGAAGGGATCAGCGCGTCAGATCATCCCAGGAAGGGACCAGCGAGTCAGATCATCCCAGGAAGGGACCAGCGCGTCAGAGATCATCCCATGAAGGGACCAGCGCATCAGAGATCATCCCGTGAAGGGACCAGCGCATCAGAGATCATCCCGTGAAGGGACCAGCGCATCAGAGATCATCCCGTGAAGGGACCAGCGCATCAGAGATCATCCCATGAAGGGACAAGGGCATCAGAGATCATCCCATGAAGGGACCAGCGCATCAGAGATCATCCCATGAAGGGACCAGCGCATCAGAGATCATCCCATGAAGGGACCAGTGCATCAGATCATCCCATGAAGGGACCAGCACGTCAGATCATCCCATTAAGGGACCAGTGCGTCAGATCATCCCATTAAGGGAACAGTGCGTCAGATCATCCCATGAAGGGACCAGCGCGTCAGATCATCCCATGAAGGGACCAGCGCGTCAGATCATCCCATGAAGGGACCAGCGCGTCAGATCATCCCATGAAGGGACCAGCGCCTCAGATCATCCCATGAAGGGACCAGCGCGTCAGATCATCTCAGGAAGGGACCAGCGTGTCAGATCATCCCATGAAGGGACCAGCGCGTCAGATCATACCATGAAGGGACCAGCGCGTCAGATCATCCAGTGAAGGGACCAGTCCATCAAAGATCATCCCGTGAAGGGACCAGTCCATCAAAGATCATCCCGTGAAGGGACCAGTCCATCAAAGATCATCCCATGAAGGGACCAGTCCATCAAAGATCATCCCGTGAAGGGACCTGTCCATCGAAGATCATCCTGTGAATGGACCAGTCCATCAAAGATTATCCCGTGAATGGACCAGTGCATCAGAGATCATCCCATGAAGGGAACAGTGCATCAGAGCATTCAGATTAGAGGTATGCAAGATCATCCCATTGATGGACCAGTGCATCAGAGATCATCCCATGAAGGGACCAGCGCATCAGAGAACATCCAATGAAGGGACCAGCGCATCAGAGATCATCCAATGAAGGGACCAGCGCATCAGAGATCATCCCATGAAGGGACCAGCGCATCAGAGATTATCCCATGAAGGGACCAGTGCATCAATCATCATCCCATGAAGGGACCAGTGCATCAATCATCATCCCATGACGGGACAAGTGCATGAGAGAATTCAGATTAGATGTATGCAAGATCATCCCATGAAGGGACCAGTGCATCAGAGATCATCCCATGAAGGGACCAGCGCATCAGAGATCATCCTATGAAGGGACCAGTGCATCACAGCACTCAGATGAGAGGTATGCAAGATCATCCCATGAAGGAACCAGTGCGTCAGAGATCATCCCATGAAGGGACCAGCGCATCAGATATCATCCCATGAAGGGACGAGCGCATCAGAGATCATCCCATGAAGGGACCAGTGGACAAAGAGATCATCCCATGAAGAGACCAGTGGACAAGAGATCATCCCATGAAGAGACCAGTGGACAAGAGATCATCCCATGAAGAGACCAGTGGACAAGAGATCATCCCATGAAGAGACCAGGGGACCAGAGATCATCCCATGAAGGGACCAGCGCATCAGATATCATCCCATGAAGAGACCAGTGGACAAGAGATCATCCCATGAAGAGACCAGTGGACAAGAGATCATCCCATGAAGAGACCAGTGGACAAGAGACCATCCCATGAAGAGACCAGGGGACCAGAGATCATCCCAGGACAAGAGACCATCCCATGAAGAGACCAGGGGACCAGAGATCATCCCATGAAGAGACCAGGGGAATTAGAGATCATCCCAGGAAGGGACCAGCGCGTCAGATCATCCCAGGAAGGGACCAGCGCGTCAGAGATCATCCCATGAAGGGACCAGCGCATCAGAGATCATCCCGTGAAGGGACCAGCGCATCAGAGATCATCCCGTGAAGGGACCAGCGCATCAGAGATCATCCCGTGAAGGGACCAGCGCATCAGAGATCATCCCTTGAAGGGACAAGGGCATCAGAGATCATCCCATGAAGGGACCAGCGCATCAGAGATCATCCCATGAAGGGACCAGCGCATCAGAGATCATCCCATGAAGGGACCAGTGCATCAGATCATCCCATGAAGGGACCAGCACGTCAGATCATCCCATTAAGGGACCAGTGCGTCAGATCATCCTTTTAAGGGACCAGTGCGTCAGATCATCCCATGAAGGGACCAGCGCGTCAGATCATCCCATGAAGGGACCAGCGCGTCAGATCATCCCATGAAGGGACCAGCGCCTCAGATCATCCCATGAAGGGACCAGCGCGTCAGATCATCTCAGGAAGGGACCAGCGTGTCAGATCATCCCATGAAGGGACCAGCGCGTCAGATCATCCCGTGAAGGGACCAGCGCGTCAGATCATCCCGTGAAGGGACCAGTCCATCAAAGATCATCCCGTGAAGGGACCAGTCCATCAAAGATCATCCCGTGAAGGGACCAGTCCATCAAAGATCATCCCGTGAAGGGACCAGTCCATCAAAGATCATCCCGTGAAGGGACCAGTCCATCAAAGATCATCCGGTGAAGGGACCTGTCCATCGAAGATCATCCTGTGAATGGACCAGTCCATCAAAGATTATCCCGTGAATGGACCAGCGCATCAGAGATCATCCCATGAAGGGAACAGTGCATCAGAGCATTCAGATTAGAGGTATGCAAGATCATCCCATTGATGGACCAGTGCATCAGAGATCATCCCATGAAGGGACCAGCGCATCAGAGATCATCCAATGAAGGGACCAGCGCATCAGAGATCATCCAATGAAGGGACCAGCGCATCAGAGATCATCCCATGAAGGGACCAGCGCATCAGAGATTATCCCATGAAGGGACCAGTGCATCAATTATCATCCCATGAAGGGACCAGTGCATCAATCATCATCCCATGACGGGACAAGTGCATGAGAGAATTCAGATTAGATGTATGCAAGATCTTCCCATGAAGGGACCAGTGCATCAGAGATCATCCCATGAAGGGACCAGCGCATCAGAGATCATCCTATGAAGGGACCAGTGCATCACAGCACTCAGATGAGAGGTATGCAAGATCATCCCATGAAGGAACCAGTGCGTCAGAGATCATCCCATGAAGGGACGAGCGCATCAGATCATCCCATGAAGGGACGAGCGCATCAGAGATCATCCCATGAAGGGACCAGTGGACAAAGAGATCATCCCATGAAGAGACCAGTGGACAAGAGATCATCCCATGAAGAGACCAGTGGACAAGAGATCATCCCATGAAGAGACCAGGGGACCAGAGATCATCCCATGAAGAGACCAGTGGACAAGAGATCATCTCATGAAGAGACCAGGGGACCAGAGATCATCCCAGGACAAGAGACCATCCCATGAAGAGACCAAGGGACCAGAGATCATCCCATGAAGAGACCAGGGGAATTAGAGATCTTCCCATGAAGAGACCAGGGGACCAGAGATCATCCCATGAAGGGACCAGAGATCATCCCATGAAGGGACCAGAGCTCATCCCATGAAGGGACCAGAGATCATCCCATGAAGGGACCAGAGAATATCCCATGAAGGGACCAGCGCATCAAAGATCATCCCATGATGGGACCAGTGCATCAAAGATCATCCCATGAAGGGACCAGTGCATCAATCATCATCCCATGAAGGGACCAGTGAAGCAATCATCATCCCATGACGGGACAAGTGCATCAGAGAATTCAGATTAGATGTATGCAAGATCATCCCATGAAGGGACCAGAGATCATCCCATGAAGGGACCAGAGATGGGACCAGAGATCATCCCATGAAGGGACCAGAGATCATCCCATGAAGGGACCAGTGCATCACAGCACTCAGATTGGAGGTATGCAAGATCATCCCATGAAGGGACCACTGCATCAGACATCATCCCATGAAGGGACCAGCGCAGAGATCATCCCATGAAGGGACCAGCGCATCAGAGATCATCCCATGAAGGGACCAGCGCATCAGAGATCATCCCATGAAGGGACCAGCGCATCAGACATCATCCCATGAAGGGACCAGTGCATCAGAGATCATCCCATGAAGGGACCAGTGCATCAGAGATCATCCCATGAAGGGACCAGTGCATCACAGCATTCAGATTAGAGGTATGCAAGATCATCCTATGAAGGGACCAGTGCATCAAAGATCATCCCATGAAAAGACCAGTGCATCAATGATCATCCCATGAAGGGACCAGTGCATCATAGCACTCAGATGAGAGGTATGCAAGATCATCCTATGAAGGGACCAGTGCATCACAGCACTCAGATGAGGTATGCAAGATCATCCCATGAAGGGACCAGTGCATCACAGCACTCAGATTAGAGGTATGCAAGATCATCCCATGAAGGGACCAGCGCATCAGAGATCATCCCATGAAGGAACCAGCGCATCAGAGATCATCCCATGAAGAAACCAGCGCATCAGAGATCATCCCATGAAGGGACCAGCGCATCAGAGATCATCCCGTGAAGGGACCAGCGCATCAGAGATCATCCCATGAAGGGACCAGCGCATCAGAGATCATCCAATGAAGGGACCAGTGCATCAGAGAAAATCCCATGAAGGGACCAGCACGTCAGATCATCCCGGGAAGGGACCAGCGCGTCAGATCATCCCAGGAAGGGACCAGCGCGTCAGATCATCCCATGAAGGGACCAGCGCGTCAGATCATCCCATGAAGGGACCAGTGCATCAGAGACCATCCCGTGAAGAGACCAGTCCATCAAAGATCATCCCGTGAAGGGACCAGTCTATCAAAGATCATCCCGTGAAGGGACCTGTCCATCAAAGATCATCCCGTGAAGGGACCAGTCCATCAAAGATCATCCCGTGAAGGGACCGGTCCATCAAAGATCATCCTGTGAATGGAGCATTCCATCAAAGATCATCCCGTGAATGGACCAGTGCATCAGAGATCATCCCATGAAGGGAACAGTGCATCAGAGCATTCAGATTAGAGGTATGCAAGATCATCCCATTGAAGGACCAGTGCATCAGAGATCATCCAATGAAGGGAGCAGCGCATCAGAGATCATCCAATGAAGGGAGCAGCGCATCAGAGATCATCCCATGAAGGGACCAGCGCATCAGAGATCATCCCATGAAGGGACCAGCGCATCAGAGATTATCCCATGAAGGGACCAGTGCATCAATCATCATCCCATGAAGGGACCAGTGCATCAATCATCATCCCATGACGGGACAAGTGCATCAGAGAATTCAGATTAGATGTATGCAAGATCATCCCATGAAGGGACCAGTGCATCAGAGATCATCCCATGAAGGGACCAGCGCATCAGAGATCATCCTATGAAGGGACCAGTGCATCACAGCACTCAGATGAGAGGTATGCAAGATCATCCCATGAAGGGACGAGTGCGTCAGAGATCATCCCATGAAGGGACGAGCGCATCAGATCATACCATGAAGGGACCAGTGGACAAGAGATCATCCTATGAAGAGACCAGTGGACAAGAGATCATCCCATGAAGAGACCAGTGGACAAGAGATCATCCCATGAAGAGACCAGGGGACCAGAGATCATCCCATGAAGGGACCAGCGCATCAGATATCATCCCATGAAGAGACCAGTGGACAAGAGATCATCCCATGAAGAGACCAGTGGACAAGAGATCATCCCATGAAGAGACCAGTGGACAAGAGACCATCCCATGAAGAGACCAGGGGACCAGAGATCATCCCATGAAGAGACCAGTGGACCAGAGATGTTCCCATGAAGAGACCAGGGGACCAGAGCTCATCCCATGAAGGGACCAGAGATCATCCCATGAAGGGACCAGAGATCATCCCATGAAGGGACCAGAGATTATCCCATGAAGGGACCAGTGCATCAAAGATCATCCCATGATGGGACCAGTGCATCAAAGATCATCCCATGAAGGGACCAGTGCATCAATCATCATCCCATGAAGGGACCAGTGAAGCAATCATCATCCCATGACGGGACAAGTGCATCAGAGAATTCAGATTAGATGTATGCAAGATCATCCCATGAAGGGACCAGAGATCATCCCATGAAGGGACCAGAGATCATCCCATGAAGGGACCAGAGATCATCCCATGAAGGGACCAGAGATCATCCCATGAAGGGACCAGTGCATCACAGCACTCAGAATGGATGTATGCAAGATCATCCCATGAAGGGACCACTGCATCAGAGATCATCCCATGAAGGGACCAGCGCAGAGATCATCCCATGAAGGGACCAGCGCATCAGAGATCATCCCATGAAGGGACCAGCGCATCAGACATCTTCCCATGAAGGGACCAGTGCATCAGAGATCATCCCATGAAGGGACCAGTGCATCAGAGATCATCCCATGAAGGGACCAGTGCATCACAGCACTCAGATTAGAGGTATGCAAGATCATCCTATGAAGGGACCAGTGCATCAAAGATCATCCCATGAAAAGACCAGTGCATCAAAGATCATCCCATGAAGGGACCAGTGCATCATAGCACTCAGATGAGGTATGCAAGATCATCCCATGAAGGGACCAGTGCATCACAGCACTCAGATTAGAGGTATGCAAGATCATCCCATGAAGGGACCAGCGTATCAGAGATCATCCCGTAAAGGAACCAGCGCATCAGAGATCATCCCATGAAGAAACCAGCGCATCAGAGATCATTCCATGAAGGGACCAGTGCATCAGAGATCATCCCATGAAGGGACCAGTGCATCACAGCACTCAGATTAGAGGTATGCAAGATCATCCTATGAAGGGACCAGTGCATCAAAGATCATCCCATAAAAAGACCAGTGCATCAAAGATCATCCCATGAAGGGACCAGTGCATCATAGCACTCAGATGAGAGGTATGCAAGATCATCCTATGAAGGGACCAGTGCATCAGAGATCCTCCCATGAAGGAACCAGCGCATCAGAGATCATCCCATGAAGGAACCAGCGCATCAGCGATCATCCCATGAAGGGACCAGAGATCATCCCATGAAGGGACCAGAGATCATCCCATGAAGGGACCAGAGATCATCCCATGAAGGGACCAGAGATCATCCCAGTAAGGGACCAGCGCATCAGAGATCATCCCATTAAGGGACCAGCGCATCAGAGATCATCCCATTAAAGGACCACTGCATCACAGCACTCAGATTAGAGGTATGCAAGATCATCCTATGAAGGGACCAGTGCATCAAAGATCATCCCATGAAAAGACCAGTGCATCAAAGATCATCCCATGAAGGGACCAGTGCATCATAGCACTCAGATGAGAGGTATGCAAGATCATCCTATGAAGGGACCAGTGCATCACAGCACTCAGATGAGAGGTATGCAAGATCATCCCATGAAGGGACCAGTGCGTCAGAGATCATCCCGTGAAGGGACCAGCGCAGAGATTATCCCGTGAAGGGACCGGCGCAGAGATCATCCCGTGAAGGGACCAGCGCAGAGATCATCCCGTGAAGGGACCAGCGCAGAGATCATCCCGTGAAGGGACCAGCGCAGAGATCATCCCATGAAGGGACCAGCGCAGATATCATCCCGTGAAGGGACCAGCGCAGAGATCATCCCTTCACCCGTGAAGGGACCAGCGCATCAGAGATCATCCCATGAAGGGACCAGTGCATCATAGCACTCAGATGAGAGGTATGCAAGATCATCCTATGAAGGGACCAGTGCATCAGATCATCCCATGAAGGGACCAGCGTATCAGAGATCATCCCATGAAGGGACCAGCGGACAAGAGATCATCCTATAAAGGGACCAGTGGACAAGAGATCATCCCATGAAGGGACCAGTGGACAAGAGATCATCCCATGAAGGGACCAGTGGACAAAAGATCATCCCATGAAGGGACCAGTGGACAAGAGATCATCCCATGAAGAGACCAGTGGACAAGAGATCATCCCATGAAGAGACCAGCGGACCAGAGATCATCCCATGAAGAGACCAGGGGACCAGAGATCATCCCATGAAGGGACCAGTGCATCAAAGATTATCCCATGAAAGGACCCGTGCATCACAGCACTCAGATTAGAGGTATGCAAGATCATCCCATGGAGGGACCACTGCATCAAAGATCATCCCATGAAGGGACCACTGCATCAGAGATCATCCCATGAAGGGACCAGAGATCATCCCATGAAGGGACCAGAGATCATCCCATGAAGGGACCAGAGATCATCCCATGAAGGGACCAGAGATCATCCCATGAAGGGACCAGAGATCATCCCATGAAGGAACCAGCGCATCAAACATCATCCCATGAAGGGACCAGTGCATCAGAGATCATCCCATGAAGGGACCAGCGCATCAGAGATCATCCCATGAAGGGACCAGCGCATCAGAGACCATCCCATGAAGGGACCAGTGCATCAGAGATCATCCCATGAAGGGACCAGAGATCATCCCATGAAGGGACCAGAGATCATCCCATGAAGGGACCAGAGATCATCGAAAGAAGGGACCAGAGATCATCCCATGAAGGGACCAGAGATCATCCCATGAAGGGACCAGAGATCATCCCAAGAAGGGACCAGTGCATCAGAGATCATCCCATGAAGGGACCAGTGCATCAAAGATCATCCCATGAAGGGACCAGTGCATCAAACATCATCCCATGAAGGGACCAGTGCATCAAAGATCATCCCATGAAGGGAAAAGTGCATCAAAGATAATCCCATGAAGGGACCAGTGCATCAAAGATCATCCCATGAAGGGACCAGCCCACCAGATCAACCCATGAAGGGACCAGCGCATCTGAGATCATACCATGAAGGGACCAGTGCATCACAGCACTCAGATTAGAGGTATGCAAGATCATCCCATGAAGGGATCAGTGCGTCAGAGATCATCCCATAAAGGCACGAGCGCATCAGATCATCCCATGAAGGCACGAGCGCATCAGATCATCCCATGAAGGCACAAGCACATCAGATCATCCCATGAAGGGACCAGCGCATCAGATCATCCCATGAAGGGACCAGCGCATCAGAGATCATCCCATGAAGGGACCAGCGCATCAGAGACCATCCCATGAAGAGACCAGGGGACCAGAGATCATCCCATGAAGAGACCAGGGGACCAGAGATCATCCCATGAAGAGACCAGGGGACCAGAGATCATCCCATGAAGAGACCAGGGGACCAGAGATCATCCCATGAAGGGACCAGAGATCATCCAATGAAGGTACCCGAGATCATCCCATGAAGGGACCCGAGATCATCCCATGAAGGGACCCGAGATCATCCCATGAAGGGACCCGAGATCATCCCATGAAGGGACCCGAGATCATCCCATGAAGGGACCCGAGATCATCCCATGAAGGGACCCGAGATCATCCCATGAAGGGACCAGAGATCATCCCATGAAGCGACCAGTGCATCAGAGATCATCATATGAAGGGACCAGTGCATCAGAGATTATCCCATGAAGGGACCAGTGCATCAGATATCATCCCATGAAGGGACCAGTGCATCAGAGATCATCCCATGAAGGGACCAGTGCATCAGAGCATTCCGATTAGAGGTACGCCAGATCATCCCATGAAGGGACCAGCGCATCAGAGATCATCCCATGAAGGGACCAGCGCATCAGAGATCATCCCATGAAGGGACCAGCGCAGAGATAATCACATGAGGGGACCTGCGCAGAGATCATCCCATGAAGGAACCTGCGCAGAGATCATCCCAGGAAGGGACCAGCGCGTCAGATCATCCCAGGAAGGGACCAGCGCGTCAGATCATCCCAGGAAGGGACCAGCGCGTCAGATCATCCCAGGAAGGGACCAGCGAGTCAGATCATCCCAGGAAGGGACCAGCGCGTCAG
Organism: Triturus cristatus; assembly: GCF_964204655.1. Lineage (NCBI taxonomy): Eukaryota > Metazoa > Chordata > Amphibia > Caudata > Salamandridae > Triturus > Triturus cristatus. The sequence continues at coordinate 652,768,132 of NC_140587.1, read as the reverse complement.
AGATCATCCCGTGAAGGGACCAGCGCATCAGAGATCATCCCGTGAAGGGACCAGCGCATCAGAGATCATCCCGTGAAGGGACCAGCGCATCAGAGATCATCCCGTGAAGGGACCAGCGCATCAGAGATCATCCCATGAAGGGACAAGGGCATCAGAGATCATCCCATGAAGGGACCAGCGCATCAGAGATCATCCCATGAAGGGACCAGCGCATCAGATCATCCCATGAAGGGACCAGTGCATCAGATCATCCCATGAAGGGACCAGCGCGTCAGATCATCCCATTAAGGGACCAGTGCGTCAGATCATCCCATTAAGGGAACAGTGCGTCAGATCATCCCATGAAGGGACCAGCGCGTCAGATCATCCCATGAAGGGACCAGCGCGTCAGATCATCCCATGAAGGGACCAGCGCGTCAGATCATCCCATGAAGGGACCAGCGCCTCAGATCATCCCATGAAGGGACCAGCGCGTCAGATCATCTCAGGAAGGGACCAGCGTGTCAGATCATCCCATGAAGGGACCAGCGCGTCAGATCATACCATGAAGGGACCAGCGCGTCAGATCATCCAGTGAAGGGACCAGTCCATCAAAGATCATCCCGTGAAGGGACCAGTCCATCAAAGATCATCCCGTGAAGGGACCAGTCCATCAAAGATCATCCCATGAAGGGACCAGTCCATCAAAGATCATCCCGTGAAGGGACCTGTCCATCGAAGATCATCCTGTGAAGGGACCTGTCCATCGAAGATTATCCCGTGAATGGACCAGTGCATCAGAGATCATCCCATGAAGGGAACAGTGCATCAGAGCATTCAGATTAGAGGTATGCAAGATCATCCCATTGATGGACCAGTGCATCAGAGATCATCCCATGAAGGGACCAGCGCATCAGAGAACATCCAATGAAGGGACCAGCGCATCAGAGATCATCCAATGAAGGGACCAGCGCATCAGAGATCATCCCATGAAGGGACCAGCGCATCAGAGATTATCCCATGAAGGGACCAGTGCATCAATCATCATCCCATGAAGGGACCAGTGCATCAATCATCATCCCATGACGGGACAAGTGCATGAGAGAATTCAGATTAGATGTATGCAAGATCATCCCATGAAGGGACCAGTGCATCAGAGATCATCCCATGAAGGGACCAGCGCATCAGAGATCATCCTATGAAGGGACCAGTGCATCACAGCACTCAGATGAGAGGTATGCAAGATCATCCCATGAAGGAACCAGTGCGTCAGAGATCATCCCATGAAGGGACCAGCGCATCAGATATCATCCCATGAAGGGACGAGCGCATCAGAGATCATCCCATGAAGGGACCAGTGGACAAAGAGATCATCCCATGAAGAGACCAGTGGACAAGAGATCATCCCATGAAGAGACCAGTGGACAAGAGATCATCCCATGAAGAGACCAGTGGACAAGAGATCATCCCATGAAGAGACCAGGGGACCAGAGATCATCCCATGAAGGGACCAGCGCATCAGATATCATCCCATGAAGAGACCAGTGGACAAGAGATCATCCCATGAAGAGACCAGTGGACAAGAGATCATCCCATGAAGAGACCAGTGGACAAGAGACCATCCCATGAAGAGACCAGGGGACCAGAGATCATCCCAGGACAAGAGACCATCCCATGAAGAGACCAGGGGACCAGAGATCATCCCATGAAGAGACCAGGGGAATTAGAGATCATCCCAGGAAGGGACCAGCGCGTCAGATCATCCCAGGAAGGGACCAGCGCGTCAGAGATCATCCCATGAAGGGACCAGCGCATCAGAGATCATCCCGTGAAGGGACCAGCGCATCAGAGATCATCCCGTGAAGGGACCAGCGCATCAGAGATCATCCCGTGAAGGGACCAGCGCATCAGAGATCATCCCTTGAAGGGACAAGGGCATCAGAGATCATCCCATGAAGGGACCAGCGCATCAGAGATCATCCCATGAAGGGACCAGCGCATCAGAGATCATCCCATGAAGGGACCAGTGCATCAGATCATCCCATGAAGGGACCAGCACGTCAGATCATCCCATTAAGGGACCAGTGCGTCAGATCATCCTTTTAAGGGACCAGTGCGTCAGATCATCCCTCGAAGGGACCAGCGCGTCAGATCATCCCATGAAGGGACCAGCGCGTCAGATCATCCCATGAAGGGACCAGCGCCTCAGATCATCCCATGAAGGGACCAGCGCGTCAGATCATCTCAGGAAGGGACCAGCGTGTCAGATCATCCCATGAAGGGACCAGCGCGTCAGATCATACCATGAAGGGACCAGCGCGTCAGATCATCCCGTGAAGGGACCAGCGCGTCAGATCATCCCGTGAAGGGACCAGTCCATCAAAGATCATCCCGTGAAGGGACCAGTCCATCAAAGATCATCCCGTGAAGGGACCAGTCCATCAAAGATCATCCCGTGAAGGGACCAGTCCATCAAAGATCATCCCGTGAAGGGACCAGTCCATCAAAGATCATCCGGTGAAGGGACCTGTCCATCGAAGATCATCCTGTGAATGGACCAGTCCATCAAAGATTATCCCGTGAATGGACCAGCGCATCAGAGATCATCCCATGAAGGGAACAGTGCATCAGAGCATTCAGATTAGAGGTATGCAAGATCATCCCATTGATGGACCAGTGCATCAGAGATCATCCCATGAAGGGACCAGCGCATCAGAGATCATCCAATGAAGGGACCAGCGCATCAGAGATCATCCAATGAAGGGACCAGCGCATCAGAGATCATCCCATGAAGGGACCAGCGCATCAGAGATTATCCCATGAAGGGACCAGTGCATCAATTATCATCCCATGAAGGGACCAGTGCATCAATCATCATCCCATGACGGGACAAGTGCATGAGAGAATTCAGATTAGATGTATGCAAGATCTTCCCATGAAGGGACCAGTGCATCAGAGATCATCCCATGAAGGGACCAGCGCATCAGAGATCATCCTATGAAGGGACCAGTGCATCACAGCACTCAGATGAGAGGTATGCAAGATCATCCCATGAAGGAACCAGTGCGTCAGAGATCATCCCATGAAGGGACGAGCGCATCAGATCATCCCATGAAGGTACGAGCGCATCAGAGATCATCCCATGAAGGGACCAGTGGACAAAGAGATCATCCCATGAAGAGACCAGTGGACAAGAGATCATCCCATGAAGAGACCAGTGGACAAGAGATCATCCCATGAAGAGACCAGGGGACCAGAGATCATCCCATGAAGAGACCAGTGGACAAGAGATCATCTCATGAAGAGACCAGGGGACCAGAGATCATCCCAGGACAAGAGACCATCCCATGAAGAGACCAAGGGACCAGAGATCATCCCATGAAGAGACCAGGGGAATTAGAGATCTTCCCATGAAGAGACCAGGGGACCAGAGATCATCCCATGAAGGGACCAGAGATCATCCCATGAAGGGACCAGAGCTCATCCCATGAAGGGACCAGAGATCATCCCATGAAGGGACCAGAGAATATCCCATGAAGGGACCAGCGCATCAAAGATCATCCCATGATGGGACCAGTGCATCAAAGATCATCCCATGAAGGGACCAGTGCATCAATCATCATCCCATGAAGGGACCAGTGAAGCAATCATCATCCCATGACGGGACAAGTGCATCAGAGAATTCAGATTAGATGTATGCAAGATCATCCCATGAAGGGACCAGAGATCATCCCATGAAGGTACCAGAGATGGGACCAGAGATCATCCCATGAAGGGACCAGAGATCATCCCATGAAGGGACCAGTGCATCACAGCACTCAGATTGGAGGTATGCAAGATCATCCCATGAAGGGACCACTGCATCAGACATCATCCCATGAAGGGACCAGCGCAGAGATCATCCCATGAAGGGACCAGCGCATCAGAGATCATCCCATGAAGGGACCAGCGCATCAGAGATCATCCCATGAAGGGACCAGCGCATCAGACATCATCCCATGAAGGGACCAGTGCATCAGAGATCATCCCATGAAGGGACCAGTGCATCAGAGATCATCCCATGAAGGGACCAGTGCATCACAGCACTCAGATTAGAGGTATGCAAGATCATCCTATGAAGGGACCAGTGCATCAAAGATCATCCCATGAAAAGACCAGTGCATCAATGATCATCCCATGAAGGGACCAGTGCATCATAGCACTCAGATGAGAGGTATGCAAGATCATCCTATGAAGGGACCAGTGCATCACAGCACTCAGATGAGGTATGCAAGATCATCCCATGAAGGGACCAGTGCATCACAGCACTCAGATTAGAGGTATGCAAGATCATCCCATGAAGGGACCAGCGCATCAGAGATCATCCCATGAAGGAACCAGCGCATCAGAGATCATCCCATGAAGAAACCAGCGCATCAGAGATCATTCCATGAAGGGACCAGTGCATCACAGAACTCAGATTAGAGGGATGCAAGATCATCCCATGATGGGACCAGTGCATCAGAGATCATCCCATGAAGGGACCAGAGATCATCCCATGAAGGGACTGAGGTTCTGTAGCGATCCGAACCCGTGAATTCGGTATCGTAGTACTGACACGATTTCAGTACCAATGAACCGCAAATGATCCATTATAGGCATGACAGTGTTTTCGCTGCGCAACTAGCATGAATTCACTGAGAAATAGGGCATTCTGTTGTAAAAGCATGGCATCCATTTTAGTTACGGCATCCATTTTGTTTCTTGCCCTCACATAGTCAATGAACGGACGATGACCCCGGCAGAGTCACCTTGTTAAAGACACGTAAGCTCGAGCCCGAGAAAGGCTGACGCTGCATGACTAGGCAGAATCAAGCTGCCTCCCTTGCCTGAGGCCAGTCCTGCTATACTGGTTCTCGTGTCCGTTGTCCTGACTGAAAGGCCGAAGACGGTGGCCATGCCCGTTTATGATCCATAAACACCTCTTATCCTACTTTTCAATCCTTTGCACCTGGCTCTGCTCCTCTCCTTCTTACAATGGGGAGGTTACGATTTTTATGATGGGGAGGATCGGGCAAAGAATGGAAAACTGTTGAGAAGACCTGATCGAATACCGAAAACCTACAACTAATTATTGTTTGATGTCTATTTACTGTTTGTTTGGGATACCGGGTTGGGCATGAGAAATATTCGTGTAATGTTGCCTAAAGACATTTTTCGTGTATTTAAAGGACAACCCACTTAATGCAATTTGAACAGTCTCGTAGATTCTGCCTCTGTGTGGTTCCTATGATTTCTGTGTCCCTGCAGTAAATAAACCTTGGTCTTTGACGCCACCATCGAGAAGCCCGTGTCTCTGTTTATTTGTGCACCGGGACAGGAGGAACTCAGGGGTCTTCGGGTGTTGTTTTCCTGACACCTCTGGACTCTTAAAAGTCCAGAACCTCAGGACCAGAGATCATCCCATGAAGGGACCAGAGATCATCCCATGAAGGGACCAGAGATCATGGGATGATCTCTGGTCCCTTCATGGGATGATTTCTGGTCCCTTCATAGGATGAAGGGACCAGAGATCATCCCAGGAAGGGACCAGCGCATCAAAGATCATCCCGTGAAGGGACCAGTCCATCAAAGATCATCCCGTGAAGGGACCAGTCCATCAAAGATCATCCCGTGAAGGGACCAGTCCATCAAAGATCATCCCGTGAAGGGACCTGTCCATCAAAGATCATCCCGTGAAGGGACCGGTCCATCAAAGATCATCCTGTGAATGGACCAGTCCATCAAAGATCATCCCGTGAATGGACCAGTGCATCAGAGATCATCCCATGAAGGGAACAGTGCATCAGAGCATTCAGATTAGAGGTATGCAAGATCATACCATTGATGGACCAGTGCATCAATCGTCATCCCATGAAGGGACCAGTGCAGCAATCATCATCCCATGACGGGACAAGTGCATCAGAGAATTCAGATTAGATGTATGCAAGATCATCCCATGAAGGGACCAGAGATCATCCCATGAAGGGACCAGAGATCATCCCATGAAGGGACCAGCAATCATCCCATGAAGGGACCAGAGATCATCCCATGAAGGGACCAGAGATCATCCCATGAATGGACCAGAGATCATCCCATGAAGGGACCAGAGATCATCCCATGAAGAGACCAGTGCATCACAGCACTCAGATTGGAGGTATGCAAGATAATCCCATGAAGGGACCACTGCATCAGAGATCATCCCATGAAGGGACCAGCGCAGAGATCATCCCATGAAGAGACCAGCGCATCAGAGATCATCCCATGAAGGGACCAGCGCATCAGAGATCATCCCATGAAGGGACCAGCGCATCAGAGATCATCCCATGAAGGGACCAGTGGACAAGAGATCATCCCATGAAGAGACCAGTGGACAAGAGATCATCCCATGAAGAGACCAGTGGACAAGAGATCATCCCATGAAGAGACCAGGGGACCAGAGATCATCCCATGAAGGGACCAGCGCATCAGCTATCATCCCATGAAGAGACCAGTGGACAAGAGATCATCCCATGAAGAGACCAGTGGACAAGAGATCATCCCATGAAGAGACCAGTGGACAAGAGATCATCCCATGGAGAGACCAGTGGACAAGAGACCATCCCATGAAGAGACCAGGGAACCAGAGATCATCCCAGGACAAGAGACCATCCCATGAAGAGACCAGAGATCATCCCATGAAGAGACCAGTGCATCAGAGATCATCCCATGAAGGGACCAGTGCATCAGAGATCATCCCATGAAGGGACCAGTGCATCACAGCACTCAGATTAGAGGTATGCAAGATCATCCTATGAAGGGAACAGTGCATCATAGATCATCCCAATAAAAGACCAGTGCATCAAAGATCATCCCATGAAGGGACCAGTGCATCATAGCACTCAGATGAGAGGTATGCAAGATCATCCTATGAAGGGACCAGTGCATCACAGCACTCAGATGAGGTACGCAAGATCATCCCATGAAGGGACCAGCGCATCAGAGATCCTCCCATGAAGGAACCAGCGCATCAAAGATCATCCCTTGAAGGAACCAGCACATCAGAGATCATCCCATGATGAAACCAGCGCATCAGAGATCATTCCATGAAGAGACCAGATATCATCCCATGAAGGGACCAGAGATCATCCCACGAAGGGACCAGAGATCATCCCATGAAGGGACCAGAGATCATCCCATGAAGGGACCAGAGATCATCCCAGGAAGAGACCAGCGCATCAGAGATCATCCCATTAAGGGACCAGCGCATCAGAGATCATCACATTAAAGGACCACTGCATCACAGCACTCAGATTAGAGGTATGCAAGATCATCCTATGAAGGGACCAGTGCATCAAAGATCAACCCATGAAAAGACCAGTGCATCAAAGATCATCCCATGAAGGGACCAGTGCATCATAGCACTCAGATGAGAGGTATGCAAGATCATCCTATGAAGGGACCAGTGCATCACAGCACTCAGATGAGAGGTATGCAAGATCATCCCATGAAGGGACCAGTGCGTCAGAGATCATCCCATGAAGGGACGAGCGCGGATGTATGACGTTACAACGCACACTATTACAACGCATGCACTTACAACGCATTTTTAACAACGCATAATCCATTACAACGCATGACATTACAACGCATGACACTACAACGCATTTTTAAAAAATACCTTTACAACGCACTACCATTACAACGCATACTACCTTTACAACGCATACCATTACAACGCATAATATTAAATTGCATTTAAGGTAAGTATTAGATAGTATAGGGGTAAAAATTACTATTCTAACTCCAGGGGGTGCAACAGTTGGGTAAGTGTTGGATAGTGTAGGGGTAAAAATTACTATTCTAACTCCAGGGGGTGCAACAGTAGGGTAAGTGTTGGATAGTGTAGGGGTAAAAATTACTATTCTAACTCCAGGGGGTGCAACAGTAGGGTAAGTGTTGGATAGTGTAGGGGTAAAAATTACTATTCTAACTCCAGGGGGTGCAACAGTAGGGAAAGTGTTGGATAGTATAGGGGTAAAAATTACTATTCTAACTCCAGGGGGTGCAACAGTAGGGTAAGTGTTGGATAGTATAGGGGTAAAAATTACTATTCTAACTCCAGGGGGTGCATCAGTAGGGAAAGTGTTGGATAGTATAGGGGTAAAAATTACTATTCTAACTCCAGGGGGTGCATCAGTAGGGTAAGTGTTGGATAGTATAGGGGTAAAAATTACTATTCTAACTCCAGGGGGTGCATCAGTAGGGTAAGTGTTGGATAGTATAGGGGTAAAAATTACTATTCTAACTCCAGGGGGTGCATCAGTAGGGAAAGTGTTGGATAGTATAGGGGTAAAAATTACTATTCTAACTCCAGGGGGTGCAACAGTAGGGTAAGTGTTGGATAGTATAGGGGTAAAAATTACTATTCTAACTCCAGGGGGTGCATCAGTAGGGAAAGTGTTGGATAGTATAGGGGTAAAAATTACTATTCTAACTCCAGGGGGTGCATCAGTAGGGTAAGTGTTGGATAGTATAGGGGTAAAAATTACTATTCTAACTCCAGGGGGTGCATCAGTAGGGTAAGTGTTGGATAGTATAGTGTAATATTATGCGTTGTAATGGTATGCGTTGTAATGGTAGTATGCGTTGTAATGGAATGCGTTGTAAAGGTAGTTTTTAAAAATGCGTTGTAGTGTCATGCGTTGTAATATCATGCGTTGTAATGGATTATGCGTTGTAAAAAATGCGTTGTAATGGTAGTGCGTTGTAAAAGTTGCGTTGTAAAGGTTGTTCCCCGACGAGCGCATCAGATCATCCCATGAAGGGACCAGCGCATCAGAGATCAGCCCATGAAGGGACCAGTGGACAAGAGATCATCCCATGAAGAGACCAGTGGACAAGAGATCATCCCATGAAGAGACCAGGGGACCAGAGATCATCCCATGAAGGGACCAGCGCATCAGAGATCATCCCATGAAGGGACCAGCACATCAGAGATCATCCCATAGGGGGACCAGCCCATCAGAGATCATCCATAAGGGGACCAGCCCATCAGAGTCCATCCCATAAGGGGACCAGCCCACCAGACATCAACCCGTGAAGGGACCAGCCCACCAGACATCAACCCGTGAAGGGACCAGCGCAGAGATCATCCTGTGAAGGGACCAGCGCAGAGATCATCCCGTGAAGGGACCAGTGCGTCAGACCATCCCATGAAGGGACCAGTACATCAGAGATCATCCCGTGAAGGGACCGGCGCAGATCATCCCGTGAAGGGACCGGCGCAGAGATCATCCCGTGAAGGGACCGGCGCAGAGATCATCCCATGAAGGGACCGGCACAGAGATCATCCCGTGAAGGGACCGGCGCAGAGATCATCCCGTGAAGGGCCCAGCGCAGAGATCATCCCGTGAAGGGCCCAGCGCAGAGATCATCCCGTGAAGGGACCAGCGCAGAGATCATCCCTTCACCCGTGAAGGGACCAGCGCATCAGAGATCATCCCATGAAGGGACCAGTGCATCAGAGATCATCCCATGAAGGGACCAGTGCATCAGAGATCATCCCATGAAGGGACCAGTGCATCAGAGCACTCAGATTAGAGGTATGCAAGATCATCCCATGAAGGGACCAGTGCGTCAGAGATCATCCCATGAAGGGACGAGCGCATCAGATCATCCCATAAAGGGACCAGCGCATCAGAGATCATCCCATGAAGGGACCAGTTGACAAGAGATCATCCCATGAAGGGACCAGTGGACAAGAGATCATCCCATGAAGGGACCAGTGGACAAGAGATCATCCCATGAAGGGACCAGTGGACAAGAGATCATCCCATTAAGAGACCAGTGGACAAGAGATCATCCCATGAAGAGACCAGCGGACCAGAGATCATCCCATGAAGAGACCAGGGGACCAGAGATCATCCCATGAAGAGACCAGGGGACCAGAGATCATCCCATGAAGAGACCAGGGGACCAGAGATCATCCCATGAAGGGACTAGTGCATCAAAGATTATCCCATGAAAGGACCCGTGCATCACAGCACTCAGATTAGAGGCATGCAAGATCATCCCATGAAGGGACCAGTGCATCAGGGATCATCCCATGAAGGGACCAGAGATCATCCCATGAAGGGACCAGAGATCATCCCATGAAGGGACCAGAGATCATCCCATGAAGGGACCAGTGCATCACAGCACTCAGATTAGAGGTATGCAAGATCATCCCATGAAGGGACCAGCGCATCAGAGATCATCCCATGAAGGGACCAGCACATCAGAGATCATTCCATGAAGGGACCAGCACATCAGAGATCATCACGTGAAGGGACCGGCGCAGAGATCATCCCGTGAAGGGACCAGCGCAGAGATAATTTCTTGATGGGACCAACGCAGAGGTCATCCCGTGAAGGGACCAGTGCATCAGAGATCATCCCTTGAAGGAACCAGCGCATCAGAGATCATCCCATGAAGGGACCAGCGCATCAGAGATCATCCCATGAAGGGACCAGTGCATCAGAGATCATCCCATTAAGGGACCAGTGCATCACAGCACTCAGATTAGAGGTATGCAAGATCATCCTATGAAGGGACCAGTGCAAAGATCATCCCAAGAAAAGACCAGTGCATCAAAGATCATCCCATGAAGGGACCAGTGCATCATAGCACTCAGATGAGAGGTATGCAAGATCATCCTATGAAGGGACCAGTGAATCACAGCACTCAGATGAGAGGTATGCAAGATCATCCCATGAAGGGACCAGTGCGTCAGAGATCATCCCATGAAGGGACGAGCGCATCAGATCATCCCATGAAGGGACCAGTGCATCAGAGATCATCCCATGAAGGGACCAGTGGACAAGAGATCATCCCGTGAAGGGACCAGTGGACAAGAGATCATCCCATGAAGAGACCAGTGGACAAGAGATCATCCCATGAAGAGACCAGGGGACCAGAGATCATCCCATGAAGAGACCAGCGCATCAGAGTTCATCCCATGAAGAGACCAGTGGACAAGAGATCATCCCATGAAGATACCAGTGTACAAGAGATCATCCCATGAAGAGACCAGTGGACAAGAGATCATCCCAAGAAGAGACCAGTGGACCAGAGATCATCCCATGAAGAGACCAGAGGACCAGAGATCATCCCATGAAGAGACCAGGGGACCAGAGATCATCCCATGAAGGGACCAGAGATCATCCCATGAAGGGACCAGAGATCATCCCATGAAGGGACCAGCACATCAAAGATCATCCCATGAAGGGACCAGTGCATAAAAGATCATCCCATGAAGGGACCAGTGCTTCAAAGATCATCCCATGAAGGGACCAGTGCATCAAAGGTCATCCCATGAAGGGACCAGCCCACCAGATCAACCCATGAAGGGACCAGCGCATCTGAGATCATTCCATGAAGGGACCAGTGCATCACAGCACTCAGATTAGAGGTATGCAGATCATCCCATGAAGGGATCAGTGCGTCAGAGATCATCCCATGAAGGCACTAGCGCATCAGATCATCCCATGAAGGCACGAGCGCATCAGATCATCCCATGAAGGGACCAGCGCATCAGAGATCATCCCATGAAGGGACCAGCGCATCAGAGATCATCCCATGAAGGGACCAGCGCATCAGAGATCATCCCATGAAGGGACCAGCGCATCAGAGACCATCCCATGAAGAGACCAGGGGACCAGAGATCATCCCATGAAGAGACCAGGGGACCAGAGATCATCCCATGGAGAGACCAGGGGACCAGAGATCATCCCATGAAGAGATCAGGGGACCAGAGATCATACCATGAAGAGATCAGGGGACCAGAGATCATCCCATGAAGGGACCAGAGATCATCCCATGAAGGGACCAGAGATCATCCCATGAAGGGACCCAACATCCTCCCATGAAGGGACCAGAGATCATCCCATGAAGGGACCAGAGATCATCCCATGAAGGGACCCGAGATCATCCCATTAAGGGACAAGTGCATCACAGCACTCAGATGAGAGGTATGCAAGATCATCCTATGAAGGGACCAGTGCAAAGATCATCCCAAGAAAAGACCAGTGCATCAAAGATCTTCCCATGAAGGGACCAGTGCATCATAGCACTCAGATGAGAGGTATGCAAGATCATCCTATGAAGGGACCAGTGCATCACAGCACTCAGATGAGAGGTATGCAAGATCATCCCATGAAGGGACCAGTGCGTCAGAGATCATCCCATGAAGGGACGAGCGCATCAGATCATCCCATGAAGGGACGAGCGCATCAGAGATCATCCCATGAAGGGACCAGTGGACAAGAGATCATCCCATGAAGAGACCAGTGGACAAGAGATCATCCCATGAAGAGACCAGTGGACAAGAGATCATCCCATGAAGAGAGCAGTGGACAAGAGATCATCCCAAGACGAGACCAGTGGACCAGAGATCATCCCATAAAGAGACCAGTGGACCAGATATCATCCCATAAAGAGACCAGTGGACCAGATATCATCCCATGAAGAGACCAGGGGACCAGAGATCATCCCATGAAGGGACCAGAGATCATCCCATGAAGGGACCAGAGATCATCCCATGAAGGGACCAGAGATCATCCCATGAAGGGACCAGAGATCATCCCATGAAGGGACCAGAGATCATCCCATGAAGGGACCAGAGATCATCCCATGAAGGGACCAGCACATCAAAGATCATCCCATGAAGGGACCAGTGTATAAAAGATCATCCCATGAAGGGACCAGTGCATCAAAGATCAAACCATGAAGGGACCAGCCCACCAGATCAACCCATGAAGGGACCAGCGCATCTGAGATCATTCCATGAAGGGACCAGTGCATCACAGCACTCAGATTAGAGGTATGCAGATCATCCCATGAAGGGATCAGTGCGTCAGAGATCATCCCATGAAGGCACGAGCGCATCAGATCATCCCATGAAGGCACGAGTGCATCAGATCATCCCATGAAGGGACCAGCGCATCAGATCATCCCATGAAGGGACCAGCGCATCAGAGATCATCCCATGAAGGGACCAGCGCATCAGAGATCATCCCATGAAGGGACCAGCGCATCAGAGACCATCCCATGAAGAGACCAGGGGACCAGAGATCATCCCATGAAGAGACCAGGGGACCAGAGATCATCCCATGGAGAGACCAGGGGACCAGAGATCATCCCATGAAGAGACCAGGGGACCAGAGATCATACCATGAAGAGACCAGGGGACCAGAGATCATCCCATGAAGGGACCAGAGATCATCCCATAAAGGGACCAGAGATCATACCATGAAGGGACCCGAGATCCTCCCATGAAGGGACCGTGGATCATCCCATGAAGGGACCAGAGATCATCCCATGAAGGGACCAAAGATCATCCCATGAAGGGACCAAAGATCATCCCATGAAGGGACCAGAGATCATCCCATGAAGGGACCAGAGTAGGGGTGGGCGGAATTTGCGTAATTGCGTTACGCAAATCTCCGCGAAACGGTAAAAAATCTCCGCGAACACGCAGAAATTCCGCGAACACGCGGAATTGCTTATTCGCGATGCTTTTTTCCTGTTCGCAATTGCTGTTTGCGTGCTCGAGGAGAAATATCTCGCGAACATGCATTGTGAGAACGCGAACAAGCAAAAATTTCGCGAAATCGCGGAAAGCAGACTCTTGAGCAATTTCGCGTTCTCTGCGGAACGCGAAATTACGCAAATTCCGCAAATTCCGCGAGCGGAACGGAATTTGCCGCCCAGGCCTAGACCAGAGATCATCCCATGAAGGGACCAGTGCATCAAAGATCATCCCATGAAGGGACCAGTGCATCACAGCACTCAGATTAGAGGTTTGCAAGATCATCCCATGAAGGGACCAGTGCAGAGATCATCCCATGAAGGGACCAGTGCATCAGAGATCATCCCATTAAGGGACCAGCGCGTCAGATCATCCCATGAAGGGACCAGCGCGTCAGATCATCCCATGAAGGGACCAGCGCGTCAGATCATCCCATGAAGGGACCAGCGCGTCAGATCATCCCATGAAGGGACCAGTGCGTCAGATCATCCCATGAAGGGACCAGCGCGTCAGATCATCCCATGAAGGGACCAGCGCGTCAGATCATCCCATGAAGGGACCAGCGCGTCAGATCATCCCATGAAGGGACCAGCGCGTCAGATCATCCCGTGAAGGGACCAGTCCATCAAAGATCATCCCGTGAAGGGACCAGTCCATCAAAGATCATCCCGTGAAGGGACCAGTCCATCAAAGATCATCCCGTGAAGGGACCAGTCCTTCAAAGATCATCCCGTGAAGGGACCTGTCCATCAAAGATCATCCCGTGAACGGACTTGTCCATCGAAGATCATCCTGTGAATGGACCAGTCCATCAAAGATCATCCTGTGAATGGACCAGTCCATCAAAGATCATCCCGTGAATGGACCAGTGCATCAGAGATCATCCCATGAAGGGAACAGTGTATCAGAGCATTCAGATTAGAGGTATGCAAGATCATCCCATTGATGGACCAGTGCATCAGAGATCATCCCATGAAGGGACCAGCGCATCAGAGATCATCCCATGAAGGGACCAGCGCATCAGAGGTCATCCCATGAAGGGACCAGCGCATCAGAGATCATCCCATGAAGGGACCAGTGCATCAGAGATCATCCCATGAAGGGACCAGTGCATCAATCATCATCCCATGAAGGGACCAGTGCATCAATCATCATCCCATGACGGGACAAGTGCATCAGAGAATTCAGATTAGATGTATGTAAGATCATCCCATGAAGGGACCAGTGCATCAGAGATCATCCCATGAAGGGACCAGCGCATCAGAGATCATCCCATGAAGGGACCAGTGAATCACAGCACTCAGCTTAGAGGTATGCAAGATCATCCCATGAAGGGACCAGTGCAGAGATCATCCCATGAAGGGACCAGTGCATCAAAAATCATCCCATGAAGGGACCAGTGCATCATAGCACTCAGATGAGGTATGCAAGATCATCCTATGAAGGGACCAGTGCATCACAGCACTCAGATGAGAGGTATGCAAGATCATCCCATGAAGGGACGAGCGCATCAGATCATCCCATGAAGGGACCAGCGCATCAGAGATCATCCCATGAAGGAACCAGTGGACAAGAGATCATCCCATGAAGAGACCAGTGGACAAGAGATCATCCCATGAAGAGACCAGTGGACAAGAGATCATCCCATGAAGAGACCAGGGGACCAGAGATCATCCCATGAAGAGACCAGTGGACAAGAGATCATCCCATGAAGAGACCAGTGGACAAGAGATCATCTCATGAAGAGACCAGGGGACCAGAGATCATCCCATGAAGAGACCAGGGGACCAGAGATCATCCCATGAAGGGACCAGAGATCATCCCATGAAGGGACCAGAGATCATCCCATGAAGGGACCAGAGATCATCCCATGAAGGGACCAGAGATCATCCCATGAAGGGACCAGCGCATCAAAGATCATCCCATGAAGGGACCAGTGCATCAAAGATCATCCCATGAAGGGACCAGTCCATCAAAGATCATCCCATGAAGGGACCAGTGCATCAATCATCATCCCATGAAGGGACCAGTGAAGCAATCATCATCCCATGACGGGACAAGTGCATCAGAGAATTCAGATTAGATGTATGCAAGATCATCCCATGAAGGGACCAGAGATCATCCCATGAAGGGACCAGAGATCATCCCATGAAGGGATCAGAGATCATCCCATGAAGGGACCAGTGCATCAGAGATCATCCCATGAAGGGACCAGCGCAGAGATCATCCCATGAAGGGGCCAGCGCATCAGAGATCATCCCATGAAGGGACCAGTGCATCAGACATCATCCCATGAAGGGACCAGTGCATCAGAGATCATCCCATAAAGGGACCAGTGCATCAGACATCATCCCATGAAGAGACCAGTGCATCTTAGCACTCAGATGAGAGGTATGCAAGATCATCCTATGAAGGGACCAGTGCATCACAGCACTCAGATGAGAGGTATGCAAGATCATCCCATGAAGGGACCAGTGCGTCAGAGATCATCCCATGAAAAGACCAGTGCATCAAAGATCCTCCCATGAAGGGACCAGTGCATCATAGCACTCAGATGAGAGGTATGCAAGATCATCCTATGAAGGGACCAGTGCATCACAGCACTCAGATGAGAGGTATGCAAGATCATCCTATGAAGGGACCAGTGCATCAAAGATCATCCCATGAAAAGACCAGTGCATCAAAGATCATCCAATGAAGGGACCAGTGCATCATAGCACTCAGATGAGAGGTATGCAAGATCATCCTATGAAGGGACCAGTGCATCACAGCACTCAGATGAGGTATGCAAGATCATCCCATGAAGGGACCAGCGCATCAGAGATCATCCCATGAAGGAACCAGCGCATCAGAGATCATCCCATGAAGGAACCAGCGCATCAGAGATCATTCCATGAAGGGACCAGTGCATCACAGAACTCAGATTAGAGGGATGCAAGATCATCCCATGATGGGACCAGTGCATCAGAGATCATCCCATGAAGGGACCAGAGATCATCCCATGAAGGGACCAGAGATCATCCCATGAAGGGACCAGAGATCATCCCATGAAGGGACCAGCGCATCAGAGATCATCCCATTAAGGTACCAGCGCATCAGAGATCATCCCATTAAAGGACCACTGCATCACAGCACTCATATTAGAGGTATGCAAAATCATCCTATGAAGGGACCAGTGCATCAAAGATCATCCCAGGAAAAGACCAGTGCATCAAAGATCATCCCATGAAGGGACCAGTGCATCATAGCACTCAGATGAAAGGTATGCAAGATCATCCTATGAAGGGACCAGTGCATCACAGCACTCAGATGAGATGTATGCAAGATCATCCCATGAAGGGACCAGTGCGTCAGAGATCATCCCATGAAGGGACGAGCGCGGATGTATGACGTTACAACGCACACTATTACAACGCATGCACTTACAACGCATTTTTTACAACGCATAATCCATTACAACGCATGACATTACAACGCATGACACTACAACGCATTTTTTAAAAATACCTTTACAACGCACTACCATTACAACGCATACTACCTTTACAACGCATACCATTACAACGCATAATATTAAATTGCATTTAAGGTAAGTATTAGATAGTATAGGGGTAAAAATTACTATTCTAACTCCAGGGGGTGCAACAGTTGGGTAAGTGTTGGATAGTGTAGGGGTAAAAATTACTATTCTAACTCCAGGGGGTGCAACAGTAGGGTAAGTGTTGGATAGTTTAGGGGTAAAAATTACTATTCTAACTCCAGGGGGTGCAACAGTAGGGTAAGTGTTGGATAGTGTAGGGGTAAAAATTACTATTCTAACTCCAGGGGGTGCAACAGTAGGGAAAGTGTTGGATAGTATAGGGGTAAAAATTACTATTCTAACTCCAGGGGGTGCAACAGTAGGGTAAGTGTTGGATAGTATAGGGGTAAAAATTACTATTCTAACTCCAGGGGGTGCATCAGTAGGGAAAGTGTTGGATAGTATAGGGGTAAAAATTACTATTCTAACTCCAGGGGGTGCATCAGTAGGGTAAGTGTTGGATAGTATAGGGGTAAAAATTACTATTCTAACTCCAGGGGGTGCATCAGTAGGGTAAGTGTTGGATAGTATAGGGGTAAAAATTACTATTCTAACTCCAGGGGGTGCATCAGTAGGGAAAGTGTTGGATAGTATAGGGGTAAAAATTACTATTCTAACTCCAGGGGGTGCAACAGTAGGGTAAGTGTTGGATAGTATAGGGGTAAAAATTACTATTCTAACTCCAGGGGGTGCATCAGTAGGGAAAGTGTTGGATAGTATAGGGGGTAAAAATTACTATTCTAACTCCAGGGGGTGCATCAGTAGGGTAAGTGTTGGATAGTATAGGGGTAAAAATTACTATTCTAACTCCAGGGGGTGCATCAGTAGGGTAAGTGTTGGATAGTATAGTGTAATATTATGCGTTGTAATGGTATGCGTTGTAATGGTAGTATGCGTTGTAATGGAATGCGTTGTAAAGGTAGTTTTTAAAAATGCGTTGTAGTGTCATGCGTTGTAATATCATGCGTTGTAATGGATTATGCGTTGTAAAAAATGCGTTGTAATGGTAGTGCGTTGTAAAAGTTGCGTTGTAAAGGTTGTTCCCCGACGAGCGCATCAGATCATCCCATGAAGGGACCAGCGCATCAGAGATCAGCCCATGAAGGGACCAGTGGACAAGAGATCATCCCATGAAGAGACCAGTGGAAAAGAGATCATCCCATGAAGAGACCAGGGGACCAGAGATCATCCCATGAAGGGACCAGCGCATCAGAGATCATCCCATGAAGGGACCAGCACATCAGAGATCATCCCATAGGGGGACCAGCCCATCAGAGATCATCCATAAGGGGACCAGCCCATCAGAGTCCATCCCATAAGGGGACCAGCCCACCAGACATCAACCCGTGAAGGGACCAGCCCACCAGACATCAACCCGTGAAGGGACCAGCGCAGGGATCATCCTGTGAAGGGACCAGCGCAGAGATCATCCCGTGAAGGGACCAGTGCGTCAGACCATCCCATGAAGGGACCAGTACATCAGAGATCATCCCGTGAAGGGACCGGCGCAGAGATCATCCCGTGAAGGGACCGGCGCAGAGATCATCCCGTGAAGGGACCGGCGCAGAGATCATCCCATGAAGGGACCGGCACAGAGATCATCCCGTGAAGGGACCGGCGCAGAGATCATCCCGTGAAGGGACCAGCGCAGAGATCATCCCGTGAAGGGACCAGCGCAGAGATCACCCCGTGAAGGGACCAGCGCAGAGATCATCCCTTCACCCGTGAAGGGACCAGCGCATCAGAGATCATCCCATGAAGGGACCAGTGCATCAGAGATCATCCCATGAAGGGACTAGTGCATCAGAGATCATCCCATGAAGGGACCAGTGCATCAGAGCACTCAGATTAGAGGTATGCAAGATCATCCCATGAAGGGACCAGTGCGTCAGAGATCATCCCATGAAGGGACGAGCGCATCAGATCATCCCATAAAGGGACCAGCGCATCAGAGATCATCCCATGAAGGGACCAGTTGACAAGAGATCATCCCATGAAGGGACCAGTGGACAAGAGATCATCCCATGAAGGGACCAGTGGACAAGAGATCATCCCATGAAGGGACCAGTGGACAAGAGATCATCCCATTAAGAGACCAGTGGACAAGAGATCATCCCATGAAGAGACCAGCGGACCAGAGATCATCCCATGAAGAGACCAGGGGACCAGAGATTATCCCATGAAGAGACCAAGGGACCAGAGATCATCCCATGAAGAGACCAGGGGACCAGAGATCATCCCATGAAGAGACCAGGGGACCAGAGATCATCCCATGAAGGGACTAGTGCATCAAAGATTATCCCATGAAAGGACCCGTGCATCACAGCACTCAGATTAGAGGCATGCAAGATCATCCCATGAAGGGACCAGTGCATCAGGGATCATCCCATGAAGGGACCAGAGATCATCCCATGAAGGGACCAGAGATCATCCCATGAAGGGACCAGAGATCATCCCATGAAGGGACCAGTGCATCACAGCACTCAGATTAGAGGTATGCAAGATCATCCCATGAAGGGACCAGCGCATCAGAGATCATCCCATGAAGGGACCAGCACATCAGAGATCATTCCATGAAGGGACCAGCACATCAGAGATCATCACGTGAAGGGACCGGCGCAGAGATCATCCCGTGAAGGGACCAGGGCAGAGATAATTTCTTGATGGGACCAACGCAGAGGTCATCCCGTGAAGGGACCAGTGCATCAGAGATCATCCCATGAAGGAACCAGCGCATCAGAGATCATCCCATGAAGGGACCAGCGCATCAGAGATCATCCCATGAAGGGACCAGTGCATCAGAGATCATCCCATTAAGGGACCAGTGCATCACAGCACTCAGATTAGAGGTATGCAAGATCATCCTATGAAGGGACCAATGCAAAGATCATCCCAAGAAAAGACCAGTGCATCAAAGATCATCCCATGAAGGGACCAGTGCATCATAGCACTCAGATGAGAGGTATGCAAGATCATCCTATGAAGGGACCAGTGAATCACAGCACTCAGATGAGAGGTATGCAAGATCATCCCATGAAGGGACCAGTGCGTCAGAGATCATCCCATGAAGGGACGAGCGCATCAGATCATCCCATGAAGGGACCAGTGCATCAGAGATCATCCCATGAAGGGACCAGTGGACAAGAGATCATCCCGTGAAGGGACCAGTGGACAAGAGATCATCCCATGAAGAGACCAGTGGACAAGAGATCATCCCATGAAGAGACCAGGGGACCAGAGATCATCCCATGAAGAGACCAGCGCATCAGAGTTCATCCCATGAAGAGACCAGTGGACAAGAGATCATCCCATGAAGATACCAGTGTACAAGAGATCATCCCATGAAGAGACCAGTGGACAAGAGATCATCCCAAGAAGAGACCAGTGGACCAGAGATCATCCCATGAAGAGACCAGAGGACCAGAGATCATCCCATGAAGAGACCAGGGGACCAGAGATCATCCCATGAAGGGACCAGAGATCATCCCATGAAGGGACCAGAGATCATCCCATGAAGGGACCAGCACATCAAAGATCATCCCATGAAGGGACCAGTGCATAAAAGATCATCCCATGAAGGGACCAGTGCTTCAAAGATCATCCCATGAAGGGACCAGTGCATCAAAGGTCATCCCATGAAGGGACCAGCCCACCAGATCAACCCATGAAGGGACCAGCGCATCTGAGATCATTCCATGAAGGGACCAGTGCATCACAGCACTCAGATTAGAGGTATGCAGATCATCCCATGAAGGGATCAGTGCGTCAGAGATCATCCCATGAAGGCACTAGCGCATCAGATCATCCCATGAAGGCACGAGCGCATCAGATCATCCCATGAAGGGACCAGCGCATCAGAGATCATCCCATGAAGGGACCAGCGCATCAGAGATCATCCCATGAAGGGACCAGCGCATCAGAGATCATCCCATGAAGGGACCAGCGCATCAGAGACCATCCCATGAAGAGACCAGGGGACCAGAGATCATCCCATGAAGAGACCAGGGGACCAGAGATCATCCCATGGAGAGACCAGGGGACCAGAGATCATCCCATGAAGAGATCAGGGGACCAGAGATCATACCATGAAGAGATCAGGGGACCAGAGATCATCCCATGAAGGGACCAGAGATCATCCCATGAAGGGACCAGAGATCATCCCATGAAGGGACCCAACATCCTCCCATGAAGGGACCAGAGATCATCCCATGAAGGGACCAGAGATCATCCCATGAAGGGACCCGAGATCATCCCATTAAGGGACAAGTGCATCACAGCACTCAGATGAGAGGTATGCAAGATCATCCTATGAAGGGACCAGTGCAAAGATCATCCCAAGAAAAGACCAGTGCATCAAAGATCTTCCCATGAAGGGACCAGTGCATCATAGCACTCAGATGAGAGGTATGCAAGATCATCCTATGAAGGGACCAGTGCATCACAGCACTCAGATGAGAGGTATGCAAGATCATCCCATGAAGGGACCAGTGCGTCAGAGATCATCCCATGAAGGGACGAGCGCATCAGATCATCCCATGAAGGGACGAGCGCATCAGAGATCATCCCATGAAGGGACCAGTGGACAAGAGATCATCCCATGAAGAGACCAGTGGACAAGAGATCATCCCATGAAGAGACCAGTGGACAAGAGATCATCCCATGAAGAGACCAGTGGACAAGAGATCATCCCAAGACGAGACCAGTGGACCAGAGATCATCCCATAAAGAGACCAGTGGACCAGATATCATCCCATAAAGAGACCAGTGGACCAGATATCATCCCATGAAGAGACCAGGGGACCAGAGATCATCCCATGAAGGGACCAGAGATCATCCCATGAAGGGACCAGAGATCATCCCATGAAGGGACCAGAGATCATCCCATGAAGGGACCAGAGATCATCCCATGAAGGGACCAGAGATCATCCCATGAAGGGACCAGAGATCATCCCATGAAGGGACCAGAGATCATCCCATGAAGGGACCAGCACATCAAAGATCATCCCATGAAGGGACCAGTGCATAAAAGATCATCCCATGAAGGGACCAGTGCATCAAAGATCAAACCATGAAGGGACCAGCCCACCAGATCAACCCATGAAGGGACCAGCGCATCTGAGATCATTCCATGAAGGGACCAGTGCATCACAGCACTCAGATTAGAGGTATGCAGATCATCCCATGAAGGGATCAGTGCGTCAGAGATCATCCCATGAAGGCACGAGCGCATCAGATCATCCCATGAAGGCACGAGTGCATCAGATCATCCCATGAAGGGACCAGCGCATCAGATCATCCCATGAAGGGACCAGCGCATCAGAGATCATCCCATGAAGGGACCAGTGCATCAGAGACCATCCCATGAAGGGACCAGCGCATCAGAGACCATCCCATGAAGAGACCAGGGGACCAGAGATCATCCCATGAAGAGACCAGGGGACCAGAGATCATCCCATGGAGAGACCAGGGGACCAGAGATCATCCCATGAAGAGACCAGGGGACCAGAGATCATACCATGAAGAGACCAGGGGACCAGAGATCATCCCATGAAGGGACCAGAGATCATCCCATAAAGGGACCAGAGATCAAACCATGAAGGGACCCGAGATCCTCCCATGAAGGGACCGTGGATCATCCCATGAAGGGACCAGAGATCATCCCATGAAGGGACCAAAGATCATCCCATGAAGGGACCAAAGATCATCCCATGAAGGGACCAGAGATCATCCCATGAAGGGACCAGAGTAGGGGTGGGCGGAATTTGCGTAATTGCGTTACGCAAATCTCCGCGAAACGGTAAAAAATCTCCGCGAACACGCAGAAATTCCGCGAACACGCGGAATTGCTTGTTCGCGATGCTTTTTTCCTGTTCGCAATTGCTGTTTGCGTGCTCGAGGAGAAATATCTCGCGAACATGCATTGTGAGAACGCGAACAAGCAAAAATTTCGCGAAATCGCGGAAAGCAGACTCTTGAGCAATTTCGCGTTCTCTGCGGAACGCGTAATTACGCAAATTCCGCAAATTCCGCGAGCGGAACGGAATTTGCCGCCCAGGCCTAGACCAGAGATCATCCCATGAAGGGACCAGTGCATCAAAGATCATCCCATGAAGGGACCAGTGCATCACAGCACTCAGATTAGAGGTTTGCAAGATCATCCCATGAAGGGACCAGTGCAGAGATCATCCCATGAAGGGACCAGTGCATCAGAGATCATCCCATTAAGGGACCAGCGCGTCAGATCATCCCATGAAGGGACCAGCGCGTCAGATCATCCCATGAAGGGACCAGCGCGTCAGATCATCCCATGAAGGGACCAGCGCGTCAGATCATCCCATGAAGGGACCAGTGCGTCAGATCATCCCATGAAGGGACCAGCGCGTCAGATCATCCCATGAAGGGACCAGCGCGTCAGATCATCCCATGAAGGGACCAGCGCGTCAGATCATCCCATGAAGGGACCAGCGCGTCAGATCATCCCGTGAAGGGACCAGTCCATCAAAGATCATCCCGTGAAGGGACCAGTCCATCAAAGATCATCCCGTGAAGGGACCAGTCCATCAAAGATCATCCCGTGAAGGGACCAGTCCTTCAAAGATCATCCCGTGAAGGGACCTGTCCATCAAAGATCATCCCGTGAACGGACTTGTCCATCGAAGATCATCCTGTGAATGGACCAGTCCATCAAAGATCATCCTGTGAATGGACCAGTCCATCAAAGATCATCCCGTGAATGGACCAGTGCATCAGAGATCATCCCATGAAGGGACCAGAGATCATCCCATGAAGGGACCAGAGATCATCCCATGAAGGGACCAGAGATCATCCCATGAAGGGACCAGCACATCAAAGATCATCCCATGAAGGGACCAGTGCATAAAAGATCATCCCATGAAGGGACCAGTGCATCAAAGATCAAACCATGAAGGGACCAGCCCACCAGATCAACCCATGAAGGGACCAGCGCATCTGAGATCATTCCATGAAGGGACCAGTGCATCACAGCACTCAGATTAGAGGTATGCAGATCATCCCATGAAGGGATCAGTGCGTCAGAGATCATCCCATGAAGGCACGAGCGCATCAGATCATCCCATGAAGGCACGAGTGCATCAGATCATCCCATGAAGGGACCAGCGCATCAGATCATCCCATGAAGGGACCAGCGCATCAGAGATCATCCCATGAAGGGACCAGTGCATCAGAGATCATCCCATGAAGGGACCAGCGCATCAGAGACCATCCCATGAAGAGACCAGGGGACCAGAGATCATCCCATGAAGAGACCAGGGGACCAGAGATCATCCCATGGAGAGACCAGGGGACCAGAGATCATCCCATGAAGAGACCAGGGGACCAGAGATCATACCATGAAGAGACCAGGGGACCAGAGATCATCCCATGAAGGGACCAGAGATCATCCCATAAAGGGACCAGAGATCATACCATGAAGGGACCCGAGATCCTCCCATGAAGGGACCGTGGATCATCCCATGAAGGGACCAGAGATCATCCCATGAAGGGACCAAAGATCATCCCATGAAGGGACCAAAGATCATCCCATGAAGGGACCAGAGATCATCCCATGAAGGGACCAGAGTAGGGGTGGGCGGAATTTGTGTAATTGCGTTACGCAAATCTCCGCGAAACGGTAAAAAATCTCCGCGAACACGCAGAAATTCCGCGAACACGCGGAATTGCTTGTTCGCGATGCTTTTTTCCTGTTCGCAATTGCTGTTTGCGTGCTCGAGGAGAAATATCTCGCGAACATGCATTGTGAGAACGCGAACAAGCAAAAATTTCGCGAAATCGCGGAAAGCAGACTCTTGAGCAATTTCGCGTTCTCTGCGGAACGCGAAATTACGCAAATTCCGCAAATTCCGCGAGCGGAACGGAATTTGCCGCCCAGGCCTAGACCAGAGATCATCCCATGAAGGGACCAGTGCATCAAAGATCATCCCATGAAGGGACCAGTGCATCACAGCACTCAGATTAGAGGTTTGCAAGATCATCCCATGAAGGGACCAGTGCAGAGATCATCCCATGAAGGGACCAGTGCATCAGAGATCATCCCATTAAGGGACCAGCGCGTCAGATCATCCCATGAAGGGACCAGCGCGTCAGATCATCCCATGAAGGGACCAGCGCGTCAGATCATCCCATGAAGGGACCAGCGCGTCAGATCATCCCATGAAGGGACCAGCGCGTCAGATCATCCCATGAAGGGACCAGTGCGTCAGATCATCCCATGAAGGGACCAGCGCGTCAGATCATCCCATGAAGGGACCAGCGCGTCAGATCATCCCATGAAGGGACCAGCGCGTCAGATCATCCCGTGAAGGGACCAGTCCATCAAAGATCATCCCGTGAAGGGACCAGTCCATCAAAGATCATCCCGTGAAGGGACCAGTCCATCAAAGATCATCCCGTGAAGGGACCAGTCCTTCAAAGATCATCCCGTGAAGGGACCTGTCCATCAAAGATCATCCCGTGAACGGACTTGTCCATCGAAGATCATCCTGTGAATGGACCAGTCCATCAAAGATCATCCTGTGAATGGACCAGTCCATCAAAGATCATCCCGTGAATGGACCAGTGCATCAGAGATCATCCCATGAAGGGAACAGTGTATCAGAGCATTCAGATTAGAGGTATGCAAGATCATCCCATTGATGGACCAGTGCATCAGAGATCATCCCATGAAGGGACCAGCGCATCAGAGATCATCCCATGAAGGGACCAGCGCATCAGAGATCATCCCATGAAGGGACCAGCGCATCAGAGATCATCCCATGAAGGGACCAGTGCATCAGAGATCATCCCATGAAGGGACCAGTGCATCAATCATCATCCCATGAAGGGACCAGTGCATCAATCATCATCCCATGACGGGACAAGTGCATCAGAGAATTCAGATTAGATGTATGTAAGATCATCCCATGAAGGGACCAGTGCATCAGAGATCATCCCATGAAGGGACCAGCGCATCAGAGATCATCCCATGAAGGGACCAGTGAATCACAGCACTCAGCTTAGAGGTATGCAAGATCATCCCATGAAGGGACCAGTGCAGAGATCATCCCATGAAGGGACCAGTGCATCAAAAATCATCCCATGAAGGGACCAGTGCATCATAGCACTCAGATGAGGTATGCAAGATCATCCTATGAAGGGACCAGTGCATCACAGCACTCAGATGAGAGGTATGCAAGATCATCCCATGAAGGGACGAGCGCATCAGATCATCCCATGAAGGGACCAGCGCATCAGAGATCATCCCATGAAGGAACCAGTGGACAAGAGATCATCCCATGAAGAGACCAGTGGACAAGAGATCATCCCATGAAGAGACCAGTGGACAAGAGATCATCCCATGAAGAGACCAGGGGACCAGAGATCATCCCATGAAGAGACCAGTGGACAAGAGATCATCCCATGAAGAGACCAGTGGACAAGAGATCATCTCATGAAGAGACCAGGGGACCAGAGATCATCCCATGAAGAGACCAGGGGACCAGAGATCATCCCATGAAGGGACCAGAGATCATCCCATGAAGGGACCAGAGATCATCCCATGAAGGGACCAGAGATCATCCCATGAAGGGACCAGAGATCATCCCATGAAGGGACCAGCGCATCAAAGATCATCCCATGAAGGGACCAGTGCATCAAAGATCATCCCATGAAGGGACCAGTCCATCAAAGATCATCCCATGAAGGGACCAGTGCATCAATCATCATCCCATGAAGGGACCAGTGAAGCAATCATCATCCCATGACGGGACAAGTGCATCAGAGAATTCAGATTAGATGTATGCAAGATCATCCCATGAAGGGACCAGAGATCATCCCATGAAGGGACCAGAGATCATCCCATGAAGGGATCAGAGATCATCCCATGAAGGGACCAGTGCATCAGAGATCATCCCATGAAGGGACCAGCGCAGAGATCATCCCATGAAGGGGCCAGCGCATCAGAGATCATCCCATGAAGGGACCAGTGCATCAGACATCATCCCATGAAGGGACCAGTGCATCAGAGATCATCCCATAAAGGGACCAGTGCATCAGACATCATCCCATGAAGAGACCAGTGCATCTTAGCACTCAGATGAGAGGTATGCAAGATCATCCTATGAAGGGACCAGTGCATCACAGCACTCAGATGAGAGGTATGCAAGATCATCCCATGAAGGGACCAGTGCGTCAGAGATCATCCCATGAAAAGACCAGTGCATCAAAGATCCTCCCATGAAGGGACCAGTGCATCATAGCACTCAGATGAGAGGTATGCAAGATCATCCTATGAAGGGACCAGTGCATCACAGCACTCAGATGAGAGGTATGCAAGATCATCCTATGAAGGGACCAGTGCATCAAAGATCATCCCATGAAAAGACCAGTGCATCAAAGATCATCCAATGAAGGGACCAGTGCATCATAGCACTCAGATGAGAGGTATGCAAGATCATCCTATGAAGGGACCAGTGCATCACAGCACTCAGATGAGGTATGCAAGATCATCCCATGAAGGGACCAGCGCATCAGAGATCATCCCATGAAGGAACCAGCGCATCAGAGATCATCCCATGAAGGAACCAGCGCATCAGAGATCATTCCATGAAGGGACCAGTGCATCACAGAACTCAGATTAGAGGGATGCAAGATCATCCCATGATGGGACCAGTGCATCAGAGATCATCCCATGAAGGGACCAGAGATCATCCCATGAAGGGACCAGAGATCATCCCATGAAGGGACCAGAGATCATCCCATGAAGGGACCAGCGCATCAGAGATCATCCCATTAAGGTACCAGCGCATCAGAGATCATCCCATTAAAGGACCACTGCATCACAGCACTCATATTAGAGGTATGCAAAATCATCCTATGAAGGGACCAGTGCATCAAAGATCATCCCATGAAAAGACCAGTGCATCAAAGATCATCCCATGAAGGGACCAGTGCATCATAGCTAGGCCTGGGCAAAAATTTCGTTCCGTTCGCGGAAATTGCGATAATTTGACATTTTTGCGTTCCGCGGAGAGCGCGAAAATGTCAAAAATTCCGGTTTCCGCAGCTTGGCGATAATTTGTTTCTTGCTCGCGCTGTAAAATGATACATTCTCGCGCGCGCGCGATCGCCTTACCTGAATCCCTGCGTTCGCCGACAAGTTTTCTTGATCCGGTCGCGTTCTCCATGAGATGTTGTATTGTTTTTAGCCATTTGCGCTGTCTCGCGACAGTTCGCGCCCGCAGTGACGTCATGCGTCGCGCGATCACGTCTTTCTTCTCGCGATCATGCACCGCGAGAACAACTCAAAACAAGATGGCCGCGCCCGCAAGCAACCACATGGGTAAGTTGGCGACCCGCAACCATGCAGAAAATCTCGCGAACATGCCGGAAAAAAACTTCCGCATCTTCGCGATATTTCTGCTTGTTTGCGATAATTTTAAACATTCTCGCGATAATTTGCGAAGGTTAATTCCGCAAATTCCGCCCACCCCTAATCATAGCACTCAGATGAAAGGTATGCAAGATCATCCTATGAAGGGACCAGTGCATCACAGCACTCAGATGAGAGGTATGCAACATCATCCCATGAAGGGACCAGTGCGTCAGAGATCATCCCATGAAGGGACGTGCGCATCAGATCATCCCATGAAGGGACCAGCGCATCAGAGATCATCCCATGAAGGGACCAGTGGACAAGAGATCATCCCATGAAGAGACCAGTGGACAAGAGATCATCCCATGAAGAGCCAGTGGACAAGAGATCATCCCATGAAGAGACCAGTGGACAAGAGATCATCCCATGAAGGGACCAGAGATCATCCCATGAAGGGACCAGAGATCATCCCATGAAGGGACCAGAGATCATCCCATGAAGGGACCAGCGCATCAAAGATCATCCCATGAAGGGACCAGTGCATCAAAGATCATCCCATGAAGGGACCAGTGCATCAAAGATCATCCCATGAAGGGACCAGTGCATCAAAGATCAAACCATGAAGGGACCAGCCCACCAGATCAACCCATGAAGGGACCAGCGCATCGGAGATCATACCATGAAGGGACCAGTGCATCACAGCACTCAGATTAGAGGTATGCAAGATCATCCTATGAAGGGACCAGTGCATCAAAGATCATCGCATTAAAAGACCAGTGAATCAAAGATAATCCCATGAAGGGACCAGTGCATCAGATGAGAGGTATGCAAGATCATCCCATGAAGGGATCAGTGCGTCAGAGATCATCCCATGAAGGCACGAGCGCATCAGATCATCCCATGAAGGGACCAGCGCATCAGAACATCCCATGAAGGGACCAGCGCATCAGAACATCCCATGAAGGGACCAGCGCATCAGAGACCATCCCATGAAGAGACCAGGGGACCAGAGATCATCCCATGAAGAGACCAGGGGACCAGAGATCATCCCATGAAGAGACCAGGGGACCAGAGATCATCCCATGAAGGGACCAGAGATCATCCCATGAAGGGACCAGAGATCATCCCATGAAGGGACCAGAGATCATCCCATGAAGGGACCAGAGATCATCCCATGAAGGGACCAGAGATCATCCCATGAAGGGACCAGAGATCATCCCATGAAGGGACCAGAGATCATCCCATGAAGGGACCAGAGATCATCCCATGAAGGGACCAGTGCATCAAAGATCATCCCATGAAGGGACCAGTGCATCACAGCACTCTGATTAAAGGTATGCAAGATCATCCCATGAAGCGACCAGTGCATCAGAGATCATCATATGAAGGGACCAGTGCATCAGAGATCATCCCATGAAGGGACCAGAGATCATCCCATGAAGGGACCAGTGCATCACAGCACTCAGATTAGAGGTATGCAAGATCATCCCATGAAGGGATCAGAGATCATCCCATGAAGGGATCAGAGATCATCCCATGAAGGGACCAGCACATCAGAGATCATTCCATGAAGGACCAGCACATCAGAGATCATCCCGTGAAGGGACCAGCGCATCAGAGATCATCCCGTGAAGGGACCAGCGCATCAGAGGTCATCCCATGAAGGGACCAGCGCATCAGATCATCTCATGAAGGGACCAGCGCGTCAGAGATCATCCCATGAAGGTACCAGCGCGTCAGATCATCCCATGAAGGGACCAGCGCGTCAGATCATCCCATGAAGGGACCAGCACGTCAGATCATCCCATGAAGGGACCAGCGCATCAGAGATCATCCCGTGAAGGGACCAGCGCATCAGAGACCATCCCATGAAGAGACCAGGGGACCAGAGATCATCCCATGAAGAGACCAGGAGACCAGAGATCATCCCATGAAGAGACCAGGGGACCAGAGATCATCCCATGAAGGGACCAGAGATCATCCCATGAAGGGACCAGAGATCATCCCATGAAGGGACCAGCGCATCAACGATCATCCCATGAAGGGACCAGTGCGAGATCATCCCATGAAGGGACCAGTGCATTAAAGATCAAACCATGAAGGGACCAGCCCACCAGATCAACCCATGAAGGGACCAGCGCATCTGAGATCATACCATGAAGGGACCAGTGCATCCATCACAGCACTCAGATTAGAGGTATGCAGATCATCCCATGAAGGCACGAGCGCATCAGATCACCCCATGAAGGCACGAGCGCATCAGATCATCCCATGAAGGGACCAGCGCATCAGATCATCCCATGAAGAGACCAGGTGACCAGAGATCATCCCATGAAGAGACCAGGGGACCAGAGATCATCCCATGAAGAGACCAGGGGACCAGAGATCATCCCATGAAGAGACCAGGGGACCAGAGATCATCCCATGAAGAGACCAGGGGACCAGAGATCATCCCATGAAGAGACCAGGGGACCAGAGATCATACCATGAAGAGACCAGGGGACCAGAGATCATCCCATGAAGGGACCAGAGATCATCCCATGAAGGGACCAGAGATCATCCCATGAAGGGACCAGAGATCATCCCATGAAGGGACCCGAGATCATCCCATGAAGGGACCCGAGATCATCCCATGAAGGGACCCGAGATCATCCCATGAAGGGACAGGTGCATCAAAGATCATCGAATGAAGGGACCAGTGCATCACAGCACTCAGATTAGAGGTATGCAAGATAATCCCATGAAGCGACCAGTGCATCAGAGATCATCACATGAAGGGACCAGTGCATCAGAGATCATCCCATGAAGGGACCAGAGATCATCCCATGAAGGGACCAGAGATCATCCCATGAAGGGACCAGAGATCATCACATGAAGGGACCTGCGCAGAGATCATCCCATGAAGGAACCAGCGCGTCAGATCATCCCAGGAAGGGACCAGTGCATCAGATCATCCCAGGAAGGGACCAGCGCGTCAGATCATCCCAGGAAGGGACCAGCGCGACAGATCATCCCAGGAAGGGACCAGCACGTCAGATCATCCCAGGAAGGGACCAGCGCGTCAGATCATCCCAGGAAGGGACCAGCGCGTCAGATCATCTCGTGAAGGGACCAGCGCGTCAGATCATCCCGTGAAGGGACCAGCGCATCAGAGATCATCCCGTGAAGGGACCAGCGCATCAGAGATCATCCCGTGAAGGGACCAGCGCATCAGAGATCATCCCGTGAAGGGACCAGCGCATCAAAGATCATCCCGTGAAGGGACCAGCGCGTCAGATCATCTTGTGAAGGGACCAGCGCGTCAGATCATCCCGTGAAGGGACCAGAGGGTCAGATCATCCCGTGAAGGGACCAGCGCGTCAGATCATCTTGTGAAGGGACCAGTCCATCAAAGATCATCCCGTGAAGGGACCAGTCCATCAAAGATCATCCTGTGAAGGGACCTGTCCATCAAAGATCATCCCGTGAAGGGACCTGTCCATCGAAGATCATCCCGTGAATGGACCAGTCCATCAGAGATCATCCCGTGAATGGACCAGTGCATCAGAGATCATCCCATGAAGGGAACAGTGCATCAGAGCATTCAGATTAGAGGTATGCAAGATCATCCCATTGATGGACCAGTGCATCAGAGATCATCCCATGAAGGGACCAGCGCATCAGAGATCATCCCATGAAGGGACCAGTGAATCACAGCACTCAGCTTAGAGGTATGCAAGATCATCCCATGAAGGGACCAGTGCAGAGATCATCCCATGAAGGGACCAGTGCATCAAAAATCATCCCATGAAGGGACCAGTGCATCATAGCACTCAGATGAGAGGTATGCAAGATCATCCTATGAAGGGACCAGTGCATCACAGCACTCAGATGAGAGGTATGCAAGATTATCCCATGAAGGGACCAGTGCGTCAGAGATCTTCCCATGAAGGGACCAGTGGACAAGAGATCATCCCATGAAGAGACCAGTGGACAAGAGATCATCCCATGAAGAGACCAGTGGACAAGAGATCATCCCATGAAGGGACCAGCGCATCAGAGATCATCCCATGAAGAGACCAGTGGACAAGAGATCATCCCATGAAGAGACCAGTGGACAAGAGATCATCCCATGAAGGGACCAGCGCATCATAGATCATCCCATGAAGAGACCAGTGCATCAAAGATCAACCCATGAAGGGACCAGCCCACCAGATCAACCCATGAAGGGACCAGCGCATCGGAGATCATACCATGAAGGGACCAGTGCATCACAGCACTCAGATTAGAGGTATGCAAGATCATCCTATGAAGGGACCAGTGCATCAAAGATCATCGCATTAAAAGACCAGTGAATCAAAGATAATCCCATGAAGGGACCAGTGCATCAGATGAGAGGTATGCAAGATCATCCCATGAAGGGATCAGTGCGTCAGAGATCATCCCATGAAGGCACGAGCGCATCAGATCATCCCATGAAGGGACCAGCGCATCAGAACATCCCATGAAGGGACCAGCGCATCAGAACATCCCATGAAGGGACCAGCGCATCAGAGACCATCCCATGAAGAGACCAGTGCATCAAAGATCAACCCATGAAGGGACCAGTGCATCAAACATCATCCCATGAAGGGACCAGTGCATCAAAGATCATCCCATGAAGAGACCAGTGCATCAAAGATCAACCCATGAAGGGACCAGCCCACCAGATCAACCCATGAAGGGACCAGCGCATCGGAGATCATACCATGAAGGGACCAGTGCATCACAGCACTCAGATTAGAGGTATGCAAGATCATCCTATGAAGGGACCAGTGCATCAAAGATCATCGCATTAACCCCTTCGGTGCTCATGACGGAACGGTTCCGTCATGAGCCACGGTTGAGCTGTGCTCATGACGGAACCGTTCCGTCATGACCACGCCCGCGCAAGATTCCGTCAGCACAGCGGCGGAATCTGCGCAGCATGGAAGGGGTTAAAAGACCAGTGAATCAAAGATAATCCCATGAAGGGACCAGTGCATCAGATGAGAGGTATGCAAGATCATCCCATGAAGGGATCAGTGCGTCAGAGATCATCCCATGAAGGCACGAGCGCATCAGATCATCCCATGAAGGGACCAGCGCATCAGAACATCCCATGAAGGGACCAGCGCATCAGAACATCCCATGAAGGGACCAGTGCATCAGAGACCATCCCATGAAGAGACCAGGGGACCAGAGATCATCCCATGAAGAGACCAGGGGACCAGAGATCATCCCATGAAGAGACCAGGGGACCAGAGATCATCCCATGAAGAGACCAGGGGACCAGAGATCATCCCATGAAGGGACCAGAGATCATCCCATGAAGGGACCAGAGATCATCCCATGAAGGGACCAGAGATCATCCCATGAAGGGACCAGAGATCATCCCATGAAGGGACCAGAGATCATCCCATGAAGGGACCAGAGATCATCCCATGAAGGGACCAGTGCATCAAAGATCATCCCATGAAGGGACCAGTGCATCACAGCACTCTGATTAAAGGTATGCAAGATCATCCCATGAAGCGACCAGTGCATCAGAGATCATCATATGAAGGGACCAGTGCATCAGAGATCATCCCATGAAGGGACCAGAGATCATCCCATGAAGGGACCAGTGCATCACAGCACTCAAATTAGAGGTATGCAAGATCATCCCATGAAGGGATCAGAGATCATCCCATGAAGGGATCAGAGATCATCCCATGAAGGGACCAGCACATCAGAGATCATTCCATGAAGGACCAGCATATCAGAGATCATCCCGTGAAGGGACCAGCGCATCAGAGATCATCCCGTGAAGGGACCAGCGCATCAGAGGTCATCCCATGAAGGGACCAGCGCATCAGATCATCTCATGAAGGGACCAGCGCGTCAGAGATCATCCCATGAAGGTACCAGCGCGTCAGATCATCCCATGAAGGGACCAGCGCGTCAGATCCTCCCATGAAGGGACCAGCGCGTCAGATCATCCCATGAAGGGACCAGCGCATCAGAGATCATCCCGTAAAGGGACCAGCGCATCAGAGACCATCCCATGAAGAGACCAGGGGACCAGAGATCATCCCATGAAGAGACCAGGAGACCAGAGATCATCCCATGAAGAGACCAGGGGACCAGAGATCATCCCATGAAGGGACCAGAGATCATCCCATGAAGGGACCAGAGATCATCCCATGAAGGGACCAGCGCATCAACGATCATCCCATGAAGGGACCAGTGCGAGATCATCCCATGAAGGGACCAGTGCATTAAAGATCAAACCATGAAGGGACCAGCCCACCAGATCAACCCATGAAGGGACCAGCGCATCTGAGATCATACCATGAAGGGACCAGTGCATCCATCACAGCACTCAGATTAGAGGTATGCAGATCATCCCATGAAGGCACGACCGCATCAGATCACCCCATGAAGGCACGAGCGCATCAGATCATCCCATGAAGGGACCAGCGCATCAGATCATCCCATGAAGAGACCAGGTGACCAGAGATCATCCCATGAAGAGACCAGGGGACCAGAGATCATCCCATGAAGAGACCAGGGGACCAGAGATCATCCCATGAAGAGACCAGGGGACCAGAGATCATCCCATGAAGAGACCAGGGGACCAGAGATCATCCCATGAAGAGACCAGGGGACCAGAGATCATACCATGAAGAGACCAGGGGACCAGAGATCATCCCATGAAGGGACCAGAGATCATCCCATGAAGGGACCCGAGATCATCCCATGAAGGGACCCGAGATCATCCCATGAAGGGACCCGAGATCATCCCATGAAGGGACAGGTGCATCAAAGATCATCGAATGAAGGGACCAGTGCATCACAGCACTCAGATTAGAGGTATGCAAGATAATCCCATGAAGCGACCAGTGCATCAGAGATCATCATATGAAGGGACCAGTGCATCAGAGATCATCCCATGAAGGGACCAGAGATCATCCCATGAAGGGACCAGAGATCATCCCATGAAGGGACCAGAGATCATCACATGAAGGGACCTGCGCAGAGATCATCCCATGAAGGAACCAGCGCGTCAGATCATCCCAGGAAGGGACCAGTGCATCAGATCATCCCAGGAAGGGACCAGCGCGTCAGATCATCCCAGGAAGGGACCAGCGCGACAGATCATCCCAGGAAGGGACCAGCGCGTCAGATCATCCCAGGAAGGGACCAGCACGTCAGATCATCCCAGGAAGGGACCAGCGCGTCAGATCATCCCGTGAAGGGACCAGCGCGTCAGATCATCCCGTGAAGGGACCAGAGCATCAGAGATCATCCCGTGAAGGGACCAGCGCATCAGAGATCATCCCGTGAAGGGACCAGCGCATCAGAGATCATCCCGTGAAGGGACCAGCGCATCAGAGATCATCCCGTGAAGGGACCAGCGCGTCAGATCATCTTGTGAATGGACCAGCGCGTCAGATCATCCCGTGAAGGGACCAGAGGGTCAGATCATCCCGTGAAGGGACCAGCGCGTCAGATCATCTTGTGAAGGGACCAGTCCATCAAAGATCATCCCGTGAAGGGACCAGTCCATCAAAGATCATCCTGTGAAGGGACCTGTCCATCAAAGATCATCCCGTGAAGGGACCTGTCCATCGAAGATCATCCCGTGAATGGACCAGTCCATCAGAGATCATCCCGTGAATGGACCAGTGCATCAGAGATCATCCCATGAAGGGAACAGTGCATCAGAGCATTCAGATTAGAGGTATGCAAGATCATCCCATTGATGGACCAGTGCATCAGAGATCATCCCATGAAGGGACCAGCGCATCAGAGATCATCCCATGAAGGGACCAGTGAATCACAGCACTCAGCTTAGAGGTATGCAAGATCATCCCATGAAGGGACCAGTGCAGAGATCATCCCATGAAGGGACCAGTGCATCAAAAATCATCCCATGAAGGGACCAGTGCATCATAGCACTCAGATGAGAGGTATGCAAGATCATCCTATGAAGGGACCAGTGCATCACAGCACTCAGATGAGAGGTATGCAAGATTATCCCATGAAGGGACCAGTGCGTCAGAGATCATCCCATGAAGGGACCAGCGCATCAGAGATCATCCCATGAAGGGACCAGCGCATCAGAGACCATCCCATGAAGAGACCAGGGGACCAGAGATCATCCCATGAAGAGACCAGGGGACCAGAGATCATCCCATGGAGAGACCAGGGGACCAGAGATCATCCCATGAAGAGACCAGGGGACCAGAGATCATACCATGAAGAGACCAGGGGACCAGAGATCATCCCATGAAGGGACCAGAGATCATCCCATAAAGGGACCAGAGATCATACCATGAAGGGACCCGAGATCCTCCCATGAAGGGACCGTGGATCATCCCATGAAGGGACCAGAGATCATCCCATGAAGGGACCAAAGATCATCCCATGAAGGGACCAAAGATCATCCCATGAAGGGACCAGAGATCATCCCATGAAGGGACCAGAGTAGGGGTGGGCGGAATTTGCGTAATTGCGTTACGCAAATCTCCGCGAAACGGTAAAAAATCTCCGCGAACACGCAGAAATTCTGCGAACACGCGGAATTGCTTGTTCGCGATGCTTTTTTCCTGTTCGCAATTGCTGTTTGCGTGCTCGAGGAGAAATATCTCGCGAACATGCATTGTGAGAACGCGAACAAGCAAAAATTTCGCGAAATCGCGGAAAGCAGACTCTTGAGCAATTTCGCGTTCTCTGCGGAACGCGAAATTACGCAAATTCCGCAAATTCCGCGAGCGGAACGGAATTTGCCGCCCAGGCCTAGACCAGAGATCATCCCATGAAGGGACCAGTGCATCAAAGATCATCCCATGAAGGGACCAGTGCATCACAGCACTCAGATTAGAGGTTTGCAAGATCATCCCATGAAGGGACCAGTGCAGAGATCATCCCATGAAGGGACCAGTGCATCAGAGATCATCCCATTAAGGGACCAGCGCGTCAGATCATCCCATGAAGGGACCAGCGCGTCAGATCATCCCATGAAGGGACCAGCGCGTCAGATCATCCCATGAAGGGACCAGCGCGTCAGATCATCCCATGAAGGGACCAGTGCGTCAGATCATCCCATGAAGGGACCAGCGCGTCAGATCATCCCATGAAGGGACCAGCGCGTCAGATCATCCCATGAAGGGACCAGCGCGTCAGATCATCCCATGAAGGGACCAGCGCGTCAGATCATCCCGTGAAGGGACCAGTCCATCAAAGATCATCCCGTGAAGGGACCAGTCCATCAAAGATCATCCCGTGAAGGGACCAGTCCATCAAAGATCATCCCGTGAAGGGACCAGTCCTTCAAAGATCATCCCGTGAAGGGACCTGTCCATCAAAGATCATCCCGTGAACGGACTTGTCCATCGAAGATCATCCTGTGAATGGACCAGTCCATCAAAGATCATCCTGTGAATGGACCAGTCCATCAAAGATCATCCCGTGAATGGACCAGTGCATCAGAGATCATCCCATGAAGGGAACAGTGTATCAGAGCATTCAGATTAGAGGTATGCAAGATCATCCCATTGATGGACCAGTGCATCAGAGATCATCCCATGAAGGGACCAGCGCATCAGAGATCATCCCATGAAGGGACCAGCGCATCAGAGATCATCCCATGAAGGGACCAGCGCATCAGAGATCATCCCATGAAGGGACCAGTGCATCAGAGATCATCCCATGAAGGGACCAGTGCATCAATCATCATCCCATGAAGGGACCAGTGCATCAATCATCATCCCATGACGGGACAAGTGCATCAGAGAATTCAGATTAGATGTATGTAAGATCATCCCATGAAGGGACCAGTGCATCAGAGATCATCCCATGAAGGGACCAGCGCATCAGAGATCATCCCATGAAGGGACCAGTGAATCACAGCACTCAGCTTAGAGGTATGCAAGATCATCCCATGAAGGGACCAGTGCAGAGATCATCCCATGAAGGGACCAGTGCATCAAAAATCATCCCATGAAGGGACCAGTGCATCATAGCACTCAGATGAGGTATGCAAGATCATCCTATATAGGGACCAGTGCATCACAGCACTCAGATGAGAGGTATGCAAGATCATCCCATGAAGGGACGAGCGCATCAGATCATCCCATGAAGGGACCAGCGCATCAGAGATCATCCCATGAAGGAACCAGTGGACAAGAGATCATCCCATGAAGAGACCAGTGGACAAGAGATCATCCCATGAAGAGACCAGTGGACAAGAGATCATCCCATGAAGAGACCAGGGGACCAGAGATCATCCCATGAAGAGACCAGTGGACAAGAGATCATCCCATGAAGAGACCAGTGGACAAGAGATCATCTCATGAAGAGACCAGGGGACCAGAGATCATCCCATGAAGAGACCAGGGGACCAGAGATCATCCCATGAAGGGACCAGAGATCATCCCATGAAGGGACCAGAGATCATCCCATGAAGGGACCAGAGATCATCCCATGAAGGGACCAGAGATCATCCCATGAAGGGACCAGCGCATCAAAGATCATCCCATGAAGGGACCAGTGCATCAAAGATCATCCCATGAAGGGACCAGTCCATCAAAGATCATCCCATGAAGGGACCAGTGCATCAATCATCATCCCATGAAGGGACCAGTGAAGCAATCATCATCCCATGACGGGACAAGTGCATCAGAGAATTCAGATTAGATGTATGCAAGATCATCCCATGAAGGGACCAGAGATCATCCCATGAAGGGACCAGAGATCATCCCATGAAGGGATCAGAGATCATCCCATGAAGGGACCAGTGCATCAGAGATCATCCCATGAAGGGACCAGCGCAGAGATCATCCCATGAAGGGGCCAGCGCATCAGAGATCATCCAATGAAGGGACCAGTGCATCAGACATCATCCCATGAAGGGACCAGTGCATCAGAGATCATCCCATAAAGGGACCAGTGCATCAGACATCATCCCATGAAGAGACCAGTGCATCTTAGCACTCAGATGAGAGGTATGCAAGATCATCCTATGAAGGGACCAGTGCATCACAGCACTCAGATGAGAGGTATGCAAGATCATCCCATGAAGGGACCAGTGCGTCAGAGATCATCCCATGAAAAGACCAGTGCATCAAAGATCCTCCCATGAAGGGACCAGTGCATCATAGCACTCAGATGAGAGGTATGCAAGATCATCCTATGAAGGGACCAGTGCATCACAGCACTCAGATGAGAGGTATGCAAGATCATCCTATGAAGGGACCAGTGCATCAAAGATCATCCCATGAAAAGACCAGTGCATCAAAGATCATCCATTGAAGGGACCAGTGCATCATAGCACTCAGATGAGAGGTATGCAAGATCATCCTATGAAGGGACCAGTGCATCACAGCACTCAGATGAGGTATGCAAGATCATCCCATGAAGGGACCAGCGCATCAGAGATCATCCCATGAAGGAACCAGCGCATCAGAGATCATCCCATGAAGGAACCAGCGCATCAGAGATCATTCCATGAAGGGACCAGTGCATCACAGAACTCAGATTAGAGGGATGCAAGATCATCCCATGATGGGACCAGTGCATCAGAGATCATCCCATGAAGGGACCAGAGATCATCCCATGAAGGGACCAGAGATCATCCCATGAAGGGACCAGAGATCATCCCATGAAGGGACCAGCGCATCAGAGATCATCCCATTAAGGTACCAGCGCATCAGAGATCATCCCATTAAAGGACCACTGCATCACAGCACTCATATTAGAGGTATGCAAAATCATCCTATGAAGGGACCAGTGCATCAAAGATCATCCCATGAAAAGACCAGTGCATCAAAGATCATCCCATGAAGGGACCAGTGCATCATAGCACTCAGATGAAAGGTATGAAAGATCATCCTATGAAGGGACCAGTGCATCACAGCACTCAGATGAGAGGTATGCAACATCATCCCATGAAGGGACCAGTGCATCAGAGATCATCCCATGAAGGGACGTGCGCATCAGATCATCCCATGAAGGGACCAGCGCATCAGAGATCATCCCATGAAGGGACCAGTGGACAAGAGATCATCCCATGAAGAGACCAGTGGACAAGAGATCATCCCATGAAGAGCCAGTGGACAAGAGATCATCCCATGAAGAGACCAGTGGACAAGAGATCATCCCATGAAGGGACCAGAGATCATCCCATGAAGGGACCAGAGATCATCCCATGAAGGGACCAGAGATCATCCCATGAAGGGACCAGCGCATCAAAGATCATCCCATGAAGGGACCAGTGCATCAAAGATCATCCCATGAAGGGACCAGTGCATCAAAGATCATCCCATGAAGGGACCAGTGCATCAAAGATCAAACCATGAAGGGACCAGCCCACCAGATCAACCCATGAAGGGACCAGCGCATCGGAGATCATACCATGAAGGGACCAGTGCATCACAGCACTCAGATTAGAGGTATGCAAGATCATCCTATGAAGGGACCAGTGCATCAAAGATCATCGCATTAAAAGACCAGTGAATCAAAGATAATCCCATGAAGGGACCAGTGCATCAGATGAGAGGTATGCAAGATCATCCCATGAAGGGATCAGTGCGTCAGAGATCATCCCATGAAGGCACGAGCGCATCAGATCATCCCATGAAGGGACCAGCGCATCAGAACATCCCATGAAGGGACCAGCGCATCAGAACATCCCATGAAGGGACCAGCGCATCAGAGACCATCCCATGAAGAGACCAGGGGACCAGAGATCATCCCATGAAGAGACCAGGGTACCAGAGATCATCCCATGAAGAGACCAGGGGACCAGAGATCATCCCATGAAGGGACCAGAGATCATCCCATGAAGGGACCAGAGATCATCCCATGAAGGGACCAGAGATCATCCCATGAAGGGACCAGAGATCATCCCATGAAGGGACCAGAGATCATCCCATGAAGGGACCAGAGATCCTCCCATGAAGGGACCAGAGATCATCCCATGAAGGGACCAGAGATCATCCCATGAAGGGACCAGTGCATCAAAGATCATCCCATGAAGGGACCAGTGCATCACAGCACTCTGATTAAAGGTATGCAAGATCATCCCATGAAGCGACCAGTGCATCAGAGATCATCATATGAAGGGACCAGTGCATCAGAGATCATCCCATGAAGGGACCAGAGATCATCCCATGAAGGGACCAGTGCATCACAGCACTCAGATTAGAGGTATGCAAGATCATCCCATGAAGGGATCAGAGATCATCCCATGAAGGGATCAGAGATCATCCCATGAAGGGACCAGCACATCAGAGATCATTCCATGAAGGACCAGCACATCAGAGATCATCCCGTGAAGGGACCAGCGCATCAGAGATCATCCCGTGAAGGGACCAGCGCATCAGAGGTCATCCCATGAAGGGACCAGCGCATCAGATCATCTCATGAAGGGACCAGCGCGTCAGAGATCATCCCATGAAGGTACCAGCGCGTCAGATCATCCCATGAAGGGACCAGCGCGTCAGATCATCCCATGAAGGGACCAGCGCGTCAGATCATCCCATGAAGGGACCAGCGCATCAGAGATCATCCCGTGAAGGGACCAGCGCATCAGAGACCATCCCATGAAGAGACCAGGGGACCAGAGATCATCCCATGAAGAGACCAGGAGACCAGAGATCATCCCATGAAGAGACCAGGGGACCAGAGATCATCCCATGAAGGGACCAGAGATCATCCCATGAAGGGACCAGAGATCATCCCATGAAGGGACCAGCGCATCAACGATCATCCCATGAAGGGACCAGTGCGAGATCATCCCATGAAGGGACCAGTGCATTAAAGATCAAACCATGAAGGGACCAGCCCACCAGATCAACCCATGAAGGGACCAGCGCATCTGAGATCATACCATGAAGGGACCAGTGCATCCATCACAGCACTCAGATTAGAGGTATGCAGATCATCCCATGAAGGCACGAGCGCATCAGATCACCCCATGAAGGCACGAGCGCATCAGATCATCCCATGAAGGGACCAGCGCATCAGATCATCCCATGAAGAGACCAGGTGACCAGAGATCATCCCATGAAGAGACCAGGGGACCAGAGATCATCCCATGAAGAGACCAGGGGACCAGAGATCATCCCATGAAGAGACCAGGGGACCAGAGATCATCCCATGAAGAGACCAGGGGACCAGAGATCATCCCATGAAGAGACCAGGGGACCAGAGATCATACCATGAAGAGACCAGGGGACCAGAGATCATCCCATGAAGGGACCAGAGATCATCCCATGAAGGGACCAGAGATCATCCCATGAAGGGACCAGAGATCATGCCATGAAGGGACCCGAGATCATCCCATGAAGGGACCCGAGATCATCCCATGAAGGGACCCGAGATCATCCCATGAAGGGACAGGTGCATCAAAGATCATCGAATGAAGGGACCAGTGCATCACAGCACTCAGATTAGAGGTATGCAAGATAATCCCATGAAGCGACCAGTGCATCAGAGATCATCACATGAAGGGACCAGTGCATCAGAGATCATCCCATGAAGGGACCAGAGATCATCCCATGAAGGGACCAGAGATCATCCCATGAAGGGACCAGAGA
The DNA here is from genome assembly GCF_964204655.1 of Triturus cristatus. Taxonomy (NCBI): domain Eukaryota; kingdom Metazoa; phylum Chordata; class Amphibia; order Caudata; family Salamandridae; genus Triturus; species Triturus cristatus. The sequence continues at coordinate 652,725,035 of NC_140587.1, read as the reverse complement.
TCATCACATGAAGGGACCTGCGCAGAGATCATCCCATGAAGGAACCAGCGCGTCAGATCATCCCAGGAAGGGACCAGTGCATCAGATCATCCCAGGAAGGGACCAGCGCGTCAGATCATCCCCGGAAGGGACCAGCGCGACAGATCATCCCAGGAAGGGACCAGCGCGTCAGATCATCCCAGGAAGGGACCAGCGCGTCAGATCATCCCAGGAAGGGACCAGCGCGTCAGATCATCTCGTGAAGGGACCAGCGCGTCAGATCATCCCGTGAAGGGACCAGCGCATCAGAGATCATCCCGTGAAGGGACCAGCGCATCAGAGATCATCCCGTGAAGGGACCAGCGCATCAGAGATCATCCCGTGAAGGGACCAGCGCATCAAAGATCATCCCGTGAAGGGACCAGCGCGTCAGATCATCTTGTGAAGGGACCAGCGCGTCAGATCATCCCGTGAAGGGACCAGAGGGTCAGATCATCCCGTGAAGGGACCAGCGCGTCAGATCATCTTGTGAAGGGACCAGTCCATCAAAGATCATCCCGTGAAGGGACCAGTCCATCAAAAATCATCCTGTGAAGGGACCTGTCCATCAAAGATCATCCCGTGAAGGGACCTGTCCATCGAAGATCATCCCGTGAATGGACTAGTCCATCAGAGATCATCCCGTGAATGGACCAGTGCATCAGAGATCATCCCATGAAGGGGACAGTGCATCAGAGCATTCAGATTAGAGGTATGCAAGATCATCCCATTGATGGACCAGTGCATCAGAGATCATCCCATGAAGGGACCAGCGCATCAGAGATCATCCCATGAAGGGACCAGTGAATCACAGCACTCAGCTTAGAGGTATGCAAGATCATCCCATGAAGGGACCAGTGCAGAGATCATCCCATGAAGGGACCAGTGCATCAAAAATCATCCCATGAAGGGACCAGTGCATCATAGCACTCAGATGAGAGGTATGCAAGATCATCCTATGAAGGGACCAGTGCATCACAGCACTCAGATGAGCGGTATGCAAGATTATCCCATGAAGGGACCAGTGCGTCAGAGATCTTCCCATGAAGGGACCAGTGGACAAGAGATCATCCCATGAAGAGACCAGTGGACAAGAGATCATCCCATGAAGAGACCAGTGGACAAGAGATCATCCCATGAAGGGACCAGCGCATCAGAGATCATCCCATGAAGAGACCAGTGGACAAGAGATCATCCCATGAAGAGACCAGTGGACAAGAGATCATCCCATGAAGGGACCAGCGCATCATAGATCATCCCATGAAGAGACCAGTGCATCAAAGATCAACCCATGAAGGGACCAGCCCACCAGATCAACCCATGAAGGGACCAGCGCATCGGAGATCATACCATGAAGGGACCAGTGCATCACAGCACTCAGATTAGAGGTATGCAAGATCATCCTATGAAGGGACCAGTGCATCAAAGATCATCGCATTAAAAGACCAGTGAATCAAAGATAATCCCATGAAGGGACCAGTGCATCAGATGAGAGGTATGCAAGATCATCCCATGAAGGGATCAGTGCGTCAGAGATCATCCCATGAAGGCACGAGCGCATCAGATCATCCCATGAAGGGACCAGCGCATCAGAACATCCCATGAAGGGACCAGCGCATCAGAACATCCCATGAAGGGACCAGCGCATCAGAGGCCATCCCATGAAGAGACCAGTGCATCAAAGATCAACCCATGAAGGGACCAGTGCATCAAACATCATCCCATGAAGGGACCAGTGCATCAAAGATCATCCCATGAAGAGACCAGTGCATCAAAGATCAACCCATGAAGGGACCAGCCCACCAGATCAACCCATGAAGGGACCAGCGCATCGGAGATCATACCATGAAGGGACCAGTGCATCACAGCACTCAGATTAGAGGTATGCAAGATCATCCTATGAAGGGACCAGTGCATCAAAGATCATCGCATTAAAAGACCAGTGAATCAAAGATAATCCCATGAAGGGACCAGTGCATCAGATGAGAGGTATGCAAGATCATCCCATGAAGGGATCAGTGCGTCAGAGATCATCCCATGAAGGCACAAGCGCATCAGATCATCCCATGAAGGGACCAGGGGACCAGAGATCATCCCATGAAGAGACCAGGGGACCAGAGATCATCCCATGAAGAGACCAGGGGACCAGAGATCATCCCATGAAGAGACCAGGGGACCAGAGATCATCCCATGAAGGGACCAGAGATCATCCCATGAAGGGACCAGAGATCATCCCATGAAGGGACCAGAGATCATCCCATGAAGGGACCAGAGATCATCCCATGAAGGGACCAGAGATCATCCCATGAAGGGACCAGAGATCATCCCATGAAGGGACCAGAGATCATCCCATGAAGGGACCAGAGATCATCCCATGAAGGGACCAGTGCATCAAAGATCATCCCATGAAGGGACCAGTGCATCACAGCACTCTGATTAAAGGTATGCAAGATCATCCCATGAAGCGACCAGTGCATCAGAGATCATCATATGAAGGGACCAGTGCATCAGAGATCATCCCATGAAGGGACCAGAGATCATCCCATGAAGGGACCAGTGCATCACAGCACTCAAATTAGAGGTATGCAAGATCATCCCATGAAGGGATCAGAGATCATCCCATGAAGGGATCAGAGATCATCCCATGAAGGGACCAGCACATCAGAGATCATTCCATGAAGGACCAGCACATCAGAGATCATCCCGTGAAGGGACCAGCGCATCAGAGATCATCCCGTGAAGGGACCAGCGCATCAGAGGTCATCCCATGAAGGGACCAGCGCATCAGATCATCTCATGAAGGGACCAGCGCGTCAGAGATCATCCCATGAAGGTACCAGCGCGTCAGATCATCCCATGAAGGGACCAGCGCGTCAGATCATCCGATGAAGGGACCAGCGCGTCAGATCATCCCATGAAGGGACCAGCGCATCAGAGATCATCCCGTGAAGGGACCAGCGCATCAGAGACCATCCCATGAAGAGACCAGGGGACCAGAGATCATCCCATGAAGAGACCAGGAGACCAGAGATCATCCCATGAAGAGACCAGGGGACCAGAGATCATCCCATGAAGGGACCAGAGATCATCCCATGAAGGGACCAGAGATCATCCCATGAAGGGACCAGCGCATCAACGATCATCCCATGAAGGGACCAGTGCGAGATCATCCCATGAAGGGACCAGTGCATTAAAGATCAAACCATGAAGGGACCAGCCCACCAGATCAACCCATGAAGGGACCAGCGCATCTGAGATCATACCATGAAGGGACCAGTGCATCCATCACAGCACTCAGATTAGAGGTATGCAGATCATCCCATGAAGGCACGAGCGCATCAGATCACCCCATGAAGGCACGAGCGCATCAGATCATCCCATGAAGGGACCAGCGCATCAGATCATCCCATGAAGAGACCAGGTGACCAGAGATCATCCCATGAAGAGACCAGGGGACCAGAGATCATCCCATGAAGAGACCAGGGGACCAGAGATCATCCCATGAAGAGACCAGGGGACCAGAGATCATCCCATGAAGAGACCAGGGGACCAGAGATCATCCCATGAAGAGACCAGGGGACCAGAGATCATACCATGAAGAGACCAGGGGACCAGAGATCATCCCATGAAGGGACCAGAGATCATCCCATGAAGGGACCAGAGATCATCCCATGAAGGGACCCGAGATCATCCCATGAAGGGACCCAAGATCATCCCATGAAGGGACCCGAGATCATCCCATGAAGGGACAGGTGCATCAAAGATCATCGAATGAAGGGACCAGTGCATCACAGCACTCAGATTAGAGGTATGCAAGATAATCCCATGAAGCGACCAGTGCATCAGAGATCATCATATGAAGGGACCAGTGCATCAGAGATCATCCCATGAAGGGACCAGAGATCATCCCATGAAGGGACCAGAGATCATCCCATGAAGGGACCAGAGATCATCACATGAAGGGACCTGCGCAGAGATCATCCCATGAAGGAACCAGCGCGTCAGATCATCCCAGGAAGGGACCAGTGCATCAGATCATCCCAGGAAGGGACCAGCGCGTCAGATCATCCCAGGAAGGGACCAGCGCGACAGATCATCCCAGGAAGGGACCAGCGCGTCAGATCATCCCAGGAAGGGACCAGCGCGTCAGATCATCCCAGGAAGGGACCAGCGCGTCAGATCATCCCAGGAAGGGACCAGCGCGTCAGATCATCCCGTGAAGGGACCAGCGCGTCAGATCATCCCGTGAAGGGACCAGAGCATCAGAGATCATCCCGTGAAGGGACCAGCGCATCAGAGATCATCCCGTGAAGGGACCAACGCATCAGAGATCATCCCGTGAAGGGACCAGCGCATCAGAGATCATCACGTGAAGGGACCAGCGCGTCAGATCATCTTGTGAATGGACCAGCGCGTCAGATCATCCCGTGAAGGGACCAGAGGGTCAGATCATCCCGTGAAGGGACCAGCGCGTCAGATCATCTTGTGAAGGGACCAGTCCATCAAAGATCATCCCGTGAAGGGACCAGTCCATCAAAGATCATCCTGTGAAGGGACCTGTCCATCAAAGATCATCCCGTGAAGGGACCTGTCCATCGAAGATCATCCTGTGAATGGACCAGTCCATCAGAGATCATCCCGTGAATGGACCAGTGCATCAGAGATCATCCCATGAAGGGAACAGTGCATCAGAGCATTCAGATTAGAGGTATGCAAGATCATCCCATTGATGGACCAGTGCATCAGAGATCATCCCATGAAGGGACCAGCGCATCAGAGATCATCCCATGAAGGGACCAGTGAATCACAGCACTCAGCTTAGAGGTATGCAAGATCATCCCATGAAGGGACCAGTGCAGAGATCATCCCATGAAGGGACCAGTGCATCAAAAATCATCCCATGAAGGGACCAGTGCATCATAGCACTCAGATGAGAGGTATGCAAGATCATCCTATGAAGGGACCAGTGCATCACAGCACTCAGATGAGAGGTATGCAAGATTATCCCATGAAGGGACCAGTGCGTCAGAGATCTTCCCATGAAGGGACCAGTGGACAAGAGATCATCCCATGAAGAGACCAGTGGACAAGAGATCATCCCATGAAGAGACCAGTGGACAAGAGATCATCCCATGAAGGGACCAGCGCATCAGAGATCATCCCATGAAGAGACCAGTGGACAAGAGATCATCCCATGAAGAGACCAGTGGACAAGAGATCATCCCATGAAGGGACCAGCGCATCATAGATCATCCCATGAAGAGACCAGTGGACAAGAGATCATCCCATGAAGAGACCAGTGGACAAGAGATCATCCCATGAAGAGACCAGTGGACAAGAGATCATCCCATGAAGAGACCAGTGGACCAGAGACCATCCAATGAAGAGACCAGGGGACCAGAGACCATCCCATGAAGAGACCAGGGGACCAGAGATCATCCCATGAAGAGACCAGGGGACCAGAGATCATCCCATGAAGAGACCAGGGGACCAGAGATCATCCCATGAAGGGACCAGAGATCATCCCATGAAGGGACCAGAGATCATCCCATGAAGGGACCAGAGATCATCCCATGAAGGGACCAGAGATCATCCCTTGAAGGGACCTGCGCAGAGATCATCCCATGAAGGAACCTGCGCAGAGATCATCCCATGAAGGGACCAGCGCGTCAGATCATCCCAGGAAGGGACGAGCACGTCAGATCATCCCATGAAGGGACCAGCGCGTCAGATCATCCCATTAAGGGACGAGCACGTCAGATCATCCCATGAAGGGACCAGCGCGTCAGATCATCCCATGAAGGGACCAGCGCGTCAGATCATCCCATGAAGGGACCAGCGCGTCAGATCATCCCATGAAGGGACCAGCACATCAGAGATCATCCCGTGAAGGGACCAGCGCATCAGAGATCATCCCGTGAAGGGACCAGCGCATCAGAGATCATCCCGTGAAGGGACCAGTGCATCAGAGATCATCCCATGAAGGGACCAGCGCATCAGAGATCATCCCATGAAGGGACCAGCGCATCAGAGATCATCCCATGAAGGGACCAGCGCATCAGAGATCATCCCATGAAGGGACCAGCGCGTCAGATCATCCCATTAAGGGACCAGCGCGTCAGATCATCCCATTAAGGGACGAGTGCGTCAGATCATCCCATGAAGGGACCAGCGCGTCAGATCATCTCATGAAGGGACCAGCGCGTCAGAGATCATCCCATGAAGGTACCAGCGCGTCAGATCATCCCATGAAGGGACCAGCGCGTCAGATCATCCGATGAAGGGACCAGCGCGTCAGATCATCCCATGAAGGGACCAGCGCATCAGAGATCATCCCGTGAAGGGACCAGCGCATCAGAGACCATCCCATGAAGAGACCAGGGGACCAGAGATCATCCCATGAAGAGACCAGGAGACCAGAGATCATCCCATGAAGAGACCAGGGGACCAGAGATCATCCCATGAAGGGACCAGAGATCATCCCATGAAGGGACCAGAGATCATCCCATGAAGGGACCAGCGCATCAACGATCATCCCATGAAGGGACCAGTGCGAGATCATCCCATGAAGGGACCAGTGCATTAAAGATCAAACCATGAAGGGACCAGCCCACCAGATCAACCCATGAAGGGACCAGCGCATCTGAGATCATACCATGAAGGGACCAGTGCATCCATCACAGCACTCAGATTAGAGGTATGCAGATCATCCCATGAAGGCACGAGCGCATCAGATCACCCCATGAAGGCACGAGCGCATCAGATCATCCCATGAAGGGACCAGCGCATCAGATCATCCCATGAAGAGACCAGGTGACCAGAGATCATCCCATGAAGAGACCAGGGGACCAGAGATCATCCCATGAAGAGACCAGGGGACCAGAGATCATCCCATGAAGAGACCAGGGGACCAGAGATCATCCCATGAAGAGACCAGGGGACCAGAGATCATCCCATGAAGAGACCAGGGGACCAGAGATCATACCATGAAGAGACCAGGGGACCAGAGATCATCCCATGAAGGGACCAGAGATCATCCCATGAAGGGACCAGAGATCATCCCATGAAGGGACCCGAGATCATCCCATGAAGGGACCCGAGATCATCCCATGAAGGGACAGGTGCATCAAAGATCATCGAATGAAGGGACCAGTGCATCACAGCACTCAGATTAGAGGTATGCAAGATAATCCCATGAAGCGACCAGTGCATCAGAGATCATCATATGAAGGGACCAGTGCATCAGAGATCATCCCATGAAGGGACCAGAGATCATCCCATGAAGGGACCAGAGATCATCCCATGAAGGGACCAGAGATCATCACATGAAGGGACCTGCGCAGAGATCATCCCATGAAGGAACCAGCGCGTCAGATCATCCCAGGAAGGGACCAGTGCATCAGATCATCCCAGGAAGGGACCAGCGCGTCAGATCATCCCAGGAAGGGACCAGCGCGACAGATCATCCCAGGAAGGGACCAGCGCGTCAGATCATCCCAGGAAGGGACCAGCGCGTCAGATCATCCCAGGAAGGGACCAGCGCGTCAGATCATCCCGTGAAGGGACCAGCGCGTCAGATCATCCCGTGAAGGGACCAGAGCATCAGAGATCATCCCGTGAAGGGACCAGCGCATCAGAGATCATCCCGTGAAGGGACCAGCGCATCAGAGATCATCCCGTGAAGGGACCAGCGCATCAGAGATCATCCCGTGAAGGGACCAGCGCGTCAGATCATCTTGTGAATGGACCAGCGCGTCAGATCATCCCGTGAAGGGACCAGAGGGTCAGATCATCCCGTGAAGGGACCAGCGCGTCAGATCATCTTGTGAAGGGACCAGTCCATCAAAGATCATCCCGTGAAGGGACCAGTCCATCAAAGATCATCCTGTGAAGGGACCTGTCCATCAAAGATCATCCCGTGAAGGGACCTGTCCATCGAAGATCATCCCGTGAATGGACCAGTCCATCAGAGATCATCCCGTGAATGGACCAGTGCATCAGAGATCATCCCATGAAGGGAACAGTGCATCAGAGCATTCAGATTAGAGGTATGCAAGATCATCCCATTGATGGACCAGTGCATCAGAGATCATCCCATGAAGGGACCAGCGCATCAGAGATCATCCCATGAAGGGACCAGTGAATCACAGCACTCAGCTTAGAGGTATGCAAGATCATCCCATGAAGGGACCAGTGCAGAGATCATCCCATGAAGGGACCAGTGCATCAAAAATCATCCCATGAAGGGACCAGTGCATCATAGCACTCAGATGAGAGGTATGCAAGATCATCCTATGAAGGGACCAGTGCATCACAGCACTCAGATGAGAGGTATGCAAGATTATCCCATGAAGGGACCAGTGCGTCAGAGATCTTCCCATGAAGGGACCAGTGGACAAGAGATCATCCCATGAAGAGACCAGTGGACAAGAGATCATCCCATGAAGAGACCAGTGGACAAGAGATCATCCCATGAAGGGACCAGCGCATCATAGATCATCCCATGAAGAGACCAGTGCATCAAAGATCAACCCATGAAGGGACCAGCCCACCAGATCAACCCATGAAGGGACCAGAGATCATCCCATGAAGGGACCAGAGATCATCCCATGAAGGGACCAGTGCATCACAGCACTCAGATTAGAGGTATGCAAGATCATCCCATGAAGGGATCAGAGATCATCCCATGAAGGGATCAGAGATCATCCCATGAAGGGACCAGCACATCAGAGATCATTCCATGAAGGACCAGCACATCAGAGATCATCCCGTGAAGGGACCAGCGCATCAGAGATCATCCCGTGAAGGGACCAGCGCATCAGAGGTCATCCCATGAAGGGACCAGCGCATCAGATCACCCCATGAAGGCACGAGCGCATCAGATCATCCCATGAAGAGACCAGTGGACAAGAGATCATCCCATGAAGAGACCAGTGGACAAGAGATCATCCCATGAAGGGACCAGCGCATCATAGATCATCCCATGAAGAGACCAGTGGACAAGAGATCATCCCATGAAGAGACCAGTGGACAAGAGATCATCCCATGAAGAGACCAGTGGACAAGAGATCATCCCATGAAGAGACCAGTGGACCAGAGACCATCCAATGAAGAGACCAGGGGACCAGAGACCATCCCATGAAGAGACCAGGGGACCAGAGATCATCCCATGAAGAGACCAGGGGACCAGAGATCATCCCATGAAGAGACCAGGGGACCAGAGATCATCCCATGAAGGGACCAGAGATCATCCCATGAAGGGACCAGAGATCATCCCATGAAGGGACCAGAGATCATCCCATGAAGGGACCAGAGATCATCCCTTGAAGGGACCTGCGCAGAGATCATCCCATGAAGGAACCTGCGCAGAGATCATCCCATGAAGGGACCAGCGCGTCAGATCATCCCAGGAAGGGACCAGCGCGTCAGATCATCCCAGGAAGGGACCAGCGCGTCAGATCATCCCATTAAGGGACGAGCACGTCAGATCATCCCATGAAGGGACCAGCGCGTCAGATCATCCCATGAAGGGACCAGCGCGTCAGATCATCCCATGAAGGGACCAGCGCGTCAGATCATCCCATGAAGGGACCAGCGCATCAGAGATCATCCCGTGAAGGGACCAGCGCATCAGAGATCATCCCGTGAAGGGACCAGCGCATCAGAGATCATCCCGTGAAGGGACCAGCGCATCAGAGATCATCCCATGAAGGGACCAGCGCATCAGAGATCATCCCATGAAGGGACCAGCGCATCAGAGATCATCCCATGAAGGGACCAGCGCATCAGAGATCATCCCATGAAGGGACCAGCGCGTCAGATCATCCCATTAAGGGACCAGCGCGTCAGATCATCCCATTAAGGGACGAGTGCGTCAGATCATCCCATGAAGGGACCAGCGCGTCAGATCATCCCATGAAGGGACCAGCACGTCAGATCATCCCATGAAGGGACCAGCGCGTCAGATCATCCCAGGAAGGGACCAGCGCGTCAGATCATCCCATGAAGGGACCAGCGCGTCAGATCATCCCATGAAGGGACCAGCGCGTCAGATCATCCCGTGAAGGGACCAGCGCGTCAGATCATCCCGTGAAGGGACCAGTGCGTCAGATCATCCCGTGAAGGGACCAGCGCGTCAGATCATCCCGTGAAGGGACCAGCGCGTCAGATCATCCCGTGAAGGGACCAGTCCATTAAAGATCATCCCGTGAAGGGACCAGTCCATCGAAGATCATCCCGTGAAGGTACCAGTCCATCAAAGATCATCCCGTGAAGGGACCAGTCCAAAGACCATCCCGTGAAGGGACCAGTCCATCAAAGATCATCCCGTGAAGGGACCCGTCCATCAAAGATCATCCCGTGAAGGGACCTGTCCATCAAAGATCATCCCGTGAAGGGACCTGTCCATCGAAGATCATCCTGTGAATGGACCAGTCCATCAAAGATCATCCCGTGAATGGACCAGTGCATCAGAGATCATCCCATGAAGGGAACAGTGCATCAGAGCATTCAGATTAGAGGTATGCAAGATCATCCCATTGATGGACCAGTGCATCAGAGATCATCCCATGAAGGGACCAGCGCATCAGAGATCATCCCATGAAGGGACCAGTGAATCACAGCACTAAGCTTAGAGGTATGCAAGATCATCCCATGAAGGGACCAGTGCAGAGATCATCCCATGAAGGGACCAGTGCATCAAAAATCATCCCACGAAGGGACCAGTGCATCATAGCACTCAGATGAGAGGTATGCAAGATCATCCCATGAAGGGACCAGTGCGTCAGAGATCATCCCATGAAGGGACCAGCGCATCAGAGATCATCCCATGAAGGGACCAGCGCGTCAGAGATCCTCCCATGAAGGGACCAGTGCGTCAGAGATCATCCCATGAAGGGACGAGCGCATCAGATCTTCCCATGAAGGGACCAGAGCATCAGAGATCATCCCATGAAGAGACCAGTGGACAAGAGATCATCCCATGAAGAGACCAGTGGACAAGAGATCATCCCATGAAGAGACCAGTGGACAAGAGATCATCCCATGAAGAGACCAGTGGACAAGAGACCATCCCATGAAGAGACCAGGGGACCAGAGATCATCCCATGAAGAGACCAGTGGACAAGAGATCATCCCATGAAGAGACCAGTGGACCAGAGATCATCCCATGAAGGGACCAGAGATTATCCCATGAAGGGACCAGAGATCATCCCATGAAGGGACCAGAGATCATCCCATGAAGGGACCAGCGCATCAAAGATCATCCCATGAAGGGACCAGTGCATCAAAGATCATCCCATGAAGGGACCAGTGCATCAAAGATCATCCCATGAAGGGACCAGTGCATCAAAGATCATCCCATGAAGGGACCAGTGCATTAAAGATCAAACCATGAAGGGACCAGCCCACCAGATCAACCCATGAAGGGACCAGCGCATCTGAGATCATACCATGAAGGGACCAGTGCATCACAGCACTCAGATTAGAGGCATGCAGATCATCCCATGAAGGCACGAGCGCATCAGATCACCCCATGAAGGCACGAGCGCATCAGATCATCCCATGAAGGGACCAGCGCATCAGATCATCCCATGAACGGACCAGCGCATCAGAGATAATCCCATGAAGGGACCAGCGCATCAGAGACCATCCCATGAAGAGACCAGGGGACCAGAGATCATCCCATGAAGAGACCAGGGGACCAGAGATCATCCCATGAAGAGACCAGGGGACCAGAGATCGTCCCATGAAGAGACCAGGGGACCAGAGATCATCCCATGAAGAGACCAGCGGACCAGAGATCATCCCATGAAGAGACCAGGGGACCAGAGATCATCCCATGAAGGGACCAGTGCATCAAAGATTATCCCATGAAAGGACCCGTGCATCACAGCACTCAGATTAGAGGTATGCAAGATCATCCCATGAAGGGACCACTGCATCAAAGATCATCCCATGAAGGGACCACTGCATCAGAGATCATCCCATGAAGGGACCAGAGATCATCCCATGAAGGGACCAGAGATCATCCCATGAAGGGACCAGAGATCATCCCATGAAGGGACCAGAGATCATCCCATGAAGGGACCCGAGATCATCCCATGAAGGGACCCGAGATCATCCCATGAAGGGACCAGAGATCATCCCATGAAGGGACCAGAGATCATCCCATGAAGGGACAGGTGCATCAAAGATCATCGAATGAAGGGACCAGTGCATCACAGCACTCAGATTAGAGGTATGCAAGATAATCCCATGAAGCGACCAGTGCATCAGAGATCATCATATGAAGGGACCAGTGCATCAGAGATCATCCCATGAAGGGACCAGAGATCATCCCATGAAGGGACCAGAGATCATCCCATGAAGGGACCAGAGATCATCCCATGAAGGGACCAGAGATCATCCCATGAAGGGACCTGAGATCATCCCATGAAGGGACCTGTGCAGAGATCATCCCATGAAGGAACCAGCGCGTCAGATCATCCCAGGAAGGGACCAGCGCGTCAGATCATCCCAGGAAGGGACCAGCGCGTCAGATCATCCCAGGAACGGACCAGCGCGTCAGATCATCCCCGGAAGGGACCAGCGCGTCAGATCAACCCAGGAAGGGACCAGCGCGTCAGATCATCCCAGGAAGGGACCAGCGCGTCAGATCATCCCAGGAAGGGACCAGCGCGTCAGATCATCCCATGAAGGGACCAGCGCGTCAGATCATCCCATGAAGGGACCAGCGCGTCAGATCATCCCATGAAGGGACCAGCACATCAGAGATCATCCCGTGAAGGGACCAGCGCATCAGAGATCATCCCGTGAAGGGACCAGCGCATCAGAGATCATCCCGTGAAGGGACCAGCGCATCAGAGATCATCCCGTGAAGGGACCAGCGCATCAGAGATCATCCCATGAAGGGACCAGCGCATCAGAGATCATCCCGTGAAGGGACCAGCGCATCAGAGATCATCCCGTGAAGGGACCAGCGCGTCAGATCATCCCGTGAAGGGACCAGCACGTCAGATCATCCCGTGAAGGGACCAGCGTGTCAGATCATCCCGTGAAGGGACCAGCGCGTCAGATCATCCCGTGAAGGGACCAGTCCATCAAAGATCATCCCGTGAAGGGACCAGTCCATCAAAGATCATCCCGTGAAGGGACCTGTCCATCAAAGATCATCCCGTGAATGGACCCGTCCATCGAAGATCATCCCGTGAATGGACCAGTCCATCAGAGATCATCCCGTGAATGGACCAGTGCATCAGAGATCATCCCATGAAGGGAACAGTGCATCAGAGCATTCAGATTAGAGGTATGCAAGATCATCCCATTGATGGACCAGTGCATCAGAGATCATCCCATGAAGGGACCAGCGCATCAGAGATCATCCCATGAAGGGACCAGTGAATCACAGCACTCAGCTTAGAGGTATGCAAGATCATCCCATGAAGGGACCAGTGCAGAGATCATCCCATGAAGGGACCAGTGCATCAAAAATCATCCCATGAAGGGACCAGTGCATCATAGCACTCAGATGAGAGGTATGCAAGATCATCCTATGAAGGGACCAGTGCATCACAGCACTCAGATGAGAGGTATGCAAGATTATCCCATGAAGGGACCAGTGCGTCAGAGATCTTCCCATGAAGGGAACAGTGGACAAGAGTTCATCCCATGAAGAGACCAGTGGACAAGAGATCATCCCATGAAGAGACCAGTGGACAAGAGATCATCCCATGAAGGGACCAGCGCATCAGAGATCATCCCATGAAGAGACCAGTGGACAAGAGATCATCCCATGAAGAGACCAGTGGACAAGAGATCATCCCATGAAGAGACCAGTGGACAAGAGATCATCCCATGAAGAGACCAGTGGACAAGAGACCATCCAATGAAGGGACCAGGGGACCAGAGACCATCCAATGAAGAGACCAGGGGACCAGAGATCATCCCATGAAGAGACCAGGGGACCAGAGATCATCCCATGAAGAGACCAGGGGACCAGAGATCATCCCATGAAGAGACCAGGGGACCAGAGATCATCCCATGAAGGGACCAGAGATCATCCCATGAAGGGACCAGAGATCATCCCATGAAGGGACCAGAGATCATCCCATGAAGGGACCAGAGATCATCCCATGAAGGAACCTGCGCAGAGATCATCCCAGGAAGGGACCAGCGCGTCAGATCATCCCAGGAAGGGACCAGCGCGTCAGATCATCCCAGGAAGGGACCAGCGCGTCAGATCATCCCAGGAAGGGACCAGCGCGTCAGATCATCCCAGGAAGGGACCAGCGCGTCAGATCATCCCATTAAGGGACGAGCGCGTCAGATCATCCCATGAAGGGACCAGCGTGTCAGATCATCCCATGAAGGGACCAGCATGTCAGATCATCCCAGGAAGGGACCAGCGCGTCAGATCATCCCATGAAGGGACCAGCGCGTCAGATCATCCCATGAAGGGACCAGCGCGTCAGATCATCCCGTGAAGGGACTAGGCCTGGGCAAAAATTTCGTTCCGTTCGCGGAAATTGCGACAATTTGACATTTTTGCGTTCCCCGGAGAGCGCGAAAATGTTAAAAATTCCGGTTTCCGCAGCTTGGCGATAATTTGTTTCTTGCTCGCGCTGTAAAATAATACATTCTCGCGCGCGCGCGATCGCCTTACCTGAATCCCTGCGTTCGCCGACAAGTTTTCTTGATCCGGTTGCGTTCTCCATGAGATGTTGTATTGTTTTTAGCCATTTGCGCTGTCTCGCGACAGTTCGCGCCCGCAGTGACGTCATGCGTCGCGCGATCACGTCTTTCTTCTCGCAATCATGCACCGCGAGAACAACTCAAAACAAGATGGCCGCGCCCGCAAGCAACCACATGGGTAAGTTGGCGACCCGCAACCATGCAGAAAATCTCGCGAACATGCCGGAAAAAAACTTCCGCATCTTCGCGATATTTCTGCTTGTTTGCGATAATTTTAAACATTTTCGCGATAATTTGCGAAGGTTAATTCCGCAAATTCCGTCCACCCCTAGAAGGGACCAGCGCGTCAGATCATCCCATGAAGGGACCAGCGCATCAGATCATCCCGTGAAGGGACCTGTCCATCAAAGATCATCCCGTGAAGGGACCTGTCCATCGAAGATCATCCTGTGAATGGACCAGTCCATCAAAGATCATCCCGTGTAGGGACCAGCGCATCAGAGATCATCCCGTGAAGGGACCAGCCCATCAGAGATCATCCCGTGAAGGGACCAGCGCATCAGAGATCATCCCATGAAGGGACCAGCGCATCAGAGATCATCCCATGAAGGGACCAGCGCATCAGAGATCATCCCATGAAGGGACCAGCACATCAGAGATCATCCCATGAAGGGACCAGCGCATCAGAGATCATCCCATTAAGGGACCAGCGCGTCAGATCATCCCATTAAGGGACCAGCGCGTCAGATCATCCCATGAAGGGACCAGCGCGTCAGATCATCCCATGAAGGGACCAGCGCGTCAGATCATCCCATGAAGGGACCAGCGCGTCAGATCATCCCAGGAAGGGACCAACGCGTCAGATCCTCCCATGAAGGGACCAGCGCGTCAGATTATCCCATGAAGGGACCAGCGCGTCAGATCATCCCGTGAAGGGACCAGCGCGTCAGATCATCCCATGAAGGGACCAGTCCATTAAAGATCATCCCGTGAAGGGACCAGTCCATCAAAGATCATCCCGTGAAGGTACCAGTCCATCAAAGATCATCCCGTGAAGGGACCAATCCAAAGATCATCCCGTGAAGCGACCAGTCCATCAAAGATCATCCCGTGAAGGGACCTGTCCATCAAAGATCATCCCGTGAAGGGACCTGTCCATCGAAGATCATCCTGTGAATGGACCAGTCCATCAAAGATCATCCCGTGAATGGACCAGTGCATCAGAGATCATCCCATGAAGGGAACAGTGCATCAGAGCATTCAGATTAGAGGTATGTAAGATCATCCCATTGATGGACCAGTGCATCAGAGATCATCCCATGAAGGGACCAGCGCATCAGAGATCATCCCATGAAGGGACCAGTGAATCACAGCACTCAGCTTAGAGGTATGCAAGATCATCCCATGAAGGGACCAGTGCAGAGATCATCCCATGAAGGGACCAGTGCATCAAAAATCATCCCACGAAGGGACCAGTGCAACATAGCACTCAGATGAGAGGTATGCAAGATCAATCCATGAAGGGACCAGTGCGTCAGAGATCATCCCATGAAGGGACCAGCGCATCAGAGATCATCCCATGAAGGGACCAGTGCGTCAGAGATCATCCCATGAAGGGACCAGTGGACAAGAGATCATCCCTTGAAGGGACCAGTGGACAAGAGATAATCCCATGAAGAGACCAGTGGACAAGAGATCATCCCATGAAGGGACCAGCGCATCAGAGATTATCCCATGAAGTGACCAGTGGACAAGAGATCATCCCATGAAGAGACCAGTGGACAAGAGATCATCCCATGAAGAGACCAGGGGACCAGAGATCATCCCATGAAGAGACTAGGGGACCAGCGCATCAAAGATCATCCCATGAAGGGACCAGCGCATCAAAGATCATCCCATGATGGGACGGGCGCATCAAAGATCATCCCATGAAGGGACCAGTGCATCAAAGATCATCCCATGAAGGGACCAGTGCATCAAAGATCATCCCATGAAGGGACCAGTGCATCAATCATCATCCCATGAAGGGACCAGTGAAGCAATCATCATCCCATGACGGGACAAGTGCATCAGAGAATTCAGATTAGATGTATGCAAGATCATCCCATGAAGGGACCAGAGATCATCCCATGAAGGGACCAGAGATCATCCCATGAAGGGACCAGAGATCATCCCATGAAGGGACCAGAGATCATCCCATGAAGGGACCAGTGCATCACAGCACTCAGATTGGAGGTATGCAAGATCATCCCATGAAGGGACCACTGCATCAGAGATCATCCCATGAAGCGACCAGCGCAGAGATCATCCCATGAAGGGACCAGCGCATCAGAGATCATCCCATGAAGGGACCAGCGCATCAGACATCATCCCATGAAGGGACCAGTGCATCAGAGATTATCCCATGAAGGGACCAGTGCAGAGATCATCCCATGAAGGGACCAGTGCATCAGAGATCATCCCATGAAGGGACCAGTGCATCAGAGATCATCCTATGAAGGGACCAGTGCATCAAAGATCATCCCATGAAAAGACCAGTGCATCAAAGATCATCCCATGAAGGGACCAGTGCATCATAGCACTCAGATGAGAGGTATGCAAGATCATCCTATGAAGGGACCAGTGCATCACAGCACTCAGATGAGGTATGCAAGATCATCCCATGAAGGGACCAGTGCATCACAGCACTCAGATTAGAGGTATGCAAGATCATCCCATGAAGGGACCAGCACATCAGAGATCATCCCATGAAGGAACCAGCGCATCAGAGATCATCCCATGAAGGAACCAGAAAAACCAGCGCATCAGAGATCATTCCATGAAGGGACCAGTGCATCACAGAACTCAGATTAGAGGGATGCAAGATTATCCCATGATGGGACCAGTGCATCAGAGATCTTCCCATGAAGTGACCAGAGATCATCCCATGAAAGGACCAGAGATCATCCCATGAAGGGACCAGAGATCATCCCATGAAGGGACCAGAGATCATCCCATGAAGGGACCAGAGATCATCCCATGAAGGGACCAGAGATCCTCCCATGAAGGGACCAGAGATCATCCCATGAAGGGACCAGAGATCATCCCAGGAAGGGACCAGCGCATCATAGATCATCACATTAAGGTACCAGCACATCAGAGATCATCCCAATAAAGGACCACTGCATCACAGCACTCATATTAGAGGTATGCAAGATCATCCTATGAAGGGACCAGTGCATCAAAGATCATCCCATGAAAAGACCAGTGCATCAAAGATCATCCCATGAAGGGACCAGTGCATCATAGCACTCAGATGAGAGGTATGCAAGATCATCCCATGAAGGGACCAGTGCGTCAGAGATCATCCCATGAAGGGACCAGCACATCAGAGATCATCCCATAAGGGGACCAGCACATCAGAGATCATCCCATAAGGGGACCAGCCCATCAGAGATCATCCCATAAGGGGACAAGCCCATCAGAGATCATCCCATAAGGGGACCAGCCCACCAGATATCAACCCGTGAAGGGACCAGCCCACCAGACATCAACCCGTGAAGGGACCAGCGCAGAGATCATCCTGTGAAGGGACCAGCGCAGAGATCATCCTGTGAAGGGACCAGTGCGTCAGACCATCCCATGAAGGGACCAGTACATCAGAGATCATCCCGTGAAGGGACTGGCACAGAGATCATCCCGTGAAGGGACCGGCACAGAGATCATCCCATGAAGGGACCGGCACAGAGATCATCCCGTGAAGGGACCAGCGCAGAGATCATCCCGTGAAGGGACTAGTGCAGAGATCATCCCGTGAAGGGACCAGCGCAGAGATCATCCCTTCACCCATGAAGGGACCAGCGCATCAGAGATCATCCCATGAAGGGACCAGTGCATCAGAGATCATCCCATGAAGGGAACAGTGCATCAAAGATCATCCCATGAAGGAACCACTGCATCAGAGATCATCCCATGAAGGGACCAGTGCATCAAAGATCATCCCATGAAGGGACCAGTGCATCAAAGATCATCCCATGAAAAGAACAGTGCATCAAAGATCATCCCATGAAGGGACCAGTGCATCATAGCACTCAGATGAGAGGTATGCAAGATCATCCTATGAAGGGACAAGTGCATCACAGCACTCAGAGGTAGGGGTGGGCGGAATTTGCGGAATTAACCTTCGCAAATTATCGCGAAAATGTTTAAAATTATCGCAAACAAGCGGAAATATCGCGAAGATGCGGAAGTTTTTTTCCGGCATGTTCGCGAGATTTTCTGCATGGTTGCGGGTCGCCAACTTACCCATGTGGTTGCTTGCGGGCGCGGCCATCTTGTTTTGAGTTGTTCTCGCGGTGCATGATCGCGAGAAGAAAGACGTGATCGCGCGACGCATGACGTCACTGCGGGCGCGAACTGTCGCGAGACAGCGCAAATGGCTAAAAACAATACAACATCTCATGGAGAACGCGACCGGATCAAGAAAACTTGTCGGCGAACGCAGGGATTCAGGTAAGGCGATCGCGCGCGCGAGAATGTATTATTTTACAGCGCGAGCAAGAAACAAATTATCGCCAAGCTGCGGAAACCGGAATTTTTGACATTTTCGCGCTCTCCGCGGAACGCGAAAATGTCAAATTATCGCAATTTCCGCGAACGGAACGAAATTTTCGCCCAGGCCTACTCAGAGGTATGCAAGATCATCCCATGAAGGGACCAGTGCGTAAGAGATCATCCCATGACGGGACGAGCGCATCAGATCATCCCATGAAGGGACCAGCGCATCAGAGATCATCCCATGAAGGGACGAGTGGACAAGAGATCATCCCATGAAGGGACCCGTGGACAAGAGATCATCCCATGAAGGGACCCGTGGACAAGAGATCATCCCATGAAGGGACCCGTGGACAAGAGATCATCCCATTAAGAGACCAGTGGACAAGAGATCATCCCATTAAGAGACCAGCGGACCAGAGATCATCCCATGAAGAGACCAGGGGACCAGAGATCATCCCATGAAGAGACCAGGGGACCAGAGATCATCCCATGAAGAGACCAGGGGACCAGAGATCATCCCATGAAGGGACCAGTGCATCAAAGATTATCCCATGAAAGGACCCGTGCATCACAGCACTCAGATTAGAGGTATGCAAGATCATCCCATGAAGGGACCACTGCATCAAAGATCATCCCATGAAGGGACCACTGCATCAGATATCATCCCATGAAGGAACCAGAGATCATCCCATTAAGGGACCAGAGATCATCCCATGAAGGGACCAGAGATCATCCCATGAAGGGACCAGAGATCATCCCATGAAGGGACCAGAGATCATCCCATGAAGGGACCAGTGCATCACAGCACTCAGATTAGAGGTATGCAAGATCATCCCATGAAGGGACCAGCGCATGAGAGATCATCCCATGAAGGGACCATCACATCAGAGATCATCCCATGAAGGGACCAGCACATCAGAGATGATCCCGTGAAGGGACCAGCACATCAGAGATGATCCCGTGAAGGGACCAGCACAGAGATCATCCCGTGAAGGGACCAGCGCAGAGATCATCCCGTGAAGGGACCAGCGCAGATTTCATCCCGTGAAGGGACCAGTGCAGAGATCATCCCGTGAAGGGACCAGCGCATCACAGATCATCCTATGAAGGGACCAGTGCATCAGAGATCATCCCGTAAAGGGACCAGTGCATCAGAGATCATCCCATGAAGGGACGAGCACATCAGGTCATCCCATGAAGGGACCAGTGCATCAGAGATCATCCCATGAAGAGACCAGTGGACCAGAGATCCTCCCATGAAGAGACCAGGGGACCAGAGATCATCCCATGAAGGGACCAGCGCATCAGAGATCATACCATGAAGAGACCAGTGGACAAAAGATCATCCTATGAAGAGACCAGTGGACAAGAGATCATCCCATGAAGAGATCAGTGGACAAGAGATCATCCCATGAAGAGACCAGTGGACAAGAGATCATCCCATGAAGAGACCAGGGGACCAGCCAGAGATCATCCCATGGAGAGACCAGGGGACCAGAGATCATCCCATGAAGAGACCAGGGGACCAGAGATCATCCCATGAAGGGACCAGAGATCATCCCATGAAGGGACCAGATATCATCCCATGAAGGGACCAGAGATCATCCCATGAAGGGACCAGCGCATCAAAGATCATCCCATGAAGGGACCAGTGCATCAAACATCATCCCATGAAGGGACCATTGCATCAAAGATCATCCCATGAAGAGACCAGTGCATCAAAGATCAACCCATGAAGGGACCAGCCCACCAGATCAACCCATGAAGGGACCAGCGCATCTGAGATCATACCATGAAGGGACCAGTGCATCACAGCACTCAGATTAGAGGTATGCAAGATCATCCTATGAAGGGACCAGTGCATCAAAGATCATCCCATTAAAAGACCAGTGCATCAAAGATCATCCCATGAAGGGACCAGTGCATCAAAGATCATCCCATGAAGGGACCAGTGCATCAAAGATCATACCATGAAGGGACCAGAGATCATCCCATGAAGGGACCAGAGATCATCCCATGAAGGGACCAGAGATCATCCCATGAAGGGACCAGAGATCATCCCATGAAGGGACCAGAGATCATCCCATGAAGGGACCAGAGATCATCCCATGAAGCGACCAGAGATCATCCCATTAAGGGACCAACGCATCAGAGATCATCCCATTAAGGGACCAGCGCATCAGAGATCATCCCATTAAGGGACCAGCGCATCAGAGATCATCCCATGAAGGGACCAGTGGACAAGAGATCATCCCATGAAGAGACCAGTGGACCAGAGATCATCCCATGAAGAGACCAGGGGACCAGAGATCATCCCATGAAGGGACCAGCACATCAGCGATCATCCCATGAAGAGACCAGTGGACAAGAGATCATCCCATGAAGAGACCAGTGGACAAGAGATCATCCCATGAAGAGACCAGTGGACAAGATCTCATCCCATGAAGAGACCAGGGGACCAGAGATCATCCCATGAAGAGACCAGTGGACAAGAGATCATCCCATGAAGAGACCAGTGGACAAGTGATCATCCCATGAAGAGACCAGTGGACCTTAGATCATCCCATGAAGAGACCAGTGGACCTTAGATCATCCCATGAAGAGACCAGGGGACCAGAGATCATCCCATGAAGAGACCAGGGGATCAGAGATCATCCCATGAAGAGACCAGGGGACCAGAGATCATCCCATGAAGGGACCAGAGATCATCCCATGAAGGGACCAGAGATCATCCCATGAAGGGACCAGAGATCATCCCATGAAGGGACCAGAGATGATCCCATGAAGGGACCAGAGATCATCCCATGAAGGGACCAGAGATCATCCCAGGAAGGGACCAGAGATCATCCCAGGAAGGGACCAGCGCATCAGAGATCATCCCATTAAGGGACCAGCGCATCAGAGATCATCCCATTAAGGGACCAGCGCATCAGAGATCATCCCATTAAGGGACCAGTGCATCAGAGATCATCCCATGAAGGGACCAGTGCATCAGAGTACTCAGATTAGAGGTATTCTAGATCATCCCATGAAGGGACCAGCGCATCAGATCATCCCATGAAGGGTCCAGCGCATCAGAGATCATCCCATGAAGGGACCAGTGCATCAGAGATCATCCCATGAAGGTACCAGTGCATCAACCCTTATCCCATGAAGGGACCAGTGCATCAAAGATCATCCCATGAAGGGACCAGTGCATCAAAGATCATCCCATGAAGGGACCAGTGCATCAAAGATCATCCCACGAAGGGACCAGTGCATCACAGCACTCAGATTCGAGGTATGCAAGATCATCCCATAAAGGGACCAGTGCATTAAAGATGATCTCTGATGCACTGGTGCCTTCATGGCATGATCGTTGATGCACTGGTCCCTTGATGGGATGATCTTGCATACCTCTAATCTGAGTGCTGTGATGCACTGGTCCCTTCATGGGATGATCTCTGATGCACTGGTCCCTCCATGGAATGATCTTTGATGCACTGGTCCCTTCAATGAGTTGATCTCTGATGCACTGGTGACTTCATGGGAGGAACTCATTGAAGGGACCAGTGCATCAAAGATCATCCCATGAAGGGACCAGTGCATCAGAGATCATCCCATGAAGGGACCAGTGCATCACAGCACTCAGATTAGAGGTATGCAAGATCATCCCATGAAGAGACCAGTGCATCACAGCACTCAACTTAGTGGTATGCAAAATCCCCCCATGAAGGGACCAGTGCATCAAAGATCATCCCATGAAGGGACCAGTGCATCAGAGATCATCCCAAAAAGGGACCAGTGCATCAGAGATCATCCCATGAAGGGACTAGTGCATCAAAGATCATCCCATGAAGGGACCAGCACATCAGAGATCATCCCATGAAGGGACCACCGCATAACAGCACACAGATTAGAGGTATGCAAGATCATCCCATGAAGGGACCAGTGCATCACAGCACACAGATTAGAGGTATGCAAGATCATCCCATGAAGGGACCAGTGCATCAGAGATCCTCCCATGAAAGGACCAGTGCATCACAGCACTCAGATTAGAGGGATGCAAGATCATCCCATGAAGGGACCAGTGCATCAATTATCATCCCATGAAGTGAATGGTGCATCAAAGATCATCCCATGAAGGGACCAGAGATCATCCCTTGAAGGGACCAGAGATCATCCCTTGAAGGGGCCAGAGCATCATACCACTCAGATTAGAGGTATGCAAGATCATCCCATGAAGGGACCAGTGCATCAGAGACCATCCCATGGAGGGACCAGTGCATCAGAGATCATCCCATGAAGGGACCAGTGCATCAGAGATCATCCCATGAAGGGACCAGTGCATCAGAGCACTCAGATTAGAGGTATTCTAGATCATCCCATGAAGGGACCAGCACATCAGAGATCATCCCATGAAGGGACCACCGCATAACAGCACACAGATTAGAGGTATGCAAGATCATCCCATGAAGGGACCAGTGCATCACAGCACACAGATTAGAGGTATGCAAGATCATCCCATGAAGGGACCAGTGCATCAGAGATCCTCCCATGAAAGGACCAGTGCATCACAGCACTCAGATTAGAGGGATGCAAGATCATCCCATGAAGGGACCAGTGCATCAATTATCATCCCATGAAGTGAATGGTGCATCAAAGATCATCCCATGAAGGGACCAGAGATCATCCCTTGAAGGGACCAGAGATCATCCCTTGAAGGGGCCAGAGCATCATACCACTCAGATTAGAGGTATGCAAGATCATCCCATGAAGGGACCAGTGCATCAGAGACCATCCCATGGAGGGACCAGTGCATCAGAGATCATCCCATGAAGGGACCAGTGCATCAGAGATCATCCCATGAAGGGACCAGTGCATCAGAGCACTCAGATTAGAGGTATTCTAGATCATCCCATGAAGGGACCAGCACATCAGAGATCATCCCATGAAGGGACCAGCGCATCAGAGATCATCCCATTAAGGGACCAGCGCATCAGAGATCATCCATTGAAGGAACCAGTGCATCAGAGATCATCCCATGAAGGGACCAGCACATCAGAGATCATCCCATGAAGGGACCAGCGCATCAGAGATCATCCCATGAAGGGACCAGCGCATCAGAGATCATCCCATGAAGGGACCACTGCTTCACAGCACTCAAATTAGTGGTATGCAAAATCCCCCCATGAAGGGACCAGTGCATCAAAGATCATCCCATGAAGGGACCATCGCATCAGAGATAATCCCATGAAGGGACCAGTGCATCAGAGATCATCCCATGAAGGGACCAGTGCATCAGATATCATCCCATGAAGGGACTAGTGCATCAGAGATCATCTCATGAAGGGACCAGAGCATCAGAGATCATGCCGAGATCATCCCATGAAGGGACCAGTGCATTACAGCACTCAGATTAGAGTTATGCAAGATCATCCCATGAAGGGACCAGTGCAAAGATCATTCCCATGAAGGGACCAGCGCATCAGAGTTCATCCCATAAAGGGACTAGCACATCAGACGTCATCCCATGAAGGGACCAGCGCATCAGAGGTCATCCCATGAAGGGACCAGTGCATCACAGCACTCAGATTAGAGGTATTCTAGATCATCCCATGAAGGGACCAGCGCATCAGAGGTCATCCCATGAAGGGACCAGCGCATCAGAGATCATCCCATGAAGGGACCAGCGCATCAGAGATCATCCCATGAAGGGACAAACGCATCAGAGATCATCCCATGAAGGGACCAGCGCATCAGATCATCCCATGAAGGGACCACTGCTTCACAGCACTCAAATTAGTGGTATGCAAAATCCCCCCATGAAGGGACCAGTGCATCAATGATCATCCCATGAAGGGACCAGTGCATCAGAGATCATCCCATGAAGGGACCAGCTCAAAGATCATACCATGAAGGGACCAACTCAAAGATCATCCCATGAAGGGACCAGTGCATCACAGCACTCAGATTAGAGGTATGCAAGATCATCCCATGAAGGGACCAGTGCATCAGAGATCATCCCATGAAGGGACCAGTGCATCAGAGATCATCCCAAGAAGGGACCAGTGCATCACAGCACTCAAATTAGAGGTATGCAAAATCACTCCATGAAGGGACCAGTGCATCAAAGATAATCCCATGAAGGGACCAGTGCATCAGAGATCATCCCAAAAAGGGACCAGTGCATCAGAGATCAACCCATGAAGGGACCAGTGCATCAAAGATCATCCCATGAAGGGACCAGCACATCAGAGATCATCCAGAGATCATCCCATGAAGGGACCACCGCATCACAGCACACAGATTAGAGGTATGCAAGATCATCCCATGAAGGGACCAGTGCATCATAGCACACAGATTAGAGGTATGCAAGATCATCCCATGATGGGACCGGAGCATCAAAGATCATCCCATGAATGGACCAGAGATCATCCCATGAAGGGACCAGTGATCATCCCATGAAGGGACCAGAGATCATCCCATGAAGGGACCAGTGCATCAGAGATCATCCCATGAAGGGACCAGTGCATCAGAGATCATTCCATGAATGGACCAGTGCATCAGAGATCATCCCATGAAGGGACCAGTGCATCAGAGTACTCAGATTAGAGGTATTCTAGATCATCACATGAAGGGACCAGCACATCAGATCATCCCATGAAGGGACCAGCGCATCAGAGATCATCCCATGAAGGGACCAGTGCATCAGAGATCATCCCATGAAGGGACCAGTGCATCAACCCTTATCCCATGAAGGGACCAGTGCATCAAAGATCATCCCATGAAGGGACCAGTGCATCAAAGATCATCCCATGAAGGGACCAGTGCATCACAGCACTCAGATTCGAGGTATGCAAGATCATCCCATAAAGGGACCAGTGCATCAAAGATGATCTCTGATGCACTGGTGCCTTCATGGCATGATCGTTGATGCACTGGTCCCTTCATGGGATGATCTTGCATACCTCTAATCTGAGTGCTGTGATGCACTGGTCCCTTCATGGGATGATCTCTGATCCACTGGTTCCTTCATGGAATGATCTTTGATGCACTGGTCCCTTCAATGAGTTGATCTCTGATGCACTGGTGACTTCATGAGATGAACTCATTGAAGGGACCAGAGCATCAAAGATCATCCCATGAAGGGACTAGTGCATCAAAGATCATCCCATGAAGGGACCAGTGCATCACAGCACGCAGATTAGAGGTATGCAAGATCATCCCATGAAGGCACCAGTGCATCACAGCACTCAAATTAGTGGTATGCAAAATCCCCCCATGAAGGGACCAGTGCATCAAAGATCATCCCATGAAGGGACCAGTGCATCAGAGATCATCCCAAAAAGGGACCAGTGCATCAGACCAACCCATGAAGGGACCAGTGCATCAAAGATCATCCCATGAAGGGACCAGCACATCAGAGATCATCCCATGAAGGGACCACCGCATCACAGCACACAGATTAGAGGTATTCAAGATTATCCCATGAAGGGACCAGTGCATCAAAGATCCTCCCATGAAGGGACCAGTGCATCAGAGATCATCCCGTGAAGGGACCAGTGCATCACAGCACTCAGATTAGAGGTATGCAAGATCATTCCATGAAGGGACCAGTGCATCAAAGATCATCCCATGAAGGGACCAGTACATCAAAGATCATCCCATGAAGGGACCAGTACATCAAAGATCATCCCATGAAGGGACCAGTGCATCACAGCACTCAGATTAGAGGTATGCAAGATCATTCCATGAAGGGACCAGTGCATCAAAGATCATCCCATGAAGGGACCAGTACATCAAAGATCATCCCATGAAGGGACCAGTACATCAAAGATCATCCCATGAAGGGACCAGTGCATCACAGCACTCAGATTAGAGGTATTCATGATCATCCCATGAGGGGACCAGTGCATCAGAGATCATCCCATGAAGGAAGCAGTGCATCAAAGATCATCCCATGAAGGGACCAGTGCATCAGAGATCATCCCATGATGGGACCAGTGCAAAGAGCATCCCATGAAAGGACCAGTGCATCAGAGATCATCCCATGAAGGGACCAGTGAATCAGCGATCATCCCATGAAGGGACCAGTGCATCACAGCACTCACATTAGAGGTATGCAAGATCATCCCATGAAGGGACCAGTCCAGAGATCAGCCCATGAAGGGACCAGTGCATCAGAGATCATCCCATGAAGGGACCAGTACATCACAGCACTCACATCAGAGGTATGCATGATCATCCCATGAAGGGACCAGTGCATCAGAGATCATCCCATGAAGGGACCAGTGCATCAGAGATCATCCCATGAAGGGACCAGTGAATCAGAGATCATCCCATGAAGGGACCAGTACATCACAGCACTCACATTAGAGGTATGCAAGATCATCCCATGAAGGGACCAGTGCATCAAAGATCATCCCATGAAGGGACCAGTGCA
This sequence comes from Triturus cristatus, assembly GCF_964204655.1. Taxonomy (NCBI): domain Eukaryota; kingdom Metazoa; phylum Chordata; class Amphibia; order Caudata; family Salamandridae; genus Triturus; species Triturus cristatus. Next base: position 652,697,365 of record NC_140587.1, on the reverse strand, counting down.
TCAGATCATCCCATGAAGGGACCAGTGCATCACAGCACTCACATGAGTGGTATGCAAGATCATCCCATGAAGGGACCAGTGCATCAGAGATCATCCCATGAAGGGACAAGTACATTACAGCACTCACATTAGAGGTATGCAAGATGATCCCATGAAGGGACCAGTGCATCAGAGATTATCCCATGAAGGGACAAACGCATCAGAGATCATCCCATGAAGGGACCAGCGCATCAGATCATCCCATGAAGGGACCACTGCTTCACAGCACTCAAATTAGTGGTATGCAAAATCCCCCCATGAAGGGACCAGTGCATCAATGATCATCCCATGAAGGGACCAGTGCATCAGAGATCATCCCATGAAGGGACCAGCACATCAGAGATCATCCCATGAAGGGACCAGTGCGTCAGAGATCATCCCATGAAGGGACCAGTGGACAAGAGATCATCCCTTGAAGGGACCAGTGGACAAGAGATAATCCCATGAAGAGACCAGTGGACAAGAGATCATCACATGAAGGGACCAGCACATCAGATCATCCCATGAAGGGACCAGCGCATCAGAGATCATCCCATGAAGGGACCAGTGCATCAGAGATCATCCCATGAAGGGACCAGTGCATCAACCCTTATCCCATGAAGGGACCAGTGCATCAAAGATCATCCCATGAAGGGACCAGTGCATCAAAGATCATCCCATGAAGGGACCAGTGCATCACAGCACTCAGATTCGAGGTATGCAAGATCATCCCATAAAGGGACCAGTGCATCAAAGATGATCTCTGATGCACTGGTGCCTTCATGGCATGATCGTTGATGCACTGGTCCCTTCATGGGATGATCTTGCATACCTCTAATCTGAGTGCTGTGATGCACTGGTCCCTTCATGGGATGATCTCTGATCCACTGGTTCCTTCATGGAATTATCTTTGATGCACTGGTCCCTTCAATGAGTTGATCTCTGATGCACTGGTGACTTCATGAGATGAACTCATTGAAGGGACCAGCGCATCAAAGATCATCCCATGAAGGGACTAGTGCATCAAAGATCATCCCATGAAGGGACCAGTGCATCACAGCACGCAGATTAGAGGTATGCAAGATCATCCCATGAAGGCACCAGTGCATCACAGCACTCAAATTAGTGGTATGCAAAATCCCCCCATGAAGGGACCAGTGCATCAAAGATCATCCCATGAAGGGACCAGTGCATCAGAGATCATCCCAAAAAGGGAACAGTGCATCAGACCAACCCATGAAGGGACCAGTGCATCAAAGATCATCCCATGAAGGGACCAGCACATCAGAGATCATCCCATGAAGGGACCACCGCATCACAGCACACAGATTAGAGGTATTCAAGATTATCCCATGAAGGGACCAGTGCATCAAAGATCCTCCCATGAAGGGACCAGTGCATCAGAGATCATCCCGTGAAGGGACCAGTGCATCACAGCACTCAGATTAGAGGTATGCAAGATCATTCCATGAAGGGACCAGTGCATCAAAGATCATCCCATGAAGGGACCAGTACATCAAAGATCATCCCATGAAGGGACCAGTACATCAAAGATCATCCCATGAAGGGACCAGTGCATCACAGCACTCAGATTAGAGGTATGCAAGATCATTCCATGAAGGGACCAGTGCATCAAAGATCATACCATGAAGGGACCAGTACATCAAAGATCATCCCATGAAGGGACCAGTACATCAAAGATCATCCCATGAAGGGACCAGTGCATCACAGCACTCAGATTAGAGGTATTCATGATCATCCCATGAGGGGACCAGTGCATCAGAGCTCATCCCATGAAGGGAGCAGTGCATCAAAGATCATCCCATGAAGGGACCAGTGCATCAGAGATCATCCCATGATGGGACCAGTGCAAAGATCATCCCATGAAAGGACCAGTGCATCAGAGATCATCCCATGAAGGGACCAGTGAATCAGCGATCATCCCATGAAGGGACCAGTGCATCACAGCACTCACATTAGAGGTATGCAAGATCATCCCATGAAGGGACCAGTCCAGAGATCAGCCCATGAAGGGACCAGTGCATGAGAGATCATCCCATGAAGGGACCAGTACATCACAGCACTCACATCAGAGGTATGCATGATCATCCCATGAAGGGACCAGTGCATCAGAGATCATCCCATGAAGGGACCAGTGCATCAGAGATCATCCCATGAAGGGACCAGTGAATCAGAGATCATCCCATGGAGGGACCAGTACATCACAGCACTCACATTAGAGGTATGCAAGATCATCCCATGAAGGGACCAGTGCATCAAAGATCATCCCATGAAGGGACCAGTGCATCAGATCATCCCATGAAGGGACCAGTGCATCACAGCACTCACATTAGTGGTATGCAAGATCATCCCATGAAGGGACCAGTGCATCAGAGATCATCCCATGAAGGGACAAGTACATTACAGCACTCACATTAGAGGTATGCAAGATGATCCCATGAAGGGACCAGTGCATCAGAGATTATCCCATGAAGGGACAAACGCATCAGAGATCATCCCATGAAGGGACCAGCGCATCAGATCATCCCATGAAGGGACCACTGCTTCACAGCACTCAAATTAGTGGTATGCAAAATCCCCCCATGAAGGGACCAGTGCATCAATGATCATCCCATGAAGGGACCAGTGCATCAGAGATCATCCCATGAAGGGACCAGCTCAAAGATCATACCATGAAGAGACCAACTCAAAGATCATCCCATGAAGGGACCAGTGCATCACAGCACTCAGATTAGAGGTATGCAAGATCATCCCATGAAGGGACCAGTGCATCAGAGATCATCCCATGAAGGGACCAGTGCATCAGAGATCATCCCAAGAAGGGACCAGTGCATCACAGCACTCAAATTAGAGGTATGCAAAATCACTCCATGAAGGGACCAGTGCATCAAAGATAATCCCATGAAGGGGCCAGTGCATCAAAGCTCATCCCATGAAGTGACCAGTGCATCAAAGATCATCCCATGAAGGGACCAGTGCATCAAAGATCATCCCATGAAGGGACCAGCGCATCAAAGATCATCCCATGAAGGGACCAGCGCATCAGAGATCATCCCATGAAGGGACCAGTGCATCAGAGATCATCCCATGAAGGGACCAGTGCATCAGAGATCATCCCAAAAAGGGACCAGTGCATCAGAGATCAACCCATGAAGGGACCAGTGCATCAAAGATCATCCCATGAAGGGACCAGCACATCAGAGATCATCCAGAGATCATCCCATGAAGGGACCACCGCATCACAGCACACAGATTAGAGGTATGCAAGATCATCCCATGAAGGGACCAGTGCATCACAGCACACAGATTAGAGGTATGCAAGATCATCCCATGATGGGACCGGAGCATCAAAGATCATCCCATGAATGGACCAGAGATCATCCCATGAAGGGACCAGTGATCATCCCATGAAGGGACCAGAGATCATCCCATGAAGGGACCAGTGCATCAGAGATCATCCCATGAAGGGACCAGTGCATCAGAGATCATTCCATGAATGGACCAGTGCATCAGAGATCATCCCATGAAGGGACCAGTGCATCAGAGTACTCAGATTAGAGGTATTCTAGATCATCACATGAAGGGACCAGCACATCAGATCATCCCATGAAGGGACCAGCGCATCAGAGATCATCCCATGAAGGGACCAGTGCATCAGAGATCATCCCATGAAGGGACCAGTGCATCAACCCTTATCCCATGAAGGGACCAGTGCATCAAAGATCATCCCATGAAGGGACCAGTGCATCAAAGATCATCCCATGAAGGGACCAGTGCATCACAGCACTCAGATTCGAGGTATGCAAGATCATCCCATAAAGGGACCAGTGCATCAAAGATGATCTCTGATGCACTGGTGCCTTCATGGCATGATCGTTGATGCACTGGTCCCTTCATGGGATGATCTTGCATACCTCTAATCTGAGTGCTGTGATGCACTGGTCCCTTCATGGGATGATCTCTGATCCACTGGTTCCTTCATGGAATGATCTTTGATGCACTGGTCCCTTCAATGAGTTGATCTCTGATGCACTGGTGACTTCATGAGATGAACTCATTGAAGGGACCAGCGCATCAAAGATCATCCCATGAAGGGACTAGTGCATCAAAGATCATCCCATGAAGGGACCAGTGCATCACAGCACGCAGATTAGAGGTATGCAAGATCATCCCATGAAGGCACCAGTGCATCACAGCACTCAAATTAGTGGTATGCAAAATCCCCCCATGAAGGGACCAGTGCATCAAAGATCATCCCATGAAGGGACCAGTGCATCAGAGATCATCCCAAAAAGGGACCAGTGCATCAGACCAACCCATGAAGGGACCAGTGCATCAAAGATCATCCCATGAAGGGACCAGCACATCAGAGATCATCCCATGAAGGGACCACCGCATCACAGCACACAGATTAGAGGTATTCAAGATTATCCCATGAAGGGACCAGTGCATCAAAGATCCTCCCATGAAGGGACCAGTGCATCAGAGATCATCCCGTGAAGGGACCAGTGCATCACAGCACTCAGATTAGAGGTATGCAAGATCATTCCATGAAGGGACCAGTGCATCAAAGATCATCCCATGAAGGGACCAGTACATCAAAGATCATCCCATGAAGGGACCAGTACATCAAAGATCATCCCATGAAGGGACCAGTGCATCACAGCACTCAGATTAGAGGTATGCAAGATCATTCCATGAAGGGACCAGTGCATCAAAGATCATCCCATGAAGGGACCAGTACATCAAAGATCATCCCATGAAGGGACCAGTACATCAAAGATCATCCCATGAAGGGACCAGTGCATCACAGCACTCAGATTAGAGGTATTCATGATCATCCCATGAGGGGACCAGTGCATCAGAGATCATCCCATGAAGGGAGCAGTGCATCAAAGATCATCCCATGAAGGGACCAGTGCATCAGAGATCATCCCATGATGGGACCAGTGCAAAGATCATCCCATGAAAGGACCAGTGCATCAGAGATCATCCCATGAAGGGACCAGTGAATCAGCGATCATCCCATGAAGGGACCAGTGCATCACAGCACTCACATTAGAGGTATGCAAGATCATCCCATGAAGGGACCAGTCCAGAGATCAGCCCATGAAGGGACCAGTGCATCAGAGATCATCCCATGAAGGGACCAGTACATCACAGCACTCACATCAGAGGTATGCATGATCATCCCATGAAGGGACCAGTGCATCAGAGATCATCCCATGAAGGGACCAGTGCATCAGAGATCATCCCATGAAGGGACCAGTGAATCAGAGATCATCCCATGAAGGGACCAGTACATCACAGCACTCACATTAGAGGTATGCAAGATCATCCCATGAAGGGACCAGTGCATCAAAGATCATCCCATGAAGGGACCCGTGCATCAGATCATCCCATGAAGGGACCAGTGCATCACAGCACTCACATTAGTGGTATGCAAGATCATCCCATGAAGGGACCAGTGCATCAGAGATCATCCCATGAAGGGACAAGTACATTACAGCACTCACATTAGAGGTATGCAAGATGATCCCATGAAGGGACCAGTGCATCAGAGATTATCCCATGAAGGGACCAGCGCATCAGAGATCATCCCATGAAGGGAACAGCGCATCAGAGATCATCCCATGAAGGGACCAGTGCCTCACAGCACTCAGATTAGAGGTATGCAAAATCCCCCCATGAAGGGAACAGTGCATCAGAGATCATCCCATGAAGGAACCAGTACATCAAAGATCATCCCATGAAGGGACCAGTCCATCAAAGATCATCCCATGAAGGGACCAGTGCATCACAGCACTCTGATTAGAGGTATGCAAGATCATCCCATGAAGGGACCAGTCTAGAGACCATCCCATGAAGGGAGCAGTGCATCAAAGATCATCCCATGAAGGGACCAGTGCATCAAAGATCATCCCATGAAGGGACCAGTGCAAAGATCATCCCATGAAGGGACCAGTGCATCAGAGATCCCATGAAGGGACAAGTTCATCACAGCACTCACATCAGTGGTATGCAAGATCGTCACATGAAGGGACCAGTGCATCAGAGATCATCCCATGAAGGGAGCAATGCATCAGAGATCCCATGAAGGGACCAGTGCATCACAGCACTCAGATTCGTGCTATGCAAGATCATCCCATGAAGGGACCAGTCCACAAACCATCCCATGAAGGGACCAGTGCATCAAAGATCATCCCATGAAGGGACCAGTGCATCAAAGATCATCCCATGACGGGACCAGTGCATGAGAGATCCCATGACGGGACCGGTGCATCACAGCACTCGCATCAGTGGTATGCAAGATCATCCCATGAAGGGAAGAGTGCATCAAAGATCATCCCATGAAGGGACCAGTACATCACAGCACTCACATTAGAGGTATGCAAGATCATCCAATGAAGGGACCAGTCCATCAGAGATCATCCCATGAAGGGACCAGTGCATCAGAGATCATCCCATGAAGGGACCAGTGCATCAGAGATCATCAAATGAAGGGAACAGTGCATCAAAGATCATCCCATGAAGGAACCACTGCATCAGAGATCATCCCATGAAGGGACCAGTGCATCACAGCTACTCAGATTAGAGGTATGCAAGATCATCCCATGAAGGGACCAGTGCATCAGAGATCATCCCACGAAGGGACCAGCACATCAGAGATCATCCCACAAAGGGACCAGCTCATCAGAGATCATCCCACAAAGGGACCAGCTCATCAGAGATCATCCCACAAAGGAACCAGCACAGAGATCATCCCAAAAAGGGACCAGCACATCAGAGATCATCCCATAAAGGGACCAGCACATCAGAGATCATCCCATAAAGGGACCAGCACATCAGAGATCATCCCATGAAGGGACCAGAGATCATCCCATGAAGGGACCAGAGATCATCCCATGAAGGGACCAGAGATCATCCCATGAAGGGACCAGAGATCATCCCATGAAGGGACCAGAGATCATCCCATGAAGGGACCAGAGATCATCCCATGAAGGGACAAGTGCATCAGAGATCATCCCATGAAGGGACCAGTGCCTCAGAGATCATCCCATGAAGGGACCAGTGCATCAGAGATAATCCCATGAAGGAACCAGTGCATGAACGCTCATCCCATGAAGGGACCAGTGCATCAACGCTCATCCCATGAAGGGACCAGTGCATCAAAGATCATCCCATGAAGGGACCAGTGCATCAAAGATCATTCCATGAAGGGACCAGTGCATCAACACTCATCCCATGAAGGGACCAGTGAATCAAAGATCATCCCAAGAAGGGACCAGTGAATCAAAGATCATCCCATGAAGGGACCAGTGCATCAAAGATCATCCCATGAAGGGACCAGTGCATCAAAGATGATCTCTGATGCACTGGTGCCTCCATGGCATGATTGTTGATGCACTGGTCCCTTCATGGGATGATCTTGCATACCTCTAATCTGAGTGCTGTGATGCACTGGTCCCTTCATGGGATGATCTCTGATGCACTGGTCCCTTCATGGAATGATCTCTGATGCACTGGTCCCTTCAATGAGTTGATCTCTGATGCACTGGTGACTTCATGGGATGAACTCATTGAAGGGACCAGTGCATCAAAGATCATCCCATGAAGGGACCAGTGCATCACAGCACTCAGATTAGAGGTATGCAAGATCATCCCATGAAGGGACCACCACAGAGATCATCCCTTGAAGGGACCAGTGCATCAGAGATCATCCCAAAAAGGAACCAGTGCATCAGAGATCAACCCATGAAGGGACCAGTGCATCAAAGATCATCCCATGAATGGACCAGCACATCAGAGATCATCCAGAGATCATCCCATGAAGGGACCACCGCTTCACAGCACTCAGATTAGAGGTATGCAAGATCATCCCATGAAGGGACCAGTGCATCACAGCACACAGATTAGAGGTATGCAAGATCATCCCATGAAGGGACCAGTGCATCACAGCACACAGATTAGACGTATGCAAGATCATCCCATGAAGGGGCCAGTGCATCAGAGATCATCCCATGAAGGGACCAGTGCATCACAGCACTCAGATTAGAGGTATGCAAGATTATCCCATGAAAGGACCAGTACATCAGAGATCATCCCATGAAGGGACCAGTGCATCTCATCCCATGAAGGGACCAGCGCATCAGAGATCATCCCATGAAGGGACCAGTGCATCAGCGATCATACCATGAAGGGACCCGCTCATCAGAGATCATCCCATGAAGGGACCAGTGCATCAGAGATCATCCCATGAAGGGACCAGTACATCACAGCACTCACATTAGAGGTATTCAAGATCATGCCATGAAGGGACCAGTGCATCAGAGATCATCCCATGAAGGGACTAGCGCATCAGAGATCATTCCATGAAGGGAATAGCGCATCAGAGATCATCCCATGAAGGGACCAGTGCATCAGAGATCATACCATGAAGGGACCAGCGCATCAGAGATGATCCCATGAAGGGACCACTGCATCACAGCACTCAAATTAGTGGAATGCAAAATCCCCCATGAAGGGACCAGTGCATCAGAGATCATCCTATGAAGGGACCACTGCATCACAGCACTCAAATTAGTGGTATGCAAGATCATCCCATGAAGGGACCAGTGCATCAAAGATCATTCCATGAAGGGACCAGTGCATCAGAGATCATCCTATGAAGGGACCAGTGGATCAGAGATCATCCCATGAAGGGACCAGTACATCACCGCACTCACATTAGAGGTATGCAAGATCATCCCATGAAGGGACCAGTGCATTAAAAATCATCCCTTGAAGGGACCAGCGTATCTGAGATCATCCCATGAAGGGACCAGTGCATCAGAGATCATCCCAAAAAGGGACCAGTGCATCACAGCACACAGATTAGAGGTATGCACGATCATCCCATGAAGGGACCAGGCTAGAGGTCATGCCATGAAGGGACCTGTTCATCAGATCATCCCAAGAAGGGACCAGTGCATCAGAGATCATCCCATGAAGGGACCAGTGCATCAGAGATCATCCCATGAAGGGACCAGTGCATCGAGATCGTCCCATGAAGGGACCAGTGCATCAGAGATCATCCCATGAAGGGACCAGTGCATCAGAGCACTCAGATTAGAGGTATTCAAGATCATCCCATGAAGGGACCAGTGCAGAGATCATCCCATGAAGGGAGCAGTACATCACAGCACACAGAGGTATGCATGATCATCCCATGAAGGGACCAGTGCATCAGAGATCAACCCATGAAGGGACCAGTGCATCAAAGATCATCCCATGAAGGGACCAGTGCATCAAAGATCATCCCATGAAGGGACCAGAGATCAACCCATGAAGGGACCAGTGCATCATAGCACTCAGATTAGAGGTTGGCAAGATCATCCCATGAAGGGACTAGTGCATCAGAGATCATCCCATGAAGGGACCAGTTCATCAGATATCATCCCATGACGGGACCAGTGCATCACAGCACTCAGATTAGAGGTATGCAAGATCATACCATGAAGGGACCAGTGCAGAGATCATCCCATGAAGGGACCCGCTCATCAGAGATCATCCCATGAAGGGACCAGTGCATCAGAGATCAACCCATGAAGGGACCAGTACATCACAGCACTCACATTAGAGGTATGCAAGATCATCCCATGAAAGGACCAGTGCATCAAAGATCATCCCATGAAGGGACCAGCGTATCAGAGATAATCCCATGAAGGACCAGTGCATTAGAGATCATCCCATGAAGGGACAAGTACATCACAGCACTCACATTAGAGGTATGCAAGATCATCCCATGAAGGGACCAGGGCATCAGAGCTCAACCCATGAAGGGACCAGTGCATCAGAGATCATCCCATGAAGGGACCAGTGCATCAGAGATCATCCCATGAAGGGACCAGTGCATCACATCACTCACATTAGAGGCATTCAAGATCATCCCATGAAGGGACCAGTGCAGAGATCCTCCCATGAAGGGACCAGTGCATCAAGGATCATCCCATGAAGGGACCTGTACATCACAGCACTCACATTAGAGGTATGCAAGATCATCCCATGAAGGGACCAGTGCATCAAAGATCATCCCATGAAGGGACCAGAGATCATCCCATGAAAGGACCAGTGCAGAGATCATCCCATGAAGGGACCAGTGCATCAAAGATCATCCCATTAAGGGACCTGTACATCACAGCATTCACATTATAGGTATGCAAGATCACACCATGAAGGGACGAGTGCATCAGAGACCATCCCATGAAGGGACGAGTGCATCAGAGATCATCCCATGAAGGGACCAGTGCATCAGAGATCATCCCATGAAGGGACCAGTACATCGGAGCACTCACATTAGAGGTATGCAAGATCATCCCATGTAGGGACCAGTCCATCGGAGATTATCCCATGAAGGTACCAGTGCATCAGAGAATATTCCATGAAGGGACCAGTGCATCACAGCAGTGAGATTAGGGGTATTCAAGATCATCCCATGAAGGGACCAGTGCATCACAGCACTCAGATTAGGGGTATGCAAGATCATCCCATGAAGGGACCAGTCTAGAGACCATCCCATGAAGGGACCAGCACATCAGAGATCATCCCATGAAGGAACCAGCACATCAGAGATCATCCCATGAAGGGACCAGTGCATCACAGCACTCAGATTAGGGGTATGCAAGATCATCCCATGAAGGGACCAGTCTAGAGACCATCCCAGGAAGGGACCAGCACATCAGATCATCCCATGAAGGGACCAGTGCATCAGAGATCATCCCACAAAGGGACCAGCACATCAGAGATCATCCCACAAAGAGACCAGCGCATCAAAGATCATCCCATGAAGGGACCAGCACATCAAAGATTATCCCATGAAGGGACCAGTGCATCAGATCATCCCATGAAGGGACCACTGCATCAGAGATCATCCCATGAAGGGACCAGTGCATCACAGCACTCAGATTAGTGCTATGCAAGATCATCCCATGAAGGGACCAGTGCAGCAAAGATCATCCCATGAAGGGACCAGTGCAGCAAAGATCATCCCATGAAGGGACCAGTGCATCAAAGATCATCCCATGAAGGGACCAGCGCATCAAAAATCATCCCATGACGGGACCAGCGCATCAAAAATCATCCCATGACGGAACCAGCGCATCAAAAATCATCCCATGAAGGGAGCAGCGCATCAAAAATCATGCCATGAAGGGAGCAGTGCATGAGAGATCCCATGAAGGGACCAGTGCATCACAACACTCACATTAGAGGTATGCAAGATCATCCAATGAAGGAACCAGTCCATCAGAGATCATCCCATGAAGGGACCAGTGCATCAGAGATCATCCCATGAAGGGACCAGTGCATCAAAGATCATCCCATGAAGGGAACAGTGCATAAAAGATCATCCCATGAAGGAACCACTGCATCAGAGATCATCCCATGAAGGGAACAGTGCATCACAGCTACTCAGATTAGAGGTATGCAAGATCATCCCATGAAGGGACCAGTGCATCAGAGATCATCCCATGAAGGGACCAGTGCATCAGAGATCATCCCATGAAGGGAGCAGCACAGAGATCATCCCACGAATGGACCAGCACATCAGAGATCATCCCACAAAGGGACAAGCTCATCAGAGATCATCCCACAAAGGGATCAGCACATCAGAGATCATCCCACAATGGAACCAGCACAGAGATCATCCCAAAAAGGGACCAGCACATCAGAGATCATCCCACAAAGGGACCAGCACATCAGAGATCATCCCATGAAGGGACCAGCACATCAGAGATCATCCCATGAAGGGACCAGTGCATCAAAGATCATCCCATGAAGGGACCAGTGCATCACAGCACTCAGATTAGAGGTATGCAAGATGATCCCATGAAGGGACCAGTGCATCAGAGATCATCCCATGAAGGGACCAGCGCATCAGAGATCATCCCATGAAGGGACCAGTGCAAAGATCATCCCATGAAAGGACCAGTGCATCAGAGATCATCCCATGAAGGGACCAGTGCATCACAGCATTCACATTAGAGGTATGCAAGATCATCCCATGAAGGGACCAGGGCATCAAAGATCATCCCATGAAGGGACCAGGGCATCAAAGATCATCCCATGAAGGGACCAGTGCATCAGAGATCATCCCATGAAGGGACCAGTGCATCACATCACTCACATTAGAGGTATGCAAGATCATCCCATGAAGGGACCAGTCCATCAGAGATCATCCCATGAAGGGACCAGTGCATCAGAGATCATCCCACGAAGGGACCAGCACATCAGAGATCATCCCATGAAGAGACCAGTGCATCAAAGATCATCCCATGAAGGGACCAGCACATCAAAGATCATCCCATGAAGCGACCAGTGCATCAGATCATCCCATGAAGGGACCACTGCATCAGAGATCATCCCATGAAGAGACCAGTGCATCACAGCACTCAGATTAGTGCTATGCAAGATCATCCCATGAAGGGACTAGTGCATCAGAGACCATCCCATGAAGGGACCAGTGCATCACAGCATTCACATTATAGGTATGCAAGATCATCCCATTAAGGGACCAGTGCATCAACGATCATTCCATGAAGGGACCAGCGCATCAACGATCATCCCATGAAGGGACCAGCGCATCAGAGATCATACCATGAAGGGACCAGTGCAGAGATCATCCCATGAAGGGCCAGCGCATCAGAGATCATCCCATGAAGGGACCAGAGCATCAGAGATCATCCCATGACGGGACCAGCGCATCACAAATCATCCCATGATGGGACCAGCGCATCACAAATCATCCCATGATGGGACCAGCGCATCAAAAATCATACCATGACGGGACCAGCGCATCAAAAATCATCCCTTGACGGGACCAGCGCATCAAAGATCATACCCATGAAGGGACCTGTACATCAAATATCATCCCATGAAGGGACCAGTGCATCAGAGAATATCCCATGAAGGGACCAGTGCATCAGAGATCATCCCATGAAGGGACCAGTGCATCAGAGATCATCCCATGGAGGGACCAGTGCATCAGAGATGATCCCATGAAGGGACCAGTGCATCAGATATCATCCCATGAAGGGAACACTGCATCACAGCACTCAAATTAGAGGCATGCAAGATCATCTCATGAAGGGACCAGTGAATCACAGCTACTCATATTAGAGGTATGCAAGATCATCCCATGAAGGGACCAGTGCATTAGAGATCATCCCATGAAGGGACCAGCACAGAGATCATCCCACGAAGGGACCAGCACATCAGAGATCATCTCACAAAGGGACCAGCTCATCAGAGATCCTCCCATGAAGGGAGCAGCACATCAAAGATCATCCCATGAAGGGACCAGCACATCAAAGATCATCCCATGAAGGAACCACTGCATCAGAGATCATCCCATGAAGGAACCACTGCATCAAAGATCATCCCATGAAGGGACCAGTGCATCAAAGATCATCCCATGAAGGGACCAGTGCAGAGATCATCCCATGAAGGGACAAGTGCATCAAAGATCATCCCACGAAGGGACCAGCGCATCAAAGATGATCCCATGAAGGGACCAGGGAATCAAAGATGATCCCATGAAGGGACCCGCACATCAAAGATCATCCCATGAAGGGACCAGTGCAGAGATCATCCCATGAATGGACCAGTGCATCAGATCATCCCATGAAGGGACCAGTGCATCAGAGACCATCCCATGAAGGGACCAGTGCATCAGAGTCTATCCCATGAAGGGACCAGTGCATCAGAGATCATCCCATGAAGGGGCCAGTGCAGAGATCATCCCATGAAGGGACCAGTGCATCAGAGATCATCCCAAGAAGAGATCAGCGCATCAGAGATCATCCCATGAGGAGACCAGCGAATCAGAGATCATCCCATCAAGGGACCAGCGCATCAGAGGTCATCCATCAAGGGACCAGCGCATCAGAGATCCCATCAAGGGACCAGTGCATCACAGCACTCAGATTAGAGGTATGAAAGATGATCCCATGAAGGGACCAGTGCATCAAAGATCATCCTGCGAAGGGACCAGAGATCATCCCATGAAGGGACCAGTTATCATTCCATGAAGGGAACAGAGATCATTCCATGAAGGGACCAGAGATCATCCCATGAAGGGACCAGAGATCATCCCATGAAGGGACCAGAGATCATCCCATGAAGGGACCAGTGCATCAGAGATCATCCCATGAAGGGACCAGTGCATCAGGGCACTCACATTAGAGGTATGCAAGATCAAACCATGAAGGGACCAGTGCATCAGAGATCAACCCATGAAGGGACCAGTGCATCAAAGATCAACCCATGAAGGGACCAGTGCATCAAAGATCAACCCATGAAGGGACCAGTGCATCAAAGATCATCCCATGAAGGGACCAGTGCAAAGATCATCCCATGAAGGGACCAGTGCATCAAAGATCATCCCATGAAGGGACCAGTGCATCAGAGATCATCCCATGAAGGGACCAGTGCATCAGAGATCATCCCATGAAGGGACCAGTGCATCAGAGATCATCCCACGAAGGGACCAGCGCATCAAAGATCATTCCATAAAGGGACCAGCACATCAAAGAACATCCCATGAAGGGAACAACACATCAAAGATCATCCCATGAAGGGACCAGCACATCAAAGATCATCCCATGAAAGAACCACTGCATCAGAGATCATCCCATGAAGGGACCAGTGCATCACAGCACTCATGTTAGAGGTATGCAAGATCATCCCATGAAGGGACCAGTGCATCAGAGATCATCCCATGAAGGGACCAGCGCATCAGAGATCATCCCATGAAGGGACCAGTGCATCACAGCACTCAGATTAGAGGTATGCAAGATCATCGCATGAAGGGACCAGTGCACCAAAGATCATTCCATGAAGGGACCAGTCCATCATCGATCATCCCATTAAGGGACCAGCGCATCAACGATCATCCCATGAAGGGACCAGTGCATCAACGATCATCCCATGAAGGGACCAGCGCATCACAGCACTCAGATTAGAGGTATGCAAGATCTTCCCATGAAGGGACCAGCGCATCAAAAATCATTCCATGAAGGGACCAGTGCATCAACGATCATCCCATGAAGGGACCAGCGCATCAACGATCATTCCATGAAGGGACCAGCGCATCAACGATCATTCCATGAAGGGAGCAGTGCATCACAGCACTCAGATTAGAGGTATGTAAGATCATCCCATGAAGGGACCTGTGCAGAGATCATCCCATGAAGGGACCAGTGCATCAAAGATCATCACATGAAGGGACCAGTGCATCACAGCACTCAGATTACAGGTATGCAAAATGATCCCATGAAGGGACCATTGCATCAGAGATCATCCCATGAAGGGACCAGTGCATCAGAGATCATCCCATGAAGGGAACAGTGCATCAAAGATCATCCCATGAAGGAACCACTGCATCAGAGATCATCCCATGAAGGGACCAGTGCATCACAGCTACTCAGATTAGAGGTATGCAAGATCATCCCATGAAGGGACCAGTGCATCAGAGATCATCCCATGAAGGGACCAGTGCATCAGAGATCATCCCATGAAGGGAGCAGCACAGAGATCATCCCACGAAGGGACCAGCACATCAGAGATCATCCCACAAAGGGACAAGCTCATCAGAGATCATCCCACAAAGGGATCAGCACATCAGAGATCATCCCACAAAGGAACCAGCACAGAGATCATCCCAAAAAGGGACCAGCACATCAGAGATCATCCCACAAAGGGACCAGCACATCAGAGATCATCCCATGAAGGGACCAGCACATCAGAGATCATCCCATGAAGGGACCAGTGCATCAAAGTTCATCCCATGAAGGGACCAGTGCATCACAGCACTCAGATTAGAGGTATGCAAGATGATCCCATGAAGGGACCAGTGCATCAGAGATCATCCCATGAAGGGACCAGCGCATCAGAGATCATCCCATGAAGGGACCAGTGCAAAGATCATCCCATGAAAGGACCAGTGCATCAGAGATCATCCCATGAAGGGACCAGTGCATCACAGCACTCACATTAGAGGTATGCAAGATCATCCCATGAAGGGACCAGGGCATCAAAGATCATCCCATGAAGGGACCAGGGCATCAAAGATCATCCCATGAAGGGACCAGTGCATCAGAGATCATCCCATGAAGGGACCAGTGCATCACAGCACTCACATTAGAGGTATGCAAGATCATCCCATGAAGGGACCAGTCCATCAGAGATCATCCCATGAAGGGACCAGTGCATCAGAGATCATCCCACGAAGGGACCAGCACATCAGAGATCATCCCATGAAGAGACCAGCGCATCAAAGATCATCCCATGAAGGGACCAGCACATCAAAGATCATCCCATGAAGCGACCAGTGCATGAGATCATCCCATGAAGGGACCACTGCATCAGAGATCATCCCATGAAGGGACCAGTGCATCACAGCACTCAGATTAGTGCTATGCAAGATCATCCCATGAAGGGACTAGTGCATCAGAGACCATCCCATGAAGGGACCAGTGCATCACAGCATTCACATTATAGGTATGCAAGATCATCCCATTAAGGGACCAGTGCATCAACGATCATTCCATGAAGGGACCAGCGCATCAACGATCATCCCATGAAGGGACCAGCGCATCAACGATCATCCCATGAAGGGACCAGCGCATCAGAGATCATACCATGAAGGGACCAGCGCATCAGAGATCATCGCATGAAGGGACCAGCGCATCAGAGATCATCCCATGACGGGACCAGCGCATCAAAAATCATCCCATGACGGGACCAGCGCATCAAAAATCATCCCATGACGGGACCAGCGCATCAAAAATCATCCCATGACGGGACCAGCGCATCACAGCACTCAGATTAGAGGTATGCAAGATCATCCCATGAAGGGACCAGCGCATCAACGATCATCCCATGAAGGGACCAGCGCATCAACGATCATTCCATGAAGGGACCAGCGCATCAGAGGTCATCCCATGAATGGAGCAGTGCATAACAGCACTCAGATTAGTGGTATGTAAGATCATCCCATGAAGGGACCAGTGCAGAGATCATCCCATGAAGGGACCAGTGCATCAAAGATCATCACATGAAGGGACCAGTGCATCACAGCACTCAGATTAGAGGCATGCAAAATGATCCCATGAAGGGACCATTGCATCAGAGATCATCCCATGAAGGGACCAGTACATCGGAGCACTCACATTAGAGGTATTCAAGATCATCCCATGAAGGGACCAGTCCATCAGCGATCATCCCATGAAGGGACCAGTGCATCAGAGATCATCCCATGAAGGGACCAGTGCATCAGAGATCATCCTATGAAGGGACCAGTGCATCACAGCAGTGAGATTAGAGGTATGCAAGATAATCCCATGAAGGGACCAGTGCATCACAGCACTCACATTAGAGGTATTCAAGATCATCCCATGAAGGGACCAGTGCATCAAAGATCATCCCATGAAGGGACCAGCGCAGAGATCATCCCATGAAGGGACCAGTGCATCAGAGATCATCCCAAAAAGGGACCAGTGCATCAGAGATCAACCCATGAAGGGACCAGTGCATCAGAGATCATCCCGTGAAGGGACCAGCACATCAGAGATCATCCCGAGATCATCCCATGAAGGGACCACCGCATCACAGCACTCAGATTAGAGGTATGCAAGATCATCCCATGAAGGGACCAGTGCATCACAGCACACAGATTAGAGGTATGCAAGATCATCCCATGAAGGGACCAGTCTAGAGATCATGCCATGAAGGGACCCGTGCATCAGAGATCATCCCACGAAGGGACCAGCACATCAGAGATCATCCCACTAAGGGACCAGCACATCAAAGATCATTCCATAAAGGGACCAGCACATCAAAGATCATCCCATGAACAGAACAGCACATCAAAGATCATCCCATGAAGGGACCCGTGCATCACAGCACTCAGATTAGAGGTATGTAAGATCATCCCATGAAGGGACCAGTGCATCGTAGATCATCCCATGAAGGGACCAGCGCATCAGAGATCATCCCATCAAGGGACCAGCGCATCAGAGATCATCCCATCAAGGGACCAGCGCATCACAGCACACAGATTAGAGGTATGCAAGATCATCCCATGAAGGGACCAGTCTAGAGATCATGCCATGAAGGGACCTGTGCATCAGAGATCATCCCACGAAGGGACCAACACATCAGAGATCATCCCACGAAGGGACCAGCATATCAGAGATCATCCCACGAAGGGACCAGCACATCAAAGATCAATCCATAAAGGGACCAGCACATCAAAGATCATCCCATGAAGGGACCAGTGCATCAGAGATCATCCCATGAAGGGACCAGTGCATCACAGCAGTGAGATTAGAGGTATGCAAGATAATCCCATGAAGGGACCAGTGCATCACAGCACTCACATTAGAGGTATTCAAGATCATCCCATGAAGGGACCAGTGCATCAAAGATCATCCCATGAAGGGACCAGCGCAGAGATCATCCCATGAAGGGACCAGTGCATCAGAGATCATCCCAAAAAGGGACCAGTGCATCAGAGATCAACCCATGAAGGGACCAGTGCATCAGAGATCATCCCATGAAGGGACCAGCACATCAGAGATCATCCCGAGATCATCCCATGAAGGGACCACCGCATCACAGCACTCAGATTAGAGGTATGCAAGATCATCCCATGAAGGGACCAGTGCATCACAGCACACAGATTAGAGGTATGCAAGATCATCCCATGAAGGGACCAGTCTAGAGATCATGCCATGAAGGGACCCGTGCATCAGAGATCATCCCACGAAGGGACCAGCACATCAGAGATCATCCCACTAAGGGACCAGCACATCAAAGATCATTCCATAAAGGGACCAGCACATCAAAGATCATCCCATGAACAGAACAGCACATCAAAGATCATCCCATGAAGGGACCCGTGCATCACAGCACTCAGATTAGAGGTATGTAAGATCATCCCATGAAGGGACCAGTGCATCGTAGATCATCCCATGAAGGGACCAGCGCATCAGAGATCATCCCATCAAGGGACCAGCGCATCAGAGATCATCCCATCAAGGGACCAGCGCATCACAGCACACAGATTAGAGGTATGCAAGATCATCCCATGAAGGGACCAGTCTAGAGATCATGCCATGAAGGGACCTGTGCATCAGAGATCATCCCACGAAGGGACCAACACATCAGAGATCATCCCACGAAGGGACCAGCATATCAGAGATCATCCCACGAAGGGACCAGCACATCAAAGATCAATCCATAAAGGGACCAGCACATCAAAGATCATCCCATGAAGAGACCAGCACATCAAAGATCATCCCATGAAGGGACCAGTGCATCACAGCACTCAGATTAGAGGTATGCAAGATCATCCCATGAAGGGACCAGTGCATCGTAGATCATCCCATGAAGGGACCAGTGCATCACAGCACACAGATTAGAGGTATGCAAGATCATCCCATGAAGGGACCAGTCTAGAGATCATGCCATGAAGGGACCTGTGCATCAGAGATCATCCCATGAAGGGACCAGTGCAGCAAACATCATCCCATGAAGGGACCAGCGCATCCGAGATCATCCTATGAAGGGACCAGCGCATCAGAGATCATCCCATGAAGGGACCAGCGCATCAGAGATTATCCCATGAAGGGACCAGTGCATCACAGCACTGACATTAGAGGGATGCAAGATCATCCCATGAAGGGACTAGTGCATCAAATATCATCCCATGTAGGGACCAGTGCATCAGACATCATCCCTTGAAGGGACCAGTGCATCAGAGATCATCCCATGAAGGGACCACTGCATCACAGCACTCAAATTAGAGGCATGCAAGATCATCCCATGAAGGGGCCAGTGCATCAAAGATCATCCCATGAAGGGACCAGTGCATCAAAGATCATCCCATGAAGGGACCAGTGCATCAGAGATCATCCCATGAAGGGACCAGTACATCAGAGCACTCAGATTAGAGGTATGCAAGATCATCCCATGAAGTGACCATCGCATCAGAGATAATCCCATGAAGGGACCAGTGCATCAGAGATCATCCCATGAAGGGACCAGTGCAAAGATCATTCCCTGAAGGGACCAGTGCATCAACGATCATTCCATGAAGGGACCAGCGCATCAGAGTTCATCCCATAAAGGGACCAGCGCATCAGAGGTTATCCCATGAAGGGACAAGCGCATCAGAGGTCATCCCATGAAGGGACCAGCGCATCAGAGGTCATCCCATGAAGGGACCAGCGAATCAGAGGTCATCCCATGAAGGGACAAGCGCATCAGACGTCATCCCATGAAGGGACCAGCGCATCAGACGTCATCCCATGAAGGGACCAGCGCTTCAGAGGTCATCCCATGAAGGGACCAGTGCAGAGATCATCCCATGAAGGGACCAGCTCAAAGGTCATCCCATGAAGGGACCAGCTCAAAGGTCATCCCATGAAGGGACCACTGCATCAAAGATCATCCCATGAAGGGACCAGTGCATCAGAGATCATCCCATGAAGGGACCAGTGCATCAGAGTGCATCCCATGAAGGAACAAGTGCATCAGAGATCATCCCATGAAGGGACCAGTACATCACAGCACTCAAATTAGAGGTATGCAAAATCCCCCCATGAAGGGACCAGTGCATGAAAGATCATTCCATGAAGGGACAAGTGCATCAAAGTTCATCCCATGAAGGCACCAGTGCATCAAAGATCATCCCATGAAGGGAACAGTGCATAAAAGATCATCCCATGAAGGGACCAGTGCATCACAGCACTCAAATTAAGGGTATGCAAGATCCCCCCATGAAGGGACCAGCGCATCAAAGATCATCCCATGAAGGGACCAGCGCATCAGAGATCATCCCATGAAGGGACCAGTGCATCAGAGATCATCCCAAAAAGGGACCAGTGCATCAGAGATCTTACCAAAAAGGGACCAGTGCATCAAAGATCATACCATGAAGGGACCAGCACATCAGAGGTCATCCCGAGATCATCCCATGAATGGACCACCACATCACAGCACACAGATTACAGGTATGCAAGATCATCCCATGAAGGGACCAGTGCATCACAGCACACAGATTAGAGGTATGCAAGATCATCCCATGAAGGGACCAGTGCATCAGAGATCATCCCATGAAGGGACCAGCGCATCAGAGATCATCCCATGAAGGGACCAGTGCATCACAGCACTCAGATTAGAGGTATGCAAGATCATCGCACGAAAGGACCAGTGCATCAGAGATCATCCCATGAAGGGACCAGCGCATCAAAGTTCATCCCATGAAGGGACCAGAGATCATCCCATGAAGGGACCAGAGATCATCCCATGAAGGGACCAGAGATCATCCCATGAAGGGACCAGAGATCATCCCATGAAGGGACCAGAGATCATCCCATGAAGGGACCAGAGATCATCCCATGAAGGGACCAGTGCATGAGAGATCATCCCATGAAAGGACCAGTGCCTAAGAGATCATCCCATGAAGGGACCAGTGCATCAGAGATCATCCCATGAAGGGACCAGTGCATTAGAGATCATCCTATTAAGGGACCAGTGCATCAGAGATCGTCCCATGAAGGGATCAGCTCATCAGAGATCGTCCCATGAAGGGACCAGCTCATCAGAGATCCTCCCATGAAGGGACCAGAGCATCAGAGATCATCCCATGAAGGGACCAGTGCATCACAGCACTCAGATTAGAGGTATGCAAGATCATCCCAAGAAGGTACCAGTGCATCAAAGACCATCCCATGAAGGGACCAGTGCATCAGAGATCATCCTATGAAGGGACCAGTGCATCAGAGATCATTCCATGAAGGGACCAGTGCATCAACGATCATCCCATGAAGGGACCAGTGCATCAGAGATCATTCAATGAACGGACCAGCGCATCAAAGATCGTCCCATGAAGGGACCAAAGATCATCCCATGAAGGGACCAGTGCATCACAGTACTCAGATTAGAAGTATGCAAGATCATCCCATGAAGGGACCAGCACATCAGAGATCATCCCATGAAGGGACCAGCGCATCAGAAATCATCCCATGAAGGGAGCAGTGCATCACAGCACTCAGATTAGAGGTATTCAAGATCATCCCATGAAGGAACCAGCGCTTCAAAGATCATCCCATGAAGGGACCAGTGCATCACAGCACTCAGATTAGAGGTATTCAAGATCATCCCATGATGGGACGAGTGCAAAGATCATCCCATGAAGAGACCAGTGCATCAAAGATCATCCCATGAAGGGACCAGTGCATCACAGCTCTCAGATTAGAGGTATGCAAGATCAACCCATGAAGGGACCAGCGCATCAGAGTTCATCCCATAAAGGGACCAGCGCATCAGAGGTCATCCCATGAAGGGACCAGCGCAGAGATCCCATGAATGGAGCAGTGCATCACAGCACTCAGATTAGAGGTATGCAAGATCATCCCATGAAGGGACCAGTGCAGAGATCAATCCATGAAGGGACCAGCGCATCAAAGATCATCCCATGAAGGGACCAGTGCATCAAAGATCATCCCACGATAGGACGTGAGATCATCCCATGATGGGACCAGAGATCATCCCATGATGGGACCAGAGATCATCCCATGATGGGACCAGAGATCATCCCATGATGGGACCAGAGATCATCCCATGATGGGACCAGAGATCATCCCATGATGGGACCAGAGATCATCCCATGATGGGACCAGAGATCATCCCATGATGGGACCAGAGATCATCCCATGATGGGACAAGAGATCATCCCATGATGGGACCAGAGATCATCCCATGATGGGACCAGAGATCATCCCATGAAGGGATCAGCGCATAACAGATCCCATGAAGGGAGCAGTGCATCAGAGATTATCCCATGAAGGGACCAGCGCATCAGACATCATACCATGAAGGGACCAGCGCATCAGACATCATCCCATGAAGGGACCAGCGCATCAGAGATCATCCCATGAAGGGACCAGCTCATCAGAGATCATCCCATGAAGGGAGCAGTGCATCACAGCACTCAGATTAGAGGTATGCAAGATCATCCCATGAAGGGATCAGAGATCGTCCCGTGATGAGACCAGAGATCATTCCATGAAGGGACCGGTGCATCAGAGATAGGCCTGGGCAAAAATTTCGTTCCGTTCGCGGAAATTGCGATAATTTGACATTTCTGCGTTCCGCGGAGAGCGCGAAAATGTCAAAAATTCCGGTTTCCGCAGCTTGGCGATAATTTGTTTCTTGCTCGCGCTGTAAAATGATACATTCTCGCGCGCGATCGCCTTACCTGAATCCCTGCGTTCGCCGACAAGTTTTCTTGATCCGGTCGCGTTCTCCATGAGATGTTGTATTGTTTTTAGCCATTTGCGCTGTCTCGCGACAGTTCGCGCCCGCAGTGACGTCATGCGTCGCGCGATCACGTCTTTCTTCTCGCGATCATGCACCGCGAGAACAACTCAAAACAAGATGGCCGCGCCCGCAAGCAACCACATGGGTAAGTTGGCGACCCGCAACCATGCAGAAAATCTCGCGAACATGCCGGAAAAAAACTTCCGCATCTTCGCGATATTTCTGCTTGTTTGCGATAATTTTAAACATTCTCGCGATAATTTGCGAAGGTTAATTCCGCAAATTCCGCCCACCCCTAATCAGAGATCATGCCATGAAGGGACCAGTGCATCAGAGATCATTCCATGAAGGGACCAGTGCATCAGAGATCAACCCATGAAGGTACCAGTGCATCAAAGATCATCCCATGAAGGGACCAGTGTAAAGATCATCCCATGAAGGGACCAGTGCATCACAGCACTCACATTAGAGGTATGCAAGATCATCCTATGAAGGGACCAGTCCATCAGAGATCAACTCATGAAGGGACCAGTGCATCAAAGATCATCCCTTGAAGGGACCAGTGCATCAAAGTTCATCCCATGAAGGGACCAGTGCATTAAGGTTCATCCCATGAAGGGACCAGTGTATCAAGGTTCATCCCATGAAGAGACCAGTGCAGCAGAGATCATCACACGAAGGGACCAGCACATCAGAGATCATCCCACGAAGGGACCAGTGCATCAGAGCACTCAGATTAGAGGTATTCAAGATCATCCCATGAAGGGACCAGTGCATCAAAGATCATCCCATGAAGGTACCAGTGCATCAGAGATCATCCCATGAAGGGACCAGTGCATCAAAGATCATCCCATGAATTGACCAGTGCATCACAGCACTCAGATTAGAGGTATGCAAGATCATCACATGAAGGGACCAGTGCATCAAATATCATCCCATGAAGGCACCAGTGCACCCATGAAGGGACCAGTGCATCACAGCACTCACATTAGAGGTATGCAAGATCATCCCATGAAGGGACCAGTCCATCAGAGATCAACTCATGAAGGGACCAGTGCATCAAAGATCATCCCTTGAAGGGACCAGTGCATCAAAGATCATCACATGAAGGGACCAGTGCATCAAAGTTCATCCCATGAAGGGAACAGTGCATCAAATTTCATACCATGAAGAGACCAGTGCAGCAGAGATCATGCCACAAAGGGACCAGCACATCAGAGATCATCCCACGAAGGGACCAGTGCATCAGAGCACTCAGATTAGAGGTATTCAAGATCATCCCATGAAGTGACCAGTGCATCAAAGATCATCCCATGAAGGGACCAGTGCATCACAGCACTCAGATTAGAGGTATGCAAGATCATCCCATGAAGGGACCAGTGCATCAACGATAATCCCATGAAGGGACCAAAGATCATCCCATGAAGGGACCAGTGCATCACAGATCCCATGAAGGGAGCAGTGCATCACAGCACTCAGATTATAGGTATTCAAGATAATCCCATGTCGGGACGAGTGCAAAGATCATCCCATGAAGGGACCAGTGCATCAAAGATCATCCCATGAAGGGACCAGTGCATCAAAGATCATCCCATGAAGGGACCAGTGCATCACAGCTCTCAGATTAGAGGTATGCAAGATCAACCCATGAAGGGACCAGCGCATCAGAGTTCATCCCATAAAGGGACCAGCGCATCAGAGGTCATCCCATGAAGGGACCAGCGCAGAGATCCCATGAATGGAGCAGTGCATCACAGCACTCAGATTAGAGGTATGCAAGATCATCCCATGAAGGGACCAGTGCAGAGATCAATCCATGAAGGGACCAGCGCATCAAAGATCATCCCATGAAGGGACCAGTGCATCAAAGATCATCCCATGATAGGACGTGAGATCATCCCATGATGGGACCAGAGATCATCCCATGATGGGACCAGAGATCATCCCATGATGGGACCAGAGATCATCCCATGATGGGACCAGAGATCATCCCATGATGGGACCAGAGATCATCCCATGATGGGACCAGAGATCATCCCATGATGGGACCAGAGATCATCCCATGATGGGACAAGAGATCATCCCATGATGGGACCAGAGATCATCCCATGATGGGACCAGAGATCATCCCATGAAGGGATCAGCGCATAACAGATCCCATGAAGGGAGCAGTGCATCAGAGATTATCCCATGAAGGGACCAGCGCATCAGACATCATACCATGAAGGGACCAGCGCATCAGACATCATCCCATGAAGGGACCAGCGCATCAGAGATCATCCCATGAAGGGACCAGCTCATCAGAGATCATCCCATGAAGGGAGCAGTGCATCACAGCACTCAGATTAGAGGTATGCAAGATCATCCCATGAAGGGATCAGAGATCGTCCCGTGTTGAGACCAGAGATCATTCCATGAAGGGACCTGTGCATCAGAGATCATGCCATGAAGGGACCAGTGCATCAGAGATCATTCCATGAAGGGACCAGTGCATCAGAGATCAACCCATGAAGGTACCAGTGCATCAAAGATCATCCCATGAAGGGACCAGTGCAAAGATCATCCCATGAAGGGACCAGTGCATCACAGCACTCACATTAGAGGTATGCAAGATCATCCTATGAAGGGACCAGTCCATCAGAGATCAACTCATGAAGGGACCAGTGCATCAAAGATCATCCCTTGAAGGGACCAGTGCATCAAAGTTCATCCCATGAAGGGACCAGTGCATTAAGGTTCATCCCATGAAGGGACCAGTGTATCAAGGTTCATCCCATGAAGAGACCAGTGCAGCAGAGATCATCACACGAAGGGACCAGCACATCAGAGATCATCCCACGAAGGGACCAGTGCATCAGAGCACTCAGATTAGAGGTATTCAAGATCATCCCTTGAAGGGACCAGTGCATCAAAGATCATCCCATGAAGGGACCAGTGCATCACAGCACTCAGATTAGAGGTATGCAAGATCATCCCATGAAGGGACCAGTGCATCAGAGATCATTCAATGAAGGGACCAGTGCATCAAAGATCGTCCCATGAAGGGACCAAAGATCATCCCATGAATTGACCAGTGCATCACAGCACTCAGATTAGAGGTATGCAAGATCATCACATGAAGGGACCAGTGCATCAAATATCATCCCATGAAGGCACCAGTGCACCCATGAAGGGACCAGTGCATCACAGCACTCACATTAGAGGTATGCAAGATCATCCCATGAAGGGACCAGTCCATCAGAGATCAACTCATGAAGGGACCAGTGCATCAAAGATCATCCCTTGAAGGGACCAGTGCATCAAAGATCATCACATGAAGGGACCAGTGCATCAAAGTTCATCCCATGAAGGGAACAGTGCATCAAATTTCATACCATGAAGAGACCAGTGCAGCAGAGATCATGCCACAAAGGGACCAGCACATCAGAGATCATCCCACGAAGGGACCAGTGCATCAGAGCACTCAGATTAGAGGTATTCAAGATCATCCCATGAAGTGACCAGTGCATCAAAGATCATCCCATGAAGGGACCAGTGCATCACAGCACTCAGATTAGAGGTATGCAAGATCATCCCATGAAGGGACCAGTGCATCAACGATAATCCCATGAAGGGACCAAAGATCATCCCATGAAGGGACCAGTGCATCACAGATCCCATGAAGGGAGCAGTGCATCACAGCACTCAGATTATAGGTATTCAAGATAATCCCATGTCGGGACGAGTGCAAAGATCATCCCATGAAGGGACCAGTGCATCAAAGATCATCCCATGAAGGGACCAGTGCATCAAAGATCATCCCATGAAGGGACCAGTGCATCACAGCTCTCAGATTAGAGGTATGCAAGATCAACCCATGAAGGGACCAGCGCATCAGAGTTCATCCCATAAAGGGACCAGCGCATCAGAGGTCATCCCATGAAGGGACCAGCGCAGAGATCCCATGAATGGAGCAGTGCATCACAGCACTCAGATTAGAGGTATGCAAGATCATCCCATGAAGGGACCAGTGCAGAGATCAATCCATGAAGGGACCAGCGCATCAAAGATCATCCCATGAAGGGACCAGTGCATCAAAGATCATCCCACGATAGGACGTGAGATCATCCCATGATGGGACCAGAGATCATCCCATGATGGGACCAGAGATCATCCCATGATGGGACCAGAGATCATCCCATGATGGGACCAGAGATCATCCCATGATGGGACCAGAGATCATCCCATGATGGGACCAGAGATCATCCCATGATGGGACCAGAGATCATCCCATGATGGGACAAGAGATCATCCCATGATGGGACCAGAGATCATCCCATGATGGGACCAGAGATCATCCCATGAAGGGATCAGCGCATAACAGATCCCATGAAGGGAGCAGTGCATCAGAGATTATCCCATGAAGGGACCAGCGCATCAGACATCATACCATGAAGGGACCAGCGCATCAGACATCATCCCATGAAGGGACCAGCGCATCAGAGATCATCCCATGAAGGGACCAGCTCATCAGAGATCATCCCATGAAGGGAGCAGTGCATCACAGCACTCAGATTAGAGGTATGCAAGATCATCCCATGAAGGGATCAGAGATCGTCCCGTGATGAGACCAGAGATCATTCCATGAAGGGACCGGTGCATCAGAGATCATGCCATGAAGGGACCAGTGCATCAGAGATCATTCCATGAAGGGACCAGTGCATCAGAGATCAACCCATGAAGGTACCAGTGCATCAAAGATCATCCCATGAAGGGACCAGTGCAAAGATCATCCCATGAAGGGACCAGTGCATCACAGCACTCACATTAGAGGTATGCAAGATCATCCTATGAAGGGACCAGTCCATCAGAGATCAACTCATGAAGGGACCAGTGCATCAAAGATCATCCCTTGAAGGGACCAGTGCATCAAAGTTCATCCCATGAAGGGACCAGTGCATTAAGGTTCATCCCATGAAGGGACCAGTGTATCAAGGTTCATCCCATGAAGAGACCAGTGCAGCAGAGATCATCACACGAAGGGACCAGCACATCAGAGATCATCCCACGAAGGGACCAGTGCATCAGAGCACTCAGATTAGAGGTATTCAAGATCATCCCTTGAAGGGACCAGTGCATCAAAGATCATCCCATGAAGGGACCAGTGCATCACAGCACTCAGATTAGAGGTATGCAAGATCATCCCATGAAGGGATCAGTGCATCAGAGATCATTCAATGAAGGGACCAGTGCATCAAAGATCGTCCCATGAAGGGACCAAAGATCATCCCATGAAGGGACCAGTGCATCACAGTACTCAGATTAGAAGTATGCAAGATCATCCCATGAAGGGACCAGCACATCAGAGATCATCCCCTGAAGGGGCCAGTGCATCAGAGATCATCCCATGAAGGGACCAGCACATAACAGATCCCATGAAGGGAGCAGTGCATCACAGCACTCATATTAGAGGTATTCAAGATCATCCCATGAAGAGACCAGTGCATCAGAGATCATTCAATGAAGGGACCAGTGCATCAAAGATCATCCCATGAAGGGACCAAAGATCATCCCATGAAGGGACCAGTGCATCACAGTACTCAGATTAGAAGTATGCAAGATCATCCCATGAAGGGACCAGCACATCAGAGATCATCCCCTGAAGGGGCCAGTGCATCAGAGATCATCCCATGAAGGGACCAGCACATAACAGATCCCATGAAGGGAGCAGTGCATCACAGCACTCAGATTAGAGGTATTCAAAATCATCCCATGAAGGGACCAGCGCATCAGAGGTCATCCCATGAAGGGACCAGCGAATCAGAGATCCCATGAATGGAGTAATGCATCACAGCACTCAGATTAGAGGTATGCAAGATCGTCCCATGAAGGGACCAGTGCAGAGATCAATCCATGAAGGGACCAGCGCATCAAAGATCATCCCATGAAGTGACCAGTGCATCAAAGATCATCCCATGATGGGACGTGAGATCATCCCATGATGGGACCAGAGATCATCCCATGATGGGACCAGAGATCATCCCATGAAGGGACCAGTGCATCAGAGATCATCCCATGAAGGGACCAGTGCATCAGAGATCATCCCATGAAGGGACCAGCGCATAACAGATCCCATGAAGGGAGCAGTGCATCACAGCACTCAGATTAGAGGTATTCAAGATCATCCCATGAAGGGACCAGTGCATCAAAGATCATCCCAAGAAGGAACCAGTGCATCAAAGATCATCCCATGAAGGGACCAGTGCATCACAGCACTCAGATTAGAGGTAATCAAGATCATCCCATGATGGGACGAGTGCAAAGATCATCCCATGAAGGGACCAGTGCATCAAAGATCATCCCATGAAGGGACCAGTGCATCACAGCTCTCAGATTAGAGGTATGGAAGATCAACCCATGAAGGGACCAGCGCATCAGAGTTCCTCGCATAAAGGGACCAGCGCATCAGAGATCATCCCATGAAGGGACCAGTGCATCAAAGATCATCCCATGAAGGGACCAGTGCATCACAGCTCTCAGATTAGAGGTATGCAAGATCAACCCATGAAGGGACCAGCACATCAGAGTTCCTCCCATAAAGGGACCAGCGCATCAGAGATCATCCCATGAAGGGACCAGTGCATCAAAGATCATCCCATGAAGGGACCAGTGCATCACAGCACTCAGATTAGAGGTATTCAAGATCATCCCATGAAGGGACCAGTGCAGAGATCATCCATTGAAGGGACCAGCGCATCAGAGATCATCCCATGAAGGGAGCAGTGCATCACAGCACTCAGATTAGAGGTATGCAAGATCATCCCATGAAGGGACCAATGAATCAAAGATCATCCCATGAAGGGATCAGAGATCGTCCCATGATGAGACCAGAGATCATTCCATGAAGGGACCAGTGCATCAGAGATCATGCCATGAAGGGACCAGTGCATCAGAGATCATTCCATAAAGGGACCAGTGCATCAGAGATCATGCCATGAAGGGACCAGTGCATCAAAGATCATCCCATGAAGGGAACAGCGCATCAGAGGTCATCCCATTAAGGGACCAGCGCATCAGCGGTCATCCCATAAAAGGACCAGCGCATCAGAGATCATCCCATAAAGGGACCAGTGCATCACAGCACTCAGATTAGAGGTATGCAAGATCACCCCATGAAGGGACCAGTGCATCAAAGATCATCCCATGGAGGGACAAGAGATCATCCCATGAAGGGACCAGAGATCATCCCATGAAGGGACCAGTGCATCAGAGATCATGCCATGAAGGGACCAGTGCATCAGAGATCATTCCATAAAGGGACCAGTGCATCAGAGATCATGCCATGAAGGGACCAGTGCATCAAAGATCATCCCATGGAGGGACAAGAGATCATCCCATGAAGGGACCAGAGATCATCCCATGAAGGGACCAGAGATCATCCCATGAAGGGACCAGTGCATCAGAGATCATCCCATGAAGGTACCAGTGCATCAGAGATGATCCCATGAAGGGACCAGTGCATCAAAGATCATCCCATGAAGGGACCAGTGCATCACAGCACTCAGATTAGAGGTATGCAAGATCATCACATGAAGGGACCAGTGCATCAAATATCATCCCATGAAGGCACCAGTGCACCCATGAAGGGACCAGTGCATCAAAGATCATCCCATGAAGGGACCAGTGCAAAGATCATCCCATGAAGGGACCAGTCCATCAGAGATCAACTCATGAAGGGACCAGCACATCAGAGATCATCCCACGAAGGGACCAGTGCATCAGAGCACTCAGATTAGAGGTATTCAAGATCATCCCTTGAAGGGACCAGTGCATCAAAGATCATCCCATGAAGGGACCAGTGCATCACAGCACTCAGATTAGAGGTATGCAAGATCATCCCATGAAGGGACCAGTGCATCAGAGATCATTCAATGAAGGGACCAGTGCATCAAAGATCGTCCCATGAAGGGACCAAAGATCATCCCATGAAGGGACCAGTGCATCACAGTACTCAGATTAGAAGTATGCAAGATCATCCCATGAAGGGACCAGCACATCAGAGATCATCCCCTGAAGGGGCCAGTGCATCAGAGATCATCCCATGAAGGGACCAGCACATAACAGATCCCATGAAGGGAGCAGTGCATCACAGCACTCATATTAGAGGTATTCAAGATCATCCCATGAAGAGACCAGTGCATCAGAGATCATTCAATGAAGGGACCAGTGCATCAAAGATCATCCCATGAAGGGACCAAAGATCATCCCATGAAGGGACCAGTGCATCACAGTACTCAGATTAGAAGTATGCAAGATCATCCCATGAAGGGACCAGCACATCAGAGATCATCCCCTGAAGGGGCCAGTGCATCAGAGATCATCCCATGAAGGGACCAGCACATAACAGATCCCATGAAGGGAGCAGTGCATCACAGCACTCAGATTAGAGGTATTCAAAATCATCCCATGAAGGGACCAGCGCATCAGAGGTCATCCCATGAAGGGACCAGTGAATCAGAGATCCCATGAATGGAGTAATGCATCACAGCACTCAGATTAGAGGTATGCAAGATCGTCCCATGAAGGGACCAGTGCAGAGATCAATCCATGAAGGGACCAGCGCATCAAAGATCATCCCATGAAGTAACCAGTGCATCAAAGATCATCCCATGATGGGACGTGAGATCATCCCATGATGGGACCAGAGATCATCCCATGATGGGACCAGAGATCATCCCATGAAGGGACCAGTGCATCAGAGATCATCCCATGAAGGGACCAGTGCATCAGAGATCATCCCATGAAGGGACCAGCGCATAACAGATCCCATGAAGGGAGCAGTGCATCACAGCACTTAGATTAGAGGTATTCAAGATCATCCCATGAAGGGACCAGTGCATCAAAGATCATCCCAAGAAGGAACCAGTGCATCAAAGATCATCCCATGAAGGGACCAGTGCATCACAGCACTCAGATTAGAGGTAATCAAGATCATCCCATGATGGGACGAGTGCAAAGATCATCCCATGAAGGGACCAGTGCATCAAAGATCATCCCATGAAGGGACCAGTGCATCACAGCTCTCAGATTAGAGGTATGGAAGATCAACCCATGAAGGGACCAGCGCATCAGAGTTCCTCGCATAAAGGGACCAGCGCATCAGAGATCATCCCATGAAGGGACCAGTGCATCAAAGATCATCCCATGAAGGGACCAGTGCATCACAGCTCTCAGATTAGAGGTATGCAAGATCAACCCATGAAGGGACCAGCACATCAGAGTTCCTCCCATAAAGGGACCAGCGCATCAGAGATCATCCCATGAAGGGACCAGTGCATCAAAGATCATCCCATGAAGGGACCAGTGCATCACAGCACTCAGATTAGAGGTATTCAAGATCATCCCATGAAGGGACCAGTGCAGAGATCATCCATTGAAGGGACCAGCGCATCAGAGATCATCCCATGAAGGGAGCAGTGCATCACAGCACTCAGATTAGAGGTATGCAAGATCATCCCATGAAGGGACCAATGAATCAAAGATCATCCCATGAAGGGATCAGAGATCGTCCCATGATGAGACCAGAGATCATTCCATGAAGGGACCAGTGCATCAGAGATCATGCCATGAAGGGACCAGTGCATCAGAGATCATTCCATAAAGGGACCAGTGCATCAGAGATCATGCCATGAAGGGACCAGTGCATCAAAGATCATCCCATGAAGGGAACAGCGCATCAGAGGTCATCCCATTAAGGGACCAGCGCATCAGCGGTCATCCCATAAAAGGACCAGCGCATCAGAGATCATCCCATAAAGGGACCAGTGCATCACAGCACTCAGATTAGAGGTATGCAAGATCACCCCATGAAGGGACCAGTGCATCAAAGATCATCCCATGGAGGGACAAGAGATCATCCCATGAAGGGACCAGAGATCATGCCATGAAGGGACCAGTGCATCAGAGATCATGCCATGAAGGGACCAGTGCATCAGAGATCATTCCATAAAGGGACCAGTGCATCAGAGATCATGCCATGAAGGGACCAGTGCATCAAAGATCATCCCATGGAGGGACAAGAGATCATCCCATGAAGGGACCAGAGATCATCCCATGAAGGGACCACAGATCATCCCATGAAGGGACCAGTGCATCAGAGATCATCCCATGAAGGTACCAGTGCATCAGAGATGATCCCATGAAGGGACCAGTGCATCAAAGATCATCCCATGAAGGGACCAGTGCATCACAGCACTCAG
The DNA here is from genome assembly GCF_964204655.1 of Triturus cristatus. Lineage (NCBI taxonomy): Eukaryota > Metazoa > Chordata > Amphibia > Caudata > Salamandridae > Triturus > Triturus cristatus. Next base: position 652,663,724 of record NC_140587.1, on the reverse strand, counting down.
ATTAGAGGTATGCAAGATCATCACATGAAGGGACCAGTGCATCAAATATCATCCCATGAAGGCACCAGTGCACCCATGAAGGGACCAGTGCATCAAAGATCATCCCATGAAGGGACCAGTGCAAAGATCATCCCATGAAGGGACCAGTCCATCAGAGATCAACTCATGAAGGGACCAGCACATCAGAGATCATCCCACGAAGGGACCAGTGCATCAGAGCACTCAGATTAGAGGTATGCAAGATCATCCCATGAAGGGACCAGTGCATCAAAGATCATCCCATGAAGGGACCAGTGCATCACAGCACTCAGATTAGAGGTATGCAAGATCATCCCATGAAGGGACCAGTGCATCAACGATAATCCCATGAAGGGACCAGTGCATCAGAGATCATTCAATGAAGGGACCAGTGCATCAAAGATCATCCCATGAAGGGACCAAAGATCATCCCATGAAGGGACCAGTGCATCACAGATCCCATGAAGGGAGTAGTGCATCACAGCACTCAGATTAGAGGTATTCAAGATCATCCCATGAAGGGACCAGTGCATCAAAGATCATCCCATGAAGGGACCAGTGCATCACAGCTCTCAGATTAGAGGTATGCAAGATAAACCCATGAAGGGATCCGCGCATCAGAGTTCATCCCATAAAGGGACCAGCGCATCAGAGTTCATCCCATGAAGGGACCTGCGCATCAGAGGTCATCCCATGAAGGGACCACCGCATCAGAGATCCCATGAAGGGAGCAGTGCATCACAGCACTCAGATTAGAGGTATGCAAGATCATCCCATGAAGGGACCAGTGCAGAGATCAATCCATGAAGGGACCAGCACATCAAAGATCATCCCATGAAGGGACCAGTGCATCAAAGATCATCCCATGAAGGGACCAGTGCATCACAGCACTCAGATTAAAGGTATTCAAGATCATCCCATGATGGGACCAGAGATCATCCCATGATGGGACCAGAGATCATCCCATGATGGGACCAGAGATCATCCCATGATGAGACCAGAGATCATCCCATGATGGGACCAGAGATCATCCCATGATGGGACCAGAGATCATCCCATGATAGGACCAGAGATCATCCCATGAAGGGACCAGTGCATCAGAGATCATCCCATGAAGGGACCAGCGCATAACAAATCCCATGAAGGGAGCAGTGCATCACAGCATTCAGATTAGAGGTATGCAAGATCATCCCATGAAGGGACAAGTGCATCAAAGATCATCCCATGAAGGAACCAGCGCATCAAAGATCATCCCATGAAGGGACCAGCGCATCAGAGATCATCCCATGAAGGGACCAGCGCATCAGAGATCATCCCATTAAGGGACCAGCGCATCAGACATCATCCCATGAAGGGACCAGCGCATCAGACATCATCCCATGAAGGGACCAGCGCATCAGACATCATCCCATGAAGGGACCAGCGCATCAGAGATCATCCCATGAAGGGACCAGCGCATCAGAGATCATTCCATGAAGGGAGCAGTACATCACAGCACTCAGATTAGAGGTATAGAAGATCATCCTATGAAGGGACCAGCGCATCACAGATCATCCCATGAAGGGAGCAGTGCATCACAGCACTCAGATTAGAGGTGTGCAAGATCATCCCATGAAGGGACCAATGAATCAAAGATCATCCCATAAAGGGACCAGCGCATCAGAGATCATCCCATGAAGAGACCAGTGCATCAGAGATCAACCCATGAAGGGACCAGTGCATCAAAGATCATCCCATGAAGGGACCAGTGCAGAGATCATCCCATGAACGGACCAGTGCATCAGAGATCATCCCATGAAGGGACCAGTGCATCACAGCACTCAGATTAGAGGTATGCAATATCATCCCATGAAGGGACCAGTGCATCAGAGATCGTCCCATGAAGGGACCAATGTATCAGAGATCATCCCAAGTAGGGACCTGTGCATCAGAGATCATCCCATGAAGGGACCAGTGCATCAGAGATCATCCCATGAGGAGACCAGCGCATCAGAGATAATCCCATGAGGAGACCAGCGAATCAGAGATCATCCCATGAAGGGACCAGTGCATCAAAGATCATCACATGAAGGGACCAGTGCATCACAGAACTCATATTAGATATAAGATCATCCCATGAAGGGACCAGGGCATCAAAGATCATCCCATGAAGGGACCAGGGCATCAAAGATCATCCCATGAAGGGACCAGTGCATCAGAGATCATCCCATGAAGGGACCAGTGCATCAGAGATCATCCCATGAATGGACCAGTGCATCAGAGATCCCGTGAATGGAGCAGTGCATCACAGCACTCAGATTAGAGGTATGCAAGATCATCCCATGAAGGGACCAGCGCAGAGATCATCCCACGAAGGGACCAGCGCATAAGAGATCATCCCACAAAGGGACCAGCGCATCAGAGATCATCCCACAAAGGGACCAGCGCATCAGAGATCATCCCACAAAGGGACCAGCGCATCAGAGATCATCCCACAAAGGGACCAGCGCATCAGAGATCATCCCACAAAGGGACCAGCGCATCAGAAATCATCCCACAAAGGGACCAGCGCATCAGAGATCATCCCACGAAGGGACCAGCTAATCAGATCATCCTGCGAAGGGACCAGCTAATCAGATCATCCCATAAAGGGACCAGTGCATCAGAGATCGTCCCATGAAGGGACCAGTGCATCAGATCATCCCATGAAGGGACCAGTGCATCAGAGATCATCTCATGAAGGGACCAGTGCATCAGAGATCATCTCATGAAGGGACCAGTGCATCAGAGATCATCCCAAGAAGGGACCAGCGCATCAGAGATCATCCCATGAGGAGACCAGCGAATCAGAGATCATCCCATGAAGGGACCAGTGCATCAAAGATCATCACATGAAGGGACCAGTGCATCACAGAACTCATATTAGATGTAAGATCATCCCATGAAGGGACCAGGGCATCAAAGATCATCCCATGAAGGGACCAGGGCATCAAAGATCATCCCATGAAGGGACCAGTACATCAGAGATCATCCCATGAAGGGACCAGTGCATCACAGCAGTGAGATTAGGGGTATTCAAGATCATCCCATGAAGGGACCAGTGCATCACAGCACTCACATTAGAGGTATGCAAGATCATCCCATGAAGGGACCAGTCCATCAGAGATCATCCCATGAAGGGACCAGTGCATCAGAGATCCCATGAATGGAGCAGTGCATCACAGCACTCAGATTAGAGGTATGCAAGATCATCCCATGAAGGGACCAGCGCAGAGATCATCCCACGAAGGGACCAGCGCATCAGAGATCATCCCACAAAGGGACCAGCGCATCAGAGATCATCCCACAAAGGGACCAGCGCATCAGAGATCATCCCACAAAGGGACCAGCGCATCAGAGATCATCCCACAAAGGGACCAGCGCATCAGAAATCATCCCACAAAGGGACCAGCGCATCAGAGATCATCCCACGAAGGGACCAGCTAATCAGATCATCCTGCGAAGGGACCAGCTAATCAGATATTCCCACGAAGGGACCAGCGCATCAAAGATCATCCCACGAAGGGACCAGCGCATCAAAGATCATCCCACGATGGGACCAGCGCATCAAAGATCATCCCACGAAGGGACAAGTGCATCAAAGATGATCCCATGAAGGGACAAGCGCATCAAAGATGATCCCATGAAGGGACCAGCACATCAAAGATCATCCCATGAAGGGACCAGTGCAGAGATCATCCCATGAATGGACCAGTGCATCAGAGATCATCCCATGAAGGGACCAGTGCATCAGAGATCATCCCATGAAGGGACCAGTGCATCACAGCACTCGGATTAGAGGTATGCAAGATCATCCCATGAAGGGACCAGTGCATCAGAGATCGTCCCATGAAGGTACCAGTGCATCAGAGATCATCCGATGAAGGGACCAGTGCATCAGAGATCATCCCATGAAGGGACCAGTGCATCAGAGACCATCCCATGAAGGGACCAGTGCATCAGAGACCATCCCATGAATGGACCAGTGTATCAGAGATCAAGAGATCATCCCATGAAGAGACCAGTGCAGAGATCATCCCATGAAGGGACCAGCGCATCAGAGATCATCCCATCAAGGGACCAGCGCATCAGAGGTCCTGCCATCAAGGGACCAGCGCATCAGAGGTCATCCCATCAAGGGACCAGCGCATCAGAGGTCCTCCCATCAAGGGACCAGCGCATCAGAGGTCATCCCATCAAGGGACCAGTGCATCAGAGATCCCATGAAGGGACCAGTGCATCACAGCACTCAGATTAGAGGTATGAAAGATCATCCCATGAAGGGACCAGTGCATCAAAGATCATCCCACGAAGGGACCAGTGCATCAAAGATCATCCCATGAAGGGACCAGTGCATCACAGCACTCCGATTAGAGGTATGCAAGATCATCCCATGAATGGACCAGCGCAGAGATCATCCAACGAAGGGACCAGCGCATCAGAGATCATCCCACGAAGGGACCAGAGATCATCCCATGAAGGGACCAGTGCATCAGAGATCATCCCATGAAGGGACCAGTGCATCAGAGATCATCCCATGAAGGGACCAGTGCATCAGAGATCATCCCATGAAGGGACCAGTGCATCAAAGATCATCCCATGAAGGGACCAGTGCATCACAGCACTCCGATTAGAGGTATGCAAGATCATCCCATGAAGGGACCAGCGCATCAGAGATCATCCCACGAAGGGACCAGCGCATCAGAGATCATCCCACGAAGGGACCAGCGCATCACAGATCATCCCACGAAGGGACCAGAGCATCAGAAATCATCCCACAAAGGGACCAGCGCATCAGAGATCATCCCACGAAGGGACCAGCGGATCAGAGAGGACCAGCACATCAAAGATCATCTCACGAAGGGACCAGCACATCAGAGATCATCCCACGAAGGGACCAGCTAATCAGATCATCCCACGAAGGGACCAGCTAATCAGATCATCCCACAAAGGGACCAGTGCATCAAAGATCATCCCACGAAGGGACCAGCGCATCAAAGATCATCCCACGTAGGGACCAGCGCATCAAAGATGATCCCATGAAGGGACCAGCGAATCAAAGATGATCCCATGAAGGGACCAGCACATCAAAGATCATCCCATGAAGGGACCAGTGCAGAGATCATCCCATGAATGGACCAGTGCATCAGAGATCATCCCATGAAGGGACCAGTGCATCAGAGTTCTTCCCATGAAGGGACCAGTGCATCAGAGATCATCCCATGAAGGGACCAGTGCATCAGAGATCATCCCATGAAGGGACCAGTGCATCAGAGACCATCCCATGAAGGGACCAGTGCATCAGAGATCATCCCATGAAGGGACCAGTGCAGAGATCATCCCATGAAGGGACCAGTGCATCAGAGATCATCCCAAGAAGGGACCAGCGCATCAGAGATCATCCCATGAGGAGACCAGCGAATCAGAGATCATCCCATGAAGAGACCAGCGCATCAGAGATCATCCCATCAAGGGACCAGTGCATCAGACATCATCCCATCAAGGGACCAGCGCATCAGAGATCATCCCATCAAGGGACCAGCGTATCAGAGGTCATCCCATCAAGGGACCAGCGCATCAGAGATCCCATGAAGGGACCAGTGCATCACAGCACTCAGATTAGAGGTATGAAAGATCATCCCATGAAGGGACCAGTGCATCAAAGATCATCCTACGAAGGGACCAGAGATCATCCACATCCCATGAAGGGACAAGAGATCATCTTGTGAAGGGACCAGAGATCATCCCATGAAGGGACCAGAGATCATCCCATGAAGGGACCAGTGCATCAAAGATCATCCCATGAAGGGACCAGTGCATCAAAGATCATCCCATGAAGGGACCAGTGCATCAAAGATCATCCCATGAAGGGACCAGTGCATCAAAGATCATCCCATGAACGGACCAGTGCATCACAGCACTCCGATTAGAGGTATGCAAGATCATCCCAGGAAGGGACCAGTGCATCAATGATCATCCCATGAAGGCACCAGTGCATCAGAGATCAACCCATGAAGGTACCAGCACATCAAAGATCATCCCATGAAGGGACCAGCACATCAAAGATCATCCCATGAAGGGACCAGTGCAGAGATCATCCCATGAATGGACCAGTGCATCAGAGATCATCCCAGGAAGGGACCAGCGCATCAGGGACCAGTGCATCAGAGGTCATCCCACGAAGGGACCAGCGCATCAGAGATCATCCCAGGAAGGGACCAGCACATCAGAGATCATCCTACGAATGGACCAGCTAATCAGATCATCTCACGAAGGGACCAGCTAATCAGAGATCATCCCACGAAGGGACCAGCTGATCAAGGATAATCCAACGAAGGGACCAGCGCATCAAAGATCATCCACCGAAGGGACCAGCGCATCAAAGATCATCCCATGAAGGGACCAGTGCAGAGATCATCCCATGAATGGACCAGTGCATCAGAAACCATCCCATGAAGGGACCAGTGCATCACAGCACTCAGATTAGAAGTATGCAAGATCATCCCATGAAGGGACCAGTGCATCAGAGATTATCCCATGAAGGGACCAGTGCATCATAGATCATCCCATGAATGGACCAGTGCAGAGATTATCCCATGAAGGGACCAGTGCATCAGAGATTATCCCATGAAGGGACCAGTGCATCAGAGATTATCCCATGAAGGGACCAGTGCATCAGAGATTATCCCATGAAGGGACCAGTGCATCAGAGATTATCCCATGAAGGGACCAGTGCAGAGATCATCCCATGAAGGGACCAGTGCAGAGATCATCCCATGAAGGGACCAGCACATCAGAGATCATCCCATGAAGGGACCAGTGCATCACAGCACTGAGATTAGAGGGATGCAAGATCATCCCATGAAGGGACCAGCACATCAGAGATCATCCTATGAAGGGACCACTGCATCACAGCACTCAAATTAGTGGTATGCATAATCCCCCCATGAAGGGACCAGTGCATCAAAGATCATCACATGAAGGGACCAGTGCATCAGAGATCAATCCATGAAGAGACCAGTGCATCAAAGATCATCCCATGAAGGGACCAGCACATCAGAGATCATCCCATGAAGGGACCAGTGCATCACAGCACTCAGATTAGAGATATGCAAGATCATCCCATGAAGGGACCAGTGCATCACAGCACACAGATTAGAGGTATGTAAGATCATCCCATGAAGGGACCAGTCTAGAGATCATGCCATGAAGGGACCTGTGCCTCAGAAATCATCCCATGAAGGGACCAGTGCATCAGAGCACTCACATTAGAGGTGTGCAAGATCAACCCATGAATTGACCAGTGCATCAGAGCTCAACCCATGAAGGGACCAGTGCATCAAAGATCAGTCCATGAAGGGACCAGTGCATCAAAGATAATCCCATGAAGGGACCAGTGCATCAAAGATCATCCCATGAAGGGACCAGTGCATCAAAGATCATCCCATGAAGGGACCAGTGCATCAGAGATCATCCCATGAAGGGACCAGTGCATCAAAGATCATCCCACGAAGGGACAAGTGCATCAAAGATCATCCCATGAAGGAACTAGCGCATCAAAGATCATCCCATGAAGGGACCAGTGCATCACAGCACTCAGATTAAAGGTATTCAATATCATCCCATGAAGGGACCAGTGCAAAGATCATCCCATGAAGGGACCAGTGCATCAAAGATCATCCCATGAAGGGACCAGTGCATCAGAGATCATCCCATGAAGGGACCAGCGCATCAGACATCATCCCATGAAGGGATCAGACATCATACCCTGAAGAGACCAGGGCATCAGACATCATCCCATGAAGGGACCAGCGCATCAGACATCATACCATGAAGGGACCAGCGCATCACAGCACTCAGATTAGAGGTGTGCAAGATCATCCCATGAAGGGACCAATGAATCAAAGATCATCCCATGAAGGGATCAGAGATCGTCCCATGATGAGACCAGAGATCATTCCATGAAGGGACCAGTGCATCAGAGATCATGCCATGAAGGGACCAGTGCATCAGAGGTCATCCCAAAAAGGGACCAGCGCATCAGAGGTCATCCCATAAAAGTACCAGCGCATCTGAGATCATCCCATGAAGGGACCAGTGCATCAAAGATTATCCCATGAAGGGACCAGTGCAGAGATCATCCCAAGAAGGGACCAGCGCATCAGAGATCATCTCATGAGGAGACCAGTGCATCACAGATCATCCCATGAAGGGACCAGTGCATCACATCACTCAGATTAGAGGTATGCAAGATCATCCCATGAAGGGACCAGTGAATCAGAGATCGTCCCATGAAGGGACCAGTGCATCAGAGATCATCCCATGAAGGGACCAGTGCATCAAGAGTCATCCCATGAAGGGACCAGTGCATCAAGAGTCATCCCATGAAGGGACCAGTGCATCAGAGATCATCCCAAAAAGGGACCAGCGCATCAGAGATCATCCCATGAGGAGACCAGTGCATCAAAGATCATCCCATGAAGGGGCCAGTGCATCACATCACTCAGATTAGAGGTATGCAAGATCATCCAATGAAGGGACCAGCGCAGAGATCATCCCACGAAGGGACCAGCGCATCAGTGATCATCCCACAAAGGGACCAGCGCATCAGAGATCATCCCACAAAGGGACCAGCGCATCAGAAATCATCCCACAAAGGGACCAGCGCATCAGAGATCATCCCACGAAGGGACCAGCTAATCAGATCATCCCACGAAGGGACCAGCTAATCAGATCATCCCACGAAGGGACCAGCTAATCAGATCATCTCACGAAGGGACCAGCGCATCAAAGATCATCCCACGAAGGGACCAGCTCATCAAAGATCATCCCACGAAGGGACCAGCGCATCAAAGATGATCCCACGAAGGGACAAGCGCATCAAAGATGATCCCATGAAGGGACCAGCGAATCAAAGATGATCCCATGAAGGGACCAGCACATCAAAGATCATCCCATGAAGGGACCAGTGCAGAGATCATCCCATGAATGGACCAGTGCATCAGAGATCATCCCATGAAGGGACCAGTGCGACACAGCACTCCGATTAGAGGTATGCAAGATCATCCCATGAAGGGACCAGTGCATCAGAGATCGTCACATGAAGGTACCAGTGCATCAGAGATCATCCCATGAAGGGACCAGTGCATCAGAGATCAACCCATAAAGGGAACAGTGCATCAAAGATCATCCCATGATGGGACCAGTGCATCAAAGATCATGCCATGAAGGGACCAGTGCATCACAGCACTCAGATGAGAGGTATGCAAGATCATCCCAAGAAGGGACCAGTGCATCAGAAATCATCCCATGAAGGGACCAGTGCATCAGAGATCATCCCATGAAGGGACCAGTGCATCAGAGATCATCCCATGAAGGGACCAGTGTATCACAGCACTCAGATGAGAGGTATGCAAGATCATCCCATGAAGGGACCAGTGCTTCATAGATCATCCCATGAAGGGACCAGTGCATCAGAGATCATCCCATGAAGGGACCAGTGCATCAGAGATCATCCCATGAAAAGACCAGTGCATCAGAGATCATCCCATGAAGGGACCAGCGCATCGAGGATCATCCCATGAAGGGACCAGCGCATCGAGGATCAACCCATAAAGGGACCAGCGCATCGAGGATCATCCCATGAAGGGACCAGTGCGTCAGAGATCATCCCATGAAGGGACCAGTGCATCCCAGCACTCAGATTAGAGATATGCAAGATCATCCCAAGAAGGGACCAGTGCATCAGAAATCATCCCATGAAGGGACCAGTGCATCAGAGATAATCCCATGAAGGGACCAGTGCATCAGAGATCATCCCATGAAGGGACCAGCGCATCAGAGATCATCACACGAAGGGACCAGCACATCAGAGATCATCCCATGAAGGGACCAGTGCATCACAGCACTAAGATTAGAGGTATGCAAGATCATCCCAGGAAGGGACCAGCACATCAGAGATCATCCCACGAAGGGACCAGCGCATCAGAGATCATCCTACGAAGGGACCAGTGCATCAGAGATCATCCCATGAAGGGACCAGTGCATCAGAGATCATCCCATGAAGGGACCAGTGCATCAGAGATCATCCCATGAAGGGACCAGTGCATCAGAGATCATCCCATGAAGGGACCAGCGCATCGAGGATCATCCCATAAAGGGACCAGCGCATCGAGGATCATCCCATGAAGGGACCAGTGCATCAGAGATCATCCCATGAAGGGACCAGTGCATCACAGCACTCAGATTAGAGATATGCAAGATCATCCCAAGAAGGGACCAGTGCAGCAGAAATCATCCCATGAAGGGACCAGCGCATCAGAGATCATCACACGAAGGGACCAGCACATCAGAGATCATCCCATGAAGGGACCAGCACATCAGAGATCCTCCCATGAAGGGACCAGTGCATCACAGCACTAAGATTAGAGGTATGCAAGATCATCCCATGAAGGGACCAGCACATCAGAGATCATCCCACGAAGGGACCAGCGCATCAGAGATCATCCTACGAAGGGACCAGTGCATCAGAGATCATCCCATGAAGGGACCAGTGCATCAGAGATCATCCCATGAAGGGACCAGTGCATCAGAGATCATCCCATGAAGGGACCAGTGCATCAGAGATCATCCCATGAAGAGACCAGTGCATCAGAGATCATCCCATGAAGGGACCAGTGCATCAGTGATCATCCCATGAAGGGACCAGTGCATCAGAGTTCATCCCATGAAGGGACCAGTGCATCACAGCAATCAGATTAGAGGTATGCAAGATCATCCCATGAAGGGAGCAGTGCATCACAGCACTCAGATTAGAGGTATGCAAGATCATCCTGTGATGGGACCAGTGCAAAGATCATCCCATGAAGGGACTAGAGATCATCCCATGAAGGGACCAGAGATCATCCCATGAAGGGACCAGAGATCATCCCATGAAGGGACCAGAGATCATCCCATGAAGGGACCAGAGATCATCCCAAGAAGGGACCAGTGCATCAGAGATCATCCCATGAAGGGACCAGTGCATCAGAGATCATCCCATGAAGGGACCAGTGTATCACAGCACTCAAATTAGAGGTATGCAAAATCCCCCCATGAAGGGACCAGTGCATCAAAGATCATCCCATGAAGGGACCAGTGCATCAAAGATCATCCCATGAAGGGACCAGCGCATCAGAGATCATCCTACGAAGGGACCAGTTCATCAGAGATCATCCCATGAAGGGACCAGTGCATCAGAGATCATCCCATGAAGGCACCAGTGCATCACAGCACTCAGATTAGAGATATGAAAGATCATCCCAAGAAGGGACCAGTGCATCAGAAATCATCCCATGAAGGGACCAGTGCATCAGAGATCATCCCATGAAGGGACCAGCGCATCAGAGATCATCCCATGAAGGGACCAGCTCATCAGAGATCATCACACGAAGGGACCAGCACATCAGAGATCATCCCATGAAGGGACCAGTGCATCACAGCACTAAGATTAGAGGTATGCAAGATCATCCCATGAAGGGACCAGCACATCAGAGATCATCCCACGAAGGGACCAGCGCATCAGAGATCATCCTACGAAGGGACCAGTGCATCAGAGATCATCCCATGAAGGGACCAGTGCATCAGAGATCATCCCATGAAAGGACCAGTGCATCAGAGATCATCCCATGAAGGGACCAGTGCATCAGAGATCATCCCATGAAGGGACCACTGCATCAGAGATCATTCCATGAAGGGACCACTGCATCAGAGATCATCCCATGAAGGGACCAGCGCATCGAGGATCATCCCATAAAGGGACCAGCGCATGGAGGATCATCCCATGAAGGGACCAGTGCATCAGAGATCATCCCATGAAGGGACCAGTGCATCACAGCACTCAGATTAGAGATATGCAAGATCATCCCAAGAAGGGACCAGTGCAGCAGAAATCATCCCATGAAGGGACCAGCGCATCAGAGATCATCACACGAAGGGACCAGCACATCAGAGATCATCCCATGAAGGGACCAGCACATCAGAGATCATCCCATGAAGGGACCAGTGCATCACAGCACTAAGATTCGAGGTATGCAAGATCATCCCATGAAGGGACCAGCACATCAGAGATCATCCCACGAAGGGACCAGCGCATCAGAGATAATCCTACGAAGGGACCAGTGCATCAGAGATCATCCCATGAAGGGATCAGTGCATCAGAGATCATCCCATGAAGGGACCAGTGCATCAGAGATCATCCCATGAAGGGACCAGTGCATCAGAGATCATCCCATGAAGAGACCAGTGCATCAGAGATCATCCCATGAAGGGACCAGTGCATCAGTGATCATCCCATGAAGGGACCAGTGCATCAGAGTTCATCCCATGAAGGGACCAGTGCATCACAGCACTCAGATTAGAGGTATGCAAGATCATCCCATGAAGGGACCAGTGCATCACAGCACTCAGATTAGAGGTATGCAAGATCATCCTGTGATGGGACCAGTGCAAAGATCATCCCATGAAGGGACTAGAGATCATCCCATGAAGGGACCAGAGATCATCCCATGAAGAGACCAGAGATCATCCCATGAAGGGACCAGAGATCATCCCATGAAGGGACCAGAGATCATCCCATGAAGGCACCAGTGCATCACAGCACTCAGATTAGAGATATGAAAGATCATCCCAAGAAGGGACCAGTGCATCAGAAATCATCCCATGAAGGGACCAGTGCATCAGAGATCATCCCATGAAGGGACCAGCGCATCAGAGATCATCCCATGAAGGGACCAGCTCATCAGAGATCATCACACGAAGGGACCAGCACATCAGAGATCATCCCATGAAGGGACCAGTGCATCACAGCACTAAGATTAGAGGTATGCAAGATCATCCCATGAAGGGACCAGCACATCAGAGATCATCCCACGAAGGGACCAGCGCATCAGAGATCATCCTACGAAGGGACCAGTGCATCAGAGATCATCCCATGAAGGGACCAGTGCATCAGAGATCATCCCATGAAAGGACCAGTGCATCAGAGATCATCCCATGAAGGGACCAGTGCATCAGAGATCATCCCATGAAGGGACCACTGCATCAGAGATCATTCCATGAAGGGACCACTGCATCAGAGATCATCCCATGAAGGGACCAGCGCATCGAGGATCATCCCATAAAGGGACCAGCGCATGGAGGATCATCCCATGAAGGGACCAGTGCATCAGAGATCATCCCATGAAGGGACCAGTGCATCACAGCACTCAGATTAGAGATATGCAAGATCATCCCAAGAAGGGACCAGTGCAGCAGAAATCATCCCATGAAGGGACCAGCGCATCAGAGATCATCACACGAAGGGACCAGCACATCAGAGATCATCCCATGAAGGGACCAGCACATCAGAGATCATCCCATGAAGGGACCAGTGCATCACAGCACTAAGATTCGAGGTATGCAAGATCATCCCATGAAGGGACCAGCACATCAGAGATCATCCCACGAAGGGACCAGCGCATCAGAGATAATCCTACGAAGGGACCAGTGCATCAGAGATCATCCCATGAAGGGATCAGTGCATCAGAGATCATCCCATGAAGGGACCAGTGCATCAGAGATCATCCCATGAAGGGACCAGTGCATCAGAGATCATCCCATGAAGAGACCAGTGCATCAGAGATCATCCCATGAAGGGACCAGTGCATCAGTGATCATCCCATGAAGGGACCAGTGCATCAGAGTTCATCCCATGAAGGGACCAGTGCATCACAGCACTCAGATTAGAGGTATGCAAGATCATCCCATGAAGGGACCAGTGCATCACAGCACTCAGATTAGAGGTATGCAAGATCATCCTGTGATGGGACCAGTGCAAAGATCATCCCATGAAGGGACTAGAGATCATCCCATGAAGGGACCAGAGATCATCCCATGAAGGGACCAGAGATCATCCCATGAAGGGACCAGAGATCATCCCATGAAGGGACCAGAGATCATCCCATGAAGGGACCAGAGATCATGCCATGAAGGGACCAGAGATCATCCCAAGAAGGGACCAGTGCATCAGAGATCATCCCATGAAGGGACCAGTGCATCAGAGATCATCCCATGAAGGGACCAGTGTATCACAGCACTCAAATTAGAGGTATGCAAAATCCCCCCATGAAGGGACCAGTGCATCAAAGATCATCCCATGAAGGGACCAGTGCATCAAAGATCATCCCATGAAGGGACCAGTGCATCACAGCACTCAGATTAGAGGTATGCAAGATCATCCCATGAAGGGACCAGTGCATCAGAGATTATCCCATGAAGGGACCAGCGCATCAGAGATCATCCTACGAAGGGACCAGTTCATCAGAGATCATCCCAAAAAGGGACCAGCGCATCAGAGATCATCCCATGAGGAGACCAGTGCATCAAAGATCATCCCATGAAGGGACCAGTGCATCACATCACTCAGATTAGAGGTATGCAAGATCATCCAATGAAGGGACCAGTGCAGAGATCATCCCACGAAGGGACCAGCGCATCAGTGATCATCCCACAAAGGGACCAGCGCATCAGAGATCATCCCACAAAGGGACCAGCGCATCAGAAATCATCCCACAAAGGGACCAGCGCATCAGAGATCATCCCACGAAGGGACCAGCTAATCAGATCATCCCACGAAGGGACCAGCTAATCAGATCATCCCACGAAGGGACCAGCTAATCAGATCATCTCACGAAGGGACCAGCGCATCAAAGATCATCCCACGAAGGGACCAGCTCATCAAAGATCATCCCACGAAGGGACCAGCGCATCAAAGATGATCCCACGAAGGGACAAGCGCATCAAAGATGATCCCATGAAGGGACCAGCGAATCAAAGATGATCCCATGAAGGGACCAGCACATCAAAGATCATCCCATGAAGGGACCAGTGCAGAGATCATCCCATGAATGGACCAGTGCATCAGAGATCATCCCATGAAGGGACCAGTGCGACACAGCACTCCGATTAGAGGTATGCAAGATCATCCCATGAAGGGACCAGTGCATCAGAGATCGTCACATGAAGGTACCAGTGCATCAGAGATCATCCCATGAAGGGACCAGTGCATCAGAGATCAACCCATAAAGGGAACAGTGCATCAAAGATCATCCCATGATGGGACCAGTGCATCAAAGATCATGCCATGAAGGGACCAGTGCATCACAGCACTCAGATGAGAGGTATGCAAGATCATCCCAAGAAGGGACCAGTGCATCAGAAATCATCCCATGAAGGGACCAGTGCATCAGAGATCATCCCATGAAGGGACCAGTGCATCAGAGATCATCCCATGAAGGGACCAGTGTATCACAGCACTCAGATGAGAGGTATGCAAGATCATCCCATGAAGGGACCAGTGCTTCATAGATCATCCCATGAAGGGACCAGTGCATCAGAGATCATCCCATGAAGGGACCAGTGCATCAGAGATCATCCCATGAAAAGACCAGTGCATCAGAGATCATCCCATGAAGGGACCAGCGCATCGAGGATCATCCCATGAAGGGACCAGCGCATCGAGGATCAACCCATAAAGGGACCAGCGCATCGAGGATCATCCCATGAAGGGACCAGTGCATCAGAGATCATCCCATGAAGGGACCAGTGCATCACAGCACTCAGATTAGAGATATGCAAGATCATCCCAAGAAGGGACCAGTGCATCAGAAATCATCCCATGAAGGGACCAGTGCATCAGAGATAATCCCATGAAGGGACCAGTGCATCAGAGATCATCCCATGAAGGGACCAGCGCATCAGAGATCATCACACGAAGGGACCAGCACATCAGAGATCATCCCATGAAGGGACCAGTGCATCACAGCACTAAGATTAGAGGTATGCAAGATCATCCCAGGAAGGGACCAGCACATCAGAGATCATCCCACGAAGGGACCAGCGCATCAGAGATCATCCTACGAAGGGACCAGTGCATCAGAGATCATCCCATGAAGGGACCAGTGCATCAGAGATCATCCCATGAAGGGACCAGTGCATCAGAGATCATCCCATGAAGGGACCAGTGCATCAGAGATCATCCCATGAAGGGACCAGCGCATCGAGGATCATCCCATAAAGGGACCAGCGCATCGAGGATCATCCCATGAAGGGACCAGTGCATCAGAGATCATCCCATGAAGGGACCAGTGCATCACAGCACTCAGATTAGAGATATGCAAGATCATCCCAAGAAGGGACCAGTGCAGCAGAAATCATCCCATGAAGGGACCAGCGCATCAGAGATCATCACACGAAGGGACCAGCACATCAGAGATCATCCCATGAAGGGACCAGCACATCAGAGATCCTCCCATGAAGGGACCAGTGCATCACAGCACTAAGATTAGAGGTATGCAAGATCATCCCATGAAGGGACCAGCACATCAGAGATCATCCCACGAAGGGACCAGCGCATCAGAGATCATCCTACGAAGGGACCAGTGCATCAGAGATCATCCCATGAAGGGACCAGTGCATCAGAGATCATCCCATGAAGGGACCAGTGCATCAGAGATCATCCCATGAAGGGACCAGTGCATCAGAGATCATCCCATGAAGAGACCAGTGCATCAGAGATCATCCCATGAAGGGACCAGTGCATCAGTGATCA
The DNA here is from genome assembly GCF_964204655.1 of Triturus cristatus. Taxonomy (NCBI): domain Eukaryota; kingdom Metazoa; phylum Chordata; class Amphibia; order Caudata; family Salamandridae; genus Triturus; species Triturus cristatus. The sequence goes on along the minus strand of NC_140587.1, from coordinate 652,647,061 downwards.
TCCCATGAAGGGACCAGTGCATCAGAGTTCATCCCATGAAGGGACCAGTGCATCACAGCACTCAGATTAGAGGTATGCAAGATCATCCTGTGATGGGACCAGTGCAAAGATCATCCCATGAAGGGACTAGAGATCATCCCATGAAGGGACCAGAGATCATCCCATGAAGGGACCAGAGATCATCCCATGAAGGGACCAGAGATCATCCCATGAAGGGACCAGAGATCATCCCAAGAAGGGACCAGTGCATCAGAGATCATCCCATGAAGGGACCAGTGCATCAGAGATCATCCCATGAAGGGACCAGTGTATCACAGCACTCAAATTAGAGGTATGCAAAATCCCCCCATGAAGGGACCAGTGCATCAAAGATCATCCCATGAAGGGACCAGTGCATCAAAGATCATCCCATGAAGGGACCAGTGCATCACAGCACTCAGATTAGAGGTATGCAAGATCATCCCATGAAGGGACCAGTGCATCAGAGATTATCCCATGAAGGAACCAGCGCATCAGAGATCATCCTACGAAGGGACCAGTTCATCAGAGATCATCCCATGAAGGGACCAGTGCATCAGAGATCATCCCATGAAGGCACCAGTGCATCACAGCACTCAGATTAGAGATATGAAAGATCATCCCAAGAAGGGACCAGTGCATCAGAAATCATCCCATGAAGGGACCAGTGCATCAGAGATCATCCCATGAAGGGACCAGCGCATCAGAGATCATCCCATGAAGGGACCAGCTCATCAGAGATCATCACACGAAGGGACCAGCACATCAGAGATCATCCCATGAAGGGACCAGTGCATCACAGCACTAAGATTAGAGGTATGCAAGATCATCCCATGAAGGGACCAGCACATCAGAGATCATCCCACGAAGGGACCAGCGCATCAGAGATCATCCTACGAAGGGACCAGTGCATCAGAGATCATCCCATGAAGGGACCAGTGCATCAGAGATCATCCCATGAAAGGACCAGTGCATCAGAGATCATCCCATGAAGGGACCAGTGCATCAGAGATCATCCCATGAAGGGACCACTGCATCAGAGATCATTCCATGAAGGGACCACTGCATCAGAGATCATCCCATGAAGGGACCAGTGTATCACAGCACTCAAATTAGAGGTATGCAAAATCCCCCCATGAAGGGACCAGTGCATCAAAGATCATCCCATGAAGGGACCAGTGCATCAAAGATCATCCCATGAAGGGACCAGTGCATCACAGCACTCAGATTAGAGGTATGCAAGATCATCCCATGAAGGGACCAGTGCATCAGAGATTATCCCATGAAGGGACCAGCGCATCGAGGATCATCCCATAAAGGGACCAGCGCATGGAGGATCATCCCATGAAGGGACCAGTGCATCAGAGATCATCCCATGAAGGGACCAGTGCATCACAGCACTCAGATTAGAGATATGCAAGATCATCCCAAGAAGGGACCAGTGCAGCAGAAATCATCCCATGAAGGGACCAGCGCATCAGAGATCATCACACGAAGGGACCAGCACATCAGAGATCATCCCATGAAGGGACCAGCACATCAGAGATCATCCCATGAAGGGACCAGTGCATCACAGCACTAAGATTCGAGGTATGCAAGATCATCCCATGAAGGGACCAGCACATCAGAGATCATCCCACGAAGGGACCAGCGCATCAGAGATAATCCTACGAAGGGACCAGTGCATCAGAGATCATCCCATGAAGGGATCAGTGCATCAGAGATCATCCCATGAAGGGACCAGTGCATCAGAGATCATCCCATGAAGGGACCAGTGCATCAGAGATCATCCCATGAAGAGACCAGTGCATCAGAGATCATCCCATGAAGGGACCAGTGCATCAGTGATCATCCCATGAAGGGACCAGTGCATCAGAGTTCATCCCATGAAGGGACCAGTGCATCACAGCACTCAGATTAGAGGTATGCAAGATCATCCCATGAAGGGACCAGTGCATCACAGCACTCAGATTAGAGGTATGCAAGATCATCCTGTGATGGGACCAGTGCAAAGATCATCCCATGAAGGGACTAGAGATCATCCCATGAAGGGACCAGAGATCATCCCATGAAGGGACCAGAGATCATCCCATGAAGGGACCAGAGATCATCCCATGAAGGGACCAGAGATCATCCCATGAAGGGACCAGAGATCATCCCATGAAGGGACCAGAGATCATCCCAAGAAGGGACCAGTGCATCAGAGATCATCCCATGAAGGGACCAGTGCATCAGAGATCATCCCATGAAGGGACCAGTGTATCACAGCACTCAAATTAGAGGTATGCAAAATCCCCCCATGAAGGGACCAGTGCATCAAAGATCATCCCATGAAGGGACCAGTGCATCAAAGATCATCCCATGAAGGGACCAGTGCATCACAGCACTCAGATTAGAGGTATGCAAGATCATCCCATGAAGGGACCAGTGCATCAGAGATTATCCCATGAAGGGACCAGCGCATCAGAGATCATCCTACGAAGGGACCAGTTCATCAGAGACCATCCCATGAAGGGACCAGTGCATCAGAGTTCATCCCATGAAGGGACCAGTGCATCAGAGATCATCCCATGAAGGGACCAGTGCATCAGAGATCATCCCATGAAGAGACCAGTGCATCAGAGATCATCCCATGAAGGGACCAGAGATCATCCCATGAAGGGACCAGAGATCATCCCATGAAGGGACCAGAGATCATCCCATGAAGGGACCAGAGATCATCCCATGAAGGGACCAGTGCATCAGAGATCGTCCCATGAAGGGACCAGTGCATCAGAGATCATCCCATGAAGGGACCAGTGTATCACAGCACTCAAATTAGAGGTATGCAAAATCCCCTCATGAAGGGACCAGTGCATCAAAGATCATCCCATGAAGGGACCAGTGCATCAAAGATCATCCCATGAAGGGACCAGTGCATCAGAGATTATCCCATGAAGGGACCAGTGCATCATAGTTCATCCCATGAAGGGACCAGGGCATCAGAGATTATCCCATGAAGGGACCAGTGCATCAGAGATCATCCCATGAAGGGACCAGAGATCATCCCATGAAGGGACCGGAGATCATCCCATGAAGGGACCGGAGATCATCCCAAGAAGGGACCAGAGATCATCCCAAGAAGGGACCAGAGATCATCCCAAGAAGGGACCAGAGATCATCCCAAGAAGGGACCAGTGCATCAGAGATCATCCCATGAAGGGACCAGAGATCATCCCAAGAAGGGACCAGTGCATCAGAGATCATCCCATGAAGGGACCAGTGCATCAGAGATCATCCCATGAAGGGACCAGTGCATCACAGCACTCAAATTAGAGGTATGCAAAATCCCCCCATGAAGGGACCAGTGCATCAAAGATCATCCCATGAAGGGACCAGTGCATCAAAGATCATCCCATGAAGGGACCAGTGCATCACAGATCATCCCATGAAGGGACTAGTGGATCAGATATTATCCCATGAAGGGACCAGTGCATCAGAGATTATCCCATGAAGGGACCAGTGCATCAGAGATTATCCCATGAAGGGACCAGCGCATCAGAGATCATCCCATGAAGGGACCAGCACATCAGAGATCATCCCATGAAGGGACCAGCGCATCAGAGATCATCCCATGAAGGGACTAGTGGATCAGAGATTATCCCATGAAGGGACCAGCGCATCACAGCACTGAGATTAGAGGGATGCAAGATCATCCCATGAAGAGACCAGTGCATCAGAGATCATCCCATGAACGGACTAGTGCATCAGAGATCATCCCACGAAGGGACCAGTGAGGTTCTGTAGCAATCCGAACCCGTGTATTCGGTATCGTAGTACTGACACGCTTTTGGTACCAATGAACCGCAAATGATTCATTATATACATGACAGTGTTTTCGCTGCGCAACTAACATGAATTCACTGAGAAATAGGGCATTCTGTTGTTAAGTCATGGCATCCATTTTAGATACGGCATCCATTTTGTTTCTTGCCCTCACATAGTCAATGAACGGGCGATGACCCCGGCAGAATCACTTTGTTAAGGACACGTAAGCTCGAGCCCCGAGAAAGGCTGACGCTGCATGACTAGGCAGAATCAAGCCGGCTCCCTTGCCTGACGCCAGTCCTGCTATACTGGTTCTCGTGACCATTGTCCTGACTGAGAGGCCGGAGACGGTAGCCATGCCCGTTTATGATCCATAAACACCTCTTATCCTACTTTTCAATCCTTTGCACCTGGCTCTACTCCTCTACTTCTGGGCTTTTACAATGGGGAGGTTACGATTTTTATGATGGGGAGGATCGGGCAAAGAATGGAAAACTGACAAGGGGACCTGATCGAATACCGAAAACCTACGACTAATTATTGTTTGATGCATATTTATTGTCTGTTTGGGATACCGGGTTGGGCATGAGAAATATTCGTGTAATGTTGCCTAAAGACATATTTCGTGTATTTAAGGCGCAACCCACTTAATGCAATTTGAACAGTCTCGTAGATTCTGCCTCTGTGTGGTTCCTATGACTTCTGTGTCCCTGCAGTAAATAAACCTTGGTCTTAGACGCCACCATCGAGAAACCCGCGTCTCTGTTTATTTTGTGAACCGAGACAGGAAGGAACTCAGGGGTCTTCGGGTGTTGTTTCCCTGACACCTCTGGACTCTTAAAAGTCCAGAACCTCAGGGACCAGTGCATCACAGCACTCACATTAGAGGTATGCAAGATCATCCCATGAAGGGACCAGTCCATCAGAGATCAACCCATGAAGGGACCAGTGCATCAAAGATCATCCCATGAAGGGACCAGTATATCAAAGATCATCCCATGAAGGGACCAGCACATCAGAGATCATCCCAAGAAGGGACCAGCTTATCAGAGATTATCCCACGAAGGGACAACTAATCAGAGATCATCCCATGAAGGGACCAGCGCAGAGATCATCCCATGAATGAACCAGTGCAGAGATCATCCCATGAAGGGACCAGTGCATCAAAGATCATCCCATGAAGGGACCTGTGCATCACAGCACTCGGATTAGAGGTATGCAAGATCGTCCCATGAAAGGACCAGTGCATCAAAGATCATCCCATGAAGGGACCAGCGCATCAGAGATCATCCCACGAAGGGACCAGCGCATCAGAGATTATCCCACGAAGGGACAGCTGCATCACAGCACTCAAATTAGAGGTATGCAAAATCCCCCAATGAAGGGACCAGTGCATCAAAGATCATCCCATGAAGGTACCAGTGCATCAAAGATCATCCCATGAAGGGACTAGTGCATCACAGCACTCAGATTAGAGGTATGCAAGATCATCCTATGAAGGGACCATTGCATCAAAGATCATCCCATGAAGGCACCAGTGCATCAGAGATCAACCCATGAAGGGACCAGCTCATCAGAGATCATCCCACGAAGGGACCAGCGCATCAGAAGGGACCAGCGCATCAGAGATCATCCCACAAAGGGACCAGCACATCAGAGATCATCCCACAACGGGACCAGCTAATCAGAGATCATCCCACGAAGGGACAGCTAATCAGAGATCATCCCACGAAGGAACCAGCACATCAAAGATCATCCCATGAAGGGACCAGCGCAGAGATCATCCCATGAATGGACCAGTGCAGAGATCATCCCATGAAGGGACCAGTGCATCACAGCACTCAGACTAGAGGTATGCAAGATCATCCCATGAAGGGACCAGCGCATCAGAGATCATCCCATGAAGGGACCAGTGTATCAGAGATCAACCCATGAAGTAAACAGTGCATCAAAGATCATCCCATGAAGGGACCAGTGCATCAAAGATCATCCCATGAAGGGACCAGTGCATCACAGCACTCGGATTAGAGGTATGCAAGATCATCCCATGAAGGGACCAGTACATCAGAGCATTCAGATTAGAGGTACGCCAGATCATCCCATGAAGGGACCAGTGCAGAGATCATCCAATGAAGGGACCAGTGCAGAGATCATCCCATGAAGGGACCAGTGCATAAGAGGTCATCCCATGAAGGGACCAGTGCATCATAGATCATCCCATGAAGGGACCAGTGCATCAGATGTCATCCCATGAAGGAACCAGTGCATCAGATATCATCCCATTAAGGGACCAGTGCATCACAGCACTCAGATTAGAGGTATGCAAGATCATCCCATTAAGGGACCAGTGCATCAGAGATCATCCCATGAAGGGACCAGTGCATCAGAGATTATCCCATGAAGGGACCATTGCATCATAGATCATCCCATGAAGGGACTAGTGGATCAGAGATTATCCCATGAAGGGACCAGTGCATCAGAGATTATCCCATGAAGGGACCAGTGCATCAGAGATCATCCCACGAAGGGACCAGCGCATCAGATCATCCTATGAAGGGACCAGCGCATCAGAGATCATCCCATGAAGGGACCAGCGCATCATAGATCATCCCATGAAGGGACCAGTGCAAAGATCATCCCATGAAGGGACCAGTGCAAAGATCATCCCATGAAGGGACCAGCGCATCAGAGATCATCCCATGAAGGGACCAGCGCATCATAGATCATCCCATGAAGGGACCAGTGCATCAACGAGCATCCCATGAAGGGACCAGCGCATCAATGATGATCCCATGAAGGGACCAGCGCATCAACGATGATCCCATGAAGGGACCAGCGCATCAACGATGATCCCATGAAGGGACCAGCGCATCAAAGATCCTCCCATGAAGGGACCAGTGCATCACAGCACTCAGATTAGAGGTATGCAAGATCATCCCATGATGGGACCAGTGCAAAGATCATCCCATGAAGGGACCAGAGATCATCCCATGATGGGACCAGAGATCATCCCATGAAGGGACCAGTCAATCAGAGATCATCCCGTGAAGGGACCAGCGCAGAGATCATCCCATGAAGGGATCAATGCATCAGATATCATCCCATGAAGGGACCAGTGCATCAGATATCATCCCATGAAGGGACCAGTGCATCAAAGATCATCCCATGAAGGGACCAGTGCATCAAAGATCATCCCATGAAGGGACCAGTGCATCACAGCACTCGGATTAGAGGTATGCAAGATCATCCCATGAAGGAACCAGTGCATCAGAGATCATCCCATGAAGGGACCAGCGCATCAGACATCATCCCATAAAGGGACCAGCGCATAAGAGATCATCCCATAAAGGGACCAGCGCATAAGAGATCATCCCATAAAGGGACCAGCACATCAGAGATCATCCCATAAAGGGACCAGCACATCAGAGATCCCATGAAGGGAGCAGTGCATCACAGCACTTAGATTAGAGGTATGCAAGATCATCCCATGCAGGGACCAGCGCATCAGAGATCATCCCATGAAGGGACCAGCACATCAGAGATCCTCCCATGAAGGGACCAGCACATCAGAGATCATCCCATGAAGGGACCAGTGCATCACAGCACTCAGATTAGAGGTATGCAAGATCATCCCATGCAGGGACCAGCGCATCAGAGATCATCCCATGAAGGGACCAGCAAATCAGAGATCCTCCCATGAAGGGACCAGCACATCAGAGATCAACCCACGAAGGGACCAGCGCATCAGAGATCATCCTACGAAGGGACCAGTGGATCAGAGATCATCCCATGAAGGGACCAGTGCAGAGATCATCCCATGAAGGGACCAGTGCAGATATCATCCAATGAAGGGACCAGCGCATCAAAGATCATTCCATGAAGGGACCAGTGCATTACAGCACTCAGATTAGAGGTATGCAAGATCATCCCATGATGGGACCAGTGCATCAGAGATCATCCCATGAAGGGACCAGCGCATCAGACATCATCCCATAAAGGGACCAGCGCATCAGAGATCATCCCATGAAGGGACCAGCACATCAGAGATCCTCCATGAAGGGACCAGTGCATCACAGCACTCAGATTAGAGGTATGCAAGATCATCCCATGAAGGGACCAGCACATCAGAGATCATCCCACGAAGGGACCAGCGCATCAGAGATCATCCTGCGAAGGGACCAGCGCATCAGAGATCATCCCATGAAGGGACCAGGGCATCAGAGATCATCCCATGAAGGGACCAGTGCAGAGTTCATCCCATGAAGGGACCAGTGCAGATATCATCCCATGAAGGGACCAGCGCATCAAAGATCGTCCCATGAAGGGACCAGTGCATTACAGCACTCAGATTAGAGGTATGCAAGATCATCCCATGAAGTGACCAGTGCATCAAAGATCATCCCATGAAGGGACCAGTGCACCAGAGATCATCCCATGAAGGGACCAGGGCACCAGAGAGCATCCCATGAAGGTGCCAGGGCATCAGAGAGAATCCCATGAAGGTACCAGGGCATCAGAGATCATCCCATGAAGGGACCAGTGCAACACAGCACTCAGATTAGAGGTATGCAAGATCATCCCATGAAGGGACCAGTGCATCAGAGATCATCCCATGAAGGGACCAGTGCACCAGAGATCATCCCATGAAGGGACCAGTGCCCCAGATCATCCCATGAAGGGACCAGTGCCCCAGATCATCCCATGAAGGGACCAGTGCACCAGATCATCCCATGAAGGGACCAGTTCACCAGATCATCCCATGAAGGGACCAGTGCACCAGATCATCCCATGAAGGGACCAGTGCACCAGATCATCCCATGAAGGGACCAGTGCACCAGATCATCCCATGAAGGGACCAGTGAGGGACCAGTGCACTAGAGATCATCCCATGAAGGGACCAGTGCAGAGATCATCCCATGAAGAGACCAGTGCAGAGATCATCCCATGAAGGGACCTGCGCATCGAGGATCATCCCATGAAGGGACCATCCCATGAAGGGACCAGCGCATCGAGGATCATCCTAGGAAGGGACCAGTGCATCAGATCATCCCAAGAAGGGACCAGTGCAACAGATCATTAAATAAAGGGACCAGTGCATCACAGCACTCAGATTAGAGGTATGTAAGATCATCCCATGAGGGGACTAGAGATCATCCCATGAAGGGACCAGTGCATCACAGCACTCAGATTAGAGGTAGAAAAGATCATCCCATGAAGGGACCAGTGCATCAAAGATCATCCCATGAAGGGACCAGTGCATCAAAGATCATCCCTTGAAGGGACCAGTGCATCAAAGATCATCCCATGAAGGGACCAGTGCATCAAAGATCATCCCATGAAGGGACCAGTGCATCAGAAATCACCCCATGAAGGGACCAGTGCATCGGAAATCACCCCATGAAGGGACCAGTGCATCAGAGATCATCCCATGAAGGGACCAGTGCATCAAAGATCATCCCAAGAAGGGACCAGTGCACCAGAGATCATCCCATGAAGGGACCAGTGCAACAGATCATTCAATAAAGGGACCAGTGCATCACAGCACTCATATTAGAGGTATGCAAGATCATCCCATGAAGGGACCAGCGCAAAGATCATCCCATGAAGGGACCAGTGCATCAGAGATCATTCCATGAAGGGACCGGTGCATCAGAGATCATCCCATGAAGAGACCAGTGCACCAGAGATCATCCCATGAGGGGACTAGAGATCATCCCATGAAGGGACCAGTGCATCACAACACTCAGATCAGAGGTATGCAAGATCATCCCATGAAGGGACCAGCGCATCAGAGATCATCCTACGAAGAGACCAGTGCATCAGAGATCATCCCATGAAGGGACCAGTGCAGAGATCATCCCATGAAGGGACCAGTGCAGATATCATCCCATGAAGGGACCAGTGCATCAAAGATCATCCCATGAAGGGACCAGTGCACCAGAGATCATCCCATGAAGGGACCAGTGCAACAGATCTTCCCATGAAGGGACCAGTGCAACAGATCTTCCCATGAAGGGACCAGTGCAACAGATCTTCCCATGTAGGGACCAGTGCAACAGATCATCCCATGAAGGGACCAGTGCAACAGATCATCCCATGAAGGGACCAGTGCAACAGATCATCCCATGAAGGGACCAGTGCATCAGAGATCCTCCAGTGAAGGGACCAGTGCATCAGAGATCCTCCGGTGAAGGGACCAGCGCATCAGAGATCCTCCGGTGAAGGGACCAGCGCATCAGAGATCCTCCCATGAAGGGACCAGCGCATCAGATATCATCCCATGAATGGACCAGCGCATCAGATATCAGACCAGCGCATCAGAAATCATCCCATGAAGGGACCAGCGCATCAAAGATCATCCCATGAAGGGACCAGTGCATCAAAGATCATCCCATGAAGGGACCAGCGCATCAGACATCATCCCATGAAGGGACCAGCGCATCAGAGATCATCCCATGAAGGGACCAGCACATCACAGCACTCATATTAGAGGTATGCAAGATCATCTCATGAAGGGATGAGTGCATAAAAGATCATCCCATGAAGGGACCAGTGCATCAAAGATCATCCCATGAAGGGACCAGTGCATCAAAGATCATCCCATGAAGGGACCAGTGCATCAAAAATCATCAAATGAAGGTACTAGTGCATCACAGCACTTATATTAGAGGTATGCAAGATCATCCCATGAAGGAAGCAGCGCGTCACAGCACTCAGATTAGAGGTATGCAAGACCATTCCACGAAGGGACCAGCGCATCAAAGATCATCCTATGAAGGGACCAGCGATCAAAGATCCCATGATGGGACCAGTACATCAAAGATCATCCCATGAAGGGAACAGTGCATCACACCACTCAGATTAGAGGTATAGAAGATCATCCCATGAAGGGACCAGTGCAGAGATCATCCCATGAAGGGACCAGTGCAATAAAGCACTCAGATTAGAGGTATGCAATGTCATCCCATGAAGGGACCAGTGCAAAGATGATCCCATGAAGGGACCAGTGCATCGGAGATCATCAAATGAAGGGACCAGCGCATCACAGCACTCAGATTAGACGTATGCATGATCATCCCATGAAGGGACCAGTGCATCAAAGATCATCCCATGAAGGGACCAGCGCATCACAGCACTCAGATTAAAGGTATGAAAGACCATCACATGAAGGGACCACCGCATTGAGGATCATCCCATGAAGGGACCAGAGCATCAAGGATCATCCCATGAAGGGACCAGCGCATCGAGGATCATCCCATGAAGGGACCAGCACATCAACGATTATCCCATGAAGGGACCAGCCCATCAACGATCATCCCATGAAGGGGCCAGCGCACCAACGATCATCCCATGAAGGGGCCAGTGCATCAATGATCATTCCATGAAGGGACCAGTGCATCAACGATCATTCCATGAAGGGACCAGTGCATCAACGATCATTTCATGAAGGGACCAGTGCAACACAGCACTCAGATTAGAGGTATGTAAGATCATCCATTGAAGGGGCGAGTGCATCAAAGATCATCCCATGAAGGGACTAGTGCATCACAGCACCCAGCTTAGAGGTATGCAAGATCATCACATGAAGGGACCAGCGCATCAGAGATATTCCCATGAAGGGACCAGTGCATCAAAGATTATCCCATGAAGGGACCAGTGCATCAGATGAAATCCTATGAAGGGACCAGCGCATCGAGGATCATCCCATGAAGGGACCAGTGCACCAACGATCATCCCATGAAGGGGCCAGTGCATCAACGATCATCCCATGAAGGGGCCAATGCATCAACGATCATCCCATGAAGGGACCAGTGCAACACAGCACTCCGATTATAGGTATGTAAGATCATCCATTGAAGGAGCGAGTGCATCAAAGGTCATCCCATGAAGAGACTAGTGCATCACAGCATTCAGCTTAGAGGTATGCAAGATCATCCCATGAAGGGACCAGCGAATCAGAGATCATCCCATGAAAGGACCTGTGCAGAGATCATCCCATGAAGGGACCTGTGCATAAGAGATCATCCCATGAAGGGACCATTGCACCAGAGATCATCCCATGAAGGGACCAGTGCATCAGATCATCCCAAGAAGGGACCAGTGCATCAAAGATCATCCCATGAAGGGACCAGTTCATCAAAGATCATCCCATGAAGGGACCAGTGCATCAAAGATCATCCCATGAAGGGACCAGTGCAACAGATCATCCCATGAAGGGACCAGTGCATCAGAGATCATCCCAGGAAGGGACCAGTGCATCAGAGATCATCCCATGAAGGGACCAGTGCATCAAAGATCATCCCATGTAGGGACCATTGCAACAGATCATCCCATGAAGGGACCAGCGCATCGAGGATCACCCCATGAAGGGACCAGAGCATCGAGGATCATCCCATGAAGGGAACAGAGCATCGAGGATCATCCCATGAAGGGAACAGCACACCAGATATCATCACATGAAGGGACCAGAGCATCGAGGATCATCCCATGAAGGGACCAGCGCATCAGAGATCATCCCATGAAGGGACCAGTGCATCAGAGATCATCCCATGAAGGGACCAGTGCATCAGAGAACTCACATTAGAGATATGCAAGATCCTCCCATGAATGGACCAGTGCATCAGAGATCATCCCATGAAGGGACCAGTGCAACACAGCACTCAGATTAGAGGTATGCAAGATCATCCCCTGAAGGGACCAGTGGATCAAAGATCATCCCATGAAGTGACCAGTGCTAGGCCTGGGCAAAATTTCCATTCCGTTTGCGGAATTTGCGATAATTTGGCATTTCCGCGTTCCGTGGAGAGCGCGGAAATGTCAAAATTTCCGCATTCCGCAGCTTTGCGATAATTTGGTTCTTGCTCGCGCTGTAAAATAATACATTCTCGCGCGCGCGATCGCCTTACCTGAATCCCCGCGTTCGCCGACAAGTTTTCCCGATCCGGTGGCGTTCTCCATGAGATGTTGTATTGTTTTAGCCATTTGCGCTGTCTCGCGACAGTTCCCGTCCGCAAGTGACGTCATGGGTCGCGCGATCACGTCTTTTTTCTCGCGATCATGCACCGCGAGACAACTGAAAACAAGATGGCCGAGCCCGCAAGCAACCACATGGGTAAGTTGGCGACCCGCAACCATGCAGAAAATCTCGCGAACATGCCGGAAAAAAACTTCCGCATCTTTGCGATATTTCTGCTTGTTTGCGGAGATTTTTAACATTTTCGCGATAATTTGCGAAAGTCGCTTTCGCAAATTCCACCCACCCCTAACCAGTGCATCAAAGATCATCCCATGAAGGGACCAGGGCACCAGAGTGCATCCGATGAAGGTGCCAGGGCATCAGAGATCATCCCATGAAGGTACCAGGGCATCAGATCATCCCATGAAGGGACCAGTGCAACACAGCACTCAGATTAGAGGTATGCAAGATCATCCCATGAAAGGACCAGTGCATCAGAGATCATCCCATGAAGGGACCAAAGATCATCCCATGAAGGGACCAGTGCATCAGAGATCATCCCATGAAGGGACCAGTGCACAAGATCATCCCATGAAGAGACCAGTGCACAAGATCATCCCATGAAGAGACCAGTGCACCAGATCATCCCATGAAGGGACCAGTGCACCAGATCATCCCATGAAGGGACCAGTGCACCAGATCATCCCATGAGGGAACCAGTGCACCAGATCATTCCATGAAGGGACCAGTGCACCATGAAGGGACCAGTGCATCAGAGATCATCCCATGAAGGGACCAGCGCATAAAAGATTATCCCATGCCGGGACCAGTGCATCACAGCACTCAGATTAGAGGTATGCAAGATCATCCCATGAAGGTACCACTGCATCAAAGATCATCCCATGAAGGTACCACTGCATCAGATATCATCCCATGCAGGGACCAGCGCATCAGATATCATCCCATGAAGGGACCAGTGAATCAGATATCATCCCATGAAGGGACCAGCGCATCAGATATCATCCCATGAAGGGACCAGCGCATCAGAGATCATCCCATGAAGGGACCAGTGCACCAGATCATCCCATGAAGGGACCAGCGCATAAAAGATTATCCCATGCCGGGACCAGTGCATCACAGCTAGGCTAGGGCGAAGCACTACGCTACGCTCGCGTAGTTTGCGAAGTTCGCGCTACTTCACACTACGCGAACTGCACGTAGCACAGTGCGAACGCGCGTAGCGTAATGTTGCGTAGTGCTGCGGTCATTTTTTGCTTGCTCGCGGTCCTCAACGTCAAGTTGGCGACCGCGAGCAAGCAAAATGACATCCCGGCGAGACTTTTTCCTTGTTCGCGATCAGCAACTGCAAGTTGGCGATCGCGAGCATGGAAAATAAACCTCCCGGCGAGATTCCCAACGCGAGGAGGTCAGGTTTCTCATTGAGAGTGGTCGCGTATGCTCGCGACCGCTCGCGATGAGAAACTACCAGTTCGCGTTGAGAAAGCTGAAGCTCGAGTAAAAATCTACTCGAGCAGCAGAAAACTACAGCTCGCACTGTGCAAGATGCCATTTTCAATGATTGCACAGTGCCGGTTGCTTGTCCGCACTGTGCAATCATTGAAAACAACATCTTGCACAGTGCGAACATGTTACTACGCACTTCGCGAAGTGCTACGCGTAGCTCGCGTAGTGCGATCTTCACTTTGCGTAGCTTCGCGAAGTGCTACTTCGCGAACTACGCCCACCCTTAATCACAGCACTCAGATTAGAGGTATGCAAGATCATCCCATGAAGGTACCACTGCATCAAAGATCATCCCATGAAGGTACCACTGCCTCAGATATCATCCCATGAAGGGACCAGCGCATCAGATATTATCCCATGAAGGGAGCAGCGCATCAGATATCATCCCATGAAGGGACCAGCGCATCAAAGATGATCCCATGAAGGGACCAGTGCAACAGATGATCCCATGAAGGGACCAGTGCAACAGATGATCCCATGAAGGGACCAGTACAACAGATGATCCCATGAAGGGACCAGTACAACAGATGATCTCATGAAGGGACCAGTACAACAGATGATCCCATGAAGGGACCAGTGCAGAGATCATCCCATGAAGGGACCAGTGCAGAGATCATCCCATGAAGGGACCAGTGCATCAGAGATCATCCCATGAAGGGACCAGTGCATCAGAGATCATCAAATGAAGGGACCAGTGCATCACAGCACTCATTAGAGGTATGCAAGATAATCCCATGAAGGGTTCAGTGCATCAAAGATCATCCCATGAAGGGACCAGTGCATCAAAGATCATCCCATGAAGGGACCAGTGAATCAAAGATCATCCCATGAAGGGACCAGTGCATCAAAGGTCATCCCATGAAGGGACTAGTGCATCATAGATCATCCCACGAAGGGACCAGTGCATCAGAGATCACCAAATGAAGGGACCAGTGCATCACAGCACTCATTAGAGGTATGCAAGTTAATCCCATGAAGGAACCAGTGCACAAAAGAAAATCCCATGAAGGGACCAGTGCACCAAAGATCATCCCATGAAGGGACCAGTGCATCAAAGATCATCCCATGAAGGGACCAGTGAATCAAAGATCATCCCATGAAGGGACCAGTGCACCAAAGATCATCCCATGAAGGGACCAGTGCACCAAAGATCATCCCATGAAGGGACCAGTGCACCAGAGATCATCAAATGAAGGGACCAGTGCATCAGAGATCCCATGAAGGGACCAGTGCACCAGATCATCCCATGAAGGGACCAGTGCACCAGATCATCCCATGAAGGGACCAGCGCATCAGATATTATCCCATGAAGGGACCAGCGCATCAGATATCATCCCATGAAGGGACCAGCGCATCAGATATCATCCCATGAAGGGACCAGTGCACCAGATCATCCCATGAAGGGACCAGTGCATCAGAGATCATCCCATGAAGGGACCACTGCATCAGAGATCACCCCATAAAGGGACCACTGCATCCGAGACCATCCCATGAAGGGACCAGTGCATCAGAGATCATCCCATGAAGGGACCAGTGCATCAGAGATCATCCCATGAAGGGACCAGCACATCGAGGATCATCCCATGAAGGGACCAGAGCATCAAGGATCATCCCATGAAGGGACCAGTGCATCAGATAAAATCCCATGAAGGGACCAGCGCATCGAGGACCATCCCATGGAGGGACCAGCTCATCACAGATATCAGATTAGAGGCATGCAAGATCATCCCATGAAGGGACCAGTGCATCAGAGATCATCCCATGAAGGGACCAGCGCATCAGATATCATCCCATGAAGGGACCAGTGCATCAGAGATCATCCCATGAAGGGACCAGCGCATAAAAGATTATCCCATGCCGGGACCAGTGCATCACAGCACTCAGATTAGAGGTATGCAAGATCATCCCATGAAGGGACCAGTGCAACACAGCACTCAGATTAGATGTATGCAAGATCATCCCATGAAGGGACCAGTGCATCAGAGATCATCCCATGAAGGGACTAGTGCATCAGAGATCATCCCATGAAGGGACCAGTGCACCAGATCATCCCATGAAGGGACCAGTGCACCAGATCATCCCATGAAGGGACCAGTGCACCAGATCATCCCATGAAGGGACCAGTGCACCAGATCATCCCATGAAGGGACCAGTGGACCAGATCATCCCATGAAGGGACCAGTGCATCAGAGATCATCCCATGAAGGGACCAGCGCATCGAGGATCATCCCAAGAAGGGGCCAGTGCAAGCGATCATTCATTAAAGGGACCAGTGCATCACAGCACTCAGATTAGAGGTATGCAAGATCATCCCATGAAGGGACCAGTGCATCAGAGATCATCCCACGAAAGGACCAGTGCATCAGAGATCATCCCACGAAGGGACCAGTGCATCAGAGATCATCCCACGAAGGGACTAGTGCATCAAAGATCATCCCATGAAGGAACCAGTGCATCACAGCACTGAGATTAGAGGTATGCAAAATCATCCCATGAAGGGACCAGTGCATCAGATCAACCCATGAAGGGACCAGTGCATCAGAGATCATCCCATGAGGGGACTAGAGATCATCCCATGAAGGGACCAGTGCATCAGAGATCATCCCATGAGGGGACTAGAGATCATCCCATGAAGGGACCAGTGCACCAGAGATCATCCCATGAAGGGACCAGTGCACCAAAGATCATCCCATGAAGGGACCAGTGCATCAAAGATCATCCCATGAAGGGACCAGTACATCAGAGATCATCCCATGAAGGGACCAGTGCATCAGAGATCATCCCATGAAGGGACCAGTGCATCAGAGATCATCCCATGAAGGGACCAGTGCATCAGAGATCATCCCATGAAGGGACCAGCGCATCGAGGATCATCCCATGAAGGGATCAGTGCATCACAGCACTCAGATTAGAGGAATGAAAGACCATCCCATGAAGGGACCAGCGCATCGAGGATCATCCCATGAATGGACCAGAGCATCAAGGATCATCCCATGAAGGGACCAGTGCATCAGATAAAATCCCATGAAGGGACTAGCGCATCGAGGATCATCCCATGAAGGGACAAGTGCATCAGAGATCATCCCATGAAGGGACCAGTGCATCAGAGATCATCCCATGAAGGGACCAGTGCATCAGAGATCATCCCATGAAGGGACCAGCGCATAAAAGATTATCCCATGCCGGGACCAGTGCATCACAGCACTCAGATTAGAGGTATGCAAGATCATCCCATGAAGGTACCACTGCATCAAAGATCATCCCATGAAGCTACCACTGCATCAGATATCATCCCATGAAGGGACCAGCGCATCAGATATCATCCCATGAAGGGACCAGCGCATCAGATATCATCCCATGAAGGGACCAGCGCATCAGATATCATCCCATGAAGGGACCAGCGCATCAGAGATCATCCCATGAAGGGACCAGTGCACCAGATCATCCCATGAAGGGACCAGTGCATCACAGCACTCAGCTTAGAGGTATGCAAGATCATCCCATGAAGGGACCAGTGCATCAGAGATCATCCCATGAAGGGACCAGTGCATCAGAGACCATCCCATGAAGGGACCAGTGCATCAGAGACCATCCCATGAAGGGACCAGTGCATCAGAGATCATCCCATGAAGGGACCAGCGCATCGAGGATCATCCCATGAATGGACCAGAGCATCAAGGATCATCCCATGAAGGGACCAGTGCATCAGATAAAATCCCATGAAGGGACCAGCGCATCGAGGATCATCCCATGAAGGGACCAGCTCATCACAGCTATCAGATTAGAGGCATGCAAGATCATCCCATGAAGGGACCAGTGCATCAGAGATCATCCTATGAAGGGACCAGCACATCGAGGATCATCCCATGAAGGGACCAGCGCATCGACGATCATCCCATGAAGGGACCAGCGCATCGAGGATCATCCCATGAAGGGACCAGCGCATCGAGGATCATCCCATGAAGGGACCAGCGCATAAACGATTATCCCATGCCGGGACCAGAGCATCACAGCACTCATATTAGAGGTATGCAAGATCATCCAATGAAGGTACCACTGCATCAAAGATCATCCCATGAAGGTACCACTGCATCAAAGATCATCCCATGAAGGGACCAGTGCACCAGATCATCCCATGAAGGGACCAGTGCACCAGATCATCGAATGAAGGGACCAGTGCATCAGATCATCCCATGAAGGGACCAGTGCATCAGAGATCATCAAATGAAGGGACCAGTGCATCAGATAAAATCCCATGAAGGGACCAGCGCATCGAGGATCATCCCATGAAGGGACCAGCGCATCGAGGATCATCCCATGAAGGGACCAGCGCATTGAGGATCATCCCATGAAGGGACCAGCGCATCGAGGATCATCCCATGAAGGGACCAGCGCATCGAGGATCATTCCATGAAGGGACCAGCGCATCACAGCACTCAGATTAGGTGTATGCAAGATCCCATGAAGGGACCAGCGCAAAGATCATCCCATGAAGGGTCCAGTGCATCAAAGATCATCCCATGAAGGGTCCAGTGCATCAAAGATCATCCCATGAAGGGTCCAGTGCAACAGATCATCCCATGAAGGGACCAGTGCATCAGTATTCATCCCATGAGGGGAATAGAGATCATCCTATGAAGGGACCAGTGCATCACAGCACTCAGATTAGTGATATCAAAGATCATACCATGAAGGGACCAGTGCATCAAAGATCATCCCATGAAGGGACCAGTGCATCACAGCACTCAGATTAGAGGTATGCAAGAACATCCCATGAAGGGACCAGTGCATCGAGGATCATCCCAGGAAGGGACCAGCGCATCAAAGATCATCCCACGAAGGGACCAGTGCAAAGAGGATCCCATGCCGGGACCACTGCATCAAAGCACTCAGATTAGAGGTATGCAAGATCATCCCATGAAGGGACCAGTGCATCAGAGATCATCCCATGAAGGGACCAGTGCAGAGATCATCAAATGAAGGGACCAGTGCATCAGAGATCCCATGAAGGGACCAGTGCAGAGATCCTCCCATGAAGGGACCAGTGCATCAGAGATCATCCCATGAAGGGACCAGCGCATCAGAGATCATCCCATGAAGGGACCAGCGCATCAGAGATCATCCCATGAATGGACCAGCGCATCAGAGATCATCCCATGAAGGGACCAGCGCAGAGATCATCCCATGAAGGGACCAGCGCATCAGAGATCATCCCATGAAGGGACCAGCACATCAGATATCATCCCATGAAGGGACCAGCATATCAGATATCATCCCATGAAGGGACCAGTGCATCAGAGATCATCCCATGAAGGGACCAGTGCATCAAAGATCATCCCATGAAGGGATCAGTGCAGAACAGCACTCAGATTAGAGGTATGAAAGACCATACCATGAAGGCACCAGCACATCGAGGATCATCCCATGAAGGGACAAGAGCATCAAGGATCATCCCATGAAGAGACCAGCGCATCGAGGATCATCCAATGAAGGGACCAGCACATTGAGGATCATCCCACGAAGGGACCAGTGCAACAAAGCACTCAGATTAGAGGAATGCTATATCATCCCATGAAGGGACCAGCGAATCGAGGATCATCCATTGAAGGGACCAGCGCATCGAGGATCATCCCATGAAGGGACCAGCGCATCGAGGATCATCCCATGAAGGGACCAGCGCATTGAGGATCATCCCATGAAGGGACCAGTGCATCACAACACTCAGACTAGAGGTATGCAAGATCATCCCATGAAGGGACCAGTGCATTACAGCACTCAGATTAGAGGTATGCAAGATCATCCCATGAAGGGACCAGTGCACCAAAGATCATCCCATGAAGGGACCAGTGCCCCAGAGATCATCCCATGAAGGGACCAGGACATCAGAGATCATCCCATGAAGGTAACAGTGCACCAGAGATCATCCCATGAAGGGACCAGAGCACCAAAGATCATCCCATGAAGGGACCAGTGCATCAGAGATCATCCCATGAAGGGACCAGTGCATCAGAGACCATCCCATGAAGGGACCAGTGCATCAGAGATCATCCCATGAAGGGACCAGTGCATCAGAGATCATCCCATGAAGGGACTTGTGCATCAGAAATCATCCCATGAAGGTACCAGTGCATCAGAGATGATCTTATGAAGGGATCAGTGCACCAGATCATCCCACGAAGGGACCAGTGCACCAGATCATCTCATGAAGTGACCAGTGCAACATGTATCATCCCATTAAGGGACCAGCACATCAGATATTATCCCATGAAGGGACCAGCACATTAGATAGCATCCCATGAAGGGATCAGTGCATCACAGCACTCAGCTTAGAGGTATGCAAGATCATCCCATGAAGGGACCAGTGCATCAGAGATCATCCCATGAAGGGACCAGTGCATCAGAGACCATCCCATGAAGGGACCAGTGCATCAGAGACCATCCCATGAAGGGACCAGTGCATCAGAGATCATCCCATGAAGGGACCAGCGCATCGAGGATCATCCCATGAATGGACCAGAGCATCAAGGATCATCCCATGAAAGGACCAGTGCATCAGATAAAATCCCATGAAGGGACCAGCGCATCGAGGATCATCCCATGAAGGGACCAGCTCATCACAGGTATCAGATTAGAGGCATGCGCGATCATCCCATGAAGGGACCAGTGCATCAGAGATCATCCCATGAAGGGACCAGCACATCGAGGATCATCCCATGAAGGGACCAGCGCATCGACGATCATCCCATGAAGGGACCAGCGCATCGAGGATCATCCCGTTAAGGGACCAGCGCATCGAGGATCATCCCATGAATGGACCAGAGCATCAAGGATCATCCCATGAAGGGACCAGTGCACCAGATCATCCCATGAAGGGACCAGTGCACCAGATCATCGAATGAAGGGACCAGTGCATCAGAGATCATCAAATGAAGGGACCAGTCCATCAGATAAAATCCCATGAAGGGACCAGCGCATCGAGGATCATCCCATGAAGGGACCAGCGCATCGAGGATCATCCCATGAAGGGACCAGCGCATTGAGGATCATCCCATGAAGGGACCAGCGCATCGAGGATCATCCCATGAAGGGACCAGCGCATCACAGCACTCAGATTAGAGGTATGCAAGATCCCATGAAGGGACCAGCGCAAAGATCATCCCATGAAGGTTCCAGTGCATCAAAGATCATCCCATGAAGGGTCCAGTGCATCAAAGATCATCCCATGAAGGGTCCAGTGCAACAGATCATCCCATGAAGGGACCAGTGCATCAGTAATCATCCCATGAGGGGAATAGAGATCATCCTATGAAGGGACCAGTGCATCACAGCACTCAGATTAGTGATATTAAAGATCATCCCATGAAGGGACCAGTGCATCAAAGATCATCCCATGAAGGGACCAGTGCATCACAGCACTCAGATTAGAGGTATGCAAGAACATCCATGAAGGGACCAGCGCATCGAGGATCATCCCAGGAAGGGACCAGCGCATCAAAGATCATCCCACGAAGGGACCAGTGAAAAGAGGATCCCATGCCGGGACCACTGCATCAAAGCACTCAGATTAGAGGTATGCAAGATCATCCCATGAAGGGACCAGTGCATCAGAGATCATCCCATGAAGGGACCAGTGCAGAGATCATCAAATGAAGGGACCAGTGCATCAGAGATCCCATGAAGGGACCAGTGCAGAGATCCTCCCATGAAGGGACCAGCGCATCATATCATCCCATGAATAGACCAGCGCATCAGATATCAGACCAGTGCATCAGAAATCATCCCATGAAGGGACCAGCGCATCAGAGATCATCCCATGAAGGGACCAGCGCATCAGAGATCATCCCATGAAGGGACCAGCGCATCAGTGATCATCCCATGAAGGGACCAGCGCATCACAGCACTCATATTAGAGGTATGCAAGATCATCTCATGAAGGGATGAGTGCATCAAAGATCATCCCATGAAGGGACCAGTGCATCAAAGATCATCCCATGAAGGGACCAGTGCATCAAAGATCATTCCATGAAGGGTCCAGTGCAACAGATCATCCCATGAAGGGACCAGTGCATCAGTAATCATCCCATGAGGGGAATAGAGATCATCCTATGAAGGGACCAGTGCATCACAGCACTCAGATTAGTGATATTAAAGATCATCCCATGAAGGGACCAGTGCATCAAAGATCATCCCATGAAGGGACCAGTGCATCACAGCACTCAGATTAGAGGTATGCAAGAACATCCATGAAGGGACCAGCGCATCGAGGATCATCCCAGGAAGGGACCAGCGCATCAAAGATCATCCCACGAAGGGACCAGTGAAAAGAGGATCCCATGCCGGGACCACTGCATCAAAGCACTCAGATTAGAGGTATGCAAGATCATCCCATGAAGGGACCAGTGCATCAGAGATCATCCCATGAAGGGACCAGTGCAGAGATCATCAAATGAAGGGACCAGTGCATCAGAGATCCCATGAAGGGACCAGTGCAGAGATCCTCCCATGAAGGGACCAGCGCATCATATCATCCCATGAATAGACCAGCGCATCAGATATCAGACCAGTGCATCAGAAATCATCCCATGAAGGGACCAGCGCATCAGAGATCATCCCATGAAGGGACCAGCGCATCAGAGATCATCCCATGAAGGGACCAGCGCATCAGTGATCATCCCATGAAGGGACCAGCGCATCACAGCACTCATATTAGAGGTATGCAAGATCATCTCATGAAGGGATGAGTGCATCAAAGATCATCCCATGAAGGGACCAGTGCATCAAAGATCATCCCATGAAGGGACCAGTGCATCAAAGATCATTCCATGAAGGGACCAGCGCATCAAAGATCATCCTATGAAGGGACCAGCGATCAAAGATCCCATGATGGGACCAGTACATCAAATATCATCCCATGAAGGGAACAGTGCATCACAGCACTCAGATTAGAGGTATGCAAGATCATCCCATGAAGGGACCAGTGCAAAGATGATCCCATGAAGGGACCAGTGCAACAGATGATCCCATGAAGGGACCAGTGCAACAGATGATCCCATGAAGGGACCAGTGCAACAGAGATCGTCCCATGAAGGGACCAGTGCAACAGATGATCCCATGAAGGGACCAGTGCAACAGAGATCGTCCCATGAAGGGACCAGTGCACCAAAGATCATCCCATAAAGGGACCAGTGCATCAGAGATCATCCCATGAAGTGACCAGTGCATCAGAGATCATCCCATGAAGGGACCAGTGCATCAGAGATCATCCCATGAAGGAAGCAGCGCGTCAAAGCACTCAGATTAGAGGTATGCAAGACCATCCCTTGAAGGAACCAGTGCAGAGATCATCCTCATTAGGGGTGGGCGTAATTTGCGTAATTGCGTTACGCAAATCTCCGCGAAACGGTAACAAATCTCCGCGAACACGCAGAAATTCCGCGAACACGCGGAATTGCTTGTTCGCGATGCTTTTTTCCTGTTCACAATTGCTGTTTGCGTGCTCGGGGAGAAATATCTCGCAAACACGCATTTTGAGAACGCGAACAAGCAAAAATTTCGCGAAATCGCGGAAAGCAGACTTTTGAGGAATTTCGCGTTGTCCGCGGAACGCGAAATTACGCAAATTCCGCAAATTCCGCGAGCGGAACGGAATTTACCGCCCAGGCCTAATCCTCATCCCATGACGGACCAGCGCATCGAGGATCATCCCATGAAGGGACCAGCGCATCAAAGATCATCCTATGAAGGGACCAGCGCATCAAAGATCCCATGATGGGACCAGTACAAAGATCATCCCATGAAGGGACCAGTGCATCACAGCTCTCAGATTAGAGGTATGCCAGATCATCCCATGAAGGGACCAGCGCATCAAAGATCATCCCATGACGGGACCAGCGCATCAAAGATCATCCCATGAAGGGACCAGCGCATCAAAGATCCCATGATGGGACCAGTACAAAGATCATCCCATGAAGGGACCAGTGCATCACAGCTCTCAGATTAGAGGTATGCCAGATCATCCCATGAAGGGACCAGCGCATCAAAGATCATCCCATGACGGGACCAGCGCATCAAAGATGATCCCATGAAGGGACCAGCGCATCAAAGATCATCCCATGAAGGGACCAGTGCAACAGATGATCCCATGAAG
This sequence comes from Triturus cristatus, assembly GCF_964204655.1. Lineage (NCBI taxonomy): Eukaryota > Metazoa > Chordata > Amphibia > Caudata > Salamandridae > Triturus > Triturus cristatus. The sequence continues at coordinate 652,622,609 of NC_140587.1, read as the reverse complement.
GGACCAGTGCAACAGATGATCCCATGAAGGGACCAGTACAACAGATGATCCCATGAAGGGACCAGTGCAGAGATCATCCCATGAAGGGACCAGTGCAGAGATCATCCTATGAAGGGACCAGTGCATCAGAGATCATCCCATGAAGGGACTAGTGCATCATAGATCTTCCCATGAAGGGACCAGTGCATCAGAGATCATCAAATGAAGGGACCAGTGCATCACAGCACTCATTGGAGGTATGCAAGATAATTCCATGAAGGGTTCAGTGCATCAAAGATCATCCCATGAAGGGACCAGTGCATCAAAGATCATCCCATGAAGGGACCAGTGAATCAAAGATCATCCCATGAAGGGACCAGTGCATCAAAGGTCATCCCATGAAGGGACTAGTGCATCATAGATCATCCCACGAAGGGACCAGTGCATCAGAGATCATCAAATGAAGGGGCCAGTGCATCACAGCACTCATTAGAGGTATGCAAGATAATCCCATGAAGGAACCAGTGCACAAAAGATCATCCCATGAAGGGACCAGTGCACCAAAGATCATCCCATGAAGGGACCAGTGCATCAAAGATCATCCCATGAAGGGACCAGTGCATCACAGCACTCATTAGAGGTATGCAAGATAATCCCATGAAGGAACCAGTGCACAAAAGATCATCCCATGAAGGGACCAGTGCACCAAGGATCATCCCATGAAGGAACCAGTGCACAAAAGATCATCCCATGAAGGGACCAGTGCACAAGATCATCCCATGAAGGGACCAGTGCACCAGAGATTATCAAATGAAGGGACCAGTGCATCAGAGATCATCACACGAAGGGACCAGTGCATCAGAGATCATCAAATGAAGGGGCCAGTGCATCACAGCACTCATTAGAGGTATGCAAGATAATCCCATGAAGGAACCAGTGCACAAAAGATCATCCCATGAAGGGACCAGTGCACCAAAGATCATCCCATGAAGGGACCAGTGCATCAAAGATCATCCCATGAAGGGACCAGTGCATCACAGCACTCATTAGAGGTATGCAAGATAATCCCATGAAGGAACCAGTGCACAAAAGATCATCCCATGGAGGGACCAGTGCACCAAAGATCATCCCATGAAGGAACCAGTGCACAAAAGATCATCCCATGAAGGGACCAGTGCACCAAAGATCATCCCATGAAGGGACCAGTGCACAAGATCATCCCATGAAGGGACCAGTGCACCAGAGATTATCAAATGAAGGGACCAGTGCATCAGAGATCATCCCATGAAGGGACCAGTGCATCAGATATCATCACATGAAGGGACCAGCGCATCAGATATCATCCCATGAAGGGACCAGTGCATCAGAGATCATCCCATGAAGGGACCAGCGCATAAAAGATTATCCCATGCCGGGACCAGTGCATCACAGCACTCAGATTAGAGGTATGCAAAATCATTCCATGAAGGTACCACTGCATCAAAGATCATCCCATGAAGGTACCACTGCATCAGATATCATCCCATGAAGGGACCAGCGCATCAGATATTATCCCATGAAGGGACCAGCGCATTAGATATCATCCCATGAAGGGACCAGCGCATCAGAGATCATCCCATGAAGGGACCAGTGCACCAGATCATCCCATGAAGGGACCAGTGCATCAGAGCACTCAGCTTAGAGGTATGCAAGATCATCCCATGAAGGGACCAGTGCATCAGAGATCATCCCATGAAGGGACCAGTGCATCAGATCATCCCATGAAGGGACCAGCGCATCGAGGATCATCCCATGAAGGGATCAGTGCATCACAGCACTCAGATTAGAGGAATGAAAGATCATCCCATGAAGGGACCAGCGCATCGAGGATCATCCCATGAAGGGACCAGTGCATCAGATAAAATCCCATGAAGGGACCAGCGCATCGAGGATCATCCCATGGAGGGACCAGCTCATCACAGATATCAGATTAGAGGCATGCAAGATCATCCCATGAAGGGACCAGTGCATCAGAGATCATCCCATGAAGGGACCAGCACATCGAGGATCATCCCATGAAGGGACCAGCGCATCGAGGATCATCCCATGAAGGGACCAGTGCATCAGAGATCATCCCATGAAGGGACCACCACATCGAGGATCATCCCATGAAGGGACCAGTGCATCAGAGATCATCCCATGAAGGGACCAGCGCATCAGATATCATCCCATGAAGGGACCAGCGCATAAAAGATTATCCCATGCCGGGACCAGTGCATCACAGCACTCAGATTAGAGGTATGCAAGATTATCCCATGAAGGTACCACTGCATCAAAGATCATCCCATGAAGGTACCACTGCATCAGATATCATCCCATGCAGGGACCAGCGCATCAGATATCATCCCATGAAGGGACCAGTGAATCAGATATCATCCCATGAAGGGACCAGCGCATCAGATATCATCCCATGAAGGGACCAGCGCATCAGAGATCATCCCATGAAGGGACCAGTGCACCAGATCATCCCATGAAGGGACCAGCGCATAAAAGATTATCCCATGCCGGGACCAGTGCATCACAGCTAGGCCTGGGCGAAACACTACGCTACGCTCGCGTAGTTTGCGAAGTTCGCGCTACTTCGCACTACGCGAACTGCACGTAGCACAGTGCGAACACGCGTAGCGTAGTGTTGCGTAGTGCTGTGGTCATTTTTTGCTTGCTCGCGGTCCTCAACGTCAAGTTGGCGACCGCGAGCAAGCAAAATGACATCCCGGCGAGACTTTTTCCTTGTTCGCGATCAGCAACTGCAAGTTGGCGATCGCGAGCATGGAAAATAAACCTCCCGGCGAGATTCCCAACGCGAGGAGGTCAGGTTTCTCATTGCGAGTGGTCGCGTATGCTCGCGACCGCTCGCGATGAGAAACTACCAGTTCGCGTTGAGAAAGCTGAAGCTCGAGTAAAAATCTACTCGAGCAGCAGAAAACTACAGCTCGCACTGTGCAAGATGCCATTTTCAATGATTGCACAGTGCCGGTTGCTTGTCCGCACTGTGCAATCATTGAAAACAACATCTTGCACAGTGCGAACATGTTACTACGCACTTCGCGAAGTGCTACGCGTAGCTCGCGTAGTGCGAACTTCACTTTGCGTAGCTTCGCGAAGTGCTACTTCGCGAACTACGCCCACCCTTAATCACAGCACTCAGATTAGAGGTATGCAAGATCATCCCATGAAGGTACCACTGCATCAAAGATCATCCCATGAAGGTACCACTGCATCAGATGTCATCCCATGAAGGGACCAGCGCATCAGATATTATCCCATGAAGGGAGCAGCGCATCAGATATCATCCCATGAAGGGACCAGCGCATCAAAGATGATCCCATGAAGGGAGCAGTGCAACAGATGATCCCATGAAGGGACCAGTGCAACAGATGATCCCATGAAGGGACCAGTACAACAGATGATCCCATGAAGGGACCAGTACAACAGATGATCCCATGAAGGGACCAGTACAACAGATGATCCCATGAAGGGACCAGTACAACAGATGATCCCATGAAGGGACCAGTGCAGAGATCATCCCATGAAGGCACCAGTGCATCAGAGATCATCCCATGAAGGGACCAGTGCATCAGAGATCATCCCATGAAGGGACCAGTGCATCAGAGATCATCAAATGAAGGGACCAGTGCATCACAGCACTCATTAGAGGTATGCAAGATAATCCCACGAAGGGTTCAGTGCATCAAAGATCATCCCATGAAGGGACCAGTGCATCAAAGATCATCCCATGAAGGGACCAGTGAATCAAAGATCATCCCATGAAGGGACCAGTGCATCAAAGGTCATCCCATGAAGGGACTAGTGCATCATAGATCATCCCACGAAGGGGCCAGTGCATCAGAGATCACCAAATGAAGGGACCAGTGCATCACAGCACTCATTAGAGGTATGCAAGATAATCCCATGAAGGAACCAGTGCACAAAAGAAAATCCCATGAAGGGACCAGTGCACCAAAGATCATCCCATGAAGGGACCAGTGCATCAAAGATCATCCCATGAAGGGACCAGTGCATCACAGCACTCAGAGGTATGCAAGATAATCCCATGAAGGAACCAGTGCACAAAAGATCATCCCATGAAGGGACCAGTGCACCAAAGCTCATCCCATGAAGGAACCAGTGCACAAAAGATCATCCCATGAAGGGACCAGTGAATCAAAGATCATCCCATGAAGGGACCAGTGCACCAAAGATCATCCCATGAAGGGACCAGTGCACCAAAGATCATCCCATGAAGGGACCAGTGCACCAGAGATCATCAAATGAAGGGACCAGTGCATCAGAGATCCCATGAAGGGACCAGTGCACCAGATCATCCCATGAAGGGACCAGTGCACCAGATCATCCCATGAAGGGACCAGCGCATCAGATATTATCCCATGAAGGGACCAGCGCATCAGATATCATCCCATGAAGGGACCAGCGCATCAGATATCATCCCATGAAGGGACCAGTGCACCAGATCATCCCATGAAGGGACCAGTGCATCAGAGATCATCCCATGAAGGGACCACTGCATCAGAGATCATCCCATAAAGGGACCACTGCATCCGAGACCATCCCATGAAGGGACCAGTGCATCAGAGATCATCCCATGAAGGGACCAGTGCATCAGAGATCATCCCATGAAGGGACCAGCACATCGAGGATCATCCCATGAAGGGACCAGAGCATCAAGGATCATCCCATGAAGGGACCAGTGCATCAGATAAAATCCCATGAAGGGACCAGCACATCGAGGACCATCCCATGGAGGGACCAGCTCATCACAGATATCAGATTAGAGGCATGCAAGATCATCCCATGAAGGGACCAGTGCATCAGAGATCATCCCATGAAGGGACCAGCGCATCAGATATCATCCCATGAGGGGACCAGTGCATCAGAGATCATCCCATGAAGGGACCAGTGCATCAGAGATCATCCCATGAAGGGACCAGCGCATAAAAGATTATCCCATGCCGGGACCAGTGCATCACAGCACTCAGATTAGAGGTATGCAAGATCATCCCATGAAGGGACCAGTGCAACACAGCACTCAGATTAGATGTATGCAAGATCATCCCATGAAGGGACTAGTGCATCAGAGATCATCCCATGAAGGGACTAGTGCATCAGAGATCATCCCATGAAGGGACCAGTGCACCAGATCATCCCATGAAGGGACCAGTGCACCAGATCATCCCATGAAGGGACCAGTGCACCAGATCATCCCATGAAGGGACCAGTGCACCAGATCATTCCATGAAGGGACCAGTGCATCAGAGATCATCCCATGAAGGGACCAGCGCATTGAGGATCATCCCAAGAAGGGGCCAGTGCAACAGATCATTCAATAAAGGGACCAGTGCATCACAGCACTCAGATTAGAGGTATGCAAGATCATCCCATGAAGGGACCAGTGCATCAGAGATCATCCCACGAAGGGACCAGTGCATCAGAGATCATCCCACGAAAGGACCAGTGCATCAGAGATCATCCCACGAAGGGACCAGTGCATCAAAGATCATCCCATGAAGGAACCAGTGCATCACAGCACTGAGATTAGAGGTATGCAAAATCATCCCATGAAGGGACCAGTGCATCAGATCAACCCATGAAGGGACCAGTGCATCAGAGATCATCCCATGAGGGGACTAGAGATCATCCCATGAAGGGACCAGTGCATCAGAGATCATCCCATGAGGGGACTAGAGATCATCCCATGAAGGGACCAGTGCACCAGAGATCATCCCATGAAGGGACCAGTGCACCAAAGATCATCCCATGAAGGGACCAGTGCATCAAAGATCATCCCATGAAGGGACCAGTACATCAGAGATCATCCCATGAAGGGACCAGTGCATCAGAGATCATCCCATGAAGGGACCAGTGCATCAGAGATCATCCCATGAAGGGACCAGTGCATCAGAGATCATCCCATGAAGGGACCAGCGCATCGAGGATCATCCCATGAAGGGATCAGTGCATCACAGCACTCAGATTAGAGGAATGAAAGACCATCCCATGAAGGGACCAGCGCATCGAGGATCATCCCATGAATGGACCAGAGCATCAAGGATCATCCCATGAAGGGACCAGTGCATCAGATAAAATCCCATGAAGGGACCAGCGCATCGAGGATCATCCCATGAAGGGAGCAGCGCATCGAGGATCATCCCATGAAGGGACCAGCGCATCGAGGATCATCCCATGAAGGGACCAGTGCATCAGAGATCATCCCATGAAGGGAACAGTGCATCAGAGATCATCCCATGATGGGACCAGTGCATCAGAGATCATCCCATGAAGGGACCAGCGCATAAAAGATTATCCCATGCCGGGACCAGTGCATCACAGCACTCAGATTAGAGGTATGCAAGATCATCCCATGAAGGTACCACTGCATCAAAGATCATCCCATGAAGGTACCACTGCATCAGATATCATCCCATGAAGGGACCAGCACATCAGATATCATCCCATGAAGGGACCAGCGCATCAGATATCATCCCATGAAGGGACCAGCGCATCAGATATCATCCCATGAAGGGACCAGCGCATCAGAGATCATCCCATGAAGGGACCAGTGCACCAGATCATCCCATGAAGGGACCAGTACATCAGAGATCATCCCATGAAGGGACCAGTGCATCAGAGATCATCCCATGAAGGGACCAGTGCATCAGAGATCATCCCATGAAGGGACCAGTGCATCAGAGATCATCCCATGAAGGGACCAGCGCATCGAGGATCATCCCATGAAGGGATCAGTGCATCACAGCACTCAGATTAGAGGAATGAAAGACCATCCCATGAAGGGACCAGCGCATCGAGGATCATCCCATGAATGGACCAGAGCATCAAGGATCATCCCATGAAGGGACCAGAGCATCAAGGATCATCCCATGAAGGGACCAGTGCATCAGATAAAATCCCATGAAGGGACCAGCGCATCGAGGATCATCCCATGAAGGGACCAGCGCATCGAGGATCATCCCATGAAGGGACCAGTGCATCAGAGATCATCCCATGAAGGGAACAGTGCATCAGAGATCATCCCATGAAGGGACCATTGCATCAGAGATCATCCCATGAAGGGACCAGCGCATAAAAGATTATCCCATGCCGGGACCAGTGCATCACAGCACTCAGATTAGAGGTATGCAAGATCATCCCATGAAGGTACCACTGCATCAAAGATCATCCCATGAAGGTACCACTGCATCAGATATCATCCCATGAAGGGACCAGCGCATCAGATATCATCCCATGAAGGGACCAGCGCATCAGAGATCATCCCATGAAGGGACCAGTGCACCAGATCATCCCATGAAGGGACCAGTGCATCACAGCACTCAGCTTAGAGGTATGCAAGATCATCCCATGAAGGGACCAGTGCATCAGAGATCATCCCATGAAGGGACCAGTGCATCAGAGGCCATCCCATGAAGGGACCAGTGCATCAGAGACCATCCCATGAAGGGACCAGTGTATCAGAGATCATCCCATGAAGGGACCAGCGCATCGAGGATCATCCCATGAATGGACCAGAGCATCAAGGATCATCCCATGAAGGGACCAGCGCATCGAGGATTATCCCATGAAGGGACCAGCTCATCACAGCTATCAGATTAGAGGCATGCAAGATCATCCCATGAAGGGACCAGTGCATCAGAGATCATCCCATGAAGGGACCAGCACATCGAGGATCATCCCATGAAGGGACCAGCGCATCGACGATCATCCCATGAAGGGACCAGCGCATCTAGGATCATCCCATGAAGGGACCAGCGCATCGAGGATCATCCCATGAAGGGACCAGCGCATAAACGATTATCCCATGCCGGGACCAGTGCATCACAGCACTCATATTAGAGGTATGCAAGATCATCCAATGAAGGTACCACTGCATCAAAGATCATCCCATGAAGGTACCACTGCATCAAAGATCATCCCATGAAGGGACCAGTGCATCAGATCATCCCATGAAGGGACCAGTGCAACAGATCATCCCATGAAGGGACCAGTGCACCAGATCATTGAATGAAGGGACCAGTGCATCAGATCATCCCATGAAGGGACCAGTGCATCAGAGATCATCAAATGAAGGGACCAGTGCATCAGATAAAATCCCATGAAGGGACCAGCGCATCGAGGATCATCCCATGAAGGGACCAGCGCATCGAGGATCATCCCATGAAGGGACCAGCGCATGGAGGATCATCCCATGAAGGGACCAGCGCATCGAGGATCATCCCATGAAGGGACCAGCGCATCACAGCACTCAGATTAGAGGTATGCAAGATCCCATGAAGGGACCAGCGCAAAGATCATCCCATGAAGGGTCCAGTGCATCAAAGATCATCCCATGAAGGGTCCAGTGCATCAAAGATCATCCCATGAAGGGTCCAGTGCAACAGATCCTCCCATGAAGGGACCATTGCATCAGTATTCATACCATGAGGGGAATAGAGATCATCCTATGAAGGGACCAGTGCATCACAGCACTCAGATTAGAGGTATGCAAGAACATCCCATGAAGGGACCAGTGCATCAAAGATCATCCCATGAAGGGACCAGTGCATCACAGCACTCAGATTAGAGGTATGCAAGAACATCCCATGAAGGGACCAGTGCATCGAGGATCATCCCCGGAAGGGACCAGCGCATCAAAGATCATCCCACAAAGGGACCAGTGCAAAGAGGATCCCATGCCGGGACCACTGCATCAAAGCACTCAGATTAGAGGTATGCAAGATCATCCCATGAAGGGACAAGTGCATCAGAGATCATCCCATGAAGGGACCAGTGCAGAGATCATCAAATGAAGGGACCAGTGCATCAGAGATCCCATGAAGGGACCAGTGCAGAGATCCTCCCATGAAGGGACCAGTGCATCAGAGATCATCCCATAAAGGGACCAGCGCATCAGAGATCATCCCATGAAGGGACCAGCGCATCAGAGATCATCCCATGAATGGACCAGCGCATCAGAGATCATCCCATGAAGGGACCAGCGCATCAGATATCATCCCATGAAGGGACCAGCATATCAGATATCATCCCATGAAGGGACCAGTGCATCAGAGATTATCCCATGAAGGGACCAGTGCATCAAAGATCATCCCATGAAGGGATCAGTGCAGAACGGCACTCAGATTAGAGGTATGAAAGACCATACCATGAAGGCACCAGCGCATCGAGGATCATCCCATGAAGGGACAAGAGCATCAAGGATCATCCCATGAAGAGACCAGCGCATCGAGGATCATCCCATGAAGGGACCAGCACATTGAGGATCATCCCACGAAGGGACCAGTGCAACACAGCACTCAGATTAGAGGAATGCTATATCATCTCATGAAGGGACCAGCGAATCGAGGATCATCCATTGAAGGGACCAGCGCATCGAGGATCATCCCATGAAGGGACCAGTGCATCGAAGATCATCCCATGAAGGGACCAGCGCATTGAGGATCATCCCATGAAGGGACCAGCGCATCGAGGATCATCCCATGAAGGGACCAGTGCATCACAACACTCAGACTAGAGGTATGCAAGATCATCCCATGAAGGGACCAGTGCCCCAGAGATCATCCCATGAAGGGACCAGGACATCAGAGATCATCCCATGAAGGGACCAGGGCAACACAGCACTCAGATTAGAGGTATGCAAGATCATCCCATGAAGGGACCAGAGCACCAAAGATCATCCCATGAAGGGACCAGTGCATCAGAGATCATCCCATGAAGGGACCAGTGCATCAGAGATCATCCCATGAAGGGACCAGTGCATCAGAGATCATCCAATGAAGGGACCTGTGCATCAGAAATCATCCCATGAAGGTACCAGTGCATCAGAGATCATCCCATGAAGGGATCAGTGCACCAGATCATCCCACGAAGGGACCAGTGCACCAGATCATCTCATGAAGGGACCAGTGCAACAGATATCATCCCATTAAGGGACCAGCACATCAGATATTATCCCATGAAGGGACCAGCACATTAGATAGCATCCCATGAAGGGACCAGTGCATCACAGCACTCAGCTTAGAGGTATGCAAGATCATCCCATGAAGGGACCAGTGCATCAGATCATCCCATGAAGGGACCAGTGCAGAGATCATCAAATGAAGGGACCAGTGCATCAGAGATCCCATGAAGGGACCAGTGCAGAGATCCTCCCATGAAGGGACCAGTGCATCAGAGATCATCCCATGAAGGGACCAGCGCATCAGAGATCATCCCATGAAGGGACCAGCGCATCAGAGATCATCCCATGAATGGACCAGCGCATCAGATCATCCCATGAAGGGACCAGCGCAGAGATCATCCAATGAAGGGACCAGCGCATCAGATATCATCCCATGAAGGGACCAGCACATCAGATATCATCCCATGAAGGGACCAGCATATCAGATATCATCCCATGAAGGGACCAGTGCATCAGAGATCATCCCATGAAGGGACCAGCGCATCGAGGATCATCCTATGAAGGGACCAGCACATTGAGGATCATCCCACGAAGGGACAAGCGCATCAACGATTATCACATTAAGGGACCAGCGCATCAACGATCATCCCATGAAGGGACCAGTGCATCAACGATCATTCCATGAAGGGACCAGTGCAACACAGCACTCAGATTAGAGGTATGCAAGATCATCCTATGAAGGGGCGAGTGCATCAGAGATCATCCCATGAAGGGACCAGTGCATCATATATCCTCCCATGAAGGGACCAGCGCATCGAGGATCATCCCATGAAGGGACCAGCGCATTGAGGATCATCCCATGAAGGGACCAGCGCATCGAGGATCATCCCATGAAGGGACCAGTGCATCACAACACTCAGATTAGAGGTATGCAAGATCATCCCATGAAGGGACCAGTGCATTACAGCACTCAGATTAGAGGTATGCAAGATCATCCCATGAAGGGACCAGTGCACCAAAGATCATCCCATGAAGGGACCAGTGCCCCAGAGATCATCCCATGAAGGGCCAGGACATCAGAGATCATCCCATGAAGGGACCAGGGCAACACAGCACTCAGATTAGAGGTATGCAAGATCATCCCATGAAGGTAACAGTGCACCAGAGATCATCCCATGAAGGGACCAGAGCACCAAAGATCATCCCATGAAGGGACCAGCGCATCGAGGATCATCCCATGAATGGACCAGAGCATCAAGGATCATCCCATGAAGAGACCAGTGCATCAGATAAAATCCCATGAAGGGACCAGCGCATCGAGGATCATCCCATGAAGGGACCAGCTCATCACAGCTATCAGATTAGAGGCATGCGCGATCATCCCATGAAGGGACCAGTGCATTAGAGATCATCCCATGAAGGGACCAGCACATCGAGGATCATCCCATGAAGGGACCAGCGCATCGACGATCATCCCATGAAGGGACCAGCGCATCGAGGATCATCCCGTTAAGGGACCAGCGCATCGAGGATCATCCCATGAATGGACCAGAGCATCAAGGATCATGCCATGAAGGGACCAGTGCACCAGATCATCCCATGAAGGGACCAGTGCACCAGATCATCGAATGAAGGGACCAGTGCATCAGAGATCATCAAATGAAGGGACCAGTGCATCAGAGATCATCAAATGAAGGGACCAGTGCATCAGATAAAATCCCATGAAGGGACCAGCACATCGAGGATCATCCCATGAAGGGACCAGCGCATCGAGGATCATCCCATGAAGGGACCAGCGCATTGAGGATCATCCCATGAAGGGACCAGCGCATCGAGGATCATCCCATGAAGGGACCAGCGCATCACAGCACTCAGATTAGAGGTATGCAAGATCCCATGAAGGGACCAGCGCAAAGATCATCCCATGAAGGGACCAGTGCATCAGAGATCATTCCATGAAGGGACCAGTGCATCAGAGATCATCCCATGAAGGTTCCAGTGCATCAAGTATCAGCCCATGAAGAGACCAGTGCATCAGAGATCATCCCATGAAGGGACAAGTGCACCAGAGATCATCCCATGAAGGGACCAGTGCACCAGAGATCATCCCATGAAGGGACCAGTGTAAAACAGCACTCAGATTAGATGTATGCAAGATCATCCCATGAAGGGACCAGTGCATGAGAGATCATCCCATGAAGGGACCAGTGCATCAGAGATCATCCCATGAAGGGACCAGTGCATCAGAGATCATCCCATGAAGGGACCAGTGCACCAGATCATCCCATGAAGGGACCAGTGCACCAGATCATCCCATGAAGGGACCAGTGCACCAGATCATTCCATGAAGGGAGCAGTGGACCAGATCATCCCATGAAGAGACCAGTGCTTTAGAGATCATCCCATGAAGGGACCAGCGCATCGAGGATCATCCCATGAAGGGACCAGTGCATCAGATCATCCCAAGAAGGGACCAGTGCAACAGATCATTCAATAAAGGGACCAGTGCATCACAGCACTCAGATTAGAGGTATGCAAGATCATCCCATGAAGGGACCAGTGCATCAGAGATCATCCCACGAAGGTGCCAGTGCATCAGAGATCATCCCACGAAGGTGCCAGTGCATCAGAGTTCATCCCACGAAGGTGCCAGTGCATCAGAGATCATCCCACGAATGGACCAGTGCATCAGAGATCATCCCATGAAGGGACCAGTGCATCAAAGATCACCCCATGAAGGGACCAGTGCATCAAAGATCATCCCATGAAGGGACCAGTGCATCACAGCACTCAGATTAGAGGTATGCAAAATCATCCCATGAAGGGACCAGTGCATCAGATCATCCCATGAAGGGACCAGTGCATCAGAGTTCATCCCATGAACGGACCAGTGCGTCAGAGATCATCCCATGAATGGACCAGTGCATCAGATCATCCCATGAAGGGACCAATGCAGAGATCATCCCATGAAGGGACCAGTGCACCAGAGATCATCCCATGAAGGGACCAGTGCACCAAAGATCATCCCATGAAGGGACCAGTACTTCAAAGATCATCCCATGAAGGGACCAGTGCATCAAAGATCACCCCATGAAGGGACCAGTGCTTCAAAGATCATCCCATGAGGGGACTAGAGATCCCATGAAGGGACCAGTGCACCAGAGATCATCCGAAGAAGGGACCAGTGCACCAGAGATCATCCCATGAAGGGACCAGTGCAACAGAGATCATCCCATGAAGGGACCAGTGCATCACAGCACTCATATTAGAGGTATGCAAGATCATCCCATGAAGGGACCAGCGCAAAGATCATCCCATGATGGGACCAGTGCATCAGAGATCATCCCATGAAGGGACCAGTGCACCAGATATCATCCCATGAGGGGACTAGAGATCCCATGAAGGGACCAGTGCACCAGAGATCATCCGAAGAAGGGACCAGTGCACCAGAGATCATCCCATGAAGGGACCAGTGCAACAGAGATCATCCCATGAAGGGACCAGTGCATCACAGCACTCATATTAGAGGTATTCAAGATCATCCCATGAAGGGACCAGCGCAAAGATCATCCCATGATGGGACCAGTGCACCAGATCATCCCATGAAGGGACCAGTGCACCAGATTATCCCATGAAGTGACCAGTGCAACAGATCATCCCATGAAGGGACCAGTGCGTCAGATCATCCCATGAAGGGACCAGTGCGTCAGATCATCCCATGAAGGGACCAGTGCACCAGATCATCCCATGAAGTGACCAGTGCACCAGATCATCCCATGAAGGGACCAGTGCATCACAGCACTCAGATTAGAGGTATGCAAAATCATCCCATGAAGGGACCAGTGCATCAGAGATCATCCCATAAAGGGACCAGTGCACCAGAGATAATCCCATGAAGGGACCAGGGCATTAGAGATCATCCCATGAAGGGACCAGTGCATCAAAGATCATCCCATGAAGGGACCAGTGCAACAGATCATCCAATGAAGGGACCAGCGCATCAGAGATCAACCCATGAAGGGACCAGAGCACCAAAGATCATCCCATGAAGGGACCAGTGCAACAGATCATCCTATGAAGGGACCAGTGCATCAGAGATAATCTCATGAAGGGACGGGTGCATCAGAGATCATCCCATGAAGGGATCAGTGCATCAGAGATCATCCCATGAAGGGACCAGTGCATCAGAGATCATCCCATGAAGGGACCAGGGCATCAGAGCACTCAGATTAGAGGTATGCAAGATCATCCCATGAAGGGACCAGTGCGCCAAAGATCATCCCATGAAGGGACCAGTGCATCAGAGATAATCCCACGAAGGGACCAGTGCATCAGAGATCATCCCACGAAGAGACCAGTGCATCAAAGATCATCCCACGAAGGGACCAGTGCATCAGAGATCATCCCACGAAAGGACCAGTGCATCAGATCATCCCATGAAGGGACCAATGCATCAGAGATCATCCCATGAGGGGACTAGAGATCATCCCATGAAGGGACCAGTGCATCAGAGATCATCCCATGAGGGGACTAGTGATCATCCCATGAAGGGACCAGTGCATCAGAGAACTCATATTAGAGGTATGCAAGATCATCCCCTGAAGGGACCAGTGCTCCAGAGATCATCCCATGAAGGGACCAGTGCACCAAAGATCATCCCATGAAGGGACCAGTGCATCAAAGATCATCCCATGAAGGGACCAGTGCATCAAAGATCATCCCATGAAGGGACCAGTGCATCAAAGATCACCCCATGAAGGGACCAGTGCTTCAAAGATCATCCCATGAGGGGACTAGAGATCCCATGAAGGGACCAGTGCACCAGAGATCATCCCAAGAAGGGACCAGTGCACCAGAGATCATCCCATGAAGGGACCAGTGCAACAGAGATCATCCCATGAAGGGACCAGTGCAACAGAGATCATCCCATGAAGGGACCAGTGCAACAGAGATCATCCCATGAAGAGGCCATTGCATCACAGCACTCATATTAGAGGTATGCAAGATCATCCCATGAAGGGACCAGCGCAAAGATCATCCCATGATGGGACCAGTGCATCAGAGTTCATCCCATGAAGGGACCAGTGCATCAGAGATCATCCCATGAAGGGACCAGTGCACCAGATGTCATCCCATGAGTGGACTAGAGATCATCCCATGAAGGGACCACTGCACCAGATCATCCCATGAAGTGACCAGTGCAACAGATCATCCCATGAAGGGACCAGTGCGTCAAAGATCATCCCATGAAGGGACCGGTGCGTCAGAGATCATCCCATGAAGGGACCAGTGCGTCAGATCATCCCATGAAGGGACCAGTGCGTCAGATCATCCCATGAAGGGACCAGTGCGTCAGATCATCCCATGAAGGGACCAGTGCGTCAGATCATCCCATGAAGGGACCGGTGCGTCAGATCATCCCAAGAAGGGACCAGTGCACCAGATCATCCCTTGAAGTGACCAGTGCAACAGATCATCCCATGAAGGGACCAGTGCGTCAGAGATCATCCCATGAAGGGACCAGTGCATCAGAGATCATCCCATGAAGGGGCCAGTGCATCAGAGATCATCCCATAAAGGGACCAGTGCACCAGAGATAATCCCATGAAGGGACCAGTGCACCAGAGATCATCCCATGAAGGGACCAGTGCATCAGAGATCAACCCATGAAGGGACCAGTGCATCAGAGATCAACCCATGAAGGGACCAGAGCACCAAAGATCATCCCATGAAGGGACCAGTGAAACAGATCATCCCATGAAGGGACCAGTGCATCAGAGATCATCCCATGAAGGGGCCAGTGCATCAGAGATCATCCCATGAAGGGACCAGGGCATCAGAGCACTCGGATTAGAGGTATGCAAGATCATCCCATGAAGGGACCAGTGCGCCAAAGATCATCCCATGAAGGGACCAGTGCATCAGAGATAATCAAACGAAGGGACCAGTGCATCAGAGATAATCCCACGAAGGGACCAGTGCATCAAAGATTATCCCACGAAGGGACCAGTATATAAAAGATCATCTCACGAAGGGACCAGTGCAACAGAGATCATCCCATGAAGGGACCAGTGCAACAGAGATCATCCCATGAAGAGGCCAGTGCATCACAGCACTCATATTAGAGGTATGCAAGATCATCCCATGAAGGGACCAGCGCAAAGATCATCCCATGATGGGACCAGTGCATCAGAGTTCATCCCATGAAGGGACCAGTGCATCAGAGATCATCCCATGAAGGGACCAGTGCACCAGATGTCATCCCATGAGTGGACTAGAGATCATCCCATGAAGGGACCACTGCACCAGATCATCCCATGAAGTGACCAGTGCAACAGATCATCCCATGAAGGGACCAGTGCGTCAAAGATCATCCCATGAAGGGACCGGTGCGTCAGAGATCAACCCATGAAGGGACCAGTGCGTCAGATCATCCCATGAAGGGACCAGTGCGTCAGATCATCCCATGAAGGGACCAGTGCGTCAGATCATCCCATGAAGGGACCAGTGCGTCAGATCATCCCATGAAGGGACCAGTGCGTCAGATCATCCCATGAAGGGACCAGTGCACCAGATCATCCCTTGAAGTGACCAGTGCAACAGATCATCCCATGAAGGGACCAGTGCGTCAGAGATCATCCCATGAAGGGACCAGTGCATCAGAGATCATCCCATGAAGGGGCCAGTGCATCAGAGATCATCCCATAAAGGGACCAGTGCACCAGAGATAATCCCATGAAGGGACCAGTGCACCAGAGATCATCCCATGAAGGGACCAGTGCATCAGAGATCAACCCATGAAGGGACCAGTGCATCAGAGATCAACCCATGAAGGGACCAGAGCACCAAAGATCATCCCATGAAGGGACCAGTGAAACAGATCATCCCATGAAGGGACCAGTGCATCAGAGATCATCCCATGAAGGGGCCAGTGCATCAGAGATCATCCCATGAAGGGACCAGGGCATCAGAGCACTCGGATTAGAGGTATGCAAGATCATCCCATGAAGGGACCAGTGCGCCAAAGATCATCCCATGAAGGGACCAGTGCATCAGAGATAATCAAACGAAGGGACCAGTGCATCAGAGATCATCCCACGAAGGGACCAGTGCATCAAAGATTATCCCACGAAGGGACCAGTATATCAAAGATCATCTCACGAAGGGACCAGTGCAACAAAGATCATCCCATGAAGGGACCAGTGCAACAAAATTCATCCCATGAAGGGACCAGTGCAACAAACATCATCCCATGAAGGGACCAGTGCATCACAGCACTCAGATTAGAGGTATGCAAGATCATCCCATGAAGGGACCAATGCATCACAGCACTCAGATTAGAGGTATGCAAGATCATCCCATGAAGGGACCAGTGCAGGGATCATCCCATGAAGGGACCAGTGCATCAGAGATCATCCCATGAAGGGACCAGTGCACCAGAGATCATCCCATGAGAGGACTAGAGATCATCCCATGAAGGGACCAGTGCACCAGAGATCATCCCATGAAGGGACCAGTGCACCAGATCATCCCATGAAGGGACCAGTGCACCAGATCATCCCATGAAGGGACCAGTGCACCAGATCATCCCATGAAGGGACCAGTGCAACAAGGGACCAGTGCAACAGATCATCCCATGAAGGGACCAGTGCAACAGATCATCATATGAAGGGACCAGTGCAACAGATCATCCCATGAAGGGACCAGCGCATCGAGGATCATCCCATGAAGGGACCAGAGCATCAGAGATCATCCCAAGATGGGACCAGTGCAACAGATCATTTAATAATGGGACCTGTGCATCAAAGCGATTAGATTATAGGTATGCAAGATCATCCCATGAAGGGACAAATGCAGAGATCATCCCATGAAGGGACCAGTGCAGAGATCATCCCATGAAGGGACCAGTGCATCAGAGATCATCCCATGAAGGGACCAGTGCACCAAAGAACATCCCATGAGGGAACTAGAGATCATCCCATGAAGGTACCAGTGCATCACAGCACTCAGATTAGAGGTATGAAAGATCATCCCATGAAGAAACCAGTGCACCAGAGATCATCCCATGAAGGGACCAGTGCACCAGATCATCCCATGAAGGGACCAGTGCACCCGATCATCCCATGAAGGGACCAGTGCACCAGATCATCCCATGAAGGGACCAGTGCACCAGATCATCCCACGAAGGGACCAGTGCACCAGATCATCCCATGAAGGGACCAGTGCACCAGATCATCCCATGAAGGGACCAGTGTACCAGATCATCCCATGAAGGGACCAGTGCATCAGAGATCATCAAATGAAGGGACCAGTGCATCAGAGATCATCCCATGAAGGGACCAGTGCACCAGAGATCATCCCATGAAGGGACCAGTGCAACAGAGATCATCCCATGAAGGGACCAGTGCATCACAGCACTCATATTAGAGGTATGCTAGATCATCCCATGAAGGGACCAGCGCAAAGATCATCCCATGATGGGACCAGTGCATCAGAGATCATCCCATGAAGGGACCAGTGCACCAGATATCATCCCATGGGTGGACTAGAGATCATCCCATGAAGGGACCAGTGCACCAGATCATCCCATGAAGGGACCAGTGCACCAGATCATCCCATGAAGTGACCAGTGCAACAGATCATCCCATGAAGAGACCAGTCTGTCAGAGATCATCCCATGAAGGGACCAGTGCGTCAGAGATCATCCCATGAAGGGATCAGTGCGTCAGAGATCATCCCGTGAAGGGACCAGTGCGTCAGAACATCCCATGAAGGGACCAGTGCACCAGATCATCCCTTGAAGTGACCAGTGCAACAGATCATCCCATGAAGGGACCAGTGCGTCAGAGATCATCCCATGAAGGGACCAGTGCGTCAGATCATCCCATGAAGGGACCAGTCCATCAGAGATCATCCCATGAAGGGACCAGTTCATCAGAGATCATCCCATGAAGGGACCAGTGCATCAGAGATCAACCAATAAAGGGACCAGTGCACCAGAGATAATCCCATGAAGGGACCATGGCATCAGAGATCATCCCATGAAGGGACCAGTGCATCAAAGATCATCCCATGAAGGGACCAGTGCACCAGAGATCATCCCATGAAGGAACCAGTGCACCAGAGATCATCCCATGAAGGAACCAGTGCATCAGAGATCAACCCATGAAGGGACCAGAGCACCAACGATCATCCCATGAAGGGACCAATGAAACAGATCATCCCATGAAGGGACCAGTGCATCAGAGATAATCCCATGTAGGGACCAGTGCATCAGAGATCATCCCATGAAGGGACCAGTGCATCAGAGATCATCCCATGAAGGGACCAGGGCATCAGAGCACTCAGATTAGAGGTATGCAAGATCATCCCATGAAGGGACCAGTGCGCCAAAGATCATCCCACGAAGGGACCAGTGCATCAAAGATCATCCCACGAAGGGACCAGTGCAACAAAGATCATCCCATGAACGGACCAGTGCAACAAAATTCATCCCATGAAGGGAGCTGTGCAACAAAAATCATCCCATGAAGGGACCAGTGCATCACAGCACTCAGATTAGAGGTATGCAAGATCATCCCATGAAGGGACCAGTGCATCAGAGATCATCCCATGAAGGGACCAGTGCATCAGAGATCAACCCATGAAGGGACCAGTGCATCAGAGATCAACCCATGAAGGGACCAGTGCAACAGAGATCATCCCATGAAGGGACCAGTGCAACAGAGATCATCCCACGAAGGGACCAGTGCATCAAAGATCATCCCACGAAGGGACCAGTGCAACAAAGATCATCCCACGAAGGGACCAGTGCAACAAAGATCATCCCATGAAGGGACCAGTGCAACAAATATCATCACATGAAGGGACCAGTGCATCAGAGATCATCCCATGAAGGGAACGGTGCATAAGAGATCATCCCATGAAGGGACCAGAGATCATCATATTGGGGGACCAGTGCATCACAGCACTCAGATTAGAGGTATGAAACACCATCCCATGAAGGGACCAGCGCATTGAGGATCACCCCATGAAGGGACCAGAGCATCGAGGATCATCCCATGATGGGACCAGCGCATCGAGGATCATCCCATGAAGGGACCATCACATCAGATATCACCACATGAAGGGACCAGCGCATCAAGGATCATCCCATTAAGGGACCAGCGCATTGAGGATCATCCCATGAAGGGACCAGTGCATCACAGCACTCAGATTAGAGGTATGCAAGATCCTATGAAGGGACCAGCGCAAAGATCATCCCATGAAGGGACCAGTGCATCAGAGATCATCCCATGAAGGGACCAGTGCATCAGAGATCATCCCATGAAAGGACCAGTGCATCAGAGATCATCCCATGAAGGGACCAGTGCATCAAAGAACTCATATTAGAGGTATGCAAGATCATCCCATGAAGGGACCAGTGCATCAGAGATCATCCCATGAAGGGACCAGTGCATCAGAGATCAACCCATGAAGGGACCAGAGCAACAACGATCATCCCATGAAGGGACCAGTGCATCAGAGATCATCCCATGAAGGGACCAGTGCACCAGAGATCATCCCATGAAGGGACCAGTGCAACACAGCACTCAGATTAGATGTATGCAAGATCATCCCATGAAGGGACCAGTGCATCAGAGATCATCCCATGAAGGGACCAGTGCACCAGAGATCATCCCATGAAGGGACCAGTGCACCAGATCATCCCATGAAGGGACCAGTGCACCAGATCATCCCATGAAGGGAGCAGTGGACCAGATCATCCCACGAAGGGACCAGTGCATCAGAGATCATCCCATGAAGGGACCAGCGCATCGAGGATCATCCCATGAAGGGACCAGTGCAACAGATCATTCAATAAAGGGACCAGTGCATCACAGCACTCAGATTAGAGGTATGCAAGATCATCCCATGAAGGGACCAGTGCATCAGAGATCATCCCACGAAGGGACCAGTGCATCAGAGATCATCCCATGAAGGGACCAGTGCATCAGAGATCATCCCATGAAGGGACCAGTGGATCACAGCACTGAGATTAGAGGTATGCAAAATCATCTCATGAAGGGACCAGTGCATCAGATCATCCCATGAAGGGACCAGTGCCTCAGAGATCATCCCATGAAGGGACCAGTGCAGAGATCATCCCATGAAGGGACCAGTGCATCAGATCATCCCATGAAGGGACCAATGCATCAGAGATCATCCCATGAGGGGACTAGAGATAATCCCATGAAGGGACCAGTGCATCAGAGATCATCCCATGAAGGGACTAGAGATCATCCCATGAAGGGACCAGTGCACCAAAGATCATCCCATGAAGGGACCAGTGACCAAAGATCATCCCATGAAGGGACCAGTACATCAAAGATCATCCCATGAAGGGCCCAGTACATCAAAGATCACCCCATGAAGGGACCAGTACATCAAAGATCACCCCATGAAGGGACCAGTGCATCTGAGATCATCCCATGAAGGGACCAGTGCATCGGAGATCATCCCATGAAGGGACCAGTGCATCGGAGATCATCCCATGAAGGGACCAGTGCATCAGAGATCATCCCATGAAGGGACCAGTGCATCAGAGATCATCCCATGAAGGGACCAGTGCATCAGAGATCATCCCATGAAGGGACTAGAGATCCCATGAAGGGGCCAGTGCACCAGAGATCATCCCAAGAAGGGACCAGTGCACCAGAGATCATCCCATGAAGGGACCAGTGCAACAGAGATCATCCCATGAAGGGACCAGTGCAACAGAGATCATCCCATGAAGGGACCAGTGCATCACAGCACTCATATTAGAGGTATGCAAGATCATCCCATGAAGGGACCAGCGCAAAGATCATCCCATGATGGGACCAGTGCATCAGAGATCATCCCATGAAGGGACCAGTGCATCAGAGATCATCCCATGAAGGGACTAGAGATCATCCCATGAAGGGTCCGGTGCACCAGATCATCCCATGAAGGGACCAGTGCACCAGATCATCCCATGAAGGGACCAGTGCACCAGATCATCCCATGAAGGGACCAGTGCAACAGATCATCCCATGAAGTGACCAGTGTGTCAGAGATCATCCCATGAAGGGACCAGTGCGTCAGATCATCCCATGAAAGGACCAGTGCATCAGAGATCATCCCATGAAGGGACCAGTGCGTCAGAGATCATCCCATGAAGGGACCAGTGCATCAGAGATAATCCCATGAAGGGACCAGTGCATCAGAGATCATCCCATGAAGGGACCAGTGCATCAGAGATCATCCCATGAAGGGACCAGTGCATCACAGCACTCAGATTAGAGGTATGCAAAATCATCCCATGAAGCGACCAGTGCATCAGAGATCATCCCATAAAGGGACCAGTGCACCAGAGATAATCCCATGAAGGGACCAGGGCATCAGAGATCATCCCATGAAGGGACCAGTGCACCAGAGATCATCCCATGAAGGGACCAGTGCAACAGATCATCCCACGAAGGGACCAGTGCATCAGAGATCAACCCATGAAGGGACCAGTGCATCAGAGATCATCCCATGAAGGGACCAAAGATCATCCCATGAAGGGACCAGTGCAACAGATCATCCTATGAAGGGACCAGTGCATCAGAGATAATCCCATGTAGGGACCAGTGATTCAGAGATCATCCCATGAAGGGAGCAGTGCATCAGAGATCATCCCATGAAGGGACCAGGGCATCAGAGCACTCAGATTAGAGGTATGCCAGATCATCCTATGAAGGGACCAGTGCGCCAAAGATCATCCCATGAAGGGACCAGTGCATCAGAGATCATCTCATGAAGGGACCTGCACATCGAGCATCATCCCATGAAGGGACCATCCCATGAAGGGACCAGCGCATCGAGGATCATCCCATGAAGGGACCAGTGCTTCAAAGATCATCCCATGAGGGGACTAGAGATCCATGAAGGGACCAGTGCACAAGAGATCATCCCAAGAAGGGACCAGTGCACCAGAGATCATCCCATGAAGGGACCAGTGCATCAGATCATCCCGAGAAGGGACCAGTGCATCAGATCATCCCACGAAGGGACCAGTGCATCAGAGATCATCCCACGAAGGGACCAGTGCATCAGAGATCATCCCACGAAGGGACCAGTGCATCAGAGATCATCCCATGAAGGGACCAGTGCATCAAAGATCATCCCATGAAGGGACCAGTGCATCAGAACATCCCATGAAGGGACCAGTGCATGAGAGATCATCCCATGAAGGGACCAGTACATAAGAGATCATCCCATGAAGGGACCAGTGCATCAGAGATCATTCCATGAAGGGACCAGTGCATCAGAGATCATTCCATGAAGGGACCAATGCATCAGAGATCATCTCATGAGGGGACTAGAGATCATCCCATGAAGGGACCAGTGCATCACAGCACTCAGATTAGAGGTAGAAAAGATCATCCCATGAAGGGACCAGTGCATCAAAGATCATCCCATGAAGGGACCAGTGCACCAAAGATCATCCCATGAAGGGACCAGTGCATCAAAGATCATCCCATGAAGGGACCAGCGCATCAAAGAACACCCCATGAAGGGACCAGTGCATCAAAGATCATCCCACGAAGGGACCAGTGCATCAAAGATCATCCCACGAAGGGACCAGTGCATCAGAGATCATCCCACGAAGGGACCAGTGCATCAAAGATCATCCCATGAAGGGACCAGTGCATCACAGCACTCAGATTAGAGGTATGCAAAATCATCCCATGAAGGAACCAGTGCATCAGATCATCCCATGAAGGGACCAGTGCATCAGAGATCATTCCATGAAGGGACCAGTGCATCAGAGATCATCCCATGAAGGGACCAGTGCATCAGATCATCCCAAAAGGGGACTTGAGATCATCCCATGAAGGGACCAGTGCATCAGAGATCATCCCATGAGGGGACTAGAGATCATCCCATGAAGGGACCAGTGCATCAGAGATCATCCCATGAAGGGACTAGAGATCATCCCATGAAGGGTCCGGTGCACCAGATCATCCCATGAAGGGACCAGTGCACCAGATCATCCCATGAAGGGACCAGTGCACCAGATCATCCCATGAAGGGACCAGTGCACCAGATCATCCCATGAAGTGACCAGTGTGTCAGAGATCATCCCATGAAGGGACCAGTGCGTCAGATCATCCCATGAAAGGACCAGTGCATCAGAGATCATCCCATGAAGGGACCAGTGCGTCAGAGATCATCCCATGAAGGGACCAGTGCATCAGAGATAATCCCATGAAGGGACCAGTGCATCAGATCATCCCATGAAGGGACCAGTGCATCAGAGATCATCCCATGAAGGGACCAGTGCATCAGAGATCATCCCATGAAGGGACCAGTGCATCACAGCACTCAGATTAGAGGTATGCAAAATCATCCCATGAAGCGACCAGTGCATCAGAGATCATCCCATAAAGGGACCAGTGCACCAGAGATAATCCCATGAAGGGACCAGGGCATCAGAGATCATCCCATGAAGGGACCAGTGCACCAGAGATCATCCCATGAAGGGACCAGTGCAACAGATCATCCCACGAAGGGACCAGTGCATCAGAGATCAACCCATGAAGGGACCAGTGCATCAGAGATCATCCCATGAAGGGACCAGAGCACCAAAGATCATCCCATGAAGGGACCAGTGCAACAGATCATCCCATGAAGGGACCAGTGCATCAGAGATAATCCCATGTACGGACCAGTGATTCAGAGATCATCCCATGAAGGGACCAGTGCATCAGAGATCATCCCATGAAGGGACCAGGGCATCAGAGCACTCAGATTATAGGTATGCCAGATCATCCTATGAAGGGACCAGTGCGCCAAAGATCATCCCATGAAGGGACCAGTGCATCAGAGATCATCTCATGAAGGGACCTGCACATCGAGCATCATCCCATGAAGGGACCATCCCATGAAGGGACCAGCGCATCGAGGATCATCCCATGAAGGGACTAGTGCTTCAAAGATCATCCCATGAGGGGACTAGAGATCCATGAAGGGACCAGTGCACCAGAGATCATCCCAAGAAGGGACCAGTGCACCAGAGATCATCCCATGAAGGGACCAGTGCATCAGATCATCCCGAGAAGGGACCAGTGCATCAGATCATCCCATGAAGGGACCAGTGCATCAGAGATCATCCCACGAAGGGACCAGTGCATCAGAGATCATCCCACGAAGGGACCAGTGCATCAGAGATCATCCCATGAAGGGACCAATGCATCAAAGATCATCCCATGAAGGGACCAGTGCATCAGAACATCCCATGAAGGGACCAGTGCATCAGAGATCATCCCATGAAGGGACCAGTGCATAAGAGATCATCCCATGAAGGGACCAGTGCATCAGAGATCATTCCATGAAGGGACCAGTGCATCAGAGATCATTCCATGAAGGGACCAATGCATCAGAGATCATCCCATGAGGGGACTAGAGATCATCCCATGAAGGGACCAGTGCATCACAGCACTCAGATTAGAGGTAGAAAAGATCATCCCATGAAGGGACCAGTGCATCAAAGATCATCCCATGAAGGGACCAGTGCACCAAAGATCATCCCATGAAGGGACCAGTGCATCAAAGATCACCCCATGAAGGGACCAGTGCATCAAAGATCATCCCATGAAGGGACCAGTGCATCAAAGATCATCCCACGAAGGGACCAGTGCATCAGAGATCATCCCACGAAGGGACCAGTGCATCAAAGATCATCCCATGAAGGGACCAGTGCATCACAGCACTCAGATTAGAGGTATGCAAAATCATCCCATGAAGGAACCAGTGCATCAGATCATCCCATGAAGGGACCAGTGCATCAGAGATCATTCCATGAAGGGACCAGTGCATCAGAGATCATCCCATGAAGGGACCAGTGCATCAGATCATCACAAAAGGGGACTAGAGATCATCCCATGAAGGGACCAGTGCATCAGAGATCATCCCATGAGGGGACTAGAGATCCTCCCATGAAGGGACCAGTGCATCAGAGATCATCCCATGAGGGGACTAGAGATCCCATGAAGGGACCAGTGCACCAGAGATCATCCCAAGAAGGGACCAGTGCATCACAACACTCATATTAGAGGTATGCAAGATCATCCCATGAAGGGACCAGCGCAAAGATCATCCCATGATGGGACCAGTGCATCAGAGATCATCCCATGAAGGGACCAGTGCACCAGATCATCCCATGAAGGGACCAGTGCAACAGATCATCCCATGAAGCATCAGAGATCATCCCATGAAGGGACCAGTGCGTCAGAGATCATCCCATGAAGGGACCAGTGCATCAGAGATCATCCCATGAAGGGACCAGTGCATCAGAGATCATCCCATGAAGGGACCAGTGCACCAGAGATCATCCCATGAAAGGACCAGTGCATCAGAGATCATCCCATGAAGGGACCAGTGCATCAGAGATCATCCCATGAAGGGACCAGTGCATCACTGCACTCAGATTAGAGGTATGCAAAATCATCCCATGAACGGACCAGTGCATCAGAGATCATCCCATAAAGGGACCAGTGCACCAGAGATAATCCCATGAAGGGACCAGGGCATCAGAGATCATCCCATGAAGGGACCAGTGCATCAAAGATCATCCCATGAAGGGACCAGTACACCAGAGATCATCCCATGAAGGGACCAGTGCAACAGATCATCCCATGAAGGGACCAGTGCATCAGAGATCAACCCATGGAGGGACCAGTGCATCAGAGATCAACCCATGAAGGGACCAGAGCACCAAAGATCATCCCATGAAGAGACCAGTGCAACAGATCATCCTATGAAGGGACCAGTGCATCAGAGATAATCCCATGTAGGGACCAGTGCATCAGAGATCATCCCATGAAGGGACCAGTGCATCAGAGATCATCCCATGAAGGGACCAGTGCATCAGAGATCATCCCATGAAGGGACCAGGGCATCAGATCACTCAGATTAGAGGTATGCAAGATCATCCCATGAAGTGACCAGTGCGCCAAAGATCATCCCATGAAGGGACCAGTGCACCAGAGATCATCCCATTAAGGGACCAGAGCACCAAAGATCATCCCATGAAGGGACCAGAGCACCAAAGATCATCCCATGAAGGAACCAGTGCAACAGATCATCCTATGAAGGGACCAGTGAATCAGAGATCATCCCATGAAGGGACCAGTGCATCAGAGATCATCCCATGAAGGGACCAGTGCATCAGAGATCATCCCATGAAGGGACCAGGGCATCAGAGCACTCAGATTAGAGGTATGAAAGATCATCCCATGAAGGGACCAGTGCGCCAAAGATCATCCCATGAAGGGACCAGTGCATCAGAGATAATCCCACGAAGGGACCAGTGCATCAGAGATCATCCCACGAAGGGACCAGTGCATAAAAGATCATCCCACGAAGGGACCAGTGCATCAGAGATCATCCCATGAAGGGACCAGTGCATCAGATCATCCCATGAAGGGACCAATGCCTCAGAGATCATCCCATGAGGGGACTAGAGATCATCCCATGAAGGGACCAGTGCATCAGAGAACTCATATTAGAGGTATGCAAGATCATCCCATGAAGGGACCAGTGCACCAGAGATCATCCCATGAAGGGACCAGTACAGCAAAGATCATCCCATGAAGGGACCAGTGCATCAAAGATCATCCCATGAAGGGACCAGTACATCAAAGATCATCCCATGAAGGGACCAGTGCATCAAAGATCATCCCATGAAGGGACCAGTGCATCAAAGATCACCCCATGAAGGGACCAGTGCTTCAAAGATCATCCCATGAGGGGAGTAGAGATCCCATGAAGGGACCAGTGCAACAGAGATCATCCCATGAAGGGACCAGTGCATCACAGCACTCATATTAGAGGTATGCAAGATCATCCCATGAAGGGACCAGCGCAAAGATCATCCCATGATGGGACCAGTGCATCAGAGATCATCCCATGAAGGGACCAGTGCACCAGATATCATCCCATGAGGGGACTAGAGCTCATCCCATGAAGGGACCAGTGCACCAGATCATCCCATGAAGGGAAAAGTGCACCAGATCATCCCATGAAGTGACCAGTGCAACAGATCATCCCATGAAGGGACCAGTGCTTCAGATCATCCCATGAAGGGACCAGTGCGTCAGATCATCCCATGAAGGGACCAGTGCGTCAGATCATCCCATGAAGGGACCAGTGCGTCAGATCATCCCATGAAGGGACCTGTGCACCAGATCATCCCATGAAGTGACCAGTGCAACAGATCATCCCATGAAGGGACCAGTGCATCACAGCACTCAGATGAGAGGTTTGCAAAATCATCCCATGAAGGGACCAGTGCATTACAGCACTCAGATTAGAGGTATGCAAGATCATCCCATGAAGGGACCGGTGCAGGGATCTTCCCATGAAGGGAACAGTGCATCAGAGATCATCCCATAAAGGGACCAGTGCACCAGAGATAATCCAATGAAGGGACCAGGGCATCAGAGATCATCCCATGAAGGGACCAGTGCATCAGAGATCATCCCATAAAGGGACCAGTGCACCAGAGATAATCCAATGAAGGGACCAGGTCATCAGAGATCATCCCACGAAGAGACCAGTGCATCAAAGATCATCCCATGAAGGGACCAGTGCAACAGAGATCATCCCATGAAGGGACCAGTGCATCACAGCACTCATATTAGAGGTATGCAAGATCATCCCATGAAGGGACCAGCGCAAAGATCATCCCATGATGGGACCAGTGCATCAGAGATCATCCTATGAAGGGACCAGTGCACCAGATATCATCCCATGAGGGGACTAGAGATCATCCCATGAAGGGACCAGTGCACCAGATCATCCCATGAAGGGACCAGTGCACCAGATCATCCCATGAAGTGACCAGTGCGTCAGATCATCCCATGAAGGGACCAGTGCGTCAGATCATCCCATGAAGGGATCAGTGCACCAGATCATCCCATGAAGTGACCAGGCATTCATCTGTTTGCTCTCCCCTGAGGCGGAAGCCGGGGGTTCTTGCTCTCCCTTTAATCTGCTGTAAATATATTCAAGCTGTGTGTTTTTAGCGCATGTATATATTTTAACCGGCACTTTTTTAAACTGCATTACCTACCTGGTCTGCTGCTTGCGGTGTGACCAGCGGTCATTTCGGGGTTGGTGGTGGAACGTCCCGGGCTCTCCGCAGCTGTTGTTGGGCGGGGGCGCTGTCGTTCGTTACACAGACGCCATCTTGGGTAGGGGAAGGCTCACGGGCTACTTGCTCCTCCCTCCTGCCCTCCCATGCTATTTCAGTGCACGATCTTACTCGATCGCTGCATTCATCTGTTTGCTCTCCCCTGAGGCGGAAGCCGGGGGTTCTTGCTCTCCCTTTAATCTGCTGTAAATATATTCAAGCTGTGTGTTTTTAGCGCATGTATATATTTTAACCGGCACTTTTTTAAACTGCATTACCTACCTGGTCTGCTGCTTGCGGTGTGACCAGCGGTCATTTCGGGGTTGGTGGTGGAACGTCCCGGGCTCTCCGCAGCTGTTGTTGGGCGGGGGCGCTGTCGTTCGTTACACAGACGCCATCTTGGGTAGGGGAAGGCTCACGGGCTACTTGCTCCTCCCTCCTACCCCTAGACTCATGGATAAAAACACGGGATCATCCCGTCCGCGCAGCGGGCGGGCGCAGCGGGCGCGCCGGCGGCGCGCCGAAGGCGCGCCAAAGGCAAGCCCGTCTGCGCCCGTCCGCGGCCGACCGGGGCCTGGGGCCACAGATCTTGGTTCATCCACACCAACCATTATCAGGTATGACAGGCATGCTTTGCTGGATCTCCAACCTGACATGCCTGCAGCTTGTAGGCACGCCATGACTGCCCAGTCGTTAGGTAAATGTACAGGATGTAGCTTTGAACCCATGATCCACATTCCGACTACTAGTGTGGGCCACTCCCTGAAAGCAGCTCTACTCAATTGTAGATCTCTCCGCAAGCACGCCCTCGAAATATTTCATCTACTCGAGGAGCAAAATCTTAACATTCTATTCTTGACGGAGACCTGGTTAGATGAATATTCAGACCCCGACATTATCCAGGCCATGCCCCATGGCTACTCCCTCTCTAGATTGGACAGGAAAGACGGAAGGGGGGGAGGCATAGCCATAGCCACGAAAGCCCCTCTAGTCTGCTCCTTAGCTCCTATACAGATTGACCACAGTGAAGCTGGTTCCTTCACAATTAATACCGGCCCCAACTACTCCGTATCGGGTATTCTGATTTATCGCCCACCTGGCAGAATGTATGACTTCACTTCCACTTTAATGGAAGCCATTACTCACTTAGCACTTAGAAAGTCTAGACTTCTGGTGCTAGGTGACCTTAATGCTCATTTCGAAGATCCCCTAGATAATGCTGCCGTTGAGATTCAAACGCAGCTTCTCTCAGTTCAACTTGAAATGAAAAACAAGGAACCGTCTCATCGATTAGGTCACCTACTGGATCCTATCTTTGGGAACTGGCAGGGAGTTTATACCTCACAGTCTATACCTATACCCTGGTCGGATCACCACATTATTCCGATCACGATGCAACTGGACAGAACTGAGCATTTTCAACATCAATCTCTGCGGTATAAACGCAGAAAATGGAGGAGCTTCTCGATAGAATCTTTTATTAAAATCACTCAGGAGGAGGGCCCTCCCAAAGGGGAAGACTGTGAAGCAGCTAATAATAATTTAAATAATATCGTAACCAAGGCCCTCGATATCACTGCCCCCAGTCGCATCATGACTAATGCCAGGAGACTAAAAAAAGCTGCTCCCTGGTTTAGCCAAGAACTGCAGACTATGAGAACCACCTGCAAAAAACTAGAGAGAGCTTGGCGCCTGAACTTCTGCGCAGAAACTAAAATAAAGTATAAAAACTCTCAAAGAGTGTATTACAAATCTGTACGTCTGGCCAAGGCAGAACACTATCATTCCCGTATCATGGAAGCTGGGAATTCCTCGAAGGAATTATTTCAGATTTACAAAGAAATATCTGTAGTAAATACTAACTCCTCCATTCCCAATGATTCTGTGGAGTCATGTAATGAAGTTGCACAGTACCTCTCAGGTAAAATCAATAAAATATATACTAGCTTTGCCAATCATGTAGAGTCGGCCTTCGACTTCACAGAGAATGACAGTCTTATTAAGACTTTAAAGTGCCTCAAATCTTTTGAAGTTCCCTCATACGAAGCCCTGTCTAAACTATGTAACAAAATCAAATCGGGCTCTCCCCGAGACCCGGCGCCTCCAAAAATTTTAGCTGAAGCCTTCCCTGCTCTAGAACCTCACTATAGACATCTACTTCAGATCTCATTCTCCACAGCTTGCCTGCCGGCGGACTGGAAACAGGCAGTTGTACTACCTATCAAGAAAAAGCCGAATGTCAGCCTAGACATTATGGACAACCTTCGGCCAATTTCCCTGCTACCTTACTTAGCCAAGCTAGCTGAGAAAATTGCCAACATCCAACTCATGGAACATCTGGAAGAACAGGATGTTTTCCATTACTCCCAGTCGGGTTTCAGATCCAACTTCTCCACGGAGACGGCTCTCCTCAGGGCCACTGAAACCCTACGCAAGGGAGCAGACGAGGGCAAGACCATGGCCCTCATCATGCTCGACCTTAGTGCCGCGTTTGACACTGTAGCACACTCCATCTTGCTACAGTGTCTAAACAAAGCTGGAGTAACCAACAGAGCATTGGGATGGCTGAAAGCCTTCTTGATCAATAGAAGCTTCCAAGTCCAAAGAGGGACTTTCCTCTCAGACAGCGTGCGGCTTGAACAGGGGGTGCCTCAGGGATCGGCCCTGAGTCCCACCCTGTTTAATCTATACATGGCCCCCCTGGCTGAAGTGGTGCAATCGTTCGGCGTGGAGCTTGTCTCTTACGCCGACGATACGCAACTTCTAATATCTTTGACGCAAGCCCCTTCCACGGAAGCCGCTAACTTTAACAACTGTATGAGCAAGCTGGCATCTTGGATGACAGAGCACTGTCTAAAACTGAACGGAACCAAAACAGAGGTCATCATCATTGGAGGTGATGAGACCAATTGGACTAAAGAGTGGTGGCCTACCTGTTTGGGTCCCTTGCCCCCTCCCAGCCGGGAGGCGAAGAACTTAGGAGTATGGATTGACAATAAGCTATCTTTTGAATAAACTGTAGGCAAGTGCTTCGGAGTGATGAAGACTCTCAACCGCACCCTTGACTTGCTGCCTCTCAATTCCAGACGGACAATGACGCAGGCACTAATTACCTCCCGGATTGATTACGGGAATGTTTTACTCTTAGGCACATCAGAGAAAAACATAAAGAAATTACAGGTCATACAAAATTCGGCAGCACGCCTAGTATTAAGACTGCCCCGCAGAGCCCCTTCTCGACCCTCATTGGCAACTCTCCATTGGCTGCCTATCAAGCAGAGGATAACTTTTAAAGCTCTGCTATGGTGTCACAAGATCCTCCATAACAAGGCACCTGCCTATATGTCGGATCTGGCCTCTTCATATGAACCTAACAGAACCCTTAGATCCAAAGGTACAGGGCTGCTCAGAAGTGCCCGTCCTAAAAAGGCCAGAATGGGAGGTAGATCTTTCCGCACAGTGGCAGCGAAGTCCTGGAACCTCCTGCCCATGGACATCAGGTTAGAGGTGAATGAGACCTCTTTTAGGAAGAAACTGAAAACTTTCCTCTTTGATCTGTGATAGGCTCTCTTTTTCTACTTATATCACTCTCTCCTCAGCGCGGGGACACGCCGGGAGGCGTCACCAGGCGCTTTACAAGCTCCTTTAAACTAAACTAAACTAAGTGCAACAGATCATCCCATGAAGGGACCAGTGCGTCAGAGAAAATCCCATGAAGGGACCAGTGCGTCAGATCATCCCATGAAGGGACCAGTGCATCAGAGATCATCCCATGAGGGGACTGGAGATCATCCCATGAAGGGACCAGTGCATCAGAGAACTCATATTAGAGGTATGCAAGATCATCCCATGAAGGGACCAGTGCACCAGAGATCATCCCATGAAGGGACCAGTACAGCAAAGATCATCCCATGAAGGGACCAGTGCATCAAAGATCATCCCATGAAGGGACCAGTACATCAAAGATCATCCCATGAAGGGACCAGTGCATCAAAGATCATCCCATGAAGGGACCAGTGCATCAAAGATCACCCCATGAAGGGACCAGTGCTTCAAAGATCATCCCATGAGGGGAGTAGAGATCCCATGAAGGGACCAGTGCACCAGAGATCATCCCATGAAGGGATCAGTGCAACAGAGATCATCCCATGAAGGGACCAGTGCAACAGAGATCATCCCATGAAGGGACCAGTGCAAAGATCATCCCATGATGGGACCAGTGCATCAGACATCATCCCATGAAGGGACCAGTGCACCAGATATCATCCCATGAGGGGACTAGAGATCATCCCATGAAGGGACCAGTGCACCAGATCATCCCATGAAGGGACCAGTGCACCAGATCATCCCATGAAGTGACCAGTGCAACAGATCATCCCATGAAGGGACCAGTGCTTCAGATCATCCCATGAAGGGACCAGTGCGTCAGATCATCCCATGAAGGGACCAGTGCGTCAGATCATCCCATGAAGGGACCAGTGCGTCAGATCATCCCATGAAGGGACCAGTGCGTCAGATCATCCCATGAAGGGACCAGTGCACCAGATATCATCCCATGAGGGGACTAGAGATCATCCCATGAAGGGACCAGTGCACCAGATCATCCCATGAAGGGACCAGTGCACCAGATCATCCCATGAAGTGACCAGTGCAACAGATCATCCCATGAAGGGACCAGTGCTTCAGATCATCCCATGAAGGGACCAGTGCGTCAGATCATCCCATGAAGGGACCAGTGCGTCAGATCATCCCATGAAGGGACCAGTGCGTCAGATCATCCCATGAAGGGACCTGTGCACCAGATCATCCCATGAAGTGACCAGTGCAACAGATCATCCCATGAAGGGACCAGTGCGTCAGATAATCCCATGAAGGGACCAGTGCATCAGATCATCCCATGAAGGGACCAGTGCATCAGAGATCATCCCATGAAGGGGCCAGTGCATCAGAGATCATCCCATGAAGGGACCAGTGCATCAGAGATCATCCCATGAAGGGACCAGTGCATCAGAGATCATCCCATGAAGGGACCCGTGCATTACAGCACTCAGATTAGAGGTATGCAAAATCATCCCATGAAGGGACCAGTGCATCAGAGATCATCCCATAAAGGGACCAGTGCAGCAGAGATAATCCCATGAAGGGACCAGGGCATCAGAGATCATCCCATGAAGGGACCAGTGCATCAAAGATCATCCCATGAAGGAACCAGTGCACCAGAGATCATCACATGAAGGGACCAGTGCAACAGATAATCCCATGAAGGGACCAGGGCATCAGAGATCATCCCATGAAGGGACCAGTGCATCAAAGATCATCCCATGAAGGGACCAGAGCACCAACGATCATCCCATGAAGGGACCAATGAAACAGATCATCCCATGAAGGGACCAGTGCATCAGAGATAATCCCATGTAGGGACCAGTGCATCAGAGATCATCCCATGAAGGGACCAGTGCATCAGAGATCATCCCATGAAGGGACCAGGGCATCAGAGCACTCAGATTAGAGGTATGCAAGATCATCCCATGAAGGGACCAGTGCGCCAAAGATCATCCCACGAAGGGACCAGTGCATCAAAGATCATCCCACGAAGGGACCAGTGCAACAAAGATCATACCATGAAGGGACCAGTGCAACAAAATTCATCCCATGAAGGGAGCTGTGCAACAAAAATCATCCCATGAAGGGACCAGTGCATCACAGCACTCAGATTAGAGGTATGCAAGATCATCCCATGAAGGGACCAGTGCATCAGAGATCATCCCATGAAGGGACCAGTGCATCAGAGATCAACCCATGAAGGGACCAGTGCATCAGAGATCAACCCATGAAGGGACCAGAGCACCAAAGATCATCCCATGAAGGGACAAGTGCAACAGAGATCATCCCACGAAGGGACCAGTGCATCAAAGATCATCCCACGAAGGGACCAGTGCAACAAAGATCATCCCACGAAGGGACCAGTGCAACAAAGATCATCCCATGAAGGGACCAGTGCAACACATATCATCACATGAAGGGACCAGTGCATCAGAGATCATCCCATGAAGGGAACGGTGCATCAGAGATCATCCCATGAAGGGACCAGAGATCATCATATTGGGGGACTAGTGCATCACAGCACTCAGATTAGAGGTATGAAACACCATCCCATGAAGGGACCAGCGCATCGAGGATCACCCCATGAAGGGACCAGAGCATCGAGGATCATCCCATGATGGGACCAGCGCATTGAGGATCATCCCATGAAGGGACCATCACATCAGATATCACCACATGAAGGGACCAGCGCATCAAGGATCATCCCATTAAGGGACCAGCGCATTGAGGATCATCCCATGAAGGGACCAGTGCATCACAGCACTCAGATTAGAGGTATGAGAGATCCTATGAAGGGACCAGCGCAAAGATCATCCCATGAAGGGACCAGTGCATCAGAGATCATCCCATGAAGGGACCAGTGCATCAGAGATCATCCCATGAAGGGACCAGTGCATCAGAGATCAACCCATGAAGGGACCAGAGCACCAACGATTATCCCATGAAGGGACCAGTGCATCAGAGATCATCACATGAAGGGACCAGTGCACCAGAGATCATCCCATGAAGGGACCAGTGCAACACAGCACTCAGATTAGATGTATGCAAGATCATCCCGTGAAGGGACCAGTGCATCAGAGATCATCCCATGAAGGGACCAGTGCACCAGAGATCATCCCATGAAGGGACCAGTGCACCAGATCATCCCATGAAGGGACCAGTGCACCAGATCATCCCATGAAGGGACCAGATCATCCCATGAAGGGACCAGTGCACCAGATCATCCCATGAAGGGAGCAGTGGACCAGATCATCCCACGAAGGGACCAGTGCATCAGAGATCATCCCATGAAGGGACCAGCGCATCGAGGATCATCCCATGAAGGGACCAGTGCAACAGATCATTCAATAAAGGGACCAGTGCATCACAGCACTCAGATTAGAGGTATGCAAGATCATCCCATGAAGGGACCAGTGCATCAGAGATCATCCCACGAAGGGACCAGTGCATCAGAGATCATCCCATGAAGGGACCAGTGCATCAGAGATCATCCCATGAAGGGACTAGAGATCATCCCATGAAGGGTCCGGTGCACCAGATCATCCCATGAAGGGACCAGTGCACCAGATCATCCCATGAAGGGACCAGTGCACCAGATCATCCCATGAAGGGACCAGTGCACCAGATCATCCCATGAAGGGACCAGTGCACCAGATCATCCCATGAAGTGACCAGTGTGTCAGAGATCATCCCATGAAGGGAACAGTGCGTCAGATCATCCCATGAAAGGACCAGTGCATCAGAGATCATCCCATGAAGGGACCAGTGCATCAGAGATCATCCCATGAAGGGACCAGTACAGCAAAGATCATCCCATGAAGGGACCAGTGCATCAAAGATCATCCCATGAAGGGACCAGTACATCAAAGATCATCCCATGAAGGGACCAGTGCATCAAAGATCATCCCATGAAGGGACCAGTGCATCAAAGATCACCCCATGAAGGGACCAGTGCTTCAAAGATCATCCCATGAGGGGAGTAGAGATCCCATGAAGGGACCAGTGCACCAGAGATCATCCCATGAAGGGATCAGTGCAACAGAGATCATCCCATGAAGGGACCAGTGCAACAGAGATCATCCCATGAAGGGACCAGTGCAAAGATCATCCCATGATGGGACCAGTGCATCAGAGATCATCCCATGAAGGGACCAGTGCACCAGATATCATCCCATGAGGGGACTAGAGATCATCCCATGAAGGGACCAGTGCACCAGATCATCCCATGAAGGGACCAGTGCACCAGATCATCCCATGAAGTGACCAGTGCAACAGATCATCCCATGAAGGGACCAGTGCTTCAGATCATCCCATGAAGGGACCAGTGCGTCAGATCATCCCATGAAGGGACCAGTGCGTCAGATCATCCCATGAAGGGACCAGTGCGTCAGATCATCCCATGAAGGGACCAGTGCGTCAGATCATCCCATGAAGGGACCAGTGCACCAGATATCATCCCATGAGGGGACTAGAGATCATCCCATGAAGGGACCAGTGCACCAGATCATCCCATGAAGGGACCAGTGCACCAGATCATCCCATGAAGTGACCAGTGCAACAGATCATCCCATGAAGGGACCAGTGCTTCAGATCATCCCATGAAGGGACCAGTGCGTCAGATCATCCCATGAAGGGACCAGTGCGTCAGATCATCCCATGAAGGGACCAGTGCGTCAGATCATCCCATGAAGGGACCTGTGCACCAGATCATCCCATGAAGTGACCAGTGCAACAGATCATCCCATGAAGGGACCAGTGCGTCAGATAATCCCATGAAGGGACCAGTGCATCAGATCATCCCATGAAGGGACCAGTGCATCAGAGATCATCCCATGAAGGGGCCAGTGCATCAGAGATCATCCCATGAAGGGACCAGTGCATCAGAGATCATCCCATGAAGGGACCCGTGCATTACAGCACTCAGATTAGAGGTATGCAAAATCATCCCATGAAGGGACCAGTGCATCAGAGATCATCCCATAAAGGGACCAGTGCAGCAGAGATAATCCCATGAAGGGACCAGGGCATCAGAGATCATCCCATGAAGGGACCAGTGCATCAAAGATCATCCCATGAAGGAACCAGTGCACCAGAGATCATCACATGAAGGGACCAGTGCAACAGATAATCCCATGAAGGGACCAGGGCATCAGAGATCATCCCATGAAGGGACCAGTGCATCAAAGATCATCCCATGAAGGGACCAGTGCACCAGAGATCATCCCATGAAGGAACCAGTGCACCAGAGATCATCCCATGAAGGAACCAGTGCATCAGAGATCAACCCATGAAGGGACCAGAGCACCAACGATCATCCCATGAAGGGACCAATGAAACAGATCATCCCATGAAGGGACCAGTGCATCAGAGATAATCCCATGTAGGGACCAGTGCATCAGAGATCATCCCATGAAGGGACCAGTGCATCAGAGATCATCCCATGAAGGGACCAGGGCATCAGAGCACTCAGATTAGAGGTATGCAAGATCATCCCATGAAGGGACCAGTGCGCCAAAGATCATCCCACGAAGGGACCAGTGCATCAAAGATCATCCCACGAAGGGACCAGTGCAACAAAGATCATACCATGAAGGGACCAGTGCAACAAAATTCATCCCATGAAGGGAGCTGTGCAACAAAAATCATCCCATGAAGGGACCAGTGCATCACAGCACTCAGATTAGAGGTATGCAAGATCATCCCATGAAGGGACCAGTGCATCAGAGATCATCCCATGAAGGGACCAGTGCATCAGAGATCAACCCATGAAGGGACCAGTGCATCAGAGATCAACCCATGAAGGGACCAGAGCACCAAAGATCATCCCATGAAGGGACAAGTGCAACAGAGATCATCCCACGAAGGGACCAGTGCATCAAAGATCATCCCACGAAGGGACCAGTGCAACAAAGATCATCCCACGAAGGGACCAGTGCAACAAAGATCATCCCATGAAGGGACCAGTGCAACACATATCATCACATGAAGGGACCAGTGCATCAGAGATCATCCCATGAAGGGAACGGTGCATCAGAGATCATCCCATGAAGGGACCAGAGATCATCATATTGGGGGACTAGTGCATCACAGCACTCAGATTAGAGGTATGAAACACCATCCCATGAAGGGACCAGCGCATCGAGGATCACCCCATGAAGGGACCAGAGCATCGAGGATCATCCCATGATGGGACCAGCGCATTGAGGATCATCCCATGAAGGGACCATCACATCAGATATCACCACATGAAGGGACCAGCGCATCAAGGATCATCCCATTAAGGGACCAGCGCATTGAGGATCATCCCATGAAGGGACCAGTGCATCACAGCACTCAGATTAGAGGTATGAGAGATCCTATGAAGGGACCAGCGCAAAGATCATCCCATGAAGGGACCAGTGCATCAGAGATCATCACATGAAGGGACCAGTGCACCAGAGATCATCCCATGAAGGGACCAGTGCAACACAGCACTCAGATTAGATGTATGCAAGATCATCCCGTGAAGGGACCAGTGCATCAGAGATCATCCCATGAAGGGACCAGTGCACCAGAGATCATCCCATGAAGGGACCAGTGCACCAGATCATCCCATGAAGGGACCAGTGCACCAGATCATCCCATGAAGGGACCAGATCATCCCATGAAGGGACCAGTGCACCAGATCATCCCATGAAGGGAGCAGTGGACCAGATCATCCCACGAAGGGACCAGTGCATCAGAGATCATCCCATGAAGGGACCAGCGCATCGAGGATCATCCCATGAAGGGACCAGTGCAACAGATCATTCAATAAAGGGACCAGTGCATCACAGCACTCAGATTAGAGGTATGCAAGATCATCCCATGAAGGGACCAGTGCATCAGAGATCATCCCACGAAGGGACCAGTGCATCAGAGATCATCCCATGAAGGGACCAGTGCATCAGAGATCATCCCATGAAGGGACCAGTGGATCACAGCACTGAGATTAGAGGTATGCAAAATCATCTCATGAAGGGACCAGTGCATCAGATCATCCCATGAAGGGACCAGTGCATCAGAGATCATCCCATGAAGGGACCAGTGCAGAGATCATCCCATGAAGGGACCAGTGCATCAGATCATCCCATGAAGGGACCAATGCATCAGAGATCATCCCATGAGGGGACTAGAGATAATCCCATGAAGGGACCAGTGCATCAGAGATCATCCCATGAGGGGACTAGAGATCATCCCATGAAGGGACCAGTGCACCAAAGATCATCCCATGAAGGGACCAGTGCACCAAAGATCATCCCATGAAGGGACCAGTACATCAAAGATCATCCCATGAAGGGCCCAGTACATCAAAGATCACCCCATGAAGGGACCAGTACATCTGAGATCATCCCATGAAGGGACCAGTGCATCGGAGATCATCCCATGAAGGGACCAGTGCATCGGAGATCATCCCATGAAGGGACCAGTGCATCAGAGATCATCCCATGAAGGGACTAGAGATCCCATGAAGGGGCCAGTGCACCAGAGATCATCCCAAGAAGGGACCAGTGCACCAGAGATCATCCCATGAAGGGACCAGTGCAACAGAGATCATCCCATGAA
Organism: Triturus cristatus; assembly: GCF_964204655.1. Classification (NCBI taxonomy): domain Eukaryota; kingdom Metazoa; phylum Chordata; class Amphibia; order Caudata; family Salamandridae; genus Triturus; species Triturus cristatus. The sequence goes on along the minus strand of NC_140587.1, from coordinate 652,582,296 downwards.
GGGACCAGTGCAACAGAGATCATCCCATGAAGGGACCAGTGCATCACAGCACTCATATTAGAGGTATGCAAGATCATCCCATGAAGGGACCAGCGCAAAGATCATCCCATGATGGGACCAGTGCATCAGAGATCATCCCATGAAGGGACCAGTGCATCAGAGATCATCCCATGAAGGGACTAGAGATCATCCCATGAAGGGTCCGTTGCACCAGATCATCCCATGAAGGGACCAGTGCACCAGATCATCCCATGAAGGGACCAGTGCACCAGATCATCCCATGAAGGGACCAGTGCACCAGATCATCCCATGAAGGGACCAGTGCAACAGATCATCCCATGAAGTGACCAGTGTGTCAGAGATCATCCCATGAAGGGACCAGTGCGTCAGATCATCCCATGAAAGGACCAGTGCATCAGAGATCATCCCATGAAGGGACCAGTGCATCAGAGATCATCCCATGAAGGGACCAGTGCGTCAGAGATAATCCCATGAAGGGACCAGTGCATCAGAGATCATCCCATGAAGGGACCAGTGCATCAGAGATCATCCCATGAAGGGACCAGTGCATCACAGCACTCAGATTAGAGGTATGCAAAATAATCCCATGAAGCGATCAGTGCATCAGAGATCATCCCATAAAGGGACCAGTGCACCAGAGATAATCCCATGAAGGGACCAGGGCATCAGAGATCATCCCATGAAGGGACCAGTGCACCAGAGATCATCCCATGAAGGGACCAGTGCAACAGATCATCCCACGAAGGGACCAGTGCATCAGAGATCAACCCATGAAGGGACCAGTGCATCAGAGATCATCCCATGAAGGGACCAGAGCACCAAAGATCATCCCATGAAGGGACCAGTGCAACAGATCATCCTATGAAGGGACCAGTGCATCAGAGATAATCCCATGTAGGGACCAGTGATTCAGAGATCATCCCATGAAGGGACCAGTGCATCAGAGATCATCCCATGAAGGGACCAGGGCATCAGAGCACTCAGATTAGAGGTATGCCAGATCATCCTATGAAGGGACCAGTGCGCCAAAGATCATCCCATGAAGGGACCAGTGCATCAGAGATCATCTCATGAAGGGACCTGCACATCGAGCATCATCCCATGAAGGGACCATCCCATGAAGGGACCAGCGCATCAAGGATCATCCCATGAAGGGACCAGTGCTTCAAAGATCATCCCATGAGGGGACTAGAGATCCATGAAGAGACCAGTGCACCAGAGATCATCCCAAGAAGGGACCAGTGCACCAGAGATCATCCCATGAAGGGACCAGTGCATCAGATCATCCCGAGAAGGGACCAGTGCATCAGATCATCCCATGAAGGGACCAGTGCATCAGAGATCATCCCACGAAGGGACCAGTGCATCAGAGATCATCCCACGAAGGGACCAGTGCATCAGAGATCATCCCATGAAGGGACCAGTGCATCAAAGATCATCCCATGAAGGGACCAGTGCATCAGAACATCCCATGAAGGGACCAGTGCATGACAGATCATCCCATGAAGGGACCAGTGCATAAGAGATCATCCCATGAAGGGACCAGTGCATCAGAGATCATTCCATGAAGGGACCAGTGCATCAGAGATCATTCCATGAAGGGACCAATGCATCAGAGATCATCCCATGAGGGGACTAGAGATCATCCCATGAAGGGACCAGTGCATCACAGCACTCAGATTAGAGGTAGAAAAGATCATCCCATGAAGGGACCAGTGCATCAAAGATCATCCCACGAAGGGACCAGTGCATCAGAGATCATCCCACGAAGGGACCAGTGCATCAAAGATCATCCCATGAAGGGACCAGTGCATCACAGCACTCAGATTAGAGGTATGCAAAATCATCCCATGAAGGAACCAGTGCATCAGATCATCCCATGAAGGGACCAGTGCATCAGAGATCATTCCATGAAGGGACCAGTGCATCAGAGATCATCCCATGAAGGGACCAGTGCATCAGATCATCCCAAAAGGGGACTAGAGATCATCCCATGAAGGGACCAGTGCATCAGAGATCATCCCATGAGGGGACTAGAGATCATCCCATGAAGGGACCAGTGCATCAGAGATCATCCCATGAAGGGACTAGAGATCATCCCATGAAGGGTCCGGTGCACCAGATCATCCCATGAAGGGACCAGTGCACCAGATCATCCCATGAAGGGACCAGTGCACCAGATCATCCCATGAAGGGACCAGTGCACCAGATCATCCCATGAAGGGACCAGTGCACCAGATCATCCCATGAAGTGACCAGTGTGTCAGAGATCATCCCATGAAGGGAACAGTGCGTCAGATCATCCCATGAAAGGACCAGTGCATCAGAGATCATCCCATGAAGGGACCAGTGCATCAGAGATCATCCCATGAAGGGACCAGTGCGTCAGAGATAATCCCATGAAGGGACCAGTGCATCAGATCATCCCATGAAGGGACCAGTGCATCACAGCACTCAGATTAGAAGTATGCAAAATCATCCCATGAAGCGACCAGTGCATCAGAGATCATCCCATAAAGGGACCAGTGCACCAGAGATAATCCCATGAAGGGACCAAGGCATCAGAGATCATCCCATGAAGGGACCAGTGCACCAGAGATCATCCCATGAAGGGACCAGTGCAACAGATCATCCCACGAAGGGACCAGTGCATCAGAGATCAACCCATGAAGGGACCAGTGCATCAGAGATCATCCCATGAAGGGACCAGAGCACCAAAGATCATCCCATGAAGGGACCAGTGCAACAGATCATCCCATGAAGGGACCAGTGCATCAGAGATAATCCCATGTAGGGACCAGTGATTCAGAGATCATCCCATGAAGGGACCAGTGCATCAGAAATCATCCCATGAAGGGACCAGGGCATCAGAGCACTCAGATTAGAGGTATGCCAGATCATCCTATGAAGGGACCAGTGCGCCAAAGATCATCCCATGAAGGGACCAGTGCATCAGAGATCATCTCATGAAGGGACCTGCACATCAAGCATCATCCCATGAAGGGACCATCCCATGAAGGGACCAGCGCATCGAGGATCATCCCATGAAGGGACTAGTGCTTCAAAGATCATCCCATGAGGGGACTAGAGATCCATGAAGGGACCAGTGCACCAGAGATAATCCCAAGAAGGGACCAGTGCACCAGAGATCATCCCATGAAGGGACCAGTGCATCAGATCATCCCGAAAAGGGACCAGTGCATCAGATTAGGGGTGGGCGGAATTTGCGGAATTAACCTTCGCAAATTATCGCGAGAATGTTTAAAATTATCGCAAACAAGCAGAAATATCGCGAAGATGCGGAAGTTTTTTTCCGGCATGTTCGCGCGATTTTCTGCATGGTTGCGGGTCGCCAACTTACCCATGTGGCTGCTTGCGGGCGCGGCCATCTTGTTTTGAGTTGTTCTCGCGGTGCATGATCGCGAGAAGAAAGACGTGATCGCGCGACGCATGACGTCACTGCGGGCGCGAACTGTCGCGAGACAGCGCAAATGGCTAAAAACAATACAACATCTCATGGAGAACGCGACCGGATCAAGAAAACTTGTCGGCGAACGCAGGGATTCAGGTAAGGCGATCGCGCGCGCGCGAGAATGTATCATTTTACAGCGCGAGCAAGAAACAAATTATCGCCAAGCTGCGGAAACCGGAATTTTTGACATTTTCGCGCTCTCCGCGGAACGCAAAAATGTCAAATTATCGCAATTTCCGCGAACGGAACGAAATTTTTGCCCAGGCCTACATCAGATCATCCCGAGAAGGGACCAGTGCATCAGAGATCATCCCACGAAGGGACCAGTGCATCAGAGATCATCCCACGAAGGGACCAGTGCATCAGAGATCATCCCATGAAGGGACCAGTGCATCAAAGATCATCCCATGAAGGGACCAGTGCATTAGAACATCCCATGAAGGGACCAGTGCATGAGAGATCATCCCATGAAGGGACCAGTGCATAAGAGATCATCCCATGAAGGGACCAGTGCATCAGAGATGATTCCATGAAGGGACCAGTGCATCAGAGATCATTCCATGAAGGGACCAATGCATCAGAGATCATCCCATGAGGGGACTAGAGATCATCCCATGAAGGGACCAGTGCATCACAGCACTCAGATTAGAGGTAGAAAAGATCATCCCATGAAGGGACCAGTGCATCAAAGATCATCCCATGAAGGGACCAGTGCACCAAAGATCATCCCATGAAGGGACCAGTGCATCAAAGATCATCCCATGAAGGGACCAGTGCATCAAAGATCACCCCATGAAGGGACCAGTGCATCAAAGATCATCCCACGAAGGGACCAGTGCATCACAGATCATCCCACGAAGGGACCAGTGCATCAGAGATCATCCCACGAAGGGACCAGTGCATCAAAGATCATCCCATGAAGGGACCAGTGCATCACAGCACTCAGATTAGAGGTATGCAAAATCATCCCATGAAGGAACCAGTGCATCAGATCATCCCATGAAGGGACCAGTGCATCAGAGATCATTCCATGAAGGGACCAGTGCATCAGAGATCATCCCATGAAGGGACCAGTGCATCAGATCATCCCAAAAGGGGACTAGAGATCATCCCATGAAGGGACCAGTACATCAGAGATCATCCCATGAGGGGACTAGAGATCATCCCATGAAGGGACCAGTGCAGCAGAGATCATCCCATGAGGGGACTAGAGATCCCATGAAGGGACCAGTGCACCAGAGATCATCCCAAGAAGGGACCAGTGCATCACAGCACTCATATTAGAGGTATGCAAGATCATCCCATGATGGGACCAGTGAATCAGATATCATCCCATGAAGGGACCAGTGCACCAGATCATCCCATGAAGGGACCAGTGCACCAGATCATCCCATGAAGGGACCAGTGCACCAGATCATCCCATGAAGTGACCAGTGCAACAGATCATCCCATGAAGGGACCAGTGCATCAGAGATCATCCCATGAAGGGACCAGTGCGTCAGAGATCATCGCATGAAGGGACCAGTGCATCAGAGATCATCCCATGAAGGGACCAGTGCATCAGAGATCATCCCATGAAAGGACCAGTGCATCAGAGATCATCCCATGAAGGGACCAGTGCATCAGAGATCATCCCATGAAGGGACCAGTGCATCACTGCACTCAGATTAGAGGTATGCAAAATCATCCCTTGAACGGACCAGTGCATCAGAGATCATCCCATAAAGGGACCAGTGCACCAGAGATAATCCCATGAAGGGACCAGGGCATCAGAGATCATCCCATGAGGGGACCAGTGCATCAAAGATCATCCCATGAAGGGACCAGTGCACCAGAGATCATCCCATGAAGGGACCAGTGCAACAGATCATCCCATGAAGGGACCAGTGTATCAGAGATCAACCCATGGAGGGACCAGTGCATCAGAGATCAACCCATGAAGGGACCAGAGCACCAAAGATCATCCCATGAAGAGACCAGTGCAACAGATCATCCTATGAAGGGACCAGTGCATCAGAGATAATCCCATGTAGGGACCAGTGCATCAGAGATCATCCCATGAAGGGACCAGTGCATCAGAGATCATCCCATGAAGGGATCAGTGCATCAGAGATCATCCCATGAAGGGACCAGGGCATCAGATCACTCAGATTAGAGGTATGCAAGATCATCCCATGAAGGGACCAGTGCGCCAAAGATCATCCCATGAAGGGACCAGTGCACCAGAGATCATCCCATTAAGGGACCAGAGCACCAAAGATCATCCCATGAAGGGACCAGAGCACCAAAGATCATCCCATGAAGGGACCAGTGCAACAGATCATCCTATGAAGGGACCAGTGAATCAGAGATCATCCCATGAAGGGACCAGTGCATCAGAGATCATCCCATGAAGGGACCAGTGCATCAGAGATCATCCCATGAAGGGACCAGGGCATCAGAGCACTCAGATTAGAGGTATGCAAGATCATCCCATGAAGGGACCAGTGCGCCAAAGATCATCCCATGAAGGGACCAGTGCATCAGAGATAATAACACGAAGGGACCAGTGCATCAGAGATCATCCCACGAAGGGACCAGTGCATCAAAGATCATCCCACAAAGGGACCAGTGCATCAGAGATCATCCCATGAAGGGACCAGTGCATCAGATCATCCCATGAAGGGACCAATGCCTCAGAGATCATCCCATGAGGGGACTAGAGATCATCCCATGAAGGGACCAGTGCATCAGAGAACTCATATTAGAGGTATGCAAGATCATCCCATGAAGGGACCAGTGCACCAGAGATCATCCCATGAAGGGACCAGTACAGCAAAGATCATCCCATGAAGGGACCAGTGCATCAAAGATCATCCCATGAAGGGACCAGTACATCAAAGATCATCCCATGAAGGGACCAGTGCATCAAAGATCATCCCATGAAGGGACCAGTGCATCAAAGATCACCCCATGAAGGGACCAGTGCTTCAAAGATCATCCCATGAGGGGAGTAGAGATCCCATGAAGGGACCAGTGCACCAGAGATCATCCCATGAAGGGACCAGTGCAACAGAGATCATCCCATGAAGGGACCAGTGCATCACAGCACTCATATTAGAGGTATGCAAGATCATCCCTTGAAGGGACCATCGCAAAGATCATCCCATGATGGGACCAGTGCATCAGAGATCATCCCATGAAGGGACCAGTGCACCAGATATCATCCCATGAGGGGACTAGAGATCATCCCATGAAGGGACCAGTGCACCAGATCATCCCATGAAGGGACCAGTGCACCAGATCATCCCATGAAGTGACCAGTGCAACAGATCATCCCATGAAGGGACCAGTGCTTCAGATCATCCCATGAAGGGACCAGTGCGTCAGATCATCCCATGAAGGGACCAGTGCGTCAGATCATCCCATGAAGGGACCAGTGCACCAGATCATCCCATGAAGGGACCAGTGCACCAGATCATCCCATGAAGGGACCAGTGCACCAGATCATCCCATGAAGTGACCAGTGCAACAGATCATCCCATGAAGGGACCAGTGCATCAGAGATCATCCCATGAAGGGACCAGTGCGTCAGAGATCATCGCATGAAGGGACCAGTGCATCAGAGATCATCCCATGAAGGGACCAGTGCATCAGAGATCATCCCATGAAAGGACCAGTGCATCAGAGATCATCCCATGAAGGGACCAGTGCATCAGAGATCATCCCATGAAGGGACCAGTGCATCACTGCACTCAGATTAGAGGTATGCAAAATCATCCCATGAACGGACCAGTGCATCAGAGATCATCCCATAAAGGGACCAGTGCACCAGAGATAATCCCATGAAGGGACCAGGGCATCAGAGATCATCCCATGAGGGGACCAGTGCATCAAAGATCATCCCATGAAGGGACCAGTGCACCAGAGATCATCCCATGAAGGGACCAGTGCAACAGATCATCCCATGAAGGGACCAGTGTATCAGAGATCAACCCATGGAGGGACCAGTGCATCAGAGATCAACCCATGAAGGGACCAGAGCACCGAAGATCATCCTATGAAGAGACCAGTGCAACAGATCATCCTATGAAGGGACCAGTGCATCAGAGATAATCCCATGTAGGGACCAGTGCATCAGAGATCATCCCATGAAGGGACCAGTGCATCAGAGATCATCCCATGAAGGGATCAGTGCATCAGAGATCATCCCATGAAGGGACCAGGGCATCAGATCACTCAGATTAGAGGTATGCAAGATCATCCCATGAAGGGACCAGTGCGCCAAAGATCATCCCATGAAGGGACCAGTGCACCAGAGATCATCCCATTAAGGGACCAGAGCACCAAAGATCATCCCATGAAGGGACCAGAGCACCAAAGATCATCCCATGAAGGGACCAGTGCAACAGATCATCCTATGAAGGGACCAGTGAATCAGAGATCATCCCATGAAGGGACCAGTGCATCAGAGATCATCCCATGAAGGGACCAGTGCATCAGAGATCATCCCATGAAGGGACCAGGGCATCAGAGCACTCAGATTAGAGGTATGCAAGATCATCCCATGAAGGGACCAGTGCGCCAAAGATCATCCCATGAAGGGACCAGTGCATCAGAGATAATAACACGAAGGGACCAGTGCATCAGAGATCATCCCACGAAGGGACCAGTGCATCAAAGATCATCCCACAAAGGGACCAGTGCATCATAGATCATCCCATGAAGGGACCAGTGCATCAGATCATCCCATGAAGGGACCAATGCCTCAGAGATCATCCCATGAGGGGACTAGAGATCATCCCATGAAGGGACCAGTGCATCAGAGAACTCATATTAGAGGTATGCAAGATCATCCCATGAAGGGACCAGTGCACCAGAGATCATCCCATGAAGGGACCAGTACAGCAAAGATCATCCCATGAAGGGACCAGTGCATCAAAGATCATCCCATGAAGGGACCAGTACATCAAAGATCATCCCATGAAGGGACCAGTGCATCAAAGATCATCCCATGAAGGGACCAGTGCATCAAAGATCACCCCATGAAGGGACCAGTGCTTCAAAGATCATCCCATGAGGGGAGTAGAGATCCCATGAAGGGACCAGTGCACCAGAGATCATCCCATGAAGGGACCAGTGCAACAGAGATCATCCCATGAAGGGACCAGTGCATCACAGCACTCATATTAGAGGTATGCAAGATCATCCCTTGAAGGGACCATCGCAAAGATCATCCCATGATGGGACCCGTGCATCAGAGATCATCCCATGAAGGGACCAGTGCACCAGATATCATCCCATGAGGGGACTAGAGATCATCCCATGAAGGGACCAGTGCACCAGATCATCCCATGAAGGGACCAGTGCACCAGATCATCCCATGAAGTGACCAGTGCAACAGATCATCCCATGAAGGGACCAGTGCTTCAGATCATCCCATGAAGGGACCAGTGCGTCAGATCATCCCATGAAGGGACCAGTGCGTCAGATCATCCCATGAAGGGACCTGTGCACCAGATCATCCCATGAAGTGACCAGTGCAACAGATCATCCCATGAAGGGACCAGTGCATCACAGCACTCAGATTAGAGGTTTGCAAAATCATCCCATGAAGGGACCAGTGCATTACAGCACTCAGATTAGAGGTATGCAAGATCATCCCATGAAGGGACCGGTGCAGGGATCATCCCATGAAGGGAACAGTGCATCAGAGATCATCCCATAAAGGGACCAGTGCACCAGAGATAATCCAATGAAGGGACCAGTGCACCAGAGATCATCCCACGAAGGGACCAGTGCAACAGAGATCATCCCATGAAGGGACCAGTGCAACAGAGATCATCCCATGAAGGGACCAGTGCATCACAGCACTCATATTAGAGGTATGCAAGATCATCCCATGAAGGGACCAGCGCAAAGATCATCCCATGATGGGACCAGTGCATCAGAGATCATCCTATGAAGGGACCAGTGCACCAGATATCATCCCATGAGGGGACTAGAGATCATCCCATGAAGGGACCAGTGCACCAGATCATCCCATGAAGGGACCAGTGCACCAGATCATCCCATGAAGTGACCAGTGCAACAGATCATCCCATGAAGTGACCAGTGCGTCAGATCATCCCATGAAGGGACCAGTGCGTCAGATCATCCCATGAAGGGATCAGTGCACCAGATCATCCCATGAAGTGACCAGTGCATCAGAGATCATCCCATCAGGGGACTGGAGATCATCCCATGAAGGGACCAGTGCATCAGAGAACTCATATTAGAGGTATGCAAGATCATCCCATGAAGGGACCAGTGCACCAGAGATCATCCCATGAAGGGACCAGTACAGCAAAGATCATCTCATGAAGGGACCAGTGCATCAAAGATCATCCCATGAAGGGACCAGTACATCAAAGATCATCCCATGAAGGGACCAGTGCTTCAAAGATCATCCCATGAGGGGACTAGAGATCCCATGAAGGGACCAGTGCATCAAAGATCACCCCATGAAGGGACCAGTGCTTCAAAGATCATCCCATGAGGGGAGTAGAGATCCCATGAAGGGAGCAGTGCACCAGAGATCATCCCATGAAGGGACCAGTGCAACAGAGATCATCCCATGAAGGGACCAGTGCAACAGAGATCATCCCATGAAGGGACCAGTGCATCACAGCACTCATATTAGAGGTATGCAAGATCATCCCATGAAGGGACCAGCGCAAAGATCATCCCATTATGGGACCAGTGCATCAGAGATCATCCCATGAAGGGACCAGTGCACCAGATATCATCCCATGAGGGGACTAGAGATCATCCCATGAAGGGACCAGTGCACCAGATCATCCCATGAAGGGACCAGTGCACCAGATCATCCCATGAAGTGACCAGTGCAACAGATCATCCCATGAAGGGACCAGTGCTTCAGATCATCCCATGAAGGGACCAGTGCGTCAGATCATCCCATGAAGGGACCAGTGCGTCAGATCATCCCATGAAGGGACCAGTGCATCAGCTCATCCCATGAAGGGACCTGTGCACCAGATCATCCCATGAAGTGACCAGTGCAACAGAACATCCCATGAAGGGACCAGTGCGTCAGATAATCCCATGAAGGGACCAGTGCATCAGATCATCCCATGAAGGGACCAGTGCATCAGAGATCATCCCATGAAGGGGCCAGTGCATCAGAGATCATCCCATGAAGGGACCAGTGCATCAGAGATCATCCCATGAAGGGACCAGTGCATTACAGCACTCAGATTAGAGGTATGCAAAATCATCCCATGAAGGGACCAGTGCATCAGAGATCATCCCATAAAGGAACCAGTGCACCAGAGATCATCACATGAAGGGACCAGTGCAACAGATCATCCCATGAAGGGACCAGTGCATCAGAGATCAACCCATGAAGGGACCAGTGCATCAGAGATCAACCCATGAAGGGACCAGAGCACCAAAGATCATCCCATGAAGGGACCAGTGCATCAGAGATCATCCCATGAAGGGACCAGGGCATCAGCGATCATCCCATGAAGGGACCAGTGCATCAAAGATCATCCCATGAAGAAACCAGTGCACCAGAGATCATCACATGAAGGGACCAGTGCAACAGATCATCCCATGAAGGGACCAGTGCATCAGAGATCATCCCATGAAGGGACTAGAGATCATCCCATGAAGGGTCCGGTGCACCAGATCATCCCATGAAGGGACCAGTGCACCAGATCATCCCATGAAGGGACCAGTGCACCAGATCATCCAATGAAGGGACCAGTGCACCAGATCATCCCATGATTGGACCAGTGCAACAGATCATCCCATGAAGTGACCAGTGTGTCAGAGATCATCCCATGAAGGGACCAGTGCGTCAGATCATCCCATGAAAGGACCAGTGCATCAGAGATCATCCCATGAAGGGACCAGTGCGTCAGAGATCATCCCATGAAGGGACCAGTGCGTCAGAGATAATCCCATGAAGGGACCAGTGCATCAGAGATCATCCCATGAAGGGACCAGTGCATCAGAGATCATCCCATGAAGGGACCAGTGCATCACAGCACTCAGATTAGAGGTATGCAAAATCATCCCATGAAGCGACCAGTGCACCAGAGATAATCCCATGAAGGGACCAGGGCATCAGAGATCATCCCATGAAGGGACCAGTGCACCAGAGATCATCCCATGAAGGGACCAGTGCAACAGATCATCCCACGAATGGACTAGTGCATCAGAGATCAACCCATGAAGGGACCAGTGCATCAGAGATCATCCCATGAAGGGACCAGAGCACCAAAGATCATCCCATGAAGGGACCAGTGCAACAGATCATCCTATGAAGGGACCAGTGCATCAGAGATAATCCCATGTAGGGACCAGTGATTCAGAGATCATCCCATGAAGGGACCAGTGCATCAGAGATCATCCCATGAAGGGACCAGGGCATCAGAGCACTCAGATTAGAGGTATGCCAGATCATCCTATGAAGGGACCAGTGCGCCAAAGATCATCCCATGAAGGGACCAGTGCATCAGAGATCATCTCATGAAGGGACCTGCACATCGAGCATCATCCCATGAAGGGACCATCCCATGAAGGGACCAGCGCATCGAGGATCATCCCATGAAGGGACCAGTGCTTCAAAGATCATCCCATGAGGGGACTAGAGATCCATGAAGGGACCAGTGCACCAGAGATCATCCCAAGAAGGGACCACTGCACCAGAGATCATCCCATGAAGGGACCAGTGCATCAGATCATCCCGAGAAGGGACCAGTGCATCAGATCATCCCATGAAGGGGCCAGTGCATCAGAGATCATCCCACGAAGGGACCAGTGCATCAGAGATCATCCCACGAAGGGACCAGTGCATCAGAGATCATCCCATGAAGGGACCAGTGCATCAGAGATCATCCCATGAAGGGACCAGTGCGTCAGAGATCATCCCATGAAGGGACCGGTGCGTCAGAGATAATCCCATGAAGGGACCAGTGCATCAGATCATCCCATGAAGGGACCAGTGCATCAGAGATCATCCCATGAAGGGACCAGTGCATCAGAGATCATCCCATGAAGGGACCAGTGCATCACAGCACTCAGATTAGAGGTATGCAAAATCATCCCATGAAGCGACCAGTGCATCAGAGATCATCCCATAAAGGGACCAGTGCACCAGAGATAATCCCATGAAGGGACCAGGGCATCAGAGATCATCCCATGAAGGGACCAGTGCACCAGAGATCATCCCATGAAGGGACCAGTGCAACAGATCATCCCATGAAGGGACCAGTGCATCAGAGATCATCCCATGAAGGGACCAGAGCACCAAAGATCATCCCATGAAGGGACCAGTGCAACAGATCATCCCATGAAGGGACCAGTGCATCAGAGATAATCCCATGTAGGGACCAGTGATTCAGAGATCATCCCATGAAGGGACCAGTGCATCAGAGATCATCCCATGAAGGGACCAGGGCATCAGAGCACTCAGATTAGAGATATGCCAGATCATCCTATGAAGGGACCAGTGCGCCAAAGATCATCCCATGAAGGGACCAGTGCATCAGAGATCATCTCATGAAGGGACCTGCACATCGAGCATCATCCCATGAAGGGACCATCCCATGAAGGGACCAGCGCATCGAGGATCATCCCATGAAGGGACCAGTGCTTCAAAGATCACCCCATGAAGGGACCAGTGCATCAAAGATCATCCCATGAAGGGACCAGTGCATCAAAGATCACCCCATGAAGGGACCAGTGCTTCAAAGATCATCCCATGAGGGGAGTAGAGATCCCATGAAGGGACCAGTGCACCAGAGATCATCCCATGAAGGGACCAGTGCAACAGAGATCATCCCATGAAGGGACCAGTGCATCAAAGATCACCCCATGAAGGGACCAGTGCTTCAAAGATCATCCCATGAGGGGAGTAGAGATCCCATGAAGGGACCAGTGCACCAGAGATCATCCCATGAAGGGACCAGTGCAACAGAGATCATCCCATGAAGGGACCAGTGCAACAGAGATCATCCCATGAAGGGACCAGTGCATCACAGCACTCATATTAGAGGTATGCAAGATCATCCCATGAAGGGACCAGCGCAAAGATCATCCCATGATGGGACCAGTGCATCAGAGATCATCCTATGAAGGGACCAGTGCACCAGATATCATCCCATGAGGGGACTAGAGATCATCCCATGAAGGGACCAGTGCACCAGATCATCCCATGAAGGGACCAGTGCACCAGATCATCCCATGAAGTGACCAGTGCAACAGATCATCCCATGAAGTGACCAGTGCGTCAGATCATCCCATGAAGGGACCAGTGCGTCAGATCATCCCATGAAGGGATCAGTGCACCAGATCATCCCATGAAGTGACCAGTGCAACAGATCATCCCATGAAGGGACCAGTGCGTCAGAGAAAATCCCATGAAGGGACCAGTGCGTCAGATCATCCCATGAAGGGACCAGTGCATCAGAGATCATCCCATCAGGGGACTGGAGATCATCCCATGAAGGGACCAGTGCATCAGAGAACTCATATTAGAGGTATGCAAGATCATCCCATGAAGGGACCAGTGCACCAGAGATCATCCCATGAAGGGACCAGTACAGCAAAGATCATCTCATGAAGGGACCAGTGCATCAAAGATCATCCCATGAAGGGACCAGTACATCAAAGATCATCCCATGAAGGGACCAGTGCTTCAAAGATCATCCCATGAGGGGACTAGAGATCCCATGAAGGGACCAGTGCATCAAAGATCACCCCATGAAGGGACCAGTGCTTCAAAGATCATCCCATGAGGGGAGTAGAGATCCCATGAAGGGAGCAGTGCACCAGAGATCATCCCATGAAGGGACCAGTGCAACAGAGATCATCCCATGAAGGGACCAGTGCAACAGAGATCATCCCATGAAGGGACCAGTGCATCACAGCACTCATATTAGAGGTATGCAAGATCATCCCATGAAGGGACCAGTGCATCAGAGATCATCCCATGAAGGGACCAGTGCACCAGATATCATCCCATGAGGGGACTAGAGATCATCCCATGAAGGGACCAGTGCACCAGATCATCCCATGAAGGGACCAGTGCACCAGATCATCCCATGAAGTGACCAGTGCAACAGATCATCCCATGAAGGGACCAGTGCTTCAGATCATCCCATGAAGGGACCAGTGCGTCAGATCATCCCATGAAGGGACCAGTGCGTCAGATCATCCCATGAAGGGACCAGTGCATCAGCTCATCCCATGAAGGGACCTGTGCACCAGATCATCCCATGAAGTGACCAGTGCAACAGAACATCCCATGAAGGGACCAGTGCGTCAGATAATCCCATGAAGGGACCAGTGCATCAGATCATCCCATGAAGGGACCAGTGCATCAGAGATCATCCCATGAAGGGGCCAGTGCATCAGAGATCATCCCATGAAGGGACCAGTGCATCAGAGATCATCCCATGAAGGGACCAGTGCATTACAGCACTCAGATTAGAGGTATGCAAAATCATCCCATGAAGGGACCAGTGCATCAGAGATCATCCCATAAAGGAACCAGTGCACCAGAGATCATCACATGAAGGGACCAGTGCAACAGATCATCCCATGAAGGGACCAGTGCATCAGAGATCAACCCATGAAGGGACCAGTGCATCAGAGATCAACCCATGAAGGGACCAGAGCACCAAAGATCATCCCATGAAGGGACCAGTGCATCAGAGATCATCCCATGAAGGGACCAGGGCATCAGAGATCATCCCATGAAGGGACCAGTGCATCAAAGATCATCCCATGAAGAAACCAGTGCACCAGAGATCATCACATGAAGGGACCAGTGCAACAGATCATCCCATGAAGGGACCAGTGCATCAGAGATCATCCCATGAAGGGACTAGAGATCATCCCATGAAGGGTCCGGTGCACCAGATCATCCCATGAAGGGACCAGTGCACCAGATCATCCCATGAAGGGACCAGTGCACCAGATCATCCAATGAAGGGACCAGTGCACCAGATCATCCCATGATTGGACCAGTGCAACAGATCATCCCATGAAGTGACCAGTGTGTCAGAGATCATCCCATGAAGGGACCAGTGCGTCAGATCATCCCATGAAAGGACCAGTGCATCAGAGATCATCCCATGAAGGGACCAGTGCGTCAGAGATCATCCCATGAAGGGACCAGTGCGTCAGAGATAATCCCATGAAGGGACCAGTGCATCAGAGATCATCCCATGAAGGGACCAGTGCATCAGAGATCATCCCATGAAGGGACCAGTGCATCACAGCACTCAGATTAGAGGTATGCAAAATCATCCCATGAAGCGACCAGTGCACCAGAGATAATCCCATGAAGGGACCAGGGCATCAGAGATCATCCCATGAAGGGACCAGTGCACCAGAGATCATCCCATGAAGGGACCAGTGCAACAGATCATCCCACGAAGGGACTAGTGCATCAGAGATCAACCCATGAAGGGACCAGTGCATCAGAGATCATCCCATGAAGGGACCAGAGCACCAAAGATCATCCCATGAAGGGACCAGTGCAACAGATCATCCTATGAAGGGACCAGTGCATCAGAGATAATCCCATGTAGGGACCAGTGATTCAGAGATCATCCCATGAAGGGACCAGTGCATCAGAGATCATCCCATGAAGGGACCAGGGCATCAGAGCACTCAGATTAGAGGTATGCCAGATCATCCTATGAAGGGACCAGTGCGCCAAAGATCATCCCATGAAGGGACCAGTGCATCAGAGATCATCTCATGAAGGGACCTGCACATCGAGCATCATCCCATGAAGGGACCATCCCATGAAGGGACCAGCGCATCGAGGATCATCCCATGAAGGGACCAGTGCTTCAAAGATCATCCCATGAGGGGACTAGAGATCCATGAAGGGACCAGTGCACCAGAGATCATCCCAAGAAGGGACCACTGCACCAGAGATCATCCCATGAAGGGACCAGTGCATCAGATCATCCCGAGAAGGGACCAGTGCATCAGATCATCCCATGAAGGGACCAGTGCATCAGAGATCATCCCACGAAGGGACCAGTGCATCAGAGATCATCCCACGAAGGGACCAGTGCATCAGAGATCATCCCATGAAGGGACCAGTGCATCAAAGATCATCCCATGAAGGGACCAGTGCATCAGAACATCCCATGAAGGGACCAGTGCATGAGAGATCATCCCATGAAGGGACCAGTGCATAAGAGATCATCCCATGAAGGGACCAGTGCATCAGAGATCATTCCATGAAGGGACCAGTGCATCAGAGATCATTCCATGAAGGGACCAATGCATCAGAGATCATCCCATGAGGGGACTAGAGATCATCCCATGAAGGGACCAGTGCATCACAGCACTCAGATTAGAGGTAGAAAAGATCATCCCATGAAGGGACCAGTGCATCAAAGATCATCCCATGAAGGGACCAGTGCACCAAAGATCATCCCATGAAGGGACCAGTGCATCAAAGATCATCCCATGAAGGGACCAGTGCATCAAAGATCACCCCATGAAGGGACCAGTGCATCAAAGATCATCCCATGAAGGGACCAGTGCATCAAAGATCATCCCACGAAGGGACCAGTGCATCAGAGATCATCCCACGAAGGGACCAGTGCATCAAAGATCATCCCATGAAGGGACCAGTGCATCAGATCATCCCAAAAGGGGACTAGAGATCATCCCATGAAGGGACCAGTGCATCAGAGATCATCCCATGAGGGGACTAGTAGAGATCATCCCATGAAGGGACCAGTGCATCAGAGATCATCCCATGAAGGGACTAGAGATCATCCCATGAAGGGTCCGGTGCACCAGATCATCCCATGAAGGGACCAGTGCACCAGATCATCCCATGAAGGGACCAGTGCACCAGATCATCCCATGAAGGGACCAGTGCACCAGATCATCCCATGAAGGGACCAGTGCACCAGATCATCCCATGAAGTGACCAGTGTGTCAGAGATCATCCCATGAAGGGACCAGTGCGTCAGATCATCCCATGAAAGGACCAGTGCATCAGAGATCATCCCATGAAGGGACCAGTGCGTCAGAGATCATCCCATGAAGGGACCAGTGCGTCAGAGATAATCCCATGAAGGGACCAGTGCATCAGATCATCCCATGAAGGGACCAGTGCATCAGAGATCATCCCATGAAGGGACCAGTGCATCAGAGATCATCCCATGAAGGGACCAGTGCATCACAGCACTCAGATTAGAGGTATGCAAAATCATCCCATGAAGCGACCAGTGCATCAGAGATCATCCCATAAAGGGACCAGTGCACCAGAGATAATCCCATGAAGGGACCAGGGCATCAGAGATCATCCCATGAAGGGACCAGTGCACCAGAGATCATCCCATGAAGGGACCAGTGCAACAGATCATCCCATGAAGGGACCAGTGCATCAGAGATCATCCCATGAAGGGACCAGAGCACCAAAGATCATCCCATGAAGGGACCAGTGCAACAGATCATCCCATGATGGGACCAGTGCATCAGAGATAATCCCATGTAGGGACCAGTGATTCAGAGATCATCCCATGAAGGGACCAGTGCATCAGAGATCATCCCATGAAGGGACCAGGGCATCAGAGCACTCAGATTAGAGATATGCCAGATCATCCTATGAAGGGACCAGTGCGCCAAAGATCATCCCATGAAGGGACCAGTGCATCAGAGATCATCTCATGAAGGGACCTGCACATCGAGCATCATCCCATGAAGGGACCATCCCATGAAGGGACCAGCGCATCGAGGATCATCCCATGAAGGGACCAGTGCTTCAAAGATCACCCCATGAAGGGACCAGTGCATCAAAGATCATCCCATGAAGGGACCAGTGCATCAAAGATCACCCCATGAAGGGACCAGTGCTTCAAAGATCATCCCATGAGGGGAGTAGAGATCACATGAAGGGACCAGTGCACCAGAGATCATCCCATGAAGGGACCAGTGCAACAGAGATCATCCCATGAAGGGACCAGTGCATCAAAGATCACCCCATGAAGGGACCAGTGCTTCAAAGATCATCCCATGAGGGGAGTAGAGATCCCATGAAGGGACCAGTGCACCAGAGATCATCCCATGAAGGGACCAGTGCAACAGAGATCATCCCATGAAGGGACCAGTGCAACAGAGATCATCCCATGAAGGGACCAGTGCATCACAGCACTCATATTAGAGGTATGCAAGATCATCCCATGAAGGGACCAGCGCAAAGATCATCCCATGAGGGGACCAGTGCATCAGAGATCATCCCATGAAGGGACCAGTGCACCAGATATCATCCCATGAGGGGACTAGAGATCATCCCATGAAGGGACCAGTGCACCAGATCATCCCATGAAGGGACCAGTGCACCAGATCATCCCATGAAGTGACCAGTGCAACAGATCATCCCATGAAGGGACCAGTGCTTCAGATCATCCCATGAAGGGACCAGTGCGTCAGATCATCCCATGAAGGGACCAGTGCGTCAGATCATCCCATGAAGGGACCAGTGTGTCAGAACATCCCATGAAGGGACCTGTGCACCAGATCATCCCATGAAGTGACCAGTGCAACAGATCATCCCATGAAGGGACCAGTGCGTCAGATAATCCCATGAAGGGACCAGTGAATCAGATCATCCCATGAAGGGACCAGTGCATCAGAGATCATCCCATGAAGGGACCAGTGCATCAGAGATCATCCCATGAAGGGACCAGTGCATCAGAGATCATCCCATGAAGGGATCAGTGCATTACAGCACTCAGATTAGAGGTATGCAAAATCATCCCATGAAGGGACCAGTGCATCAGAGATCATCCCATAAAAGGACCAGTGCACCAGAGATAATCCCATGAAGGGACCAGGGCATCAGAGATCATCCCATGAAGGGACCAGTGCATCAAAGATCATCCCATGAAGGGACCAGTGCACCAGAGATCATCCCATGAAGGGACCAGTGCAACAGATCATCCCATAAAGGGACCAGTGCACCAGAGATAATCCCATGAAGGGACCAGGGCATCAGAGATCATCCCATGAAGGGACCAGTGCATCAAAGATCATCCCATGAAGGGACCAGTGCACCAGAGATCATCACATGAAGGGACCAGTGCAACAGATCATCCCATGAAGGGACCAGTGCATCAGAGATCAACCCATGAAGGGACCAGTGCATCAGAGATCAACCCATGAAGGGACCAGAGCACCAAAGATCATCCCATGAAGGGACCAGTGCATCAGAGATCATCCCATTAAGGGACCAGTGCATCAGAGATCATCCCATGAAGGGACCAGTGCATCAGAGATCATCCCATGAAGGGACCAGGGCATCAGAGCACTCAGATTAGAGGTATGCAAGATCATCCCATGAAGGGACCAGTGCGCCAAAGATCATCCCATGAAGGGACCAGTGCATCAGAGATAATCCCACGAAGGGACCAGTGCATCAGAGATCATCCCACGAAGGGACCAGCACATCAAAGATCATCCCACGAAGGGACCAGTGCAACAAAGATCATCCCATGAAGGGACCAGTGCAACAAAAATCATCCCATGAAGGGACCAGTGCAACAAAAATCATCCCATGAAGGGACCAGTGCATCACAGCACTCAGATTAGAGGTATGCAAGATCATCCCATGAAGGGACCAGTGCATTACAGCACTCAGATTAGAGGGATGCAAGATCATCCCATGAAGAGACCGGTGCAGGGATCATCCCATGAAGGGAACAGTGCATCAGAGATCATCCCATAAAGGGACCAGTGCACCAGAGATAATCCAATGAAGGGACCAGGGCATCAGAGATCATCCCACGAAGGGACCAGTGCATCAAAGATCATCCCATGAAGGGACCAGTGCACCAGAGATCATCCCATGAAGGGACCAGTGCAACAGATCATCCCATGAAGGGACCAGTGCCTCAGAGATCAACCCATGAAGGGACCAGTGCATCAGAGATCAACCCATGAAGGGACCAGTGCATCAGAGATCATCTCATGAAGGGACCAGTGCATCAGATCATCCCAAAAGGGGACTGTAGATCATCCCATGAAGGGACCAGTGCATCAGAGATCATCCCATGAGGGGACTAGAGATCATCCCATGAAGGGACCAGTGCATCAGAGATCATCCCATGAGGGGACTAGAGATCATCCCATGAAGGGACCAGTGCATCAGAGAACTCATATTAGAGGTATGCAAGATCATCCCATGAAGGGACCAGTGCACCAGAGATCATCCCATGAAGGGACCAGTGCACCAAAGATCATCCCATGAAGGGACCAGTGCATCAAAGATCATCCCATGAAGGGACCAGTACATCAAAGATCATCCCATGAAGGGACCAGTGCATCAAAGATCACCCCATGAAGGGACCAGTGCTTCAAAGATCATCCCATGAGGGGACGAGAGATCCCATGAAGGGACCAGTGCACCAGAGATCATCCCAAGAAGGGACCAGTGCACCAGAGATCATCCCATGAAGGGACCAGTGCAACAGAGATCATCCCATGAAGGGACCAGTGCAACAGAGATCATCCCATGAAGAGACCAGTGCATCACAGCACTCATATTAGAGGTATGCAAGATCATCCCATGAAGGGACCAGCGCAAAGATCATCCCATGATGGGACCAGTGCCCCAGAGATCATCCCATGAAGGGACCAGTGCACCAGATCATCCCATGTAGGGACCAGTGCACCAGATCATCCCATGAAGTGACCAGTGCAACAGATCATCCCATGAAGGGACCAGTGTGTCAGAGATCATCCCATGAAGGGACCAGTGCGTCAGATCATCCCATGAAGGGACCAATGCACCAGATCATCCCATGAAGTGACCAGTGCAACAGATCATCCCATGAAGGGACCAGTGCGTCAGAGATCATCCCATGAAGGGACCAGTGCGTCACAGATCATCCCATGAAGGGACCAGTGCATCAGAGATCATCCCATGAAGGGACCATTGCATCAGAGATCATCCCATGAAGGGACCAGTGCCTCACAGCACTCAGATTAGAGGTATGCAAAATCATCCCATGAACGGACCAGTGCATCAGAGATCATCCCATAAAGGGACCAGTGCACCAGAGATAAGCCCATGAAGGGACCAGGGCATCAGAGATCATCCCATGAAGGGACCAGTGCATCAAAGATCATCCCATGAAGGGACCAGTGCATCAAAGATCATCCCATGAAGGGACCAGTGCACCAGAGATCATCCCATGAAGGGACCAGTGCAACAGATCATCCCATGAAGGGACCAGTGCATCAGAGATCAACCCATGAAGGGACCAGTGCATCAGAGATCAACCCATGAAGGGACCAGAGCACCAAAGATCATCCCATGAAGGGACCAGTGCAACAGATCATCCTATGAAGGGACCAGTGCATCAGAGATCATCCCATGTAGGGACCAGTGCATCAGAGATCATCCCATGAAGGGACCAGTGCATCAGAGATCATCCCATGAAGGGACCAGTGCATCAGAGATCATCCCATGAAGGGACCAGGGCATCAGAGATCATCCCATGAAGGGACCAGGGCATCAGATCACTCAGATTAGAGGTATGCAAGATCATCCCATGAAGGGACCAGTGCGTCAAAGATCATCCCATGAAGGGACCAGTGCATCAGAGATAATCCCATAAAGGGACCAGTGCACCAGAGATAATCCCATGAAGGGACCAGGGCATCAGAGATCATCCCATGAAGGGACCAGTGCGTCAAAGATCATCCCATGAAGGGACCAGTGCACCAGAGATCATCCCATGAAGGGACCAGTGCAACAGATCATCCCATGAAGGGACCAGTGCATCAGAGATCAACCCATGAAGGGACCAGAGCACCAAAGATCATCCCATGAAGGGACCAGTGCAACAGATCATCCTATGAAGGGACCAGTGCATCAGAGATCATCCGATGAAGGGACCAGTGCATCAGAGATTATCCCATGAAGGGACCAGTGCATCAGAGATCATCCCATGAAGGGACCAGTGCATCAGAGATCATCCCATGAAGGGACCAGGGCATCAGAGCACTCAGATTAGAGGTATGCAAGATCATCCCATGAAGGGACCAGTGCATCAGAGATCATCCCATGAAGGGACCAGTGCATCAGAGATAATCCCACGAAGGGACCAGTGCATCAGAGATCATCCCACGAAGGGACCAGTGCATCAGAGATCATCCCACGAAGGGACCAGTGCATCAGATCATCCCATGAAGGGACCAATGCATCAGAGATCATACCATGAGGGGACTAGAGATCATCCCATGAAGGGACCAGTGCATCAGAGATCATCCCATGAGGGGACTAGAGATCATCCCATGAAGGGACCAGTGCATCAGAGAACTCATATTAGAGGTATGCAAGATCATCCCATGAAGGGACCAGTGCACCAGAGATCATCCCATGAAGGGACCAGTACACCAAAGATCATCCCATGAAGGGACCAATGCATCAAAGATCATCCCATGAAGGGACCAGTACATCAAAGATCATCCCATGAAGGGACCAGTGCATCAAAGATCACCCCATGAAGGGACCAGTGCTTCAAAGATCATCCCATGAGGGGACTAGAGATCCGATCATCCCATGAAGGGACCAATGCATCAGAGATCATACCATGAGGGGACTAGAGATCATCCCATGAAGGGACCAGTGCATCAGAGATCATCCCATGAGGGGACTAGAGATCATCCCATGAAGGGACCAGTGCATCAGAGAACTCATATTAGAGGTATGCAAGATCATCCCATGAAGGGACCAGTGCACCAGAGATCATCCCATGAAGGGACCAGTACACCAAAGATCATCCCATGAAGGGACCAATGCATCAAAGATCATCCCATGAAGGGACCAGTACATCAAAGATCATCCCATGAAGGGACCAGTGCATCAAAGATCACCCCATGAAGGGACCAGTGCTTCAAAGTAGGGGTGGGCGGAATTTGCGTAATTGCGTTACGCAAATCTCCGCGAAACGGTAAAAAATCTCCGCGAACACGCAGAAATTCCGCGAACACGCGGAATTGCTTGTTCGCGATGGTTTTTTCCTGTTCACAATTGCTGTTTGCGTGCTCGGGGAGAAATATCTCGCGAACACGCATTTTCAGAACGCGAACAAGCAAAAATTTCGCGAAATCGCGGAAAGCAGACTTTTGAGCAATTTCGCATTCTCCACGGAACGCGAAATCACGCAAATTTCGCAAATTCCGCGAGCGGAACGGAATTTACCGCCCAGGCCTACTTCAAAGATCATCCCATGAGGGGACTAGAGATCCCATGAAGGGACCAGTGCATCAGAGAACTCATATTAGAGGTATGCAAGATCATCCCATGAAGGGACCAGTGCATCAGAGAACTCATATTAGAGGTATGCAAGATCATCCCATGAAGGGACCAGTGCACCAGAGATCATCCCATGAAGGGACCAGTGCAACAGAGATCATCCCATGAAGGGACCAATGCAACAGAGATCATCCCATGAAGGGACCAGTGCAACAGAGATCATCCCATGAAGGGACCAGTGCAACAGAGATCATCCCATGAAGGGACCAGTGCATCACAGCACTCATATTAGAGGTATGCAAGATCATCCCATGAAGGGACCAGCGCAAAGATCATCCCATGATGGGACCAGTGCATCAGAGATCATCCTATGAAGGGACCAGTGCACCAGATATCATCCCATGAGGGGACTAGAGATCATCCCATGAAGGGACCAGTGCACCAGATCATCCCATGAAGGGACCAGTGCACCAGATCATCCCATGAAGTGACCAGTGCAACAGATCATCCCATGAAGTGACCAGTGCGTCAGATCATCCCATGAAGGGACCAGTGCGTCAGATCATCCCATGAAGGGATCAGTGCACCAGATCATCCCATGAAGTTACCAGTGCAACATATCATCCCATGAAGGGACCAGTGCGTCAGAGAAAATCCCATGAAGGGACCAGTGCGTCAGATCATCCCACGAAGGGACCAGTGCATCAGAGATCATCCCATAAAGGGACCAGTGCACCAGAGATAATCCCATGAAGGGACCAGGGCATCAGAGATCATCCCATGAAGGGACCAGTGCATCAAAGATCATCCCATGAAGGGACCAGTGCACCAGAGATCATCCCATGAAGGGACCAGTGCAACAGATCATCCCATGAAGGGACCAGTGCATCAGAGATCATCCCATAAATGGACCAGTGCACCAGAGATAATCCCATGAAGGGACCAGGGCATCAGAGATCATCCCATGAAGGGACCAGTGCATCAAAGATCATCCCATGAAGGGACCAGTGCACCAGAGATCATCACATGAAGGGACCAGTGCAACAGATCATCCCATGAAGGGACCAGTGCATCAGAGATCAACCCATGAAGGGACCAGTGCATCAGAGATCAACCCATGAAGGGACCAGAGCACCAAAGATCATCCCATGAAGGGACCAGTGCATCAGAGATCATCCCATGAAGGGACCAGTGCATCAGAGATCATCCCATGAAGGGACCAGTGCATCAGAGATCATCCCATGAACGGACCAGCGCAAAGATCATCCCATGATGGGACCAGTGCCCCAGAGATCATCCCATGAAGGGACCAGTGCACCAGATCATCCCATGAAGGGACCAGTGCACCAGATCATCCCATGAAGTGACCAGTGCAACAGATCATCCCATGAAGGGACCAGTGTGTCAGAGATCATCCCATGAAGGGACCAGTGCGTCAGATCATCCCATGAAGGGACCAATGCACCAGATCATCCCATGAAGGGACCAGTGCATCAGAGATCATCCCATGAAGGGACCAGTGCCTCACAGCACTCAGATTAGAGGTATGCAAAATCATCCCATGAACGGACCAGTGCATCAGAGATCATCCCATAAAGGGACCAGTGCACCAGAGATAAGCCCATGAAGGGACCAGGGCATCAGAGATCATCCCATGAAGGGACCAGTGCATCAAAGAACATTCCATGAAGGGACCAGTGCATCAAAGATCATCCCATGAAGGGACCAGTGCACCAGAGATCATCCCATGAAGGGACCAGTGCAACATATCATCCCATGAAGGGACCAGTGCATCAGAGATCAACCCATGAAGGGACCAGTGCATCAGAGATCAACCCATGAAGGGACCAGAGCACCAAAGATCATCCCATGAAGGGACCAGTGCAACAGATCATCCTATGAAGGGACCAGTGCATCAGAGATCATCCCATGTAGGGACCAGTGCATCAGAGATCATCCCATGAAGGGACCAGTGCATCAGAGATCATCCCATGAAGGGACCAGTGCATCAGAGATCATCCCATGAAGGGACCAGGGCATCAGAGATCATCCCATGAAGGGACCAGGGCATCAGATCACTCAGATTAGAGGTATGCAAGATCATCCCATGAAGGGACCAGTGCGTCAAAGATCATCCCATGAAGGGACCAGTGCATCAGAGATAATCCCATAAAGGGACCAGTGCACCAGAGATAATCCCATGAAGGGACCAGGGCATCAGAGATCATCCCATGAAGGGACCAGTGCAACAGATCATCCCATGAAGGGACCAGTGCATCAGAGATCAACCCATGAAGGGACCAGAGCACCAAAGATCATCCCATGAAGGGACCAGTGCAACAGATCATCCTATGAAGGGACCAGTGCATCAGAGATCATCCCATGAAGGGACCAGTGCATCAGAGATCATCCCATGAAGGGACCAGTGCATCAGAGATCATCCTATGAAGGGACCAGTGCATCAGAGATCATCCCATGAAGGGACCAGGGCATCAGAGCACTCAGATTAGAGGTATGCAAGATCATCCCATGAAGGGACCAGTGCATCAGAGATCATCCCATGAAGGGACCAGTGCATCAGAGATAATCCCACGAAGGGACCAGTGCATCAGAGATCATCCCACGAAGGGACCAGTGCATCAGAGATCATCCCACGAAGGGACCAGTGCATCAGAGATCATCCCATGAAGAGACCAGTGCATCAGATCATCCCATGAAGGGACCAATGCATCAGAGATCATCCCATGAGGGGACTAGAGATCATCCCATGAAGGGACCAGTGCATCAGAGATCATCCCATGAGGGGACTAGAGATCATCCCATGAAGGGACCAGTGCATCAGAGAACTCATATTAGAGGTATGCAAGATCATCCCATGAAGGGACCAGTGCACCAGAGATCATCCCATGAAGGGACCAGTACACCAAAGATCATCCCATGAAGGGACCAATGCATCAAAGATCATCCCATGAAGGGACCAGTACATCAAAGATCATCCCATGAAGGGACCAGTGCATCAAAGATCACCCCATGAAGGGACCAGTGCTTCAAAGATCATCCCATGAGGGGACTAGAGATCCCATGAAGGGACCAGTGCATCAGAGAACTCATATTAGAGGTATGCAAGATCATCCCATGAAGGGACCAGTGCATCAGAGAACTCATATTAGAGGTATGCAAGATCATCCCATGAAGGGACCAGTGCACCAGAGATCATCCCATGAAGGGACCAGTGCAACAGAGATCATCCCATGAAGGGACCAATGCAACAGAGATCATCCCATGAAGGGACCAGTGCAACAGAGATCATCCCATGAAGGGACCAGTGCATCACAGCACTCATATTAGAGGTATGCAAGATCATCCCATGAAGGGACCAGCGCAAAGATCATCCCATGATGGGACCAGTGCATCAGAGATCATCCTATGAAGGGACCAGTGCACCAGATATCATCCCATGAGGGGACTAGAGATCATCCCATGAAGGGACCAGTGCACCAGATCATCCCATGAAGTGACCAGTGCAACAGATCATCCCATGAAGTGACCAGTGCGTCAGATCATCCCATGAAGGGACCAGTGCGTCAGATCATCCCATGAAGGGATCAGTGCACCAGATCATCCCATGAAGTGACCAGTGCAACATATCATCGCATGAAGGGACCAGTGCGTCAGAGAAAATCCCATGAAGGGACCAGTGCGTCAGATCATCCCACGAAGGGACCAGTGCATCAGAGATCATCCCATGAGGGGACTGGAGATCATCCCATGAAGGGACCAGTGCATCAGAGAACTCATATTAGAGGTATGCAAGATCATCCCATGAAGGGACCAGTGCACCAGAGATCATCCCATGAAGGGACCAGTACAGCAAAGATCATCCCATGAAGGGACCAGTGCATCAAAGATCATCCCATGAAGGGACCAGTACATCAAAGATCATCCCATGAAGGGACCAGTGCATCAAAGATCACCCCATGAAGGGACCAGTGCTTCAAAGATCATCCCATGAGGGGAGTAGAGATCCCATGAAGGGACCAGTGCACCAGAGATCATCCCATGAAGGGACCAGTGCAACAGAGATCATCCCATGAAGGGACCAGTGCAACAGAGATCATCCCATGAAGAGACCAGTGCATCACAACACTCATATTAGAGGTATGCAAGATCATCCCATGAAGGGACCAGTGCAAAGATCATCCCATGAGGGGACCAGTGCATCAGAGATCATCCCATGAAGGGACCAGTGCACCAGATATCATCCCATGAGGGGACTAGAGATCATCCCATGAAGGGACCAGTGCACCAGATCATCCCATGAAGGGACCAGTGCACCAGATCATCCCATGAAGTGACCAGTGCAACAGATCATCCCATGAAGGGACCAGTGCTTCAGATCATCCCATGAAGGGACCAGTGCGTCAGATCATCCCATGAAGGGACCAGTGCGTCAGATCATCCCATGAAGGGACCAGTGTGTCAGATCATCCCATGAAGGGACCTGTGCACCAGATCATCCCATGAAGTGACCAGTGCAACAGATCATCCCATGAAGGGACCAGTGCGTCAGATAATCCCATGAAGGGACCAGTGCATCAGATCATCCCATGAAGGGACCAGTGCATCAGAGATCATCCCATGAAGGGACCAGTGCATCAGAGATCATCCCATGAAGGGACCAGTGCATTACAGCACTCAGATTAGAGGTATGCAAAATCATCCCATGAAGGGACCAGTGCATCAGAGATCATCCCATAAAGGGACCAGTGCACCAGAGATAATCCCATGAAGGGACCAGGGCATCAGAGATCATCCCATGAAGGGACCAGTGCATCAAAGATCATCCCATGAAGGGACCAGTGCACCAGAGATCATACCATGAAGGGACCAGTGCATCAGAGATCAACCCATGAAGGGACCAGTGCATCAGAGATCAACCCATGAAGGGACCAGAGCACCAAAGATCATCCCATGAAGGGACCAGTGCATCAGAGATCATCCCATGAAGGGACAAGTGCATCAGAGATCATCCCATGAAGGGACCAGTGCATCAGAGATCATCCCACGAAGGGACCAGGGCATCAGAGCAATCAGATTAGAGGTATGCAAGATCATCCCATGAAGGGACCAGTGCGCCAAAGATCATCCCATGAAGGGAACAGTGCATCAGAGATAATCCCACGAAGGGACCAGTGCATCAGAGATCATCCCACGAAGGGACCAGCACATCAAAGATCATCCCACGAAGGGACCAGTGCAACAAAGATCATCCCATGAAGGGACCAGTGCAACAAAAATCATCCCATGAAGGGACCAGTGCATTACAGCACTCAGATTAGAGGTATGCAAGATCATCCCATGAAGGGACCGGTGCAGGGATCATCCCATGAAGGGAACAGTGCATCAGAGATCATCCCATAAAGGGACCAGTGCACCAGAGATAATCCAATGAAGGGACCAGGGCATCAGAGATCATCCCACGAAGGGACCAGTGCATCAAAGATCATCCCATGAAGGGACCAGTGCACCAGAGATCATCCCATGAAGGGACCAGTGCAACAGATCATCCCATGAAGGGACCAGTGCCTCAGAGATCAACCCATGAAGGGACCAGTGCATCAGAGATCAACCCATGAAGGGACCAGTGCATCAGAGATCATCTCATGAAGGGACCAGTGCATCAGATCATCCCAAAAGGGGACTGTAGATCATCCAATGAAGGGACCAGTGCATCAGAGATCATCCCATGAGGGGACTAGAGATCATCCCATGAAGGGATCAGTGCACCAGATCATCCCATGAAGTGACCAGTGCAACAGATCATCCCATGAAGGGACCAGTGCGTCAGAGAAAATCCCATGAAGGGACCAGTGCGTCAGATCATCCCATGAAGGGACCAGTGCATCAGAGATCATCCCATGAGGGGACTGGAGATCATCCCATGAAGGGACCAGTGCATCAGAGAACTCATATTAGAGGTATGCAAGATCATCCCATGAAGGGACCAGTGCACCAGAGATCATCCCATGAAGGGACCAGTACAGCAAATATCATTCCATGAAGGGACCAGTGCATCAAAGATCATCCCATGAAGGGACCAGTACATCAAAGATCATCCCATGAAGGGACCAGTGCATCAAAGATCATCCCATGAAGGGACCAGTGCATCAAAGATCACCCCATGAAGGGACCAGTGCTTCAAAGATCATCCCATGAGGGGAGTAGAGATCCCATGAAGGGACCAGTGCACCAGAGATCATCCCATGAAGGTACCAGTTCAACAGAGATTATCCCATGAAGGGACCAGCGCAACAGAGATCATCCCATGAAGGGACCAGTGCATCACAGCACTTATATTAGAGGCATGCAAGATCATCCCATGAAGGGACCAGCGCAAAGATCATCCCATGATGGGACCAGTGCATCAGAGATCATCCCATGAAGGGACCAGTGCACCAGATATCATCCCATGAGGGGACTAGAGATCATCCCATGAAGGGACCAGTGCACCAGATCATCCCATGAAGGGACCAGTGCACCAGATCATCCCATGAAGTGACCAGTGCAACAGATCATCCCATGAAGGGACCAGTGCTTCAGATCATCCCATGAAGGGACCAGTGCGTCAGATCATCCCATGAAGGGACCAGTGCGTCAGATCATCCCATGAAGGGACCTGTGCACCAGATCATCCCATGAAGTGACCAGTGCAACAGATCATCCCATGAAGGGACCAGTGCGTCAGATAATCCCATGAAGGGACCAGTGCATCAGATCATCCCATGAAGGGACCAGTGCATCAGAGATCATCCCATGAAGGGACCAGTGCATCAGAGATCATCCCATGAAGGGACCAGTGCATCAGAGATCATCCCATGAAGGGACCAGTGCATTACAGCACTCAGATTAGAGGTATGCAAAATCATCCCATGAAGAGACCAGTGCATCAGAGATCATCCCATAAAGGGACCAGTGCACCAGAGATAATCCCATGAAGGGACCAGGGCATCAGAGATCATCCCATGAAGGGACCAGTGCAACAGATCATCCCATGAAGGGACCAGTGCATCAGAGATCAACCCATGAAGGGACCAGTGCATCAGAGATCAACCCATGAAGGGACCAGAGCACCAAAGATCATCCCATGAAGGGACCAGTGCATCAGAGATCATCCCATGAAGGGACCAGTGCATCAGAGATCATCCCATGAAGGGACCAGTGCATCAGAGATCATCCCATGAAGGGACCAGGGCATCAGAGATCATCCCATGAAGGGACCAGGGCATCAGAGCACTCAGATTAGAGGTATGCAAGATCATCCCATGAAGGGACCAGTGCGCCAAAGATCATCCCATGAAGGGACCAGTGCATCAGAGATAATCCCACGAAGGGACCAGTGCAGCAAAGATCATCCCATGAAGGGACCAGTGCAACAAAAATCATCCCATGAAGGGACCAGTGCAACAAAAATCATCCCATGAAGGGACCAGTGCATCACAGCACTCAGATTAGAGGTTTGCAAGATCATCCCATGAAGGGACCAGTGCATTACAGCACTCAGATTAGAGGTATGCAAGATCATCCCATGAAGGGACCGGTGCAGGGATCATCCCATGAAGGGAACAGTGCATCAGAGATCATCCCATAAAGGGACCAGTGCACCAGAGATAATCCAATGAAGGGACCAGGGCATCAGAGATCATCCCACGAAGGGACCAGTGCATCAAAGATCATCCCATGAAGGGACCAGTGCACCAGAGATCATCCCATGAAGGGACCAGTGCACCAGAGATCATCCCATGAAGGGACCAGTGCAACAGATCATCCCATGAAGGGACCAGTGCCTCAGAGATCAACCCATGAAGGGACCAGTGCATCAGAGATCAACCCATGAAGGGACCAGTGCATCAGAGATCATCTCATGAAGGGACCAGTGCATCAGATCATCCCAAAAGGGGACTGTAGATCATCCAATGAAGGGACCAGTGCATCAGAGATCATCCCATGAGGGGACTAGAGATCATCCCATGAAGGGACCAGTGCATCAGAGATCATCCCATGAGGGGACTAGAGATCATCCCATGAAGGGACCAGTGCATCAGAGAACTCATATTAGAGGTATGCAAGATCATCCCATGAAGGGACCAGTGCACCAGAGATCATCCCATGAAGGGACCAGTGCACCAAAGATCATCCCATGAAGGGACCAGTGCATCAAAGATCATCCCATGAAGGGACCAGTACATCCAAGATCATCCCATGAAGGGACCAGTGCATCAAAGATCATCCCATGAAGGGACCAGTACATCAAAGATCATCCCATGAAGGGACCAGTGCATCAAAGATCACCCCATGAAGGGACCAGTGCTTCAAAGATCATCCCATGAGGGGACTAGAGATCCCATGAAGGGACCAGTGCACCAGAGATCATCCCAAGAAGGGACCAGTGCACCAGAGATCATCCCATGAAGGGACCAGTGCAACAGAGATCATCCCATGAAGGGACCAGTGCATCACAGCACTCATATTAGAGGTATGCAAGATCATCCCATGAAGGGACCAGCGCAAAGATCATCCCATGATGGGACCAGTGACTCAGAGATCATCCCATGAAGGGACCAGTGCACCAGATCATCCCATGAAGGGACCAGTGCACCAGATCATCCCATGAAGTGACCAGTGTGTCAGAGATCATCCCATGAAGGGACCAGTGCGTCAGATCATCCCATGAAGGGACCAGTGCACCAGATCATCCCATGAAGTGACCAGTGCAACAGAGATCATCCCATGAAGGGACCAGTGCACCAGATCATCCCATGAAGTGACCAGTGCAACAGATCATCCCATGAAGGGACCAGTGCAACAGATCATCCCATGAAGGGACCAGTGCGTCAGATCATCCCATGAAGGGACCAGTGCACCAGATCATCCCATGAAGGGACCAGTGCAAAGATCATCCCATGAAAGGACCAGTGCATCAGAGATCATCCCATGAAGGGACCAGGGCATCAAAGATCATCCCATGAAGGGACCAGTGGATCAGAGATCATCCCATGAAGGGACGAGTGCATCAATGCACTCACATTAGAGGTATGCATAATCATCCCATGAAGGGACCAGTCCATCAGAGATCAACCCATGAAGGGACCAGTGCATCAAAGATCATCCCATGAATGTGTGGTAAATAATTTAATTACCGGGACTTAATTTGATACAGAAACATAATAAAATAGCTCAGTAAATAAGAGGCAGAATCCGTGGTATTAGAGGTTCGGAATGGGCTTTATTCCAATGGTCGATTATAATCGGTTGCTCCAAGTTCCATCACCACGAAGGTTCAGGAAGTGAAGTACATACGTTATTGACACTCAATTACTTTTATACAATAGGCATTACAGTGAAGCAAATACAAGAGGCGTAACAATTGATAATATAGATAATATATTCGTGCGTAGCAAAAATAGGCGTAACTGGGAGTGATGAAAGAACGTCATTAGATGTGATGTCATAATAGGGTGGTTCTATGAAAGAATTTCGCAATGTCAGCAGAAATACTTGGCAGAAATGCGCGTGCAGCAGCATGACGCGTGATTGACGTGCAACTAGGGGGTGAAGGGGACTTGACATTTAGCTCTACATGTGGCGACAGAAGTCTGGAGGGTCAAGTCAACCTAATCCCAAATCATATCTAACATCCCATGTTTAAAGAACTATGTTATCCAAAAGAGAGGTCTCTTCGAGTAGAATCTTATTCTATACTGACTATACTGACTGTTAGTGCGTGTACAAGCGTCTAAGTGTCTACACTAGATGCGTGGGTAGAAATCTTCCATAGTAATAGGGCTATGAATTACTTGCATAAAGACAGAGAAGCCGGGCCTTTGCTCGGTAGCTGGAAGAATGTTTA
Organism: Triturus cristatus; assembly: GCF_964204655.1. NCBI lineage: Eukaryota > Metazoa > Chordata > Amphibia > Caudata > Salamandridae > Triturus > Triturus cristatus. The sequence goes on along the minus strand of NC_140587.1, from coordinate 652,548,603 downwards.
CTTAAACTACTAGACAGGAATGCATCGGGCAGGGAACGGAGCAGATAATTTCGAAGGTGAAATACAGTTTTTGGCAGGCAGCAGGCTGATGTCAGGCTTCGTGAGCCGCGCAGGGAATGAGACAAAGTTCATGGTCACAGATGCAGGCTCAGACTGGAGCTTTCAGAAGCAGAAGGCAAGAAGAGTTTGACGACAGAATCAGGGCCTACTTGCCTGGACTGTAAAATGGCATAAGTGAACCATATAAAGCCGGTGGCCTTTCATACTTAGGAATGGAATATCCGGCCTATTCATGGCGGATCTGACAGAGGACATGTTGACGGTGGACGCACATGTGTTTGCGTCTCCATAACTGGAACTGGAGGGAACATACATGTACTTGTGATTCATACATGGAACCGTTGGGGTCCAAGATAGGGGACATAACTGATCAGAAAAATCCATATTTCCACATTCCCTCCTTGTCCCCTACTTGCCCGTTAAGAGATATCAATCTTCATCAATCCATTGATCTGTTCATATAGCATCATTTGTTCTTCTTTCTCCTTCCGCGATGAATGAAATCCTTGTGGTGGAATACACGATGTGGCACACAGACCACAGATCGCTGGTCCACATTGTAGACATAGACAGCAACTGAATAGTATGAGAAGGCCAATACCTAGGAAAGATAGGACCTTCCATCCAAAGGTAGATAATACACTCCAAAACCAACCGGACCAAGTCCAGGTGCCTGGGTTCTGGTGTATCTGGCTTACAATCTTATGAAGGCGAGTTATGGCTTTATATACAGATGGCGAATTTTCTGGTATGAAAATGCAACAGCTTGATCCGATGACCCTACAAGCTCCGCCCCTATCGGCCAGGATGACGTCAAGGACAAGACGATTTTGAAGCACAACAATCCGCATAGCAGACTGCTCTTCTGTTAAATTGCCTAAGGCGGAAATAGTTTCGTTCACTACTGCTTCAAGGGTTCTAGTTAATCTACGTATCAGCTTACTATTAGTAACGGTACCTATATAGGGAAAGAGACCTTTATTGAAATCTGTGTATTTTTCCCATGCTGTTTCAGTGTAATCGACTATCGGGAGATCTCTCCTTACTCTATTATATACTAAATGAGTATTTCTGTGATAATCAGGAGGAGCTAGGAAAACAGGTGGCAAAAGGAATCCAATGTAGCAAGTACCATCCCAATCTAGAGGCAAACGTACATATGCCGTCTGACCACATATGAAATAAGAATGGCGGGAAGCTCTAAATATAGACTTGCCTTGATCACTAAATTCTACTACAGTGGTGCATCTACTATGGCCCATATGTATGGAACCATTTTTTCTTACACATAGTTCACCCTTTACTGGAAATATTGACATAGCGGGCAAAATTGGAGTAGCTTCGGATTCGACATTTAGGATCATAAGATTAAGCGTAAAATTACCTAATCCATACACTTCGTTTTCTAGATCAGTTCCTGTTCTCTGGGGTAGTCCCTCCTTGTTAGGGTAGCAGACTTTAAGCAAAACTAAGTTCAAATTTCCCCATACCCAGTTATCTTGATAAACTGCAGAATTCGAATCTAGAGAATTAATTAAACTAGACCATGCTCCACAGGAGCCGTTGTGTGTGAACGGGTATGGAAAGAGAGGTAGAATTCCTTTATAATTCTGATAGGGAGGGAGTCGGCCACATATCCAACAATTTGTAGCATTGCTAACCTGATGGGAATGATGCAACATACTGATAAACGTGTTATTGCGCAGCGCAAATCTATAAGACAACTCAAGCGGAGGTAATTCACTAAATGAATGTTCAGCAGTAATATTATAAACATGCCTAGAAATAGGATAATATATGTGCAACAATATACTTGCAGTAATTATTAAAAGACTTAAGAAAAACAAAATTAATAACGTCACTATGCAATGACTACGCAGTGATTTACAGTACGCCTGTCGTTTCAACATTTTTCGGGTGTGGTTTCTATTCAGGTCCAAGGGATACATGTCAGAGACAATTCAACCGCTTCACCTTGGAGAGGACTTAAACAATCAAATTGCTTGACTGATTGGACCTGAGCTTTAGTTTATAATGTTCGGAATTACTCCTTTCAACAAAAGGAAGTTTTGAGTCAATGGGTGAAGACACACAAGGTGTGGTATTCACATCTGATTGTAGTCCATGAAATTTCTTGATATGACTTGAATGAATCCAGCCTTTTCTGCCCTCGACCTTCACGGCTGTCCTTGTCGTGAGCAAAACCAGCTGAGGCGACTTCCACCTAGGATCCAGCTGAGTCTTTCGATCAAAGTTCCTCACAAGGACCAGGTCCCCCGGGACTACGTCATGGGGCTTCACCTCAGTGTTGTCAGGAAAAGCTGCAGCTACCTGTGAACGACAAGATTGTAGTGCAGACATCAAGGAAGCCAAGTAATCTGTCAGCATATTACAGTCAATATCAGGTATTTTGCGTGGTATGGGCGTCCCCCACATATTTGGTGGTCTGCCGAAGATCACTTCATACGGTGATAGCCCTGTTCGAGAGTGTGCTACCATTCTTGTGTAAAAAAGTGCAACTGGTAATGCTACTACCCAGTCGACACCTTTCTCTCTGCATATTTTGGACAATCTAATTTTCAGGGTCTGATTATGTCTTTCTACGAGACCTGCTGCCTCGGGGTGTCGGACACAGTGGAATTTCCACTGATAGCCTAACAAAAGTGAAACGTGTTTCATTAATTCGGATGAAAACGGCTGGCCGTTATCTGAGTGAACAACACGTGGTAAACCGTATCGTGGGAAGAATTCTCGAACCAACTGTTTGGCAGTAGTCGGGGCAGTGTAATCTGAAACCGGGTATGCCTCCGTCCAACGGGAAAGAGCACAAACAACTACGAGAACATATTTGAATCCTCTACATCGTTCCATCTGGATATAATCCATCTGGAGGACTTCAAAAGGGTGATCAGGAGGCTGAAATCCACCCTGTTCTACGGGAACGCTTTTTCCTGGGTTGAACTGGCAACAGATCATACAGGTACGAACTTTTTGTTTGGCTGCTGCTCGTAAATGTTTATTGAACCAAATGTGTTGAATGCTATCTAGCATAGCTTTTTCTCCTAGATGTGCTGGACTATGTATAGTGTTAATTATAACTTGGACCATTGAATCAGGAAGGAACCACACAGACTTTTCCTTCATCATCCATCCTTGATCCGTTTGGATCCCTCCTAATTCAGTCCATTTCTTTATTTCGTCTGGTGTAGCATGTGTCTGTATGTCAATTACGTCAAGAGTAGGATCTTTAACCGTCATACAATGTGTTGGCGTCGGGACTATTGTCTTTGTCATGTCAGATGTTTGAGTTTGAGCAGTCTGTTTAGCTGTTCTATCAGCTAGATCATTGCCTTGAGAAATGATATCAGTAACTTTCGTATGAGCTTTACATTTCATAATTGATATTGCAGTGGGTAGATGTATCGCATCTAATAAGGCATGAATGAGGGGTCCGTGCTGAATGTGGGTACCGTGGGAAGTTAAATAACCTCTCTCTCGCCACAGCACGCCGAAGTCATGTACAACTCCGAATGCATAACGTGAATCAGTGTATATGTTGACTTTTTTATTTGTGGCTTGAATACAGGCTTGTGTCAGAGCGATGAGCTCTGCGGCTTGGGCTGACAAGGTATTTATGCGATTTGTTTCAATGACTTCAGTATCTGTTGTGACTGCGTAAGCAGCCACTAACTCTCCTTTACTTGTTCTCATACATGAACCATCTACATACAACGTCAGGTCTGAGTCTGACAATGGGACATCCGTCAAGTCTTGTCTGGGTTTCGTCGTCATTGTAATGACTTCAATACAGTCATGGGCTAGTGGGTCTGTTCCGATTACAGGTAAAAGTGTGGCAGGATTCAATGTGTTACAACGTCTGATTTCTATATGTGGCTGAAACAATGTTAACTCGTACCCTGTAAGTCGCGCTATAGTCAAGTGTTGTGTTTGCGTTCTATTCACAAGAACCTCTACTGCATGTGGTACTTGAACTGTCAATGGATGTCCTAACACTATGGCATCGCTTTGTCTGATTGCCAAAGCTGTTGCTGCCACTGATTTCAGACACGCAGGCAAAGCCTGAGCTACGGGATCTAATGTACTAGAAAAATAAGCACATGGTTTGTGTGATCCTGCTTGTTCCTGTGTGAGTACTGACAAGGCAGTACCTTCGCGTTCTGTAACAAAGAGTGTAAACTGTTTACTATAACATGGCGTTGCTAAAACAGGTGCTTGACATAAAGCTTTCTTTAGGCTTTCAAAAGCTTGTGTATGTTCCTGAGTCCAAGGGAGAACAGTCGATGTGGCTGCCTCCTGCGTTGTCAATTGAATGAGGGGTTTTGCTAGAAATGCATACTGAGGGATCCACTGCCTACAATATGAAGTGAGGCCTATGAAAGCCCGCACCTCCTTTTGTGTCTTGGGTATTGGCATGTTAGCTATTAACTGAATGCGGTCGGGCGTAAGCTGCCTTCCCTCCTTGGACAGCGAGTGTCCAAGATAAACAACTCGCTGGACACAAAATTGCAGCTTAGAAGGGGACACCTTGTGCCCCTTTTCGGCTAGAAATTGTAAAACTGTCAGTGATGCTTTCTCACATTCGGGTTCGCTTCTCGCGGTGATCAGCAGATCATCGACATATTGAAGCAAGGCGGTGTTAACTGGCATGTGGATACTGTCGAGTTCTCGTTTCAGTGCTTGACTATAGATGCTGGGGCTTTCCGTAAATCCTTGAGGTGCGCGCGAGAATTTAAAGCTACGTCCATTTAAACTAAATCCGAACAAATATTGGCTTTCCGGATCTATTGGGACGCTGAAAAAGGCATTCTTGAGATCAATTACAGTAAAGAACGTGGCTTTGGAATCAATAGCTGTCAGTAATGACGAGATATCTGGGACCACAGGGAATTGTGGCACTATGCATTTGTTTAATTCGCGCAGATCAATAACCAATCGATATACTGGCGGGGCCTTCGGATCTGTTCGTTTAAGAATCGGAATTATCGGGGAATTACATACATTGGAGTCTGTTTCCACAACCACTCCTTGGGCAATGAGCTCGTCAATGATTTGCAGTAAAGCCACTACAGCATCTGGTGGTAGCTTGTATTGTCGCATTCGTGGTAGTACCACTCCTGCCTTTAGTGTGACTCGATATGGTGTAATATTCATGCAACCAACGTCAGTAGGGCCTTGTGCCCATAGATGTATAGGTAAAGTCTGCAGTCGGGGATCCATGTCTCTAGACACATAGTGACCTTTAAAATCACGTAAAAACAATCTTACTCCTTCCGGAGAACAACATATTATAGCTCCTAGAGCTTTCAGTGTTTTTATTCCTAACAAGTTTTCTGGACATGATTTAGTAAGCAATAAATCTGTAGTTCGGGTCAAAGGTCCTATCGTAAGTGGAAGAGGTTGTGACTAGGCCTGGGCAAAAATTTCGTTCCGTTCGCGGAAATTGCGATATTTTGACATTTTTGCGTTCCGCGGAGAGCGCGAAAATGTCAAAAATTCCGGTTTCCGCAGCTTGGCGATAATTTGTTTCTTGCTCGCGCTGTAAAATGATACATTCTCGCGCGCGCGCGATCGCCTTACCTGAATCCCTGCGTTCGCCGACAAGTTTTCTTGATCCGGTCGCGTTCTCCATGAGATGTTGTATTGTTTTTAGCCATTTGCGCTGTCTCGCGACAGTTCGCGCCCGCAGTGACGTCATGCGTCGCGCGATCACGTCTTTCTTCTCGCGATCATGCACCGCGAGAACAACTCAAAACAAGATGGCCGCGCCCGCAAGCAGCCACATGGGTAAGTTGGCGACCCGCAACCATGCAGAAAATCGCGCGAACATGCCGGAAAAAAACTTCCGCATCTTCGCGATATTTCTGCTTGTTTGCGATAATTTTAAACATTCTCGCGATAATTTGCGAAGGTTAATTCCGCAAATTCCGCCCACCCCTAGTTGTGACACTTCATTAACAATAGGTTTTCCTGAAAAACCAAGGGAAATATTCTGTGAGCCTGAGAGGGGTGCCCCTGGAACTTCACTACGTTTTATGGTTGTTCGACTTGCCCCTGTATCGAGTAAAAATTTTCTGTCTTGGCCTAATAATTCACTATGTACATATGGTCCTTCTTGGTCTACAGGGACCTCGATAAGGGGTAAGTCAACTTCCCTCTCTAGGCTGGTTCATGCGTATCGTTGATAATCAGGATAGTCGTACTGTGCGGTCTGGTACAGTTGTCGTGTCGTGGTTTGGGTGGCAGCAACAGGCAGCGCTGGTGTAGCCGGCACAAACTGTATAGACTGTGGTGGAGCTGGCATGGACTGTGCATGCTGCGGGGCTCCTTGTTCATTCTGATCCTGTCTAGGTGGCCGTGGTCTTTCTTTTGTATTACCTATAGCGATATTATGTTTCAAAACTGGACAATCGTGTACGTAATGACCTGGCTTTTTACAATAATTGCATGTCCCTTTTACAGGTCCTGTTGAATCACTGGAATGTGTCATACCCTTTTTATGTCCTTCAGCTGGAACTGTCTGGGAGACTAGCATTTTCATTTTCGTGTCTTTCATGCGTCTTTGTTCATGTTCTTGTTCCTCTCTAATTCTATTGTGATGGTACTGTAACATTTGTAACATTTGTGATGGGGTGTTACCTTGCCAGGTACTCTCGAATTTTAATACTCTGTTCTTCACTTGAGGCAAGGCATTTTCTACTAATTTTGTCACAAACAGATGTGGGTATGATTCGCTACTTGCTTTTATGCCACTATTTATACCAAAACATTTTTCAAATCTGGCATAGAAATCACTAGTGTCTTCATCTTGCTTCTGTTTACAGGCTGAAATTGTACCCCAATCTTCCTTTTTCGTAGTTAATAAACGTGGCAGTACCTGTACTAGTAAACCTGGTAGTGCTTTAGTTTTATCCCCAAGTCCTGCTCCTGCAGTTCGGGCCTTTTCTTCTGCTTCTAATGCTGACCATTCTATCTTTTGGTCTCCTACCTCCCACTCTTTTTCCCTGAGTTTTTCATAAATGCCAGCAGGCATTAATACCTTTAATATTGTCATAATGTCGGGATAGGTATACTCTCCCATGAGTAACATGTCTTTAATTTCTCGGTGAAAACCCGCTGGGTCTTTGTCATGACTTGGTACCACTTTCTTCATTTCTAACAATTCTATTTTCGATATGGGCGTATATACAAATACGCGTTTAAACTCATTGTCCTCGCCTTTTATTGGGTGCACTTCTCGTAAGGGATTCTGTCTGTCCATGTAATACGTGGTTCTTTCCTTAATGGGCAATGAGACATGTTCTGGGCATACAAAAAGAATGTACTGTTTTCTTGATTCTAGTATTTCTTTAATTAATTTAGTACCTGAACCTCTCCATCTATTCATGAGTAATTCAGTCAATATATCAGGTAAGGGACCAGGATCCGAATGCTGACTCTGATATAGTATAAGGAGTTGTTGAATCATATAAATCCCAGCTAAACGCTGTTCATCTGGGGTGAGATTCAAAAATGTGTGTGCTACTGTATCATCACCATACTTTCCGGGACTGGCAACCCAATGGACAGCTGACCTGGCTAATTCTTGTTCATCCATAGAATCGAGAAAATGATAACCCCTTCGTTCTCGGAGTAATTTGTCAGCTGCTTGGAATGAATGCTCGTTAGACCTTATATTTATTATTGGTGTTTGGAAATTCCTGTTATTATCTGGACATATCGGACGTATCGGGTCAATAAGACATCTAGTACTATTACAAGATCTTCCTCTACCTACATAGGCTATGGTATCTGACTGTCCTGTGGGCAGTCCTGATCCTTCCTCCTCGCTTTGTTCGAACTGGTCTACCGCTAATCTTTCTTCGTGTAGGCGTTCTATTTCTTTACGGATCTTTCGGCACATGGCTATTATACAATTTTGCTTATCATGTCTCCCTTCTGATATATTCTGGCTCCATCTGGTAAGAATTTGCATTGCTTCCGGGTCTACCCCCGGTCGGTCTTGATTTCTGATCACACAATTTATGAGGAAACGTAACAGTTCCCCCTGTATCTCCACTTTCTGGTATTCCATAGCTCTGTTAATACATTCAGAATCTCGCCCTGTTTGGACAAAATGGTATATATTATCTAGATGCGCAGTCATTCCTGGTAACTTCCCTAAATACACTGCGGCTCGTCTGATACATAATGATGCCAGGGTCATTTCGTCCTCTTTGCCGGGCACAGGGTCATATCTACAATCTACAAGAAGTTCTTTAAGCGTACGGGCATTTATGAGTTTGGGGGTACGTGAATGTGCTGACTCTTGAAAGGTAAGTTTATTTATTCTGGGTGGCGTAGAAAAAATGTTGGTAGCACCTCCCGTAGCCCCATCTGGGGTATCGGGCGTGAAAGGATTCGTTGAACGTGATACAGCAACTATAGGTGTGGACACAGCTATAGAAGTAGCTGTAGGAACAGATGTAGAAACAGATGTGCTTGCCGGAACTTGTGACAGGATTTGTTGCTGTAGAGGTACAGATACTGGATCTTGGCGTTGAACCTCCCTGGCAGGCGGTCTATGTGGGGCGGAATTAGCATACTCGGGAGCTGCGTCGTCTAAATATGAGGAAAGAAAAACGTCTTCTGCGGTTCTAGGATGCCCCTTAGGATGTACCTTTATTGGAAATAATGGGGTTGGCAAGTCTTTTGGTATCTCCGGAGTAGCCTTAGGTAATCCTTCGGCCAGATGGGGATACATACCATTCATAAGGGCATTTCTTTGTCTGTCTACTTGTTCTGATTTCACTCTTGTACCTTCTTCAATTAATAGGTTTTCTCGGACTTTATTTGAATTCTCTCTACTTCTCTCTTCCTGTCGGAGTGCTTTTTCTGTACGTCTATGAGATTCTTTACGCCATAACTCAACGGCGTCTTTCTGTGACTGTCTGACTTTCCTTTTCCATAACTCTTCCTCTACTTTCATGATGCACTCTGCATCCCAGGTCCCAGCTGCGGGCCACCTCTGACTTTCTGGTAATTCCTTGGTGTAGTCTACCCATAAATCAAGAAATAATATAGCGTCTAAGCCATGTTTATGATACATGAAGTACCCTGGAGTGTCCCTAGGAGGAATAGGAACGGCTTCTTCGAGTACCCCTTTTCTTGTTGTGATCTGTCTTAATTTCGAAAAGAGCGGCATATTGAGAACTGATCTGATACTTGATTTTGAACAAACTTAATACAGTAAATACGATAATGAACAGTCATTCACACCACAATATGCAGAACGTACTTAAAACATTTAACGTTTAACATTTAACTGAGCAACAATAATGATGACGATCTAAGGAAAACGTAATCACTAAACATAATACTCGACATTAACTGAATTATTCTGAATTTATATACTGATATACTAGATATACTGCTAAACAGTACAGATACACTGCTGAAACAGTGCAGACCGGATTTGTGTACCCAAACCCGTCTTGACCGGCACAACCTATGTGCACGTCAGAACGCCTCCCCAGTAATGGTACTCACCGGGTAGCTCGGAAACGGAAGGCCTCGGAAACTGAACTGAACTTGAACCGGACTGGACTCGACTCGAACACTTCGGAAACTGGACTCGACTCGGGGCTTCGGAAACTGGTGGGCCTCTGTATACCTCGGATCTTGCTCTCTCAGCTAGGCTCTGGTCGGGATACTTCGCACTTCTCACCGCCTCGTCTGGGTGTTGATCGCAGCCTCAGTCGCCCCCGCTTGACCGGAGGGAGATACAGGAAATCCTGCTGGTACGCGTTATTGTCCGTCCAGCTGTGGCAGGAGACCGGGCCTGCAACGCACCGCCGGCGCGTGAGATGAGAAAGTGTCCCTATTCGGGCGCCATTCATGTGGTAAATAATTTAATTACCGGGACTTAATTTGATACAGAAACATAATAAAATAGCTCAGTAAATAAGAGGCAGAATCCGTGGTATTAGAGGTTCGGAATGGGCTTTATTCCAATGGTCGATTATAATCGGTTGCTCCAAGTTCCATCACCACGAAGGTTCAGGAAGTGAAGTACATACGTTATTGACACTCAATTACTTTTATACAATAGGCATTACAGTGAAGCAAATACAAGAGGCGTAACAATTGATAATATAGATAATATATTCGTGCGTAGCAAAAATAGGCGTAACTGGGAGTGATGAAAGAACGTCATTAGATGTGATGTCATAATAGGGTGGTTCTATGAAAGAATTTCGCAATGTCAGCAGAAATACTTGGCAGAAATGCGCGTGCAGCAGCATGACGCGTGATTGACGTGCAACTAGGGGGTGAAGGGGACTTGACATTTAGCTCTACATGTGGCGACAGAAGTCTGGAGGGTCAAGTCAACCTAATCCCAAATCATATCTAACATCCCATGTTTAAAGAACTATGTTATCCAAAAGAGAGGTCTCTTCGAGTAGAATCTTATTCTATACTGACTATACTGACTGTTAGTGCGTGTACAAGCGTCTAAGTGTCTACACTAGATGCGTGGGTAGAAATCTTCCATAGTAATAGGGCTATGAATTACTTGCATAAAGACAGAGAAGCCGGGCCTTTGCTCGGTAGCTGGAAGAATGTTTACTTAAACTACTAGACAGGAATGCATCGGGCAGGGAACGGAGCAGATAATTTCGAAGGTGAAATACAGTTTTTGGCAGGCAGCAGGCTGATGTCAGGCTTCGTGAGCCGCGCAGGGAATGAGACAAAGTTCATGGTCACAGATGCAGGCTCAGACTGGAGCTTTCAGAGGCAGAAGGCAAGAAGAGTTTGACGACAGAATCAGGGCCTACTTGCCTGGACTGTAAAATGGCATAAGTGAACCATATAAAGCCGGTGGCCTTTCATACTTAGGAATGGAATATCCGGCCTATTCATGGCGGATCTGACAGAGGACATGTTGACGGTGGACGCACATGTGTTTGCGTCTCCATAACTGGAACCGGAGGGAACATACATGTACTTGTGATTCATACATGGAACCGTTGGGGTCCAAGATAGGGGACATAACTGATCAGAAAAATCCATATTTCCACAAATGGACCAGTGCATCAGAGATCTACTCATGACGGGACCAGCGCATCAGAGGTCATCCCATGAAGGGACCAGCGCATCAGAGGTCATCCCATGAAGGGACCAGCGCATTAGAGGTCATCCCATAAAGGGAGCAGTGCATCACAGCACTCATATTAGAGGTATGCAAGATCATCCCATTAAGGGACCATCGCATCAGAGATAATCCCATGAAGGGACCATCGCATCAGAGATAATCCCATGAAGGGACCAGCGCATCAGAGTTCATCCGATAAAGGCACCAGCACATCAGAGGTCATCCCATGAAGGGACCAGCGCATCAGAGGTCATCCCATGAAGGGAACAGCGCATCAGAGGTCATTCCATGAAGGGACCAGCGCATCAGAGGTCATCCCATGATGGGACCAGCGCATCAGAGGTCATCCCATGAAGGGACCAGCGCATCAGAGGTCATCCCATGAAGGGACCAGCGCATCAGAGGTCATCCCATGAAGGAACCAGCGCATCAGAGGTCATCCCATGAAGGTACCAGCGCAGAGGTCATCCCATGAAGGGACCAGCGCATCAGAGGCCATCATATGAAGGGACCAGCGCATCAGAGGCTATCCCATGAAGGGACCAACGCATCAGAGGTCATCCCATGAAGGGACCAGCGCATCAGAGGTCATCCCATGAAGGGACGAGCGCATCACAGCACTCAGATTAGAGGTATGCAAGGTCATCCCATGAAGGGACCAGTGCAGAGATCATCCCATGAAGGGACCAGCTCAAAGATCATCCCATGAAGGGACCAGCTCAAAGATCATCCCATGAAGGGACCAGTGCATCACAGCACTCAGATTAGAGGTATGTAAGATCATCCCATGAAGGGACCAGCTTATCAACGATCATCCCATGAAGGGACCAGCACATCAATGATCATCCCATGAAGGGACCAGCGCATCAGAGATCATCCCATGAAGGGACCAGCACATCAGAGATCATCCCATGACGGGACCAGCGCATCAAAAATCATCCCAGGACGGGACCAGCGCATCAAAGATCATCCCATGAAGGGACCTGTACATCACAGCACTCACATTAGAGGTATGCAAGATCATCCCATGAAGGGACCAGTGCATCAGAGATCATCCCATGAAGGGACCAGTGCATCAGAGATCATACCATGAAGGGACCAGTGCATCAGAGATCATCCCATGAAGGGACCAGTGCATTACAGCAGTGAGATTAGAGGTATGCAAGATAATCCCATGAAGGGACCAGTGCATCACAGCACTCACATTAGAGGTATTCAAGATCATCCCATGAAGGGACCAGTGCAGAGATCATCCCATGAAGGGACCAGTGCATCAAAGATCATCCCATGAAGGGACCTGTACATCACAGCAGTCACATTAGAGGTATGCAAGATCATCCCATGAAGGGACCAGTGCATCAAAGATCATCCCATTAAGGGTCCAGTGCATCAAAGATCATCCCATGAAGGGACCAGTGCATCAGAGATCATCCCATGAAGGGACCAGTGCATCAGAGATCATCCCATGAAGGGACCAGTGCATCACAGCACTCAGATTAGAGGTATGAAAGACCATCCCATGAAGGGACCAGCACATCCAGGATCATCCCATGAAGGGAGCAGAGCATCGAGGATCATCCCATGAAGAGACGAGCGCATCGAAGATCCCATGAAGGGACCAGCGCATCGAAGATCATCCCATGAAGGGACCAGCGCATCAGAGATCATCCCATGAAGGGACCAGTGCATCAGAGATCATCCCTTGAAGGGACCAGTGCATCAGAGATCATCACATGAAGGGACCAATGCATCAGAGATCATCCCATGAGGAGACTAGAGATCATCCCATGAAGGGACCAGTGCATCACAGCACTCAGATTAGAGGTATGCAAGATCATCCCATGAAGGGACCAGTGCATCAGAGATCATCCCATGAAGGGACCAGTGCATCAAAGATCATCCCATGAAGGGGCCAGTGCAACACAGCACTCAGATTAGAGGTATGGAATATCATCCCATGAAGGGACCAGTGCATCAGAGATCATCCCATGAAGGGACCAGTGCATCACAGCACTCATTAGAGGAATGCAAGATCATCCCATGAAGGGACCAGCGCAAAGATCATCCCATAAAGGGACCAGTGCACCAGAGATCATCCCATGAAGGGACCAGTGCCCCAGATCATCCCATGAAGGGACCAGTGCCCCAGATCATCCCATGAAGGGACCAGTGCACCAGATCATCCCATGAAGGGACCAGATCATCCCATGAAGGGACCAGTGCACCAGATCATCCCATGAAGGGACCAGTGCATCACAGCACTCAGATTAGAGGTATGCAAGATCATCCCATGAAGGGACCAGTGCATCAGAGATCATCCCATAAAGGGACAAGTGCATCAGAGATCATCCCATAAAGGGACAAGTGCATCAGAGATCATCCAATGAAGGGGCCAGTGCATCAGAGATCATCCCATGAAGGGACCAGGGCAACAAAGATCATCCCATGAAGGGACCAGGGCAACAATGATCATCCCATGAAGGGACCAGTGCATCAAAGATCATCCCATGAAGGGACCAGGGCAACAAAGATCATCCCATGAAGGGACCAGGGCAACAATGATCATCCCATGAAGGGACCAGTGCATCAAAGATCATCCCATGAAGGGACCAGTGCATCAAAGATCATCCCATGAAGGGACCAGTGCATCAGAGATCATCCCATGAAGGGACCAGTGCAGAGATCATCCCATGAAGGGACCAGTGCATCAAAGATCATCCCATGAAGGGACCAGTGCATCAAAGATCATCCCATGAAGGGACCAGTGCATCAGAGATCATCCTATGAAGGGACCAGTGCATCAGGTATCATCCCATGAAGGGACCAGTGCATCAGGTATCATCCCATGAAGGGACCAGTGCATCAGGTATCATCCCATGAAGGGACCAGTGCATCAGGTATCATCCCATGAAGGGACCAGTGCATCAGGTATCATCCCATGAAGGGACCAGTGCATCAGGTATCATCCCATGAAGGGACCAGTTCAGGTATCATCCCATGAAGGGACCAGCGCATCAGAGATCATCCCATGCAGGGACCAGCGCAACAGATCATCCCATGCAGGGACCAGTGCAACAAATCATCCCATGCAGGGACCAGTGCAACAGATCATCCCATGCAGAGACCAGTGCAACAGATCATCCCATGCAGGGACCAGTGCAACAGATCATCCCATGCAGGGACCAGAGCAACAGATCATCCCATGCAGGGACCAGAGCAACAGATCATCCCATGCAGGGACCAGTGCATCAGAGATCAACCCATGAAGGGACCACTGCATCAGAGATCATCCCAGGAAGCGACCACTGCATCAGAGATCATCCCATGAAGGGACCAGAGCGGAAATCATCCCATGAAGGGACCAGCACATCAAGGATCATCCCATGAAGGGACCAGCACATCAAGGATCATCCCACGAAGGGACCAGCGCATCGAGGATCATCCCATGAAGGTACCAGGGCATCGAGGATCATCCCATGAAGGTACCAGCGCATCAAATATCCCATTAAGGAACAAGCGCATCAAATATCCCATGAAGGAACCAGTACATCAAAGATCATCTCATGAAGGGACCAGTGCATCACAGCACTCAGATTAGAGGTATGCAAGATCCCCCATGAAGGGACCAGTGCATCAAAGATCATCTCATGAAGGGACCAGTGCATCACAGCACTCAGATTAGAGGTATGCAAGATCATCCTATGAAGGGACCGCTGCAGAGATCAGCCCATGAAGGTACCAGTGCATCAGAGATCAACCCATGAAGGGACCAGAGATCATCCCATAAAGGGACCAGTGCCTCAGATATCATCCCATGAAGGGACCAGTGCATCAAAGATCATCCCATGAAGGGACCAGTGCATCAAAGATCATCCCATGAAGGGACCAGTGCATCAGAGATCATCCCATGAAGGGACCAGTGCATCACAGCACTCAGATTGGAGGTATGCAAGATCCCATGAAGGGACAAGTGCATCAGATATCATCCCATAAAGGGACAAGTGCATCAGATATCATCCCATAAAGGGACCAGGGAACAATGATCATCCCATGAAGGGACCAGAGCAACAAAGATCATCCCATGAAGGGACCAGCGCAACAAAGACCATCCCATTAAGGGACCAGTGCATCAAAGATCATTCCATAAAGGGACCAGCGGATCAAGGATCATCCCATTAAGGGACCAGCGCATCAAGGATCATCCCATTAAGGGACCAGCGCATCAAGGATCATCCCATTAAGGGACCAGCGCATCGAGGATCATCCATTAAGGGACCAGAGATCATCCCATGAAGGGACCAGTGCATCAGAGATCAACCCATGAAGGTGCAGTGCATCAGAGATCATCCCATGGTGGGAGCAGTGCATCAGAGATCATCCCAAGAAGGGACCAGTGCATCAAATATCATCCCATGCAGGGACCAGTGCAACAGATCATCCCATGCAGGGACCAGTGCAACAGATCATCCCATGCAGGGACCAGTGCATCAGAGATCAACCCATGAAGGGACCACTGCATCAGAGATCATCCCATGAAGGGACCACTGCATCAGAGATCATCCCATGAAGGGACCACAGCATCAGAGATCATCCCATGAAGGGACCAGTGCATCACAGCACTCAGATTAGAGGTATGCAAGATTATCCCATAAAGGGACAAGTGCATCAGAGATCATCCCATAAAGGGACAAGTGCATCAGAGATCATCCCATGAAGGGACCAGGGCAACAAAGATCATCCCATGAAGGGACCAGGGCAACAAAGATCATCCCATGAAGGGACCAGTGCATCAAGGATCATCCCATTAAGGGACCAGCTCATCGAGGATCATCACATGAAGGGACCAGCTCATCGAGGATCATCACATGAAGGGACCAGCGCATCGAGAATCATCCATTAAGGGACCAGAGATCATCCCATGGTGGGAGCAGTGCATCAGAGATCATCCCAAAAAGGGACCAGTGCATCAATGATCATCCCAAGAAGGGACCAGTGCAACACATCCCATGCAGGGACCAGTGCAACACATCCCATGCAGGGACCAGTGCAACACATCCCATGCAGGGACCAGTGCAACACATCCCATGCAGGGACCAGTGCAACACATCCCATGCAGGGACCAGTGCAACACATCCCATGCAGGGACCAGTGCAACACATCCCATGCAGGGACCAGTGCAACACATCCCATGCAGGGACCAGTGCAACACATCATCCCATGCAGGGACCAGTGCATCAGAGATCATCCCATGCAGGGACCAGTGCATCAGAGATCATCCCATGCAGGGACCAGTGCATCAGAGGTCATCCCATGAAGGGACCAGTGCATCAGAGGTCATCCCATAAAGGGACCAGTGCATCAGAGGTCATCCCATGAAGGGACCAGTGCATCAGATCATCCCATGAAGGGACCAGTGCATCAGATCATCCCATGAAGGGACCAGTGCAACAGATCATCCCATGAAGGGACCAGTGCATCAGATCATCCCATAAAGGGACCAGTGCATCAGATCATCCCATGAAGGGACCAGTGCATCAGATCATCCCATGAAGGGACCAGTGCATTAGAGATCATCCCATGAAGGGACCAGTGCATCAGAGATCAACCCATGAAGGGACCAGTGCATGAGAGATCATCCAATGGTGGGAGCAGTGCATCAGAGATCATCCCATGCAGGGACCAGTGCATCAGAGATCATCCCATGTAGGGACCAGTGCAACAGATTATCCCATGCAGGGACCAGTGCAACAGATCATCCCATGCAGGGACCAGTGCAACAGATCATCCCATGCAGGGACCAGTGCAACACATCCCATGCAGGGACCAGTGCAACACATCCCATGCAGGGACCAGTGCAACACATCCCATGCAGGGACCAGTGCAACACATCCCATGCAGGGACCAGTGCAACACATCCCATGCAGGGACCAGTGCAACACATCCCATGCAGGGACCAGTGCAACACATCCCATGCAGGGACCAGTGCAACACATCATCCCATGCAGGGACCAGTGCATCAGAGATCATCCCATGCAGGGACCAGTGCATCAGAGATCATCCCATGCAGGGACCAGTGCATCAGAGATCATCCCATGCAGGGACCAGTGCATCAGAGATCATTCCATGAATGGACCAGTGCATCAGACATCATCCCATGAAGGGACCAGTGCATCACCGCACGCAGATTAGAGGTATGCAACATCATCCCATGAAGGGAACAGTGCATCAGACAATCACATGAAGGGAGCAGTGCATCAGATACCAACCCATGAAGGGACCAGTGCATCAGACCATCCCATGAAGGGACCAGTGCATCAGACATCATCCCATGAAGGGACCAGTGCATCAGACATCATCCCATGAAGGGACCAGTGCATCAGAGATCATCACATGAAGGGACCAGCCCATCACAGCACTCAGATTAGAGGTATGCAATATAATCCCATGAAGGGACCAGCGCAGAGATCATCCCACGAAGGGACCAGCACATCAAGGATCATCCCACGAAGGGACCAGCACATCAAGGATCATCCCACGAAGGGACCAGCACATCAAGGATCATCCCACGAAGGTACCAGCGCATCGAGGATCATCCCATGAAGGGACCAGCGCAAAGATCCCATGAAGGAACAAGCGCATCAAAGATCATCCCATGAAGGTATCAGTGCAACAGATCATCCCATGCAGGGACCAGTGCAACAGATCGTCCCATGCAGGGACCAGTGCAACAGATCGTCCCATGCAGGGACCAGTGCAACAGATCGTCCCATGCAGGGACCAGTGCAACAGATCGTCCCATGCAGGGACCAGTGCAACAGATCGTCCCATGCAGGGACCAGTGCAACAGATCGTCCCATGCAGGGACCAGTGCAACAGATCGTCCCATGCAGGGACCAGTGCAACAGATCGTCCCATGAAGGGACCAGTGCAACAGATCGTCCCATGCAGGGACCAGTGCAACACATCGTCCCATGCAGGGACCAGTGCAACACATCGTCCCATGCAGGGACCAGTGCAACACATCGTCCCATGCAGGGACCAGTGCAACACATCGTCCCATGCAGGGACCAGTGCAACACATCGTCCCATGCAGGGACCAGTGCAACACATCGTCCCATGCAGGGACCAGTGCAACACATCGTCCCATGCAGGGACCAGTGCAACAGAGACCATCCCATGAAGGGACCAGTGCAACACAGCACTCAGATTAGAAGTATGCAAGATCATCCCATGAAGGGACCAGTGCATCAGAAATCATCCCACGAAGAGACCAGTGCATCAGAAATCATCCCACGAAGGGACCAGTGCATCAGAGATCATCCCATGAAGGGACCAGTGCATCAGAGATCATCCCATGAAGGGAGCAGGGATTCAGAGATCATCCCATGAAGGGACCAGTGCATAACAGCACTCAGATTAGAGGTATGCAAGATCATCCCATGAATGGACCAGTGCAGAGATTATCCCATAAAGGGACAAGTGCATCAGAGATCATCCCATAAAGGGACAAGTGCATCAGAGATTATCCCATAAAGGGACAAGTGCATCAGAGATCATCCCATAAAGGGACAAGTGCATCAGAGATCATCCCATAAAGGGACAAGTGCATCAGAGATCATCCCATAAAGGGACAAGTGCATCAGAGATCATCCCATGCCGGGACCAGCGGACCAGAGATCATCCCATGCCGGGACCAGCAGACCAGAGATCATCCCATGCCGGGACCAGCAGACCAGAGATCATCCCATGCCGGGACCAGAGATCATCTCATGCCGGGACCAGAGATCATCCCATGCCAGGACCAGAGATCACCCCATGCCGGGACCAAAGATCACCCCATGCCAGGACCAGAGATCATCCCATGCCGGGACCAGAGATCACCCCATGCCGGGACCAGAGATCACCCCATGCCAGGACCAGAGATCATCCCATGCCGGGACCAGAGATCATCCCATGCCGGGACCAGAGATCATCCCATGCCGGGACCAGAGATCATACCATGCCGGGACCAGAGATCATCCCATGCCGGGACCAGAGATCTTCCCATGCCGGGACCAGAGATCATCCCATGCCGGGACCAGAGATCATCCCATGCCGGGACCAGAGATCATCCCATGCCGGGACCAGAGATCATCCCATGCCGGGACCAGAGATCATCCCATGCCGGGACCAGAGATCATCCCATGCCGGGACCAGAGCTCATCCCATGCCGGGACCAGAGCTCATCCCATGCCGGGACCAGAGCTCATCCCATGCCGGGACCAGAGCTCATCCCATGCCGGGACCAGAGCTCATCCCATGCCGGGACCAAAGATCATCCCATGCCGGGACCAAAGATCATCCCATGCCGGGACCAGAGATCATCCCATGCCGGGACCAAAGATCATCCCATGCCGGGACCAGTGCATCAGAGATCATCCCATGCCAGGACCAGTGCATCAGAGATCATCCCATGACGGGACCAGTGCATCAGAGATCATCCCATGACGGGACCAGTGCATCAGAGATCATCCCATGACGGGACCAGTGCATCAGAGATCATCCCATGACGGGACCAGTGCATCAGAGATCATCCCATGAAGGGACCAGTGCATCAGAGATCGTCCCATGAAGGGACTAGTGCTGAAGGGACAAGTGCATCAGAGATCATCCCATGAAGGGACCAGTGCATCACAGCACTCACATTAGTGCTATGCAAGATCATCTCATGAAGGGACCAGTCTAGAGATCATGCCATGAAGGGACCAGTGCATCAGAGATCATCCCATGAAGGGACTAGTGCTGAAGGGACCAGTGCATCAGAGATCATCCCATGAAGGGACCAGTGCATCACAGCACTCACATTAGTGCTATGCAAGATCATCCCATGAAGGGACCAGTGTATCAGAGATCATCCCATGAAGGGACCAGTGCATCACAGCACTCAGATGAGAGGTATGCAAGATCATCCCATGAAGGGACAAGCGAATCAGTGCATCAGAGATCATCCCATAAAGGGACAAGTGCATCAGAGATCATCCCATAAAGGGACAAGTGCATCAGAGATCATCCCATGCCGGGACCAGCGGACCAGAGATCATCCCATGCCGGGACCAGCAGGCCAGAGATCATCCCATGCCGGGACCAGCAGACCAGAGATCATACCATGCCGGGACCAGAGATCATCCCATGCCGGGACCAGAGATCATCCCATGCCGGGACCAGAGATCACCCCATGCCGGGACCAGAGATCACCCCATGCCGGGACCAAAGATCATCCCATGCCGGGACCAGAGATCACCCCATGCCGGGACCAGAGATCACCCCATGCCGGGACCAGAGATCACCCCATGCCGGGACCAGAGATCATCCCATGCCGGGACCAGAGATCATCCCATGCCGGGACCAGAGATCATCCCATGCCGGGACCAGAGATCATCCCATGCCGGGACCAGAGATCATCCCATGCCGGGACCAGAGATCATCCCATGCCGGGACCAGAGATCATCCCATGCCGGGACCAGAGATCATCCCATGCCGGGACAAGAGCTCATCCCATGCCGGGACCAGAGCTCATCCCATGCCGGGACCAGAGCTCATCCCATGCCGGGACCAGAGCTCATCCCATGCCGGGACCAGAGCTCATCCCATGCCGGGACCAAAGATCATCCCATGCCGGGACCAAAGATCATCCCATGCCGGGACCAAAGATCATCCCATGCCGGGACCAAAGATCATCCCATGCCGGGACCAGTGCATCAGAGATCATCCCATGCCAGGACCAGTGCATCAGAGATCATCCCAAGACGGGACCAGTGCATCAGAGATCATCCCATGACGGGACCATTGCATCAGAGATCATCCCATGACGGGACCAGTGCATCAGAGATCATCCCATGACGGGACCAGTGCATCAGAGATCATCCCATGAAGGGACCAGTGCATCAGAGATCGTCCCATGAAGGGACTAGTGCTGAAGGGACAAGTGCATCAGAGATCATCCCATGAAGGGACCAGTGCATCACAGCACTCACATTAGTGCTATGCAAGATCATCTCATGAAGGGACCAGTCTAGAGATCATGCCATGAAGGGACCAGTGCATCAGAGATCATCCCATGAAGGGACTAGTGCTGAAGGGACCAGTGCATCAGAGATCATCCCATGAAGGGACCAGTGCATCACAGCACTCACATTAGTGCTATGCAAGATCATCCCATGAAGGGACCAGTGTATCAGAGATCATCCCATGAAGGGACCAGTGCATCACAGCACTCAGATGAGAGGTATGCAAGATCATCCCATGAAGGGACAAGCGAATCAAAGCTCATCCCATGAAGGGACCAGCGCATCAAAGCTCATCCCATGAAGGGACCAGCGCATCAAAGCTCATCCCATGAAGGGACCAGCGCATCAAAGATCATCCCATGAAGGGACCAGCGCATCAAAGATCATCCCATGAAGGGACCAGCGCATCAAAGATCATCCCATGAAGGGACCAGCGCATCAGATCATCCCTTGAAGGGACCAGCGCAACAGATCATCCCATGAAGGGACCAGCGCAAAAGATCATCCCATGAAGGGACCAGCGCAACAGATCATCCCATGCAGGGACGAGCGCATCAGATCATCCCATGCAGGGACCAGCGCATCAGATCATCCCATGCAGGGACCAGCGCATCAGATCATCCCATGCAGGGACCAGCGCATCAGATCATCCCATGCAGGGACCAGCGCATCAGATCATCCCATGCAGGGACCAGCGCATCAGATCATCCCATGCAGGGACCAGCGCATCAGATGATCCCATGAGGGGACCAGCGCATCAAAGATGATCCCATGAGGGGACCAGCGCATCAAAGATGATCCCATGAAGGGACCAGCGCATCAAAGATGATCCCATGAAGGGACCAGTGCATCACAGCACTCAGATTAGAGGTATGCAACATCATCCCATGAAGGGACCAGCGCATCAGATCATCCCATGAAGGGACCAGCTCATCAAAGATGATCCCATGAAGGGACCAGCGCAAAGATGATCCCATGAAGGGACCAGTGCATCAAAGATTATCCCATGAAGGGACCAGAGATCATCCCAATAAGGGACCAGAGATCATCCCATGAAGGGACCAGTGCATCACAGCATTCAGATTAGAGGTATGCAAGATCATCCCATGAAGGGACCAGTGCATCACATCATCCCATGAAGGGACCAGTGCATCACATCATCCCATGAAGGGACCAGCGCATCAGAGCATTCAGATTAGAGGTATGCACAATAATCCCATGAAGGGAAAGCGCATCAGAGATCATCCCATGAAGGCACGAGCGCATCGGAGATCATCCCATGAAGGGACCAGTGCATCAGAGCATTCAGATTAGATGTATGCAAGATCCTCCCATGAAGGGACCAGCGCAGCAGAGATCGTCCCATGAAGGGACCAGCGCAGCAGAGATCGTCCCATGAAGGGACCAGCGCAGCAGAGATCGTCCCATGAAGGGACCAGCGCAGCAGAGATCGTCCCCTGAAGGGACCAGCGCAGCAGAGATCGTCCCCTGAAGGGACCAGCGCAGCAGAGATCGTCCCCTGAAGGGACCAGCGCAGCAGAGATCGTCCCATGAAGGGACCAGCGCAGCAGAGATCGTCCCATGAAGGGACCAGCGCACCAGAGATCGTCCCATGAAGGGACCAGCGCAGCAGAGATCATCCCATGAAGGGACCAGCGCAGCAGAGATCGTCCCATGAAGGGACCAGCGCAGCAGAGATAGTCCCATGAAGGGACCAGCGCAGCAGAGATCGTCCCATGAAGGGACCAGCGCAGCAGAGATCGTCCCATGAAGGGACCAGCGCAGCAGAGATCGTCCCATGAAGGGACCAGAGCATCAGATATCATCCCATGAAGGGACCAGCGAATCAGATCCTCCCATGAAGGGACCAGCGAATCAGAGATCATCCCATGAAGGGACCAGCACATAAGAGATCCCACGAAGGGAGCAGGGCATCACAGCACTCAGATTAGAGGTATGCAAGATCATCCCATGAAGGGACCAGTGCATCAAAGATCATCCCATGAAGGGACCAGTGCATCAAAGATCATCCCATGAAGGGACCAGTGCATCAAAGATCATCCCATGAAGGGACCAGTGCATCATAGCATTCAGATTAGAGATATGCAAGATCATCCCATGAAGGGACCAGCGCATCAAAGATCATCCCATAAAGGGACCAGCGCATCAAAGATCATCCCATAAAGGGACCAGCGCATCAAAGATCATCCCATGAAGGGACCAGCGCATCAAAGATCTTCCCATGCAGGGACCAGCGCATCCAAGATCTTCCCATGAAGGGACCAGCGCCTCAGATCATCCCATGCAGGGACCAGCGCCTCAGATCATCCCATGCAGGGACCAGCGCCTCAGATCATCCCATGCAGGGACCAGCGCCTCAGGTCATCCCATGAAGGCATCAGAGGTCATCCCATGAAGGCATCAGAGGTCATCCCATGAAGGCATCAGAGGTCATCCCATGAAGGCATCAGAGGTCATCCCATGAAGGCATCAGAGGTCATCCCATGAAGGCATCAGAGGTCATCCCATGAAGGCATCAGAGGTCATCCCATGAAGGCATCAGAGGTCATCCCATGAAGGCATCAGAGGTCATCCCATGAAGGCATCAGAGGTCATCCCATGAAGGCATCAGAGATCATCCCATGAAGGCATCAGAGATCATCCCATGAAGGCATCAGAGATCATCCCATGAAGGGACCAGCGCATCAGAGATCATCCCATGAAGGGACCAGCGCATCAGAGGTCATCCCATGAAGGGACCAGCGCATCAGAGGTCATCCCATGAAGGCACCAGCGGATCATCCCATGGAGGGACCAGCGCATCATCCCAGGGAGGGACCAGCGCATCATCCCATGAAGGGGCCAGCGCATCATCCCATGAAGGGACCAGCGCATCATCCTATGAAGGGACCAGCGCATCATCCCATGAAGGGACCAGCGCATCATCCCATGAAGGGACCAGCGCATCATCCCATGAAGGGACCAGCGCATCATCCCATGAAGGGACCAGCGCATCATCCCATGAAGGGACCAGCGCATCATTCCATGAAGGGACCAGCGCATCATCCCATGAAGGGACTAGCGCATCATCCCATGAAGGGACCAGTGCATCATCCCATGAAGGGACCAGCGCATCATCCCATGAAGGGACCAGCGCATCATCCCATGAAGGGACCAGTGCATCATCCCATGAAGGGACCAGCGCATCATCCCATGAAGGGACCAGCGCATCAGATCATCCCATGCAGGGACCAGCGCATCAGATCATCCCATGCAGGGACCAGCGCATCAGATCATCCCATGCAGGGACCAGCGCATCAGATCATCCCATGCAGGGACCAGCGCATCAAAGATGATCCCATGAAGGGACCAGCGCATCAAAGATGATCCCATGAAGGGACCAGTGCATCACAGCACTCAGATTAGAGGTATGCAACATCATCCCATGAAGGGACCAGCGCATCACAGCACTCAGATTAGAGGTATGCAACATCATCCCATGAAGGGACCAGCTCATCAGAGATCATCCCATGAAGGGACCAGCCCATCAGAGATCATCCCATGAAGGGACCAGCGCATCAGAGATCATCCCATGAAGGGACCAGCGCATCAGAGATCATCCCATGAACGGACCAGCGCATCACAGCACTGAGATTAGAGGGATGCAAGATCATCCCATGTAGGGACCAGCGCGTCAGATCATCCAATGAAGGGACCAGCGCGTCAGATCATCCCATGAAGGGACCAGCGCATCAGATCATCCCATGAAGGGACCAGCGCGTCAGATCATCCCATGAAGGGACCAGAGCATCAGATCATCCCATGAAGGGACCAGCGTGTCAGATCATCCCATGAAGGGACCAGCGCGTCAGATCATCCCATGAAGGGACCAGCGCATCAAAGATCATCCCAAAAAGGGACCAGCCCGTCAAAGATCATGCCAAAAAGGGACCAGCCCGTCAAAGATCATGCCAAAAAGGGACCAGCCCGTCAAAGATCATGCCAAAAAGGGACCAGCCCGTCAAAGATCATGCCAGAAAGGGACCAGCCCGTCAAAGATCATGCCAAAAAGGGACCAGCCCGTCAAAGATCATCCCAAAAAGGGACCAGCCCGTCAAAGATCATGCCAAAAAGGGACCAGCCCGTCAAAGATCATCCCATGAAGGGACCAGCGCATCAAAGATCATCCCATGAAGGGACCAGTGAATCAGAGATTATCCCATGAAGGGACCAGTGCATCAGAGCATTCAGATTATAGGTACGCAAGATCATCCCATGAAGGGACCAGCGCATCACAGCACTGAGATTAGAGGGCAGCAAGTTCATCCCATGAAGGGACCAGCGCAGAGATCATCCCATGAAGGGACCTTTGCATCAGAGATCATACCGTGAAGGTACCTTTGCATCAGAGATCATCCCGTGAAGGGACCAGCGCATCAGAGATCATCCCATGAAGGGACCAGTGCATCAGAGATCGTCCCATGAAGGGACCAGTGCATCACAGCACTCAGATTAGAGGTAAGCAAGATCATCCCATGAAGGGACCAGTGCATCACAGCACTCAGATTAGAGGTATGCAAGATCATCCCATGAAGGGACCAGTGTAAAGATCATCCCATGAAGGGACCAGTGGATCAGAGGTCAACCCATGAAGGGACCAGTGCATCAGAGATCGTCCCATGAAGGGACCAGCTCAGAGATCGTCCCATGAAGGGACCAGAGCATCAGAGATCATCCCATGAAGGGACCAGTGCATCAGAGATCACCCCATGAAGGGACCAGTGCAGAGATCATCCCATGAAGGGACCAGTGCATGAAAGACCATCCCATGAAGGGACCAGCGCAACAGATCATCCCATGAAGGGACCAGCGCAACAGATCATCCCATGAAGGGACCAGCGCAACAGATCATCCCATGAAGGGACCAGCGCAACAGATCATCCCATGAAGGGACCAGTGCAACAGATCATCCCATGAAGGGACCAATGCATCAGAGATCATCCCATGAAGGGACCAGGGCATCAACGATCATCCCATGAAGGGACCAGGGCATCAACGATCATCCCATGAAGGGAGCAGGGCATCAACGATCATCCCATGAAGGGACCAGGGCATCACAGCACTCAGATTAGAGGTATGCAAGATCATCCCATGAAGGGACCAGTGTAAAGATCATCCCTTGATGGGACTAGTGCATCAAATATCATCCCATAAAGGGACCAGTGCATCACAGATCATCCCATAAAGGGACCAGAGCATCAGAGATCATCCCATGAAGGGACCAGTGCATCAGAGGTCATCCCATGAAGGCATCAGAGGTCATCCCATGAAGGCATCAGAGGTCATCCCATGAAGGCATCAGAGATCATCCCATGAAGGCATCAGAGATCATCCCATGAAGGGACCAGCGCATCAGAGATCATCCCATGAAGGGACCAGCGCATCAGAGGTCATCCCATGAAGGGACCAGCGCATCAGAGGTCATCCCATGAAGGCACCAGCGGATCATCCCATGGAGGGACCAGCGCATCATCCCAGGGAGGGACCAGCGCATCATCCCATGAAGGGGCCAGCGCATCATCCCATGAAGGGACCAGCGCATCATCCTATGAAGGGACCAGCGCATCATCCCATGAAGGGACCAGCGCATCATCCCATGAAGGGACCAGCGCATCATCCCATGAAGGGACCAGCGCATCATCCCATGAAGGGACCAGCGCATCATCCCATGAAGGGACCAGCGCATCATTCCATGAAGGGACCAGCGCATCATCCCATGAAGGGACTAGCGCATCATCCCATGAAGGGACCAGTGCATCATCCCATGAAGGGACCAGCGCATCATCCCATGAAGGGACCAGCGCATCAGATCATCCCATGCAGGGACCAGCGCATCAGATCATCCCATGCAGGGACCAGCGCATCAGATCATCCCATGCAGGGACCAGCGCATCAGATCATCCCATGCAGGGACCAGCGCATCAGATCATCCCATGCAGGGACCAGCGCATCAGATCATCCCATGCAGGGACCAGCGCATCAAAGATGATCCCATGAAGGGACCAGCGCATCAAAGATGATCCCATGAAGGGACCAGTGCATCACAGCACTCAGATTAGAGGTATGCAACATCATCCCATGAAGGGACCAGCGCATCACAGCACTCAGATTAGAGGTATGCAACATCATCCCATGAAGGGACCAGCTCATCAGAGATCATCCCATGAAGGGACCAGCCCATCAGAGATCATCCCATGAAGGGACCAGCGCATCAGAGATCATCCCATGAAGGGACCAGCGCATCAGAGATCATCCCATGAACGGACCAGCGCATCACAGCACTGAGATTAGAGGGATGCAAGATCATCCCATGTAGGGACCAGCGCGTCAGATCATCCAATGAAGGGACCAGCCCGTCAAAGATCATGCCAAAAAGGGACCAGCCCGTCAAAGATCATCCCAAAAAGGGACCAGCCCGTCAAAGATCATGCCAAAAAGGGACCAGCCCGTCAAAGATCATCCCATGAAGGGACCAGCGCATCAAAGATCATCCCATGAAGGGACCAGTGAATCAGAGATTATCCCATGAAGGGACCAGTGCATCAGAGCATTCAGATTATAGGTACGCAAGATCATCCCATGAAGGGACCAGCGCATCACAGCACTGAGATTAGAGGGCAGCAAGTTCATCCCATGAAGGGACCAGCGCAGAGATAATCCCATGAAGGGACCTTTGCATCAGAGATCATACCGTGAAGGTACCTTTGCATCAGAGATCATCCCGTGAAGGGACCAGCGCATCAGAGATCATCCCATGAAGGGACCAGTGCATCAGAGATCGTCCCATGAAGGGACCAGTGCATCACAGCACTCAGATTAGAGGTAAGCAAGATCATCCCATGAAGGGACCAGTGCATCACAGCACTCAGATTAGAGGTATGCAAGATCATCCCATGAAGGGACCAGTGTAAAGATCATCCCATGAAGGGACCAGTGGATCAGAGGTCAACCCATGAAGGGACCAGTGCATCAGAGATCGTCCCATGAAGGGACCGGTGCATCAGAGATCATCCCATGAAGGGACCGGTGCATCAGAGATCGTCCCATGAAGGGACCAGCTCAGAGATCGTCCCATGAAGGGACCAGAGCATCAGAGATCATCCCATGAAGGGACCAGTGCATCAGAGATCACCCCATGAAGGGACCAGTGCAGAGATCATCCCATGAAGGGACCAGTGCATGAAAGACCATCCCATGAAGGGACCAACGCAACAGATCATCCCATGAAGGGACCAGCGCAACAGATCATCCCATGAAGGGACCAGCGCAACAGATCATCCCATGAAGGGACCAGCGCAACAGATCATCCCATGAAGGGACCAGTGCAACAGATCATCCCATGAAGGGACCAATGCATCAGAGATCATCCCATGAAGGGACCAGGGCATCAACGATCATCCCATGAAGGGACCAGGGCATCAACGATCATCCCATGAAGGGAGCAGGGCATCAACGATCATCCCATGAAGGGACCAGGGCATCACAGCACTCAGATTAGAGGTATGCAAGATCATCCCATGAAGGGACCAGTGTAAAGATCATCCCTTGATGGGACTAGTGCATCAAATATCATCCCATAAAGGGACCAGTGCATCAAAGATCATCCCATAAAGGGACCAGAGCATCAGAGATCATCCCATGAAGGGACCAGTGCATCAGAGGTCATCCCATGAAGGGACCAGTGCATCAGAGATCAGCCCATGAAGGGACCAGTGCATCACAGCACTCAGATTAGAGGTATGCTAGATCATCCCATGAAGGGACCAGTGCATCAGAGATCGTCCCATGAAGGGACCGGTGCGTCCGAGATCGTCCCATGAAGGGACCGGTGCATCAGAGATCATCCCATGAAGGGACCGGTGCATCAGAGATCGTCCCATGAAGGGACCGGTGCATCAGAGATCGTCCCATGAAGGGACCGGTGCATCAGAGATCGTCCCATGAAGGGACCGGTGCATCAGAGATCGTCCCATGAAGGGACCGGTGCATCAAGTGCATCAACGATCTTCCCATGAAGGGACCAGTGCATCAACGATCTTCCCATGAAGGGACCAGGGCATCAACGATCATCCCATGAAGGGACCAGTGCATCAACGATCTACCCATGAAGGGACCAGTGCATCAGAGATCTTCACATGAGGGGACCAGTGCAACAGAGATCTTCCCATGAGGGGACCAGTGCATCAGAGATTATCCCCTGAGGGGACCAGTGCATCAGAGATCATCCCCTGAGGGGACCAGTGCATCAGAGATTGAGGGGACCAGTGCATCAGAGATCATCCCCTGAGGGGACCAGTGCATCAGAGATCATCCCCTGAGGGGACCCGTGCATCAGAGTTCATCCCATGAAGGGACCAGTGCATCAGAGATCATCCCATGAAGGGACCAGTGCATCAGAGATCATCCCATGAAGGGACCAGTGCATCACAGCACTCAGATTAGAGGTATGCAAGATCATCCCATGAAGGGACCAGCCCAAAGATCATCCCATGAAGGGACCAGTGCATCACAGCAATCAGATTAGAGGTATGCAGGATCATCCCATGAAGGGACCAGTGCATCAGAGATCACCCCATGAAGGGACCAGTGCATCAAAGATCATTCCATGAAGGGACCAGTGCATCAAAGATCATCCCATGAAGGGACGAGTGCATCAAAGATCATCCCATGAAGGGACGAGTGCATCAAAGATCATCCCATGAAGGGATGAGTGCATCAAAGATCATCCCATGAAGGGACCAGATCAGAGATCATCCCATGAATGGACCAGATCAGAGATCAACCCATGAAGGGACCAGATCAGAGATCAACCCATGAAGGGACCAGTGCATCAGAAATCAACCCATGAAGGGACCAGAGACCATCACATGAAGGGACCAGTGCATCAGAGATAAACCCATGAATGGAGCAGTGCATCAGAGATCATCCCATGAAGGGACCAGTGCATCAGAGATCATCCCATGAAGGGACCAGTGCATCAGAGATCATCCCATGAAGGGACCAGTGCATCAGAGATCATCCCATGAAGAGACCAGTGCATCAGAGATCATCCCATGAAGAGACTAGTGCATCAGATCATCCCATGAAGGGACCAGTGCATCAGAGATCATCCCATGAATGGAGCAGTGCATCAGAGATCATCCCATGAAGGGGCCAGTGAATCAGAGATCATCCCATGAAGGGACCAGTGCATCAGAGATCATCCCATGAAGAGACCAGTGCATCAGAGATCATCCCATGAAGGGACCAGTGCATCACAGCACTCAGATTAGAGGTATGCAAGATCATCTCATGAAGGGACCAGTGCAGAGATAATCCCATTAAGGGACCAGTGCATCACAGCTCTCAGATTAGAGGTATGCAAGATCCCATGAAAGGACCAGTGCAACAGATCATCCCAAGAAGGGACCAGTGCAACATATCATCCCCTGAAGGGACCAGTGCAACAGATCATCCCCTGAAGGGACCAGTGCAACAGATCATCCCCTGAAGGGACCAGTGCATCAGAGATCATCCCATGAAGGGACCAGTGCATCAGAGATCATCACATGAAGGTACCAGTGCATCAGAGATCATCCCATTAAGGGACCAATGCATCAGAGATCATCCTATTAAGGGACCAGTGCATCAGAGATCCTCCCATTAAGGGACCAGTGCATCAGAGATCGTCCCATGAAGGGATCAGCTCATCAGAGATCGTCCCATGAAGGGACCAGCTCATCAGAGATCCTCCCATGAAGGGACCAGAGCATCAGAGATCATCCCATGAAGGGACCAGTGCATCACAGCACTCAGATTAGAGGTATGCAAGATCATCCCAAGAAGGTACCAGTGCATCAAAGACCATCCCATGAAGGGACCAGTGCATCAGAGATCATCCCATGAAGGGACCAGCGCATCAGAGATCATCCCATGAAGGGACCAGCGCATCTGAGATCATTCCATGAAGGGACCAGTGCATCAGAGATCATCCCATGAAGGGACCAGCGCATCGAGGATCATCCCATGAAGGGACCAGCGCATCGAGGATCATCCCATGAAGGGACCAGCGCATCGAGGATCATCCCATGCCGGGACCAGAGATCATCCCATGCCAGGACCAGTGCATCGAGGATCATCCCATGCCGGGACCAGTGGACCAGGGATCATCCCATGCCGGGACCAGCGGACCAGAGATCATCCCATGCCGGGACCAGCAGACCAGAGATCATCCCATGCAGGGACCAGCAGACCAGAGATCATCCCATGCCGGGACCAGAGATCATCCCATGCCGGGACCAGAGATCACCCCATGCCGGGACCAGAGATCACCCCATGCCGGGACCAGAGATCACCCCATGCCGGGACCAGAGATCACCCCATGCCGGGACCAGAGATCACCCCATGCCGGGACCAGAGATCACCCCATGCCGGGACCGGAGATCATCTCATGCCAGGACCAGAGATCATCCCATGCCGGGACCAGAGATCATCCCATGCCGGGACCAGAGATCATCCCATGCCGGGACCAGAGATCATTCCATGCCGGGACCAGAGATCATCCCATGCCGGGACCAGAGATCATCCCATGCCGGGACCAGAGATCATCCCATGCCGGGACCAGAAATCGTCCCATGAAGGGACCAGCGCATCAGAGATCGTCCCATGAAGGGACCAGCGCATCAGAGATCGTCCCATGAAGGGACCAGCGCATCAGAGATCGTCCCATGAAGGGACCAGCGCATCAGAGATCGTCCCATGAAGGGACCAGCGCATCAGAGATCAGCCCATGAAGGGACCAGCGCATCAGAGATCAGCCCATGAAGGGACCAGCGCATCAGAGATCAGCCCATGAAGGGACCAGCGAATCAGAGATCACCCCATGAAGGGACCAGTGCATCAGAGATCATCCCATGAAGGGACCAGTGCATCAGAGATCATCCCATGAAGGGACCAGTGCATCAGAGATCATCCCGTGAAGGGTCCAGTGCATTAGCGATCCTCCCGTGAAGGGACCAGCGCATCAGAGATCATCCCGTGAAGGGACCAGTCCATCAGAGATCATCCCATGATGGGACATGAAATCGTCCCATGAAGGGACCAGTGCAAAGATAATCCCATGAAGGGACCAGTGCATCAGAAGTCAACCCATGAAGGGACCAGTGCATCAGAGATCATCCCATGAAGGGACATGAAATCATCCCATGAAGGGACAAGTGCATCAAAGATCATCCCACGAAGGGACATGAAATCATCCCACGAAGGGACTAGTGCATCAAAGATCATACCATACAGGGACCACAGCATCAACCATCATCCCATGAAGGGACCAGAGCATCAACAGAGATCCCATGAAGGGACCAGAGCATAAACAGAGATCATCCCATGAAGGGACCAGCGCATCAACGATCGTCCCATGAAGGGACCAGCGCATCAACGATCGTCCCATGAAGGGACCAGTGCAAAGATAATCCCATGAAGGGACCAGTGCATCACAGCACTCAGATTAGAGGTATGCAAGATCATCCCATGAAGGGACCAGCGCATGCAAGATCATCCCGTGAGGGGACCAGCGCATGCAAGATCATCCCGTGAGGGGACCAGAGATCACCCCATGCCGGGACCAGAGATCATCCCATGCCGGGACCAGAGATCATCCCATGCCGGGACCAGAGATTATCCCGTGAAGGGACCAGCGCATCAGCGATCATCCCGTGAAGGGACCAGCGCATCAGCGATCATCCCGTGAAGGGAGCAGCGCATCAGCGATCATCCAGTGAAGGGACCAGCGCATTAGCGATCATCCCGTGAAGGGACCAGCGCATTAGCGATCATCCCGTGAAGGGACCAGCGCATCAGCGATCATCCCGTGAAGGGACCAGCGCATCAGCGATCATCCCGTGAAGGGACCAGCGCATCAGCGATCATCCCGTGAAGGGACCAGCGCATCAGCGATCATCCTGTGAAGGGACCAGCGCATCAGCGATCATCCCATGAAGGGACCAGCGCAACAGACCATCCCATGAAGGGACCAGCGCATCAGAGATCATCCCATGAAGAGACCAGTGCATCAGAGATCATCCCATGAAGAGACCAGTGCATCAGATCATCCCATGAAGGGACCAGTACATCAGAGATCATCCCATGAAGGGACCAGTGCATCAGAGATCATCCCATGAAGGGACCAGTGCATCAGAGATCATCCCATGAAGGGACCAGTGCATCAGAGATCATCCCATGAAGAGACCAGTGCATCAGAGATCATCCCATGAAGAGACCAGTGCATCAGATCATCCCATGAAGGGACCAGTACATCAGAGATCATCCCATGAATGGAGCAGTGCATCAGAGATCATCCCATGAAGGGACCAGTGAATCAGAGATCATCCCATGAAGGGACCAGTGCATCAGAGATCATCCCATGAAGAGACCAGTGCATCAGAGATCATCCCATGAAGGGACCAGTGCAGAGATAATCCCATTAAGGGACCAGTGCATCACAGCTCTCAGATTAGAGGTATGCAAGATCCCATGAAAGGACCAGTGCAACAGATCATCCCAAGAAGGGACCAGTGCAACATATCATCCCCTGAAGGGACCAGTGCAACAGATCATCCCCTGAAGGGACCAGTGCAACAGATCATCCCCTGAAGGGACCAGTGCAACAGATCATCCCCTGAAGGGACCAGTGCATCAGAGATCATCCTATTAAGGGACCAGTGCATCAGAGATCCTCCCATTAAGGGACCAGTGCATCAGAGATCGTCCCATGAAGGGATCAGCTCATCAGAGATCATCCCATGAAGGGACCAGTACATCACAGCACTCAGATTAGAGGTATGCAAGATCATCCCAAGAAGGTACCAGTGCATCAAAGACCATCCCATGAAGGGACCAGTGCATCAAAGACCATCCCATGAAGGGACCAGTGCATCAAAGTTCATCCCATGAAGGGACCAGTGCATCAAAGTTCATCCCATGAAGGGACCAGTGCATCAAAGTTCATCTCATGAAGGGACCAGTGCATCAAGGATCATCCCATGAAGGGACCAGTGCATCACAGCACTCAGATTAGAGGTATGCAAGATCCTCCTATGAAGGGACCAGTGCAAAGAACATCCCATGAAAAGACCAGTGCATCAAAGATCATGCCATGAAGGGACCAGTGCATCATAGCACTCAGATTAGAGGTATGCTAGATCATCCCATGAAGGGACCAGAGCATCAGAGATCATCCCATGAAGGGACCAGTGCATCAGAGGTCATCCCATGAAGGGACCAGTGCATCAGAGGTCATCCCATGAAGGGACCAGTGCATCAGAGATCATCCCATTAAGGGACCAGTGCATCAGAGATCATCCCATGAAGGGACCAGTGCATCAGAGATCAGCCCATGAAGGGACCAGTGCATCAGAGGTCATCCCATGAAGGGACCAGTGCATCAGAGATCATCCCATGAAGGGACCGGTGCATCAGAGATCGTCCCATGAAGGGACCGGTGCATCAGAGATCGTCCCATGAAGGAACCAGTGCATCAGAGAACGTCCCATGAAGGGACCGGTGCATCAGAGATCGTCCCATGAAGGGACCGGTGCATCAGAGATCGTCCCATGAAGGGACCGGTGCATCAGAGATCGTCCCATGAAGGGACCGTTGCATCAGAGATCGTCCCATGAAGGGACCGGTGCATCAAAGATCATCCCATGAAGGGACATGAAATCATCCCTTGATGGGACTAGTGCATCAAAGATCATACCATGAAGGGACCAGTGCATCAAAGATCATCCCATGAAGGGACCAGTGCATCAAAGATCATCCCATGAAGGGACCAGTGCATCAAAGATCATCCCATGAAGGGACCAGTGCATCAAAGATCATCCCATGAAGGGACCAGTGCATCAAAGTTCATCCCATGAAGGGACCAGCGCATCACAGCACTCAGATTAGAGGTATGCTAGATCATCCCATGAAGGGACCAGAGCATCAGAGATCAGCCCATGAAGGGACCAGTGCATCAGAGGTCATCCCATGAAGGGACCAGTGCATCAGAGGTCATCCCATGAAGGGGCCAGTGCATCAGAGATCATCCCATGAAGGAACCAGTGCATCAGAGATCATCCCATGAAGGGACCAGTGCATCAAGGAGATCATCCCATGAAGGGACCAGTGCATCAGAGATCATCCCATGAAGGGACCAGTGCATCAGAGATCATCCCATTAAGGAACCAGTGCATCAGAGATCATCCCATTAAGGAACCAGTGCATCACAGCAATCAGATTAGAGGTATGCTAGATCATCCCATGAAGGGACCAGTGCATCAGAGATCGTCCCATGAAGGGACCGGTGAATCAGAGATCGTCCCATGAAGGGAACGGTGCATCAGAGATCGTCCCAAGAAGGGACCGGTGCATAAGAGATCGTCCCATGAAGGGACCGGTGCATCAGAGATCATCCCATGAAGGGACCGGTGCATCGGAGATCGTCCCATGAAGGGACCGGTGCATCAGAGATCGTCCCATGAAGGGACCGGTGCATCAAAGATCATCCCATGAAGGGACCGGTGCATCAAAGATCATCCCATGAAGGGACCGGTGCATCAAAGATCATCCCATGAAGGGACGAATGCATCAAAGATCATCCCATGAAGGGACGAGTGCAGATATCTTCCCATGAAGGGACCAGCGCATCAGTGATCATCCCATTAAGGGACCAGTGTATCAGAGATCAACCCATTAAGGGACCAGTGCATCAGAGATCATCCCATTAAGGGACCAGTGCATCAGAGATCATCCCATTAAGGGACCAGTGCATCAGAGATCATCCCATTAAGGGACCAGTGCATCAGAGATCATCCCATTAAGGGACCAGTGCATCAGAGATCATCCTATGAAGGGACCAGTGCATCAGAGATCATCCCATGAAGGGACAAGTGCATCACAGCAAGCAGATTAGAGGTATGCAAGATCATCCCATGAAGGGACCAGTGCATTAGAGATCATCCCATGAAGGGACCAGTGCATCAGAGATCACCCCATGAAGGGACCAGTGCAAAGATCATCCCATGAAGGGACCAGTGCAAAGATCATCCCATGAAGGGACCAGCGCCTCAAGGATCATCACATGAAGAGACCAGAGCATCAGATCATCCCATGAAGGGACCAGAGCATCAGATCATCCCATGAAGGGACCAGGGCATCAACGATCATCCCATGAAGGGAGCAGGGCATTAACGATCATCCCATGAATGGACCAGGGCATCAACGATCATCCCATGCAGGGACCAGGGCATCAACGATCATCCTATGAAGGGACCATGGCATCAACGATCATCCCATGAAGGGACCAGGGCATCAACGATCATTCCATGAAGGGACCAGGGCATCAACGATCATCCCATGAAGGGACCAGTGCATCAACGATCTTCCCATGAAGGGACCAGTGCATCAACGATCTTCCCATGAAGGGACCAGGGCATCAACGATCTTCCCATGAAGGGACCAGGGCATCAACGATCTTCCCATGAGGGGACCAGTGCAACAGAGATCTTCCCATGAGGGGACCAGTGCATCAGAGATCATCCCCTGAGGGGACCCGTGCATCAGAGATCATCCCCTGAGGGGACCCGTGCATCAGAGATCATCACCTGAGGGGACCCGTGCATCAGAGATCATCCCCTGAGGGGACCCGTGCATCAGAGATCATCCCATGAAGGGACCAGTGCATCAGAGATCATCCCATGAAGGGACAAGTGCATCACAGCACTCAGATTAGAGGTATGCAAGATCATCCCATGAAGGGACCAGTGCATCAGAGATCACCCCATGAAGGGACCAGTGCATCTAAGATCATCCCATGAAGGAACCAGTGCATCAAAGATCATCCCATGAAGGGACCAGTGCATCAAAGATCATCCCATGAAGGGACGAGTGCATCAAAGATCATCCCATGAAGGGACGAGTGCATCAAAGATCATCCCATGAATGGACCAGATCAGAGATCATCCCATGAATGGACCAGATCAGAGATCAACCCATGAAGGGACCAGTGCATCAGAAATCAACCCATGAAGGGACCAGAGATCATCACATGAAGGGACCAGTGCATCAGAGATAAACCCATGAATGGAGCAGTGCATCAGAGATCATCCCATGAAGGGACCAGCTCATCAGAGATCATCCCATGAAGGGACCAGTGCATCAGAGATCATCCCATGAAGGGACCAGTGCATCAGAGATCATCCCATGAAGGGACCAGTGCATCAGAGATCATCCCATGAAGAGACCAGTGCATCAGAGATCATCCCATGAAGGGACCAGTGCATCACAGCACTCAGATTAGAGGTATGCAAGATCATATCATGAAGGGACCAGTGCAGAGATAATCCCATTAAGGGACCAGTGCATCACAGCTCTCAGATTAGAGGTATGCAAGATCCCATGAAAGGACCAGCGCAAAGATCATCCCATGAAGGGACCACTGCAACAGATCATCCCATGAAGGGACCAGTGCATCAGAGATCAGCCCATGAAGGGACCAGTGCATCAGAGGTCATCCCATGAAGGGACCAGTGCATCAGAGATCATCCCATGAAGGGACCGGTGCATCAGAGATCGTCCCATGAAGGGACCGGTGCATCAGAGATCCTCCCATGAAGGAACCAGTGCATCAGAGAACGTCCCATGAAGGGACCGGTGCATCAGAGATCGTCCCATGAAGGGACCGGTGCATCAGAGATCGTCCCATGAAGGGACCGGTGCATCAGAGATCGTCCCATGAAGGGACCGGTGCATCAGAGATCGTCCCATGAAGGGACCGGTGCATCAAAGATCATCCCATGAAGGGACATGAAATCATCCCTTGATGGGACTAGTGCATCAAAGATCATACCATGAAGGGACCAGTGCATCAAAGATCATCCCATGAAGGGACCAGTGCATCAAAGATCATCCCATGAAGGGACCAGTGCATCAAAGATCATCCCATGAAGGGACCAGTGCATCAAAGATCATCCCATGAAGGGACCAGTGCATCAAAGTTCATCCCATGAAGGGACCAGCGCATCACAGCACTCAGATTAGAGGTATGCTAGATCATCCCATGAAGGGACCAGAGCATCAGAGATCAGCCCATGAAGGGACCAGTGTATCAGTGGTCATCCCATGAAGGGACCAGTGCATCAGAGGTCATCCCATGAAGGGACCAGTGCATCAGAGATCATCCCATGAAGGGACCAGTGCATCAGAGATCATCCCATGAAGGGACCAGTGCATCAAGGAGATCATCCCATGAAGGGACCAGTGCATCAGAGATCATCCCATGAAGGGACCAGTGCATCAGAGATCATCCCATTAAGGAACCAGTGCATCACAGCAATCAGATTAGAGGTATGCTAGATCATCCCATGAAGGGACCAGTGCATCAGAGATCGTCCCATGAAGGGACCGGTGCATCAGAGATCGTCCCATGAAGGGAACGGTGCATCAGAGATCGTCCCATGAAGGGACCGGTGCATAAGAGATCGTCCCATGAAGGGACCGGTGCATCAGAGATCATCCCATGAAGGGACCGGTGCATCGGAGATCGTCCCATGAAGGGACCGGTGCATCAGAGATCGTCCCATGAAGGGACCGGTGCATCAAAGATCATCCCATGAAGGGACCGGTGCATCAAAGATCATCCCATGAAGGGACCGGTGCATCAAAGATCATCCCATGAAGGGACGAATGCATCAAAGATCATCCCATGAAGGGACGAGTGCAGATATCTTCCCATGAAGGGACCAGCGCATCAGAGATCATCCCATTAAGGGACCAGTGTATCAGAGATCATCCCATTAAGGGACCAGTGCATCAGAGATCATCCCGTTAAGGGACCAGTGCATCAGAGATCATCCCATTAAGGGACCAGTGCATCAGAGATCATCCCATTAAGGGACCAGTGCATCAGAGATCATCCCATGAAGGGACCAGTGCATCAGAGATCATCCCATGAAGGGACCAGTGCATCAGAGATCATCCCATGAAGGGACAAGTGCATCACAGCAAGCAGCTTAGAGGTATGCAAGATCATCCCATGAAGGGACCATTGCATTAGAGATCATCCCATGAAGGGACCAGTGCATCAGAGATCACCCCATGAAGGGACCAGTGCAAAGATCATCCCATGAAGGGACCAGTGCAAAGATCATCCCATGAAGGGACCAGCGCCTCAAGGATCATCACATGAAGAGACCAGAGCATCAGATCATCCCATGAAGGGACCAGAGCATCAGATCATCCCATGAAGGGACCAGGGCATAAACGATCATCCCATGAAGGGAGCAGGGCATTAACGATCATCCCATGAATGGACCAGGGCATCAACGATCATCCCATGCAGGGACCAGGGCATCAACGATCATCCTATGAAGGGACCATGGCATCAACGATCATCCCATGAAGGGACCGGGGCATCAACGATCATTCCATGAAGGGACCAGGGCATCAACGATCATCCCATGAAGGGACCAGTGCATCAACGATCTTCCCATGAAGGGACCAGTGCATCAACGATCTTCCCATGAAGGGACCAGGGCATCAACGATCTTCCCATGAAGGGACCAGGGCATCAACGATCTTCCCATGAGGGGACCAGTGCAACAGAGATCTTCCCATGAGGGGACCAGTGCAACAGAGATCTTCCCATGAGGGGACCCGTGCATCAGAGATCATCCCCTGAGGGGACCCGTGCATCAGAGATCATCACCTGAGGGGACCCGTGCATCAGAGATCATCCCCTGAGGGGACCCGTGCATCAGAGATCATCCCATGAAGGGACCAGTGCATCAGAGATCATCCCATGAAGGGACAAGTGCATCACAGCACTCAGATTAGAGGTATGCAAGATCATCCCATGAAGGGACCAGTGCATCAGAGATCACCCCATGAAGGGACCAGTGCATCAAAGATCATCCCATGAAGGGACCAGTGCATCAAAGATCATCCCATGAAGGGACCAGTGCATCAAAGATCATCCCATGAAGGGACGAGTGCATCAAAGATCATCCCATGAAGGGACGAGTGCATCAAAGATCATCCCATGAATGGACCAGATCAGAGATCATCCCATGAATGGACCAGATCAGAGATCAACCCATGAAGGGACCAGTGCATCAGAAATCAACCCATGAAGGGACCAGAGATCATCACATGAAGGGACCAGTGCATCAGAGATAAACCCATGAATGGAGCAGTGCATCAGAGATCATCCCATGAAGGGACCAGCTCATCAGAGATCATCCCATGAAGGGACCAGTGCATTAGAGATCATCCCATGAAGGGACCAGTGCATCAGAGATCATCCCATAAAGGGACCAGTGCATCAGAGATCATCCCATGAAGAGACCAGTGCATCAGAGATCATCCCATGAAGAGACCAGTGCATCACAGCACTCAGATTAGAGGTATGCAAGATCATATCATGAAGGGACCAGTGCAGAGATAATCCCATTAAGGGACCAGTGCATCACAGCTCTCAGATTAGAGGTATGCAAGATCCCATGAAAGGACCAGCGCAAAGATCATCCCATGAAGGGACCAGTGCAACAGATCATCCCATGAAGGGACCAGTGCAACAGATCATCCCACGAAGGGACCAGTGCAACAGATCATCCCACGAAGGGACCAGTGCATCAGAGATCATCCCATTAAGGGACCAGTGCATCAGAGATCATCCCATTAAGGGACCAGTGCATCAGAGATCATCCCATTAAGGGACCAGTGCATCAGAGATCATCCCATTAAGGGACCAGTGCATCAGAGATCGTCCCATGAAGGGACCAGCTCATCAGAGATCGTCCCATGAAGGGACCAGAGCATCAGAGATCGTCCCATGAAGGGACCAGTGCATCACAGCACTCAGATTAGAGGTGTGCAAGATCATTCCAAGAAGGTACCAGTGCAGAGATCATCCCATGAAGGGACCAGTGCATCAAAGACCAGCCCATGAAGGGACCAGTGCATCAAAGTTCATCCCATGAAGGGACAAGTGCATCAAAGTTCATCCCATGAAGGGACCAGTGCATCAAAGTTCATCCCATGAAGGGACCAGAGCATCAGAGATCATCCCATGAAGGGACCAGAGCATCAGAGATCATCCCATGAAGGGACCAGTGCATCAGAGATCATCCCATTAAGGGACCAGTGCATCAGAGATCATCCCATTAAGGGACCAGTGCATCAGAGATCATCCCATTAAGGGACCAGTGCATCACAGCACTCAGATTAGAGGTATGCTAGATCATCCCATGAAGGGACCGGTGCATCAGAGATCGTCCCATGAAGGGACCGGTGCATCAGAGATCGTCCCATGAAGGGACCGGTGCATCAGAGATCGTCCCATGAAGGGACAGGTGCATCAGAGATCGTCCCATGAAGGGACCGGTGCATCAGAGATCGTCCCATGAAGGGACCGGTGCATCAGAGATCGTCCCATGAAGGGACCAGTGGACCAGAGATCGTCCCATGAAGGGACCAGTGGACCAGAGATCGTCCCATGAAGGGACCAGTGGACCAGAGATCATTCCATGAATGGGCCCGTGCATCAACGATCATCCCATGAAGGGACCCGTGCATCAGAGATCAGCCCATGAAGGGACCCGAGCATCAGAGATCAGCCCATGAAGGGACCCGTGCATCAGAGATCAGCCCATGAAGGGACCAGGGCATCAACGATCATCCCATGAAGGGACCAGGGCATCAACGATCATCCCATGAAGGGACCAGGGCATCAACGATCATCCCATGAAGGGACCAGGGCATCAACGATCATCCCATGAAGGGACCAGGGCATCAACGATCATCCCATGATGGGACCAGGGCATCAACGATCAAACCATGAAGGGACAAGGGCATCAACGATCATCCCATGAAGGAACCAGGGCATCAACGATCATTCCATGAAGGGACGAGTGCATCAACGATCATCCCGTGAAGGGACGAGTGCATCAAAGATCATCCCGTGAAGGGATGAGTGCATTAAAGATCATCCCGTGAAGGGACCAGTGCATCAAAGATCATCCCGTGAAGGGACCAGTGCATAAAAGATCATCCCGTGAAGGGACCAGTGCATCAAAGATCATCCCGTGAAGGGACCAGTGCATCAAAGATCATCCCGTGAAGGGACCAGCGCCGCAGAGATCATCCCTTGAAGGGACCAGCGCAGAGATCATCCCTTGAAGGGACCAGCGCAGAGATCATCCCTTGAAGGGACCAGCGCAGAGATCATCCCTTGAAGGGACCAGCGCAGAGATCATCCCTTGAAGGGACCAGCGCAGAGATCATCCCGTGAAGGGACCAGCGCATCAGAGATCATCCCATGAAGGGACCAGCATATCAGAGATCATCCCATGAAGGGACCAGCGCATCAGAGATCATCCCATGAAGGGACCAGCGCATCAGAGATCATCCCATGAAGGGACCAGCGCATCAGAGATCATCCCATGAAGGGACCAGTGCATCACATCACTCAGATTACAGGTATGCAAGATCATCCTATGAAGGGACCAGTGCAAAGATCATCCCATGAAAAGACCAGTGCATCAAAGATCATCCCATGAAGGGACCAGTGCATCATAGCACTCAGATGAGAGGTATGCAAGATCATCCCATGAAGGTACCAGTGCATCAAAGACCATCCCATGAAGGGACCAGTGCATCAGATCATCCCATGAAGGGACCAGTGGACAAGAGATCATTCCATGAAGAGACCAGTGGACAAGAGATCATCCCATGAAGAGACCAGGGGGCCAGAGATCATCCCATGAAGAGACCAGGGGACCAAAGATCATCCCATGAAGAGACCAGGGGACCAGAGATCATCCCATGAAGAGACCAGGGGACCAGAGATCATCCCATGAAGGGACCAGTGCATCATAGATCAGCCCATGAAGGGACCAGTGCATCAGAGGTCATCCCATGAAGGGACCAGTGCATCAGAGATCATCCCATGAAGGGACCGGTGCATCAGAGATCGTCCCATGAAGGGACCGGTGCATCAGAGATCGTCCCATGAAGGAACCAGTGCATCAGAGAACGTCCCATGAAGGGACCGGTGCATCAGAGATCGTCCCATGAAGGGACCGGTGCATCAGAGATCGTCCCATGAAGGGACCGGTGCATCAGAGATCGTCCCATGAAGGGACCGTTGCATCAGAGATCGTCCCATGAAGGGACCGGTGCATCAAAGATCATCCCATGAAGGGACATGAAATCATCCCTTGATGGGACTAGTGCATCAAAGATCATACCATGAAGGGACCAGTGCATCAAAGATCATCCCATGAAGGGACCAGTGCATCAAAGATCATCCCATGAAGGGACCAGTGCATCAAAGATCATCCCATGAAGGGACCAGTGCATCAAAGATCATCCCATGAAGGGACCAGTGCATCAAAGTTCATCCCATGAAGGGACCAGCGCATCACAGCACTCAGATTAGAGGTATGCTAGATCATCCCATGAAGGGACCAGAGCATCAGAGATCAGCCCATGAAGGGACCAGTGCATCAGAGGTCATCCCATGAAGGGACCAGTGCATCAGAGGTCATCCCATGAAGGGACCAGTGCATCAGAGATCATCCCATGAAGGGACCAGTGCATCAGAGATCATCCCATGAAGGGACCAGTGCATCAAGGAGATCATCCCATGAAGGGACCAGTGCATCAGAGATCATCCCATGAAGGGACCAGTGCATCAGAGATCATCCCATTAAGGAACCAGTGCATCAGAGATCATCCCATTAAGGAACCAGTGCATCACAGCAATCAGATTAGAGGTATGCTAGATCATCCCATGAAGGGACCAGTGCATCAGAGATCGTCCCATGAAGGGACCGGTGCATCAGAGATCGTCCCATGAAGGGAACGGTGCATCAGAGATCGTCCCATGAAGGGACCGGTGCATAAGAGATCGTCCCATGAAGGGACCGGTGCATCAGAGATCATCCCATGAAGGGACCGGTGCATCGGAGATCGTCCCATGAAGGGACCGGTGCATCAGAGATCGTCCCATGAAGGGACCGGTGCATCAAAGATCATCCCATGAAGGGACCGGTGCATCAAAGATCATCCCATGAAGGGACCGGTGCATCAAAGATCATCCCATGAAGGGACGAATGCATCAAAGATCATCCCATGAAGGGACGAGTGCAGATATCTTCCCATGAAGGGACCAGCGCATCAGAGATCATCCCATTAAGGGACCAGTGTATCAGAGATCATCCCATTAAGGGACCAGTGCATCAGAGATCATCCCATTAAGGGACCAGTGCATCAGAGATCATCCCATTAAGGGACCAGTGCATCAGAGATCATCCCATTAAGGGACCAGTGCATCAGAGATCATCCCATGAAGGGACCAGTGCATCAGAGATCATCCCATGAAGGGACCAGTGCATCAGAGATCATCCCATGAAGGGACAAGTGCATCACAGCAAGCAGATTAGAGGTATGCAAGATCATCCCATGAAGGGACCAGTGCATTAGAGATCATCCCATGAAGGGACCAGTGCATCAGAGATCACCCCATGAAGGGACCAGTGCAAAGATCATCCCATGAAGGGACCAGTGCAAAGATCATCCCATGAAGGGACCAGCGCCTCAAGGATCATCACATGAAGAGACCAGAGCATCAGATCATCCCATGAAGGGACCAGAG
This sequence comes from Triturus cristatus, assembly GCF_964204655.1. Lineage (NCBI taxonomy): Eukaryota > Metazoa > Chordata > Amphibia > Caudata > Salamandridae > Triturus > Triturus cristatus. The sequence goes on along the minus strand of NC_140587.1, from coordinate 652,503,611 downwards.
CATCAGATCATCCCATGAAGGGACCAGGGCATCAACGATCATCCCATGAAGGGAGCAGGGCATTAACGATCATCCCATGAATGGACCAGGGCATCAACGATCATCCCATGCAGGGACCAGGGCATCAACGATCATCCTATGAAGGGACCATGGCATCAACGATCATCCCATGAAGGGACCAGGGCATCAACGATCATTCCATGAAGGGACCAGGGCATCAACGATCATCCCATGAAGGGACCAGTGCATCAACGATCTTCCCATGAAGGGACCAGTGCATCAACGATCTTCCCATGAAGGGACCAGGGCATCAACGATCTTCCCATGAGGGGACCAGTGCAACAGAGATCTTCCCATGAGGGGACCAGTGCATCAGAGATCATCCCCTGAGGGGACCCGTGCATCAGAGATCATCCCCTGAGGGGACCCGTGCATCAGAGATCATCACCTGAGGGGACCCGTGCATCAGAGATCATCCCCTGAGGGGACCCGTGCATCAGAGATCATCCCATGAAGGGACCAGTGCATCAGAGATCATCCCATGAAGGGACAAGTGCATCACAGCACTCCGATTAGAGGTATGCAAGATCATCCCATGAAGGGACCAGTGCATCAGAGATCACCCCATGAAGGGACCAGTGCATCAAAGATCATCCCATGAAGGAACCAGTGCATCAAAGATCATCCCATGAAGGGACCAGTGCATCAAAGATCATCCCATGAAGGGACGAGTGCATCAAAGATCATCCCATGAAGGGACGAGTGCATCAAAGATCATCCCATGAATGGACCAGATCAGAGATCATCCCATGAATGGACCAGATCAGAGATAAACCCATGAAGGGACGAGTGCATCAAAGATCATCCCATGAATGGACCAGATCAGAGATCATCCCATGAATGGACCAGATCAGAGATAAACCCATGAAGGGACCAGTGCATCAGAAATCAACCCATGAAGGGACCAGAGATCATCACATGAAGGGACCAGTGCATCAGAGATAAACCCGTGAATGGAGCAGTGCATCAGAGATCATCCCATGAAGGGACCAGCTCATCAGAGATCATCCCATGAAGGGACCAGTGCATCAGAGATCATCCCATGAAGGGACCAGTGCATCAGAGATCATCCCATGAAGGGACCAGTGCATCAGAGATCATCCCATGAAGAGACCAGTGCATCAGAGATCATCCCATGAAGGGACCAGTGCATCACAGCACTCAGATTAGAGGTATGCAAGATCATATCATGAAGGGACCAGTGCAGAGATAATCCCATTAAGGGACCAGTGCATCACAGCTCTCAGATTAGAGGTATGCAAGATCCCATGAAAGGACCAGCGCAAAGATCATCCCATGAAGGGACCACTGCAACAGATCATCCCATGAAGGGACCAGTGCATCAGAGATCAGCCCATGAAGGGACCAGTGCATCAGAGGTCATCCCATGAAGGGACCAGTGCATCAGAGATCATCCCATGAAGGGACCGGTGCATCAGAGATCGTCCCATGAAGGGACCGGTGCATCAGAGATCCTCCCATGAAGGAACCAGTGCATCAGAGAACGTCCCATGAAGGGACCGGTGCATCAGAGATCGTCCCATGAAGGGACCGGTGCATCAGAGATCGTCCCATGAAGGGACCGGTGCATCAGAGATCGTCCCATGAAGGGACCGGTGCATCAGAGATCGTCCCATGAAGGGACCGGTGCATCAGAGATCGTCCCATGAAGGGACCGGTGCATCAGAGATCGTCCCATGAAGGGACCGGTGCATCAAAGATCATCCCATGAAGGGACATGAAATCATCCCTTGATGGGACTAGTGCATCAAAGATCATACCATGAAGGGACCAGTGCATCAAAGATCATCCCATGAAGGGACCAGTGCATCAAAGATCATCCCATGAAGGGACCAGTGCATCAAAGATCATCCCATGAAGGGACCAGTGCATCAAAGATCATCCCATGAAGGGACCAGTGCATCAAAGTTCATCCCATGAAGGGACCAGCGCATCACAGCACTCAGATTAGAGGTATGCTAGATCATCCCATGAAGGGACCAGAGCATCAGAGATCAGCCCATGAAGGGACCAGTGCATCAGTGGTCATCCCATGAAGGGACCAGTGCATCAGAGGTCATCCCATGAAGGGACCAGTGCATCAGAGATCATCCCATGAAGGGACCAGTGCATCAGAGATCATCCCATGAAGGGACCAGTGCATCAAGGAGATCATCCCATGAAGGGACCAGTGCATCAGAGATCATCCCATGAAGGGACCAGTGCATCAGAGATCATCCCATTAAGGAACCAGTGCATCACAGCAATCAGATTAGAGGTATGCTAGATCATCCCATGAAGGGACCAGTGCATCAGAGATCGTCCCATGAAGGGACCGGTGCATCAGAGATCGTCCCATGAAGGGAACGGTGCATCAGAGATCGTCCCATGAAGGGACCGGTGCATAAGAGATCGTCCCATGAAGGGACCGGTGCATCAGAGATCATCCCATGAAGGGACCGGTGCATCGGAGATCGTCCCATGAAGGGACCGGTGCATCAGAGATCGTCCCATGAAGGGACCGGTGCATCAAAGATCATCCCATGAAGGGACCGGTGCATCAAAGATCATCCCATGAAGGGACCGGTGCATCAAAGATCATCCCATGAAGGGACGAATGCATCAAAGATCATCCCATGAAGGGACGAGTGCAGATATCTTCCCATGAAGGGACCAGCGCATCAGAGATCATCCCATTAAGGGACCAGTGTATCAGAGATCATCCCATTAAGGGACCAGTGCATCAGAGATCATCCCGTTAAGGGACCAGTGCATCAGAGATCATCCCATGAAGGGACCAGTGCATCAAAGATCATCCCATGAAGGGACCAGTGCATCAGAGATCATCCCATGAAGGGACAAGTGCATCACAGCAAGCAGCTTAGAGGTATGCAAGATCATCCCATGAAGGGACCATTGCATTAGAGATCATCCCATGAAGGGACCAGTGCATCAGAGATCACCCCATGAAGGGACCAGTGCAAAGATCATCCCATGAAGGGACCAGTGCAAAGATCATCCCATGAAGGGACCAGCGCCTCAAGGATCATCACATGAAGAGACCAGAGCATCAGATCATCCCATGAAGGGACCAGAGCATCAGATCATCCCATGAAGGGACCAGGGCATCAACGATCATCCCATGAAGGGAGCAGGGCATTAACGATCATCCCATGAATGGACCAGGGCATCAACGATCATCCCATGCAGGGACCAGGGCATCAACGATCATCCTATGAAGGGACCATGGCATCAACGATCATCCCATGAAGGGACCAGGGCATCAACGATCATTCCATGAAGGGACCAGGGCATCAACGATCATCCCATGAAGGGACCAGTGCATCAACGATCTTCCCATGAAGGGACCAGTGCATCAACGATCTTCCCATGAAGGGACCAGGGCATCAACGATCTTCCCATGAAGGGACCAGGGCATCAACGATCTTCCCATGAGGGGACCAGTGCAACAGAGATCTTCCCATGAGGGGACCAGTGCATCAGAGATCATCCCCTGAGGGGACCCGTGCATCAGAGATCATCCCCTGAGGGGACCCGTGCATCAGAGATCATCACCTGAGGGGACCCGTGCATCAGAGATCATCCCCTGAGGGGACCCGTGCATCAGAGATCATCCCATGAAGGGACCAGTGCATCAGAGATCATCCCATGAAGGGACAAGTGCATCACAGCACTCAGATTAGAGGTATGCAAGATCATCCCATGAAGGGACCAGTGCATCAGAGATCACCCCATGAAGGGACCAGTGCATCAAAGATCATCCCATGAAGGGACCAGTGCATCAATGATCATCCCATGAAGGGACCAGTGCATCAAAGATCATCCCATGAAGGGACGAGTGCATCAAAGATCATCCCATGAAGGGACGAGTGCATCAAAGATCATCCCATGAATGGACCAGATCAGAGATCATCCCATGAATGGACCAGATCAGAGATCAACCCATGAAGGGACCAGTGCATCAGAAATCAACCCATGAAGGGACCAGAGATCATCACATGAAGGGACCAGTGCATCAGAGATAAACCCATGAATGGAGCAGTGCATCAGAGATCATCCCATGAAGGGACCAGCTCATCAGAGATCATCCCATGAAGGGACCAGTGCATCAGAGATCATCCCATGAAGGGACCAGTGCATCAGAGATCATCCCATGAAGGGACCAGTGCATCAGAGATCATCCCATGAAGAGACCAGTGCATCAGAGATCATCCCATGAAGGGACCAGTGCATCACAGCACTCAGATTAGAGGTATGCAAGATCATATCATGAAGGGACCAGTGCAGAGATAATCCCATTAAGGGACCAGTGCATCACAGCTCTCAGATTAGAGGTATGCAAGATCCCATGAAAGGACCAGCGCAAAGATCATCCCATGAAGGGACCAGTGCAACAGATCATCCCATGAAGGGACCAGTGCAACAGATCATCCCACGAAGGGACCAGTGCAACAGATCATCCCACGAAGGGACCAGTGCATCAGAGATCATCCCATTAAGGGACCAATGCATCAGAGATCATCCCATTAAGGGACCAGTGCATCAGAGATCATCCCATTAAGGGACCAGTGCATCAGAGATCATCCCATTAAGGGACCAGTGCATCAGAGATCGTCCCATGAAGGGACCAGCTCATCAGAGATCGTCCCATGAAGGGACCAGAGCATCAGAGATCGTCCCATGAAGGGACCAGTGCATCACAGCACTCAGATTAGAGGTGTGCAAGATCATTCCAAGAAGGTACCAGTGCAGAGATCATCCCATGAAGGGACCAGTGCATCAAAGACCAGCCCATGAAGGGACCAGTGCATCAAAGTTCATCCCATGAAGGGACCAGTGCATCAAAGTTCATCCCATGAAGGGACCAGTGCATCAAAGTTCATCCCATGAAGGGACCAGAGCATCAGAGATCATCCCATGAAGGGACCAGAGCATCAGAGATCATCCCATGAAGGGACCAGTGCATCAGAGATCATCCCATTAAGGGACCAGTGCATCAGAGATCATCCCATTAAGGGACCAGTGCATCAGAGATCATCCCATTAAGGGACCAGTGCATCACAGCACTCAGATTAGAGGTATGCTAGATCATCCCATGAAGGGACCGGTGCATCAGAGATCGTCCCATGAAGGGACCGGTGCATCAGAGATCGTCCCATGAAGGGACCGGTGCATCAGAGATCGTCCCATGAAGGGACAGGTGCATCAGAGATCGTCCCATGAAGGGACCGGTGCATCAGAGATCGTCCCATGAAGGGACCGGTGCATCAGAGATCGTCCCATGAAGGGACCAGTGGACCAGAGATCGTCCCATGAAGGGACCAGTGGACCGGAGATCGTCCCATGAAGGGACCAGTGGACCAGAGATCATTCCATGAACGGGCCCGTGCATCAACGATCATCCCATGAAGGGACCCGTGCATCAGAGATCAGCCCATGAAGGGACCCGAGCATCAGAGATCAGCCCATGAAGGGACCCGTGCATCAGAGATCAGCCCATGAAGGGACCAGGGCATCAACGATCATCCCATGAAGGGACCAGGGCATCAACGATCATCCCATGAAGGGACCAGGGCATCAACGATCATCCCATGAAGGGACCAGGGCATCAACGATCATCCCATGAAGGGACCAGGGCATCAACGATCATCCCATGAAGGGACCAGGGCATCAACGATCAAACCATGAAGGGACAAGGGCATCAACGATCATCCCATGAAGGAACCAGGGCATCAACGATCATTCCATGAAGGGACGAGTGCATCAACGATCATCCCGTGAAGGGACGAGTGCATCAAAGATCATCCCGTGAAGGGATGAGTGCATTAAAGATCATCCCGTGAAGGGACCAGTGCATCAAAGATCATCCCGTGAAGGGACCAGTGCATCAAAGATCATCCCGTGAAGGGACCAGTGCATCAAAGATCATCCCGTGAATGGACCAGTGCATCAAAGATCATCCCGTGAAGGGACCAGCGCCGCAGAGATCATCCCTTGAAGGGACCAGCGCAGAGATCATCCCTTGAAGGGACCAGCGCAGAGATCATCCCTTGAAGGGACCAGCGCAGAGATCATCCCTTGAAGGGACCAGCGCAGAGATCATCCCTTGAAGGGACCAGCGCAGAGATCATCCCGTGAAGGGACCAGCGCATCAGAGATCATCCCATGAAGGGACCAGCATATCAGAGATCATCCCATGAAGGGACCAGCGCATCAGAGATCATCCCATGAAGGGACCAGCGCATCAGAGATCATCCCATGAAGGGACCAGCGCATCAGAGATCATCCCATGAAGGGACCAGTGCATCACATCACTCAGATTACAGGTATGCAAGATCATCCTATGAAGGGACCAGTGCAAAGATCATCCCATGAAAAGACCAGTGCATCAAAGATCATCCCATGAAGGGACCAGTGCATCATAGCACTCAGATGAGAGGTATGCAAGATCATCCCATGAAGGTACCAGTGCATCAAAGACCATCCCATGAAGGGACCAGTGCATCAGATCATCCCATGAAGGGACCAGTGGACAAGAGATCATTCCATGAAGAGACCAGTGGACAAGAGATCATCCCATGAAGAGACCAGGGGGCCAGAGATCATCCCATGAAGAGACCAGGAGACCAAAGATCATCCCATGAAGAGACCAGGGGACCAGAGATCATCCCATGAAGAGACCAGGGGACCAGAGATCATCCCATGAAGGGACCAGCGCATCAGAGATCATCCCATGAAGAGACCAGTGGACAAGAAATCATCCCATGAAGAGACCAGTGGACAAGAGATCATCCCATGAAGAGACCAGGGGACCAGAGATCATCCCATGAAGGGACCAGTGCATCAAAGATCATCCCATGAAGGGACCAGTGCATCAAAGATCAACCCATGAAGGGACCAGCCCACCAGATCAACCCATGAAGGGACCAGCGCATCTGAGATCATACCATGAAGGGACCAGTGCATCACAGCACTCAGATTAGAGGTATGCAACATCATCCTATGAAGGGACCAGTGCATCAAAGATCATCCCATTAAAAGACCAGTGCATCAAAGATCATCCCATGAAGGGACCAGTGCATCATAGCACTCAGATGAGAGGTATGCAAGATCATCCCATGAAGGCACGAGCGCATCAGATCATCCCATGAAGGGACCAGCGCATCAGATCATCCCATGAAGGGACCAGCGCATCAGATCATCCCATGAAGGGACCAGCGCATCAGATCATCCCATGAAGGGACCAGCGCATCAGAGATCATCCCATGAAGGGACCAGCGACCAGCGCATCAGAGATCATCCCATGAAGGGACCAGCGCATCAGAGATCATCCCATGAAGGGACCAGCGCATCAGAGATCATCCCATGAAGGGACCAGCGCATCAGAGACCATCCCATGAAGAGAGCAGGGGACCAGAGACCATCCCATGAAGAGACCAGGGGACCAGAGATCATCCCATGAAGGGACCAGAGATCATCCCATGAAGGGACCAGAGATCATCCCATGAAAGGACCAGAGATCATCCCATGAAGGGACCAGAGATCATCCCATGAAGGGACCAGAGATCATCCCATTAAGGGACCAGAGATCATCCCATGAAGGGACCAGAGATCATCCCATGAAGGGACCATTGCATCACAGCACTCAGATTGGAGGTATGCAAGATCATCCCATGAAGGTACCACTGCATCAGAGATCATCCTATGAAGGGACCAGCGCAGAGATCATCTCATGAAGGGACGAGCGCATCAGATCATCCCATGAAGGGACCAGTGGACAAGAGATCATCCTATGAAGGGACCAGTGGACAAGAGATCATCCCATGAAGGGACCAGTGGACAAGAGATCATCCCATGAAGGGACCAGTGGACAAGAGATCATCCCATGAAGGGACCAGTGGACAAGAGATCATCCCATGAAGGGACCAGTGGACAAGAGATCATCCCATGAAGGGACCAGCGGACAAGAGATAATCCCATGAAGGGACCAGCAGACAAGAGATCATCCCATGAAGAGACCACCGGACCAGAAATCATCCCATGAAGAGACGAAGGGACCAGAGATCATCCCATGAAGGGACCAGAGATCATCCCATGAAGGGACCAGAGATCATCCCATGAAGGGACCAGAGATCATCCCATGAAGGGACCAGAGATCATCCCATGAAGGGACCAGAGATCATCGATCATCCCATGAAGGGACCAGCGCATCAGAGATCATTCCATGAAGGGACCAGCACATCAGACATCATTCCATGAAGGGACCAGCACATCAGACATCATTCCTTGAAGGGACCAGCGCAGAGATCATCCCGTCAAGGGACCAGCGCAGAGATCATCCCGTCAAGGGACCAGCGCAGAGATCATCCCGTCAAGGGACCAGCGCAGAGATCATCCCGTCAAGGGACCAGCGCATCAGAGTTCATCCCATTAAGGGACCAGCGCATCAGAGATCATCCCATGAAGGGACCAGTGCATAAGAGATCATCCCATGAAGGGACCAGTGCATAAGAGATCATCCCATGATGGGACCAGTGCATAAGAGATCATCCCATGAAGAGACCAGTGCATCAGAGATCATCCCATGAAGGGACCAGCGCATCAGAGATCATCCCATGAAGGGACCAGCGCATCAGTGATCATCCCATGAAGGGACCAGTGCATCAGAGATCATCCCATGAAGGGACCAGCGCATCAGAGATCATCCCATGATGGGACCAGCCCATCAGAGATCAACCCATGATGGGACCATCCCATCAGAGATCATCCCATAAAGGGACCAGCCCATCAGAGATCATCCCATAAAGGGACCAGCCCATCAGAGATCATCCCATGAAGGGACCAGCCCATCAGAGATGAAGGGACCAGCCCATCAGAGATCATCCCATGAAGGGACCAGCCCATCAGAGATCATCTCATGAAGGGACCAGCCCAGAGATCATACCATGAAGGGACCAGCCCATCAGAATTCATCCCATGAAGGGACCAGCCCATCAGAATTCATCCCATGAAGGGACCAGCCCATCAGAGATCATCCCATGAAGGGACCAGCGCAGAGATCATCCCATGAAGGGACCAGTGCATCACAGCACTCAAATTAGAGGTATGCAAGATCATCCCATGAAGGGACCAGTCCATCAAAGATCATCCCGTGAAGGGACCAGTCCATCAAAGATCATCCCGTGAAGGGACCAGTCCATCAAAGATCATCCCGTGAAGGGACCAGTGCATCAGAGATCATCCCATGAAGGGACTAGAGATCATCCCATGAATTTACCAGAGATCATCCCATGAAGGGACCAGAGATCATCCCATGAAGGGACTAGTGCATCAGAGATTATCCCATGAAGGGAGCCAGTGCATCAGAACAACCCACGAAGGGACCAGAGATCATCCCATGAAGGGACCAGTGCATCACAGCACTCAGATTAGAGGTATGCAAGATCATCCCATGAAGGGACCAGCGCATCAGAGATCATCCCATGAAGGGACCAGCACATCAGAGATCATCCCATGAAGGGACCTGTCCATCAAAGATCATCCCGTGAAGGGACCTGTCCATCAAAGATCATCCCGTGAAGGGACCTGTCCATCAAAGATCATCCCGTGAAGGGGCCTGTCCATCAAAGATCATCCTGTGAATGGACCAGTCCATCAAAGATCATCCCGTGAAGGCACCAGAGCATCAGAGCACTCAGATTAGAGGTATTCAAGATAATCCCATGAAGGAACTAGTGCATCAGAGATCATCCCAGGAAGGGACCAGTGCATCAGAGATCATCCCCTAATGGGACTAGTGCATCAAAGATCATCCCATGAAGGGACCAGAGATCATCCCATGAAGGGACCAGAGATCCTACCATGAAGGGATCAGAGATCATACCATGAAGGGATCAGAGCTCCATCCATGAAGGAACCAGAGCATCATAGCACTCAGATTAGAGGTATGCAAGATCATCCAATGAAGGGACCAGCGCATCAAAGATCATCCCACGAAGGGACCAGCGCATGTAAGATCATCCCACGAAGGGACCAGCGCATCAAAAATCATCCCATGAAGGGACCAGCGCATCAAAAATCATCCCATGAAGGGACCAGCGCATCAAAGATCATCCCATGAAGGGACCAGTGCATCAGAGATCATCCCATGAAGGGACCAGTGCATCAGAAATCATCCCATGAAGGGACCAGTGCAGAGATCATCCCATGAAGGGACAAGTGCATCAGAGATCATCCCATGAAGGGATCAGTGCATCAGAGATCATCCCATGAAGGGACCAGTGCATCAAAGATCGTCCCATGAAGGGACCAGTGCATCACAGCACTCAGATTAGAGGTATGCAAGATCATCCCATGAAGGGACCAGTGCAACAAAGATCATTCCATGAAGGCACCAGTGCATCAGAGATCAACCCATTAAGTTACCAGTGCATCAAAGATCATCCCATGAAGGGACCAGTGCATCAAAGATCATCCCAGGAAGGGACCAGTGCATCAAAGATCATCCCATCAAGGGATGAGTGCATCAGAGATCATCCCGTGAAGGGAACAGCACATCAGAGATCATCCCATGAAGGGAACAGCGCATCAGATATCATACCATGAAGGGACCAGCGCATCAGAGATCATCCCATGAAGGGACCAGTGCATCACAGCACTCAGATTAGAGGTATGCAAGATCATCCCATGAAGGGATCAGTGCATCAGAGATCATCCCATGAAGGGAGCAGTGCATCAGAGATCATCCCATGAAGGGAGCAGTGCAGAGATCGTCCGATGAAGGGACCAGTCCATCAGAGATCATCCCATGAAGGGACCAGTGCATCAAAGATCAACCCATGAAGGGACCAGTGCATCAAAGATCAACCCATGAAGGGACCAGTGCATCAAAGATCAACCCATGAAGGGACCAGTGCATCAAAGATCATCCCATGAAGGCACCAGTGCATCAAAGATCATCCCATGAAGGCACCAGTGCAACAAAGATCAACCCATGAAGGGACCAGTGCTTCAGAGATCAACCCATGAAGGGACCAGTGCATCAAAGATCATCCCATGAAGGGACCGGAGCTCATCCCATGAAGGTACCAGAGCTCCTCCCATGAAGGTACCAGAGCTCCTCCCATGAAGGTACCAGAGCTCCTCCCATGAAGGTACCAGAGCTCCTCCCATGAAGGGACCAGAGCTCCTCCCATGAAGGGACCAGAGCTCCTCCCATGAAGGGACCAGAGGTCCTCCCATGAAGGGACCAGAGCTCCTCCCATGAAGGGACCAGAGCTCCACCCATGAAGGGACCAGAGCTCCTCCCATGAAGGGACCAGAGCTCCTCCCATGAAGGGACCAGAGCTCCTCCCATTAAGGGACCAGAGCATCACAGCACTCAAATTAGAGGTATGCAAAATCCCCTCCATGAAAGGACAAGTGCATCAAAGATCATCCCATGAAGGGACCAGTGCATCAGAGATCATCCCATGAAGGGACCAGTGCATCAGAGATCATCCCATGAAGGGACCAGTGCATCAGAGATCATCCCATGAAGGGACCAGTGCATCAGAGATCATCCCATGAAGGGACCAGTGTATCACAGCATTCAGATTAGAGGTATGCAAGATTCTCACATGAGGCGACCAGTCTAGATATCATCCCATGAAGGGATCAGTGTATCAGAGATCATCCCATGAAGGGACCACTGCAGAGATCATCCAATGAAGAGACCACTGCATCACATCACTCAGATTAGAGGTATGCAACATCATCCCATGAAGGGACCAGCGCATTAGAAATCATCCAATGAAGGGACCAGCGCATCAGAGATCATCCCATGAAGGGACCAGAGATCATCCCATGAAGGGACCAGCACATCAGAGATCATCCCATGAAGGGGCCAGCGCATCAGATCATTTCATGAAGGGACCAGTGCATCACAGAACTCAAATTAGAGGGATGCAAGATCATCCCATGAAGGGACCAGAGTTCCTCCCATGAAGGGACCAGAGTTCATCCCATGAAGGGACCAGAGTTCATCCCATGAAGGGACCAGAGTTCATCCCATGAAGGGACCAGAGTTCATCCCATGAAGGGACCAGAGTTCATCCCATGAAGGGACCAATGTTCATCCCATGAAGGGACCAGAGTTCATCCCAGGAAGGACCAGAGTTCATCCCATGAAGGGACCAGAGTTCATCCCATGAAGGGACCAGCGTTCATCCCATGAAGGGACCAGAGTTCATCCCATGAAGGGACCAGAGTTCATCCCATGAAGGGACCAGGGTTCATCCCATGAAGGGACCAGAGTTCATCCCATGAAGGGGCCAGTGCATCAGACATCATCCCATGAAGGGACCAGTGCATCAAAGATCAACCCATGAAGGGACCAGTGCATCAAAGATCATCCCATGAAGGCACCAGTGCAACAAAGATCAACCCATGAAGGGACCAGTGCTTCAGAGATCATCCCATGAAGGGACCAGTGCATCAGAGATCAGCCCATGAAGGGACCAGTGAATCAGAGCACTCAGATTAGAGGTATGCAAGATCATCCCATGAAGGGACCAGAGCTCCTCCCATGAAGGGACCAGAGCTCCTCCCATGAAGGGACCAGAGCTCCTCCCATGAAGGGACCAGAGCTCCTCCCATGAAGGGACCAGAGCATCATAGCACTCAGATTAGAGGTATGCAAGATCATCCCATGAAGGGACCAGTGCAGAGATCATCCCATGAAGGAAAAAGTGCATCAGAGATCATCCCATGAAGGGACCAGTGCATCACAGCACTCAAATTAGAGGTATGCAAAATCCCCCCATGAAAGGACAAGTGCATCAAAGATCATGCCATGAAGGGACCAGTGCATCAGAGATCATCCCATGAAGGGACCAGTGCATCAGAGATCATCCCATGAAGGGACCAGTGCATCACAGCACTCAGATTAGAGGTATGCAAGATCATCCCATGAAGGGACCAGTGCATCAGAGATCATCCCATGAAGGGACCAGTGCATCACAGCACTCAGATTAGAAGTATGCAAGATCCTCCCATGAGGCGACCAGTCTAGATATCATCCCATGAAGGGATCAGTATATCAGAGATCATCCCATGAAGGGACCACTGCATCACATCACTCAGATTAGAGGTATGCAACATCATCCCATGAAGGGACCAGCGCATCAGAAATCATCCAATGAAGGGACCAGCGCATCAGAGATCATCCCATGAAGGGACCAGCACATCAGAGATCATCCCATGAAGGGACCAGCGCATCAGAGATAATCCCATGAAGGGGCCAGCGCATCAGAGATCATCCCATGAAGGGGCCAGCGCATCAGATCATTTCATGAAGGGACCAGTGCATCACAGAACTCAAATTAGAGGGATGCAAGATCATCCCATGAAGGGACCAGAGATCATCCCATGAAGGGACCAGAGAGCATCCCATGAAGGGACCAGAGTTCATCCCATGAAGGGACCAGAGTTCATCCCATGAAGGGACCAGAGCTCATCCCATGAAGGGACCAGAGTTCATCCCATGAAGGGACCAGAGTTCATCCCATGAAGGGACCAGAGTTCATCCCATGAAGGGACCAGAGTTCATCCCATGAAGGGACCAGTGCATCAGACATCATCCCATGAAGGGACCAGTGCATCAAAGACCAACCCAGGAAGGGGCCAGTGTATCAAAGATCAACCCATGAAGGGACCAGTGCATCAAAGATCATCCCATGAAGGCACCAGTGCAACAAAGATCCACCCATGAAGGGACCAGTGCTTCAGAGATCATCCCATGAAGGGACCAGTGCATCGGAGATCATCCCATGAAGGGACCAGTGCATCGGAGATCATCCCATGAAGGGACCAGGACATCGGAGATCATCCCATGAAGGGACCAGGACATCCTAGATCAACCCATGAAGGGACCAGTACATCAGAGATCAACCCATGAAGGGACCAGCGCATCAGAGATCAGCCCATGAAGGGACCAGCGCATCAGAGATCAACCCATGAAGGGACCAGTGCATCAGACATCATCCCATGAAGGGGCCAGTGCATCAAAGATCAACCCATGAAGGGACCAGTGCATCAAAGATCAACCCATGAAGGGACCAGTGCATCAAAGATAATCCCATGAAGGGACCAGTGCGTCAAAGATCATCCCATGAAGGGACCAGTGCAACAAAGATCATCCCATGAAGGCACCAGTGCTTCAGAGATCAACCCAATGACGGGACCAGTGCATCAAAGATCATCCCATGAAGGGACCAGTGCATCAAAGATCATCCCAGGAAGGGACCAGTGCATCAAAGATCATCCCAGGAAGGGACCAGCGCATCACAGCACTCAGATTAGAGGTATGCTAGATCATCCCATGAAGGGACCAGTGCATCAGAGGTCATCCCATGAAGGGACCAGTGCATTAGAGATCATCCCATGAAGGGACCAGTGCATCAAAGATCATCCCATGAAGGGACCAGTGCATCAGAGATCATCCCATGAAGGCACCAGTGCATCGGAGATCATACCATGAAGGGACCAGTGCATCAGAGATCATCCCATGAAGGGACCAGTGCATCAGAGATCAGCCCATGAAGGGACCAGTGCAACAGAGATCAGCCCATGAAGGGACCAGTGCATCAGAGCACTCAGATTAGAGGTATGCAAGATCATCCCATGAAGGGACCAGAGCATCAGAGATCATCCCATGAAGGGACCAGCGCATCAGAGATCATCCCATGAAGGGACCAGCGCATCAGAGATCATCCCATGAAGGGACCAGCGCATCAGAGATCATCCCATGAAGGGACCAGCGGACAAGAGATCATCCCATGAAGAGACCAGCGGACAAGAGATCATCCCATGAAGAGACCAGCGGACAAGAGATCATCCCATGAAGAGACCAGTGCATCAGAGATGATCTCATGAAGGGACCAGTGCATCAGAGATCATCCCATGAAGGGACCAGTGCATCAGAGATCATCCCATGAAGGGACCAGAGCAACAGAGATCATCCCATGAAGGGACCAGCACATCAGAGATCATCCCATGAAGGGACCAGAGCAACAGAGATCATCCCATGAAGGGACCAGTGCATCAGAGATCATCCCATGAAGGGGCCAGCGCATCAGATCATTTCATGAAGGGACCAGTGCATCACAGAACTCAAATTAGAGGGATGCAAGATCATCCCATGAAGGGACCAGAGTTCATCCCATGAAGGGACCAGAGTTCATCCCATGAAGGGACCAGAGTTCATCCCATGAAGGGACCAGAGTTCATCCCATGAAGGGACCAGAGTTCATCCCATGAAGGGACCAGAGTTCATCCCATGAAGGGACCAGAGTTCATCCCATGAAGGGACCAGAGTTCATCCCATGAAGGGACCAGAGTTCATCCCATGAAGGGACCAGAGTTCATCCCATGAAGGGACCAGAGTTCATCCCCTGAAAGGACCAGAGCTCATCCCATGAGGGGACCAGAGCTCCTCCCATGAAGGGACCAGAGCTCCTCCCATGAAGGGACCAGAGCTCCTCCCATGAAGGGACCAGAGCTCCTCCCATGAAGGGACCAGAGCATCATAGCACTCATATTAGAGGGATGCAAGATAATCCAATGAAGTGACTAGTGCATCAGAGATCATCCCATGAAGGGACCAGAGATCATCCCATGAAGGGACCAGCACATCAGAGATCATCCCATGAAGGGGCCAGCGCATCAGATCATTTTATGAAGGGACCAGTGCATCACAGAACTCAAATTAGAGGGATGCAAGATCATCCCATGAAGGGACCAGGAATCATCCCATGAAGGGACCAGAGATCATCCCATGAAGGGACCAGAGATCATCCCATGAAGGGACCAGAGATCATCCCACGAAGTGACCAGAGATCATCCCACGAAGGGGCCAGAGATCATCCCACGAAGGGGCCAGAGATCATCCCACGAAGGGGCCAGAGATCATCCCACGAAGGGGCCAGAGATCATCCCACGAAGGGGCCAGAGATCATCCCACGAAGGGGCCAGAGATCATCCCACAAAGGGGCCAGAGATCATCCCACAAAGGGGCCAGAGATCATCCCACAAAGGGGCCAGAGATCATCCCACAAAGGGGCCAGAGTTCATCCCATGAAGGGGCCAGAGATCATCCCATGAAGAAGCCAGAGATCATCCCATGAAGGGGCCAGAGATCATCCCATGAAGGGGCCAGAGATCTTCCCATGAAGGGGCCAGAGATCATCCCATGAAGGGACCAGAGATCATCCCAGATCATCCCATGAAGGGACCAGAGCTCCTCCCATGAAGGGACCAGAGCTCCTCCCATGAAGGGACCAGAGCTCCTCCCATGAAGGGACCAGAGCTCCTCCCATGAAGGGACCAGAGATCATCCCATGAAGGGACCAGTGCATCACAGGTCTCAGATTAAAGGTATGCAAGATCATCCCATGAATGGACCTGTGCATCGGAGATCATCCCATGAAGGGACCAGCGCATCCGAGATCATCCTATAAAGGGACCAGCGCATCCGAGATCATCCCAAGAAGGGACCAGCGCATCCGAGATCATCCCATGAAGGGACCAGGACATCGGAGATCATCCCATGAAGGGACCAGGACATCCTAGATCAACCCATGAAGGGACCAGTACATCAGAGATCAACCCATGAAGGGACCAGCCCATCAAAGAACAACCCATGAAGGGACCAGCGCATCAAAGATCAACCCATGAAGGGACCAGTGCATCAAAGATCAACCCATGAAGGGACCAGTGCATCAAAGATCATCCCATGAAGGGACCAGTGCATCAAAGATCATCCCATGAAGGGACCAGTGCATCAAAATCATCCCATGATGGGACCAGCACATCAAAATCATCCCATGATGGGACCAGTGCATCAAAATCATCCCATGAAGGGACCAGAGCTCATCCCATGAAGGGACCAGAGCCCCTCCCATGAAGGGACCAGAGCTCCTCCCATGAAGGGACCAGAGCTCCTCCCATGAAGGCACCAGAGCTCCTCCCATGAAGGGACCAGAGCTCCTCCCATGAAGGGACCAGAGCTCCTCCCATGAAGGAACCAGAGCTCCTCCCATGAAGGGACCAGAGCTCCTCCCATGAAGGGACCAGAGCTCTTCCCATGAAGGGACCAGAGCATCACAGCACTCGAATTAGAGATATGCAAAATCCCCCCATGAAGGGACCAGTGCATCAAAGATCATCCCATAAAGGGACCAGTGCATCAGAGATCATCCCATGAAGGGACCAGTGCATCAGAGATCATCCCATGAAGGGACCAGTGCATCAGAGATCATCCCGTGAAGGGACCAGTGCATCAGAGATCATCCCGTGAAGGGACCAGTGCATCAGAGATCATCCCATGAAGGGACCAGTGCATCACAGCACTCAGATTAGAGGTATGCAAGATCATCCCATGAAGGGACCAGTGCATCACAGCACTCCGATTAGAGGTATGCAAGATCATTCCATGAAGGTACCACTGCATCACATCACTCAGATTAGAGGTATGCAACATCATCCCATGAAGGGACCAGCGCATTAGAAATCATCCCATGAAGGGACCAGAGCAACAGAGATCATCCCATGAAGGGACCAGTGCATCACAGCACTCAGATTAGAGGGATGCAAGATAATCCAATGAAGGGACCAGAGATCATCCCATGAAGGGACCAGCACATCAGAGATCATCCCATAAAGGGACCAGAGATCATCCCATGAAGGAACAAGTGCATCAGTCTAGAGATCATCCCATGAAGGGACCACTGCAGAGATCATCCCATGAAGGGACCACTGCATCACATCACTCAGATTAGAGGTATGCAACATCATCCCATGAAGGGTCCAGCGCATTAGAAATCATCCAATGAAGGGACCAGTGCACCAGAGATCCCATGAAGGGACCAGTGCATCACAGAACTCAAATTAGAGGGTTGCAAGATCATCCCATGAAGGGACCAGAGATCATCCCATGAAGGGACCAGAGTTCATCCCATGAAGGGACCAGAGTTCATCCCATGAAGGGACCAGAGTTCATCCCATGAAGGGACCAGAGTTCATCCCATGAAGGGACCAGAGTTCATCCCATGAAGGGACCAGAGTTCATCCCATGAAGGGACCAGAGTTCATCCCATGAAGGGACCAGAGTTCATCCCATGAAGGGACCAGAGTTCATCCCATGAAGGGACCAGAGTTCATCCCATGAAGGGACCAGAGATCATCCCATGAAGGGACCAGTGCATCACAGGTCCCAGATTAAAGGTATGCAAGATCATCCCATGAAGGGACCAGTGCATCGGAGATCATCCCATGAAGGGACCAGTGCATCGGAGATCATCCCATGAAGGGATCAGTGCATTGGAGATCATCCCATGAAGGGATCAGTGCATCGGAGATCATCCCATGAAGAGACCAGTGCATCGGAGATCATCCCATGAAGAGACCAGTGCATCGGAGATCATCCCATGAAGGGACCAGCACATCTGAGATCAACCCATGAAGGGACCAGCGCATCAGAGATCAACCCATGAAGGGACCAGCGCATCAGAGATCAACCCGATGAAGGGACCAGCGCATCAGAGATAATCTGATGAAGGGACCAGTGCATCAGAGATCATCCCATGAAGGGACCAGCCCATCAGAGATCATCCCATGAAGGGACCAGCCCATCAGAGATCATCCCATGAAGGGACCAGTGCATCAGAGAATATCCCAGAAAGGGACCAGTGCATCAGAGATCAGCCCATGAAGGGACCAGTGCATCAGAGATCAGCCCATGAAGGGACCAGTGCATCAGAGCACTCAGATTAGAGGTATGCAAGATCATCCCATGAAGGGACCAGTGCATCAGAGATCATCCCACGAACGGACCAGTGCATAAGAGATCATCCCATGAAGGGACCAGTGTATCACAGAACTCAGATTAGAGGTATGCAAGATCATCCCATGAAGGGACTAGCGCAGAGATCATCCCATGAAGGGACCAGCTCATCAAAGATCGAATGAAGGGACCAGCGCATCATAGATCGTCCCAGGAAGGGACCAGCGCATCAAAGATCGTCCCATGAAGGGACCAGCGCATCAACGATCGTCCCATGAAGGGACCAGAGCATCAAAGATCATCCCATGAAGGGACCAGCGCATCAAAGATCATCCTATGAAGGGACCAGCGCATCAAAAATCATCCCATGAAGGGACCAGCACATCGAAGATCATTCCATGAAGGGACCAGCGCATCAAAGTTAATCCCATGAAAGGACTAGCGCATCAAAGATCAAAGATCATCCCATTAAGGGACCAGTGCATCACAGCACTCAGATTAGAGGTATGCAAGATCATCCCATGAAGGGACCAGTGCATCACAGCACTCATATTAGAGGTATGCAAGATCATCCCATGAAGGGACCAGTGCATCACAGCACTCATATTAGAGGTATGCAAGATCATCCCATGAAGGGACCAGTGCATCACAGCACTCATATTAGAGGTATGCAAGATTATCCCATGAAGGGACCAGTGCATCACAGCACTCATATTAGAGGTATGCAAGATCATCCCATGAAGGGACCAGTGCAGAGATCATCCCATGAAGGAACCAGTACATCACAGTACTCACATTAGAGGTATGCAAGATTATCCCATGAAGTGACCAGCGCATCAGAGATCAAACCATGAAAGGACCAGTGCAAAGATCATCCCATGAAGGCATCAGAGCATCATCCCATGAAGGCATCAGAGCATCATCCCATGAAGACATCAGAGCATCATCCCATGAAGGCATCAGAGCATCATCCCATGAAGGCATCAGAGCATCATCCCATGAAGGCATCAGAGCATCATCCCATGACGGGACCAGCGATCATCCCATGACGGGACCAGCGATCATCCCATGACGGGACCAGCGATCATCCCATGACGGGACCAGCGATCATCCCATGACGGGACCAGCGATCATCCCATGACGGGACCAGCGATCATCCCATGACGTGACCAGCGCTTCAGATCATCCCATGACGGGACCAGCGCTTCAGATCATCCCATGACGGGACCAGCGCTTCAGATCATCCCATGACGGGACCTGCGCTTCAGATCATCCCATGACGGGACCTGCGCTTCAGATCATCCCATGAAGGGACCTGCGCTTCAGATCATCCCATGAAGGGACCAGCGCTTCAGATCATCCCATGAAGGGACCAGCGCTTCAGATCATCCCACGAAGGGACCAGCGCTTCAGAGATCATCCCATGAAGGCATAAGAGCATCATCCCATGAAGGCATCAGAGCATCATCCCATGAAGGCATCATAGCATCATCCCACGAAGCAACCAGCGATCATCCCACGAAGGGACCAACGATCATCCCATGAAGGGACCAGCGATCATCCCACAAAGGGACCAGCGATCATCCCACGAAGGGACCAGCGATCATCCCACGAAGGGACCAGTGCATCAGAGATCATCCCATGAAGGGACCAGAGATCATCCCATGAAGGGACCAGAGATCATCCCATGAAGGGACCAGAGATCATCCCATGAAGGGACCAGAGATCATCCCATGAAGGGACCAGAGATCATCCCATGAAGGGACCAGAGATCATCCCATGAAGGGACCAGAGATCATCCCATGAAGGGACCAGTGCATCACAGCACTCAGATTAGAGGTATGCAAGATCATCCCATCAAGGGACCAGTGCATCAGCGATCATCCCATGAAGGGACCAGTGCATCAGAGATCATCCCATGAAGGGACCAGCGCAACAGAGATCATCGCATGAAGGGACCAGAGCACCAGAGATCATCCCATGATGGGACCAGCGTATCAGAGATCATCCCATGAAGGGACCAGCGCATCAGAGATCATCCCATGAAGGGACCAGCGCATCAAAGATCATCCCATGAAGGGACCAGTGCAGCAAAGATCATCCCATGAAGGGACAAGTGCAGCAAAGATCATCTCATGAAGGGACCAGTGCATCACAGCACTCACATTAGAGGTATGCAAGATCATCCCATGAAGGGACGGATGTATGACGTTACAACGCACACTTTTACAACGCATGCACTTACAACGCATTTTTTACAACGCACAATCCATTACAACGCATGACATTACAACGCAGGACACTACAACGCATTTTAAAAAAATACCTTTACATCACATTTCCATTACAATGCATACTACCTTTACAACGCATACCATTACAACGCCTAACATTAAATTGCATTTAAGGTAAGTATTAGATAGTATAGGGGTAAAAATTACTATTCTAACTCCAGGGGGTGCAACAGTAGGGTAAATGTTGGATAGTATAGGGTTAAAAATTACTATTCTAACTCCAGGGGGTGCAACAGTAGGGTAAATGTTGGATAGTATAGGGGTAAAAATTACTATTCTAACTCCAGGGGGTGCAACAGTAGGGTAAGTGTTGGATAGTATAGGGGTAAAAATTACTATTCTAACTCCATGGGGTGCAACAGTAGGGTAAGTGTTGGATAGTATAGGGGTAAAAATTACTATTCTAACTCCAGGGGGTGCAACAGTAGGGTAAGTGTTGGATAGTATAGGGGTAAAAATTACTATTCTAACTCCAGGGGGTGCAACAGTAGGGAAAGTGTTGGATAGTATAGGGGTAAAAATTACTATTCTAACTCCAGGGGGTGCAACAGTAGGGTAAGTGTTGGATAGTATAGGGGTAAAAATTACTATTCTAACTCCAGGGGGTGCAACAGTAGGGTAAGTGTTGGATAGTATAGGGGTAAAAATTACTATTCCAACTCCAGGGGGTGCAACAGTAGGGTAAGTGTTGGATAGTATAGGGGTAAAAATTACTATTCTAACTCCAGGGGGTGCAACAGTAGGGAAAGTGTTG
Organism: Triturus cristatus; assembly: GCF_964204655.1. Lineage (NCBI taxonomy): Eukaryota > Metazoa > Chordata > Amphibia > Caudata > Salamandridae > Triturus > Triturus cristatus. The sequence goes on along the minus strand of NC_140587.1, from coordinate 652,481,662 downwards.
GATAGTATAGGGGTAAAAATTACTATTCTAACTCCAGGGGGTGCAACAGTAGGGTAAGTGTTGGATAGTATAGGGGTCATAATTACTATTCTAACTCCAGGGGGTGCAACAGTAGGGTAAGTGTTGGATGGTATAGGGGTAAAAATTACTATATTATGCGTTGTAATGGTATGCGTTGTAATGGTAGTATGCGTTGTAATGTAATGCGTTGTAAAGGTAGTTTTTAAAAATGCGTTGTAGTGTCATGCGTTGTAATGTCATGTGTTGTAATGGATTGTGCGTTGTAAAAAATGCGTTGTAAGTGTAGTGCGTTGTAAAAGTTGCGTTGTAAAGGTTGTTCCCCGAAGGGACCAGTGCATCAGACATCAACCCATGAAGGGACCAGTGCAGCAAAGATCATCCCATGAAGGGACCAGTGCAGAGATCATCCCATGAAGGGACCAGTGCATCAAAACTCAGATTAGAGGTATGGAAGATCATCCCATGAAGGAACCAGTGCATCAACGATCATCCCATGAAGGGACCAGTGCATCAAAGATCATCCCATGAAGGGACCAGTGCATCAGATCATCCCATGAAGGGACCAGTGCATCACAGCACACAGATTAGAGGTATGCAAGATCATCCCATGAAGGGACCGGTGCATAGGAAATCATCCCATGAAGGGACCACTGCATCAGAGATCATCCCATGAAGGGACCACTGCATCAGAGATCATCCCATGAAGGGACCAGTCTAGAGATCATCCCATGAAGGGACCAGTGCATCAGATCATCCCATGAAGGGACCAGTGCATCACAGCACACAGATTAGAGGTATGCAAGATCATCCCATGAAGGGACCAGTACCTCACAGCACTCGCATTAGAGGTATGCAAGATCAACCCATGAAGGGACCAGTGCATCAAAGACCATCCCATGAAGGGACCAGTGCATCAAAGATCATCCCATGAAGGGACCAGTGCAGCAGAGATCATCCCATGAAGGGACCAGTGCAGAGATCATCCCATGAAGGGACCAGTGCAGAGATCATCCCATGAAGAGACCAGGGGACCAGAGATCATCCCATGAAGAGACCAGGGGACCAGAGATCATCCTATGAAGAGACCAGGGGACCAGAGATCATCCCATGAAGGGACCAGAGATCATCCCATGAAGGGACCAGAGATCATCCCATGAAGGGACCAGAGATCATCCCATGAAGGGACCAGAGATCATCCCATGAAGGGACCAGTGCATCACAGCACTCAGATTAGAGGTATGCAAGATCATCCCATGAAGGGACCAGCGCATCAGAGATCATCCCATGAAGGAACCAGTGCATCAGAGATCATCCCATGAAGGAACCAGCGCATCAGAGATCATCCCATGAAGGGACCAGTGCATCACAGAACTCACATTAGAGGGATGCAAGATCATTCCATGAAGGGACCAGGGGACCAGAGATCATCCCATGAAGGGACCAGAGATCATCCCATGAAGGGACCAGAGATCATCCCATGAAGGGACCAGAGATCATCCAATGAAGGGACCAGAGATCATCCCAGGAAGGGACCAGAGATCATCCCAGGAAGGGACCAGAGATCATCCCAGGAAGGGACCAGAAATCATCCCATTAAGGGACCAGTGCATCAAAGATCATCCCATGAAGGGACCAGTGCATCAGAGATCATCCCATGAAGGGACCAGAGATCATCCCATGAAGGGACCAGAGATCATCCCATGAAGGGACCAGAGATCATCCCATGAAGGGACCAGAGATCATCCCATGAAGGGACCAGAGATCAAGATCATCCCATGAAGGGACCAGAGATCAAGATCATCCCATGAAGGGACCAGAGATTATCCCATGAAGGGACCAGTGCATCACAGGTCTCAGATTAAAGGTATGCAAGATCATCCCATGAAGGGACCAGTGCATCGGAGATCATCCCATGAAGGGACCAGTGCATCGGAGATCATCCCATGAAGGGACCAGTGCATCGGAGATCATCCCATGAAGGGACCAGTGCATCGGAGATCATCCCATGAAGGGACCAGTGCATCGGAGATCATCCCATGAAGGGACCAGGACATCCGAGATCAACCCATGAAGGGACCACTGCATCAGAGATCATCCCATGAAGGGACCAGTCTAGAGATCATCCCATGAAGGGACCAATGCATCACAGCACTATGATTAGAGGTATTCAAGATCAACCCATGAAGGGACCAGTGCATCAAAGATCATCCCATGAAGGGACCAGTGCATCAAAGATCATCCCATGAAGGGACCAGTGCATCAAAGATCATCCCATGAAGGGACCAGTGCATCAGAGGTCATCCCATGAAGGGACCAGTGCAGAGATCATCCCATGAAGGGACCAGTGCAAAGATCATCCCATGAAGAGACCAGGGGACCAGAGATCATCCCATGAAGAGACCAGGGGACCAGAGATCATCCCATGAAGGCACCAGAGATCATCCCATGAAGGCACCAGAGATCATCCCATGAAGGGACCAGAGATCATCCCATGAAGGGACCAGAGATCATCCCATGAAGGGACCAGAGATCATCCCATGAAGGGACCAGAGATCATCCCATGAAGGGACCAGAGATCATCCCATGAAGGTACCAGTGCATCACAGCACTCAGATTAGAGGTATGCAAGATCATCCCATGAAGGGACCAGCGCATCAGTGATCATCCCATGAAGGAACCAGCGCATCAGAGATCATCCCATGAAGGGGCCAGCACATCAGAGATCATTCCATGAAGGGACCAGTGCATCACAGAACTCAGATTAGAGGGATGCAAGATCATTCCATGAAGGGACCAGGGATCATCCCAGGAAGGGAAAAGAGATCATCCCGGAAGGGTCCAGAGATCATCCCAGAAGGGACCAGAGATCATCCCATGAAGGGACCAGTGCATCAAAGATCATCCCATGAAGGGACCAGTGCAAAGATCATCCCATGAAGGGACCCAGTGCATCAGATCAACCCATGAAGGGACCAGAGATCATCCCATGAAGGGACCAGAGATCATCCCATGAAGGGACCAGAGATCATCCCATGAAGGGACCAGAGATCATCCCATGAAGGGACCAGAGATCATCCCATGAAGGGACCAGAGATCATCCCATGAAGGGACCAGAGATCATCCCACGAAGGGACCAGAGATCATCCCACGAAGGGACCAGAGATCATCCCACGAAGGGACCAGAGATCATCCCACGAAGGGACCAGAGATCATCCCACGAAGGGACCAGAGATCATCCCACGAAGGGACCGGAGATCATCCCACGAAGGGACCAGAGATCATCCCACGAAGGGACCAGAGATCATCCCACGAAGGGACCAGAGATCATCCCACGAAGGGACCAGAGATCATCCCACGAAGGGACCAGAGATCATCCCATGAAGGGACCAGAGATCATCCCATGAAGGGACCAGCGCATCAGAGATCATCCCGTGAAGGGACCAGCGCAGAGATCATCCCGTGAAGGGACCAGCGCAGAGATCATCCCGTGAAGGGACCAGCGCAGAGATCATCCCGTGAAGGGACCAGCGCATCAGAGATCATCCCATGAAGCGATCAGCGCATCAGAGATCATCCCATGAAGGGACCAGTGCATCACAGCACTCAGATTAGAGGTATTCAAGATCATCCTATGAAGGGACCAGTGCAAAGATCATCCCATGAAAAGACCAGTGCAGCAAAGATCATCCCATGAAAAGACCAGTGCATCAAAGATCATCCCATGAAAAGACCAGAGATCATCCCATGAAGGGACCAGTGCATCACAGCACTCAGATTAGAGGTATGCAAGATCATCCCATGAAGGGACCAGCGCATCAGTGATCATCCCATGAAGGAACCAGCGCATCAGAGATCATCCCATGAAGGGGCCAGCACATCAGAGATCATTCCATGAAGGGACCAGTGCATCACAGAACTCAGATTAGAGGGATGCAAGATCATTCCATGAAGGGACCAGAGATCATCCCAGGAAGGGACCAGAGATCATCCCGGAAGGGACCAGAGATCATCCCAGAAGGGACCAGAGATCATCCCATGAAGGGACCAGTGCATCAAAGATCATCCCATGAAGGGACCAGTGCAAAGATCATCCCATGAAGGGACCAGTGCAAAGATCATCCCATGAAGGGACCCAGTGCATCAGATCAACCCATGAAGGGACCAGAGATCATCCCATGAAGGGACCAGAGATCATCCCATGAAGGGACCAGAGATCATCCCAGGAAGGGACCAGAGATCATCCCACGAAGGGACCAGAGATCATCCCACGAAGGGACCAGAGATCATCCCACGAAGGGACCAGAGATCATCCCACGAAGGGACCAGAGATCATCCCACGAAGGGACCAGAGATCATCCCACGAAGGGACCAGAGATCATCCCACGAAGGGACCAGAGATCATCCCACGAAGGGACCAGAGATCATCCCACGAAGGGACCAGAGATCATCCCACGAAGGGACCAGAGATCATCCCATGAAGGGACCAGAGATCATCCCATGAAGGGACCAGCGCATCAGAGATCATCCCGTGAAGGGACCAGCGCAGAGATCATCCCGTGAAGGGACCAGCGCAGAGATCATCCCGTGAAGGGACCAGCGCAGAGATCATCCCGTGAAGGGACCAGCGCAGAGATCATCCCGTGAAGGGACCAGCGCAGAGATCATCCCGTGAAGGGACCAGCGCATCAGAGATCATCCCATGAAGCGATCAGCGCATCAGAGATCATCCCATGAAGGGACCAGTGCATCAGAGATCATCCCATGAAGGGACCAGTGCATCACAGCACTTAGATTAGAGGTATTCAAGATCATCCTATGAAGGGACCAGTGCAAAGATCATCCCATGAAAAGACCAGTGCAGCAAAGATCATCCCATGAAAAGACCAGTGCATCAAAGATCATCCCATGAAAAGACCAGAGATCATCCCATGAAGGGACCAGAGATCATCACATGAAGGGACCAGAGATCATCCCATGAAGGGACCAGAGATCATCCCATGAAGGGACCAGAGATCATCCCATGAAGGGACCAGAGATCATCCCATGAAGGGACCAGAGATCATCCCATGAAGGGACCAGAGATCATCCCATGAAGGGACCAGTGCATCAAAGATCATCCCATGAAGGGACCAGTGCATCAAAGATCATCCCATGAAGGGACCAGTGCATCAAAGATCATCCCATGAAGGGACCAGTGCATCAGAGATCATCCCATGAAGGGACCAGCGCATCAGAGATCATCCCATGAAGGGACCAGCGCATCAGAGATCATCCCATGAAGGGGCCAGCACATCAGAGATCATTCCATGAAGGGACCAGTGCAGAGATCATCCCATGAAGGGACCAGAGATCATTCCATGAAGGGACCGGCGCAGAGATCATCCCGTGAAGGGACCGGCGCAGAGATCATCCCGTGAGGGGACCAGAGATCATCCCGTGAGGGGACCAGAGATCATCCCGTGAGGGGACCAGAGATCATCCCGTGAGGGGACCAGAGATCATCCCGTGAGGGGACCAGAGATCATCCCGTGAGGGGACCAGAGATCATCCCGTGAGGGGACCAGAGATCATCCCGTGAGGGGACCAGAGATCATCCCGTGAGGGGACCAGAGATCATCCCGTGAAGGGACCAGAGATCATCCCATGAAGGGACCAGAGATCATCCCATGAAGGGACCAGAGATCATCCCATGAAGGGACCAGAGATCATCCCATGAAGGGACCAGAGATTATCCCATGAAGGGACCAGAGATCATCCCATGAAGGGACCAGAGATCATCCCATGAAGGGACCAGAGATCATCCCATGAAGGGACCAGTGCATCAGAGATCAACCCATGAAGGTACCAGTGCACCAGAGATTATCCCATGAAGGGAACCAGTGCATCAGATCAAGGGACCAGAGATCATCCCATGAAGGGACCAGAGATCATCCCGTGAAGGGACCAGATATCATCCCATGAAGGGACCAGAGATCATCCCATGAAGGGACCAGAGATCATCCCATGAAGGGACCAGAGATCATCCCATGAAGGGACCAGAGATCATCCCATGAAGGGACCAGAGATCATCCCATGAAGGGACCAGAGATCATCCCATGAAGGGACCAGTGCATCACGGCACTCAGATTAGAGGTATGCAAGATCATCCCATGAAGGGACCAGCGCATCAGAGATCATCCCATGAAGGGACCAGCGCATCAGAGATCATCCCATGAAGGGACCAGCGCATCAAAGATCATCCCATGAAGGGACCACCGCATCAAAGATCATCCCATGAAGGGACCAGTGCATCAGAGAACATCCCATGAAGGGACCAGTGCATCAGAGAACATCCCATGAAGGGACCAGTGCATCAGAGATCATCCCATGAAGGGACCAGTGCATCAGAGATCATCCCATGACGGACCAGTGCATCACAGCACTCAGATTAGAGGTATGCAAGATCATCCCATGAAGGGACCAGGGAATCACAGCACTCAGATTAAAGGTATGCAAGATCATCCCATGAAGGGACCAGTGCATCGGAAATATTCCCATGAAGGGACCAGTGCATTGGAGATCATCCCATGAAGGGACCAGTGCATCACAGCACACAGATTAGAGGTATGCAAGATCATCCCATGAAGGGACCGGTGCATAAGAAATCATCCCATGAAGGGAACAATGCATCAGAGATCACCCCATGAAGGGAACAGTGCATCAGAGATCATCCCATGAAGGGACCACTGCATCAGAGATCATCCCATGAAGGGACCACTGCATCAGAGATCATCCCATGAAGGGACCATTGCATTAGATCATCCCATGATGGGACCAGCGCACCAGACATCATCCCATGAAGGGACCAGCGCATCAGAGATCATCCCATGAAGGGACCAGCGCATCAGAGATCATCCCATGAAGGGACCAGTGCATCAGAGATCATCCCATGAAGGGACCAGTGCATCAATCATCATAACATGAAGGGACCAGTGCATCAATCATCATCCCATGACGGGACAAGTGCATCAGAGAATTCAGATTAGATGTATGCAAGATCATCCCATGAAGGGACCAGTGCATCAGAGATCATCCCATGAAGGGACCAGTGCAGCAGAGATCATCCCATGAAGGGACCAGTGCAGCAGAGATCATCCCATGAAGGGACCAGCGCATCAGAGATCATCTCTTGAAGGGACCAGCGCATCAGAGATCATCCCATGAAGGGACCAGCTCATCAAAGACCATCCCATGAAGGGACCAGTGCATCAGAAATCATCCCATGAAGGGACCAGTGCATCAGAGATCATCCCATGAAGGAACCATTGCATCAGAGATCATCACATGAAGGGACCAGTGCATCACAGCTACTCAGATTAGAGGTATGCAAGATCATCAAATCAAGGGACCAGTGCATCAGAGATCATCCCACGAAGAGACCAGCGTATCAAAGATCATCCCATGAAGGGACCAGCACATCAAAGATCATCCCATGAAGGGACCAGTGCATCACAGCACTCCGATTAGAGATATGCAAGATCATCCCATGAAGGGACCAGTGCATCAAAGATCATCCCATGAAGGGACCAGTGCATCAGAGATCATCCCATGAAGGGACCAGCACATCAGAGATCATCCCATGAAGGGACCAGCACATCACAGCACACAGATTAGGGATATGCAAGATCATCCCATGAAGGGACCAGTCTAGAGACCATCCCATGAAGGGAGCAGTGCATCAAAGATCATCCCATGAAGGGACCAGTGCATCAGAGAACTCACATTAGAGGTATGTAAGATCATCTCATGAAGGGACCAGTGCATCACAGCTACTCATATTAGAGGTATGCAAGATCATCCCATGAAGGGACCAGTGCATCACAGCACTCATATTAGAGGTATGCAAGATCATCCCATGAAGGGACCAGTGCATCAGAGATCATCCCATGAAGAGACCAGCGCATCAGAGATCATCCCATGAAGGGACCAGCGCATCAGAGATCATCCCATGAAGGGACCAGCGCATCAGAGATCATCCCATGAAGGGACCAGTGCAGAGATCATCCATGAAGGGACCAGTGCATCAGAGATCATCCCATGAAGGGACCAGTGCATCACAGCACTCAGATTAGAGGTATGCAAGATCATTCCATGAAGGGACCAGTGCATCAAATATCATCCCATGAAGGGACCAGTGCATCAGAAATCATCCCATGAAGGGAACAGTGCATCAAAGACCATCCCATGAAGGAACCACTGCATCAGAGACCATCCCATGAAGGGACGAGTGCATCAGAGATCATCCCATGAAGGGACCAGTGCATCAGAGATCATCCCATGAATGGACCAGTGCATCAGAGATCATCCCATGAAGGGACCAGTGCATCACAGCAGTGAGATTAGAGGTATGCAAGATCATCCGATGAAGGGACCAGAGATCATCCCACAAAGGGACCAGCGCATCAGAGATCATCCCACAAAGGGACCAGCGCATCAGAAATCATCCCACAAAGGGACCAGCGCATCAGAAATCATCCCATGAAGGGACCAGTGCAACAGAGATCATTCCATGAAGGGACCAGTGCATCACAGCACTCACATTAGAGGTATTCAAGATCATCCCATGAAGGGACCAGTGCAGAGATCCTCCCATGAAGGGACCAGTCCATCAAAGATCATCCCATGAAGGGACCAGCGCATCAGATCATCCCATGAAGGGTTCAGCGCAGAGATCATCCCACGAAGGGACCAGCGCAGAGATCATCCCATGAAGGGACCAGTTCATCAAAGATCATCCCATGTAGGGACCAGTGCATCCCAGCACTCAGATTAGAGGTATGAAAGATCATCCCATGAAGGGACCAGGGCATCAAAGATCATCCCATGAAGGGACCAGTGCATCAGAGATCATCCCATGAAGGGAACAGCGCATCAGAGATCGCCCATGAAGGGAACAGTGCAAAGATCATCCCATGAAGGGACCAGTGCATCAGAGATCATCCCATGAAGGGACCAGTGCATCACAGCACTCACATTAGAGGTATGCAAGATCATCCCATGAAGGGACCAGGGCATCAAAGATCATCCCATGAAGGGACCACTGCATCACAGCACTCAGATTAGAGGTATGCAAGATTATCCCACGAAGGGACCAGTGCAGAGATCATCCCATGAAGGGACCAGCGCATCAGATCATCCCATGAAGGGACCAGAGCATCAGAGATCATCCCATGAAGGGACCAGCGCATCAGAGATCATCCCATGAAGGGACCAGAGCATCAGAGATCATCCCAAGAAGGGACCAGAGCATCAGAGATCATCCCAAGAAGGGACCAGTGCATGAAAGATCATCCCATGAAGGGACCAGAGATCATCCCATGAAAGGACCAGTGCAGAGATCATCCCATGAAGGGACCTGTACATCAGAGCATTCACATTATAGGTATGCAAGATCACACCATGAAGGGACCAGTGCATCAGAGACCATTCCATGAAGGGACGAGTGCATCAGAGATCATCCCATGAAGGGACCAGTGCATCAGATATCATCCCATGAAGGGAACACTGCATCACAGCACTCAAATTAGAGGCATGCAAGATCATCCCATGAAGGCACCAGTGTATCAAAGATCATCCCATGAAGGGACCAGCACATCAGAGATCATCCCATAAAGGGACCAGCACATCAGAGATCATCCCATAAAGGGATCAGCACATCAGAGATCATCCCATAAAGGGATCAGCACATCAGAGATCATCCCATGAAGGGACCAGCACATCCGAGATCATCCCATGAAGGGACCAGCACATCAGAGATCATCCCATGAAGGGACCAGCACATCAGAGATCATCCCATGAAGGGACCAGCACATCAGAGATCATCCCATGAAGGGACCAGCACATCAAAGCTCATCCCATGAAGGGACCACTGCATCAGAGATCATCCCATGAAGGGACCACTGCATCAGAGATCATCCCATGAAGGGACTACTGCATCAGAGATCATCCCATGAAGGGACCACTGCATCAAAGCACTCAGATTAGAGGTATGCAAGATCATTCCATGAAGGAACCAGTGCATCAAAGATCATCCCATGAAGGGACCAGTGCATCAGAGATCATCCCATGAAGGGACCAGTGCACCAGAGATAATTCCATGAAGGGACCAGTGCATCAGAGATCATCCCATGAAGGGACCAGTGCATCAGAGATCATCCCATGAAGGGACCAGTGCATTACAGCACTCAGATTAGAGGTATGCAAGATAATCCCATGAAGGGACCAGCACATCAGAGATCATCCCATGAAGGGACCAGCGCATCAGAGATCATCCCATGAAGTGACCAGCGCATCAGAGATCATCCCATGAAGGGACCAGCGCATCAGAGATCATCCCATGAAGAGACCAGCGCATCAGAGATCATCCCATGAAGGGACCAGCGCATCAGAGATCATCCCATGAAGGGACCAGAGCATCAGAGATCATCCCATGAAGGGACCAGAGCATCAGAGATCATCCCATGAAGGGACCAGAGCATCAGAAAATCATCCCATGACGGGACCGGCGCATCAAAAAATCATCCCATGACGGGACCAGCGCATCAAAGATCATCCCATGAAGGGACCAGCGCATCAAAGATCATCCCATGAAGGGACCAGCGCATCAAAGATCATCCCATGAAGGGACCAGTGCATCAGATCATCCCATGAAGGGACCAGTGCATCACAGCACACAGATTAGAGGTATGCAAGATCATCCCATGAAGGGACCGGTGCATAGGAAATCATCCCATGAAAGGACCACTGCATCAGAGATCATCCCATGAAGGGACCACTGCATCAGAGATCATCCCATGAAGGGACCAGTCTAGAGATCATCCCATGAAGGTACCAGTGCATCAGATCATCCCATGAAGGGACCAGTGCATCACAGCACACAGATTAGAGGTATGCAAGATCATCCCATGAAGGGACCAGTACCTCACAGCACTCGCATTAGAGGTATGCAAGATCAACCCATGAAGGGACCAGTGCATCAAAGATCATCCCATGAAGGGACCAGTGCATCAAAGATCATCCCATGAAGAGACCAGTGCAGCAGAGAACATCCCATGAAGGGACCAGTGCAGAGATCATCCCATGAAGGGACCAGTGCAGAGATCATCCCATGAAGAGACCAGGGGACCAGAGATCATCCCATGAAGAGACCAGGGGACCAGAGATCATCCCATGAAGAGACCAGGGGACCAGAGATCATCCCATGAAGGGACCAGAGATCATCCCATGAAGGGACCAGAGATCATCCCATGAAGGGACCAGAGATCATCCCATGAAGGGACCAGAGATCATCCCATGAAGGGACCAGAGATCATCCCATGAAGGGACCAGAGATCATCCCATGAAGGGACCAGTGCATCACAGCACTCAGATTAGAGGTATACAAGATCATCCCATGAAGGGACCAGCGCATCAGAGATCATCCCATGAAGGAACCAGCGCATCAGAGATCATCCCATGAAGGAACCAGCGCATCAGAGATCATCCCATGAAGGGACCAGTGCATCTCAGAACTCACATTAGAGGGATGCAAGATCATTCCATGAAGGGACCAGGGGACCAGAGATCATCCCATGAAGGGACCAGAGATCATCCCATGAAGGGACCAGAGATCATCCCATGAAGGGACCAGAGATCATCCCAGGAAGGGACCAGATCTCCTCCCATGGAGGGACCAGTGCATCGGAGATCATCCCATGAAGGGACCAGGACATCGGAGATCATCCCATGAAGGGACCAGGACATCCTAGATCAACCCATGAAGGGACCAGTACATCCTAGATCAACCCATGAAGAGACCAGCGCATCAGAGATCAACCCATGAAGGGACCAGCGCATCAGAGATCAACCCATGAAGGGACCAGTGCATCAGACATCATCCCATGAAGGGGCCAGTGCATCAAAGATCAACCCATGAAGGGACCAGTGCATCAAAGATCATCCCATGAAGGGACCAGTGCATCAAAGATCATCCCAGGAAGGGACCAGTGCATCAAATATCATCCCAGGAAGGGACCAGCGCATCACAGCACTCAGATTAGAGGTATGCTAGATCATCCCATGAAGGGACCAGAGCATCAGAGATCATCCCATGAAGGGACCAGTGCATCAGAGGTCATCCCATGAAGGGACCAGTGCATCAGAGATCATCCCATGAAGGGACCAGTGCATCAGAGATCATCCCATGAAGGGACCAGTGCATCAGAGATCATCCCATGAAGGCACCAGTGCATCGGAGATCATACCATGAAGGGAGTGGGACCAGTGCATCAGAGATCATCCCATGAAGGGACCAGTGCATCAGAGATCAGCCCATGAAGGGACCAGTGCAACAGAGATCATCCCATGAAGGGACCAGTGCATCAGAGCATTCAGATTAGAGGTACGCCAGATCATCCCATGAAGGGACCAGTGCATCAGAGATCATCCCATGAAGGGACCAGGACATCCTAGATCAACCCATGAAGGGACCAGTACATCAGAGATCAACCCATGAAGGGACCAGCGCATCAGAGATCAACCCATGAAGGGACCAGTGCATCAGACATCATCCCATGAAGGGGCCAGTGCATCAAAGATCAACCCATGAAGGGACCAGTGCATCAAAGATCAACCCATGAAGGGACCAGTGCATCAAAGATAATCCCATGAAGGGACCAGTGCGTCAAAGATCATCCCATGAAGGGACCAGTGATTCAGACATCATCCCATGAAGGGGCCAGTGCATCAAAGATCAACCCATGAAGGGACCAGTGCATCAAAGATCATCCCATGAAGGGACCAGTGCATCAAAGATCATCCCAGGAAGGGACCAGTGCATCAAAGATCATCCCAGGAAGGGACCAGCGCATCACAGCACTCCGATTAGAGGTATGCTAGATCATCCCATGAAGGGACCAGAGCATCAGAGATCATCCCATGAAGGGACCAGTGCATCAGAGGTCATCCCATGAAGGGACCAGTGCATCAGAGATCATCCCATGAAGGGACCAGTGCATCAGAGATCATCCCATGAAGAGACCAGTGCATCAGAGATCATCCCATGAAGGCACCAGTGCATCGGAGATCATACCATGAAGGGAGTGGGACCAGTGCATCAGAGATCATCCCATGAAGGGACCAGTGCATCAGAGATCAGCCCATGAAGGGACCAGTGCAACAGAGATCAGCCCATGAAGGGACCAGTGCATCAGAGCACTCAGATTAGAGGTATGCAAGATCATCCCATGAAGTGACCAGTGCATCAGAGATCATCCCATGAAGGGACCAGTGCATCAGAGCATTCAGATTAGAGGTACGCCAGATCATCCCATGAAGGGACCAGTGCATCAGAGATCATCCCATGAAGGGACCAGTGCATCAGAGCACTCAGATTGTAGGTATGCAAGATCATCCCATGAAGGGACCAGAGCAACAGAGACCATCCCATGAAGGGACCAGTGCATCAGAGATCATCCCATGAAGGGACCAGCGCATCAGAGATCATCCCATGAAGGGGCCAGTGCATCAAAGATCAACCCATGAAGGGACCAGTGCATCAAAGATCAACCCATGAAGGGACCAGTGCATCAAAGATAATCCCATGAAGGGACCAGTGCGTCAAAGATCATCCCATGAAGGGACCAGTGCATCAGACATCATCCCATGAAGGGGCCAGTGAATCAAAGATCAACCCATGAAGGGACCAGTGCATCAAAGATCATCCCATGAAGGGACCAGTGCATCAAAGATCATCCCAGGAAGGGACCAGTGCATCAAAGATCATCCCAGGAAGGGACCAGCGCATCACAGCACTCCGATTAGAGGTATGCTATATCATCCCATGAAGGGACCAGAGCATCAGAGATCATCCCATGAAGGGACCAGTGCATCAGAGGTCATCCCATGAAGGGACCAGTGCATCAGAGATCATCCCATGAAGGGACCAGTGCATCAGAGATCATCCCATGAAGGGACCAGTGCATCAGAGATCATCCCATGAAGGCACCAGTGCATCGGAGATCATACCATGAAGGGAGTGGGACCAGTGCATCAGAGATCAGCCCATGAAGGGACCAGTGCAACAGAGATCAGCCCATGAAGGGACCAGTGCATCAGAGCACTCAGATTAGAGGTATGCAAGATCATCCCATGAAGTGACCAGTGCATCAGAGATCATCCCATGAAGGGACCAGTGCATCAGAGCATTCAGATTAGAGGTACGCCAGATCATCCCATGAAGGGACCAGTGCATCAGAGATCATCCCATGAAGGGACCAGTGCATCAGAGCACTCAGATTGTAGGTATGCAAGATCATCCCATGAAGGGACCAGAGCAACAGAGACCATCCCATGAAGGGACCAGTGCATCAGAGATCATCCCATGAAGGGACCAGCGCATCAGAGATCATCCCATGAAGGGACCAGCGCATCAGAGATCATCCCATGAAGGGACCAGCGCATCAGAGATCATCCCATGAAGGGACCAGCGGACAAGAGATCATCCCATGAAGAGACCAGCGGACAAGAGATCATCCCATGAAGAGACCAGCAGACAAGAGATCATCCCATGAAGAGACCAGTGCATCAGAGATGATCTCATGAAGGGACCAGTGCATCAGAGATCATCCCATGAAGGGACCAGTGCATCAGAGATCATCCCATGAAGGGACCAGAGCAACAGAGATCATCCCATGAAGGGACCAGCACATCAGAGATCATCCCATGAAGGGACCAGAGCAACAGAGATCATCCCATGAAGGGACCAGTGCATCAGAGATCATCCCATGAAGGGGCCAGCGCAACAGATCATTTCATGAAGGGACCAGTGCATCACAGAACTCAAATTAGAGGGATGCAAGATCATCCCATGAAGGGACCAGAGTTCATCCCATGAAGGGACCAGAGTTCATCCCATGAAGGGACCAGAGTTCATCCCATGAAGGGACCAGAGTTCATCCCATGAAGGGACCAGTGCATCGGAGATCATCCCATGAAGGGACCAGGACATCGGAGATCATCCCATGAAGGGACCAGGACATCCTAGATCAACCCATGAAGGGACCAGTACATCCTAGATCAACCCATGAAGGGACCAGCGCATCAGAGATCAACCCATGAAGGGACCAGCGCATCAGAGATCAACCCATGAAGGGACCAGTGCATCAGACATCATCCCATGAAGGGGCCAGTGCATCAAAGATCAACCCATGAAGGGACCAGTGCATCAAAGATCATCCCATGAAGGGACCAGTGCATCAAAGATCATCCCAGGAAGGGACCAGTGCATCAAATATCATCCCAGGAAGGGACCAGCGCATCACAGCACTCAGATTAGAGGTATGCTAGATCATCCCATGAAGGGACCAGAGCATCAGAGATCATCCCATGAAGGGACCAGTGCATCAGAGGTCATCCCATGAAGGGACCAGTGCATCAGAGATCATCCCATGAAGGGACCAGTGCATCAGAGATCATCCCATGAAGGGACCAGTGCATCAGAGATCATCCCATGAAGGCACCAGTGCATCGGAGATCATACCATGAAGGGAGTGGGACCAGTGCATCAGAGATCATCCCATTAAGGGACCAGTGCATCAGAGATCAGCCCATGAAGGGACCAGTGCAACAGAGATCATCCCATGAAGGGACCAGTGCATCAGAGCATTCAGATTAGAGGTACGCCAGATCATCCCATGAAGGGACCAGTGCATCAGAGATCATCCCATGAAGGGACCAGGGCATCCTAGATCAACCCATGAAGGGACCAGTACATCAGAGATCAACCCATGAAGGGACCAGCGCATCAGAGATCAACCCATGAAGGGACCAGTGCATCAGACATCATCCCATGAAGGGGCCAGTGCATCAAAGATCAACCCATGAAGGGACCAGTGCATCAAAGATCAACCCATGAAGGGACCAGTGCATTAAAGATAATCCCATGAAGGGACCAGTGCGTCAAAGATCATCCCATGAAGGGACCAGTGCATCAGACATCATCCCATGAAGGGGCCAGTGCATCAAAGATCAACCCATGAAGGGACCAGTGCATCAAAGATCATCCCATGAAGGGACCAGTGCATCAAAGATCATCCCAGGAAGGGACCAGTGCATCAAAGATCATCCCAGGAAGGGACCAGCGCATCACAGCACTCCGATTAGAGGTATGCTAGATCATCCCATGAAGGGACCAGAGCATCAGAGATCATCCCATGAAGGGACCAGTGCATCAGAGGTCATCCCATGAAGGGACCAGTGCATCAGAGATCATCCCATGAAGGGACCAGTGCATCAGAGATCATCCCATGAAGAGACCAGTGCATCAGAGATCATCCCATGAAGGCACCAGTGCATCGGAGATCATACCATGAAGGGAGTGGGACCAGTGCATCAGAGATCATCCCATGAAGGGACCAGTGCATCAGAGATCAGCCCATGAAGGGACCAGTGCAACAGAGATCAGCCCATGAAGGGACCAGTGCATCAGAGCACTCAGATTAGAGGTATGCAAGATCATCCCATGAAGTGACCAGTGCATCAGAGATCATCCCATGAAGGGACCAGTGCATCAGAGCATTCAGATTAGAGGTACGCCAGATCATCCCATGAAGGGACCAGTGCATCAGAGATCATCCCATGAAGGGACCAGTGCATCAGAGCACTCAGATTGTAGGTATGCAAGATCATCCCATGAAGGGACCAGAGCATCAGAGATCATCCCATGAAGGGACCAGCGCATCAGAGATCATCCCATGAAGGGGCCAGTGCATCAAAGATCAACCCATGAAGGGACCAGTGCATCAAAGATCAACCCATGAAGGGACCAGTGCATCAAAGATAATCCCATGAAGGGACCAGTGCGTCAAAGATCATCCCATGAAGGGACCAGTGCATCAGACATCATCCCATGAAGGGGCCAGTGAATCAAAGATCAACCCATGAAGGGACCAGTGCATCAAAGATCATCCCATGAAGGGACCAGTGCATCAAAGATAATCCCAGGAAGGGACCAGTGCATCAAAGATCATCCCAGGAAGGGACCAGCGCATCACAGCACTCCGATTAGAGGTATGCTATATCATCCCATGAAGGGACCAGAGCATCAGAGATCATCCCATGAAGGGACCAGTGCATCAGAGGTCATCCCATGAAGGGACCAGTGCATCAGAGATCATCCCATGAAGGGACCAGTGCATCAGAGATCATCCCATGAAGGGACCAGTGCATCAGAGATCATCCCATGAAGGCACCAGTGCATCGGAGATCATCCCATGAAGGGACCAGAGTTCATCCCATGAAGGGACCAGAGTTCATCCCATGAAGGGACCAGAGTTCATCCCATGAAGAGACCAGAGTTCATCCCATGAAGGGACCAGAGTTCATCCAATGAAGGGACCAGAGTTCATCCCATGAAGGGACCAGAGTTCATCCCATGAAGGGACCAGAGATCATCCCATGAAGGGACCAGAGATCATCCCATGAAGGGACCAGAGATCATCCCATGAAGGGACCAGAGATCATCCCATGAAGGGACCAGTGCATCACAGGTCCCAGATTAAAGGTATGCAAGATCATCCCATGAAGGGACCAGTGCATCGGAGATCATCCCATGAAGGGACCAGTGCATCGGAGATCATCCCATGAAGGGATCAGTTCATTGGAGATCATCCCATGAAGGGATCAGTGCATCGGAGATCATCCCATGAAGAGACCAGTGCATCGGAGATCATCCCATGAAGAGACCAGTGCATCGGAGATCATCCCATGAAGGGACCAGCACATCTGAGATCAACCCATGAAGGGACCAGCGCATCAGAGATCAACCCATGAAGGGACCAGCGCATCAGAGATCAACCCGATGAAGGGACCAGCGCATCAGAGATAATCTGATGAAGGGACCAGTGCATCAGAGATCATCCCATGAAGGGACCAGCCCATCAGAGATCATCCCATGAAGGGACCAGCCCATCAGAGATCATCCCATGAAGGGACCAGTGCATCAGAGAATATCCCAGGAAGGGACCAGTGCATCAGAGATCAGCCCATGAAGGGACCAGTGCATCAGAGATCAGCCCATGAAGGGACCAGTGCATCAGAGCACTCAGATTAGAGGTATGCAAGATCATCCCATGAAGGGACCAGTGCATCAGAGATCATCCCACGAAGGGACCAGTGCATAAGAGATCATCCCATGAAGGGACCAGTGTATCACAGAACTCAGATTAGAGGTATGCAAGATCATCCCATGAAGGGACTAGCGCAGAGATCATCCCATGAAGGGACCAGCTCATCAAAGATCGAATGAAGCGACCAGCGCATAATAGATCGTCCCAGGAAGGGACCAGCGCATCAAAGATCGTCCCATGAAGGGACCAGCGCATCAACGATCGTCCCATGAAGGGACCAGAGCATCAAAGATCATCCCATGAAGGGACCAGCGCATCAAAGATCATCCCATGAAGGGACCAGCGCATCAAAAATCATCCCATGAAGGGACCAGCACATCGAAGATCATTCCATGAAGGGACCAGCGCATCAAAGTTAATCCCATGAAAGGACTAGCGCATCAAAGATCAAAGATCATCCCATGAAGGGACCAGTGCATCACAGCACTCAGATTAGAGGTATGCAAGATCATCCCATGAAGGGACCAGTGCATCACAGCACTCATATTAGAGGTATGCAAGATCATCCCATGAAGGGACCAGTGCATCACAGCACTCATATTAGAGGTATGCAAGATCATCCCATGAAGGGACCAGTGCATCACAGCACTCATATTAGAGGTATGCAAGATCATCCCATGAAGGGACCAGTGCATCACAGCACTCACATTAGAGGTATGCAAGATCATCCCATGAAGTGACCAGCGCATCAGAGATCAAACCATGAAAGGACCAGTGCAAAGATCATCCCATGAAGGCATCAGAGCATCATCCCATGAAAGGACCAGTGCAAAGATCATCCCATGAAGGCATCAGAGCATCATCCCATGAAGGCATCAGAGCATCATCCCATGAAGGCATCAGAGCATCATCCCATGAAGGCATCAGAGCATCATCCCATGAAGGCATCAGAGCATCATCCCATGAAGGCATCAGAGCATCATCCCATGACGGGACCAGCGATCATCCCATGACGGGACCAGCGATCATCCCATGACGGGCCTAGCGATCATCTCATGACGGGACCAGCGATCATACCATGACGGGACCAGCGATCATCCCATGACGGGACCAGCGATCATCCCATGACGGGACCAGCGATCATCCCATGACGGGACCAGCGATCATCCCATGACCGGACCAGCGATCATCCCATGACGGGACCAGCGCTTCAGATCATCCCATGAAGGGACCAGCGCTTCAGACATCAACCCAGGAAGGGACCAGTGCAGCAAAGATCATCCCATGAAGGGACCAGTGCAGAGATCATCCCATGAAGGGACCAGTGCATCAAAACTCAGATTAGTGGTATGGAAGATCATCCCATGAAGGAACCAGTGCATCAACGATCATCCCATGAAGGGACCAGTGCATCAAAGATCATCCCATGAAGGGACCAGTGCATCAGATCATCCCATGAAGGGACCAGTGCATCACAGCACACAGATTAGAGGTATGCAAGATCATCCCATGAAGGGACCGGTGCATAGGAAATCATCCCATGAAGGGACCACTGCATCAGAGATCATCCCATGAAGGGACCACTGCATCAGAGATCATCCCATGAAGGGACCAGTCTAGAGATCATCCCATGAAGGGACCAGTGCATCAGATCATCCCATGAAGGGACCAGTGCATCACAGCACACAGATTAGAGGTATGCAAGATCATCCCATGAAGGGACCAGTACCTCACAGCACTCGCATTAGAGGTATGCAAGATCAACCCATGAAGGGACCAGTGCATCAAAGATCATCCCATGAAGGGACCAGTGCATCAAAGATCATCCCATGAAGGGACCAGTGCAGCAGAGATCATCCCATGAAGGGACCAGTGCAGAGATCATCCCATGAAGAGACCAGGGGACCAGAGATCATCCCATGAAGAGACCAGGGGACCAGAGATCATCCCATGAAGAGACCAGGGGACCAGAGATCATCCCATGAAGGGAACAGAGATCATCCCATGAAGGGACCAGAGATCATCCCATGAAGGGACCAGAGATCATCCCATGAAGGGACCAGAGATCATCCCATGAAGGGACCAGAGATCATCCCATGAAGGGACCAGAGATCATCCCATGAAGGGACCAGAGATCATCCCATGAAGGGATCAGTGCATCACAGCACTATGATTAGAGGTATTCAAGATCAACCCATGAAGGGACCAGTGCATCAAAGATCATCCCATGAAGGGACCAGTGCATCAAAGATCATCCCATGAAGGGACCAGTGCATCAAAGATCATCCCATGAAGGGACCAGTGCATCAGAGGTCATCCCATGAAGGGACCAGCGCATCAGAGATCATCCCATGAAGGGGCCAGCACATCAGAGATCATTCCATGAAGGGACCAGTGCAGAGATCATCCCATGAAGGGACCAGAAATCATTCCATGAAGGGACCGGCGCAGAGATCATCCCGTGAAGGGACCGGCGCAGAGATCATCCCGTGAGGGGACCGGCGCAGAGATCATCCCGTGAGGGGACCAGAGATCATCCCGTGAGGGGACCAGAGATCATCCCGTGAGGGGACCAGAGATCATCCCGTGAGGGGACCAGAGATCATCCCGTGAGGGGACCAGAGATCATCCCGTGAGGGGACCAGAGATCATCCCGTGAGGGGACCAGAGATCATCCCGTGAGGGGATCAGAGATCATCCCATGAAGGGACCAGAGCTCCTCCCATGAAGGGACCAGAGCTCCTCCCATGAAGGGACCAGAGCTCCTCCCATGAAGGGACCAGAGCTCCTCCCATGAAGGGACAAGAGCTCCTCCCATGAAGGGGCCAGAGCATCATAGCACTCATATTAGAGGGATGCAAGATAATCCAATGAAGGGACCAGTGCATCAGAGATCATCCCATGAAGGGACCAGAGATCATCCCATGAAGGGACCAGCACATCAGAGATCATCCCATGAAGGGGCCAGCGCATCAGATCATTTCATGAAGGGACCAGTGCATCACAGAACTCAAATTAGAGGGATGCAAGATCATCCCATGAAGGGACCAGGAATCATCCCATGAAGGGACCAGAGATCATCCCATGAAGGGACCAGAGATCATCCCATGAAGGGACCAGAGATCATCCCATGAAGGGACCAGAGATCATCCCATGAAGGGACCAGAGATCATCCCATAAAGGGACCAGAGATCATCCCACGAAGGGGCCAGAGATCATCCCACGAAGGGGCCAGAGATCATCCCACGAAGGGGCCAGAGATCATCCCACGAAGGGGCCAGAGATCATCCCATGAAGAAGCCAGAGATCATCCCATGAAGGGGCCAGAGATCATCCCATGAAGGGGCCAGAGATCTTCCCATGAAGGGGCCAGAGATCATCCCATGAAGGGGCCAGAGATCATCCCATGAAGGGGCCAGAGATCATCCCATGAAGGGGCCAGAGATCATCCCATGAAGGGACCAGAGATCATCCCAGATCATCCCATGAAGGGACCAGAGCTCCTCCCATGAAGGGACCAGAGCTCCTCCCATGAAGGGACCAGAGCTCCTCCCATGAAGGGACCAGAGCTCCTCCCATGAAGGGACCAGAGCTCCTCCCATGAAGGGACCAGAGATCATCCCATGAAGGGACCAGTGCATCACAGGTCTCAGATTAAAGGTATGCAAGATCATCCCATGAAGGGACCAGTGCATCGGAGATCATCCCATGAAGGGACCAGCGCATCCGAGATCATCCCATGAAGGGACCAGCGCATCCGAGATCAACCCAAGAAGGGACCAGCGCATCCGAGATCAACCCAAGAAGGGACCAGCGCATCCGAGATCATCCCATGAAGGGACCAGGACATCGGAGATCATCCCATGAAGGGACCAGGACATCCTAGATCAACCCATGAAGGGACCAGTACATCAGAGATCAACCCATGAAGGGACCAGCCCATCAAATAACAACCCATGAAGGGACCAGTGCATCAAAGATCAACCCATGAAGGGACCAGTGCATCAAAGATCAACCCATGAAGGGACCAGTGCATCAAAGATCATCCCATGAAGGGACCAGTGCATCAAAGATCATCCCATGAAGGGACCAGTGCATCAAAATCATCCCATGATGGGACCAGTGCATCAAAATCATCCCATGATGGGACCAGTGCATCAAAATCATCCCATGATGGGACCAGTGCATCAAAATCATCCCATGAAGGGACCAGAGCTCATCCCATGAAGGGACCAAAGCCCCTCCCATGAAGGGACCAGAGCTCCTCCCATGAAGGGACCAGAGCTCCTCCCATGAAGGGACCAGAGCTCCTCCCATGAAGGGACCAGAGCTCCTCCCATGAAGGGACCAGAGCTCCTCCCATAAAGGGACCAGAGCTCTTCCCATGAAGGGACCAGAGCATCACAGCACTCAAATTAGAGATATGCAAAATCCCCCCATGAAGGGACCAGTGCATCAAAGATCATCCCATAAAGGGACCAGTGCATCAGAGATCATCCCATGAAGGGACCAGTGCATCAGAGATCATCCCATGAAGGGACCAGTGCATCAGAGATCATCCCGTGAAGGGACCAGTGCATCAGAGATCATCTCGTGAAGGGACCAGTGCATCAGAGATCATCCCATGAAGGGACCAGTGCATCACAGCACTCAGATTAGAGGTATGCAAGATCATCCCATGAAGGGACCAGTGCATCACAGCACTCCGATTAGAGGTATGCAAGATCATTCCATGAAGGTACCACTGCATCACATCACTCAGATTAGAGGTATGCAACATCATCCCATGAAGGGACCAGCGCATTAGAAATCATCCCATGAAGGGACCAGAGCAACAGATCATCTCATGAAGGGACCAGTGCATCACAGCACTCAGATTAGAGGGATGCAAGATAATCCAATGAAGGGACCAGTGCATCAGAGATCATCCCATGAAGGGACCAGCACATCAGAGATCATCCCATGAAGGGACCAGAGATCATCCCATGAAGGAACAAGTGCATCAGTCTAGAGATCATCCCATGAAGGGACCACTGCAGAGATCATCCCATGAAGGGACCACTGCATCACATCACTCAGATTACAGGTATGCAACATCATCCCATGAAGGGACCAGCGCATTAGAAATCATTAGGGGTGGGCGGAATTTGCGATATTGCGTTACGCAAATCTTCGCGAAACGGTAAAAAATCTCCGCAAACACGCAGAAATTCCGCGAACACGCGGAATTGCTTGTTCGCGATGCTTTTTTCCTGTTCCCAATTGCTGTTTGCGTGCTCGGGGAGAAATATATCGCGAACACGCATTTTGAGAACGCGAACAAGCAAAAATTTCGCAAAATCGCGGAAAGCAGACTTTTGAGCAATTTCGCGTTCTCCGCGAAACGCGAAATTACGCAAATTCCGCAAATTCCGCGAGCGGATCGGAATTTACCGCCCAGGCCTAGAAATCATCCAATGAAGGGACCAGTGCACCAGAGATCCCATGAAGGGACCAGTGCATCACAGAACTCAAATTAGAGGGTTGCAAGATCATCCCATGAAGGGACCAGAGATCATCCCATGAAGGGACCAGAGTTCATCCCATGAAGGGACCAGAGTTCATCCCATGAAGGGACCACAGTTAATCCCATGAAGGGACCAGAGTTCATCCCATGAAGGGACCAGAGTTCATCCCATGAAGGGACCAGAGTTCATCCCATGAAGGGACCAGAGTTCATCCCATGAAGGGACCAGAGTTCATCCCATGAAGGGACCAGAGTTCATCCCATGAAGGGACCAGAGATCATCCCATGAAGGGACCAGAGATCATCCCATGAAGGGACCAGAGATCATCCCATGAAGGGACCAGAGATCATCCCATGAAGGGACCAGTGCATCACAGGTCCCAGATTAAAGGTATGCAAGATCATCCCATGAAGGGACCAGTGCATCGGAGATCATCCCATGAAGGGACCAGTGCATCGGAGATCATCCCATGAAGGGATCAGTGCATTGGAGATCATCCCATGAAGGGATCAGTGCATCGGAGATCATCCCATGAAGAGACCAGTGCATCGGAGATCATCCCATGAAGAGACCAGTGCATCGGAGATCATCCCATGAAGGGACCAGCACATCTGAGATCAACCCATGAAGGGACCAGCGCATCAGAGATCAACCCATGAAGGGACCAGCGCATCAGAGATCAACCCGATGAAGGGACCAGCGCATCAGAGATAATCTGATGAAGGGACCAGTGCATCAGAGATCATCCCATGAAGGGACCAGCCCATCAGAGATCATCCCATGAAGGGACCAGCCCATCAGAGATCATCCCATGAAGGGACCAGTGCATCAGAGAATATCCCAGGAAAGGACCAGTGCATCAGAGATCAGCCCATGAAGGGACCAGTGCATCAGAGATCAGCCCATGAAGGGACCAGTGCATCAGAGATCATCCCGTGAAGGGACCAGTGCATCAGAGATCATCTCGTGAAGGGACCAGTGCATCAGAGATCATCCCATGAAGGGACCAGTGCATCACAGCACTCAGATTAGAGGTATGCAAGATCATCCCATGAAGGGACCAGTGCATCACAGCACTCCGATTAGAGGTATGCAAGATCATTCCATGAAGGTACCACTGCATCACATCACTCAGATTAGAGGTATGCAACATCATCCCATGAAGGGACCAGCGCATTAGAAATCATCCCATGAAGGGACCAGAGCAACAGATCATCCCATGAAGGGACCAGTGCATCACAGCACTCAGATTAGAGGGATGCAAGATAATCCAATGAAGGGACCAGTGCATCAGAGATCCCATGAAGGGACCAGAGATCATCCCATGAAGGGACCAGCACATCAGAGATCATCCCATGAAGGGACCAGAGATCATCCCATGAAGGAACAAGTGCATCAGTCTAGAGATCATCCCATGAAGGGACCACTGCAGAGATCATCCCATGAAGGGACCACTGCATCACATCACTCAGATTAGAGGTATGCAACATCATCCCATGAAGGGACCAGCGCATTAGAAATCATTAGGGGTGGGCGGAATTTGCGATATTGCGTTACGCAAATCTTCGCGAAACGGTAAAAAATCTCCGCAAACACGCAGAAATTCCGCGAACACGCGGAATTGCTTGTTCGCGATGCTTTTTTCCTGTTCCCAATTGCTGTTTGCGTGCTCGGGGAGAAATATATCGCGAACACGCATTTTGAGAACGCGAACAAGCAAAAATTTCGCAAAATCGCGGAAAGCAGACTTTTGAGCAATTTCGCGTTCTCCGCGGAACGCGAAATTACGCAAATTCCGCAAATTCCGTGAGCGGATCGGAATTTACCGCCCAGGCCTAGAAATCATCCAATGAAGGGACCAGTGCACCAGAGATCCCATGAAGGGACCAGTGCATCACAGAACTCAAATTAGAGGGTTGCAAGATCATCCCATGAAGGGACCAGAGATCATCCCATGAAGGGACCAGAGTTCATCCCATGAAGGGACCAGAGTTCATCCCATGAAGGGACCAGAGTTCATCCCATGAAGAGACCAGAGTTCATCCCATGAAGGGACCAGAGTTCATCCAATGAAGGGACCAGAGTTCATCCCATGAAGGGACCAGAGTTCATCCCATGAAGGGACCAGAGATCATCCCATGAAGGGACCAGAGATCATCACATGAAGGGACCAGAGATCATCCCATGAAGGGACCAGAGATCATCCCATGAAGGGACCAGTGCATCACAGGTCCCAGATTAAAGGTATGCAAGATCATCCCATGAAGGGACCAGTGCATCGGAGATCATCCCATGAAGGGACCAGTGCATCGGAGATCATCCCATGAAGGGATCAGTGCATTGGAGATCATCCCATGAAGGGATCAGTGCATCGGAGATCATCCCATGAAGAGACCAGTGCATCGGAGATCATCCCATGAAGAGACCAGTGCATCGGAGATCATCCCATGAAGGGACCAGCACATCTGAGATCAACCCATGAAGGGACCAGCGCATCAGAGATCAACCCATGAAGGGACCAGCGCATCAGAGATCAACCCGATGAAGGGACCAGCGCATCAGAGATAATCTGATGAAGGGACCAGTGCATCAGAGATCATCCCATGAAGGGACCAGCCCATCAGAGATCATCCCATGAAGGGACCAGCCCATCAGAGATCATCCCATGAAGGGACCAGTGCATCAGAGTATATCCCAGGAAGGGACCAGTGCATCAGAGATCAGCCCATGAAGGGACCAGTGCATCAGAGATCAGCCCATGAAGGGACCAGTGCATCAGAGCACTCAGATTAGAGGTATGCAAGATCATCCCATGAAGGGACCAGTGCATCAGAGATCATCCCACGAAGGGACCAGTGCATAAGAGATCATCCCATGAAGGGACCAGTGTATCACAGAACTCAGATTAGAGGTATGCAAGATCATCCCATGAAGGGACTAGCGCAGAGATCATCCCATGAAGGGACCAGCTCATCAAAGATCGAATGAAGCGACCAGCGCATCATAGATCGTCCCAGGAAGGGACCAGCGCATCAAAGATCGTCCCATGAAGGGACCAGCGCATCAACGATCGTCCCATGAAGGGACCAGAGCATCAAAGATCATCCCATGAAGGGACCAGCGCATCAAAGATCATCCCATGAAGGGACCAGCGCATCAAAAATCATCCCATGAAGGGACCAGCACATCGAAGATCATTCCATGAAGGGACCAGCGCATCAAAGTTAATCCCATGAAAGGACTAGCGCATCAAAGATCAAAGATCATCCCATGAAGGGACCAGTGCATCACAGCACTCAGATTAGAGGTATGCAAGATCATCCCATGAAGGGACCAGTGCATCACAGCACTCATATTAGAGGTATGCAAGATCATCCCATGAAGGGACCAGTGCATCACAGCACTCATATTAGAGGTATGCAAGATCATCCCATGAAGGGACCAGTGCATCACAGCACTCATATTAGAGGTATGCAAGATCATCCCATGAAGGGACCAGTGCATCACAGCACTCACATTAGAGGTATGCAAGATCATCCCATGAAGTGACCAGCGCATCAGAGATCAAACCATGAAAGGACCAGTGCAAAGATCATCCCATGAAGGCATCAGAGCATCATCCCATGAAAGGACCAGTGCAAAGATCATCCCATGAAGGCATCAGAGCATCATCCCATGAAGGCATCAGAGCATCATCCCATGAAGGCATCAGAGCATCATCCCATGAAGGCATCAGAGCATCATCCCATGAAGGCATCAGAGCATCATCCCATGAAGGCATCAGAGCATCATCCCATGACGGGACCAGCGATCATCCCATGACGGGACCAGCGATCATCCCATGACGGGCCTAGCGATCATCCCATGACGGGACCAGCGATCATACCATGACGGGACCAGCGATCATCCCATGACGGGACCAGCGATCATCCCATGACGGGACCAGCGATCATCCCATGACGGGACCAGCGATCATCCCATGACGGGACCAGCGCTTCAGATCATCCCATGACGGGACCAGCGCTTCAGACATCAACCCAGGAAGGGACCAGTGCAGCAAAGATCATCCCATGAAGGGACCAGTGCAGAGATCATCCCATGAAGGGACCAGTGCATCAAAACTCAGATTAGTGGTATGGAAGATCATCCCATGAAGGAACCAGTGCATCAACGATCATCCCATGAAGGGACCAGTGCATCAAAGATCATCCCATGAAGGGACCAGTGCATCAGATCATCCCATGAAGGGACCAGTGCATCACAGCACACAGATTAGAGGTATGCAAGATCATCCCATGAAGGGACCGGTGCATAGGAAATCATCCCATGAAGGGACCACTGCATCAGAGATCATCCCATGAAGGGACCACTGCATCAGAGATCATCCCATGAAGGGACCAGTCTAGAGATCATCCCATGAAGGGACCAGTGCATCAGATCATCCCATGAAGGGACCAGTGCATCACAGCACACAGATTAGAGGTATGCAAGATCATCCCATGAAGGGACCAGTACCTCACAGCACTCGCATTAGAGGTATGCAAGATCAACCCATGAAGGGACCAGTGCATCAAAGATCATCCCATGAAGGGACCAGTGCATCAAAGATCATCCCATGAAGGGACCAGTGCAGCAGAGATCATCCCATGAAGGGACCAGTGCAGAGATCATCCCATGAAGAGACCAGGGGACCAGAGATCATCCCATGAAGAGACCAGGGGACCAGAGATCATCCCATGAAGAGACCAGGGGACCAGACATCATCCCATGAAGGGAACAGAGATCATCCCATGAAGGGACCAGAGATCATCCCATGAAGGGACCAGAGATCATCCCATGAAGGGACCAGAGATCATCCCATGAAGGGACCAGAGATCATCCCATGAAGGGATCAGTGCATCACAGCACTATGATTAGAGGTATTCAAGATCAACCCATGAAGGGACCAGTGCATCAAAGATCATCCCATGAAGGGACCAGTGCATCAAAGATCATCCCATGAAGGGACCAGTGCATCAAAGATCATCCCATGAAGGGACCAGTGCATCAGAGGTCATCCCATGAAGGGACCAGCGCATCAGAGATCATCCCATGAAGGGGCCAGCACATCAGAGATCATTCCATGAAGGGACCAGTGCAGAGATCATCCCATGAAGGGACCAGAAATCATCCCGTGAAGGGACCGGCGCAGAGATCATCCCGTGAGGGGACCGGCGCAGAGATCATCCCGTGAGGGGACCAGAGATCATCCCGTGAGGGGACCAGAGATCATCCCGTGAGGGGACCAGAGATCATCCCGTGAGGGGACCAGAGATCATCCCGTGAGGGGACCAGAGATCATCCCGTGAGGGGACCAGAGATCATCCCGTGAGGGGACCAGAGATCATCCCATGAAGGGACCAGAGATCATCCCATGAAGGGACCAGAGATCATCCCATGAAGGGACCAGAGATCATCCCATGAAGGCACCAGTGCATCAGAGATCAACCCATGAAGGTACCAGTGCACCAGAGATTATCCCATGAAGGGAACCAGTGCATCAGATCAAGGGACCAGAGATCATCCCATGAAGGGACCAGCGATCATCCCATGACGGGACCAGCGATCATCCCATGACGGGACCAGCGATCATCCCATGACGGGACCAGCGATCATCCCATGACGGGACCAGCGATCATCCCATGACGGGACCAGCGCTTCAGATCATCCCATGACGGGACCAGCGCTTCAGATCATCCCATGACGGGACCAGCGCTTCAGACATCAACCCAGGAAGGGACCAGTGCAGCAAAGATCATCCCATGAAGGGACCAGTGCAGAGATCATCCCATGAAGGGACCAGTGCATCAAAACTCAGATTAGAGGTATGGAAGATCATCCCATGAAGGAACCAGTGCATCAACGATCATCCCATGAAGGGACCAGTGCATCAAAGATCATCCCATGAAGGGACCAGTGCATCAGATCATCCCATGAAGGGACCAGTGCATCAGATCATCCCATGAAGGGACCAGTGCATCACAGCACACAGATTAGAGGTATGCAAGATCATCCCATGAAGGGACCGGTGCATAGGAAATCATCCCATGAAGGGACCACTGCATCAGAGATCATCCCATGAAGGGACCACTGCATCAGAGATCATCCCATGAAGGGACCAGTCTAGAGATCATCCCATGAAGGGACCAGTGCATCAGATCATCCCATGAAGGGACCAGTGCATCACAGCACACAGATTAGAGGTATGCAAGATCATCCCATGAAGGGACCAGTACCTCACAGCACTCGCATTAGAGGTATGCAAGATCAACCCATGAAGGGACCAGTGCATCAAAGATCATCCCATGAAGGGACCAGTGCATCAAAGATCATCCCATGAAGGGACCAGTGAAGCAGAGATCATCCCATGAAGGGACCAGTGCAGAGATCATCCCATGAAGAGACCAGGGGACCAGAGATCATCCCATGAAGAGACCAGGGGACCAGAGATCATCCCATGAAGGGACCAGAGATCATCCCATGAAGGGACCAGAGATCATCCCATGAAGGGACCAGAGATCATCCCATGAAGGGACCAGAGATCATCCCATGAAGGGACCAGAGATCATCCCATGAAGGGACCAGAGATCATCCCATGAAGGGATCAGTGCATCACAGCACTATGATTAGAGGTATTCAAGATCAACCCATGAAGGGACCAGTGCATCAAAGATCATCCCATGAAGGGACCAGTGCATCAAAGATCATCCCATGAAGGGACCAGTGCATCAAAGATCATCCCATGAAGGGACCAGTGCATCAGAGGTCATCCCATGAAGGGACCAGCACATCAGAGATCATCCCATGAAGGGGCCAGCACATCAGAGATCATTCCATGAAGGGACCAGTGCAGAGATCATCCCATGAAGGGACCAGAGATCATTCCATGAAGGGACCGGCGCAGAGATCATCCCGTGAAGGGACCGGCGCAGAGATCATCCCGTGAGGGGACCGGCGCAGAGATCATCCCGTGAGGGGACCAGAGATCATCCCGTGAGGGGACCAGAGATCATCCCGTGAGGGGACCAGAGATCATCCCGTGAGGGGACCAGAGATCATCCCGTGAGGGGACCAGAGATCATCCCGTGAGGGGACCAGAGATCATCCCATGAAGGGACCAGAGATCATCCCATGAAGGGACCAGAGATCATCCCATGAAGGGACCAGAGATCATCCCATGAAGGCACCAGAGATCATCCCATGAAGGCACCAGTGCATCAGAGATCAACCCATGAAGGTACCAGTGCACCAGAGATTATCCCATGAAGGGAACCAGTGCATCAGATCAAGGGACCAGAGATCATCCCATGAAGGGACCAGAGATCATCCCATGAAGGGACCAGAGATCATCCCATGAAGGGACCAGAGATCATCCCATGAAGGGACCAGAGATCATCCCATGAAGAGACCAGAGATCATCCCATGAAGGGACCAGAGATCATCCCATGAAGGGACCAGAGATCATCCCATGAAGGGACCAGTGCATCACAGCACTCAGATTAGAGGTATGCAAGATCATCCCATGAAGGGACCAGCGCATCAGAGATCATCCCATGAAGGGACCAGCGCATCAGAGATCATCCCATGAAGGGACCAGTGCATCAAAGATCATCCCATGAAGGGACCACCGCTAGGGGTGGGCGGAATTTGCGGAATTAACCTTCGCAAATTATCGCGAGAATGTTTAAAATTATCGCAAACAAGCAGAAATATCGCAAAGATGCGGAAGTTTTTTTCCGGCATGTTCGCGAGATTTTCTGCATGGTTGCGGGTCGCCAACTTACCCATGTGGTTGCTTGCGGGCGCGGCCATCTTGTTTTGAGTTGTTCTCGCGGTGCATGATCGCGAGAAGAAAGACGTGATCGCGCGACGCATGACGTCACTGCGGGCGCGAACTGTCGCGAGACAGCGCAAATGGCTAAAAACAATACAACATCTCATGGAGAACGCGACCGGATCAAGAAAACTTGTCGGCGAACGCAGGGATTCAGGTAAGGCGATCGCGCGCGCGCGAGAATGTATCATTTTACAGCGCGAGCAAGAAACAAATTATCGCCAAGCTGCGGAAACCGGAATTTTTGACATTTTCGCGCTCTCCGCGGAACGCAAAAATGTCAAATTATCGCAATTTCCGCGAACGGAACGAAATTTTTGCCCAGGCCTAACCACCGCATCAAAGATCATCCCATGAAGGGACCAGTGCATCAGAGAACATCCCATGAAGGGACCAGTGCATCAGAGAACATCCCATGAAGGGACCAGTGCATCAGAGATCATCCCATGACGGACCAGTGCATCACAGCACTCAGATTAGAGGTATGCAAGATCATCCCATGAAGGGACCAGGGAATCACAGCACTCAGATTAAAGGTATGCAAAATCATCCCATGAAGGGACCAGTGCATCGGAAATATTCCCATGAAGGGACCAGTGCATTGGAGATCATCCCATGAAGGGACCAGTGCATCACAGCACACAGATTAGAGGTATGCAAGATCATCCCATGAAGGGACCGGTGCATAAGAAATCATCCCATGAAGGGAACAATGCATCAGAGATCATCCCATGAAGGGAACAGTGCATCAGAGATCATCCCATGAAGGGACCACTGCATCAGAGATCATCCCATGAAGGCACCAGTGCATCAGAGATCAACCCATGAAGGGACCAGTGCATCAGTGATCATCCCATGAAGGGACCAGTGCATCAGATCTTATCCCATGAAGGGACCAGTGCATCAGAGATTATCCCATGAAGGGACCAGTGCATCAGAGATTATCCCATGAAGGGAACCAGTGCATCAGATCAAGGGACCAGAGATCATCCCATGAAGGGACCAGAGATCATCCCATGAAGGTACCAGAGATCATCCCATGAAGGGACCAGAGATCATCCCATGAAGGGACCAGAGATCATCCCATGAAGGGACCAGAGATCATCCCATGAAGGGACCAGTGCATCACAGCACTCAGATTAGAGGTATTCAAGATGATCCCATGAAGGGGCCAGCACATCAGAGATCATTCCATGAAGGGACCAGTGCATCACAGAACTCAGATTAGAGGGATGCAAGATCATTCCATGAAGGGACCAGTGCAGAGATCATCAAATGAAGGGACCAGAGATCATCAAATGAAGGGACCAGAGATCATCCCATGAAGGACCAGAGATCATCCCATGAAGGGACCAGAGATCATCCCATGAAGGGACCAGAGATCATCCCATGAAGGGACCAGAGATCATCCCATGAAGGGACCAGAGATCATCCCATGAAGGGACCTGAGATCATCCCATGAAGGGACGAGTGCATCACAGCACTCAGATTAGATGTATGCAAGATCATCCCATGAAGGGACCAGCGCATCAGAGATCATCCCATGAAGGGACCAGCGCATCAGAGATCATCCCATGAAGGGACCAGCGCATCAGAGATCATCCCATGAAGGGACCAGTGCATCAGAGAATATCCCATGAAGGGACCAGTGCATCAGAGAACATCCCATGAAGGGACCAGTGCATCAGAGATCATCCCATGAAGGGACCAGTGCATCACAGCACTCAGATTAGAGGTATGCAAGATCATCCCATGAAGGGACCAGTGAATCACAGCACTCAGATTAAAGGTATGCAAGATCATCCCATGAAGGGACCAGTGCATCGGAGATCATCCCATGAAGGGACCAGTGCATCGGAGATCATCCCATGAAGGGACCAGTGCATCGGAGATCATCCCATGAAGGGACCAGAAATCATCCCATTAAGGGACCAGAGATCATCCCATTAAGGGACCAGAGATCATCCCATTAAGGGACCAGTGCATCAAAGATCATCCCATGAAGGGAACCAGTGCATCAGATCAACCCATGAAGGGAACGGAGATCATCCCATGAAGGGACCAGAGATCATCCCATGAAGGGACCAGAGATCATCCCATGAAGGGACCAGAGATCATCCCATGAAGGGACCAGAGATCATCCCATGAAGGGACCAGAGATCATCCCATGAAGGGACCAGAGATCATCCCAGGAAGGGACCAGAGCATCATAGCACTCAGATTAGAGGTATGCAAGATCATCCCATGAAGGGACCAGCGCATCAGAGATCATCACATGAAGGGACCAGCGCATCACAGCACTCAGATTAGACGTATGCAAGATCATCCCATGAAGGGACCAGTGCATCACAGCACACAGATTAGAGGTATGCAAGATCATCCCATGAAGGGACCAGTCTAGAGATCATGCCATGAAGGGACCTGTGCATCAGAGATCATCCCATGAAGGGACCTGTGCATCAGAGATCATCCCACGAAGGGACTGGCACATCAGATATCATCCCACGAAGGGACTGGCACATCAGATATCATCCCACGAAGGGACTGGCACATCAGATATCATCCCACGAAGGGACTGGCACATCAGATATAATCCCACGAAGGGACCAGCACATCAGATATAATCCCACGAAGGGACCAGCACATCAGAGATCATCCCATAAAGGGACCAGTGCACCAGAGATCATCCCATGAAGGGACCAGGGCATCAGAGATCATCCCATGAAGGGACCAGGGCAACACAGCACTCAGATTAGAGGTATGCACGATCATCCCATGAAGGGACCAGTGCATCAAAGATCATCCCATGAAGGGACCAGAGCACCAGAGATCATCCCATGAAGGGACCAGAGCACCAGAGATCATCCCATGAAGGGACCAGTGCAACAGATCATCCCATGACGGGACCAGGGGACAGGAGATCATCCCATGATGGGAACAGGAGACCAGAGATCATCCATGACGGGACCAGGGGACCAGAGATCATCCCATGATAGGACCAGGGGACCAGAGATCATCCCATGATGGGACCAGGGGACCAGAGATCATCCCATGATGGGACCAGGGGACCAGAGATCATCCCATGACGGGACCAGGGGACCAGAGATCATCCCATGACGGGACCAGGGGACCAGAGATCATCCCAGGAAGGTACAAGCACATCAAAGATTATCCCATGAAGGGACCAATGCACCAGAGATCATCCCATGAAGGGACCAGTGCATCAAAGATCATCCCATGAAGGGACCAGTGCATCACAGCACTCAGATTAGAGGTATGCAAGATCATCCTATGAAGGTACCAGCGCATCAGAGATCATCCCATGAAGGGACCACTGCATTAGATCATCCCATGAAGGGTCCAGCGCACAAGACATCATCCCATGAAGGGACCAGCGCATCAGAGATCATCCCATGAAGGGACCAGCGCATCAGAGATCATCCCATGAAGGGACCAGCGCATCAGAGATCATCCCATGAAGGGACCAGTGCATCAATCATCATCCCATGAAGGGACCAGTGCATCAATCATCATCCCATGACGGGACAAGTGCATCAGAGAATTCAGATTAGATGTATGCAAGATCATCCCATGAAGGGACCAGTGCATCAGAGATCATCCCATGAAGGGACCAGTGCAGCAGAGATCATCCCATGAAGGGACCAGCGCATCAGAGATCATCCCATGAAGGGACCAGCACATCAGAGATCATCCCATGAAGGGACCAGCGCATCAGAGATCATCCCATGAAGGGACCAGCGCATCAAAGATCATCCCATGAAGGGACCAGTGCATCAGAGATCATCCCATGAAGGGACCAGTGCATCAGAGATCATCCCATGAAGGAACCATTGCATCAGAGATCATCACATGAAGGGACCAGTGCATCACAGCTACCCAGATTAGAGGTATGCAAGATCATCAAATGAAGGGACCAGTGCATCAGAGATCATCCCACGAAGAGACCAGCGCATCAAAGATCATCCCATGAAGGGACCAGCACATCAAAGATCATCCCATGAAGGGACCAATGCATCACAGCACTCCGATTAGAGATATGCAAGATCATCCCATGAAGGGACCAGTGCATCAAAGATCATCCCATGAAGGGACCAGTGCATCAGAGATCATCCCATGAAGGGACCAGCACATCAGAGATCATCCCATGAAGGGACCAGCACATCACAGCACACAGATTAGGGATATGCAAGATCATCCCATGAAGGGACCAGTCTAGAGACCATCCCATGAAGGGAGCAGTGCATCAAAGATCATCCCATGAAGGGACCAGTGCATCAGAGAACTCACATTAGAGGTATGTAAGATCATCTCATGAAGGGACCAGTGCATCACAGCTACTCATATTAGAGGTATGCAAGATCATCCCATGAAGGGACCAGTGCATCACAGCACTCATATTAGAGGTATGCAAGATCATCCCATGAAGGGACCAGTGCATCAGAGATCATCCCATGAAGAGACCAGCGCATCAGAGATCATCCCATGAAAGGACCAGCGCATCAGAGATCATCCCATGAAGGGACCAGCGCATCAGAGATCATCCCATGAAGGGACCAGTGCAGAGATCATCCATGAAGGGACCAGTGCATCAAAGATCTTACCATGAAGGGACCAGTGCATCACAGCACTCAGATTAGAGGTATGCAAGATCATTCCATGAAGGGACCAGTGCATCAAAGATCATCCCATGAAGGGACCAGTGCATCAGAAATCATCCCATGAAGGGAACAGTGCATCAAAGACCATCCCATGAAGGAACCACTGCATCAGAGACCATCCCATGAAGGGACGAGTGCATCAGAGATCATCCCATGAAGGGACCAGTGCATCAGAGAACATCCCATGAAGGGACCAGTGCATCAGAGATCATCACATGAAGGGACCAGTGCATCACAGCTACCCAGATTAGAGGTATGCAAGATCATCCTATGAAGGTACCAGCGCATCAGAGATCATCCCATGAAGGGACCACTGCATTAGATCATCCCATGAAGGGACCAGCGCACAAGACATTATCCCATGAAGGGACCAGCGCATCAGAGATCATCCCATGAAGGGACCAGCGCATCAGAGATCATCCCATGAAGGGACCAGCGCATCAGAGATCATCCCATGAAGGGACCAGTGCATCAATCATCATCCCATGAAGGGACCAGTGCATCAATCATCATCCCATGACGGGACAAGTGCATCAGAGAATTCAGATTAGATGTATGCAAGATCATCCCATGAAGGGACCAGTGCATCAAAGATCATCCCATGAAGGGACCAGTGCAGCAGAGATCATCCCATGAAGGGACCAGTGCAGCAGAGATCATCCCATGAAGGGACCAGCGCATCAGAGATCATCCCATGAAGGGACCAGCGCATCAGAGATCATCCCATGAAGGGACCAGCGCATCAGAGATCATCCCATGAAGGGACCAGCGCATCAAAGATCATCCCATGAAGGGACCAGTGCATCAGAGATCATCCCATGAAGGGACCAGTGCATCAGAGATCATCCCATGAAGGAACCATTGCATCAGAGATCATCACATGAAGGGACCAGTGCATCACAGCTACCCAGATTAGAGGTATGCAAGATCATCCTATGAAGGTACCAGCGCATCAGAGATCATCCCATGAAGGGACCACTGCATTAGATCATCCCATGAAGGGACCAGCGCACAAGACATCAT
This sequence comes from Triturus cristatus, assembly GCF_964204655.1. Lineage (NCBI taxonomy): Eukaryota > Metazoa > Chordata > Amphibia > Caudata > Salamandridae > Triturus > Triturus cristatus. The sequence goes on along the minus strand of NC_140587.1, from coordinate 652,444,416 downwards.
CCCATGAAGGGACCAGCGCATCAGAGATCATCCCATGAAGGGACCAGCGCATCAGAGATCATCCCATGAAGGGACCAGCGCATCAGAGATCATCCCATGAAGGGACCAGTGCATCAATCATCATCCCATGAAGGGACCAGTGCATCAATCATCATCCCATGACGGGACAAGTGCATCAGAGAATTCAGATTAGATGTATGCAAGATCATCCCATGAAGGGACCATTGCATCAAAGATCATCCCATGAAGGGACCAGTGCAGCAGAGATCATCCCATGAAGGGACCAGTGCAGCAGAGATCATCCCATGAAGGGACCAGCGCATCAGAGATAATCCCATGAAGGGACCAGCGCATCAGAGATCATCCCATGAAGGGACCAGCGCATCAGAGATCATCCCATGAAGGGACCAGCGCATCAAAGATCATCCCATGAAGGGACCAGTGCATCAGAGATCATCCCATGAAGGGACCAGTGCATCAGAGATCATCCCATGAAGGAACCATTGCATCAGAGATCATCCCATGAAGGGACCAGTGCATCAGAGATCATCCCATGAAGGGACCAGTGCATCAGAGATCATCCCATGAAGGAACCATTGCAGCAGAGATCATCCCATGAAGGGACCAGCGCATCAGAGATCATCCCATGAAGGGACCAGCACATCAAAGATCATCCCATGAAGGGACCAGTGCATCACAGCACTCCGATTAGAGATATGCAAGATCATCCCATGAAGGGACCAGTGCATCAAAGATCATCCCATGAAGGGACCAGTGCATCAGAGATCATCCCATGAAGGGACCAGCACATCAGAGATCATCCCATGAAGGGACCAGCACATCACAGCACACAGATTAGGGATATGCAAGATCATCCCATGAAGGGACCAGTCTAGAGACCATCCCATGAAGGGAGCAGTGCATCAAAGATCATCCCATGAAGGGACCAGTGCATCAGAGAACTCACATTAGAGGTATGTAAGATCATCTCATGAAGGGACCAGTGCATCACAGCTACTCATATTAGAGGTATGCAAGATCATCCCATGAAGGGACCAGTGCATCACAGCACTCATATTAGAGGTATGCAAGATCATCCCATGAAGGGACCAGTGCATCAGAGATCATCCCATGAAGAGACCAGCGCATCAGAGATCATCCCATGAAGGGACCAGCGCATCAGAGATCATCCCATGAAGGGACCAGCGCATCAGAGATCATCCCATGAAGGGACCAGTGCAGAGATCATCCATGAAGGGACCAGTGCATCAAAGATCTTACCATGAAGGGACCAGTGCATCACAACACTCAGATTAGAGGTATGCAAGATCATTCCATGAAGGGACCAGTGCATCAAAGATCATCCCATGAAGGGACCAGTGCATCAGAAATCATCCCATGAAGGGAACAGTGCATCAAAGACCACCCCATGAAGGAACCACTGCATCAGAGACCATCCCATGAAGGGACGAGTGCATCAGAGATCATCCCATGAAGGGACCAGTGCATCAGAGATCATCCCATGAAGGGACCAGTGCATCAGAGATCATCCCATGAAGGGACCAGTGCATCAGAGATCATCCCATGAAGGGACCAGTGCATCACAGCAGTGAGATTAGAGGTATGCAAGATCATCCCATGAAGGGACCAGAGATCATCCCACAAAGGGACCAGCGCATCAGAGATCATCCCACAAAGGGACCAGCGCATCAGAAATCATCCCACAAAGGGACCAGTGCATCAGAAATCATCCAACAAAGGAACCAGTGCAACAGAGATCATCTCATGAAGGGACCAGTGCATCACAGCACTCACATTAGAGGTATTCAAGATCATCCCATGAAGGGACCAGTGCAGAGATCCTCCCATGAAGGGACCAGTCCATCAAAGATCATCCCATGAAGGGACCAGCGCATCAGATCATCCCATGAAGGGTTCAGCACAGAGATCATCCCACGAAGGGACCAGCGCAGAGATCATCCCATGAAGGGACCAGTGCATCAAAGATCATCCCATGAAGGGACCAGTGCATCACAGCACTCAGATTAGAAGTATGAAAGATCATCCCATGAAGGGACCAGGGCATCAAAGATCATCCCATGAAGGGACCAGTGCATCAGAGATCATCCCATGAAGGGAACAGCGCATCAGAGATCATCCCATGAAGGGAACAGTGCAAAGATCATCCCATGAAGGGACCAGTGCATCAGAGATCATCACATGAAGGGACCAGTGCATCACAGCACTCACATTAGAGGTATGCAAGATCATCCCATGAAGGGACCAGGGCATCAAAGATCATCCCATGAAGGGACCACTGCATCAAAGATCATCCCATGAAGGGACCTGTGCATCACAGCACTCAAATTAGAGGTATGCACGATCATCCCATGAAGGGACCAGTGCATCAGGGATCATCCCATGAAGGGACCAGTGCATCACAGCACTCAGATTAGAGGTATGCAAGATAATCCCACGAAGGGACCAGAGCAGAGATCATCCCATGAAGGGACCAGCGCATCAGATCATCCCATGAAGGGACCAGAGCATCAGAGATCACCCCATGAAGGGACCAGAGCATCAGAGATCATCCCATGAAGGGACCAGAGCATCAGAGATCATCCCAAGAAGGGACCAGAGCATCAGAGATCATCCCAAGAAGGGACCAGTGCATGAAAGATCATCCCATGAAGGGACCAGAGATCATCCCATGAAAGTACCAGTGCAGAGATCATCCCATGAAGGGACCTGTACATCACAGCATTCACATTATAGGTATGCAAGATCACACCATGAAGGGACCAGTGCATCAGAGACCATTCCATGAAGGGACGAGTGCATCAGAGATCATCCCATGAAGGGACCAGTGCATCAGATATCATCCCATGAAGGGAACACTGCATCACAGCACTAAAATTAGAGGCATGCAAGATCATCCCATGAAGGCACCAGTGTATCAAAGATCATCCCATGAAGGGACCAGTGCATCAGAAATCATCCCATGAAGGGACCAGTGCATCACAGCTTCTCAGATTAGAGGTATGCAAGATCATCCCATGAAGGGACCAGCACATCAGAGATCCTCCCACAAAGGGACCAGCACATCAGAGATCATCCCATAAAGGGACCAGCACATCAGAGATCATCCCATAAAGGGATCAGCACATCAGAGATCATCCCATAAAGGGATCAGCACATCAGAGATCATCCCATGAAGGGACCAGCACATCCGAGATCATCCCATGAAGGGACCAGCACATCAGAGATCATCCCATGAAGGGACCAGCACATCAGAGATGATCCCATGAAGGGACCAGCACATCAGAGATCATCCCATGGAGGGACCAGCACATCAAAGCTCATCCCATGAAGGGACCACTGCATCAGCGATCATCCCATGAAGGGGCCACTGCATCAGAGATCATCCCATTAAGGGACCACTGCATCAGAGATCATCCCATGAAGGGACCAGTGCATTACAGCACTCAGATTAGAGGTATGAAAGATAATCCCATGAAGGGACCAGCACATCAGAGATCATCCCATGAAGGGACCAGCGCATCAGAGATCATCCCATAAAGTGACCAGCGCATCAGAGATCATCCCATGAAGGGACCAGCGCATCAGAGATCATCCCATGAAGGGACCAGCGCATCAGAGATCATCCCATGAAGGAACCAGCGCATCAGAGATCATCCCATGAAGGGACCAGAGCATCAGAGATCATCCCATGAAGGGACCAGAGCATCAGATCATCCCATGAAGGGACCAGAGCATCAGAAAATCATCCCATGACGGGACCAGCGCATCAAAGATCATCCCATGACGGGACCAGCGCATCAAAGATCATCCCATGACAGGACCACCGCATCAAAAATCATCCCATGAAGGGACCAGCGCATCAAAAATCATCCCATGAAGGGAGCAGTGCATGAGAGATCCCATGAAGGGACCAGTGCATCAAAGATCAACCCATGAAGGGACCAGCCCATCAGAGATCATCCCATGAAGGGACCACTGCATCAGAGATCATCCCATGAAGGGACCAGTGCATCACAGCTACTCAGATTAGAGGTATGCAAGATCATCCCATGAAGGGACCAGTGCATCAAAGATCATCCTACGAAGGGACCAGAGATCATCCCATGAAGGGACCAGAGATCATCCCATGAAGGGACCAGCGCAGAGATCTTCCCATGAAGGGACCAGCGCAGAGATCATCCCATGAAGGGACCAGCGCATCAGATATCATCCCATGAAGGGACCAGCGCATCAGACATCATCCCATGAAGGGACCAGCGCATCAGACATCATCCCATGAAGGGACCAGCGCATCAGACATCATCCCATGAAGGGACCAGCGCATCAGAGATCATCCCACAAAGGAATCAGCACAGAGATCATCCCAAAAAGGGACCAGCACATCAGAGATCATCCCACGAAGGGACCAGCACATCAGAGATCATCCCACAAAGGGACCAGCACATCAGAGACCATCCCACAAAGGGACCAGCACATCAGAGATCATCCCACAAAGGGACAAGCTCATCAGAGATCATCCCACAAAGGGATCAGCACATCAGAGATCATCCCACAAAGGAACCAGCACAGAGATCATCCCAAAAAGGGACCAGCACATCAGAGATCATCCCACAAAGGGACCAGCACATCAGAGATCATCCCACAAAGGGACAAGCTCATCAGAGATCATCCCACAAAGGGACCAGCACATCAGAGATCATCCCAAAAAGGGACCAGCACATCAGAGATCATCCCACAAAGGGACCAGCACATCAGAGATCATCCCACAAAGAGACCAGCACATCAGAGATCATCCCACAAAGGGACCAGCACATCAGAGATCATCCCACAAAGGGACAAGCTCATCAGAGATCATCCCACAAAGGGATCAGCACATCAGAGATCATCCCACAAAGGAACCAGCACAGAGATCATCCCAAAAAGGGACCAGCACATCAGAGATCATCCCACAAAAGGACCAGCACATCAGAGATCATCCCACAAAGGGACAAGCTCATCAGAGATCATCCCACAAAGGGATCAGCACATCAGAGATCATCCCAAAAAGGGACCAGCACACCAGAGATCATCCCACAAAGGGACCAGCACATCAGAGATCATCCCATGAAGGGACCAGCACATCAGAGATCATTCCATGAAGGGACCAGCACATCAGAGATCATCCCATGAAGAGACCAGTGCAGAGATCATCCCATGAAGGGACCAGTGCATCAGAGATCATCCCTTGAAGGGACCAGCGCATCAGAGATCATCCCATGAAGGGACCAGTGCAAAGATCATCCCATGAAAGGACCAGTGCATCAGAGATCATCCCATGAAGGGACCAGTGCATCAGAGATCATCCCATGAAGGGACCAGTGCATCACAGCACTCACATTAGAGGTATGCAAGATCCTCCCATGAAGGGACCAGAGCATCAAAGATCATCCCATGAAGGGACCAGGGCATCAAAGATCATCCCATGAAGGGACCAGTGCATCAGAGATCATCCCATGAAGGGACCAGTGCATCACAGCACTCACATTAGAGGTATGCAAGATCATCCCATGTAGGGACCAGTGCATCACAGCACTCACATTAGAGGTATTCAAGATCATCCCATGAAGAGACCAGTGCAGAGATCATCCCATGAAGGGACCAGTGCATCAAAGATCATCCCATGAAAGGACCAGAGCATCAGAGTTCATCCCATGAAGGGACCAGTGCATCAAAGATCATCCCATGGAGGGAACACTGCATCACAGCGCTCAAATTAGAGGCATGCAAGATCATCCCATGAAGGCACCAGTGCATCAAAGATCATCCCATGAAGGGACCAGTGCATCGAAGATCATCCCATGAAGGGACCAGAGATCATCCCATGAAGGGACCAGTGCAGAGATCATCCCATGAAGGGACAAGTGCATCAAAGATCATCCCATGAAGGGACCAGTGCATTAGAGATCATCCCATAAAGGAACCACTGCATCAGAGATCATCCCATGAAGGTACCAGTGCATCAAAGATCATCCCATGAAGGGAACAGCACATCAAAGATCATCCCATGAACGGACCAGTGCATCAGATCATCCCATGAAGGGACCAGTGCATCAGATCATCCCATGAAGGGACCACTGCATCAGAGATCATCCCATGAAGGGACCAGTGCATCAAAGATCATCCCATGAAGGGACCAGTGCATCAGAGATGATCCCATGAAGGGACCAGTGCATCACAGCAGTGAGATTAGGGGTATGCAAGATCATCCCATGAAGGGACCAGTGCATCACAGCATTCAGATTAGGGGTATGCAAGATCATCCCATGAAGATACCAGTCTAGAGACAATCCCATGAAGGGACCAGCACATCAGAGATCATCCCATGAAGGGACCAGTGCATCAAAGATCATCCCATGAAGGGACTGGTGCAAAGATCATCCCATGAAGGGGCCAGTGCATCAAAGATCATCCCATGAAGGGACCAGTCCATCACAGCACTCAGATTAGAGGTATGCAAGATCATTTTATGAAGGGGCCAGTGCATCAAAGATCATCCCATGAAGGGACCAGTGCATCAAAGATCGTCCCATGAAGGGACCAGTGCATCAAAGATCATCCCATGAAGGGACCAGTGCATCAAAGATCATCCCATGAAGGGACCAGTGCATCAAAGATCATCCCATGAAGGGACCAGTGCATCAAAGATCATCCCATGAAGGGACCAGTGCATCAAAGATCATCCCATGAAGGGACCAGTGCATCAAAGATCATCCCATGAAGGGACCAGTGCATCACAGCACTCAGATTAGAGGTATGCAAGATCCTCCCATGAAGGGACCAGTGCATCACAGCACTCAGATTAGAGGTATGCAAGATCATCCCATGAAGGGACCAGTGCATCAGAGATCATCCCATGAAGGGACCAGTGCAAAGATCATCCCATGAAGGGACCAGTGCAAACATCATCCCATGAAGGGACCAGTGCAAAGATCATCCCATGAAGGGACCAGTGCAAAGATCATCCCATGAAGGGACAAGTGCAAAGATCATCCCATGAAGGGACAAGTGCAAAGATCATCCCATGAAGGGACCAGTGCAAAGATCATCCCATGAAGGGACCAGTGCAAAGATCATCCCATGAAGGGACCACCAGTGCAAAGATCATCCCATGAAGGGACCAGTGCAAAGATCATCCCATGAAGGGACCAGTGCATCAAAGATCATCCCATGAAGGGACAAGTGCATCAAAGCTCTCAGATTAGAGGTCTGCAAGATCATTTTATGAAGGGGCCAGTGCATCAAAGATCATCCCATGAAGGGACTAGTGCATCAAAGATCATCCCATGAAGGGACCAGTGCAAAGATCATCCCATGAAGGGACCAGTGCAAAGATCATCCCATGAAGGGACCAGTGCAAAGATCATCCCATGAAGGGACCAGTGCAAAGATCATCCCATGAAGGGACAAGTGCAAAGATCATCCCATGAAGGGACCAGTGCATCACAGATCATCCCATGAAGGGATCAGTGCATCACAGATCATCCCATGAAGGGATCAGTGCATCACAGATCATCCCATGAAGGGATCAGTGCATCACAGATCATCCCATGAAGGGATCAGTGCATCACAGATCATCCTATGAAGGGACCAGTGCATCACAGCACTCAGATTAGAGTCAAAGAAGATCATCCCATGAAGGGACCAGTGCATCATGGCACTCAGATTAGCGGTATGCAAGATCATCCCATGAAGGGACCAGTGCATCAAAGATCATCCCATGAAGGGACCAGTACATCACAGCACTCACATTAGAGGTATGCAAGATCATCCCATGAAGGGACCAGTGCATCAGAGATCATCCCATGAAGGGACCAGTGCATCAGAGATCATCCCATGAAGGGACCAGTGCATCAGAGATCATCCCATGAAGGGACCACTGCATCAGAGATCATCCCATGAAGGGACCAGTGCATCACAGCTACTCAGATTAGAGGTATGCAAGATCATCCCATGAAGGGACCAGTGCATCAAAGATCATCCTACGAAGGGACCAGAGATCATCCCATGAAGGGACCAGAGATCATCCCATGAAGGGACCAGTGCAGAGATCATCCCATGAAGGGACCAGCGCATCAGACATCATCCCATGAAGGGACCAGCGCATCAGACATCATCCCATGAAGGGACCAGCGCATCAGACATCATCCCATGAAGGGACCAGCGCATCAGACATCATCCCATGAAGGTACCAGCGCATCAGACATCATCCCATGAAGGGACCAGCGCATCAGAGATCATCCCACAAAGGAACCAGCACAGAGATCATCCCAAAAAGGGACCAGCACATCAGAGATCATCCCACGAAGGGACCAGCACATCAGAGATCATCCCACAAAGGGACCAGCACATCAGAGATCATCCCACAAAGGGACAAGCTCATCAGAGATCATCCCACAAAGGGAGCAGCACATCAGAGATCATCCCACAAAGGAACCAGCACAGAGATCATCCCAAAAAGGGACCAGCACATCAGAGATCATCCCACAAAGGGACCAGCACATCAGAGTTCATCCCACAAAGGGACCAGCACATCAGAGATCATCCCACAAAGGGACAAGCTCATCAGAGATCATCCCACAAAGGGATCAGCACATCAGAGATCATCCCACAAAGGAACCAGCACAGAGATCATCCCAAAAAGGGACCAGCACATCAGAGATCATCCCACAAAGGGACCAGCACATCAGAGATCATCCCACAAAGGGACCAGCACACCAGAGATCATCCCACAAAGGGACAAGCTCATCAAAGATTATCCCACAAAGGGATCAGCACATCAGAGATCATCCCACAAAGGGATCAGCACATCAGAGATCATCCCAAAAAGGGACCAGCACATCACAGATCATCCCACAAAGGGACCAGCACATCAGAGATCATCCCATGAAGGGACCAGCACATCAGAGATCATCCCATGAAGGGACCAGCACATCAGAGATCATCCCATGAAGGGACCAGCACATCAGAGATCATCCCATGAAGGGACCAGTGCATCACAGCACTCAGATTAGAGGTATGCAAGATGATCCCATGAAGGGACCAGTGCATCAGAGATCATCCCATGAAGGGACCAGCGCATCAGAGATCATCCCATGAAGGGACCAGTGCAAAGATCATCCCATGAAGGCACCAGGGCATCAAAGATCATCCCATGAAGGGACCAGTGCATCAGAGATCATCCCATGAAGGGACCAGTGCATCACAGCACTCACATTAGAGGTATGCAAGATCATCCCATGTAGGGACCAGTCCATCAGCGATCATCCCATGAAGGTACCAGTGCATCAGAGATCATCCCATGAAGGGACCAGTGCATCACAGCAGTGAGATTATAGGTATGCAAGATAATCCCATGAAGGGACCAGTGCATCACAGCACTCACATTAGAGGTATTCAAGATCATCCCATGAAGGGACTAGTGCAAAGATCATCCCATGAAGGGACCAGCGCAGAGATCATCCCATGAAGGGACCAGTGCATCAGAGATCAACCCATGAAGGGACGAGTGCATCAGAGATCATCCCATGAAGGGACCAGCATATCAGAGATCATCCCGAGATCATCCCATGAAGGGACCACCGCATCACAGCACTCAGATTAGAGGTATGCAAGATCATCCCATGAAGGGACCAGTGCATCACAGCACACAGATTAGAGGTATGCAAGATCATCCCATGAAGGGACCAGTCTAGAGATCATGCCATGAAGGGACCTGTGCATCAGAGATCATCCCACGAAGGGACCAGCACATCAGAGATCATCCCACGAAGGGACCAGCACATCAGAGATCATTCCATAAAGGGACCAGTGCATCAGATCATTTCATGAAGGGACCAGTGCATCACAGAACTCAAATTAGAGGGATGCAAGATCATCCCATGAAGGGACCAGGAATCATCCCATGAAGGGACCAGAGATCATCCCATGAAGGGACCAGAGATCATCCCATGAAGGGACCAGAGATCATCCCATGAAGGGACCAGAGATCATCCCATGAAGGGACCAGAGATCGTCCCATGAAGGGACCAGAGATCATCCCATGAAGGGACCAGAGATCATCCCATGAAGGGACCAGAGATCATCCCACGAAGGGGCCAGAGATCATCCCACGAAGGGGCCAGAGATCATCTCATGAAGGGAACAGTGCAACAGATCATCCCACGAAGGGACCAGTGCACCAGATCATCCCACGAAGGGACCAGTGCACCAGATCATCCCATGAAGGGACCAGTGCAAAAGATCATCCCATGAAGGGACCAGTGCACCAGATCATCCCATGAAGGGACCAGTGCACCAGATCATCCCATGAAGGGACCAGTGCATCAGAGATCCCATGAAGGGACCTGCACATCGAGGATCATCCCATGAAGGGACCATCCCATGAAGGGACCAGCGCATTGAGGATCATCCCATGAAGGGACCAGTGCATCAGATCATCCCAAGAAGGGACCAGTGCATCAGATCATCCCATGAAGGGACCAGTGCACCAGAGATCATCCCATGAAGGGACCAGTGCACCAAAGGTCATCCCATGAAGGGACCAGTGCACCAAAGATCACCCCATGAAGGGACCAGTACAAAGATCATCCCATGAAGGGACCAGTACATCAAAGATCATCCCATGAAGGGACCAGTGCATCAAAGATCACCCCATGAAGGGACCAGTGCTTCAAAGATCATCCCATGAGGGGACTAGAGATCCCATGAAGGGACCAGTGCACCAGAGATCATCCCAAGAAGGGACCAGTGCACCAGAGATCATCCCATGAAGGGACCAGTGCAACAGAGATCATCCCATGAAGGGACCAGTGCACCAGAGATCATCCCATGAAGGGACCAGTGCATCACAGCACTCATTTTAGAGGTATGCAAGATCATCCCATGAATGGACCAGCGCAAAGATCATCCCATGAAGGGACCAGTGCACCAGATATCATCCCATGAGGGGACTAGAGATCATCCCATGAAGGGACCAGTGCACCAGATCATCCCATGAAGGGACCAGTGCACCAGATCATCCCATGAAGTGACCAGTGCAACAGATCATCCCATGAAGTGACCAGTGCGTCAGAGGTCATCCCATGAAGGGCCAGTGCGTCAGAGGTCATCCCATGAAGGGACCAGTGCGTCAGATCATCCCATGAAGGGACCAGTGCAACAGATCATCCCATGAAGGGACCAGTGCAACAGATCATCCCATGAAGGGACCAGTGCGTCAGATCATCCCATGAAGGGACCAGTGCATCAGAGATCATCCCGTGAAGGGACCAGTGCATCAGAGATCATCCCATGAAGGGACCAGTGCATCAGAGATCATCCCATGAAGGGACCAGTGCATCAGTGATCATCCTATGAAGGGAATAGTGCATCACAGCACTCAGATTAGAGGTATGCAAAATCATCCCATGAAGGGACCACTGCATCAGAGATCATCCCATAAAGGGACCAGGGCATCAGAGATCATCCCATGAAGGGACCAGTGCACCAGAGATCATCCCATGAAGGGACCAGTGCACCAAAGGTCATCCCATGAAGGGACCAGTGCACCAAAGATCACCCCATGAAGGGACCAGTACATCAAAGATTATCCCATGAAGGGACCAGTACATCAAAGATCATCCCATGGAGGGACCAGTGCATCAAAGATCACCCCATGAAGGGACCAGTGCTTCAAAGATCATCCCATGAGGGGACTAGAGATCCCATGAAGGGACCAGTGCACCAGAGATCATCCCAAGAAGGGACCAGTGCACCAGAGATCATCCCATGAAGGGACCAGTGCAACAGAGATCATCCCATGAAGGGACCAGTGCACCAGAGATCATCCCATGAAGGGACCAGTGCACCAGAGATCATCCCATGAAGGGACCAGTGCATCACAGCACTCATTTTAGAGGTATGCAAGATCATCCCATGAAGGGACCAGCGCAAAGATCATCCCATGAAGGGACCAGTGCACCAGATATCATCCCATGAGGGGACTAGAGATCATCCCATGAAGGGACCAGTGCACCACATCATCCCATGAAGGGACCAGTGCACCAGATCATCCCATGAAGTGACCAGTGCAACAGATGATCCCATGAAGTGACCAGTGCGTCAGAGGTCATCCCATGAAGGGACCAGTGCGTCAGAGGTCATCCCATGAAGGGACCAGTGCGTCAGATCATCCCATGAAGGGACCAGTGCAACAGATCATCCCATGAAGGGACCAGTGCAACAGATCATCCCATGAAGGGACCAGTGCGTCAGATCATCCCATGAAGGGACCAGTGCATCAGAGATCATCCCGTGAAGGGACCAGTGCATCAGAGATCATCCCATGAAGGGACCAGTGCATCAGAGATCATCCCATGAAGGGACCAGTGCATCAGTGATCATCCTATGAAGGGAATAGTGCATCACAGCACTCAGATTAGAGGTATGCAAAATCATCCCATGAAGGGACCACTGCATCAGAGATCATCCCATAAAGGGACCAGGGCATCAGAGATCATCCCATGAAGGGACCAGTGCACCAGAGATCATCCCATGAAGGGACCAGTGCACCAGAGATCATCCCATGAAGGGACCAGTGCAACAGATCATCCCATGAAGGGACCAGTGAACCAGATCATCCCATGAAGGGACCAGCGCATCAGAGATCATCCTATGAAGGGACCAGCGCATCAGAGATCATCCCATGAAGGGACCAGCGCATCAGATCATCCCATGAAGGGACCAGCGCATCAGATATCATCCCATGAAGGGATCAGCGCATCAGATATCATCCCATGAAGGGACCAGTGCACCAGAGATCATCCCATGAAGGGACCAGTGCAACAAAGGACCAGTGCAACAGATCATCCCATGAAGGGACCAGTGCATCAGAGATCAACCCATGAAGGGACCAGTGCATCAGAGATCAACCCATGAAGGGACCAGTGCATCAGAGATCAACCCATGAAGGGACCAGAGCACCAAAGATCATCCCATGAAGGGACCAGTGCATCAGATCATCCCATGAAGGGACCAGGGCATCAGAGCACTCAGATTAGAGGTATGCAAGATCATCCCATGAAGGGACCAGTGCGCCAAAAATCATCCCATGAAGGGACCAGTGCATCAGAGATAATCCCACGAAGGGACCAGTGCATCAGAGATCATCCCACGAAGGGACCAGTGCATCAGAGATCATCCCACAAAGGGACCAGTGCAACAAAGATCATCCCATGAAGGGACCAGTGAAACAAAGATCATCCCATGAAGGGACCAGTGCAACAAAGATCATCCCATGAAGGGCCCACTGCAACAAAAATCATCCCATGAAGGGACCAGTGCATCACAGCACTCAGATTAGAGGTATGCAAGATCATCCCATGAAGGGACCAGTGCAGGGATCATCCCATGAAGGGACCAGTGCACCAGAGATCATCCCATGAAGGGACCAGTGCATCAGAGATCATCCCATGAAGGGACCAGTGCACCAGAGATCATCCCATGAAGGGACCAGTGCACCAGAGATCATCCCATGAAGGGACCAGTGCACCAGAAATCATCCCATGAAGGGACCAGTGCAACAAAGGACCAGTGCAACAGATCATCCTATGAAGGGACCAGTGCAACAGATCATCATATGAAGGGACCAGTGCAACAGATCATCCCATGAAGGGACCAGCGCATCGAGGATCATCCCATGAAGGGACCAGTGCATCAGAGATCATCCCAAGAAGGGACCAGTGCAACAGATCATTTAATAATGGGACCTGTGCATCACAGCACTCAGATTAGAGGTATGAAAGATCATCCATGAAGGGACCAGTGCACCAGATCATCCCATGAAGGGACCAGTGCACCAGATCATCCCATGAAGGGACCAGTGCACCAGATCATCCCATGAAGGGACCAGTGCACCAGATCATCCCATGAAGGGACCAGTGAACCAGATCATCCCATGAAGGGACCAGCGCATCAGAGATCATCCTATGAAGGGACCAGCGCATCAGAGATCATCCCATGAAGGGACCAGCGCATCAGATCATCCCATGAAGGGACCAGCGCATCAGATCATCCCATGAAGGGACCAGTGCACCAGAGACCATCCCATGAAGGGACCAGCGCAACAAAGGACCAGTGCAACAGATCATCCTATGAAGGGACCAGTGCAACAGATCATCATATGAAGGGACCAGTGCAACAGATCATCCCATGAAGAGACCAGCGCTTCGAGGATCATCCCATGAAGGGACCAGTGCTTCAAAGATCATCCTATGAGGGGACTAGAGATCCCATGAAGGGACCAGTGCACCAGAGATCATCCCAAGAAGGGACCAGTGCACCAGAGATCATCCCATGAAGGGACCAGTGCAACAGAGATCATCCCATGAAGGGACCAGTGCACCAGAGATCATCCCATGAAGGGACCAGTGCACCAGAGATCATCCCATGAAGGGACCAGTGCATCACAGCACTCATTTTAGAGGTATGCAAGATCATCCCATGAAGGGACCAGCGCAAAGATCATCCCATGAAGGGACCAGTGCACCAGATCATCCCATGAAGGGACCAGTGCACCAGATCATCCCATGAAGTGACCAGTGCAACAGATCATCCCATGAAGTGACCAGTGCGTCAGAGGTCATCCCATGAAGGGACCAGTGTGTCAGAGGTCATCCCATGAAGGGACCAGTGCGTCAGATCATCCCATGAAGGGACCAGTGCAACAGATCATCCCATGAAGGGACCAGTGCAACAGATCATCCCATGAAGGGACCAGTGCGTCAGATCATCCCATGAAGGGACCAGTGCATCAGAGATCATCCCGTGAAGGGACCAGTGCATCAGAGATCCTCCCGTGAAGGGACCAGTGCATCAGAGATCATCCCATGAAGGGACCAGTGAACCAGATCATCCCATGAAGGGACCAGCGCATCAGAGATCATCCTATGAAGGGACCAGCGCATCAGAGATCATCCCATGAAGGGACCAGCGCATCAGATCATCCCATGAAGGGACCAGCGCATCAGATATCATCCCATGAAGGGATCAGCGCATTAGATATCATCCCATGAAGGGACCAGTGCACCAGAGATCATCCCATGAAGGGACCAGTGCAACAAAGGACCAGTGCAACAGATCATCCCATGAAGGGACCAGTGCATCAGAGATCAACCCATGAAGGGACCAGTGCATCAGAGATCAACCCATGAAGGGACCAGTGCATCAGAGATCAACCCATGAAGGGACCAGAGCACCAAAGATCATCCCATGAAGGGACCAGTGCATCAGATCATCCCATGAAGGGACCAGGGCATCAGAGCACTCAGATTAGAGGTATGCAAGATCATCCCATGAAGGGACCAGTGCGCCAAAAATCATCCCATGAAGGGACCAGTGCATCAGAGATAATCCCACGAAGGGACCAGTGCATCAGAGATCATCCCACGAAGGGACCAGTGCATCAGAGATCATCCCACAAAGGGACCAGTGCAACAAAGATCATCCCATGAAGGGACCAGTGAAACAAAGATCATCCCATGAAGGGACCAGTGCAACAAAGATCATCCCATGAAGGGCCCACTGCAACAAAAATCATCCCATGAAGGGACAAGTGCATCACAGCACTCAGATTAGAGGTATGCAAGATCATCCCATGAAGGGACCAGTGCAGGGATCATCCCATGAAGGGACCAGTGCACCAGAGATCATCCCATGAAGGGACCAGTGCATCAGAGATCATCCCATGAAGGGACCAGTGCACCAGAGATCATCCCATGAAGGGACCAGTGCACCAGAGATCATCCCATGAAGGGACCAGTGCAACAAAGGACCAGTGCAACAGATCATCCTATGAAGGGACCAGTGCAACAGATCATCATATGAAGGGACCAGTGCAACAGATCATCCCATGAAGGGACCAGCGCATCGAGGATCATCCCATGAAGGGACCAGTGCATCAGAGATCATCCCAAGAAGGGACCAGTGCAACAGATCATTTAATAATGGGACCTGTGCATCACAGCACTCAGATTAGAGGTATGAAAGATCATCCATGAAGGGACCAGTGCACCAGATCATCCCATGAAGGGACCAGTGCACCAGATCATCCCATGAAGGGACCAGTGCACCAGATCATCCCATGAAGGGACCAGTGCACCAGATCATCCCATGAAGGGACCAGTGAACCAGATCATCCCATGAAGGGACCAGCGCATCTGAGATCATCCTATGAAGGGACCAGCGCATCAGAGATCATCCCATGAAGGGACCAGCGCATCAGATCATCCCATGAAGGGACCAGCGCATCAGATCATCCCATGAAGGGACCAGTGCACCAGAGACCATCCCATGAAGGGACCAGTGCAACAAAGGACCAGTGCAACAGATCATCCTATGAAGGGACCAGTGCAACAGATCATCATATGAAGGGACCAGTGCAACAGATCATCCCATGAAGAGACCAGCGCTTCTAGGATCATCCCATGAAGGGACCAGTGCTTCAAAGATCATCCTATGAGGGGACTAGAGATCCCATGAAGGGACCAGTGCACCAGAGATCATCCCAAGAAGGGACCAGTGCACCAGAGATCATCCCATGAAGGGACCAGTGCAACAGATATCATCCCATGAAGGGACCAGTGCACCAGAGATCATCCCATGAAGGGACCAGTGCACCAGAGATCATCCCATGAAGGGACCAGTGCATCACAGCACTCATTTTAGAGGTATGCAAGATCATCCCATGAAGGGACCAGCGCAAAGATCATCCCATGAAGGGACCAGTGCACCAGATATCATCCCATGAGGGGACTAGAGATCATCCCATGAAGGGACCAGTGCACCAGATCATCCCATGAAGGGACCAGTGCACCAGATCATCCCATGAAGTGACCAGTGCAACAGATCATCCCATGAAGTGACCAGTGCGTCAGAGGTCATCCCATGAAGGGACCAGTGCGTCAGAGGTCATCCCATGAAGGGACCAGTGCGTCAGATCATCCCATGAAGGGACCAGTGCAACAGATCATCCCATGAAGGGACCAGTGCAACAGATCATCCCATGAAGGGACCAGTGCGTCAGATCATCCCATGAAGGGACCAGTGCATCAGAGATCATCCCGTGAAGGGACCAGTGCATCAGAGATCATCCCATGAAGGGACCAGTGCATCAGAGATCATCCCATGAAGGGACCAGTGCATCAGTGATCATCCTATGAAGGGAATAGTGCATCACAGCACTCAGATTAGAGGTATGCAAAATCATCCCATTAAGGGACCACTGCATCAGAGATCATCCCATAAAGGGACCAGGGCATCAGAGATCATCCCATAAAGGGACCAGTGCACCAGAGATCATCCCATGAAGGGACCAGTGCACCAGAGATCATCCCATGAAGGGACCAGTGCAACAGAGATCATCCCATGAAGGGACCAGTGCATCAGAGATCAACCCATGAAGGGACCAGTGCATCAGAGATCAACCCATGAAGGGACCAGTGCATCAGAGATCAACCCATGAAGGGACCAGAGCACCAAAGATCATCCCATGAAGGGACCAGTGCATCAGATCATCCCATGAAGGGACCAGGGCATCAGAGCACTCAGATTAGAGGTATGCAAGATCATCCCATGAAGGGACCAGTGCAGGGATCATCCCATGAAGGGACCAGTGCACCAGAGATCATCCCATGAAGGGACCAGTGCATCAGAGATCATCCCATGAAGGGACCAGTGCACCAGAGATCATCCCATGAAGGGACCAGTGCACCAGAGATCATCCCATGAAGGGACCAGTGCAACAAAGGACCAGTGCAACAGATCATCCTATGAAGGGACCAGTGCAACAGATCATCATATGAAGGGACCAGTGCAACAGATCATCCCATGAAGGGACCAGCGCATCGAGGATCATCCCATGAAGGGACCAGTGCATCAGAGATCATCCCAAGAAGGGACCAGTGCAACAGATCATTTAATAATGGGACCTGTGCATCACAGCACTCAGATTAGAGGTATGAAAGATCATCCATGAAGGGACCAGTGCACCAGATCATCCCATGAAGGGACCAGTGCACCAGATCATCCCATGAAGGGACCAGTGCACCAGATCATCCCATGAAGGGACCAGTGCACCAGATCATCCCATGAGGGGACCAGTGCACCAGATCATCCCATTAAGGGACCAGCGCATCAGAGATCATCCTATGAAGGGACCAGCGCATCAGAGATCATCCCATGAAGGGACCAGCGCATCAGATCATCCCATGAAGGGACCAGCGCATCAGATATCATCCCATGAAGGGATCAGCGCATCAGATATCATCCCATGAAGGGACCAGTGCACCAGAGATCATCCCATGAAGGGACCAGTGCAACAGATCATCCTATGAAGGGACCAGTGCAACAGATCATCATATGAAGGGACCAGTGCAACAGATCATCCCATGAAGAGACCAGCGCTTCGAGGATCATCCCATGAAGGGACCAGTGCATCAGAGATCATCCCAAGAAGGGACCAGTGCAACAGATCATTTAATAATGGGACCTGTGCATCACAGCAATTAGATTAGAGGTATGCAAGATCATCCCATGAAGGGACCAATGCAGAGATCATCCCATGAAGGGACCAGTGCAGAGATCATCCCATGAAGGGACCAGTGCATCAGAGATCATCCCATGAAGGGACCAGTGCACCAAAGAACATCCCATGAGGGGACTAGAGATCATAACAAACACTATAGCAACCCGGGTCTTGGGCTGAGTCAAAAATCAACAACTACCAGGCCAGAGTATTTCTATCCCTGATCTGACAGCTCTATAGGAGAGAACCCTTCTAGAACAGGACCCATCAATCACTTAAGGTGGTGAGTTTTTATCATTTGGGTCTGTGCACCTCAATATGACAACCAGTTCCTGAAATAGCGATCTGGTAACGTGCAAAGAAGATGCAACAAAAGAGGGTTATTGTCAGATATCTCAAGGATTTTGTTAGGGATAACGTTATACCCATAGATCAATAAAGAAGATCCTAAGGTCAGCAGTATTAAATAATAAATGTATGACTAAAAATGGCTAAGGGTGCTCAAATGTTCTTTATTTGGTAGAGTACCCCTGTCATGTTTAAAAAGCAATATGGCAATCTAGCACAAATAAGTTGTCAATATGCTAATGTCCATAGCAATGTGGTCGACATGTTTCTGCCCATATCTGATCAAAAAGTATCGGGGCTTTCATCAGGACCTATGATACTGCTGTGGTTCAGTAAGAAAACGTGAAAAAGAAATCAAAAGAGTTCGCGTGAATAAAATAATCCTACCGCACCGGTCAGTTCAGAAGATATCAAAACCGGGTACCCATAAGAATTGGGTGCTGCCCTCACCACAACCTGGTCTCAACTCAGGGAAAGGGGCCCCGCTCTATCCGTCGGTACCCCGGGGCGGTCTTGAAGGGACCTGCACATCGAGGATCATCCCATGAAGGGACCATCCCATGAAGGGACCAGCGCATCGAGGATCATCCCATGAAGGGACCAGTGCATCAGATCATCCCAAGAAGGGACCAGTGCATCAGATTATTCAATAAAGGGACCAGTGTGATGAATATAGGCCCCAGCTAGGCCAGCAGGACACAAGGGTTCGCTCTCCTGCAAATGGAATCTATAAGGAAGTTGGCACGGAAACTGCAAAGTACAAAGACAAAGTTTATTAACCCTTAAGGGTGGTCCTACAATCCATACAACACTCTTCAGTATTGCATAGAGCTGCACCCTGAACTTGCATACACGGTCCCCTTTTATACACAACAGAGGGGCTCATAAGTGGGTGGATACATCATGAGGCAAAGAATATTACCTTTTATGGTCATTTTCAATACAGAATCAATATATGGGCGGAGCTAACACTCCTTGAGCCCGCGAAAACATGGTCAAGCAAGGACTAACTGATAACAGATGTGGTCAAGTCTGGGCATGCGCCAGACGGACAAAGGAGCTATTTATAGACTGTTACTAGGCAGATTACAAGAGCAACTAACACGAAGGTAGGACTCTTCTCGTGCTACGCACGTGGAGGCATGACAATACAAAATGGAGTCCTAGCTTTAGTCAACATAAAGGAAGAAACTCGGTCTGGAAGGAGAATTCATGTCTTTAGTGAATGCTTACTCATACCGTTATTTCAATTTTCAACAGACGACCCTTTCAGCATTTACTGAAGACATCCGGTTTATTAGGATAATCATCGTATATATCAATTTTCATCATTTCTTCTATTTCTTTAGTCAGATGTTTCTGGTAGGTGACATTGGCAATAGCTTTCTTATCAGGAATGCAGAGCGACACACATAGGGAACAGAGTAAGGGACCACATTGGATACAAATGCAACAGGAAAACAGAATTGTTACAACGATACAGAGACCAGTTAAAACCTTCCATCCCCATGTGGTGATCAACGCCCAAAACCATCCAGAAAAGGTCCAAGTACCATTCTCTGTATGGATTTCAGCTGCAATTTTATGCAATTTATTAATGGCATTATAAACTGATGGCGTGTGGTCAGGAATAAACACGCAACAACTACTTCCGATAATTTTACAAGCTCCACCTCGGTCAGCTAACATAACATCTAACACCATACGATTCTGCAATGCAACAATTCTAGTAATCTGCAATTCTTCTGTAAGATTCCCAAGAGCAGCAGCGGTTTGATTTGTCACAGCCTATACCACTCTTGTTAACCTTCGAACTTTCCTACTATTTAGGGCAGCTCCAACAAAGAAAAACAATCCTAAATTAAAATCAATATACTGCTGCAGACTAGTGTCAGTTTGGTCCACGTCATCAATTGATAGAGTACGTTTATACCTATTTACAGTCACATTATTCAACAACTTCAAATCCTTAGGATAAGATGCAGGTGCCAAGAATACAGGAGGTAATAGAAATGCTACATAACATACTCCAGACCAACCGGCTGGCAAGCGGTAATAACCTTTATTTCCACATAAGAAGTATGTATTACTGGATGCTAAGAAGGTACTGTTATTCAACCCGTCGATATTTAAAATAGTGATGCAATCACTAACACCAACAGGAATATAACCCACACTCTGGACACACAGGTCCGCTTGAGCTTGTGCCACTTGAATCAAAAATCGGTCTTTCCCCACAGTGTCTCTGGTGTTCGTGAAAATATAGGGAATCGATTCATTGTCCGGTCGATACTCTTCCCATTCCCAAATTGTCCCATTCGCTTGTGGATATCCATCTTTATCCTGATGACATTCCCTATTAAGTCTGAAGAGTAGCCGTCCCACTGTAGGTTTCCGGGTGGCAAAAAGCAAAGTGTACCATGCTCTACAGGAGCCATTATGAGAGAAAGTAAGGGGTATGAACGGAGTTCCTCCTTTCTTCTGGTGAGCTGGCATCATGCCACATATCCAACAGTTCGTAGCATTGGTGGCAACATGGGTATGATGCAACATCTGGATGAAAGTGTTATTCAAATAAGACTGACGATGCTTCAACTCTTGATACGGTAGTGTATAAAAGTAGTGCTCCTCAGGCACTGGAGTAGTCAAATCAAGTAACTTTCGAGCAGGAGTCATATCCTCCACAAACCATGTGGTTATCCCAACAATAGCTACTGTAAACATAAAACCTGTTGCACAAAGGATTTTCTTTTTCTCCATGTCAGAATAAAAAAATCAATATCTTCCTGAAACTAAAAGGTTGTCAGAACTCTTCCCCTTAGGCAGCGGTTGATTTCTTCACCAGCGGGCCAAGACGGGTGTCGCTACACTAATGCAGGGCTGATCCCCCCCCCCTTGCCTCATTGGCTCTCCGTTTCACTAACCCAAGGGCCGTTCTGACAACATGTCCTGATACAGAAGAATTCACTTTCTTGGTCTGAGATGATATCGCTTTCCTCCAGGAATCACGTGGTCCGGAAAGAGCTCCTCAGTGTCGTTCGGTTCCACAGCACGGCCTTTCTCTGCAGTCAGAATTTCTCGATGGTCGGTCAATACAGCGGGCTCCACCAATCCGGGCGGCACTTTACGACAGTGCAGGGAATGGATCCAATTCTTTCGGTTGGAAACCCGCACAGCCGTCCTCGTTGCAAGTAGGACTTGTTCAGGACCAACCCATCTCGGCTCCAAACTGTTCGTCCTTTCGAAAATCTTCACCATAACATAGTCTCCAGGTCGGAGACTGTGACCTTCGCCGATGGACCGATCAGGGAGCGCCTCCCGGACCTGTTGATGAATAGAAACCAAGTTATCCGTTAACTGCGCCAGATAATCATTCATCATTACACAAGGTACATCATACACAGCCTTAGGTCGTGGTGGACCCCAAATATTCATTGGGCGTCCAAAAACAATCTCGTACGGTGTAAGACCGGTCCGAGAGTGCGGTATCGATCTAATTGACAATAATGCCAGCGGTAAAGCATCTGGCCAAGTCAAAGACGTCGAAGCTTGTATTTTAGCGATCTTGAGCTTCAGTGTACCATTATACTTCTCGACCAGTCCTGCAGACTGAGGGTGAAACACTGCGTGGAACTTCTGGGTGATGCCCAGACCCTTCAGAACATACTTTATAACATCCGCTATAAAGTGGGGTCCGTTATCACTCCACAGCAGTCTACAAACGCCATATCGAGGGAAGAACTCCTTCAATAGCATCTTGGCGGTAGTCATTGCAGTATTATCTTTCGTAGGGTATGCCTCAACCCATTTACTAAAGGCACATACCACTACTAGAACATACTTCAAATTGTTACAGCGCTCAAGCTGGATGTAATCCATCTGCAAAACCTCAAAGGGTGCGGTAGGTGTCGCAAATCCTCCTGCTGGAGTTCGAGTACCCTTTCCTGGGTTGTACCTCAGGCAAATCATGCAGGTCTGCACTACCCTCTTTGCCGTGCTAGCAATCTCTGGATGCTCCCAGACTTGAGTAAGCAATTTTACAATTGCGGAAGCTCCAACATGTGCTAGCCCATGTGCCATCTGAACCATAGGTTGTACAAAAGCTGTGGGTAACTTCCATCTATCCATCTGCTTATTTCTCCAACAACCCTCATCATTCAATTCTCCATCACTGGACCATTGCTCCCGTTCTTTATCAGAAGCGGTCCTCTGTATTTCCCGCACTTCTCCCTTCGCGTCGTGCCATCTTTCTACCTGCGACTTCACTACATACATGGCAGTAGCACCGGGCTGCATCGCAGTCTCCCGTGCCACCCGGTCTGCCAACGCATTCCCTTCTCCAACTTTATCAACCACTTTCTTATGGGCACTACATTTAATGATAGCAATTTTCCTCGGATATGTCAATGCAGTCAAAAGGTTGTGAACTAACTCTCCATGCATTATTTGTACTCCATGCGACGTTAGAAACCCTCTCTCCTTCCAGAGCAGGCCGAAATTGTGCGCTACTCCGAAGGCATACCGGCTATCTGTATAAACATTCACACACAATCCTGTACTGAGCTCACATGCTCGTGTTAATGCTATCAGTTCCGCTGCTTGAGCTGATTTCTGTGGTATGCGTACTGTCTCCACTATTGTTTGCAGTGTGGTAATTGCATACGCTGCTGAAGTCGTACCATCTGGTAGCTTCAGGCATGATCCATCCACCCACAATTCTCCGTCTACATCTGGAAAGGGCGTATCTTGGAGATCAATACGACCCTTTGTTTGTTCCTCAGTCACAAGAATACAATCATGTGCTTTCCGTGCTTCAGACTGAGTCTCGGGGAATGGCAACAATGTGGCCGGATTTAACGTTACACACCTCTTTAACGTAATATGAGGAGCCAAAAGCGTCAGCTCATATCCCGTTAAACGGGCACTGGTCAAATGCTGCGTCTTTGTCTGATTAAGTAGGGCATCAACAGCATGGGGGACTAATACCAACAGCTTATGAGATAACACAATTCCCTCGCTTTGGCGTATTGACACAGCTGTCGCCGCAACCGAGCGAAAACAACCAGGCAATGCTCGGGCAACAGGATCAAGTACAGCCGAAAAATATGCACAAGGGCGCTGCTTGTCGCCGTGCATCTGCACTAAAACTGATAATGCACATCCATCTTTCTCATGCACATACAGCGAAAAGGGTTTTGTATAATCAGGGGTCCCTAACACTGGTGCTGAACAAAGGGCCTGTCGCAATTGCTGGAAGGCAGCGTCACACTCATTTGACCAAGGAAGCGGAATAGGTGTATCTTTTGTCAAGAGGGCTAATAATGGCTTGGCTATGTGCGAAAACCCTAATATCCATTGCCTACAAAAAGAAACAAGACCCAAAAATGCACGCACGTCCTTCTGCGTGGAAGGCACTGGCGTGTCCAAAATTACTTGAATACGATCTGGTGTGAGTGCACGCCCCTCCTTAGACAAAAGGTGACCCAGATAAGTCACCTTTGGTCTACAGAACTGCAATTTCTTCCGAGACACTTTGTGATTATGGGATGTCAAAAAGGAAAGCAAGGATAACGTACTTTTCTCACACAGCTCCGGAGTGTCAGCCGCCAACAAGATGTCGACATATTGAATGAGGGCGACACCCTCGGGCAGAACAAAGGAGTCCAATTGTCTTTTCAAAGCTTGACTGTAAATGCTAGGGCTTTCTGTGTAGCCCTGAGGAACTCTACAAAATCGATAAGACCTGTTATTCAGTGTGAAACCAAACAGGTATCGGCTATCGGGATGAATAGGAATCGAAAAGAAAGCATTTTTCAAATCAATAACCGAAAACGTGGTCGCCGTTGGCGGGACCAAAGTAAGCAACGTCGTGATATCAGAAACCACTGGATACTGAGGTATCACGATCTTGTTTACTTCCCTCAAATCAATTATAAACCGATAAAATTGGGCATCCGTATCCTTTTTCAAGATGGGTAGAATTGGACTGTTACAGACGTTGTAGGGAACTTCCTCCACTACTCCCACCTTAATCAAATCCTGCACAATCTGTATAAGAGCCTCCTCCCCCTCCTGGGAAATACGATACTGCGGAAGGCGTGGTAACACCGCCCCCTCCTGGACACTAATGTGAACAGGCGGAATCACCATCTGTCCCACATCGGTATCCGTAGTGGCCCACAGAGTACGAGGGAGGGTCGCTAACACAGCATCCTCTGCAACCACACACATCCGTTCAGACAGAGGGTAATTATCATTTAATATCACACGCACTCCAGCAGGGGAGCAGCGGATCGTAGCTCTGAAGTGCTTGAGCATATCAAGACCCATAATGTTGTCCGGCGTGTTCGGGGCAAGCAAAAACGGACAGGGTGCAGAAAAAGAATCAACCTGAAATGTAAGGGGCCGAGAAAGAGGGCTTCAGGAGAGTGTACCGTCAAACCCTACCGATGTAACCATTAAGCCAGATGGGGGAGCCCTCGGAACCAATTGTTTAGACAGCGCACTACGAGTCGCTCCTGTATCTACTAGGAACTGATCAGTAGAACCCAAAACCTCCGCTGATACATAAGGACCCTTCTGATCAACCGGCACCTCAACTGATTCTAACCCCCATCCAACGCATTCCTATGCATGCTGTGAATCATGGTACCCAGAGCGGTCAGTCCCTGACACTTGATACTGGTTTTGTCGATCAAAAACATTAGGTCTATCTCGTTGCTGCCCGGCAGGGTCAAAACGAGCGTGATCATTAGAATTCCCTCTAAAATTCGAGGAACCCCCTCTACCTCTCGGGCCACCCTGATTATGCCCCTGACGCGAAGCATACAACGCCGGGCAATCTCTGGCCCAGTGTCCCGATTGTTTACAATACGCACATTGATTCCTATTCAAATCAGATCGGCCCGAAGGAGGACCATAAAATCCTCCCCTACCTCTATTGACACCCCGACGGGGCGGACCATACACTTGCGCTAACATCACCTTCGTTTTTAGATCTTTCGATTTCTTCTCCTCCTGCCCCTTTGCTTCTTGCTCCTGATGCTCATAATACTGAGCTATAGTCAGGAGGGCTGTCGGGGACGCGGTGGACCAAGAACTTTCACTCGCCTTTAGGCGGGCTGCTATCGCCGGTAATAAATTCGCCACATATTTATCAGCAAAGAGGTGTCGACCCGTATCATCCGTAAGTGACTGACCACTAAAATCATGAAACGTCTCCTCAAAGCGCGTAAAGAAATCTGCAACTGATTCATCAACTTTCTGTTTACACGAAGCTAACATATTCCAGTCGATCTTTTTAGGGGGAATGATTGTTTTTAACTTAGTCAAAATAGCAGCAGGGAGATCTAAGATAATCTGAGGTGGTTTCTGCGCGGGCTTCCTCTCCCTATCCTCATCCTCAAGCTCAGACCACCGAGCCTTAAAAGCAGCAACATCGTCCACCTTCCGTACGGATCGCCACATATCCAGTGGTAAAATAAGCCCAAAGAACAGATTTATATCTGCTAAGGTCATAGTACAAGAATTCAAGGCCCCCTCGACTTCTTCGTAAAAAGCCGCTGGATTCTTGCGGGGATCAGGCAATGCATTTTTTAATGCCATAACATCAGCCCTATGCCAGGGAGTATAAACCCAATTGTACACAAAATATCCCTTAGCATCGGCGGAGGTAATATCCGCACTAGTCCCCGCTCCTTTAGGAGGAACATACAAGGGTGCCGCCTCTCGCATTGGTTTAGCATGCACTAGTTCGCTCTTATCTGAGTGGGAGGTAGATGATTGGCCATCACCGGTACGCGAATCCGACTGCTTTTCCTCCTCTGCTTTTAGGCGCGCCCTCTCTTTAAGGTCACTCGCCGCGTCCCGTAATGCAAACAGCCGTCGAACCGCATCAGGCGCCTTAGAGGGAGAAAAAACACCATTACGCAATGCCTTAGCATCTAATACTACATCATCAGGCTCAAAAACGTCCGAATATTTCCGGAAAACAGTAATCACTTCATCAGAAAAGTGGCCCAAAAAATACAACTTCTCTCTATCCTGCCACTTCTCCCGAGAATCCAACAACTCAGCAAGGGATAACTTGCCCTTAAGTGCACGAAAAGAAACTTTCCGAAGCTCACCCATTCGGTCAACCGATAACATGGACCGCGTGTCTACCTTATCCGAAGCCGATCCAGAATCCTGTGACCTCGGGGCAACATAAGGGGGCGGAGAGCGATCTAATAAATAAAAATCATCGTCAGGATTATTAAGGACAGGATAAAGTGGTTGACGAACAGCATATTGACCCGAGACTTGCAACCTACGCTCTTTCTCTTGCCTCTCCGTCTGTTCTCTTTCCTCCCAACGCTTCGCTTCCTGTGCTCGCACATGATCGCTGTTTGATAAAGAGCAACGGAAGAATGATCATGTGAGAGCGCAGGAAGCAAAGCGTCGGGAGGAAAGAGAACAGACGGAGAAACAAGAGAAAAAACATAGGTTACAAGTCTCGGGTCAATATGCTGTTCGTCAGCCACTCTATCCTGTCCTTAATAATCATGACGATGATTTTTATTTATTAGATCGTTCTCCGCCTCCTTATGTTGGCGCGTCTGCCCCGAGGCCACAAGATTCTGGATCGGGTTCGAGTAAGGTAGACACGCGGTCCATGTTATCGGCTGAGCGAATGGGTGAGCTTCGACAGTTTTCCTATCGTGCATGTAAGGGCAAGTTATCCCTTGATGAACTGTTGGCTTCTTGGGAGTCGTGGCAGGATAGAGAAAGGTTGTATTTCTTGGGACACTTTTCTGATGAAGTGATTGCTGCCTTTCGGAAATATTCCAGTGTCTTTGAACCTGACGATGTGGTATTAGACTCTAAAGCATTGCGTAATGGTGTTTTCTCTCCCTCTAAGGCGCCTGAGGCGGTTCGGCGACTGTTTGCGTTGCGGGATGCGGCAGCAGATCTTAAAGAGAAAGCGCGCCAACACCTTGAGGAGGAAAAGCGGTCGGATTCGCGTACCGGAGGCGGCCATTCATCCATCTCTCAATCAGATAAGAGCGATCCAGTGCATGCTAAACCAATGCGCGAGGCGGCGCCTTTGTATGTTCCTCCTAAAGGAGCGGGGACTAGCTCGGATATTACCTCCGCCGATGCTAAGGGATATTTTGTGTATAATTGGGTTTATACTCCCTGGCACAGGGCTGACGTCATGGCATTAAACAATGCGTTGCCTGATCCCCGCAAGAATCCAGCGGCCTTTTACGAAGAAGTCGAGGGGGCCTTGAATTCTTGTATTATGACCTTAGCAGATATAGATTTGTTCTTTGGGCTTATTCTACCACCAGATATGTGGCGATCCGTGCGGAAGGTGGATGATGTTGCCACTTTTAAGGCTCGATGGTCTGAACTTGAGGATGAGGATAGGGAGAGAAAGCCCGCGCAGAAACCACCTCAGATTATCTTAGATCTCCCCGCTGCTATTCTGACTAAGTTGAAGACCATTATTCCCCCTAAAAAGATTGACTGGAATATGCTAGCCTCGTGTAAGCAGAAAGCCGATGAATCAGTTGCAGATTTCTTTACGCGTTTTGAGGAGACGTTCCATGATTTTAGTGGTCAGTCTCTTACTGATGATACGGGTCGGCACCTTTTTGCTGACAAATATGTGGCGAATTTATTACCGGCAATTGCAGTGACGAATACAGGCCCCAGCTAGGCCCGCAGGACACAAGGGTTCGCTCTCCTGTAATGGAATCTACAAGGAAGTTGGCACGGAAACTGCAAAGTACAAAGACAGCATTTATTAACCCTTAAGGGTGGTCCTACAATCCACACAACACTCTTCAGTATTGCATAGAGTAGCACAAAGAACTTACGTACATGGTCCCCTTTTATACACAATAGAGGGGCTCATAAGTGGGTGGATACAACATGAAGCCGAAGAACATTACCATTTATGGTCATTTTCGATACTGAATCAATATGTGGGCGGAGCTAACACACTCCTTGAGCCCGCGAAAACATGGTCAAGCAAGGCTAACTGATAACAGATGTGGTCAAGTCTGGGCATGTGCCAGATGGACAAAGGAGCTATTTATAGACTGTTACTAGGCAGATTACAAGAGCAACTAACACAGAGGTTGGACTCTTCTCGTGGGGAACACGTGGAAGCATGACAATACAAAATGGAGTCCGAACTTCGGTCAACATAACGGAGAAAACATGATCTATAAAAGGGGAATTAATGTCTTTAGTAAATGCTTAATCACATCGTCGTTTCAATTTACAACAGACGACCCTTTCAGCATTTACTGAAGACATCCGGTTTGTTAGGATAATCATCATGTATGTCAATTGTCATCATTTCTTCAACTTCTTTAGCTAAACGTTTTTGGTGAGCAACATCGGCAATAGCTTTCTTATCAGGAATACAGAATGATACACATAATGAGCAGAGCAAGGGACCACAGTGAACGCAGATACAGCACGAAAACAGAACCGCTACAATAATGCAGAGACCAGTTAGAACCTTCCATCCCCAGGCAGTAATTAACGCCCAAAACCATCCAGAAAAGGATCAAGTGCCGTTTTCTGTATGGATCTCAGCTGCAATTTTATGCAGTTTATTGATGGCATTATAAACTGATGGCGTATGATCAGGGATAAACACACAACAGCTACTTCCAATAATTTTACATGCTCCTCCTCTGTCAGCTAGCATAACGTCTAATACCATACGATTCTGCAATGCAACAATTCTAGTAATTTGCAATTCCTCCGTAAGATTCCCAAGAGCAGCAGCAGTCTGATTTGTCACAGCTTCTACCACTCTTGTTAATCTTCGGATCTTCCTACTGTTCAGGGCAGCTCCAACAAAGAAAAACAGTCCTAAGTTAAAATCAATATACTGTTGCAGACTGGTATCAGTCTGATCTACATCATCAATTGATAAGGTACGTTTATACCTATTTACAGTCACATTATTCAATAATTTCAGATCCTTATGATAAGATGCGGGTGCTAGGAATACAGGAGGTAATAGGAATGATACATAGCATACCCCAGACCACCCAGCCGGCAGACGGTAATAACCTTTATTTCCACACACAAAATACGTATTATGGGAGGCCAAGAAGGTACTATTGTTCAACCCATCAATATTCAGAACAGTAATACAATCACTAACACCAACAGGGATGAAACCCACACTCTGGACACACAGATCCGCTTGAGCTTGTGCTACTTGGATCACAAATTTGTCCTTTCCCACAGTGTCTCTTGTGTTCGTGAAGATGTAGGGAATGGATTCATTGTCTGGTCGGTACTCTTCCCACTCCCAAATTGTCCCATTCGCTTGTGGATACCCATTTTTGTCTTGATGGCATTCTTTATTGAGTCTAAAAAGCAATCGTCCCACTGTCGGTTTCCGAGTGGCAAAAAGCAAAGTGTACCATGCTCTACAAGAGCCATTATGGGAGAAAGGAAGTGGTATAAATGGCGTTCCTCCTTTCTTCTGATGAGCTGGTATCATCCCACAGATCCAACAGTTCGTAGCATTCGTAGCAACGTGGGTATGATGCAGCATCTGGATGAAAGTGTTGTTCAAGTAAGATTGTCGATGCTTCAACTCGATATGGTAATGTATAAAAGTAGTGCTCCTCAGGCACCGGAGTTGTCAACACAAGAATCTTCCGAGCGGGAGTTACATCCTCCACGAACCATGTGGTTATCCCAACAATGGCTACTGTCAACATGAACCCTAATGCACAAAGGATTTTCTTTTTCTCCATATCAAAGTAAAAATAAAACCCAATATCTTCCTGAAACTAAAAGTCTGTCAGAACTCTTCCCCTTGGGCAGTGGTTGATTTCTTCACCAGCGGGCCAAGACGGGTGTCACTACACTAATGCAGGGCTGATCCCCACCCCTTGCCTCATCGGCTCTCCGTTTCACTAACCCAAGGGCCGTTCTGACAATATGTCCCGGTACTGGAAAACTCACTTCCTTGGTCGAAGATGATATCGCCTTCCTCCAGGAGTCGCGTGGTCCGGAAAGAGCTCCTCAGTGGCGTTTGGCTCCGCAGCACGGCCTGTCTCTGCAGCCAAGATTTCTCGTTGATCGGTCAGCACGGCAGGTTCCACCAATCCGGGCGGCACCTTCCTACAGTGCAGGGAATGGATCCAATTCTTTCTGTTGGAGACTCGCACAGCCGTCCTCGTTGCGAGGAGGACCTGCTCAGGACCCACCCATCTCGGTTCCAAGCTGTTTGTTCTGTCAAATATTTTCACCATCACGTGGTCCCCAGGCCGGAGACCATGTCCTTCACCGGTAGACCGATCAGGGAGCGCCTCTCGGACCTGTTGATGAATAGAAACCAAGTTATCCGTTAACTGTGCCAGATAATCGCTCATCATTACACAAGGTACATCATACACAGCCTTAGGTCTTGGTGGACCCCAAATATTCATTGGGCGTCCGAAAACAATCTCATACGGTGTAAGGCCAGTTCGAGAGTGCGGTACCGATCTAATTGACAATAATGCCAGTGGCAGAGCGTCTGGCCAAGTCAAAGACGTCGAAGCTTGAATTTTAGCGATCTTAAGCTTCAGCGTACCATTATACTTCTCGACTAGTCCTGCAGACTGGGGGTGGAATACCGCGTGAAACTTCTGGGTGATGCCCAGGCCCTTCAAGACATACTTTATAACATCCGCTACAAAGTGAGGCCCATTATCACTCCACAGAAGTCTACAGACGCCATATCGAGGGAAGAACTCCTTCAGCAGCAACTTCGCAGTAGTCATTGCAGTATTGTCTTTCGTAGGGTACGCTTCAACCCATTTGCTGAAAGCGCAGACCACTACTAGAACATACTTCAGGTTATTACAGCGCTCAAGCTGGATGTAATCCATCTGCAAAACCTCGAAGGGCGCGGTAGGTGTCACAAACCCTCCTGCTGGAGTTCGAGTACCCTTTCCTGGGTTGTACCTCAGGCAGATCATACAAGTCTGCACCACCCTCTTCGCTGTGCTAGCAATCTCTGGATGCTCCCAGACTTGGGTAAGCAATTTCACAATTGCGGAAGCTCCAACATGTGCTAGCCCATGTGCCATCTGAACCATAGGTTGTACAAAAGCCGTGGGTAATTTCCATCTATCCATCTGCTTATTTCTCCAGCAACCCTCATCATCCAATTCTCCCTCACTAGCCCATTGTTCCCGCTCTTTGTCAGAAGCGGTCCTTTGCATTTCTCGCACTTCCTCCTTCGCATCATGCCATCTTTCCACCTGTGACTTTACTACATACATGGCAGTAGTACCGGGCTGCATCGCAGTCTCCCGTGCTACTCGATCTGCTAACGCATTCCCTTCTCCAACTTTATCAACTACTTTCCTATGGGCGCTACACTTAACGATGGCAATTTTCTTTGGGTACGTCAGTGCAGTTAAAAGATTGTGAACTAACTCTCCATGCATTATCTGAACTCCATGTGACGTTAAAAACCCTCTCTCCTTCCAGAGTAGGCCGAAGTCATGCGCTACTCCGAAGGCATAGCGGCTATCTGTATAAACATTCACACATAATCCTGTACTGAGCTCGCATGCTCGTGTTAGTGCTATCAGTTCCGCTGCTTGGGCTGATTTCTGTGGTATGCGTGCTGTCTCCACTATCGTTTGTAATGTGGTAATTGCATACGCTGCTGAAGTCGTACCATCTGGTAGCTTCAGGCATGATCCGTCCACCCACAGTTCTCCATCTACCTCTGGAAAGGGCGTATCCTGGAGATCAATACGACCCTTTGTTTGTTCCTCAGTCACGAGAATACAATCATGCGCTTTCCGCGCCTCAGGCTGGGTTTCGGGGTATGGCAACAATGTTGCCGGGTTTAACGTTACGCACCTTTTTAACGTAATATGAGGAGCCAAAAGCGTCAACTCATATCCCGTTAAACGGGCACTGGTCAAATGTTGCGTCTTTGTTTGATTAAGCAGGGCATCGACAGCATGGGGGACTAATACCAACAGCTTATGAGATAACACAATTCCCTCACTTTGCCGTATTGACACAGCTGTCGCCGCAACCGAGCGAAAACACCCTGGTAATGCTCGGGCGACAGGATCAAGTACAGCCGAAAAATATGCACAAGGGCGCTGCTTATCGCCGTGCATCTGCACTAAAACTGACAATGCACATCCATCTTTCTCATGCACATACAACGAAAAGGGTTTTGCATAATCAGGGGTCCCTAACACTGGTGCTGAACAAAGGGCCTGCCGGAGGTGCTGAAAAGCAGTATCACACTCATCTGACCAAGGGATT
The DNA here is from genome assembly GCF_964204655.1 of Triturus cristatus. NCBI lineage: Eukaryota > Metazoa > Chordata > Amphibia > Caudata > Salamandridae > Triturus > Triturus cristatus. Next base: position 652,411,121 of record NC_140587.1, on the reverse strand, counting down.
GGGATAGGCGTGTCCTTTGTCAAGAGGGCTAACAATGGCTTAGCTATGTGCGAAAACCCCAATATTCACTGTCTACAAAAAGAAACGAGGCCCAAAAATGCACGCACATCCTTCTGTGTGGACGGTCTCGGTGTGTCCAAAATTACTTGGATACGATCCGGTGTGAGTGCACGCCCCTCCTTAGACAAAAGGTGACCCAAATAAGTCACCTTTGGTCTACAGAATTGCAATTTCTTCCTAGATACCTTATGATTGTGGGATGCTAAAAAGGAGAGTAAGGATAACGTACTCTTCTCACACAACTCCAGGGTGTCAGCCGCCAGCAAGATGTCATCAACATATTGAATGAGGGCGACCCCCTCGAGCAGAACAAAGGAATCCAATTGTCTTTTCAAAGCCTGACTGTAAATGCTAGGGCTTTCTGTGTAGCCCTGGGGACTCCTACAAAAACGATAAGATCTATTATTTAATGTAAACCCAAAAAGATATCGGCTATCGGGATGAATGGGAATGGAAAAGAAGGCATTCTTCAAATCGATCACAGAGAACATAGTCGCCGTAGGTGGGACCAAAGTAAGCAACGTCGTGATATCGGAAACCACTGGGTACTGAGGTATCACGATCTTGTTCACTTCTCTCAAATCAATTATAAACCGATAAACTCTGGCATCCGTATCCTTTTTCAGTATGGGAAGAATCGGACTGTTACAAATGTTGTAGGGGACTTCCTCCACTACCCCTACCGCCATCAAATCCTGCACTATCTGTATGAGAGCCTCCTCACCCTCCTGGGAAATACGGTACTGTGGGAGGCGTGACAACACCGCCCCCTCCTGGACACTAATGTGGACCGGTGGAATCACCATTTGTCCCACATCAGTATCCGAAGTTGCCCACAAAGCACGAGGGAGGGTAGCTAACAGCGCATCCTCTGACATCGTACACATCCGTTCAGATCGGGGGTAATTGTCATTCAATATTACCCGCACACCAGCAGGGGAGCAGCGGATAGTAGCCCTAAAATGCTTTAACATATCAAGACCCATAATGTTGTCCGGTGTGTACGGGGCAAGCAGAAACGGACAGGGTGCAGAAAAAGAATCAACCTTAAACATGAGGGGCTGCGAAAGAGGGCTTCGGGAGAGTGTACCGTCAAACCCTACCGATGTGACCATTAAGCCGGATGGGGGAGCCCCCGGAACCAATTGCTTAGACAATGCACTACGTGTCGCTCCTGTATCCACCAGGAACTGATCAGTAGAGCCCAAAACCTCAGTCGATACATAAGGGCCCTTCTGATCGACCGGCACCTCAACTGATTCTAACCCCCATCCAACGCATTCCTATGCATGCTGAGAGTCATGGTACCCCGACCGGTCAATCCCCGACGCTTGGTACTGATGCTGGCGATCAAAAACGTTCGATCTATCTCGGTGCTGCCCAGCAGAGTCAAAACGAGCCTGTTCGTTAGAATTCCCTCGAAAGTTCGAGAAACCCCCTCTACCTCGCGGGCCACCGTGGGTATGCCCCTGACGCGATGCATGCAACACCGGGCAGTCCCTAGCCCAATGACCCGATTGCTTACAATACGCACATTGGTTCCTATTCAAATCAGATCGGCCCGAGGGAGGACCATAAGATCCTCCCCTACCTCTATTACTACCCCGTCGGGGCAGGCCATAGACTTGTGCCAACATCACCTTTGTTTTCAAATCTTTCGATTTCTTTTCCTCCTGGCCCCTTGCTTCTTGCTCCTGACGCTCATAATACTGGGCGATAGTCAGGAGGGCCGTCGGTGTAGCGGAAGACCAAGAACTTTCACTCGCTTTTAAACGGGCTGCAACTGCCGGCAGCAGATTAGCCACATATTTATCCGCAAAAAGGTGGCGGCCCGTATCGTCAGTAAGCGACTGCCCACTAAAATCATGAAACGTCTCCTCAAAGCGCGTAAAGAAGTCCGCAACTGACTCGTCAACTTTCTGTTTACATGCAGCTAACATATTCCAGTCAATCTTTTTAGGGGGAATAATTGTCTTCAACTTAGCCACAATAGCAGCAGGGAGATCTAAAATATTCTGGGGCGGTTTCTGCGCGGGCTTCCGCTCCCTATCCTCATCCTCAAGGTCAGACCACCGGGCCTTAAAGGCAACTATATCATCTACCTTTCGGACAGATCGCCACATATCCGGTGGTAGAATAAGCCCAAAGAACAAATCTATATCTGCTAAAGTCATAACGCAAGAATTCAAGGCCCCCTCGACTTCTTCATAGAAGGCCGCTGGATTCTTGCGGGGGTCAGGCAGCGCATTCTTTAATGCCATAACATCAGCTCTATGCCACGGAGTATAAACCCAATTATACACAAAATATCCCTTAGCATCGGCGGAGGTAATGTCCGAGCTAGTCCCCGCTCCTTTAGGAGGAACATACAAAGGCGCCGCCTCGCGCATTGGCTTAGCATGCACTAGATCGCTCTTATCTGATTTAGAAGTGGATGAGTGGCCTCCTGCGGTACACGAATCCGACTGCGTCTCCTCCCCTGCTCGTGGGCGCGCTTTTTCTTTATGGGCCAGCACCGCGTCCCGCAAGGCGAATAGCCGCCGAGCCGTATCAGGAGCCTTAGAGGGAGAAAAAACACCATCATGCAATGCTTTAGCATCCGATGTCACTTCTTCAGGCTCAAAGACACTAGAATATTTCCAAAAAGCAGCAATCACTTCCTCAGCGAAATGACTCAAAAAATACAATCTCTCTCTATCCTGCCACGACCCCCAAGTATGGAACAATTCATCCACGGACACCTTACCCTTAAGTGCACGGAAGGAAATTTGCCGAAGCTCAGCCATATGCTCAGCCGATAACATGGACCGCGTATCTACCTTACCCGGACCCGGGACAGAATCTTGCGGCCTCGGAGCAGATGCGCCGACATAAGGGGGCGGAGAGCGATCTAGTAAATAAAAATCATCATCAAGATTATTAAGGACAGGATAAAGTGGCTGCCGAACAGCATATTGACCCGAAACTTGCAGCCTACGCTCTTTCTCTTGTCTCTCTGTCTGTTCTCTGTCTTCCCGACGCTTCGCTTCCTGGGCTCGCACATGATCATTCTTCCGTTGTTCTTTATCAAACAGCGCTTTCTCACGCTTCTCTCGCTCACGCACCTCCTTCACCCACAACCGCACACACTCAAACATATCCTGACGAGCACGTCGCTTACACATACACTGTTCCACATACTCAATCTTACGTATATCAAACGATCCATACAAAGGCCATCGCAACTCAGGATCTTTTTTTGTATATTTCCTCCATACTGTGCTGTACATTATGGAAGAAAGACCATGCTTCACATACATATCCCTATTAGGAGTCCCCTCTGGGGGAGCTGGAGCAGATTCCTCGAGATTCAACCGGTTTCCGAAACAGCAACACCACTTACGGAGTGCGCTGAAAGCAGGCATGCTCAGAAATAATGCAAAATATGCAATATTATAGAGAAAATGGCACTTAATCGTTGCGCCGTTCAAAGTTACACAGCTCCGGAGAAATCTCTCCACATTACCTGCCTATATGTGTTGCAACGCATATATTTTCACAAAGACAAATACAACATATGACTAGTCATCACAAATCAAACTCAAATAGCCAGATCAGGCTTCAAAAACTCGGAGCAAGTACCGTACACCGGTTCTTACCAATCAAGAGTCCAGATTCCAACTGCCAAGCTCCACAATCGCCCAAACGGCTTTCACGGCAAGACCGACAGAAGAGGTCTCAGTCGAGGACCGGCGCCACCCAGACGGTCAGCTCGGAAGGGAAGGAAGAAAAACCTCGGGATGCCAGGGCTAAGACGCCGCTGGCAGTGATCACGTCCCCGGCCAAATTCCTCACCTTCGTCGCGACCAGTCCTTCGAGCATCCGAGTCGCCGATGAGCCCCACGTGACGGGCGCCAATTGACGAATACAGGCCCCAGCTAGGCCCGCAGGACACAAGGGTTCGCTCTCCTGTAATGGAATCTACAAGGAAGTTGGCACGGAAACTGCAAAGTACAAAGACAGCATTTATTAACTCTTAAGGGTGGTCCTACAATCCACACAACACTCTTCAGTATTGCATAGAGTAGCACAAAGAACTTACGTACATGGTCCCCTTTTATACACAATAGAGGGGCTCATAAGTGGGTGGATACAACATGAAGCCGAAGAACATTACCATTTATGGTCATTTTCGATACTGAATCAATATGTGGGCGGAGCTAACACACTCCTTGAGCCCGCGAAAACATGGTCAAGCAAGGCTAACTGATAACAGATGTGGTCAAGTCTGGGCATGTGCCAGATGGACAAAGGAGCTATTTATAGACTGTTACTAGGCAGATTACAAGAGCAACTAACACAGAGGTTGGACTCTTCTCGTGGGGAACACGTGGAAGCATGACAATACAAAATGGAGTCCGAACTTCGGTCAACATAACGGAGAAAACATGATCTATAAAAGGGGAATTAATGTCTTTAGTAAATGCTTAATCACATCGTCGTTTCAATTTACAACAGCAGCTCGCCTCAAAGCGAGTGAAAGTTCTTGGTCCACTACGACCCCGACAGCCCTCCTGACTATAGCTCAGTACTATGAGCGCCAGGAGCTAGAAGCGAAGGGGCAGGAGGAAAAGAAATCGAAGGATTTAAAAACGAAGGTGATGTTAGCACAAGTATATGGTCCGCCCCGACGGGGTGTAAATAGAGGTAGGGGAGGATTTTATGGTCCTCCCTCGGGCCGATCTGACCTGAATAGGAATCAATGTGCGTATTGTAAGCAATTGGGGCACTGGGCCAGAGATTGCCCAGCGTTGCATGCTTCGCGGCAGGGACACAGTCAGGGACACAATCAGGGTGGCCCGAGAGGTAGAGGGGGTTTCTCGAATTTTAGAGGGAATTCTAATGATCACGCTCGTTTTGACCTTGCCGGGCAGCAACGAGATAGGTCTAATGTTTTTGATCGACAAAATCAGTATCAAGTGTCGGGGATTGACCGTTCTGGGTACTATGATTCTCAGCATGCATAGGAATGCGTTGGATGGTGGTTAGAATCAGTTGAGGTGCCAGTTGATCAGAAGGGTCCTTACGTATCAGCTGAGGTTTTGGGCTCCACTGATCAGTTTCTAGTGGACACAGGAGCGACTCGTAGTGCGCTGTCTAAACAATTGGTTCCGAGGGCTCCCCCATCTGGCTTAATGGTTACATCGGTAGGGTTTGATGGAACACTCTCCCGAAGCCCTCTTTCGCAGCCCCTCACATTTCAGGTTAATTCCTTCTCTGCACCCTGTCCGTTTTTGTTAGCGCCGAACACGCCGGATAATATTATGGGCCTTGATATGCTGAAGCACTTCAGAGCTACGATCCGGTGTTCCCCTGCTGGAGTGCGGGTGATATTGAATGACAATTACCCCCTGTCTGAACGGATGTGTGTGGTTACAGAAGATGCTGTGTTAGCTGCCCTCCCTCGTGCTCTGTGGGCCACCTCGGATACTGATGTGGGACAGATGGTGATTCCGCCTGTTCACATTAGTGTCCAGGAGGGGGCGGTGTTACCACGCCTTCCCCAGTATCGTATTTCGCAGGAGGGGGAAGAGGCTCTTATACAGATTGTGCAGGATTTGATTAAGGTGGGAGTGGTGGAAGAAGTTCCCTATAATGTTTGTAATAGCCCGATTCTACCCATTCTGAAAAAGGATACGGATGCCAAAGTCTATCGGTTTATCATTGATTTGAGAGAAGTGAATAAGATCGTGATACCTCAGTACCCAGTGGTTTCGGATATCACGACGTTGCTTACTTTGGTCCCGCCTACGGCGACCATGTTTTCAGTTATTGATTTGAAAAATGCCTTCTTTTCGATTCCCATTCATCCCGATAGTCGATACCTTTTTGGTTTCACTCTAAATAATAGGTCTTACCGATTTTGTAGAATCCCTCAGGGCTATACGGAAAGCCCTAGCATCTACAGTCAAGCCTTGAAAAGACAATTGGACTCTTTTGTTCTGCCCGAGGGTGTCGCCCTCATTCAATATGTCGATGACATCTTGCTGGCGGCTGACACTCCGGAGTTGTGTGAAACGAGTACGTTGTCTTTGCTTTCCTTTTTGGCATCCCACAATCACAAAGTCTCTCGGAAAAAGTTGCAATTCTGTAGACCAAAGGTGACTTATCTGGGTCACCTTTTGTCTAAGGAGGGACGTGCACTCACACCAGATCGTGTCCAAGTGATTCTGGATACACCGACGCCGTCCACGCAGAAGGACGTGCGCGCATTTTTGGGTCTTGTTTCTTTTTGTAGGCAGTGGATATTAGGGTTTTCGTACATAGCCAAGCCATTGTTAGCCCTTTTGTCAAAAGATACACCTATCCCGCTTCCTTGGACGAATGAGTGTGACACTGCCTTTCAGAAACTGCGACAGGCCCTCTGTTCAGCACCAGTGTTAGGGACTCCCGATTATACCAAGCCTTTTTCGCTGTATGTGCATGAGAAAGATGGATGTGCATTATCGGTTTTAGTGCAGATGCACGGCGACAAGCAGCGCCCTTGTGCATATTTTTCGGCTGTACTTGATCCTGTTGCCCGAGCATTGCCTGGTTGTTTTCGCTCGGTCGCGGCGACAGCTGTGTCAATACGCCAGAGCGAGGGAATTGTGTTATCTCATAAGCTGTTGGTATTAGTCCCCCATGCTGTTGATGCCCTGCTTAATCAGACAAAGACGCAGCATTTGACCAGTGCCCGTTTAACGGGATATGAGCTGACGCTTTTGGCTCCTCATATTACGTTGAAGAGGTGCGTGACGTTAAATCCTGCCACATTGTTGCCATACCCCGAGACTCGGTCTGAGGCACGAGAAGCACATGATTGTATCCTTGTGACCGAGGAACAAACAAAGGGTCGTATTGATCTCCAGGATACGCCCTTTTCAGATGTAGATGGAGAACTGTGGGTGGATGGGTCATGCCTGAAGCTACCAGATGGTACGACTTCAGCAGCGTATGCGATTACCACATTGCAAACAATAGTGGAGACAGCACGCATACCGCAGAAATCAGCTCAAGCAGCGGAACTGATAGCATTAACACGAGCATGTGAGCTCAGTACAGGATTGTGTGTGAATGTTTATACAGATAGCCGGTATGCCTTCGGAGTAGAGCACGATTTCGGCCTGCTCTGGAAGGAGAGAGGGTTTTTAACGTCACATGGAGTACAAATAATGCATGGGGAGTTAGTTCATAATCTTTTAACTGCATTGACATATCCGAAGAAAATTGCCATCGTTAAATGTAGCGCCTATAGGAAAGTAGTCGATAAAGTTGGAGAAGGGAATGCGTTAGCAGACCGGGTGGCGCGGGATACTGCGATGCAGCCCGGTGCTACTGCCATGTATGTAGTGAAGTCGCAAGTAGAAAGATGGCATGATGCGAAGAAAGAGGTGCGAGAAATACAGAGGACCGCTTCGGATAAAGAACGGGAGCAATGGTCCGGTGAGGGAGAATTGGATGATGAGGGTTGCTGGAGAAATAAGCAGATGGATCGATGGAAATTACCCACAGCTTTTGTACAACCTATGGTTCAGATGGCACATGGGCTAGCACATGTTGGAGCTTCCGCAATTGTAAAATTGCTTACCCAAGTTTGGGAGCATCCAGAGATTGCTAGCACGGCCAAGAGGGTGGTGCAGACCTGTATGATCTGCCTGAGGTACAACCCAGGAAAGGGGACTCGGACCCCAGCAGGAGGGTTCGTAACACCTACTGCACCCTTTGAGGTTTTGCAGATGGATTACATCCAGCTCGAGCGTTGTAACAATTTGAAGTATGTTCTAGTAGTGGTGTGTGCCTTTAGCAAATGGGTTGAGGCATACCCCACGAAGGACAATACTGCAATGACTACCGCTAAGATGCTGTTGAAGGAGTTTTTCCCTCGATATGGCGTTTGTAGACTTCTGTGGAGTGATAACGGGCCCCACATTTACATTTACACTGAAGCTCAAGATCGCTAAAATTCAAGCTTCAACGTCTTTGACTTGGCCAGATGCTTTACCGCTGGCATTGTTGTCAATTAGGTCGGTACCGCACTCTCGAATCGGTCTTACACCTTATGAGATTGTCTTTGGACGTCCAATGAATATTTGGGGTCCACCAAAACCTAAGACTGTGTATGATGTACCTTGTGTAATGATGAATGATTATCTGGCACAGTTAACGGATAACTTGGTTTCCATCCATCAACAGGTCCGGGAGGCGCCCCCTGATCGGTCCACCGGCGAAGGACATAGTCTCCGGCCTGGAGACTATGTCATGCTGAAAATCTTTGACAGGACGAACAGCCTGGAGCCGAGATGGGTTGGCCCTGAGCAAGTTTTACTGGCAACGAGGACGGCCGTGCGAGTTTCCAACAGAAAGAATTGGATCCATTCCCTGCACTGCCGCAAAGTACCGCCCGGATTGGTGGAGCCCGCTGTATTGACCGATCAACGAGAGATTCTGAGCACAGAGAAAGGCCGTGCTGTGGAATCGAACGACGCTGAGGAGCTCTTTCCGGACCACGCGACTCCTGGAGGAAGGCGATATCATCTGAGGCCAAGAAAGTGAATCCTTCAGTATCGGGACATGTTGTCAGAACGGCCCTTGGGTTAGTGAAACGGAGAGCCAGTGAGGCAAGGGGGGGGGATCAGCCCTGCATTAGTGTAGCGACACCCGTCTTGGCCCGTTGGTGAAGAAAGCGACCTCTGCCCAAGGGGAAGAGTTCTGACAAACTTTTAGTTTCAGGAAGATATTGATTCTCTATTTTGACATGGAGAAAAAGAAGATCCTTTGTGCAACAGGTTTTATGCTCACAGTAGCTATTGTTGGGATAACCACATGGTTTGTGGAGGATGTGACTCCTGCCCGAGAGTTGCTTGTGTTGACCACTCCAGTGCCTGCGGAGCACTATTTCTATACCCTTCCGTATCAAGAATTGAAGCATCGTCAGTCCTATTTGAATAACACTTTCATCCAGATGTTACATCATACCCATGTTGCCACCAATGCTACGAACTGTTGGATATGTGGTATGATGCCAGCTCATCAGAAGAAAGGAGGAACGACATTCATACCTCTTCCTTTCTCTCATAATGGCTCTTGTAGAGCATGGTACACTTTGCTTTTTGCCACTCGGAAACCCACAGTGGGACGATTACTCTTCAGACTTAATAAAGAATGTCATCAGGATAAAGATGGATATCCGCAAGCGAATGGGACAATTTGGGAATGGGAAGAGTATCGACCAGACAATGAATCGTTTTCACGAACACCAGAGACACTGCGGGAAAAGACAAATTTGTGATTCAAGTGGCACAAGCTCAAGCGGACCTGTGTGTCCAAAGTGTGGGTTATATTCCTGTCGGTGTTAGCGATTGTATTGCCATATTAAACATCGATGGATTGAATAACAGTACTTTCTTAGCATCCCATAATACGTACTTTGTATGCGGAAATAAAGGTTATTACCGTTTGCCAGCCGGTTGGTCCGGAGTATGCTATGTATCATTTTTGTTACCTCCTGTATTTCTGGCACCTGCATCCTATCATAAGGATTTAAAGTTGTTAAATAATGTGACTGTAAATAGGTATAAACGTACTCTATCAATTGATGGCGTGGACCAGACTGACACCAGTTTGCAGCAGTATATCGACTTCAATTTAGGATTGTTTTTCTTCGTTGGAGCTGCCCTAAATAGTAGGAAAGTTCGAAGATTAACACGAGTGGTAGAGGCCGTGACAAACCAAACCGCTGCTGCTCTTGGGAATCTTACGGAAGAATTACAGATTACCCGAATTGTTGCATTGCAGAATCGTATGGTGTTAGATGTTATGTTAGCTGATCGAGGTGGAGCTTGTAAAATTATCGGAAGCAGTTGCTGCGTGTTTATTCCTGACCACACACCTTCAGTCTATAATGCAATTAACAGGCTGCATAAAATTGCAGCTGAAATCCATACAGAAAACGGCACTTGGTCCTTTTCTGGATGGTTCTGGGCATTGATTACTGCTTGGGGTTGGAAGGTTTTAACTGGTCTTTGTATAATTATAGCAGTTCTGTTTTCTTGTTGCATCTGTGTTCAATGTGGTCCCTTGCTCTGTTCCTCATGTGTATCATTCTGTATCCCCGATAAGAAAGCTATCGCCAATGTCACTTATCAGAAATATTTAGCTAAGGAAGTAGAAGAGATGATGATAATTGATATATATGATGATTATTCTAACAAGCCGGATGTCTTCAGTAAATGCTGAAAGGGTCGTCTGTTGTAAATTGCAACTTCGATGTGATTAAGCATTTACTAAAGACATGAATTCTTCTGCTTACACATGCCCCTTTTGTTATGTTGACTGAAGTCTGGACTCCATTTTGTATTGTCATGTCTCCACGTGCTCAGCACGAGAAGAGTCTTATCTTTGTGTTAGTTGCTCTTGTAATCTGCCTAGTAACAGTCTATAAATAGTTCCTTTGTCCGTCTGGCGCATGCCCAGACTTGACCACATCTGTTATCAGTTAGTCCTTGCTTGACCATGTTTTCGCGGGCTTAAGGAGTATGTCAGCTCCGCCCACAGCGCACTAGAGATCATCCCATGAAGGGACCAGCGCATCAGATCCCAAGAAGGGAGCAGTGCATCGCTGCACTCAGATTAGAGGTATGGAAGATCATCCCATGAACGGACCAGTGCATCAGAGACCATCCCATGATGGGACCAGTGTATTAAAGATAAGCCCATGAAGGGACCAGAGATCATCCCATGAAGGGACCAGTGCACCAGAGATCATCCCATGAAGGGACCAGTGCATCAAAGATCATCCCATGAAGGGACCAGTGCATCACAGCACTCATATTAGAGGTATGCAAGATCATGCCATGAAGGAACCAGTGCAGAGATCATACCATGAAGGGACCATTGCATCAGATCATCCCATGAAGGGACCAGCGCACCAGAGATCATCCCATGAAGGGACCAGCACACCAGAGATCATCCCATGAAGGGACCAGCGCACCAGAGATCATCCCTTGAAGGGACCAGCGCACCAGAGATCATCCCATGAAGGGATCAGTGCATCAAATATCATCCCATGAAGGGACCAGTGCATCAGAGATCATCCCGTGAAGGGACCAGTGCATCAGAGATCATCCCGTAAAGGGACCAGTGCGTCAGAGATCATCCCGTGAAGGGACCAGTGCGTCAGAGATCATCCCGTGAAGGGACCAGCGCATCAGAGATCATCCCGTGAAGGGACCAGCGCATCAGAGATCATCCCGTGAAGCGACCAGCGCAGAGATCATCCCGTGAAGGGACCAGCGCAGAGATCATCCCGTGAAGGGACCAGCGCAGAGATCATCCCGTGAAGGGACCAGTGCAATAGATCATCCCGTGAAGGGACCAATGCATCAGAGATCATCCCATGAACGGACCAGTGCACCAGAGATCATCCCATGAAGGGACCAGTGAAACAGATCATCCCATGAAGGGACCAGTGCATCAGAGATCATCCCATGAAGGGACCAGTGCATCAAAGATTATCCCATGAAGGGACCAGTGCATCAAAGATCATCCCATGAAGGGACCAGTGCATCAAAGATCATCCCATGAAGGGACCAGCACATCAAACCTCATCCCATGAAGGGAGAAGCGCATCAAAGATCATTCCATGAAGTGAGCAGCGCATCAAAGATCATCCCATGAAGGGAGCAGCGCATCACAGCACTCAGATTAGAGGTATACAAGATCATCCCATGAAGGGACCAGTGCAGATATCATCCCGTGAAGGGAACAGTCCAACAGATAATCCCATGAATGGACCAGTGCATCAGAGATCATCCCATGAAGGGACCAGTGCAGAGATCATCCCATGAAGGGACAAGTGCACCAGAGATCATCCCATGAAGGGACAAGTGCATCAGAGATCATCCCATGAAGGGACCAGTGCATTAGAGATCATCCCATGAAGGGACCAGTGCATCAGAGATCATCCCATGAAGGGACCAGTGCATCAGAGATCATCCCATGAAGGGACCAGTGCATCAGATATCATCCCATGAAGGGACCAGTGCACCAGTGCATCAGAGATCATCCCATGAAGGAACCAGTGCATCAGAGATCATCCCATGAAAGGACCACTGCAACAGATCATCCCATAAAGGGACCAGTGCATCAGAGATCATCCCATGAAGGGACCAGTGCATCAGATCATCCCATGAAGGGACCAGTGCACCAGAGATCATCCCATGAAGGGACCAGTGCACCAGAGATCATCCCATGAAGGGACCAGTGCAACAGATCATCCCATTAAGGGACCAATGCATCAGACATCATCCCATAAAGGGACCAGTGCATCAGAGACCATCCCATGAAGGGACCAGTGCATGGGGCCAGTGCACCAAAGATCGTCCCATGAAGGGACCAGTGCACCAAAGATCGTCCCTTGAAGGGACCAGTGCACCAAAGATCGTCCCATGAAGGGACCAGTGCACCAAAGATCATCCCATGAAGGGACCAGTGCACCAAAGATCATCCCATGAAGGGACCAGTGCATCATAGATACCCATGAAGGGACTAGTGCATCAGAGATACCCATGAAGGGACCAGTACATCAGAGATCATCCCATGAAGGGGCCAGTGCACCAGGGTCATCCCATGAAGGGGCCAGTGCACCAGAGATCATCCCATGAAGGGACCAGGGCAACAGATATCATGTTATGAAGGGACCAGGGCAACAGATCATCCCATGAAAGGACCAGTGCAACAGATCATCCCATGAAGGGACCAGTGCAACAGATCATCCCATGAAGGGACCAGTGCAACAGACATCATCCCATGAAGGGACAAGTGCATCAGATCACTCAGATTAGAGGTATGCAAGATCATCCCATGAAGGGACCAGTGCACGAGAGATAATCCCATGAACGGACCAGCACACCAGAGATCATCCCATGAAGGGACCAGCGCACCAGAGATCATCCCTTGAAGGGACCAGCGCACCAGAGATCATCCCATGAAGGGACCAGTGCATCAAATATCATCCCATGAAGGGACCAGTGCATCAGAGATCATCCCGTGAAGGGACCAGTGCATCAGAGATCATCCCGTAAAGGGACCAGTGCGTCAGAGATCATCCCGTGAAGGGACCAGTGCGTCAGAGATCATCCCATGATGGGACCAGTGTATTAAAGATAAGCCCATGAAGGGACCAGAGATCATCCCATGAAGGGACCAGTGCACCAGAGATCATCCCATGAAGGGACCAGTGCATCAAAGATCATCCCATGAAGGGACCAGTGCATCACAGCACTCATATTAGAGGTATGCAAGATCATGCCATGAAGGAACCAGTGCAGAGATCATACCATGAAGGGACCATTGCATCAGATCATCCCATGAAGGGACCAGCGCACCAGAGATCATCCCATGAAGGGACCAGCACACCAGAGATCATCCCATGAAGGGACCAGAGCACCAGAGATCATCCCTTGAAGGGACCAGCGCACCAGAGATCATCCCATGAAGGGACCAGTGCATCAAATATCATCCCATGAAGGGACCAGTGCATCAGAGATCATCCCGTGAAGGGACCAGTGCATCAGAGATCATCCCGTAAAGGGACCAGTGCGTCAGAGATCATCCCGTGAAGGGACCAGTGCGTCAGAGATCATCCCGTGAAGGGACCAGCGCATCAGAGATCATCCCGTGAAGGGACCAGCGCATCAGAGATCATCCCGTGAAGCGACCAGCGCAGAGATCATCCCGTGAAGGGACCAGTGCAATAGATCATCCCTTGAAGGGACCAATGCATCAGAGATCATCCCATGAACGGACCAGTGCACCAGAGATCATCCCATGAAGGGACCAGTGAAACAGATCATCCCATGAAGGGACCAGTGCATCAGAGATCATCCCATGAAGGGACCAGTGCATCAAAGATTATCCCATGAAGGGACCAGTGCATCAAAGATCATCCCATGAAGGGACCAGTGCATCAAAGATCATCCCATGAAGGGACCAGCACATCAAACCTCATCCCATGAAGGGAGAAGCGCATCAAAGGTCATTCCATGAAGTGAGCAGCGCATCAAAGATCATCCCATGAAGGGAGCAGCGCATCACAGCACTCAGATTAGAGGTATACAAGATCATCCCATGAAGGGACCAGTGCAGAGATCATCCCGTGAAGGGAACAGTCCAACAGATAATCCCATGAATGGACCAGTGCATCAGAGATCATCCCATGAAGGGACCAGTGCAGAGATCATCCCATGAAGGGACAAGTGCATCAGAGATCATCCCATGAAGGGACCAGTGCATTAGAGATCATCCCATGAAGGGACCAGTGCATCAGAGATCATCCCATGAAGGGACCAGTGCATCAGATATCATCCCATGAAGGGACCAGTGCACCAGTGCATCAGAGATCATCCCATGAAGGAACCAGTGCATCAGAGATCATCCCATGAAAGTACCACTGCAACAGATCATCCCATAAAGGGACCAGTGCATCAGAGATCATCCCATGAAGGGACCAGTGCATCAGATCATCCCATGAAGGGACCAGTGCACCAGAGATCATCCCATGAAGGGACCAGTGCACCAGAGATCATCCCATGAAGGGACCAGTGCAACAGATCATCCCATTAAGGGACCAATGCATCAGACATCATCCCATAAAGGGACCAGTGCATCAGAGACCATCCCATGAAGGGACCAGTGCATGGGGCCAGTGCACCAAAGATCGTCCCATGAAGGGACCAGTGCACCAAAGATCGTCCCTTGAAGGGACCAGTGCACCAAAGATCGTCCCATGAAGGGACCAGTGCACCAAAGATCATCCCATGAAGGGACCAGTGCACCAAAGATCATCCCATGAAGGGACCAGTGCATCATAGATACCCATGAAGGGACTAGTGCATCAGAGATACCCATGAAGGGACCAGTACATCAGAGATCATCCCATGAAGGGGCCAGTGCACCAGGGATCATCCCATGAAGGGGCCAGTGCACCAGAGATCATCCCATGAAGGGACCAGGGCAACAGAGATCATCCCGTAAAGGGACCAGTGCGTCAGAGATCATCCCGTGAAGGGACCAGTGCGTCAGAGATCATCCCATGATGGGACCAGTGTATTAAAGATAAGCCCATGAAGGGACCAGAGATCATCCCATGAAGGGACCAGTGCACCAGAGATCATCCCATGAAGGGACCAGTGCATCAAAGATCATCCCATGAAGGGACCAGTGCATCACAGCACTCATATTAGAGGTATGCAAGATCATGCCATGAAGGAACCAGTGCAGAGATCATACCATGAAGGGACCATTGCATCAGATCATCCCATGAAGGGACCAGCGCACCAGAGATCATCCCATGAAGGGACCAGCACACCAGAGATCATCCCATGAAGGGACCAGCGCACCAGAGATCATCCCTTGAAGGGACCAGCGCACCAGAGATCATCCCATGAAGGGACCAGTGCATCAAATATCATCCCATGAAGGGACCAGTGCATCAGAGATCATCCCGTGAAGGGACCAGTGCATCAGAGATCATCCCGTAAAGGGACCAGTGCGTCAGAGATCATCCCGTGAAGGGACCAGTGCGTCAGAGATCATCCCGTGAAGGGACCAGCGCATCAGAGATCATCCCGTGAAGGGACCAGCGCATCAGAGATCATCCCGTGAAGCGACCAGCGCAGAGATCATCCCGTGAAGGGACCAGCGCAGAGATCATCCCGTGAAGGGACCAGCGCAGAGATCATCCCGTGAAGGGACCAGCGCAGAGATCATCCCGTGAGGGGACCAGCGCAGAGATCATTCCGTTAAGGGACCAGCGCAGAGATCATCCCGTGAAGGGACCAGTGCAATAGATCATCCCGTGAAGGGACCAATGCATCAGAGATCATCCCATGAACGGACCAGTGCACCAGAGATCATCCCATGAAGGGACCAGTGAAACAGATCATCCCATGAAGGGACCAGTGCATCAGAGATCATCCCATGAAGGGACCAGTGCATCAAAGATTATCCCATGAAGGGACCAGTGCATCAAAGATCATCCCATGAAGGGACCAGTGCATCAAAGATCATCCCATGAAGGGACCAGCACATCAAACCTCATCCCATGAAGGGAGAAGCGCATCAAAGATCATTCCATGAAGTGAGCAGCGCATCAAAGATCATCCCATGAAGGGAGCAGCGCATCACAGCACTCAGATTAGAGGTATACAAGATCATCCCATGAAGGGACCAGTGCAGAGATCATCCCGTGAAGGGAACAGTCCAACAGATAATCCCATGAATGGACCAGTGCATCAGAGATCATCCCATGAAGGGACCAGTGCAGAGATCATCCCATGAAGGGACAAGTGCACCAGAGATCATCCCATGAAGGGACAAGTGCATCAGAGATCATCCCATGAAGGGACCAGTGCATTAGAGATCATCCCATGAAGGGACCAGTGCATCAGAGATCATCCCATGAAGGGACCAGTGCATCAGATATCATCCCATGAAGGGACCAGTGCAGTGCACCAGTGCATCAGAGATCATCCCATGAAGGAACCAGTGCATCAGAGATCATCCCATGAAAGTACCACTGCAACAGATCATCCCATAAAGGGACCAGTGCATCAGAGATCATCCCATGAAGGGACCAGTGCATCAGATCATCCCATGAAGGGACCAGTGCACCAGAGATCATCCCATGAAGGGACCAGTGCACCAGAGATCATCCCATGAAGGGACCAGTGCAACAGATCATCCCATTAAGGGACCAATGCATCAGACATCATCCCATAAAGGGACCAGTGCATCAGAGACCATCCCATGAAGGGACCAGTGCATGGGGCCAGTGCACCAAAGATCGTCCCATGAAGGGACCAGTGCACCAAAGATCGTCCCTTGAAGGGACCAGTGCACCAAAGATCGTCCCATGAAGGGACCAGTGCACCAAAGATCATCCCATGAAGGGACCAGTGCACCAAAGATCATCCCATGAAGGGACCAGTGCATCATAGATACCCATGAAGGGACTAGTGCATCAGAGATACCCATGAAGGGACCAGTACATCAGAGATCATCCCATGAAGGGGCCAGTGCACCAGGGATCATCCCATGAAGGGGCCAGTGCACCAGAGATCATCCCATGAAGGGACCAGGGCAACAGATATCATGTTATGAAGGGACCAGGGCAACAGATCATCCCATGAAGGGACCAGTGCAACAGATCATCCCATGAAGGGACCAGTGCAACAGATCATCCCATGAAGGGACCAGTGCAACAGACATCATCCCATGAAGGGACAAGTGCATCAGATCACTCAGATTAGAGGTATGCAAGATCATCCCATGAAGGGACCAGTGCACGAGAGATAATCCCATGAACGGACCAGCACACCAGAGATCATCCCATGAAGGGACCAGCGCACCAGAGATCATCCCTTGAAGGGACCAGCGCACCAGAGATCATCCCATGAAGGGACCAGTG
Source organism: Triturus cristatus (assembly GCF_964204655.1). Lineage (NCBI taxonomy): Eukaryota > Metazoa > Chordata > Amphibia > Caudata > Salamandridae > Triturus > Triturus cristatus. The sequence continues at coordinate 652,393,573 of NC_140587.1, read as the reverse complement.
CATCAAATATCATCCCATGAAGGGACCAGTGCATCAGAGATCATCCCGTGAAGGGACCAGTGCATCAGAGATCATCCCGTAAAGGGACCAGTGCGTCAGAGATCATCCCGTGAAGGGACCAGTTCGTCAGAGATCATCCCGTGAAGGGACCAGCGCATCAGAGATCATCCCATGAAGGGACCAGCGCATCAGAGATCATCCCGTGAAGCGACCAGCGCAGAGATCATCCCGTGAAGGGACCAGCGCAGAGATCATCCCGTGAAGGGACCAGCGCAGAGATCATCCCGTGAGGGGACCAGCGCAGAGATCATTCCGTTAAGGGACCAGCGCAGAGATCATCCCGTGAAGCGACCAGTGCAATAGATCATCCCGTGAAGGGACCAATGCATCAGAGATCATCCCATGAACGGACCAGTGCACCAGAGATCATCCCATTAAGGGACCAGTGAAACAGATCATCCCATGAAGGGACCAGTGAATCAGAGATCATCCCATGAAGGGACCAGTGCATCAAAGATTATCCCATGAAGGGACCAGTGCATCAAAGATCATCCCATGAAGGGACCAGCACATCAAACCTCATCCCATGAAGGGAGAAGCGCATCAAAGATCATTCCATGAAGTGAGCAGCGCATCAAAGATCATCCCATGAAGGGAGCAGCGCATCACAGCACTCAGATTAGAGGTATACAAGATCATCCCATGAAGGGACCAGTGCAGAGATCATCCCGTGAAGGGAACAGTCCAACAGATAATCCCATGAATGGACCAGTGCATCAGAGATCATCCCATGAAGGGACCAGTGCAGAGATCATCCCATGAAGGGACAAGTGCACCAGAGATCATCCCATGAAGGGACAAGTGCATCAGAGATCATCCCATGAAGGGACCAGTGCATTAGAGATCATCCCATGAAGGGACCAGTGCATCAGAGATCATCCCATGAAGGGACCATTGCATCAGATATCATCCCATGAAGGGACCAGTGCACCAGTGCATCAGAGATCATCCCATGAAGGAACCAGTGCATCAGAGATCATCCCATGAAAGGACCACTGCAACAGAGATCATCCCATGAAGGGACCAGTGCATCAGATCATCCCATGAAGGGACCAGTGCACCAGAGATCATCCCATGAAGGGACCAGTGCACCAGAGATCATCCCATGAAGGGACCAGTGCACCAGAGATCATCCCATGAAGGGACCAGTGCAACAGATCATCCCATTAAGGGACCAATGCATCAGACATCATCCCATAAAGGGACCAGTGCATCAGAGACCATCCCATGAAGGGACCAGTGCATGGGGCCAGTGCACCAAAGATCGTCCCATGAAGGGACCAGTGCACCAAAGATCGTCCCTTGAAGGGACCAGTGCACCAAAGATCGTCCCATGAAGGGACCAGTGCACCAAAGATCATCCCATGAAGGGACCAGTGCACCAAAGATCATCCCATGAAGGGACCAGTGCATCATAGATACCCATGAAGGGACTAGTGCATCAGAGATACCCATGAAGGGACCAGTACATCAGAGATCATCCCATGAAGGGGCCAGTGCACCAGGGATCATCCCATGAAGGGGCCAGTGCACCAGAGATCATCCCATGAAGGGACCAGGGCAACAGATATCATGTTATGAAGGGACCAGGGCAACAGATCATCCCATGAAGGGACCAGTGCAACAGATGATCCCATGAAGGGACCAGTGCAACAGATCATCCCATGAAGGGACCAGTGCAACAGACATCATCCCATGAAGGGACAAGTGCATCAGATCACTCAGATTAGAGGTATGCAAGATCATCCCATGAAGGGACCAGTGCACGAGAGATAATCCCATGAACGGACCAGTGCATCAGAGATCATCCCATGAAGGGACCAGTGCATCAGATCATCCCATGAAGGGACCAGTGCATCAGATCATCCCATGAAGGGACCAGTGCATCAGAGATCATCCCATGAAGGGACCAATGCATCAGAGATCATCCCATGAAGGGACCAATGCATCAGAGATCATCCCATGAAGGGACCAGTGAAAAGATCATCCCATGAAGGGACCAGTGCATCACAGCACTCAGATTAGAGGTATGCAAGATCATCCCATGAAGGGACCAGTGCATCAAAAATCATCCCATGAAGGGACCATTGCATCAGATCATCCCATGAAGGGACCAGCGCACCAGAGATCATCCCATGAAGGGACCAGCACACCAGAGATCATCCCATGAAGGGACCAGCGCACCAGAGATCATCCCTTGAAGGGACCAGCGCACCAGAGATCATCCCATGAAGGGACCAGTGCATCAAATATCATCCCATGAAGGGACCAGTGCATCAGAGATCATCCCGTGAAGGGACCAGTGCATCAGAGATCATCCCGTAAAGGGACCAGTGCGTCAGAGATCATCCCGTGAAGGGACCAGCGCATCAGAGATCATCCCATGAAGGGACCAGCGCATCAGAGATCATCCCGTGAAGCGACCAGCGCAGAGATCATCCCGTGAAGGGACCAGCGCAGAGATCATCCCGTGAAGGGACCAGCGCAGAGATCATCCCGTGAAGGGACCAGCGCAGAGATCATCCCGTGAGGGGACCAGCGCAGAGATCATTCCGTTAAGGGACCAGCGCAGAGATCATCCCGTGAAGCGACCAGTGCAATAGATCATCCCGTGAAGGGACCAATGCATCAGAGATCATCCCATGAACGGACCAGTGCACCAGAGATCATCCCATGAAGGGACCAGTGAAACAGATCATCCCATGAAGGGACCAGTGAATCAGAGATCATCCCATGAAGGGACCAGTGCATCAAAGATTATCCCATGAAGGGACCAGTGCATCAAAGATCATCCCATGAAGGGACCAGCACATCAAACCTCATCCCATGAAGGGAGAAGCGCATCAAAGATCATTCCATGAAGTGAGCAGCGCATCAAAGATCATCCCATGAAGGGAGCAGCGCATCACAGCACTCAGATTAGAGGTATACAAGATCATCCCATGAAGGGACCAGTGCAGAGATCATCCCGTGAAGGGAACAGTCCAACAGATAATCCCATGAATGGACCAGTGCATCAGAGATCATCCCATGAAGGGACCAGTGCAGAGATCATCCCATGAAGGGACAAGTGCACCAGAGATCATCCCATGAAGGGACAAGTGCATCAGAGATCATCCCATGAAGGGACCAGTGCATTAGAGATCATCCCATGAAGGGACCAGTGCATCAGAGATCATCCCATGAAGGGACCATTGCATCAGATATCATCCCATGAAGGGACCAGTGCACCAGTGCATCAGAGATCATCCCATGAAGGAACCAGTGCATCAGAGATCATCCCATGAAAGGACCACTGCAACAGATCATCCCATAAAGGGACCAGTGCATCAGAGATCATCCCATGAAGGGACCAGTGCATCAGATCATCCCATGAAGGGACCAGTGCACCAGAGATCATCCCATGAAGGGACCAGTGCACCAGAGATCATCCCATGAAGGGACCAGTGCACCAGAGATCATCCCATGAAGGGACCAGTGCAACAGATCATCCCATTAAGGGACCAATGCATCAGACATCATCCCATAAAGGGACCAGTGCATCAGAGACCATCCCATGAAGGGACCAGTGCATGGGGCCAGTGCACCAAAGATCGTCCCATGAAGGGACCAGTGCACCAAAGATCGTCCCTTGAAGGGACCAGTGCACCAAAGATCGTCCCATGAAGGGACCAGTGCACCAAAGATCATCCCATGAAGGGACCAGTGCACCAAAGATCATCCCATGAAGGGACCAGTGCATCATAGATACCCATGAAGGGACTAGTGCATCAGAGATACCCATGAAGGGACCAGTACATCAGAGATCATCCCATGAAGGGGCCAGTGCACCAGGGATCATCCCATGAAGGGGCCAGTGCACCAGAGATCATCCCATGAAGGGACCAGGGCAACAGATATCATGTTATGAAGGGACCAGGGCAACAGATCATCCCATGAAGGGACCAGTGCAACAGATGATCCCATGAAGGGACCAGTGCAACAGATCATCCCATGAAGGGACCAGTGCAACAGACATCATCCCATGAAGGGACAAGTGCATCAGATCACTCAGATTAGAGGTATGCAAGATCATCCCATGAAGGGACCAGTGCACGAGAGATAATCCCATGAACGGACCAGTGCATCAGAGATCATCCCATGAAGGGACCAGTGCATCAGATCATCCCATGAAGGGACCAGTGCATCAGATCATCCCATGAAGGGACCAGTGCATCAGAGATCATCCCATGAAGGGACCAATGCATCAGAGATCATCCCATGAAGGGACCAATGCATCAGAGATCATCCCATGAAGGGACCAGTGAAAAGATCATCCCATGAAGGGACCAGTGCATCACAGCACTCAGATTAGAGGTATGCAAGATCATCCCATGAAGGGACCAGTGCATCAAAAATCATCCCATGAAGGGACCAGTGCATCAGAGATCATCCAATGAAGGGACCAGTGATTCACAGCACTCAGATTAGAGGTGAAAGATCATCCCATGAAGGGACCAGTGCATCAAAGATCATCCCATGAAGGGACCAGTGCATCAAAGATACCATGAAGGGACCAGTGCATCACAGCACTCATATCAGAGGTATGCAAGATCAACCCATGAATCGACCAGTGCAGAGATCATCCCATGAAGGGACCAGTGCACCAAAGATAATCCCATGAGAGGACTAGAGCTCATCCCATGAAGGGACCAGTGCAATAGATCATTCAATGAAGGGACGAGTGCACCAGAGATCATCCCATGAAGGGACCAGTGCACCAGAGATCATCCCATGAAGGGACCAGTGCAAGAGATAATCCCATGAAGGGACCAGTGCACCAGAGATCATCCCATGAAGGGACCAGTGCAACAGATCATCCCATGAAGGGACCAATGCATCAGACATCATCCCATAAAGGGACCAGTGCATCAGAGACCATCGCATGAAGGGACCAGTGCATGGGACCAGTGCACCAAAGATCGTCCCATGAAGGGACCAGTGCACCAAAGATCGTCCCTCGAAGGGACCAGTGCACCAAAGATCGTCCCATGAAGGGACCAGTGCACCAAAGATCATCCCATGAAGGGACCAGTGCATCATAGATACCCATGAAGGGACTAGTGCATCAGAGATACCCATGAAGGGGCCAGTGCACCAGAGATCATCCCATGAAGGGACCAGGGAAACAGATATCATGTTATGAAGGGACCAGGGCAACAGATCATCCCATGAAGGGACCAGTGCAACAGATCATCCCATGAAGGGACCAGTGCAACAGATCATCCCATGAAGGGACCAGTGCAACAGACATCATCCCATGAAGGGACAAGTGCATCAGATCACTCAGATTAGAGGTATGCAAGATCATCCCATGAAGGGACCAGTGCACTAGAGATAATCCCATGAAGGGACCAGTGCATCAGAGATCATCCCATGAAGGGACCAGTGCATCAGATCATCCCATGAAGGGACCAGTGCATCAGATCATCCCATGAAGGGACCAGTGCATCAGAGATCATCCCATGAAGGGACCAATGCATCAGAGATCATCCCATGAAGGGACCAATGCATCAGAGATCATCCCATGAAGGGACCAGTGAAAAGATCATCCCATGAAGGGACCAGTGCATCACAGCCCTCAGATTAGAGGTATGCAAGATCATCCCATGAAGGGACCAGTGCATCAAAAATCATCCCATGAAGGGACCAGTGCATCAGAGATCATCCAATGAAGGGACCAGTGATTCACAGCACTCAGATTAGAGGTATGCAAGATCATCCCATGAAGGGACCAGTGCATCAAAGATCATCCCATGAAGGGACCAGTGCATCAAAGATCCCATGAAGGGACCAGTGCATCACCGCACTCATATCAGAGGTATGCAAGCTCATCCCATGAATCGACCAGTGCAGAGGTCATCCCATGAAGGGACCAGTGCACCAAAGATAATCCCATGAGAGGACTAGAGCTCATCCCATGAAGGGACCAGTGCAATAGATCATCCCATGAAGGGACCAGTGCACCAGAGATCATCCCATGAAGGGACCAGTGCACCAGAGATCATCCCATGAAGGGACTAGTGCAAGAGATCATCCCAAGAAGGGACCAGTGCAACAGATCATATAATGAAGGGACCAGTGCAACAGATCATTCAATGAAGGGACCAGTGCAACAGATCATTCAATGAAGGGACCAGTGCATCACATCAATTAGATTATAGGTATGCAAGATCATCCCATGAAGGCACCAGTGCAGAGATCATCCCATCAAGGGACCAGTGCATCAAACATCAAAAATCATCCCATGAAGGGACCAGCGTATCAGAGATCATCCCATGAAGGGACCAGCGCACCAGAGATCATCCCATGAAGGGACCAGCGCACCAGAGATCATCCCATGAAGGGACCAGTGCACCAGAGATCATCCCATGAAGGGACCAGTGCAACAGATCATCCCATTAAGGGACCAATGCATCAGACATCATCCCATAAAGGGACCAGTGCATCAGAGACCATCCCATGAAGGGACCAGTGCAACAGATCATTCAATGAAGGGACCAGGGCAACAGATCATCCCATGAAGGGACCAGGGCAACAGAACATCCCATGAAGGGACCAGTGCACCAAAGATCATCCGATGAAGGGACCAGTGCAACAAAGATCGTCCCATGAAGGGACCAGTGCACCAAAGATCGTCCCATGAAGGGACCAGTGCACCAAAGATCGTCCCATGAAGGGACCAGTGCAACAGATCGTCCCATGAAGGGACCAGTGCAAAGATCATCCCATGAAGGGACCAGTGCAAAGATCATCCCATGAAGGGACCAGTGCATCAAAGATCCCATTAAGGGACCAGTGCATCAAAGATCCCATGAAGGGACCAGTGCATCTAAGCACTCTTATTAGAGGTATGCAAGATCATGCCATGAAGGAACCAGTGCAGAGACCATACCATGAAGGGACCAGTGCACCAAAGATAATCCCATGAGAGGACTAGAGCTCATCCCATGAAGGGACCAGTGCAATAGATCATCCCATGAAGGGACCAGTGCACCAGAATTCATCCCATGAAGGGACCAGTGCACCAGGGACCATCCCATGAAGGGACCAGTGCACCAGAGATCATCCCATGAAGGGACCAGTGCAAGAGATCATCCCAAGAAGGGACCAGTGCAACAGATCATATAATAAAGGGACCAGTGCAACAGATCATTCAATGAAGGGACCAGTGCAACAGATCATTCAATGAAGGGACCTGTGCATCACATATATTAGATTATAGGTATGCAAGATAATCCCATGAAGGCACCAGTGCAGAGATCATCCCATCAAGGGACCAGTGCATCAAAAATCATCCCATGAAGGGACCAGCGTATCAGAGATCATCCCATGAAGGGACCAGCGCACCAGAGATCATCCCATGAAGGGACCAGCGCACCAGAGATAATCCCATGAAGGGACCAGCGCACCAGAGATCCTCCCATGAAGGGACCAGAGCACCAGATCATCCCATGAAGGGACCAGTGCACCAGAGATCATCCCATGAAGGGACCAGTGCACCAGAGACCATCCCATGAAGGGACCAGTGCAACAGATCATCCCATGGAGGGACGAGTGCAACAGATCATTCAATGAAGGGACCAGTGCAACAGATCATTCAATGAAGGGACCAGGGCAACAGATCATCCCATGAAGGGACCAGGGCAACAGATCATCCCATGAAGGGACCAGGGCAACAGATCATCCCATGAAGGGACCAGGGCAATAGAACATCCCATGAAGTGACCAGTGCACCAAAGATCATCCCATGAAGGGACCAGTGCACCAAAGATCATCCCATGAAGGGACCAGTGCACCAGAGACCATCCCATGAAGGGACCAATGCATCAGACATCATCCCATAAAGGGACCAGTGCATCAGAGACCATCGCATGAAGGGACCAGTGCATGGGACCAGTGCACCAAAGATCGTCCCATGAAGGGACCAGTGCACCAAAGATCGTCCCTCGAAGGCACCAGTGCACCAAAGATCGTCCCATGAAGGGACCAGTGCACCAAAGATCATCCCATGAAGGGACCAGTGCATCATAGATACCCATGAAGGGACTAGTGCATCAGAGATACCCATGAAGGGGCCAGTGCACCAGAGATCATCCCATGAAGGGACCAGGGAAACAGATATCATGTTATGAAGGGACCAGGGCAACAGATCATCCCATGAAGGGACCAGTGCAACAGATCATCCCATGAAGGGACCAGTGCAACAGATCATCCCATGAAGGGACCAGTGCAACAGACATCATCCCATGAAGGGACAAGTGCATCAGATCACTCAGATTAGAGGTATGCAAGATCATCCCATGAAGGGACCAGTGCACTAGAGATAATCCCATGAAGGGACCAGTGCATCAGAGATCATCCCATGAAGGGACCAGTGCATCAGATCATCCCATGAAGGGACCAGTGCATCAGATCATCCCATGAAGGGACCAGTGCATCAGAGATCATCCCATGAAGGGACCAATGCATCAGAGATCATCCCATGAAGGGACCAATGCATCAGAGATCATCCCATGAAGGGACCAGTGAAAAGATCATCCCATGAAGGGACCAGTGCATCACAGCCCTCAGATTAGAGGTATGCAAGATCATCCCATGAAGGGACCAGTGCATCAAAAATCATCCCATGAAGGGACCAGTGCATCAGAGATCATCCAATGAAGGGACCAGTGATTCACAGCACTCAGATTAGAGGTATGCAAGATCATCCCATGAAGGGACCAGTGCATCAAAGATCATCCCATGAAGGGACCAGTGCATCAAAGATCCCATGAAGGGACCAGTGCATCACCGCACTCATATCAGAGGTATGCAAGCTCATCCCATGAATCGACCAGTGCAGAGATCATCCCATGAAGGGACCAGTGCACCAAAGATAATCCCATGAGAGGACTAGAGCTCATCCCATGAAGGGACCAGTGCAATAGATCATCCCATGAAGGGACCAGTGCACCAGAGATCATCCCATGAAGGGACCAGTGCACCAGAGATCATCCCATGAAGGGACTAGTGCAAGAGATCATCCCAAGAAGGGACCAGTGCAACAGATCATATAATGAAGGGACCAGTGCAACAGATCATTCAATGAAGGGACCAGTGCAACAGATCATTCAATGAAGGGACCAGTGCATCACATCAATTAGATTATAGGTATGCAAGATCATCCCATGAAGGCACCAGTGCAGAGATCATCCCATCAAGGGACCAGTGCATCAAACATCAAAAATCATCCCATGAAGGGACCAGCGTATCAGAGATCATCCCATGAAGGGACCAGCGCACCAGAGATCATCCCATGAAGGGACCAGCGCACCAGAGATCATCCCATGAAGGGACCAGTGCACCAGAGATCATCCCATGAAGGGACCAGTGCAACAGATCATCCCATTAAGGGACCAATGCATCAGACATCATCCCATAAAGGGACCAGTGCATCAGAGACCATCCCATGAAGGGACCAGTGCAACAGATCATTCAATGAAGGGACCAGGGCAACAGATCATCCCATGAAGGGACCAGGGCAACAGAACATCCCATGAAGGGACCAGTGCACCAAAGATCATCCGATGAAGGGACCAGTGCAACAAAGATCGTCCCATGAAGGGACCAGTGCACCAAAGATCGACCCATGAAGGGACCAGTGCACCAAAGATCGTCCCATGAAGGGACCAGTGCAACAGATCGTCCCATGAAGGGACCAGTGCAAAGATCATCCCATGAAGGGACCAGTGCAAAGATCATCCCATGAAGGGACCAGTGCATCAGAGATCATCCAATGAAGGGACCAGTGATTCACAGCACTCAGATTAGAGGTATGCAAGATCATCCCATGAAGGGACCAGTGCATCAAAGATCCCATTAAGGGACCAGTGCATCAAAGATCCCATGAAGGGACCAGTGCATCTAAGCACTCTTATTAGAGGTATGCAAGATCATGCCATGAAGGAACCAGTGCAGAGACCATACCATGAAGGGACCAGTGCACCAAAGATAATCCCATGAGAGGACTAGAGCTCATCCCATGAAGGGACCAGTGCAATAGATCATCCCATGAAGGGACCAGTGCACCAGAATTCATCCCATGAAGGGACCAGTGCACCAGAGACCATCCCATGAAGGGACCAGTGCACCAGAGATCATCCCATGAAGGGACCAGTGCAAGAGATCATCCCAAGAAGGGACCAGTGCAACAGATCATATAATAAAGGGACCAGTGCAACAGATCATTCAATGAAGGGACCAGTGCAACAGATCATTCAATGAAGGGACCTGTGCATCACATATATTAGATTATAGGTATGCAAGATAATCCCATGAAGGCACCAGTGCAGAGATCATCCCATCAAGGGACCAGTGCATCAAAAATCATCCCATGAAGGGACCAGCGTATCAGAGATCATCCCATGAAGGGACCAGCGCACCAGAGATCATCCCATGAAGGGACCGGCGCACCAGAGATCATCCCATGAAGGGACCAGCGCACCAGAGATCCTCCCATGAAGGGACCAGAGCACCAGATCATCCCATGAACGGACCAGTGCACCAGAGATCATCCCATGAAGGGACCAGTGCACCAGAGACCATCCCATGAAGGGACCAGTGCAACAGATCATCCCATGGAGGGACGAGTGCAACAGATCATTCAATGAAGGGACCAGTGCAACAGATCATTCAATGAAGGGACCAGGGCAACAGATCATCCCATGAAGGGACCAGGGCAACAGATCATCCCATGAAGGGACCAGGGCAACAGAACATCCCATGAAGTGACCAGTGCACCAAAGATCATCCCATGAAGGGACCAGTGCACCAAAGATCATCCCATGAAGGGACCAGTGCACCAGAGACCATCCCATGAAGGGACCAGTGCACCAGAGATCATCCCATGAAGGGACCAGTGCAAGAGATCATCCCAAGAAGGGACCAGTGCAACAGATCATATAATAAAGGGACCAGTGCAACAGATCATTCAATGAAGGGACCAGTGCAACAGATCATTCAATGAAGGGACTGGTGCATCACATATATTAGATTATAGGTATGCAAGATAATCCCATGAAGGCACCAGTGCAGAGATCATCCCATCAAGGGACCAGTGCATCAAAAATCATCCCATGAAGGGACCAGCGTATCAGAGATCATCCCATGAAGGGACCAGCGCACCAGAGATCATCCCATGAAGGGACCAGCGCACCAGAGATCATCCCATGAAGGGACCAGCGCACCAGAGATCCTCCCATGAAGGGACCAGAGCACCAGATCATCCCATGAAGGGACCAGTGCACCAGAGATCATCCCATGAAGGGACCAGTGCACCAGAGACCATCCCATGAAGGGACCAGTGCAACAGATCATCCCATGGAGGGACGAGTGCAACAGATCATCCCATGGAGGGACGAGTGCAACAGATCATCCCATGGAGGGACGAGTGCAACAGATCATCCCATGAAGGGACCAGTGCAACAGATCATTCAATGAAGGGACCAGGGCAACAGATCATCCCATGAAGGGACCAGGGCAACAGATCATCCCATGTAGGGACCAGGGCAACAGAACATCCCATGAAGGGACCAGTGCACCAAAGATCATCCCATGAAGGGACCAGTGCACCAAAGATCATCCCATGAAGGGACCAGTGCACCAAAGATCATCTCATGAAGGGACCAGTGCACCAAAGATCATCCCATGAAGGGACCAGTGCACCAAAGATCATCCCAAGAAGGGACCAGTGCACCAAAGATCGTCCCATGAAGGAACCAGTGCACCAAAGATCGTCCCATGAAGGGACCAGTGCAACAGATCGTCCCATGAAGGGTCCAGTGCTGCAAAGATCATTCCATGAAGGGACCAGTGCAAAGATCATCCCATGAAGGGACCAGTGCAAAGATCATCCCATGAAGGGACCAGTGCATCAAAGATCCCATTAAGGGACCAGTGCATCAAAGATCCCATGAAGGGACCAGTGCATCACAGCACTCTTATTAGAGGTATGCAAGATCATGCCATGAAGGAACCAGTGCAGAGATCATACCATGAAGGGACCAGTGCACCAAAGATCATCCCATAAAGGGACCAGTGCACCAGAGATCATCCCATGAAGGGACCAGTGCAACAGATCATCCCATGGAGGGACCAGTGCATCAGAGATCATCCCATGAAGGGACCAGTGCATCAGAGATCATCCCATGAAGGGACCAGTGCATCACAGCACTCAGATTAGAGGTATGAAATCATCCCATGAAGGGACCAGTGCATCACAGCACTCAGATTAGAGGTATGCAAGATCATCCTATGAAGGTACCAGTGCATCAGAGATCATCCCATGAAGGGACCATAGCATCAGATCATCCCATGAAGGGACCAGCGCACCAGAGATCATCCCATGAAGGGACCAGAGATCATCCCATGAAGGGACCAGTGCACCAGAGATCATCCCATGAAGGGACCAGTGCATCAAAGATCATCCCATGAAGGGACTAGTGCATCACAGCACTCAGATTAGAGGTATGCAAGATCATCCTATGAAGATACCAGTGCATCAGAGATCATCCCATGAAGGGACCGGTGCATCAAAGATCATCCCGTGAAGGGACCAGTGCATCAAAGATCATCCCGTGAAGGGACCAGTGCATCAGAGATCATCCCGTGAAGGGACCAGTGCAGCAGAGATCATCCCGTGAAGGGACCAGCGCAGAGATCATCCCGTGAAGAGACCAGCGCAGAGATCATCCCGTGAAGGGACCAGCGCAGAGATCATCCCGTGAAGGGACCAGCTCAGAGATCATCCCGTGAAGGGACCAGCGCAGAGATCATCCCATGAAGGGACCAGCGCAGAGATCATCCTGTGAAGGGACCAGGGCACCAGAGATCATACCATGATGGGACCAGCACATCAAAGATCATCCCATGATGGGACCAGCACATCAAAGATCATCCCATGATGGGACCAGCACATCAAAGATTATCCCATGAAGGGACCAGCACATCAAAGATCATCCGATGAAGGGACCAGTGCATCACAGCAATTAGATTAGAGGTATGCAAGATCATCCCATGATGGGACCAGTGCATCAAAGATAAGCCCATGAAGGGACCAGAGATAATCCCATGAAGGGACCAGTGCACCAGAGATCATCCCATGAAGGGACCAGTGCATCAAAGATCATCCCATGAAGGGACCAGTGCATCACAGCACTCAGATTAGAGGTATGCAAGATCATCCTATGAAGATACCAGTGCATCAGAGATCATCCCATGAAGGGACCAGTGCATCAAAGATCATCCCGTGAAGGGACCAGTGCATCAAAGATCATCCCGTGAAGGGACCAGTGCAGCAGAGATCATCCCGTGAAGGGACCAGTGCAGCAGAGATCATCCCGTGAAGGGACCAGTGCATCAGAGATCATCCCGTGATGGGACCAGTGCATCAGAGATCATCCCGTGAAGGGACCAGCGCATCAGAGATCATCCCGTGAAGGGACAAGCGCATCAGAGATCATCCCGTGAAGGGACCAGCGCAGAGATCATCCCGTGAAGAGACCAGCGCAGAAATCATCCCGTGAAGGGACCAGCGCAGAGATCATCCCGTGAAGGGACCAGCTCAGAGATCATCCCATGAAGGGACCAGCGCAGAGATCATCCCGTGAAGGGACCAGGGCACCAGAGATCATACCATGATGGGACCAGCACATCAAAGATCATCCCATGATGGGACCAGCACATCAAAGATCATCCCATGATGGGACCAGCACATCAAAGATTATCCCATGAAGGGACCAGCACATCAAAGATCATCCGATGAAGGGACCAGTGCATCACAGCAATTAGATTAGAGGTATGCAAGATCATCCCATGAAGGGACCAGTGCAGAGATCATCCCATGAAGGGACCAGGGCACCAGAGATCATCGCATGAAGGGACCAGGGCACCAGAGATCATCCCATGAAGGGACCAGGGCACCAGAGATCATCCCATGAAGGGTCCAGGGCACCAGAGATCATCCCATGAAGGGTCCACGGCACCAGAGATCATCCCATGAAGGGACCAGTGCAACAGATCATCCCATGAAGGGACCAGTGCAACAGATCATCCCATGAAGGGACCAGTGCAACAGATCATCCCATGAAGGGACCAGTGCAACAGATCATCATATTAAGGGACCAGTGCATCCAAGATCATCCCATGAAGGGACCAATGCATCAAAGATCATCCCATGAAGGGAGCAGCGCATCAAAGATTATCCCATGAAGGGAGCAGCGCATCACAGCACTCAGATTAGAGGTATGCAAGATCATCCCATGAAGGGACCAGCGCATCGAGGATCATCCCATGAAGGGACCAGCGCATAAAAGATAATCCCATGAAGGGACCAGCGCATGAAAGATAATGCCATGACGGGACCAGTACAAAGATCATCCCATGAAGGGACCAGTGCATCACAGCAATTAGATTAGAGGTATGCAAGATCATGCCATGAAGGGACCAGTGCACCAGAGATCATCCCATGAAGGGACCAGGGCACCAGAGATTTTCCCATGAAGGGACCAGGGCACCAGAGATAATCCCATGAAGGGACCAGTGCAACAGACATCCCATGAAGGGACCAGTGCATCCCAGCACTCAGATTAGAGGTATGCAAGTTCATCCCATGAAGGGACCAGTGCATCAGAGATCATCCCATGAAGGGACCAGTGCACCAGCGATCATCACATGAAGGGGCCGGTGCACCAGAGATCATCCCATGAAGGGGCCAGTGCACCAGAGATCATCCCATGAAGGGACCAGTGCACCAGAGATCATCCCATGAAGGGACCAGTGCACCAGAGATCATCCCATGAAGGGACCAGTGCAACAGATCATCCCATGAAGGGACCAGTGCATCAGAGATCATCCCATGAAGGGACCAGTGCACCAAAGATCATCCCATGAGGGGACCAGTGCATAAAAGATCATCCCATGAAGTTACCAGTACAAAGATCATCCCATGAAGGGACCAGCACATCACAGCAATTAGATTAGAGGTATGCAACATCATCCTATGAAGGGACCAGCGCATCAGAGATCATCCCATGAAGGGACCAGTGCACCAAAGATCATCCCATGAGGGGACCAGTGCATAAAAGATCATCCCATGAAGGGACCAGTGCATCAAAGATCATCCCATGAAGGGACCAGTACAAAGATCATCCCATGAAGGGACCAGTGCATCACAGCAATTAGATTAGAGGTATGCAAGATCATCCCATGAAGCGACCAGTGCAGAGATCATCCCATGAAGGGACCAGTGCAACAGATCATCCCATGAAGAGACCAGTTCAACAGATCATCTCATGAAGGGAGCAGCGCATCAGAGATCATCCCATGGAGGGAGCAGCGCATCACAGCACTCAGATTAGAGGTATGCAAGATCATCCCATGAAGGGACCAGGGCACCAGAGATCATACCATGAAGGGACCAATGCATCAAAGATAATCCCATGAAGGGACCAGTGCATCAGAGATCATCCCAAGAAGGGACCAGTGCATCATAGATCATCCCAAGAAGGGACCAGTGCATCAGAGATCATCCCATTAAAGGACCAGAGATCATCCCATGAAGGGACCAGTGCATCATAGATAATCCCATGAAGGGGCCAGTCCATCAAAGATCATCCCATGAAGGGACCAGTCCATCAAAGATCCTCCCATGAAGGGACCAGTCCATCAAAGATCATCCCATGAAGGAGCCAGTCCATCAAAGATCATCCCATGAAGGGGCCAGTGCATCAGATATCATCCCATGAATGGACCAGTGCATCAGAGATCATCCCATGAAGGGACCAGTGCATCAGAGATCATCCCATGAAGGGACCAGTGCATCAGAGATCATCCCATGAAGGGACCAGTGAATCAAGGATCATAGCATGAAGGGACCACTGCATCAACGATCATAACATGAAGGGACCACTGCATCAACGATCATACCATGAAGGGACCAGTACATTAACGATCATACCATGAAGGAACCAGCGCATCGAGGATCATCCCATGAAGGGACCAGCGCAACGAGGATCATCCCATGAAGGGAACAGTACATCAAAGATCATCCCAAGAAGGGACCAGTACATCAAAGATCATCCCATAAAGGGACCATTACATCACAGCACTCAGATTAGAGGTATGCAAGATCATCCCATGAAGGGACCAGTGCACCAGAGATCATCCCATGAAGGGACCAGTGAATCAGAGATCATCCCGTGAAGAGACCAGTGCATCAGAGATCATCCAGTGATGGGACCAGTGCATCAGAGATCATCCCGTGAAGGGACCAGCGCATCAGAGATCATCCCGTGAAGGGACCAGTGCATCAGAGATCATCCCATGAAGGGACCAGTGCATCAGAGATCATCCCATGAAGGGACCAGTGCATCAATGATCATCCCATGAATGGCCAGTGCACCAGAGAACATCCCAAGAAGGGACCAAGGGACCAGTGCATCAGATCATCAAATGAAGGGACCAGTGCATCAGAGGTCATCCCATGAAGGGACCAATGCATCAGAGATCAGATTAGAGGTATGCAAGATCATCCCATGAAGGGATCAGTGGAGAGATCATCCCATGAAGGGACCAGTGCATCAGGGATCATTCCATGAAGGGACTGGTGCATCAAAGATCATCCCATGAAGGGTCCAGTGCACCACAGCACTCATATTAGAGGTATGCAAGATCATCCCATGAAGGGACCAGTGCATCAGAGATCATCCCATGAAGAGACCAGTGCATCAGAGATCATCCCATGAAGGGACCAGTGCATCAAAGATCATCCCACGAAGGGACCAGTACATCAAAGATCATCCCATGAAGGGACCAGTGCATCAGATATCATCCCATGAAGGGACCAGTGCATCAGAGATCATCCCATGAAGGGACCAGTGCATCAGAGATCATCCCATGAAGGGACCAGTGCATCAGAGATCATCCCATGAAGGGACCTGCGCATCAGATATCATCCCATGAAGGGACCAGTGCATCAGAGATCAACCCATGAAGGGACCAGAGATCATCTCAAAGGGACCAGTGCATCACAGCACTCTGCATAGAGGTATGCAAGATCATCCCATGAAGGGACCAGTGCATCAGAGATCATCCCATGAAGGGACCAGTGCATCAGAGATCATCCCATGAAGGGACCAGTGCATCAGAGATCATCCCATGAAGAGACCAGTGCATCAGAGATCATCCCATGAAGGACCCAGTGCATCAAAGCACTCAGATTAGAGGTATGCAAAATCATCCCATGAAGGGACCAGTGCATCAGAGATCATCCCATGAAGGGACCAGTGCATCAGAGATCATCCCATGAGGGGACCAGTGCATCAGAGATCATCCCATGAAGGGACCAGCACATCACAGCATTTTGATTAGAGGTATGCAAAATCATCCCATGAAGGGACCAGTGCATCAGAGATCTTCTCATGAAGGGACCAGTGCATCAGAGATCATCCCATGAAGGGACCAGTGCGCCAAAGATCATCCCATGAAGGGACCAGTGCATCAGAGATCATCCCACAAAGGGACCAGTGCACCAGATCATCCGATAAAGGGACCAGTGCACCAGATCATCCGATAAAGGGACCAGTGCACCAGATCATCCCATAAAGGGACCAGTGCACCAGATCATCCCATAAAGGGACCAGTGCACCAGATCATCCCATGAAGGGACCAGTGCAACAAGGGACCAGTGCAGAGATCATCCCAAGACGGGACCAGTGCATCAGATCATTCCATGAAGGGACCAATGCACTAGAGATCATCCCATGAAGGGACCAGTGCATCAAAGATCATCCCATGAAGGGACCAGTGCATCACAGCACTCAGATTAGAGGTATGAAAGATCATCCCATGAAGGAACCAGTGCACCAGAGATCATCCCATGAAGGGACCAGTGCAACAGATCATCCCATGAAGGGACCAGTGCACCAGATCATCCCATGAAGGGACCAGTGCACCAGATCATCCCATGAAGGGACCAGTGCACCAGATCATCCCATGAAGGGACCAGTGCACCAGATCATCCCATGAAGGGACCAGTGCATCAGAGATCATCCCATGAGGGGACCAGAGATCATCCCATAAAGGGACCAGTGCATCAGAGATCATCCGATGAAGGGACCAGTGCATCCGAGATCATCCGATGAAGGGACCAGTGCATCAGAGATCATCCCATGAAGGGACCAGTCCATCACAGCACTCAGATTAGAGGTATGCAAAATCATCTCATGAAGGGACCAGTGCATCAGAGATCATCCCATAAAGGGACCAGTGCACCAGAGATAATCCCATGAAGGGACCAGGGCATCAGAGATCATCCCATGAAGGGACCAGGGCAACACAGCACTCAGATTAGAGGTATGCAAGATCATCCCATGAAGGGACCAGTGCATCAAAGATCATCCCATGAAGGGACCAGTGCATCACAGCACTCAGATTAGAGGTATGCAAGATCATCCCATGAAGGGACCAGTGCATCAGAGATCATCCCATGAAGGGGGATGTATGACGTTACAACGCACACTTTTACAACGCATGCACTTACAACGCATTTTTTACAACGCACAATCCATTACAACGCATGACATGACAACGCAGGACACTACAACGCATTTTTTAAAAATACCTTTACAACGCATTTCAATTACAACGCATACTACCTTTACAACGCATACCATTACAACGCATAACATTAAATTGCATTTAAGGTAAGTATTAGATAGTATAGGGGTAAAAATTACTATTCTAACTCCAGGGGGTGCAACAGTAGGGAAAGTGTTGGATAGTATAGGGGTAAAAATTACTATTCTAACTCCAGGGGGTGAAACAGTAGGGTAAGTGTTGGATAGTATAGGGGTAAAAATTACTATTCTAACTCCGGGGGGTGCAACAGTAGGGAAAGTGTTGGATAGTATAGGGGTAAAAATTACTATTCTAACTCCAGGGGGTGCAACAGTAGGGTAAGTGTTGGATGGTATAGGGGTCATATTTACTATTCTAACTCCAGGGGGTGCAACAGTAGGGTAAGTGTTGGATGGTATAGGGGTAAAAATTACTATTCTAACTCCAGGGGGTGCAACAGTAGGGTAAGTGTTGGATAGTATAGGGGTAAAAATTACTATTCTAACTCCAGGGGGTGCAACAGTAGGGTAAGTGTTGGATAGTATAGGGGTAAAAATTACTATTCTAACTCCAGGGGGTGCAACAGTAGGGTAAGTGTTGGATAGTATAGGGGTAAAAATTACTATTCTAACTCCAGGGGGTGCAACAGTAGGGAAAGTGTTGGATAGTATAGGGGTAAAAATTACTATTCTAACTCCAGGGGGTGCAACAGTAGGGTAAGTGTTGGATAGTATAGGGGTCATGTTAGAAATGGGATTTCTGGTTGGCTGAGGCTTGCGCCAAAGCCAGGCAGAAACCACCACTCTAGTCAGGGCTGGGGAGTTACACGCCAAAGATAACCCCTGCTCACCCCCTTGGTAGCTTGGCACGAGCAGTCAGGCTTATCTCTGAGGCGATGTGTAAAGCGTTTGCGCGCGCACCCAGCAACAACACCCAAGGCCCACCACAAAGGAAACTCCACACAAGGTATTCTATAAAAATAGCCTTTGTATTATACACAACACATTAGATAAAAACACACACTCTACAATGTGCCAACAGGCACGGGCAGAATTTACAAGGGATTATATATACAGGGGACAGGGCCACATGGACCACTGTCAGGAATTAGCACTCTTAGAACATAACACAAATTACCAAGTGTACATGTAGAACATAACCAGTCTCTACTGGCGCAATAATGACCTCAGCGTCATCACACTAGCATCAGGTATAAAACCTATCCTGCATCTATCACAGGGGCATAAATCACATTTAGAAAAATATTGCGCAGGGAATCAGGACCTCACTAGCACCACCTGTGTTAGGGAGAAAACAACCACCTAAGTATCACAATACCTGTAGGGGTCTAAGCACATAAACACATGATGCATAACATTCAGAGGTGCAAAGCACATGACGCAAAAACACATTCAGAGGTGCAGAACAGGTACAGTGGCGCAAAAAAACTCACATTAGCCACCATTTGTGGCAGTCCCTGGGCCAGCTGGCCGTGGAGGGGTAAGGACGCCCTATGTCCAGAGAAGTTAGGGCACGGCTGCGCCAGCTGCGCCAGCCAAGCGCACAACCAAACGCAGAGGTCACAACCTAAACGTTGCAGCTGCCCACTAAGTGCTGGGCAGCTGGGAAAAGGAACGTGGGCACCACTGTGCCCTCTGAACACGGATCACAGTCACGTGGGGCCCCTCTGAGCTCTAAGAAAACACTTGTGGCCCCCTGAGCCTCACAGGCTCTGATCAATAATGCGCTCCTTCGTTGGAGCCTCACGGGGCTCGTGGTCCCCAAGGAGATGCCCCCGGACTTCGGTGGAGCCTCGTGGGCTCTGAAAACAATAGGCCCCAAACAAACGATCTGGGGGACGTTGGAGCCCTCTAGGCTCTTTAACCTCTCTGCCCCCTTCGTTGGAGTCCCTCTCAGGGACTCGCGAGCCTCGCAGGCTCGTAACACACTGTGCCCGGACGTTGGGGCGGCCCGCTGCTAGACGGGGCCGCCCAGGAAGTCGGCACCGGCACTGGTGCCTCTCTCTCGCTGCCCCCCCTCCCCTTGGAGCCAGGACTTACCGGGCCTCTGGGGGAAGGATTCCTCTTCACCCGGTCCCTTCTTCCTTCAGGGGAGCGTGGGGAGGATCCTCCTCGGGGCCTTCCTTCTTCTCCGGCGTTCGGCCCAGCCTGGGTCGCGGGGGTCACGTCTTCGCTCCGGACCGGCCCAGCGCGGGGTAGGCTCCCGCCTGGGTCTTGAGGGCATAGACCAGCACGGACTTTCGGAGGGAGGCGGGTTAGGCTCCCGCCCTCCTACTTCCTTTTCCGGTTGTCCCGGAGGCCCGCCCCCGGCCCGCCTGACTTCCTGGTCGGGCGCCGGAGGGCGATTCACGGGGCAAATGCCGGGTGTGCACCGGCGCTATTATAATCCAATAAATCGAGGTGGGCACTCGATATTGCGGCAATGTCCCTGGCAGGGTGGGCACCTGCCAGGGGACTTTAGGATTTGCAGAGAACGGGGCACACGCCGGGTGGGCACCGGCTTTTCGAAATAGCGCGCTCCAAGCGCTAAGGAAAGCAAGGGAGGGCGCTCCCAGCGCTCAAGGCCAGTTCAGCGCTTCCAGGCGCTTAGAGATCCAAATAAAGCGCTCCCAGCGCGTTAAGGGTGCCAGTAGCAAAGTCCAGCAGAGTTTTCCCCTGCATGCAGCAGGGCAGGGGTGGGGGGCAAGGCTGGACCCAGAGCCAGCTCACTGGGCCTCCAGGCAGGGAGGTAGTCCAGGTGGCGGTCCTCTGGTCCAGCAGCAGCAGCAGCCCCCCTCAGGCAGAATCCTGGCAAAGAACAGTTTCTGTGGGGACACAGCCCCATTTTTATACAGGCAAACCCTTTGTTCTGGGTTCAGGGTGAGGGGGAAAACCAGTCGCAGCTGGTTGGGGAGCACCCTTGATGTGCTCAGCCCCTCATCCTATTCACTGGAAGGGCTAGGGTCGTCAGTCGCACCACAGGGGGCGGGGCCAGCATTGTGTTTGGAAAACCCTGTCCTATTCAGGACCCAGGTGGACTCCTCCCACCCATCTAGCTGCTGATCTCCCCATTCACCACTGGGTGACTCATCCTGACACTGGGGAATCCCTAGCCCGTCACATGACACGACCAGCCAATCACGCGACAGACACACTGCACACAGAAGTGCCCACTTCTAGAAGTGGCACTTCCACACTAGGTACATGCACGCCGCACACATCATCGCGCAGCATTCACTCCCACGAGTCCGCACATACCAAACTCGGGCCTGCACACCCCACGCATCAGGAACTACTAGGGACACATACATCCCCCATGCATTCCTATGGGAGGGCAGGCCTATCTCACCACATGCACTCAGAGCACGCACGCACTTTACCCTGGGACACAGGGAAAGTGCGCAGAGACCAAACAATCACCATACCAAGTCACCAATAAAAATCCAAAAAGTCCAGGGGTGAACCTGCCAGAAGGGCCAAGTCCAACAGGTCATAATTACTATTCTAACTCCAGGGGGTGCAACAGTAGGGTAAGTGTTGGATGGTATAGGGGTAAAAATTACTATATTATGCGTTGTAATGGTATGCGTTGTAATGGTAGTATGCGTTGTAATGTAATGCGTTGTAAAGGTAGTTTTTAAAAATGCGTTGTAGTGTCATGCGTTGTAATGTCATGCGTTGTAATGGATTGTGCGTTGTAAAAAATGCGTTGTAAGTGTAGTGCGTTGTAAAAGTTGCGTTGTAAAGGTTGTTCCCCCATGAAGGGACCAGTGCACCAGAGATCATCCCATGAAGGGACCAGAGCACCAAAGATCATCCCATGAAGGGACCAGAGCACCAAAGATCATCCCATGAAGGGACCAGTGCACCAAAGATCATCACAGGAAGGGACCAGAGCACCAAAGATCATCCCAGGAAGGGACCAGTGCAACAGATTATCCCATGAAGGGACCAATGCATCAGAGATCATCCCATGAAGGGACCAATGCATCAGAGATCATCCCATGAAGGGACCAATGCATCAGAGATCCCATGAGGGGACTAGAGATCACCCCATGAAGGGACCAGTGCATCAGAGATCATCCCATGAAGGGACCAGGGCATCAGAGATCATCCCATGAAGGGACCAGTGCATCAGAGATCATCCGATGAAGGGACCAGTGCATCAGAGATCATCCGATGAAGGGACCAGTGCATCAGAGATCATCCCATGAAGGGACCAGGGCATCAGAGCACTCAGATTAGAGGTATGCAAGATCATCCCATGAAGGGACCAGTGTGCCAAAGATCATCCCATGAAGGGACCAGTGCATCAGAGATCATCCCACAAAGGGACCAGTGCATCAAAGATCATCCCACGAAGGGACCAGTGCATCAAAGTTCATCCCATGAAGGGACCAGTGCAACAAAGCTCATCCCATGAAGGTACCAGTGCAACAAAGATCATCCCACGAAGAGACCAGTGCAACAAAGATCATCCCACGAAGAGACCAGTGCAACAAAGATCCCATGAAGGGACCAGTGCATCACAGAACTCAGATTAGAGGTATGCAAGATCATCCCATGAAGGGACCAGTGCAGGGATCATCTCATGAAGGGACCAGTGCATCACAGCACTCAGGTTAGAGGTATGAAAGATCATCCCATGAAGGGACCATTGCACCAGAGATCATCCCATGAAGGGACCAGTGCACCAGATCATCCCATGAAGGGACCAGTGCAGGGATCATCCCATGAATGGACCAGTGCATCACAGCACTCCGATTAGACGTATGCAAGATCATCCCACGAAGGGACCAGTGCATCACAGCACTCAGATTACAGGTATGAAAGACCATCCCATGAAGGGACCAGCACATCGAGGATCATCCCATGAAGGGACCAGCGCATCGAGGATCATCCCAGGAAGGGACCAGCGCATCGAGGATCATCCCAGGAAGGGACCAGCGCAAAGATCATCCCATGAAGGGACCAGCGCATCAGAGATCATCCCATGAAGGGACCAGGGCATCAGAGATCATCCCATGAAGGGACCAGGGCATCAGAGATCATCCCATGAAGGGACCAGGGCATCAGAGATCATCCCATGAAGGGACCAGTGCATCACAGCACTCAGATTACAGGTATGCAAGATCATCCCATGACGGGACCAGTGCATCAGAGATCATCCCATGATCGGACCAGTGCATCACAGCACTCAGATTGGAGGTATGCAAGATCCCATGAAGGGACCAGCGCAAAGATCATCCCATGAAGGGACCAGTGCAACAGATCATCCCATGAAGGGACCAGTGCAACAGATCATCCCATGAAGGGACCAGCGCAACAGATCATCCCATGAAGGGACCAGCGCAACAGATCATCCCATGAAGGGACCAGCGCAACAGATCATCCCATGAAGGGACCAGCGCAACAGATCATCCCATGAAGGGACCATCCCATGAAGGGACCAGCGCATCGAGGATCATCCCATGAAGGGACCAGTGCAACAAAGACCATCCAATGAAGGGACCAGTGCAACAAAGACCATCCCATGAAGAGACCAGTGCAACAAAGATCATCCCATGAAGGGACCAGTGCAACAAAGATCATCCCATGAAGGGACCAGTGCACCAGATCATCCCATGAAGGGACCAGTGCACCAGATCATCCCATGAAGGGACCAATGCACCAGATCATCCCATGAAGGGACCAATGCACCAGATGATCCCATGAAGGGACCAGCGCATTGGGGATCATCCCATGAAGGGACCAGCGCATCGGGAATCATCCCATGAAGGAACCAGCGCATCGGGGATCATGCCATGAAGGGACCAGCACATCGAGGATCATCCCATGATCGGACTAGCGCATCACAGTACCCAGATTGCAGGTATGCAAGATCATCCCATGAAGGGACCAGTGCATCAGAGATCATCTCATGATCGGACCAGTGCATCACAGCACTCAGATTAGAGGTATGCAAGATCCCATGAAGGGACCAGCGCAAAGATCATCCCATGAGGGGACCAATGCAACAGATCATCCCTTGAAGGGACCAGTGCATCGAGAATCATCCCATGATGGGACCAGTGCATCAGAGATCATCCCATGAAGGAACCAGTGCGCCAAAGATCATCCCATGAAGGGACCAGTGCGCCAAAGACCATGCCATGAAGGGACCAGTGCATCAGATAATCCCATGAAGGGACCAGTGCATCAGATCATCCCACGAAGGGACCAGTGCATCAGATAATCCCATGAAGGGACCAGTGCATGAGAGATCATCACATGAAGGGACCAGTGCATCAGAGATCATCCCATGAAGGGACCAGTGCATCCGAAATCATCCCATGAGGGGACTAGAGATCATCCCATGAAGGGACCAGTGCACCACAGCACTCAGATTAGAGGTATAAAAGATCATCCCATGAAGGGACCAGTGCACCAGAGATCATCCCATGAAGGGATCAGAGATCATCCCATGAAGGGACCAGTGCACCAGAAATCATCCCATGAAGGGACCAGTGCACCAGAGATCATCCCATGAAGGGACCAGTGCACCAGAGATCATCCCATGAAGGGACCAGTGCATCAGAGATCATCCCATGAAGGGACCAGTGCATCAGAGATCATCCCATGAAGGGACCAGTGCATCAGAGATCATCCCATGAAGGGACCAGCGCATCAGAGATCATCTCATGAAGGGACCAGCGCATCGAGAGCGCATCAAAGATCATCCCATGAAGGGAACAGCGCATCGAATATCATCCCATGAAGGGACCAGTGCACCAGAGATCATCCCATGAAGGGACCAGTGCACCAGAGATCATCCCATGAAGGGACCAGTGCACCAGAGATCATCCCATGAAGGGACCAGTGCACCAGAGATCATCCCATGAAGGGACCAGTGCAGAGATCATCCCATGAAGGGACCAGTGCAGAGATCATCCCATGAAGGGACCAGTGCAGAGATCATCCAAAGAAGGGACCAGTGCATCAGAGATCATCCCATGAAGGGACCAGTGCATCAGAGATCATCCCATGAAGGGACCAGTGCATCAGAGATCATCCCATGAAGGGACCAGTGCATCAAAGATCATCCCATGAAGGGACCAGTGCACCAAAGATCATCCCATGATGGGACTAGAGATCATCCCATGAAGGGACCAGTGCACCATAGATCATCCCATGAAGGGACCAGTGCACCAAAAATCATCCCATGAAGGAACCAGTGCATCAGATCATCCCATGAAGGGACCAGTGCATCAGATCATCCCACGAAGGGACCAGTACATGAGAGATCATCCCATGAAGGGACCAGTGCATCAGAGATCATCCCAGGAAGGGACCAGTGCACCAGAGATCATCCCAGGAAGGGACCAGTGCACCAGAGATCATCCCATGAAGGGACCAGGGCACCAGAGATCATCCCATGAATGGACCAGTGCCTCAAAGATCATCCCATGAAGGGAACAGTTCATAAGAGATCATCCCATGAAGGGAACAGTTCATCAGAGATCATCCCATGAAGGGACCAGTGCTTCAAAGATCATCCCATGAAGGGACCAGTGCTTCAAAGAACATCCCATGAAGGGACCAGTGCAGAGATCATCCCATGAACGGACCAGTGCATCAAAGATCATCCCATGAAGGGACCAGCACATCAAATATCATCCCATGAAGGGACCAGCACATCAGAGATCATCCCATAAAGGGACCAGTGCATCACAGCAGTCATATTAGAGGAATGCAAGAACCCATGAAGGGACCAGCGCAAAGATCATCCCATGAAGGGACCAGTGCACCAAAGATCATCACATGAGGGGACTAGAGATCATCTCATGAAGGGACCAGTGCATCAGAGATCATCACATGAAGTGACCAGTGCAACAGATCGTCCTATGAAGGGACCAGTGCAACAGATCGTCCCATGAAGGGACCAGTGCACCATAGATCATCCCATGAAGGGACCAGTGCATCAGAGATCATCCCATGAAGGGACCAGTGCATCAGAGGTCATCCCATGAGGGGACTAGAGATCATCCCATGAAGGGACCAGTGCATCAGAGGTCATCCCATGAGGGGACTAGAGATCATCCCATGAAGGGACCAGTGCATCAGAGAACTCACTTTAGAGGTATGCAATATCATCCCATGAAGGGACCAGCGCTTCAGAGATCATCCCACGAAGGGACCAGTGCATCAGAGAACTCACATTAGAGGTATGCAAGTTCATCCCATGAAGGGACCAGTGCATCAGGGATCATCCCATGAAGGCACCAGTGCATCAGGGATCATCCCATGAAGGCACCAGTGCATCAAGGATCATCCCATGAAGGCACCAGTGCATCAGGGATCATCCCATGAAGGAACCAGTGCAGAGATCATCCCATGAAGGGACCAGGGCACCAGATCATCCCATGAAGGGACCGGTGCAACAGAATCCCATGTAGGGTCAAGTGCAACAGATCATCCCATGAAGGGACCAGTACAACAGATCATCCCATGAAGGGACCAGTGCATCCCAGCACTCAGATTAGAGGTATGCAAGATCATCTGATGAAGGGACCAGTGCAAAGATCATCCGATGAAGGGACCAGTGCATCAAAGATCATCCCATGAAGGGACCAGTGCATCAAAGATCTCATGAAGGGACCAGTGCATCACAGCACTCATATTAAAGGTATGCAAGATCATCCATGAAGGGACCAGTGCACCAGAGATCATCCCATGAAGGAACCAGTGCACCAACGATCATCCCATGAAGGGACCAGTGCACCAGATCATCCCATGAAGGGAGCAGTGCACCAGATCATCCCATGAAGGGACCAGTGCACCAGATCATCCCATGAAAGGACCAGTGCACCAGATCATCCCATGAAGGGACCAGTGCACCAGATCATCCCATGAAGGGACCAGTGCACCAGATCATCCCATGAAGGGACCAGTGCACCAGATCATCCCATGAAGGGACCAGTGCACCAGATCATCCCATGAAGGGACCAGTGCACAAGAGATCATCCCATGAAGGGACCAGCGCACCAGAGATCATCCCATGAAGGGACCAGCGCACCAGAGATCATCCCATGAAGGGACCAGCGCACCAGAGTTCATCCCATGAAGGGAGCAGCGCACCAGAGTTCATCCCATGAAGGGACCAGCGCATAAAAGATCATCCCATGAAGGGACCAGTGCATCAAAGATCATCCCATGAAGGGACCAGTGCATCACAGCACTCATATTAGAGGTATGCAAGATCATCCCATGAAGGGACAAGTGCAC
This sequence comes from Triturus cristatus, assembly GCF_964204655.1. Lineage (NCBI taxonomy): Eukaryota > Metazoa > Chordata > Amphibia > Caudata > Salamandridae > Triturus > Triturus cristatus. The sequence continues at coordinate 652,365,554 of NC_140587.1, read as the reverse complement.
CAGAGATCATCCCATGAAGGGACCAGTGCAACAGATCATCCCATGAAGGGACCAGTGCAACAGATCATCGCATGAAGGGACCAGTGCAACAGATCATCGCATGAAGGGACCAGCACATCACAGATCATCCCATGAAGGGACCAGCACATCAAAGATCATCCCATGAAGGGACCAGCACATCAAAGATCATCCCATGAAGGGACCAGCATATCAAAGATCATCCCATGAAGGGACCAGCGTATCAAAGTTCATCCCATGAAGGGACCAGCGCATCAAAGATCATCCCATGAAGGGACCAGCGCATCAAAGATCATCCCATGAAGTGACCAGTGCACCAAAGATCATCCCATGAAGGGACCAGTGCACCAGATCATCCCATGAAGGGACCAGTGCACCAGATCATCCCATGAAGGGACCAGTGCACCAGATCATCCCATGAAGGGACCAGTGCACCAGATCATCCCATGAAGGGACCAGTCTACCAGATCATCCCATGAAGGGACCAGTGCACCAGATCATCCCATGAAGGGACCAGTGCACCAGATCATCCCATGAAGGGACCAGTGCACCAGATCAACCCATGAAGGGACCAGTTCAGCAGAGATCATCCCATGAAGGGACCAGTGCATAAAAGATCATCCCATGAAGGGACCAGTGCAACAGAGAACTCACATTAGAGGTATGCAAGATCATCCCATGAAGGGACCAGTGCATCAGAGGTCCTCCCATGAGGGGACTAGAGATCATCCCATGAAGGGACCAGTGCATCAGAGAACTCACATTAGAGGTATGCAAGATCATCCCATGAAGGGACCAGCGCTTCAGAGATCATCCCATGAAGGCACCAGTGCATCAAAGATCATCCCATGAAGGCACCAGTGCATCAATGTTCATCCCATGAAGGCACCAGTGCATCAAGGATCATCCCATGAAGGCACCAGTGCATCAAGGATCATCCCATGAAGGCACCAGTGCATCAGGGATCATCCCATGAAGGGACCAGTGCACCAAAGATCATCCCATGAAGGGACCAGTGCACCAGAGATCATCCCATGAAGGGACCAGTGCACCAGATCATCCCATGAAGGGACCAGCGCACCAGAGATCATCCCATGAAGGGACCAGTGCATAAAAGATCATCCCATGAAGGCACCAGTGCATCAGGGATCATCCCATGAAGGGACCAGTGCGCCAAAGATCATCCCATGAAGGGACCAGTGCACCAGAGATCATCCCATGAAGGGACCAGTGCACCAGATCATCCCATGAAGGGACCAGTGCACCAGATCATCCCATGAAGGGACCAGTGCAACAGATCATCCCATGAAGGGACCAGTGCAACAGATCATCCCATGAAGGGACCAGTGCAACAGATCATCCCATGAAGGGACCAGTGCAACAGATCATCCCATGAAGAGACCAGTGCAACAGATCATCCCCTGAAGGGACCAGTGCAACAGATCATCCCATGAAGGGACCAGCACATAAAAGATCATCCCATGAAGGGACCAGCGCATCAAAGATCATCCCATGAAGGGACCAGTGCATCAGATCATCCCATGAAGAGACCAGTGCACCAGATCATCCCATGAAGGGACCAGTGCAACAGAGAACTCACATTAGAGGTATGCAAGATCATCCCATGAAGGGACCAGTGCATCAGAGGTCATCCCATGAAGGGACCAGTGCACCAGAGATCATCCCATGAAGGGACCAGTGCACCAGATCATCCCATGAAGGGACCAGTGCACCAGATCATCCCATGAAGGGACCAGTGCACCAGATCATCCCATGAAGGGACCAGTGCACCAGAGATCATCCCATGAAGGGACCAGTGCAGAGATCATCCCATGAAGGGACCAGTGCACCAGATCATCCCATGAAGGGACCAGTGCACCAGATCATCCCATGAAGGGACCAGTGCACCAGATCATCCCATGAAGGGACCAGTGCACCAGATCATCCCATGAAGGGACCAGTGCACCAGATCATCCCATGAAGGGACCAGTGCACCAGAGCATCCCATGAAGGGACCAGTGCACCAGAGCATCCCATGAAGGGACCAGTGCAGCAGAGATCATCCCATGAAGGGACCAGTGCGCCAAAGATCATCCCATGAAGGAACCAGTGAAACAGATCATCCCATGAAGGAACCAGTGCAACAGATCATCCCATGAAGGGACCAGTGCACCAGATCATCCCATGAAGGGACCAGTGCACCAGATCATCCCATGAAGGGACCAGTGCACCAGATCATCCCATGAAGGGACCAGTGCACCAGATCATCCCATGAAGGGACCAGTGCACAAGAGATTATCCCATGAAGGGACCAGTGCACAAGAGATCATCCCATGAAGGGACCAGTGCACAAGAGATCATCCCATGAAGGGACCAGTGCATGGGAGATCATCCCTTGAAGGGAGCAGCGAATCACAGCACTCAGATTAGAGGTATGCAAGATCATCCCATGAAGGGACCAGTGCATCAGAGATCATCCCATTAAGGGACCAGTGCATCAGAGATCATCCCATTAAGGGACCAGTGCATCAGAGATCATCCCATTAAGGGACCAGTGCAACAGATCATCCCATGAAGGGACCAGCACATAAAGGATCATCCCATGAAGGGACCAGTGCATCAGAGATTATCCCATGAAGGGACCAGTGCATCAGAGATCATCCTGTGAAGGGACCAGTGCACCAGATCATCCCATGAAGGGACCAGTGCACCAGATCATCCCATGAAGGGACCAGTGCACCAGATCATCCCATGAAGGGACCAGTGCACCAGATCATCCCATGAAGGGACCAGTGCACAAGAGATCATCCCATGAAGGGACCAGTGCACAAGAGATCATCCCATGAAGGGACCAGTGCACAAGAGATCATCCCTTGAAGGGAGCAGCGAATCACAGCACTCAGATTAGAGGTATGCAAGATCATCCTATGAAGGGACCAGTGCATCAGAGATCATCCCATTAAGGGACCAGTGCATCAGAGATCATCCCATTAAGGGACCAGTGCACCAGATCATCCCATGAAGGGATGAAGGGACCAGTGCACCAGATCACCCCATGAAGGGACCAGTGCACCAGATCATCCCATGAAGGGACCAGTGCACCAGATCATCCCATGAAGGGACCAGTGCACCAGATCATCCAATGAAGGGACCAGTGCACCAGATCATCCCATGAAGGGACCAGTGCACCAGATCATCCCATGAAGGGACCAGTGCACCAGATCATCCCATGAAGGGACCAGTGTACCAGATCATCCCATGAAGGGACCGGTGCAACAGAGTTCATCCCATGAAGGGACCGGTGCAACAGAGTTCATCCCATGAAGGGACCGGTGCAACAGAGTTCATCCCATGAAGGGACCGGTGCAACAGAGTTCATCCCATGAAGGGACCGGTGCAACAGAGTTCATCCCATGAAGGGACCAGTGCAACAGAGATCATCCCATGAAGGGACCAGTGCAACACAGCACTCAGCTTAGAGGTATGCAAGATCATCCCATGAAGGGATGAATGCACCAGAGATCATCCCATTATGGGACCAGTGCATCAGAGATCATCCCATGAAGGGACCAGTGCATCAGTGATCATTCCATGAAGGGACCAGGGCATCAGTGATCATCCCATGAAGGGACCAGTGCATCAGAGATCATCCCATGAAGGGACCAGTGCATCACAGCATGCAGTTTAGAGGTATGCAAGATCACCCCATGAAGGGACCAGTGCACCAGGGATCATCCCATGAAGGGACCAGTGCATGGGAGATCATCCCATGAAGGGACCAGTGCATGGGAGATCATCCCATGCAGGGACCAGTGCATGGGAGATCATCCCATGCAGGGACCAGTGCATGGGAGATCATCCCATGAAGGGACCAGTGCATGGGAGATCATCCCATGAAGGTACCAGTGCATGGGAGATCATCCCATGAAGGTACCAGTGCATGGGAGATCATCCCATGAAGGGACCAGTGCATGGGAGATCATCCCATGAAGGGACCAGTGCATGGGAGATCATCCCATGAAGGGACCAGTGCACCAGAGATCATCCCATGAAGGGACCAGTGCACCAGATCACCCCATGAAGGGACCAGTGCACCAGATCACCCCATGAAGGGACCAGTGCACCAGATCACCCCATGAAGTGACCAGTGCACCAGATCACCCCATGAAGTGACCAGTGCACCAGATCACCCCATGAAGGGACCAGTGTACCAGATCATCCCATGAAGGGACCAGTGCACCAGATCATCCCATGAAGGGACCGGTGCAACAGAGTTCATCCCATGAAGGGACCGGTGCAACAGAGTTCATCCCATGAAGGGACCGGTGCAACAGAGTTCATCCCATGAAGGGACCGGTGCAACAGAGTTCATCCCATGAAGGGACCGGTGCATCAAAGATCATCCCATGAAGGGAGCAGCGAATCACAGCACTCAGCTTAGAGGTATGCAAGACCATCACATGAAGGGACCAGAGCATCAGAGATCATCCCATGAAGGGACCAGTGCAACACAGCACTCAGCTTAGAGGTATGCAAGACCATCACATGAAGGGAACAGCACATCAAAGATCATCCCATGAAGGGATGAATGCACCAGAGATCATCCCATTATGGGACCAGTGCATCAGAGATCATCCCATGAAGGGACCAGTGCATCAGTGATCATTCCATGAAGGGACCAGGGCATCAGTGATCATCCCATGAAGGGACCAGTGCATCAGAGATCATCCCATGAAGGGACCAGTGCATCAGAGATCATCCCATGAAGGGACCAGTGCATCACAGCATGCAGTTTAGAGGTATGCAAGATCACCCCATGAAGGGACCAGTGCATCAGGGATCATCCCATGAAGGGACCAGTGCATGGGAGATCATCCCATGAAGGGACCAGTGCATGGGAGATCATCCCATGAAGGGACCAGTGCATGGGAGATCATCCCATGAAGGGACCAGTGCATGGGAGATCATCCCATGAAGGGACCAGTGCATGGGAGATCATCCCATGAAGGGACCAGTGCATGGGAGATCATCCCATGAAGGGACCAGTGCATGGGAGATCATCCCATGAAGGGACCAGTGCATAAAAAATCATCCCTTGAAGGGAGCAGCGAATCACAGCACTCAGATTAGAGGTATGCAAGATCATCCCATGAAGGGACCAGTGCACCAGAGATCATCCCATGAAGGGACCAGTGCACCAGATCACCCCATGAAGGGACCAGTGCACCAGATCACCCCATGAAGTGACCAGTGCACCCGATCACCCCATGAAGTGACCAGTGCACCAGATCACCCCATGAAGGGACCAGTGCACCAGATCACCCCATGAAGGGACCAGTGCAGAGATCATCCCATGAAGGGACCAGTGCAGAGATCATCCCATGAAGGGACCAGTGCACCAGATCATCCCATGAAGGGACCAGTGCACCAGATCATCCCATGAAGGGACCAGTGCACCAGATCATCCCATGAAGGGACCAGCGCACCAGATCATCCCATGAAGGGACCAGCGCACCGGAGATCATCCCATGAAGGGACTGGTGCATGCGAGATCATCCCATGAAGGGACCGGTGCATGCAAGATCATCCCATGAAGGGACCGGTGCATGCAAGATCATCCCATGAAGGGACCGTTGCATGCGAGATCATCCCATGAAGGGACCAGTGCATGCGAGATCATCCCATGAAGGGACCAGTGCATGCGAGATCATCCCATGAAGGGACCAGTGCATGCGAGATCATCCCATGAAGGGACCAGTGCATGCGAGATCATCCCATGAAGGGACCAGTGCATGGGAGATCATCCCATGAAGGGACCAGTGCATGGGAGATCATCCCATGAAGGGACCAGTGCAGGGGAGATCATCCCATGAAGGGACCAATGCATGGGAGATCATCCCATGAAGGGACCAGTGCATGGGAGATCATCCCATGAAGGGACCAGTGCACCAGATCACCCCATGAAGGGACCAGTGCACCAGATCACCCCATGAAGGGACCAGTGCACCAGATCACCCCATGAAGGGACCAGTGCACCAGATCATCCCATGAAGGGACCAGAGCAAGGGACCGGTGCAACAGAGTTCATCCGATGAAGGGACCGGTACAACAGAGTTCATCCCATGAAGGGACCGGTGCAATAGAGTTCATCCCATGAAGGGACCGGTGCAACAGAGTTCATCCCATGAAGGGACCGGTGCAACAGAGATCATCCCATGAAGGGACCGGTGCAACAGAGTTCATCCCATGAAGGGACCGGTGCAACAGAGTTCATCCCATGAAGGGACCGGTGCAACAGAGTTCATCCCATGAAGGGACCGGTGCAACAGAGATCATCCCATGAAGGGAGCGGCGAATCACAGCACTCAGCTTAGAGGTATGCAAGACCATCCCATGAAGGGACCAGCACATCAGAGATCATCCCATGAAGGGACAAGTGCAACACAGCACTCAGATTAGAGGTATGCAAGATCACCCCATGAAGGGATCAGTGCATCAAAGATCATCCCATGAAGGGACCAGCACATCAAGGATCATCCCATGAAGGGATGAGTGCACCAGGGATCATCCCATTATGGGACCAGTGCATCAGAGATCATCCCATGAAGGGATGAGTGCACCAGGGATCATCCCATTATGGGACCAGTGCATCAGAGATCATCCCATGAAGGGACCAGTGCATCACAGCATGCAGTTTAGAGGTATGCAAGATCACTCCATGAAGGGACCAGTGCATGGTGGGATCACCCCATGAAGGGACCAGTGCATGGGAGATCACCCTATGAAGGGACCAGTGCATGGGAGATCACCCCATGAAGGGACCATTGCATGGGAGATCACCCCATGAAGGGACCAGTGCATGGGAGATCAACCCATGAAGGGACCAGTGCATGGGAGATCACCCCATGAAGGGACCAGTGCATGGGAGATCACCCCATGAAGTGACCAGTGCATGGGAGATCACCCCATGAAGGGACCAGTGCATGGGAGATCATCCCATGAAGGGACAAGTGCATGGGAGATGTTAGAAATGGGATTTCTGGTTGGCTAGGGCTTGCACCAAAGCCAGGCAGAAACCACCACTCTAGTCAGGGCAAGGAAGGTACACGCCAAAGATAACCCCTGCTCACCCCCTTGGTAGCTTGGCACGAGCAGTCAGGCTTATCTCAGAGGCGATGTGTAAAGCGTTTGCGCGCGCACCCAGCAACAACACCCAAGGCCCACCACAAAGGAAACTCCACACAAGGTATTCTATAAAAATAGCCTTTGTATTATACACAACACATTAGATAAAAACACACACTCTACAATGTGCCAACAGGCACGGGCAGAATTTACAAGGGATTATATATACAGGGGACAGGGCCACCTGGACCACCGTCAGGAATTAGCACTTTTTAGAACATAGGAATAATACTGTAGTACAAAATAGCAAAGGTAGCACACAACCAGTAACTACTGGTAACCAGAAAGTACCACCTACGCAACCCTAACCACCTTAGGACAATATTGCACAGGGAATCAGGACCTCACTAGCACCACCTGTACTAGGGAGAAAACAACCACCTAAGTATCACACTACTTGTAGGGGTCTAAGCACATAAACACATGATGCATAACATTCAGAGGTGTAAAGCAGAGCACATGACGCATAAACACATTCAGAGGTGCAGGAAAGGAACAATGGCGCAAAAACTCACATTAGCCACCACCTGTGGCAGTCCCAGGCCAACTGGCCGTGAAGGGGCAAGGGCGCCCTGTGTCCAAATGTTAGGGCAAGGCTGCGCAAGCTGCGCCAGCCAACACACAGAGGCCACAACCTAAACGTTGCAGCTGCCCACTAAGTGCTGGGCAGCTGTAGGACAAGGATGGGGCCAACACTGGAGCCTCCCAGGGCTCTGAAACAAATGAAATGCCCCCTAGAGCCTCGCAGGCTCTAAATAATACTGTGCGCCTTCGTTGGAGCCTCGTGGGCTCAATAAACAAATGTGCCCTGTTAGAGCCTCGTGGGCTCGAAATCAAGAATGCCCCTAGATAACGTAGGAGCGGCCCGCTGCCTTCCGGGGCCGCTCTGCTGATGAACAAAATGCCCCCCGTTAGGTTTAGAGCCTCCCTGGGCTCTTCAAAAACAATGTGGGCCGTTGGAGCGCACCAGCGCTCAAAGAAAATATTGCGGGCCTCGTGGTCGGAGTCCCTCGGGACTCTATGCAAATGTGCCCCGTCGTTGGAGCCTAACAGGCTGTAAATCAAACAATGCCCCCCGTTGGAGCGGTCCGCTGTGGAGCGGGCCGCTCTGCTTCTGCCTCTCCCCACCCGGACTCCCTTTTTCACTTACCGGCTAGGGGAGAGGTGGCGAAGGCAGGACTCGGTCTGCGGGGCTTGTTCCTCGCGGACTTGACTGGAAGGCGGAGCCTACGGGCTCCGAACACTGACTTCCTGGTCGGGCGCCGGAGGGCGATTCGCGGACAAATGCCGGGTGGGCACCGGCGCTTTTTAAAATGCTATAAATCGAGGTGGGCACTCGATAGGGCGGCAATGTCCCGGGCAGGGTGGGCACCTGCCAGGGGACCTCAGGATCGGCCCAGAACGGGGCAAATGCCGGGTGGGCACCGGCTTGCAGCAACAAAGCGCTCCTGAGCGCTGAAGGGAGATAAAAGCGCTTCCAGGCGCTGATGGGCAAAATAAGGCGCTCCCAGCGCTTAAAGGACAAAAGAACCACAAAATCCAGCAAAAGTCTCCCCTGCACACAGCAAAGCAGGGGTGGGGGGCAAGGCTGGACCCAGAGCCAGCTCACTGGGCCTCCAGGCAGGGAGGTAGTCCAAGTGGTGGTCCTCTGGTCCAGCAGCAGCAGCAGCCCCCCTCAGGTAGGATCCTGGCAGAGAACAGTTTCTGTGGGGACACAGCCCCATTTTTATACAGGCAAACCCTTTGTTCTGGGTTCAGGGTGAGGGGGAAAACCAGTCGCAGCTGGTTGGGGAGCACCCTTGATGTGCTCAGCCCCTCACTCTATTCACTGGAAGGGCTAGGGTCGTCAGTCGCACCACAGGGGGCGGGGCCAGCATTGTGTTTGGAAAACCCTGTCCTATTCAGGACCCAGGTGTACTCCTCCCACCCATCTAGCTGCTGATCTCCCCATTCACCACTGGGTGACTCATCCTGACTCTGGGGAATCCCTAGCCCGTCACATGACACGACCAGCCAATCACGCGACAGACACACTGCACACAGAAGTGCCCACTTCTAGAAGTGGCACTTCCACACTAGGTACATGCACGCCGCACACATCATCGCGCAGCATTCACTCCCACGAGTCCGCACATACCAAACTTGGGCCTGCACACCCCACGCATCAGGAACTACTAGGGACACATACACTCCCCATGCATTCCTATGGGAGGGCAGGCCTATCTCACCACATGCACTCAGAGCACGCACGCACTTTACCCTGGGACACAGGGAAAGTGCGCAGAAACCAAAAAAATTACCACACCAAGTCATCAGTAAAAAGAAAAAAGTTCAGGGGTGAACCTGCCAGAAGGGCCAAGTCCAACACAACCCCCTTCCAGCCAAAACGCAGGGCAGCCCAATCACCACCGTGATGGACTTCCCTGCTTGGGGCGATAGAACACGGACGCGGGCCCGCAACTGCAGGGACACCCTCCGGTTCTACGCCACGGCGAACCCATGGAATTCTTTCTAACACCACTGTCTGGACCAACTGGGCTACCCCACTGGTACTCCCAAGTTGTCCGCGGCCAAGACCAGGCCCTAGGCCACCCAGGTGCCACTGGTCTTTGCCTACCCACAGAGTGGGGGGTAGTAACCCCTGGCACATAGCGGCCATTCTCCACTCTTCCTCTCTGAAAGACAGGACTAGACTGCCACTGGTTCTCCAGCCTAGGGTCTACACTCTCAGGCGGACCAGGAGTCTCAGGGAAGGCTCTCCTCCCCCTACCTCTTCTCCTAGGGTTCCTCCTCCTCTGGCGAGGGGTACACCTAGAACGCCATTCCAACCCAGGGTTTAACCACTCAGGTTGTACCGGGGGCAGAGGTGGGCTCTCCCACCCTCTGCACCCCCTTCCAGAACCCTGCTCCCTACCAACTGGGGCGGTACCTCTGGAAGAAGAACTGGTCGGGACGCTGATTACAGACGTCCCACCCTTCAGGTCAGGCTGATCCCGAACCTGGCCTTCCAACCTCCGGCCTAGAACCTTTGGGGGAATAATTGCCTGGCACTCCAGGACTTCTGGGGATCTCCACTCCATCCCCCTGAGGCTATCAAAGGACACATACGTCAAGCGACTGTCTGGCGCTGATCTCCCGTCCCCTGTCCACCTGACAGTGCGCGGAGATCCCCCAGAACAGAAGTGGTGCCACCCTGGTCACTACACGGGATCCTAGCCCAACTGGGTAGTCCCTGACCCACAGGCTCTTCCACTGGGAAACTCATCCCCCAATCACTCCTCACACTGGACTCCTGTACCCTCCCTACCGGAGCGGTACTGCCAGACTCTAGAACCACAGGAGCCCTGGTTACAGGTGCTCCAGGTCCTCTACTCACCAGGAGATCTCCCTCAAATGGGCTAACAGGACAGCCTAGGTCCCCAACTTGGTGTTCCCTCATGGAACCATCCAAGTCCTGAGGCAGGGTTTCGTACGTCAGGGGACCCTCGGTCACCCTCTCACTCCTGCTCCACTGAGCCAGGCAGTGAGCCCCTACACCCTCCTCGCTATCCTGGGACCTAGCTGGGCTACACTGAGCCTCTTCCACCACGCTGGGCTGGAAGATACCTGGCCCACTACTTTTGGAGTCACTCCCTAATGACTCTAGAGAACCTCTAGCCCTTTCCCAGCGCTCTGCTTCCTCCGCCAGGTCAAATGGCTCAGACAATCCACACCCCAACAGGTGTTGGCGCAGCCCCGGCACACAACAACTGAGCAGGTGTTCTTTGAGAACCAGATTACACAGTATATCAAAATCACTTGCTGTGGAAATCCAATCAAACATTGCATCCTCACATCCATCCACAAACTCCTCACAAGTCTGGTGAGACAGTTTCCTACTGCCCCTGAATTTCAACCTTAACTCCTCCTCCTGGGAACAGGTACCAGACTGGGGGAACTGGGACTGGGATTTCCTACACTGGAATCTACATCGCTACTACCACTGGACTCAACCCTCCCTGGGGAGCCCAGAAAATTAAAACTGCGCGCAGGGGATAGTCTACCCTCCAGAGCTACTTTGCCTCTGGTGGAGGCCCCCTCAGCCTCCTCTACCCTCTCCCGTGCCAAGACCCACTCAGTCTCTCGCTGCTGCTTCCTGGCCTCCAGCTGCGCCATAGCCTGAGCATGCTCTAACCTGAGCTTCTCTAACGCCAGCTGGTGCTCCCTTTCTTTCCTCCTATCTTCCCACTCCTCTGGGGACAGGGAAAGGGATGAGGCGCTGCCTCCTACGCTGGACCCAGCACGGGACGCCCTACCTATGGGGTCCTCACTCTCTACTGGCGTCCAGGTATTGTCATCCTCTACCTCCTCTTCTGACTCTTCCTCTGTACAGTACCTTTCTAACTCCTGCCTCTGGCGCCAAGCTAGCTCATAGGGATCACAAGCAGGCTCCATTCTGGCGGACGTTATGGTAACAATTATACAGGGAACCTAGGGGTCTGAGTTTCACACAGGAGCACAATTCACAAAAAGATTCAGCAAGCTCTCTAACCCAGAGAACTCACACTCACTTGCCTAGTGCCACTCACCACTCATCCACACACAACCCTCCCCTCGGACTGGTAAGGCAGTTTCTACCACCCCTGATTCCTCAACCTGACCACCACGTGACACAGGTACCAACTCTGGGCGCAGGGCGGGGGACAAATGTACAGGACACTATTACGCTGCCACCACTGGATCCCACCCTCTGGTGAATCCAGAAACACAATGCACTAAGGGGGATGATCTACCCTCCCGAGCTAGGGACACCTAACTCACAGTGCACAAAACCACATTTCCAAAGAAATGACAACTAAAAACAATTTTAAAACAATAATCCCTATACCATGTGATTTATCTAAATGCAGAGTTTTGTAGTGCGGCCAGTTGCCGCTGCAGTACAGCGCAAACGCAAGTCCAAATCCCACCGCTGATCACCAATGTTAGAAATGGGATTTCTGGTTGGCTAGGGCTTGCACCAAAGCCACGCAGAAACCACCACTCTAGTCAGGGCAAGGAAGGTACACGCCAAAGATAACCCCTGCTCACCCCCTTGGTAGCTTGGCACGAGCAGTCAGGCTTATCTCGGAGGCGATGTGTAAAGCGTTTGCGCGCGCACCCAGCAACAACACCCAAGGCCCACCACAAAGGAAACTCCACACAAGGTATTCTATAAAAATAGCCTTTGTATTATACACAACACATTAGATAAAAACACACACTCTACAATGTGCCAACAGGCACGGGCAGAATTTACAAGGGATTATATATACAGGGGACAGGGCCACCTGGACCACCGTCAGGAATTAGCACTTTTTAGAACATAGGAATAATACTGTAGTACAAAATAGCAAAGGTAGCACACAACCAGTAACTACTGGTAACCAGAAAGTACCACCTACGCAACCCTAACCACCTTAGGACAATATTGCGCAGGGAATCAGGACCTCACTAGCACCACCTGTACTAGGGAGAAAACAACCACCTAAGTATCACACTACTTGTAGGGGTCTAAGCACATAAACACATGATGCATAACATTAAGAGGTGTAAAGCAGAGCACATGACGCATAAACACATTCAGAGGTGCAGGAAAGGAACAATGGCGCAAAAACTCACATTAGCCACCACCTGTGGCAGTCCCAGGCCAACTGGCCGTGAAGGGGCAAGGGCGCCCTGTGTCCAAATGTTAGGGCAAGGCTGCGCAAGCTGCGCCAGCCAACACACAGAGGCCACAACCTAAACGTTGCAGCTGCCCACTAAGTGCTGGGCAGCTGTAGGACAAGGATGGGGCCAACACTGGAGCCTCCCAGGGCTCTGAAACAAATGAAATGCCCCCTAGAGCCTCGCAGGCTCTAAATAATACTGTGCGCCTTCGTTGGAGCCTCGTGGGCTCAATAAACAAATGTGCCCTGTTAGAGCCTCGTGGGCTCGAAATCAAGACTGCCCCTAGATAACGTAGGAGCGGCCCGCTGCCTTCCGGGGCCGCTCTGCTGATGAACAAAATGCCCCCCGTTAGGTTTAGAGCCTCCCTGGGCTCTTCAAAAACAATGTGGGCCGTTGGAGCGCACCAGCGCTCAAAGAAAATATTGCGGGCCTCGTGGTCGGAGTCCCTCGGGACTCTATGCAAATGTGACCCCTTGGTTGGAGTCCCTCTCAGGGACTCGAGAGACAAATGTCCCCAGACGTTGGAGCCTAACAGGCTCTAAATCAAACAATGCCCCCCGTTGGAGCGGTCCGCTGTGGAGCGGGCCGCTCTGCTTCTGCCTCTCCCCACCCGGACTCCCTTTTTCACTTACCGGCTAGGGGAGAGGTGGCGAAGGCAGGACTCGGTCTGCGGGGCTTGTTCCTCGCGGACTTGACTGGAAGGCGGAGCCTACGGGCTCCGAACACGAAGGCCACACGTCCCAGTGCGGGGTGGGCTCCCGCCTGGGTGGGGGACACGGCGCTTCTCCTCCGGAGTGCCCCGGGGCGCAGGGTAGGCTCCTGCCTGCTCCGGGGCTCAAATTAGCCGCGAGTGTTCGTGGGAGGCGGGGTAGGCTCCCGCCCTCCTATTTCCGTTTCCGGTTGTCCCGGAGACCCGCCCCCGGCCCGCCTGACTTCCTGGTCGGGCGCCGGAGGGCGATTCGCGGACAAATGCCGGGTGGGCACCGGCGCTTTTTAAAATGCTATAAATCGAGGTGGGCACTCGATAGGGCGGCAATGTCCCGGGCAGGGTGGGCACCTGCCAGGGGACCTCAGGATCGGCCCAGAACGGGGCAAATGCCGGGTGGGCACCGGCTTGCAGCAACAAAGCGCTCCTGAGCGCTGAAGGGAGATAAAAGCGCTTCCAGGCGCTGATGGGCAAAATAAGGCGCTCCCAGCGCTTAAAGGATAAAAGAACCACAAAATCCAGCAAATGTCTCCCCTGCACACAGCAAAGCAGGGGTGGGGGGCAAGGCTGGACCCAGAGCCAGCTCACTGGGCCTCCAGGCAGGGAGGTAGTCCAAGTGGCGGTCCTCTGGTCCAGCAGCAGCAGCATCCCCCCTCAGGTAGGATCCTGGCAGAGAACAGTTTCTGTGGGGACACAGCCCCATTTTTATACAGGCAAACCCTTTGTTCTGGGTTCAGGGTGAGGGGGAAAACCAGTCGCAGCTGGTTGGGGAGCACCCTTGATGTGCTCAGCCCCTCACTCTATTCACTGGAAGGGCTAGGGTCGTCAGTCGCACCACAGGGGGCGGGGCCAGCATTGTGTTTGGAAAACCCTGTCCTATTCAGGACCCAGGTGTACTCCTCCCACCCATCTAGCTGCTGATCTCCCCATTCACCACTGGGTGACTCATCCTGACTCTGGGGAATCCCTAGCCCGTCACATGACACGACCAGCCAATCACGCGACAGACACACTGCACACAGAAGTGCCCACTTCTAGAAGTGGCACTTCCACACTAGGTACATGCACGCCGCACACATCATCGCGCAGCATTCACTCCCACGAGTCCGCACATACCAAACTTGGGCCTGCACACCCCACGCATCAGGAACTACTAGGGACACATACACTCCCCATGCATTCCTATGGGAGGGCAGGCCTATCTCACCACATGCACTCAGAGCACGCACGCACTTTACCCTGGGACACAGGGAAAGTGCGCAGAAACCAAAAAAATTACCACACCAAGTCATCAGTAAAAAGAAAAAAGTGGGACAAGTGCATGGGAGATCATCCCATGAAGGGACCAGTGCATGGGAGATCATCCCATGAAGGGACCAGTGCATGGGAGATCATCCCATGAAGGGACCAGTGCATGGGAGATCATCCCATGAAGGGATGAGTGCATGGGAGATCATCCCATGAAGGGACCAGTGCATAAAAGATCATCCCTTGAAGGGAGCAGCGAATCACAGCACTCAGATTAGAGGTATGCAAGATCATCCCATGAAGGGACCAGTGCACCAGAGATCATCCCATGAAGGGACCAGTGCACCAGATCATCCCATGAAGGGATCAGTGCACCAGATCATCCCATGAAGGGCTCAGTGCACCAGATCATCCAATGAAGGGACCAGTGCACCAGATCACCCCATGAAGTGACCAGTGCACCAGATCACCCCATGAAGGGACCAGTGCACCAGATCACCCCATGAAGGGACCAGTGCACCAGATCCTCCCATGAAGGGACCGGTGCAACAGAGTTCACCCCATGAAGGGACCGGTGCAACAGAGTTCACCCCATGAAGGGACCGGTGCAACAGAGTTCACCCCATGAAGGGACCGGTGCAACAGAGTTCATCCCATGAATGGACCGGTGCAACAGAGTTCATCCCATGAAGGGACCGGTGCAACAGAGTTCATCCCATGAAGGGACCAGTGCAACAGAGTTCATCCCATGAAGGGACCGGTGCAACAGAGTTCATCCCATGAAGGGACCGGTGCAACAGAGTTCATCCCATGAAGGGACCGGTGCAACAGAGTTCATCCCATGAAGGGACCGGTGCATCAAAGATCATCCCATGAAGGGACCAGTGCATCAAAGATCATCCCATGAAGGGAGCAGCGAATCACAGCACTCAGATTAGAGGTATGCAAGATCACCCCATGAAGGGATCAGTGCACCACAGATCATCCCGTGAAGGGACCAGCACATCAAAGATCATCCCGTGAAGGGACCAGCACATCAAAGATCATCCCATGAAGGGACCAGCACATCAAAGATCCTCCCATGAAGGGATGAGTGCACCAGAGATCATCCCATGAAGGGACCAGTGCATCAGTGATCATCCCATGAAGGGACCAGTGCATCACAGCATGCAGTTTAGAGGTATGCAAGATCACCCCATGAAGGGACCAGTGCATCAGGGATCATCCCATGAAGGGACCAGTGCATGGGAGATCATCCCATGAAGGGACCAGTGCATGGGAGATCATCCCATGAAGGGACCAGTGCATGGGAGATCATCCCATGAAGGGACCAGTGCAAGGGAGATCATCCCATGAAAGGACCAGTGCATGGGAGATCATCCCATGAAGGGACCAGTGCATGGGAGATCATCCCATGAAGGGACCAGTGCATGGGAGATCATCCCATGAAGGGACCAGTGCATGGGAGATTATCCCATGAAGGGACCAGTGCACCAGATCACCCCATGAAGGGACCAGTGCACCAGATCACCCCATGAAGTGACCAGTGCACCAGATCACCCCATGAAGGGACCAGTGCACCAGATCATCCCATGAAGAGACCAGTGCACCAGATCATCCCATGAAGGGACCAGAGCAAGGGACCGGTGCAACAGAGTTCATCCCATGAAGGGACCGGTGCAACAGAGTTCACCCCATGAAGGGACCGGTGCAACAGAGTTCACCCCATGAAGGGACCGGTGCAACAGAGTTCATCCCATGAAGGGACCGGTGCAACAGAGTTCATCCCATGAAGGGACCGGTGCATCAAAGATCATCCCATGAAGGGACCGGTGCATCAAAGATCATCCCATGAAGGGAGCAGCGCAGAGACCATCCTCATCCCATGAAAGGACCAGCGCACCAGAGATCATCCCATGAAGGGACCAGTGCATGAGAGAACATCCCATGAAGGGACCAGTGCATCAGAGATCATCCCATGAAGGGACCAGTGCATCAGAGATCATCCCATGAAGGGACCAGCGCATCGAGGATCATCCCATGAAGGGACCAGCGCATCGAGGATCATCCCATGAAGGGACCAGCGCACCAGAGATCATCCCATGAAGGGACTAGAGATCAGCCCATGAAGGGACCAGTGCATGGGAGATCATGCCAAGAAGGGACCAGTGCATGGGAGATCAGCCCATGAAGGGACCAGTGCACAAGACATCAGCCCATGAAGGGACCAGTGCACCAGACATCAGCCCATGAAGGGACCAGTGCACCAGACATCAGCCCATGAAGGGACCAGTGCACCAGACATCAGCCCATGAAGGGACCAGTGCACCAGACATCAGCCCATGAAGGGACCAGTGCACCAGACATCAGCCCATGAAGGGACCAGTGCACCAGATCATCCCATGAAGGGACCAGTGCACCAGATCATCCCATGAAGGGACCAGTGCACCAGATCATCCCATGAAGGGACCAGTGCACCAGATCATTCCATGAAGGGACCAGTGCACCAGATCATTCCATGAAGGGACCAGTGCACCAGATCATCCCATGAAGGGACCAGTGCACCAGATCATCCCGTGAAGGGACCAGTGCACCAGATCGTCCCATGAAGGGACCAGTGCACCAGATCATCCCATGAAGGGACCAGTGCACCAGAGATCATCCCATGAAGGGACCAGTGCACCAGAGATCATCCCATGAAGCGACCAGTGCACCAGAGATCATCCCATGATGGGACCAGTGCACCAGAGATCATCCCATGAAGGGACCAGTGCACCAGAGATTATCCCATGAAGGCACCAGTGCATCAGGGATCATCCCATGAAGGGACCAGTGCAGAGATCATCCCATGAGGGGACCAGGGCACCAGTTCATCCCATGAAGGGACCAGTGCAACAGAATCCCATGTAGGGACAAGTGCAACAGATCATCCCATGAAGGGAGCAGTGCATCCCAGCACTCAGATTAGGTATGCAAGATCATCCCATGAAGGGACCAGTGCATCAAAGATCATCCCATGAAGGGACCAGTGCACCAGAGATCATCCCATGAAGGGACCAGTGCACCAGAGATCATCAGATGAAGGGACCAGTGCACTAGAGATCATCCCATGAAGGGACCAGTGCACCAGAACATCCCATGAAGGGACCAGTGCATCAGAGATCACCCCATGAAGGGACCAGTGCATCAGAGATCACCCCATGAAGGGACCAGTGCAGAGATCATCCCATGAAGGGACCAGCGCACCAGAGATCATCCCATGAAGGGACCAGCCCACCAGAGATCATCCCATGAAGGGACCAGCGCACCAGAGATCATCCCATGAAGGGACCAGTGCATCACAGCACTCATATTAGAGGTATGCAAGAGCATCCCAAGAAGGGACCAGTGCACCAGAGAACATCCCATGAAGGGACCAGTGCACCAGAGAACATCCCATGAAGGGACCAGTGCACCAGAGAACATCCCATGAAGGGACCAGTGCATCAGACATCATCCCATGAAGGGACCAGTGCATCAGACCTCATCCCATGAAGGGACCAGTGCATCAGACCTCATCCCATGAAGGAACCAGTGCATCAGACCTCATCCCATGAAGGAACCAGTGCACCAGAGATCATCCCATGAAGCGACCAGAGATCATCCCATGAAGCGACCAGTGCACCAGATCATCCCATGAAGCGACCAGTGCACCAGATCATCCCATGAAGCGACCAGTGCACCAGATCATCCCATTAAGCGACCAGTGCACCAGATCATCCCATTAAGCGACCAGTGCACCAGATCATCCCATGACGGGACCAGTGCACCAGATCATCCCATGACGGGACCAGTGCACCAGATCATCCCATGACGGGACCAGTGCACCAGATCATCCCATGACGGGACCAGTGCACCAGATCATCCCATGACGGGACCAGTGCATCACAGCACGCAGATTAGAGGTATGCAAGATCATCCCATGAAGGGACCAGTGCATCAGGGATCATCCCATGAAGGCACCAGTGCATCAGGGATCATCCCATGAAGGGACCAGTGCAAAAGTATCCCATGTAGGGACCAGTGCAATAGATAATCCCATGAAGGGACCAGTACAACAGATCATCCCATGAAGGGACCAGTGCATCCCAGCACTCAGATTAGAGGTATGCAAGATCATCCCATGAAGGGACCAGTGCAAAGATCATCCGATGAAGGGACCAGCGCATCAAAGATCGTCCCATGAAGGGACCAGTGCATCAAAGATCTCATGAATGGACCAGTGCATCACAGCACTCATATTAGAGGTATGCAAGATCATCCATGAAGGGACCAGTGCACCAGAGATCATCCCATGAAGGGACCAGTGCATCAAAGATCATCCCATGAAGGGACCAGTGCACCAGAGATCATCCCATGAAGGGACCAGTGCACTAGAGATCATCCCATGAAGGGACCAGTGCACCCGAACATCCCATGAAGGGACCAGTGCATCAGAGATCACCCCATGAAGGGACCAGTGATCACCCCAGGAAGGGACCAGTGCATCAGAGCTCACCCCATGAAGGGACCAGTGCATGAGAGATCATCCCATGAAGGGACCAGTGCATCACAGCACTCATATTAGAGGCATGCAAGATCATCCCATGAAGGGACCAGCGCACCAGAGATCATCCCATGAAGGGACCAGCGCACCAGAGATCATCCCATGAAGGGACCAGCGCACCAGAGATCATCCCATGAAGGGACCAGCGCACCAGGGATCATCCCATGAAGGGAACAGTGCATCACAGCACTCATATTAGAGGTATGCAAGATCATCCCAAGAAGGGACCAGTGCACCAGAGAACATCCCATGAAGGGACCAGTGCACCAGACATCATTCCATGAAGGGACCAGTGCATCAGACATCATCCCATGAAGGGACCAGTGCATCAGACATCATCCCATGAAGGGA
The DNA here is from genome assembly GCF_964204655.1 of Triturus cristatus. Taxonomy (NCBI): domain Eukaryota; kingdom Metazoa; phylum Chordata; class Amphibia; order Caudata; family Salamandridae; genus Triturus; species Triturus cristatus. The sequence goes on along the minus strand of NC_140587.1, from coordinate 652,345,773 downwards.
CCAGTGCACCAGACATCATCCCATGAAGGGACCAGTGCATCAGACATCAGCCCATCAAGGGACCAGTGCATCAGACATCAACCCATGAAGGGACCACTGCATTAGATCACTCAGATTAAGAGTATGCAAGATCATCCCATGAAGGGACCAGCGCACCAGAGATCATCCCATGAAGGGACCAGCGCACCAGAGATCATCCCATGAAGGGACCAGCGCACCAGAGATCATCCCATGAAGGGACCAGCGCACCAGAGATCATCCCATGAAGGGACCAGCGCACCAGATCATCCCATGACGGGACCAGTGCACCAGATCATCCCATGACGGGACCAGTGCACCAGATCATCCCATGACGGGACCAGTGCACCAGATCATCCCATGACGGGACCAGTGCACCAGATCATCCCATGACGGGACCAGTGCACCAGATCATCCCATGACGGGACCAGTGCACCAGATCATCCCATGACGGGACCAGTGCACCAGATCATCCCATGAAGGGACCAGTGCACCAGAGATCATCCATTGAAGGGACCAGTGCATCAGAGATCATCCAATGAAGAGACCAGTGCATCAGAGGTCATCCCATGAAGGGACCGGTGCAACAGAGTTCATCCCATGAAGGGACCGGTGCAACAGAGTTCATCCCATGAAGGGACCGGTGCATCAAAGATCATCCAATAAAGGGACCAGTGCATCAAAGATCATCCCATAAAGGGAGCAGCGCAGAGACCATCCTCATCCCATGAAAGGACCAGCGCAGAGATCATCCTCATCCCATGAAGGGACCAGCGCATCGAATATCATCCCATGAATGGACCAGCACATCGAGGATCATCCCATGAAGGGACCAGCGCATTGAGGATCATCCCATGAAGGGACCAGCGCATCAAAGATCATCCCATGAAGGGACCAGCGCATCAAAGATCATCCCATGAAGGGACCAGCGCACCAGAGAACATCCCATGAAGGGACCAGTGCATCAGAGATCATCCCATGAAGGGACTAGAGATCAGCCCATGAAGGGACCAGTTCAAAGATCATCCCTAGAAGGGACCAGTGCACCAGAGATAAGCCCATGAAGGGACCAGTGCACCAGACATCAGCCCATGAAGGGACCAGTGCATCAGACATCAGCCCATGAAGGGACCAGCGCACCAGAGAACATCCCATGAAGGGACCAGCGCACCAGAGAACATCCCTTGAAGGGACTAGTGCATCAGAGATCATCCCATGAAGGGACTAGAGATCAGCCCATGAAGGGACCAATTCATCAAAGATCATCCCTAGAAGGGTCCAGTGCACCAGAGATCATCCCATGAAGGGACCAGTGCATCAGACATCAGCCCATGAAGGGACCAGTGCATCAGACATCAGCCCATGAAGGGACCAGTGCATCAGACATCATCCCATGAAGGGACCAGTGCATCAGAGCACTCAGATTAGAGTTATGCAAGATCATCCCCTGAAGGAACCAGTGCACTAGACATAATACCATGAAGGAACCAGTGCAACAGATCATCCCATGAAGGGACCAGTGCAGAGATCATCCCATGAAGGGACCAGTGCAACAGACATCATCCCATGAAGGCACCAGTGCATCAGAGCACTCAGATTAGAGGTATGCAAAATCATCCCCTGAAGGGACCTGTTGGACTTGGCCCTTCTGGCAGGTTCACCCCTGAACTTTTTTCTTTTTACTGAGGACTTGGTGTGGTGATTGTTTGGTTTCTGCGCACTTTCCCTGTGTCCCAGGGTAAAGTGCGTGCGGGCTCTGAGTGCATGTGGTGAGATAGGCCTGCCCTCCCATAGGAATGCATGGGGAATGTATGTGTCCCTAGTAGTTCCTGATGCGTGGGGTGTGCAGGCCCGAGTTTGGTATGTGCGGACTCGTGGGAGTGAATGCTGCGCGATGATGTGTGCGGCGTGTATGTACCTAGTGTGGAAGTGCCACTTCTAGAAGTGGGCACTTCTGTGTGCAGTGTGTCTGTCGCGTGATTGGCTGGTCATGTCATGTGACGGGCTAGGGATTCCCCAGTATCAGGATGAGTCACCCAGTGGTGAATGGGGAGATCAGCAGCTAGATGGGTGGGAGGAGTCCACCTGGGTCCTGAATAGGACAGGGTTTTCCAAACACAATGCTGGCCCCGCCCCCTGTGGTGCGACTGACGACCCTAGCCCTTCCAGTGAATAGAGTGAGGGGCTGAGCACATCAAGGGTGCTCCCCAACCAGCTGCGACTGGTTTTCCCCCTCACCCTGAACCCAGAACAAAGGGTTTGCCTGTATAAAAATGGGGCTGTGTCCCCACAGAAACTGTTCTCTTCCAGGATCCACTTGAAGGGGGCCTGCTGCTGCTGGGCGCCAGGAGAGACCGCCACTGGGGACTGCCTCCCTGTTGGAGGGCCCTGTGAGCTGGCCCCTGGGCCCAGTCCTTGCCCCCTGCCCTTGCAAGACTTTATTGCTGAACTTTCCTTTGCTTATAGCGCCTGGGAGCGCTTTCTGTCCTTCTTGTAGCGCTGGGAGCGCTGTTCTGCTATGTAGCGCTGTGAGCGCTGGGATCCTGCAAGCCGGTGCCCACCCGGCATTTCCCCCGTGCGGCGCCAATCCTGAAATCCCCTGGCAGGTGCCCACCCTGCCAGGGACCTTGCCGTGTTCGTTGGCGGGTGCCCACCCCGCTTATAACGTAATATTTGCGGGAGCCTACCCCGCGTTATTGCCGCCATACAGATTGTTTATCTTACGGCGGGTGCTCACCCCGCCGTATATCACGTTTTAATTGAGGGAGCCCACCCCTCATTTCCGCCGTAGAGAGAATCACCGCCGCGGCCCCGGGGGAAGCCCAGGAAGTCAGGCAACGCCGTGTGGTGACGTGGGCGGGACTCCGGGATAACCGGAAGTAGGAGGGCGGGAGCCTACCCCGCCTCCTTCCGACGACGACGTGCGGCTGGTGTAATTCCCCCTCGAGACCCAGGCGGGAGCCCACCCCGCACTGGGCCGGCCCGGAGAAGCGGAGAAGCGTGACGGAGGGTGCGGAGGGCGAGAGCCCTTCCCGCGACACGGACCGGAGCTTCGTCAGCTCAACCGAAGTAGACCAGAGGCCCAGGAAGAGCCGGTAAGTGAAGCCGGCTGGGGGGGTGGAAGCCTCCTTGAAGCCTCACTCCGGTGCCTCTCTCCCAAGCAGCCCCCACCTGACAAGGCCGGCTCCAAGCACACGGGACGTGCCGGAGCCACCCCTCTGGTGTGGGTCGCCCCCAAATCAAGGCACCGGTGCAGTGCGAGTGTCGGGCGGCCCCGGAAGGCAGCGGGCCGCCCCAACGGGGTCCCGAGCCACCAGGCTCCAAAGAGGCACATTTGTTTTCAGAGCCACAGAGGCTCCAACGGTGCACATTTGTTTACAGAGCCACAGAGGCTCTAACGGGGCACATTTGTTTATTGAGCCCACCAGGCTCCAACGTTTGGGGGCATTCTTGTTAGCAGAGCCCAGAGAGGCTCCAAGGTATGCCACATTTGTTGTAAAAGGCACAGTGGTGCCCTCGCTCACTTCTCCAGCTGCCCAGCACTTCGTGGGCAGCTGCAACGTGTAGGTTGTCCCTTGTGCGCGCTGGCTTGCGCAGCCTGCGCAGCCGTGCCCTGACTTTCCTGGACGCAGGGCATCCTTGCCCCTACAAGGCCAGTTGGCCCAGGGACTGCCACAGTAGTGGCTAATGTGCGTTTTGGCGCCATTGTACCTTTTCTGCACCTCTGAATGTGTTTATGCGTCATGTGCTTTGCTTTACACCTCTGAATGTTATGCATCATGTGTTTATGTGCTTAGACCCCTACAAGTAGTGTGATACTTAGGTGGTTGTTTTCTCCCTAGTACAGGTGGTGCTAGTGAGGTCCTGATTCCCTGCGCAATACTGTCCTAAGGTGGTTAGGGTTGCGTAGGTGGTACTTTCTGGTTACCAGTAGTTACTGGTTGTGTGCTACCTTTGCTATTTTGTACTACAGTATTATTCCTATGTTCTAAAAAGTGCTAATTCCTGACAGTGGTCCCGGTGGCCCTGTCCCCTGTATATATAATCCCTTGTAAATTCTGCCCGTGCCTGTTGGCACATTGTAGAGTGTGTGTTTTTATCTAATGTGTTGTGTATAATACAAAGGCTATTTTTATAGAATACCTTGTGTGGAGTTTCCTTTGTGGTGGGCCTTGGGTGTTGTTGCTGGGTGCGCGCGCAAACGCTTTACACATCGCCTCAGGGATAAGCCTGTCTGCTCGTGCCAAGCTACCAAGGGGGTGAGCAGGGGTTATCTTTGGCGTGTAACTCCCCAGCCCTGACTAGAGTGGTGGTTTCTGTCTGGCTTTGGCGCAAGCCCTAGCCAACCAGAAATCCCATTTCTAACATTGGTGATCAGCGATGGGATTTGGACTTGCGTTTGCGCTGTACCGCAGCAGCAACTGGCCGCACTACAAAACTCTGCATTTAGATAAATCACATGGTATAGGGATTATTGTTTTAAAATTGTTTTTACTTGTCATTTCTTTGGAAATGTGTTTTTGTGCACTGTGAGTTAGGTGTCCCTAGCTCGGGAGGGTAGATCATCCCCCTTAGTGCATTGTGTTTCTGGATTCACCAGAGGGTGGGATCCAGTGGTGGCAGCGTAATAGTGTCCTGTACATTTGTCCCCCGCCCTGCGCCCAGAGTTGGTACCTGTGTCACGTGGTGGTCAGGTTGAGGAATCAGGGGTGGTAGAAACTGCCTTACCAGTCCGAGGGGAGGGTTGTGTGTGTGGATGAATGGTGTGTGGCACTAGGCAAGTGAGTGTGAGTTCTCTGGGTTAGAGAGCTTGCTGAATCTTTTTGTGAATTGTGTGCTCCTGTGTGGAACTCAGACCCCTAGGTTCCCTGTATAATTGTTACCATAACGTCCACCAGAATGGAGCCTGCTTGTGATCCCTATGAGCTAGCTTGGCGCCAGAGGCAGGAGTTAGAAAGGTAATGTACAGAGGAAGAGTCAGAAGAGGAGGTAGAGGATGACAATACCTGGACGCCAGTAGAGAGTGAGGACCCCATAGGTAGGGCGTCCCGTGCTGGGTCCAGCGTAGGAGGCAGCGCCTCATCCCTTTCCCTGTCCCCAGAGGAGTGGGAAGATAGGAGGAAAGAAAGGGAGCACCAGCTGGCGTTAGAGAAGCTCAGGTTAGAGCATGCTCAGGCGATGGCACAGCTGGAGGCCAGGAAGCAACAGCGAGAGACTGAGTGGGTCTTGGCGCGGGAGAGGGTAGAGGAGGCTGAGAGGGCCTCCACCAGAGGCAAAGTAGCTCTGGAGGGTAGACTATCCCCTGCGCGCAGTTTTAATTTTCTGGGCTCCCCAGGGAGGGTTGAGTCCAGTGGTAGTAGCGATGTAGATTCCAGTGTAGGAAATCCCAATCCCAGTCCCCCCAGTCTGGTACCTGTTCCCCAGGAGGAGGAGTTAAGGTTGAAGTTCAGGGGCAGTAGGAAACTGTCTCACCAGTCTTGGGAGGAGTTTGTGGATGAATGTGAGGATGCACTGTTTGATTGGATAAGAGTTCCCGCAGAATCTGATTATGATAAACTGTGTGATCTGATTCTCAGAGAACACCTGCTCAATTGTTGTGCACCGGGGTTGCGCCAACACCTGTTGGGGTGTGGGGTGTCTGCCCCATTTGAGCTTGGAGATGAAGCAGAGCGCTGGGAAAGGGCTAGAGGTTCTCTAGAGTCATTAGGGAGTGACTCCAAAAGTAGTGGGTCAGGTATCTTCCAGCCCAGCGTGGTGGAAGAGGCTCAGTGTAGCCCAGCTAGGTCCCAGGATAGCGAGGAGGGTGTAGGGGCTCACTGCCTGGCTCAGTGGAGCAGGAGTGAGAGGGTGACCGAGGGTCCCCTGACGTACAAAACCCTGCCTCAGGACTTGGATGGTTCCATGAGGGAACACCAAGTTGGGGACCTAGGCTGTCCTGTTAGCCCATTTGAGGGAGATCTCCTGGTGAGTAGAGGACCTGGAGCACCTGTAACCAGGGCTCCTGTGGTTCTAGAGTCTGGCAGTACCGCTCCGGTAGGGAGGGTACAGGAGTCCAGTGTGAGGAGTGATTGGGGGATGAGTTTCCCAGTGGAAGAGCCTGTGGGTCAGGGACTACCCAGTTGGGCTAGGATCCCGTGTAGTGACCAGGGTGGCACCACTTCTGTTCTGGGGGATCTCCGCGCACTGTCAGGTGGACAGGGGACGGGAGATCAGCGCCAGACAGACAGTCGCTTGACATATGTGTCCTTTGATAGCCTCAGGGGGATGGAGTGGAAATCCCCAGAAGTCCTGGAGTGCCAGGCAATTATTCCACCAAAGGTTCTAGGCCGGAGGTTGGGAGGCCAGGTTCAGGATCAGCCTGACCTGAAGGGTGGGACGTCTGTAATCAGCGTCCCGACCAGTTCTTCTTCCAGAGGTACCGCCCCAGTTGGTAGGGAGCAGGGTTCTGGAAGGGGGTGCAGAGGGTGGGAGAGCCCACCTCTGCCCCCGGTACAACCTGAGGGGTTAAACCCTGGGTTGGAAGGGCGTTCTAGGTGTACCCCTCGCCAGAGGAGGAGGAACCCTAGGAGAAGAGGTAGGGGGAGGAGAGCCTTCCCTGAGACTCCTGGTCCGCCTGAGGGTGTAGACCCTAGGCTGGAGAACCAGTGGCAGTCTAGTCCTGTCTTTCAGAGAGGAAGAGTGGAGAATGGCCGCTATGTGCCAGGGGTTACTACCCCCCACTCTGTGGTTAGGCAAAGACCAGTGGCACCTGGGTGGCCTAGGGCCTGGTCTTGGCCGCGGACAGCTTGGGAGTACCAGTGGGGTAGCCCAGTTGGTCCAGACAGTGGTGTTAAAAAGAATTCCATGGGTTCACCGTGGCGTAGAACCGGAGGGTGTCCATGCAGTTGCGGGCCCGCGTCCGTGTTCTATCGCCCCAAGCAGGGAAGTCCATCACGGTGGTGATTGGTCTGCCCTGCGTTTTGGCTGGAAGGGGGTTGTGTTGGACTTGGCCCTTCTGGCAGGTTCACCCCTGAACTTTTTTCTTTTTACTGATGACTTGGTGTGGTGATTGTTTGGTTTCTGCGCACTTTCCCTGTGTCCCAGGGTAAAGTGCGTGCGGGCTCTGAGTGCATGTGGTGAGATAGGCCTGCCCTCCCATAGGAATGCATGGGGAATGTATGTGTCCCTAGTAGTTCCTGATGCGTGGGGTGCGCAGGCCCGAGTTTGGTATGTGCGGACTCGTAGGAGTGAATGCTGCGCGATGATGTGTGCGGCGTGTATGTACCTAGTGTGGAAGTGCCACTTCTAGAAGTGGGCACTTCTGTGTGCAGTGTGTCTGTCGCGTGATTGGCTGGTCATGTCATGTGACGGGCTAGGGATTCCCCAGTGTCAGGATGAGTCACCCAGTGGTGAATGGGGAGATCAGCAGCTAGATGGGTGGGAGGAGTCCACCTGGGTCCTGAATAGGACAGGGTTTTCCAAACACAATGCTGGCCCCGCCCCCTGTGGTGCGACTGACGACCCTAGCCCTTCCAGTGAATAGAGTGAGGGGCTGAGCACATCAAGGGTGCTCCCCAACCAGCTGCGACTGGTTTTCCCCCTCACCCTGAACCCAGAACAAAGGGTTTGCCTGTATAAAAATGGGGCTGTGTCCCCACAGAAACTGTTCTCTTCCAGGATCCACTTGAAGGGGGCCTGCTGCTGCTGGGCGCCAGGAGAGACCGCCACTGGGGACTGCCTCCCTGTTGGAGGGCCCTGTGAGCTGGCCCCTGGGCCCAGTCCTTGCCCCCTGCCCTTGCAAGACTTTATTGCTGAACTTTCCTTTGCTTATAGCGCCTGGGAGCGCTTTCTGTCCTTCTTGTAGCGCTGGGAGCGCTGTTCTGCTATGTAGCGCTGTGAGCGCTGGGATCCTGCAAGCCGGTGCCCACCCGGCATTTCCCCCGTGCGGCGCCAATCCTGAAATCCCCTGGCAGGTGCCCACCCTGCCAGGGACCTTGCCGTGTTCGTTGGCGGGTGCCCACCCCGCTTATAACGTAATATTTGCGGGAGCCTACCCCGCGTTATTGCCGCCATACAGATTGTTTATCTTACGGCGGGTGCTCACCCCGCCGTATATCACGTTTTAATTGAGGGAGCCCACCCCTCATTTCCGCCGTAGAGAGAATCACCGCCGCGGCCCCGGGGGAAGCCCAGGAAGTCAGGCAACGCCGTGTGGTGACGTGGGCGGGACTCCGGGATAACCGGAAGTAGGAGGGCGGGAGCCTACCCCGCCTCCTTCCGACGACGACGTGCGGCTGGTGTAATTCCCCCTCGAGACCCAGGCGGGAGCCCACCCCGCACTGGGCCGGCCCGGAGAAGCGGAGTAGCGTGACGGAGGGTGCGGAGGGCGAGAGCCCTTCCCGCGACACGGACTGGAGCTTCGTCAGATCAACCGAAGTAGACCAGAGGCCCAGGAAGAGCCGGTAAGTGAAGCCGGCTGGGGGGGTGGAAGCCTCCTTGAAGCCTCACTCCGGTGCCTCTCTCCCAAGCAGCCCCCACCTGACAAGGCCGGCTCCAAGCACACGGGACGTGCCGGAGCCACCCCTCTGGTGTGGGTCGCCCCCAAATCAAGGCACCGGTGCAGTGCGAGTGTCGGGCGGCCCTGGAAGGCAGCGGGCCGCCCCAACGGGGTCCCGAGCCACCAGGCTCCAAAGAGGCACATTTGTTTTCAGAGCCACAGAGGCTCCAACGGTGCACATTTGTTTACAGAGCCACAGAGGCTCTAACGGGGCACATTTGTTTATTGAGCCCACCAGGCTCCAACGTTTGGGGGCATTCTTGTTAGCAGAGCCCAGAGAGGCTCCAAGGTATGCCACATTTGTTGTAAAAGGCACAGTGGTGCCCTCGCTCACTTCTCCAGCTGCCCAGCACTTCGTGGGCAGCTGCAACGTGTAGGTTGTCCCTTGTGCGCGCTGGCTTGCGCAGCCTGCGCAGCCGTGCCCTGACTTTCCTGGACGCAGGGCATCCTTGCCCCTACAAGGCCAGTTGGCCCAGGGACTGCCACAGTAGTGGCTAATGTGCGTTTTGGCGCCATTGTACCTTTTCTGCACCTCTGAATGTGTTTATGCGTCATGTGCTTTGCTTTACACCTCTGAATGTTATGCATCATGTGTTTATGTGCTTAGACCCCTACAAGTAGTGTGATACTTAGGTGGTTGTTTTCTCCCTAGTACAGGTGGTGCTAGTGAGGTCCTGATTCCCTGCGCAATACTGTCCTAAGGTGGTTAGGGTTGCGTAGGTGGTACTTTCTGGTTACCAGTAGTTACTGGTTGTGTGCTACCTTTGCTATTTTGTACTACAGTATTATTCCTATGTTCTAAAAAGTGCTAATTCCTGACAGTGGTCCCGGTGGCCATGTCCCCTGTATATATAATCCCTTGTAAATTCTGCCCGTGCCTGTTGGCACATTGTAGAGTGTGTGTTTTTATCTAATGTGTTGTGTATAATACAAAGGCTATTTTTATAGAATACCTTGTGTGGAGTTTCCTTTGTGGTGGGCCTTGGGTGTTGTTGCTGGGTGCGCGCGCAAACGCTTTACACATCGCCTCAGGGATAAGCCTGTCTGCTCGTGCCAAGCTACCAAGGGGGTGAGCAGGGGTTATCTTTGGCGTGTAACTCCCCAGCCCTGACTAGAGTGGTGGTTTCTGTCTGGCTTTGGCGCAAGCCCTAGCCAACCAGAAATCCCATTTCTAACAGGACCAGTGCAACAGATCATCCCATGAAGGGACCAGTGCAGAGATCATCCAATGAAGGGACCAGCGCACCAGAGATCATCCCATGAAGGGACCAGTGCATCAGAGATCATCCCATGAGGGGACCAGTGCTGAGATCATCCCATGAGGGGACCAGTGCATCAGAGATCATCCCATGAAGGGACCAGTGCAACAGACATCATCCCATGAAGGGACCAGTGCAACAGACATCATCCCATGAAGGGACCAGTGCATCAGAGCACTCAGATTAGAGGTATGCAAGATCATCCCCTGAAGGGACCAGTGCAACAGATCATCCCATGAAGGGACCAGTGCACCAGAGATCATCCCATGAAGGGACGAGCGCACCAGAGATCATCCCATGAAGGGACCAGCGCACCAGAGATCATCCCATGAAGGGACCAGCGCACCAGAGATCATCCCATGAAGGGACCAGCGCACCAGAGATCATCCCATGAAGGGACCAGCGCACCAGAGATCATCCCATGAAGGGACCAGAACATCAGAGATCATCCCATGAAGGGACCAGTGCAGAGATCATCCCATGAAGGGACCAGTGCATCAGAGATCCAATGAAGGGACCAGTGCATCACAGCACTCATATTAGAGGTATGCAAGATCATCCCATGAAAGGACCAGTGCAGAGATCATCCCATGAAGGGACCGGTGCACCAAAGATCATCCCATGAAGGGACCAGTGCACCAAAGATCATCCCATGAAGGGCCCAGGGCACCAGATCACCCCATGAAGGGACCAGGGCAACAGATCATCCCATGAAGGGACCAGGGCAACAGATCATCCCATGAAGGGACCAGGGCAGCAGATCATCCCATGAAGGGACCAGGGCAACAGAGATCATCCCATGAAGGGACCAGTGCATCAAAGATCATCCCATGAAGGGACCAGTGCATCAAAGATCATCCCATGAAGGGACCAGTGCATCAAAAATCATCCCATGAAGGGACCAGTGCATCAAAGATCCCATGAAGGGACCAGTGCATCAAAGATCCCATGAAGGGACCAGTGCATCAGAGCACTCAGATTAGAGGTATGCAAGATCATCCCCTGAAGGGACCAGTGCACTAGAGATAAGCCCATGAAGGGACCAGTGCAACAGATCATCCCATGAAGGGACCAGTGCAGAGATCATCCCATGAAGGGACCAGTGCATCAAAGATCCCATGAAGGGACCAGTGCATCAAAGCACTCATATTAGAGGTATGCAAGATCATCCTATGAAGGGACCAGTGCACTAGAGATAATCCCATGAAGGGACCAGTGCACTAGAGATAATCCCATGAAGGGACCAGTGCACTAGAGATAATCCCATGAAGGGACCAGTGCAACAGACATCATCCCATGAAGGGACCAGTGCAACAGACATCATCCCATGAAGGGACCAGTGCAACAGAGCACTCAGATTAGAGGTATGCAAGATCATCCCATGAAGGGACCAGTGCAACAGACATCATCCCATGAAGGGACCAGTGCAACAGAGCACTCAGATTAGAGGTATGCAAGATCATCCCATGAAGGGACCAGTGCAACAGACATCATCCCATGAAGGGACCAGTGCAACAGACATCCCATGAAGGGACCAGTGCAACAGACATCATCCCATGAAGGGACCAATGCAACAGACATCATCCCATGAAGGGACCAGTGCAACAGAGCACTCAGATTAGAGGTATGCAAGATCATCCCATGAAGGTACCAGTGCACCAGATCATCCCATGAAGGGACCAGTGCAAAGATCATCCCATGAAGGGACCAGCACACCAGAGATCATCCCATGAAGGGACCAGTGCATCAACGATCGTCCCATGAAGGGACCAGTGCATCAACGATCGTCCCATGAAGGGACCAGGGCAACAGATAATCCCATGAAGGGACCAACGCAACTGAGATCATCCCATGAAGGGACCAACGCACCAGAGATCATCCCATGAAGGGACCAGCGCACCAAAGATCATCCCATGAAGGGACCAGTACACCAGAGATCATCCCATGAAGGGACCAGTGCATCAGAGGTCATCCCATGAAGGGACCAGTGCAACAGATCATCCCATAAAGGGACCAGTGCAACAGATCATCCCATGAAGGGACCAGTGCAACAGATCATCCCATGAAGGGACCAGGGACCAGTGCAACAGATCATCCCATGAAGGGACCAGTGCAACAGATCATCCCATGAAGGGACCAGTGCAACAGATCATCCCATGAAGGGACCACTGCAACAGATCATCCCATGAAGGGACCAGTGCAACAGATCATCCCATGAAGGGACCAGTGCAACAGATCATCCCATGAAGGGACCAGTGCAACAGATCATCCCATGAAGGGACCAGTGCAACAGATCATCCCATGAAGGGACCAGTGCAACAGATCATCCCATGACGGGACCAGTGCACCAGATCATCCCATGACGGGACCAGTGCACCAGATCATCCCATGACGGGACCAGTGCATCACAGCACGCAGATTAGAGGTATGCAAGATCATCCCATGAAGGGACCAGTGCATCGGGGATCATCCCATGAAGGCACCAGTGCATCAGGGATCATCCCATGAAGGGACCAGTGCAAAAGAATCCCATGTAGGGACCAGTGCAATAGATAATCCCATGAAGGGACCAGTACAACAGATCATCCCATGAAGGGACCAGTACAACAGATCATCCCATGAAGGGACCAGTGCATCCCAGCACTCAGATTAGAGGTATGCAAGATCATCCCATGAAGGGACCAGTGCAAGGATCATCCGATGAAGGGACCAGCGCATCAAAGATGGTCCCATGAAGGGACCAGTGCATCAAAGATCTCATGAATGGACCAGTGCATCACAGCACTCATATTAGAGGTATGCAAGATCATCCATGAAGGGACCAGTGCACCAGAGATCATCCCATGAAGGGACCAGTGCATCAAAGATCATCCCATGAAGGGACCAGTGCACCAGAGATCATCCCATGAAGGGACCAGTGCACTAGAGATCATCCGATGAAGGGACCAGTGCACCCGAACATCAAATGAAGGGACCAGTGCATCAGAGATCACCCCATGAAGGGACCAGTGCATCAGTGATCACCCCATGAAGGGACCAGTGCATCAGAGCTCACCCCATGAAGGGACCAGTGCATGAGAGATCATCCCATGAAGGGACCAGTGCATCACAGCACTCATATTAGAGGTATGCAAGATCATCCCATGAAGGGACCAGCGCACCAGAGATCATCCCATGAAGGGACCAGCGCACCAGAGATCATCCCATGAAGGGACCAGCGCACCAGAGATCATCCCATGAAGGGACCAGCGCACCAGGGATCATCCCATGAAGGGACCAGTGCATCACAGCACTCATATTAGAGGTATGCAAGATCATCCCAAGAAGGGACCAGTGCACCAGAGAACATCCCATGAAGGGACCAGTGCACCAGACATCATTCCATGAAGGGACCAGTGCATCAGACATCATCCCATGAAGGGACCAGTGCATCAGACATCATCCCATGAAGGGACCAGTGCACCAGACATCATCCCATGAAGGGACCAGTGCATCAGACATCAGCCCATCAAGGGACCAGTGCATCAGACATCAACCCATGAAGGGACCACTGCATTAGATCATCCCATGACTGGACCAGTGCACCAGATCATCCCATGACGGGACCAGTGCACCAGATCATCCCATGACGGGACCAGTGCACCAGAGATCATCCCATGAAGGGACCAGTGCATCCCAGCACTCAGATTAGAGGTATGCAAGATCATCCCATGAAGGGACCAGTGCACCAGAGATCATCCCTTGAAGGGACCAGTGCACCAGAGATCATCCCATGAAGGGACCAGTGCACCAGAGATCATCCCATGAAGGTACCAGTGCATCAGATCATCCCACGAAGGGACCAGCGCATGGGAGATCATCCCACGAAGGGACCAGCGCATGGGAGATCGTCCCACGAAGGGACCCGCGCATGGGAGATCGTCCCACGAAGGGACCCGCGCATGGGAGATCGTCCCACGAAGGGACCCGCGCATGGGAGATCGTCCCACGAAGGGACCCGCGCATGGGAGATCGTCCCACGAAGGGACCCGCGCATGGGAGATCGTCCCACGAAGGGACCCGCGCATGGGAGATCGTCCCACGAAGGGACCAGCGCATGGGAGATCGTCCCACGAAGGGACCAGCGCATGGGAGATCGTCCCACGAAGGGACCAGCGCATGGGAGATCGTCCCACGAAGGGACCAGCGCATGGGAGATCGTCCCACGAAGGGACCAGCGCATGGGAGATCGTCCCACGAAGGGACCAGCGCATGGGAGATCGTCCCACGAAGGGACCAGCGCATGGGAGATCGTCCCACGAAGGGACCAGCGCATGGGAGATCGTCCCACGAAGGGACCAGCGCATCAAAGACCATCCCACGAAGGGACCAGCGCACCAGATCATCCCACGAAGGGACCAGTGCAACAGATCATCCCATGAAGGGACCAGAGCAAGGGACCGGTGCAAAAGAGTTCATCCCATGAAGGGACCGGTGCAACAGAGTTCATCCCATGAAGGGACCGGTGCAACAGAGTTCATCCCATGAAGGGACCGGTGCAACAGAGTTCATCCCATGAAGGGACCAGAGCATCAAAGATCATCCCATGAAGAGACCAGAGCATCACAGCTCTCAGATTAGAGGTGTGAAAGATCAACCCGTGAAGGGATCAGTGCACCAGATCATCCCATGAACGGACCAGTGCAACAGATCATCCCATGAAGGGACCAGTGCACCAGATCATCCCATGACGGGACCAGTGCACCAGAGATCATCCCATGAAGGGACCAGTGCATCACAGCACGCAGATTAGAGGTATGCAAGATCATACCATGAAGGGACCAGTGCATCAGGGATCATCCCATGAAGGCACCAGTGCATCAGGGATCATCCCATGAAGGCACCAGTGCAAAAGAATCCCATGTAGGGACCAGTGCAATAGATAATCCCATGAAGGGACCAGTGCATCCCAGCACTCAGATTAGAGGTATGCAAGATCATCCCATGAAGGGACCAGTGCAAAGATCATCCGATAAAGGGACCAGTGCATCAAAGATCCCATGAAGGAACCAGTGCATCCCAGCACTCAGATTAGAGGTATGCAAGATCATCCCATGAAGGGACCAGTGCACCAGAGATCATCCCTTGAAGGGACCAGTGCACTAGAGATCATCCCATGAAGGGACCAGTGCACCAGAGATCATCCCATGAAGGGACCAGTGCATCAGATCATCCCACGAAGGGACCAGCGCATGGGAGATCATCCCACGAAGGGACCAGCGCATGGGAGATCATCCCATGCAGGGACCAGTGCATGGGAGATCATCCCATGCAGGGACCAGTGCATGGGAGATCATCCCATGCAGGGACCAGTGCATGGGAGATCATCCCATGAAGGGACCAGTGCATGGGAGATCATCCCATGAAGGTACCAGTGCATGGGAGATCATCCCATGAAGGTACCAGTGCATGGGAGATCATCCCATGAAGGTACCAGTGCATGGGAGATCATCCCATGAAGGGACCAGTGCATGGGAGATCATCCCATGAAGGTACCAGTGCATGGGAGATCATCCCATGAAGGGACCAGTGCACCAGAGATCATCCCATGAAGGGACCAGTGCATCAGATCATCCCACGAAGGGACCCGCGCATGGGAGATCGTCCCACGAAGGGACCCGCACATGGGAGATCATCCCACGAAGGGACCCACGCATGGGAGATCGTTCCACGAAGGGACCCGCGCATGGGAGATCGTCCCACGAAGGGACCAGCGCATGGGAGATCGTCCCACGAAGGGACCAGCGCATGGGAGATCGTCCCACGAAGGGACCAGCGCATGGGAGATCGTCCCACGAAGGGACCAGCGCATGGGAGATCGTCCCACGAAGGGACCAGCGCATGGGAGATTGTCCCACGAAGGGACCAGCGCATGGGAGATCGTCCCACGAAGGGACCAGCGCATGGGAGATCGTCCCACGAAGGGACCAGCGCATGGGAGATCGTCCCACGAAGGGACCAGCGCATGGGAGATCGTCCCACGAAGGGACCAGCGCATGGGAGATCGTCCCACGAAGGGACCAGCGCATGGGAGATCGTCCCACGAAGGGACCAGCGCATGGGAGATCGTCCCACGAAGGGACCAGCGCATCAAAGATCATCCCACGAAGGGACCAGCGCACCAGATCATCCCACGAAGGGACCAGTGCAACAGATCATCCCATGAAGGGACCAGAGCAAGGGACCGGTGCAAAAGAGTTCATCCCATGAAGGGACCGGTGCAACAGAGTTCATCCCATGAAGGGACCGGTGCAACAGAGTTCATCCCATGAAGGGACCGGTGCAACAGAGTTCATCCCATGAAGGGACCGGTGCAACAGAGTTCATCCCATGAAGAGACCAGTGCACCAGATCATCCCATGAACGGACCAGTGCAACAGATCATCCCATTAAGGGACCAGTGCAACAGATCATCCCATGAAGGGACCAGTGCAACAGATCATCCCATGAAGGGACCAGTGCAACAGATCATCCCATGAAGGGACCAGAGCAAGGGACAAGTGCAACAGATTATCCCATGAAGGGACCGGTGCAACAGAGTTCATCCCATGAAGGGACCGGTGCAACAGAGTTCATCCCATGAAGGGACCGGTGCAACAGAGTTCATCCCATGAAGGGACCGGTGCAACAGAGTTCATCCCATGAAGGGACCGGTGCATCAAAGATCATCCAATAAAGGGACCAGTGCATCAAAGATCATCCCATAAAGGGAGCAGCGCAGAGACCATCCTCATCCCATGAAAGGACCAGCGCAGAGATCATCCTCATCCCATGAAGGGACCAGCACATCGAATATCATCCCAGGAATGGACCAGCACATCGAGGATCATCCCATGAAGGGACCAGCGCATCGAGGATCATCCCATGAAGGGACCAGCGCATCAAAGATCATCCCATGAAGGGACCAGCGCACCAAAGATCATCCCATGAAGGGACCAGTGCATCAGAGATCATCCCATGAAGGGACTAGAGATCAGCCCATGAAGGGACCAGTTCAAAGATCATCCCTAGAAGGGACCAGTGCACCAGAGATAAGCCCATGAAGGGACCAGTGCACCAGACATCAGCCCATGTAGGGACCAGTGCATCAGACATCAGCCCATGAAGGGACCAGTGCATCAGACATCAGCCCATGAAGGGACCAGTGCATCAGACATCAGCCCATGAAGGGACCAGTGCAGAGATCATCCCATGAAGGGACCAGTGTACCAGAGATCATCCCATGAAGGGACCAGCGCACCAGAGAACATCCCTTGAAGGGACCAGCGCACCAGAGAACATCCCATGAAGGGACTAGTGCATCAGAGATCATCCCATGAAGGGACTAGAGATCAGCCCATGAAGGGACCAATTCATCAAAGATCATCCCTAGAAGGGTCCAGTGCACCAGAGATCATCCCATGAAGGGACCAGTGCATCAGACATCAGCCCATGAAGGGACCAGTGCATCTGACATCAGCCCATGAAGGGACCAGTGCATCAGACATCATCCCATGAAGGGACCAGTGCATCAGAGCACTCAGATTAGAGTTATGCAAGATCATCCCCTGAAGGAACCAGTGCACTAGACATAATACCATGAAGGAACCAGTGCAACAGATCATCCCATGAAGGGACCAGTGCAGAGATCATCCCATGAAGGGACCAGTGCAACAGACATCATCCCATGAAGGGACCAGTGCATCAGAGCACTCAGATTAGAGGTATGCAAGATCATCCCCTGAAGGGACCAGTGCGACAGATCATCCCATGAAGGGACCAGTGCAGAGATCATCCAATGAAGGGACCAGCGCGCCAGAGATCATCCCATGAAGGGACCAGTGCAACAGAGATCATCCCATGAAGGGACCAGTGCAACAGAGATCATCCCATGAAGGGACCAGTGCAACAGACATCATCCCATGAAGGGACCAGTGCAACAGACATCATCCCATGAAGGGACCAGTGCAACAGACATCATCCCATGAAGGGACCAGTGCAACAGACATCATCCCATGAAGGGACCAGTGCATCAGAGCACTCAGATTAGAGGTATGCAAGATCATCCCCTGAAGGGACCAGTGCAACAGATCATCCCATGAAGGGACCAGTGCACCAGAGATCATCCCATGAAGGGACCAGCGCACCAGAGATCATCCCATGAAGGGACCAGCGCACCAGAGATCATCCCATGAAGGGACCAGCGCACCAGAGATCATCCCATGAAGGGACCAGCGCACCAGAGATCATCCCATGAAGGGACCAGCGCACCAGAGATCATCCCATGAAGGGACCAGAACATCAGAGATCATCCCATGAAGGGACCAGTGCAGAGATCATCCCATGAAGGGACCAGTGCATCAGAGATCCAATGAAGGGACCAGTGCATCACAGCACTCATATTAGAGGTATGCAAGATCATCCCATGAAAGGACCAGTGCAGAGATCATCCCATGAAGGGACCGGTGCACCAAAGATCATCCCATGAAGGGACCAGTGCACCAAAGATCATCCCATGAAGGGCCCAGGGCACCAGATCATCCCATGAAGGGACCAGGGCAACAGATCATCCCATGAAGGGACCAGGGCAACAGATCATCCCATGAAGGGACCAGGGCAGCAGATCATCCCATGAAGGGACCAGGGCAACAGAGATCATCCCATGAAGGGACCAGTGCATCAAAGATCATCCCATGAAGGGACCAGTGCATCAAAGATCATCCCATGAAGGGACCAGTGCATCAAAAATCATCCCATGAAGGGACCAGTGCATCAAAGATCCCATGAAGGGACCAGTGCATCAAAGATCCCATGAAGGGACCAGTGCATCAGAGCACTCAGATTAGAGGTATGCAAGATCATCCCCTGAAGGGACCAGTGCACTAGAGATAAGCCCATGAAGGGACCAGTGCAACAGATCATCCCATGAAGGGACCAGTGCAGATATCATCCCATGAAGGGACCAGTGCATCAAAGATCCCATGAAGGGACCAGTGCATCAAAGCACTCATATTAGAGGTATGCAAGATCATCCTATGAAGGGACCAGTGCACTAGAGATAATCCCATGAAGGGACCAGTGCACTAGAGATAATCCCATGAAGGGACCAGTGCACTAGAGATAATCCCATGAAGGGACCAGTGCAACAGACATCATCCCATGAAGGGACCAGTGCAACAGACATCATCCCATGAAGGGACCAGTGCAACAGAGCACTCAGATTAGAGGTATGCAAGATCATCCCATGAAGGGACCAGTGCAACAGACATCATCCCATGAAGGGACCAGTGCAACAGAGCACTCAGATTAGAGGTATGCAAGATCATCCCATGAAGGGACCAGTGCAACAGCCATCATCCCATGAAGGGACCAGTGCAACAGACATCCCATGAAGGGACCAGTGCAACAGACATCATCCCATGAAGGGACCAATGCAACAGACATCATCTAATGAAGGGACCAGTGCAACAGAGCACTCAGATTAGAGGTATGCAAGATCATCCCATGAAGGTACCAGTGCACCAGATCATCCCATGAAGGGACCAGTGCAAAGACCATCCCATGAAGGGACCAGCACACCAGAGATCATCCCATGAAGGGACCAGTGCATCAACGATCGTCCCATGAAGGGGCCAGTGCATCAGAGCACTCAGATTAGAGGTATGCAAGATCATCCCCTGAAGGGACCAACGCAACTGAGATCATCCCATGAAGGGACCAACGCACCAGAGATCATCCCATGAAGGGACCAGCGCACCAAAGATCATCCCATGAAGGGACCAGTACACCAGAGATCATCCCATGAAGGGACCAGTGCATCAGAGGTCATCCCATGAAGGGACCAGTGCAACAGATCATCCCATAAAGGGACCAATGCAACAGATCATCCCATGAAGGGACCAGTGCACCCGATCATCCCATGAAGGGACCAGGGACCAGTGCAACAGATCATCCCATGAAGGGACCAGTGCAACAGATCATCCCATGAAGGGACCAGTGCAACAGATCATCCCATGAAGGGACCACTGCAACAGATCATCCCATGAAGGGACCAGTGCAACAGATCATCCCATGAAGGGACCAGTGCAACAGATCATCCCATGAAGGGACCAGTGCAACAGATCATCCCATGAAGGGACCAGTGCAACAGATCATCCCATGAAGGGACCAGTGCAACAGATCATCCCATGAAGGGACCAGTGCAACAGATCATCCCATGAAGGGACCAGTTCAACAGATCATCCCATGAAGGGACCAGTTCAACAGATCATCCCATGAAGGGACCAGTGCAACAGATCATCCCATGAAGGGACCAGTGCAACAGATCATCCCATGAAGGGACCAGTGCACTAGAGATAATCCCATGAAGGGACCAGTGCACTAGAGATAATCCCATGAAGGGACGAGTGCATCAGAGATCATCCCATGAAGGGACCAGTGCATCAGAGATCATCCCATGAAGGGACCAGTGCATCAGAGATCATCCCATGAAGGGACCAGTGCATCAGATATCATCCCGTGAAGGGACCAGTGCATCAGAGATCATCCCTTGAAAGAACCATCGCATCACAGCACTCTTAATAGAGGTATGCAAGATCGTTCCATGAAGGGACCAGGGCACCAGAGATCATCCCATGAAGGGACCAGTGCAACAGAGATCATCCCATGAAGGGACCAGTGCAACAGACATCATCCCATGAAGGGACCAGTGCAACAGACATAATCCCATGAAGGGACCAGTGCAACAGACATCATCCCATGAAGGGACCAGTGTATTAAAGATCATCCCAAGAAGGGACCAGTGCAGAGATCATCCCATGAAGGGACCAGTGCATCCCAGCACTCAGATTAGAGGTATGCAAGATCATCCCATGAAGGGACCAGTGCATCAGAGATCATCCCATGAAGGGACCAGTGCATCAGAGATCATCCAATGAAGAGACCAGTGCATCAGAGGTCATCCCATGAAGGGACCAGGGCACCAGAGATCATCCTATGAAGGGACCAGTGCATCAGAGATCATCCCATGAAGGGACCAGTGCATCAGAGGTCATCCCATGAAGGGACCAGTGCATCAGAGGTCATCCCATGAAGGGACCAGTGCAACAGATCATCCCATAAAGGGACCAGTGCAACAGATCATCCCATAAAGGGACCAGTGCAACGGATCATCCCATAAAGGGACCAGTGCACTAGAGATAATCCCGTGAAGGGACCAGTGCACTAGAGATAATCCCGTGAAGGGACCAGTGCACTAGAGATAATCCCATGAAGGGACCAGTGCATCAGAGGTCATCCCATGAAGGGACCAGTGCATCAGAGGTCATCCCATGAAGGGACCAGTGCATCAGAGGTCATCCCATGAAGGGACCAGTGCATCAGAGGTCATCCCATGAAGGGACCAGTGCATCAGAGGTCATCCCATGAAGGGACCAGTGCAACAGATCATCCCATAAAGGGACCAGTGCAACAGATCATCCCATAAAGGGACCAGTGCAACAGATCATCCCATAAAGGGACGAGTGCACTAGAGATAATCCCGTGAAGGGACCAGTGCACTAGAGATCATCCCGTGAAGGGACCAGCGCACCAGAGATCATCCCGCGAAGGGACCAGCGCATCAGAGATCATCCCGCGAAGGGACCGGCGCATCAGAGATCATCCCGCGAAGGGACCAGCGCATCAGAGATCATCCCGCGAAGGGACCAGCGCATCAGAGATCATCCCGCGAAGGGACCAGCGCATCAGAGATCATCCCGCGAAGGGACCAGCGCATCAGAGATCATCCCGTGAAGGGACCAGCGCATCAGAGATCATCCCGTGAAGGGACCAGCGCACCAGAGATCATCCCATGAAGGGACCAGAACATCAGAGATCATCCCATGAAGGGACCAGTGCAGAGATCATCCCATGAAGGGACCAGTGCATCAGAGATCCAATGAAGGGACCAGTGCATCACAGCACTCATATTAGAGGTATGCAAGATCATCCCATGAAAGGACCAGTGCAGAGATCATCCCATGAAGGGACCGGTGCACCAAAGATCATCCCATGAAGGGACCAGTACACCAAAGATCATCCCATGAAGGGCCCAGGGCACCAGATCATCCCATGAAGGGACCAGGGCACCAGATCATCCCATGAAGGGACCAGGGCAACAGATCATCCCATGAAGGGACCAGGGCAGCAGATCATCCCATGAAGGGACCAGGGCAACAGAGATCATCCCATGAAGGGACCAGTGCATCAAAGATCATCCCATGAAGGGACCAGTGCATCAAAGATCATCCCATGAAGGGACCAGTGCATCAAAAATCATCCCATGAAGGGACCAGTGCATCAAAGATCCCATGAAGGGACCAGTGCATCAAAGATCCCATGAAGGGACCAGTGCATCAGAGCACTCAGATTAGAGGTATGCAAGATCATCCCCTGAAGGGACCAGTGCACTAGAGATAAGCCCATGAAGGGACCAGTGCAACAGATCATCCCATGAAGGGACCAGTGCAGATATCATCCCATGAAGGGACCAGTGCATCAAAGATCCCATGAAGGGACCAGTGCATCAAAGCACTCATATTAGAGGTATGCAAGATCATCCTATGAAGGGACCAGTGCACTAGAGATAATCCCATGAAGGGACCAGTGCACTAGAGATAATCCCATGAAGGGACCAGTGCACTAGAGATAATCCCATGAAGGGACCAGTGCAACAGACATCATCCCATGAAGGGACCAGTGCAACAGAGCACTCAGATTAGAGGTATGCAAGATCATCCCATGAAGGGACCAGTGCAACAGACATCATCCCATGAAGGGACCAGTGCAACAGAGCACTCAGATTAGAGGTATGCAAGATCATCCCATGAAGGGACCAGTGCAACAGCCATCATCCCATGAAGGGACCAGTGCAACAGACATCCCATGAAGGGACCAGTGCAACAGACATCATCCCATGAAGGGACCAATGCAACAGACATCATCTAATGAAGGGACCAGTGCAACAGAGCACTCAGATTAGAGGTATGCAAGATCATCCCATGAAGGTACCAGTGCACCAGATCATCCCATGAAGGGACCAGTGCAAAGACCATCCCATGAAGGGACCAGCACACCAGAGATCATCCCATGAAGGGACCAGTGCATCAACGATCGTCCCATGAAGGGACCAGTGCATCAACGATCGTCCCATGAAGGGACCAGGGCAACAGATAATCCCATGAAGGGACCAACGCAACTGAGATCATCCCATGAAGGGACCAACGCACCAGAGATCATCCCATGAAGGGACCAGCGCACCAAAGATCATCCCATGAAGGGACCAGTACACCAGAGATCATCCCATGAAGGGACCAGTGCATCAGAGGTCATCCCATGAAGGGACCAGTGCAACAGATCATCCCATAAAGGGACCAGTGCAACAGATCATCCCATAAAGGGACCAGTGCACCCGATCATCCCATGAAGGGACCAGTGCACCCGATCATCCCATGAAGGGACCAGGGACCAGTGCAACAGATCATCCCATGAAGGGACCAGTGCAACAGATCATCCCATGAAGGGACCAGTGCAACAGATCATCCCATGAAGGGACCAGTGCAACAGATCATCCCATGAAGGGACCAGTGCAACAGATCATCCCATGAAGGGACCAGTGCAACAGATCATCCCATGAAGGGACCAGTGCAACAGATCATCCCATGAAGGGACCAGTGCAACAGATCATCCCATGAAGGGACCAGTGCAACAGATCATCCCATGAAGGGACCAGTGCACTAGAGATAATCCCATGAAGGGACCAGTGCACTAGAGATAATCCCATGAAGGGACCAGTGCATCAGAGATCATCCCATGAAGGGACCAGTGCATCAGAGATCATCCCATGAAGGGACCAGTGCATCAGATATCATCCCGTGAAGGAACCAGTGCATCAGAGATCATCCCATGAAAGAACCATCGCATCACAGCACTCTTAATAGAGGTATGCAAGATCGTTCCATGAAGGGACCAGGGCACCAGAGATCATCCCATGAAGGGACCAGTGCAACAGAGATCATCCCATGAAGGGACCAGTGCAACAGACATCATCCCATGAAGGGACCAGTGCAACAGACATAATCCCATGAAGGGACCAGTGCAACAGACATCATCCCATGAAGGGACCAGTGTATTAAAGATCATCCCAAGAAGGGACCAGTGCAGAGATCATCCCATGAAGGGACCAGTGCATCCCAGCACTCAGATTAGAGGTATGCAAGATCATCCCATGAAGGGACCAGTGCATCAGAGATCATCCCATGAAGGGACCAGTGCATCAGAGATCATCCAATGAAGAGACCAGTGCATCAGAGGTCATCCCATGAAGGGACCAGGGCACCAGAGATCATCCTATGAAGGGACCAGTGCATCAGTGATCATCCCATGAAGGGACCAGTGCATCAGAGGTCATCCCATGAAGGGACCAGTGCATCAGAGGTCATCCCATGAAGGGACCAGTGCAACAGATCATCCCATAAAGGGACCAGTGCAACAGATCATCCCATAAAGGGACCAGTGCAACAGATCATCCCATAAAGGGACCAGTGCACTTGAGATAATCCCGTGAAGGGACCAGTGCACTAGAGATAATCCCGTGAAGGGACCAGTGCACTAGAGATAATCCCATGAAGGGACCAGTGCATCAGAGGTCATCCCATGAAGGGACCAGTGCATCAGAGGTCATCCCATGAAGGGACCAGTGCATCAGAGGTCATCCCATGAAGGGACCAGTGCATCAGAGGTCATCCCATGAAGGGACCAGTGCATCAGAGGTCATCCCATGAAGGGACCAGTGCAACAGATCATCCCATGAAGGGACCAGTGCAACAGATCATCCCATAAAGGGACCAGTGCAACAGATCATCCCATAAAGGGACGAGTGCACTAGAGATAATCCCGTGAAGGGACCAGTGCACTAGAGATCATCCCGTGAAGGGACCAGCGCACCAGAGATCATCCCGCGAAGGGACCAGCGCATCAGAGATCATCCCGCGAAGGGACCGGCGCATCAGAGGTCATCCCGCGAAGGGACCAGCGCATCAGAGATCATCCCGCGAAGGGACCAGCGCATCAGAGATCATCCCGCGAAGGGACCAGCGCATCAGAGATCATCCCGTGAAGGGACCAGCGCATCAGAGATCATCCCGTGAAGGGACCAGCGCATCAGAGATCATCCCGTGAAGGGACCAGCCCATCAGAGATCATCCCGTGAAGGGACCAGCGCATCAGAGATCATCCCGTGAAGGGACCAGCGCAGAGATCATCCCGTGAAGGGACCAGCGCAGAGATCATCCCGTGAAGGGACCAGCGCAGAGATCATCCCGTGAAGGGACCAGTGCATTAGAGATCATCCCGTGAAGGGACCATCGCATCACAGCACTCTTAATAGAGGTATGCAAGATCATTCCATGAAGAGACCAGTGCAGAGATCATCCCATGAAGGGACCGGTGCATCAAAGATAATCCCATAAAGGGACCAGTGCATCAGAGATCATCCCATGAAGGGACCAGGGCACCAGATATCATCCTTTGAAGGGACCAGGGCACCAGATCATCCCATGAAGGGACCAGTGCACCAGATCATCCCATGAAGGGACCAGTGCACCAGATCATCCCATGAAGGGACCAGTGCATCAGAGATCATCCCAAGAAGGGACCAGTGCATCAGAGATCATCCCAAGAAGGGACCAGTGCAACAGTTCATCCCATGAAGGGACCAGTGCATCACAGCACTCAGATTAGAGGTATGCAAGATCATCCCATGAAGGGACCAGTGCACCAAAGATCATCCCATGAAGGGACCAGGGCACCAGAGATCATCCCATGAAGGGACCAGGGCACCAGAGATCATCCCATGAAGGGACCAGTGCATCACAGCACTCAGATTAGAGGTATGAAATTTCATCCCATGAAGGGACCAGTGCACCAAAGATCATCCCATGAAGGGACCAGGGCACCAGAGATCATCCCATGAAGGGACCAGGGCACCAGAGATCATCCCATGAAGGGACCAGTGCATCACAGCACTCAGATTAGAGGTATGCAAGATCATCCCATGAAGGGGCCAGTGCATCAGAGCTCATCCCATGAAGGGACCAGTGCACCAAAGATCATCCCATGAAGGGACCAGTGCATCAGATCATCCCATTAAGGGACCAGGGCACCAGAGATCATCCCATGAAGGGACCAGTGCAACAGACATCCCATGAAGGGACCACTGCAGCAGAGCACTCAGATTAGAGGTATGCAAGATCATCCCATGAAGGGACCAGTGCAGAGATCATCCCATGAAGGGACCAGTGCAACAGATAATCCCATGAAGGGACCAGGGCACCAGAGATAATCCCATGAAGGGACCAGTGCAACAGATAATCCCATGAAGGGACCAGTGCAACAGATAATCCCATGAAGGGACGAGTGCAGCAGAGCACTCAGATTAGAGGTATGCAAGATCATCCCATGAAGGGACCAGTGCATCAAAAATCATCCCGTGAAGGGACCAGTGCATCAGAGATCATCCCATGAAAGGACCATCGCATCACAGCACTCTTAATAGAGGTATGCAAGATCGTTCCATGAAGGGACCAGGGCACCAGAGATCATCCCATGAAGGGACCAGTGCATCAGAGGTCATCCCATGAAGGGACCAGTGCATCAGAGGTCATCCGATGAAGGGACCAGTGCATCAGAGGTCATCCCATGAAGGGACCAGTGCAACAGACATCATCCCGTGAAGGGACCAGTGCAACAGACATCATCCCATGAAGGGACCAGTGTATTAAAGATCATCCCAAGAAGGGACCAGTGTATTAAAGATCATCCCAAGAAGGGACCAGTGTATTAAAGATCATCCCAAGAAGGGACCAGTGCAACAGATCATCCCATAAAGGGACCAGTGCAACAGATCATCCCATAAAGGGACCAGTGCAACAGATCATCCCATAAAGGGACCAGTGCAACAGATCATCCCATAAAGTGACCAGTGCAACAGATCATCCCATAAAGGGACCAGTGCAACAGATCATCCCGTGAAGGGACCAGTGCAACAGATCATCCCGTGAAGGGACCAGCGCAACAGATCATCCCGTGAAGGGACCAGCGCAACAGATCATCCCGTGAAGGGACCAGCGCAGAGATCATCCCGTGAAGGGACCAGCGCAGAGATCATCCCGTGAAGGGACCAGCGCAGAAATCATCCCGTGAAGGGACCAGCGCAGAGATCATCCCGTGAAGGGACCAGCACAGAGATCATCCCGTGAAGGGACCAGCGCATCAGAGATCATCCCGTGAAGGGACCAGCGCATCAGAGATCTTCCCGTGAAGGGACCAGTGCATCAGAGATCATCCCATGAAAGGACCATCGCATCACAGCACTCTTAATAGAGGTATGCAAGATCGTTCCATGAAGGGACCAGGGCACCAGAGATCATCCCATGAAGGGACCAGTGCATCAGAGGTCATCCCATGAAGGGACCAGTGCATCAGAGGTCATCCCATGAAGGGACCAGTGCATCAGAGGTCATCCCATGAAGGGACCAGTGCAACAGACATCATCCCGTGAAGGGACCAGTGCAACAGACATCATCCCATAAAGGGACCAGTGTATTAAAGATCATCCCAAGAAGGGACCAGTGTATTAAAGATCATCCCAAGAAGGGACCAGTGTATTAAAGATCATCCCAAGAAGGGACCAGTGTATTAAAGATCATCCCAAGAAGGGACCAGTGTATTAAAGATCATCCCATGAAGGGACCAGTGCAACAGATCATCCCATAAAGGGACCAGTGCAACAGATCATCCCATAAAGGGACCAGTGCAACAGATCATCCCATAAAGGGACCAGTGCAACAGATCATCCCATAAAAGGACCAGTGCAACAGATCATCCCATAAAGGGACCAGTGCAACAGATCATCCCGTGAAGGGACCAGTGCATCAGAGATCATCCCGTGAAGGGACCAGTGCATCAGAGATCATCCTGTGAAGGGACCAGTGCATCAGAGATCATCCCGTGAAGGGACCAGCGCAGAGATGATCCCGTGAAGGAACCAGCGCAGAGATCATCCCGTGAAGGGACCAGTGCAGAGATCATCCCGTGAAGGGACCAGCGCAGAGATAATCCCGTGAAGGGACCAGCGCAGAGATCATCCCGTGAAGGGACCAGCGCATCAGAGATCATCCCATGAAGGGACCATCGCATCACAGCACTGTTAATAGAGGTATGCAATATCATTCCATGAAGGGAACAGTGCAGAGATCATCCCATGAAGGGACCAGTGCATCAAAGATCATCCCATGAAGGGACCAGTGCATCAGAGATCATCCCATGAAGGGACCAGGGCACCAGAGATCATCCCATGAAGGGACCAGGGCACCAGATCATCCCATGAAGGGACCAGGGCACCAGATCATCCCGTGAAGGGACCAGGGCATCAGAGATCATCCCGTGAAGGGACCAGTGCATCAGAGATCATCCCGTGAAGGGACCAGTGCATCAGAGATCATCCCGTGAAGGGACCAGTGCATCAGAGATCATCCCGTGAAGGGACCAGTGCATCAGAGATCATCCCGTGAAGGGACCAGCGCAGAGATCATCCCGTGAAGGGACCAGCGCAGAGATCATCCCGTGAAGGGACCAGCGCAGAGATCATCCCGTGAAGGGACCAGCGCAGAGATCATCCCGTGAAGGGACCAGCGCAGAGATCATCCCGTGAAGGGACCAGCGCAGAGATCATCCCGTGAAGGGACCAGCGCATCAGAGATCATCCCATGAAGGGACCATCGCATCACAGCACTGTTAATAGAGGTATGCAAGATCATTCCATGAAGGGAACAGTGCAGAGATCATCCCATGAAGGGACCAGTGCATCAAAGATCATCCCATGAAGGGACCAGTGCATCAGAGATCATCCCATGAAGGGACCAGGGCACCAGAGATCATCCCATGAAGGGACCAGGGCACCAGATCATCCCATGAAGGGACCAGGGCACCAGATCATCCCATGAAGGGACCAGTGCACCAGATAATCCCAAGAAGGGACCAGTGCATCAGAGATCATCCCAAGAAGGGACCAGTGCAACAGATCATCCCATGAAGGGACCAGTGCATCACAGCACTCAGATTAGAGGTATGAAATGTCATCCCATGAAGGGACCAGTGCATCAGATCATCCCATGAAGGGACCAGTGCACCAAAGATCATCCCATGAAGGGACCAGTGCACCAAAGATCATCCCATGAAGAGACCAGTGCACCAAAGATTATCCCATGAAGGGACCAGTGCACCAAAGATCATCCCATGAAGGGACCAGTGCATCAGAGATCATCCCATGAAGGGACCAGGGCACCAGAGATCATCCCATGAAGGGACCAGGGCACCAGATCATCCCATGAAGGGACCAGGGCACCAGATCATCCCATGAAGGGACCAGTGCACCAGATAATCCCAAGAAGGGACCAGTGCATCAGAGATCATCCCATGAAGGGACCAGTGCATCAGAGATCATCCCATGAAGGGACCAGTGCATCAGAGATCATCCCATTGAGGGACCAGTGCATCAGAGATCATCCCATGAAGGGACCAGTGCATCAGAGATCATCCCATGAAGGGGCCAGTGCATCAGAGCTCATCCCATGAAGGGACCAGTGCACCAAAGATCATCCCATGAAGGGACCAGTGCATCAGATCATCCCATTAAGGGACCAGGGCACCAGAGATCATCCCATGAAGGGACCAGTGCAACAGACATCCCATGAAGGGACCAGTGCAACTGACATCATCCCATGAAGGGACCTGTGCACCAGAGATCATCCCATGAAGGGACCAGGGCACCAGATTTCATCCCATGAAGGGACCAGTGCAACAGACATCATCCCATGAAGGGACCAGTGCATCCCAGCACTCTTATTAGAGGTATGCAAGATCATCCCATGAAGGGACCAGGGCACCAAAGATCATCCCATGAAGGGACCAGGGCACCCGATCATCCCATGAAGGGACCAGGGACCAGTGCAACAGATCATCCCATGAAGGGACCAGTGCAACAGATCATCCCATGAAGGGACCAGTGCAACAGATCATCCCATGAAGGGACCAGTGCAACAGATCATCCCATGAAGGGACCAGTGCAACAGATCATCCCATGAAGGGACTAGTGCAACAGATCATCCCATGAAGGGACCAGTGCAACAGATCATCCTATGAAGGGACCAGTGCACTAGAGATAATCCCATGAAGAGACCAGTGCAACAGAGATCATCCCATGAAGGGACCAGTGCAACAGATCATCCTATGAAGGGACCAGTGCACTAGAGATAATCCCATGAAGAGACCAGCGCAACAGAGATCATCCCATCAAGGGACCAGTGCATCAGAGATCATCCCGTGAAGGGACCAGCGCATCAGAGATCATCCCGTGAAGGGACCAGTGCATCAGATCATCCCGTGAAGGGACCATCGCATCACAGCACTCTTAATAGAGGTATGCAAGATCGTTCCATGAAGGGACCACGGCACCAGAGATCATCCCATGAAGGGACCAGTGTATTAAAGATCATCCCAAGAAGGGACCAGTGCAGAGATCATCCCATGAAGGGACCAGTGCATCCCAGCACTCAGATTAGAGGTATGCAAGATCATCCCATGAAGTGACCAGTGCAACAGATCATCCCATAAAGGGACCAGTGCAACAGATCATCCCGTGAAGGGACCAGTGCAACAGATCATCCCGTGAAGGGACCAGCGCAACAGATCATCCCGTGAAGGGACCAGCGCAACAGATCATCCCGTGAAGGGACCAGCGCAGAGATCATCCCGTGAAGGGACCAGCGCAGAGATCATCCCGTGAAGGGACCAGCGCAGAGATCATCCCGTGAAGGGACCAGCGCAGAGATCATCCCGTGAAGGGACCAGCGCAGAGATCATCCCGTGAAGGGACCAGCGCAGAGATCATCCCGTGAAGGGACCAGCACAGAGATCATCCCGTGAAGGGACCAGCGCATCAGAGATCATCCCGTGAAGTGACCAGCGCATCAGAGATCTTCCCGTGAAGGGACCAGTGCATCAGAGATCATCCCATGAAAGGACCATCGCATCACGGCACTCTTAATAGAGGTATGCAAGATCGTTCCATGAAGGGACCAGGGCACCAGAGATCATCCCATGAAGGGACCAGTGCATCAGAGGTCATCCCATGAAGGGAGCAGTGCATCAGAGGTCATCCCATGAAGGGACCAGTGCATCAGAGGTCATCCCATGAAGGGACCAGTGCAACAGACATCATCCCGTGAAGGGACCAGTGCAACAGACATCATCCCATAAAGGGACCAGTGTATTAAAGATCATCCCAAGAAGGGACCCGTGTATTAAAGATTATCCCAAGAAGGGACCAGTGTATTAAAGATCATCCCAAGAAGGGACCAGTGTATTAAAGATCATCCCAAGAAGGGACCAGTGTATTAAAGATCATCCCAAGAAGGGACCAGTGCAACAGATCATCCCATAAAGGGATCAGTGCAACAGATCATCCCATAAAGGGACCAGTGCAACAGATCATCCCATAAAGGGACCAGTGCAACAGATCATCCCATAAAGGGACCAGTGCAACAGATCATCCCATAAAGGGACCAGTGCAACAGATCATCCCATAAAGGGACCAGTGCAACAGATCATCCCATAAAAGGACCAGTGCAACAGATCATCCCATAAAGGGACCAGTGCAACAGATCATCCCGTGAAGGGACCAGTGCATCAGAGATCATCCCGTGAAGGGACCAGTGCATCAGAGATCATCCCGTGAAGGGACCAGTGCATCAGAGATCATCCCGTGAAGGGACCAGTGCATCAGAGATCATCCCGTGAAGGGACCAGTGCATCAGAGATCATCCCGTGAAGGGACCAGCGCAGAGATGATCCCGTGAAGGAACCAGCGCAGAGATCATCCCGTGAAGGGACCAGTGCAGAGATCATCCCGTGAAGGGACCAGCGCAGAGATCATCCCGTGAAGGGACCAGCGCAGAGATCATCCCGTGAAGGGACCAGCGCAGCAGAGATCATCCCGTGAAGGGACCAGCGCATCACAGCACTGTTAATAGAGGTATGCAAGATCATTCCATGAAGGGAACAGTGCAGAGATCATCCCATGAAGGGACCAGTGCATCAAAGATCATCCCATGAAGGGACCAGTGCATCAGAGATCATCCCATGAAGGGACCAGGGCACCAGAGATCATCCCATGAAGGGACCAGGGCACCAGATCATCCCATGAAGGGACCAGGGCACCAGATCATCCCATGAAGGGACCAGTGCATCAGAGATCATCCCGTGAAGGGACCAGTGCATCAGAGATCATCCCGTGAAGGGACCAGTGCATCAGAGATCATCCCGTGAAGGGACCAGTGCATCAGAGATCATCCCGTGAAGGACCAGCGCAGAGATCATCCCGTGAAGGGACCAGCGCAGAGATCATCCCGTGAAGGGACCAGCGCAGAGATCATCCCGTGAAGGGACCAGCGCAGAGATCATCCCGTGAAGGGACCAGCGCAGAGATCATCCCGTGAAGGGACCAGCGCAGAGATCATCCCGTGAAGGGACCAGCGCATCAGAGATCATCCCATGAAGGGACCATCGCATCACAGCACTGTTAATAGAGGTATGCAAGATCATTCCATGAAGGGAACAGTGCAGAGATCATCCCATGAAGGGACCAGTGCATCAAAGATCATCCCATGAAGGGACCAGTGCATCAGAGATCATCCCATGAAGGGACCAGGGCACCAGATCATCCCATGAAGGGACCAGGGCACCAGATCATCCCATGAAGGGACCAGTGCACCAGATAATCCCAAGAAGGGACCAGTGCATCAGAGATCATCCCAAGAAGGGACCAGTGCAACAGATCATCCCATGAAGGGACCAGTGCATCACAGCACTCAGATTAGAGGTATGAAATGTCATCCCATGAAGGGACCAGTGCATCAGATCATCCCATGAAGGGACCAGTGCACCAAAGATCATCCCATGAAGGGACCAGTGCACCAAAGATCATCCCATGAAGAGACCAGTGCACCAAAGATTATCCCATGAAGGGACCAGTGCACCAAAGATCATCCCATGAAGGGACCAGTTTATCAGAGATCCCCATGAAGGGACCAGTGCAACAGATCATCCCATGAAGGAACCAGTACATCAGATCATCCCATGAAGGGGCCAGTGCACCAGAGATCATCCCATGAAGGGGCCAGGGCATCAGAGATCATCCCATGAAGGGACCAGTGCATCAGAGATCATCCCATGAAGGGACCAGTGCATCAGAGATCATCCCATTGAGGGACCAGTGCATCAGAGATCATCCCATGAAGGGACCAGAGCATCAGAGATCATCCCATGAAGGGGCCAGTGCATCAGAGCTCATCCCATGAAGGGACCAGTGCACCAAAGATCATCCCATGAAGGGACCAGTGCATCAGATCATCCCATTAAGGGACCAGGGCACCAGAGATCATCCCATGAAGGGACCAGTGCAACAGACATCCCATGAAGGGACCAGTGCAACTGACATCATCCCATGAAGGGACCTGTGCACCAGAGATCATCCCATGAAGGGACCAGGGCACCAGATTTCATCCCATGAAGGGACCAGTGCAACAGACATCATCCCATGAAGGGACCAGTGCATCCCAGCACTCTTATTAGAGGTATGCAAGATCATCCCATGAAGGGACCAGGGCACCAAAGATCATCCCATGAAGGGACCAGGGCACCCGATCATCCCATGAAGGGACCAGGGACCAGTGCAACAGATCATCCCATGAAGGGACCAGTGCAACAGATCATCCCATGAAGGGACCAGTGCAACAGATCATCCCATGAAGGGACCAGTGCAACAGATCATCCCATGAAGGGACCAGTGCAACAGATCATCCCATGAAGGGACCAGTGCAACAGATAATCCCATGAAGGGACCAGTGCAACAGATCATCCCATGAAGGGACTAGTGCAACAGATCATCCCATGAAGGGACCAGTGCAACAGATCATCCTATGAAGGGACCAGTGCACTAGAGATAATCCCATGAAGAGACCAGTGCAACAGAGATCATCCCATGAAGGGACCAGTGCAACAGATCATCCTATGAAGGGACCAGTGCACTAGAGATAATCCCATGAAGAGACCAGTGCAACAGAGATCATCCCATGAAGGGACCAGTGCATCAGAGATCATCCCATGAAGGGACCAGTGCATCAGAGATCATCCCGTGAAGGGACCAGCGCATCAGAGATCATCCCGTGAAGGGACCAGTGCATCAGATCATCCCGTGAAGGGACCATCGCATCACAGCACTCTTAATAGAGGTGTTGGACTTGGCCCTTCTGGCAGGTTCACCCCTGAACTTTTTGCTTTTTATTTGTGACTTGGTGTGGTGATTTGTTTGGTTCCTGCGCACTTTCCCTGTGTCCCAGGGTAAAGTGCGTGCGTGCTCTGCGTGCATGTGGTGAGATAGGCCTGCCCTCCCATAGGAATGCATGGGGAATGTATGTGTCCCTAGTAGTTCCTGATGCGTGGGGTGTGCAGGCCCGAGTTTGGTATGTGCGGACTCGTGGGAGTGAATGCTGCGCGATGATGTGTGCGGCGTGCATGTACCTAGTGTGGAAGTGCCACTTCTAGAAGTGGGCACTTCTGTGTGCAGTGCGTCTGGCGTGTGATTGGCTGGAGCTGGCTGGTGAGCCTGGCTCCAGGAGTCTGGTTGGGTCTGCCCCAGTGGTGAGTGTGAGATTAGCATGCTGATGGCTGGGGAGGAGTGCACCTTGGACCTGAATAGGGCAGGGTTTTCCCCACACACTGCTGGCTCCGCCCCCTGTGGTGCGACTGACGACCCTAGCCCTGCCAATGAATAGAGTGAGGGGCTGAGCACATCAAGGGTGCTCCCCAACCAGCTGCGACTGGTTTTCCCCCTCACCCTGAACCCAGACAAAGGGATTTGGTGTATAAAAAGGGGCTGTGTCCCCTTACAAAATGTTCTTGTTCTGCACTTGAATCTACAAGGGGCGCGCTGCTGCTGGGGCCCAGGGGAAGGCTTGCCTCCCTGGGCCCTGCCCAGCCCCTGGATGCCCTGGATACCTGGAGGACTTTCCCTTGCTGGGAGCTGCTTTGCTCCATCTTCTAAATGCCCAGGACTGATGAGAACTTTTTCCTTTTACCTTGCCAAGGCTTTATGCTGGCCTAGCGCCCTGGGAGCGCTTTATTTTCCTTGCAGCAAGGTGCTTTTCTGGTCCTCAACATAGCGCCTGGAGAGCGCTTTATTCGGGTTTCCCCCAAGGAAAAGGGAATGCGTGTGATCTTTGCAGCGCTGGGCTGCGATCTCCACTGAGGGAATCCCGACGTAGGGATTCCCCCATGATGCGTGCTGTAGCGGGAGCCCACCCCGCGCTTGTGCCTCTTTTAATTGAGTTCGTGGCTTGCGGGTGCCCACCCCGCTGAGGTATGCCGAGTGCTTGTGGTCCCAATGCGGGTGCCCACCCCGCGTTTCACTGCCGCGGCCCGAGCCGCATTCAAAAGATGCCGCTGAGCCCGCGGCCCGCCTGGTTGTGGGCGGGGCCGCGGGACGGAAGCGGAAGTGCGGCCATTCTCGTTGGAAGCCGCGCCGTGTCTCTGCCCCGCCGGGCAGAGAAGAGACCGAGGACAGGTTTCCCCGCGGGGCTCCCGTGACGGAGACGGAGCCCCGCATGCGGCCCCGAGTGAAGTCCCGGTCCCAAGGAAGGGACCGGGCGAAAAGCCAAAGTCCCAGCCGAATCCCCAGCGAGGCTCCCGGGAGCAAGAGAGAGCCCCGCCTGCCGTGCCCCGAGAAGTCCGAATAGCCGGTGAGTGGGGGGACGAGAGAGAGGCACCATTGCCGGTGCCGACTTCCTGGGCGGCCCCGGTTAGCAGCGGGCCGCCCCAATGAGGGGGCATGTTTATTTTAGAGCCCCAGCTGGCTCCAGCTACGAGAGCAGTTTCTTGGTGATCAGAGCGGCCCCGGAAGGCAGCGGGCCGCTCCAACGTTTTGGGGGCAAAGTATTTCCACGCCCTGTAGGGGCCAGAGGGCACCGAGGTGCCAGTCCCCTATTCTTTGTTGCCTGTGGCCCAGATGGCCAGGACGCTCCAGCGTTTGGGGACATGTTACTTTCTGAGCCAGATGGCTCCCACGTTTGGCACAGTTTGTTCTAGAGCCTAGAGGGCTCCAAGGATTGGCGTAGTTTGTTGTGAAGGGCTAATGAGAGCCCCCTGCCGCTATTTGCCTACCACAGCTGCGCAGCACTTAGTGCCAGCTGCAGCGTTTAGGCCCTGTGCTTGTCCCCAGCTGCCCAGCAAGTAGTGGGCAGCTGCTACGTTTAGGTTCTGGCGCAACCTGGACTCTAATGTGCTTTTGGGTGCTAGGAAATGTATTGTGTATAGCCTGTTTTGCGCACCCTGTGTCCGATACCTCTAAATGTGGTTATTTCTGCCTAGAAGGTTGTTTTACCTGCTTAGGTTGATGGTAGGGAGAATGTACTTCCCTGTGCGATGTGCGCCCCTAGTATAGTTATAGCTAGGTGGTTAGGTCTAATGAGTTAGACCAAGGAGAATTGCATAATGTGATTTATGCCCCTGTGATAGATGCAGGATAGGTTTTACACCTGATGCTAGTGTGATGACGCTGAGGTCATTAGTGCGCCAGTAGAGACTGGTTGTGCTCCACAGTTACTGTGTGTTATGTCCTATGTTTACTATTGGTGATTTGTGCTATGTTCTAAGTGCTAATTCCTGACAGTGGTCCATGTGGCCCTGTCCCCTGTATATATAATCCCTTGTAAATTCTGCCCGTGCCTGTTGGCACATTGTAGAGTGTGTGTTTTTATCTAATGTGTTGTGTATAATACAAAGGTTATTTTTATAGAATACCTTGTGTGGAGTTTCCTTTGTGGTGGGCCTTGGGTGTTGTTGCTGGGTGCGCGCGCAAACGCTTTACACATCGCCTCAGGGATAAGCCTGACTGCTCGTGCCAAGCTACCAAGGGGGTGAGCAGGGGTTATCTTTGGCGTGTAACTCCCCAGCCCTGACTAGAGTGGTGGTTTCTGCCTGGCTTTGGCGCAAGCCTCAGCCAACCAGAAATCCCATTTCTAACAAGAGGTATGCAAGATCGTTCCATGAAGGGACCACGGCACCAGAGATCATCCCATGAAGGGACCAGTGTATTAAAGATCATCCCAAGAAGGGACCAGTGCAGAGATCATCCCATGAAGGGACCAGTGCATCCCAGCACTCAGATTGGAGGTATGCAAGATCATCCCATGAAGGGACCAGTGCATCAGAGATCATCCTCATGAAGGGACCAGTGCAGCAGAGGTCATCCTCATGAAGGGACCAGTGCATCAGAGGTCATCCTCATGAAGGGACCAGTGCATCAGAGGTCATCCCATGAAGGGACCAGTGCATCAGAGGTCATCCCATGAAGGGACCAGTGCATCAGAGGTCATCCCATGAAGGGACCAGTGCATCAGAGGTCATCCAATGAAGGGACCAGTGCATCAGAGGTCATCCCATGAAGGGACCAGTGCATCAGAAGTCATCCCATGAAGGGACCAGTGCATCAGAGGTCATCCCATGAAGGGACCAGTGCATCAGAGGTCATCCCATGAAGGGACCAGTGCATCAGAGGTCATCCCATAAAGGGACCAGTGCATCAGAGGTCATCCCGTGAAGGGACCAGTGCATCAGAGGTCATCCCGTGAAGGGACCAGTGCACTAGAGATCATCCCGTGAAGGGAGCAGTGCACTAGAGATCATCCCGCGAAGGGACCAGCGCATCAGAGATCATCCCGCGAAGGGACCAGCGCATCAGAGATCATCCCGCGAAGGGACCAGCGCATCAGAGATCATCCCGCGAAGGGACCAGCGCATCAGAGATCATCCCGTGAAGGGACCAGTGCATCAGAGATCATCCCGCGAAGGGACCAGCGCATCAGAGACCATCCCACGAAGGGACCAGCGCATCAGAGACCATCCCGGGACCAGCGCATCACAGATCATCCCGCGAAGGGACCAGCGCATCAGAGACCATCCCGCGAAGGGACCAGCGCAGAGATCATCCCGTGAAGGGACCAGCGCAGAGATCATCCCGTGAAGGGACCAGCGCAGAGATCATCCCGTGAAGGGACCAGCGCAGAGATCATCCCGTGAAGGGACCAGTGCAGAGATCATCCCGTGAAGGGACCAGTGCAGAGATCATCCCATGAAGGGACCAGTGCATCAAAGATCATCCCATGAAGGGACCAGTGCATCAGAGATCATCCCATGAAGAGACCAGCGCACCAGAGATCATCCCATGAAGGGACTAGGGCACCAGATATCATCCTTTGAAGGGACCAGGGCACCAAATCATCCCATGAAGGGACCAGTGCACCAGATCATCCCAAGAAGGGACCAGTGCATCAGAGATCATCCCAAGAAGGGACCAGTGCAACAGATCATCCCATGAAGGGACCAGTGCACCAAAGATCATCCCATGAAGGGGCCAGTGTATTAAAGATCATCCCAAGAAGGGACCAGTGTATTAAAGATCATCCCAAGAAGGGACCAGTGCAGAGATCATCCCATGAAGGGACCAGTGCATCACAGCACTCAGATAAGAGGTATGCAAGATCATCCCATGAAGGTACCAGTGCATCCGAGATCATCCCATGAAGGGACCAGGGCACCAAAGATCATCCTATGAAGGGACCAGTGCACCAAAGATCATCCCATGAAGGGACCAGTGCACCAAAGGTCATCCCATGAAGGGACCAGTGCACCAAAGGTCATCCCATGAAGGGACCAGTGCACCAAAGGTCATCCCATGAAGGGACCAGTGCACTAAAGGTCATCCCATGAAGGGACCAGTGCATCAGATCCCCATGAAGGGACCAGTGCATCAGATCATCACATGAAGGAACCAGTACATCAGATCATCCCATGAAGGGGCCAGTGCATCAGAGATCATCCCATGAAGGGGCCAGTGCATCAGAGATCATCCCATGAAGGGACCAGTGCACCAAAGATCATCCCATGAAGGGGCCAGTGCACCAAAGATCATCAAATGAAGGGACCAGTGCATCAGAGGTCATCCCATGAAGGGACCAGTGCATCAGAGGTCATCCCATGAAGGGACCAGTGCATCAGAGGTCATGCTATGAAGGGACCAGTGCTTCAGAGGTCGTCCCATGAAGGGACCAGTGCATCAGAGGTCATCCCATGAAGGGACCAGGGCACCAGAGATCATCCCATGAAGGGACCAGGGCACCAGAGATCAACCCATGAAGGGACCAGTGCAACAGATAATCCCAAGAAGGGACCAGTGCATCAGAGATCATCCCAAGAAGGGACCACTGCAACAGATCATCCCATGAAGGGACCAGTGCATCAGAGATCATCCCATGAAGAGAACAGTGCATCAGAGATCATCCCATGAAGGGAACAGTGCATCAGAGATCATCCCATGAAGGGACCAGTGCATCAGATCACTCAGATTAGAGGTATGCAAGATCATCCCATGAAGGGACCAGTGCATCAGAGAATATCCCAAGAAGGGACCACTGCAACAGATCATCCCATGAAGGGACCAGCGCATCAGAGATGATCCCATGAAGGGACCAGCGCATCAGAGATGATCCCATGAAGGGACCAGCGCATCAGAGATGATCCCATGAAGGGACCAGCGCATCAGAGATGATCCCATGAAGGGACCAGCGCATCAGAGATGATCCCATGAAGGGACCAGCGCATCAGAGATGATCCCATGAAGGGACCAGCGCATTAGAGATGATCCCATGAAGGGACCAGCGCACCAAAGTTCATCCCATGAAGGGACCAGTGCATCAGAGATGATCCCATGAAGAGACCAGTGCACCAAAGTTCATCCCATGAAGGGACCAGTGCATCAGAGATCATCCCATGAAGGGACCAGTGCATCAGAGATCATCCCATGAAGGGACCAGTGCATCAGATCACTCAGGTTAGAGGTATGCAAGATCATCCCATGAAGGGACCAGTGCACTAGAGATCATCCCATGAAGGGACCAGTGCATCAAAGATCATCCCGTGAAGGGACCAGTGCAACAGAGATCATCCCATGAAGGGACCAGTGCATCACAGCACTAAGATTAGAGGTATGCAAGATCATCCCGTGAAGGAACCAGTGCAACAGAGATCATCCCATGAAGGGACCAGTGCATCAGAGGTCATCCCATGAAGGGACCAGTGCACCAGAGGTCATCCCATGAAGGGACCAGTGCACCAGATCACTCAGATTAGAGGTACGCAAGATCATCCCATGAAGGGACCAGTGCACTAGAGATCATCTCTGATGCACTGGTCCCTTCATGGGATGATCTCTGTTGCACTGGTCCCTTCATGGGATTATCTCTGTTGCACTGGTCCCTTCATGGGATGATCTCTGTTGCACTGGTCCCTTCATGGGATTATCCCAAGAAGGGACCAGTGCATTAGAGATGATCCCAAGAAGGGACCAGTGCATCAGAGATGATCCCAAGAAGGGACCAGTGCACCAGAGATGATCCCATGAAGAGACCAGTGCACCAAAGTTCATCCCATGAAGGGACCAGGGCACCAGAGATCATCCCATGAAGGGACCAGGGCACCAGAGGTCATCCCATGAAGGGACCAGGGCACCAGAGGTCATCCCATGAAGGGACCAGGGCACCAGAGGTCATCCCATGAAGGGACCAGGGCACCAGAGATCATCCCATGAAGGGACCAGGGCACCAGAGATCATCCCATGAAGGGACCAGGGCACCAGAGATCATGCCATGAAGGGACCAGGGCACCAGAGATCATCCCATGAAGGGACCAGGGCAACAGAGATCATCCCATGAAGGGACCAGTGCAGCAGAGCACTCAGATTAGAGGTATGCAAGATCATCCCATGAAGGGACCAGTGCATCAGAGATCATCCCAAGAAGGGACCACTGCAACAGATCATCCCATGAAGGGACCAGCGCATCAGAGATGATCCCATGAAGGGACCAGCGCATCAGAGATGATCCCATGAAGGGACCAGCGCATCAGAGAGGATCCCATGAAGGGACCAGCGCATAAGAGATGATCCCATGAAGGGACCAGCGCATCAGAGATGATCCCATGAAGGGACCAGCGCATCAGAGATGATCCCATGAAGGGACCAGCGCATCAGAGATGATCCCATGAAGGGACCAGCGCACCAAAGTTCATCCCATGAAGGGACCAGTGCATCAGAGATGATCCCATGAAGAGACCAGTGCACCAAAGTTCATCCCATGAAGGGACCAGTGCATCAGAGATCATCCCATGAATGGACCAGTGCATCAGAGATCATCCCATGAAGGGACCAGTGCATCAGAGATCATCCCATGAAGGGACCAGTGCATCAGATCACTCAGGTTAGAGGTATGCAAGATCATCCCATGAAGGGACCAGTGCACTAGAGATAATCCCATGAAGGGACCAGGGCACCAGAGATCATCCCATGAAGGGACCAGGGCACCAGAGATCATCCCATGAAGGGATCAGGGCACCAGAGATCATCCCATGAAGGGACCAGGGCACCAGAGATCATCCCATGAAGGGACCAGGGCACCAGAGATCATCCCATGAAGGGGCCAGGGCACCAGATTGTCCCATGAAGGGACCAGTGCAGCAGATCATCCCATGAAGGGACCAGTGCACCAGAGATCATCCCATGAAGGGACCAGTGCATCAGAGATGATCCCATGAAGGGACCAGCGCATCAGAGATGATCCCATGAAGGGACCAGCGCATCAGAGATGATCCCATGAAGGGACCAGCGCATCAGAGATGATCCCATGAAGGGACCAGCGCATCAGAGATGATCCCATGAAGGGACCAGCGCATCAGAGATGATCCCATGAAGGGACCAGCGCATTAGAGATGATCCCATGAAGGGACCAGCGCACCAAAGTTCATCCCATGAAGGGACCAGTGCATCAGAGATGATCCCATGAAGAGACCAGTGCACCAAAGTTCATCCCATGAAGGGACCAGTGCATCAGAGATCATCCCATGAAGGGACCAGTGCATCAGAGATCATCCCATGAAGGGACCAGTGCATCAGATCACTCAGGTTAGAGGTATGCAAGATCATCCCATGAAGGGACCAGTGCACTAGAGATCATCCCATGAAGGGACCAGTGCATCAAAGATCATCCCGTGAAGGGACCAGTGCAACAGAGATCATCCCATGAAGGGACCAGTGCATCACAGCACTAAGATTAGAGGTATGCAAGATCATCCCGTGAAGGAACCAGTGCAACAGAGATCATCCCATGAAGGGACCAGTGCATCAGAGGTCATCCCATGAAGGGACCAGTGCACCAGAGGTCATCCCATGAAGGGACCAGTGCACCAGATCACTCAGATTAGAGGTACGCAAGATCATCCCATGAAGGGACCAGTGCACTAGAGATCATCTCTGATGCACTGGTCCCTTCATGGGATGATCTCTGTTGCACTGGTCCCTTCATGGGATTATCTCTGTTGCACTGGTCCCTTCATGGGATGATCTCTGTTGCACTGGTCCCTTCATGGGATTATCCCAAGAAGGGACCAGTGCATTAGAGATGATCCCAAGAAGGGACCAGTGCATCAGAGATGATCCCAAGAAGGGACCAGTGCTTTAGAGATGATCCCAAGAAGGGACCAGTGCACCAGAGATCATCCCATGAAGGGACCAGGGCACC
Source organism: Triturus cristatus (assembly GCF_964204655.1). Taxonomy (NCBI): domain Eukaryota; kingdom Metazoa; phylum Chordata; class Amphibia; order Caudata; family Salamandridae; genus Triturus; species Triturus cristatus. The sequence continues at coordinate 652,303,159 of NC_140587.1, read as the reverse complement.
AGAGATCATCCCATGAAGGGACCAGGGCACCAGAGGTCATCCCATGAAGGGACCAGGGCACCAGAGGTCATCCCATGAAGGGACCAGGGCACCAGAGGTCATCCCATGAAGGGACCAGGGCACCAGAGATCATCCCATGAAGGGACCAGGGCACCAGAGATCATCCCATGAAGGGACCAGGGCACCAGAGATCATGCCATGAAGGGACCAGGGCAACAGAGATCATCCCATGAAGGGACCAGTGCAGCAGAGCACTCAGATTAGAGGTATGCAAGATCATCCCATGAAGGGACCAGTGCATCAGAGATCATCACAAGAAGGGACCACTGCAACAGATCATCCCATGAAGGGACCAGCGCATCAGAGATGATCCCATGAAGGGACCAGCGCATCAGAGATGATCCCATGAAGGGACCAGCGCATCAGAGATGATCCCATGAAGGGACCAGCGCATAAGAGATGATCCCATGAAGGGACCAGCGCATCAGAGATGATCCCATGAAGGGACCAGCGCATCAGAGATGATCCCATGAAGGGACCAGCGCATCAGAGATGATCCCATGAAGGGACCAGCGCACCAAAGTTCATCCCATGAAGGGACCAGTGCATCAGAGATGATCCCATGAAGAGACCAGTGCACCAAAGTTCATCCCATGAAGGGACCAGTGCATCAGAGATCATCCCATGAAGGGACCAGTGCATCAGAGATCATCCCATGAAGGGACCAGTGCATCAGAGATCATCCCATGAAGGGACCAGTGCATCAGATCACTCAGGTTAGAGGTATGCAAGATCATCCCATGAAGGGACCAGTGCACTAGAGATAATCCCATGAAGGGACCAGGGCACCAGAGATCATCCCATGAAGGGACCAGGGCACCAGAGATCATCCCATGAAGGGACCAGGGCACCAGAGATCATCCCATGAAGGGATCAGGGCACCAGAGATCATCCCATGAAGGGACCAGGGCACCAGAGATCATCCCATGAAGGGACCAGGGCACCAGAGATCATCCCATGAAGGGGCCAGGGCACCAGATTGTCCCATGAAGGGACCAGTGCAGCAGATCATCCCATGAAGGGACCAGTGCAGCAGATCATCCCATGAAGGGACCAGTGCACCAGAGATCATCCCATGAAGGGACCAGTGCATCAGAGATGATCCCATGAAGAGACCAGTGCACCAAAGTTCATCCCATGAAGGGACCAGTGCATCAGAGATCATCCCATGAAGGGACCAGTGCATCAGAGATCATCCCATGAAGGGACCAGTGCATCAGAGATCATCCCTTGAAGGGGCCAGTGCACCAGAGATCATCCCATGAAGGGGCCAGTGCACCAGAGATCATCCCATGAAGGGGCCAGTGCACCAGAGATCATCCCATGAAGGGGCCAGTGCACCAGAGATCATCCCATGAAGGGACCTGTGCATCACAGCACTCAGATTAGAGGAATGCAAGATCATCCCATGAAGGGACAAGCACACCAGAGATCATCCCATGAAGGGACCAGCGCACCAGAGATCATCCCATGAAGGGACCAGCGCACCAGAGATCATCCCATGAAGGGACCAGCGCACCAGAGATCATCCCATGAAGGGACCAGCGCACCAGAGATGATGCCATGAAGGGACCAGCGCATCAGAGATGATCCCATGAGGGGACCAGCGCATCAGAGATGATCCCATGAAGGGACCAGCGCATCAGAGATGATCCCATGAAGGGACCAGCGCACCAAAGTTCATCCCATGAAGGGACCAGTGCATCAGAGATGATCCCATGAAGAGACCAGTGCACCAAAGTTCATCCCATGAAGGGACCAGTGCATCAGAGATCATCCCATGAAGGGACCAGTGCATCAGATCATCCCATGAAGGGACCAGTGCATCAGATCACTCAGGTTAGAGGTATGCAAGATCATCCCATGAAGGGACCAGTGCACTAGAGATCATCCCATGAAGGGACCAGGGCACCAGAGATCATCCCATGAAGGGACCAGGGCACCAGAGATCATCCCATGAAGGGACCAGGGCACCAGAGATCATCCCATGAAGGGACCAGGGCACCAGAGATCATCCCATGAAGGGACCAGGGCACCGCAGATCGTCCCATGAAGGGACCAGTGCAGCAGATCATCCCATGAAGGGACCAGTGCAGCAGAGATCATCCCATGAAGGGACCAGGGCATCAGAGATCATCCCATGAAGGGACCAGGGCATCAGAGATCATCCCATGAAGGGACCAGGGCACCAGAGATCATCCCATGAAGGGACCAGGGCACCAGAGATCATCCCATGAAGGGACCAGTGCAACAGATAATCCCAAGAAGGGACCAGTGCATCAGAGATCATCCCAAGAAGGGACCACTGCAACAGATCATCCCACGAAGGGACCAGTGCATCAGAGATCATCCCATGAAGAGAACAGTGCATCAGAGATCATCCCATGAAGGGACCAGTGCATCAGATCACTCAGATTAGAGGTATGCAAGATCATCCCATGAAGGGACCAGTGCATCAGAGATCATCCCAAGAAGGGACCACTGCAACAGATCATCCCATGAAGGGACCAGCGCATCAGAGATGATCCCATGAAGGGACCAGCGCATCAGAGATGATCCCATGAAGGGACCAGCGCATCAGAGATGATCCCATGAAGGGACCAGCGCATCAGAGATGATCCCATGAAGGGACCAGCGCATCAGAGATGATCCCATGAAGGGACCAGCGCATCAGAGATGATCCCATGAAGGGACCAGCACATCAGAGATGATCCCATGAAGGGACCAGCGCATCAGAGATGATCCCATGAAGGGACCAGCGCATCAGAGATGATCCCATGAAGGGACCAGCGCACCAAAGTTCATCCCATGAAGGGACCAGTGCATCAGAGATGATCCCATAAAGAGACCAGTGCACCAAAGTTCATCCCATGAAGGGACCAGTGCATCAGAGATCATCCCATGAAGGGACCAGTGCATCAGAGATCATCCCATGAAGGGACCAGTGCATCAGATCATCCCATGAAGGGACCAGTGCATCAGATCACTCAGGTTAGAGGTATGCAAGATCATCCCATGAAGAGACCAATGCACTAGAGATAATCCCATGAAGGGACCAGGGCACCAGAGATCATCCCATGAAGGGACCAGGGCACCAGAGATCATCCCATGAAGGGACCAGGGCACCAGAGATCATCCCATGAAGGGACCAGGGCACCAGAGATCATCCCATGAAGGGACCAGGGCACCAGAGATCATCCCATGAATGGACCAGGGCACCGCAGATCGTCCCATGAAGGGACCAGTGCAGCAGATCATCCCATGAAGGGACCAGGGCAGCAGATCATCCCATGAAGGGACCAGTGCATCAGAGATCATCCCATGAAGGGACCATCGCATCACAGCACTCTTATTAGAGGTATGCAAGATCATTTCATGAAGGGACCAGTGCAGAGATCTTCCCATGAAGGGACCAGTGCATCAAAGGTCATCCCATGAAGGACCAGTGCATCAAAGATCCCATGAAGGGACCAGTGCTTCGCAGCACTCATATTAGAGGTATGCAAGATCATCCCATGAAGGGACCAGTGCACCAGAGATCATCCCATGAAGGGACGAGTGCATCAAAGATCATCCCATGAAGGGACCAGTGCATCAAAGATCATCCCATGAAGGGACCAGTGCATCAAAGATCATCCCATGAAGGGACCAGTGCATCAAAGATCATCCCATGAAGGGACCAGTGCATCACAGCAGTGAGATTAGAGGTATGCAAGATCATCCCACGAAGGGACCAGCACATCAGAGATCATCCCACGAAGGGACCAGCACATCAGAGATCATCCCACGAAGGGACCAGTACATCACAGCATTCACATTATAGGAATGCAAGATGACATCATGAAGGGACGAGTGCATCAGAGATCATCCCATGAAGGGACCAGTGCATCAGAGATCATCCCATGAAGGGACCAGGGCACCAGAGATCATCCCATGAAGGGACCAGGGCACCAGAGATCATCCCATGAAGGGACCAGGGCACCAGAGATCATCCCATGAAGGCACCAGTGCATCAACGATCATCCCATGAAGGGACCAGTGCATCAACGATCATCCCATGAAGGGACCAGTACATCAAAGATCATCCCATGAAGGGACCAGTGCATCAAAGATCATCCCATGAAGGGACCAGTGCATCACAGCAATTAGATTGGAGGTATGCAAAATCATCCCATGAAGGGACCAGTGCAGAGATCATCCCATGAAGGGACCAGTGCATCAGAGATCATCCCATGAAGGGACAAGTGCATCAGAGACCCCAAGAAGAGAGACGAGCATCACTGCACTCAGATTAGAAGTATGGAAGATCATCCTATGAAGGGACCAGTGCATCAGAGATCATCCCATGAAGGGACCAGTGCATCAGAGATCATCCCATGAAGGGACCAGTGCATCAGAGATCATCCCATGAAGGGACCAGCGCATCAGAGATCATCCCATGAAGGGACCAGCGCACCAGAGATCATCCCATGAAGGGACCAGCGCACCAGAGATCATCCCATGAAGGGACCAGCGCACCAGAGATCATCCCATGAAGGGACCAGCACATCAGAGATCATCCCATGAAGGGACCAGTGCATCAGAGATCTTCCCATGAAGGGACCAGTGCATCAGAGATCATCCCATGAAGGGACCAGCGCATCAGAGATCATCCCATGAAGGGAGAAGTGCATCACTGCACTCAGATTAGAGGTATGCAAGATCATTTTATGAAGGGACCAGTGCAGAGATCTTCCCATGAAGGGATCAGTGCTTCACAGCACTCATTTTAGAGGTATGCAAGATCATCCCATGAAGGGACCAGTGCACCAGAGATCATCCCATGAAGGGACCAGTGCATCAAAGATCATCCCATGTAGGGACCAGTACATCAAAGATCATCCCATGAAGGGACCAGTGCATCAGAGATCATCCCATGAAGGGACCAGTGCATCAGAGATCTTCCCATGAAGGGACCAGTGCATCAGAGATCATCCCATGAAGGGACCAGCGCATCAGAGATCATCCCATGAAGGGAGAAGTGCATCACTGCACTCAGATTAGAGGTATGGAAGATCATCCCATGAAGGGACCAATGCATCACAGCACTCAGATTAGAGGTATTCAAGATCATCCTATGAAGGGACCAGTGCATCAGAGATCATCCCATGAAGTGAACAGTGCATCAGAGATCATCCCCTGAAGGGACCAGTGCACTAGAGATCATCCCATGAAGGGACCAGGGCACCAGAGATCATCCCATGAAGGGACCAGGGCACCAGAGATCATCCCATGAAGGGACCAGGGCACCAGAGATCATCCCATGAAGGGACCAGGGCACCAGAGATCATCCCATGAAGGGACCAGGGCACCAGAGCTCATCCCATGAAGGGACCAGGGCACCAGAGATCATCCCATGAAGGGACCAGGGCACCAGAGATCATCCCATGAATGGACCAGGGCACCGCAGATCGTCCCATGAAGGGACCAGTGCAGCAGATCATCCCATGAAGGGACCAGTGCAGCAGAGATCATCCCATGAAGGGACCAGGGCATCAGAGATCATCCCATGAAGGGACCAGTGCATCAGAGATCATTCCATGAAGGGACCAGGGCACCAGAGATCATCCCATGAAGGGACCAGGGCACCAGAGATCATCCCATGAAGGGACCAGTGCAACAGATAATCCCAAGAAGGTACCAGTGCATCAGAGATCATCCCAAGAAGGGACCACTGCAACAGATCATCCCACGAAGGGACCAGTGCATCAGAGATCATCCCATGAAGAGAACAGTGCATCAGAGATCATCCCATGAAGGGACCAGTGCATCAGATCACTCAGATTAGAGGTATGCAAGATCATCCCATGAAGGGACCAGTGCATCAGAGATCATCCCAAGAAGGGACCACTGCAACAGATTATCCCGTGAAGGGACCAGCGCATCAGAGATGATCCCATGAAGGGACCAGCGCATCAGAGATGATCCCATGAAGGGACCAGCGCATCAGAGATGATCCCATGAAGGGACCAGCGCATCAGAGATGATCCCATGAAGGGACCAGCGCATCAGAGATGATCCCATGAAGGGACCAGCGCATCAGAGATGATCCCATGAAGGGAGCAGCGCATCAGAGATGATCCCATGAAGGGAGCAGCGCATCAGAGATGATCCCATGAAGGGACCAGCGCATCAGAGATGATCCCATGAAGGGACCAGCGCATCAGAGATGATCCCATGAAGGGACCAGCGCACCAAAGTTCATCCCATGAAGGGACCAGTGCATCAGAGATGATCCCATGAAGAGACCAGTGCACTAAAGTTCATCCCATGAAGGGACCAGTGCATCAGAGATCATCCCATGAAGGGACCAGTGCATCAGAGATCATCCCATGAAGGGACCAGTGCATCAGAGATCATCCCATGAAGGGACCAGTGCATCAGATCACTCAGGTTAGAGGTATGCAAGATCATCCCATGAAGGGACCAGTGCACTAGAGATAATCCCATGAAGGGACCAGGGCACCAGAGATCATCCCATGAAGGGACCAGGGCACCAGAGATCATCCCATGAAGGGACCAGGGCACCAGAGATCATCCCATGAAGGGACCAGGGCACCAGAGATCATCCCATGAAGGGACCAGGGCACCAGAGATCATCCCATGAAGGGACCAGGGCACCAGAGATCATCCCATGAATGGACCAGGGCACCGCAGATCGTCCCATGAAGGGACCAGTGCAGCAGATCATCCCATGAAGGGACCAGTGCAGCAGATCATCCCATGAAGGGACCAGTGCATCAGAGATCATCCCATGAAGGGACCATCGCATCACAGCACTCTTATTAGAGGTATGCAAGATCATTTCATGAAGGGACCAGTGCAGAGATCTTCCCATGAAGGGACCAGTGCATCAAAGGTCATCCCATGAAGGACCAGTGCATCAAAGATCCCATGAAGGGACCAGTGCTTCGCAGCACTCATATTAGAGGTATGCAAGATCATCCCATGAAGGGACCAGTGCACCAGAGATCATCCCATGAAGGGACCAGTGCTGAGATCATCCCATGAAGGGACCAGTGCATCAAAGATCATCCCATGAAGGGACCAGTGCATCAAAGATCATCCCATGAAGGGACCAGTGCATCAAAGATCATCCCATGAAGGGACCAGTGCATCAAAGATCATCCCATGAAGGGACCAGTGCATCACAGCAGTGAGATTAGAGGTATGCAAGATCATCCCACGAAGGGACCAGCACATCAGAGATCATCCCACAAAGGGACCAGCACATCAGAGATCATCCCACGAAGGGACCAGTACATCACAGCATTCACATTATAGGTATGCAAGATGACATCATGAAGGGACCAGCGCACCAGAGATCATCCCATGAAGGGACCAGCGCACCAGAGATGATCCCATGAAGGGACCAGCGCATCAGAGATGATCCCATGAAGGGACCAGCGCATCAGAGATGATCCCATGAAGGGACCAGCGCATCAGAGATGATCCCATGAAGGGACCAGCGCACCAAAGTTCATCCCATGAAGGGACCAGTGCATCAGAGATGATCCCATGAAGAGACCAGTGCACCAAAGTTCATCCCATGAAGGGACCAGTGCATCAGAGATCATCCCATGAAGGGACCAGTGCATCAGAGATCATCCCATGAAGGGACCAGTGCATCAGATCACTCAGGTTAGAGGGATGCAAGATCATCCCCTGAAGGGACCAGTGCACTAGAGATCATCCCATGAAGGGACCAGGGCACCAGAGATCATCCCATGAAGGGACCAGGGCACCAGAGATCATCCCATGAAGGGACCAGGGCACCAGAGATCATCCCATGAAGGGACCAGGGCACCAGAGATCATCCCATGAAGGGACCAGGGCACCAGAGATCATCCCATGAAGGGACCAGGGCACCAGAGATCGTCCCATGAATGGACCAGGGCACCGCAGATCGTCCCATGAAGGGACCAGTGCAGCAGATCGTCCCATGAAGGGACCAGTGCAGCAGATCATCCCATGAAGGGACCAGTGCAGCAGAGATCATCCCATGAAGGGGCCAGGGCATCAGAGATCATCCCATGAAGGGACCAGTGCATCAGAGATCATTCCATGAAGGGACCAGGGCACCAGAGATCATCCCATGAAGGGACCAGGGCACCAGAGATCATCCCATGAAGGGACCAGTGCAACAGATAATCCCAAGAAGGTACCAGTGCATCAGAGATCATCCCAAGAAGGGACCACTGCAACAGATCATCCCACGAAGGGACCAGTGCATCAGAGATCATCCCATGAAGAGAACAGTGCATCAGAGATCATCCCATGAAGGGACCAGTGCATCAGATCACTCAGATTAGAGGTATGCAAGATCATCCCATGAAGGGACCAGTGCATCAGAGATCATCCCAAGAAGGGACCACTGCAACAGATCATCCCATGAAGGGACCAGCACATCAGAGATGATCCCATGAAGGGACCAGCGCATCAGAGATGATCCCATGAAGGGACCAGCGCATCAGAGATGATCCCATGAAGGGACCAGCGCATCAGAGATGATCCCATGAAGGGACCAGCGCATCAGAGATGATCCCATGAAGGGACCAGCGCATCAGAGATGATCCCATGAAGGGAGCAGCGCATCAGAGATGATCCCATGAAGGGAGCAGCGCATCAGAGATGATCCCATGAAGGGACCAGCGCATCAGAGATGATCCCATGAAGGGACCAGCGCATCAGAGATGATCCCATGAAGGGACCAGCGCACCAAAGTTCATCCCATGAAGGGACCAGTGCATCAGAGATGATCCCATGAAGAGACCAGTGCACTAAAGTTCATCCCATGAAGGGACCAGTGCATCAGAGATCATCCCATGAAGGGACCAGTGCATCAGAGATCATCCCATGAAGGGACCAGTGCATCAGATCACTCAGGTTAGAGGTATGCAAGATCATCCCATGAAGGGACCAGTGCACTAGAGATAATCCCATGAAGGGACCAGGGCACCAGAGATCATCCCATGAAGGGACCAGGGCACCAGAGATCATCCCATGAAGGGACCAGGGCACCAGAGATCATCCCATGAAGGGACCAGGGCACCAGAGATCATCCCATGAAGGGACCAGGGCACCAGAGATCATCCCATGAAGGGACCAGGGCACCAGAGATCATCCCATGAATGGACCAGGGCACCGCAGATCGTCCCATGAAGGGACCAGTGCAGCAGATCATCCCATGAAGGGACCAGTGCAGCAGATCATCCCATGAAGGGACCAGTGCATCAGAGATCATCCCATGAAGGGACCATCGCATCACAGCACTCTTATTAGAGGTATGCAAGATCATTTCATGAAGGGACCAGTGCAGAGATCTTCCCATGAAGGGACCAGTGCATCAAAGGTCATCCCATGAAGGACCAGTGCATCAAAGATCCCATGAAGGGACCAGTGCTCCGCAGCACTCATATTAGAGGTATGCAAGATCATCCCATGAAGGGACCAGTGCACCAGAGATCATCCCATGAAGGGACCAGTGCTGAGATCATCCCATGAAGGGACCAGTGCATCAAAGATCATCCCATGAAGGGACCAGTGCATCAAAGATCATCCCATGAAGGGACCAGTGCATCAAAGATCATCCCATGAAGGGACCAGTGCATCAAAGATCATCCCATGAAGGGACCAGTGCATCAAAGATCATCCCATGAAGGGACCAGTGCATCACAGCAGTGAGATTAGAGGTATGCAAGATCATCCCACAAAGGGACCAGCACATCAGAGATCATCCCACGAAGGGACCAGCACATCAGAGATCATCCCACGAAGGGACCAGTACATCACAGCATTCACATTATAGGTATGCAAGATGACATCATGAAGGGACGAGTGCATCAGAGATCATCCCATGAAGGGACCAGTGCATCAGAGATCATCCCATGAAGGGACCAGTGCATCAGAGATCATCCCATGAAGGGACCAGTGCATCACAGCACTCAAATTAGAGGCATGCAAGATCATCCCATGAAGGCACCAGTGCATCAACGATCATCCCATGAAGGGACCAGTGCATCAACGATCATCCCATGAAGGGACCAGTACATCAAAGATCATCCCGTGAAGGGACCAGTGCATCAAAGATCATCCCATGAAGGGACCAGTGCATCACAGCAATTAGATTGGAGGTATGCAAAATCATCCCATGAAGGGACCAGTGCAGAGATCATCCCATGAAGGGACCAGTGCATCAGAGATCATCCCATGAAGGGACAAGTGCATCAGAGACCCCAAGAAGAGAGACGAGCATCACTGCACTCAGATTAGAAGTATGGAAGATCATCCTATGAAGGGACCAGTGCATCAGAGATCATCCCATGAAGGGACCAGTGCATCAGAGATCATCCCATGAAGGGACCAGTGCATCAGAGATCATCCCATGAAGGGACCAGCGCATCAGAGATCATCCCATGAAGGGACCAGCGCATCAGAGATCATCCCATGAAGGAACCAGCGCACCAGAAATCATCCCATGAAGGGACCAGCGCACCAGAGATCATCCCATGAAGGGACCAGCGCACCAGAGATCATCCCATGAAGGGACCAGCGCACCAGAGATCATCCCATGAAGGGACCAGCACATCAGAGATCATCCCATGAAGGGACCAGCACAGAGATCATCCCATGAAGGGACCAGAACATCAGAGATCCCTAGAAGGGAGAAGTGCATCACTGCACTCAGATTAGAGGTATGCAAGATCATTTTATGAAGGGACCAGTGCAGAGATCTTCCCATGAAGGGACCAGTGCTTCACAGCACTCATATTAGAGGTATGCAAGATCATCCCATGAAGGGACCAGTGCACCAGAGATCATGCCATGAAAGGACCAGTGCACCAGAGATCATCCCATGAAGGGACCAGTGCACCAAAGATCATCCCATGAAGGGACCAGTGCACCAAAGATCATCCCATGAAGGGACCAGTGCACCAGAGATCATCCCATGAAGGGACCAGTGCACCAGAGATCATCCCATGAAGGGACCAGTGCACCAGAGATCATCCAATGAAGGGACCAGTGCACCAGAGATCATCCCATGAAGGGACCAGTGCATCAAAAATCATCCCATGAAGGGACCAGTGCAGCAGACATCATCCCATGAAGGGACCAGTGCAGCAGACATCATCCCATGTAGGGACCAGTGCAGCAGACATCATCCCATGTCAGGACCAGTGCAGCAGACATCATCCCATGTAGGGACCAGTGCATCAGATCATCCCATGAAGAGAACAGTGCATCAGAGATCATCCCATGAAGGGACCAGTGCATCAGATCACTCAGATTAGAGGTATGCAAGATCATCCCATGAAGGGACCAGTGCACCAGAGATCATCCCATGAAGGGACCAGTGCACCAGAGATCATCCCATGAAGGGACCAGTGCATCAAAGATCATCCCATGAAGGGACCAGTACATCAAAGACCATCCCATGAAGGGACCAGTGCATCAAAGATCATCCCTTGAAGGGACCAGTGCATCACAGCAATTAGATTGGAGGTATGCAAAATCATCCCATGAAGGTACCAGTGCAGAGATCATCCCATGAAGGGACCAGTGCATCAGAGATCATCCCATGAAGGGACCAGTGCATCAGAGACCCCAAGAAGGGAGACGAGCATCACTGCACTCAGATTAGAAGTAGGGGTGGGCGGAATTTGCGTAATTGCGTTACGCAAATCTCCGCGAAACGGTAAAAAATCTCCGCAAACACGCAGAAATTCCGCGAACACGCGGAATTGCTTGTTCGCGATGCTTTTTTCCTGTTCGCAATTGCTGTTTGCGTGCTCGAGGAGAAATGTCTCGCGAACATGCATTGTGAGAACGCGAACAAGCAAAAATTTCGCGAAATCGCGGAAAGCAGACTTTTGAGCAATTTCGCGTTCTCTGCGGATCGCGAAATTACGCAAATTCCGCAAATTCCGCGAGCGGAACGGAATTTGCCGCCCAGGCCTAATTAGAAGTATGGAAGATCATCCTATGAAGGGACCAGTGCATCAGAGATCATCCCATGAAGGTACCAGTGCATCAGAGATCATCCCATGAAGGGACCAGTGCATCAGAGATCATCCCATGAAGGGACCAGTGCATCAGAGATCATCCCATGAAGGGACCAGCGCATCAGATATCATCCCATGAAGGGACCAGCGCATCAGAGATTATCCCATGAAGGGAGAAGTGCATCACTGCACTCAGATTAGAGGTATGGAAGATCATCCCATGAAGGGACAAATGCATCACAGCACTCAGATTAGAGGTATTCAAGATCATCCTATGAAGGGACCAGTGCATCAGAGATCATCCCATGAAGGGACCAGTGCAGCAGATCATCCCATGAAGGGACCAGTGCAACATATCATCCCATGAAGGGACCAGTGCATCAGAGATCATCCCATGAAGGGACCAGTGCATCAGAGACCCCAAGAAGGTAGACGAGCATCACTGCACTCAGATTAGAAGTATGGAAGATCATCCTATGAAGGGACCAGTGCATCAGAAATCATCCCATGAAGGGACCAGTGCATCAGAGATCTTCCCATGAAGAGACCAGTGCATCAGAGATCATCCCATGAAGGGACCAGCGCATCAGAGATCATCCCATGAAGGGACCAGCGCATCAGAGATCATCCCATGAAGGGAGAAGTGCATCACTGCACTCAGATTAGAGGTATGGAAGATCATCCCATGAAGGGACCAATGCATCACAGCACTCAGATTAGAGGTATTCAAGATCATCCTATGAAGGGACCAGTGCATCAGAGATCATCCCATGAAGTGAACAGTGCATCAGAGATCATCCCATGAAAGGACCAGTGCATCAGAGATCATCCCATGAAGGGACCAGTGCATCAGAGATCATCCCATGAAGGGGCCAGTGCACCAGAGATCATCCCATGAAGGGGCCAGTGCACCAGAGATCATCCCATGAAGGGGCCAGTGCACCAGATATCATCCCATGAAGGGGCCAGTGCACCAGATATCATCCCATGAAGGGGCCAGTGCACCAGAGATCATCCCATGAAGGGGCCAGTGCACCAGAGATCATCCCATGAAGGGGCCAGTGCACCAGTGATCATCCCATGAAGGGGCCAGTGCAACAGATCATCCCATGAAGAAACCAGTGCATCAGAGATCATCCCATGAAGGGACCAGTGCAACAGATCATCCCATGAAGGGACCAGTGCATCAGAGATCATCCCATGAAGAAACCAGTGCATCAGAGATCATCCCATGAAGGGACCAGTGCATCAAAGATCATCCCATGAAGGGACCAGTGCATCAAAGATCATCCCATGAACGGACCAGTGCATCAAAGATCATCCCATAAACGGGCCAGTGCATCACAGCAATTAAATTAGAGGTAGGCAAGATCATCCCATGAAGGGACCAGTGCATCAGAGATCATCCCATGAAGGGACCAGTGCATCAGAGATCATCCCATGAAGGGGCCAGTGCACGAGAGATCATCCCATGAAGGGACCTGTGAATCACAGCACTCAGATTAGAGGAATGCAAGATCATCCCATGAAGGGACAAGCACACCAGAGATCATCCCATGAAGGGACCAGCGCACCAGAGATCATCCCATGAAGGGACCAGCGCACCAGAGATCATCCCATGAAGGGACCAGCGCACCAGAGATCATCCCATGAAGGGACCAGCGCACCAGAGATCATCCCATGAAGGGACCAGCGCACCAGAGATCATCCCATGAAGGGACCAGCGCACCAGAGATCATCCCATGAAGGGACCAGTGCAGAGATCATCCCATGAAAGGACCAGTGCACCAGAGATCATCCCATGAAGGGACCAGTGCACCAAAGATCATCCCATGAAGGGACCAGTGCACCAAAGATCATCCCATGAAGGGACCAGTGCACCAGAGATCATCCCATGAAGGGACCAGTGCACCAGAGATCATCCCATGAAGGGACCAGTGCACCAGAGATCATCCAATGAAGGGACCAGTGCACCAGAGATCATCCCATGAAGGGACCAGTGCATCAAAAATCATCCCATGAAGGGACCAGTGCAGCAGACATCATCCCATGAAGGGACCAGTGCAGCAGACATCATCCCATGTAGGGACCAGTGCAGCAGACATCATCCCATGTCAGGACCAGTGCAGCAGACATCATCCCATGTAGGGACCAGTGCATCAGATCATCCCATGTAGGGACCAGTGCACCAAAGATCATCCCATGAAGGGACCAGAGCACCAAAGATCATCCCATGAAGGGACCAGAGCACCAATGATCATCCCATGAAGGGACCAGAGCACCAAAGATCATCCCATCAAGGGACCAGGGCACCAGATCATCCCATGAAGGGACCAGGGCACCAGATCATCCCATGAAGGGACCAGGGCACCAGATCATCCCATGAAGGGACCAGGGCACCAGATCATCCCATGAAGGGACCAGGGCACCAGATCATCCCATGAAGGGACCAGGGCACCAGATCATCCCATGAAGGGACCAGGGCACCAGATCATCCCATGAAGGGACCAGGGCACCAGATCATCCCATGAAGGGACCAGTGCACCAGATCATCCCATGAAGGGACCAGTGCAGAGGTCATCTCATGAAGGGACCAGTGCATCAGAGATCATCCCATGAAGAGAACAGTGCATCAGAGATCATCCCATGAAGAGAACAGTGCATCAGAGATCATCCCATGAAGGGACCAGTGCATCAGATCACTCAGATTAGAGGTATGCAAGATCATCCCATGAAGGGACCAGTGCAGAGGTCATCCCATGAAGGGACCAGTGCATCAGAGATCATCCCATGAAGAGAACAGTGCATCAGAGATCATCCCATGAAGGGACCAGTGCATCAGATCACTCAGATTAGAGGTATGCAAGATCATCCCATGAAGGGACCAGTGCACCAGAGATCATCCCATGAAGGGACCAGTGCACCAGAGATCATCCCATGAAGGGACCAGTGCATCAAAGATCATCCCATGAAGGGACCAGTACATCAAAGACCATCCCATGAAGGGACCAGTGCATCAAAGATCATCCCATGAAGGGACCAGTGCATCACAGCAATTAGATTGGAGGTATGCAAAATCATCCCATGAAGGTACCAGTGCAGAGATCATCCCATGAAGGGACCAGCGCATCAGAGATCATACCATGAAGGGACCAGTGCATCAGAGACCCCAAGAAGGGAGACGAGCATCACTGCACTCAGATTAGAAGTAGGGGTGGGCAGAATTTGCGTAATTGCGTTACGCAAATGTCTGCGAAACGGTAAAAAATCTCCGCGAACACGCAGAAATTCCGCGAACACGCGGAATTGCTTGTTCGCGATGCTTTTTTCCTGTTCGCAATTGCTGTTTGCGTGCTCGAGGAGAAATATCTCGCGAACATGCATTGTGAGAACGCCAACAAGCAAAAATTTCGCGAAATCGCGGAAAGCAGACATTTGAGCAATTTCGCGTTCTCCGCGGAACGCGAAATTACGCAAATTCCGCAAATTCCGCGAGCGGAACGGAATTTGCCGCCCAGGCCTAATTAAAAGTATGGAAGATCATCCTATGAAGGGACCAGTGCATCAGAGATCATCCCATGAAGGGACCAGTGCATCAGAGATCATCCCATGAAGGGACCAGTGCATCAGAGATCATCCCATGAAGGGACCAGTGCATCAGAGATCATCCCATGAAGGGACCAGCGCATCAGAGATCATCCCATGAAGGGACCAGCGCATCAGAGGGACCAGCGCATCAGAGATTATCCCATGAAGGGAGAAGTGCATCACTGCACTCAGATTAGAGGTATGGAAGATCATCCCATGAAGGGACCAATGCATCACAGCACTCAGATTAGAGGTATTCAAGATCATCCTATGAAGGGACCAGTGCATCAGAGATCATCCCATGAAGGGACCAGTGCAGCAGATCATCCCATGAAGGGACCAGTGCAACATATCATCCCATGAAGGGACCAGTGCATCAGAGATCATCCCAGGAAGGGGCCAGTGCATCAGAGACCCCAAGAAGGTAGACGAGCATCACTGCACTCAGATTAGAAGTATGGAAGATCATCCTATGAAGGGACCAGTGCATCAGAAATCATCCCATGAAGGGACCAATGCATCAGAGATCTTCCCATGAAGAGACCAGTGCATCAGAGATCATCCCATGAAGGGACCAGCGCATCAGAGATCATCCCATGAAGGGAGAAGTGCATCACTGCACTCAGATTAGAGGTATGGAAGATCATCCCATGAAGGGACCAATGCATCACAGCACTCAGATTAGAGGTATTCAAGATCATCCTATGAAGGGACCAGTGCATCAGAGATCATCCCATGAAGTGAACAGTGCATCAGAGATCATCCCATGAAAGGACCAGTGCATCAGAGATCATCCCATGAAGGGACCAGTGCATCAGAGATCATCCCATGAAGGGGCCAGTGCACCAGAGATCATCCCATGAAGGGGCCAGTGCACCAGAGATCATCCCATGAAGGGGCCAGTGCACCAGAGATCATCCCATGAAGGGGCCAGTGCACCAGAGATCATCCCATGAAGGGGCCAGTGCACCCGAGATCATCCCATGAAGGGACCAGTGCAACAGATCATCCCATGAAGAAACCAGTGCATCAGAGATCATCCCATGAAGGGACCAGTGCAACAGATCATCCCATGAAGGGACCAGTGCATCAGAGATCATCCCATGAAGAAACCAGTGCATAAGAGATCATCCCATGAAGGGACCAGTGCATCAAAGATCATCCCATGAAGGGACCAGTGCATCAAAGATCATCCCATGAACGGACCAGTGCATCAAAGATCATCCCATAAACGGGCCAGTGCATCACAGCAATTAAATTAGAGGTAGGCAAGATCATCCCATGAAGGGACCAGTGCATCAGAGATCATCCCATGAAGGGACCAGTGCATCAGAGATCATCCCATGAAGGGACCTGTGCATCACAGCACTCAGATTAGAGGAATGCAAGATCATCCCATGAAGGGACAAGCACACCAGTGATCATCCCATGAAGGGACCAGCGCACCAGAGATCATCCCATGAAGGGACCAGCGCACCAGAGATCATCCCATGAAGGGACCAGCGCACCAGAGATCATCCCATGAAGGGACCAGCGCACCAGAGATCATCCCATGAAGGGAGAAGTGCATCACTGCACTCAGATTAGAGGTATGGAAGATCATCCCATGAAGGGACCAATGCATCACAGCACTCAGATTAGAGGTATTCAAGATCATCCTATGAAGGGACCAGTGCATCAGAGATCATCCCTTGAAGTGAACAGTGCATCAGAGATCATCCCATGAAAGGACCAGTGCATCAGAGATCATCCCATGAAGGGACCAGTGCACCAGAGATCATCCCATGAAGGGACCAGCGCACCAGAGATCATCCCATGAAGGGACCAGCGCACCAGAGATCATCCCATGAAGGGACCAGCGCACCAGAGATCATCCCATGAAGGGACCAGCGCACCAGAGATCATCCCATGAAGGGACCAGTGCAGAGATCATCCCATGAAGGGACCAGTGCAGAGATCATCCCATGAAAGGACCAGTGCACCAAAGATCATCCCATGAAGGGACCAGTGCACCAAATATCATCCCATGAAGGGACCAGTGCACCAGAGATCATCCCATGAAGGGACCAGTGCACCAGAGATCATCCCATGAAGGGACCAGTGCACCAGAGATCATCCCATGAAGGGACCAGTGCACCAGAGATCATCCCATGAAGGGACCAGTGCACCAGAGATCATCCAATGAAGGGACCAGTGCACCAGAGATCATCCCATGAAGGGACCAGTGCATCAAAAATCATCCCATGAAGGGACCAGTGCAGCAGACATCATCCCATGAAGGGACCAGTGCAGCAGACATCATCCCATGAAGGGACCAGTGCAGCAGACATCATCCATTGTAGGGACCAGTGCATCAGATCATCCCATGTAGGGACCAGAGCACCAAAGATCATCCCATGAAGGGACCAGAGCACCAAAGATCATCCCATGAAGGGACCAGAGCACCAAAGATTATCCCATGAAGGGACCAGAGCACCAGATCATCCCATGAAGGGACCAGGGCACCAGATCATCCCATGAAGGGACCAGGGCACCAGATCATCCCATGAAGGGACCAGGGCACCAGATCATACCATGAAGGGACCAGGGCACCAGATCATCCCATGAAGGGACCAGGGCACCAGATCATCCCATGAAGGGACCAGGGCACCAGATCATCCCATGAAGGGACCAGGGCACCAGATCATCCCATGAAGGGACCAGGGCACCAGATCATCCCATGAAGGGACCAGGGCACCAGATCATCCCATGAAGGGACCAGTGCAGAGGTCATCCCATGAAGGGACCAGTGCATCAGAGATCATCCCATGAAGAGAACAGTGCATCAGAGATCATCCCATGCAGGGACCAGTGCATCAGATCACTCAGATTAGAGGTATGCAAGATCATCCCATGAAGGGACCAGTGCAGAGGTCATCCCATGAAGGGACCAGTGCATCAGAGATCATCCCATGAAGAGAATAGTGCATCAGAGATCATCCCATGAAGGGACCAGTGCATCAGATCACTCAGATTAGAGGTATGCAAAATAATCCCATGAAGGTACCAGTGCAGAGATCGTCCCATGAAGGGACCAGTGCATCAGAGATCATCCCATGAAGGGACCAGTGCATCAGAGACCCCAAGAAGGGAGACGAGCATCACTGCACTCAGATTAGAAGTATGGAAGATCATCCTATGAAGGGACCAGTGCATCAGAGATCATCCCATGAAGGGACCAGTGCATCAGAGATCATCCCATGAAGGGACCAGTGCATCAGAGATCATCCCATGAAGGGAGAAGTGCATCACTGCACTCAGATTAGAGGTATGGAAGATCATCCCATGAAGGGACCAATGCATCACAGCACTCAGATTAGAGGTATTCAAGATCATCCTATGAAGGGACCAGTGCATCAGAGATCATCCCATGAAGTGAACAGTGCATCAGAGATCATCCCATGAAGGGGCCAGTGCAGCAGAGATCATCCCATGAAGGGGCCAGTGCACCAGAGATCATCCCATGAAGGGGCCAGTGCACCAGAGATCATCCCATGAAGGGGCCAGTGCACCAGAGATCATCCCATGAAGGGACCAGTGCAGCAGATCATCCCATGAAGGGACCAGTGCAACAGATCATCCCATGAAGAAACCAGTGCATCAGAGATCATCCCATGAAGGGACCAGTGCAACAGATCATCCCATGAAGGGACCAGTGCATCAGAGATCATCCCATGAAGAAACCAGTGCATCAGAGATCATCCCATGAAGGGACCAGTGAATCAAAGATCATCCCATGAAGGGACCAGTGCATCAAAGATCATCCCATAAACGGACCAGGGCCTCACAGCAATTAAATTAGAGGTAGGCAACATCATCCCATGAAGGGACCAGTGCATCAGAGATCATCCCATGAAGGGAGCTGTGCATCAGAGATCATCCCATGAAGGGAGCTGTGCATCACAGCACTCAGATTAGAGGAATGCAAGATCATCCCATGAAGGGACAAGCGCACCAGAGATCATCCCATGAAGGGACCAGCGCACCAGAGATCATCCCATGAAGGGACCAGCGCACCAGAGATCATCCCATGAAGGGACCAGTGCAGAGATCATCCAATGAAGGGACCAGTGCAGAGATCATCCCATGAAGGGACCAGTGCAGAGATCATCCCATGAAGGGACCAGTGCACCAAAGATCATCCCATGAAGGGACCAGTGCACCAGAGATCATCCCATGAAGGGACCAGTGCACCAGAGATCATCCCATGAAGGGACCAGTGCATCAGATTCACATGAAGGGACCAGTGCACCAGAGATCATCCGATGAAGGGACCAGTGCACCAGAGATCATCCCATGAAGGGACCAGTGCATCAAAAATCATCCCATGAAGGGACCAGTGCAGCAGACATCATCCCATGAAGGGACCAGCGCACCAGAGATCATCCCATGAAGGGACCAGCGCACCAGAGATCATCCCATGAAGGGACCAGCGCACCAGAGATCATCCCATGAAGGGACCAGCGCACCAGAGATCATCCCATGAAGGGACCAGCGCACCAGAGATCATCCCATGAAGGGACCAGTGCAGAGATCATCCCATGAAAGGACCAGTGCACCAGAGATCATCCCATGAAGGGACCAGTGCACCAAAGATCATCCCATGAAGGGACCAGTGCACCAAAGATCATCCCATGAAGGGACCAGTGCACCAGAGATCATCCCATGAAGGGACCAGTGCACCAGAGATCATCCCATGAAGGGACCAGTGCACCAGAGATCATCCAATGAAGGGACCAGTGCACCAGAGATCATCCCATGAAGGGACCAGTGCATCAAAAATCATCCCATGAAGGGACCAGTGCAGCAGACATCATCCCATGAAGGGACCAGTGCAGCAGACATCATCCCATGTAGGGACCAGTGCAGCAGACATCATCCCATGTCAGGACCAGTGCAGCAGACATCATCCCATGTAGGGACCAGTGCATCAGATCATCCCATGTAGGGACCAGTGCACCAAAGATCATCCCATGAAGGGACCAGAGCACCAAAGATCATCCCATGAAGGGACCAGAGCACCAATGATCATCCCATGAAGGGACCAGAGCACCAAAGATCATCCCATCAAGGGACCAGGGCACCAGATCATCCCATGAAGGGACCAGGGCACCAGATCATCCCATGAAGGGACCAGGGCACCAGATCATCCCATGAAGGGACCAGGGCACCAGATCATCCCATGAAGGGACCAGGGCACCAGATCATCCCATGAAGGGACCAGGGCACCAGATCATCCCATGAAGGGACCAGGGCACCAGATCATCCCATGAAGGGACCAGTGCACCAGATCATCCCATGAAGGGACCAGTGCAGAGGTCATCTCATGAAGGGACCAGTGCATCAGAGATCATCCCATGAAGAGAACAGTGCATCAGAGATCATCCCATGAAGGGACCAGTGCATCAGATCACTCAGATTAGAGGTATGCAAGATCATCCCATGAAGGGACCAGTGCAGAGGTCATCCCATGAAGGGACCAGTGCATCAGAGATCATCCCATGAAGAGAACAGTGCATCAGAGATCATCCCATGAAGGGACCAGTGCATCAGATCACTCAGATTAGAGGTATGCAAGATCATCCCATGAAGGGACCAGTGCACCAGAGATCATCCCATGAAGGGACCAGTGCACCAGAGATCATCCCATGAAGGGACCAGTGCATCAAAGATCATCCCATGAAGGGACCAGTACATCAAAGACCATCCCATGAAGGGACCAGTGCATCAAAGATCATCCCATGAAGGGACCAGTGCATCACAGCAATTAGATTGGAGGTATGCAAAATCATCCCATGAAGGTACCAGTGCAGAGATCATCCCATGAAGGGACCAGCGCATCAGAGATCATACCATGAAGGGACCAGTGCATCAGAGACCCCAAGAAGGGAGACGAGCATCACTGCACTCAGATTAGAAGTAGGGGTGGGCGGAATTTGCGTAATTGCGTTACGCAAATGTCTGCGAAACGGTAAAAAATCTCCGCGAACACGCAGAAATTCCGCGAACACGCGGAATTGCTTGTTCGCGATGCTTTTTTCCTGTTCGCAATTGCTGTTTGCGTGCTCGAGGAGAAATATCTCGCGAACATGCATTGTGAGAACGCCAACAAGCAAAAATTTCGCGAAATCGCGGAAAGCAGACATTTGAGCAATTTCGCGTTCTCCGCGGAACGCGAAATTACGCAAATTCCGCAAATTCCGCGAGCGGAACGGAATTTGCCGCCCAGGCCTAATTAAAAGTATGGAAGATCATCCTATGAAGGGACCAGTGCATCAGAGATCATCCCATGAAGGGACCAGTGCATCAGAGATCATCCCATGAAGGGACCAGTGCATCAGAGATCATCCCATGAAGGGACCAGTGCATCAGAGATCATCCCATGAAGGGACCAGCGCATCAGAGATCATCCCATGAAGGGACCAGCGCATCAGAGGGACCAGCGCATCAGAGATTATCCCATGAAGGGAGAAGTGCATCACTGCACTCAGATTAGAGGTATGGAAGATCATCCCATGAAGGGACCAATGCATCACAGCACTCAGATTAGAGGTATTCAAGATCATCCTATGAAGGGACCAGTGCATCAGAGATCATCCCATGAAGGGACCAGTGCAGCAGATCATCCCATGAAGGGACCAGTGCAACATATCATCCCATGAAGGGACCAGTGCATCAGAGATCATCCCAGGAAGGGGCCAGTGCATCAGAGACCCCAAGAAGGTAGACGAGCATCACTGCACTCAGATTAGAAGTATGGAAGATCATCCTATGAAGGGACCAGTGCATCAGAAATCATCCCATGAAGGGACCAATGCATCAGAGATCTTCCCATGAAGAGACCAGTGCATCAGAGATCATCCCATGAAGGGACCAGCGCATCAGAGATCATCCCATGAAGGGAGAAGTGCATCACTGCACTCAGATTAGAGGTATGGAAGATCATCCCATGAAGGGACCAATGCATCACAGCACTCAGATTAGAGGTATTCAAGATCATCCTATGAAGGGACCAGTGCATCAGAGATCATCCCATGAAGTGAACAGTGCATCAGAGATCATCCCATGAAAGGACCAGTGCATCAGAGATCATCCCATGAAGGGACCAGTGCATCAGAGATCATCCCATGAAGGGGCCAGTGCACCAGAGATCATCCCATGAAGGGGCCAGTGCACCAGAGATCATCCCATGAAGGGGCCAGTGCACCAGAGATCATCCCATGAAGGGGCCAGTGCACCAGAGATCATCCCATGAAGGGGCCAGTGCACCCGAGATCATCCCATGAAGGGACCAGTGCAACAGATCATCCCATGAAGAAACCAGTGCATCAGAGATCATCCCATGAAGGGACCAGTGCAACAGATCATCCCATGAAGGGACCAGTGCATCAGAGATCATCCCATGAAGAAACCAGTGCATAAGAGATCATCCCATGAAGGGACCAGTGCATCAAAGATCATCCCATGAAGGGACCAGTGCATCAAAGATCATCCCATGAACGGACCAGTGCATCAAAGATCATCCCATAAACGGGCCAGTGCATCACAGCAATTAAATTAGAGGTAGGCAAGATCATCCCATGAAGGGACCAGTGCATCAGAGATCATCCCATGAAGGGACCAGTGCATCAGAGATCATCCCATGAAGGGACCTGTGCATCACAGCACTCAGATTAGAGGAATGCAAGATCATCCCATGAAGGGACAAGCACACCAGTGATCATCCCATGAAGGGACCAGCGCACCAGAGATCATCCCATGAAGGGACCAGCGCACCAGAGATCATCCCATGAAGGGACCAGCGCACCAGAGATCATCCCATGAAGGGACCAGCGCACCAGAGATCATCCCATGAAGGGAGAAGTGCATCACTGCACTCAGATTAGAGGTATGGAAGATCATCCCATGAAGGGACCAATGCATCACAGCACTCAGATTAGAGGTATTCAAGATCATCCTATGAAGGGACCAGTGCATCAGAGATCATCCCTTGAAGTGAACAGTGCATCAGAGATCATCCCATGAAAGGACCAGTGCATCAGAGATCATCCCATGAAGGGACCAGTGCACCAGAGATCATCCCATGAAGGGACCAGCGCACCAGAGATCATCCCATGAAGGGACCAGCGCACCAGAGATCATCCCATGAAGGGACCAGCGCACCAGAGATCATCCCATGAAGGGACCAGCGCACCAGAGATCATCCCATGAAGGGACCAGTGCAGAGATCATCCAATGAAGGGACCAGTGCAGAGATCATCCCATGAAGGGACCAGTGCAGAGATCATCCCATGAAGGGACTAATGCATCACAGCACTCAGATTAGAGGTATTCAAGATCATCCTATGAAGGGACCAGTGCATCAGAGATCATCCCATGAAGGGACCAGTGCATCAGATCACTCAGATTAGAGGTATGCAAGATCATCCCATGAAGGGACCAGTGCACCAGAGATCATCCCATGAAGGGACCAGTGCACCAGAGATCATCCCATGAAGGGACCAGTGCATCAAAGATCATCCCATGAAGGGACCAGTACATCAAAGACCATCCCATGAAGGGACCAGTGCATCAAAGATCATCCCATGAAGGGACCAGTGCATCAAAGATCATCCCATGAAGGGACCAGTGCAGAGATCATCCCATGAAGGGACCAGCGCATCAGAGATCATCCCATGAAGGGAGAAGTGCATCACTGCACTCAGATTAGAGGTATGGAAGATCATCCCATGAAGGGACTAATGCATCACAGCACTCAGATTAGAGGTATTCAAGATCATCCTATGAAGGGACCAGTGCATCAGAGATCATCCCATGAAGTGAACAGTGCATCAGAGATCATCCCATGAAAGGACCAGTGCATCAGAGATCATCCCATGAAGAGACCAGTGCATCAGAGATCATCCCATGAAGGGACCAGCGCATCAGAGATCATCCCATGAAGGGAGAAGTGAATCACTGCACTCAGATTAGAGGTATGGAAGATCATCCCATGAAGGGACTAATGCATCACAGCACTCAGATTAGAGGTATTCAAGATCATCCCATGAAGGGACCAGTGCATCAGAGATCATCCCATGAAGTGAACAGTGCATCAGAGATCATCCCATGAAAGGACCAGTGCATCAGAGATCATCCCATGAAGGGACCAGTGCATCAGAGATCATCCCATGAAGGGGCCAGTGCACCAGAGATCATCCCATGAAGGGGCCAGTGCACCAGAGATCATCCCATGAAGGGGCCAGTGCACCAGAGATCATCCCATGAAGGGGCCAGTGCACCCGAGATCATCCCATGAAGGGACCAGTGCAACAGATCATCCCATGAAGAAACCAGTGCATCAGAGATCATCCCATGAAGGGACCAGTGCAACAGATCATCCCATGAAGGGACCAGTGCATCAGAGATCATCCCATGAAGAAACCAGTGCATAAGAGATCATCCCATGAAGGGACCAGTGCATCAAAGATCATCCCATGAAGGGACCAGTGCATCAAAGATCATCCCATGAAGGGACCAGTGCATCAAAGATCATCCCATAAACGGGCCAGTGCATCACAGCAATTAAATTAGAGGTAGGCAAGATCATCCCATGAAGGGACCAGTGCATCAGAGATCATCCCATGAAGGGACCAGTGCATCAGAGATCATCCCATGAAGGGACCAGTGCATCAGAGATCATCCCATGAAGGGACCTGTGCATCACAGCACTCAGATTAGAGGAATGCAAGATCATCCCATGAAGGGACAAGAACACCAGAGATCATCCCATGAAGGGACCAGCGCACCAGAGATCATCCCATGAAGGGACCAGCGCACCAGAGATCATCCCATGAAGGGACCAGCGCACCAGAGATCATCCCATGAAGGGACCAGCGCACCAGAGATCATCCCATGAAGGGACCAGTGCAGAGATCATCCCATGAAGGGACCAGTGCAGAGATCATCCCATGAAAGGACCAGTGCACCAAAGATCATCCCATGAAGGGACCAGTGCACCAAATATCATCCCATGAAGGGACCAGTGCACCAGAGATCATCCCATGAAGGGACCAGTGCACCAGAGATCATCCCATGAAGGGACCAGTGCACCAGAGATCATCCCATGAAGGGACCAGTGCACCAGAGATCATCCCATGAAGGGACCAGTGCACCAGAGATCATCCCATGAAGGGACCAGTGCACCAGAGATCATCCCATGAAGGGACCAGTGCACCAGAGATCATCCAATGAAGGGACCAGTGCACCAGAGATCATCCCATGAAGGGACCAGTGCATCAAAAATCATCCCATGAAGGGACCAGTGCAGCAGACATCATCCCATGAAGGGATCAGTGCAGCAGACATCATCCCATGAAGGGACCAGTGCAGCAGACATCATCCCTTGTAGGGACCAGTGCATCAGATCATCCCATGTAGGGACCAGAGCACCAAAGATCATCCCATGAAGGGACCAGAGCACCAAAGATCATCCCATGAAGGGACCAGAGCACCAAAGATTATCCCATGAAGGGACCAGAGCACCAGATCATCCCTTGAAGGGACCAGGGCACCAGATCATCCCATGAAGGGACCAGGGCACCAGATCATCCCATGAAGGGACCAGGGCACCAGATCATCCCATGAAGGGACCAGGGCACCAGATCATCCCATGAAGGGACCAGGGCACCAGATCATCCCATGAAGGGACCAGGGCACCAGATCATCCCATGAAGGGACCAGGGCACCAGATCATCCCATGAAGGGACCAGGGCACCAGATCATCCCATGAAGGGACCAGTGCAGAGGTCATCCCATGAAGGGACCAGTGCATCAGAGATCATCCCATGAAGAGAACAGTGCATCAGAGATCATCCCATGCAGGGACCAGTGCATCAGATCACTCAGATTAGAGGTATGCAAGATCATCCCATGAAGGGACCAGTGCAGAGGTCATCCCATGAAGGGACCAGTGCATCAGAGATCATCCCATGAAGAGAATAGTGCATCAGAGATCATCCCATGAAGGGACCAGTGCATCAGATCACTCAGATTAGAGGTATGCAAAATAATCCCATGAAGGTACCAGTGCAGAGATCATCCCATGAAGGGACCAGTGCATCAGAGATCATCCCATGAAGGGACCAGTGCATCAGAGACCCCAAGAAGGGAGACGAGCATCACTGCACTCAGATTAGAAGTATGGAAGATCATCCTATGAAGGGACCAGTGCATCAGAGATCATCCCATGAAGGGACCAGTGCATCAGAGATCATCCCATGAAGGGACCAGTGCATCAGAGATCATCCCATGAAGGGAGAAGTGCATCACTGCACTCAGATTAGAGGTATGGAAGATAATCCCATGAAGGGACCAATGCATCACAGCACTCAGATTAGAGGTATTCAAGATCATCCTATGAAGGGACCAGTGCATCAGAGATCATCCCATGAAGTGAACAGTGCATCAGAGATCATCCCATGAAGGGGCCAGTGCACCAGAGATCATCCCATGAAGGGGCCAGTGCACCAGAGATCATCCCATGAAGGGGCCAGTGCACCAGAGATCATCCCATGAAGGGACCAGTGCAGCAGATCATCCCATGAAGGGACCAGTGCAACAGATCATCCCATGAAGAAACCAGTGCATCAGAGATCATCCCATGAAGGGACCAGTGCAACAGATCATCCCATGAAGGGACCAGTGCATCAGAGATCATCCCATGAAGAAACCAGTGCATCAGAGATCATCCCATGAAGGGACCAGTGAATCAAAGATCATCCCATGAAGGGACCAGTGCATCAAAGATCATCCCATAAACGGACCAGGGCATCACAGCAATTAAATTAGAGGTAGGCAACATCATCCCATGAAGGGACCAGTGCATCAGAGATCATCCCATGAAGGGAGCTGTGCATCAGAGATCATCCCATGAAGGGAGCTGTGCATCACAGCACTCAGATTAGAGGAATGCAAGATCATCCCATGAAGGGACAAGCGCACCAGAGATCATCCCATGAAGGGACCAGCGCACCAGAGATCATCCCATGAAGGGACCAGTGCAGAGATCATCCAATGAAGGGACCAGTGCAGAGATCATCCCATGAAGGGACCAGTGCAGAGATCATCCCATGAAGGGACCAGTGCACCAAAGATCATCCCATGAAGGGACCAGTGCACCAAAGATCATCCCATGAAGGGACCAGTGCACCAGAGATCATCCCATGAAGGGACCAGTGCATCAGATTCACATGAAGGGACCAGTGCACCAGAGATCATCCGATGAAGGGACCAGTGCACCAGAGATCATCCCATGAAGGGACCAGTGCATCAAAAATCATCCCATGAAGGGACCAGTGCATCAAAAATCATCCCATGAAGGGACCAGTGCAGCAGACATCATCCCATGAAGGGACCAGTGCATCAGAGATCATCCCATGTAGGGACCAGTGCATCAGAGATCATCCCATGTAGGGACCAGTGCATCAGATCATTCCATGAAGAGACCAGTGCAGAGATCATCCCATGAAGGGACCAGTGCACCAGATATCATCCCGTGAAGGGACCAGGGCACCAGATCATCCCATGAAGGGACCAATGCATCAGATCACTCAGATTAGAGGTATGCAAGATCATCCCATGAAGGGACCAGTGCAGAGATCATCCCATGAAGGGACCAGAGCACCAAAGATCATCTCATGAAGGGACCAGGGCACCAGATCATTCAATGAAGGGACCAGGGCACCAGATCATCCCATGAAGTGACCAGGGCACCAGATCATCCCATGAAGGGACCAGGGCACCAGATCATCCCATGAAGGGACCAGGGCACCAGATCATCCCACGAAGGGACCAGGGCACCAGATCATCCCATGAAGGGACCAGGGCACCAGATCATCCCATGAAGGGACCAGTGCAGAGGTCATCTCATGAAGGGACCAGTGCATCAGAGATCATCCCATGAAGAGAACAGTGCATCAGAGATCATCCCATGAAGGGACCAGTGCATCAGATCACTCAGATTAGAGGTATGCAAGATCATCCCATGAAGGGACCAGTGCAGAGGTCATCCCATGAAGAAACCGGTGCATCAGAGATCATCCCATGAAGAGAACAGTGCATCAGAGATCATCCCATGAAGGGACCAGTGCATCAGAGACCATCCCATGAAGGGACCAGTGCAGAGGTCATCCCATGAAGGGACCAGTGCACCAGAGATCATCCCATGAAGGGACCAGTGCATCAGATCACTCAGATTAGAGGTATGCAAGATCATCCCATGAAGGGACCAGTGCACTAGAGATAATCCCTTGAAGGGACCAGTGCATCAGAGATGATCCCAAGAAGGGACCAGTGCATCAGAGATCATCCCATGAAGGGACCAGTGCACTAGAGATCATCCCAAGAAGGGACCAGTGCACCAGAGATCATCCCATGAAGGGACCAGGGCACCAGAGATCATCCCATGAAGGGACCAGGGCACCAGAGATCATCCCATGAAGGGACCAGGGCATCAGAGATCATCCCATGAAGGGACCAGTGCAACAGACAACATCCCATGAAGGGACCAGTGCATCAGAGATCATCCCATGAAGGGACCATCGCATCACAGCACTCTTATTAGAGGTATGCAAGATCATTCCATGAAGGGACCAGTGCAGAAGATCTTCCCATGAAGGGACCAGTGCAGAGACCATCCCATGAAGGGACCAGTGCATCAGAGACCATCCCATGAAGGGACCAGTGCATCAGAGACCATCCCATGAAGGGACCAGTGCAGCAGAGACCATCCCATGAAGGGACCAGTGCATCAAAGATCCCATGAAGGGACCAGTGCTTCACAGCACTCATATTAGAGGTATGCAAGATCATCCCATGAAGGGACCAGTGCACCAGAGATCACCCCATGAAGGGACCAGTGCTGAGATCATCCCATGAAGGGACCAGTGCTGAGATCATCCCATGAAGGGACCAGTGCATCAAGGATCATCCCATGAAGGGACCAGTGCATCAAAGATCATCCCATGAAGGGACCAGTGCATCAAAGACCATCCCATGAAGGGACCAGTGCATCAAAGACCATCCCATGAAGGGCCCAGTACATTAAAGATCATCACATGAAGGGCCCAGTGCATCAAAGATCATCCCATGAAGGGACCAGTGCATCACAGTAATTAGATTGGAGGTATGCAAAATCATCCCATGAAGGGACCAGTGCAGAGATCATACCATGAAGGGACCAGTGCATCAAAAATCATCCCATGAAGGGACCAGCGCATCAGAGATCATCCTATGAAGGGACCAGGGCACCAGATCATTCCATGAATGGACAACTGCAACAGACATCATCCCATGAAGGGACCAGTGCATCCCAGCACTCAGATTAGAGGTATGCAAGATCATCCCATGAAGGGACCAGTGCAGAGATCATCCCATGAAGGGACCACTGCATCAGAGATCATCCCATGAAGGGACCAGTGCAACAGATAATCCCAAGAAGGGACCAGTGCAACAGATTATCCCAAGAAGGGACCAGTGCATCAGAGATAATCCCATGAAGGGACCAGTGCATCAGAGATCATCCCATGAAGGGACCAGTGCATCAGAGATCATCCCATGAAGGGACCAGTGCATCAGAGACCAAGAAGGGAGACGAGCATCACTGCACTCAGATTAGAGGTATGGAAGATCATCCCATGAAGGGACCAGTGCATCAGAGATCATCCAATGAAGGGACCAGTGCATCACAGCACTCAGATTAGAGGTATGCAAGATCATCCTATGAAGGAACCAGTGCAGAGATCATCCCATGAAGGGACCAGTGCATCAGAGATCATCCCATGAAGGGACCAGCGCACCAGAGATCATCCCATGAAGGGACCAGCACATCAGAGATCATCCCATGAAGGGACCAGCACATCAGAGATCATCCCATGAAGGGACCAGTGCATCAGAGATCATCCCATGAAGGGACCATCGCATCACAGCACTCCTATTAGAGGTATGCAAGATCATTCCATGAAGGGACCAGTGCAGAGATCTTCCCATGAAGGGACCAGTGCAGAGACCATCCCATGAAGGGACCAGTGCATCAGAGACCATCCCATGAAGGGACCAGTGCATCAGAGACCATCCCATGAAGGGACCAGTGCATCAAAGATCCCATGAAGGGACCAGTGCTTCACAGCACTCATATTAGAGGTATGCAAGATCATCCCATGAAGGGACCAGTGCACCAGAGATCCTCCCATGAAGGGACCAGTGCTGAGATCATCCCATGAAGGGACCAGTGCACCAGAGATCATCCCATGAAGAGGCAGTGCACCAGAGATCATCCCATGAAGGGGCAGTGCACCAGAGATCTTCCCGTGAAGGGAGCAGTGCACCAGAGATCATCCCGTGAAGGGGCCAGCGCATCAGACATCATCCCGTGAAGGGACCAGCGCATCAGACATCATCCCGTGAAGGGACCAGCGCATCAGACATCATCCCGTGAAGGGACCAGCGCATCAGACATCATCCCGTGAAGGGACCAGCGCATCAGACATCATCCCGTGAAGGGACCAGCGCATCAGATCATCCCATGTAGGGACCAGCGCATCAGAGATCATCCCATGTAGGGACCAGTGCACCAGCGATCATCCCATGTAGGGACCAGTGCACCAGCGATCATCCCATGTAGGGACCAGTGCACCAGCGATCATCCCATGTAGGGACCAGTGCACCAGCGATCATCCCATGTAGGGACCAGTGCAACAGCGATCATCCCATGTAGGGACCAGTGCACCAGAGATAATCCCATGTAGGGACCAGTGCACCAGCAATCATCCCATGTAGGGACCAGTGCACCAGAGATCATCCCATGAAGGGACCAGTGCACCAGAGATCATCCCATGAAGGGACCAGTGCACCAGAGATCATCCCATGAATGGACCAGTGCACCAAAGATCATCCCATGAAGGGACCAGCGCAACAGATCATCCCTTGAAGGGACCAGCGCAACAGATCATCCCTTGAAGGGACCAGCGCAACAGATCATCCCGTGAAGGGACCAGCGCATCAAAGATCATCCCGTGAAGGGACCAGCGCATCAAAGATCATCCCATGAAGGGACCAGCGCATCAAAGATCATTCCATGAAGGGAGCAGCGCATCAAAGATCATCCCATGAAGGGAGCAGCGCATCAAAGATCATCCCATGAAGGGAGCAGCGCATCAGAGATCATCCCATTAAGGGACCAGCGCATCAGAGATCATCCCATTAAGGGACCAGTGCATCAGAGATCATCCCATTAAGGGACCAGCGCATCAGAGATCATCCCATTCAGGGACCAGCGCATCACAGATCATCCCATTCAGGGACCAGCGCATCAGAGATCATCCCATGAACGGACCAGTGCATCAGAGATCATCCCATGAAGGGACCAGTGCATCAGAGATCATCCCATGAAGAGAACAGTGCATCAAAGGTCATCCCATGCAGGGACCAGTGCATCAGATCACTCAGATTAGAGGTATGCAAGATCATCCCATGAAGGGACCAGTGCAGAGGTCATCCCATGAAGGGACCAGTGCATCAGAGATCATCCCATGAAGAGAATAGTGCATCAGAGATCATCCCATGAAGGGACCAGTGCATCAGATCACTCAGATTAGAGGTATGCAAAATAATCCCATGAAGGTACCAGTGCAGAGATCATCCCATGAAGGGACCAGTGCATCAGAGATCATCCCATGAAGGGACCAGTGCATCAGAGACCCCAAGAAGGGAGACGAGCATCACTGCACTCAGATTAGAAGTATGGAAGATCATCCTATGAAGGGACCAGTGCATCAGAGATCATCCCATGAAGGGACCAGTGCATCAGAGATCATCCCATGAAGGGACCAGTGCATCAGAGATCATCCCATGAAGGGAGAAGTGCATCACTGCACTCAGATTAGAGGTATGGAAGATAATCCCATGAAGGGACCAATGCATCACAGCACTCAGATTAGAGGTATTCAAGATCATCCTATGAAGGGACCAGTGCATCAGAGATCATCCCATGAAGTGAACAGTGCATCAGAGATCATCCCATGAAGGGGCCAGTGCACCAGAGATCATCCCATGAAGGGGCCAGTGCACCAGAGATCATCCCATGAAGGGGCCAGTGCACCAGAGATCATCCCATGAAGGGACCAGTGCAGCAGATCATCCCATGAAGGGACCAGTGCAGCAGATCATCCCATGAAGGGACCAGTGCAACAGATCATCCCATGAAGAAACCAGTGCATCAGAGATCATCCCATGAAGGGACCAGTGCAACAGATCATCCCATGAAGGGACCAGTGCATCAGAGATCATCCCATGAAGAAACCAGTGCATCAGAGATCATCCCATGAAGGGACCAGTGAATCAAAGATCATCCCATGAAGGGACCAGTGCATCAAAGATCATCCCATAAACGGACCAGGGCATCACAGCAATTAAATTAGAGGTAGGCAACATCATCCCATGAAGGGACCAGTGCATCAGAGATCATCCCATGAAGGGAGCTGTGCATCAGAGATCATCCCATGAAGGGAGCTGTGCATCACAGCACTCAGATTAGAGGAATGCAAGATCATCCCATGAAGGGACAAGCGCACCAGAGATCATCCCATGAAGGGACCAGCGCACCAGAGATCATCCCATGAAGGGACCAGTGCAGAGATCATCCAATGAAGGGACCAGTGCAGAGATCATCCCATGAAGGGACCAGTGCAGAGATCATCCCATGAAGGGACCAGTGCACCAAAGATCATCCCATGAAGGGACCAGTGCACCAGAGATCATCCCATGAAGGGACCAGTGCACCAGAGATCATCCCATGAAGGGACCAGTGCATCAGATTCACATGAAGGGACCAGTGCACCAGAGATCATCCGATGAAGGGACCAGTGCACCAGAGATCATCCCATGAAGGGACCAGTGCATCAAAAATCATCCCATGAAGGGACCAGTGCATCAAAAATCATCCCATGAAGGGACCAGTGCAGCAGACATCATCCCATGAAGGGACCAGTGCATCAGAGATCATCCCATGTAGGGACCAGTGCATCAGAGATCATCCCATGTAGGGACCAGTGCATCAGATCATTCCATGAAGAGACCAGTGCAGAGATCATCCCATGAAGGGACCAGTGCACCAGATATCATCCCGTGAAGGGAACAGGGCACCAGATCATCCCATGAAGGGACCAATGCATCAGATCACTCAGATTAGAGGTATGCAAGATCATCCCATGAAGGGACCAGTGCAGAGATCATCCCATGAAGGGACCAGAGCACCAAAGATCATCTCATGAAGGGACCAGGGCACCAGATCATTCAATGAAGGGACCAGGGCACCAGATCATCCCATGAAGTGACCAGGGCACCAGATCATCCCATGAAGGGACCAGGGCACCAGATCATCCCATGAAGGGACCAGGGCACCAGATCATCCCACGAAGGGACCAGGGCACCAGATCATCCCATGAAGGGACCAGGGCACCAGATCATCCCATGAAGGGACCAGTGCAGAGGTCATCTCATGAAGGGACCAGTGCATCAGAGATCATCCCATGAAGAGAACAGTGCATCAGAGATCATCCCATGAAGGGACCAGTGCATCAGATCACTCAGATTAGAGGTATGCAAGATCATCCCATGAAGGGACCAGTGCAGAGGTCATCCCATGAAGAAACCGGTGCATCAGAGATCATCCCATGAAGAGAACAGTGCATCAGAGATCATCCCATGAAGGGACCAGTGCATCAGAGACCATCCCATGAAGGGACCAGTGCAGAGGTCATCCCATGAAGGGACCAGTGCACCAGAGATCATCCCATGAAGGGACCAGTGCATCAGATCACTCAGATTAGAGGTATGCAAGATCATCCCATGAAGGGACCAGTGCACTAGAGATAATCCCTGTTGGACTTGGCCCGCGCTTCTACTTTTTATCCTTAGCGCTAGGAGCGCTTTAATTCTACAAACCGGTGCCCACCCGGCGTTTGCCCCGTCTATACAGATCCTGAAATCCCCTGGCAGGTGCCCACCCTGCCAGGGACCTTGCTGTGCTCGTTGGCGGGTGCCCACCCCGCTTATTTGTTTATTTTACGGCGGGTGCCCACCCCGCCGTACATCCACTGTAACGAGGGAGCCTACCCCTCTTGTGACGGGAAAAATCACCGCTGCAGCCCGGTCCGGGCTCAAACAGGAAGTCAGGCAGCGCTGACTAGGACGTGGGCGGAGCCTGACCTAAAAGCAGGAAGCGGACGGGAGCCTACCCCGTGCTCCTGCACAGAGGAAGAAGATCGGGAAAGCAGGACGGCGGCAGCGGCTCCTCGCGCAGGGCTCCCGCGTGTGGAGGGAACCCTGCAGGTCACCAAGACGAGGAGGAAGCGCCGCCGGAGTCCCGGTGAGTGGGGCTCTGTGTTGAGGTGGTGGGGGGAGTGTCGGGGCACAGCTTCGGTGCCCGCCCCGTACCGCGTTCAGAGCACTGCGGGGGCAGTGCTCATTTCTCTTTTTCGCTGCCCCGCCTGACAGTGGGCAGCGGTGTGGGGGACCGAGGAGGTTCCTAAGGGCGCGTGTGCGCTCCAACGAGGGCCGCATTTGTTTGCTCACGAGCCCCGTGAGGCTCCCACGACTTGGGCAGCAATTGTCTTTAGAGCGCGAGGCGCTCCAATTTGGGATTGCTTAATCCAAGAGTCCAGAGAGGCTCCAAACATACGGGGGCATTCCTTTGCGGTTAAGAGCGGCCCCGGAAGGCAGCGGGCCGTTCCAACGTTGCCTCCCGCCCACAGTTGTACCAGAGCCCACGAGGCTCCCACGTCAGTGCCTGATATCTGCCTGAGTCCCCCGAGCGGGACTCCAACGTTGAGGGCACATTGTTCTTGAGCCACGAAGGCTCTAGGGGGCATTTTTGTGTGGCTAAGAGCCCAGGAGAGGCGCCACGTGAGTGCTGCATATTTGTGTGGAAGGGCACAGTGGTGCCCACACTCATTTCTCCAGCTGCCCAGCACTTAGTGGGCAGCTGCAACGTTTAGGTTGTGGCCCTCTGCGTTTTGGACTACGCCTCCTGCGCAGTCTTCCCCTGACTTTGCTGGACACAGGGTGTCCTAGCCCCGACAAGGCCAGTTGGCCTAGGGACTGCCACAGTGGTGGCTGATGTGAGTTTTGGCGCCATTGTACCTGTTCTGCACCTCTGAATGTGTTTTTGCGTCATGTGCTTTGCTTTACACCTCTGAATGTTATGCATCATGTGTTTATGTGCTTAGACCCCTACAGGTATAGTGATACTTAGGTGGTTGTTTTCTCCCTAGTACAGGTGGTGCTAGTGAGGTCCTGATTCCCTGCGCAATACTGTCCTAAGGTGGTTAGGGTTGCGTAGGTGGTACTTTCTGGTTACCAGTAGTTACTGGTTGTGTGCTACATATGTTATTTTGTACTACAGTATTATTCCTATTTCTAAAAAGTGCAACTTCCTGACAGTGGTCCAAGTGGCCCTGTCCCCTGTATATATAATCCCTTGTAAATTCTGCCCGTGCCTGTTGGCACATTGTAGAGTGTGTGTTTTTATCTAATGTGTTGTGTATAATACAAAGGCTATTTTTATAGAATACCTTGTGTGGAGTTTCCTTTGTGGTGGGCCTTGGGTGTTGTTGCTGGGTGCGCGCGCAAACGCTTTACACATCGCCTCAGGGATAAGCCTGTCTGCTCGTGCCAAGCTACCAAGGGGGTGAGCAGGGGTTATCTTTGTCGTGTAACTCCCCAGCCCTGACTAGAGTGGTGGTTTCTGTCTGGCTTTGGCGCAAGCCTCAGCCAACCGGAAATCGCCATTTCTAACGTTGGTGATCAGCGGTGGGATTTGGACTTGCGTTTGCGCTGTACCGCAGCGGCAACTGGCCGCACTACAAAACTCTGCATTTAGATAAATCACATGGTATAGGGATTATTGTTTTAAAATTGTTTTTACTTGTCATTTCTTTGGAAATGTGTTTTTGTGCACTGTGAGTTAGGTGTCCCTAGCTCGGGAGGGTAGATCATCCCCCTTAGTGCATTGTGTTTCTGGATTCACCAGAGGGTGGGATCCAGTGGTGGCAGCGTAATAGTGTCCAGTACATTTGTCCCCCGCCCTGCGCCCAGAGTTGGTACCTGTGTCACATGGTGGTCAGGTTGAGGAATCAGGGGTGGTAGAAACTGCCTTACCAGTCCGAGGGGAGGGTTGTGTGTGGATGAAGGGTGTGTGGCACTAGGCAAGTGAGTGTGAGTTCTCTGGGTTAGAGAGCTTGCTGAATGTTTTTGTGAATTGTGTGCTCCTGTGTGAAACTCAGACCCCTAGGTTCCCTGTATAATTGTTACCATAACGTCCGCCAGAATGGAGCCTGCTTGTGATCCCTATGAGCTAGCTTGGCGCCAGAGGCAGGAGTTAGAAAGGTACTGTACAGAGGAAGAGTCAGAAGAGGAGGTAGAGGATGACAATACCTGGACGCCAGTAGAGAGTGAGGACCCCATAGGTAGGGCGTCCCGTGCTGGGTCCAGCGTAGGAGGCAGCGCCTCATCCCTTTCCCTGTCCCCAGAGGAGTGGGAAGATAGGAGGAAAGAAAGGGAGCACCAGCTGGCGTTAGAGAAGCTCAGGTTAGAGCATGCTCAGGCGATGGCGCAGCTGGAGGCCAGGAAGCAACAGCGAGAGACTGAGTGGGTCTTGGCGCGGGAGAGGGTAGAGGAGGCTGAGAGGGCCTCCACCAGAGGCAAAGTAGCTCTGGAGGGTAGACTATCCCCTGCGCGCAGTTTTAATTTTCTGGACTCCCCAGGGAGGGTTGAGTCCAGTGGTAGTAGCGATGTAGATTCCAGTGTAGGAAATCCCAGTCCCAGTTCCCCCAGTCTGGTACCTGTTCCCCAGGAGGAGGAGTTAAGGTTGAAATTCAGGGGCAGTAGGAAACTGTCTCACCAGACTTGGGAGGAGTTTGTGGATGGATGTGAGGATGCAATGTTTGATTGGATTTCCACAGCAAGTGATTTTGACATACTGTGTAATCTGGTTCTCAAAGAACACCTGCTCAGTTGTTGTGTGCCAGGGTTGCGCCAACACCTGTTGGGGTGTGGATTGTCTGAGCCCCTTGAGCTTGCGGATGAAGCAGAGCGCTGGGAAAGGGCTAGAGGTTCTCTAGAGTCATTAGGGAGTGACTCCAAAAGTAGTGGGTCAGGTATCTTCCAGCCCAGCGTGGTGGAAGAGGCTCAGTGTAGCCCAGCTAGGTCCCAGGATAGCGAGGAGGGTGTAGGGGCTCACCGCCTGGCTCAGTGGAGCAGGAGTGAGAGGGTGACCGAGGGTCCCCTGACGTACGAAACCCTGCCTCAGGACTTGGATGGTTCCATGAGGGAACACCAAGTTGGGGACCTAGGCTGTCCTGTTAGCCCATTTGAGGGAGATCTCCTGGTGAGTAGAGGACCTGGAGCACCTGTAACCAGGGCTCCTGTGGTTCTAGAGTCTGGCAGTACCGCTCCGGTAGGGAGGGTACAGGAGTCCAGTGTGAGGAGTGATTGGGGGATGAGTTTCCCAGTGGAAGAGCCTGTGGGTCAGGGACTACCCAGTTGGGCTAGGATCCCGTGTAGTGACCAGGGTGGCACCACTTCTGTTCTGGGGGATCTCCGCGCACTGTCAGGTGGACAGGGGACGGGAGATCAGCGCCAGACAGACAGTCGCTTGACGTATGTGTCCTTTGATAGCCTCAGGGGGATGGAGTGGAAATCCCCAGAAGTCCTGGAGTGCCAGGCAATTATTCCACCAAAGGTTCTAGGCCGGAGGTTGGGAGGCCAGGTTCAGGATCAGCCTGACCTGACGGGTGGGACGTCTGTAATCAGCGTCCCGACCAGTTCTTCTTCCAGAGGTACCGCCCCAGTTGGTAGGGAGCAGGGTTCTGGAAGGGGGTGCAGAGGGTGGGAGAGCCCACCTCTGCCCCCGGTACAACCTGAGGGGTTAAAACCTGGGTTGGGATGGCGTTCTAGGTGTACCCCTCGCCAGA
Organism: Triturus cristatus; assembly: GCF_964204655.1. Lineage (NCBI taxonomy): Eukaryota > Metazoa > Chordata > Amphibia > Caudata > Salamandridae > Triturus > Triturus cristatus. Next base: position 652,264,422 of record NC_140587.1, on the reverse strand, counting down.
GGAGGAGGAACCCTAGGAGAAGAGGTAGGGGGAGGAGAGCTTTCCCTGAGACTCCTGGTCCGCCTGAGGGTGTAGACCCTAGGCTGGAGAACCAGTGGCAGTCTAGTCCTGTCTTTCAGAGAGGAAGAGTGGAGAATGGCCGCTATGTGCCAGGGGTTACTACCCCCCACTCTGTGGTTAGGCAAAGACCAGTGGCACCTGGGTGGCCTAGGGCCTGGTCTTGGCCGCGGACAGCTTGGGAGTACCAGTGGGGTAGCCCAGTTGGTCCAGACAGTGGTGTTAAAAAGAATTCCATGGGTTCACCGTGGCGTAGAACCGGAGGGTGTCCATGCAGTTGCGGGCCCGCGTCCGTGTTCTATCGCCCCAAGCAGGGAAGTCCATCACGGTGGTGATTGGTCTGCCCTGCGTTTTGGCTGGAAGGGGGTTGTGTTGGACTTGGCCCTTCTGGCAGGTTCACCCCTGGACTTTTTGGCTTTTTATTGGTGACTTGGTGTGGTAATTTTTTTGGTTTCTGCGCACTTTCCCTGTGTCCCAGGGTAAAGTGCGTGCGTGCGCTGAGTGCATGTGGTGAGATAGGCCTGCCCTCCCATAGGAATGCATGGGGAATGTATGTGTCCCTAGTAGTTCCTGATGCGTGGGGTGTGCAGGCCCGAGTTTGGTATGTGCGGACTCGTGGGAGTGAATGCTGCGCGATGATGTGTGCGGCGTGCATGTACCTAGTGTGGAAGTGCCACTTCTAGAAGTGGGCACTTCTGTGTGCAGTGTGTCTGTCGCGTGATTGGCTGGTCGTGTCATGTGACGGGCTAGGGATTCCCCAGTGTCAGGATGAGTCACCCAGTGGTGAATGGGGAGATCAGCAGCTAGATGGGTGGGAGGAGTCCACCTGGGTCCTGAATAGGACAGGGTTTTCCAAACACAATGCTGGCCCCGCCCCCTGTGGTGCGACTGACGACCCTAGCCCTTCCAGTGAATAGAGTGAGGGGCTGAGCACATCAAGGGTGCTCCCCAACCAGCTGCGGCTGGTTTTCCCCCTCACCCTGACCCCAGAACAAAGGGTTTGCATGTATAAAAATGGGGCTGTGTCCCCACAGAAACTGTTCTCTGCCAGGATCTTACCTGAGGGGGGCTGCTGCTGCTGCTGGACCAGAGGACCGCCACTTGGATTACCTCCCTGCCTGGAGGCCCAGTGAGCTGGCTCTGGGTCCAGCCTTGCCCCCCTGCCTTTTGAAGGACTTTATTGCTGGACTTTGGACTTATTCTCCCCAGAGCGTCTGGGAGCTTTTATTGGCCTTTAGCGCTGAGAGCGCTTCTACTTTTTATCCTTAGCGCTAGGAGCGCTTTAATTCTACAAACCGGTGCCCACCCGGCGTTTGCCCCGTCTATACAGATCCTGAAATCCCCTGGCAGGTGCCCACCCTGCCAGGGACCTTGCTGTGCTCGTTGGCGGGTGCCCACCCCGCTTATTTGTTTATTTTACGGCGGGTGCCCACCCCGCCGTACATCCACTGTAACGAGGGAGCCTACCCCTCTTGTGACGGGAAAAATCACCGCTGCAGCCCGGTCCGGGCTCAAACAGGAAGTCAGGCAGCGCTGACTAGGACGTGGGCGGAGCCTGACCTAAAAGCAGGAAGCGGACGGGAGCCTACCCCGTGCTCCTGCACAGAGGAAGAAGATCGGGAAAGCAGGACGGCGGCAGCGGCTCCTCGCGCAGGGCTCCCGCGTGTGGAGGGAACCCTGCAGGTCACCAAGACGAGGAGGAAGCGCCGCCGGAGTCCCGGTGAGTGGGGCTCTGTGTTGAGGTGGTGGGGGGAGTGTCGGGGCACAGCTTCGGTGCCCGCCCCGTACCGCGTTCAGAGCACTGCGGGGGCAGTGCTCATTTCTCTTTTTCGCTGCCCCGCCTGACAGTGGGCAGCGGTGTGGGGGACCGAGGAGGTTCCTAAGGGCGCGTGTGCGCTCCAACGAGGGCCGCATTTGTTTGCTCACGAGCCCCGTGAGGCTCCCACGACTTGGGCAGCAATTGTCTTTAGAGCGCGAGGCGCTCCAATTTGGGATTGCTTAATCCAAGAGTCCAGAGAGGCTCCAAACATACGGGGGCATTCCTTTGCGGTTAAGAGCGGCCCCGGAAGGCAGCGGGCCGTTCCAACGTTGCCTCCCGCCCACAGTTGTACCAGAGCCCACGAGGCTCCCACGTCAGTGCCTGATATCTGCCTGAGTCCCCCGAGCGGGACTCCAACGTTGAGGGCACATTGTTCTTGAGCCACGAAGGCTCTAGGGGGCATTTTTGTGTGGCTAAGAGCCCAGGAGAGGCGCCACGTGAGTGCTGCATATTTGTGTGGAAGGGCACAGTGGTGCCCACACTCATTTCTCCAGCTGCCCAGCACTTAGTGGGCAGCTGCAACGTTTAGGTTGTGGCCCTCTGCGTTTTGGACTACGCCTCCTGCGCAGTCTTCCCCTGACTTTGCTGGACACAGGGTGTCCTAGCCCCGACAAGGCCAGTTGGCCTAGGGACTGCCACAGTGGTGGCTGATGTGAGTTTTGGCGCCATTGTACCTGTTCTGCACCTCTGAATGTGTTTTTGCGTCATGTGCTTTGCTTTACACCTCTGAATGTTATGCATCATGTGTTTATGTGCTTAGACCCCTACAGGTATAGTGATACTTAGGTGGTTGTTTTCTCCCTAGTACAGGTGGTGCTAGTGAGGTCCTGATTCCCTGCGCAATACTGTCCTAAGGTGGTTAGGGTTGCGTAGGTGGTACTTTCTGGTTACCAGTAGTTACTGGTTGTGTGCTACATATGTTATTTTGTACTACAGTATTATTCCTATTTCTAAAAAGTGCAACTTCCTGACAGTGGTCCAAGTGGCCCTGTCCCCTGTATATATAATCCCTTGTAAATTCTGCCCGTGCCTGTTGGCACATTGTAAAGTGTGTGTTTTTATCTAATGTGTTGTGTATAATACAAAGGTTATTTTTATATAATACCTTGTGTGGAGTTTCCTTTGTGGTGGGCCTTGGGTGTTGTTGCTGGGTGCGCGCGCAAACGCTTTACACATCGCCTCAGGGATAAGCCTGTCTGCTCGTGCCAAGCTACCAAGGGGGTGAGCAGGGGTTATCTTTGTCGTGTAACTCCCCAGCCCTGACTAGAGTGGTGGTTTCTGTCTGGCTTTGGCGCAAGCCTCAGCCAACCGGAAATCGCCATTTCTAACAATCCCTTGAAGGGACCAGTGCAGAGATCATCCCATGAAGGGACCAGAGCACCAAAGATCATCTCATGAAGGGACCAGGGCACCAGATCATTCAATGAAGGGACCAGGGCACCAGATCATCCCATGAAGTGACCAGGGCACCAGATCATCCCATGAAGGGACCAGGGCACCAGATCATCCCATGAAGGGACCAGGGCACCAGATCATCCCACGAAGGGACCAGGGCACCAGATCATCCCAAGAAGGGACCAGTGCATCAGAGATCATCCCATGAAGGGACCAGTGCACTAGAGATCATCCCAAGAAGGGACCAGTGCACCAGAGATCATCCCATGAAGGGACCAGGGCACCAGAGATCATCCCATGAAGGGACCAGGGCACCAGAGATCATCCCATGAAGGGACCAGGGCATCAGAGATCATCCCATGAAGGGACCAGTGCAACAGACAACATCCCATGAAGGGACCAGTGCATCAGAGATCATCCCATGAAGGGACCATCGCATCACAGCACTCTTATTAGAGGTATGCAAGATCATTCCATGAAGGGACCAGTGCAGAAGATCTTCCCATGAAGGGACCAGTGCAGAGACCATCCCATGAAGGGACCAGTGCATCAGAGACCATCCCATGAAGGGACCAGTGCATCAGAGACCATCCCATGAAGGGACCAGTGCAGCAGAGACCATCCCATGAAGGGACCAGTGCATCAAAGATCCCATGAAGGGACCAGTGCTTCACAGCACTCATATTAGAGGTATGCAAGATCATCCCATGAAGGGACCAGTGCACCAGAGATCACCCCATGAAGGGACCAGTGCTGAGATCATCCCATGAAGGGACCAGTGCTGAGATCATCCCATGAAGGGACCAGTGCATCAAGGATCATCCCATGAAGGGACCAGTGCATCAAAGATCATCCCATGAAGGGACCAGTGCATCAAAGACCATCCCATGAAGGGACCAGTGCATCAAAGACCATCCCATGAAGGGCCCAGTACATTAAAGATCATCACATGAAGGGCCCAGTGCATCAAAGATCATCCCATGAAGGGACCAGTGCATCACAGTAATTAGATTGGAGGTATGCAAAATCATCCCATGAAGGGACCAGTGCAGAGATCATACCATGAAGGGACCAGTGCATCAAAAATCATCCCATGAAGGGACCAGCGCATCAGAGATCATCCTATGAAGGGACCAGGGCACCAGATCATTCCATGAATGGACAACTGCAACAGACATCATCCCATGAAGGGACCAGTGCATCCCAGCACTCAGATTAGAGGTATGCAAGATCATCCCATGAAGGGACCAGTGCAGAGATCATCCCATGAAGGGACCACTGCATCAGAGATCATCCCATGAAGGGACCAGTGCAACAGATAATCCCAAGAAGGGACCAGTGCAACAGATTATCCCAAGAAGGGACCAGTGCATCAGAGATAATCCCATGAAGGGACCAGTGCATCAGAGATCATCCCATGAAGGGACCAGTGCATCAGAGATCATCCCATGAAGGGACCAGTGCATCAGAGACCAAGAAGGGAGACGAGCATCACTGCACTCAGATTAGAGGTATGGAAGATCATCCCATGAAGGGACCAGTGCATCAGAGATCATCCAATGAAGGGACCAGTGCATCACAGCACTCAGATTAGAGGTATGCAAGATCATCCTATGAAGGAACCAGTGCACCAGAGATCATCCCATGAAGGGACCAGTGCATCAAAAATCATCCCATGAAGGGACCAGTGCATCAAAAATCATCCCATGAAGGGACCAGTGCAGCAGACATCATCCCATGAAGGGACCAGTGCATCAGAGATCATCCCATGTAGGGACCAGTGCATCAGAGATCATCCCATGTAGGGACCAGTGCATCAGATCATTCCATGAAGAGACCAGTGCAGAGATCATCCCATGAAGGGACCAGTGCACCAGATATCATCCCGTGAAGGGAACAGGGCACCAGATCATCCCATGAAGGGACCAATGCATCAGATCACTCAGATTAGAGGTATGCAAGATCATCCCATGAAGGGACCAGTGCAGAGATCATCCCATGAAGGGACCAGAGCACCAAAGATCATCTCATGAAGGGACCAGGGCACCAGATCATTCAATGAAGGGACCAGGGCACCAGATCATCCCATGAAGTGACCAGGGCACCAGATCATCCCATGAAGGGACCAGGGCACCAGATCATCCCATGAAGGGACCAGGGCACCAGATCATCCCACGAAGGGACCAGGGCACCAGATCATCCCATGAAGGGACCAGGGCACCAGATCATCCCATGAAGGGACCAGTGCAGAGGTCATCTCATGAAGGGACCAGTGCATCAGAGATCATCCCATGAAGAGAACAGTGCATCAGAGATCATCCCATGAAGGGACCAGTGCATCAGATCACTCAGATTAGAGGTATGCAAGATCATCCCATGAAGGGACCAGTGCAGAGGTCATCCCATGAAGAAACCGGTGCATCAGAGATCATCCCATGAAGAGAACAGTGCATCAGAGATCATCCCATGAAGGGACCAGTGCATCAGAGACCATCCCATGAAGGGACCAGTGCAGAGGTCATCCCATGAAGGGACCAGTGCATCAGATCACTCAGATTAGAGGTATGCAAGATCATCCCATGAAGGGACCAGTGCACTAGAGATAATCCCTTGAAGGGACCAGTGCAGAGATCATCCCATGAAGGGACCAGAGCACCAAAGATCATCTCATGAAGGGACCAGGGCACCAGATCATTCAATGAAGGGACCAGGGCACCAGATCATCCCATGAAGTGACCAGGGCACCAGATCATCCCATGAAGGGACCAGGGCACCAGATCATCCCATGAAGGGACCAGGGCACCAGATCATCCCACGAAGGGACCAGGGCACCAGATCATCCCAAGAAGGGACCAGTGCATCAGAGATCATCCCATGAAGGGACCAGTGCACTAGAGATCATCCCAAGAAGGGACCAGTGCACCAGAGATCATCCCATGAAGGGACCAGGGCACCAGAGATCATCCCATGAAGGGACCAGGGCACCAGAGATCATCCCTGTTAGAATCCGGGGTCTCTGGTTGGCGCAGGTATGCACTTGCGACAAGCAGGGACCCTTTTCATCTAAGTCAGGGCAAAGGATCACCTCTTTAAAAATAACCCCTGCTCACCCTCTAGGTAACGTGGCGCGAGCAGTCAGGCTAAATTTCCAGAGGGCATATAGGTTAAGCGTTCAAGTTGTCCCACACAATAATCACCACCCCACCACACAAAGACACAAGGCTGTATTTATGTCCAAAATATAATTCTTTATATAAAAGGTTTTCTTTCAGGCAGGTTGCATAAATACAGTTCTCTTGGTAAAATAATCCAGTTACTCTCAAAATGCTTTACGGGCAGTCCACAGTTGTAAAAATGGCACAGTTCTCTTTAAAATAGGTTTCTTAGGTCTTCTGGGCACTTCGTAGCGCCTTTGGGGTGCCTTTGGCAAGGTTTTTACAGTGCCTTGCCGTTTCCCACGCTTCTCGCGTGAGCCGGAGTACGCTTGCCGAGTCTCACTCTTCTCGAGTGAGCACCGGTAATGCTTTTCAATGCAGTACGGTTAAAACGTAGGTACGGTTCGAACCTTGCTGTTCCCAGGGTAAGTACGGGTCGAACCAAGGCTGTTACGGCTCGAACTCAGCCAAAAGGAGCACTTTTCAAAGCGCCATTATTTCAGCTGGCAGTACGGTGCGAACCAGGCACAAGTATTTACAAGGCGGGTACGAACCAAGGCACTTCACAGGCAGTACGGTGCGAACCAGGCACAAGTATTTACAAGGCGGGTACGAACCAAGGCACTTCACAGGCAGTACGGTGCGAACCAGGCACCCGTAGTTACAGGGCAGGTACGGTTCGTACAAAGGCAAGTACGGGCCGTACTTTTCACGCGCTGGCACAATACCTTGCAGATTTCACGGGGAAGGTTCGTGGCGGCCTCGCGGTCCAGTCCAGGGGTGTCCCACGTCGCGCTGGTGTCCCCAGTGTCCAGGGGACGGCGGAGCTTCGTGGGGCGCTCGGGCAGGATGCAGGTTGCCACGAAGGGGGTCAGAAGCAGGAGGGCAGCCTCGGGGTGAGATCACAGCGCCGCGCGCTGTTAGCTTCGGCCGGAGACGCGAACCAGGGCACTTTAGTCCTTTGCAGAAGCCTCTACAACCCGGCAGGGGTCACAGGGACTCGGCGCTCAGGCGCGGAGATCTCCACCTTACTTTGCGAGCTACGGCTCGAGGGGGCAACTGTTCACGGTGCTCGGGCTGTCAGGCCTTTACGTTGTTTGCAGCCACGCCAGCAGCAGAAGTCGCGTTGCTCAGCGAGATCAGGGGATGCACAGGTTCTCCGGGGTCAGCTTGCTGAATCACTTCAAGGCGCTTCTCCTCTTCTTTCAGGATGGTAGCGCCCACTGTTCCTGGGGCGCAGGTCAGGGGGCAAGTTCACACGCAAGCCCTTGGAGATTGTTTTAAAGGCACAAGTTGAATCAAAGTCCTTTTCTTCAGGCTTTCCCTCTCCTTCCAGCAGACAGGCACCCACTGCAGGCCAGTCTCTCAGGCAGAGAGACAGTATTCCTCCTTCAGCTTCTCCAGGTCCTTCTCCTTCAGGCAGAGTTTCTTCTTGGCGCAAACAGGATCTAATTTCTTAGGAGCCAGGCTCCTACTTTTATACACCAATTCTTTTGTTCTTTAGCGCCAGGGGGCCTGGGCCTGGCTCAGTCCAGTTTTTGGAGCACTTTGTTGTGGTGACTCTGCGCTTCCCTTTCAGCAGCAGGGCAGAGACATCAGCCGCTCCACAGGGGGCGGCGCCGGCTTTGTGCTGGCAGAGCACAGGTCTATTCAAGAGTCAGGGTGTACTCCTCCCACCCATCCTGGTGTAATCTCTCCACCCACCACCTGGCAGCCAGCCTGTCTCCTGGAATTCCCCAGCCCTGCTCCTTACTGTTGCTAGGCAGAACACACACACACACAGCGCAGAGGCGGACTGAATGGCCAGATCAGTAAATACTAACTTTCTAAAAGTAGTATTTACAAACACAGGATATTAAAATAAACTTTACTAAAAGAAGTATTTTATTATTCTGAGTCCAGGCATACTAAACATGACTTTCTACCATGCTCTATGAGTCCACTGGGGTCACAGCGTGTAGTGACTCCAGCAGCCCATTCTGGCCTATGGAGAGCAGGTAGCCTTCAATAGTGAAAAACGAAAATGGCTGTAATTCACTATTAAGACATGCCACACACATCAGGGCATGTCCTACCTTATGCCTACAATGCACCCTGCCCTTGGGCCTACCAGAGGGGTGACTAATATGTAGTTAAGGGAAGGTTTAGGGACTGGCAAGTGGGTGCACTTGCGCAGTCAGCGCGACGGTACCAGACCGCACGCAGGTTCTGCAGTGGCAGATCCTAGACACATTTTACTAGGCCGCTTCTGTGGGTGGCACAACCAGTGCTGCAAGCCCACTAGCGGCATTTGTATTTACAAGCCCTGGCACTCCTGGTGCACTCTACTAGGGGCTGACAGTAAACCAAATGAACCAATCATGGACACCAATCAATGTATACATTTTACCATAGGGAGAGCATATGCACCTTAGCACTGGTCAGCAGTGGTAAGGTGCCCAGAGTCATAAATCAGCCAACACCAGGTCAGAAAAAATACAGGAGGAAGGCAAAAAGTTTAGGGATGACCCTTCAAAAAGGGCCAGGTCCAACACAACCCCCTTCCAGCCAAAACGCAGGGTAGACCAATCACCACCGTGATGGTCTTCCCTGCTTGGGGCGATAGAACAAGGACCTGGCCCGCAACTGCAGGGGCAGACTCCAGTTCTACGCCAATCTGAACCTATTGGACTCCCTCTGTCCATACTCTCAGGGCCCACCAAGCCAATCCATGGGGAACCCTTCTCCTCACCTGTGGACACCACCTGTGCAGCACCTAACCTTAACTGGCCCACAGGTGTGTCCCACCAGAGAGACAGCAAAATGCTACAGTGGCCACTGACAGTAGTCAGGGATGAGACCCAGGCCGTATGCCTCTCAGGGCTCTCAATCCTCTGTGGTGCCAGGGAGCAGGGGCCAGTAGCCCCAGGTGCTTGGCACCCTTTGTCCATTCTCCCCCTTGTCAGGTCAGGTATGACATCCTGGCACTGACCCACCAGCCCCGGGACTGTACCCAGCGGCTGGACCAAAGACTGGGGTGGCCTCTCCCACACCCGGTCCTCCTCCTTGGGGCTCTGTACCCTCCCACCTGGAGTGGCACCCCCTTCCAGAATTGCCACGGCACCTGTGGCAGGTGTCCTGCGCAATTCGCCCACCAGTTCAGGGGTTCTATCCTGCAACTGGGTGCCCAGGTCAGGGGGGACACCCTGAACCTGGCCCTTCAACCTAGGGTCTAAACCCTTCAGTTGAGCCGGGGTCAGAGGCGAGGACTCCCTCCCTCTGCACCCCCTTCCAGAGTACTGCCCACTCCCAACTGGCGTGGTACCCCTAGAAGCAACATGGGTCAGGACACTGATTACAGTGGTCCCACCCTCCAGGTCAGACAACACCTGAACCTGGCTTCCCAACCCTGGGTCCAACCCATGCGGTTGAACGCTCGCCTGGCGCACCAGGACTTCCCGGGGAGCACGCATGCCCCCCCTGAGGGTGACACATAACTCATGTGTCGTGTGACAGTCTGCCTGGCGCTGATCTCCAGACCCCTGTCCATCTGACAGTGCCTGAAGATCCCCCAGGACAGAAGTGGTGTCACCATGGTCACTCACGGGGGACGCAGCCCTTCTGGCTGGCCCCTGACCCACTGGTTCTTCCACTGGGGACTCTTTCCCCCTCTCACCCCTCAATCTGGACCTCTGCACCCTCCCAACTGGAGCGGTACTGCCAGACACCAGAACTGATGGAGGCCTGCTTACAGACACTCCCAGCTCACCAGACACTAGGGGATCCCCCTCAACGGGTGGCCCATCAGGACAGCCTAGGCTCCCCGCCTGGTGTTCCCTTAAAGAACCATCCAGGCTCTGAGACTGGGTTTCGGGCACCTGGGGGCACGCAGCCCCACACTCACTCCTTCTCCACTGAGACAGGACGTGAGCCCCTACACCCCTCCCACTACCATGGGACCTAGCTGGGCTACTCTGCACCACTTCCACCACTCTGGGTTGGAAGATACCTGAGCCACTCCCCACAGGGTCATTCCCCAATGCCTCTCCAGACCCTCTGGAATCCACCAAAAGGTCTACCTCCAATGTGAGCTCTCTGCGGTCAGAGAACTCGGTCTCCAACAGGTGTTGACATAGCTCTGGAAAACAGGGACTTAAAATATGCTCTCCCACAATTGGATCACACAGCCCCCTAGCAGGGTTAACCAAACTAGCCTTCACCTTACCATCCAGTGCCTCACACACGTACTCCACACCACTCTCCTGAGACTGGCAAGACAGTATCTGACTGTCTCTGTCACACAACCCACACTCTTCTGGGCGGTCTTCACACTCACCTACCAGGACTTCAATGTTGGGGGAACCCCTCTCCCTGCGCCTCTCATCTAGAGCCAGTAGAGTGTCCCTCCCGCCACTAGGACTATGAACCCCTGCGCCAGTTACCCTATTCCCTTCAGGGATACTGCGCACTACTGGAGCTACCTCATGCCCTTGAACCTCCTGGTGTGTGTTAACCCCCTCCTTCAAGCCAGGCGCCACATCTCTGGGTGTGTGTACTACTCTTTCAGCACTAGAGAATTCAATATTGCTGCCACCATCTGAGCTGGATTCCTCCTCCCACTCAGAAAAGCTCAATCTCTGAGCTACGCACCTTTCTTGCTGCTGGGATGAGACACTCATGGCCTCAAGCCTCTCGAGCTCCATATCATATTTCTTCATTAAAAAGTCATGCTCCATTTGCATTTTCTTTTCTTCAAGAGCCAGCTTCTTCTCTTCCAGAGCCAGTTCCAGTTTTGCCAAAGTGACCTCCTGTTCTCTTGCGGCCTGCCTGTCTGCCAGCTCCCCTGGCGACAGGTTTCTACCAAAGCTGTGGACGCTCTCTGCTGGTTCCACTAACACAATCTCATCAGTTGCATTCTGTGACTCCATCCAGGCTTTCAGCGCCTTGTAGAGATCTTTCTTGTTCCTGCATCCTGCATGCGGAACCTTGAACTTCTTGCAAAAGTACCTGAGTTGCTTTTTTGTGTAGTCGTCCAGTTTTGACGCATCCCACTCCCATTCCATCTCAGAGGCTTCAGATGCTGTGCTGTTTGAGCCCGGCATGGCTTCAACGCAAGGGATCTTTTCTTGGCAGGCGAAATTAAATGGCAAAGTTCTGTGGCTTAAGCTACTGGACCGCCTACTGTGCAATGGTTAGCAATCACTGCGCAGACAATTAGAACGCAAATCCGTAAATCCGCACCGCTGCCACCAATGTTAGAATCCGGGGTCTCTGGTTGGCGCAGGTATGCACTTGCGACAAGCAGGGACCCTTTTCATCTAAGTCAGGGCAAAGGATCACCTCTTTAAAAATAACCCCTGCTCACCCTCTAGGTAACGTGGCGCGAGCAGTCAGGCTAAATTTCCAGAGGGCATATAGGTTAAGCGTTCAAGTTGTCCCACACAATAATCACCACCCCACCACACAAAGACACAAGGCTGTATTTATGTCCAAAATATAATTCTTTATATAAAAGGTTTTCTTTCAGGCAGGTTGCATAAATACAGTTCTCTTGGTAAAATAATCCAGTTACTCTCAAAATGCTTTACGGGCAGTCCACAGTTGTAAAAATGGCACAGTTCTCTTTAAAATAGGTTTCTTAGGTCTTCTGGGCACTTCGTAGCGCCTTTGGGGTGCCTTTGGCAAGGTTTTTACAGTGCCTTGCCGTTTCCCACGCTTCTCGCGTGAGCCGGAGTACGCTTGCCGAGTCTCACTCTTCTCGAGTGAGCACCGGTAATGCTTTTCAATGCAGTACGGTTAAAACGTAGGTACGGTTCGAACCTTGCTGTTCCCAGGGTAAGTACGGGTCGAACCAAGGCTGTTACGGCTCGAACTCAGCCAAAAGGAGCACTTTTCAAAGCGCCATTATTTCAGCTGGCAGTACGGTGCGAACCAGGCACAAGTATTTACAAGGCGGGTACGAACCAAGGCACTTCACAGGCAGTACGGTGCGAACCAGGCACAAGTATTTACAAGGCGGGTACGAACCAAGGCACTTCACAGGCAGTACGGTGCGAACCAGGCACCCGTAGTTACAGGGCAGGTACGGTTCGTACAAAGGCAAGTACGGGCCGTACTTTTCACGCGCTGGCACAATACCTTGCAGATTTCACGGGGAAGGTTCGTGGCGGCCTCGCGGTCCAGTCCAGGGGTGTCCCACGTCGCGCTGGTGTCCCCAGTGTCCAGGGGACGGCGGAGCTTCGTGGGGCGCTCGGGCAGGATGCAGGTTGCCACGAAGGGGGTCAGAAGCAGGAGGGCAGCCTCGGGGTGAGATCACAGCGCCGCGCGCTGTTAGCTTCGGCCGGAGACGCGAACCAGGGCACTTTAGTCCTTTGCAGAAGCCTCTACAACCCGGCAGGGGTCACAGGGACTCGGCGCTCAGGCGCGGAGATCTCCACCTTACTTTGCGAGCTACGGCTCGAGGGGGCAACTGTTCACGGTGCTCGGGCTGTCAGGCCTTTACGTTGTTTGCAGCCACGCCAGCAGCAGAAGTCGCGTTGCTCAGCGAGATCAGGGGATGCACAGGTTCTCCGGGGTCAGCTTGCTGAATCACTTCAAGGCGCTTCTCCTCTTCTTTCAGGATGGTAGCGCCCACTGTTCCTGGGGCGCAGGTCAGGGGGCAAGTTCACACGCAAGCCCTTGGAGATTGTTTTAAAGGCACAAGTTGAATCAAAGTCCTTTTCTTCAGGCTTTCCCTCTCCTTCCAGCAGACAGGCACCCACTGCAGGCCAGTCTCTCAGGCAGAGAGACAGTATTCCTCCTTCAGCTTCTCCAGGTCCTTCTCCTTCAGGCAGAGTTTCTTCTTGGCGCAAACAGGATCTAATTTCTTAGGAGCCAGGCTCCTACTTTTATACACCAATTCTTTTGTTCTTTAGCGCCAGGGGGCCTGGGCCTGGCTCAGTCCAGTTTTTGGAGCACTTTGTTGTGGTGACTCTGCGCTTCCCTTTCAGCAGCAGGGCAGAGACATCAGCCGCTCCACAGGGGGCGGCGCCGGCTTTGTGCTGGCAGAGCACAGGTCTATTCAAGAGTCAGGGTGTACTCCTCCCACCCATCCTGGTGTAATCTCTCCACCCACCACCTGGCAGCCAGCCTGTCTCCTGGAATTCCCCAGCCCTGCTCCTTACTGTTGCTAGGCAGAACACACACACACACAGCGCAGAGGCGGACTGAATGGCCAGATCAGTAAATACTAACTTTCTAAAAGTAGTATTTACAAACACAGGATATTAAAATAAACTTTACTAAAAGAAGTATTTTATTATTCTGAGTCCAGGCATACTAAACATGACTTTCTACCATGCTCTATGAGTCCACTGGGGTCACAGCGTGTAGTGACTCCAGCAGCCCATTCTGGCCTATGGAGAGCAGGTAGCCTTCAATAGTGAAAAACGAAAATGGCTGTAATTCACTATTAAGACATGCCACACACATCAGGGCATGTCCTACCTTATGCCTACAATGCACCCTGCCCTTGGGCCTACCAGAGGGGTGACTAATATGTAGTTAAGGGAAGGTTTAGGGACTGGCAAGTGGGTGCACTTGCGCAGTCAGCGCGACGGTACCAGACCGCACGCAGGTTCTGCAGTGGCAGATCCTAGACACATTTTACTAGGCCGCTTCTGTGGGTGGCACAACCAGTGCTGCAAGCCCACTAGCGGCATTTGTATTTACAAGCCCTGGCACTCCTGGTGCACTCTACTAGGGGCTGACAGTAAACCAAATGAACCAATCATGGACACCAATCAATGTATACATTTTACCATAGGGAGAGCATATGCACCTTAGCACTGGTCAGCAGTGGTAAGGTGCCCAGAGTCATAAATCAGCCAACACCAGGTCAGAAAAAATACAGGAGGAAGGCAAAAAGTTTAGGGATGACCCTTCAAAAAGGGCCAGGTCCAACAATCCCATGAAGGGACCAGGGCATCAGAGATCATCCCATGAAGGGACCAGTGCAACAGACAACATCCCATGAAGGGACCAGTGCATCAGAGATCATCCCATGAAGGGACCATCGCATCACAGCACTCTTATTAGAGGTATGCAAGATCATTCCATGAAGGGACCAGTGCAGAAGATCTTCCCATGAAGGGACCAGTGCAGAGACCATCCCATGAAGGGACCAGTGCATCAGAGACCATCCCATGAAGGGACCAGTGCATCAGAGACCATCCCATGAAGGGACCAGTGCAGCAGAGACCATCCCATGAAGGGACCAGTGCATCAAAGATCCCATGAAGGGACCAGTGCTTCACAGCACTCATATTAGAGGTATGCAAGATCATCCCATGAAGGGACCAGTGCACCAGAGATCACCCCATGAAGGGACCAGTGCTGAGATCATCCCATGAAGGGACCAGTGCTGAGATCATCCCATGAAGGGACCAGTGCATCAAGGATCATCCCATGAAGGGACCAGTGCATCAAAGATCATCCCATGAAGGGACCAGTGCATCAAAGACCATCCCATGAAGGGACCAGTGCATCAAAGACCATCCCATGAAGGGCCCAGTACATTAAAGATCATCACATGAAGGGCCCAGTGCATCAAAGATCATCCCATGAAGGGACCAGTGCATCACAGTAATTAGATTGGAGGTATGCAAAATCATCCCATGAAGGGACCAGTGCAGAGATCATACCATGAAGGGACCAGTGCATCAAAAATCATCCCATGAAGGGACCAGCGCATCAGAGATCATCCTATGAAGGGACCAGGGCACCAGATCATTCCATGAATGGACAACTGCAACAGACATCATCCCATGAAGGGACCAGTGCATCCCAGCACTCAGATTAGAGGTATGCAAGATCATCCCATGAAGGGACCAGTGCAGAGATCATCCCATGAAGGGACCACTGCATCAGAGATCATCTCATGAAGGGACCAGTGCAACAGATAATCCCAAGAAGGGACCAGTGCAACAGATTATCCCAAGAAGGGACCAGTGCATCAGAGATAATCCCATGAAGGGACCAGTGCATCAGAGATCATCCCATGAAGGGACCAGTGCATCAGAGATCATCCCATGAAGGGACCAGTGCATCAGAGACCAAGAAGGGAGACGAGCATCACTGCACTCAGATTAGAGGTATGGAAGATCATCCCATGAAGGGACCAGTGCATCAGAGATCATCCAATGAAGGGACCAGTGCATCACAGCACTCAGATTAGAGGTATGCAAGATCATCCTATGAAGGAACCAGTGCAGAGATCATCCCATGAAGGGACCAGTGCATCAGAGATCATCCCATGAAGGGACCAGCGCACCAGAGATCATCCCATGAAGGGACCAGCACATCAGAGATCATCCCATGAAGGGACCAGCACATCAGAGATCATCCCATGAAGGGACCAGTGCATCAGAGACCAAGAAGGGAGACGAGCATCACTGCACTCAGATTAGAGGTATGGAAGATCATCCCATGAAGGGACCAGTGCATCAGAGATCATCCAATGAAGGGACCAGTGCATCACAGCACTCAGATTAGAGGTATGCAAGATCATCCTATGAAGGAACCAGTGCACCAGAGATCATCCCATGAAGGGACCAGTGCATCAAAAATCATCCCATGAAGGGACCAGTGCATCAAAAATCATCCCATGAAGGGACCAGTGCAGCAGACATCATCCCATGAAGGGACCAGTGCATCAGAGATCATCCCATGTAGGGACCAGTGCATCAGAGATCATCCCATGTAGGGACCAGTGCATCAGATCATTCCATGAAGAGACCAGTGCAGAGATCATCCCATGAAGGGACCAGTGCACCAGATATCATCCCGTGAAGGGAACAGGGCACCAGATCATCCCATGAAGGGACCAATGCATCAGATCACTCAGATTAGAGGTATGCAAGATCATCCCATGAAGGGACCAGTGCAGAGATCATCCCATGAAGGGACCAGAGCACCAAAGATCATCTCATGAAGGGACCAGGGCACCAGATCATTCAATGAAGGGACCAGGGCACCAGATCATCCCATGAAGTGACCAGGGCACCAGATCATCCCATGAAGGGACCAGGGCACCAGATCATCCCATGAAGGGACCAGGGCACCAGATCATCCCACGAAGGGACCAGGGCACCAGATCATCCCATGAAGGGACCAGGGCACCAGATCATCCCATGAAGGGACCAGTGCAGAGGTCATCTCATGAAGGGACCAGTGCATCAGAGATCATCCCATGAAGAGAACAGTGCATCAGAGATCATCCCATGAAGGGACCAGTGCATCAGATCACTCAGATTAGAGGTATGCAAGATCATCCCATGAAGGGACCAGTGCAGAGGTCATCCCATGAAGAAACCGGTGCATCAGAGATCATCCCATGAAGAGAACAGTGCATCAGAGATCATCCCATGAAGGGACCAGTGCATCAGAGACCATCCCATGAAGGGACCAGTGCAGAGGTCATCCCATGAAGGGACCAGTGCACCAGAGATCATCCCATGAAGGGACCAGTGCATCAGATCACTCAGATTAGAGGTATGCAAGATCATCCCATGAAGGGACCAGTGCACTAGAGATAATCCCTTGAAGGGACCAGTGCAGAGATCATCCCATGAAGGGACCAGAGCACCAAAGATCATCTCATGAAGGGACCAGGGCACCAGATCATTCAATGAAGGGACCAGGGCACCAGATCATCCCATGAAGTGACCAGGGCACCAGATCATCCCATGAAGGGACCAGGGCACCAGATCATCCCATGAAGGGACCAGGGCACCAGATCATCCCACGAAGGGACCAGGGCACCAGATCATCCCAAGAAGGGACCAGTGCATCAGAGATCATCCCATGAAGGGACCAGTGCACTAGAGATCATCCCAAGAAGGGACCAGTGCACCAGAGATCATCCCATGAAGGGACCAGGGCACCAGAGATCATCCCATGAAGGGACCAGGGCACCAGAGATCATCCCATGAAGGGACCAGGGCATCAGAGATCATCCCATGAAGGGACCAGTGCAACAGACAACATCCCATGAAGGGACCAGTGCATCAGAGATCATCCCATGAAGGGACCATCGCATCACAGCACTCTTATTAGAGGTATGCAAGATCATTCCATGAAGGGACCAGTGCAGAAGATCTTCCCATGAAGGGACCAGTGCAGAGACCATCCCATGAAGGGACCAGTGCATCAGAGACCATCCCATGAAGGGACCAGTGCATCAGAGACCATCCCATGAAGGGACCAGTGCAGCAGAGACCATCCCATGAAGGGACCAGTGCATCAAAGATCCCATGAAGGGACCAGTGCTTCACAGCACTCATATTAGAGGTATGCAAGATCATCCCATGAAGGGACCAGTGCACCAGAGATCACCCCATGAAGGGACCAGTGCTGAGATCATCCCATGAAGGGACCAGTGCTGAGATCATCCCATGAAGGGACCAGTGCATCAAGGATCATCCCATGAAGGGACCAGTGCATCAAAGATCATCCCATGAAGGGACCAGTGCATCAAAGACCATCCCATGAAGGGACCAGTGCATCAAAGACCATCCCATGAAGGGCCCAGTACATTAAAGATCATCACATGAAGGGCCCAGTGCATCAAAGATCATCCCATGAAGGGACCAGTGCATCACAGTAATTAGATTGGAGGTATGCAAAATCATCCCATGAAGGGACCAGTGCAGAGATCATACCATGAAGGGACCAGTGCATCAAAAATCATCCCATGAAGGGACCAGCGCATCAGAGATCATCCTATGAAGGGACCAGGGCACCAGATCATTCCATGAATGGACAACTGCAACAGACATCATCCCATGAAGGGACCAGTGCATCCCAGCACTCAGATTAGAGGTATGCAAGATCATCCCATGAAGGGACCAGTGCAGAGATCATCCCATGAAGGGACCACTGCATCAGAGATCATCCCATGAAGGGACCAGTGCAACAGATAATCCCAAGAAGGGACCAGTGCAACAGATTATCCCAAGAAGGGACCAGTGCATCAGAGATAATCCCATGAAGGGACCAGTGCATCAGAGATCATCCCATGAAGGGACCAGTGCATCAGAGATCATCCCATGAAGGGACCAGTGCATCAGAGACCAAGAAGGGAGACGAGCATCACTGCACTCAGATTAGAGGTATGGAAGATCATCCCATGAAGGGACCAGTGCATCAGAGATCATCCAATGAAGGGACCAGTGCATCACAGCACTCAGATTAGAGGTATGCAAGATCATCCTATGAAGGAACCAGTGCAGAGATCATCCCATGAAGGGACCAGTGCATCAGAGATCATCCCATGAAGGGACCAGCGCACCAGAGATCATCCCATGAAGGGACCAGCACATCAGAGATCATCCCATGAAGGGACCAGCACATCAGAGATCATCCCATGAAGGGACCAGTGCATCAGAGATCATCCCATGAAGGGACCATCGCATCACAGCACTCCTATTAGAGGTATGCAAGATCATTCCATGAAGGGACCAGTGCAGAGATCTTCCCATGAAGGGACCAGTGCAGAGACCATCCCATGAAGGGACCAGTGCATCAGAGACCATCCCATTAAGGGACCAGTGCATCCCAGCACTCAGATTAGAGGTATGCAAGATCATCCCATGAAGGGACCAGTGCAGAGATCATCCCATGAAGGGACCACTGCATCAGAGATCATCTCATGAAGGGACCAGTGCAACAGATAATCCCAAGAAGGGACCAGTGCAACAGATTATCCCAAGAAGGGACCAGTGCATCAGAGATAATCCCATGAAGGGACCAGTGCATCAGAGATCATCCCATGAAGGGACCAGTGCATCAGAGATCATCCCATGAAGGGACCAGTGCATCAGAGACCAAGAAGGGAGACGAGCATCACTGCACTCAGATTAGAGGTATGGAAGATCATCCCATGAAGGGACCAGTGCATCAGAGATCATCCAATGAAGGGACCAGTGCATCACAGCACTCAGATTAGAGGTATGCAAGATCATCCTATGAAGGAACCAGTGCAGAGATCATCCCATGAAGGGACCAGTGCATCAGAGATCATCCCATGAAGGGACCAGCGCACCAGAGATCATCCCATGAAGGGACCAGCACATCAGAGATCATCCCATGAAGGGACCAGCACATCAGAGATCATCCCATGAAGGGACCAGTGCTGAGATCATCCCATGAAGGGACCAGTGCATCAAGGATCATCCCATGAAGGGACCAGTGCATCAAAGATCATCCCATGAAGGGACCAGTGCATCAAAGACCATCCCATGAAGGGACCAGTGCATCAAAGACCATCCCATGAAGGGCCCAGTACATTAAAGATCATCACATGAAGGGCCCAGTGCATCAAAGATCATCCCATGAAGGGACCAGTGCATCACAGTAATTAGATTGGAGGTATGCAAAATCATCCCATGAAGGGACCAGTGCAGAGATCATACCATGAAGGGACCAGTGCATCAAAAATCATCCCATGAAGGGACCAGCGCATCAGAGATCATCCTATGAAGGGACCAGGGCACCAGATCATTCCATGAATGGACAACTGCAACAGACATCATCCCATGAAGGGACCAGTGCATCCCAGCACTCAGATTAGAGGTATGCAAGATCATCCCATGAAGGGACCAGTGCAGAGATCATCCCATGAAGGGACCACTGCATCAGAGATCATCCCATGAAGGGACCAGTGCAACAGATAATCCCAAGAAGGGACCAGTGCAACAGATTATCCCAAGAAGGGACCAGTGCATCAGAGATAATCCCATGAAGGGACCAGTGCATCAGAGATCATCCCATGAAGGGACCAGTGCATCAGAGATCATCCCATGAAGGGACCAGTGCATCAGAGACCAAGAAGGGAGACGAGCATCACTGCACTCAGATTAGAGGTATGGAAGATCATCCCATGAAGGGACCAGTGCATCAGAGATCATCCAATGAAGGGACCAGTGCATCACAGCACTCAGATTAGAGGTATGCAAGATCATCCTATGAAGGAACCAGTGCAGAGATCATCCCATGAAGGGACCAGTGCATCAGAGATCATCCCATGAAGGGACCAGCGCACCAGAGATCATCCCATGAAGGGACCAGCACATCAGAGATCATCCCATGAAGGGACCAGCACATCAGAGATCATCCCATGAAGGGACCAGTGCATCAGAGATCATCCCATGAAGGGACCATCGCATCACAGCACTCCTATTAGAGGTATGCAAGATCATTCCATGAAGGGACCAGTGCAGAGATCTTCCCATGAAGGGACCAGTGCAGAGACCATCCCATGAAGGGACCAGTGCATCAGAGACCATCCCATGAAGGGACCAGTGCATCAGAGACCATCCCATGAAGGGACCAGTGCATCAAAGATCCCATGAAGGGACCAGTGCTTCACAGCACTCATATTAGAGGTATGCAAGATCATCCCATGAAGGGACCAGTGCACCAGAGATCCTCCCATGAAGGGACCAGTGCTGAGATCATCCCATGAAGGGACCAGTGCACCAGAGATCATCCCATGAAGGGGCAGTGCATCAGAGATCATCCCATGAAGGGGCAGTGCACCAGAGATCTTCCCATGAAGGGAGCAGTGCACCAGAGATCTTCCCGTGAAGGGGCCAGCGCATCAGAGATCATCCCGTGAAGGGGCCAGCACATCAGACATCATCCCGTGAAGGGACCAGCGCATCAGACATCATCCCGTGAAGGGACCAGCGCATCAGACATCATCCCGTGAAGGGACCAGCGCATCAGACATCATCCCGTGAAGGGACCAGCGCATCAGATCATCCCATGTAGGGACCAGTGCATCAGAGATCATCCCATGTAGGGACCAGTGCACCAGCGATCATCCCATGTAGGGACCAGTGCACCAGCGATCATCCCATGTAGGGACCAGTGCACCAGCGATCATCCCATGTAGGGACCAGTGCAACAGCGATCATCCCATGTAGGGACCAGTGCACCAGAGATAATCCCATGTAGGGACCAGTGCACCAGCAATCATCCCATGTAGGGACCAGTGCACCAGAGATCATCCCATGAAGGGACCAGTGCACCAGAGATCATCCCATGAAGGGACCAGTGCACCAGAGATCATCCCATGAATGGACCAGTGCACCAAAGATCATCCCATGAAGGGACCAGCGCAACAGATCATCCCTTGAAGGGACCAGCGCAACAGATCATCCCTTGAAGGGACCAGCGCAACAGATCATCCCGTGAAGGGACCAGCGCATCAAAGATCATCCCGTGAAGGGACCAGCGCATCAAAGATCATCCCATGAAGGGACCAGCGCATCAAAGATCATTCCATGAAGGGAGCAGCGCATCAAAGATCATCCCATGAAGGGAGCAGCGCATCAAAGATCATCCCATGAAGGGAGCAGCGCATCAGAGATCATCCCATTAAGGGACCAGCGCATCAGAGATCATCCCATTAAGGGACCAGTGCATCAGAGATCATCCCATTAAGGGACCAGCGCATCAGAGATCATCCCATTCAGGGACCAGCGCATCACAGATCATCCCATTCAGGGACCAGCGCATCAGAGATCATCCCATGAACGGACCAGCGCATCAGAGATCATCCCATGAACGGACCAGCGCATCAGAGATCATCCCATGAAGGGACCAGCGCATCAGAGATCATCCCATGAAGGGACCAGTGCATCAGATATCATCCCATGAAGGGACCAGTGTACCAGAGATCATCCCATGAAGGGACCAGTGCACCAGAGATCATCCCATGAAGGGACCAGTGCACCAGAGATCATCCCATGAAGGGACCAGTGCACCAGAGATCATCCCATGAAGGGACCAGTGCATCAAAGATCATCCCAAGAAGGGACCAGTGCATCAAAGATCATCCCATGAAGGGACCAGCGCACCAGATCATCCCATGAAGGGACCAGCGCACCAGATCATCCCATGAAGGGACCAGCGCACCAGATCATCCCATGAAGGGACCAGCGCACCAGATCATCCCATGAAGGGACCAGCGCACCAGATCATCCCTTGAAGGGACCAGCGCAACAGATCATCCCGTGAAGGGACCAGCGCATCAGAGATCATCCCGTGAAGGGACCAGCGCATCAGAGATCATCCCGTGAAGGGACCAGCGCATCAGAGATCATCCCGTGAAGGGACCAGCGCATCAGAGATCATCCCGTGAAGGGAGCAGCGCATCAGAGATCATCCTGTGAAGGGACCAGCGCATCAGAGATCATCCCGTGAAGGGAGCAGCGGATCACAGCACTCAGATTAGAGGTATGAAATCATCCCATGAAGGGACCAGTGCATCACAGCACTCAGATTAGAGGCATGCAAGATCATCCTATGAAGGTACCAGTGCATCAGAGATCATCCCATGAAGGGACCATTGCATCAGATCATCCCATGAAGGGACCATTGCATCAGATCATCCCCTGAAGGGACTAGCACATCAGATCCCAAGAAGGGAGCAGTGCATCGCTGCACTCAGATTAGAGGTATGGAAGATCATCCCATGAACGGACGAGTGCATCAGAGACCATCCCATGATGGGACCAGTGCATCAAAGATAAGCCCATGTAGGGACCAGAGATCATCCCATGAAGGGACCAGTGCACCAAAGATCATCCCATGAAGGGACCAGTCCAATAGATAATCCCATGAATGGACCAGTGCAGCAGAGATCATCCCATGAAGGGACCATTGCATCAGATCATCCCATGAAGGGACCATTGCATCAGATCATCCCATGAAGGGACCATTGCATCAGATCATCCTATGAAGGGACCATTGCATCAGAGATCATCCCATGAAGGGACCAGCGCACGAGAGATCATCCCATGAAGGGACCAGCGCACCAGAGATCATCCCATGAAGGGACCAGCGCACCAGAGGTCATCCCATGAAGGTACCAGCGCACCAGAGGTCATCCCATGAAGGGACCAGCGCACCAGAGGTCATCCCATGAAGGGACCAGCGCACCAGAGATCATCCCATGAAGGGACCAGCGCACCAGAGATCATCCCTTGAAGGGACCAGTGAAACAGATCATCCCTTGAAGGGACCAGTGCATCACAGCACTCAGATTAGAGGTATGCAAGATAATCCCATGAAGGGACCAGTGCATCAGAGATCATCCCATGAAGGGACCAGTGCATCAAAGATTATACCATGAAGGGAACAGTGCATCAAAGATCATCCCATGAAGGGACCAGTGCATCAGAGATCATCCCGTGAATGGACCAGTGCATCAGATCATCCCGTGAAGGGACCAGTGCATCAGATCATCCCGTGAAGGGACCAGTGCAGCAGATCATCCCATGAAGGGACCAGTGCAACAGATCATCCCATGAAGAAACCAGTGCATCAGAGATCATCCCATGAAGGGACCAGTGCAACAGATCATCCCATGAAGGTACCAGTGCATCAGAGATCATCCAATGAAGAAACCAGTGCATCAGAGATCATCCCATGAAGGGACCAGTGCATCAGAGATCATCCCATGAAGGGACCAGTGCATCAAAGATCATCCCATGAACGGACCTGTGCATCACAGCACTCAGATTAGAGGAATGCAAAATCATCCCAAGAAGGGACCAGCGCACCAGAGATCATCCCATGAAGGGACCAGCGCACCAGAGATCATCCCATGAAGGGACCAGCGCACCAGAGATCATCCCATGAAGGGACCAGCGCACCAGAGATCATCCCATGAAGGGACCAGCGCACCAGAGATCATCCCATGAAGGGACCAGCGCACCAGAGATCATCCCATGAAGGGACCAGCGCACCAGAGATCATCCCATGAAGGGACCAGCGCATCAGAGATCATCCCATGAAGGGACCAGTGCAGAGATCATCCCATGAACGGACCAGTGCAGAGATCATCCCATGAACGGACCAGTGCACCAAAGATCATCCCATGATGGGACCAGTGCACCAGAGATCATCCCATGAAGGGACAAGTGCACCAGAGATCATCCCATGAAGGGACAAGTGCACCAGAGATTATCCCATGAAGGGATCAGGGCACCAGAGATTCCCATGAAGGGACCAGGGCACCAGAGATCATCCCATGAAAGGACCACGGCACCAGAGATCATCCCATGAAGGGACCAGGGCACCAGAGATCATCCCATGAAGGGACCAGGGCACCAGAGATCATCCCATGAAGGGACCAGTGCATCAGAGATCATCCCATGAAGGGACCATCGCATCACAGCACTCTTATTAGAGGTGTGCAAGATCATCCCATGAAGGGACCAGTGCACCAGAGATCATCCCATGAAGGGACCAGTGCTGAGATCATCCCATGAAGGGACCAGTGCATCAAAGATCATCCCATGAAGGGACCAGTGCATCAAAGATCATCCCATGAAGGGACCAGTGCATCACAGCAATTAGATTGGAGGTATGCAAAATCATCCCATGAAGGGACCAGTGCAGAGATCATCCCATGAAGGGACCAGTGCATCAGAGATCATCCCATGAAGGGACCAGTGCATCAGAGATCATCCCATGAAAGGACCAGTGCATCAGATATCATCCCATGAAGGGACCAGTGCAACAGATCATCCCATGAAGGGACCAGTGCATCAGAGATCATCCCATGAAGGGACCAGTGCATCAGAGATCATCCCATGAAGGGACCAGTGCATCAGAGATCATCCCATGAAGGGACCAGTGCATCAGAGATCATCCCATGAAGAAACCAGTGCATCAGAGATCATCCCATGAAGGGACCAGTGCATCAAAGATCATCCCATGAAGGGACCAGTGCATCAAAGATCATCCCATGAAGGGACCATTGCATCAAAGATCATCTTATGAACGGACCAGGGCATCACAGCAATTAAATTAGAGGTAGGCAAGATCATCCCATGAAGGGACCAGTGCATCGGAGATCATCCCATGAAG
This sequence comes from Triturus cristatus, assembly GCF_964204655.1. NCBI lineage: Eukaryota > Metazoa > Chordata > Amphibia > Caudata > Salamandridae > Triturus > Triturus cristatus. Next base: position 652,239,096 of record NC_140587.1, on the reverse strand, counting down.
GGACCAGTGCATCAGAGATCATCCCATAAAGGGACCAGTGCATCAGAGATCATCCCATGAAGGGACCAGTGCATCAGCGATCATCCCATGAAGGGACCTGTGCATCACAGCACTCAGATTAGAGGAATGCAAGATCATCCCATGAAGGGACCAGCGCACCAGAGATCATCCCATGAAGGGACCAGCGCACCAGAGATCATCCCATGAAGGGACCAGCGCACCAGAGATCATCCCATGAAGGGACCAGCGCACCAGAGATCATCCCATGAAGGGACCAGTGCACCAAAGATCATCCCATGAAGGGACCAGTGCACCAGAGATCTTCCCATGAAGGGACCAGTGCACCAGAGATCATCCCATGAAGGGACCAGTGCATCAGAGATTCACATGAAGGGACCAGTGCACCAGAAATCATCCAATGAAGGGACCAGTGCACCAGAGATCATCCCATGAAGGGACCAGTGCACCAAAGATCATCCCATGAAGGGACCAGTGCTTCAGATCATCCCATGTAGGGACCAGTGCATCAGATCATCCCATGAAGAGACCAGTGCAGAGATCATCCCATGAAGGGACCAGTTCACCAGAGATCATCCCATGAAGGAACCAGGGCACCAGAGATCATCCCATGAAGGGACCAGGGCAACAGACAACATCCCATGAAGGGACCAGTGCAGCACAGCACTCAGATTAGAGGTATGCAAGATCATCCCATGAAGGGACCAGTGTAGAGATCATCCCATGAATGGACCAGAGCACCAAAGATCATCCCATGAAGGGACCAGGGCACCAGATCATCCCATGAAGGGACCAGGGCACCAGATCATCCCATGAAGGGACCAGGGCACCAGATCATCCCATGAAGGGACCAGGGCACCAGATCATCCCATGAAGGGACCAGGGCACCGGATCATCCCATGAAGGGACCAGGGCACCAGATCATCTCATGAAGGGACCAGGGCACCAGATCATCCCATGAAGGGACCAGTGCAGAGGTCATCTCATGAAGGGACCAGTGCATCAGAGATCATCCCATGAAGAGAACAGTGCATCAGAGATCATCCCATGAAGGGACCAGTGCATCAGATCACTCAGATTAGAGGTATGCAAGATCATCCCATGAAGGGACCAGTGCAGAGGTCATCCCATGAAGGGACCAGTGCATCAGAGATCATCCCATGAAGAGAACAGTGCATCAGAGATCATCCCATGAAGAGAACAGTGCATCAGATCACTCAGATTAGAGGTATGCAAGATCATCCCATGAAGGGACCAGTGCATCAGAGAAGATCCCATGAAGGAACCAGCGCATCAGAGATCATCCCATGTAGGGACCAGTGCATCAGAGATCATCCCATGTAGGGACCAGTGCATCAGAGATCATCCCATGTAGGGACCAGTGCATCAAAGATCATCCTATGAAGGGACCAGTGCACCAGATATCATCCCATGAAGGGACCAGTGCACCAGATATCATCCCATGAAGGGACCAGGGCACCAGATATCCCATGAAGGGACCAGGGCATCAGATCACTCAGATTAGAGGTATGCAAGATCATCCCATGAAGGGACCAGTACAGAGATCATCCCATGAAGGGACCAGCGCACCAGAGATCATCCCATGAAGGGACCAGCGCACCAGAGATCATCCCATGAAGGGACCAGCGCACCAGAGATCATCCCATGAAGGGACCAGTGCACCAAAGATCATCCCATGAAGGGACCAGTGCACCAGAGATCTTCCCATGAAGGGACCAGTGCACCAGAGATCATCCCATGAAGGGACCAGTGCATCAGAGATTCACATGAAGGGACCAGTGCACCAGAAATCATCCCATGAAGGGACCAGTGCACCAGAGATCATCCCATGAAGGGACCAGTGCTTCAGATCATCCCATGTAGGGACCAGTGCATCAGATCATCCCATGAAGAGACCAGTGCATCAGATCATCCCATGAAGGGACCAGTTCACCAGAGATCATCCCATGAAGGAACCAGGGCACCAGAGATCATCCCATGAAGGGACCAGGGCAACAGACAACATCCCATGAAGGGACCAGTGCAGCACAGCACTCAGATTAGAGGTATGCAAGATCATCCCATGAAGGGACCAGTGCAGAGATCATCCCATGAATGGACCAGAGCACCAAAGATCATCCCATGAAGGGACCAGGGCACCAGATCATCCCATGAAGGGACCAGGGCACCAGATCATCCCATGAAGGGACCAGGGCACCAGATCATCCCATGAAGGGACCAGGGCACCAGATCATCCCATGAAGGGACCAGGGCACCAGATCATCCCATGAAGGGACCAGGGCACCAGATCATCCCATGAAGGGACCAGGGCACCAGAGATCATCCCATGAAGGGACCAGTGCAGAGGTCATCTCATGAAGGGACCAGTGCATCAGAGATCATCCCATGAAGAGAACAGTGCATCAGAGATCATCCCATGAAGGGACCAGTGCATCAGATCACTCAGATTAGAGGTATGCAAGATCATCCCATGAAGGGACCAGTTCAGAGGTCATCCCATGAAGGGACCAGTGCATCAGAGATCATCCCATGAAGAGAACAGTGCATCAGAGATAATCCCATGAAGAGAACAGTGCATCAGATCACTCAGATTAGAGGTATGCAAGATCATCCCATGAAGGGACCAGTGCATCAGAGATGATCCCATGAAGGGACCAGCGCATCAGAGATCATCCCATGTAGGGACCAGTGCATCAGAGATCATCCCATGTAGGGACCAGTGCATCAGAGATCATCCCATGTAGGGACCAGTGCATCAAAGATCATCCTATGAAGGGACCAGTGCACCAGATATCATCCCATGAAGGGACCAGGGCACCAGATATCCCATGAAGGGACCAGGGCATCAGATCACTCAGATTAGAGGTATGCAAGATCATCCCATGAAGGGACCAGTGCACTAGAGATAATCCCATGAAGGGACCAGTGCATCAGAGATGATCCCAAGAAGGGACCAGTGCATCAGAGATCATCCCATGAAGCGACCAGTGCACCAGAGATCATCCCATGAAGGGACCAGGGCACCAGAGATCATCCCATGAAGGGACAGGGCACCAGAGATCATCCCATGAAGGGACCAGGGCACCAGAGATCATCCCATGAAGGGACCAGGGCACCAGAGATCATCCCATGAAGGGACCAGGGCACCAGAGATCATCCCATGAAGGGACCAGTGCATCACAGCACTCTTATTAGAGGTATGCAAGATCATTCCATGAAGGGACCAGTGCAGAGATCTTCCCATGAAGGGACCAGTGCATCAGAGATCTTCCCATGAAGGGACCAGTGCATCAGAGACCATCTCATGAAGGGACCAGTGCATCAAAGATCCCATGAAGGGACCAGTGCTTCACGGCACTCATATTAGAGGTATGCAAGATCATCCCATGAAGGGACCAGTGCACCAGAGATCATCCCATGAAGGGACCAGTGCATCAAAGATCATCCCATGAAGGGACCAGTGCATCAAAGATCATCCCATGAAGGGACCAGTGCATCAAAGACCATCCCATGAAGGGACCAGTGCATCAAAGACCATCCCATGAAGGGACCAGTACATTAAAGATCATCCCATGAAGGGCCCAGTGCATCAAAGATCATCCCATGAAGGGACCAGTGCAGAGATCATACCATGAAGGGACCAGTGCATCAAAAATCATCCCATGAAGGGACCAGCGCATCAGAGATCATCCTATGAAGGGACCAGGGCACCAGATCATTCCATGAATGGACAAGTGCAACAGATATCATCCCATGAAGGGACCAGTGCATCCCAGCACTCAGATTAGAGGTATGCAAGATCATCCCATGAAGGGACCAGTGCAGAGATCATCCCATGAAGGGACCACTGCATCAGAGATCATCCCATGAAGGGACCAGTGCAACAGATTATCCCAAGAAGGGACCAGTGCATCAGAGATCATCCCATGAAGGGACCAGTGTATCAGGCATCATCCCATGAAGGGACCAGTGTATCAGGCATCATTCCATGAAGGGACCAGTGTATCAGGCATCATCCCATGAAGGGACCAGTGCAACAGATCATCCCAAGAAGGGACCAGTGCATCAGAGATCATCCCATGAAGGGACCAGTGCATCAGAGATCATCCCATGAAGGGACCAGTGCATCACAGCACTCAGATTAGAGGTATGCAAGATCATCCTATGAAGGGACCAGTGCATCAGAGATCATTCCATGAAGGGACCAGTGCATCAGAGATCATCCCATGAAGGGACCAGTGCATCAGAGATCATCCCATGAAGGGAGCAGCGCACCAGAGATCATCCCATGAAGGGACAGACCAGCACATCAGGGATCATCCCATGAAGGGATAGACCAGCACATCAGAGATCATCCCATGAAGGGACCAGCACATCAGAGATCATCCCATGAAGGGACCAGCACATCAGAGATCATCCCATGAAGGGACCAGCACATCAGAGATCCCAAGAAGGGAGAAGTGCATCACTGCACTCAGATTAGAGGTATGGAAGATCATCCCATGAAGGGACCAGTGCATCAGAGATCATCCCATGAAGGGACCAGTGCATCAGAGATCATCCCATGAAGGGACCAGTGCATCAGAGATCATCCCATGAAGGGACCAGTGCACCAGAGATCATCCCATGAAGGGACCAGTGCACCAGAGATCATCCCATGAAGGGACCAGTGCATCAGAGATCATCACCTGAAGGGACCAGTGCATCAGAGATCATCCCATGAAGGGACCAGTGCATCAGAGATCATCCCATGAAGGGACCAATGCATCACAGCACTCAGATTAGAGGTATGCAAGATCATCCCATGAAGGGACCAGTGCATTAAAGATCATCCCATGAAGGGACAAGTGCATCAGAGATCATCCCATGAAGTGAACAGTGCATCAGAGATCATCCCATGAAGGGGCCAGTGCACCAGAGATCATCCCATGAAGGGGCCAGTGCACCAGAGATCATCCCATGAAGGGGCCAGTGTACCAGAGATCATCCCATGAAGGGGCCAGTGCACCAGAGATCATCCCATGAAGGGGCCAGTGCACCAGAGATCATCCCATGAAGGGGCCAGTGCAGCAGATCATCCCATGAAGGGACCAGTGCAACAGATCATCCCATGAAGAAACCAGTGCATCAGAGATCATCCCATGAAGGGACCAGTGCAACAGATCATCCCATGAAGGGACCAGTGCATCAGAGATCATCCCATGAAGAAACCAGTGCAGCAAAGATCATCCCATGAACGGACCAGGGCATCACAGCAATTAAATTAGAGGTAGGCAACATCATCCCATGAAGGGACCAGTGCATCAGAGATCATCCCATGAAGGGACCAGTGCATCAGAGATCATCCCATGAAGGGACCTGTGCATCACAGCACTCAGATTAGAGGAATGCAAGATCATCCCATGAAGGGACAAGCGCACCAGAGATCATCCCATGAAGGGACCAGCGCACCAGAGATCATCCCATGAAGGGACCAGCGCACCAGAGTTCATCCCATGAAGGGACCAGTGCACCAGAGTTCATCCCATGAAGGGACCAGCGCACCAGAGATCATCCCATGAAGGGACCAGCGCATCAGAGATCATCCCATGAAGGGACCAGTGCAGAGATCATCCCATGAAGGGACCAGTGCAGAGATCATCCCATGAAAGGACCAGTGCACCAAAGATCATCCCATGAAGAAACCAGTGCACCAGAGATCATCCCATGAAGGGACCAGTGCACCAGAGATCATCCCATGAAGGGACCAGTGCACCAGAGATCATCCAATGAAGGGACCAGTGCACCAGAGATCATCCCATGAAGGGACCAGTGCATCAAAAATCATCCCATGAAGGGACCAGTGCAGCAGACATCATCCCATGAAGGGACCAGTGCAGCAGACATCATCCCATGAAGGGACCAGTGCATCAGACATCATCCCATGAAGGGACCAGTGCATCAGAGATCATCCCATGTAGGGACCAGTGCATCAGAGATCATCCCATGTAGGGACCAGTGCATCAGAGATCATCCCATGAAGGGACCAGTGCAGAGATCATCCCATGAAGGGACCAGTGCACCAGATATCATCCCGCGAAGGGACCAGGGCACCAGATCATCCCATGAAGGGACCAATGCATCAGATCACTCAGATTAGAGGTATGCAAGATCATCCCATGAAGGGACCAGTGCACTAGAGATAATCCCATGAACGGACCAGGGCACCAGAGATCATCCCATGAAGGGACCAGGGTACCATAGATCATCCCATGAAGGGACCAGGGCACCAGAGATCATCCCATGAAGGGACCAGGGCAACAGACAACATCCCATGAAGGGACCAGTGCAGCAGAGCACTCAGATTAGAGGTATGCAAGATCATCCCATGAAGGGACCAGTGCAGAGATCATCCCATGAAGGGACCAGAGCACCAAAGATCATCCCATGAAGGGACCAGGGCACCAGATCATCCCATGAAGGGACCAGGGCACCAGATCATCCCATGAAGGGACCAGGGCACCAGATCATCCCATGAAGGGACCAGGGCACCAGATCATCCCATGAAGGGACCAGGGCACCAGATCATCCCATGAAGGGACCAGTACGTCAGAGATCATCCCATGAAGGGACCAGTGCGTCAGAGATCATCCCATGAAGGGACCAGTGCGTCAGAGATCATCCCATGAAAGGACCAGTGCGTCAGATCATCCCATGAAGGGACCAGTGCACCAAAGATCATCCCATGAAGGGACCAGTGCATCAGAGATCATCCCATGTAGGGACCAGTGCATCAGAGATCATCCCATTAAGGGACCAGCGCATCAGAGATCATCCCATTAAGGGACCAGCGCATCAGAGATCATCCCATTAAGGGACCAGCGCATCAGAGATCATCCCATTAAGGGACCAGCGCACCAGAGATCATCCCATGAAGGGACCAGCGCATCAGAGATCATCTCATGAAGGGACCAGTGCATCAGAGATCATCCCATGAAGAGAACAGTGCATCAGAGATCATCCCATGAAGGGACCAGTGCAGAGTAGGGGTGGGCGGAATTTGCGGAATTAACCTTCGCAAATTATCGCGAGAATGTTTAAAATTATCGCAAACAAGCAGAAATATCGCGAAGATGCGGAAGTTTTTTTCCGGCATGTTCGCGAGATTTTCTGCATGGTTGCGGGTCGCCAACTTACCCATGTGGTTGCTTGCGGGCGCGGCCATCTTGTTTTGAGTTGTTCTCGCGGTGCATGATCGCGAGAAGAAAGACGTGATCGCGCGACGCATGACGTCACTGCGGGCGCGAACTGTCGCAAGACAGCGCAAATGGCTAAAAACAATACAACATCTCATCGAGAACGCGACCGGATCAAGAAAACTTGTCGGCGAACGCAGGGATTCAGGTAAGGCGATCGCGCGCGCGCGAGAATGTATCATTTTACAGCGCGAGCAAGAAACAAATTATCGCCAAGCTGCGGAAACCGGAATTTTTGACATTTTCGCGCTCTCCGCGGAACGCAAAAATGTCAAATTATCGCAATTTCCGCGAACGGAACGAAATTTTGGCCCAGGCCTAGTGCAGAGGTCATCCCATGAAGGGACCGGTGCATCAGAGATCATCCCATGAAGAGAACAGTGCATCAGAGATCATCCCATGAAGGGACCAGTGCATCAGATCACTCAGATTAGAAGTATGCAAGATCATCCCATGAAGGGACCAGTGCATCAGAGATGATCCCATGAAGGGACCAGTGCATCAGAGATGATCCCATGAAGGGACCAGTGCATCAGAGATGATCCCATGAAGGAACCAGCGCACAAGAGATCATCCCATGAAGGGACCAGCGCACCAGAGATCATCCCATGAAGGGACCAGTGCACCAAAGATCATCCCATGAAGGGACCAGTGCATCAGAGATCATCCCATGTAGGGACCAGTGCATCAGAGATCATCCCATGTAGGGACCAGTGCATCAGAGATCATCCCATGAAGAGACCAGTGCAGAGATAATCCCATGAAGGGACCAGTGCATCAGAGATCATCCCATGAAGGGACCAGCGCACTAGAGATCATCCCATGAAGGGACCAGGGCACCAGATATCATCCCATGAAGGGACCAGTGCATCAGATCACTCAGATTAGAGGTATGCAAGATCATCCCATGAAGGGACCAGTGCACTAGAGATAATCCCATGAAGGGACCAGTGCATCACAGATGATCCCAAGAAGGGACCAGTGCAACAGATTATCCGAAGAAGGGACCAGTGCATCAGAGATCATCCCATGAAGGGACCAGTGCATCAGAGATCATCCCATGAAGGGACCAGCGCACTAGAGATCATCCCATGAAGGGACCAGGGCACCAGATATCATCCCATGAAGGGACCAGTGCATCAGATCACTCAGATTAGAGGTATGGAAGATCATCCCATGAAGGGACCAGTGCATCAGAGATCATCCAATGAAGGGACCAGTGCATCACAGCACTCAGAGGTATGCAAGATCATCCTATGAAGGAACCAGTGCATCAGAGATCATCCCATGAAGGGACCAGTGCATCAGAGATCATCCCATGAAGGGACCAGCGCACCAGAGATCATCCCATGAAGGGACCAGCACATCAGAGATCATCCCATGAAGGGACCAGCACATCAGAGATCATCCCATGAAGGGACCAGCACATCAGAGATCATCCCATGAAGGGACCAGTGCATCAGAGATCATCCCATGAAGGGACCATCGCATCACAGCACTCTTATTAGAGGTATGCAAGATCATTCCATGAAGGGACCAGTGCAGAGATCTTCCCATGAAGGGACCAGTGCAGAGACCATCCCATGAAGGGACCAGTGCATTAAAGATCATCCCATGAAGGGACCAGTGCATCAGAGATCATCCCATGTAGGGACCAGTGCATCAGAGATCATCCCATGTAGGGACCAGTGCATCAGAGATCATCCCATGAAGAGACCAGTGCAGAGATAATCCCATGAAGGGACCAGTTCATCAGAGATCATCCCATGAAGGGACCAGCGCACTAGAGATCATCCCATGAAGGGACCAGGGCACCAGATATCATCCCATGAAGGGACCAGTGCATCAGATCACTCAGATTAGAGGTATGCAAGATCATCCCATGAAGGGACCAGTGCACTAGAGATAATCCCATGAAGGGACCAGTGCATCACAGATGATCCCAAGAAGGGACCAGTGCAACAGATTATCCCAAGAAGGGACCAGTGCATCAGAGATCATCCCATGAAGGGACCAGTGCATCAGAGATCATCCCATGAAGGGACCAGTGCATCAGAGACCAAGAAGGGAGACGAGCATCACTGCACTCAGATTAGAGGTATGGAAGATCATCCCATGAAGGGACCAGTGCATCACAGATCATCCAATGAAGGGACCAGTGCATCACAGCACTCAGAGGTATGCAAGATCATCCTATGAAGGAACCAGTGCATCAGAGATCATCCCATGAAGGGACCAGTGCATCAGAGATCATCCCATGAAGGGACCAGCGCACCAGAGATCATCCCATGAAGGGACCAGCACATCAGAGATCATCCCATGAAGGGACCAGCACATCAGAGATCATCCCATGAAGGGACCAGCACATCAGAGATCATCCCATGAAGGGACCAGTGCATCAGAGATCATCCCATGAAGGGACCATCGCATCACAGCACTCTTATTAGAGGTATGCAAGATCATTCCATGAAGGGACCAGTGCAGAGATCTTCCCATGAAGGGACCAGTGCAGAGACCATCCCATGAAGGGACCAGTGCATTAAAGATCATCCCATGAAGGGACCAGTGCATCAGAGATCATCCCATGAAGTGAACAGTGCATCAGAGATTATCCCATGAAGGGGCCAGTGCACCAGAGATCATCCCATGAAGGGGCCAGTGCACCAGAGATCATCCCAAGAAGGGGCCAGTGCACCAGAGATCATCCCATGAAGGGGCCAGTGCACCAGAGATCATCCCATGAAGGGGCCAGTGCAGCAGATCATCCCATGAAGGGACCAGTGCAACAGATCATCCCATGAAGAAACCAGTGCATCAGAGATCATCCCATGAAGGGACCAGTGCAACAGATCATCCCATGAAGGGACCAGTGCATCAGAGATCATCCCATGAAGGAACCAATGCATCAGAGATCATCCCATGAAGGGACCAGGGCAACAGACAACATCCCATGAAGGGACCAGTGCAGCAGAGCACTCAGATTAGAGGTATGCAAGATCATCCCATGAAGGGACCAGTGCAGAGATCATCCCATGAAGGGACCAGAGCACCAAAGATCATCCCATGAAGGGACCAGGGCACCAGATCATCCCATGAAGGGACCAGGGCACCAGATCATCCCATGAAGGGACAAGGGCACCAGATCATCCCATGAAGGGACCAGGGCACCAGATCATCCCATGAAGGGACCAGGGCACCAGATCATCCCATGAAGGGACCAGGGCACCAGATCATCCCATGAAGGGACCAGGGCACCAGATCATCCCATGAAGGGACCAGGGCACCAGATCATCCCATGAAGGGACCAGTGCGTCAGAGATCATCCCATGAAGGGACCAGTGCGTCAGAGATCATCCCATGAAGGGACCAGTGCGTCAGAGATCATCCCATGAAGGGACCAGTGCGTCAGATCATCCCATGAAGGGACCAGTGCACCAAAGATCATCCCATGTAGGGACCAGTGCATCAGAGATCATCCCATTAAGGGACCAGCGCATCAGAGATCATCCCATTAAGGGACCAGCGCATCAGAGATCATCCCATTAAGGGACCAGCGCACCAGAGATCATCCCATGAAGGGACCAGCGCATCAGAGATCATCTCATGAAGGGACCAGTGCATCAGAGATCATCCCATGAAGAGAACAGTGCATCAGAGATCATCCCATGAAGGGACCAGTGCATCAGATCACTCAGATTAGAGGTATGCAAGATCATCCCATGAAGGGACCAGTGCAGAGGTCATCCCATGAAGGGACCGGTGCATCAGAGATCATCCCATGAAGAGAACAGTGCATCAGAGATCATCCCATGAAGGGACCAGTGCATCAGATCACTCAGATTAGAGGTATGCAAGATCATCCCATGAAGGGACCAGTGCATCAGAGATGATCCCATGAAGGGACCAGTGCATCAGAGATGATCCCATGAAGGGACCAGTGCATCAGAGATGATCCCATGAAGGAACCAGCGCACAAGAGATCATCCCATGAAGGGACCAGCGCACCAGAGATCATCCCATGAAGGGACCAGTGCACCAAAGATCATCCCATGAAGGGACCAGTGCATCAGAGATCATCCCATGTAGGGACCAGTGCATCAGAGATCATCCCATGTAGGGACCAGTGCATCAGAGATCATCCCATGAAGAGACCAGTGCAGAGATAATCCCATGAAGGGACCAGTGCATCAGAGATCATCCCATGAAGGGACCAGCGCACCAGAGATCATCCCATGAAGGGACCAGGGCACCAGATATCATCCCATGAAGGGACCAGTGCATCAGATCACTCAGATTAGAGGTATGCAAGGTCATCCCATGAAGGGACCAGTGCACTAGAGATAATCCCATGAAGGGACCAGTGCATCAGAGATGATCCCAAGAAGGGACCAGTGCAACAGATTATCCCAAGAAGGGACCAGCGTATCAGAGATCATCCCATTAAGGGACCAGCGCACCAGAGATCATCCCATGAAGGGACCAGCGCATCAGAGATCATCTCATGAAGGGACCAGTGCATCAGAGATCATCCCATGAAGAGAACAGTGCATCAGAGATCATCCCATGAAGGGACCAGTGCATCAGATCACTCAGATTAGAGGTATGCAAGATCATCCCATGAAGGGACCAGTGCAGAGGTCATCCCATGAAGGGACCGGTGCATCAGAGATCATCCCATGAAGAGAACAGTGCATCAGAGATCATCCCATGAAGGGACCAGTGCATCAGATCACTCAGATTAGAGGTATGCAAGATCATCCCATGAAGGGACCAGTGCATCAGAGATGATCCCATGAAGGGACCAGTGCATCAGAGATGATCCCATGAAGGGACCAGTGCATCAGAGATGATCCCATGAAGGGACCAGCGCACAAGAGATCATCCCATGAAGGGACCAGCGCACCAGAGATCATCCCATGAAGGGACCAGTGCACCAAAGATCATCCCATGAAGGGACCAGTGCATCAGAGATCATCCCATGTAGGGACCAGTGCATCAGAGATCATCCCATGTAGGGACCAGTGCATCAGAGATCATCCCATGAAGAGACCAGTGCAGAGATAATCCCATGAAGGGACCAGTGCATCAGAGATCATCCCATGAAGGGACCAGCGCACCAGAGATCATCCCATGAAGGGACCAGGGCACCAGATATCATCCCATGAAGGGACCAGTGCATCAGATCACTCAGATTAGAGGTATGCAAGATCATCCCATGAAGGGACCAGTGCATCAGAGATGATCCCATGAAGGGACCAGTGCATCAGAGATGATCCCATGAAGGGACCAGTGCATCAGAGATGATCCCATGAAGGGACCAGTGCATCAGAGATGATCCCATGAAGGAACCAGCGCACAAGAGATCATCCCATGAAGGGACCAGCGCACCAGATCATCCCATGAAGGGACCAGCGCACCAGATCATCCCATGAAGGGACCAGCGCACCAGATCATCCCATGAAGGGACCAGTGCACTAGAGATAATCCCATGAAGGGACCAGTGCATCAGAGATGATCCCAAGAAGGGACCAGTGCAACAGATTATCCCAAGAAGGGACCAGTGCATCAGAGATCACCCCATGAAGGGACCAGTGCATCAGAGATCATCCCATGAAGGGACCAGTGCATCAGAGACCAAGAAGGGAGACGAGCATCACTGCACTCAGATTAGAGGTATGGAAGATCATCCCATGAAGGGACCAGTGCATCAGAGATCATCCAATGAAGGGACCAGTGCATCACAGCACTCAGAGGTATGCAAGATCATCCTATGAAGGAACCAGTGCATCAGAGATCATCCCATGAAGGGACCAGTGCATCAGAGATCATCCCATGAAGGGACCAGCGCACCAGAGATCATCCCATGAAGGGACCAGCACATCAGAGATCATCCCATGAAGGGACCAGCACATCAGAGATCATCCCATGAAGGGACCAGCACATCAGAGATCATCCCATGAAGGGACCAGCACATCAGAGATCATCCCATGAAGGGACCAGTGCATCAGAGATCATCCCATGAAGGGACCATCGCATCACAGCACTCTTATTAGAGGTATGCAAGATCATTCCATGAAGGGACCAGTGCAGAGATCTTCCCATGAAGGGACCAGTGCAGAGACCATCCCATGAAGGGACCAGTGCATTAAAGATCATCCCATGAAGGGACCAGTGCATCAGAGATCATCCCATGAAGTGAACAGTGCATCAGAGATCATCCCATGAAGGGGCCAGTGCACCAGAGATCATCCCATGAAGGGGCCAGTGCACCAGAGATCATCCCATGAAGGGGCCAGTGCACCAGAGAGCATCCCATGAAGGGGCCAGTGCACCAGAGATCATCCCATGAAGGGGCCAGTGCACCAGAGATCATCCCATGAAGGGGCCAGTGCAGCAGATCATCCCATGAAGGGACCAGTGCAACAGATCATCCCATGAAGGGACCAGTGCATCAGAGATCATCCCATGAAGAAACCCGTGCATCAGAGATCATCCCATGAAGGGACCAGTGCATCAAAGATCATCCCATGAAGGGACCAGTGCAGCAAAGATCATCCCATGAACGGACCAGGGCATCACAGCAATTAAATTAGAGGTAGGCAACATCATCCCATGAAGGGACCAGTGCATCAGAGATCATCCCATGAAGGGACCAGTGCATCAAAGATCATCCCATGAAGGGACCTGTGCATCACAGCACTCAGATTAGAGGAATGCAAGATCATCCCATGAAGGGACAAGCGCACCAGGGATCATCCCATGAAGGGACCAGCGCACCAGAGATCATCCCATGAAGGGACCAGCGCACCAGAGTTCATCCCATGAAGGGACCAGTGCACCAGAGTTCATCCCATGAAGGGACCAGCGCACCAGAGATCATCCCATGAAGGGACCAGTGCAGAGATCATCCCATGAAAGGACCAGTGCACCAAAGATCATCCCATGAAGAAACCAGTGCACCAGAGATCATCCCATGAAAGGACCAGTGCACCAGAGATCATCCCATGAAGGGACCAGTGCATCAGAGATTCACATGAAGGGACCAGTGCACCAGAGATCATCCAATGAAGGGACCAGTGCACCAGAGATCATCCCATGAAGGGACCAGTGCATCAAAAATCATCCCATGAAGGGACCAGTGCAGCAGACATCATCCCATGAAGGGACCAGTGCAGCAGACATCATCCCATGAAGGGACCAGTGCATCAGACATCATCCCATGAAGGGACCAGTGCATCAGAGATCATCCCATGTAGGGACCAGTGCATCAGAGATCATCCCATGTAGGGACCAGTGCATCAGATCATCCTATGAAGAGACCAGTGCAGAGATCATCCCATGAAGGGACCAGTGCACCAGATATCATCCCGTGAAGGGACCAGGGCATCAGATCATCCCATGAAGGGACCAATGCATCAGATCACTCAGATTAGAGGTATGCAAGATCATCCCATGAAGGGACCAGTGCACTAGAGATAATCCCATGAACGGACCAGGGCACCAGAGATCATCCCATGAAGGGACCAGGGCACCATAGATCATCCCATGAAGGGACCAGGGCACCAGATCATCCCATGAAGGGACCAGGGCACCAGATCATCCCATGAAGGGACCAGGGCACCAGATCATCCCATGAAGGGACCAGGGCACCAGATCATCCCATGAAGGGACCAGGGCACCAGATCATCCCATGAAGGGACCAGTGCGTCAGAGATCATCCCATGAAGGGACCAGTGCGTCAGAGATCATCCCATGAAGGGACCAGTGCGTCAGAGATCATCCCATGAAGGGACCAGTGCGTCAGATCATCCCATGAAGGGACCAGTGCACCAAAGATCATCCCATGAAGGGACCAGTGCATCAGAGATCATCCCATGTAGGGACCAGTGCATCAGATATCATCCCATTAAGGGACCAGCGCATCAGAGATCATCCCATTAAGGGACCAGCGCATCAGAGATCATCCCATTAAGGGACCAGCGCACCAGAGATCATCCCATGAAGGGACCAGCGCATCAGAGATCATCTCATGAAGGGACCAGTGCATCAGAGATCATCCCATGAAGAGAACAGTGCATCAGAGATCATCCCATGAAGGGACCAGTGCATCAGATCACTCAGATTAGAGGTATGCAAGATCATCCCATGAAGGGACCAGTGCAGAGGTCATCCCATGAAGGGACTGGTGCATCAGAGATCATCCCATGAAGAGAACAGTGCATCAGAGATCATCCCATGAAGGGACCAGTGCATCAGATCACTCAGATTAGAGGTATGCAAGATCATCCCATGAAGGGACCAGCGCATCAGAGATCATCCCATTAAGGGACCAGCGCACCAGAGATCATCCCATGAAGGGACCAGCGCATCAGAGATCATCTCATGAAGGGACCAGTGCATCAGAGATCATCCCATGAAGAGAACAGTGCATCAGAGATCATCCCATGAAGGGACCAGTGCATCAGATCACTCAGATTAGAGGTATGCAAGATCATCCCATGAAGGGACCAGTGCAGAGGTCATCCCATGAAGGGACTGGTGCATCAGAGATCATCCCATGAAGAGAACAGTGCATCAGAGATCATCCCATGAAGGGACCAGTGCATCAGATCACTCAGATTAGAGGTATGCAAGATCATCCCATGAAGGGACCAGTGCAGAGGTCATCCCATGAAGGGACCAGTGCATCAGATATCATCCCATGAAGGGACCAGTGCATCAGAGATGATCTCATGAAGGGACCAGCACATCAGAGATCATCCCATGAAGAGACCAGTGCACCAAAGATCATCCCATGTAGGGACCAGTGCATCAGAGATCATCCCATGAAGAGACCAGTGCAGAGAAAATCCCATGAAGGGACCAGTGCATCAAAGATCATCCTATGAAGGGACCAGTGCACCAGATATCATCCCATGAAGGGACCAGGGCACCAGATATCCAATGAAGGGACCAGGGCATCAGATCACTCAGATTAGAGGTATGCAAGATCATCCCATGAAGGGACCAGTGCACTAGAGATAATCCCATGAAGGGACCAGTGCATCAGAGATGATCCCAAGAAGGGACCAGTGCATCACAGCAATTAAATTATAGGTATGCAAGATCATCCCATGAAGGGACCAGTGCATCAGAGATCATCCCATGAAGGGACCTGTGCATCACAGCACTCAGATTAGAGGAATGCAAAATCATCCCAAGAAGGGACCAACGCACCAGAGATCATCCCATGAAGGGACCAGCGCACCAGAGATCATCCCATGAAGGGACCAGCGCACCAGAGATCATCCCATGAAAAGACCAGCGCACCAGAGATCATCCCATGAAGGGACCAGCGCATCAGAGATCATCCCATGAAGGGACCAGTGCAGAGATCATCCCATGAACGGACCAGTGCAGAGATCATCCCATGAAGGGACCAGTGCACCAAAGATCATCCCATGATGGGACCAGTGCACCAGAGATCATCCCATGAAGGGACCAGTGCACCAGAGATCATCCCATGAAGGGACCAGTGCACCACAGCTCATCCCATGAAGGGACCAGTGCACCAGAGATCATCCCATGAAGGGATCAGGGCACCAGAGATCATCCCATGAAGGGACCAGTGCATCAGAGATCATCCCATGAAGGGACCAGTGCATCAGAGATCATCCCATGAAGGGACCAGTGCAACAGATCATCCCATGAAGGGACCAGTGCAACAGATCATCCCATGAAGGGACCAGTGCATCAGAGATCATCCCATGAAGGGACCAGTGCATCAGAGATCATCCCATGAAGGGGCCAGTGCACCAGAGATCATCCCATGAAGGGACCTGTGCATCACAGCACTCAGATTAGAGGAATGCAAGATCATCCCATGAAGGGACCAGCGCACCAGAGATCATCCCATGAAGGGACCAGCGCACCAGAGATCATCCCATGAAGGGACCAGCGCACCAGAGATCATCCCATGAAGGGACCAGCGCACCAGAGTTCATCCCATGAAGGGACCAGCACACCAAAGATCATCCCATGAAGGGACCAGTGCACCAGAGATCTTCCCATGAAGGGACCAGTGCACCAGAGATCATCCCATGAAGGGACCAGTGCATCAGAGATTCACATGAAGGGACCAGTGCACCAGAAATCATCCCATGAAGGGACCAGTGCAACAGATCATCCCATGAAGGGGCCAGTGCACCAGAGATCATCCCATGAAGGGGCCAGTGCACCAGAGATCATCCCATGAAGGGGGCAGTGCATCACAGCACTCAGATTAGAGGTATTCAAGATCATCCTATGAAGGGACCAGTGCATCAGAAATCATCCCATGAAGTGAACAGTGCATCAGAGATCATCCCATGAAAGGACCAGTGCATCAGAGATCATCCCATGAAGGGGCCAGTGCACCAGAGATCATCCCAGGAAGGGGCCAGTGCACCAGAGATCATCCCATGAAGGGGCCAGTGAACCAGGGATCATCCCATGAAGGGGCCAGTGCACCAGAGATCATCCCATGAAGGGACCAGTGCAACAGATCATCCCATGAAGAAACCAGTGCAGCACAGCACTCAGATTAGAGGTATGCAAGATCATCCCATGAAGGGACCAGTGCAGAGATCATCCCATGAATGGACCATAGCACCAAAGATCATTCCATGAAGGGACCAGGGCACCAGATCATCCCATGAAGGGACCAGGGCACCAGATCATCCCATGATGGGACCAGGGCACCAGATCATCCCATGAAGGGACCAGGGCACCAGATCATCCCATGAAGGGACCAGGGCACCAGATCATCCCATGAAGGGACCAGGGCACCAGATCATCCCATGAAGGGACCAGGGCACCAGATCATACCATGAAGGGACCAGGGCACCAGATCATCCAATGAAGGGACCAGGGCACCAGATCATTCCATGAAGGGACCAGGGCACCAGATCATCCCATGAAGGGACCAGGGCACCAGATCATCCCATGAAGGGACCAGTGCAGAGGTCATCCCATGAAGGGACCAGTGCATCAGAGATCATCCCATGAAGAGAACAGTGCATCAGAGATCATCCCATGAAGAGAACAGTGCATCAGATCACTCAGATTAGAGGTATGCAAGATCATCCCATGAAGGGACCAGTGCATCAGATATCATCCCATGAAGGGACCAGTGCATCAGAGATGATCTCATGAAGGGACCAGCGCATCAGAGATCATCCCATGAAGGGACCAGTGCACCAAAGATCATCCCATGTAGGGACCAGTGCATCAGAGATCATCCCATGAAGAGACCAGTGCAGAGATAATCCCATGAAGGGACCAGTGCATCAGAGATCATCCCATGAAGGGACCAGTGCATCAGAGATCATCCCATGAAGGGACCAGTGCATCAGAGATCATCCCATGAAGGCACCAGTGCATCAGAGATCATCCCATGAAGAAACCAGTGCATCAGAGATCATCCCATGAAGGGACCAGTGCATCAAAGATCATCCCATGAAGGGACCATTGCATCAAAGATCATCCCATGAACGGACCTGTGCATCACAGCACTCAGATTAGAGGAATGCAACATCATCCCATCAAGGGACCAGCGCACCAGAGATCATCCCATGAAGGGACCAGCGCACCAGAGATCATCCCATGAAGGGACCAGCGCACCAGAGATCATCCCATGAAGGGACCAGCGCACCAGAGATCATCCCATGAAGGGACCAGCGCACCAGAGATCATCCCATGAAGGGACCAGCGCACCAGAGATCATCCCATGAAGGGACCAGCGCACCAGAGATCATCCCATGAAGGGACCAGCGCACCAGAGATCATCCCATGAAGGGACCAGTGCACCAGATATCTTCCCATGAAGGGACCAGTGCACCAGAGATCATCCCATGAAGGGACCAGTGCATCAGAGATCATCCCATGAAGGGACCAGTGCATCAGAGATTCACATGAAGGGACCAGTGCACCAGAAATCATCCAATGAAGGGACCAGTGCACCAGAGATCATCCCATGAAGGGGCCAGTGCACCAGAGATCATCCCATGAAGGGGCCAGTGCACCAGAGATCATCCCATGAAGGGGCCAGTGCATCACAGCACTCAGATTAGAGGTATTCAAGATCATCCTATGAAGGGACCAGTGCATCAGAAATCATCCCATGAAGTGAACAGTGCATCAGAGATCATCCCATGAAAGGGCCAGTGCATCAGAGATCATCCCATGAAGGGGCCAGTGCACCAGAGATCATCCCATGAAGGGGCCAGTGCACCAGAGATCATCCCATGAAGGGGCCAGTGCACCAGAGATCATCCCATGAAGGGACCAGTGCAACAGATCATCCCATGAAGAAACCAGTGCATCAGAGATCATCCCATGAAGGGACCAGTGCATCAGAGATCATCCCATGAAGGGACCAGTGCATCATATATCATCCCATGAAGGGACCAGTGCATCAGAGATCATCCCATGAAGGGACCAGTGCATCAGAGATCATCCCATGAAGGGACCAGTGCATCAGAGATCATCCCATGAAGAAACCAGTGCATCAGAGATCATCCCATGAAGGGACCAGTGCATCAAAGATCATCCCATGAAGGGACCATTGCATCAAAGATCATCCCATGAACGGACCTGTGCATCACAGCACTCAGATTAGAGGAATGCAAGATCATCCCATGAAGGGACCAGCGCACCAGAGATCATCCCATGAAGGGACCAGCGCACCAGAGATCATCCCATGAAGGGACCAGCGCACCAGAGATCATCCCATGAAGGGACCAGCGCACCAGAGATCATCCCATGAAGGGACCAGCGCACCAGAGATCATCCCATGAAGGGACCAGTGCACTAAAGATCATCCCATGAAGGGACCAGTGCATCAGAGATCATCCCATGAAGGGACCAGTGCATCAGAGATTCACATGAAGGGACCAGTGCACCAGAAATCATCCAATGAAGGGACCAGTGCACCAGAGATCATCCCATGAAGGGACCAGTGCACCAAAGATCATCCCATGAAGGGACCAGTGCATCAGATCATCCCATGTAGGGACCAGTGCATCAGATCATCCCATGAAGAGACCAGTGCAGAGATCATCCCATGAAGGGACCAGTGCACCAGAGATCATCCCATGAAGGGACCAGGGCACCAGAGATCATCCCATGAAGGGACCAGGGCAACAGACAACATCCCATGAAGGGACCAGTGCATCAGATCACTCAGATTAGAGGTATGCAAGATCATCCCATGAAGGGACCAGTGCATCAGAGATCATCCCATGAAGGGACCAGTGCATCAGAGATGATCTCATGAAGGGACCAGCGCATCAGAGATCATCCCATGAAGAGACCAGTGCACTAAAGATCATCCCATGAAGGGACCAGTGCATCAGAGATCATCCCATGTAGGGACCAGTGCATCAGAGATCATCCCATGAAGAGACCAGTGCAGAGATAATCCCATGAAGGGACCAGTGCATCAAAGATCATCCTATGAAGGGACCAGTGCACCAGATATCATCCCATGAAGGGACCAGGGCACCAGATATCCCATGAAGGGACCAGGGCATCAGATCACTCAGATTAGAGGTATGCAAGATCATCCCATGAAGGGACCAGTGCACTAGAGATAATCCCATGAAGGGACCAGTGCATCAGAGATGATCCCAAGAAGGGACCAGTGCATCAGAGATCATCCCATGAAGGGACCAGGGCACCAGATCATCCCATTAAGGGACCAGCGCACCAGATCATCCCATGAAGGGACCAGCGCACCAGATCATCCCATGAAGGGACCAGCGCACCAGATCATCCCATGAAGGGACCAGCGCACCAGATCATCCCATGAAGGGACCAGCGCACCAGATCATCCCATGAAGGGACCAGCGCAACAGATCATCCCTTGAAGGGACCAGCGCAACAGATCATCCCGTGAAAGGACCAGCGCATCAGAGATCATCCCGTGAACGGACCAGCGCATCGGCGATCATCCCGTGAAGGGACCAGCGCATCAAAGATCATCCCGTGAAGGGACCAGCGCATCAAAGATCATTCCATGAAGGGAGCAGCGCATCAAAGATCATCCCATGAAGGGAGCAGCGGATCACAGCACTCAGATTAGAGGTATGAAATCATCCCATGAAGGGACCAGTGCATCACAGCACTCAGATTAGAGGTATGCAAGATCATCCTATGAAGGTACCAGTGCATCAGAGATCATCCCATGAAGGGACCATTGCATCAGATCATCCCATGAAGGGACCATTGCATCAGATCATCCCATGAAGGGACCAGCGCACCAGAGATCATCCCCTAAAGGGACTAGCGCATCAGATCCCAAGAAGTGAGCAGTGCATCGCTGCACTCAGATTAGAGGTATGGAAGATCATCCCATGAACGGACGAGTGCATCAGAGACCATCCCATGATGGGACCAGTGCATCAAAGATAAGCCCATGTAGGGACCAGAGATCATCCCATGAAGGGACCAGTGCACCAAAGATCATCCCATGAAGGGACCAGTGCATCAAAGATCATCCCATGAAGGGACCAGTC
This sequence comes from Triturus cristatus, assembly GCF_964204655.1. Classification (NCBI taxonomy): domain Eukaryota; kingdom Metazoa; phylum Chordata; class Amphibia; order Caudata; family Salamandridae; genus Triturus; species Triturus cristatus. The sequence continues at coordinate 652,217,288 of NC_140587.1, read as the reverse complement.
CAATAGATAATCCCATGAATGGACCAGTACAGCAGAGATCATCCCATGAAGGGACCATTGCATCAGATCATCCCATGGAGGGACCATTGCATCACAGCACTCAGATTAGAGGTATGCAAGATCATCCTATGAAGGTACCAGTGCATCAGAGATCATCCCATGAAGGGACCATTGCATCAGATCATCCCATGAAGGGACCATTGCATCAGATCATCCCATGAAGGGACCATTGCATCAGAGATCATCCCATGAAGGGACCAGCGCACCAGAGATCATCCGATGAAGGGACCAGCGCACCAGAGGTCATCCCATGAAGGGACCAGCGCACCAGAGGTCATCCCATGAAGGGACCAGCGCACCAGAGGTCTTCTCATGAAGGGACCAGCGCACCAGAGATCATCCCATGAAGGGACCAGCGCACCAGAGATCATCCCATGAAGGGACCAGCGCACCAGAGATCATCCCATGAAGGGACCAGCGCACCAGAGATCATCCCTTGAAGGGACCAGTGAAACAGATCATCCCATGAAGGGACCAGTGCATCAGAGATCATCCCATGAAGGGACCAGTGCATCAAAAATTATACCATGAAGGGACCAGTGCATCAAAGATCATCCCGTGAAGGGACCAGTGCATCAGAGATCATCCCGTGAAGGGACCAGTGCATCAGAGATCATCCCGTGAAGGGACCAGTGCATCAGAGATCATCCCGTGAAGGGACCAGTGCATCAGAGATCATCCCGTGAAGGGACCAGTGCAGCAGATCATCCCATGAAGGGACCAGTGCAGCAGATCATCCCATGAAGGGACCAGTGCAGCAGATCATCCCATGAAGAAACCAGTGCATCAGAGATCATCCCATGAAGGGACCAGTGCAACAGATCATCCCATGAAGGGACCAGTGCATCAGAGATCATCCCATGAAGAAACCAGTGCATCAGAGATCATCCCATGAAGGGACCAGTGCATCAAATATCATCCCATGAAGGGACCAGTGCATCAAATATCATCCCATGAACGGACCAGTGCATCACAGCAATTAAATTATAGGTATGCAAGATCATCCCATGAAGGGACCAGTGCATCAGAGATCCCATGAAGGGACCTGTGCATCACAGCACTCAGATTAGAGGAATGCAAAATCATCCCAAGAAGGGACCAGCGCACCAGAGATCATCTCATGAAGGGACCAGCGCACCAGAGATCATCCCATGAAGGGACCAGCGCACCAGAGATCATCCCATGAAGGGACCAGCACACCAGAGATCATCCCATGAAGGGACCAGCGCATCAGAGATCATCCCATGAAGGTACCAGTGCAGAGATCATCCCATGAACGGACCAGTGCAGAGATCATCCCATGAAGGGACCAGTGCACCAAAGATCATCCCATGATGGGACCAGTGCACCAGAGATCATCCCATGAAGGGACCAGTGCACCAGAGATCATCCCATGAAGGGACCAGTGCACCACAGCTCATCCCATGAAGGGACCAGTGCACCAGAGATCATCCCATGAAGGGATCAGGGCACCAGAGATCATCCCATGAAGGGATCAGGGCACCAGAGATCATCCCATGAAGGGACCAGTGCATCAGAGATCATCCCATGAAGGGACCAGTGCATCAGAGATCATCCCATGAAGGGACCAGTGCAACAGATCATCCCATGAAGGGACCAGTGCATCAGAGATCATCCCATGAAAGGACCAGTGCATCAGAGATCATCCCATGAAGGGGCCAGTGCATCAGAGATCATCCCATGAAGGGGCCAGTGCACCAGAGATCATCCCATGAAGGGACCTGTGCATCACAGCACTCAGATTAGAGGAATGCAAGATCATCCCATGAAGGGACCAGCGCACCAGAGATCATCCCATGAAGGGACCAGCGCACCGGAGATCATCCCATGAAGGGACCAGCGCACCAGAGATCATCCCATGAAGGGACCAGCGCACCAGAGATCATCCCATGAAGGGACCAGCGCACCAGAGATCATCCCATGAAGGGACCAGCGCACCAGAGATCATCCCATGAAGGGACCAGTGCACCAAAGATCATCCCATGAAGGGACCAGTGCACCAGAGATCTTCCCATGAAGGGACCAGTGCACCAGAGATCATCCCATGAAGGGACCAGTGCATCAGAGATTCACATGAAGGGACCAGTGCACCAGAAATCATCCCATGAAGGGACCAGTGCAACAGATCATCCCATGAAGGGGCCAGTGCACCAGAGATCATCCCATGAAGGGGCCAGTGCACCAGAGATCATCCCATGAAGGGGCCAGTGCACCAGAGATCATCCCATGAAGGGGCCAGTGCATCACAGCACTCAGATTAGAGGTATTCAAGATCATCCTATGAAGGGACCAGTGCATCAGAAATCATCCCATGAAGTGAACAGTGCATCAGAGATCATCCCATGAAAGGATCAGTGCATCAGAGATCATCCCATGAAGGGGCCAGTGCACCAGAGATCATCCCATGAAGGGGCCAGTGCACCAGAGATCATCCCATGAAGGGGCCAGTGCACCAGAGATCATCCCATGAAGGGGCCAGTGCACCAGGGATCATCCCATGAAGGGGCCAGTGCACCAGAGATCATCCCATGAAGGGACCAGTGCAACAGATCATCCCATGAAGAAACCAGTGCATCAGAGATCATCCCATGAAGGGACCAGTGCATCAGAGATCATCCCATGAAGGCACCAGTGCATCAGAGATCATCCCATGAAGGGACCAGTGCATCAGATATCATCCCATGAAGGGACCAGTGCATCAGATATCATCCCATGAAGGGACCAGTGCATCAGAGATCATCCCATGAAGGGACCAGTGCATCAGAGATCATCCCATGAAGGGACCAGTGCATCAGAGATCATCTCATGAAGGGACCAGTGCATCAAAGATCATTCCATGAAGGGACCATTGCATCAAAGATCATCCCATGAAGGGACCAGTGCATCAGATATCATCCCATGAAGGGACCAGTGCATCAGAGATCATCCCATGAAGGGACCAGTGCATCAGAGATCATCCCATGAAGGGACCAGTGCATCAGAGATCATCCCATGAAGGGACCAGTGCATCAGATATCATCCCATGAAGGGACCAGTGCATCAAAGATCATCCCATGTAGGGAACAGTGCATCAGATCATCCCATGAAGAGACCAGTGCAGAGATCATCCCATGAAGGGACCAGTGCACCAGAGATCATCCCATGAAGGGACCAGGGCAACAGACAACATCCCATGAAGGGACCAGTGCAGCACAGCACTCAGATTAGAGGTATGCAAGATCATCCCATGAAGGGACCAGTGCAGAGATCATCCCATGAATGGACCAGAGCACCAAAGATCATTCCATGAAGGGACCATGGCACCGGATCATCCCATGAAGGGACCAGGGCACCAGATCATCCCATGAAGGGACCAGGGCACCAGATCATCCCATGAAGGGACCAGGGCACCAGATCATCCCATGAAGGGACCAGGGCACCAGATCATCCCATGAAGGGACCAGGGCACCAGATCATCCCATGAAGGGACCAGGGCACCAGATCATCCCATGAAGGGACCAGGGCACCAGATCATCCCATGAAGGGACCAGTGCATCAGATCACTCAGATTAGAGGTATGCAAGATCATCCCATGAAGGGACCAGTGCAGAGGTCATCCCATGAAGGGACCAGTGCATCAGAGATCATCCCATGAAGAGAACAGTGCATCAGAGATCATCCCATGAAGAGAACAGTGCATCAGATCACTCAGATTAGAGGTATGCAAGATCATCCCATGAAGGGACCAGTGCATCAGATATCATCCCATGAAGGGACCAGTGCATCAGAGATGATCTCATGAAGGGACCAGCGCATCAGAGATCATCCCATGAAGAGACCAGTGCACCAAAGATCATCCCATGTAGGGACCAGTGCATCAGAGATCATCCCATGAAGAGACCAGTGCAGAGATAATCCCATGAAGGGACCAGTGCATCAGAGATCATCCCATGAAGGGACCAGTATATCAGAGATCATCCCATGAAGGGACCAGTGCATCAGAGATCATCCCATGAAGGCACCAGTGCATCAGAGATCATCCCATGAAGAAACCAGTGCATCAGAGATCATCCCATGAAGGGACCATTGCATCAAAGATCATCCCATGAACGGACCTGTGCATCACAGCACTCAGATTAGAGGAATGCAAGATCATCCCATGAAGGGACCAGCGCACCAGAGATCATCCCATGAAGGGACCAGCGCACCAGAGATCATCCCATGAAGGGACCAGCGCACCAGAGATCATCCCATGAAGGGACCAGCGCACCAGAGATCATCCCATGAAGGGACCAGCGCACCAGAGATCATCCCATGAAGGGACCAGCGCACCAGAGATCATCCCATGAAGGGACCAGCGCACCAGAGATCATCCCATGAAGGGACCAGCGCACCAGAGATCATCCCATGAAGGGACCAGCGCACCAGAGATCATCCCATGAAGGGACCAGTGCACCAGAGATCTTCCCATGAAGGGACCAGTGCACCAGAGATCATCCCATGAAGGGACCAGTGCATCAGAGATCATCCCATGAAGGGACCAGTGCACCAGAAATCATCCAATGAAGGGACCAGTGCACCAGAGATCATCCCATGAAGGGACCAGTGCACCAAAGATCATCCCATGAAGGGACCAGTGCATCAGATCATCCCATGTAGGGACCAGTGCATCAGATCGTCCCATGAAGAGACCAGTGCAGAGATCATCCCATGAAGGGACCAGTGCACCAGAGATCATCCCATGAAGGGACCAGGGCACCAGAGATCATCCCATGAAGGGACCAGGGCAACAGACAACATCCCATGAAGGGACCAGTGCAGCACAGCACTCAGATTAGAGGTATGCAAGATCATCCCATGAAGGGACCAGTGCAGAGATCATCCCATGAATGGACCAGAGCACCAAAGATCATTCCATGATGGGACCAGGGCACCAGATCATCCCATGAAGGGACCAGGGCACCAGATCATCCCATGATGGGACCAGGGCACCAGATCATCCCATGAAGGGACCAGGGCACCAGATCATCCCATGAAGGGACCAGGGCACCAGATCATCCCATGAAGGGACCAGGGCACCAGATCATCCCATGAAGGGACCAGGGCACCAGATCATCCCATGAAGGGACCAGGGCACCAGATCATCCCATGAAGGGACCAGTGCAGAGGTCATCTCATGAAGGGACCAGTGCATCAGAGATCATCCCATGAAGAGAACAGTGCATCAGAGATCATCCCATGAAGGGACCAGTGCATCAGATCACTCAGATTAGAGGTATGCAAGATCATCCCATGAAGGGACCAGTGCATCAGATATCATCCCATGAAGGGACCAGTGCATCAGAGATGATCTCATGAAGGGACCAGCGCATCAGAGATCATCCCATGAAGAGACCAGTGCACCAAAGATCATCCCATGAAGGGACCAGTGCATCAGAGATCATCCCATGAAGGGACCAGTGCATCAGGGATCATCCCATGAAGAGACCAGTGCAGAGATAATCCCATGAAGGGACCAGTGCATCAAAGATCATCCTATGAAGGGACCAGTGCACCAGATATCATCCCATGAAGGGACCAGGGCACCAGATATCCCATGAAGGGACCAGGGCATCAGATCACTCAGATTAGAGGTATGCAAGATCATCCCATGAAGGGACCAGTGCACTAGAGATAATCCCATGAAGGGACCAGTGCATCAGAGATGATCCCAAGAAGGGACCAGTGCATCAGAGATGATCCCAAGAAGGGACCAGGGCATCAGATCACTCAGATTAGAGGTATGCAAGATCATTCCATGAAGGGACCAGTGCAGAGATCTTCCCATGAAGGGACCAGTGCATCAGAGACCATCCCATGAAGGGACCAGTGCATCAGAGACCATCCCATGAAGGGACCAGTGCTTCACGGCACTCATATTAGAGGTATGCAAGATCATCCCATGAAGGGACCAGTGCACCAGAGATCATCCCATGAAGGGACCAGTGCATCAAAGATCATCCCATGAAGGGACCAGTGCATCAAAGATCATCCCATGAAGGGACCAGTGCATCAAAGATCATCCCATGAAGGGACCAGTGCATCAAAGATCATCCCATGAAGGGACCAGTGCATCAAAGACCATCCCCTGAAGGGACCAGTACATTAAATAACATCCCGTGAAGGGCCCAGTGCATCAAAGATCATCCCGTGAAGGGACCAGCGCATCAGAGATCATCCCGTGAAGGGACCAGTGCAACAGATCATCCCATGAAGGGACCAGTGCAACAGATCATCCCATGAAGGGACCAGTGCAACAGATCATCCCATGAAGGGACCAGTGCAACAGATCATCCCATGAAGGGACCAGTGCAACAGATCATCCCATGAAGGGACCAGTGCATCAAAGATCATCCCATGAAGGGACCAGTGCATCAAAGATCATCCCATGAAGGGACCAGTGCATCAAAGATCATCCTATGAAGGGACCAGTGCACCAGATATCATCCCATGAAGGGACCAGGGCACCAGATATCCCATGAAGGGACCAGGGCATCAGATCACTCAGATTAGAGGTATGCAAGATCATCCCATGAAGGGACCAGTGCACTAGAGATAATCCCATGAAGGGACCAGTGCATCAGAGATGATCCCAAGAAGGGACCAGTGCATCAGAGATCATCCCATGAAGGGACCAGGGCATCAGATCACTCAGATTAGAGGTATGCAAGATCATTCCATGAAGGGACCAGTGCAGAGATCTTCCCATGAAGGGACCAGTGCATCAGAGACCATCCCATGAAGGGACCAGTGCATCAGAGACCATCCCATGAAGGGACCAGTGCTTCACGGCACTCATATTAGAGGTATGCAAGATCATCCCATGAAGGGACCAGTGCACCAGAGATCATCCCATGAAGGGACCAGTGCATCAAAGATCATCCCATGAAGGGACCAGTGCATCAAAGATCATCCCATGAAGGGACCAGTGCATCAAAGATCATCCCATGAAGGGACCAGTGCATCAAAGATCATCCCGTGAAGGGACCAGTACATTAAATAACATCCCGTGAAGGGCCCAGTGCATCAGAGATCATCCCGTGAAGGGACCAGCGCATCAGAGATCATCCCGTGAAGGGACCAGTGCAACAGATCATCCCATGAAGGGACCAGTGCAACAGATCATCCCATGAAGGGACCAGTGCAACAGATCATCCCATGAAGGGACCAGTGCAACAGATCATCCCATGAAGGGACCAGTGCAACAGATCATCCCATGAAGGGACCAGTGCATCAAAGATCATCCCATGAAGGGACCAGTGCATCAAAGATCATCCCATGAAGGGACCAGTGCATCAAAGATCATCCCATGAAGGGACCAGTGCATCAAAGATCATCCCATGAAGGGACCAGCACATCAAAGATCATCCCATGAAGGGACCAGCGCATCAAAGATCATCCCATGATGGGACCAGCGCATCAAAGATCATCCCATGATGGGACCAGCACATCAAAGATCATCCCATGATGGGACCAGCGCATCAGAGATCATCCCATGAAGGGACCAGCGCACCAGAGATCATCCCATGAAGGGAGCAGCGCATCAAAGATTATCCCATGAAGGGAGCAGCGCATCACAGCACTCAGATTCGAGGTATGCAAGTTCATCCCATGAAGGGACCAGCGCATCGAGGATCATCCCATGAAGGGACCAGCGCATGAAAGATAATCCCATGAAGGGACCAGCCCATGAAAGATAATGCCATGAAGGGACCAGTGCACCAGAGATCATCCCATGAAGGGACCAGTGCACCAGAGATCATCCCATGAAGGGACCAGGGCACCAGAGATCATCCCATGAAGGGACCAGGGCACCAGAGATCATCCCATGAAGGGACCAGGGCACCCGAGATCATCCCATGAAGGGACCAGGGCACCAGAGATCATCCCGTGAAGGGACCAGGGCACCAGAGATCATCCCGTGAAGGGTCCAGGGCACCAGAGATCATCCCGTGAAGGGTCCAGGGCACCAGAGATCATCCCGTGAAGGGTCCAGGGCACCAGAGATCATCCCGTGAAGGGTCCAGGGCACCAGAGATCATCTCGTGAAGGGACCAACGCAACAGATCATCCCATGAAGGGACCAGTGCAACAGATCATCCCATGAAGGGACCAGTGCAACAGATCATCCCATGAAGGGACTAGTGCAACAGATCATCCCATGAAGGGACCAGTGCATCAAAGATCATCCCATGAAGGGACCAGCGCATCGAGGATCATCCCATGAAAGGACCAGCGCATGAAAGATAATCCCATGAAGGGACCAGCCCATGAAAGATCATCCCATGAAGGGACCAGTGCATCACAGCAATTAGATTAGAGGTATGCAAGATCATCCCATGAAGGGACCAGTGCACCAGAGATCATCCCATGAAGGGACCAGGGCACCAGAGATCATCCCATGAAGGGACCAGGGCACCAGAGATCATCCCATGAAGGGACCAGTGCATCAGATCACTCAGATTAGAGGTATGCAAGATCATCCCATGAAGGGACCAGTGCAGAGGTCATCCCATGAAGGGACCAGTGCATCAGAGATCATCCCATGAAGAGAACAGTGCATCAGAGATCATCCCATGAAGAGAACAGTGCATCAGTTCACTCAGATTAGAGGTATGCAAGATCATCCCATGAAGGGACCAGTGCATCAGATATCATCCCATGAAGGGACCAGTGCATCAGAGATGATCTCATGAAGGGACCAGCGCATCAGAGATCATCCCATGAAGAGACCAGTGCACCAAAGATCATCCCATGAAGGGACCAGTGCATCAGAGATCATCCCATGTAGGGACCAGTGCATCAGAGATCATCCCATGAAGAGACCAGTGCAGAGATAATCCCATGAAGGGACCAGTGCATCAAAGATCATCCTATGAAGGGACCAGTGTACCAGATATCATCCCATGAAGGGACCAGGGCACCAGATATCCCATGAAGGGACCAGGGCATCAGATCACTCAGATTAGAGGTATGCAAGATCATCCCATGAAGGGACCAGTGCACTAGAGATAATCCCATGAAGGGACCAGTGCATCAGAGATGATCCCAAGAAGGGACCAGTGCATCAGAGATCATCCCATGAAGGGACCAGTGCACCAAAGATCATCCCATGAAGGGACCAGGGCATCAGAGATCATCCCATGAAGGGACCAGTGCAACAGAGATCATCCCATGAAGGGACCATCGCATCACAGCACTCTTTTTAGAGGTATGCAAGATCATTCCATGAAGGGACCAGTGCAGAGATCTTCCCATGAAGGGACCAGTGCATCAGAGACCATCCCATGAAGGGACCAGTGCATCAGAGACCATCCCATGAAGGGACCAGTGCATCAGAGACCAACCCATGAAGGGACCAGTGCATCAGAGACCATCCCATGAAGGGACCAGTGCTTCACGGCACTCATATTAGAGGTATGCAAGATCATCCCATGAAGGGACCAGTGCACCAGAGATCATCCCATGAAGGGACCAGTGCATCAAAGATCATCCCATGAAGGGACCAGTGCATCAAAGATCATCCCATGAAGGGACCAGTGCATCAAAGATCATCCCATGAAGGGACCAGTGCATCAAAGATCATCCCGTGAAGGGACCAGCGCATCAGAGATCATCCCGTGAAGGGACCAGCGCATCAGAGATCATCCCGTGAAGGGACCAGCGCATCAGAGATCATCCCGTGAAGGGACCAGCGCATCAGAGATCATCCCGTGAAGGGACCAGCGCATCAGAGATCATCCCGTGAAGGGACCAGCGCAGAGATTATCCCGTGAAGGGACCAGAGCATCAAAGATGATCCCGTGAAGGGACCAGAGCATCAAAGATCATCCCATGATGGGACCAGCACATCAGATCATCCCATGATGGGACCAGCGCAACAGATCATCCCATGAAGGGACCAGTGCAACAGATCATCCCATGAAGGGACCAGTGCAACAGATCATCCCATGAAGGGACCAGTGCAACAGATCATCCCATGAAGGGACCAGTGCAACAGATCATCCCATGAAGGGACCAGTGCAACAGATCATCCCATGAAGGGACCAGTGCAACAGATCATCCCATGAAGGGACCAGTGCATCAAAGATCATCCCATGAAGGGACCAGTGCATCAAAGATCATCCCATGAAGGGACCAGTGCATCAAAGATCATCCCATGAAGGGACCAGCACATCAAAGATCATCTCATGAAGGGACCAGCACATCAAAGATCATCTCATGAAGGGACCAGCGCATCAAAGATCATCCCATGATGGGACCAGCGCATCAAAGATCATCCCATGATGGGACCAGCACATCAAAGATTATCCCATGATGGGACCAGCGCATCAGAGATCATCCCATGAAGGGACCAGCGCACCAGAGATTATCCCATGAAGGGAGCAGCGCATCAAAGATTATCCCATGAAGGGAGCAGCGCATCACAGCACTCAGATTAGAGGTATGCAAGATCATCCCATGAAGGGACCAGCGCATCGAGGATCATCCCATGAAGGGACCAGCGCATGAAAGATAATCCCATGAAGGGACCAGCCCATGAAAGATAATGCCATGAAGGGACCAGTGCACCAGAGATCATCCCATGAAGGGACCAGTGCACCAGAGATCATCCCATGAAGGGACCAGGTCACCTGAGATCATCCCATGAAGGGACCAGGGCACCAGAGATCATCCCATAAAGGGACCAGGGCACCAGAGATCATCCCGTGAAGGGACCAGGGCACCAGAGATCATCCCGTGAAGGGACCAGGGCACCAGAGATCATCCCGTGAAGGGTCCAGGGCACCAGAGATCACCCTGGAGGTCATCCCGTTAAGGGTCCAGGGCACCAGAGATCATCCCGTGAAGGGTCCAGGGCACCAGAGATCATCCCGTGAAGGGTCCAGGGCACCAGAGATTATCTCGTGAAGGGACCAACGCAACAGATCATCCCATGAAGGGACCAGTGCAACAGATCATCCCATGAAGGGACCAGTGCAACAGATCATCCCATGAAGGGACCAGTGCAACAGATCATCCCATGAAGGGACCAGTGCATCAAAGATCATCCCATGAAGGGACCAGCGCATCGAGGATCATCCCATGAAGGGACCAGCGCATGAAAGATAATCCCATGAAGGGACCAGCCCATGAAAGATCATCCCATGAAGGGACCAGTGCATCACAGCAATTAGATTAGAGGTATGCAAGATCATCCCATGAAGGGACCAGTACACCAGAGATCATCCCATGAAGGGACCAGGGCACCAGAGATCATCCCATGAAGGGACCAGGGCACCAGAGATCATCCCATGAAGGGACCAGTGCACCAGAGATCATCCCATGAAGGGACCAGTGCACCAGAGATCATCCCATGAAGGGACCAGTGCACCAGAGATCATCCCATGAAGGGACCAGTGCACCAGAGATCATCCCATGAAGGGACCAGTGCACCAGAGATCATCCCATGAAGGGACCAATGCATCAGAGATCATCTCATGAAGGGACTAACGCACCAGAGATCATCCCATGAAGGGACCAGCGCACCAGAGATCATCCCATGAAGGGAGCAGTGCACCAGGGATCATCCCATGAAGGGACCAGTGCACCAGAGATCATCCCTGTTAGAAATGGGATTTCTGGTTGGCTAAGGCTTGCGCCAAAGTCAGGCAGAAACCACCACTCTAGTCAGGGCAAGGAAGTTACACGCCAAAGATAACCCCTGCTCACCCCCTTGGTAGCTTGGCACGAGCAGTCAGGCTTATCTCTGAGGCGATGTGTAAAGCGTTTGCGCGCGCACCCAGCAACAACACCCAAGGCCCACCACAAAGGAAACTCCACACAAGGTATTCTATAAAAATAGCCTTTGTATTATACACAACACATTAGATAAAAACACACACTCTACAATGTGCCAACAGGCACGGGCAGAATTTACAAGGGATTATATGTACAGGGGACAGGGCCACATGGACCGCTGTCCGGAATTAGCACTCTTAGAACATAGCACTTGGAACATAGGAAATAAAATTACTGTTGCACAAAATTACACCTAGCACACAACCAGTCACTACTGGTATCAGGTAAGTACCACCTACGCAACCCTAACCACCTTAGGAAAATATTGCGCAGGGAATCAGGACCTCACTAGCACCACCTGTACTAGGGAGAAAACAACCACCTAAGTATTACTATACCTGTAGGGGTCTAAGCACATAAACACATGATGCATAACATTCAGAGGTGTAAAGCAAAGCACATGACGCATAAACACATTCAGAGGTGCAGAAAAACACAATTGCGCAAGAACTCACATAAGCCACTACCTGTGGCAGTCCCAGGCCAACTGGCCGTGGAGGGGTAAGGACGCCCTGTGTCCAGCAAGTCAGGGCGCGCCGGCGCAGGCTGCGCAAACCAGCGCGCACAAAGCACCACCTAAACGTGGCAGTTGCCCACTAAGTGCTGGGCAACTGGAGAAATGCTGGGGCACCACTGTGCCTTCCTAAACAAATATGTAGTACTCACGTGGAGCCTCTCCTGGGCTCTAGCTGTACAAAATGCCCCCTAGAGCCTTCGTGGCTCTGAACGTCACTGTGGGGCAAGGTGGGAGTGGCCCGCTGCCATCTGGGGCCACTCAGTCACAAAAGAAATGCCCCCAGAGCCTCGCAGGCTCTACAAGCAATGGACCCACGTGTTGGAGCCTTACAGGCTCTATCGGAAGAATGCCCCCAACGTTGGAGCTACACGGAGCTCTTAGGCACACCAGGCCCGTGGGAGTCCCTCTGGACTCTAAACAAATAATGCTGGCCGGCGGGGGAGTCCCTCTGGACACTACAAGATAATCATGCCCCCAGCGATGGAGCTTCGTGGGCTCGACAAAACACAATCCCCACGTTGGAGCGCCTCGCGCTCAAAGACAATCGCTGCCAGTCGGTGGAGCCTCGGGGCTCTAGTGACCCCAGAAATAATGCCCCCGTTGTGGGAGGGGCCGAGCAACAGGACCAGCGCTGGGCGCTGCCGGGGAGGACCGAACCCAGGGCCCCGTCACACCCCCAGTAGCGGACACTCACCGGGTGAACACACAGGTCCCGGCCGACGGCAGCGCTTCGTGGAGTCCCGCTCAGGGACTCGGGAATCCTTCGCCAGCACCGATCCCCGGATCCGCTGGCTTCCTCCGGCGACGCGGGACTCTCCTTTGCAGGCGGAGGCGGGGTAGGCTCCCGTCCGCTTCCTGTTTGAGGCGAGGCCCCGCCTACGTCCCTCTGAGATTTGCCTGACTTCCTGTGAGTCCCGAACCGGGCTGCAGCGGTGATTTTTCCCGTCACAAGAGGGGTAGGCTCCCTCGTTACAGTGGATGTACGGCGGGGTGGGCACCCGCCGTAAAATAAACAAATAAGCGGGGTGGGCACCCGCCAACGAGCACAGCAAGGTCCCTGGCAGGGTGGGCACCTGCCAGGGGATTTCAGGATCTGTATAGACGGGGCAAACGCCGGGTGGGCACCGGCTGTTAGAAATAAAGCGCTCCTGAGCGCTAAAGGAAAATGAAAGCGCTTCCAAGCGCTTAGGGACACAGGAAGAGCACTCCCAGCGCTTTAGCCTAAAAAGCACCACGAAGTCCAGCAGGTTCTTCCCTGCATGCAGCAGGGCAGGGGTGGGGGGCAAGGCTGGACCCAGAGCCAGCTCACTGGGCCTCCAGGCAGGGAGGTAGTCCAAGTGGCGGTCCTCTGGTCCAGCAGCAGCAGCAGCCCCCCTCAGGTAAGATCCTGGCAGAGAACAGTTTCTGTGGGGACACAGCCCCATTTTTATACATGCAAACCCTTTGTTCTGGGGTCAGGGTGAGGGGGAAAACCAGTCGCAGCTGGTTGGGGAGCACCCTTGATGTGCTCAGCCCCTCACTCTATTCACTGGAAGGGCTAGGGTCGTCAGTCGCACCACAGGGGGCGGGGCCAGCATTGTGTTTGGAAAACCCTGTCCTATTCAGGACCCAGGTGGACTCCTCCCACCCATCTAGCTGCTGATCTCCCCATTCACCACTGGGTGACTCATCCTGACACTGGGGAATCCCTAGCCCGTCACATGACATGACCAGCCAATCACGCGACAGACACACTGCACACAGAAGTGCCCACTTCTAGAAGTGGCACTTCCACACTAGGTACATGCACGCCGCACACATCATCGCGCAGCATTCACTCCCACGAGTCCGCACATACCAAACTCGGGCCTGCACACCCCACGCATCAGGAACTACTAGGGACACATACATTCCCCATGCATTCCTATGGGAGGGCAGGCCTATCTCACCACATGCACTCAGCGCACGCACGCACTTTACCCTGGGACACAGGGAAAGTGCGCAGAGACCAAACAATCACCATACCAAGTCACCAATAAAAAGCCAAAAAGTCCAGGGGTGAACCTGCCAGAAGGGCCAAGTCCAACACAACCCCCTTCCAGCCAAAACGCAGGGCAGACCAATCACCACCGTGATGGACTTCCCTGCTTGGGGCGATAGAACACGGACGCGGGCCCGCAACTGCATGGACACCCTCCGGTTCTACGCCACGGTGAACCCATGGAATTCTTTTTAACACCACTGTCCGGACCAACTGGGCTACCCCACTGGTACTCCCAAGCTGTCCGCGGCCAAGACCAGGCCCTAGGCCACCCAGGTGCCACTGGTCTTTGCCTAACCACAGAGTGGGGGGTAGTAACCCCTGGCACATAGCGGCCATTCTCCACTCTTCCTCTCTGAAAGACAGGACTAGACTGCCACTGGTTCTCCAGCCTAGGGTCTACACCCTCAGGCGGACCAGGAGTCTCAGGGAAAGCTCTCCTCCCCCTACCTCTTCTCCTAGGGTTCCTCCTCCTCTGGCGAGGGGTACACCTAGAACGCCATCCCAACCCAGGGTTTAACCCCTCAGGTTGTACCGGGGGCAGAGGTGGGCTCTCCCACCCTCTGCACCCCCTTCCAGAACCCTGCTCCCTACCAACTGGGGCGGTACCTCTGGAAGAAGAACTGGTCGGGACGCTGATTACAGACGTCCCACCCGTCAGGTCAGGCTGATCCTGAACCTGGCCTCCCAACCTCCGGCCTAGAACCTTTGGTGGAATAATTGCCTGGCACTCCAGGACTTCTGGGGATTTCCACTCCATCCCCCTGAGGCTATCAAAGGACACATACGTCAAGCGACTGTCTGTCTGGCGCTGATCTCCCGTCCCCTGTCCACCTGACAGTGCGCGGAGATCCCCCAGAACAGAAGTGGTGCCACCCTGGTCACTACACGGGATCC
Source organism: Triturus cristatus (assembly GCF_964204655.1). Taxonomy (NCBI): domain Eukaryota; kingdom Metazoa; phylum Chordata; class Amphibia; order Caudata; family Salamandridae; genus Triturus; species Triturus cristatus. Next base: position 652,201,914 of record NC_140587.1, on the reverse strand, counting down.
TAGCCCAACTGGGTAGTCCCTGACCCACAGGCTCTTCCACTGGGAAACTCATCCCCCAATCACTCCTCACACTGGACTCCTGTACCCTCCCTACCGGAGCGGTACTGCCAGACTCTAGAACCACAGGAGCCCTGGTTACAGGTGCTCCAGGTCCTCTACTCACCAGGAGATCTCCCTCAAATGGGCTAACAGGACAGCCTAGGTCCCCGACTTGGTGTTCCCTCATGGAACCATCCAAGTCCTGAGGCAGGGTTTCGTACGTCAGGGGACCCTCGGTCACCCTCTCACTCCTGCTCCACTGAGCCAGGCGGTGAGCCCCTACACCCTCCTCGCTATCCTGGGACCTAGCTGGGCTACACTGAGCCTCTTCCACCACGCTGGGCTGGAAGATACCTGACCCACTACTTTTGGAGTCACTCCCTAATGACTCTAGAGAACCTCTAGCCCTTTCCCAGCGCTCTGCCTCATCCGCAAGGTCAAATGGCTCAGCCAATCCACACCCCAACAGGTGTTGGCGCAACCCTGGCACACAACAACTGAGCAGGTGTTCTTTGAGAACCAGATTACACAGTATATCAAAATCACTTGCTGTGGAAATCCAATCAAACATTGCATCCTCACATTCATCCACAAACTCCTCCCAAGACTGGTGAGACAGTTTCCTACTGCCCCTGAACTTCAACCTTAACTCCTCCTCCTGGGGAACAGGTACCAGACTGGGGGGACTGGGATTGGGATTTCCTACACTGGAATCTACATCGCTACTACCACTGGACTCAACCCTCCCTGGGGAGCCCATAAAATTAAAACTGCGCGCAGGGGATAGTCTACCCTCCAGAGCTACTTTGCCTCTGGTGGAGGCCCTCTCAGCCTCCTCTACCCTCTCCCGCGCCAAGACCCACTCAGTCTCTCGCTGTTGCTTCCTGGCCTCCAGCTGCGCCATAGCCTGAGCATGCTCTAACCTGAGCTTCTCTAACGCCAGCTGGTGCTCCCTTTCTTTCCTCCTATCTTCCCACTCCTCTGGGGACAGGGAAAGGGATGAGGCGCTGCCTTCTACGCTGGACCCAGCACGGGACGCCCTACCTATGGGGTCCTCACTCTCTACTGGCGTCCAGGTATTGTCATCCTCTACCTCCTCTTCTGACTCTTCCTCTGTACAGTACCTTTCTAACTCCTGCCTCTGGCGCCAAGCTAGCTCATAGGGATCACAAGCAGGCTCCATTCTGGCGGACGTTATGGTAACAATTATACAGGGAACCTAGGGGTCTGAGTTTCACACAGGAGCACACAATTCACAAAAAGATTCAGCAAGCTCTCTAACCCAGAGAACTCACACTCACTTGCCTAGTGCCACACACCATTCATCCACACACACAACCCTCCCCTCGGACTGGTAAGGCAGTTTCTACCACCCCTGATTCCTCAACCTGACCACCACGTGACACAGGTACCAACACTGGGCGCAGGGCGGGGGACAAATGTACAGGACACTATTACGCTGCCACCACTGGATCCCACCCTCTGGTGAATCCAGAAACACAATGCACTAAGGGGGATGATCTACCCTCCCGAGCTAGGGACACCTAACTCACAGTGCACAAAAACACATTTCCAAAGAAATGACAATTAAAAACAATTTTAAAACAATAATCCCTATACCATGTGATTTATCTAAATGCAGAGTTTTGTAGTGCGGCCAGTTGCTGCTGCGGTACAGCGCAAACGCAAGTCCAAATCCCACCGCTGATCACCAATGTTAGAAATGGGATTTCTGGTTGGCTAAGGCTTGCGCCAAAGTCAGGCAGAAACCACCACTCTAGTCAGGGCAAGGAAGTTACACGCCAAAGATAACCCCTGCTCACCCCCTTGGTAGCTTGGCACGAGCAGTCAGGCTTATCTCTGAGGCGATGTGTAAAGCGTTTGCGCGCGCACCCAGCAACAACACCCAAGGCCCACCACAAAGGAAACTCCACACAAGGTATTCTATAAAAATAGCCTTTGTATTATACACAACACATTAGATAAAAACACACACTCTACAATGTGCCAACAGGCACGGGCAGAATTTACAAGGGATTATATGTACAGGGGACAGGGCCACATGGACCGCTGTCCGGAATTAGCACTCTTAGAACATAGCACTTGGAACATAGGAAATAAAATTACTGTTGCACAAAATTACACCTAGCACACAACCAGTCACTACTGGTATCAGGTAAGTACCACCTACGCAACCCTAACCACCTTAGGAAAATATTGCGCAGGGAATCAGGACCTCACTAGCACCACCTGTACTAGGGAGAAAACAACCACCTAAGTATTACTATACCTGTAGGGGTCTAAGCACATAAACACATGATGCATAACATTCAGAGGTGTAAAGCAAAGCACATGACGCATAAACACATTCAGAGGTGCAGAAAAACACAATTGCGCAAGAACTCACATAAGCCACTACCTGTGGCAGTCCCAGGCCAACTGGCCGTGGAGGGGTAAGGACGCCCTGTGTCCAGCAAGTCAGGGCGCGCCGGCGCAGGCTGCGCAAACCAGCGCGCACAAAGCACCACCTAAACGTGGCAGTTGCCCACTAAGTGCTGGGCAACTGGAGAAATGCTGGGGCACCACTGTGCCTTCCTAAACAAATATGTAGTACTCACGTGGAGCCTCTCCTGGGCTCTAGCTGTACAAAATGCCCCCTAGAGCCTTCGTGGCTCTGAACGTCACTGTGGGGCAAGGTGGGAGTGGCCCGCTGCCATCTGGGGCCACTCAGTCACAAAAGAAATGCCCCCAGAGCCTCGCAGGCTCTACAAGCAATGGGCCCACGTGTTGGAGCCTTACAGGCTCTATCGGAAGAATGCCCCCAACGTTGGAGCTACACGGAGCTCTTAGGCACACCAGGCCCGTGGGAGTCCCTCTGGACTCTAAACAAATAATGCTGGCCGGCGGGGGAGTCCCTCTGGACACTACAAGATAATCATGCCCCCAGCGATGGAGCTTCGTGGGCTCGACAAAACACAATCCCCACGTTGGAGCGCCTCGCGCTCAAAGACAATCGCTGCCAGTCGGTGGAGCCTCGGGGCTCTAGTGACCCCAGAAATAATGCCCCCGTTGTGGGAGGGGCCGAGCAACAGGACCAGCGCTGGGCGCTCCCGGGGAGGACCGAACCCAGGGCCCCGTCACACCCCCAGTAGCGGACACTCACCGGGTGAACACACAGGTCCCGGCCGACGGCAGCGCTTCGTGGAGTCCCGCTCAGGGACTCGGGAATCCTTCGCCAGCACCGATCCCCGGATCCGCTGGCTTCCTCCGGCGACGCGGGACTCTCCTTTGCAGGCGGAGGCGGGGTAGGCTCCCGTCCGCTTCCTGTTTGAGGCGAGGCCCCGCCTACGTCCCTCTGAGATTTGCCTGACTTCCTGTGAGTCCCGAACCGGGCTGCAGCGGTGATTTTTCCCGTCACAAGAGGGGTAGGCTCCCTCGTTACAGTGGATGTACGGCGGGGTGGGCACCCGCCGTAAAATAAACAAATAAGCGGGGTGGGCACCCGCCAACGAGCACAGCAAGGTCCCTGGCAGGGTGGGCACCTGCCAGGGGATTTCAGGATCTGTATAGACGGGGCAAACGCCGGGTGGGCACCGGCTGTTAGAAATAAAGCGCTCCTGAGCGCTAAAGGAAAATGAAAGCGCTTCCAAGCGCTTAGGGACACAGGAAGAGCACTCCCAGCGCTTTAGCCTAAAAAGCACCACGAAGTCCAGCAGGTTCTTCCCTGCATGCAGCAGGGCAGGGGTGGGGGGCAAGGCTGGACCCAGAGCCAGCTCACTGGGCCTCCAGGCAGGGAGGTAGTCCAAGTGGCGGTCCTCTGGTCCAGCAGCAGCAGCAGCCCCCCTCAGGTAAGATCCTGGCAGAGAACAGTTTCTGTGGGGACACAGCCCCATTTTTATACATGCAAACCCTTTGTTCTGGGGTCAGGGTGAGGGGGAAAACCAGTCGCAGCTGGTTGGGGAGCACCCTTGATGTGCTCAGCCCCTCACTCTATTCACTGGAAGGGCTAGGGTCGTCAGTCGCACCACAGGGGGCGGGGCCAGCATTGTGTTTGGAAAACCCTGTCCTATTCAGGACCCAGGTGGACTCCTCCCACCCATCTAGCTGCTGATCTCCCCATTCACCACTGGGTGACTCATCCTGACACTGGGGAATCCCTAGCCCGTCACATGACATGACCAGCCAATCACGCGACAGACACACTGCACACAGAAGTGCCCACTTCTAGAAGTGGCACTTCCACACTAGGTACATGCACGCCGCACACATCATCGCGCAGCATTCACTCCCACGAGTCCGCACATACCAAACTCGGGCCTGCACACCCCACGCATCAGGAACTACTAGGGACACATACATTCCCCATGCATTCCTATGGGAGGGCAGGCCTATCTCACCACATGCACTCAGCGCACGCACGCACTTTACCCTGGGACACAGGGAAAGTGCGCAGAGACCAAACAATCACCATACCAAGTCACCAATAAAAAGCCAAAAAGTCCAGGGGTGAACCTGCCAGAAGGGCCAAGTCCAACAATCCCATGAAGGGACCAGTGCACCAAAGATCATCCCATGAGGGGACCAGTGCATAAAAGATCATCCCATGAAGGGACCAGTGCATCAAAGATCATCCCATGAAGTTACCAGCACAAAGATCATCCCATGAAGGAACCAGAGCATCACAGCAATTAGATTAGAGGTATGAAAGATCATCCCATGAAGGGACCAGTGCAACAGATCATCCCATGAAGGGACCAGTGCATCAAAGATTATCCGATGAAGGGAGCAGCGCATCAAAGATCATCCAATCAAAGATCATCCCATGAAGGGACCAGGGCACCAGAGATCATCCCATGAAGGGACCAGGGCACCAGAGATCATCCCATGAAGGGACCAGTGCACCAGATCATCCCATGAAGGGACCAGGGCACCAGAGATCATCCCATGAAGGGACCAGGGCACCAGATCATCCCATGAAGTGACCAGGGCACCAGATCATCCCATGAAGGGACCAGGGCACCAGATCATCCCATGAAAGGACCAGGGCACCAGATCATCCCATGAAGGGACCAGTACATGAAAGATCATCCCATGAAGGGACCAGTGCATGAAAGATCATCCCATGAAAGGACCAGCGCAGAGATGATCCTCATCCCATGAAGGGACCAGCGCATAGAGGTCCATCCCATGAAGGGACCAGCACATCAAAGATCATCCCATGAAAGATCATCCCATGAAGGGACCAGCACATCAAAGATCATCCCATGAAGGGACCAGCACATCAAAGATCATCCCATGAAAGGACCAGCGCATCAGAGATTATCCCATGAAGGGAGCAGCGCATCACAGCACTCAGATTAGAGGTATGCAAGATCATCCCATGAAGGGACCAGTGCATCAGACATCAACCCATGAAGGAAGCAGTGCATCAGAGATCATCCCATGAAGGGAGCAGTGCAGAGATTATCCCATGAAGGGACGAGTGCATCAAACATCATCCCATGAAGGGACGAGTGCATCAAAGATCATCCCATGAAGGGACGAGTGCATCAAAGATCATCCCATGAAGGGAGGAGTGCACCACAGCACTCAGATTAGAGGTATACAAGATCATCCCATGAAGCGACCAGTGCATCAGAGATCATCCCATGAGGGGACCAGTGCACCAGAGATCATCCCATGAAGGGACCAGTGCACCAGAGATCATCCCATGAAGGGACCAGTGCACCAGAGATCATCCCATGAAGGGACCAGTGCACCAGAGATCATCCAATGAAGGGACCAGTGTACCAGAGATCATCCCATGAAGGGACCAGTGCATCACAGCACTCAGATTAGAGGTATGCAATATCCCATGAAGGGACCAGTGCAGAGATCAGCCCATGAAGGGACCAGTGCATCAAAGATCATCCCATGGAGTGACCAGCGCATCAGAGATCATCCCATGAAGAGAGCAGTGCATCAAAGATCATCCCATGAAGGAACCAGTGCATCAAAGATCATCCCATGAAGGAACCAGTGCAGAGATCATCCCATGAAGGAACCAGCGCAGAGATCATCCCATGAAGGAACCAGTTTATCAGATCATCCCATGAAGGGACCAGTGCAACAGAGATCATCCCATGAAGGGACCAGTGCACCGGAGATCATCCCATAAAGGGACCAGTGCACCGGAGATCATCCCATAAAGGGACCAGTGCACCAGAGATCATCCCATGAAGGGACCAGTGCAACAGATCATCCCATGAAAGGACCAGTGCATCACAGCACTCAGATTAGAGGTATGCAATATCCCATGAAGGGACCAGTGCAGAGATCAGCCCATGAAGGGACCAGTGCATCAAACATCATCCCATGGAGTGACCAGTGCATCAAAGATCATCCCACGAAGGGACCAGTGCACCAGAGATCATCCCATGAAGGGACCAGTGCACCAGAGATCATCCCATGAAGGGACCAGTGCACCAGAGATCATCCCATGAAGGGACCAGTGCACCAGAGATCATCCCATGAAGGGACCAGTGCACCAGAGATCATCCAATGAAGGGACCAGTGTACCAGAGATCATCCCATGAAGGGACCAGTGCATCACAGCACTCAGATTAGAGGTATGCAATATCCCATGAAGGGACCAGTGCAGAGATCAGCCCATGAAGGGACCAGTGCATCAAAGATCATCCCATGGAGTGACCAGCGCATCAGAGATCATCCCATGAAGAGAGCAGTGCATCAAAGATCATCCCATGAAGGAACCAGTGCATCAAAGATCATCCCATGAAGGAACCAGTGCAGAGATCATCCCATGAAGGAACCAGCGCAGAGATCATCCCATGAAGGAACCAGTTTATCAGATCATCCCATGAAGGGACCAGTGCAACAGAGATCATCCCATGAAGGGACCAGTGCACCGGAGATCATCCCATAAAGGGACCAGTGCACCGGAGATCATCCCATAAAGGGACCAGTGCACCAGAGATCATCCCATGAAGGGACCAGTGCAACAGATCATCCCATGAAAGGACCAGTGCATCACAGCACTCAGATTAGAGGTATGCAATATCCCATGAAGGGACCAGTGCAGAGATCAGCCCATGAAGGGACCAGTGCATCAAACATCATCCCATGGAGTGACCAGTGCATCAAAGATCATCCCACGAAGGAACCAGTGCATCAAAGATCATCCCATGAAGGAACCAGTGCAGAGTTCATCCCATGAAGGGACCAGTGCAACAGATCATCCCATGAAGGGACCAGCGCATCGAGGATCATCCCATGAAGGGACCAGCGCATTGAGGATCATCCCATGAAGGGACCAGCACATCAAGGATCATCCCATGAAGAGACTAGCGCATCAAAGATGCCATGATGGAACCAGCACATCAAAGATCATCCCATGAAGGGAGCGGTGCATCAAAGAACATCCCATGAAGGGACCAGTGCATCACAGCACTCAGATTAGAGGTATGCAAGATCATCCCATGAAGGGCCCAGTGCACTAATGATCATCCCATGAAGGGCCCAGTGCACCAAAGACCATCCCATGCAGGGCCCTGTGCACCAAAGACCATCCCATGCAGGGACCAGTGCACCAAAGATCATCCCATGCAGGGACCAGTGCACCAAAGATCATCCCATGCAGGGACCAGTGCACCAAAGATCATCCCATGAAGGGACCAGTGCATCAGAGATCATCCCATGAAGGGACCAGCGCATCACAGCACTCAGATTAGAGGTATGCAAGATTATCCCATGAAGGGACCAGTGCATCAAAGATCATCCCATGAACGGACCAGCGCATCACAGCATTCAGATTAGAGGAATGCAAGATCATCCCATGAAGGGACCAGCGCATCAAACATCATCCCATGAAGGGACCAGTGCATCAAAGCACTCAGATTAGAGGTATTCAAGATCATCCGATGAAGGGACCAGTGCATCAGAGATCAACCTATGAAGAGACCAGTGCATCAGAGATCAACGCATGAAGGGACCAGTGCATCAGAGATTATCCCATGAAGGGACCAGTGCATCAGAGATTATCCCATGAAGGGACCAGTGCATCAAAGATCATACCATGAAGGGACCAGTGCATCAAAGATCATCCCATGAAGGGACCAGCACATAGAGGATCATCCCATGAAGGGACCAGCGCATGAGAGATCATCCCGTGAAGGGACCAGCGCATGAGAGATCAACCCGTGAAGGGACCAGCGCATGAGAGATCAACACGTGAAGGGACCAGTGCATCAGAGATCAACACGTGAAGGGACCAGCGCATCAAAGATCATCCCATGAAAGGACCAGCGCATCAAAGATTATCCCATGAAAGGACCAGCGCATCAAAGATTATCCCATGAAGGGAGCAGCGCATCACAGCACTCAGATTAGAGGTATGCAAGATCATCCCATGAAGGGACCAGGGCACCAGAGATCATCCCATGGAGGGACCAGGGCACCAGACCATCCCATGAAGGGACCAGGGCACCAGACCATCCCATGAAGGGACCAGGGCACCAGACCATCCCATGAAGGGACCAGGGCACCAGACCATCCCATGAAGGGACCAGGGCACCAGACCATCCCATGAAGGGACCAGGGCACCAGACCATCCCATGAAGGGACCAGGGCACCAGACCATCCCATGAAGGGACCAGGGCACCAGACCATCCCATGAAGGGACCAGGGCACCAGACCATCCCATGAAGGGACCAGGGCACCAGATCATCCCATGAAGGGACCAGGGCACCAGATCATCCCAAGAAGGGACCAGGGCACCAGAGACCATCCCATGAAGGGACAGTGCAACAGATCATCCCATGAAGGGACCAGTGCAACAGATCATCCCATGAAGGGACCAGTGCAACAGATCATCCCATGAAGGGACCAGTGCACCAAAGATCATCCCATGAATGGACCAGTGCACCAAAGATCATCCCATGAGGGGACTAGATATCATCTCATGAAGGGGCCATTGCATCACAGCACTCAGATTAGAGGTATGCAAGATCCCATGAAGGGACCAGTGCATCAGAGATCATCCCATGAAGGGACCAGTGCAGAGATCATCCCATGAAGGGAAAAGTGCATCAGAGATCATCCCATGAATTGATCAGTGCATCAGAGATCATCCCATGAAGGGACCAGTGCATCAGAGATCATCCCATGAAGGGACCAGTGCATCACACCACTCAGATTAGAGGTATGCAAGATCATCCCATGAAGGGCCCAGTGCACCAAAGATCATCCCATGAAGGGCCCAGTGCACCAGAGACCATCCCATGAAGGGACCAGTGCAACAGAGATCATCCCATGAAGGAACCAGTGCACCAGAGATCATCCCATGAAGGGACCAGTGCAGAGATCATCCCATGAAGGGACCAGTGCATCAAAGATCATCCCATGAAGGGACCAGTGCATCAAAGATCATATCATGAAGAGAGCAGTGCATCAGAGATGATTCCATGAAGGGAGCAGAGCAGCAGAGATCATCCAATGAAGGGAGCAGTGCATCAGAGATCATCCCATGAAGGGATCAGTGCATCACAGCAATCAGATTAGAGGTATGCAAGATAATCCGATGAAGGGACCAGATCAGAGATCAACCCATGAAGGTAGCAGTGCATCAGAGATCATCCCATGAAGGGACGAGTGCATCAAAGATCATCCCATGAAGTATGAGTGCATCAAAGATCATCCCATGAAGGGAGGAGTGCACCACAGCACTCAGATTAGAGGTATACAAGATCATCCCATGAAGGGACCAGTGCATCAGAGATCATCCCATGAGGGAACCAGTGCTGAGATCATCCCATGAGGGGACCAGTGCATCAGAGATCATCCCATGAAGGGACCAGTGCACCAGAGATCATCCCATGAAGGGACCAGTGCACCAGAGATCATCCCATGAAGGGACCAGTGCACCAGAGATCATCCCATGAAGGGACCAGTGCACCAGAGATCATCCCATGATGGGACCAGTGTACCAGAGATCATCCCATGAAGGGACCAGTGCATCACAGCACTCAGATTAGAGGTATGCAATATCCCATGAAGGGACCAGTGCAGAGATCAGCCCATGAAGGGACCAGTGCATCAAAGATCATCCCATGGAGTGACCAGCGCATCAGAGATCATCCCATGAAGAGAGCAGTGCATCAAAGATCATCCCATGAAGGAACGAGTGCATCAAAGATCATCCCATGAAGGAACCAGTGCAGAGATCATCCCATGAAGGAACCAGTGCAGAGATCATCCCATGAAGGAACCAGTTTATCAGATCATCCCATGAAGGGACCAGTGCAACAGATCATCCCATGAAGGGACCAGCGCATCGAGGATCATCCCATGAAGGGACCAGCGCATCGAGGATCATCCCATGAAGGGACCAGCGCATCGAGGATCATCCCATGAAGGGACCAGCGCATCGAGGATCATCCCATGAAGGGACCAGCACATCAAAGATGCCATGATGGATCCAGCACATCAAAGATCATCCCATGAAGGGAGTGGTGCATCAAAGAACATCCCATGAAGGGACCAGTGCATTACAGCACTCAGATTAGAGGTATGCAAGATCATCCCATGAAGGGCCCAGTGCACTAATGATCATCCCATGAAGGGCCCAGTGCACCAAAGACCATCCCATGCAGGGACCAGTGCACCAAAGACCATCCCATGCAGGGACCAGTGCATCAAAGATCATCCCATGAAGGGACCGGGGCACCAGATCATCCCATGAAGGGACCAGGGCACCAGATCATCCCATGAAGGGACCAGGGCACCAGATCATCCCATGAAGGGACCAGGGCACCAGATCATCCCATGAAGGGACCAGGGCACCAGATCATCCCATGAAGGGACCAGGGCACCAGATCATCCCATGAAGGGAGCAGGGCACCAGATCATCCCATGAAGGGACCAGGGCACCAGATCATCCCATGAAGGGACCAGGGCACCAGATCATCCCATGAAGGGACCAGGGCACCAGAGATCATCCCATGAAGGGACCAGGGCACCAGAGATCATCCCATGAAGGGACCAGGGCACCAGAGATCATCCCATGAAGGGACCAGGGCACCAGAGATCATCCCATGAAGGGACCAGTGCAACAGATCATCCCATGAAGGGACCACTGCATCACAGCACTCAGATTAGAGCTACGCAAGATCCCATGAAGGGACCAGTGCATCAAAGATCATCCCATGGAGAAACCAGTGCATCAAAGATCATCCCATGAAGGGACAAGTGCATCAGCGATCATCCCATGAATGGACCAGTGCACCAAAGATCATCCCACGAGGGGACTAGAGATCATCCCATGAAGGGACCATTGCATCACAGCACTCAGATTAGAGGTATGCAAGATCCCATGAAGGGACCAGTGCATCAGAGATCATCCCATGAAGGGACCAGTGCATCAGAGATCATCCCATGAAGGGACCAGTGCATCAGAGATCATCCCATGAAGGGACTAGTGCATCAGAGATCATCCCATGAAGGGACCAGTGCCTCAGAGATCATCCCATGAAGGGACCAGTGCATCAGAGACCATCCCACGAAGGGACCAGTGCATCAGAGACCATCCCATGAAGGGACCAGTGCATCAGAGATCATCCCATGAAGGGACCAGTGCATCAAAGATCATCCCGTGAAGGGACAAGTGCATCAAAGATCATCCCGTGAAGGGACCAGTGCATGGGACCAGAGCACCAAAGATCATCCCATGAAGGGACCAGTGCACCAAAGATCGTCCCATGAAGGGACCAGTGCAAAGATCGTCCCATGAAGGGACCAGTGCACCAAAGATCGTACCATGAAGGGACCAGTGCACCAAAGATCGTCCCATGAAGTGACCAGTGCATCAGAGATCATCCCATGAAGGGAGCAGTGCATCAGAGATCATCCCATGAAGGGAGCAGTGCATCAGAGATCATCCCATGAAGGGACCAGTGCATCAGAGATCATCCCATGAAGGGACCAGTGCATCAGAGATCATCCCATGAGGGGACCAGTGCTGAGATCATCCCATGAGGGAACCAGTGCATCAGAGATCATCCCATGAAGGGACCAGTTCACCAGAGATCATCCCATGAAGGGACCAGTGCACCAGAGATCATCCCATGAAGGGACCAGTGCACCAGAGATCATCCCATGAAGGGACCAGTGTACCAGAGATCATCCCATGAAGGGACCAGTGCATCACAGCACTCAGATTAGAGGTATGCAATATCCCATGAAGGGACCAGTGCAGAGATCAGCCCATGAAGGGACCAGTGCATCAAAGATCATCCCATGGAGTGACCAGCGCATCAGAGATCATCTCATGAAGAGAGCAGTGCATCAAAGATCATCCCATGAAGGAACCAGTGCATCAAAGATCATCCCATGAAGGAACCAGTGCAGAGATCATCCCATGAAGGAACCAGTGCAGAGATCATCCCATGAAGGAACCAGTTTATCAGATCATCCCATGAAGGGACCAGTGCAACAGATCATCCCATGAAGGGACCAGTGCAACAGATCATCCCATGAAGGGACCAGCGCATCGAGGATCATCCCATGAAGGGACCAGCGCATCGAGGATCATCCCATGAAGGGACCAGCGCATCGAGGATCATCCCATGAAGAGACCAGCGCATCAAAGATGCCATGATGGATCCAGCACATCAAAGATCATCCCATGAAGGGAGTGGTGCATCAAAGAACATCCCATGAAGGGACCAGTGCATTACAGCACTCAGATTAGAGGTATGCAAGATCATCCCATGAAGGGCCCAGTGCACTAATGATCATCCCATGAAGGGCCCAGTGCACCAAAGACCATCCCATGCAGGGACCAGTGCACCAAAGACCATCCCATGCAGGGACCAGTGCATCAAAGATCATCCCATGCAGGGACCAGTGCACCAGAGATCATCCCATGCAGGGACCAGGGCACCAGATCATCCCATGAAGGGACCAGGGCACCAGATCATCCCATGAAGGGACCAGGGCACCAGATCATCCCATGAAGGGACCAGGGCACCAGATCATCCCATGAAGGGACCAGGGCACCAGATCATCTCATGAAGGGACCAGGGCACCAGAGATCATCCCATGAAGGGACCAGGGCACCAGAGATCATCCCATGAAGGGACCAGGGCACCAGAGATCATCCCATGAAGGGACCAGGGCACCAGATCATCCCATGAAGGGACCAGGGCACCAGACCATCCCATGAAGGGACCAGGGCACCAGACCATCCCATGAAGGGACCAGGGCACCAGACCATCCCATGAAGGGACCAGGGCACCAGACCATCCCATGAAGGGACCAGGGCACCAGACCATCCCATGAAGGGACCAGGGCACCAAATCATCCCATGAAGGGACCAGGGCACCAGATCATCCCATGAAGAAACCAGTGCATCAAAGATCATCCCATGAAGGGACAAGTGCATCAGCGATCATCCCATGAATGGACCAGTGCACCAAAGATCATCCCACGAGGGGACTAGAGATCATCCCATGAAGGGACCATTGCATCACAGCACTCAGATTAGAGGTATGCAAGATCCCATGAAGGGACCAGTGCATCAGAGATCATCCCATGAAGGGACCAGTGCATCAGAGATCATCCCATGAAGGGACCAGTGCATCAGAGATCATCCCATGAAGGGACCAGTGCATCAGAGATCATCCCATGAAGGGACCAGTGCATCAGAGACCATCCCATGAAGGGACCAGTGCATCAGAGACCATCCCATGAAGGGACCAGTGCATCAGAGATCATCCCATGAAGGGACCAGTGCATCACAGAACTCATTAAATGTATGCAAGATCATCCCATGAAGGGACCAGCGCACCAGAGATCATCCAATGAAGGGACCAGCGCACCAGAGATTATCCCATGAAGGGACCAGTGCATCAAAGATCATCCCGTGAAGGGACGAGTGCATCAAAGATCATCCCGTGAAGGGACCAGTGCATGGGACCAGAGCACCAAAGATCATCCCATGAAGGGACCAGTGCACCAAAGATCGTCCCATGAAGGGACCAGTGCAAAGATCGTCCCATGAAGGGACCAGTGCACCAAAGATCGTACCATGAAGGGACCAGTGCACCAAAGATCGTCCCATGAAGTGACCAGTGCATCAGAGATCATCCCATGAAGGGAGCAGTGCATCAGAGATCATCCCATGAAGGGACCAGTGCATCAGAGATCATCCCATGAAGGGACCAGTGCATCAGAGATCATTCCATGAAGGGACCAGTGCATCAGAGATCATCCCATTAAGGGACCAGTGCATCAGAGATCATCCCATTAAGGGACCAGTGCATCAAAGATCATCCCATTAAGGGACCAGTGCATCAAAGATCATCCCATTAAGGGACCAGTGCATCAAAGATCATCCCATGAAGGGACCAGTACACCAGAGATCATCCCATGAAGGGGCCAGTGCACCAGAGATCATCCCATGAAGGGGCCAGTGCACCAGAGATCATCCCATGAAGGGGCCAGTGCACCAGAGATCATCCCATGAAGGGGCCAGTGCACCAGAGATCATCCCATGAAGGGGCCAATGCATCAGAGATCATCCCATGAAGGGACCAGTGTATCACAGAACTCATTAAATGTATGCAAGATCAACCCATGAAGGGACCAGTGCATCAAAGATCATCCCATGAAGGGACCAGTGCATCAAAGATCATCCCATTAAGGGACCAGTGCATCAGAGATCATCCCATTAAGGGACCAGTGCATCAGAGATCATCCCATTAAGGGACCATTGCATCAGAGATCATCCCATGAAGGGACCAGTGTATCACAGAACTCATTAAATGTATGCAAGATCAACCCATGAAGGGACCAGTGCATCAGAGATCATCCCATTAAGGGACCAGTGCATCACAGCACTGAGATTAGAGGTATGCAAGATCAACCCATGAAGGGACCAGGGCATCGAGGATCATCCCATAAAGGGACCATGGCATCGAGGATCATCCCATTAAGGGACCAGTGCATCAGAGATCATCCCATTAAGGGACCAGTGCATCATAGATCATCCCATGAAGGGACCAGTGCATCAAAGATCATCCCATGAAGGGACCAGTGCATCACAGCACTCAGATTAGAGGTATGCAAGATCATCCCATGAAGGGACCAGTGCATCAGAGATCATCCCAGGAAGGGACCAGTGCATCAGAGATCATCCCAGGAAGAGACCAGCGCATCAGAGATCATCCCATGAAGGGACCAGTACATCAGAGATCATCCCATGAAGGGACCAGTGCATCAGAGATCACCCCATGAAGGGACCAGGGCATCAGAGATCACCCCATGAAGGGACCAGGGCAACAAAGATCATCCCATGAAAGGACCAGGGCAACAAAGATCATCCCATGAAGGGACCAGGGCATCAGAGATCATCCCATGAAGGGACCAGGGCATCAGAGATCATTCCATGAAGGGACCAGTGCATCAAAGATCATCCCATGAAGGGACCAGTTCATCAAAGATCATCCCATGAAGGGACCAGCACATCAAGGATCATCCCATGAAGGGACCAGCACATCAATGATCATCCCATGAAGGGACCAGCACATCAAGGATCATCCCATGAAGGGACCAGCACATCAAGGATCATCCCATGCAGGGACCAGCACATCAAGGATCATCCCATGAAGGGACCAGCTCACCAAGGATCACCACATGAAGGGACCAGCTCATCAAGGATCATCACATGAAGGGACCAGTGCATCGAGGATCAACCCATGAAGGGACCAGAGATCATCCCATGAGGGGACTAGTGCATCAGAGATCATCCCATGAAGGGAGCAGTGCATCAGAGATCATCCCATGAAGGGAGCAGTGCATCAGAGATCAACGCATGAAGGGACCAGTGCATCAGAGATCAACGCATGAAGGGACCAGTGCATCAGAGATCATCCCATGAAGGGACCAGTGCATCACAGCACTCAGATGAGAGGTATGCAAGATCATCCCAGGAAGGGACCAGTGCATCAAAGATCATCCCATGAAGGGACCAATGCATCACAGCAATCAGATTAGAGGTATGCAAGATCCCATGAAGGGACCAGTGCACCAGAGATCATCCCAAGAAGGGACCGGTGCACCAGAGATCATCCCAAGAAGGGACCAGTGCACCAGAGATCATCCCAAGAAGGGAACAAGAGACCAGTGCATCATAGATCATCCCATGAAGGCACCAGTGCATGAAAGATCATCCCATGAAGGGACCAGTGCATCACAGCACTCAGATTAGAGGTATGCAAGATCATCCCATGAAGGGACCAGTGCATCAGAGATCATCCCATGAAGGGAGCAGTGCATCAGAGATCATCCCATGAAGGGAGCAGTGCATCAGAGATCATCCCATGAAGGGACCATTGCATCAAAGATCATCCCATGAACGGACCTGTGCATCACAGCACTCAGATTAGAGGAATGCAAGATCATCCCATGAAGGGACCAGCGCACCAGAGATCATCCCATGAAGGGACCAGCGCACCAGAGATCATCCCATGAAGGGACCAGCGCACCAGAGATCATACCATGAAGGGACCAGCGCACCAGAGATCATCCCATGAAGGGACCAGCGCACCAGAGATCATCCCATGAAGGGACCAGCGCACCAGATATCTTCCCATGAAGGGACCAGTGCACCAGATATCTTCCCATGAAGGGACCAGTGCAGAGATCATCCCATTAAGGGACCAGTGCATCAGAGATCATCCCATTAAGGGACCAGTGCATGAGAGATCATCCCATTAAGGGACCAGTGCATCACAGCACTCAGATTAGAGGTATGCAAAATCATCCCATGAAGGGATCAGTGCATCAGAGATCATCCCATGAAGGGACCAGTGCATCAGAGATCATCCCATGAAGGGACCAGTGCATCAGAGATCATCCCATGAGGGGACCAGTGCATCAGAGATCATCCCATGAGGGGACCAGTGCAGCAGAGATCATCCCATGAAGGGACCAGTGCATCACAGATAATCCCATGAAGGGACCAGTGCATCACAGATCATCCCATGAAGGGACCAGTGCATCAGAGATCATCCCATGAAGGGACCAGTGCAGAGATCATCCCATGAAGGTACCAGTGCATCAGAGATCATCCCATGAAGGGACCAGTGCATCACAGCACTCAGATTAGAGGTATGCAAGATCATCCCATTAAGGGACCAGTGCATCAGAGATCAAGCCATGAAGGGACCAGTGCAACAGATCATCCCATGAAGGGACCAGTGCATCACAGCACTCAGATTAGCGGTATGCAAGATCATCCCAAGAAGGGACCAGTACACCAGAGATCATCCCATGAATGGCCAGGGCACCAGAGATCATCCCAAGAAGGGACCACTGCATCAGATCATCAAATGAAGGGACCAGTGCATCAGAGATCATCCCATGAAGGGACCAGTGCATCCCAGCACTCGGATTAAAGGTATGCAAGATCATCCCATGAAGGGACCAGTGCAATGATCATCCCATGAAGAGACCAGTGCATCAGAGATCATCCCTTGAAGGGACCAGTGCATCAGAGATCATCCCATGAGGGGACCAGTACATCAGAGATCATCCCATGAGGGGACCAGTGCATCCAAGATCATCCCATGAGGGGACCAGTGCATCAGAGATCATCCCATGAAGGTACCAGTGCATCACAGCACTCAGATTAGAGGTATGCAAGATCATCCCATGAAGGGACCAATGCAAAGATCATCCCATGAAGGGACCAGTGCAAAGATCATCCCATGAAGGGACCAGTGCAAAGATCATCCCATGAAGGGACCAGTGCAAAGATCATCCCATGAAGGGACCAGTGCATCACAGCACTCATTAAAGATATGCAAGATCATCCCATGAAGGGACCAGTGCATCAAAGATAATCCCATGAAGGGACCAGCGCACCAGAGATCATCCCATGAAGGAACCAGCGCACCAGAGATCATCCCATGAAGGGACCAGCGCACCAGAGATCATCCCATGAAGGGACCAGCGCACCAGAGATCATCCCATGAAGGGACCAGCACACCAGAGATCATCCCATGAAGGGACCAGCACACAAGAGATCATCCCATGAAGGGACCAGCACACCAGAGATCATCCCATGAAGGGACCAGTGAAACAGATCATCCCTTGAAGGGACCAGTGCATCAAAGATCATCCCATGAAGGCACCAGTGCATCAAAGATCATCCCATGAAGGGACCAGTGCATCAAAGATCATCCCATTAAGGGACCAGTGCATCAAAGATCATCCCATGAAGGGACCAGTGCATCAAAGATCATCCCGTGAAGGGACCAGTGCATCAAAGATCATCCCGTGAAGGGACCAGTGCATCAAAGATCATCCCGTGAAGGGACCAGTGCATGGGACCAGAGCACCAAAGATCATCCCATGAAGGGACCAGTGCACCAAAGATCGTCCCATGAAGGGACCAGTGCAAAGATCGTCCCATGAAGGGACCAGTGCACCAAAGATCGTACCATGAAGGGACCAGTGCACCAAAGATCGTCCCATGAAGGGACCAGTGCATCAGAGATCATCCCATGAAGGGACCAGTGCATCAGAGATCATCCCATGAAGGGACCAGTGCATCAGAGATCATCCCATGAAGGGACCAGTGCATCAGAGATCATCCCATGAAGGGACCAGTGTCAGTGCATCAGAGATCATCCCATGAAGGGACCAGTGCATCAGAGATCATCCCATGAAGGGACCAGTGCATCAGAGATCATTCCATTAAGGGGCCAGTGCATCAGAGATCATCCCATTAAGGGGCCAGTGCATCAGAGATCATCCCATTAAGGGACCAGTGCATCAGAGATCATCCCATTAAGGGACCAGTGCATCAGAGATCATCCCATTAAGGGACCAGTGCATCAAAGATCATCCCATTAAGGGACCATGCATCAAAGATCATCCCATGAAGGGACCAGTCCATCAGAGATCATCCCATGAAGGGACCAGTACACCAGAGATCATCCCATGAAGGGGCCAGTGCACCAGAGATCATCCCATGAGGGGACTAGCGATCATCCCATGAAGGGACCAGTGCATCAGAGATCATCCCATGAAGGGACCAGTGTATCACAGAACTCATTAAATGTATGCAAGATCAACCCATGAAGGGACCAGTGCATCAGAGATCATCCCATTAAGGGACCAGTGCATCAGAGATCATCCCATGAAGGGAGCAGGGCATCGAGGATCATCCCATAAAGGGACCAGGGCATCGAGGATCATCCCATAAAGGGACCAGGGCATCGAGGATCATCCCATAAAGGAACGAGTGCATCAAAGATGCCATGAAGAAACCAGTACATCAAAGATCATCCCATGAAGGGACCAGTGCATCACAGCACTCAGATTAGAGGTATGCAAGATCATCCCATGAAGGGACCAGTGCATCAGATCATCCCAAGAAGGGACCAGTGCATCAGATCATCCCATGAAGGGACCAGTGCATCAGAGCACTCAGATTAGAGGTATGCAAGATCATCCCATGAAGGGACCGGTGCACCAGAGATCATCCCAGGAAGGGACCAGTGCACCAGAGATCATCCCAAGAAGGGAACAAGAGACTAGTGCATCATAGATCATCCCATGAAGGGACCAGTGCATCAAAGATCATCCCATGAAGGGACCAGTGCATCACAGCACTCAGATTAGAGGTATGCAAGATCATCCCAGGAAGGGACCAGTGCATCAGAGATCATCCCATGAAGGGTCCAGCCCATCAGAGATCATCCCATGAAGGGACCAGCGCATCAGAGATCATCCCATGAAGGGACCAGCGCATCAGAGATCATCCCATGAAGGGACCAGGGCAACAAAGATCATCCCATGAAGGGACCAGGGCAACAAAGATCATCCCATGAAGGGACCAGGGCAACAAAGATCATCCCATGAAGGGACCAGGGCATCAGAGATCATCCCATGAAGGGACCAGGGCATCAGAGATCATTCCATGAAGGGACCAGTGCATCAAAGATCATCCCATGAAGGGACCAGTGCATCAAAGATCATCCCATGAAGGGACCAGCACATCAAGGATCATCCCATGAAGGGACCAGCACATCAAGGATCATCCCATGAAGGGACCAGCACATCAAGGATCATCCCATGAAGGGACCAGCACATCAAGAATCATCCCATGAAGGGACCAGCACATCAAGGATCATCCCATGAAGGGACCAGCTCACCAAGGATCATCACATGAAGGGACCAGCTCATCAAGGATCATCACATGAAGGGACCAGCGCATCGAGGATCAACCTATGAAGGGACCAGAGATCATCCCATGAGGGGACCAGTGCATCAGAGATCATCCCATGAAGGGAGCAGTGCATCAGAGATCATCCCATGAAGGGAGCAGTGCATCAGAGATCAACGCATGAAGGGACCAGTGCATCAGAGATCATCCCATGAAGGGACCAGTGCATCACAGCACTCAGATGAGAGGTATGCAAGATCATCCCAGGAAGGGACCAGAGCATCAAAGATCATCCCATGAAGGGACCAATGCATCACAGCAATCAGATTAGAGGTATGCAAGATCCCATGAAGGGACCAGTGCACCAGAGATCATCCCAAGAAGGGACCGGTGCACCAGAGATCATCCCAAGAAGGGACCAGTGCACCAGAGATCATCCCAAGAAGGGAACAAGAGACTAGTGCATCATAGATCATCCCATGAAGGGGCCAGTGCATCAAAGATCATCCCATGAAGGGACCAGTGCATCACAGCACTCAGATTAGAGGTATGCAAGATCATCCCATGAAGGGAGCAGTGCATTAGAGATCATCCCATGAAGTGACCAGTGCATCAGAGATCATCCCATGAAGGGAGCAGTGCATCAGAGATCATCCCATGAAGGGAGCAGTGCATCAGAGATCATCCCATGAAGGAACCAGTGCATCAGAGATCATCCCATGAAGGGACCAGTGCATCAGAGATCATTCCATGAAGGGACCAGTGCATCAGAGATCATCCCATTAAGGGACCAGTGCATCAGAGATCATCCCATTAAGGGACCAGTGCATCAAAGATCATCCCATTAAGGGACCAGTGCATCAAAGATCATCCCATGAAGGGACCAGAGATCATCCCATGAAGGGGCCAGTGCACCAGAGATCATCCCATGAAGGGGCCAGTGCACCAGAGATCATCCCATGAAGGGGCCAGTGCACCAGAGATCATCCCATGAAGGGGCCAGTGCACCAGAGATCATCCCATGAGGGGACTAGCGATCATCCCATGAAGGGACCAGTGAATCACAGCACTCAGATGAGAGGTATGCAAGATCATCCCAGGAAGGGTCCAGTGCATCAAAGATCATCCCATTAAGGGACCATTGCATCAGAGATCATCCCATGAAGGGACCAGTGTATCACAGAACTCATTAAATGTATGCAAGATCAACCCATGAAGGGACCAGTGCATCAGAGATCATCCCATTAAGGGACCAGTGCATCACAGCACTGAGATTAGAGGTATGCAAGATCATCCCATGAAGGGACCAGGGCATCGAGGATCATCCCATAAAGGGACCATGGCATCGAGGATCATCCCATTAAGGGACCAGTGGATCAGAGATCATCCCATTAAAGGACCAGTGCATCATAGATCATCCCATGAAGGGACCAGTGCATCAAAGATCATCCCATGAAGGGACCAGTGCATCACAGCACTCAGATTAGAGGTATGCAAGATCATCCCATGAAGGGACCAGTGCATCAGAGATCATCCCAGGAAGGGACCAGTGCATCAGAGATCATCCCAGGAAGGGACCAGCGCATCAGAGATCATCCCATGAAGGGACCAGTACATCAGAGATCATCCCATGAAGGGACCAGTGCATCAGAGATCATCCCATGAAGGGACCAGCGCATCAGAGATCATCCCATGAAGGGACCAGTGCATCAGAGATCACCCCATGAAGGGACCAGTGCATCAGAGATCACCCCATGAAGGGACCAGGGCAACAAAGATCATCCCATGAAGGGACCAGGGCATCAGAGATCATCCCATGAAGGGACCAGGGCATCAGAGATCACCCCATGAAGGGACCAGGGCAACAAAGATCATCCCATGAAGGGACCAGGGCATCAGAGATCATCCCATGAAGGGACCAGGGCATCAGAGATCATTCTATGAAGGGACCAGTGCATCAAAGATCATCCCATGAAGGGACCAGTTCATCAAAGATCATCCCATGAAGGGACCAGCACATCAAGGATCATCCCATGAAGTGACCAGCACATCAAGGATCATCCCATGAAGGGCCCAGTGCACCAAAGATCATCCCATGAAGGGCCCAGTGCACCAGAGACCATCCCATGAAGGGACCAGTGCAACAGAGATCATCCCATGAAGGAACCAGTGCACCAGAGATCATCCCATGAAGGGACCAGTGCAGAGATCATCCCATGAAGGGACCAGTGCATCAAAGATCATCCCATGAAGGGACCAGTGCATCAAAGATCATATCATGAAGAGAGCAGTGCATCAGAGATGATTCCATGAAGGGAGCAGAGCATCAGAGATGATTCCATGAAGGGAGCAGTGCATCAGAGATCATCCCATGAAGTATGAGTGCATCAAAGATCATCCCATGAAGGGAGGAGTGCACCACAGCACTCAGATTAGAGGTATGCAAGATAATCCGATGAAGGGACCAGATCAGAGATCAACCCATGAAGGGAGCAGTGCATCAGAGATCATCCCATGAAGGGACGAGTGCATCAAAGATCATCCCATGAAGTATGAGTGCATCAAAGATCATCCCATTAAGGGAGGAGTGCACCACAGCACTCAGATTAGAGGTATACAAGATCATCCCATGAAGGGACCAGTGCATCAGAGATCATCCCATGAGGGGACCAGTGCTGAGATCATCCCATGAGGGGACCAGTGCATCAGAGATCATCCCATGAAGGGACCAGTGCATCAGAGATCATCCCATGAAGGGACCAGTGCACCAGAGATCATCCCATGAAGGGACCAGTGCACCAGAGATCATCCCATGAAGGGACCAGTGTACCAGAGATCATCCCATGAAGGGACCAGTGCATCACAGCACTCAGATTAGAGGTATGCAAGATCATCCCATGAAGGGACCAGTGCAGAGATCATCCCATGAAGGTACCAGTGCATCAGAGATCATCCCATGAAGGGACCAGTGCATCACAGCACTCAGATTAGAGGTATGCAAGATCATCCCATTAAGGGACCAGTGCATCAGAGATCAAGCCATGAAGGGACCAGTGCAACAGATCATCCCATGAAGGGACCAGTGCATCACAGCACTCAGATTAGCGGTATGCAAGATCATCCCAAGAAGGGACCAGTACACCAGAGATCATCCCATGAATGGCCAGTGCACCAGAGATCATCCCAAGAAGGGACCACTGCATCAGATCATCAAATGAAGGGACCAGTGCATCAGAGATCATCCCATGAAGGGACCAGTGCATCAGCGTTAATCCCAATTAAGGGACCAGTGCATCCCAGCACTCGGATTAAAGGTATGCAAGATCATCCCATGAAGGGACCAGTGCAATGATCATCCCATGAAGAGACCAGTGCATCAGAGATCATCCCATGAAGGGACCAGTGCATCAGAGATCATCCCATGAGGGGACCAGTGCATCAGAGATCATCCCATGAGGGGACCAGTGCATCCAAGATCATCCCATGAGGGGACCAGTGCATCAGAGATCATCCCATGAAGGTACCAGTGCATCACAGCACTCAGATTAGAGGTATGCAAGATCATCCCATGAAGGGACCAATGCAAAGATCATCCCATGAAGGGACCAGTGCAAAGATCATCCCATGAAGGGACCAGTGCAAAGATCATCCCATGAAGGGACCAGTGCATCACAGCACTCAGATTAGAGGTATGCAAGATCATCCCATGAAGGGAGCAGTGCATCAGAGATCATCCCATGAAGGGACCAGTGCATCAAAGATAATCCCATGAAGGGACCAGCGCACCAGAGATCATCCCATGAAGGAACCAGCGCACCAGAGATCATCCCATGAAGGGACCAGCGCACCAGAGATCATCCCATGAAGGGACCAGCGCACCAGAGATCATCCCATGAAGGGACCAGCGCACCAGAGATCATCCCATGAAGGGACCAGCACACCAGAGATCATCCCATGAAGGGACCAGCACACAAGAGATCATCCCATGAAGGGACCAGCACACCAGATCATCCCATGAAGGGACCAGTGAAACAGATCATCCCTTGAAGGGACCAGTGCATCAAAGATCATCCCATGAAGGGACCAGTGCATCAAAGATCATCCCATGAAGGGACCAGTGCATCAAAGATCATCCCATGAAGGGACCAGTGCATCAAAGATCATCCCGTGAAGGGACCAGTGCATCAAAGATCATCCCGTGAAGGGACCAGTGCATCAAAGATCATCCCGTGAAGGGACTAGTGCATCAAAGATCATCACGTGAAGGGACCAGTGCATGGGACCAGAGCACCAAAGATCATCCCATGAAGGGACCAGTGCACCAAAGATCGTCCCATGAAGGGACCAGTGCAAAGATCGTCCCATGAAGGGACCAGTGCAAAGATCGTCCCATGAAGGGACCAGTGCACCAAAGATCGTACCATGAAGGGACCAGTGCACCAAAGATCGTCCAATGAAGGGACCAGTGCATCAGAGATCATCCCATGAAGGGACCAGTGCATCAGAGATCATCCCATGAAGGGACCAGTGCATCAGAGATCATCCCATGAAGGGACCAGTGTCAGTGCATCAGAGATCATCCCATGAAGGGACCAGTGCATCAGAGATCATCCCATGAAGGGACCAGTGCATCAGAGATCATCCCATGAAGGGACCAGTGCATCAGAGATCATTCCATTAAGGGGCCAGTGCATCAGAGATCATCCCATTAAGGGGCCAGTGCATCAGAGATCATCCCATTAAGGGACCAGTGCATCAGAGATCATCCCATTAAGGGACCAGTGCATCAGAGATCATCCCATTAAGGGACCAGTGCATCAAAGATCATCCCATTAAGGGACCATGCATCAAAGATCATCCCATGAAGGGACCAGTCCATCAGAGATCATCCCATGAAGGGACCAGTACACCAGAGATCATCCCATGAAGGGGCCAGTGCACCAGAGATCATCCCATGAAGGGGCCAGTGCACCAGAGATCATCCCATGAAGGGGCCAGTGCACCAGAGATCATCCCATGAGGGGACTAGCGATCATCCCATGAAGGGACCAGTGCATCAGAGATCATCCCATGAAGGGACCAGTGTATCACAGAACTCATTAAATGTATGCAAGATCAACCCATGAAGGGACCAGTGCATCAGAGATCATCCCATTAAGGGACCAGTGCATCAGAGATCATCCCATGAAGGGAGCAGGGCATCGAGGATCATCCCATAAAGGGACCAGGGCATCGAGGATCATCCCATAAAGGGACCAGCGCATCAAAGATCATCCCATGAAGGAACGAGTGCATCAAAGATGCCATGAAGAAACCAGTACATCAAAGATCATCCCATGAAGGGACCAGTGCATCACAGCACTCAGATTAGAGGTATGCAAGATCATCCCATGAAGGGACCAGTGCATCAGATCATCCCAAGAAGGGACCAGTGCATCAGATCATCCCATGAAGGGACCAGTGCATCAGAGCACTCAGATTAGAGGTATGCAAGATCATCCCATGAAGGGACCGGTGCACCAGAGATCATCCCAGGAAGGGACCAGTGCACCAGAGATCATCCCAAGAAGGGAACAAGAGACTAGTGCATCATAGATCATCCCATGAAGGGACCAGTGCATCAAAGATCATCCCATGAAGGGACCAGTGCATCACAGCACTCAGATTAGAGGTATGCAAGATCATCCCAGGAAGGGACCAGTGCATCAGAGATCATCCCATGAAGGGACCAGCCCATCAGAGATCATCCCATGAAGGGACCAGTGCATCAGAGATCATCCCATGAAGGGACCAGTGCATCAGAGATCATCCCATGAAGGGACCAGGGCAACAAAGATCATCCCATGAAGGGACCAGGGCAACAAAGATCATCCCATGAAGGGACCAGGGCAACAAAGATCATCCCATGAAGGGACCAGGGCATCAGAGATCATCCCATGAAGGGACCAGGGCATCAGAGATCATTCCATGAAGGGACCAGTGCATCAAAGATCATCCCATGAAGGGACCAGTGCATCAAAGATCATCCCATGAAGGGACCAGCACATCAAGGATCATCCCATGAAGGGACCAGCACATCAAGGATCATCCCATGAAGGGACCAGCACATCAAGAATCATCCCATGAAGGGACCAGCACATCAAGGATCATCCCATGAAGGGACCAGCTCACCAAGGATCATCACATGAAGGGACCAGCTCATCAAGGATCATCACATGAAGGGACCAGCGCATCGAGGATCAACCCATGAAGGGACCAGAGATCATCCCATGAGGGGACCAGTGCATCAGAGATCATCCCATGAAGGGAGCAGTGCATCAGAGATCATCCCATGAAGAGAGCAGTGCATCAGAGATCAACGCATGAAGGGACCAGTGCATCAGAGATCAACGCATGAGGGACCAGTGCATCAGAGATCATCCCATGAAGGGACCAGTGCATCACAGCACTCAGATGAGAGGTATGCAAGATCATCCCAGGAAGGGACCAGTGCATCAAAGATCATCCCATGAAGGGACCAATGCATCACAGCAATCAGATTAGAGGTATGCAAGATCCCATGAAGGGACCAGTGCACCAGAGATCATCCCAAGAAGGGACCGGTGCACCAGAGATCATCCCAAGAAGGGACCAGTGCACCAGAGATCATCCCAAGAAGGGAACAAGAGACTAGTGCATCATAGATCATCCCATGAAGGGGCCAGTGCATCAAAGATCATCCCATGAAGGGACCAGTGCATCACAGCACTCAGATTAGAGGTATGCAAGATCATCCCATGAAGGGAGCAGTGCATCAGAGATCATCCCATGAAGTGACCAGTGCATCAGAGATCATCCCATGAAGGGAGCAGTGCATCAGAGATCATCCCATGAAGGGAGCAGTGCATCAGAGATCATCCCATGAAGGGACCAGTGCATCAGAGATCATCCCATGAAGGGACCAGTGCATCAGAGATCATTCCATGAAGGGACCAGTGCATCAGAGATCATCCCATTAAGGGACCAGTGCATCAGAGATCATCCCATTAAGGGAGCAGTGCATCAAAGATCATCCCATTAAGGGACCAGTGCATCAAAGATCATCCCATGAAGGGACCAGTACACCAGAGATCATCCCATGAAGGGGCCAGTGCACCAGAGATCATCCCATGAAGGGGCCAGTGCACCAGAGATCATCCCATGAAGGGGCCAGTGCACCAGAGATCATCCCATGAAGGGGCCAGTGCACCAGAGGTCATCCCATGAGGGGACTAGCGATCATCCCATGAAGGGACCAGTGAATCACAGCACTCAGATGAGAGGTATGCAAGATCATCCCAGGAAGGGTCCAGTGCATCAAAGATCATCCCATTAAGGGACCATTGCATCAGAGATCATCCCATGAAGGGACCAGTGTATCACAGAACTCATTAAATGTATGCAAGATCAACCCATGAAGGGACCAGTGCATCAGAGATCATCCCATTAAGGGACCAGTGCATCACAGCACTGAGATTAGAGGTATGCAAGATCATCCCATGAAGGGACCAGGGCATCGAGGATCATCCCATAAAGGGACCATGGCATCGAGGATCATCCCATTAAGGGACCAGTGCATCAGAGATCATCCCATTAAAGGACCAGTGCATCATAGATCATCCCATGAAGGGACCAGTGCATCAAAGATCATCCCATGAAGGGACCAGTGCATCACAGCACTCAGATTAGAGGTATGCAAGATCATCCCATGAAGGGACCAGTGCATCAGAGATCATCCCAGGAAGGGACCAGTGCATCAGAGATCATCCCAGGAAGGGACCAGCGCATCAGAGATCATCCCATGAAGGGACCAGTACATCAGAGATCATCCCATGAAGGGACCAGTGCATCAGAGATCATCCCATGAAGGGACCAGTGCATCAGAGATCATCCCATGAAGGGACCAGTGCATCAGAGATCACCCCATGAAGGGACCAGGGCAACAAAGATCATCCCATGAAAGGACCAGGGCAACAAAGATCATCCCATGAAGGGACCAGGGCATCAGAGATCATCCCATGAAGGGACCAGGGCATCAGAGATCATCCCATGAAGGGACCAGGGCATCAAAGATCATCCCATGAAGGGACCAGTTCATCAAAGATCATCCCATGAAGGGACCAGCACATCAAGGATCATCCCATGAAGGGACCGGCACATCAAGGATCATCCCATGAAGGGACCAGTGCATCAGAGATCATCCCATGAAGGGACCAGTGCATCACACCACTCAGATTAGAGGTATGCAAGATCATCCCATGAAGGGCCCAGTGCACCAAAGATCATCCCATGAAGGGCCCAGTGCACCAGAGACCATCCCATGAAGGGACCAGTGCAACAGAGATCATCCCATGAAGGAACCAGTGCACCAGAGATCATCCCATGAAGGGACCAGTGCAGAGATCATCCCATGAAGGGACCAGTGCATCAAAGATCATCCCATGAAGGGACCAGTGCATCAAAGATCATATCATGAAGAGAGCAGTGCATCAGAGATGATTCCATGAAGGGAGCAGAGCATCAGAGATGATTCCATGAAGGGAGCAGTGCATCAGAGATCATCCCATTAAGGGAGTGGTGCATCAAAGATCATCCCATGAAGTATGAGTGCATCAAAGATCATCCCATGAAGGGAGGAGTGCACCACAGCACTCAGATTAGAGGTATGCAAGATAATCCGATGAAGGGACCAGATCAGAGATCAACCCATGAAGGGAGCAGTGCATCAGAGATCATCCCATGAAGGGACGAGTGCATCAAAGATCATCCCATGAAGTATGAGTGCATCAAAGATCATCCCATTAAGGGAGGAGTGCCCTACAGCACTCAGATTAGAGGTATACAAGATCATCCCATGAAGGGACCAGTGCATCAGAGATCATCCCATGAGGGGACCAGTGCTGAGATCATCCCATGAGGGGACCAGTGCATCAGAGATCATCCCATGAAGGGACCAGTGCACCAGAGATCATCCCATGAAGGGACCAGTGCACCAGAGATCATCCCATGAAGGGACCAGTGCAAAGATCGTCCCATGAAGGGACCAGTGCACCAAAGATCGTCCCATGAAGGGACCAGTGCACCAAAGATCGTCCCATGAAGGGACCAGTGCACCAGAGATCGTCCCATGAAGGGACCAGTGCATCAGAGATCATCCCATGAAGGGACCAGTGCATCAGAGATCATCCCATGAAGGGACCAGTGCATCAGAGATCATCCCATGAAGGGACCAGTGCATCAGAGATCATCCCATGAAGGGACCAGTGCATCAGAGATCATTCCATTAAGGGGCCAGTGCATCAGAGATCATCCCATTAAGGGGCCAGTGCATCAGAGATCATCCCATTAAGGGACCAGTGCATCAGAGATCATCCCATTAAGGGACCAGTGCATCAGAGATCATCCCATTAAGGGACCAGTGCATCAAAGATCATCCCATTAAGGGACCATGCATCAAAGATCATCCCATGAAGGGACCAGTCCATCAGAGATCATCCCATGAAGGGACCAGTACACCAGAGATCATCCCATGAAGGGGCCAGTGCACCAGAGATCATCCCATGAAGGGGCCAGTGCACCAGTGATCATCCCATGAGGGGACTAGCGATCATCCCATGAAGGGACCAGTGCATCAGAGATCATCCCATGAAGGGACCAGTGTATCACAGAACTCATTAAATGTATGCAAGATCAACCCATGAAGGGACCAGTGCATCAGAGATCATCCCATTAAGGGACCAGTGCATCAGAGATCATCCCATGAAGGGAGCAGGGCATCGAGGATCATCCCATAAAGGGACCAGTGCATCGAGGATCATCCCATAAAGGGACCAGCGCATCAAAGATCATCCCATGAAGGAACGAGTGCATCAAAGATGCCATGAAGAAACCAGTACATCAAAGATCATCCCATGAAGGGACCAGTGCATCACAGCACTCAGATTAGAGGTATGCAATATCCCATGAAGGGACCAGTGCAGAGATCAGCCCATCAAGGGACCAGTGCATCAAAGATCATCCCATGGAGTGACCAGCGCATCAGAGATCATCCCATGAAGAGAGCAGTGCATCAAAGATCATCCCATGAAGGAACCAGTGCATCAAAGATCATCCCATGAAGGAACCAGTGCAGAGATCATCCCATGAAGGAACCAGTGCAGAGATCATCCCATGAAGGAACCAGTTTATCAGATCATCCCATGAAGGGACCAGTGCAACAGATCATCCCATGAAGGGACCAGTGCAACAGATCATCCCATGAAGGGACCAGCGCATCGAGGATCATCCCATGAAGGGACCAGCGCATCGAGGATCATCCCATGAAGGGACCAGCGCATCGAGGATCATCCCATGAAGAGACCAGCGCATCAAAGATGCCATGATGGATCCAGCACATCAAAGATCATCCCATGAAGGGAGTGGTGCATCAAAGAACATCCCATGAAGGGACCAGTGCATTACAGCACTCAGATTAGAGGTATGCAAGATCATCCCATGAAGGGCCCAGTGCACTAATGATCATCCCATGAAGGGCCCAGTGCACCAAAGACCATCCCATGCAGGGACCAGTGCACCAAAGACCATCCCATGCAGGGACCAGTGCATCAAAGATCATCCCATGCAGGGACCAGTGCACCAGAGATCATCCCATGAAGGGACCAGGGCACCAGATCATCCCATGAAGGGACCAGGGCACCAGATCATCCCATGAAGGGACCAGGGCACCAGATCATCCCATGAAGGGACCAGGGCACCAGATCATCCCATGAAGGGACCAGGGCACCAGATCATCTCATGAAGGGACCAGGGCACCAGAGATCATCCCATGAAGGGACCAGGGCACCAGAGATCATCCCATGAAGGGACCAGGGCACCAGAGATCATCCCATGAAGGGACCACTGCATCACAGCACTCAGATTAGAGCTACGCAAGATCCCATGAAGGGACCAGTGCATCAAAGATCATCCCATGAAGAAACCAGTGCATCAAAGATCATCCCATGAAGGGACAAGTGCATCAGCGATCATCCCATGAATGGACCAGTGCACCAAAGATCATCCCACGAGGGGACTAGAGATCATCCCATGAAGGGACCATTGCATCACAGCACTCAGATTAGAGGTATGCAAGATCCCATGAAGGGACCAGTGCATCAGAGATCATCCCATGAAGGGACCAGTGCATCAGAGATCATCCCATGAAGGGACCAGTGCATCAGAGATCATCC
This sequence comes from Triturus cristatus, assembly GCF_964204655.1. Taxonomy (NCBI): domain Eukaryota; kingdom Metazoa; phylum Chordata; class Amphibia; order Caudata; family Salamandridae; genus Triturus; species Triturus cristatus. Next base: position 652,170,399 of record NC_140587.1, on the reverse strand, counting down.
CATGAAGGGACCAGTGCATCAGAGATCATCCCATGAAGGGACCAGTGCATCAGAGATCATCCCATGAAGGGACCAGTGCATCAGAGACCATCCCATGAAGGGACCAGTGCATCAGAGATCATCCCATGAAGGGACCAGTGCATCACAGAACTCATTAAATGTATGCAAGATCATCCCATGAAGGGACCAGCGCACCAGAGATCATCCAATGAAGGGACCAGCGCACCAGAGATCATCCCATGAAGGGACCAGTGCATCAAAGATCATCCCGTGAAGGGACGAGTGCATCAAAGATCATCCCGTGAAGGGACCAGTGCATGGGACCAGAGCACCAAAGATCATCCCATGAAGGGACCAGTGCACCAAAGATCGTCCCATGAAGGGACCAGTGCAAAGATCGTCCCATGAAGGGACCAGTGCACCAAAGATCGTACCATGAAGGGACCAGTGCACCGAAGATCGTCCCATGAAGTGACCAGTGCATCAGAGATCATCCCATGAAGGGACCAGTGCATCAGAGATCATCCCATGAAGGGACCAGTGCATCAGAGATCATCCCATGAAGGGACCAGTGCATCAGAGATCATCCCATGAAGGGACCAGTGCATCAGAGATCATTCCATGAAGGGACCAGTGCATCAGAGATCATCCCATTAAGGGACCAGTGCATCAGAGATCATCCCATTAAGGGACCAGTGCATCAAAGATCATCCCATTAAGGGACCAGTGCATCAAAGATCATCCCATGAAGGGACCAGTACACCAGAGATCATCCCATGAAGGGGCCAGTGCACCAGAGATCATCCCATGAAGGGGCCAGTGCACCAGAGATCATCCCATGAAGGGGCCAGTGCACCAGGGATCATCCCATGAAGGGGCCAGTGCACCAGAGATCATCCCATGAGGGGACTAGCGATCATCCCATGAAGGGACCAGTGAATCACAGCACTCAGATGAGAGGTATGCAAGATCAACCCATGAAGGGACCAGTGCATCAGAGATCATCCCATTAAGGGACCAGTGCATCACAGCACTGAGATTAGAGGTATGCAAGATCATCCCATGAAGGGACCAGGGCATCGAGGATCATCCCATAAAGGGACCATGGCATCGAGGATCATCCCATTAAGGGACCAGTGCATCAGAGATCATCCCATTAAGGGACCAGTGCATCATAGATCATCCCATGAAGGGACCAGTGCATCAAAGATCATCCCATGAAGGGACCAGTGCATCACAGCACTCAGATTAGAGGTATGCAAGATCATCCCATGAAGGGACCAGTGCATCAGAGATCATCCCAGGAAGGGACCAGTGCATCAGAGATCATCCCAGGAAGAGACCAGTGCATCAGAGATCATCCCATGAAGGGACCAGTACATCAGAGATCATCCCATGAAGGGACCAGTGCATCAGAGATCATCCCATGAAGGGACCAGTGCATCAGAGATCATCCCATGAAGGGACCAGTGCATCAGAGATCATTCCATTAAGGGGCCAGTGCATCAGAGATCATCCCATTAAGGGGCCAGTGCATCAGAGATCATCCCATTAAGGGACCAGTGCATCAGAGATCATCCCATTAAGGGACCAGTGCATCAGAGATCATCCCATTAAGGGACCAGTGCATCAAAGATCATCCCATTAAGGGACCATGCATCAAAGATCATCCCATGAAGGGACCAGTCCATCAGAGATCATCCCATGAAGGGACCAGTACACCAGAGATCATCCCATGAAGGGGCCAGTGCACCAGAGATCATCCCATGAAGGGGCCAGTGCACCAGAGATCATCCCATGAGGGGACTAGCGATCCTCCCATGAAGGGACCAGTGCATCAGAGATCATCCCATGAAGGGACCAGTGTATCACAGAACTCATTAAATGTATGCAAGATCAACCCATGAAGGGACCAGTGCATCAGAGATCATCCCATTAAGGGACCAGTGCATCAGAGATCATCCCATGAAGGGAGCAGGGCATCGAGGATCATCCCATAAAGGGACCAGGGCATCAGAGATCACCCCATGAAGGGACCAGGGCAACAAAGATCATCCCATGAAAGGACCAGGGCAACAAAGATCATCCCATGAAGGGACCAGGGCATCAGAGATCATCCCATGAAGGGACCAGGGCATCAGAGATCATTCCATGAAGGGACCAGTGCATCAAAGATCATCCCATGAAGGGACCAGTTCATCAAAGATCATCCCATGAAGGGACCAGCACATCAAGGATCATCCCATGAAGGGACCAGCACATCAAGGATCATCCCATGAAGGGACCAGCACATCAAGGATCATCCCATGAAGGGACCAGCACATCAAGGATCATCCCATGCAGGGACCAGCACATCAAGGATCATCCCATGAAGGGACCAGCTCACCAAGGATCACCACATGAAGGGACCAGCTCATCAAGGATCATCACATGAAGGGACCAGTGCATCGAGGATCAACCCATGAAGGGACCAGAGATCATCCCATGAGGGGACCAGTGCATCAGAGATCATCCCATGAAGGGAGCAGTGCATCAGAGATCATCCCATGAAGGGAGCAGTGCATCAGAGATCAATGCATGAAGGGACCAGTGCATCAGAGATCAACGCATGAAGGGACCAGTGCATCAGAGATCATCCCATGAAGGGACCAGTGCATCACAGCACTCAGATGAGAGGTATGCAAGATCATCCCAGGAAGGGACCAGTGCATCAAAGATCATCCCATGAAGGGACCAATGCATCACAGCAATCAGATTAGAGGTATGCAAGATCCCATGAAGGGACCAGTGCACCAGAGATCATCCCAAGAAGGGACCGGTGCACCAGAGATCATCCCAAGAAGGGACCAGTGCACCAGAGATCATCCCAAGAAGGGAACAAGAGACTAGTGCATCATAGATCATCCCATGAAGGGACCAGTGCATCACAGCACTCAGATTAGAGGTATGCAAGATCATCCCATGAAGGGACCAGTGCATCAGAGATCATCCCATGAAGGGAGCAGTGCATCAGAGATCATCCCATGAAGGGAGCAGTGCATCAGAGATCATCCCATGAAGGGACCATTGCATCAAAGATCATCCCATGAACGGACCTGTGCATCACAGCACTCAGATTAGAGGAATGCAAGATCATCCCATGAAGGGACCAGCGCACCAGAGATCATCCCATGAAGGGACCAGCGCACCAGAGATCATCCCATGAAGGGACCAGCGCACCAGAGATCATACCATGAAGGGACCAGCGCACCAGAGATCATCCCATGAAGGGACCAGCGCACCAGAGATCATCCCATGAAGGGACCAGCCCACCAGATATCTTCCCATGAAGGGACCAGTGCACCAGAGATCATCCCATGAAGGGACCAGTGCATCAGAGATCATCCCATTAAGGGACCAGTGCATCAGAGATCATCCCATTAAGGGACAAGTGCATGAGAGATCATCCCATTAAGGGACCAGTGCATCACAGCACTCAGATTAGAGGTATGCAAAATCATCCCATGAAGGGATCAGTGCATCAGAGATCATCCCATGAAGGGACCAGTGCATCAGAGATCATCCCATGAAGGGACCAGTGCATCAGAGATCATCCCATGAGGGGACCAGTGCATCAGAGATCATCCCATGAGGGGACCAGTGCAGCAGAGATCATCCCATGAAGGGACCAGTGCATCACAGATCATCCCATGAAGGGACCAGTGCATCACAGATCATCCCATGAAGGGACCAGTGCATCAGAGATCATCCCATGAAGGGACCAGTGCATCATAGCTCTCAGATTAGAGGTATGCAAGATCATCCCATGAAGGGACCAGTGCAGAGATCATCCCATGAAGGTACCAGTGCATCAGAGTTCATCCCATGAAGGGACCAGTGCATCACAGCACTCAGATTAGAGGTATGCAAGATCATCCCATTAAGGGACCAGTGCATCAGAGATCAAGCCATGAAGGGACCAGTGCAACAGTTCATCCCATGAAGGGACCAGTGCATCACAGCACTCAGATTAGCGGTATGCAAGATCATCCCAAGAAGGGACCAGTACACCAGAGATCATCCCATGAATGGCCAGTGCACCAGAGATCATCCCAAGAAGGGACCACTGCATCAGATCATCAAATGAAGGGACCAGTGCATCAGAGATCATCCCATGAAGGGACCAGTGCATCAGCGTTAATCCCAATTAAGGGACCAGTGCATCCCAGCACTCGGATTAAAGGCATGCAAGATCATCCCATGAAGGGACCAGTGCAATGATCATCCCATGAAGAGACCAGTGCATCAGAGATCATCCCATGAAGGGACCAGTGCATCAGAGATCATCCCATGAGGGGACCAGTGCATCAGAGATCATCCCATGAGGGGACCAGTGCATCCAAGATCATCCCATGAGGGGACCAGTGCATCAGAGATCATCCCATGAAGGTACCAGTGCATCACAGCACTCAGATTAGAGGTATGCAAGATCATCCCATGAAGGGACCAATGCAAAGATCATCCCATGAAGGGACCAGTGCAAAGATCATCCCATGAAGGGACCAGTGCAAAGATCATCCCATGAAGGGACCAGTGCATCACAGCACTCATTAAAGATATGCAAGATCATCCCATGAAGGGACCAGTGCATCAAAGATAATCCCATGAAGGGACCAGCGCACCAGAGATCATCCCATGAAGGAACCAGCGCACCAGAGATCATCCCATGAAGGGACCAGCGCACCAGAGATCATCCCATTAAGGGACCAGCGCACCAGAGATCATCCCATGAAGGGACCAGCACACCAGAGATCATCCCATGAAGGGACCAGCACACAAGAGATCATCCCATGAAGGGACCAGCACACCAGAGATCATCCCATGAAGGGACCAGTGAAACAGATCATCCCTTGAAGGGACCAGTGCATCAAAGATCATCCCATGAAGGGACCAGTGCATCAAAGATCATCCCATGAAGGGACCAGTGCATCAAAGATCATCCCATGAAGGGACCAGTGCATCAAAGATCATCCCGTGAAGGGACCAGTGCATCAAAGATCATCCCGTGAAGGGACCAGTGCATCAAAGATCATCCCGTGAAGGGACTAGTGCATCAAAGATCATCCCGTGAAGGGACCAGTGCATGGGACCAGAGCACCAAAGATCATCCCATGAAGGGACCAGTGCACCAAAGATCGTCCCATGAAGGGACCAGTGCAAAGATCGTCCCATGAAGGGACCAGTGCACCAAAGATCGTCCCATGAAGGGACCAGTGCACCAAAGATCGTCCCATGAAGGGACCAGTGCACCAGAGATCGTCCCATGAAGGGACCAGTGCATCAGAGATCATCCCATGAAGGGACCAGTGCATCAGAGATCATCCCATGAAGGGACCAGTGCATCAGAGATCATCCCATGAAGGGACCAGTGCATCAGAGATCATCCCATGAAGGGACCAGTGCATCAGAGATCATTCCATTAAGGGGCCAGTGCATCAGAGATCATCCCATTAAGGGGCCAGTGCATCAGAGATCATCCCATTAAGGGACCAGTGCATCAGAGATCATCCCATTAAGGGACCAGTGCATCAGAGATCATCCCATTAAGGGACCAGTGCATCAAAGATCATCCCATTAAGGGACCATGCATCAAAGATCATCCCATGAAGGGACCAGTCCATCAGAGATCATCCCATGAAGGGACCAGTACACCAGAGATCATCCCATGAAGGGGCCAGTGCACCAGAGATCATCCCATGAAGGGGCCAGTGCACCAGTGATCATCCCATGAGGGGACTAGCGATCATCCCATGAAGGGACCAGTGCATCAGAGATCATCCCATGAAGGGACCAGTGTATCACAGAACTCATTAAATGTATGCAAGATCAACCCATGAAGGGACCAGTGCATCAGAGATCATCCCATTAAGGGACCAGTGCATCAGAGATCATCCCATGAAGGGAGCAGGGCATCGAGGATCATCCCATAAAGGGACCAGTGCATCGAGGATCATCCCATAAAGGGACCAGCGCATCAAAGATCATCCCATGAAGGAACGAGTGCATCAAAGATGCCATGAAGAAACCAGTACATCAAAGATCATCCCATGAAGGGACCAGTGCATCACAGCACTCAGATTAGAGGTATGCAAGATCATCCCATGAAGGGACCAGTGCATCAGATCATCCCAAGAAGGGACCAGTGCATCAGATCATCCCATGAAGGGACCAGTGCATCAGAGCACTCAGATTAGAGGTATGCAAGATCATCCCATGAAGGGACCGGTGCACCAGAGATCATCCCAGGAAGGGACCAGTGCACCAGAGATCATCCCAAGAAGGGAACAAGAGACTAGTGCATCATAGATCATCCCATGAAGGGACCAGTGCATCAAAGATCATCCCATGAAGGGACCAGTGCATCACAGCACTCAGATTAGAGGTATGCAAGATCATCCCATGAAGGGACCAGTGCATCAGAGATCATCCAAGGAAGGGACCAGTGCATCAGAGATCATCCCAGGAAGGGACCAGTGCATCAGAGATCATCCCAGGAAGGGACCAGTGCATCAGAGATCATCCCATGAAGGGACTAGCCCATCAGAGATCATCCCATGAAGGGACCAGTGCATCAGAGATCATCCCATGAAGGGACCAGTGCATCAGAGATCATTGCATGAAGGGACCAGTGCATCAGAGATCATTCCATGAAGGGACCAGTGCATCAGAGATCATCCCATTAAGGGGCCAGTGCATCAGAGATCATCCCATTAAGGGACCAGTGCATCAGAGATCATCCCATTAAGGGACCAGTGCATCAGAGATCATCCCATTAAAGGACCAGTGCATCAGAGATCATCCCATCAAGGGACCAGTGCATCAAAGATCATCCCATGAAGGGACCAGTGCATCAAAGATCATCCCATGAAGGGACCAGTGCATCAGAGATCATCCCATGAAGGGGCCAGTGCACCAGAGATCATCCCATGAAGGGGCCAGTGCACCAGAGATCATCCCATGAAGGGGCCAGTGCACCAGAGATCATCCCATGAGGGGACTAGCGATCATCCCATGAAGGGACCAGTGCATCAGAGATCATCCCATGAAGGGACCAGTGTATCACAGAACTCATTAAATGTATGCAAAATCAACCCATGAAGGGACCAGTGCATCAGAGATCATCCCATTAAGGGACCAGTGCATCACAGCACTGAGATTAGAGGTATGCAAGATCATCCCATGAAGGGACCAGGGCATCGAGGATCATCCCATAAAGGGACCAGGGCATCGAGGATCATCCCATAAAGGGACCAGCGCATCAAAGATCATCCCATTAAGGGACCAGTGCATCAGAGATCATCCCATTAAAGGACCAGTGCATCAGAGATCATCCCATTAAGGGACCAGTGCATCAAAGATCATCCCATGAAGGGACCAGTGCATCAAAGATCATCCCATGAAGGGACCAGTGCATCAGAGATCATCCCATGAAGGGGCCAGTGCACCAGAGATCATCCCATGAAGGGGCCAGTGCACCAGAGATCATCCCATGAAGGGGCCAGTGCACCAGAGATCATCCCATGAGGGGACTAGCGATCATCCCATGAAGGGACCAGTGCATCAGAGATCATCCCATGAAGGGACCAGTGTATCACAGAACTCATTAAATGTATGCAAAATCAACCCATGAAGGGACCAGTGCATCAGAGATCATCCCATTAAGGGACCAGTGCATCACAGCACTGAGATTAGAGGTATGCAAGATCATCCCATGAAGGGACCAGGGCATCGAGGATCATCCCATAAAGTGACCAGGGCATCGAGGATCATCCCATAAAGGGACCAGCGCATCAAAGATCATCCCATGAAGGAACGAGTGCATCAAAGATGCCATGAAGAAACCAGTACATCAAAGATCATCCCATGAAGGGACCAGTGCATCACAGCACTCAGATTAGAGGTATGCAAGATCATCCCATGAAGGGACCAGTGCATCAGATCATCCCAAGAAGGGACCAGTGCATCAGATCATCCCATGAAGGGACCAGTGCATCAGAGCACTCAGATTAGAGGTATGCAAGATCATCCCATGAAGGGACCGGTGCACCAGAGATCATCCCAAGAAGGGACCAGTGCACCAGAGATCATCCCAAGAAGGGAACAAGAGACTAGTGCATCATAGATCATCCCATGAAGGGACCAGTGCATCAAAGATCATCCCATGAAGGGACCAGTGCATCACAGCACTCAGATTAGAGGTATGCAAGATCATCCCATGAAGGGACCAGTGCATCAGAGATCATCCAAGGAAGGGACCAGTGCATCAGAGATCATCCCAGGAAGGGACCAGTGCATCAGAGATCATCCCAGGAAGGGACCAGTGCATCAGAGATCATCCCATGAAGGGACTAGCCCATCAGAGATCATCCTATGAAGGGACCAGTGCATCAGAGATCATCCCATGAAGGGACTAGCCCATCAGAGATCATCCCATGCAGGGACCAGGGCAACAAAGATCATCCCATGAAGGGACCAGGGCATCAGAGATCATCCCATGAAGGGACCAGGGCATCAGAGATCATTCCATGAAGGGACCAGTGCATCAAATATCTAGGCCTGGGCGGCAAATTAAGTTCCGTTCGCGGAATTTGCGGAATTTGGGTAATTTCGCGTTCCGCGGAGAACGCGAAATTGCCCAAAAATCTGCGTTCCGCGACTTCGCGAAATTTTTTGCTTGTTCGCGTTCTCAATATGCGTGTTCGCGAGATATTTCACCCCGAGCACGCAAACAGCGATCGCGAACAGGAAAAAAGTATCTCGAACAAGCAATTCCGCGTGTTCACGGAATTTTTGCGTGTTGGCGGAGATTTTTTACCGTTTCGCGGAGATTTGCGTAACGCGATTCCGCGAATTCCGCCCACCCCTACAAATATCATCCCATGAAGGGACCAGTGCATCAAAGATCATCCCATGAAGGGACCAGCACATCAAGGATCATCCCATGAAGGGACCAGCACATCAAGGATCATCCCATGAAGGGACCAGCACATCAAGGATCATCCCATGAAGGGACCAGCTCACCAAGGATCATCACATGAAGGGACCAGCTCATCAAGGATCATCACATGAAGGGACCAGCGCATCGAGGATCAACCCATGAAGGGACCAGAGATCATCCCATGAGGGGACCAGTGCATCAGAGATCATCCCATGAAGGGAGCAGTGCATCAGAGATCATCCCATGAAGGGAGCAGTGCATCAGAGATCAACGCATGAAGGGACCAGTGCATCAGAGATCAACGCATGAAGGGACCAGTGCATCAGAGATCAACGCATGAAGGGACCAGTGCATCACAGCACTCAGATGAGAGGTATGCAAGATCATCCCAGGAAGGGACCAGTGCATCAAAGATCATCCCATGAAGGGACCAATGCATCACAGCAATCAGATTAGAGGTATGCAAGATCCCATGAAGGGACCAGTGCACCAGAGATCATCCCAAGAAGGGACCGGTGCACCAGAGATCATCCCAAGAAGGGACCAGTGCACCAGAGATCATCCCAAGAAGGGAACAAGAGACTAGTGCATCATTGATCATCCCATGAAGGGGCCAGTGCATCAAAGATCATCCCATGAAGGGACCAGTGCATCACAGCACTCAGATTAGAGGTATGCAAGATCATCCCATGAAGGGAGCAGTGCATCAGAGATCATCCCATGAAGGGAGCAGTGCATCAGAGATCATCCCATGAAGGGAGCAGTGCATCAGAGATCATCCCATGAAGGGAGCAGTGCATCAGAGATCATCCCATGAAGGGACCAGTGCATCATAGATCATCCCATGAAGGGACCAGTGCATCAGAGATCACCCCATGAAGGGACCAGTGCATCAGAGATCATCCCATGAAGGGACCAGTTCATGAGAGATCATCCCATTAAGGGACCAGTGCATGAGAGATCATCCCATTAAGGGACCAGTGCATGAGAGATCATCCCATTAAGGGACCAGTGCATGAGAGATCATCCCATTAAGGGACCACTGCATGAGAGATCATCCCATTAAGGGACTAGTGCATCAGAGATCATCCCATGAAGGGACTAGTGCATCAGAGATCATCCCATTAAGGGACCAGTGCATCAGAGATCATCCCATTAAGGGACCATTGCATCAGAGATCATCCCATTAGGGGCCAGTGCATGAGAGATCATCCCATGAAGGGACCAGTGCATCAGATCAACCCATGAAGGGACCAGTGCATCACAGCACTCAGATTAGAGGTATGCAAGATCATCCCATGAAGGGACCAGTGCATCATAGATCATCCCATGAAGGAACCAGTGCATCAAAGATCTTCCCATGAAGGGACCAGTGCATCAAAGATCATCCCATGAAGGGACCAGTGCATCAAAGATCATCCCATGAAGGGACCAGTGCATCAAAGATCATCCCATGATGGGACCAGTGCATCAAAGATCTTCCCAAGAAGGGACCAGTGCAAACATCATCCCATGAAGGGACCGGTGCAAACATCATCCCATGAAGGGACCGGTGCAAACAGCATCCCATGAAGGGACCAGTGCAAACAGCATCCCATGAAGGGACCAGTGCAAACAGCATCCCATGATGGGACCAGTGCAAACAGCATCCCATGAAGGGACCAGTGCAAACATCATCCCATGAAGGGACCAGTGCAAACATCATCCCATGAAGGGACCAGTGCAAACGTCATCCCATGAAGGGACCAGTGCATCACAGCACTCGGATTAGAGGTATGTAAGAACATCCCATGAAGGGACCAGTGCAAAGATCATCCTATTTAGGGACCAGCGCATCACAGCACTCAGATTAGAGGTATGCAAGATCATCCCATGAAGGGACCAGTGCATCAAAGATCATCTCATGAAAGGACCAGTGCATCACAGCACTCAGATTTGAGGTATGCAAGATCATCCCATGAAGGGACCAGTGCATCAAAGATCATCCCATGAAGGGACCAGTGCATCAAAGATCATCCCATGAAGGGACCAGTGCATCAAAGATCATCCCATGAAGGGACCAGTGCATCAAAGATCATCCCATGAAGGGACCAGTGCATCACAGCACTCAGATTAGAGGTATGCAAGATCATCCCATGAAGGGACCAGTGCATCACAGCACTCAGATTAGAGGTATGCAAGATCATCCCATGAAGGGACCAGTGCCTCAAAGATCATCCCATGAAGGGACCAGTGCAAAGATCATCCCATGAAGGGACCAGTGCAAAGATCATTCCATGAATGGACCAGTGCAAAGATCATTCCATGAATGGACCAGTGCAAAGATCATCCCATGAAGGGACCAGTGCAAAGATCATCCCATGAAGGGAACAGTGCAAAGATCATCCCATTAAGGAATCAGTGCAAAGATCGTCCCATTAAGGGACCAGTGCAAAGATCATCCCATTAAGGGACCAGTGCAAACAGCATCCCATTAAGGGACCAGTGCAAACAGCATCCCATGATGGGACCAGTGCAAACAGCATCCCATGAAGGGACCAGTGCATCAAAGATCATCCCATTAAGGGACCAGTGCATCAAAGATCATCCCATTAAGGGACCAGTACATCAAAGATCATCCCATGAAGGGACCAGTGCATCAAAGATCATCCCATGAAGGGACCAGTGCATCATAGATCATCCAATGAAGGGACCCGTGCATCAAAGATCATCCAATGAAGGGAACTGTGCATCAAAGATCATCCCATGAAGGGACCAGTGCAAAGATCATCCCATTAAGGGACCAGTGCAAAGATCATCCCATTAAGTGACCAGTGGAAAGAGCATCCCATTAAGGGACCAGTGGAAAGATCATCACATGAAGGGACCAGTGCATCAAAGATCATCCCATGAAGGGACCAGTGCATCAAAGACAATCCCATGAAGGGACCAGTGAATCACAGCACTCAGATTAGAGGTATGCAAGATCATCCCATGAAGGGACCAGTGCATCACAGCACTCAGATTAGAGGTATGCAAGATCATCCCATGAAGGGACCAGTGCATAAAAGATCATCCCATGAAGGGACCAGTGCAAAGATCATCCCATGAAGGGACCAGTGCAAAGATCATCCCATGAAGGGACCAGTGCATCAAAGTTCATCCCATGAAGGGACCAGTGCAAAGGTCATCCCATTAAGGGACCAGTGCAAAGGTCATCCCATTAAGGGACCAGTGCAAAGGTCATCCCATTAAGGGACCAGTGCATCAAAGATCATCCCATGAAGGGACAAGTCCATCAAAGCACTCAGATTAGAGGTATGCAAGATCATTTTATGAAGGGGCCAGTGCATCAAAGATCATCCCTTGAAGGGACCAGTGCATCAAAGATCATCCCATGAAGGGACCAGTGCATCAAAGATCATCCCATGAAGGGACCAGTGAATCAGAGATCATCCCATGAAGGGACCAGTGCATTACGGCACTCCGATTAGAGGTATGCAAGATCATCCCATGAAGGGATCAGTACATCAAATATCTTCCCATGAAGGGAACAGTGCCCCACAGCATTCAGATTAGAGGTATGCAAGATCATCCAATGAATGGACCAGTGCAAATATCATCCCATGAAGGGACCGGTGCAAAGATCATCACATGAAGGAACCAGTGCATCACAGCACTCGGATTAGAGGCATGCAGGAACATCCCATGAAGGGACCAGTGCATCACAGCACTCAGATTAGAGGCATGCAAGATCATCCCATGAAGGGACCAGTGCATCAAAGATCATCCCATGAAGGGACCAGTGCATCAAAGAACATCCCATGAAGGGACCAGAACATCAAAGATCATCCCATGAGGGGACCAGTGCATCAAAGATCATCCCATGAAGGGACCAGTGCATCAAAGATCATCCCACGAAGGGACCAGTGAATCACAGCACTCAGATTAGAGGTATGCAAGATCATCCCATGAAGGGACCAGTGCATCAAAGATTTTCCCATGAAGGGACCAGTGCAAAGATCTTCCCATTAAGCGACCAGTGCAAAGATCTTCCCATTAAGGGACCAGTGCAAAGATCTTCCCATTAAGGGACCAGTGCATCAAAGATCATCCCATGAAGGGACCAGTGCACCACAGCATTCAGACTAGAGATATGCAAGATCATCCCTTGAAGGGACCAGTGCATGATAGATCATCCCATGAAGGGACTAGTGCATCAAAGATCATCCAATGAAGGGACCCATGCATCAGATATCATCCAATGAAGGGACCCGTGCATCAAAGTTCATCCCATGAAAGGACCAGTGCAAAGATCATCCCATGAAGGGACCAGTTCATCAAAGATCATCCCATGAAGTGACCAGTGCAAAGATCATCCCATGAAGGGACCAGTGCAAAGATCATCCCATGAAGGGACCAGTGCAAAGATCATCCAGTGAAGGGACTAGTTCATCAAAGATCATCCCATGAAGGGACCAGTGCAAAGATCATCCCATGAAGGGACCAGTGCAAAGATCATCCAATGAAGGGGCCAGTGCAAAGATCATCCAATGAAGGGACCAGTGCATCACAGCATTCAGATTAGAGGTATGCAATTATATCCAATGAAGGGACCCATGCATCAAAGATCATCCAATGAAGGGACCCGTGCATCAAAGATCATCCAATGAAGGGACCCGTGCATCACAGATCATCCCATGAGCATCGAAGATCATCCCATGAAGGGGCAAGTGCATCGAAGATCATCCCATGAAGGGACCAGTGCATCAAAGATCATCCCATGAAGGACCAGTGTATCAAAGATCATCCCATGAAGGGACCAGTGCATCAAAGATCATCCCATGAAGGGACCAGTGCATCAAAGATCATCCCATGAAGGGACCAGTGCAAAGATCATCCCATGAAGGGACCAGTGCAGAGATCATCCCATGAAGGGACCAGTTCATCAAAGATCATCCCATGAAGTGACCAGTGCAAAGATCATCCCATGAAGGGACCAGTGCAAAGATCATCCCATGAAGGGACCAGTGCAAAGATCATCCAGTGAAGGGACCAGTGCAAAGATCATCCAATGAAGGGGCCAGTGCAAAGATCATCCAATGAAGGGACCAGTGCATCACAGCATTCAGATTAGAGGTATGCAATTATATCCAATGAAGGGACCCATGCATCAAAGATCATCCAATGAAGGGACCCGTGCATCAAAGATCATCCAATGAAGGGACCCGTGCATCACAGATCATCCCATGAGCATCGAAGATCATCCCATGAAGGGGCAAGTGCATCGAAGATCATCCCATGAAGGGACCAGTGCATCAAAGATCATCCCATGAAGGGACCAGTGCATCAAAGATCATCCCATGAAGGGACCAGTGCAAAGATCATCCCATGAAGGGACCAGTGCAGAGATCATCCCATGAAGGGACCAGTGCAGAGATCATCCCATGAAGGGACCAGTGCAGAGATCATCCCATGAAGGGACCAGTGCAGAGATCATCCCATGAAGGGACCAGTGCAAAGATCATCCCATGAAGGGACCAGTGCAAAGATCATCCCATGAAGGGACCAGTGCATTACAGCACTCAGATTAGAGGTACGCAAGATCATCCCATGAAGGGACCAGTGCATCAAAGATCATCCCATGAAGGGACCAGTGCAAAGATCATCCCATGAAGGGACCAGTGCAGAGATCATCCCATGAAGGGACCAGTGCAGAGATCATCCCATGAAGGGACCAGTGCAGAGATCATCCCATGAAGGGACCAGTGCAGAGATCATCCCATGAAGGGACCAGTGCAAATATAATCCCATGAAGGGACCAGTGCATCACAGCACTCAGATTAGAGGTATGCAAGATCATCCCATGAAGGGACCAGTGCATCGAAGATCATCCCATGAAGGGACCAGTGCATCAAAGATCATCCCATGAAGGGACCAGTGCATCAAAGATCATCCCATGAAGGGACAAGTGCATCAAAGATCATCCCATGAAGGGACAAGTGCATCAAAAATCATCCCATGAAGGGACCAGTGCATCACAGCACTCAGATTAGAGGTATGCAAGATCATCCCATGGAGGGACCAGTGCAAACATCATCCCATGAAGGGACCAGTGCAAACATCATCCCATGAAGGGACCAGTGCAAACATCATCCCATGAAGGGACCAGTGCAAAGATCATCCCATGAATGGACCAGTGCAAAGATCATCCCATTAAGGGACCAGTGCATCAAAGATCATCCCATGAAGGGACCAGTCCATCAAAGCACTCAGATTAGAGGTATGCAAGATCATTTTATGAAGGGGCCAGTGCATCAAAGATCAACCCTTGAAGGGACCAGTGCATCAAAGATCATCCCATGAAGGGACCAGTGCATCAAAGATCATCCCATGAAGGGACCAGTGCATCAGAGATCATCCCATGAAGGGACCAGTGAATTACGGCACTCCGATTAGAGGTATGCACGATCATCCCATGAAGGGATCAGTACATCAAATATCATCCCATGAAGGGAACAGTGCACCACAGCATTCAGATTAGAGGTGTGCAAGCTCATCCAATGAATGGACCAGTGCAAACATCATCCCATGAAGGGACCGGTGCAAAGATCATCCCATGAAGGAACCAGGGCATCACAGCACTCGGATTAGAGGCATGCAAGATCACCCCATGAAGGGTCCAGTGCATCAAAGATCATCCCATGAAGGGACCAGTGCATCAAAGATCATCCCATGAAGGGACCAGTGCATCACAGCACTCAGATTAGAGGTATGCAAGATCATCCCATGAAGGGACCAGTGCATCAAAGTTCATCCCATGAAGGGACCAGTGCAAAGATCATCCCATGAAGGGACCAGTGCATCAAAGATCAGCCCATGAAGGGACCAGTGCATCAAAGATCATCCCATGAAGGGACCAGTGCATCAAAGATCATCCCATGAAGGGACCAGTGCATCAAAGATCATCCCATGAAGGGACCAGTGCATCAAAGATCATCCCATGAAGTGACCAGTGCAAAGTTCATCCCATGAAGGGACCAGTGCATCAAAGATCATCCCATGAAGGGACCAGTGCATCAAAGATCATCCCATGAAGGAACCAGTGCATCAAAGATCATCCCATGAAGGAACCAGTGCATCAAAGATCATCCCATGAAGGGACCAGTGCATCAAAGATCATCCCATGAAGGGACCAGTGCATCAAAGATCATCCCATGAAGGGTCCAGTCCATCACAGCAGTCAGATGAGAGGTATGCAAGATCATCCCATGAAGGGACCAGGGCATCATAGATCATCCCATGAAGGGACCTGTGCATCAAAGCTCATCCCATGAAGGGACCTGTGCATCAAAGATCATCCCATGAAGGGACCAGTGCAGAGATCATCCCATGAAGGGGCCAGTGCAGAGATCATCCCATGAAGGGACCAGTCCATCACAGCACTCAGAATAGAGGTATGCAAGATCATGCCATGAAGGGACCAGTGCAAAGATAATCCCATAAAGGGACCAGTGCATCACAGCACTCAGATTAGATGTATGCAAGATCATCCCATGAAGGGACCAGTGCATCAAAGATCATCCCATGAAGGGACCAGTGCATCAAAGATCATCCCATGAAGGGACCAGTGCATCAAAGATCATCCCATGAAGGGACAAGTGCATCAAAGATCATCCCATGAAGGGACCAGTGCATCACAGCACTCAGATTAGAGGTATGCAAGATCATCCCATGAAGGGACCAGTGCATCAAAGATCATCCCATGAAGGGACCAGTGCAAAGATCATCCCATGAAGGGACCAGTGCAAAGATCATCCCATGAAGGGACCAGTGCAAAGATCATCCCATGAAGGGACCAGTGCAAAGATCATCCCATGAAGGGACCAGTGCAAAGATCATCCCATGAAGGGACCAGTGCAAAGATCATCCCATGAAGGGACCAGTGCATCAAAGATCATCCCATGAAGGGACCAGTGCATCAAAGATCATCCCATGAAGGGACCAGTGCAAAGATCATCCCATGAAGGGCCCAGTGCAAAGATCATCCCATGAAGGGCCCAGTGCAAAGATCATCCCATGAAGGGCCCAGTGCAAAGATCATCCCATGAAGGGCCCAGTGCAAAGATCATCCCATGAAGGGACCAGTGCAAAGATCATCCCATTAAGGGACCAGTGCAAAGATCATCCCATTAAGGGACCAGTGCAAAGATCATCCCATTAAGGGACCAGTGCAAAGATCATCCCATTAAGGGACCAGTGCAAAGATCATCCCATGAACGGACCAGTGCAGAGATCATCCCATGAAGGGACCAGTGCATCAAAGATAATCCCATGAAGAGACCTGTGCATC
Organism: Triturus cristatus; assembly: GCF_964204655.1. Taxonomy (NCBI): domain Eukaryota; kingdom Metazoa; phylum Chordata; class Amphibia; order Caudata; family Salamandridae; genus Triturus; species Triturus cristatus. The sequence goes on along the minus strand of NC_140587.1, from coordinate 652,153,090 downwards.
AAAGATAATCCCATGAAGGGACCAGTGCATCAAAGATCATCCCATGAAGGGACCAGTGCATCACAGCACTCAGATTAGAGGTATGCAAGATCATCCCATGAAGGGACCAGTGCATCAAAGATCATCGCATGAAGGGACCAGTGCATCAAAGATCACCCCATGAAGGGACCAGTGCATGAAAGATCATCCCATGAAGGGACCAGTGCATGAAAGATCATCCCATGAAGGGACCAGTGCAAAGATAATCCCATGAAGGGACCAGTGCAAAGATCATCCCATGAAGGGACCAGTGCAAAGATCATCCCATGAAGGGACCAGTGCAAAGATCATCCCATGAAGGGACCAGTGCAAAGATCATCCCATGAAGGGACCAGTGCAAAGATCATCCCATGAAGGGCCCAGTGCAAAGATCATCCCATGAAGGGCCCAGTGCAAAGATCATCGCATGAAGGGCCCAGTGCAAAGATCATCCAGTGAAGGGACCAGTGCATCAGAGATCATCCCATGAAGGGACCAGTGCATCAGAGATCATCCCATGAAGGGACCAGCTCATCAGAGATCATCCCATGAAGGGACCAGCGCATCAGAGATCATCCCATGAAGGGACCAGTGCACCAGAGATCATCCCATGAAGGGACCAGTGCACCAGAGATCATCCCATGAAGGGACCAGTGCACCAGAGATCATCCCATGAAGGGACCAGTGCATCAGAGATCATCCCATTAAGGGACCAGTGCATCAGAGATCATCCCATTAAGGGACAAGTGCATGAGAGATCATCCCATTAAGGGACCAGTGCATCACAGCACTCAGATTAGAGGTATGCAAAATCATCCCATGAAGGGATCAGTGCATCAGAGATCATCCCATGAAGGGACCAGTGCATCAGAGATCATCCCATGAAGGGACCAGTGCATCAGAGATCATCCCATGAGGGGACCAGTGCATCAGAGATCATCCCATGAGGGGACCAGTGCAGCAGAGATCATCCCATGAGGGGACCAGTGCAGCAGAGATCATCCCATGAAGGGACCAGTGCATCACAGATCATCCCATGAAGGGACCAGTGCATCACAGATCATCCCATGAAGGGACCAGTGCATCAGAGATCATCCCATGAAGGGACCAGTGCATCATAGCTCTCAGATTAGAGGTATGCAAGATCATCCCATGAAGGGACCAGTGCAGAGATCATCCCATGAAGGTACCAGTGCATCAGAGATCATCCCATGAAGGGACCAGTGCATCACAGCACTCAGATTAGAGGTATGCAAGATCATCCCATTAAGGGACCAGTGCATCAGAGATCAAGCCATGAAGGGACCAGTGCAACAGTTCATCCCATGAAGGGACCAGTGCATCACAGCACTCAGATTAGCGGTATGCAAGATCATCCCAAGAAGGGACCAGTACACCAGAGATCATCCCATGAATGGCCAGTGCACCAGAGATCATCCCAAGAAGGGACCACTGCATCAGATCATCAAATGAAGGGACCAGTGCATCAGAGATCATCCCATGAAGGGACCACTGCATCACAGCACTCAGCTTAGAGGTATGCAAGATCATCCCATGAAGGGACCAGTGCATCAAAGATCATCCCATGAAGGGACCAGTGCATCACAGCACTCAGATTAGAGGTATGCAAGATCCTCCCATGAAGGGACCAGTGCATCACAGCACTCAGATTAGAGGTATGCAAGATCATCCCATGAAGGGACCAGTGCATCAAAGATCATCCCATGAAGGGACCAGTGCAAAGATCATCCCATGAAGGGACCAGTGCATCAAAGATCATCCCATGAAGGGACCACCAGTGCATCAAAGATCATCCCATGAAGGGACCACCAGTGCAAGATCATCCCATGAAGGGACCACCAGTGCAAAGATCATCCCATGAAGGGACCAGTGCAAAGATCATCCCATGAAGGGACCAGTGCAAAGATCATCCCATGAAGGGACCAGTGCAAAGATCATCCCATGAAGGGACCAGTGCAAAGATCATCCCATGAAGGGACCAGTGCAAAGATCATCCCATTAAGGGACCAGTGCATCAAAGCTCTCAGATTAAAGGTATGCAAGATCCTTTTATGAAGGGGCAAGTGCATCAAAGATCATCCCATGAAGGGACCAGTCCATCACAGCACTCAGATTAGAGGTATGCAAGATCATTTTATGAAGGGGCCAGTGCATCAAAGATCATCCCATGAAGGGACCAGTCCATCACAGCACTCAGATTAGAGGTATGCAAGATCATTTTATGAAGGGGCCAGTGCATCAAAGATCATCCCATGAAGGGACCAGTACATCACAGCACTCAGATTAGAGGTATGCAAGATCATCCCATGAAGGGACCAGTGAATCAAAGATCATCCCATGAAGGGACCAGTGCAAAGATCATCCCATGAAGGGACCAGTGCATCAAAGATCATCCCATGAAGGGACCAGTGCAAAGATCATCCCATGAAGGGACCAGTGCAAAGATCATCCCATTAAGGGACCAGTGCAAAGATCATCCCATTAAAGGACCAGTGCATCAAAGATCATCCCATGAAGGGACCAGTGCATCAAAGCTCTCAGATTAAAGGTATGCAAGATCATTTTATGAAGGGGCCAGTGCAAAGATCATCCCATGAAGGGACCAGTCCATCACAGCACTCAGATTAGAGGTATGCACGATCGTCCCATGAAGGGACCAGTGCATCACAGCACTCAGATTAGAGGTATGCAAGATCATCCCATGAAGGGACCAGTGCATCAAAGATCATCCCATGAAGGGACCAGTGCATCAAATATCATCCCATGAAGGGACCAGTGCATCAAATATCATCCCATGAAGGGACCAGTACATCACAGCACTCAGATTAGAGGTATGCAAGATCCTCCCATGAAGGGACCAGTGCATCACAGCACTCAGATTAGAGGTATGCAAGATCATCCCATGAAGGGACCAGTGCATCACAGCACTCAGATTAGAGGTATGCAAGACCATCCTATGAAAGGACCAGTGCATCAAAGATCATCCCATGAAGGGACCAGTGCATCAAAGATCATCCCATTTAGGGACCAGTGCATCAAGGATCATACCATGACGGGACCAGTGCATCACAGATCATCCCATGAAGGGACCAGTGCATCACAGATCATCCCATGAAGGGACCAGTGCATCACAGATCATCCCATGAAGGGGCAAGTGCATCATAGATCATCCCATGAAGGGACGAGTACATCACAGCACTCAGATTAGATGTAAGCAAGATCATCCCATGAAGGGACCAGTGCAAAGATCAACCCATGGAGGGACCAGTGCAAAGATCATCCCATGAAGGGACCAGTGCAAAGATCATCCCATGAAGGGACCAAAGATCATCCCATGAATGGACCAGTGCATCAAAGATCATCCCATGAAGGGACCAGTGCATCAAAGATCATCCCATGAAGGGACCAGTGCAAAGATCATCCCATGAAGGGACCAGTGCATCAAAGATCATCCCATGAAGGGACGAGTACATCACAGCACTCAGATTAGATGTAAGCAAGATCATCCCATGAAGGGACCAGTGCTAAGATCAACCCATGGAGGGACCAGTGCATCAAAGATCATCCCATGAAGGGACTAGTGCATCAAAGATCATCCCATTAAGGGACCAGTGCATCAAAGATCATCCCATTAAGGGACCAGTGCATCAAAGATCATCCCATGAAGGGACCAGTGCATCAAAGATCATCCCATGAAGGGACCAGTGCATCATAGATCATCCCATGAAGGGACCAGTGCATCATAGATCATCCCATGAAGGGACCAGTGCATCATAGATCATCCCATGTAGGGACCAGTGCATCATAGATCATCCCATGAAGGGACTAGTGCATCATAGATCATCCCATGAAGGGACCCGTGCAAACATCATCCCATGAAGGGACCCGTGCAAACATCATACCATGAAGGGACCCGTGCAAACATCATACCATGAAGGGACCCGTGCAAACATCATCCCATGAAGGGACCCGTGCAAACATCATCCCATGAAGGGACCAGTGCAAACATCATCCCATGAAGGGACCAGTGCAAACATCATCCCATGATGGGACCAGTGCAAACATCATCCCATGAAGGGACCAGTGCAAACATCATCCCATGAAGGGACCAGTGCAAACATCATCCCATGAACAGACCAGTGCATCAAAGCTCTCAGATTAAAGGTATGCAAGATCCTTTTATGAAGGGGCAAGTGCATCAAAGATCATCCCATGAAGGGACCAGTCCATCACAGCACTCAGATTAGAGGTATGCAAGATCATTTTATGAAGGGGCCAGTGCATCAAAGATCATCCCATGAAGGGACCAGTCCATCACAGCACTCAGATTAGAGGTATGCAAGATCATTTTATGAAGGGGCCAGTGCATCAAAGATCATCCCATGAAGGGACCAGTACATCACAGCACTCAGATTAGAGGTATGCAAGATCATCCCATGAAGGGACCAGTGAATCAAAGATCATCCCATGAAGGGACCAGTGCAAAGATCATCCCATGAAGGGACCAGTGCATCAAAGATCATCCCATGAAGGGACCAGTGCAAAGATCATCCCATGAAGGGACCAGTGCAAAGATCATCCCATTAAGGGACCAGTGCAAAGATCATCCCATTAAATGACCAGTGCATCAAAGATCATCCCATGAAGGGACCAGTGCATCAAAGCTCTCAGATTAAAGGTATGCAAGATCATTTTATGAAGGGGCCAGTGCAAAGATCATCCCATGAAGAGACCAGTCCATCACAGCACTCAGATTAGAGGTATGCACGATCGTCCCATGAAGGGACCAGTGCATCACAGCACTCAGATTAGAGGTATGCAAGATCATCCCATGAAGGGACCAGTGCATCAAAGATCATCCCATGAAGGGACCAGTGCATCAAATATCATCCCATGAAGGGACCAGTGCATCAAATATCATCCCATGAAGGGACCAGTACATCACAGCACTCAGATTAGAGGTATGCAAGATCCTCCCATGAAGGGACCAGTGCATCACAGCACTCAGATTAGAGGTATGCAAGATCATCCCATGAAGGGACCAGTGCATCACAGCACTCAGATTAGAGGTATGCAAGACCATCCTATGAAAGGACCAGTGCATCAAAGATCATCCCATGAAGGGACCAGTGCATCAAAGATCATCCCATTTAGGGACCAGTGCATCAAGGATCATACCATGACGGGACCAGTGCATCACAGATCATCCCATGAAGGGACCAGTGCATCACAGATCATCCCATGAAGGGACCAGTGCATCACAGATCATCCCATGAAGGGGCAAGTGCATCATAGATCATCCCATGAAGGGACGAGTACATCACAGCACTCAGATTAGATGTAAGCAAGATCATCCCATGAAGGGACCAGTGCAAAGATCAACCCATGGAGGGACCAGTGCAAAGATCATCCCATGAAGGGACCAGTGCAAAGATCATCCCATGAAGGGACCAAAGATCATCCCATGAATGGACCAGTGCATCAAAGATCATCCCATGAAGGGACCAGTGCATCAAAGATCATCCCATGAAGGGACCAGTGCAAAGATCATCCCATGAAGGGACCAGTGCAAAGATCATCCCATGAAGGGACCAGTGCATCAAAGATCATCCCATGAAGGGACGAGTACATCACAGCACTCAGATTAGATGTAAGCAAGATCATCCCATGAAGGGACCAGTGCTAAGATCAACCCATGGAGGGACCAGTGCATCAAAGATCATCCCATGAAGGGACTAGTGCATCAAAGATCATCCCATTAAGGGACCAGTGCATCAAAGATCATCCCATTAAGGGACCAGTGCATCAAAGATCATCCCATGAAGGGACCAGTGCATCAAAGATCATCCCATGAAGGGACCAGTGCATCATAGATCATCCCATGAAGGGACCAGTGCATCATAGATCATCCCATGAAGGGACCAGTGCATCATAGATCATCCCATGTAGGGACCAGTGCATCATAGATCATCCCATGAAGGGACCCGTGCATCATAGATCATCCCATGAAGGGACCCGTGCAAACATCATCCCATGAAGGGACCCGTGCAAACATCATCCCATGAAGGGACCCGTGCAAACATCATCCCATGATGGGACCAGTGCAAACATCATCCCATGAAGGGACCAGTGCAAACATCATCCCATGAAGGGACCAGTGCAAACATCATCCCATGAACAGACCAGTGCATCACAGCACTCGGATTAGAGGTATGCAAGAACATCCCATGAAGGGACCAGTGCAAAGATCATCCTATTTAGTGACCAGCGCATCACAGCACTCAGATTAGAGGTATGCAAGATCATCCCATGAAGGGACCAGTGCATCAAAGATCATCTCATGAAATGACCAGGGTATCACAGCACTCAGATTAGAGGTATGCAAGATCATCCCAAGAAGGGACCAGTGCATCAAAGATAATCCCATGAAGGGACCAGTGCATCAAAGATCATCCCATGAAGGGACCAGTGCATCAAAGATTATCCCATGAAGGGACCAGTGCATCAAAGATCATCCCATTAAGGGACCAGTGCATCAAAGATCATCCCATGAAGGGACCACTACATCACAGCACTCAGATTAGAGGTATGCAAGATCATCCCATGAAGGGACCAGTGCATCAAAGATCATCCCGTGAAGGGACCAGTGCATCAAAGATCATCCCATGAAGGGACCAGTGCATCAAAGATCATCCCATGAAGGGACCAGTGCATCAAAGATCATCCCATGAAGGGACCAGTGCATCACAGCACTCAGATTAGAGGTATGCAAGATCCTCCCATGAAGGGACCAGTGCATCACAGCACTCAGATTAGAGGTATGCAAGATCATTTTATGAAGGGACCAGTGCATCAAAGATCATCCCATGAAGGGACCAGTGCATCAAAGCTCTCAGATTAAAGGTACGCAATATCATTTTATGAAGGGGCCAGTGCATCAAAGATCATCCCATGAAGGGACCAGTCCATCACAGCACTCAGATTAGAGGTATGGACGATCATCCCATGAAGGGACCAGTGCATCACAGCACTCAGATTAGAGGTATGCAAGATCATCCCATGAAGGGACCAGTGCATCAAAGATCATCCCATGAAGGGACCAGTACATCACATCACTCAGATTAGAGGTATGCAAGATCATCCCATGAAGGGACCAGTGCATCAAAGATCATCCCATAAAGGGACCAGTGCAAAGATCATCCCATGAAGGGACCAGTGCATCAAAGATCATCCCATGAAGGGACCAGTGCAAAGATCATCCCATGAAGGGACCAGTGCAAAGATCATCCCATGAAGGGACCAGTGCAAAGATCATCCCATTAAGGGACCAGTGCAAAGATCATCCCATTAAGGGACCAGTGCAAAGATCATCCCATTAAGGGACCAGTGCAAAGATCATCCCATTAAGGGACCAGTGCATCAAAGATCATCCCATGAAGGGACCAGTGCATCAAAGCTCTCAGATTAGAGGTATGCAAGATCATTTTATGAAGGGGCCAGTGCATCAAAGATCATCCCATGAAGGGACCAGTCCATCACAGCACTCAGATTAGAGGTATGCAAGATCATTTTATGAAGGGGCCAGTGCATCAAAGATCATCCCATGAAGGGACCAGTGCAAACATCATCCCATGAAGGGACCAGTGCAAACATCATCCCATGAATGGACCAGTGCATCACAGCACTCGGATTAGAGGTATGCAAGAACATCCCATGAAGGGACCAGTGCAAAGATCATCCTATTTAGTAACCAGCGCATCACAGCACTCAGATTAGAGGTATGCAAGATCATCCCATGAAGGGACCAGTGCATCAAAGATCATCTCATGAAATGACCAGTGTATCACAGCACTCAGATTAGAGGTATGCAAGATCATCCCAAGAAGGGACCAGTGCATCAAAGATCATCCCATGAAGGGACCAGTGCATCAAAGATCATCCCATGAAGGGACCAGTGCATCAAAGATCATCCCATGAAGTGACCAGTGCATCAAAGATTATCCCATGAAGGGACCAGTACATCACAGCACTCAGATTAGAGGTATGCAAGATCATCCCATGAAGGGACCAGTGCATCAAAGATCATCCCATGAAGGGACCAGTGCAAAGATCATCCCATGAAGGGACTATTGCATCAAAGATCATCCCATGAAGGGACCACCAGTGCAAAGATCATCCCATGAAGGGACCAGTGCAAAGATCATCCCATGAAGGGACCAGTGCAAAGATCATCCCATGAAGGGACCAGTGCAAAGATCATCCCATGAAGGGACCAGTGCAAAGATCATCCCATGAAGGGACCAGTGCAAAGATCATCCCATTAAGGGACCAGTGCAAAGATCATCCCATTAAGGGACCAGTGCATCAAAGATCATCCCATGAAGGGACAAGTGCATCAAAGATCATCCCATGAAGGGACAAGTGCATCAAAGCTCTCAGATTAGAGGTATGCAAGATCATTTTATGAAGGGACCAGCGCATCAAAGATCATCCCATGAAGGGACCAGTGCATCAAAGCTCTCAGATTAAAGGTATGCAAGATCATTTTATGAAGGGGCAAGTGCATCAAAGATCATCACATGAAGGGACCAGTCCATCACAGCACTCAGATTAGAGGTATGCAAGATCATTTTATGAAGGGGCCAGTGCATCAAAGATCATCCCATGAAGGGACCAGTCCATCACAGCACTCAGATTAGAGGTATGCAAGATCCTCCCATGAAGAGACCAGTGCATCACAGCACTCAGATTAGAGGTATGCAAGATCATCCCATGAAGGGACCAGTGCATCAAAGATCATCCCATGAAGGGACCAGTGCAAAGATCATCCCATGAAGGGACCAGTGCAAAGATCATCCCATGAAGGGACCAGTGCATCAAAGATCATCCCATGAAGGGACCAGAGCATCAAAGATCATCCCATGAAGGGACCAGTGCATCAAAGCTCTCAGATTAGAGGTATGCAAGATCATTTTATGAAGGGGCCAGTGCATCAAAGATCATCCCATGAAGGGACCAGTACATCACAGCACTCAGATTAGAGGTATGCAAGATCATCCCATGAAGGGACCAGTGAATCAAAGATCATCCCATGAAGGGACCAGTGCATCAAAGATCATCCCATGAAGGGACCAGTGCATCAAAGATCATCCCATGAAGGGACCAGTGCAAAGATCATCCCATGAAGGGACCAGTGCAAAGATCATCCCATGAAGGGACCAGTGCAAAGATCATCCCATGAAGGGACCAGTGCAAAGATCATCCCATGAAGGGACCAGTGCAAAGATCATCCCATGAAGGGACCAGTGCAAAGATCATCCCATTAAGGGACCAGTGCATCAAAGCTCTCAGATTAGAGGTATGCAAGATCATTTTATGAAGGGACCAGTGATCAAAGATCATCCCATGAAGGGACCAGTGCATCAAAGCTCTCAGATTAAAGGTATGCAAGATCATTTTATGAAGGGGCCAGTGCATCAAAGATCATCCCATGAAGGGACCAGTCCATCACAGCACTCAGATTAGAGGTATGCACGATCATCCCATGAAGGGACCAGTGCATCACAGCACTCAGATTAGAGGTATGCAAGATCATCCCATGAAGGGACCAGTGCATCAAAGATCATCCCATGAAGGGACCAGTACATCACAGCACTCAGATTAGAGGTATGCAAGATCATCCCATGAAGGGACCAGTGCATCAAAGATCATCCCATAAAGGGACCAGTGCAAAGATCATCCCAGGAAGGGACCAGTGCATCAAAGATCATCCCATGAAGGGACCAGTGCATCAAAGATCATCCCATGAAGGGACCAGTGCAAAGATCATCCCATGAAGGGACCAGTGCAAAGATCATCCCATGAAGGGACCAGTGCAAAGATCATCCCATGAAGGGACCAGTGCAAAGATCATCCCATGAAGGGACCAGTGCAAAGACCATCCCATTAAGGGACCAGTGCATCAAAGCTCTCAGATTAAAGGTATGCAAGATCATTTTATGAAGGGGCCAGTGCATCAAAGATCATCCCATGAAGGGACCAGTGCATCAAAGATCATCCCATGAAGGCACCAGTGCATCAAAGATCATCCCATGAAGGCACCAGTGCATCAAAGATAATCCCATGAAGGGACCAGTGCATCAGAGATCATCCCATGAAGGGACCAGTGCATCAAAGATCTTCCCATGAAGGGACCAGTGCATCAAAGATCTTCCCATGAAGGGACCAGTGCAAACAGCATCCCATGAAGGGACCAGTGCAAACAGCATCCCATGAAGGGTCCAGTGCATCACAACACTCAGATTAGAGGTATACAAGACCATCCCATGAAGGGACCAGTGCATCAAAGATCATCCCATGAAGGCACTAGTGCATCACAGCACTCAGATTAAAGGTATGCAAGATCATTTTATGAAGGGGACAGTGCAAAGATCATCCCATGAAGGGACCAGTGCATCAAAGATCATCCCATTAAGGCCCCCAGTGCATCAAATATCATCCCATTAAGGGACCAGTGCATCATAGATCATCCCATTAAGGGACCAGTGCATCATAGATCATCCCATTAAGGGACCAGTGCATCATAGATCATCCCATTAAGGGACCAGTGCATCATAGATCTTCCCATTAAGGGACCAGTGCAAACATCCTCCCCTGAAGGGACCAGTGCAAAGATCATCCCATGACGGGACCAGTGCATCAGAGATCATCCCATGAAGGGACCAGTGCAAACATCATCCCATGAACGGACCAGTGCAAACATCCCATGAACGGACCAGTGCATCACAGCACTCGGATTAGAGGTATGCAAGAACATCCCATGAAGGGACCAGTGCAAAGATCATCCTATTTAGTAACCAGCGCATCACAGCACTCAGATTAGAGGTATGCAAGATCATCCCATGAAGGGACCAGTGCATCAAAGATCATCTCATGAAATGACCAGTGCATCACAGCACTCAGATTAGAGGTATGCAAGATCATCCCATGAAGGGACCAGTGCATCAAAGATCATCCCATGAAGGGACCAGTGCATCAAAGATCATCCCATGAAGGGACCATTGCATCAAAGATCATCCCATGAAGGGACCAGTGCATCAAAGATAATCCCATGAAGGGACCAGTGCATCAAAGATCATCCCATGAAGGGACCAGTGCAAAGATCATCCCATGAAGGGACCAGTGCAAAGATCATCCCATGAAGGGACCAGTGTAAAGATCATCCCATGAAGGGACCAGTGCAAAGATCATCCCATGAAGGGACCAGTGCATCAAAGATCATCCCATGAAGGGACCAGTGCATCAAAGATCATCCCATGAAGGGACCAGTGCATCAAAGATCATCCCATGAAGGGACCAGTGCATCAAAGCTCTCAGATTATAGGTATGCAAGATCATTTTATGAAGGGACCAGTGCATCAAAGATCATCCCATGAAGGGACCAGTGCATCACAGCACTCAGATTAGAGGTATGCAAGATCATTTTATGAAGGGGCCAGTGAATCAAAGATCATCCCATGAAGGGACTAGTGCATCAAAGATCATCCCATGAAGGGACTAGTGCATCAAAGATCATCCCATGAAGGGACTAGTGCATCAAAGATCATCCCATGAAGGGACTAGTGCATCAAAGATCATCCCATGAAGGGACTAGTGCATCAAAGATCATCCCATGAAGGGACCAGTGCAAAGATCATCCCATGAAGGGACCAGTGCAAAGATCATCCCATGAAGGGACCAGTGCAAAGATCATCCCATGAATGGACCAGTGCAAAGATCATCCCATGAAGGGACCAGTGCAAAGATCATCCCATGAAGGGACCAGTGCAAAGATCATCCCATGAAGGGGCCAGTGCATCACAGTACTCAGATTAGAGGTATGCAAGATCATCCCATGAAGGGACCAGTGCATCAAAGATCATCCCATGAAGGGATCAGTGCATCACAGATCATCCCATGAAGGGATCAGTGCATCACAGATCATCCCATGAAGGGATCAGTGCATCACAGATCATCCCATGAAGGGACCAGTGCATCACAGCACTCAGATTAGAGTCAAAGAAGATCATCCCATGAAGGGACCAGTGCATCATGGCACTCAGATTAGAAGCATGCAAGATCATCCCATGAAGGGACCAGTGCATCAAAGATCATCCAATGAAGAGACCAGTGCAAAGATCATCCCATGAAGGGACCAGTACAAAGATCATCCCATGAAGGGACCAGTGCATCAAAGATCATCCCATGAAGGGACCAGTGCATCAAAGATCATCCCATGAAGGGACCAGTGCATCAAAGATCATCCCATGTAGGGACCAGTGTATCACAGCACTCAGATTAGAGGTATGCAAGATCATCCCATGAAGGGACCAGTGCATCAAAGATCATCCCATGAAGGGACCAGTGCATCACAGCACTCAGATTAGAGGTATACAAGATCATCCCATGAAGGGTCCAGTGCATCACAGCACTCAGATTAAAGGTATGCAAGATCATTTTATGAAGGGGCCAGTGCAAAGATCATCCCATGAAGGGACCAGTGCATCCAAGATCATCCCATGAAGGGACCAGTGCATCAAAGATCATCCCATTAAGGGACCAGTGCATCATAGATCATCCCATTAAGGGACCAGTGCATCATAGATCATCCCATTAAGGGACCAGTGCATCAAAGATCTTCCCATTAAGGGACCAGTGCATCAAAGATCTTCCCATTAAGGGACCAGTGCAAACATCATCCCATGAAGGGACCAGTGCAAACATCATCCCATGAAGGGACCCGTGCAAACATCATCCCATGAAGGGACCCGTGCAAACATCATCCCATGATGGGACCAGTGCAAACATCATCCCATGATGGGACCAGTGCAAACATCATCCCATGATGGGACCAGTGCAAACATCATCCCATGAACGGACCAGTGCATCACAGCACTCGGATTAGAGGTATGCAAGAACATCCCATGAAGGGACCAGTGCAAAGATCATCCTATTTAGTGACCAGTGCATCACAGCACTCAGATTAGAGGTATGCAAGATCATCCCATGAAGGGACCAGTGCATCACAGATCATCCCATGAAGGGACCAGTGCATCACAGCACTCAGATTAGAGGTATGCAAGATCATCCGATGAAGGGACCAGTGCATCAAAGATCATCCCATGAAGGGACCAGTGCATCAAAGATCATCCCATGAAGGGACCAGTGCATCAAAGATCATCCCATGAAGGGACCAGTGTATCAAAGATCATCCCATGAAGGGACCAGTACATCACAGCACTCAGATTAGAGGTATGCAAGGTCCTCCCATGAAGGGACCAGTGAATCACAGCACTCAGATTAGAGGTATGCAAGATCATCCCATGAAGGGACCAGTGCATCAAATATCATCCCATGAAGGGACCAGTGCATCAAAGATCATCCCATGAAGGGACCAGTGCATCAAAGATCATCCCATGAAGGGACCAGTGCATCAAAGATCATCCCATGAAGGGACCAGTGCATCAAAGATCATCCCATGAAGGGACCAGTGCATCAAAGATCATCCCATGAAGGGACCAGTGCATCAAAGATCATCCCATGAAGGGACCAGTGCATCAAAGATCATCCCATGAAGGGACCAGTGCATCAAAGATCATCCCATGAAGGGACCAGTGCATCAAAGATCATCCCATGAAGGGACCAGTGCATCAAAGATCATCCCATGAAGGGACCAGTGCATCAAAGATCATCCCATGAAGGGACCAGTGCAAAGATCATCCCATGAAGGGACCAGTGCAAAGATCATCCCATGAAGGGACCAGTGCAAAGATCATCCCATGAAGGGACCAGTGCAAAGATCATCCCATGAAGGGACCAGTGCACAGATCATCCCATGAAGGGACCAGTGCATCAAAGATCATCCCATGAAGGGACCAGTGCATCAAAGATCATCCCATGAAGGGACCAGTGAATCAAAGATCATCCCATGAAGGGACCAGTGCATCAAAGATCATCCCATGAAGGGACCAGTGCATCAAAGCTCTCAGATTATAGGTATGCAAGATCATTTTATGAAGGGACCAGTGCATCAAAGATCATCCCATGAAGGGACCAGTGCATCACAGCACTCAGATTAGAGGTATGCAAGATCATTTTATGAAGGGGCCAGTGAATCAAAGATCATCCCATGAAGGGACTAGTGCATCAAAGATCATCCCATGAAGGGACTAGTGCATCAAAGATCATCCCATGAAGGGACTAGTGCATCAAAGATCATCCCATGAAGGGACTAGTGCATCAAAGATCATCCCATGAAGGGACTAGTGCATCAAAGATCATCCCATGAAGGGACTAGTGCATCAAAGATCATCCCATGAAGGGACCAGTGCAAAGATCATCCCATGAAGGGACCAGTGCAAAGATCATCCCATGAAGGGACCAGTGCAAAGATCATCCCATGAAGGGACCAGTGCAAAGATCATCCCATGAAGGGACCAGTGCAAAGATCATCCCATGAAGGGACCAGTGCAAAGATCATCCCATGAAGGGACCAGTGCAAAGATCATCCCATGAAGGGACCAGTGCAAAGATCATCCCATGAAGGGGCCAGTGCATCACAGTACTCAGATTAGAGGTATGCAAGATCATCCCATGAAGGGACCAGTGCATCAAAGATCATCCCATGAAGGGATCAGTGCATCACAGATCATCCCATGAAGGGATCAGTGCATCACAGATCATCCCATGAAGGGATCAGTGCATGACAGATCATCCTATGAAGGGACCAGTGCATCACAGCACTCAGATTAGAGTCACAGAAGATCATCCCATGAAGGGACCAGTGCATCATGGCACTCAGATTAGAAGCATGCAAGATCATCCCATGAAGGGACCAGTGCATCAAAGATCATCCAATGAAGAGACCAGTGCAAAGATCATCCCATGAAAGGGACCAGTACAAAGATCATCCCATGAAGGGACCAGTGCATCAAAGATCATCCCATGAAGGGACCAGTGCATCAAAGATCATCCCATGAAGGGACCAGTGCATCAAAGATCATCCCATGTAGGGACCAGTGTATCACAGCACTCAGATTAGAGGTATGCAAGATCATCCCATGAAGGGACCAGTGCATCAAAGATCATCCCATGAAGGGACCAGTGCATCACAGCACTCAGATTAGAGGTATACAAGATCATCCCATGAAGGGTCCAGTGCATCACAGCACTCAGATTAAAGGTATGCAAGATCATTTTATGAAGGGGCCAGTGCAAAGATCATCCCATGAAGGGACCAGTGCATCCAAGATCATCCCATGAAGGGACCAGTGCATCAAAGATCATCCCATTAAGGGACCAGTGCATCATAGATCATCCCATTAAGGGACCGGTGCATCATAGATCATCCCATTAAGGGACCAGTGCATCATAGATCATCCCATTAAGGGACCAGTGCATCAAAGATCTTCCCATTAAGGGACCAGTGCAAACATCATCCCATGAAGGGACCAGTGCAAACATCATCCCATGAAGGGACCCGTGCAAACATCATCCCATGAAGGGACCCGTGCAAACATCATCCCATGATGGGACCCGTGCAAACATCATCCCATGATGGGACCCGTGCAAACATCATCCCATGATGGGACCAGTGCAAACATCATCCCATGATGGGACCAGTGCAAACATCATCCCATGAACGGACCAGTGCATCACAGCTAGGGGTGGGCGGAATTTGCGGAATTAACCTTCGCAAATTATCGCGAGAATGTTTAAAATTATCGCAAACAAGCAGAAATATCGCGAAGATGCGGAAGTTTTTTTCCGGCATGTTCGCGCGATTTTCTGCATGGTTGCGGGTCGCCAACTTACCCATGTGGCTGCTTGCGGGCGCGGCCATCTTGTTTTGAGTTGTTCTCGCGGTGCATGATCGCGAGAAGAAAGACGTGATCGCGCGACGCATGACGTCACTGCGGGCGCGAACTGTCGCGAGACAGCGCAAATGGCTAAAAACAATACAACATCTCATGGAGAACGCGACCGGATCAAGAAAACTTGTCGGCGAACGCAGGGATTCAGGTAAGGCGATCGCGCGCGCGCGAGAATGTATCATTTTACAGCGCGAGCAAGAAACAAATTATCGCCAAGCTGCGGAAACCGGAATTTTTGACATTTTCGCGCTCTCCGCGGAACGCAAAAATGTCAAAATATCGCAATTTCCGCGAACGGAACGAAATTTTTGCCCAGGCCTAATCACAGCACTCGGATTAGAGGTATGCAAGAACATCCCATGAAGGGACCAGTGCAAAGATCATCCTATTTAGTGACCAGTGCATCACAGCACTCAGATTAGAGGTATGCAAGATCATCCCATGAAGGGACCAGTGCATCACAGATCATCCCATGAAGGGACCAGTGCATCACAGCACTCAGATTAGAGGTATGCAAGATCATCCCATGAAGGGACCAGTGCATCAAAGATCATCCCATGAAGGGACCAGTGCATCAAAGATCATCCCATGAAGGGACCAGTGTATCAAAGATCATCCCATGAAGGGACCAGTACATCACAGCACTCAGATTAGAGGTATGCAAGATCCTCCCATGAAGGGACCAGTGCATCACAGCACTCAGATTAGAGGTATGCAATATCATCCCATGAAGGGACCAGTGCATCAAAGATCATCCCATGAAGGGACCAGTGCAAAGATAATCCCATGAAGGGACCAGTGCATCAAAGATCATCCCATGAAGGGACCAGTGCAAAGATCATCCCATGAAGGGACCAGTGCAAAGATCATCCCATGAAGGGACTAGTGCAAAGATCATCCCATGAAGGGACCAGTGCAAAGATCATCCCATTAAGGGACCAGTGCAAAGATCATCCCATTAAGGGACCAGTGCAAAGATCATCCCATGAAGGGACCAGTGCATCAAAGATCATCCCATGAAGGGACCAGTGCATCAAAGCTCTCAGATTATAGGTATGCAAGATCATTTTATGAAGGGACCAGCGCATCAAAGATCATCCCATGAAGGGACCAGTGCATCAAAGCTCTCAGATTAGAGGTATGCAAGATCATTTTATGAAGGGGCCAGTGCATCAAAGATCATCCCATGAAGGGACCAGTCCATCACAGCACTCAGATTAGAGGTATGCAAGATCATTTTATGAAGGGGCCAGTGCATCAAAGATCATCCCATGAAGGGACCAGTGCATCAAAGATCATCCCATGAAGGGACCAGTGCATCAAAGATCATCCCATGAAGAGACCAGTGCATCAAAGATCATCCCATGAAGGGACCAGTGCATCATAGATCATCCCATTAAGGGACCAGTGCATCATAGATCATCCCATTAAGGGACCAGTGCATCACAGATCATCCCATGAAGGGACCAGTGCAAAGATCATCCCATGAAGGGACCAGTGCATCAAAGATCATCCCATGAAGAGACCAGTGCATCAAAGATCATCCCATGAAGGGACCAGTGCATCATAGATCATCCCATTAAGGGACCAGTGCATCATAGATCATCCCATTAAGGGACCAGTGCATCAAAGATCATCCCATAAAGGGACCAGTGCATCAAAGATCATCCCATTTAGGGACCAGTGCATCAAAGATCATCCCATGAAGGGACCAGTGCATCACAGATCATCCCATGAAGGGACCAGTGCATCACAGATCATCCCATGAAGGGACCAGTGCAGCAAAGATCATCCCATGAAGGGACCAGTGCAAAGATCATCCTATTTAGGGTCCAGCGCATCACAGCACTCAGATTAGAGGTATGCAAGATCTTCCCATAAAGGGACCAGTGCATCAAAGATCTTCCCATGAAGGGACCAGTGCATCAAAAATCTTCCCATGAAGGGGCCATTGCATCAAAGATCATCCCATGAAGGGACCAGTACATCACAGCACTCAGATTAGAGGTATGCAAGATCCTCCCATGAAGGGACCAGTGCATCACAGCACTCAGATTAGAGGTATGCAAGATCATCCCATGAAGGGACCAGTGCATCAAAGATCATCCCATGAAGGGACCAGTGCAAAGATCATCCCATGAAGGGACAAGTGCATCAAAAATCATCCCATGAAGGGACCAGTGCAAAGATCATCCCATGAAGGGACCAGTGCAAAGATCATCCCATGAAGGGACCAGTGCAAAGATCATCCCATGAAGGGACCAGTGCAAAGATCATCCCATGAAGGGACCAGTGCAAAGATCATCCCATGAAGGGACCAGTGCAAAGATCATCCCATGAAGGGACCAGTGCAAAGATCATCCCATGAAGGGACCAGTGCAAAGATCATCCCATGAAGGGACCAGTGCATCAAAGATCATCCCATGAAGGGACCAGTGCATCAAAGCTCTCAGATTAGAGGTATGCAAGATCATTTTATGAAGGGACCAGTGCATCAAAGATCATCCCATGAAGGGACCAGTCCATCACAGCACTAAGATTAGAGGTATGCAAGATCCTCCCATGAAGGGACCAGTGCATCAAAGATCATCCCATGAAGGGACCAGTGCATCAAAGATCATCCCATGAAGGGACCAGTGCATCACAGCTCTCAGATTAGAGGTATGCAAGATCATTTTATGAAGGGGCCAGTGCATCAAAGATCATCCCAACAAGGGACCAGTGCATCAAAGATCATCCCACGAAGGGACCAGTGCATCAAAGATCATCCCATGAAGGGACCAGTGCATCAAAGATCATCCCATGAAGGGACCAGTGCATCAAAGATCATTTTATGAAGGGGCCAGTGCATCAAAGATCATCCCATGAAGGGACCAGTCCATCACAGCACTCAGATTAGAGGTATGCAACATCATTTTATGAAGGGGCCAGTGCATCAAAGATCATCCCATGAAGGGACTAGTGCATCAAAGATCATCCCATGAAGGGACCAGTGCAAAGATCATCCCATGAAGGGACCAGTGCAAACATCATCCCATGATGGGACCAGTGCAAACATCATACCATGATGGGACCAGTGCAAACATCATCCCATGAACGGACCAGTGCATCACAGCACTCGGATTAGAGGTATGCAAGAACATCCCATGAAGGGACCAGTGCAAAGATCATCCTATTTAGTGACCAGTGCATCACAGCACTCAGATTAGAGGTATGCAAGATCATCCCATGAAGGGACCAGTGCATCACAGATCATCCCATGAAGGGACCAGTGCATCACAGCACTCAGATTAGAGGTATGCAAGATCATCCGATGAAGGGACCAGTGCATCAAAGATCATCCCATGAAGGGACCAGTGCATCAAAGATCATCCCATGAAGGGACCAGTGCATCAAAGATCATCCCATGAAGGGACCAGTGTATCAAAGATCATCCCATGAAGGGACCAGTACATCACAGCACTCAGATTAGAGGTATGCAAGATCCTCCCATGAAGGGACCAGTGCATCACAGCACTCAGATTAGAGGTATGCAATATCATCCCATGAAGGGACCAGTGCATCAAAGATCATCCCATGAAGGGACCAGTGCAAAGATAATCCCATGAAGGGACCAGTGCATCAAAGATCATCCCATGAAGGGACCAGTGCAAAGATCATCCCATGAAGGGACCAGTGCAAAGATCATCCCATGAAGGGACTAGTGCAAAGATCATCCCATGAAGGGACCAGTGCAAAGATCATCCCATTAAGGGACCAGTGCAAAGATCATCCCATTAAGGGACCAGTGCAAAGATCATCCCATGAAGGGACCAGTGCATCAAAGATCATCCCATGAAGGGACCAGTGCATCAAAGCTCTCAGATTATAGGTATGCAAGATCATTTTATGAAGGGACCAGCGCATCAAAGATCATCCCATGAAGGGACCAGTGCATCAAAGCTCTCAGATTAGAGGTATGCAAGATCATTTTATGAAGGGGCCAGTGCATCAAAGATCATCCCATGAAGGGACCAGTCCATCACAGCACTCAGATTAGAGGTATGCAAGATCATTTTATGAAGGGGCCAGTGCATCAAAGATCATCCCATGAAGGGGCCAGTGCATCAAAGATCATCCCATGAAGGGACCAGTGCATCAAAGATCATCCCATGAAGGGACCAGTGCATCAAAGATCATCCCATGAAGGGACCAGTGCATCAAAGATCATCCCATGAAGGGACCAGTGCATCAAAGATCATCCCATGAAGGGACCAGTGCATCAAAGATCATCCCATGAAGGGACCAGTGCATCAAAGATCATCCCATGAAGAGACCTGTGCATCAAAGATCATCCCATGAAGGGACCAGTGCATCATAGATCATCCCATTAAGGGACCAGTGCATCATAGATCATCCCATTAAGGGACCAGTGCATCACAGATCATCCCATGAAGGGACCAGTGCAAAGATCATCCCATGAAGGGACCAGTGCATCAAAGATCATCCCATGAAGAGACCAGTGCATCAAAGATCATCCCATGAAGGGACCAGTGCATCATAGATCATCCCATTAAGGGACCAGTGCATCATAGATCATCCCATTAAGGGACCAGTGCATCATAGATCATCCCATTAAGGGACCAGTGCATCATAGATCATCCCATTAAGGGACCAGTGCATCAAAGATCTTCCCATGAAGGGACCAGTGCATCAAAGATCTTCCCACGAAGGGACCAGTGCATCAAAGATCTTCCCACGAAGGGACCAGTGCAAACATCATCCCACGAAGGGACCAGTGCAAACATCATCCCACGAAGGGACCAGTGCAAACATCATCCCATGAAGGGACCAGTGCAAACATCATCCCATGAAGGGACCAGTGCAAACATCATCCCATGAAGGGACCAGTGCAAACATCATCCCATGAAGGGACCAGTGCAAACATCATCCCATGAAGGGACCAGTGCAAACATCATCCCATGAAGGGACCAGTGCAAACATCATCCCATGAACGGACCAGTGCATCACAGCACACGGATTAGAGGTATGCAAGAACATCCCATGAAGGGACCAGTGCAAAGATCATCCTATTTAGTGACCAGCGCATCACAGCACTCAGATTAGAGGTATGCAAGATCATCCGATGAAGGGACCAGTGCATCAAAGATAATCCCATTAAGGGACCAGTGCATCAAAGATCATCCCATGAAGGGACCAGTGCATCAAAGATCATCCCATAAAGGGACCAGTGCATCAAAGATCATCCCATTTAGGGACCAGTGCATCAAAGATCATCCCATGAAGGGACCAGTGCATCACAGATCATCCCATGAAGGGACCAGTGCAGCAAAGATCATCCCATGAAGGGACCAGTGCAAAGATCATCCTATTTAGGGTCCAGCGCATCACAGCACTCAGATTAGAGGTATGCAAGATCTTCCCATAAAGGGACCAGTGCATCAAAGATCTTCCCATGAAGGGACCAGTGCATCAAAAATCTTCCCATGAAGGGGCCATTGCATCAAAGATCATCCCATGAAGGGACCAGTACATCACAGCACTCAGATTAGAGGTATGCAAGATCCTCCCATGAAGGGACCAGTGCATCAAAGATCATCCCATGAAGGGACCAGTGCAAAGATCATCCCATGAAGGGACCAGTGCATCAAAAATCATCCCATGAAGGGACCAGTGCAAAGATCATCCCATGAAGGGACCAGTGCAAAGATCATCCCATGAAGGGACCAGTGCAAAGATCATCCCATGAAGGGACCAGTGCAAAGATCATCCCATGAAGGGACCAGTGCAAAGATCATCCCATGAAGGGACCAGTGCAAAGATCATCCCATGAAGGGACCAGTGCAAAGATCATCCCATTAAGGGACCAGTGCAAAGATCATCCCATTAAGGGACCAGTGCATCAAAGATCATCCCATGAAGGGACCAGTGCATCAAAGCTCTCAGATTAGAGGTATGCAAGATCATTTTATGAAGGGACCAGTGCATCAAAGATCATCCCATGAAGGGACCAGTCCATCACAGCACTCAGATTAGAGGTATGCAAGATCATTTTATGAAGGGGCCAGTGCATCAAAGATCATCCCATGAAGGGACCAGTACATCACAGCACTCAGATTAGAGGTATGCAAGATCCTCCCATGAAGGGACCAGTGCATCAAAGATCATCCCATGAAGGGACCAGTGCATCAAAGATCATCCCATGAAGGGACCAGTGCATCAAAGCTCTCAGATTAGAGGTATGCAAGATCATTTTATGAAGGGGCCAGTGCATCAAAGATCATCCCATGAAGGGACCAGTCCATCACAGCACTCAGATTAGAGGTATGCAAGATCATTTTATGAAGGGGCCAGTGCATCAAAGATCATCCCAACAAGGGACCAGTGCATCAAAGATCATCCCACGAAGGGACCAGTGCACCAAAGATCATCCCATGAAGGGACCAGTGCATCAAAGATCATCCCATGAAGGGACCAGTGCATCAAAGATCATCCCATGAAGGGACCAGTGCATCAAAGATCATCCCATGAAGGGACCAGTGCATCAAAGATCATCCCATGAAGGCACCAGTGCATCAAAGCTCTCAGATTAGAGGTATGCAAGATCATTTTATGAAGGGGCCAGTGCATCAAAGATCATCCCATGAAGGGACCAGTCCATCACAGCACTCAGATTAGAGGTATGCAAGATCATTTTATGAAGGGGCCAGTGCATCAAAGATCATCCCACGAAGGGACCAGTGCATCAAAGATCATCCCACGAAGGGACCAGTGCATCAAAGATCATCCCATGAAGGGACCAGTGCATCAAAGATCATCCCATGAAGGGACCAGTGCATCAAAGATCATCCCATGAAGGGACCAGTGCATCAAAGATCATCCCATGAAGGCACCAGTGCATCAAAGATAATCCCATGAAGGGACCAGTGCATCAGAGATCATCCCATGAAGGGACCAGTGCATCAAAGAACTTCCCATGAAGGGACCAGTGCATCAAAGATCTTCCCATGAAGGGACCAGTGCAAATAGCATCCCATGAAGGGACCAGTGCAAACATCATCCCATGAAGGGACCAGTGCAAACATCATCCCATGAAGGGACCAGTGCAAACATCATCCCATGAAGGGACCAGTGCAAACATCATCCCATGAAGGGTTCAGTGCATCACAGCACTCAGATTAGAGGTATACAAGACCATCACATGAAGGGACCAGTGCATCAAAGATCATCCCATGAAGGCACTAGTGCATCACAGCACTCAGATTAAAGGTATGCAAGATCATTTTATGAAGGGGACAGTGCAAAGATCATCCCATGAAGGGACCAGTGCATCAAAGATCATCCCATGAAGGCCCCCAGTGCATCAAAGATCATCCCATTAAGGGACCAGTGCATCATAGATCATCCCATTAAGGGACCAGTGCATCAACGATCTTCCCATTAAGGGACCAGTGCAAACATCATCCCATGAAGGGACCCGTGCAAACATCATCCCATGAAGGGACCCGTGCAAACATCATCCCATGAAGGGACCCGTGCAAACATCATCCCATGAAGGGACCCGTGCAAACATCATCCCATGAAGGGACCAGTGCAAAGATCATCCCATGAAGGGACCAGTGCAAAGATCATCCCATGAAGGGACCAGTGCAAAGATCATCCCATGAAGGGACCAGTGCAAAGATCATCCCATGAAGGGACCAGTGCAAAGATCATCCCATGAAGGGACCAGTGCAAAGATCATCCCATTAAGGGGCCAGTGCATCACAGTACTCAGATTAGAGGTATGCAAGATCATCCCATGAAGGGACCAGTGCATCAAAGATCATCCCATGAAGGGATCAGTGCATCACAGATCATCCCATGAAGGGATCAGTGCATCACAGATCATCCCATGAAGGGATCAGTGCATCACAGATCATCCTATGAAGGGACCAGTGCATCACAGCACTCAGATTAGAGTCACAGAAGATCATCCCATGAAGGGACCAGTGCATCATGGCACTCAGATTAGAAGCATGCAAGATCATCCCATGAAGGGACCAGTGCATCAAAGATCATCCAATGAAGAGACCAGTGCAAAGATCATCCCATGAAAGGGACCAGTACAAAGATCATCCCATGAAGGGACCAGTGCATCAAAGATCATCCCATGAAGGGACCAGTGCATCAAAGATCATCCCATGAAGGGACCAGTGCATCAAAGATCATCCCATGTAGGGACCAGTGTATCACAGCACTCAGATTAGAGGTATGCAAGATCATCCCATGAAGGGACCAGTGCATCAAAGATCATCCCATGAAGGGACCAGTGCATCACAGCACTCAGATTAGAGGTATACAAGATCATCCCATGAAGGGTCCAGTGCATCACAGCACTCAGATTAAAGGTATGCAAGATCATTTTATGAAGGGGCCAGTGCAAAGATCATCCCATGAAGGGACCAGTGCATCCAAGATCATCCCATGAAGGGACCAGTGCATCAAAGATCATCCCATTAAGGGACCAGTGCATCATAGATCATCCCATTAAGGGACCAGTGCATCATAGATCATCCCATTAAGGGACCAGTGCATCAAAGATCTTCCCATTAAGGGACCAGTGCATCAAAGATCTTCCCATTAAGGGACCAGTGCAAACATCATCCCATGAAGGGACCAGTGCAAACATCATCCCATGAAGGGACCCGTGCAAACATCATCCCATGATGGGACCCGTGCAAACATCATCCCATGATGGGACCAGTGCAAACATCATCCCATGATGGGACCAGTGCAAACATCATCCCATGAACGGACCAGTGCATCACAGCACTCGGATTAGAGGTATGCAAGAACATCCCATGAAGGGACCAGTGCATCAAAGATCATCCCATGAAGGGACCAGTGCATCAAAGATCATCCCATGAAGGGACCAGTGCATCAAAGATCATCCCATGAAGGGACCAGTGTATCAAAGATCATCCCATGAAGGGACCAGTACATCACAGCACTCAGATTAGAGGTATGCAAGATCCTCCCATGAAGGGACCAGTGCATCACAGCACTCAGATTAGAGGTATGCAATATCATCCCATGAAGGGACCAGTGCATCAAAGATCATCCCATGAAGGGACCAGTGCAAAGATAATCCCATGAAGGGACCAGTGCATCAAAGATCATCCCATGAAGGGACCAGTGCAAAGATCATCCCATGAAGGGACCAGTGCAAAGATCATCCCATGAAGGGACTAGTGCAAAGATCATCCCATGAAGGGACCAGTGCAAAGATCATCCCATTAAGGGACCAGTGCAAAGATCATCCCATGAAGGGACCAGTGCATCAAAGATCATCCCATGAAGGGACCAGTGCATCAAAGATCATCCCATGAAGGGACCAGTGCATCAAAGCTCTCAGATTATAGGTATGCAAGATCATTTTATGAAGGGACCAGCGCATCAAAGATCATCCCATGAAGGGACCAGTGCATCAAAGCTCTCAGATTAGAGGTATGCAAGATCATTTTATGAAGGGGCCAGTGCATCAAAGATCATCCCATGAAGGGACCAGTCCATCACAGCACTCAGATTAGAGGTATGCAAGATCATTTTATGAAGGGGCCAGTGCATCAAAGATCATCCCATGAAGGGACCAGTGCATCAAAGATCATCCCATGAAGGGACCAGTGCATCAAAGATCATCCCATGAAGGGACCAGTGCATCAAAGATCATCCCATGAAGGGACCAGTGCATCAAAGATCATCCCATGAAGGGACCAGTGCATCAAAGATCATCCCATGAAGGGACCAGTGCATCAAAGATCATCCCATGAAGGGACCAGTGCATCAAAGATCATCCCATGAAGAGACCAGTGCATCAAAGATCATCCCATTAAGGGACCAGTGCATCATAGATCATCCCATTAAGGGACCAGTGCATCATAGATCATCCCATGAAGGGACCAGTGCAAAGATCATCCCATGAAGGGACCAGTGCATCAAAGATCATCCCATGAAGAGACCAGTGCATCAAAGATCATCCCATGAAGAGACCAGTGCATCAAAGATCATCCCATGAAGGGACCAGTGCATCATAGATCATCCCATTAAGGGACCAGTGCATCATAGATCATCCCATTAAGGGACCAGTGCATCATAGATCATCCCATAAAGGGACCAGTGCATCAAAGATCATCCCATTTAGGGACCAGTGCATCAAAGATCATCCCATGAAGGGACCAGTGCATCACAGATCATCCCATGAAGGGACCAGTGCATCACAGATCATCCCATGAAGGGACCAGTGCAGCAAAGATCATCCCATGAAGGGACCAGTGCAAAGATCATCCTATTTAGGGTCCAGCGCATCACAGCACTCAGATTAGAGGTATGCAAGATCTTCCCATAAAGGGACCAGTGCATCAAAGATCTTCCCATGAAGGGACCAGTGCATCAAAAATCTTCCCATGAAGGGGCCATTGCATCAAAGATCATCCCATGAAGGGACCAGTACATCACAGCACTCAGATTAGAGGTATGCAAGATCCTCCCATGAAGGGACCAGTGCATCACAGCACTCAGATTAGAGGTATGCAAGATCATCCCATGAAGGGACCAGTGCATCAAAGATCATCCCATGAAGGGACCAGTGCAAAGATCATCCCATGAAGGGACAAGTGCATCAAAAATCATCCCATGAAGGGACCAGTGCAAAGATCATCCCATGAAGGGACCAGTGCAAAGATCATCCCATGAAGGGACCAGTGCAAAGATCATCCCATGAAGGGACCAGTGCAAAGATCATCCCATGAAGGGACCAGTGCAAAGATCATCCCATGAAGGGACCAGTGCAAAGATCATCCCATTAAGGGACCAGTGCATCAAAGATCATCCCATGAAGGGACCAGTGCATCAAAGCTCTCAGATTAGAGGTATGCAAGATCATTTTATGAAGGGACCAGTGCATCAAAGATCATCCCATGAAGGGACCAGTCCATCACAGCACTAAGATTAGAGGTATGCAAGATCCTCCCCCATGAAGGGACCAGTGCATCAAAGATCATCCCATGAAGGGACCAGTGCATCAAAGATCATCCCATGAAGGGACCAGTGCATCACAGCTCTCAGATTAGAGGTATGCAAGATCATTTTATGAAGGGGCCAGTGCATCAAAGATCATCCCAACAAGGGACCAGTGCATCAAAGATCATCCCACGAAGGGACCAGTGCATCAAAGATCATCCCATGAAGGGACCAGTGCATCAAAGATCATCCCATGAAGGGACCAGTGCATCAAAGATCATCCCATGAAGGGACCAGTGCATCAAAGATCATCCCATGAAGGGACCAGTGCATCAAAGATCATCCCATGAAGGGACCAGTGCATCAAAGATCATCCCATGAAGGGACCAGTGCATCAAAGATCATCCCATGAAGGGACCAGTCCATCACAGCACTCAGATTAGAGGTATGCAACATCATTTTATGAAGGGGCCAGTGCATCAAAGATCATCCCATGAAGGGACTAGTGCATCAAAGATCATCCCATGAAGGGACCAGTGCAAAGATCATCCCATGAAGGGACCAGTGCAAACATCATCCCATGATGGGACCAGTGCAAACATCATACCATGATGGGACCAGTGCAAACATCATCCCATGAACGGACCAGTGCATCACAGCACTCGGATTAGAGGTATGCAAGAACATCCCATGAAGGGACCAGTGCAAAGATCATCCTATTTAGTGACCAGTGCATCACAGCACTCAGATTAGAGGTATGCAAGATCATCCCATGAAGGGACCAGTGCATCACAGATCATCCCATGAAGGGACCAGTGCATCACAGCACTCAGATTAGAGGTATGCAAGATCATCCGATGAAGGGACCAGTGCATCAAAGATCATCCCATGAAGGGACCAGTGCATCAAAGATCATCCCATGAAGGGACCAGTGCATCAAAGATCATCCCATGAAGGGACCAGTGTATCAAAGATCATCCCATGAAGGGACCAGTACATCACAGCACTCAGATTAGAGGTATGCAAGATCCTCCCATGAAGGGACCAGTGCATCACAGCACTCAGATTAGAGGTATGCAATATCATCCCATGAAGGGACCAGTGCATCAAAGATCATCCCATGAAGGGACCAGTGCAAAGATAATCCCATGAAGGGACCAGTGCATCAAAGATCATCCCATGAAGGGACCAGTGCAAAGATCATCCCATGAAGGGACCAGTGCAAAGATCATCCCATGAAGGGACTAGTGCAAAGATCATCCCATGAAGGGACCAGTGCAAAGATCATCCCATTAAGGGACCAGTGCAAAGATCATCCCATTAAGGGACCAGTGCAAAGATCATCCCATGAAGGGACCAGTGCATCAAAGATCATCCCATGAAGGGACCAGTGCATCAAAGCTCTCAGATTATAGGTATGCAAGATCATTTTATGAAGGGACCAGCGCATCAAAGATCATCCCATGAAGGGACCAGTACATCAAAGCTCTCAGATTAGAGGTATGCAAGATCATTTTATGAAGGGGCCAGTGCATCAAAGATCATCCCATGAAGGGACCAGTCCATCACAGCACTCAGATTAGAGGTATGCAAGATCATTTTATGAAGGGGCCAGTGCATCAAAGATCATCCCATGAAGGGGCCAGTGCATCAAAGATCATCCCATGAAGGGACCAGTGCATCAAAGATCATCCCATGAAGGGACCAGTGCATCAAAGATCATCCCATGAAGGGACCAGTGCATCAAAGATCATCCCATGAAGGGACCAGTGCATCAAAGATCATCCCATGAAGGGACCAGTGCATCAAAGATCATCCCATGAAGAGACCAGTGCATCAAAGATCATCCCATGAAGGGACCAGTGCATCATAGATCATCCCATGAAGGGACCAGTGCATCATAGATCATCCCATTAAGGGACCAGTGCATCACAGATCATCCCATGAAGGGACCAGTGCAAAGATCATCCCATGAAGGGACCAGTGCATCAAAGATCATCCCATGAAGAGACCAGTGCATCAAAGATCATCCCATGAAGGGACCAGTGCATCATAGATCATCCCATTAAGGGACCAGTGCATCATAGATCATCCCATTAAGGGACCAGTGCATCATAGATCATCCCATTAAGGGACCAGTGCATCATAGATCATCCCATTAAGGGACCAGTGCATCAAAGATCTTCCCATGAAGGGACCAGTGCATCAAAGATCTTCCCACGAAGGGACCAGTGCATCAAAGATCTTCCCACGAAGGGACCAGTGCAAACATCATCCCACGAAGGGACCAGTGCAAACATCATCCCATGAAGGGACCAGTGCAAACATCATCCCATGAAGGGACCAGTGCAAACATCATCCCATGAAGGGACCAGTGCAAACATCATCCCATGAAGGGACCAGTGCAAACATCATCCCATGAAGGGACCAGTGCAAACATCATCCCATGAAGGGACCAGTGCAAACATCATCCCATGATGGGACCAGTGCAAACATCATCCCATGAACGGACCAGTGCATCACAGCACACGGATTAGAGGTATGCAAGATCATCCGATGAAGGGACCAGTGCATCAAAGATAATCCCATT
The DNA here is from genome assembly GCF_964204655.1 of Triturus cristatus. Taxonomy (NCBI): domain Eukaryota; kingdom Metazoa; phylum Chordata; class Amphibia; order Caudata; family Salamandridae; genus Triturus; species Triturus cristatus. The sequence continues at coordinate 652,123,549 of NC_140587.1, read as the reverse complement.
AAGGGACCAGTGCATCAAAGATCATCCCATGAAGGGACCAGTGCATCAAAGATCATCCCATAAAGGGACCAGTGCATCAAAGATCATCCCATTTAGGGACCAGTGCATCAAAGATCATCCCATGAAGGGACCAGTGCATCACAGATCATCCCATGAAGGGACCAGTGCAGCAAAGATCATCCCATGAAGGGACCAGTGCAAAGATCATCCTATTTAGGGTCCAGCGCATCACAGCACTCAGATTAGAGGTATGCAAGATCTTCCCATAAAGGGACCAGTGCATCAAAGATCTTCCCATGAAGGGACCAGTGCATCAAAAATCTTCCCATGAAGGGGCCATTGCATCAAAGATCATCCCATGAAGGGACCAGTACATCACAGCACTCAGATTAGAGGTATGCAAGATCCTCCCATGAAGGGACCAGTGCATCAAAGATCATCCCATGAAGGGACCAGTGCAAAGATCATCCCATGAAGGGACCAGTGCATCAAAAATCATCCCATGAAGGGACCAGTGCAAAGATCATCCCATGAAGGGACCAGTGCAAAGATCATCCCATGAAGGGACCAGTGCAAAGATCATCCCATGAAGGGACCAGTGCAAAGATCATCCCATGAAGGGACCAGTGCAAAGATCATCCCATGAAGGGACCAGTGCAAAGATCATCCCATTAAGGGACCAGTGCAAAGATCATCCCATTAAGGGACCAGTGCATCAAAGATCATCCCATGAAGGGACCAGTGCATCAAAGCTCTCAGATTAGAGGTATGCAAGATCATTTTATGAAGGGACCAGTGCATCAAAGATCATCCCATGAAGGGACCAGTCCATCACAGCACTCAGATTAGAGGTATGCAAGATCATTTTATGAAGGGGCCAGTGCATCAAAGATCATCCCATGAAGGGACCAGTACATCACAGCACTCAGATTAAAGGTATGCAAGATCCTCCCATGAAGGGACCAGTGCATCAAAGATCATCCCATGAAGGGACCAGTGCATCAAAGATCATCCCATGAAGGGACCAGTGCATCAAAGCTCTCAGATTAGAGGTATGCAAGATCATTTTATGAAGGGGCCAGTGCATCAAAGATCATCCCATGAAGGGACCAGTCCATCACAGCACTCAGATTAGAGGTATGCAAGATCATTTTATGAAGGGGCCAGTGCATCAAAGATCATCCCAACAAGGGACCAGTGCATCAAAGATCATCCCACGAAGGGACCAGTGCACCAAAGATCATCCCATGAAGGGACCAGTGCATCAAAGATCATCCCATGAAGGGACCAGTGCATCAAAGATCATCCCATGAAGGGACCAGTGCATCAAAGATCATCCCATGAAGGAACCAGTGCATCAAAGATCATCCCATGAAGGCACCAGTGCATCAAAGCTCTCAGATTAGAGGTATGCAAGATCATTTTATGAAGGGGCCAGTGCATCAAAGATCATCCCATGAAGGGACCAGTCCATCACAGCACTCAGATTAGAGGTATGCAAGATCATTTTATGAAGGGGCCAGTGCATCAAAGATCATCCCACGAAGGGACCAGTGCATCAAAGATCATCCCACGAAGGGACCAGTGCATCAAAGATCATCCCATGAAGGGACCAGTGCATCAAAGATCATCCCATGAAGGGACCAGTGCATCAAAGATCATCCCATGAAGGGACCAGTGCATCAAAGATCATCCCATGAAGGCACCAGTGCATCAAAGATAATCCCATGAAGGGACCAGTGCATCAGAGATCATCCCATGAAGGGACCAGTGCATCAAAGATCTTCCCATGAAGGGACCAGTGCATCAAAGATCTTCCCATGAAGGGACCAGTGCAAACAGCATCCCATGAAGGGACCAGTGCAAACATCATCCCATGAAGGGACCAGTGCAAACATCATCCCATGAAGGGACCAGTGCAAACATCATCCCATGAAGGGACCAGTGCAAACATCATCCCATGAAGGGTTCAGTGCATCACAGCACTCAGATTAGAGGTATGCAAGACCATCCCATGAAGGCACTAGTGCATCACAGCACTCAGATTAAAGGTATGCAAGATCATTTTATGAAGGGGACAGTGCAAAGATCATCCCATGAAGGGACCAGTGCATCAAAGATCATCCCATGAAGGCCCCCAGTGCATCAAAGATCATCCCATTAAGGGACCAGTGCATCATAGATCATCCCATTAAGGGACCAGTGCATCAACGATCTTCCCATTAAGGGACCAGTGCAAACATCATCCCATGAAGGGACCCGTGCAAACATCATCCCATGAAGGGACCCGTGCAAACATCATCCCATGAAGGGACCCGTGCAAACATCATCCCATGAAGGGACCCGTGCAAACATCATCCCATGAAGGGACCAGTGCAAACATCATCCCATGAAGGGACCAGTGCATCACAGCACTCGGATTAGAGGTATGCAAGAACATCCCATGAAGGGACCAGTGCAAAGATCATCCTATTTAGTGACCAGCGCATCACAGCACTCAGATTAGAGGTATGCAAGATCATCCCATGAAGGGACCAGTGCATCAAAGATCATCTCATGAAATGACCAGTGCATCACAGCACTCAGATTAGAGGTATGCAAGATCATCCCATGAAGGGACCAGTGCATCAAAGATCATCCCATGAAGGGACCAGTGCATCAAAGATCATCCCATGAAGGGACCAGTGCATCAAAGATCATCCCATGAAGGGACCAGTGCATCAAAGATCATCCCATGAAGGGACCAGTACATCACAGCACTCAGATTAGAGGTATGCAAGATCATCCCATGAAGGGACCAGTGCAAAGATCATCCCATTAAGGGACCAGTGCATCAAAGATCATCCCATGAAGGGACCAGTGCATCAAAGATCATCCCATGAAGGGACCAGTGCATCAAAGCTCTCAGATTAGAGGTATGCAAGATCATTTTATGAAGGGACCAGTGCATCAAAGATCATCCCATGAAGGGACCAGTGCAAAGATCATCCCATGAAGGGACCAGTGCATCAAAGATCATCCCATGAAGGGACCAGTGCATCAAAGATCATCCCATGAAGGGACCAGTGCAAAGATCATCCCATGAAGGGACCAGTGCAAAGATCATCCCCTGAAGGGACCAGTGCAAAGATCATCCCATGAAGGGACCAGTGCAAAGATCATCCCATGAAGGGACCAGTGCAAAGATCATCCCATGAAGGGACCAGTGCAAAGATCATGCCATGAAGGACCCAGTGCAAAGATCATGCCATTAAGGGACCAGTGCATCAAAGATCATCCCATGAAGGGACCAGTGCATCAAAGCTCTCAGATTATAGGTATGCAAGATCATTTTATGAAGGGACCAGTGCATCAAAGATCATCCCATGAAGGGACCAGTGCATCAAAGCTCTCAGATTAGAGGTATGCAAGATCATTTTATGAAGGGGCCAGTGCATCAAAGATCATCCCATGAAGGGACCAGTGCAAAGATCATCCCATGAAGGGACCAGTGCAAAGATCATCCCATGAAGGGACCAGTGCAAAGATCATCCCATGAAGGGACCAGTGCAAAGATCATCCCATGAAGGGACCAGTGCATCAAAGATCATCCCATTAAGGGACCAGCGCATCAAAGATCATCCCATGAAGGGACCAGCGCATCAAAGATCATCCCATGAAGGGACCAGCGCATCAAAGATCATCCCATGAAGGGACCAGCGCATCAAAGATCATCCCATGAAGGGACCAGCGCATCAAAGATCATCCCATGAAGGGACCAGCGCATCAAAGATCATACCATGAAGGGACCAGTGCATCAAAGATCATCCCATTAAGGGAACAGTGCATCATAGATCATCCCATTAAGGGACCAGTGCATCAAAGATCTTCCCATTAAGGGACCAGTGCATCAAAGATCTTCCCATTAAGGGACCAGTGCAAACACCATCCCATGAAGGGACCAGTGAAAACATCATCCCATGAAGGGACCAGTGCAAACATCATCCCATGATGGGACCCGTGCAAACATCATCCCATGATGGGACCCGTGCAAACATCATCCCATGATGGGAACCGTGCAAACATCATCCCATGATGGGACCAGTGCAAACATCATCCCATGAACGGACCAGTGCATCACAGCACTCGGATTAGAGGTATGCAAGAACATCCCATGAAGGGACCAGTGCATCAAAGATCATCCCATGAAGGGACCAGTGCATCAAAGATCATCCCATGAAGGGACCAGTGCATCAAAGATCATCCCATGAAGGGACCAGTGCATCAAAGATCATCCCATGAAGGGACCAGTACATCAAAGATCATCCCATGAAGGGACCAGTGCAGCAAAGATCATCCCATGAAGGGTCCAGCGCATCACAGCACTCAGATTAGAGGTATGCAAGATCATCCCATGAAGGGACCAGTGCATCAAAGATCATCCCATGAAGGGACCAGTGCAAAGATCATCCCATGAAGGGACCAGTGCAAAGATCATCCTATTTAGGGACCAGCGCATCACAGCACTCAGATTAGAGGTATGCAAGATCATCCCATGAAGGGACCAGTGCAAAGATCATGCCATGAAGGGACCAGTACATCAGATGTCATCCCATGAAGGGACCAGTACATCACAGCACTCAGATTAGATGTAAGCAAAATCATCCCATGAAGGGACCAGTGCAAAGATCAACCCATGAAGGGTCCAGTGCATCACAGATCATCCCATGAGGGGACCAGTGCATCACAGATCATCCCATGAAGGGACCAGTGCATCAAAGATCATCCCATGAAGGGACCAGTGCATCAAAGATCATCCCATGAAGGGACCAGTGCATCAAAGATCATCCCATGAAGGGACCAGTGCATCATAGATCATCCCATTAAGGGACCAGTGCATCATAGATCATCCCATTAAGGGACCAGTGCATCACAGATCATCCCATGAAGGGACCAGTGCAAAGATCATCCCATGAAGGGACCAGTGCATCAAAGATCATCCCATGAAGAGACCAGTGCATCAAAGATCATCCCATGAAGGGACCAGTGCATCATAGATCATCCCATTAAGGGACCAGTGCATCATAGATCATCCCATTAAGGGACCAGTGCATCATAGATCATCCCATTAAGGGACCAGTGCATCAAAGATCTTCCCATGAAGGGACCAGTGCATCAAAGATCTTCCCATGAAGGGACCAGTGCATCAAAGATCTTCCCACGAAGGGACCAGTGCATCAAAGATCTTCCCACGAAGGGACCAGTGCAAACATCATCCCACGAAGGGACCAGTGCAAACATCATCCCATGAAGGGACCAGTGCAAACATCATCCCATGAAGGGACCAGTGCAAACATCATCCCATGAAGGGACCAGTGCAAACATCATCCCATGAAGGGACCAGTGCAAACATCATCCCATGAAGGGACCAGTGCAAACATCATCCCATGAACGGACCAGTGCATCACAGCACACGGATTAGAGGTATGCAAGAACATCCCATGAAGGGACCAGTGCAAAGATCACCCTATTTAGTGACCAGCGCATCACAGCACTCAGATTAGAGGTATGCAAGATCATCCCATGAAGGGACCAGTGCATCAAAGATCATCTCATGAAATGACCAGTGCATCACAGCACTCAGATTAGAGGTATGCAAGATCATCCGATGAAGGGACCAGTGCATCAAAGATAATCCCATTAAGGGACCAGTGCATCAAAGATCATCCCATGAAGGGACCAGTGCATCAGAGATCATCCCATTAAGGGACCAGTGCATCAAAGATCATCCCATGAAGGGACCAGTGCATCACAGATCATCCCATGAAGGGACCAGTGCAGCAAAGATCATCCCATGAAGGGACCAGTGCAAAGATCATCCTATTTAGGGTCCAGCGCATCACAGCACTCAGATTAGAGGTATGCAAGATCTTCCCATAAAGGGACCAGTGCATCAAAGATCTTCCCATGAAGGGACCAGTGCATCAAAAATCTTCCCATGAAGGGGCCATTGCATCAAAGATCATCCCATGAAGGGACCAGTACATCACAGCACTCAGATTAGAGGTATGCAAGATCATCCCATGAAGGGACCAGTGCATCAAAGATCATCCCATGAAGGGACCAGTGCAAAGATCATCCCATGAAGGGACCAGTGCAAAGATCATCCCATGAAGGGACCAGTGCATCAAAAATCATCCCATGAAGGGACCAGTGCAAAGATCATCCCATGAAGGGACCAGTGCAAAGATCATCCCATGAAGGGACCAGTGCAAAGATCATCCCATGAAGGGACCAGTGCAAAGATCATCCCATGAAGGGACCAGTGCAAAGATCATCCCATGAAGGGACCAGTGCAAAGATCATCCCATGAAGGGACCAGTGCAAAGATCATCCCATGAAGGGACCAGTGCAAAGATCATCCCATGAAGGGACCAGTGCAAAGATCATCCCATGAAGGGACCAGTGCAAAGATCATCCCATGAAGGGACCAGTGCATCAAAGATCATCCCATGAAGGGACCAGTGCATCAAAGATCATCCCATGAAGGGACCAGTGCATCAAAGCTCTCAGATTAGAGGTATGCAAGATCATTTTATGAAGGGACCAGTGCATCAAAGATCCTCCCATGAAGGGACCAGTCCATCACAGCACTCAGATTAGAGGTATGCAAGATCATTTTATGAAGGGGCCAGTGCATCAAAGATCATCCCATGAAGGGACCAGTACATCACAGCACTCAGATTAGAGGTATGCAAGATCCTCCCATGAAGGGACCAGTGCATCAAAGATCATCCCATGAAGGGACCAGTGCATCAAAGATCATCCCATGAAGGGACCAAGCATCAAAGCTCTCAGATTAGAGGTATGCAAGATCATTTTATGAAGGGGCCAGTGCATCAAAGATCATCCCATGAAGGGACCAGTCCATCACAGCACTCAGATTAGAGGTATGCAAGATCATTTTATGAAGGGGCCAGTGCATCAAAGATCATCCCAACAAGGGACCAGTGCATCAAAGATCATCCCACGAAGGGACCAGTGCATCAAAGATCATCCCATGAAGGGACCAGTGCATCAAAGATCATCCCATGAAGGGACCAGTGCATCAAAGATCATCCCATGAAGGGACCAGTGCATCAAAGATCATCCCATGAAGGGACCAGTGCATCAAAGATCATCCCATGAAGGCACCAGTGCATCAAAGATCATCCCATGAAGGCACCAGTGCATCAAAGCTCTCAGATTAGAGGTATGCAAGATCATTTTATGAAGGGGCCAGTGCATCAAAGATCATCCCATGAAGGGACCAGTCCATCACAGCACTCAGATCAGAGGTATGCAACATCATTTTATGAAGGGGCCAGTGCATCAAAGATCATCCCATGAAGGGACTAGTGCATCAAAGATCATCCCATGAAGGGACCAGTGCAAAGATCATCCCATGAAGGGACCAGTGCAAACATCATCCCATGAAGGGACCAGTGCAAACATCATCCCATGATGGGACCAGTGCAAACATCATCCCATGATGGGACCAGTGCAAACATCATCCCATGAACGGACCAGTGCATCACAGCACTCGGATTAGAGGTATGCAAGAACATCCCATGAAGGGACCAGTGCAAAGATCATCCTATTTAGTGACCAGTGCATCACAGCACTCAGATTAGAGGTATGCAAGATCATCCCATGAAGGGACCAGTGCATCACAGATCATCCCATGAAGGGACCAGTGCATCACAGCACTCAGATTAGAGGTATGCAAGATCATCCGATGAAGGGACCAGTGCATCAAAGATCATCCCATGAAGGGACCAGTGCATCAAAGATCATCCCATGAAGGGACCAGTGCATCAAAGATCATCCCATGAAGGGACCAGTGTATCAAAGATCATCCCATGAAGGGACCAGTGCATCACAGCACTCAGATTAGAGGTATGCAATATCATCCCATGAAGGGACCAGTGCATCAAAGATCATCCCATGAAGGGACCAGTGCAAAGATAATCCCATGAAGGGACCAGTGCATCAAAGATCATCCCATGAAGGGACCAGTGCAAAGATCATCCCATGAAGGGACCAGTGCAAAGATCATCCCATGAAGGGACTAGTGCAAAGATCATCCCATGAAGGGACCAGTGCAAAGATCATCCCATTAAGGGACCAGTGCAAAGATCATCCCATTAAGGGACCAGTGCAAAGATCATCCCATGAAGGGACCAGTGCATCAAAGATCATCCCATGAAGGGACCAGTGCATCAAAGCTCTCAGATTATAGGTATGCAAGATCATTTTATGAAGGGACCAGCGCATCAAAGATCATCCCATGAAGGGACCAGTGCATCAAAGCTCTCAGATTAGAGGTATGCAAGATCATTTTATGAAGGGGCCAGTGCATCAAAGATCATCCCATGAAGGGACCAGTCCATCACAGCACTCAGATTAGAGGTATGCAAGATCATTTTATGAAGGGGCCAGTGCATCAAAGATCATCCCATGAAGGGACCAGTGCATCAAAGATCATCCCATGAAGGGACCAGTGCATCAAAGATCATCCCATGAAGGGACCAGTGCATCAAAGATCATCCCATGAAGGGACCAGTGCATCAAAGATCATCCCATGAAGGGACCAGTGCATCAAAGATCATCCCATGAAGAGACCAGTGCATCAAAGATCATCCCATGAAGGGACCAGTGCATCATAGATCATCCCATTAAGGGACCAGTGCATCATAGATCATCCCATTAAGGGACCAGTGCATCACAGATCATCCCATGAAGGGACCAGTGCAAAGATCATCCCATGAAGGGACCAGTGCATCAAAGATCATCCCATGAAGAGACCAGTGCATCAAAGATCATCCCATGAAGGGACCAGTGCATCATAGATCATCCCATTAAGGGACCAGTGCATCATAGATCATGCCATTAAGGGACCAGTGCATCATAGATCATCCCATTAAGGGACCAGTGCATCATAGATCATCCCATTAAGGGACCAGTGCATCAAAGATCTTCCCATGAAGGGACCAGTGCATCAAAGATCTTCCCACGAAGGGACCAGTGCATCAAAGATCTTCCCACGAAGGGACCAGTGCAAACATCATCCCACGAAGGGACCAGTGCAAACATCATCCCATGAAGGGACCAGTGCAAACATCATCCCATGAAGGGACCAGTGCAAACATCATCCCATGAAGGGACCAGTGCAAACATCATCCCATGAAGGGACCAGTGCAAACATCATCCCATGAAGGGACCAGTGCAAACATCATCCCATGAAGGGACCAGTGCAAACATCATCCCATGATGGGACCAGTGCAAACATCATCCCATGAACGGACCAGTGCATCACAGCACACGGATTAGAGGTATGCAAGAACATCCCATGAAGGTACCAGTGCAAAGATCATCCTATTTAGTGACCAGCGCATCACAGCACTCAGATTAGAGGTATGCAAGATCATCCCATGAAGGGACCAGTGCATCAAAGATCATCTCATGAAATGACCAGTGCATCACAGCACTCAGATTAGAGGTATGCAAGATCATCCGATGAAGGGACCAGTGCATCAAAGATAATCCCATTAAGGGACCAGTGCATCAAAGATCATCCCATGAAGGGACCAGTGCATCAAAGATCATCCCATAAAGGGACCAGTGCATCAAAGATCATCCCATTTAGGGACCAGTGCATCAAAGATCATCCCATGAAGGGACCAGTGCATCAAAGATCATCCCATGAAGGGACCAGTGCAGCAAAGATCATCCCATGAAGGGACCAGTGCAGCAAAGATCATCCCATGAAGGGACCAGTGCAGCAAAGATCATCCCATTAAGGGACCAGTGCAGCAAAGATCATCCCATTAAGGGACCAGTGCAAAGATCATCCCATTAAGGGACCAGTGCATCAAAGATCATCCCATGAAGGGACCAGTGCATCAAAGCTCTCAGATTAGAGGTATGCAAGATCATTTTATGAAGGGACCAGTGCATCAAAGATCATCCCATGAAGGGACCAGTCCATCACAGCACTCAGATTAGAGGTATGCAAGATCATTTTATGAAGGGGCCAGTGCATCAAAGATCATCCCATGAAGGGACCAGTACATCACAGCACTCAGATTAGAGGTATGCAAGATCCTCCCATGAAGGGACCAGTGCATCAAAGATCATCCCATGAAGGGACCAGTGCATCAAAGATCATCCCATGAAGGGACCAGTGCATCAAAGCTCTCAGATTAGAGGTTTGCAAGATCATTTTATGAAGGGGCCAGTGCATCAAAGATCATCCCATGAAGGGACCAGTCCATCACAGCACTCAGATTAGAGGTATGCAAGATCATTTTATGAAGGGGCCAGTGCATCAAAGATCATCCCAACAAGGGACCAGTGCATCAAAGATCATCCCACGAAGGGACCAGTGCATCAAAGATCATCCCATGAAGGGACCAGTGCATCAAAGATCATCCCATGAAGGGACAAGTGCATCAAAGATCATCCCATGAAGGGACCAGTGCATCAAAGATCATCCCATGAAGGGACCAGTGCATCAAAGATCATCCCATGAAGGCACCAGTGCATCAAAGCTCTCAGATTAGAGGTATGCAAGATCATTTTATGAAGGGGCCAGTGCATCAAAGATCATCCCATGAAGGGACCAGTCCATCACAGCTCTCAGATTAGAGGTATGCAAGATCATTTTATGAAGGGGCCAGTGCATCAAAGATCATCCCACGAAGGGACCAGTGCATCAAAGATCATCCCACGAAGGGACCAGTGCATCAAAGATCATCCCATGAAGGGACCAGTGCATCAAAGATCATCCCATGAAGGGACCAGTGCATCAAAGATCATCCCATGAAGGGACCAGTGCATCAAAGATCATCCCATGAAGGGACCAGTGCATCAAAGATCATCCCATGAAGGGACCAGTGCATCAAAGATCATCCCATGAAGGCACCAGTGCATCAAAGATCATCCCATGAAGGGACCAGTGCATCAAAGCTCTCAGATTAGAGGTATGCAAGATCATTTTATGAAGGGGCCAGTGCATCAAAGATCATCCCATGAAGGGACCAGTCCATCACAGCACTCAGATTAGAGGTATGCAAGATCATTTTATGAAGGGGCCAGTGCATCAAAGATCATCCCACGAAGGGACCAGTGCATCAAAGATCATCCCACGAAGGGACCAGTGCATCAAAGATCATCCCATGAAGGGACCAGTGCATCAAAGATCATCCCATGAAGGGACCAGTGCATCAAAGATCATCCCATGAAGGGACCAGTGCATCAAAGATCATCCCATGAAGGCACCAGTGCATCAAAGATAATCCCATGAAGGGACCAGTGCATCAGAGATCATCCCATGAAGGGACCAGTGCATCAAAGATCTTCCCATGAAGGGACCAGTGCATCAAAGATCTTCCCATGAAGGGACCTGTGCAAACAGCATCCCATGAAGGGACCAGTGCAAACATCATCCCATGAAGGGACCAGTGCAAACATCATCCCATGAAGGGACCAGTGCAAACATCATCCCATGAAGGGACCAGTGCAAACATCATCCCATGAAGGGACCAGTGCAAACATCATCCCATGAAGGGACCAGTGCAAACATCATCCCATGAAGGGTTCAGTGCATCACAGCACTCAGATTAGAGGTATACAAGACCATCCCATGAAGGGACCAGTGCATCAAAGATCATCCCATGAAGGGACCAGTGCATCACAGATCATCCCATGAAGGCCCCCAGTGCATCAAAGATCATCCCATTAAGGGACCAGTGCATCAACGATCTTCCCATTAAGGGACCAGTGCAAACATCATCCCATGAAGGGACCCGTGCAAACATCATCCCATGAAGGGACCCGTGCAAACATCATCCCATGAAGGGACCAGTGCAAACATCATCCCATGAAGGGACCAGTGCATCACAGCACTCGGATTAGAGGTATGCAAGAACATCCCATGAAGGGACCAGTGCAAAGATCATCCTATTTAGTGACCAGCGCATCACAGCACTCAGATTAGAGGTATGCAAGATCATCCCATGAAGGGACCAGTGCATCAAAGATCATCTCATGAAATGACCAGAGCATCACAGCACTCGGATTAGAGGTATGCAAGAACATCCCATGAAGGGACCAGTGCAAAGATCATCCTATTTAGTGACCAGCGCATCACAGCACTCAGATTAGAGGTATGCAAGATCATCCCATGAAGGGACCAGTGCATCAAAGATCATCCCATGAAGGGACCAGTGCAAAGATCATCCCATTAAGGGACCAGTGCATCAAAGATCATCCCATGAAGGGACCAGTGCATCAAAGCTCTCAGATTAGAGGTATGCAAGATCATTTTATGAAGGGACCAGTGCATCAAAGATCATCCCATGAAGGGACCAGTCCATCACAGCACTCAGATTAGAGGTATGCAAGATCATTTTATGAAGGGGCCAGTGCATCAAAGATCCCATGAAGGGACCAGTACATCACAGCACTCAGATTAGAGGTATGCAAGATCCTCCCATGAAGGGACCAGTGCATCAAAGATCATCCCATGAAGGGACCAGTGCATCAAAGATCATCCCATGAAGGGACCAGTGCATCAAAGCTCTCAGATTAGAGGTTTGCAAGATCATTTTATGAAGGGGCCAGTGCATCAAAGATCATCCCATGAAGGGACCAGTCCATCACAGCACTCAGATTAGAGGTATGCAAGATCATTTTATGAAGGGGCCAGTGCATCAAAGATCATCCCAACAAGGGACCAGTGCATCAAAGATCATCCCACGAAGGGACCAGTGCATCAAAGATCATCCCATGAAGGGACCAGTGCATCAAAGATCATCCCATGAAGGGACCAGTGCATCAAAGATCATCCCATGAAGGGACCAGTGCATCAAAGATCATCCCATGAAGGGACCAGTGCATCAAAGATCATCCCATGAAGGCACCAGTGCATCAAAGCTCTCAGATTAGAGGTATGCAAGATCATTTTATGAAGGGGCCAGTGCATCAAAGATCATCCCATGAAGGGACCAGTCCATCACAGCACTCAGATTAGAGGTATGCAAGATCATTTTATGAAGGGGCCAGTGCATCAAAGATCATCCCACGAAGGGACCAGTGCATCAAAGATCATCCCACGAAGGGACCAGTGCATCAAAGATCATCCCATGAAGGGACCAGTGCATCAAAGATCATCCCATGAAGGGACCAGTGCATCAAAGATCATCCCATGAAGGGACCAGTGCATCAAAGATCATCCCATGAAGGCACCAGTGCCTCAAAGCTCTCAGATTAGAGGTATGCAAGATCATTTTATGAAGGGGCCAGTGCATCAAAAATCATCCCATGAAGGGACCAGTCCATCACAGCACTCAGATTAGAGGTATGCAAGATCATTTTATGAAGGGGCCAGTGCATCAAAGATCATCCCACGAAGGGACCAGTGCATCAAAGATCATCCCACGAAGGGACCAGTGCATCAAAGATCATCCCATGAAGGGACCAGTGCATCAAAGATCATCCCATGAAGGGACCAGTGCATCAAAGATCATCCCATGAAGGGACCAGTGCATCAAAGATCATCCCATGAAGGCACCAGTGCATCAAAGATAATCCCATGAAGGGACCAGTGCATCAGAGATCATCCCATGAAGGGACCAGTGCATCAAAGATCTTCCCATGAAGGGAGCAGTGCATCAAAGATCTTCCCATGAAGGGACCAGTGCAAACAGCATCCCATGAAGGGACCAGTGCAAACATCATCCCATGAAGGGACCAGTGCAAACATCATCCCATGAAGGGACCAGTGCAAACATCATCCCATGAAGGGACCAGTGCAAACATCATCCCATGAAGGGACCAGTGCAAACATCATCCCATGAAGGGACCAGTGCAAACATCATCCCATGAAGGGTTCAGTGCATCACAGCACTCAGATTAGAGGTATACAAGACCATCCCATGAAGGGACCAGTGCATCAAAGATCATCCCATGAAGGCACTAGTGCATCACAGCACTCAGATTAAAGGTATGCAAGATCATTTTATGAAGGGGACAGTGCAAAGATCATCCCATGAAGGGACCAGTGCATCACAGATCATCCCATGAAGGCCCCCAGTGCATCAAAGATCATCCCATTAAGGGACCAGTGCATCATAGATCATCCCATTAAGGGACCAGTGCATCAACGATCTTCCCATTAAGGGACCAGTGCAAACATCATCCCAGGAAGGGACCCGTGCAAACATCATCCCATGAAGGGACCCGTGCAAACATCATCCCATGAAGGGACCAGTGCAAACATCATCCCATGAAGGGACCAGTGCATCACAGCACTCGGATTAGAGGTATGCAAGAACATCCCATGAAGGGACCAGTGCAAAGATCATCCTATTTAGTGACCAGCGCATCACAGCACTCAGATTAGAGGTATGCAAGATCATCCCATGAAGGGACCAGTGCATCAAAGATCATCTCATGAAATGACCAGTGCATCACAGCACTCGGATTAGAGGTATGCAAGAACATCCCATGAAGGGACCAGTGCAAAGATCATCCTATTTAGTGACCAGCGCATCACAGCACTCAGATTAGAGGTATGCAAGATCATCCCATGAAGGGACCAGTGCATCAAAGATCATCCCATGAAGGGACCAGAGCATCAAAGATCATCCCATGAAGGGACCAGTGCATCAAAGATCATCCCATTAAGGGACCAGTGCATCAAAGATCATCCCATGAAGGGACCAGTGCATCAAAGATCATCCCATGAAGGGACCAGTGCATCACAGCACTCAGATTAGAGGTATGCAAGATCATCCCATGGAGGGACCAGTGCATCAAAGATCATCCCATGAAGGGACCAGTGCATCAAAGATCATCCCATGAAGGGACCAGTGCATCAAAGATCATCCCATGAAGGGGCCAGTGCATCAAAGATCATCCCATGAAGGGACCAGTACATCACAGCACTCAGATTAGAGGTATGCAAGATCATCCCATGAAGGGACCAGTGCAAAGATCATCCCATTAAGGGACCAGTGCATCAAAGATCATCCCATGAAGGGACCAGTGCATCAAAGATCATCCCATGAAGGGACCAGTGCATCAAAGCTCTCAGATTAGAGGTATGCAAGATCATTTTATGAAGGGACCAGTGCATCAAAGATCATCCCATGAAGGGACCAGTGCAAAGATCATCCCATGAAGGGACCAGTGCAAAGATCATCCCATGAAGGGACCAGTGCATCAAAGATCATCCCATGAAGGGACCAGTGCATCAAAGATCATCCCATGAAGGGACCAGTGCAAAGATCATCCCATGAAGGGACCAGTGCAAAGATCATCCCATGAAGGGACCAGTGCAAAGATCATCCCATGAAGGGACCAGTGCAAAGATCATCCCATGAAGGACCCAGTGCAAAGATCATGCCATTAAGGGACCAGTGCATCAAAGATCATCCCATGAAGGGACCAGTGCATCAAAGCTGTCAGATTATAGGTATGCAAGATCATTTTATGAAGGGGCCAGTGCATCAAAGATCATCCCATGAAGGGACCAGTGCAAAGATCATCCCATGAAGGGACCAGTGCAAAGATCATCCCATGAAGGGACCAGTGAAAAGATCATCCCATGTAGGGACCAGTGCAAAGATCATCCCATGAAGGGACCAGTGCAAAGATCATCCCATGAAGGGACCAGTGCATCAAAGATCATCCCATTAAGGGACCAGCGCATCAAAGATCATCCCATGAAGGGACCAGCGCATCAAAGATCATCCCATGAAGGGACCAGCGCATCAAAGATCATCCCATGAAGGGACCAGCGCATCAAAGATCATCCCATGAAGGGACCAGTGCATCAAAGATCATCCCATGAAGGGACCAGTGCATCAAAGATCATCCCATTAAGGGACCAGTGCATCATAGATCATCCCATTAAGGGACCAGTGCATCAAAGATCTTCCCATTAAGGGACCAGTGCATCAAAGATCTTCCCAATTAAGGGACCAGTGCAAACACCATCCCATGAAGGGACCAGTGAAAACATCATCCCATGAAGGGACCAGTGCAAACATCATCCCATGATGGGACCCGTGCAAACATCATCCCATGATGGGACCCGTGCAAACATCATCCCATGATGGGAACCGTGCAAACATCATCCCATGATGGGACCAGTGCAAACATCATCCCATGAACGGACCAGTGCATCACAGCACTCGGATTAGAGGTATGCAAGAACATCCCATGAAGGGACCAGTGCATCAAAGATCATCCCATGAAGGGACCAGTGCATCAAAGATCATCCCATGAAGGGACCAGTGCATCAAAGATCATCCCATGAAGGGACCAGTGCATCAAAGATCATCCCATGAAGGGACCAGTGCATCAAAGATCATCCCATGAAGGGACCAGTGCAGCAAAGATCATCCCATGAAGGGTCCAGCGCATCACAGCACTCAGATTAGAGGTATGCAAGATCATCCCATGAAGGGACCAGTGCATCAAAGATCATCCCATGAAGGGACCAGTGCAAAGATCATCCCATGAAGGGACCAGTGCAAAGATCATCCTATTTAGGGACCAGCGCATCACAGCACTCAGATTAGAGGTATGCAAGATCATCCCATGAAGGGACCAGTGCAAAGATCATGCCATGAAGGGACCAGTACATCAGATGTCATCCCATGAAGGGACCAGTACATCACAGCACTCAGATTAGATGTAAGCAAAATCATCCCATGAAGGGACCAGTGCAAAGATCAACCCATGAAGGGTCCAGTGCATCACAGATCATCCCATGAGGGGACCAGTGCATCACAGATCATCCCATGAAGGGACCAGTGCATCAAAGATCATCCCATGAAGGGACCAGTGCATCAAAGATCATCCCATGAAGGGACCAGTGCATCAAAGATCATCCCATGAAGGGACCAGTGCATCATAGATCATCCCATTAAGGGACCAGTGCATCATAGATCATCCCATTAAGGGACCAGTGCATCACAGATCATCCCATGAAGGGACCAGTGCAAAGATCATCCCATGAAGGGACCAGTGCATCAAAGATCATCCCATGAAGAGACCAGTGCATCAAAGATCATCCCATGAAGGGACCAGTGCATCATAGATCATCCCATTAAGGGACCAGTGCATCATAGATCATCCCATTAAGGGACCAGTGCATCATAGATCATCCCATTAAGGGACCAGTGCATCATAGATCATCCCATTAAGGGACCAGTGCATCAAAGATCTTCCCATGAAGGGACCAGTGCATCAAAGATCTTCCCACGAAGGGACCAGTGCATCAAAGATCTTCCCACGAAGGGACCAGTGCAAACATCATCCCACGAAGGGACCAGTGCAAACATCATCCCATGAAGGGACCAGTGCAAACATCATCCCATGAAGGGACCAGTGCAAACATCCTCCCATGAAGGGAGCAGTGCAAACATCATCCCATGAAGGGACCAGTGCAAACATCATCCCATGAAGGGACCAGTGCAAACATCATCCCATGATGGGACCAGTGCAAACATCATCCCATGAACGGACCAGTGCATCACAGCACACGGATTAGAGGTATGCAAGAACATCCCATGAAGGGACCAGTGCAAAGATCATCCTATTTAGTGACCAGCGCATCACAGCACTCAGATTAGAGGTATGCAAGATCATCCGATGAAGGGACCAGTGCATCAAAGATAATCCCATTAAGGGACCAGTGCATCAAAGATCATCCCATGAAGGGACCAGTGCATCAAAGATCATCCCATAAAGGGACCAGTGCATCAAAGATCATCCCATTTAGGGACCAGTGCATCAAAGATCATCCCATGAAGGGACCAGTGCATCACAGATCATCCCATGAAGGGACCAGTGCAGCAAAGATCATCCCATGAAGGGACCAGTGCAAAGATCATCCTATTTAGTGACCAGCGCATCACAGCACTCAGATTAGAGGTATGCAAGATCATCCCATGAAGGGACCAGTGCATCAAAGATCATCTCATGAAATGACCAGTGCATCACAGCACTCAGATTAGAGGTATGCAAGATCATCCGATGAAGGGACCAGTGCATCAAAGATAATCCCATTAAGGGACCAGTGCATCAAAGATCATCCCATGAAGGGACCAGTGCATCAAAGATCATCCCATAAAGGGACCAGTGCATCAAAGATCATCCCATTTAGGGACCAGTGCATCAAAGATCATCCCATGAAGGGACCAGTGCATCACAGATCATCCCATGAAGGGACCAGTGCAGCAAAGATCATCCCATGAAGGGACCAGTGCAAAGATCATCCTATTTAGTGACCAGCGCATCACAGCACTCAGATTAGAGGTATGCAAGATCATCCCATGAAGGGACCAGTGCATCAAAGATCATCTCATGAAATGACCAGTGCATCACAGCACTCAGATTAGAGGTATGCAAGATCATCCGATGAAGGGACCAGTGCATCAAAGATAATCCCATTAAGGGACCAGTGCATCAAAGATCATCCCATGAAGGGACCAGTGCATCAAAGATCATCCCATAAAGGGACCAGTGCATCAAAGATCATCCCATTAAGGGACCAGTGCATCATAGATCATCCCATTAAGGGACCAGTGCATCACAGATCATCCCATGAAGGGACCAGTGCAAAGATCATCCCATGAAGGGACCAGTGCATCAAAGATCATCCCATGAAGAGACCAGTGCATCAAAGATCATCCCATGAAGGGACCAGTGCATCATAGATCATCCCATTAAGGGACCAGTGCATCATAGATCATCCCATTAAGGGACCAGTGCATCATAGATCATCCCATTAAGGGACCAGTGCATCATAGATCATCCCATTAAGGGACCAGTGCATCAAAGATCTTCCCATGAAGGGACCAGTGCATCAAAGATCTTCCCACGAAGGGACCAGTGCATCAAAGATCTTCCCACGAAGGGACCAGTGCAAACATCATCCCACGAAGGGACCAGTGCAAACATCATCCCATGAAGGGACCAGTGCAAACATCATCCCATGAAGGGACCAGTGCAAACATCCTCCCATGAAGGGACCAGTGCAAACATCATCCCATGAAGGGACCAGTGCAAACATCATCCCATGAAGGGACCAGTGCAAACATCATCCCATGATGGGACCAGTGCAAACATCATCCCATGAACGGACCAGTGCATCACAGCACACGGATTAGAGGTATGCAAGAACATCCCATGAAGGGACCAGTGCAAAGATCATCCTATTTAGTGACCAGCGCATCACAGCACTCAGATTAGAGGTATGCAAGATCATCCCATGAAGGGACCAGTGCATCAAAGATCATCTCATGAAATGACCAGTGCATCACAGCACTCAGATTAGAGGTATGCAAGATCATCCGATGAAGGGACCAGTGCATCAAAGATAATCCCATTAAGGGACCAGTGCATCAAAGATCATCCCATGAAGGGACCAGTGCATCAAAGATCATCCCATAAAGGGACCAGTGCATCAAAGATCATCCCATTTAGGGACCAGTGCATCAAAGATCATCCCATGAAGGGACCAGTGCATCACAGATCATCCCATGAAGGGACCAGTGCAGCAAAGATCATCCCATGAAGGGACCAGTGCAAAGATCATCCTATTTAGGGTCCAGCGCATCACAGCACTCAGATTAGAGGTATGCAAGATCTTCCCATAAAGGGACCAGTGCATCAAAGATCTTCCCATGAAGGGACCAGTGCATCAAAAACCTTCCCATGAAGGGGCCATTGCATCAAAGATCATCCCATGAAGGGACCAGTACATCACAGCACTCAGATTAGAGGTATGCAAGATCCTCCCATGAAGGGACCAGTGCATCACAGCACTCAGATTAGAGGTATGCAAGATCATCCCATGAAGGGACCAGTGCATCAAAGATCATCCCATGAAGGGACCAGTGCAAAGATCATCCCATGAAGGGACAAGTGCATCAAAAATCATCCCATGAAGGGACCAGTGCAAAGATCATCCCATGAAGGGACCAGTGCAAAGATCATCCCATGAAGGGACCAGTGCAAAGATCATCCCATGAAGGGACCAGTGCAAAGATCATCCCATGAAGGGACCAGTGCAAAGATCATCCCATGAAGGGACCATCCCATGAAGGGACCAGTGCAAAGATCATCCCATGAAGGGACCAGTGCAAAGATCATCCCATGAAGGGACCAGTGCAAAGATCATCCCATTAAGGGACCAGTGCAAAGATCATCCCATTAAGGGACCAGTGCAAAGATCATCCCATTAAGGGACCAGTGCAAAGATCATCCCATTAAGGGACCAGTGCATCAAAGATCATCCCATGAAGGGACCAGTGCATCAAAGCTCTCAGATTAGAGGTATGCAAGATCATTTTATGAAGGGACCAGTGCATCAAAGATCAACCCTTGAAGGGACCAGTGCATCAAAGATCATCCCATGAAGGGACCAGTGCATCAAAGATCATCCCATGAAGGGACCAGTGCATCAAAGATCATCCCATGAAGGGACCAGTCCATCACAGTACTCAGATTAGAGGTATGCAAGATCATTTTATGAAGGGGCCAGTGCATCAAAGATCATCCCATGAAGGGACCAGTACATCACAGCACTCAGATTAGAGGTATGCAAGATCCTCCCATGAAGGGACCAGTGCATCAAAGATCATCCCATGAAGGGACCAGTGCATCAAAGATCATCCCATGAAGGGACCAGTGCATCAAAGCTCTCAGATTAGAGGTATGCAAGATCATTTTATGAAGGGGCCAGTGCATCAAAGATCATCCCATGAAGGGACCAGTCCATCACAGCACTCAGATTAGAGGTATGCAAGATCATTTTATGAAGGGGCCAGTGCATCAAAGATCATCCCAACAAGGGACCAGTGCATCAAAGATCATCCCACGAAGGGACCAGTGCATCAAAGATCATCCCATGAAGGGACCAGTGCATCAAAGATCATCCCATGAAGGGACCAGTGCATCAAAGATCATCCCATGAAGGGACCAGTGCATCAAAGATCATCCCATGAAGGGACCAGTGCATCAAAGATCTTCCCTCGAAGGGACCAGTGCAAACATCATCCCATGAAGGGACCAGTGCAAACATCATCCCATGAAGGGACCAGTGCAAACATCATCCCATGAAGGGACCAGTGCAAACATCATCCCATGAAGGGACCAGTGCAAACATCATCCCATGAAGGGACCAGTGCATCAAACATCATCCCATGAAGGGACCAGTGCAAACATCATCCCATTAAGGGACCAGTGCAAACATCATCCCATTAAGGGACCAGTGCATCAAAGATCATCCCATTAAGGGACCAGTGTATCAAAGATAAACCCATTAAGGGACCAGTGCATCAAAGATTATCCCATGAAGGGACCAGTGCATCAAAGATCATCCCATTTAGGGACCAGTGCATCAAAGATCATCCCATGAAGGGACCAGTGCATCACAGATCATCCCATGAAGGGACCAGTGCATCACAGATCATCCCATGAAGGGACCAGTGCAGCAAAGATCATCCCATGAAGGGTCCAGCGCATCACAGCACTCAGATTAGAGGTATGCAAGATCTTCCTATTAAGGGACCAGTGCATCAAAGATCTTCCCATGAAGGGACCAGTGCATCAAAAATCTTCCCATGAAGGGGCCAGTGCATCAAAAATCATCTCATGAAGGGACCAGTACATCACAGCACTCAGATTAGAGGTATGCAAGATCATCCCATGAAGGGACCAGTGCATCACAGCACTCATTAGAGGTATGCAAGAACATCCCATGAAGGGACCAGTGCAAAGATCATCCTATTTAGGGTCCAGCGCATCACATCATTCAGATTAGAGGTATGCAAGATCATCCCATGAAGGGACCAGTGCATCAAAGATCATCTCATGAAAGGACCAGTGCATCACAGTACTCAGATTAGAGGTATGCAAGATCATCCCATGAAGGGACCAGTGCATCACAGATCATCCCATGAAGGGACCAGTGCATGAAAGATCATCCCATGAAGGGACCAGTGCATCAAAAATCATCCCATGAAGGGACCAGTGCATCAAAGATCATCCCATGAAGGGACCAGTGCATCAAAGATCATCCCATGAAGGGACCAGTGCATCAAAGCTCTCAGATTAGAGGTATGCTACATCATTTTATGAAGGGGCCAGTGCATCAAAGATCATCCCATGAAGGGACCAGTCCATTACAGCACTCAGATTAGAGGTATGCAAGATAATTTTATGAAGGGGCCAGTGCATCAAAGATCATCCCATGAAGGGACCAGTGCATCAAAGATCATCCCATGAAGGGACCAGTGCATCAAAGATCATCCCATGAAGGGACCAGTGCATCAAAGATCATCCCATGAAGGGACCAGTGCATCAAAGATCATCCCATTAAGGGACCAGTGCATCAAAGATCTTCCCATTAAGGGACCAGTGCATCAAAGATCTTCCCTTGAAGGGACCAGTGCATCAAAGATCTTCCCATTAAGGGACCAGTGCAAACATCATCCAATGATGGGACCAGTGCAAACATCATCCCATGAAGGGACCAGTGCATCAAAGATCATCCCATTAAGGGACCAGTGCATCAAAGATCATCCCATTAAGGGACCAGTGCATCAAAGATCATCCCATTAAGGGACCAGTGCATCAAAGATCATCCCATGAAGGGACCAGTGCAAACATCATCCCATAAAGGGACCAGTGAAAACATCCCATGAAGGGACCAGTGAAAACATCATCCCATGAAGGGACCAGTGCAAACATCGCATGAAGGGACCAGTGCACACATGGCATGAAGGGACCAGTGCATCACAGCACTCGGATTAGAGGTATGCAAGATAATCCCATGAAGGGACCAGTGCATCACAGCACTCAGATTAGAGGTATGCAAGAGCATCCCATGAAGGGACCAGTGCATCAAAGATCATCCCATGAAGGGACCGGTGCTTCAAAGATCATCCCATGAAGGGACCAGTGCATCACAGATCATCCCATGAAGGGACCAGTGCATCAAACATCATCCCATGAAGGGACCAGTGCATCAAACATCATCCCATGAAGGGACCAGTGCATCAAACATCATCCCATGAAGGGACCAGTGCATCAAACATCATCCCATGAAGGGACCAGTGCATCAAACATCATCCCATGAAGGGACCAGTGCATCAAACATCATCCCATGAAGGGACCCGTGCAAACATCATCCCATGAAGGGACCCGTGCAAACATCATCCCATGAAGGGACCCGTGCAAACATCATCCCATGAAGGGACCCGTGCAAACATCATCCCATGAAGGGACCCGTGCAAACATCATCCCATGAAGGGACCCGTGCAAACATCATCCCATGAAGGGACCCGTGCAAACATCATCCCATGAAGGGACCCGTGCAAACATCATCCCATGAAGGGACCCGTGCAAACATCATCCCATGATGGGACCAGTGCAAACATCATCCCATGAACGGACCAGTGCATCACAGCACTCGGATTAGAGGTATGCAAGAACATCCCATGAAGGGACCAGTGCAAAGATCATCCTATTTAGTGACTAGCGCATCACAGCACTCAGATTAGAGGTATGCAAGATCATCCCATGAAGGGACCAGTGCATCAAAGATCATCCCATGAAGGGACCAGTGCATCAAAGATCATCCCATGAAGGGACCAGTGCATCAAAGATCATCCCATGAAGGGACCAGTGCATCAAAGATCATCCCATAAAGGGACCAGTACATCACAGCACTCAGATTAGGGGTATGCAAGATCCTCCCATGAAGGGACCAGTACATCACAGCACTCCGATTAGAGGTATGCAAGATCATCCCATGAAGGGACCAGTGCATCAAAGATCATCCCATGAAGGGACCAGTGCAAAGATCATCCCATGAAGGGACCAGTGCAAAGATCATCCTATTTAGGGACCAGCGCATCACAGCACTCAGATTAGAGGTATGCAAGATCATCCCATGAAGGGACCAGTGCAAAGATGATGCCATGAAGGGACCAGTACATCAGATGTCATCCCATGAAGGGACCAGTACATCACAGCACTCAGATTAGATGTAAGCAAAATCATCCCATGAAGGGACCAGTGCAAAGATCAACCCATGAAGGGTCCAGTGCATCACAGATCATCCCATGAGGGGACCAGTGCATCACAGATCATCCCATGAAGGGACCAGTGCATCACAGATCATCCCATGAAGGGACCAGTGCATCAAAGATCATCCCATGAAGGGACCAGTGCATCAAAGATCATCCCATGAAGGGACCAGTGCATCATAGATCATCCCATGAAGGGACCAGTGCATCCTAGATCATCCCATGAAGGGACCAGTGCATCATAGATCATCCCATTAAGGGACCAGTGCATCATAGATCATCCCATTAAGGGACCAGTGCATCAAAGATCTTGCCATGAAGGGACCAGTGCATCAAAGATCTTCCCATGAAGGGACCAGTGCATCAAAGATCTTCCCTCGAAGGGACCAGTGCAAACATCATCCCATGAAGGGACCAGTGCAAACATCATCCCATGAAGGGACCAGTGCAAACATCATCCCATGAAGGGACCAGTGCAAACATCATCCCATGATGGGACCAGTGCAAACATCATCCCATGAAGGGACCAGTGCAAACATCATCCCATGAAGGGACCAGTGCAAACATCATCCCATTAAGGGACCAGTGCAAACATCATCCCATTAAGGGACCAGTGCATCAAAGATCATCCCATTAAGGGACCAGTGTATCAAAGATAAACCCATTAAGGGACCAGTGCATCAAAGATCATCCCATGAAGGGACCAGTGCATCAAAGATCATCCCATGAAGGGACCAGTGCATCACAGATCATCCCATGAAGGGACCAGTGCAGCAAAGATCATCCCATGAAGGGTCCAGCGCATCACAGCACTCAGATTAGAGGTATGCAAGATCTTCCTATTAAGGGACCAGTGCATCAAAGATCTTCCCATGAAGGGACCAGTGCATCAAAAATCTTCCCATGAAGGGGCCAGTGCATCAAAAATCATCTCATGAAGGGACCAGTACATCACAGCACTCAGATTAGAGGTATGCAAGATCATCCCATGAAGGGACCAGTGCATCACAGCACTCGGATTAGAGGTATGCAAGAACATCCCATGAAGGGACCAGTGCAAAGATCATCCTATTTAGGGTCCAGCGCATCACATCACTCAGATTAGAGGTATGCAAGATCATCCCATGAAGGGACCAGTGCATCAAAGATCATCTCATGAAAGGACCAGTGCATCACAGTACTCAGATTAGAGGTATGCAAGATCATCCCATGAAGGGACCAGTGCATCACAGATCATCCCATGAAGGGACCAGTGCATGAAAGATCATCCCATGAAGGGACCAGTGCATCAAAAATCATCCCATGAAGGGACCAGTGCATCAAAGATCATCCCATGAAGGGACCAGTGCATCAAAGATCATCCCATGAAGGGACCAGTGCATCAAAGCTCTCAGATTAGAGGTATGCAAGATAATTTTATGAAGGGGCCAGTGCATCAAAGATCATCCCATGAAGGGACCAGTGCATCAAAGATCATCCCATGAAGGGACCAGTGCATCAAAGATCATCCCATGAAGGGACCAGTGCATCAAAGATCATCCCATGAAGGGACCAGTGCATCAGAGATCATCCCATTAAGGGACCAGTGCATCAAAGATCTTCCCATTAAGGGACCAGTGCATCAAAGATCTTCCCTTGAAGGGACCAGTGCATCAAAGATCTTCCCATTAAGGGACCAGTGCAAACATCATCCAATGATGGGACCAGTGCAAACATCATCCCATGAAGGGACCAGTGCATCAAAGATCATCCCATTAAGGGACCAGTGCATCAAAGATCATCCCATTAAGGGACCAGTGCATCAAAGATCATCCCATTAAGGGACCAGTGCATCAAAGATCATCTCATGAAAGGACCAGTGCATCACAGCACTCAGATTAGAGGTATGCAAGAGCATCCCATGAAGGGACCAGTGCATCAAAGATCATCCCATGAAGGGACCGGTGCTTCAAAGATCATCCCATGAAGGGACCAGTGCATCAAAGATCATCCCATGAAGGGACCAGTGCATCAAAGATCATCCCATGAAGGGAGCAGTGCAAAGATCATCCCATTAAGGGACCAGTGGAAAGATCATCCCATTAAGGGACCAGTGGAAAGATCATCCCATGAAGGGACCAGTGCAAAGATCATCCAATGAAGGGACCAGTGCATCACAGCACTCAGATTAGAGGTATGCAAGACCATCCTATGAAGGGACCAGTGCATCAAAGATCATCCCATGAAGGGACCAGTGCATCAAAGATCATCCCATTTAGGGACCAGTGCATCAAGGATCATACCATGGCGGGACCAGTGCATCAAGGATCATCCCATGAAGGGACCAGTGCATCACAGATCATCCCATGAAGGGACCAGTGCATCACAGATCATCCCATGAAGGGTCAAGTGCATCACAGATCATCCCATGAAAGGGCAAGTGCATCATAGATCATCCCATGAAGGGACGAGTACATCACAGCACTCAGATTAGATGTAAGCAAGACCATCACATGAAGGGACCAGTACAAAGATCAACCCATGGAGGGACCAGTGCAAAGATCATCCCATGAAGGGACCAGTGCAAAGATCATCCCATGAAGGGGCCAAAGATCATCCCATGAATGGACCAGTGCATCAAAGATCATCCCATGAAGGGACCAGTGCATCAAAGACCATCCCATGAAGGGAACAGTGCAAAGATCATCCCATGAAGGGACGAGTACATCACAGCACTCAGATTAGATGTAAGCAAGATCATCCCATGAAGGGACCAGTGCAAAGATCAACCCATGGAGGGACCAGTGCATCAAAGATCATCCCATGAAGGGACATCAAAGATCACACCATTAAGGGACCAGTGCATCAAAGATCATCCCATGAAGGGACCAGTGCATCAAAGATCATCCCATGAAGGGACCAGTGCATCAAAGATCATCCCATGAAGGGACCAGTGCATCAAAGATCATCCCATGAAGGGACTAGTGCATCAAAGATCATCCCATGAAGGGACCAGTGCATCAAAGATCATCCCATGAAGGGACCAGTGCATCAAAGCTCTCAGATTAAAGGTATGCAAGATCATTTTAGGAAGGGGCCAGTGCATCATCCCATGAAGGGACCAGTGCATCATAGATCATCCCATGAAGGGACCAGTGCATCATAGATCATCCCATTAAGGGACCAGTGCATCATAGATCATCCCATTAAGGGACCAGTGCATCATAGATCATCCCATGAAGGGACCAGTGCATCAAACATCATCCCATGAAGGGACCAGAGCATCAAACATCATCCCATGAAGGGACCAGAGCATCAAACATCATCCCATGAAGGGACCAGTGCAAACATCATCCCATGAAGGGACCAGTGCAAACATCATCCCATGAAGGGACCAGTGCAAACATCATCCCATGAAGGGACCAGTGCAAACATCATCCCATGAAGGGACCAGTGCAAACATCATCCCATGAAGGGACCAGTGCAAACATCATCCCATGAAGGGACCAGTGCATCACAGATCATCCCATGATGGGACCAGTGCAAACATCATCCCATGATGGGACCAGTGCAAACATCATCCCATGATGGGACCAGTGCAAACATCATCCCATGATGGGACCAGTGCAAACATCATCCCATGAAGGGACCAGTGCAAACATCATCCCATGAAGGGACCAGTGCAAACATCATCCCATGAAGGGACCAGTGCAAACATCATCCCATGAACGGACCAGTGCATCACAGCACTCGGATTAGAGGTATGCATGATCATCCCATGAAGGGACCAGTGCATCAAAGATCATCTCATGAAATGACCAGTGTATCACAGCACTCAGATTAGAGGTATGCAAGATCATCCCAAGAAGGGACCAGTGCATCAAAGATCATCCCATGAAGGGACCAGTGCATCAAAGATCATCCCATGAAGGGACCAGTGCATCAAAGATCATCCCATGAAGGGACCAGTGCATCAAAGATTATCCCATGAAGGGACCAGTACATCACAGCACTCAGATTAGAGGTATGCAAGATCATGCCATGAAGGGACCAGTGCATCAAAGATCATCCCATGAAGGGACCAGTGCATCAAAGATCATCCCATGAAGGGACCAGTGCATCAAAGATCATCCCATGAAGGGACCAGTACATCACAGCACTCAGATTAGAGGTATGCAAGATCCTCCCATGAAGGGACCAGTGCATCACAGCACTCAGATTAGAGGTATGCAAGATCATCCCATGAAGGGACCAGTGCATCAAAGATCATCCCATGAAGGGACCAGTGTAAAGATCATCCCATGAAGGGACCAGTGCATCAAAGATCATCCCATGAAGGGACCACCAGTGCAAAGATCATCCCATGAAGGGACCAGTGCAAAGATCATCCCATGAAGGGACCAGTGCAAAGATCATCCCATAAGGGACCAGTCCATCACAGCACTCAGATTAGAGGTATGCAAGATCATTTTATGCAGGGGCCAGTGCATCAAAGATCATCCCATGAAGGGACCAGTACATCACAGCACTTAGATTAGAGGTATGCAAGATCATCCCATGAAGGGACCAGTGTATCAAAGATCATCCCATGAAGGGACGAGTGTATCAAAGATCATCCCATGAAGGGACCAGTGCAAAGATCATCCCATTAAGGGACCAGTGCAAAGATCATCCCATTAAGGGACCAGTGCATCAAAGATCATCCCATGAAGGGACCAGTGCATCAAAGATCATCCCATGAAGGGACCAGTGCATCAAAGCTCTCAGATTACAGGTATGCAAGATCATTTTATGAAGGGACCAGTGCATCAAAGATCATCCCATGAAGGGACCAGTGCATCAAAGCTCTCAGATTAAAGGTATGCAAGATCATTTTATGAAGGCGCCAGTGCATCAAAGATCATCCCATGAAGGGACCAGTCCATCACAGCACTCAGATTAGAGGTATGCACGATCATCCCATGAAGGGACCAGTGCATCACAGCACTCAGATTAGAGGTATGCAAGATCATCCCATGAAAGGACCAGTGCATCAAAGATCATCCCATGAAGGGACCAGTGCATCAAATATCATCCCATGAAGGGACCAGTACATCACAGCACTCATATTAGAGGTATGCAAGATCCTCCCATGAAGGGACCAGTGCATCAAAGATCATCCCATAAAGGGACCAGTGCAAAGATCATCCCATGAAGGGACCAGTGCATCAAAGATCATCCCATGAAGGGACCAGTGCATCAAAGATCATCCCATGAAGGGACCAGTGCAAAGATCATCCCATGAAGGGACCAGTGCAAAGATCATCCCATGAAGGGACCAGTGCAAAGATCATCCCATGAAGGGACCAGTGCAAAGATCATCCCATTAAGGGACCAGTGCATCAAAGATCATCCCATGAAGGGACCAGTGCATCAAAGATCATCCCATGAAGGGACCAGTGCATCAAAGCTCTCAGATTAGAGGTATGCAAGATCATTTTATGAAGGGACCAGTGCATCAAAGATCATCCCATGAAGGGACCAGTGCATCAAAGCTCTCAGATTAAAGGTATGCAAGATCATTTTATGAAGGGGCCAGTGCATCAAAGATCATCCCATGAAGGGACCAGTCCATCACAGCACTCAGATTAGAGGTATGCAAGATCATCCCATGAAAGGACCAGTGCATCAAAGATCATCCCATGAAGGGACCAGTGAATCAAATATCATCCCATGAAGGGACCAGTGAATCAAATATCATCCCATGAAGGGACCAGTACATCACAGCACTCAGATTAGAGGTATGCAAGATCATCCCATGAAGGGACCAGTGCAAAGATCATCCCATAAAGGGACCAGTGCAAAGATCATCCCAGGAAGGGACCAGTGCATTAAAGATCATCCCATGAAGGGACCAGTGCATCAAAGATCATCCCATGAAGGGACCAGTGCATCAAAGATCATCCCATGAAGGGACCAGTGCATCAAAGATCATCCCATGAAGGGACCAGTGCATCAAAGATCATCCCATGAAGGGACCAGTGCAAAGATCATCCCATGAAGGGACCAGTGCAAAGATCATCCCATTAAGGGACCAGTGCATCAAAGATCATCCCATGAAGGGACCAGTGCATCAAAGCTCTCAGATTAGAGGTATGCAAGATCATCCCATGAAGGGACCAGTGCATCACAGCACTCAGATTAGAGGTATGCAAGATCATCCCATGAAGGGACCAGTGAATCAAAGATCATCCCATGAAGGGACCAGTGAATCAAAGATCATCCCATGAAGGGACCAGTGCATCAAAGATCATCCCATGAAGGGACCAGTGCATCAAAGATCATCCCATGAAGGGACCAGTGCATCATAGATCATCCCATTAAGGGACCAGTGCATCAAAGATCTTCCCACGAAGGGACCAGTGCAAACATCATCCCATGAAGGGACCAGTGCAAACATCATCCCATGAAGGGACCAGTGCAAACATCATCCCATGAAGGGACCAGTGCAAACATCATCCCATGAAGGGACCAGTGCAAACATCATCCCATGAAGGGACCAGTGCAAACATCATCCCATGAACGGACCAGTGCATCACAGCACTCGGATTAGAGGTATGCAAGATCATCCCATGAAGGGACCAGTGCATCAAAGATCACCTCATGAAATGACCAGTGTATCACAGCACTCAGATTAGAGGTATGCAAGATCATCCCAAGAAGGGACCAGTGCATCAAAGATCATCCCATGAAGGGACCAGTGCATCAAAGATCATCCCATGAAGGGACCAGTGCATCAAAGATTATCCCATGAAGGGACCAGTGCATCAAAGATCATCCCATGAAGGGACCAGTGCATCAAAGATTATCCCATGAAGGGACCAGTACATCACAGCACTCAGATTAGAGGTATGCAAGATCATCCCATGAAGGGACCAGTGCATCAAAGATCATCCCATGAAGGGACCAGTGCATCAAAGATCATCCCATGAAGGGACCAGTGCATCAAAGATCATCCCATGAAGGGACCAGTACATCACAGCACTCAGATTAGAGGTATGCAAGATCCTCCCATGAAGGGACCAGTGCATCACAGCACTCAGATTAGAGGTATGCAAGATCATCCCATGAAGGGACCAGTGCATCAAAGATCATCCCATGAAGGGACCAGTGCAAAGATCATCCCATGAAGGGACCAGTGCATCAAAGATCATCCCATGAAGGGACCACCAGTGCAAAGATCATCCCATGAAGGGACCACCAGTGCAAAGATCATCCCATGAAGGGACCAGTGCAAAGATCATCCCATGAAGGGACCAGTGCAAAGATCATCCCATGAAGGGACCAGTCCATCACAGCACTCAGATTAGAGGTATGCAAGATCATTTTATGAAGGGGCCAGTGCATCAAAGATCATCCCATGAAGGGACCAGTACATCACAGCACTCAGATTAGAGGTATGCAAGATCATCCCATGAAGGGACCAGTGAATCAAAGATCATTCCATGAAGGGAACAGTGCAAACATCATCCCATGAAGGGACCAGTGCATCAAAGATCATCCCATGAAGGGACCAGTGCATCAAAGCTCTCAGATTACAGGTATGCAAGATCATTTTATGAAGGGACCAGTGCATCAAAGATCATCCCATGAAGGGACCAGTGCATCAAAGCTCTCAGATTAAAGGTATGCAAGATCATTTTATGAAGGGGCCAGTGCATCAAAGATCATCCCATGAAGGGACCAGTGCATCAAAGATCATCCCATGAAGGGACCAGTGCAAAGATCATCCCATGAAGGGACCAGTGCAAAGATCATCCCATGAAGGGACCAGTGCAAAGATCATCCCATTAAGGGACCAGTGCATCAAAGATCATCCCATGAAGGGACCAGTGCATCAAAGATCATCCCATGAAGGGACCAGTGCATCAAAGATCATCCCATGAAGGGACCAGTGCATCAAAGCTCTCAGATTAAAGGTATGCAAGATCATTTTATGAAGGGGCCAGTGCATCAAAGATCATCCCATGAAGGGACCAGTCCATCACAGCACTCAGATTAGAGGTATGCACGATCATCCCATGAAGGAACCAGTGCAAACATCATCCCATGACGGGACCAGTGCAAACATCATCCCATAAAGGATCCAGTGCATCACAGCACTCAGATTAGATGTTTACAAGATCATCCCATGAAGGGACCAGTGCATCAATGATCATCCCATGAAGGGACCAGTGCATCAAAGATTATCCCATGAAGGGACCAGTGCATCAAAGATCATCCCATGAAGGGACCAGTGCATCATAGATCATCCGATGAAGGGACCAGTGCAAACATCATCCCATGAAGGGACCCGTGCAAACATCATCCCATGAAGGGACCCGTGCAAACATCATCCCATGAAGGGACCCGTGCAAACATCATCCCATGAAGGGACCCGTGCAAACATCATCCCATGAAGGGACCCGTGCAAACATCATCCCATGATGGGACCAGTGCAAACATCATCCCATGATGGGACCAGTGCAAACATCATCCCATGAACGGACCAGTGCATCACAGCACTCGGATTAGAGGTATGCAAGAACATCCCATGAAGGGACCAGTGCAAAGATCATCCTATTTAGTGACCAGCGCATCACAGCACTCAGATTAGAGGTATGCAAGATCATCCCATGAAGGGACCAGTGCATCAAAGATCATCCCATGAAGGGACCAGTGCATCAAAGATCATCCCATGAAGGGACCAGTGCATCAAAGATCATCCCATGAAGGGACCAGTGCATCAAAGATCATCCCATGAAGGGACCAGTACATCACAGCACTCAGATTAGAGGTATGCAAGATCCTCCCATGAAGGGACCAGTACATCACAGCACTCCGATTAGAGGTATGCAAGATCATCCCATGAAGGGACCAGTGCATCAAAGATCATCCCATGAAGGGACCAGTGCAAAGATCATCCCATGAAGGGACCAGTGCAAAGATCATCCCATGAAGGGACCAGCGCATCACAGCACTCAGATTAGAGGTATGCAAGATCATCCCATGAAGGGACCAGTGCAAAGATCATGCCATGAAGGGACCAGTACATCAGATGTCATCCCATGAAGGGACCAGTACATCACAGCACTCAGATTAGATGTAAGCAAAATCATCCCATGAAGGGACCAGTGCAAAGATCATCCCATGAAGGGACCAGTGCATCAAAGATCATCCCATGAAGGGACCAGTGCATCAAAGATCATCCCATGAAGGGACCAGTGCATCAAAGATCATCCCATGAAGGGACCAGTGCATCAAAGATCATCCCATGAAGAGACCAGTGCATCAAAGATCATCCCATGAAGGGACCAGTGCATCATAGATCATCCCATTAAGGGACCAGTGCATCATAGATCATCCCATTAAGGGACCAGTGCATCATAGATCATCCCATTAAGGGACCAGTGCATCATCCCATTAAGGGACCAGTGCATCATAGATCATCCCATTAAGGGACCAGTGCATCATAGATCTTCCCATGAAGGGACCAGTGCATCAAAGATCTTCCCTCGAAGGGACCAGTGCATCAAAGATCTTCCCTCGAAGGGACCAGTGCAAACATCATCCCATGAAGGGACCAGTGCAAACATCATCCCATGAAGGGACCAGTGCAAACATCATCCCATGAAGGGACCAGTGCAAACATCATCCCATGAAGGGACCAGTGCAAACATCATCCCATGAAGGGACCAGTGCAAACATCATCCCATGAAGGGACCAGTGCAAACATCATCCCATGAAGGGACCAGTGCAAACATCATCCCATGAAGGGACCAGTGCAAAGATCATCCCATTAAGGGACCAGTGTATCAAAGATAAACCCATTAAGGGACCAGTGCATCAAAGATCATCCCATGAAGGGACCAGTGCATCAAAGATCATCCCATGAAGGGACCAGTGCATCAAAGATCATCTCATGAAGGGACCAGTGCATCACAGATCATCCCATGAAGGGACCAGTGCATCACAGATCATCCCATGAAGGGACCAGTGCAGCAAAGATCATCCTATTTAGGGTCCAGCGCATCACAGCACTCAGATTAGAGGTATGCAAGATCTTCCTATTAAGGGACCAGTGCATCAAAGATCTTCCCATGAAGGGACCAGTGCATCAAAAATCTTCCCATGAAGGGGCCAGTGCATCAAAGATCATCCCATGAAGGGGCCAGTGCATCAAAGATCATCCCATGAAGGGACCAGTACATCACAGCACTCAGATTAGAGGTATGCAAGATCATCCCATGAAGGGACCAGTGCATCACAGCACTCGGATTAGAGGTATGCAAGAACATCCCATGAAGGGACCAGTGCAAAGATCATCCTATTTAGGGTCCAGCGCATCACAGCACTCAGATTAGAGGTATGCAAGATCATCCCATGAAGGGACCAGTGCATCAAAGATCATCTCATGAAAGGACCAGTGCATCACAGTACTCAGATTAGAGGTATGCAAGATCATCCCATGAAGGGACCAGTGCATCACAGATCATCCCATGAAGGGACCAGTGCATGAAAGATCATCCCATGAAGGGACCAGTGCATCAAAAATCATCCCATGAAGGGACCAGTGCATCAAAGATCATCCCATGAAGGGACCAGTGCATCAAAGATCATCCCATGAAGGGACCAGTGCATCAAAGCTCTCAGATTAGAGGTATGCTAGATCATTTTATGAAGGGGCCAGTGCATCAAAGATCATCCCATGAAGGGACCAGTCCATTACAGCACTCAGATTAGAGGTATGCAAGATAATTTTATGAAGGGGCCAGTGCATCAAAGATCATCCCATGAAGGGACCAGTGCATCAAAGATCATCCCATGAAGGGACCAGTGCATCAAAGATCATCCCATGAAGGGACCAGTGCATCAAAGATCATCCCATGAAGGGACCAGTGCATCAAAGATCATCCCATTAAGGGACCAGTGCATCAAAGATCTTCCCATTAAGGGACCAGTGCATCAAAGATCTTCCCTT
This sequence comes from Triturus cristatus, assembly GCF_964204655.1. Taxonomy (NCBI): domain Eukaryota; kingdom Metazoa; phylum Chordata; class Amphibia; order Caudata; family Salamandridae; genus Triturus; species Triturus cristatus. Next base: position 652,088,440 of record NC_140587.1, on the reverse strand, counting down.
GAAGGGACCAGTTCAAAGATCTTCCCATTAAGGGACCAGTGCAAACATCATCCAATGATGGGACCAGTGCAAACATCATCCCATGAAGGGACCAGTGCATCAAAGATCATCCCATTAAGGGACCAGTGCATCAAAGATCATCCCATTAAGGGACCAGTGCATCAAAGATCATCCCATGAAGGGACCAGTGCAAACATCATCCCATAAAGGGACCAGTGAAAACATCCCATGAAGGGACCAGTGAAAACATCATCCCATGAAGGGACCAGTGCAAACATCGCATGAAGGGACCAGTGCACACATCGCATGAAGGGACCAGTGCATCACAGCACTCGGATTAGAGGTATGCAAGATAATCCCATGAAGGGACCAGTGCATCAAAGATCATCCCATGAAGGGACCGGTGCTTCAAAGATCATCCCATGAAGGGACCAGTGCATCAAAGATCATCCCATGAAGGGACCAGTGCATCAAAGATCATCCCATGAAGGGACCAGTGCAAAGATCATCCCATGAAGGGACCAGTGCAAAGATCATCCCATTAAGGGACCAGTGGAAAGATCATCCCATTAAGGGACCAGTGCAAAGATCATCCAATGAAGGGACCAGTGCATCACAGCACTCAGATTAGAGGTATGCAAGACCATCCTATGAAGGGACCAGTGCATCAAAGATCATCCCATGAAGGGACCAGTGCATCAAAGATCATCCCATTTAGGGACCAGTGCATCAAAGATCATACCATGACGGGACCAGTGCATCACAGATCATCCCATGAAGGGACCAGTGCATCACAGATCATCCCATGAAGGGACTAGTGCATCACAGATCATCCCATGAAGGGGCAAGTGCATCACAGATCATCCCATGAAAGGGCAAGTGCATCATAGATCATCCCATGAAGGTACGAGTACATCACAGCACTCAGATTAGATGTAAGCAAGATCATCACATGAAGGGACCAGTGCAAAGATCAACCCATGGAGGGACCAGTGCAAAGATCATCCCATGAAGGGACCAGTGCAAAGATCATCCCATGAAGGGGCCAAAGATCATCCCATGAATGGACCAGTGCATCAAAGATCATCCCATGAAGGGACCAGTGCATCAAAGACCATCCCATGAAGGTAACAGTGCAAAGATCATCCCATGAAGGGACCAGTGCATCAAAGATCATCCCATGAAGGGACCAGTGCATCAAAGATCATCCCATGAAGGGACATCAAAGATCACACCATTAAGGGACCAGTGCATCAAAGATCATCCGATGAAGGGACCAGTGCATCAAAGATCATCCCATGAAGGGACCAGCGCATCAAAGATCATCCCATGAAGGGACCAGTGCATCAAGATCATCCCATGAAGGGACTAGTGCATCAAAGATCATCCCATGAAGGGACCAGTGCATCAAAGATCATCCCATGAAGGGACCAGTGCATCAAAGCTCTCAGATTAAAGGTATGCAAGATCATTTTATGAAGGGGCCAGTGCATCAAAGATCATCCCATGAAGGGACCAGTGCATCATAGATCATCCCATGAAGGGGCCAGTGCATCATAGATCATCCCATGAAGGGACCAGTGCATCATAGATCATCCCATGAAGGGACCAGTGCATCATAGATTATCCCATGAAGGGACCAGTGCATCATAGATCATCCCATGAAGGGACCAGTGCATCATAGATCATCCCATGAAGGGACCAGTGCATCATAGATCATCCCATTAAGGGACCAGTGCATCATAGATCATCCCATGAAGGGACCAGTGCATCATAGATCATCCCATGAAGGGACCAGTGCATCAAACATCATCCCATGAAGGGACCAGTGCAAACATCATCCCATGAAGGGACCAGTGCAAACATCATCCCATGAAGGGACCCGTGCAAACATCATCCCATGAAGGGACCCGTGCAAACATCATCCCATGAAGGGACCAGTGCATCACAGATCATCCCATGATGGGACCAGTGCAAACATCATCCCATGATGGGACCAGTGCAAACATCATCCCATGATGGGACCAGTGCAAACATCATCCCATGATGGGACCAGTGCAAACATCATCCCATGAAGGGACCAGTGCAAACATCATCCCATGAAGGGACCAGTGCAAACATCATCCCATGAAGGGACCAGTGCAAACATCATCCCATGAACGGACCAGTGCATCACAGCACTCGGATTAGAGGTATGCAAGATCATCCCAAGAAGGGACCAGTGCATCAAAGATCATCCCATGAAGGGACCAGTGCATCAAAGATCATCCCATGAAGGGACCAGTGCATCAAAGATCATCCCATGAAGGGACCAGTGCATCAAAGATCATCCCATGAAGGGACCAGTGCATCAAAGATTATCCCATGAAGGGACCAGTACATCACAGCCCTCAGATTAGAGGTATGCAAGATCATCCCATGAAGAGACCAGTGCATCAAAGATCATCCCATGAAGGGACCAGTGCATCAAAGATCATCCCATGAAGGGAACAGTGCATCAAAGATCATCCCATGAAGGGACCAGTACATCACAGCACTCAGATTAGAGGTATGCAAGATCCTCCCATGAAGGGACCAGTGCATCACAGCACTCAGATTAGAGGTATGCAAGATCATCCCATGAAGGGACCAGTGCATCAAAGATCATCCCATGAAGGGACCAGTGTAAAGATCATCCCATGAAGGGACCAGTGCATCAAAGATCATCCCATGAAGGGACCACCAGTGCAAAGATCATCCCATGAAGGGACCAGTGCAAAGATCATCCCATGAAGGGACCAGTGCAAAGATCATCCCATGAAGGGACCAGTCCATCACAGCACTCAGATTAGAGGTATGCAAGATCATTTTATGAAGGGGCCAGTGCATCAAAGATCATCCCATGAAGGGACCAGTACATCACAGCACTCAGATTAGAGGTATGCAAGATCATCCCATGAAGGGACCAGTGTATCAAAGATCATCCCATGAAGGGACGAGTGTATCAAAGATCATCCCATGAAGGGACCAGTGCAAAGATCATCCCATTAAGGGACCAGTGCAAAGATCATCCCATTAAGGGACCAGTGCATCAAAGATCATCCCATGAAGGGACCAGTGCATCAAAGATCATCCCATGAAGGGACCAGTGCATCAAAGCTCTCAGATTACAGGTATGCAAGATCATTTTATGAAGGGACCAGTGCATCAAAGATCATCCCATGAAGGGACCAGTGCATCAAAGCTCTCAGATTAAAGGTATGCAAGATCATTTTATGAAGGCGCCAGTGCATCAAAGATCATCCCATGAAGGGACCAGTCCATCACAGCACTCAGATTAGAGGTATGCACGATCATCCCATGAAGGGACCAGTGCATCACAGCACTCAGATTAGAGGTATGCAAGATCATCCCATGAAAGGACCAGTGCATCAAAGATCATCCTATGAAGGGACCAGTGCATCAAATATCATCCCATGAAGGGACCAGTGCATCAAATATCATCCCATGAAGGGACCAGTGCATCAAAGATCATCCCATGAAGGGACCAGTGCATCAAAGCTCTCAGATTAAAGGTATGCAAGATCATTTTATGAAGGGGCCAGTGCATCAAAGATCATCCCATGAAGGGACCAGTGCATCATAGATCATCCCATGAAGGGGCCAGTGCATCATAGATCATCCCATGAAGGGACCAGTGCATCATAGATCATCCCATGAAGGGACCAGTGCATCATAGATCATCCCATGAAGGGACCAGTGCATCATAGATCATCCCATGAAGGGACCAGTGCATCATAGAACATCCCATGAAGGGACCAGTGCATCATAGATCATCCCATGAAGGGACCAGTGCATCATAGATCATCCCATGAAGGGACCAGTGCATCATAGATCATCCCATGAAGGGACCAGTGCATCAAACATCATCCCATGAAGGGACCAGTGCAGCAAACATCATCCCATGAAGGGACCAGTGCAAACATCATCCCATGAAGGGACCCGTGCAAACATCATCCCATGAAGGGACCCGTGCAAACATCATCCCATGAAGGGACCCGTGCAAACATCATCCCATGAAGGGACCCGTGCAAACATCATCCCATGAAGGGACCAGTGCAAACATCATCCCATGAAGGGACCAGTGCAAACATCATCCCATGAAGGGACCAGTGCAAACATCATCCCATGAAGGGACCAGTGCAAACATCATCCCATGAAGGGACCAGTGCAAACATCATCCCATGAAGGGACCAGTGCAAACATCATCCCATGATGGGACCAGTGCAAACATCATCCCATGAAGGGACCAGTGCAAACATCATCCCATGAAGGGACCAGTGCAAACATCATCCCATGAAGGGACCAGTGCAAACATCATCCCATGAAGGGACCAGTGCAAACATCATCCCATGAACGGACCAGTGCATAACAGCACTCGGATTAGAGGCATGCAAGATCATCCCATGAAGGGACCAGTGCATCAAAGATCATCTCATGAAATGAACAGTGTATCACAGCACTCAGATTAGAGGTATGCAAGATCATCCCAAGAAGGGACCAGTGCATCAAAGATCATCCCATGAAGGGACCAGTGCATCAAAGATCATCCCATGAAGGGACCAGTGCATCAAAGATCATCCCATGAAGGGACCAGTACATCACAGCACTCAGATTAGAGGTATGCAAGATCCTCCCATGAAGGGACCAGTGCATCACAGCACTCAGATTAGAGGTATGCAAGATCATCCCATGAAGGGACCAGTGCATCAAAGATCATCCCATGAAGGGACCAGTGTAAAGATCATCCCATGAAGGGACCAGTGCATCAAAGATCATCCCATGAAGGGACCACCAGTGCAAAGATCATCCCATGAAGGGACCAGTGCAAAGATCATCCCATGAAGGGACCAGTGCAAAGATCATCCCATGAAGGGACCAGTGCAAAGATCATCCCATGAAGGGACCAGTGCAAAGATCATCCCATGAAGGGACCAGTCCATTACAGCACTCAGATTAGAGGTATGCAAGATCATCCCATGAAGGGACCAGTGAATCAAAGATCATTCCATGAAGGGAACAGTGCAAACATCATCCCATGAAGGGACCAGTGTATCAAAGATCATCCCATGAAGGGACGAGTGTATCAAAGATCATCCCATGAAGGGACCAGTGCAAAGATCATCCCATTAAGGGACCAGTGCAAAGATCATCCCATTAAGGGACCAGTGCATCAAAGATCATCCCATGAAGGGACCAGTGCATCAAAGATCATCCCATGAAGGGACCAGTGCATCAAAGCTCTCAGATTACAGGTATGCAAGATCATTTTATGAAGGGACCAGTGCATCAAAGATCATCCCATGAAGGGACCAGTGCATCAAAGCTCTCAGATTAAAGGTATGCAAGATCATTTTATGAAGGGGCCAGTGCATCAAAGATCATCCCATGAAGGGACCAGTCCATCACAGCACTCAGATTAGAGGTATGCACGATCATCCCATGAAGGGACCAGTGCATCACAGCACTCAGATTAGAGGTATGCAAGATCATCCCATGAAAGGACCAGTGCATCAAAGATCATCCCATGAAGGGACCAGTGCATCAAATATCATCCCATGAAGGGACCAGTGCATCAAATATCATCCCATGAAGGGACAAGTACATCACAGCACTCAGATTAGAGGTATGCAAGATCCTCCCATGAAGGGACCAGTGCATCACAGCACTCAGATTAGAGGTATGCAAGATCATCCCATGAAGGGACCAGTGCATCAAAGATCATCCCATGAAGGGACCAGTGCATCAAAGATCATCCCATGAAGGGACGAGTGTATCAAAGATCATCCCATGAAGGGACCAGTGCAAAGATCATCCCATTAAGGGACCAGTGCAAAGATCATCCCATTAAGGGACCAGTGCATCAAAGATCATCCCATGAAGGGACCAGTGCATCAAAGATCATCCCATGAAGGGACCAGTGCATCAAAGCTCTCAGATTACAGGTATGCAAGATCATTTTATGAAGGGACCAGTGCATCAAAGATCATCCCATGAAGGGACCAGTGCATCAAAGCTCTCAGATTAAAGGTATGCAAGATCATTTTATGAAGGCGCCAGTGCATCAAAGATCATCCCATGAAGGGACCAGTCCATCACAGCACTCAGATTAGAGGTATGCACGATCATCCCATGAAGGGACCAGTGCATCACAGCACTCAGATTAGAGGTATGCAAGATCATCCCATGAAAGGACCAGTGCATCAAAGATCATCCCATGAAGGGACCAGTGCATCAAATATCATCCCGTGAAGGGACCAGTACATCACAGCACTCAGATTAGAGGTATGCAAGATCCTCCCATGAAGGGACCAGTGCATCACAGCACTCAGATTAGAGGTATGCAAGATCATCCCATGAAGGGACCAGTGCATCAAAGATCATCCCATAAAGGGACCAGTGCAAAGATCATCCCATGAAGGGACCAGTGCATCAAAGATCATCCCATAAAGGGACCAGTGCAAAGATCATCCCATGAAGGGACCAGTGCAAAGATCATCCCATGAAGGGACCAGTGCAAAGATCATTGTTAGAATGGGGAACCTCTGGTTGGCACAGGTAGGTACTTGTGACAAGCAGCGGTCCCTTCTTCTATTCAGGGCGAGGGAATTACCCCTTCAGAACAACCCCTGCTCACCCTATAGGTAGTGTGGCGCGAGCAGTCAGGGCTAAACTTCAGGGCGCTAGTCAGTTAAGCATTTATGATCACACACAGTAAACCACAATGATCCCCCACAAACGGACACCAGGCGTAAGTTGTATCAAAAATACGGATGCTTTATATAAAAGATTCTTTGTTACGCAGGCATGTACAAGACCATCAATAACGGTTACGAAATGGAAGCCACAAGATGATAATTAGGCACTGTTCTTGTCTTTGGTAACTTATTCGATCACGAGCGCTTCACAGGGCTCGGTTGAGTCGGTCCAGTCCCGATGATGCGCAGGGCACCCAGGGTACAGTGATACGGGGAAATCAGAACGTTGCGGACCCCGAGTCCGATAGAGAGTTCACTGTACCTGGGAACGTGCGATGTGCTTGGACGAGTCTTCAGGAGAGATGCAGGTTCTGCACCTCGTGGGTCTTCCGGATCAAGAATTCAGCGGGCGGCTTTCGGTAGACAGGTGCGGCCCAGGGCCTCCGACACGGACTGTGCGGGAGGTCACTGCGGAGGGCGGCACGGTCAGACTCAGGCTGGGAGGTGAAGCGGGGCGGCCGGATACGTTACGACGTACGGGCGGCCGTCCGAGGCTGGATTTCACTTCCCCACTAGAAATCCGGCGGGAGGGCGAAAGGGCACCAAGCGCGCTCCAGTAGCAGGCAGGTGACAGGGAAGCGGGACGGCCAGACTCGTGGGTCCAGAGCGACTCAGGTAGAGCGGGGCTCTCGGCGAGTGGAGGCGGCCAGGCTTCTGGGTGTCACGGCCCTAGGAGGGATGCGAAGGTGCGCAGGGCACTCCGGCGGGAGAAAGCACACGGCTCGAATTCTCAGACGAGCGGAGACACGGTGAACCCACTGGTCCTGGGGTTCAGTTCAGGGGGCAAGCTCTTCTTCCAAGCCCTTGGAGATAGTTGAAGAACAAAGTGCAAAAGTCTCTTTCAGTCTTTTTCCTCTCCTTCCTTAGCAAGGCACCTACTGCAGGCCAGTCCCTCAGGTCAGGGAAAGTTACTCCTCCTTCAGCTTCTTCCAGGTCCTTCTAGTCGGGCAGAGTTCCTTCGTGGTTCAATCTGGATCTGATTTCTTAGGAGCCAGGCTCCTACTTTTATACAGGGATTCTTTTGTTCTTTAGCGCCAGGGGGCCTGGGCCTGGCTCAGTCCAGTTTTGGAGCACTCTGTTGTGGTGACTTGGCTTGTTCCTTTCAGCAGCAGGGCAGAGACATCAGCCGCTCCACAGGGGGCGGCGCCGGCTTTGTGGTGGCAGAGCACAGGTCTATTCAAGAGTCAGGGTGCACTCCTCCCACCCATCCTGGGGTAATCTCTCTACCCACCACCTGGCAGCCAACCTGTCTCCTGGAATCCCCCCAGCCCTGCTCCTGTACTGTTGCTAGGCAGAACACACACACACAGCAGAGGCGGACTGAGATGGTTAGGCACGCAAAGGCTAACTTTCTAAAAGTAGCATTTGCAAACCCAGGATATTAAAATAACCTTTACTAAAAGACGTATTTTATCATCCTGAGTTCAGGCATACTAAACATGACTTTCTACCATGCTCTCTGAGTCCACTGGGGTCACAGCGTGTAGCGATCCCAGCAGCCCATTCTGGCCTATGGAGAGCAGGTAGCCTTCAATAGTGAAAAACGAAAATGGCTGTAATTCACTATTAAGACATGCCACACACATCAGGGCATGTCCTACCTTATACCTACAATGCACCCTGCGCTCAGGCCTACCAGAGGGGTGACTAACATGTAGTTAAGGGAAGGTTTAGGGACTGGTAAGTGGGGACACTTGCTCAGTCAGCGCGACGGTACCAGACCGCGCGCAGGGTCTGCAGTGGCAGACCCTAGACACATTTTACCCCGCTGCTTCGGTGGGTGGCACAACCAGTGCTGCAAGCCCACTAGCAGCATTCGGATATACAAGCCCTTGGCACCCCTGGTGCACTCTACTAGGGACTGATAGTAAACCAAATAAACCAAACGTGGAAGTCAATTCACATAATACATTTTACCATAGGGAGCACTTGCACTGTGGCACTGGATGGCAGTGGCACAGCGCCCTGAGCAGCTAACACCAACACAAAAACACATTGAGACACAGACAAAAATGGAAGGGTGACCCACGCCAATGGTGCCAGGTCTAACAATCATCCCATGAAGGGACCAGTGCAAAGATCATCCCATTAAGGGACCAGTGCATCAAAGATCATCCCATGAAGGGACCAGTGCATCAAAGATCATCCCATGAAGGGACCAGTGCATCAAAGCTCTCAGATTAGAGGTATGCAAGATCATTTTATGAAGGGACCAGTGCATCAAAGATCATCCCATGAAGGGACCAGTGCATCAAAGCTCTCAGATTAAAGGTATGCAAGATCATTTTATGAAGGGGCCAGTGCATCAAAGATCATCCCATGAAGGGACCAGTCCATCACAGCACTCAGATTAGAGGTATGCACGATCATCCCATGAAGGGACCAGTGCATCACAGCACTCAGATTAGAGGTATGCAAGATCATCCCATGAAAGGACCAGTGCATCAAAGATCATCCCATGAAGGGACCAGTGAATCAAATATCATCCCATGAAGGGACCAGTGAATCAAATATCATCCCATGAAGGGACCAGTACATCACAGCACTCAGATTAGAGGTATGCAAGATCCTCCCATGAAGGGACCAGTGCATCACAGCACTCAGATTAGAGGTATGCAAGATCATCCCATGAAGGGACCAGTGCATCAAAGATCATCCCATAAAGGGACCAGTGCAAAGATCATCCCAGGAAGGGACCAGTGCATCAAAGATCATCCCATGAAGGGACCAGTGCATCAAAGATCATCCCATGAAGGGACCAGTGCATCAAAGATCATCCCATGAAGGGACCAGTGCAAAGATCATCCCATTAAGGGACCAGTGCATCAAAGATCATCCCATGAAGGGACCAGTGCATCAAAGATCATCCCATGAAGGGACCAGTGCATCAAAGCTCTCAGATTAGAGGTATGCAAGATCATTTTATGAAGGGACCAGTGCATCAAAGATCATCCCATGAAGGGACCAGTGCATCACAGCACTCAGATTAGAGGTATGCACGATCATCCCATGAAGGGACCAGTGCATCACAGCACTCAGATTAGAGGTATGCAAGATCATCCCATGAAAGGACCAGTGCATCAAAGATCATCCCATGAAGGGACCAGTGCATCAAAGATCATCCCATGAAGGGACCAGTGCATCAAAGATCATCCCATGAAGGGACCAGTGCATCAAAGATCATCCCATGAAGGGACCAGTGCATCATAGATCATCCCATTAAGGGACCAGTGCATCAAAGATCTTCCCACGAAGGGACCAGTGCAAACATCATCCCATGAAGGGACCAGTGCAAACATCATCCCATGAAGGGACCAGTGCAAACATCATCCCATGAAGGGACCAGTGCAAACATCATCCCATGAAGGGACCAGTGCAAACATCATCCCATGAACGGACCAGTGCATCACAGCACTCGGATTAGAGGTATGCAAGATCATCCCATGAAGGGACCAGTGCATCAAAGATCACCTCATGACATGACCAGTGTATCACAGCACTCAGATTAGAGGTATGCAAGATCATCCCAAGAAGGGACCAGTGCATCAAAAATCATCCCATGAAGGGACCAGTGCATCAAAGATCATCCCATGAAGGGACCAGTGCATCAAAGATTATCCCATGAAGGGACCAGTGCATCAAAGATCATCCCATGAAGGGACCAGTACATCACAGCACTCAGATTAGAGGTATGCAAGATCATCCCATGAAGGGACCAGTGCATCAAAGATCATCCCATGAAGGGACCAGTGCATCAAAGATCATCCCATGAAGGGACCAGAGCATCAAAGATCATCCCATGAAGGGACCAGTGCATCAAAGATCATCCCATGAAGGGACCAGTACATCACAGCACTCAGATTAGAGGTATGCAAGATCCTCCCATGAAGGGACCAGTGCATCACAGCACTCAGATTAGAGGTATGCAAGATCATCCCATGAAGGGACCAGTGCATCAAAGATCATCCCATGAAGGGACCAGTGCAAAGATCATCCCATGAAGGGACCAGTGCGAAGATCATCCCATGAAGGGACCACCAGTGCAAAGATCATCCCATGAAGGGACCACCAGTGCAAAGATCATCCCATTAAGGGACCACCAGTGCAAAGATCATCCCATGAAGGGACCACCAGTGCAAAGATCATCCCATGAAGGGACCAGTGCAAAGATCATCCCATGAAGGGACCAGTGCAAAGATCATCCCATGAAGGGACCAGTGCAAAGATCATCCCATGAAGGGACCAGTCCATCACAGCACTCAGATTAGAGGTATGCAAGATCATTTTATGAAGGGGCCAGTGCATCAAAGATCATCCCATGAAGGGACCAGTACATCACAGCACTCAGATTAGAGGTATGCAAGATCATCCCATGAAGGGACCAGTGAATCAAAGATCATTCCATGAAGGGAACAGTGCAAACATCATCCCATGAAGGGACCAGTGTATCAAAGATCATCCCATGAAGGGACGAGTGTATCAAAGATCATCCCATGAAGGGACCAGTGCAAAGATCATCCCATTAAGGGACCAGTGCAAAGATCATCCCATTAAGGGACCAGTGCATCAAAGATCATCCCATGAAGGGACCAGTGCATCAAAGATCATCCCATGAAGGGACCAGTGCATCAAAGGTCTCAGATTACAGGTATGCAAGATCATTTTATGAAGGGACCAGTGCATCAAAGCTCTCAGATTAAAGGTATTCAAGATCATTTTATGAAGGGGCCAGTGCATCAAAGATCATCCCATGAAGGGACCAGTCCATCACAGCACTCAGATTAGAGGTATGCACGATCATCCCATGAAGGGACCAGTGCATCACAGCACTCAGATTAGAGGTATGCAAGATCATCCCATGAAAGGACCAGTGCATCAAAGATCATCCCATGAAGGGACCAGTGCATCAAATATCATCCCATGAAGGGACCAGTGCATCAAATATCATCCCATGAAGGGACAAGTACATCACAGCACTCAGATTAGAGGTATGCAAGATCCTCCCATGAAGGGACCAGTGCATCACAGCACTCAGATTAGAGGTATGCAAGATCATCCCATGAAGGGACCAGTGCATCAAAGATCATCCCATAAAAGGACCAGTGCAAAGATCATCCCATGAAGGGACCAGTGCATCAAAGATCATCCCATGAAGGGACCAGTGCATCAAAGATCATCCCCTGAAGGGACCAGTGCATCAAAGATCATCCCCTGAAGGGACCAGTGCAAAGATCATCCCATGAAGGGACCAGTGCATCAAAGATCATCCCATGAAGGGACCACCAGTGCAAAGATCATCCCATGAAGGGACCAGTGCATCAAAGATCATCCCCTGAAGGGACCAGTGCAAAGATCATCCCATGAAGGGACCAGTGCATCAACGATCATCCCATGAAGGGACCAGTGCAAAGATCATCCCATGAAGGGACCAGTGCAAAGATCATCCCATGAAGGGACCAGTGCAAAGATCATCCCATTAAGGGACCAGTGCATCAAAGATCATCCCATGAAGGGACCAGTGCATCAAAGATCATCCCATGAAGGGACCAGTGCATCAAAGCTCTCAGATTAGAGGTATGCAAGATCATTTTATGAAGGGACCAGTGCATCAAAGATCATCCCATGAAGGGACCAGTGCATCAAAGCTCTCAGATTAAAGGTATGCAAGATCATTTTATGAAGGGGCCAGTGCATCAAAGATCATCCCATGAAGGGACCAGTCCATCACAGCACTCAGATTAGAGGTATGCACGATCATCCCATGAAGGGACCAGTGCAAACATCATCCCATGACGGGACCAGTGCAAACATCATCCCATAAAGGATCCAGTGCATCACAGCACTCAGATTAGATGTTTACAAGATCATCCCATGAAGGGACCAGTGCATCAATGATCATCCCATGAAGGGACCAGTGCATCAAAGATCATCCCATGAAGGGACCAGTGCATCAAAGATCATCCCATTAAGGGACCAGTGCAAACATCATCCCATGAAGGGACCAGTGCAAACATCATCCCATGAAGGGACCCGTGCAAAGTTGCAAACATCATCCCATGAAGAGACCCGTGCAAACATCATCCCATGAAGGGACCCGTGCAAACATCATCCCATGAAGGGACCCGTGCAAACATCATCCCATGAAGGGACCCGTGCAAACATCATCCCATGAAGGGACCCGTGCAAACATCATCCCATGATGGGACCAGTGCAAACATCATCCTATTTAGTGACCAGCGCATCACAGCACTCAGATTAGAGGTATGCAAGATCATCCCATGAAGGGACCAGTGCATCAAAGATCATCCCATGAAGGGACCAGTGAATCAAAGATCATCCCATGAAGGGACCAGTGCATCAAAGATCATCCCATGAAGGGACCAGTGCATCAAAGATCATCCCATAAAGGGACCAGTACATCACAGCACTCAGATTAGAGGTATGCAAGATCCTCCCATGAAGGGACCAGTACATCACAGCACTCCGATTAGAGGTATGCAAGATCATCCCATGAAGGGACCAGTGCATCAAAGATCATACCATGAAGGGACCAGTGCAAAGATCATCCCATGAAGGGACCAGTGCAAAGATCATCCTATTTAGGGACCAGCGCATCACAGCACTCAGATTAGAGGTATGCAAGATCATCCCATGAAGGGACCAGTGCAAAGATCATGCCATGAAGGGACCAGTACATCAGATGTCATCCCATGAAGGGACCAGTACATCACAGCACTCAGATTAGATGTAAGCAAAATCATCCCATGAAGGGACCAGTGCAAAGATCATCCTATTTAGGGACCAGCGCATCACAGCACTCAGATTAGAGGTATGCAAGATCATCCCATGAAGGGACCAGTGCAAAGATCATGCCATGAAGGGACCAGTACATCAGATGTCATCCCATGAAGGGACCAGTACATCACAGCACTCAGATTAGATGTAAGCAAAATCATCCCATGAAGGGACCAGTGCAAAGATCATCCCATGAAGGGACCAGTGCATCAAAGATCATCCCATGAAGGGACCAGTGCATCAAAGATCATCCCATGAAGGGACCAGTGCATCAAAGATCATCCCATGAAGGGACCAGTGCATCAAAGATCATCCCTCGAAGGGACCAGTGCATCAAAGATCTTCCCTCGAAGGGACCAGTGCAAACATCATCCCATGAAGGGACCAGTGCAAACATCATCCCATGAAGGGACCAGTGCAAACATCATCCCATGAAGGGACCAGTGCAAACATCATCCCATGAAGGGACCAATGCAAACATCATCCCATGAAGGGACCAATGCAAACATCATCCCATGAAGGGACCAGTGCATCAAAGATCATCCCATTAAGGGACCAGTGTATCAAAGATAAACCCATTAAGGGACCAGTGCATCAAAGATCATCCCATGAAGGGACCAGTGCATCAAAGATCATCCCATGAAGGGACCAGTGCATCACAGATCATCCCATGAAGGGACCAGTGCATCACAGATCATCCCATGAAGGGACCAGTGCATCACAGATCATCCCATGAAGGGACCAGTGCAGCAAAGATCATCCTATTTAGGGTCCAGCGCATCAAAGATCTTCCCATGAAGGGACCAGTGCATCAAAAATCTTCCCATGAAGGGGCCAGTGCATCAAAGATCATCCTATGAAGGGGCCAGTACATCACAGCACTCAGATTAGAGGTATGCAAGATCATCCCATGAAGGGACCAGTGCATCACAGCACTCGGATTAGAGGTATGCAAGAACATCCCATGAAGGGACCAGTGCAAAGATCATCCTATTTAGGGTCCAGCGCATCACAGCACTCAGATTAGAGGTATGCAAGATCATCCCATGAAGGGACCAGTGCATCAAAGATCATCTCATGAAAGGACCAGTGCATCACAGTACTCAGATTAGAGGTATGCAAGATCATCCCATGAAGGGACCAGTGCATCACAGATCATCCCATGAAGGGACCAGTGCATGAAAGATCATCCCATGAAGGGACCAGTGCATCAAAAATCATCCCATGAAGGGACCAGTGCATCAAAGATCATCCCATGAAGGGACCAGTGCATCAAAGATCATCCCATGAAGGGACCAGTGCATCAAAGCTCTCAGATTAGAGGTATGCTAGATCATTTTATGAAGGGGCCAGTGCATCAAAGATCATCCCATGAAGGGACCAGTCCATTACAGCACTCAGATTAGAGGTATGCAAGATAATTTTATGAAGGGGCCAGTGCATCAAAGATCATCCCATGAAGGGGCCAGTGCATCAAAGATCATCCCATGAAGGGACCAGTGCATCAAAGATCATCCCATGAAGGGACCAGTGCATCAAAGACCATCCCATGAAGGGAACAGTGCAAAGATCATCCCATGAAGGGACGAGTACATCACAGCACTCAGATTAGATGTAAGCAAGATCATCCCATGAAGGGACCAGTGCAAAGATCAACCCATGGAGGGACCAGTGCATCAAAGATCATCCCATGAAGGGACATCAAAGATCACACCATTAAGGGACCAGTGCATCAAAGATCATCCGATGAAGGGACCAGTGCATCAAAGATCATCCCATGAAGGGACCAGTGCATCAAAGATCATCCCATGAAGGGACCAGTGCATCAAAGATCATCCCATGAAGGGACTAGTGCATCAAAGATCATCCCATGAAGGGACCAGTGCATCAAAGATCATCCCATGAAGGGACCAGTGCATCAAAGCTCTCAGATTAAAGGTATGCAAGATCATTTTATGAAGGGGCCAGTGCATCAAAGATCATCCCATGAAGGGACCAGTGCATCATAGATCATGCCATGAAGGGGCCAGTGCATCATAGATCATCCCATGAAGGGACCAGTGCATCATAGATCATCCCATGAAGGGACCAGTGCATCATAGATCATCCCATGAAGGGACCAGTGCATCATAGATCATCCCATTAAGGGACCAGTGCATCATAGATCATCCCATGAAGGGACCAGTGCATCATAGATCATCCCATGAAGGGACCAGTGCATCAAACATGATCCCATGAAGGGACCAGTGCAAACATCATCCCATGAAGGGACCAGTGCATCAAACATCATCCCATGAAGGGACCAGTGCAAACATCATCCCATGAAGGGACCAGTGCAAACATCATCCCATGAAGGGACCCGTGCAAACATCATCCCATGAAGGGACCCGTGCAAACATCATCCCATGAAGGGACCAGTGCAAACATCATCCCATGAAGGGACCAGTGCATCACAGATCATCCCATGATGGGACCAGTGCAAACATCATCCCATGATGGGACCAGTGCAAACATCATCCCATGATGGGACCAGTGCAAACATCATCCCATGATGGGACCAGTGCAAACATCATCCCATGATGGGACCAGTGCAAACATCATCCCATGAAGGGACCAGTGCAAACATCATCCCATGAAGGGACCAGTGCAAACATCATCCCATGAAGGGACCAGTGCAAACATCATCCCATGAAGGGACCAGTGCAAACATCATCCCATGAACGGACCAGTGCATCACAGCACTCGGATTAGAGGTATGCAAGATCATCCCATGAAGGGACCAGTGCATCAAAGATCATCTCATGAAATGACCAGTGTATCACAGCACTCAGATTAGAGGTATGCAAGATCATCCCAAGAAGGGACCAGTGCATCAAAGATCATCCCATGAAGGGACCAGTGCATCAAAGATCATCCCATGAAGGGACCAGTGCATCAAAGATCATCCCATGAAGGGACCAGTGCATCAAAGATCATCCCATGAAGGGACCAGTGCATCAAAGATTATCCCATGAAGGGACCAGTGCATCACAGCACTCAGATTAGAGGTATGCAAGATCATCCCATGAAGGGACCAGTGCATCACAGATCATCCCATGAAGGGACCAGTGCATGAAAGATCATCCCATGAAGGGACCAGTGCATCAAAGATCATCTCATGAAAGGACCAGTGCATCACAGTACTCAGATTAGAGGTATGCAAGATCATCCCATGAAGGGACCAGTGCATCACAGATCATCCCATGAAGGGACCAGTGCATGAAAGATCATCCCATGAAGGGACCAGTGCATCAAAAATCATCCCATGAAGGGACCAGTGCATCAAAGATCATCCCATGAAGGGACAAGTGCATCAAAGATCATCCCATGAAGGGACCAGTGCATCAAAGCTCTCAGATTAGAGGTATGCTAGATCATTTTATGAAGGGGCCAGAGCATCAAAGATCATCCCATGAAGGGACCAGTCCATTACAGCACTCAGATTAGAGGTATGCAAGATAATTTTATGAAGGGGCCAGTGCATCAAAGATCATCCCATGAAGGGACCAGTGCATCAAAGATCATCCCATGAAGGGACCAGTGCATCAAAGACCATCCCATGAAGGGAACAGTGCAAAGATCATCCCATGAAGGGACGAGTACATCACAGCACTCAGATTAGATGTAAGGAAGATCATCCCATGAAGGGACCAGTGCAAAGATCAACCCATGGAGGGACCAGTGCATCAAAGATCATCCCATGAAGGGACATCAAAGATCACACCATTAAGGGACCAGTGCATCAAAGATCATCCGATGAAGGGACCAGTGCATCAAAGATCATCCCATGAAGGGACCAGTGCATCAAAGATCATCCCATGAAGGGACCAGTACATCACAGCACTCAGATTAGAGGTATGCAAGATCCTCCCATGAAGGGACCAGTGCATCACAGCACTCAGATTAGAGGTATGCAAGATCATCCCATGAAGGGACCAGTGCATCAAAGATCATCCCATGAAGGGACCAGTGTAAAGATCATCCCATGAAGGGACCAGTGCATCAAAGATCATCCCATGAAGGGACCACCAGTGCAAAGATCATCCCATGAAGGGACCAGTGCAAAGATCATCCCATGAAGGGACCAGTGCAAAGATCATCCCATGAAGGGACCAGTCCATCACAGCACTCAGATTAGAGGTATGCAAGATCATTTTATGAAGGGGCCAGTGCATCAAAGATCATCCCATGAAGGGACCAGTACATCACAGCACTTAGATTAGAGGTATGCAAGATCATCCCATGAAGGGACCAGTGTATCAAAGATCATCCCATGAAGGGACGAGTGTATCAAAGATCATCCCATGAAGGGACCAGTGCAAAGATCATCCCATGAAGGGACCAGTGCATCATAGATCATCCCATGAAGGGACCAGTGCACCATAGATCATCCCATGAAGGGACCAGTGCATCATAGATCATCCCATGAAGGGACCAGTGCATCAAAGATCATCCGATGAAGGGACCAGTGCATCAAAGATCATCCCATGAAGGGACCAGTGAATCAAAGATCATCCCATGAAGGGACTAGTGCATCAAAGATCATCCCATGAAGGGACCAGTGCATCAAAGATCATCCCATGAAGGGACCAGTGCATCAAAGATCATCCCATGAAGGGACCAGTGCATCAAAGCTCTCAGATTAAAGGTATGCAAGATCATTTTATGAAGGGGCCAGTGCATCAAAGATCATCCCATGAAGGGACCAGTGCATCATAGATCATCCCATGAAGGGGCCAGTGCATCATAGATCATCCCATGAAGGGACCAGTGCATCATAGATCATCCCATTAAGGGACCAGTGCATCATAGATCATCCCATGAAGGGGCCAGTGCATCATAGATCATCCCATGAAGGGACCAGTGCATCAAACATCATCCCATGAAGGGACCAGTGCAAACATCATCCCATGAAGGGACCAGTGCAAACATCATCCCATGAAGGGACCCGTGCATCACAGATCATCCCATGATGGGACCAGTGCAAACATCATCCCATGATGGGACCAGTGCAAACATCATCCCATGATGGGACCAGTGCAAACATCATTCCATGATGGGACCAGTGCAAACATCATCCCATGATGGGACCAGTGCAAACATCATCCCATGAAGGGACCAGTGCAAACATCATCCCATGAAGGGACCAGTGCAAACATCATCCCATGAACGGACCAGTGCATCACAGCACTCGGATTAGAGGTATGCAAGATCATCCCATGAAGGGACCAGTGCATCAAAGATCATCTCATGAAATGACCAGTGTATCACAGCACTCAGATTAGAGGTATGCAAGATCATCCCAAGAAGGGACCAGTGCATCAAAGATCATCCCATGAAGGGACCAGTGCATCAAAGATCATCCCATGAAGGGACCAGTGCATCAAAGATCATCCCATGAAGGGACAAGTGCATCAAAGATCATCCCATGAAGGGACCAGTGCATCAAAGATTATCCCATGAAGGGACCAGTACATCACAGCACTCAGATTAGAGGTATGCAAGATCATCCCATGAAGAGACCAGTGCATCAAAGATCATCCCATGAAGGGACCAGTGCATCAAAGATCATCCCATGAAGGGAACAGTGCATCAAAGATCATCCCATGAAGGGACCAGTACATCACAGCACTCAGATTAGAGGTATGCAAGATCCTCCCATGAAGGGACCAGTGCATCACAGCACTCAGATTAGAGGTATGCAAGATCATCCCATGAAGGGACCAGTGCATCAAAGATCATCCCATGAAGGGACCAGTGCATCAAAGATCATCCCATGAAGGGACCACCAGTGCAAAGATCATCCCATGAAGGGACCAGTGCAAAGATCATCCCATGAAGGGACCAGTGCAAAGATCATCCCATGAAGGGACCAGTCCATCACAGCACTCAGATTAGAGGTATGCAAGATCATTTTATGAAGGGGCCAGTGCATCAAAGATCATCCCATGAAGGGACCAGTACATCACAGCACTCAGATTAGAGGTATGCAAGATCATCCCATGAAGGGACCAGTGTATCAAAGATCATCCCATGAAGGGACGAGTGTATCAAAGATCATCCCATGAAGGGACCAGTGCAAAGATCATCCCATTAAGGGACCAGTGCAAAGATCATCCCATTAAGGGACCAGTGCATCAAAGATCATCCCATGAAGGGACCAGTGCATCAAAGATAATCCCATGAAGGGACCAGTGCATCAAAGCTCTCAGATTACAGGTATGCAAGATCATTTTATGAAGGGACCAGTGCATCAAAGATCATCCCATGAAGGGACCAGTGCATCAAAGCTCTCAGATTAAAGGTATGCAAGATCATTTTATGAAGGGGCCAGTGCATCAAAGATCATCCCATGAAGGGACCAGTCCATCACAGCACTCAGATTAGAGGTATGCACGATCATCCCATGAAGGGACCAGTGCATCACAGCACTCAGATTAGAGGTATGCTAGATCATTTTATGAAGGGGCCAGTGCATCAAAGATCATCCCATGAAGGGACCAGTCCATTACAGCACTCAGATTAGAGGTATGCAAGATAATTTTATGAAGGGGCCAGTGCATCAAAGATCATCCCATGAAGGGACCAGTGCATCAAAGATCATCCCATGAAGGGACCAGTGCATCAAAGACCATCCCATGAAGGGAACAGTGCAAAGATCATCCCATGAAGGGACGAGTACATCATAGCACTCAGATTAGATGTAAGCAAGATCATCCCATGAAGGGACCAGTGCAAAGATCAACCCATGGAGGGACCAGTGCATCAAAGATCATCCCATGAAGGGACATCAAAGATCACACCATTAAGGGACCAGTGCATCAAAGATCATCCCATGAAGGGACCAGTGAATCAAATATCATCCCATGAAGGGACCAGTGCATCAAATATCATCCCATGAAGGGACCAGTACATCACAGCACTCAGATTAGAGGTATGCAAGATCCTCCCATGAAGGGACCAGTGCATCACAGCACTCAGATTAGAGGTATGCAAGATCATCCCATGAAGGGACCAGTGCATCAAAGATCATCCCATAAAGGGATCAGTGCAAAGATCATCCCAGGAAGGGACCAGTGCATCAAAGATCATCCCATGAAGGGACCAGTGCATCAAAGATCATCCCATGAAGGGACCAGTGCATCAAAGATCATCCCATGAAGGGACCAGTGCAAAGATCATCCCATGAAGGGACCAGTGCAAAGATCATCCCATTAAGGGACCAGTGCATCAAAGATCATCCCATGAAGGGACCAGTGCATCAAAGCTCTCAGATTAGAGGTATGCAAGATCATTTTATGAAGGGACCAGTGCATCAAAGATCATCCCATGAAGGGACCAGTGCATCACAGCACTCAGATTAGAGGTATGCAAGATCATCCCATGAAGGGACCAGTGAATCAAAGATCATCCCATGAAGGGACCAGTGCATCAAAGATCATCCCATGAAGGGACCAGTGCATCAAAGATCATCCCATGAAGGGACCAGTGCATCAAAGATCATCCCATTAAGGGACCAGTGCATCAAAGATCTTCCCACGAAGGGACCAGTGCAAACATCATCCCATGAAGGGACCAGTGCAAACATCATCCCATGAAGGGACCAGTGCAAACATCATCCCATGAAGGGACCAGTGCAAACATCATCCCATGAAGGGACCAGTGCAAACATCATCCCATGAAGGGACCAGTGCAAACATCATCCCATGAAGGGACCAGTGCAAACATCATCCCATGAAGGGACCAGTGCAAACATCATCCCATGAAGGGACCAGTGCATCACAGCACTCGGATTAGAGGTATGCAAGAACATCCCATGAAGAGACCAGTGCAAGGATCATCCTATTTAGGGACCAGCGCATCACAGCACTCGGATTAGAGGTATGCAAGATCATCCCATGAAGGGACCAGTGCATCAAAGATCATCTCATGAATGGACCAGTGCATCACAGCACTCAGATTAAAGGTATGCAAGAACATCCCATGAAGGGACCAGTGCAAAGATCATCCCATGAAGGGACCAGTGCATGAAAGATCATCCTATGAAGGGACCAGTGCATCAAAGATCATCCCATTAAGGGACCAGTGCATCAAAGATCATCCCATTAAGGGACCAGTGCATCAAAGATCATCCCATTAAGGGACCAGTGCATCAAAGATCATCCCATTAAGGGACCAGTGCATCAAAGATCATCCCATGAAGGGACCAGTGCATCAAAGATCATCCCATAAAGGGACCAGTGCATCAAAGATCATCCCATAAAGGGACCAGTGCATCAAAGATCATCCCATTTAGGGACCAGTGCATCAAAGATCATCCCATGAAGGGGCCAGCGCATCACAGATCATCCCATGAAGGGACCAGTGCATCACAGATCATCCCATGAAGGGACCAGTGCATCAAAGATCATCCCATGAAGGGACCAGTGCATCAAAGATCATCCCATGAAGGGACCAGTGCATCAAAGATCATCCCATAAAGGGACCAGTGCATCAAAGATCATCCCATTTAGGGACCAGTGCATCAAAGATCATCCCCTTTAGGGGCCAGCGCATCACAGATCATCCCATGAAGGGACCAGCGCATCACAGATCATCCCATGAAGGGACCAGTGCATCACAGATCATCCCATGAAGGGACCAGTGCATCAAAGATCATCCCATGAAGGGACCAGTGCATCAAAGATCATCCCATGAAGGGACCAGTGCATCAAAGTTCATCCCATGAAGGGACCAGTGCATCTCAGCACTCGGATTAGAGGTATGCAAGAACATCCCATGAAGGGACCAGTGCATCAAAGATCTTCCCATGAAGGGACCAGTGCATCAAAGATCTTCCCTTGAAGTGACCAGTGCATCAAAGATCTTCCCTTGAAGGGACGAGTGCAAACATCATCCAATGATGGGACCAGTGCAAACATCATCCAATGATGGGGCCAGTGCAAACATCATCCCATGAAGGGGCCAGTGCAAACATCATCCCATGAAGGGGCCAGTGCAAACATCATCCCATGAAGGGGCCAGTGCAAACATCATCCCATGAAGGGGCCAGTGCAAACATCATCCCATGAAGGGACCAGTGCAAACATCATCGCATGAAGGGACCAGTGCACACATCGCATGAAGGGACCAGTGCATCACAGCACTCGGATTAGAGGTATGCAAGAACATCCCATGAAGGGACCAGTGCAAAGATCATCCTATTTAGGGACCAGCGCATCACAGCACTCAGATTAGAGGTATGCAAGATCATCCCATGAAGGGACCAGTGCTTCAAAGATCATCCCATGAAGGGACCAGTGCTTCAAAGATCATCCCATGAAGGGACCAGTGCATCAAAGATCATCCCATGAAGGGACCAGTGCATCAAAGATCATCCCATGAAGGGACCAGTGCATCAAAGATCATCCCATGAAGGGACCAGTGCATCAAAGATCATCCCATGAAGGGACCAGTGCATCAAAGATCATCCCATAAAGGGACCAGTACATCACAGCACTCAGATTAGAGGTATGCAAGATCCTCCCATGAAGGGACCAGTGCATCACAGCACTCAGATTAGAGGTATGCAAGATCATCCCATCAAGGGACCAGTGCAAAGATCATCCCATGAAGGGACCAGTGCAAAGATCATCCCATGAAGGGACCACTGCATCAAAGATCATCCCATGAAGGGACCAGTGCAAAGATCATCCCATGAAGGGACCAGTGCAAAGATCATCCCATGAAGGGACCAGTGCAAAGATCATCCCATGAAGGGACCAGTGCAAAGATCATCCCATGAAGGGACCAGTGCAAAGATCATCCCATGAAGGGACCAGTGCACAGATCATCCCATTAAGGGACCAGTGCATCAAAGATCATCCCATGAAGGGACCAGTGCATCAAAGCTCTCAGATTAGAGGTATGCAAGATCATTTTATGAAGGGACCAGTGCATCAAAGATCATCCCATGAAGGGACCAGTGCATCAAAGCTCTCAGATTAGAGGTATGCAAGATCATTTTATGAAGGGGCCAGTGCATCAAAGATCATCCCATGAAGGGACCAGTCCATCACAGCACTCAGATTAGAGGTATGCAAGATCATTTTATGAAGGGGCCAGTGCATCAAAGAACATCCCATGAAGGGACCAGTACATCACAGCACTCAGATTAGAGGTATGCAAGATCCTCCCATGAAGGGACCAGTGCATCACATCACTCAGATTAGAGGTATGCAAGATCATCCCATGAAGGGACCATTGAATCAAAGATCATCCCATGAAGGGACCAGTGAATCAAAGATCATCCCATGAAGGGACCATTGAATCAAAGATCATCCCATGAAGGGACCAGTGAATCAAAGATCATCCCATGAAGGGACCAGTGCAAAGATCATCCCATGAAGGGACCAGTGCATCAAAGATCATCCCATTAAGGGACCAGTGCAAAGATCATCCCATTAAGGGACCAGTGCAAAGATCATCCCATTAAGGGACCAGTGCAAAGATCATCCCATTAAGGGACCAGTGCAAAGATCATCCCATTAAGGGACCAGTGCATCAAAGATCATCCCATGAAGGGACCAGTGCATCAAAGATCATCCCATGAAGGGACCAGTGCATCAAAGCTCTCAGATTAGAGGTATGCAAGATCATTTTATGAAGGGGCCAGTGCATCAAAGATCATCCCATGAAGGGACCAGCCCATCACAGCACTCAGATTAGAGGTATGCAAGATCATTTTATGAAGGGGCCAGTGCATCAAAGATCATCCCACGAAGGGACCAGTGCATCAAAGTTCATCCCATGAAGGGACCAGTGCATCAAAGATCATCCCATGAAGGGACCAGTGCATCAAAGATCATCCCATGAAGGGACCAGTGCATCAAAGATCATCCCATGAAGGGACGAGTGCATCAAAGATCATCCCATGAAGGGACCAGTGCAAATATCATCCCATGAAGGGACCAGTGCAAAGATCATCCCATGAAGGGACCAGTGCATCAAAGATCTTCCCATGAAGGGACCAGTGCATCAAAGATCTTCCCTTGAAGTGACCAGTGCATCAAAGATCTTCCCTTGAAGGGACGAGTGCAAACATCATCCAATGATGGGACCAGTGCAAACATCATCCAATGAAGGGGCCAGTGCAAACATCATCGCATGAAGGGACCAGTGCACACATCGCATGAAGGGACCAGTGCATCATAGCACTCGGATTAGAGGTATGCAAGAACATCCCATGAAGGGACCAGTGCAAAGATCATCCTATTTAGGGACCAGCGCATCAGAGCACTCAGATTAGAGGTATGCAAGATCATCCCATGAAGGGACCAGTGCATCAAAGATCATCTCATGAAAGGACCAGTGCATCACAGCACTCAGATTAGAGGTATGCAAGATCATCCCATGAAGGGACCAGTGCATCAAAGATCATCCCATGAAGGGACCAGTGCATCAGTGCATCAAAGATCATCCCATGAAGGGACCAGTGCATCAGTGCATCAAAGATCATCCCATGAAGGGACCAGTGAATCAAAGATCATCCCATGAAGGGACCATTGAATCAAAGATCATCCCATGAAGGGACCAGTGAATCAAAGATCATCCCATGAAGGGACCAGTGCAAAGATCATCCCATTAAGGGACCAGTGCAAAGATCATCCCATTAAGGGACCAGTGCAAAGATCATCCCATTAAGGGACCAGTGCAAAGATCATCCCATTAAGGGACCAGTGCATCAAAGATCATCCCATGAAGGGACCAGTGCATCAAAGCGCTCAGATTAGAGGTATGCAAGATCATTTTATGAAGGGGCCAGTGCATCAAAGATCATCCCGTGAAGGGACCAGTCCATCACAGCACTCAGATTAGAGGCATGCAAGATCATTTTATGAAGGGGCCAGTGCATCAAAGATCATCCCACGAAGGGACCAGTGCATCAAAGTTCATCCCATGAAGGGACCAGTGCATCAAAGATCATCCCATGAAGGGACCAGTGCATCAAAGATCATCCCATGAAGGAACCAGTGCATCAGAGATCATCCCATGAAGGGACCAGTGCAAACAGCATCCCATGAAGGGACCAGTGCAAACAGCATCCCATGAAGGGACCAGTGCAAACAGCATCCCATGAAGGGACCAGTGCAAACAGCATCCCATGAAGAGACCAGTGCAAACAGCATCCCATGAAGAGACCAGTGCAAACATCATCCCATGAAGGGTCCAGTGCATCACAGCACTCAGATTAAAGGTATGCAAGATCATTTTATGAAGGGGACAGTGCAAAGATCATCCCATGAAGGGACCAGTGCATCAAAGATCATCCCATGAAGGCCCCCAGTGCATCAAAGATCATCCCATTAAGGGACCAGTGCATCATAGATCATCCCATTAAGGGACCAGTGCATCATAGATCATCCCATTAAGGGACCAGTGCATCATAGATCTTCCCATTAAGGGACCAGTGCAAACATCCTCCCATGAAGGGACCAGTGCAAAGATCATCCCATGAAGGGACCAGTGCAAAGATCATCCCATGAAGGGACCAGTGCATCAAAGATCATCCCATGAAGGGACCACTGCATCAAAGATCATCCCATGAAGGGACCAGTGCAAAGATCATCCCATGAAGGGACCAGTGCACAGATCATCCCATGAAGGGACCAGTGCACAGATCATCCCATGAAGGGACCAGTGCAAAGATCATCCCATGAAGGGACCAGTGCAAAGATCATCCCATGAAGGGACCAGTGCAAAGATCATCCCATTAAGGGACCAGTGCATCAAAGATCATCCCATGAAGGGACCAGTGCATCAAAGATCATCCCATGAAGGGACCAGTGCATCAAAGATAATCCCATGAAGGGACCAGTGCATCAAGGATAATCCCATGAAGGGGCCAGTGCATCAAAGATCATCCCATGAAGGGACCAGTACATCACAGCACTCAGATTAGAGGTATGCAAGATCCTCCCATGAAGGGACCAGTGCATCACAGCACTCAGATTAGAGGTATGCAAGATCATCCCATGAAGGGACCAGTGAATCAAAGATCATCCCATGAAGGGACCAGTGCATCAAAGATCATCCCATGAAGGGACCAGTGCAAAGATCATCCCATTAAGGGACCAGTGCAAAGATCATCCCATTAAGGGACCAGTGCAAAGATCATCCCATTAAGGGACCAGTGCAAAGATCATCCCATTAAGGGACCAGTGCAAAGATCATCCCATTAAGGGACCAGTGCATCAAAGATCATCCCATGAAGGGACCAGTGCATCAAAGATCATCCCATGAAGGGACCAGTACATCAAAGATCATCCCATGAAGGGACCAGTGCATCAAAGCTCTCAAATTAGAGGTATGCAAGATCATTTTATGAAGGGGCCAGTGCATCAAAGATCATCCCGTGAAGGGACCAGTCCATCACAGCACTCAGATTAGAGGCATGCAAGATCATTTTATGAAGGGGCCAGTGCATCAAAGATCATCCCACGAAGGGACCAGTGCATCAAAGTTCATCCCATGAAGGGACCAGTGCATCAAAGATCATCCCATGAAGGGACCAGTGCATCAAAGATCATCCCATGAAGGGACCAGTGCATCAAAGATAATCCCATGAAGGGACCAGTGCATCAAAGATAATCCCATGAAGGGACCAGTGCATCAAAGATAATCCCATGAAGGGACCAGTGCATCAGAGATCATCCCATGAAGGGACCAGTGCAAACAGCATCCCATGAAGGGACCAGTGCAAACAGCATCCCATGAAGGGACCAGTGCAAACAGCATCCCATGAAGGGACCAGTGCAAACAGCATCCCATGAAGGGTCCAGTGCATCACAGCATCCCATGAAGGGTCCAGTGCATCACTCACAGCACTCAGATTAAAGGTATGCAAGATCATTTTATGAAGGGGACAGTGCAAAGATCATCCCATGAAGGCCCCCAGTGCATCAAAGATCATCCCATGAAGGCCCCCAGTGCATCAAAGAGCATCCCATTAAGGGACCAGTTCATCAAAGATCATCCCATGAAGGGACCAGTGCATCAAAGATCATCCCATGAAGGGACCAGTACATCACAGCACTCAGATTAGAGGTATGCAAGATCCTCCCATGAAGGGACCAGTGCATCACAGCACCCAGATTACAGGTATGCAAGATCATCCCATGAAGGGACCAGTGCATCAAAGATCATCCCATGAAGGGACCAGTGTAAAGATCATCCCATGAAGGGACCAGTGCATCAAAGAGCATCCCATGAAGGGACCACCAGTGCAAAGATCATCCCATGAAGGGACCAGTGCAAGGATCATCCCATGAAGGGACCAGTGCAAAGATCATCCCATGAAGGGACCAGTCCATCACAGCACTCAGATTAGAGGTATGCAAGATCATTTTATGAAGGGGCCAGTGCATCAAAGATCATCCCATGAAGGGACCAGTACATCACAGCACTCAGATTAGAGGTATGCAAGATCATCCCATGAAGGGACCAGTGTATCAAAGATCATCCCATGAAGGGACGAGTGTATCAAAGATCATCCCATGAAGGGACCAGTGCAAAGATCATCCCATTAAGGGACCAGTGCAAAGATCATCCCATTAAGGGACCAGTGCATCAAAGATCATCCCATGAAGGGACCAGTGCATCAAAGATCATCCCATGAAGGGACCAGTGCATCAAAGCTCTCAGATTACAGGTATGCAAGATCATTTTATGAAGGGACCAGTGCATCAAAGATCATCCCATGAAGGGACCAGTGCATCAAAGCTCTCAGATTAAAGGAATGCAAGATCATTTTATGAAGGCGCCAGTGCATCAAAGATCATCCCATGAAGGGACCAGTGCATCAAATATCATCCCATGAAGGGACCAGTACATCACAGCACTCAGATTAGAGGTATGCAAGATCCTCCCATGAAGGGACCAGTGCATCACAGCACTCAGATTAGAGGTATGCAAGATCATCCCATGAAGGGACCAGTGCATCAAAGATCATCCCATAAAGGGACCAGTGCAAAGATCCCATGAAGGGACCAGTGCATCAAAGATCATCCCATGAAGGGACCAGTGCATCAAAGATCATCCCATGAAGGGACCAGTGCAAAGATCATCCCATGAAGGGACCAGTGCAAAGATCATCCCATGAAGGGACCAGTGCAAAGATCATCCCATGAAGGGACCAGTGCAAAGATCATCCCATTAAGGGACCAGTGCATCAAAGATCATCCCATGAAGGGACCAGTGCATCAAAGATCATCCCATGAAGGGACCAGTGCATCAAAGCTCTCAGATTAGAGGTATGCAAG
The DNA here is from genome assembly GCF_964204655.1 of Triturus cristatus. Classification (NCBI taxonomy): domain Eukaryota; kingdom Metazoa; phylum Chordata; class Amphibia; order Caudata; family Salamandridae; genus Triturus; species Triturus cristatus. The sequence goes on along the minus strand of NC_140587.1, from coordinate 652,059,510 downwards.
ATCATTTTATGAAGGGACCAGTGCATCAAAGATCATCCCATGAAGGGACCAGTGCATCAAAGCTCTCAGATTAAAGGTATGCAAGATCATTTTATGAAGGGGCCAGTGCATCAAAGATCATCCCATGAAGGGACCAGTCCATCACAGCACTCAGATTAGAGGTATGCACGATCATCCCATGAAGGGACCAGTGCATTACAGCACTCAGATTAGAGGTATGCAAGATCATCCCATGAAAGGACCAGTGCATCAAAGATCATCCCATGAAGGGACCAGTGAATCAAATATCATCCCATGAAGGGACCAGTGAATCAAATATCATCCCATGAAGGGACCAGTACATCACAGCACTCAGATTAGAGGTATGCAAGATCCTCCCATGAAGGGACCAGTGCATCACAGCACTCAGATTAGAGGTATGCAAGATCATCCCATGAAGGGACCAGTGCATCAAAGATCATCCCATAAAGGGACCAGTGCAAAGATCATCCCAGGAAGGGACCAGTGCATCAAAGATCATCCCATGAAGGGACCAGTGCATCAAAGATCATCCCATGAAGGGACCAGTGCATCAAAGATCATCCCATGAAGGGACCAGTGCAAAGATCATCCCATGAAGGGACCAGTGCAAAGATCATCCCATGAAGGGACCAGTGCATAGATCATCCCATTAAGGGACCAGTGCATCAAAGATCATCAAATGAAGGGACCAGTGCATCAAAGCTCTCAGATTAGAGGTATGCAAGATAATTTTATGAAGGGACCAGTGCATCAAAGATCATCCCATGAAGGGACCAGTGCATCACAGCACTCAGATTAGAGGTATGCAAGATCATCCCATGAAGGGACCAGTGAATCAAAGATCATCCCATGAAGGGACCAGTGAATCAAAGATCATCCCATGAAGGGACCAGTGCATCAAAGATCATCCCATGAAGGGACCAGTGCAAAGATCATCCCATGAAGGGACCAGTGCAAAGATCATCCCAGGAAGGGACCAGTGCATCAAAGATCATCCCATGAAGGGACCAGTGCATCAAAGATCATCCCATGAAGGGACCAGTGCATCAAAGATCATCCCATGAAGGGACCAGTGCATCAAAGATCATCCCATGAAGGGACCAGTGCAAAGATCATCCCATGAAGGGACCAGTGCAAAGATCATCCCATGAAGGGACCAGTGCATAGATCATCCCATTAAGGGACCAGTGCATCAAAGATCATCAAATGAAGGGACCAGTGCATCAAAGCTCTCAGATTAGAGGTATGCAAGATCATTTTATGAAGGGACCAGTGCATCAAAGATCATCCCATGAAGGGACCAGTGCATCACAGCACTCAGATTAGAGGTATGCAAGATCATCCCATGAAGGGACCAGTGAATCAAAGATCATCCCATGAAGGGACCAGTGAATCAAAGATCATCCCATGAAGGGACCAGTGCATCAAAGATCATCCCACGAAGGGACCAGTGCATCAAAGATCTTCCCACGAAGGGACCAGTGCAAACATCATCCCATGAAGGGACCAGTGCAAACATCATCCCATGAAGGGACCAGTGCAAACATCATCCCATGAAGGGACCAGTGCAAACATCATCCCATGAACGGACCAGTGCATCACAGCACTCGGATTAGAGGTATGCAAGATCATCCCATGAAGGGACCAGTGCATCAAAGATCACCTCATGAAATGACCAGTGTATCACAGCACTCAGATTAGAGGTATGCAAGATCATCCCAAGAAGGGACCAGTGCATCAAAGATCATCCCATGAAGGGACCAGTGCATCAAAGATCATCCCATGAAGGGACCAGTGCATCAAAGATCATCCCATGAAGGGACCAGAGCATCAAAGATCATCCCATGAAGGGACCAGTGCATCAAAGATCATCCCATGAAGGGACCAGAGCATCAAAGATCATCCCATGAAGGGACCAGTGCATCAAAGATCATCCCATGAAGGGACCAGTACATCACAGCACTCAGATTAGAGGTATGCAAGATCCTCCCATGAAGGGACCAGTGCATCACAGCACTCAGATTAGAGGTATGCAAGATCATCCCATGAAGGGACCAGTGCATCAAAGATCATCCCATGAAGGGACCAGTGCAAAGATCATCCCATGAAGGGACCAGTGCATCAAAGATCATCCCATGAAGGGACCAGTGCATCAAAGATCATCCCATGAAGGGACCACCAGTGCAAAGATCATCCCATGAAGGGACCAGTGCAAAGATCATCCCATGAAGGGACCAGTGCAAAGATCATCCCATGAAGGGACCAGTCCATCACAGCACTCAGATTAGAGGTATGCAAGATCATTTTATGAAGGGGCCAGTGCATCAAAGATCATCCCATGAAGGGACCAGTACATCACAGCACTCAGATTAGAGGTATGCAAGATCATCCCATGAAGGGACCAGTGAATCAAAGATCATTCCATGAAGGGAACAGTGCAAACATCATCCCATGAAGGGACCAGTGTATCAAAGATCATCCCATGAAGGGACGAGTGTATCAAAGATCATCCCATGAAGGGACCAGTGCAAAGATCATCCCATTAAGGGACCAGTGCAAAGATCATCCCATTAAGGGACCAGTGCATCAAAGATCATCCCATGAAGGGACCAGTGCATCAAAGATCATCCCATGAAGGGACCAGTGCATCAAAGCTCAGATTACAGGTATGCAAGATCATTTTATGAAGGGACCAGTGCATCAAAGATCATCCCATGAAGGGACCAGTGCATCAAAGCTCTCAGATTAAAGGTATGCAAGATCATTTTATGAAGGGGCCAGTGCATCAAAGATCATCCCATGAAGGGACCAGTCCATCACAGCACTCAGATTAGAGGTATGCACGATCATCCCATGAAGGGACCAGTGCATCACAGCACTCAGATTAGAGGTATGCAAGATCATCCCATGAAAGGACCAGTGCATCAAAGATCATCCCATGAAGGGACCAGTGCATCAAATATCATCCCATGAAGGGACAAGTACATCACAGCACTCAGATTAGAGGTATGCAAGATCCTCCCATGAAGGGACCAGTGCATCACAGCACTCAGATTAGAGGTATGCAAGATCATCCCATGAAGGGACCAGTGCATCAAAGATCATCCCATAAAGGGACCAGTGCAAAGATCATCCCATGAAGGGACCAGTGCATCAAAGATCATCCCATGAAGGGACCAGTGCATCAAAGATCATCCCATGAAGGGACCACCAGTGCAAAGATCATCCCATGAAGGGACCAGTGCAAAGATCATCCCATGAAGGGACCAGTGCAAAGATCATCCCATGAAGGGACCAGTCCATCACAGCACTCAGATTAGAGGTATGCAAGATCATTTTATGAAGGGGCCAGTGCATCAAAGATCATCCCATGAAGGGACCAGTACATCACAGCACTCAGATTAGAGGTATGCAAGATCATCCCATGAAGGGACCAGTGAATCAAAGATCATTCCATGAAGGGAACAGTGCAAACATCATCCCATGAAGGGACCAGTGTATCAAAGATCATCCCATGAAGGGACGAGTGTATCAAAGATCATCCCATGAAGGGACCAGTGCAAAGATCATCCCATTAAGGGACCAGTGCAAAGATCATCCCATTAAGGGACCAGTGCAAAGATCATCCCATTAAGGGACCAGTGCATCAAAGATCATCCCATGAAGGGACCAGTGCATCAAAGATTATCCCATGAAGGGACCAGTGCATCAAAGCTCTCAGATTACAGGTATGCAAGATCATTTTATGAAGGGACCAGTGCATCAAAGATCATCCCATGAAGGGACCAGTGCATCAAAGCTCTCAGATTAAAGGTATGCAAGATCATTTTATGAAGGGGCCAGTGCATCAAAGATCATCCCATGAAGGGACCAGTCCATCACAGCACTCAGATTAGAGGTATGCACGATCATCCCATGAAGGGACCAGTGCATCACAGCACTCAGATTAGAGGTATGCAAGATCATCCCATGAAAGGACCAGTGCATCAAAGATCATCCCATGAAGGGACCAGTGCATCAAATATCATCCCATGAAGGGACCAGTGCATCAAATATCATCCCATGAAGGGACAAGTACATCACAGCACTCAGATTAGAGGTATGCAAGATCCTCCCATGAAGGGACCAGTGCATCACAGCACTCAGATTAGAGGTATGCAAGATCATCCCATGAAGGGACCAGTGCATCAAAGATCATCCCATGAAGGGACCAGTGCATCAAAGATCATCTCATAAAGGGACCAGTGCAAAGATCATCCCATGAAGGGACCAGTGCATCAAAGATCATCCCATGAAGGGACCAGTGCATCAAAGATCATCCCATGAAGGGACCAGTGCAAAGATCATCCCATGAAGGGACCAGTGCAAAGATCATCCCATGAAGGGACCAGTGCAAAGATCATCCCATGAAGGGACCAGTGCAAAGATCATCCCATGAAGGGACCAGTGCATCAAAGATCATCACATGAAGGGACCAGTGCATCAAAGATCATCACATGAAGGGACCAGTGCATCAAAGATCATCCCATGAAGGGACCAGTGCATCAAAGCTCTCAGATTAGAGGTATGCAAGATCATTTTATGAAGGGACCAGTGCATCAAAGATCATCCCATGAAGGGACCAGTGCATCAAAGCTCTCAGATTAAAGGTATGCAAGATCATTTTATGAAGGGGCCAGTGCATCAAAGATCATCCCATGAAGGGACCAGTCCATCACAGCACTCAGATTAGAGGTATGCACGATCATCCCATGAAGGGACCAGTGCAAACATCATCCCATGACGGGACCAGTGCAAACATCATCCCATAAAGGATCCAGTGCATCACAGCACTCAGATTAGATGTTTACAAGATCATCCCATGAAGGGACCAGTGCATCAATGATCATCCCATGAAGGGACCAGTGCATCAATGATCATCCCATGAAGGGACCAGTGCATCAAAGATCATCCCATTAAGGGACCAGTGCATCATAGATCATCCCATGAAGGGACCAGTGCAAACATCATCCCATGAAGGGACCAGTGCAAACATCATCCCATGAAGGGACCCGTGCAAACATCATCCCATGAAGAGACCCGTGCAAACATCATCCCATGAAGGGACCCGTGCAAACATCATCCCATGAAGGGACCCGTGCAAACATCATCCCATGAAGGGACCCGTGCAAACATCATCCCATGATGGGACCAGTGCAAACATCATCCCATGATGGGACCAGTGCAAACATCATCCCATGAACGGACCAGTGCATCACAGCACTCGGATTAGAGGTATGCAAGAACATCCCATGAAGGGACCAGTGCAAAGATCATCCTATTTAGTGACCAGCGCATCACAGCACTCAGATTAGAGGTATGCAAGATCATCCCATGAAGGGACCAGTGCATCAAAGATCATCCCATGAAGGGACCAGTGCATCAAAGATCATCCCATGAAGGGACCAGTGCATCAAAGATCATCCCATGAAGGGACCAGTGCATCAAAGATCATCCCATAAAGGGACCAGTACATCACAGCACTCAGATTAGAGGTATGTAAGATCCTCCCATGAAGGGACCAGTACATCACAGCACTCCGATTAGAGGTATGCAAGATCATCCCATGAAGGGACCAGTGCATCAAAGATCATCCCATGAAGGGACCAGTGCATCAAAGATCATCCCATGAAGGGACCAGTGCATCAAAGATCATCCCATTAAGGGACCAGTTCATCAAAGATCATCCCATGAAGGGACCAGTGCATCAAAGATCATCCCATGAAGGGACCAGTACATCACAGCACTCAGATTAGAGGTATGCAAGATCCTCCCATGAAGGGACCAGTGCATCACAGCACCCAGATTAAAGGTATGCAAGATCATTTTATGAAGGGGACAGTGCAAAGATCATCCCATGAAGGCCCCCAGTGCATCAAAGATCATCCCATGAAGGCCCCCAGTGCATCAAAGATCATCCCATTAAGGGACCAGTTCATCAAAGATCATCCCATGAAGGGACCAGTGCATCAAAGATCATCCCATGAAGGGACCAGTACATCACAGCACTCAGATTAGAGGTATGCAAGATCCTCCCATGAAGGGACCAGTGCATCACAGCACCCAGATTACAGGTATGCAAGATCATCCCATGAAGGGACCAGTGCATCAAAGATCATCCCATGAAGGGACCAGTGTAAAGATCATCCCATGAAGGGACCAGTGCATCAAAGATCATCCCATGAAGGGACCACCAGTGCAAAGATCATCCCATGAAGGGACCAGTGCAAGGATCATCCCATGAAGGGACCAGTGCAAAGATCATCCCATGAAGGGACCAGTCCATCACAGCACTCAGATTAGAGGTATGCAAGATCATTTTATGAAGGGGCCAGTGCATCAAAGATCATCCCATGAAGGGACCAGTACATCACAGCACTCAGATTAGAGGTATGCAAGATCATCCCATGAAGGGACCAGTGTATCAAAGATCATCCCATGAAGGGACGAGTGTATCAAAGATCATCCCATGAAGGGACCAGTGCAAAGATCATCCCATTAAGGGACCAGTGCAAAGATCATCCCATTAAGGGACCAGTGCATCAAAGATCATCCCATGAAGGGACCAGTGCATCAAAGATCATCCCATGAAGGGACCAGTGCATCAAAGCTCTCAGATTACAGGTATGCAAGATCATTTTATGAAGGGACCAGTGCATCAAAGATCATCCCATGAAGGGACCAGTGCATCAAAGCTCTCAGATTAAAGGAATGCAAGATCATTTTATGAAGGCGCCAGTGCATCAAAGATCATCCCATGAAGGGACCAGTGCATCAAATATCATCCCATGAAGGGACCAGTACATCACAGCACTCAGATTAGAGGTATGCAAGATCCTCCCATGAAGGGACCAGTGCATCACAGCACTCAGATTAGAGGTATGCAAGATCATCCCATGAAGGGACCAGTGCATCAAAGATCATCCCATAAAGGGACCAGTGCAAAGATCCCATGAAGGGACCAGTGCATCAAAGATCATCCCATGAAGGGACCAGTGCATCAAAGATCATCCCATGAAGGGACCAGTGCAAAGATCATCCCATGAAGGGACCAGTGCAAAGATCATCCCATGAAGGGACCAGTGCAAAGATCATCCCATTAAGGGACCAGTGCATCAAAGATCATCCCATGAAGGGACCAGTGCATCAAAGATCATCCCATGAAGGGACCAGTGCATCAAAGATCATCCCATGAAGGGACCAGTGCATCAAAGCTCTCAGATTAGAGGTATGCAAGATCATTTTATGAAGGGACCAGTGCATCAAAGATCATCCCATGAAGGGACCAGTGCATCAAAGCTCTCAGATTAAAGGTATGCAAGATCATTTTATGAAGGGGCCAGTGCATCAAAGATCATCCCATGAAGGGACCAGTCCATCACAGCACTCAGATTAGAGGTATGCACGATCATCCCATGAAGGGACCAGTGCATCACAGCACTCAGATTAGAGGTATGCAAGATCATCCCATGAAAGGACCAGTGCATCAAAGATCATCCCATGAAGGGACCAGTGAATCAAATATCATCCCATGAAGGGACCAGTGAATCAAATATCATCCCATGAAGGGACCAGTACATCACAGCACTCAGATTAGAGGTATGCAAGATCCTCCCATGAAGGGACCAGTGCATCACAGCACTCAGATTAGAGGTATGCAAGATCATCCCATGAAGGGACCAGTGCATCAAAGATCATCCCATAAAGGGACCAGTGCAAAGATCATCCCAGGAAGGGACCAGTGCATCAAAGATCATCCCATGAAGGGACCAGTGCATCAAAGATCATCCCATGAAGGGACCAGTGCATCAAAGATCATCCCATGAAGGGACCAGTGCATAGATCATCCCATTAAGGGACCAGTGCATCAAAGATCATCAAATGAAGGGACCAGTGCATCAAAGCTCTCAGATTAGAGGTATGCAAGATCATTTTATGAAGGGACCAGTGCATCAAAGATCATCCCATGAAGGGACCAGTGCATCACAGCACTCAGATTAGAGGTATGCAAGATCATTTTATGAAGGGGCCAGTGCATCAAAGATCATCCCATGAAGGGACCAGTGCATCAAAGATCATCCCATGAAGGGACCAGTGCATCAAAGATCATCCCATGAAGGGACCAGTGCATCATAGATCATCCCATTAAGGGACCAGTGCATCAAAGATCTTCCCACGAAGGGACCAGTGCAAACATCATCCCATGAAGGGACCAGTGCAAACATCATCCCATGAAGGGACCAGTGCAAACATCATCCCATGAAGGGACCAGTGCAAACATCATCCCATGAAGGGACCAGTGCAAACATCATCCCATGAACGGACCAGTGCATCACAGCACTCGGATTAGAGGTATGCAAGATCATCCCATGAAGGGACCAGTGCATCAAAGATCACCTCATGAAATGACCAGTGTATCACAGCACTCAGATTAGAGGTATGCAAGATCATCCCAAGAAGGGACCAGTGCATCAAAGATCATCCCATGAAGGGACCAGTGCATCAAAGATCATCCCATGAAGGGACCAGTGCATCAAAGATTATCCCATGAAGGGACCAGTGCATCAAAGATCATCCCATGAAGGGACCAGTGCATCAAAGATTATCCCATGAAGGGACCAGTACATCACAGCACTCAGATTAGAGGTATGCAAGATCATCCCATGAAGGGACCAGTGCATCAAAGATCATCCCATGAAGGGACCAGTGCATCAAAGATCATCCCATGAAGGGACCAGAGCATCAAAGATCATCCCATGAAGGGACCAGTGCATCAAAGATCATCCCATGAAGGGACCAGTACATCACAGCACTCAGATTAGAGGTATGCAAGATCCTCCCATGAAGGGACCAGTGCATCACAGCACTCAGATTAGAGGTATGCAAGATCATCCCATGAAGGGACCAGTGCATCAAAGATCATCCCATGAAGGGACCAGTGCAAAGATCATCCCATGAAGGGACCAGTGCATCAAAGATCATCCCATGAAGGGACCAGTGCATCAAAGATCATCCCATGAAGGGACCACCAGTGCAAAGATCATCCCATGAAGGGACCAGTGCAAAGATCATCCCATGAAGGGACCAGTGCAAAGATCATCCCATGAAGGGACCAGTGCAAAGATCATCCCATGAAGGGACCAGTCCATCACAGCACTCAGATTAGAGGTATGCAAGATCATTTTATGAAGGGGCCAGTGCATCAAAGATCATCCCATGAAGGGACCAGTACATCACAGCACTCAGATTAGAGGTATGCAAGATCATCCCATGAAGGGACCAGTGAATCAAAGATCATTCCATGAAGGGAACAGTGCAAACATCATCCCATGAAGGGACCAGTGTATCAAAGATCATCCCATGAAGGGACGAGTGCATCAAAGATCATCCCATGAAGGGACCAGTGCAAAGATCATCCCATTAAGGGACCAGTGCAAAGATCATCCCATTAAGGGACCAGTGCATCAAAGATCATCCCATGAAGGGACCAGTGCATCAAAGATCATCCCATGAAGGGACCAGTGCATCAAAGCTCAGATTACAGGTATGCAAGATCATTTTATGAAGGGACCAGTGCATCAAAGATCATCCCATGAAGGGACCAGTGCATCAAAGCTCTCAGATTAAAGGTATGCAAGATCATTTTATGAAGGGGCCAGTGCATCAAAGATCATCCCATGAAGGGACCAGTCCATCACAGCACTCAGATTAGAGGTATGCACGATCATCCCATGAAGGGACCAGTGCATCACAGCACTCAGATTAGAGGTATGCAAGATCATCCCATGAAAGGACCAGTGCATCAAAGATCATCCCATGAAGGGACCAGTGCATCAAATATCATCCCATGAAGGGACAAGTACATCACAGCACTCAGATTAGAGGTATGCAAGATCCTCCCATGAAGGGACCAGTGCATCACAGCACTCAGATTAGAGGTATGCAAGATCATCCCATGAAGGGACCAGTGCATCAAAGATCATCCCATAAAGGGACCAGTGCAAAGATCATCCCATGAAGGGACCAGTGCATCAAAGATCATCCCATGAAGGGACCAGTGCATCAAAGATCATCCCATGAAGGGACCACCAGTGCAAAGATCATCCCATGAAGGGACCAGTGCAAAGATCATCCCATGAAGGGACCAGTGCAAAGATCATCCCATGAAGGGACCAGTCCATCACAGCACTCAGATTAGAGGTATGCAAGATCATTTTATGAAGGGGCCAGTGCATCAAAGATCATCCCATGAAGGGACCAGTACATCACAGCACTCAGATTAGAGGTATGCAAGATCATCCCATGAAGGGACCAGTGAATCAAAGATCATTCCATGAAGGGAACAGTGCAAACATCATCCCATGAAGGGACCAGTGTATCAAAGATCATCCCATGAAGGGACGAGTGTATCAAAGATCATCCCATGAAGGGACCAGTGCAAAGATCATCCCATTAAGGGACCAGTGCAAAGATCATCCCATTAAGGGACCAGTGCATCAAAGATCATCCCATGAAGGGACCAGTGCATCAAAGATTATCCCATGAAGAGACCAGTGCATCAAAGCTCTCAGATTACAGGTATGCAAGATCATTTTATGAAGGGACCAGTGCATCAAAGATCATCCCATGAAGGGACCAGTGCATCAAAGCTCTCAGATTAAAGGTATGCAAGATCATTTTATGAAGGGGCCAGTGCATCAAAGATCATCCCATGAAGGGACCAGTCCATCACAGCACTCAGATTAGAGGTATGCACGATCATCCCATGAAGGGACCAGTGCATCACAGCACTCAGATTAGAGGTATGCAAGATCATCCCATGAAAGGACCAGTGCATCAAAGATCATCCCATGAAGGGACCAGTGCATCAAATATCATCCCATGAAGGGACCAGTGCATCAAATATCATCCCATGAAGGGACAAGTACATCACAGCACTCAGATTAGAGGTATGCAAGATCCTCCCATGAAGGGACCAGTGCATCACAGCACTCAGATTAGAGGTATGCAAGATCATCCCATGAAGGGACCAGTGCATCAAAGATCATCTCATAAAGGGACCAGTGCAAAGATCATCCCATGAAGGGACCAGTGCATCAAAGATCATCCCATGAAGGGACCAGTGCATCAAAGATCATCCCATGAAGGGACCAGTGCAAAGATCATCCCATGAAGGGACCAGTGCAAAGATCATCCCATGAAGGGACCAGTGCAAAGATCATCCCATGAAGGGACCAGTGCAAAGATCATCCCATGAAGGGACCAGTGCAAAGATCATCCCATTAAGGGACCAGTGCATCAAAGATCATCACATGAAGGGACCAGTGCATCAAAGATCATCCCATGAAGGGACCAGTGCATCAAAGCTCTCAGATTAGAGGTATGCAAGATCATTTTATGAAGGGACCAGTGCATCAAAGATCATCCCATGAAGGGACCAGTGCATCAAAGCTCTCAGATTAAAGGTATGCAAGATCATTTTATGAAGGGGCCAGTGCATCAAAGATCATCCCATGAAGGGACCAGTCCATCACAGCACTCAGATTAGAGGTATGCACGATCATCCCATGAAGGGACCAGTGCAAACATCATCCCATGACGGGACCAGTGCAAACATCATCCCATAAAGGATCCAGTGCATCACAGCACTCAGATTAGATGTTTACAAGATCATCCCATGAAGGGACCAGTGCATCAATGATCATCCCATGAAGGGACCAGTGCATCAAAGATTATCCCATGAAGGGACCAGTGCATCAAAGATCATCCCATGAAGGGACCAGTGCATCATAGATCATCCCATGAAGGGACCAGTGCAAACATCATCCCATGAAGGGACCAGTGCAAACATCATCCCATGAAGGGACCCGTGCAAACATCATCCCATGAAGAGACCCGTGCAAACATCATCCCATGAAGGGACCCGTGCAAACATCATCCCATGAAGTGACCCGTGCAAACATCATCCCATGAAGGGACCCGTGCAAACATCATCCCATGATGGGACCAGTGCAAACATCATCCCATGATGGGACCAGTGCAAACATCATCCCATGAACGGACCAGTGCATCACAGCACTCGGATTAGAGGTATGCAAGAACATCCCATGAAGGGACCAGTGCAAAGATCATCCTATTTAGTGACCAGCGCATCACAGCACTCAGATTAGAGGTATGCAAGATCATCCCATGAAGGGACCAGTGCATCAAAGATCATCCCATGAAGGGACCAGTGCATCAAAGATCATCCCATGAAGGGACCAGTGCATCAAAGATCATCCCATGAAGGGACCAGTGCATCAAAGATCATCCCATAAAGGGACCAGTACATCACAGCACTCAGATTAGAGGTATGTAAGATCCTCCCATGAAGGGACCAGTACATCACAGCACTCCGATTAGAGGTATGCAAGATCATCCCATGAAGGGACCAGTGCATCAAAGATCATCCCATGAAGGGACCAGTGCAAAGATCATCCCATGAAGGGACCAGTGCAAAGATCATCCTATTTAGGGACCAGCGCATCACAGCACTCAGATTAGAGGTATGCAAGATCATCCCATGAAGGGACCAGTGCAAAGATCATGCCATGAAGGGACCAGTACATCAGATGTCATCCCATGAAGGGACCAGTACATCACAGCACTCAGATTAGATGTAAGCAAAATCATCCCATGAACGGACCAGTGCAAAGATCATCCCATGAAGGGACCAGTGCATCAAAGATCATCCCATGAAGGGACCAGTGCATCAAAGATCATCCCATTAAGGGACCAGTGCATCATAGATCTTCCCATTAAGGGACCAGTGCATCAAAGATCTTCCCATGAAGGGACCAGTGCATCAAAGATCTTCCCATGAAGGGACCAGTGCATCAAAGATCTTCCCTCGAAGGGACCAGTGCATCAAAGATCTTCCCTCGAAGGGACCAGTGCAAACATCCCATGAAGGGACCAGTGCAAACATCATCCCATGAAGGGACCAGTGCAAACATCATCCCATGAAGGGACCAGTGCAAACATCATCCCATGAAGGGACCAGTGCAAACATCATCCCATGAAGGGACCAGTGCATCAAAGATCATCCCATTAAGGGACCAGTGTATCAAAGATAAACCCATTAAGGGACCAGTGCATCAAAGATCATCCCATGAAGGGACCAGTGCATCAAAGATCATCCCATAAAGGGACCAGTGCAAAGATCATCCCATGGAGGGACCAGTGCATCAAAGATCATCCCATGAAGGTACCAGTGCATCAAAGATCATCCCATGAAGGGACCAGTGCAAAGATCATCCCATGAAGGGACCAGTGCATCAAAGATCATCCCATGAAGGGACCACCAGTGCAAAGATCATCCCATGAAGGGACCAGTGCAAAGATCATCCCATGAAGGGACCAGTGCAAAGATCATCCCATGAAGGGACCAGTCCATCACAGCACTCAGATTAGAGGTATGCAAGATCATTTTATGAAGGGGCCAGTGCATCAAAGATCATCCCATGAAGGGACCAGTACATCACAGCACTCAGATTAGAGGTATGCAAGATCATCCCATGAAGGGACCAGTGAATCAAAGATCATTCCATGAAGGGAACAGTGCAAACATCATCCCATGAAGGGACCAGTGTATCAAAGAACATCCCATGAAGGGACGAGTGTATCAAAGATCATCCCATGAAGGGACCAGTGCAAAGATCATCCCATTAAGGGACCAGTGCAAAGATCATCCCATTAAGGGACCAGTGCATCAAAGATCATCCCATGAAGGGACCAGTGCATCAAAGATCATCCCATGAAGGGACCAGTGCATCAAAGCTCTCAGATTACAGGTATGCAAGATCATTTTATGAAGGGACCAGTGCATCAAAGATCATCCCATGAAGGGACCAGTGCATCAAAGCTCTCAGATTAAAGGTATGCAAGATCATTTTATGAAGGGGCCAGTGCATCAAAGATCATCCCATGAAGGGACCAGTCCATCACAGCACTCAGATTAGAGGTATGCACGATCATCCCATGAAGGGACCAGTGCATCACAGCACTCAGATTAGAGGTATGCAAGATCATCCCATGAAAGGACCAGTGCATCAAAGATCATCCCATGAAGGGACCAGTGCATCAAATATCATCCCATGAAGGAACCAGTGCATCAAATATCATCCCATGAAGGGACAAGTACATCACAGCACTCAGATTAGAGGTATACAAGATCCTCCCATGAAGGGACCAGTGCATCACAGCACTCAGATTAGAGGTATGCAAGATCATCCCATGAAGGGACCAGTGCATCAAAGATCATCCCATAAAGGGACCAGTGCAAAGATCATCCCATAAAGGGACCAGTGCAAAGATCATCCCATGAAGGGACCAGTGCATCAAAGATCATCCCATGAAGGGACCAGTGCATCAAAGATCATCCCATGAAGGGACCAGTGCAAAGATCATCCCATGAAGGGACCAGTGCAAAGATCATCCCATGAAGGGACCAGTGCAAAGATCATCCCATTAAGGGACCAGTGCATCAAAGATCATCCCATGAAGGGACCAGTGCATCAAAGATCATCCCATGAAGGGACCAGTGCATCAAAGATCATCCCATGAAGGGACCAGTGCATCAAAGCTCTCAGATTAGAGGTATGCAAGATCATTTTATGAAGGGACCAGTGCATCAAAGATCATCCCATGAAGGGACCAGTGCATCAAAGCTCTCAGATTAAAGGTATGCAAGATCATTTTATGAAGGGGCCAGTGCATCAAAGATCATCCCATGAAGGGACCAGTGCAAAGATCATCCTATTTAGGGACCAGCGCATCACAGCACTCAGATTAGAGGTATGCAAGATCATCCCATGAAGGGACCAGTGCAAAGATCATGCCATGAAGGGACCAGTACATCAGATGTCATCCCATGAAGGGACCAGTACATCACAGCACTCAGATTAGATGTAAGCAAAATCATCCCATGAAGGGACCAGTGCAAAGATCATCCCATGAAGGGACCAGTGCATCAAAGATCATCCCATGAAGGGACCAGTGCATCAAAGATCATCCCATGAAGGGACCAGTGCATCATAGATCATCCCATTAAGGGACCAGTGCATCATAGATCATCCCATTAAGGGACCAGTGCATCAAAGATCTTCCCATGAAGGGACCAGTGCATCAAAGATCTTCCCATGAAGGGACCAGTGCATCAAAGATCTTCCCTCGAAGGGACCAGTGCAAACATCATCCCATGAAGGGACCAGTGCAAACATCATCCCATGAAGGGACCAGTGCAAACATCATCCCATGAAGGGACCAGTGCAAACATCATCCCATGAAGGAACCAGTGCAAACATCATCCCATGAAGGGACCAGTGCAAACATCATCCCATGAAGGGACCAGTGCAAACATCATCCCATGAAGGGACCAGTGCATCAAAGATCATCCCATTAAGGGACCAGTGTATCAAAGATAAACCCATTAAGGGACCAGTGCATCAAAGATCATCCCATGAAGGGACCAGTGCATCAAAGATCATCCCATTTAGGGACCAGTGCATCAAAGATCATCCCATGAAGGGACCAGTGCATCACAGATTATCCCATGAAGGGACCAGTGCATCACAGATCATCCCATGAAGGGACCAGTGCAGCAAAGATCATCCTATTTAGGGTCCAGCGCATCACAGCACTCAGATTAGAGGTATGCAAGATCTTCCTATTAAGGGACCAGTGCATCAAAGATCTTCCCATGAAGGGACCAGTGCATCAAAAATCTTCCCATGAAGGGGCCAGTGCATCAAAGATCATCCCATGAAGGGGCCAGTACATCACAGCACTCAGATTAGAGGTATGCAAGATCATCCCATGAAGGGACCAGTGCATCACAGCACTCGGATTAGAGGTATGCAAGAACATCCCATGAAGGGACCAGTGCAAAGATCATCCTATTTAGGGTCCAGCGCATCACAGCACTCAGATTAGAGGTATGCAAGATCATCCCATGAAGGGACCAGTGCATCAAAGATCATCTCATGAAAGGACCAGTGCATCACAGTACTCAGATTAGAGGTATGCAAGATCATCCCATGAAGGGACCAGTGCATCACAGATCATCCCATGAAGGGACCAGTGCATGAAAGATCATCCCATGAAGATACCAGTGCATGAAAGATCATCCCATGAAGGGACCAGTGCATCAAAGATCATCCCATGAAGGGACCAGTGCATCAAAGATCATCCCATGAAGGGACCAGTGCATCAAAGCTCTCAGATTAGAGGTATGCTAGATCATTTTATGAAGGGGCCAGTGCATCAAAGATCATCCCATGAAGGGA
Source organism: Triturus cristatus (assembly GCF_964204655.1). Taxonomy (NCBI): domain Eukaryota; kingdom Metazoa; phylum Chordata; class Amphibia; order Caudata; family Salamandridae; genus Triturus; species Triturus cristatus. The sequence continues at coordinate 652,043,125 of NC_140587.1, read as the reverse complement.
CCAGTCCATTACAGCACTCAGATTGGAGGTATGCAAGATAATTTTATGAAGGGGCCAGTGCATCAAAGATCATCCCATGAAGGGACCAGTGCATCAAAGATCATCCCATGAAGGGACCAGTGCATCAAAGACCATCCCATGAAGGGAACAGTGCAAAGATCATCCCATGAAGGGACGAGTACATCACAGCACTCAGATTAGATGTAAGCAAGATCATCCCATGAAGGGACCAGTGCAAAGATCAACCCATGGAGGGACCAGTGCATCAAAGATCATCCCATGAAGGGACATCAAAGATCACACCATTAAGGGACCAGTGCATCAAAGATCATCCGATGAAGGGACCAGTGCATCAAAGATCATCCGATGAAGGGACCAGTGCATCAAAGATCATCCCATGAAGGGACCAGTGCATCAAAGATCATCCCATGAAGGGACCAGTGCATCAAAGATCATCCCATGAAGGGACTAGTGCATCAAAGATCATCCCATGAAGGGACCAGTGCATCAAAGATCATCCCATGAAGGGACCAGTGCATCAAAGCTCTCAGATTAAAGGTATGCAAGATCATTTTATGAAGGGGCCAGTGCATCAAAGATCATCCCATGAAGGGACCAGTGCATCATAGATCATCCCATGAAGGGGCCAGTGCATCATAGATCATCCCATGAAGGGACCAGTGCATCATAGATCATCCCATGAAGGGACCAGTGCATCATAGATCATCCCATGAAGGGACCAGTGCATCATAGATCATCCCATGAAGGGACCAGTGCATCATAGATCATCCCATGAAGGGACCAGTGCATCATAGATCATCCCATGAAGGGACCAGTGCATCATAGATCATCCCATGAAGGGACCAGTGCATCATAGATCATCCCATGAAGGGACCAGTCCATCACAGCACTCAGATTAGAGGTATGCAAGATCATTTTATGAAGGGGCCAGTGCATCAAAGATCATCCCATGAAGGGACCAGTACATCACAGCACTCAGATTAGAGGTATGCAAGATCATCCCATGAAGGGACCAGTGAATCAAAGATCATTCCATGAAGGGAACAGTGCAAACATCATCCCATGAAGGGACCAGTGTATCAAAGAACATCCCATGAAGGGACGAGTGTATCAAAGATCATCCCATGAAGGGACCAGTGCAAAGATCATCCCATTAAGGGACCAGTGCAAAGATCATCCCATTAAGGGACCAGTGCATCAAAGATCATCCCATGAAGGGACCAGTGCATCAAAGATCATCCCATGAAGGGACCAGTGCATCAAAGCTCTCAGATTACAGGTATGCAAGATCATTTTATGAAGGGACCAGTGCATCAAAGATCATCCCATGAAGGGACCAGTGCATCAAAGCTCTCAGATTAAAGGTATGCAAGATCATTTTATGAAGGGGCCAGTGCATCAAAGATCATCCCATGAAGGGACCAGTCCATCACAGCACTCAGATTAGAGGTATGCACGATCATCCCATGAAGGGACCAGTGCATCACAGCACTCAGATTAGAGGTATGCAAGATCATCCCATGAAAGGACCAGTGCATCAAAGATCATCCCATGAAGGGACCAGTGCATCAAATATCATCCCATGAAGGAACCAGTGCATCAAATATCATCCCATGAAGGGACAAGTACATCACAGCACTCAGATTAGAGGTATACAAGATCCTCCCATGAAGGGACCAGTGCATCACAGCACTCAGATTAGAGGTATGCAAGATCATCCCATGAAGGGACCAGTGCATCAAAGATCATCCCATAAAGGGACCAGTGCAAAGATCATCCCATAAAGGGACCAGTGCAAAGATCATCCCATGAAGGGACCAGTGCATCAAAGATCATCCCATGAAGGGACCAGTGCATCAAAGATCATCCCATGAAGGGACCAGTGCAAAGATCATCCCATGAAGGGACCAGTGCAAAGATCATCCCATGAAGGGACCAGTGCAAAGATCATCCCATTAAGGGACCAGTGCATCAAAGATCATCCCATGAAGGGACCAGTGCATAAAAGATCATCCCATGAAGGGACCAGTGCATCAAAGCTCTCAGATTAGAGGTATGCAAGATCATTTTATGAAGGGACCAGTGCATCAAAGATCATCCCATGAAGGGACCAGTGCATCAAAGCTCTCAGATTAAAGGTATGCAAGATCATTTTATGAAGGGGCCAGTGCAAAGATCATCCCATGAAGGGACCAGTGCAAAGATCATCCTATTTAGGGACCAGCGCATCACAGCACTCAGATTAGAGGTATGCAAGATCATCCCATGAAGGGACCAGTGCAAAGATCATGCCATGAAGGGACCAGTACATCAGATGTCATCCCATGAAGGGACCAGTACATCACAGCACTCAGATTAGATGTAAGCAAAATCATCCCATGAAGGGACCAGTGCAAAGATCATCCCATGAAGGGACCAGTGCATCAAAGATCATCCCATGAAGGGACCAGTGCATCAAAGATCACCACTACATTATCCAGAATTCTTTGGGGCTATTTGCTAGTATGACGAGCAGTGTCGCGACCCACTACGTAAACTATTTAAAGCTCTTTCGAGCGACTTTGGGCTGACGAGCCTGGTGTCTGCACCTGCGCGCCTTGAAAGGTACTTTACCTATATATTTTGGCAGTCTACTTGGCACCCCGCATACCTACCTGCTCCCTGCTGACGAGAGGCAATTACCTCGAAACACGTGTCCAGGGATGGCATTATTTCACATACTCGTGGCATAGGCGTACTCACCGCTGCCACTACATTATCCAGAATTCTTTGGGGCTATTTGCTAGTATGACGAGCAGTGTCGCGACCCACTACGTAAACTATTTAAAGCTCTTTCGAGCGACTTTGGGCTGACGAGCCTGGTGTCTGCACCTGCGCGCCTTGAAAGGTACTTTACCTATATATTTTGGCAGTCTACTTGGCACCCCGCATACCTACCTGCTCCCTGCTGACGAGAGGCAATTACCTCGAAACACGTGTCCAGGGATGGCATTATTTCACATACTCGTGGCATAGGCGTACTCACCGCTGCCACTACATTATCCAGAATTCTTTGGGGCTATTTGCTAGTATGACGAGCAGTGTCGCGACCCACTACGTAAACCATCAAAGATCATCCCATGAAGGGACCAGTGCATCAAAGATCATCCCATGAAGGGACCAGTGCATCAAAGATCATCCCATGAAGGGACCAGTGCATCATAGATCATCCCATTAAGGGACCAGTGCATCATAGATCATCCCATTAAGGGACCAGTGCATCAAAGATCTTCCCATGAAGGGACCAGTGCATCAAAGATCTTCCCATGAAGGGACCAGTGCATCAAAGATCCTTCCTCGAAGGGACCAGTGCATCAAAGATCTTCCCTCGAAGGGACCAGTGCAAACATCATCCCATGAAGGGACCAGTGCAAACATCATCCCATGAAGGGACCAGTGCAAACATCATCCCATGAAGGGACCAGTGCAAACATCATCCCATGAAGGGACCAGTGCAAACATCATCCCATGAAGGGACCAGTGCATCAAAGATCATCCCATTAAGGGACCAGTGTATCAAAGATAAACCCATTAAGGGACCAGTGCATCAAAGATCATCCCATGAAGGGACCAGTGCATCAAAGATCATCCCATGAAGGGACCAGTGCATCACAGATCATCCCATGAAGGGACCAGTGCATCACAGATCATCCCATGAAGGGACCAGTGCATCACAGATCATCCCATGAAGGGACCAGTGCAGCAAAGATCATCCTATTTAGGGTCCAGCGCATCACAGCACTCAGATTAGAGGTATGCAAGATCTTCCTATTAAGGGACCAGTGCATCAAAGATCTTCCCATGAAGGGACCAGTGCATCAAAAATCTTCCCATGAAGGGGCCAGTGCATCAAAGATCATCCCATGAAGGGGCCAGTACATCACAGCACTCAGATTAGAGGTATGCAAGATCATCCCATGAAGGGACCAGTGCATCACAGCACTCGGATTAGAGGTATGCAAGAACATCCCATGAAGGGACCAGTGCAAAGATCATCCTATTTAGGGTCCAGCGCATCACAGCACTCAGATTAGAGGTATGCAAGATCATCCCATGAAGGGACCAGTGCATCAAAGATCATCTCATGAAAGGACCAGTGCATCACAGTACTCAGATTAGAGGTATGCAAGATCATCCCATGAAGGGACCAGTGCATCACAGATCATCCCATGAAGGGACCAGTGCATGAAAGATCATCCCATGAAGATACCAGTGCATGAAAGATCATCCCATGAAGGGACCAGTGCATCAAAGATCATCCCATGAAGGGACCAGTGCATCAAAGATCATCCCATGAAGGGACCAGTGCATCAAAGCTCTCAGATTAGAGGTATGCTAGATCATTTTATGAAGGGGCCAGTGCATCATAGATCATCCCATGAAGGGACCAGTGCATCATAGATCATCCCATGAAGGGACCAGTGCATCATAGATCATCCCATGAAGGGACCAGTGCATCATAGATCATCCCATGAAGGGACCAGTGCATCATAGATCATCCCATGAAGGGACCAGTGCATCATAGATCATCCCATGAAGGGACCAGTGCATCATAGATCATCCCATGAAGGGACCAGTGCATCAAACATCATCCCATGAAGGGACCAGTGCATCAAACATCATCCCATGAAGGGACCAGTGCATCAAACATCATCCCATGAAGGGACCAGTGCAAACATCATCCCATGAAGGGACCAGTGCAAACATCATCCCATGAAGGGACCAGTGCAAACATCATCCCATGAAGGGACCAGTGCAAACATCATCCCATGAAGGGACCAGTGCAAACATCATCCCATGATGGGACCAGTGCATCACAGATCATCCCATGATGGGACCAGTGCAAACATCATCCCATGATGGGACCAGTGCAAACATCATCCCATGATGGGACCAGTGCAAACATCATCCCATGATGGGACCAGTGCAAACATCATCCCATGATGGGACCAGTGCAAACATCATCCCATGAAGGGACCAGTGCAAACATCATCCCATGAAGGGACCAGTGCAAACATCATCCCATGAAGGGACCAGTGCAAACATCATCCCATGAAGGGACCAGTGCAAACATCATCCCATGAAGGGACCAGTGCAAACATCATCCCATGAACGGACCAGTGCATCACAGCACCCCTAGGATTAGAGGTATGCAAGATCATCCCATGAAGGGACCAGTGCATCAAAGATCATCTCATGAAATGACCAGTGCATCAAAGATCATCCCATGAAGGGACCAGTGCATCATAGATCATCCCATGAAGGGGCCAGTGCATCAAAGATCATCCCATGAAGGGACGAGTGTATCAAAGATCATCCCATGAAGGGACCAGTGCAAAGATCATCCCATTAAGGGACCAGTGCAAAGATCATCCCATTAAGGGACCAGTGCATCAAAGATCATCCCATGAAGGGACCAGTGCATCAAAGATCATCCCATGAAGGGACCAGTGCATAAAAGCTCTCAGATTACAGGTATGCAAGATCATTTTATGAAGGGACCAGTGCATCAAAGATCATCCCATGAAGGGACCAGTGCATCAAAGCTCTCAGATTAAAGGTATGCAAGATCATTTTATGAAGGGGCCAGTGCATCAAAGATCATCCCATGAAGGGACCAGTCCATCACAGCACTCAGATTAGAGGTATGCACGATCATCCCATGAAGGGACCAGTGCATCACAGCACTCAGATTAGAGGTATGCAAGATCATCCCATGAAAGGACCAGTGCATCAAAGATCATCCCATGAAGGGACCAGTGAATCAAATATCATCCCATGAAGGGACCAGTGCATCAAATATCATCCCATGAAGGGACCAGTACATCACAGCACTCAGATTAGAGGTATGCAAGATCCTCCCATGAAGGGACCAGTGCATCACAGCACTCAGATTAGAGGTATGCAAGATCATCCCATGAAGGGACCAGTGCATCAAAGATCATCCCATAAAGGGACCAGTGCATCAAAGATCATCCCAGGAAGGGACTAGTGCATCAAAGATCATCCCATGAAGGGACCAGTGCATCAAAGATCATCCCATGAAGGGACCAGTGCATCAAAGATCATCCCATGAAGGGACCAGTGCAAAGATCATCCCATGAAGGGACCAGTGCAAAGATCATCCCATGAAGGGACCAGTGCAAAGATCATCCCATGAAGGGACCAGTGCATCAAATATCATCCCATGAAGGGACCAGTGCATCAAAGCTCTCAGATTAGAGGTATGCAAGATCATTTTATGAAGGGACCAGTGCATCACAGCACTCGGATTAGAGGTATGCAAGAACATCCCATGAAGGGACCAGTGCATCAAAGATCATCTCATGAATGGACCAGTGCATCACAGCACTCGGATTAAAGGTATGCAAGAACATCCCATGAAGGGACCAGTGCAAAGATAATCCTATTTAGGGACCAGCGCATCACAGCACTCAGATTAGAGGTATGCAAGATCATCCCATGAAGGGACCAGTGCATCAAAGATCATCTCATGAATGGACCAGTGCATCACAGCACTCGGATTAAAGGTATGCAAGAACATCCCATGAAGGGACCAGTGCAAAGATCATCCCATGAAGGGACCAGTGCATGAAAGATCATCCTATGAAGGGACCAGTGCATCAAAGATCATCCCATTAAGGGACCAGTGCATCAAAGATCATCCCATTAAGGGACCAGTGCATCAAAGATCATCCCATTAAGGGACCAGTGCATCAAAGATCATCCCATGAAGGGACCAGTGCATCAAAGATCATCCCATGAAGGGACCAGTGCATCAAAGATCATCCCATAAAGGGACCAGTGCATCAAAGATCATCCCATTTAGGGACCAGTGCATCAAAGATCATCCCATGAAGGGGCCAGCACATCACAGATCATCCCATGAAGGGACCAGTGCATCACAGATCATCCCATGAAGGGACCAGTGCATCAAAGATCATCCCATGAAGGGACCAGTGCATCAAAGATCATCCCATGAAGGGACCAGTGCATCAAAGATCATCCCATTTAGGGACCAGTGCATCAAAGATCATCCCCTTTAGGGACCAGTGCATCAAAGATCATCCCATGAAGGGGCCAGCGCATCACAGATCATCCCATGAAGGGACCAGTGCATCACAGATCATCCCATGAAGGGACCAGTGCATCAAAGATCATCCCATGAAGGGACCAGTGCATCAAAGATCATCCCATGAAGGGACCAGTGCATCAAAGATCATCCCATGAAGGGACCAGTGCATCTCAGCACTTAGATTAGAGGTATGCAAGATCATCCCATGAAGGGACCAGTGCATCAAAGATCTTCCCATGAAGGGACCAGTGCATCAAAGATCTTCCCTTGAAGGGACGAGTGCAAACATCATCCAATGATGGGACCAGTGCAAACATCATCCAATGATGGGGCCAGTGCAAACATCATCCCATGAAGGGGCCAGTGCAAACATCATCCCATGAAGGGGCCAGTGCAAACATCATCCCATGAAGGGGCCAGTGCAAACATCATCCCATGAAGGGGCCAGTGCAAACATCATCGCATGAAGGGACCAGTGCACACATCGCATGAAGGGACCAGTGCATCACAGCACTCGGATTAGAGGTATGCAAGAACATCCCATGAAGGGACCAGTGCAAAGATCATCCTATTTAGGGACCAGCGCATCACAGCACTCAGATTAGAGGTATGCAAGATCATCCCATGAAGGGACCAGTGCATCAAAGATCATCTCATGAAAGGACCAGTGCATCACAGCACTCAGATTAGAGGTATGCAAGATCATCCCATGAAGGGACCAGTGCATCAAAGATCATCCCATGAAGGGACCAGTGCATCAAAGATCATCCCATGAAGGGACCAGTGCTTCAAAGATCATCCCATGAAGGGACCAGTGCATCAAAGATCATCCCATGAAGGGACCAGTGCATCAAAGATCATCCCATGAAGGGACCAGTGCATCAAAGATCATCCCATGAAGGGACCAGTGCATCAAAGATCATCCCATGAAGGGACCAGTGCATCAAAGATCATCCCATGAAGGGACCAGTACATCACAGCACTCAGATTAGAGGTATGCAAGATCCTCCCATGAAGGGACCAGTGCATCACAGCACTCAGATTAGAGGTATGCAAGATCATCCCATGAAGGGACCAGTGCATCAAAGATCATCCCATGAAGGGACCAGTGCAAAGATCATCCCATGAAGGGACCAGTGCAAAGATCATCCCATGAAGGGACCACTGCATCAAAGATCATCCCATGAAGGGACCAGTGCAAAGATCATCCCATGAAGGGACCAGTGCAAAGATCATCCCATGAAGGGACCAGTGCAAAGATCATCCCATGAAGGGACCAGTGCAAAGATCATCCCATGAAGGGACCAGTGCAAAGATCATCCCATGAAGGGAACAGTGCAAAGATCATCCCATGAAGGGACCAGTGCAAAGATCATCCCATGAAGGGACCAGTGCAAAGATCATCCCATTAAGGGACCAGTGCATCAACGATCATCCCATGAAGGGACCAGTGCATCAAAGCTCTCAGATTAGAGGTATGCAAGATCATTTTATGAAGGGACCAGTGCATCAAAGATCATCCCATGAAGGGACCAGTGCATCAAAGCTCTCAGATTAGAGGTATGCAAGATCATTTTATGAAGGGGCCAGTGCATCAAAGATCATCCCATGAAGGGACCAGTCCATCACAGCACTCAGATTAGAGGTATGCAAGATCATTTTATGAAGGGGCCAGTGCATCAAAGAACATCCCATGAAGGGACCAGTACATCACAGCACTCAGATTAGAGGTATGCAAGATCCTCCCATGAAGGGACCAGTGCATCACATCACTCAGATTAGAGGTATGCAAGATCATCCCATGAAGGGACCATTGAATCAAAGATCATCCCATGAAGGGACCATTGAATCAAAGATCATCCCATGAAGGGACCAGTGAATCAAAGATCATCCCATGAAGGGACCAGTGCATCAAAGATCATCCCATGAAGGGACCAGTGCATCAAAGATCATCCCATGAAGGGACCAGTGCATCAAAGATCATCCCATTAAGGGACCAGTGCAAAGATCATCCCATTAAGGGACCAGTGCAAAGATCATCCCATTAAGGGACCAGTGCAAAGATCATCCCATTAAGGGACCAGTGCAAAGATCATCCCATTAAGGGACCAGTGCATCAAAGATCATCCCATGAAGGGACCAGCCCATCACAGCACTCAGATTAGAGGTATGCAAGATCATCCCATGAAGGGACCAGTGAATCAAAGATCATCCCATGAAGGGACCAGTGAATCAAAGATCATCCCATGAAGGGACCAGTGCATCAAAGATCATCCCATGAAGGGACCAGTGCATCAAAGATCATCCCATGAAGGGACCAGTGCATCAAAGATCATCCCATGAAGGGACCAGTGCATCAAAGATCATCCCATGAAGGGACCAGTGCATCAAAGATCATCCCATTAAGGGACCAGTGCAAAGATCATCCCATTAAGGGACCAGTGCAAAGATCATCCCATTAAGGGACCAGTGCAAAGATCATCCCATTAAGGGACCAGTGCATCAAAGATCATCCCATGAAGGGACCAGCCCATCACAGCACTCAGATTAGAGGTATGCAAGATCATTTTATGAAGGGGCCAGTGCATCAAAGATCATCCCACGAAGGGACCAGTGCATCAAAGTTCATCCCACGAAGGGACCAGTGCATCAAAGATCATCCCATGAAGGGACCAGTGCATCAAAGATCATCCCATGAAGGGACCAGTGCATCAAAGATCATCCCATGAAGGGACCAGTGCATCAAAGATCATCCCATGAAGGGACCAGTGCATCAGAGATAATCCCATGAATGGACCAGTGCATCAGAGATCATCCCATGAAGGGACCAGTGCATCAAAGATCATCCCATGAAGGGACCAGTGCAAACAGCATCCCATGAAGGGACCAGTGCAAACAGCCTCCCATGAAGGGACCAGTGCAAACAGCATCCCATGAAGGGACCAGTGCAAACAGCATCCCATGAAGGGACCAGTGCAAACAGCATCCCATGAAGGGACCAGTGCAAACATCATCCCATGAAGGGTCCAGTGCATCACAGCACTCAGATTAAAGGTATGCAAGATCATTTTATGAAGGAGACAGTGCAAAGATCATCCCATGAAGGGACCAGTGCATCAAAGATCAACCCATGAAGGCCCCCAGTGCATCAAAGATCATCCCATTAAGGGACCAGTGCATCATAGATCATCCCATTAAGGGACCAGTGCATCAAAGATCTTCCCATTAAGGGACCAGTGCAAACATCCCATGAAGGGACCCGTGCAAACATCATCCCATGAAGGGACCAGTGCAAACATCATCCCAGGAACGGACCAGTGCATCACAGCACTCGGATTAGAGGTATGCAAGAACATCCCATGAAGGGACCAGTGCAAAGATCATCCTATTTAGTGACCAGCGCATCACAGCACTCAGATTAGAGGTATGCATGATCATCCCATGAAGGGACCAGTGCATCAAAGATCATCTCATGAAATGACCAGTGCATCACAGCACTCAGATTAGAGGTATGCAAGATCATCCCATGAAGGGACCAGTGCATCAAAGATCATCCCATGAAGGGACCAGTGCATCAAAGATCATCCCATGAAGGGACCAGTGCATCAAAGATCATCCCATGAAGGGACCAGTGCATCAAAGATCATCCCATGAAGGGACCAGTGCAAATATCATCCCATGAAGGGACCAGTGCATCAAAGATCATCCCATGAAGGGACCAGTGCATCAAAGATTTTCCCATGAAGGGACCAGTGCATCAAAGATCTTCCCTTGAAGTGACCAGTGCATCAAAGATCTTCCCTTGAAGGGACAAGTGCAAACATCATCCAATGATGGGACCAGTGCAAACATCATCCAATGAAGGGTCCAGTGCAAACATCATCGCATGAAGGGACCAGTGCACACATCGCATGAAGGGACCAGTGCATCATAGCACTCGGATTAGAGGTATGCAAGAACATCCCATGAAGGGACCAGTGCAAAGATCATCCTATTTAGGGACCAGCGCATCACAGCACTCAGATTAGAGGTATGCAAGATCATCCCATGAAGGGACCAGTGCATCAAAGATCATCTCATGAAAGGACCAGTGCATCACAGCACTCAGATTAGAGGTATGCAAGATCATCCCATGAAGGGACCAGTGCATCAAAGATCATCCCATGAAGGGACCAGTGCATCAGTGCATCAAAGATCATCCCATGAAGGGACCAGTGCATCAGTGCATCAAAGATCATCCCATGAAGGGACCAGTGCAAAGATCATCCCATTAAGGGACCAGTGCAAAGATCATCCCATTAAGGGACCAGTGCAAAGATCATCCCATTAAGGGACCAGTGCAAAGATCATCCCATGAAGGGACCAGTGCAAAGATCATCCCATGAAGGGACCAGTGCATCAAAGATCATCCCATGAAGGGACCAGTGCATCAAAGATCATCCCATGAAGGGACCAGTGCATCAAAGCTCTCAGATTAGAGGTATGCAAGATCATTTTATGAAGGGGCCAGTGCATCAAAGATCATCCCGTGAAGGGACCAGTCCATCACAGCACTCAGATTAGAGGCATGCAAGATCATTTTATGAAGGGGACAGTGCATCAAAGATCATCCCATGAAGGGACCAGTGCATCAAAGATCATCCCATGAAGGGACCAGTGCATCAAAGATCATCCCATGAAGGGACCAGTGCATCAAAGATCATCCCATGAAGGAACCAGTGCATCAGAGATCATCCCATGAAGGGACCAGTGCAAACAGCATGCCATGAAGGGACCAGTGCAAACAGCATCCCATGAAGGGACCAGTGCAAACAGCATCCCATGAAGAGACCAGTGCAAACATCATCCCATGAAGGGTCCAATGCATCACAGCACTCAGATTAAAGGTATGCAAGATCATTTTATGAAGGGGACAGTGCAAAGATCATCCCATGAAGGGACCAGTGCATCAAAGATCATCCCATGAAGGCCCCCAGTGCATCAAAGATCATCCCATTAAGGGACCAGTGCAAACAGCATCCCATGAAGATACCAGTGCAAACATCATCCCATGAAGGGTCCAGTGCATCACAGCACTCAGATTAAAGATATGCAAGATCATTTCATGAAGGGACCAGTGCAAAGATCATCCCATGAAGGGACCAGTGCAAAGATCATCCCATGAAGGGACCAGTGCATCAAAGATCATCCCATGAAGGGACCAGTGCAAAGATCATCCCATGAAGGGACCAGTGCACAGATCATCCCATGAAGGGACCAGTGCAAAGATCATCCCATGAAGGGACCAGTGCAAAGATCATCCCATGAAGGGACCAGTGCAAAGATCATCCCATTAAGGGACCAGTGCATCAAAGATCATCCCATGAAGGGACCAGTGCATCAAATATCATCCCATGAAGGGACCAGTGCATCAAAGATAATCCCATGAAGGGACCAGTGCATCAAGGATAATCCCATGAAGGGGCCAGTGCATCAAAGATCATCCCATGAAGGGACCAGTACATCACAGCACTCAGATTAGAGGTATGCAAGATCCTCCCATGAAGGGACCAGTGCATCACAGCACTCAGATTAGAGGTATGCAAGATCATCCCATGAAGGGACCAGTGAATCAAAGATCATCCCATGAAGGGACCAGTGCAAAGATCATCCCATTAAGGGACCAGTGCAAAGATCATCCCATTAAGGGACCAGTGCAAAGATCATCCCATTAAGGGACCAGTGCAAAGATCATCCCATTAAGGGACCAGTGCAAAGATCATCCCATTAAGGGACCAGTGCAACGATCATCCCATTAAGGGACCAGTGCAAAGATCATCCCATTAAGGGACCAGTGCATCAAAGATCATCCCATGAAGGGACCAGTGCATCAAAGATCATCCCATGAAGGGACCAGTGCATCAAAGATCATCCCATGAAGGGACCAGTACATCAAAGATCATCCCATGAAGGGACCAGTGCATCAAAGCTCTCAAATTAGAGGTATGCAAGATCATTTTATGAAGGGGCCAGTGCATCAAAGATCATCCCACGAAGGGACCAGTGCATCAAAGTTCATCCCATGAAGGGACCAGTGCATCAAAGATCATCCCATGAAGGGACCAGTGCATCAAAGATAATCCCATGAAGGGACCAGTGCATCAAAGATAATCCCATGAAGGGACCAGTGCATCAAAGATAATCCCATGAAGGGACCAGTGCATCAGAGATCATCCCATGAAGGGACCAGTGCAAACAGCATCCCATGAAGGGACCAGTGCAAACAGCATCCCATGAAGGGACCAGTGCAAACAGCATCCCATGAAGGGACCAGTGCAAACAGCATCCCATGAAGGGTCCAGTGCATCACAGCACTCAGATTAAAGGTATGCAAGATCATTTTATGAAGGGGACAGTGCAAAGATCATCCCATGAAGGGACCAGTGCATCAAAGATCATCCCATGAAGGCCCCCAGTGCATCAAAGATCATCCCATGAAGGGACCAGTGCATCATAGATCATCCCATTAAGGGACCAGTGCATCAAAGATCTTCCCATGAAGGGACCCGTGCAAACATCATCCCATGAAGGGACCCGTGCAAACATCATCCCATGAAGGGACCCGTGCAAACATCATCCCAAGAAGGGACCCGTGCAAACGTCATCCCATGAAGGGACCCGTGCAAACGTCATCCCATGAAGGGACCCGTGCAAACGTCATCCCATGAAGGGACCCGTGCAAACGTCATCCCAGGAACGGACCAGTGCATCACAGCACTCGGATTAGAGGTATGCAAGAACATCCCATGAAGGGACCAGTGCAAAGATCATCCTATTTAGTGACCAGCGCATCACAGCACTCAGATTAGAGGTATGCAAGATCATCCCATGAAGGGACCAGTGCATCAAAGATCATCTCATGAAATGACCAGTGCATCACAGCACTCAGATTAGAGGTATGCAAGATCATCCCATGAAGGGACCAGTGCATCAAAGATCATCCCATGAAGGGACCAGTGCATCAAAGATCATCCCATGAAGGGACCAGTGCATCAAAGATCATCCCATGAAGGGACCAGTGCATCAAAGATCATCCCATGAAGGGACCAGTGCAAAGATCATCCCATGAAGGGACCAGTGCAAAGATCATCCCATGAAGGGACCAGTGCAAAGATCATCCCATGAAGGGACCAGTGCAAAGATCATCCCATGAAGGGACCAGTGCAAAGATCATCCCATGAAGGGACCAGTGCAAAGATCATCCCATGAAGGGACCAGTGCAAAGATCATCCCATGAAGGGACCAGTGCAAAGATCATCCCATGAAGGGACCAGTGCAAAGATCATCCCATTAAGGGACCAGTGCAAAGATCATCCCATGAAGGGACCAGTGCATCAAAGCTCTCAGATTATAGGTATGCAAGATCATTTTATGAAGGGACCAGTGCATCAAAGATCATCCCATGAAGGGACCAGTGCATCAAAGCTCTCAGATTAAAGGTATGCAAGATCATTTTATGAAGGGGCCAGTGCATCAAAGATCATCCCATGAAGGGACCAGTCCATCACAGCACTCAGATTAGAGGTATGCAAGATCATTTTATGTAGGGGCCAGTGCATCAAAGATCATCCCATGAAGGGACCAGTGCATCAAAGATCATCCCATGAAGGGACCAGCGCATCAAAGATCATTCCATGAAGGGACCAGCGCATCAAAGATCATCCCATGAAGGGACCAGCGCATCAAAGATCATCCCATGAAGGGACCAGCGCATCAAAGATCATCCCATGAAGGGACCAGTGCATCAAAGATCATCCCATGAAGGGACCAGTGCATCAAAGATCATCCCATGAAGGGACCAGTGCAAACATCATCCCATGAAGGGACCAGTGCAAACATCATCCCATGAAGGGACCAGTGCAAACATCATCCCATAAAGGGTCCATTGCATCACAGCACTCAGATTAGAGGTATACAAGATCATCCCATGAAGGGACCAGTGCATCAAAGATCATCCCATGAAGGCACTAGTGCATCACAGCACTCAGATTAAAGGTATGCAAGATCATTTTATGAAGGCGCCAGTGCAAAGATCATCCCATGAAGGGACCAGTGCATCAAAGATCATCCCATGAAGGGACCAGTGCATCAAAGATCATCCCATGAAGGGACCAGTGCATCAAAGATCATCCCATGAAGGGACCAGTGCATCAAAGATCACCCCATGAAGGGACCAGTGCATCAAAGATCATCCCATGAAGGGACCAGTGCATCAAAGATCATCCCATGAAGGGACCAGTGCATCAAAGATCATCCCATGAAGGGACCAGTGCATCAAAGATCATCCCATTAAGGGACCAATGCATCATAGATCATCCCATTAAGGGACCAGTGCATCAAAGATCTTCCAATTAAGGGACCAGTGCAAACATCATCCCATTAAGGGACCCGTGCAAACATCATCCCATGAAGGGACCCGTGCAAACATCATCCCATGAAGGGACCCGTGCAAACATCATCCCATGAAGGGACCCGTGCAAACATCATCCCATGATGGGACCCGTGCAAACATCATCCCATGAACGGACCAGTGCAAACATCATCCCATGAACGGACCAGTGCAAACATCATCCCATGAAGGGACCCGTGCAAACATCATCCCATGAAGGGACCCGTGCAAACATCATCCCATGATGGGACCCGTGCAAACATCATCCCATGATGGGACCCGTGCAAACATCATCCCATGAACGGACCAGTGCAAACATCATCCCATGAACGGACCAGTGCAAACATCATCCCATGAACGGACCAGTGCATCACAGCACACGGATTAGAGGTATGCAAGATCATCCCATGAAGGGACCAGTGCAAAGATCATCTCATGAAATGACCAGTGCATCACAGCACTCCGATTAGAGGCATGCAAGATCATCCCATGAAGGGACCAGTGCATCAAAGATCATCCCATGAAGGGACCAGTGCATCAAAGATCATCCCATGAAGGGACCAGTGCATCAAAGATCATCCCATGAAGGGACCAGTACATCACAGCACTCAGATTAGAGGTATGCAAGATCATCCCATGAAGGGACCAGTGCATCAAAGATCATCCCATGAAGGGACCAGTGCATCAATTATCATCCCATGAAGGGACCAGTGCATCAAATATCATCCCATGAAGGGACCAGTACATCACACCACTCAGATTAGAGGTATGCAAGATCCTCCCATGAAGGGACCAGTGCATCACAGCACTCAGATTAGAGGTATGCAAGATCATCCCATGAAGGGACCAGTGAATCAAAGATCATCCCATGAAGGGACCAGTGCATCAAAGATCATCCCATGAAGGGACCAGTGCAAAGATCATCCCATGAAGGGACCAGTGCAAAGATCATCCCATGAAGGGACCAGTGCAAAGATCATCCCATGAAGGGACCAGTGCAAAGATCATCACATGAAGGGACCAGTGCAAAGATCATCCCATGAAGGGACCAGTGCAAAGATCATCCCATGAAGGGACCAGTGCAAAGATCATCCCATGAAGGGACCAGTGCATCAAAGATCATCCCATGAAGGGACCAGTGCATCAAAGATCATCCCATGAAGGGACCAGTGCATCAAAGATCATCCCATGAAGGGACCAGTGCATCAATCCCATGAAGGGACCAGTGCATCAAAGATCATCCCATGAAGGGACCAGTGCATCAAAGATCATCCCATGAAGGGACCAGTGCATCAAAGCTCTCAGATTATAGGTATGCAAGATCATTTTATGAAGGGACCAGTGCCTCAAAGCTCTCAGATTAGAGGTATGCAAGATCATTTTATGAAGGGGCCAGTGCATCAAAGATCATCCCATGAAGGGACCAGTCCATCACAGCACTCAGATTAGAGGTATGCAACATCATTTTATGAAGGGGCCAGTGCATCAAAGATTATCCCATGAAGGGACTAGTGCATCAAAGATCATCCCATGAAGGGACCAGTGCAAAGATCATCCCATGAAGGCACTAGTGCATCACAGCACTCAGATTAAAGGTATGCAAGATCATTTTATGAAGGGGACAGTGCAAAGATCATCCCATGAAGGGACCAGTGCATCAAAGATCATCCCATGAAGGCTCCCAGTGCATCAAAGATCATCCCATTAAGGGACCAGTGCATCATAGATCATCCCATTAAGGGACCAGTGCATCATAGATCTTCCCATTAAGGGACCAGTGCAAACATCCTCCCATGAAGGGACCAGTGCAAAGATCATCCCATGAAGGGACCAGTGCAAAGATCATCCCATGAAGGGACCAGTGCATCAAAGATCATCCCATGAAGGGACCAGTGCATCAAAGATCATCCCATGAAGGGACCAGTGCAAAGATCATCCCATGAAGGGACCAGTGCACAGATCATCCCATGAAGGGACCAGTGCACAGATCATCCCATGAAGGGACCAGTGCAAAGATCATCCCATGAAGGGACCAGTGCAAAGATCATCCCATGAAGGGACCAGTGCAAAGATCATCCCATTAAGGGACCAGTGCAAAGATCATCCCATTAAGGGACCAGTGCATCAAAGATCATCCCATGAAGGGACCAGTGCATCAAAGATCATCCCATGAAGGGACCAGTGCATCAAAGATCATCCCATGAAGGGACCAGTGCATCAAAAATCATCCCATGAAGGGACCAGTGCATCAAATATCATCCCATGAAGGGACCAGTACATCAAAGATCATCCCATGAAGGGACCAGTGCATCAAAGATCATCCCATGAAGGGACCAGTGCATCAAAAATCATCCCATGAAGGGACCAGTGCATCAAAGATCCCATGAAGGGACCAGTGCATCAAAGATCCCATGAAGGGACCAGTGCATCAGAGCACTCCGATTAGAGGCATGCAAGATCATCCCATGAAGGGACCAGTGCATCAAAGATCATCCCATGAAGGGACCAGTGCATCAGAGATCATCCCATGAAGGGACCAGTGCATCAGAGATCATCCCATGAAGGGACCAGTACATCACAGCACTCAGATTAGAGGTATGCAAGATCCTCCCATGAAGGGACCAGTGCATCACAGCACTCAGATTAGAGGTATGCAAGATCATCCCATGAAGGGACCAGTGAATCAGTGCATCAAAGATCATCCCATGAAGGGACCAGTGCATCAGTGCATCAAAGATCATCCCATGAAGGGACCAGTGCAAAGATCATCCCATTAAGGGACCAGTGCAAAGATCATCCCATTAAGGGACCAGTGCAAAGATCATCCCATTAAGGGACCAGTGCAACGATCATCCCATTAAGGGACCAGTGCAAAGATCATCCCATTAAGGGACCAGTGCATCAAAGATCATCCCATTAAGGGACCAGTGCATCAAAGATCATCCCATTAAGGGACCAGTGCATCAAAGATCATCCCATGAAGGGACCAGTGCATCAAATATCATCCCATGAAGGGACCAGTACATCAAAGATCATCCCATGAAGGGACCAGTGCATCAAAGATCATCCCATGAAGGGACCAGTGCATCAAAGATAATCCCACGAAGGGACCAGTGCATCAAAGTTCATCCCATGAAGGGACCAGTGCATCAAAGATCATCCCATGAAGGGACCAGTGCATCAAAGATCATCCCATGAAGGGACCAGTGCATCAAAGATAATCCCATGAAGGGACCAGTGCATCAAAGATCATCCCACGAAGGGACCAGTGCATCAAAGTTAACCCCATGAAGGGACCAGTGCATCAAAGATCATCCCATGAAGGGACCAGTGCATCAAAGATCATCCCATGAAGGGACCAGTGCATCAAAGATAATCCCATGAAGGGACCAGTGCATCAAAGATAATCCCATGAAGGGACCAGTGCATCAGAGATCATCCCATGAAGGGACCAGTGCATCAGAGATCATCCCATGAAGGGACCAGTGCAAACAGCATCCCATGAAGGGACCAGTGCAAACAGCATCCCATGAAGGGACCAGTGCAAACAGCATCCCATGAAGGGACCAGTGCATCACAGCACTCAGATTAAAGGTATGCAAGATCATTTTATGAAGGGGACAGTGCAAAGATCATCCCATGAAGGGACCAGTGCATCAAAGATCATCCCATGAAGGCCCCCAGTGCATCAAAGATCATCCCATGAAGGGACCAGTGCATCAAAGATCATCCCATGAAGGCCCCCAGTGCATCAAAGATCATCCCATGAAGGGACCAGTGCATCATAGATCATCCCATTAAGGGACCAGTGCATCAAAGATCTTCCCATTAAGGGACCAGTGCATCAAAGATCATCCCATGAAGGGACCAGTGCATCAAAGATCATCCCATGAAGGGACCAGTGCATCAAAGATCATCCCATGAAGGGACCAGTGCATCAAAGATCATCCCATTAAGGGACCAATGCATCATAGATCATCCCATTAAGGGACCAGTGCAAACATCATCCCATGAAGGGACCCGTGCAAACATCTTCCCATGAAGGGACCCGTGCAAACATCATCCCATGAAGGGACCCGTGCAAACATCATCCCATGAAGGGACCCGTGCAAACATCATCCCATGAAGGGACCCGTGCAAACATCATCCCATGAAGGGACCCGTGCAAACATCATCCCATGAAGGGACCCGTGCAAACATCATCCCATGAAGGGACCCGTGCAAACATCATCCCATGAAGGGACCCGTGCAAACATCATCCCATGAACGGACCAGTGCAAACATCATCCCATGAACGGACCAGTGCATCACAGCACACGGATTAGAGGTATGCAAGATCATCCCATGAAGGGACCAGTGCAAAGATCATCTCATGAAATGACCAGTGCATCACAGCACTCCGATTAGAGGCATGCAAGATCATCCCATGAAGGGACCAGTGCATCAAAGATCATCCCATGAAGGGACCAGTGCATCAAAGATCATCCCATGAAGGGACCAGTGCATCAAAGATCATCCCATGAAGGGACCAGTACATCACAGCACTCAGATTAGAGGTATGCAAGATCATCCCATGAAGGGACCAGTGCATCAAAGATCATCCCATGAAGGGACCAGTGCATCAAATATCATCCCATGAAGGGACCAGTGCATCAAATATCATCCCATGAAGGGACCAGTACATCACACCACTCAGATTAGAGGTATGCAAGATCCTCCCATGAAGGGACCAGTGCATCACAGCACTCAGATTAGAGGTATGCAAGATCATCCCATGAAGGGACCAGTGCAAAGATCATCCCATGAAGGGACCAGTGCATCAAAGATCATCCCATGAAGGGACCAGTGCAAAGATCATCCCATGAAGGGACCAGTGCAAAGATCATCCCATGAAGGGACCAGTGCAAAGATCATCCCATGAAGGGACCAGTGCATCAAAGATCATCCCATGAAGGGACCAGTGCATCAAAGATCATCCCATGAAGGGACCAGTGCATCAAAGATCATCCCATGAAGGGACCAGTGCATCAAAGATCATCCCATGAAGGGACCAGTGCATCAAAGATCATCCCATGAAGGGACCAGTGCATCAAAGCTCTCAGATTATAGGTATGCAAGATCATTTTATGAAGGGACCAGTGCCTCAAAGCTCTCAGATTAGAGGTATGCAAGATCATTTTATGAAGGGGCCAGTGCATCAAAGATCATCCCATGAAGGGACCAGTCCATCACAGCACTCAGATTAGAGGTATGCAACATCATTTTATGAAGGGGCCAGTGCATCAAAGATTATCCCATGAAGGGACTAGTGCATCAAAGATCATCCCATGAAGGGACCAGTGCAAAGATCATCCCATGAAGGCACTAGTGCATCACAGCACTCAGATTAAAGTTATGCAAGATCATTTTATGAAGGGGCCAGTGCAAAGATCATCCCATGAAGGGACCAGTGCATCAAAGATCATCCCATGAAGGGACCAGTGCATCAAAGATTATCCCATGAAGGGACCAGTGCATCAAAGATCATCCCATTAAGGGACCAGTGCATCATAGATCATCCCATGAAGGGACCAGTGCATCATAGATCATCCCATTAAGGGACCAGTGCATCATAGATCATCCCATTAAGGGACCAGTGCATCATAGATCATCCCATTAAGGGACCAGTGCATCAAAGATCTTCCCATTAAGGGACCAGTGCAAACATCATCCCATGAAGGGACCAGTGCAAACATCATCCCATGAATTGACCCGTGCAAACATCATCCCATGAAGGGACCCGTGCAAACATCATCCCATGAAGGGACCCGTGCAAACATCATCCCATGATGGGACCAGTGCAAACATCATCCCATGATGGGACCAGTGCAAACATCATCCCATGATGGGACCAGTGCAAAGATCATCCCATGAAGGGACCAGTGCATCAACGATCATCCCATGAAGGGACCAGTGCATCAACGATCATCCCATGAAGGGACCAGTGCATCAAAGATCATCCCATGAAGGGACCAGTACATCCCAGCACTCAGATTAGAGGTATGCAAGATCCTCCCATGAAGGGACCAGTGCATCACAGCACTCAGATTAGAGGTATGCAAGATCATCCCATGAAGGGACCAGTGCATCAAAGATCATCCCATGAAGGGACCAGTGCAAAGATCATCCCATGAAGGGACCAGTGCATCAAAGATCATCCCATGAAGGGACCAGTGCATCAAAGATCATCCCATGAAGGGACCAGTGCATCAAAGATCATCCCATGAAGGGACCAGTGCATCAAAGATCATCCCATGAAGGGACCAGTGCATCAAAGATCATCCCATGAAGGGACCAGTGCATCAAAGATCATCCCATGAAGGGACCAGTGCAAAGATCATCCCATTAAGGGACCAGTGCAAAGATCATCCCATGAAGGGACCAGTGCAAAGATCATCCCATGAAGGGACCAGTGCAAAGATCATCCCATGAAGGGACCAGTGCAAAGATCATCCCATGAAGGGACCAGTGCATCAAAGATCATCCCATGAAGGGACCAGTGCATCAAAGATCATCCCATGAAGGGACCAGGGCATCAAAGATCATCCCATGAAGGGACCAGTGCATCAAAGATCATCCCATGAAGGGACCAGTGCATCAAAGATCATCCCATGAAGGGACCAGTGCATCAAAGATCATCCCATGAAGGGACCAGTGCATCAAAGCTCTCAGATTATAGGTATGCAAGATCATTTTATGAAGGGACCAGTGCATCAAAGCTCTCAGATTAGAGGTATGCAAGATCATTTTATGAAGGGGCCAGTGCATCAGAGATCATCCCATGAAGGGACCAGTGCATCAGAGATCATCCCATGAAAAGACCAGTGGATAAAAGAACATCCCATGAAGGGACCAGTGCAAAGATCATCCCATGAAGGGACCAGTGCAAAGATCATCCCATGAAGGGACCAGTGCAAATATCATCCCATGAAGGGACCAGTGCAAATATCATCCCATGAAGGGACGAGTGCAAAGATCATCCCATGAAGGGACCAGTGAAAAGATCATCCCATGAAGGGACCAGTGCAAAGATCATCCCATGAAGGGACCAGTGCAAAGATCATCCCATGAAGGGACCAGTGCAAAGATCATCCCATGAAGGGACCAGTGCAAAGATCATCCCATGAAGGGACCAGTGCAAAGATCATCCCATGAAGAGACCAGTGCAAAGATCATCCCATGAAGGGACCAGTGCATCATAGATCATCCCATTAAGGGACCAGTGCATCATAGATCATCCCATTAAGGGACCAGTGCATCATAGATCATCCCATTAAGGGACCAGTGCATCAAAGATCTTCCCATTAAGGGACCAGTGCAAACATCATCCCATGAAGGGACCCGTGCAAACATCATCCCATGAAGGGACCCGTGCAAACATCATCCCATGAAGGGACCCGTGCAAACATCATCCCATGAAGGGACCCGTGCAAACATCATCCCATGAAGGGACCCGTGCAAACATCATCCCATGAAGGGACCCGTGCAAACATCATCCCATGATGGGACCAGTGCAAACATCATCCCATGATGGGACCAGTGCAAACATCATCCCATGATGGGACCAGTGCAAACATCATCCCATGAAGGGACCAGTGCAAAGATCATCCCATGAAGGGACCAGTGCATCAACGATCATCCCATGAAGGGACCAGTACATCCCAGCACTCAGATTAGAGGTATGCAAGATCCTCCCATGAAGGGACCAGTGCATCACAGCACTCAGATTAGAGGTATGCAAGATCATCCCATGAAGGGACCAGCGCATCAAAGATCATCCCATGAAGGGACCAGCGCATCAAAGATCATCCCATGAAGGGACCAGTGCATCAAAGATCATCCCATGAAGGGACCAGTGCATCAAAGATCATCCCATGAAGGGACCAGTGCATCAAAGATCATCCCATGAAGGGACCAGTGCATCAAAGATCATCCCATGAAGGGACCAGTGCATCAAAGATCATCCCATGAAGGGACCAGTGCATCAAAGATCATCCCATGAAGGGACCAGTGCATCAAAGATCATCCCATGAAGGGACCAGTGCAAAGATCATCCCATGAAGGGACCAGTGCAAAGATCATCCCATGAAGGGACCAGTGCAAAGATCATCCCATGAAGGGACCAGTGCAAAGATCATCCCATGAAGGGACCAGTGCAAAGATCATCCCATGAAGGGACCAGTGCAAAGATCATCCCATGAAGGGACCAGTGCAAAGATCATCCCATGAAGGGACCAGTGCATCAAAGATCATCCCATGAAGGGACCAGTGCATCAAAGATCATCCCATGAAGGGACCAGTGCATCAAAGATCATCCCATGAAGGGACCAGTGCATCAAAGCTCTCAGATTATAGGTATGCAAGATCATTTTATGAAGGGACCAGTGCATCAAAGCTCTCAGATTAGAGGTATGCAAGATCATTTTATGAAGGGGCCAGTGCATCAGAGATCATCCCATGAAGGGACCAGTGCATCAGAGATCATCCCATGAAAAGACCAGTGGATAAAAGAACATCCCATGAAGGGACCAGTGCAAAGATCATCCCATGAAGGGACCAGTGCAAATATCATCCCATGAAGGGACCAGTGCAAATATCATCCCATGAAGGGACCAGTGCAAATATCATCCCATGAAGGGACCAGTGCAAATATCATCCCATGAAGGGACCAGTGCAAATATCATCCCATGAAGGGACCAGTGCAAATATCATCCCATGAAGGGACCAGTGCAAAGATCATCCCATGAAGGGACCAGTGCAAAGATCATCCCATGAAGGGACCAGTGCAAAGATCATCCCATGAAGAGACCAGTGCAAAGATCATCCCATGAAGAGACCAGTGCATCACAGTACTCAGATTAGAGGTATGCAAGATCATCCCATGAAGGGACCAGTGCATCAAAGATCATCCCATGAAGGGACCAGTGCATCAAAGCTCTCAGATTAGAGGTATGCAAGATCATTTTATGAAGGGGCCAGTGCATCAAAGATCATCCCATGAAGGGACCAGCGCATCAAAGATCATCCCATGAAGGGACCAGCGCATCAAAGATCATCCCATGAAGGGACCAGCGCATCAAAGATCATCCCATGAAGGGACCAGCGCATCAAAGATCATCCCATGAAGGGACCAGCGCATCAAAGATCATCCCATGAAGGGACCAGCACATCAAAGATCATCCCATGAAGGGACCAGCGCATCAAAGATCATCCCATGAAGGGACCAGCGCATCAAAGATCATCCCATGAAGGGACCAGCGCATCAAAGATCATCCCATGAAGGGACCAGTGCATCAAAGATCTTCCCATGAAGGGACCCGTGCAAACAGCATCCCATGAAGGGACCCGTGCAAACAGCATCCCATGAAGGGACCCGTGCAAACAGCATCCCATGAAGGGACCAGTGCAAACAGCATCCCATGAAGGGACCAGTGCAAACAGCATCCCATGAAGGGACCAGTGCAAACATCATCCCATGAAGGGACCAGTGCAAACATCATCCCATAAAGGGTCCATTGCATCACACCACTCAGATTAGAGGTATACAAGATCATCCCATGAAGGGACCAGTGCATCAAAGATCATCCCATGAAGGCACTAGTGCATCACAGCACTCAGATTAAAGGTATGCAAGATCATTTTATGAAGGCGCCAGTGCAAAGATCATCCCATGAAGGGACCAGTGCATCAAAGATCATCCCATGAAGGGACCAGTGCATCAAAGATCATCCCATGAAGAGACCAGTGCATCAAAGATCATCCCATTAAGGGACCAGTGCATCATAGATCATCCCATTAAGGGACCAGTGCATCATAGATCATCCCATTAAGGGACCAGTGCATCATAGATCATCCCATTAAGGGACCAGTGCATCATAGATCATCCCATTAAGGGACCAGTGCATCATAGATCATCCCATGAAGGGACCAGTGCATCAAAGATCATCCCATGAAGGGACCAGTGCAAACATCATCCCATGAAGGGACCAGTGCAAACATCATCCCATGAAGGGACCAGTGCAAACATCATCCCATGAAGGGACCAGTGCAAACATCATCCCATGAAGGGACCCGTGCAAACATCATCCCATGAAGGGACCCGTGCAAACATCATCCCATGAAGGGACCCGTGCAAACATCATCCCATGAAGGGACCCGTGCAAACATCATCCCATGAAGGGACCCGTGCAAACATCATCCCATGAAGGGACCCGTGCAAACATCATCCCATGAAGGGACCCGTGCAAACATCATCCCATGAAGGGACCCGTGCAAACATCATCCCATGAAGGGACCCGTGCAAACATCATCCCATGAAGGGACCCGTGCAAACATCATCCCATGAAGGGACCCGTGCAAACATCATCCCATGAAGGGACCCGTGCAAACATCATCCCATGAAGGGACCCGTGCAAACATCATCCCATGAAGGGACCCGTGCAAACATCATCCCATGAACGGACCAGTGCATCACAGCACTCGGATTAGAGGTATGCAAGAACATCCCATGAAGGGACCAGTGCAAAGATCATCCTATTTAGTGACCAGCGCATCACAGCACTCAGATTAGAGGTATGCAAGATCATCCCATGAAGGGACCAGTGCATCAAAGATCATCCCATGAAGGGACCAGTGCATCAAAGATCATCCCATGAAGGGACCAGTGCATCAAAGATCATCCCATGAAGGGACCAGTGCATCAAAGATCATCCCATGAAGGGACCAGTACATCCCAGCACTCAGATTAGAGGTATGCAAGATCCTCCCATGAAGGGACCAGTGCATCACAGCACTCAGATTAGAGGTATGCAAGATCATCCCATGAAGGGACCAGTGCAAAGATCATCCCATGAAGGGACCAGTGCATCAAAGAGCATCCCATGAAGGGACCAGTGCAAAGATCATCCCATGAAGGGACCAGTGCAAAGATCATCCCATGAAGGGACCAGTGCAAAGATCATCCCATGAAGGGACCAGTGCAAAGATCATCCCATGAAGGGACCAGTGCAAAGATCATCCCATGAAGGGACCAGTGCATCAAAGATCATCCCATGAAGGGACCAGTGCATCAAAGATCATCCCATGAAGGGACCAGTGCATCAAAGATCATCCCATGAAGGGACCAGTGCATCAAAGATCATCCCATGAAGGGACCAGTGCATCAAAGATCATCCCATGAAGGGACCAGTGCATCAAAGATCATCCCATGAAGGGACCAGTGCATCAAAGCTCTCAGATTATAGGTATGCAAGATCATTTTATGAAGGGACCAGTGCATCAAAGCTCTCAGATTAGAGGTATGCAAGATCATTTTATGAAGGGGCCAGTGCATCAGAGATCATCCCATGAAGGGACCAGTTCATCAGAGATCATCCCATGAAAAGACCAGTGCATCAGAGATCATCCCATGAAAAGACCAGTGCATCAAAGAACATCCCATGAAGGGACCAGTGCAAAGATCATCCCATGAAGGGACCAGTGCAAAGATCATCCCATGAAGGGACCAGTGCAAAGATCATCCCATGAAGGGACCAGTGCAAAGATCATCCCATGAAGGGACCAGTGCAAAGATCATCCCATGAAGGGACCAGTGCAAAGATCATCCCATGAAGGGACCAGTGCAAAGATCATCCCATGAAGGGACCAGTGCAAAGATCATCCCATGAAGGGACCAGTGCAAAGATCATCCCATGAAGGGACCAGTGCATCACAGTACTCAGATTAGAGGTATGCAAGATCATCACATGAAGGGACCAGTGCATCAAAGATCATCCCATGAAGGGATCAGTGCATCACAGATCATCCCATGAATGGATCAGTGCATCACAGATCATCCCATGAAGGGATCAGTGCATCACAGATCATCCCATGGAGGGCCAGTGCATCACAGATCATCCTATGAAGGGACCAGTGCATCAAAGATCATCCAATGAAGAGACCAGTGCAAAGATCATCCCATGAAGGGACCAGTACAAAGATCATCCAATGAAGAGACCAGTGCAAAGATCATCCCATGAAGGGACCAGTGCAAAGATCATCCCGTGAAGGGACCAGTGCAAAGATCATCCCGTGAAGGGACCAGTGCAAAGATCATCCCATGAAGGGGCCAGTGCATCACAGTACTCAGATTAGAGGTATGCAAGATCATCCCATGAAGGGACCAGTGCATCAAAGATCATCCCATGACGGGATCAGTGCATCACAGATCATCCCATGAAGAGATCAGTGCATCACAGATCATCCCATGAAGGGCCAGTGAATCACAGATCATCCTATGAAGGGACCAGTGCATCACAGCACTCAGATTAGAGTCAAAGAAGATCATCCCATGAAGGGACCAGTGCATCATGGCACTCAGATTAGAGGCATGCAAGATCATCCCATGAAGGGACCAGTGCAGCAAAGATCATCCAATGAAGAGACCAGTGCAAAGATCATCCCATGAAGGGACCAGTGCAAAGATCATCCCATGAAGGGACCAGTGCAAAGATCATCCCATGAAGGGACCAGTGCAAAGATCATCCCATGAAGGGACCAGTGCAAAGATCATCCCATGAAGGGACCAGTGCATCAAAGATCATCCCATGAAGGGACCAGTGCATCAAAGATCATCCCATGAAGGGACCAGTGCATCAAAGATCATCCCATGAAGGGACCAGTGCAAAGATCATCCCATGAAGGGACCAGTGCAAAGATCATCCCATGAAGGGACCAGTGCATTACAGCACTCAGATTAGAGGTATGCAAGATCATCCTATGAAGGGACCAGTGCATCAAAGATCATCCCATTAAGGGACCAGTGCAAAGATCTTCCCATGAAGGGACCAGTGCAAACATCATCCCATGAAGGGACCAGTGCAAACATCATCCCATGAAGGGACCAGTACAAAGATCATCCCATGAAGGGACCAGTGCATCAAAGATCATCCCATGAAGGGACCAGTGCAAACATCATCCCATGAAGGGACCAGTGCAAACATCATCCCATGAAGGGACCAGTGCAAACATCATCCCATGAAGGGACCAGTGCAAACATCATCCCATGAAGGGACCAGTGCAAACATCCCATGAAGTGACCAGTGCAAATATCATCCCATGAAGGGACCCGTGCAAACATCATCCCATGAAGGGACCCGTGCAAACATCATCCCATGATGGGACCAGTGCAAACATCATCCCATGAACGGACCAGTGCATCACAGCACTCGGATTAGAGGTATGCAAGAACATCCCATGAAGGGACCAGTGCAAAGATCATCCTATTTAGTGACCAGCGCATCACAGCACTCAGATTAGAGGCATGCAAGATCATCCCATGAAGGGACCAGTGCATCAAAGATCATCTCATGAAATGACCAGTGCATCACAGCACTCAGATTATAGGTATGCAAGATCATCCCATGAAGGGACCAGTGCATCAAAGATCATCCCATGAAGGGACCAGTGCATCAAAGATCATCCCATGAAGGGACCAGTGCATCAAAGATCATCCCATGAAGGGACCAGTGCATCAAAGATCATCCCATGTAGGGACCAGTGTATCACAGCACTCAGATTAGAGGTATGCAAGACCATCCCATGAAGGGACCAGTGCATCAAAGATAATCCCATGAAGGGACCAGTGCAAAGATCATCCCAAGAAGGGACCAGTGCAAAGATCATCCCATGAAGGGACCAGTGCAAAGATCATCCCATGAAGGGACCAGTGCATTACAGCACTCAGATTAGAGGTATGCAAGATCATCCCATGAAGGGACCAGTGCATCAAAGATCATCCCATTAAGGGACCAGTGCAAACATCATCCCATGAAGGGACCAGTGCAAACATCATCCCATGAAGGGACCAGTGCAAACATCATCCCATGAAGGGACCAGTGCAAACATCATCCCATGAAGGGACCAGTGCAAACATCATCCCATGAAGGGACCAGTGCAAACATCATCCCATGAAGGGACCAGTGCAAACATCATCCCATGAAGGGACCAGTGCAAACATCATCCCATGAAGGGACCAGTGCATCAGAGATACTCCCATGAAGGGACCAGCGCATCAAAGATCATCCCATGAAGGGACCAGTGCATCAAAGGTCATCCCATGAAGGGACCAGTGCATCAAAGATCATCCCATGAAGGGACCAGTGCATCAAAGATCATCACATGAAGGGACCAGTGCATCAAAGATCATCCCATGAAGGGACCAGTGCATCAAAGATCATCCCATGAAGGGACCAGTGCATCAAAGATCATCCCATGAAGGGACCAGTGCATCAAAGATCATCCCATGAAGGGACCAGTGCAAAGATCATCCCATGAAGGGACCAGTGCAAAGATCATCCCATGGAGGGACCAGTGCAAAGATCATCCCATGAAGGGACCAGTGCAAACATCATCCCATGAAGGGACCAGTGCAAACATCATCCCATGAAGGGACCAGTGCAAACATCATCCCATGAAGGGACCAGTGCAAACATCATCCCATGAAGGGACCAGTGCAAACATCATCCCATAAAGGATCCAGTGCATCACAGCACTCAGATTAGATGTTTACAAGATCATCCCATGAAGGCACTAATGCATCACAGCACTCAGATTAAAGGTATGCAAGATCATTTTATGAAGGGGCCAGTGCAAAGATCATCCCATGAAGGGGCCAGTGCAAAGATCATCCCATGAAGGGACCAGTGCATCAAAGATCATCCCATGAAGGGACCAGTGCATCAAAGATTATCCCATGAAGGGACCAGTGCATCAAAGATTATCCCATGAAGGGACCAGTGCATCAAAGATTATCCCATGAAGGGACCAGTGCATCAAAGATCATCCCATGAAGGGACCAGTGCATCATAGATCATCCTATGAAGGGACCCGTGCAAACATCATCCCATGAAGGGACCCGTGCAAACATCATCCCATGAAGGGACCTGTGCAAACATCATCCCATGAAGGGACCCGTGCAAACATCATCCCATTAAGGGACCCGTGCAAACATCATCCCATGAAGGGACCCGTGCAAACATCATCCCATGAAAGGACCCGTGCAAACATCATCCCATGAACGGACCAGTGCATCACAGCACTCTGATTAGAGGTATGCAAGAACATCCCATGAAGGGACCAGTGCAAAGATCATCCTATTTAGTGACCAGCGCATCACAGCACTCAGATTAGAGGTATGCAAGATCATCCCATGAAGGGACCAGTGCATCAAAGATCATCCCATGAAAGGACCAGTGCATCAAAGATCATCCCATGAAGGGACCAGTGCATCAAAGATCATCCCATGAAGGGACCAGTACATCACAGCACTCAGATTAGAGGTATGCAAGATCATCCCATGAAGGGACCAGTGCATCAAAGATCATCCCATGAAGGGACCAGTGCATCAAAGCTCTCAGATAATAGGTATGCAAGATCATTTTATGAAGGGACCAGTGCATCAAAGATCATCCCATGAAGGGACCAGTGCATCAAAGCTCTCAGATTAGAGGTATGCAAGATCATTTTATGAAGGGGCCAGTGCATCCAAGATCATCCCATGAAGGGACCAGTGCATCAAAGATCATCCCATGAAAGGACAAGTGCATCAAAGCTCTCAGATTAGAGGTCTGCAAGATCATTTTATGAAGGGACCAGTGCATCAAAGATCATCCCATCAAGGTGCCGGTGCATTAAAGATCATCCCATGAAGGGACCAGTGCAAAGATCATCCCATGAAGGGACCAGTGCAAAGATCCTCCCATGAAGGGACCAGTGCAAAGATCATCCCATGAAGGGACCAGTGCATCACAGCACTCGGATTAGAGGTATGGAAGAACATCCCATGAAGGGACCAGTGCAAAGATCTTCCCATGAAGGGACCAGTGCATCAGAGATCATCCCATGAAAGGGCCAGTGCATCACGGCACTCAGATTAGATGTATGCAATATCATCCCATGAAGGGACCAGTGCATCAAAGATCATCCCATGAAGGGACCAGTGCATCAAAGATCGTCCCATGAAGGGACCAGTGCATCAAAGATCGTCCCATGAAGGGACCAGTGCATCCATCATCCCATGAAGGGACCAGTGCAAACATCATCCCATGAAGGGACCAGTGCAAACATCATCCCATGAAGGGACCAGTGCAAACATCATCCCATGAAGGGACCAGTGCAAACATCATCCCATGAAGGGACCAGTGCAAACATCATCCCATGAAGGGACCAGTGCAAACATCATCCCATGAAGGGACCAGTGCAAACATCATCCCATGAAGGGACCAGTGCATCCCATGAAGGGACCAGTGCATCAGAGATACTCCCATGAAGGGACCAGCGCATCAAAGATCATCCCATGAAGGGACCAGTGCATCAAAGATCATCCCATGAAGGGACCAGTGCATCAAAGATCATCCCATGAAGGGACCAGTGCATCAAAGATCATCCCATGAAGGGACCAGTGCATCAAAGATCATCCCATGAAGGGACCAGTGCATCAAAGATCATCCCATGAAGGGACCAGTGCATCAAAGATCATCCCATGAAGGGACCAGTGCATCAAAGATCATCCCATGAAGGGACCAGTGCATCAAAGATCATCCCATGAAGGGACCAGTGCATCAAAGATCATCCCATGAAGGGACCGGTGCAAAGATCATCCCATGAAGGGACCAGTGCAAAGATCATCCCATGAAGGGACCAGTGCAAAGATCATCCCATGAAGGGACCAGTGCAAAGATCATCCCATGAAGGGACCAGTGCAAAGATCATCCCATGAAGGGACCAGTGCAAAGATCATCCCATGAAGGGACCAGTGCAAAGATCATCCCATGAAGGGACCAGTGCAAAGATCATCCCATGAAGGAATCAGTGCAAAGATCATCCCATGAAGGGACCAGTGCATTACAGCACTCAGATTAGAGGTATGCAAGATCATCCCATGAAGGGACCAGTGCATCACAGACCATCCCATGAAGGGACCAGTGCATCACAGATCATCCCATGAAGGGACCAGTGCATCACAGATCATCCCATGAAGGGGCCAGTGCATCACAGATCATCCTATGAAGGGGCCAGTGCATCACAGTACTCAGATTAGAGGTATGCAATATCATCCTATTAAGGGACCAGTGCATCAAAGATCATCCCATGAAGGGACCAGTGCATCACATATCATCCTATGAAGGGACCAGTGCAACACAGCACTCAGATTAGAGCCATGCAAGATCATCCCATGAAGGGACCAGTGTATCAGAGATCATCCCATGAAGGGACCATTGCATCAGAGATCATCCCATGAAGGGACCATTGCATCAGAGATCATCCCATGAAAGGACCAGTGCATCACAGCTCTCAGATTAGATGTATGCAATATCATCCCATGAAGGGACCAGTGCATTAAAGAGCATCCCATGAAGGGACCAGTGCATCAAAGAGCATCCCATGAAGGGACCAGTGCATCAAAGAGCATCCCGTGAAGGGACCAGTGCATCAAAGAGCATCCCGTGAAGGGACCAGTGCATCAAAGAGCATCCCGTGAAGGGACCAGTGCATCAAAGAGCATCCCGTGAAGGGACCAGTGCATCAAAGAGCATCCCGTGAAGGGACCAGTGCATCAAAGAGCATCCCGTGAAGGGACCAGTGCATCAAAGAGCATCCCGTGAAGGGACCAGTGCATCAAAGAGCATCCCGTGAAGGGACCAGTGCATCAAAGAGCATCCCGTGAAGGGACCAGTGCATCAAAGAGCATCCCGTGAAGGGACCAGTGCATCAAAGAGCATCCCGTGAAGGGACCAGTGCAAACATCATCCCGTGAAGGGACCAGTGCAAACATCATCCCGTGAAGGGACCAGTGCAAACATCATCCCGTGAAGGGACCAGTGCAAACATCATCTTGTGAAGGGACCAGTGCATCAAACATCATCCCGTGAAGGGACCAGTGCATCAAACATCATCCCATGAAGGGACCAGTGCATCAAAGATCATCCCATGAAGGGACCAGTGCATCAAAGATCATCCCATGAAGGGACCATTCCATCACAGCACTCAGATTAGAGGTATGGAAGAACATCCCATGAAGGGATCAGTGCAAACATCTTCCCATGAAGGGACCAGTGCATCAGAGATCATCCCATGAAAGGACCAGTGCATCACGGCACTCAGATTAGATGTATGCAATATCATCCCATGAAGGGACCAGTGCATCAAAGATCATCCCATGAAGGGACCAGTGCATCAAAGATCGTCCCATGAAGGGACCAGTGCATAAAAGATCGTCCCATGAAGGGACCAGTGCAAATATCATCCCGTGAAGGGACCAGTGCAAACATCATCCCATGAAGGGACCAGTGCATCAAATATCATCCCATGAAGGGACCAGTGCAAACATCATCCCATGAAGGGACCAGTGCAAACATCATCCCATGAAGGGACCAGTGCAAACATCATCCCATGAAGGGACCAGTGCAAACATCATCCCATGAAGGGACCAGTGCAAACATCATCCCATGAAGGGACCAGTGCAAACATCATCCCATGAAGGGACCAGTGCAAACATCATCCCATGAAGGGACCAGTGCAAACATCATCCCATGAAGGGACCAGTGCAAACATCATCCCATGAAGGGACCAGTGCAAACATCATCCCATGAAGGGACCAGTGCAAACATCATCCCCATGAAGGGACCAGTGCAAACATCATCCCATGAAGGGACCAGTGCAAACATCATCCCATGAAGGGACCAGTGCAAACATCATCCCATGAAGGGACCAGTGCAAACATCATCCCATGAAGGGACCAGTGCAAACATCATCCCATGAAGGGACCAGTGCAAACATCATCCCATGAAGGGACCAGTGCATCCCATGAAGGGACCAGTGCATCAGAGATACTCCCATGAAGGGACCAGCGCATCACAGCACTCAGATTAGAGGTATGCAAGATCATCCCATGAAGGGACCACTGCATCAAAGATCATCCCATGAAGGGACCAGTGCATCAAAGATCATCCCATGAAGGGACCAGTGCATCAAAGATCATCCCATGAAGGGACCAGTGCATCAAAGATCATCCCATTAAGGGACCAGTGCATCAAAGATCATCCCATTAAGGGACCAGTGCATCAAAGATCATCCCATTAAGGGACCAGTGCATCAGAGATCATCCCATGAAGGGACCAGTGCATCAGAGATCATCCCATGAAGGGACCAGAGCATCACAACACTCAGATTAGATGTATGCAATATCATCCCATGAAGGGACCAGTGCAAAGATCATCCCATGAAGGGACCAGTGCAAAGATCATCCCATGAAGGGACCAGTGCAAAGATCATCCCATGAAGGGACCAGTGCAAAGATCATCCCATGAAGGGACCAGTGCAAAGATCATCCCATGAAGGGACCAGTGCAAAGATCATCCCATGAAGGGACCAGTGCAAAGATCATCCCATGAAGGGACCAGTGCAAAGATCATCCCATGAAGGGACCAGTGCAAAGATCATCCCATGAAGGGACCAGTGCAAAGATCATCCCATGAAGGGACCAGTGCAAAGATCATCCCATGAAGGGACCAGTGCAAAGATCATCCCATGAAGGGACCAGTGCAAAGATCATCCCATGAAGGAATCAGTGCAAAGATCATCCCATGAAGGAATCAGTGCAAAGATCATCCCATAAAGGGACCAGTGCACAGACCATCCCATGAAGGGACCAGTGCATCAAACATCATCCCATGAAGGGACCAGTGCATCAAACATCATCCCATGAAGGGGCCAGTGCATCAAACATCATCCCATGAAGGGGCCAGTGCATCAAACATCATCCCATGAAGGGGCCAGTGCATCAAACATCATCCCATGAAGGGGCCAGTGCATCAAACATCATCCCATGAAGGGGCCAGTGCATCACAGTACTCAGATTAGAGGTATGCAATATCATCCCATTAAGGGACCAGTGCAAATATCATCCCATGAAGAGGCCAGTGCATCAAACATCATCCCATGAAGGGACCAGTGCATCAAACATCATCCCATGAAGGGGCCAGTGCAAACATCATCCCATGAAGGGGCCAGTGCAAACATCATCCCATGAAGGGGCCAGTGCAAACATCATCCCATGAAGGGGCCAGTGCAAACATCATCCCATGAAGGGGCCAGTGCAAACATCATCCCATGAAGGGGCCAGTGCAAACATCATCCCATGAAGGGGCCAGTGCAAACATCATCCCATGAAGGGGCCAGTGCAAACATCATCCCATGAAGGGGCCAGTGCAAACATCATCCCATGAAGGGGCCAGTGCATCAAAGATCATCCCATGAAGGGACCAGTGCATCAAAGATCATCCCATGAAGGGACCAGTGCATCAAAGATCATCCCATGAAGGGACCAGTGCAAAGATCATCTCATGAAGGGACCAGTGCAAAGATCATCTCATGAAGGGACCAGTGCAAAGATCATCTCATGAAGGGACCAGTGCAAAGATCATCCCATGAAGGGACCAGTGCAAAGATCATCCCATGAAGGGACCAGTGCATCAGAGATCATCCCATGAAAGGACCACTGCATCACAGCACTCAGATTAGAGGTATGCAAGATCATCCCATGAAGGAACCATTGCAAACATCATCCCATGAAGGGACCAGTGCAAACATCATCCCATGAAGGGACCAGTGCATCAAAGATCATCTCATGAAAGGACCAGTGCATCACAGCACTCAGATTAGAGGTATGCAAGAGCATCCCATGAAGGGACCAGTGCATCAAAGATCATCCCATGAAGGGACCAGTGCTTCAAAGATCATCCCATGAAGGGACCAGTGCATCAAAGATCATCCCTTTAAGGGACCAGTGGAAAGATCATCCCATGAAGGGACCAGTGCAAAGATCATCCAATGAAGGGACCAGTGCATCACAGCACTCAGATTAGATGTCTGCATTATCATCCCATGAAGGGACCAGTGCATCACAGCACTCAGAGTAGAGGTATGCAAGACCATCCTATGAAGGGACCAGTGCATCAAAGATCATCCCATGAAGGGACCAGTGCATCAAAGATCATCCCATTTAGGGACCAGTGCATCAAGGATCATACCATGACGGGACCAGTGCATCACAGATCATCCCATGAAGGGACCAGTGCATCACAGATCATCCCATGAAGGGACCAGTGCATCACAGATCATCCCATGAAGGGACCAGTGCATCACAGATCATCCCATGAAGGGACCAGTGCATCACAGATCATCCCATGAAGGGACAAGTGCATCAAAGATCATCCCATGAAGGGACAAGTGCATCAAAGCTCTCAGATTAGAGGTATGCAAGATCATTTTATGAAGGGACCAGTGCATCAAAGATCATCCCATGAAAGAACATCAAAGATCACACCATTAAGGGACCAGTGCATCAAAGATCATCCCATGAAGGGACCAGTGCATCAAAGATCATCCCATGAAGGGACCAGTGCATCAAAGATCATCCCATGAAGGGACCAGTGCATCATAGATCATCCCATGAAGGGACCAGTGCATCATAGATCATCCCATGAAGGGACCAGTGCATCATAGATCATCCCATGAAGGGACCAGTGCATCATAGATCATCCCATGAAGGGACCAGTGCATCATAGATCATCCCATGAAGGGACCAGTGCATCATAGATCATCCCATGAAGGGACCAGTGCATCATAGATCATCCCATGAAGGGACCAGTGCAAACATCATCCCATGAAGGGACCCGTGCAAACATCATCCCATGAAGGGACCCGTGCAAACATCATCCCATGAAGGGACCAGTGCAAACATCATCCCATGAAGGGACCAGTGCAAACATCATCCCATGAAGGGACCCGTGCAAACATCATCCCATGAAGGGACCCGTGCAAACATCATCCCATGAAGGGACCCGTGCAAACATCATCCCATGAAGGGACCCGTGCAAACATCATCCCATGAAGGGACCCGTGCAAACATCATCCCATGAAGGGACCCGTGCAAACATCATCCCATGAAGGGACTCGTGCAAACATCATCCCATGAAGGGACCCGTGCAAACATCATCCCATGAAGGGACCCGTGCAAACATCATCCCATGAAGGGACCCGTGCAAACATCATCCCATGATGGGACCAGTGCAAACATCATCCCATGATGGGACCCGTGCAAACATCATCCCATGAAGGGACCCGTGCAAACATCATCCCATGATGGGACCAGTGCAAACATCCTCCCATGAAGGGACCAGTGCAAACATCATCCCATGAAGGGACCAGTGCAAACATCATCCCATGAACGGACCAGTGCATCACAGCACTCGGATTAGAGGTATGCAAGAACATCCCATGAAGGGACCAGTGCAAAGATCATCCTATTTAGTGACCAGCGCATCACAGCACTCAGATTAGAGGTATGCAAGATCATCCCATGAAGGGACCAGTGCATCAAAGATCATCCCATGAAATGACCAGTGTATCAAAGATCATCCCATGAAGGGACCAGTGCATCAAAGATTATCCCATGAAGGGACCAGTACATCTCATCACTCAGATTAGAGGTATGCAAGATCATCCCATGAAGGGACCAGTGCAAAGATCATCCCATGAAGGGACCAGTGCATCAAAGATCATCCCATGAAGGGACCAGTGCATCAAAGATCATCCCATGAAGGGACCAGTGCATCACAGCACTCAGATTAGAGGTATGCAAGATCATCCCATGAAGGGACCAGTGCAGCAAAGATCATCCAATGAAGAGACCAGTGCAAAGATCATCCCATGAAGGGACCAGTGCAAAGATCATCCCATGAAGGGACCAGTGCAAAGATCATCCCATGAAGGGACCAGTGCAAAGATCATCCCATGAAGGGACCAGTGCAAAGATCATCCCATGAAGGGACCAGTGCAAAGATCATCCCATGAAGGGACCAGTGCATCAAAGATCATCCCATGAAGGGACCAGTGCATCAAAGATCATCCCATGAAGGGACCAGTGCATCAAAGATCATCCCATGAAGGGACCAGTGCATCAAAGATCATCCCATGAAGGGACCAGTACATCAAAGATCATCCCATGTAGGGACCAGTGTATCACAGCACTCAGATCAGAGGTATGCAAGATCATCCCATGAAGGGACCAGTGCATCAAAGATCATCCCATGAAGGGACCAGTGCAAAGATCATCCCATGAAGGGACCAGTGCAAAGATCATCCCATGAAGGGACCAGTGCAAAGATCATCCCATGAAGGGACCAGTGCATTACAGCACTCAGATTAGAGGTATGCAAGATCATCCTATGAAGGGACCAGTGCATCAAAGATCATCCCATTAAGGGACCAGTGCAAAGATCTTCCCATGAAGGGACCAGTGCAAACATCATCCCATGAAGGGACCAGTGCAAACATCATCCCATGAAGGGACCAGTGCATCAAAGATCATCCCATGAAGGGACCAGTGCATCAAAGATCATCCCATGAAGGGACCAGTGCAAACATTATCCCATGAAGGGACCAGTGCAAACATCATCCCATGAAGGGACCAGTGCAAACATCATCCCATGAAGGGACCAGTGCAAACATCATCCCATGAAGGGACCAGTGCAAACATCATCCCATGAAGGGACCAGTGCAAACATCATCCCATGAAGGGACCAGTGCAAACATCATCCCATGAAGGGACCAGTGCATCACAGCACTCAGATTAGATGTTTACAAGATCATCCCATGATGGGACCAGTGCATCAAAGATCATCCCATGAAGGCACTAGTGCATCACAGCACTCAGATTAAAGGTATGCAAGATCATTTTATGAAGGGGCAAGTGCAAAGATCATCCCATGAAGGGTCCAGTGCATCAAAGATCATCCCATGAAGGGACCAGTGCATCAAAGATCATCCCATGAAGGGACCAGTGCATCATAGATCATCCCATTAAGGGACCAGTGCATCATAGATCATCCCATTAAGGGACCAGTGCATCATAGATCATCCCATTAAGGGACCAGTGCAAACATCATCCCATGAAGGGACCAGTGCAAACATCCCATGAAGTGACCAGTGCAAATATCATCCCATGAAGGGACCCGTGCAAACATCATCCCATGAAGGGACCCGTGCAAACATCATCCCATGATGGGACCAGTGCAAACATCATCCCATGAACGGACCAGTGCATCACAGCACTCGGATTAGAGGTATGCAAGAACATCCCATGAAGGGACCAGTGCAAAGATCATCCTATTTAGTGACCAGCGCATCACAGCACTCAGATTAGAGGCATGCAAGATCATCCCATGAAGGGACCAGTGCATCAAAGATCATCTCATGAAATGACCAGTGCATCACAGCACTCAGATTATAGGTATGCAAGATCATCCCATGAAGGGACCAGTGCATCAAAGATCATCCCATGAAGGGACCAGTGCATCAAAGATCATCCCATGAAGGGACCAGTGCATCAAAGATCATCCCATGTAGGGACCAGTGTATCACAGCACTCAGATTAGAGGTATGCAAGACCATCCCATGAAGGGACCAGTGCATCAAAGATAATCCCATGAAGGGACCAGTGCAAAGATCATCCCAAGAAGGGACCAGTGCAAAGATCATCCCATGAAGGGACCAGTGCAAAGATCATCCCATGAAGGGACCAGTGCAAAGATCATCCCATGAAGGGACCAGTGCATTACAGCACTCAGATTAGAGGTATGCAAGATCATCCCATGAAGGGACCAGTGCATCAAAGATCATCCCATTAAGGGACCAGTGCAAACATCATCCCATGAAGGGACCAGTGCAAACATCATCCTATGAAGGGACC
This sequence comes from Triturus cristatus, assembly GCF_964204655.1. Lineage (NCBI taxonomy): Eukaryota > Metazoa > Chordata > Amphibia > Caudata > Salamandridae > Triturus > Triturus cristatus. Next base: position 652,002,733 of record NC_140587.1, on the reverse strand, counting down.
AGTGCAAACATCATCCCATGAAGGGACCAGTGCAAACATCATCCCATGAAGGGACCAGTGCAAACATCATCCCATGAAGGGACCAGTGCAAACATCATCCCATGAAGGGACCAGTGCAAACATCATCCCATGAAGGGACCAGTGCAAACATCATCCCATGAAGGGACCAGTGCAAACATCATCCCATGAAGGGACCAGTGCAAAGATCATCCCATTAAGGGACCAGTGTATCAAAGATAAACCCATTAAGGGACCAGTGCATCAGAGATCATCCCATGAAGGGACCAGTGCAAACATCATCCTATGAAGGGACCAGTGCAAACATCATCCCATGAAGGGACCAGTGCAAACATCATCCCATGAAGGGACCAGTGCAAACATCATCCCATGAAGGGACCAGTGCAAACATCATCCCATGAAGGGACCAGTGCATCAGAGATACTCCCATGAAGGGACCAGCGCATCAAAGATCATCCCATGAAGGGACCAGTGCAAACATCATCCCATGAAGGGACCAGTGCAAACATCATCCCATGAAGGGACCAGTGCAAACATCATCCCATGAAGGGACCAGTGCAAACATCATCCTATGAAGGGACCAGTGCAAACATCATCCCATGAAGGGACCAGTGCAAACATCATCCCATGAAGGGACCAGTGCAAACATCATCCCATGAAGGGACCAGTGCAAACATCATCCCATGAAGGGACCAGTGCAAACATCATCCCATGAAGGGACCAGTGCAAACATCATCCCATGAAGGGACCAGTGCAAACATCATCCCATGAAGGGACCAGTGCAAACATCATCCCATAAAGGATCCAGTGCATCACAGCACTCAGATTAAAGGTATGCAAGATCATTTTATGAAGGGGCCAGTGCAAAGATCATCCCATGAAGGGACCAGTGCATCAAAGATCATCCCATGAAGGGACCAGTGCATCAAAGATTATCCCATGAAGGGACCAGTGCATCAAAGATTATCCCATGAAGGGACCAGTGCATCAAAGATTATCCCATGAAGGGACCAGTGCATCAAAGATTATCCCATGAAGGGACCAGTGCATCAAAGATCATCCCATGAAGGGACCAGTGCATCATAGATCATCCTATGAAGGGACCCGTGCAAACATCATCCCATGAAGGGACCCGTGCAAACATCATCCCATGAAGGGACCTGTGCAAACATCATCCCATGAAGGGACCCGTGCAAACATCATCCCATTAAGGGACCCGTGCAAACATCATCCCATGAAGGGACCCGTGCAAACATCATCCCATGAAAGGACCCGTGCAAACATCATCCCATGAACGGACCAGTGCATCACAGCACTCTGATTAGAGGTATGCAAGAACATCCCATGAAGGGACCAGTGCAAAGATCATCCTATTTAGTGACCAGCGCATCACAGCACTCAGATTAGAGGTATGCAAGATCATCCCATGAAGGGACCAGTGCATCAAAGATCATCCCATGAAAGGACCAGTGCATCAAAGATCATCCCATGAAGGGACCAGTGCATCAAAGATCATCCCATGAAGGGACCAGTACATCACAGCACTCAGATTAGAGGTATGCAAGATCATCCCATGAAGGGACCAGTGCATCAAAGATCATCCCATGAAGGGACCAGTGCATCAAAGCTCTCAGATAATAGGTATGCAAGATCATTTTATGAAGGGACCAGTGCATCAAAGATCATCCCATGAAGGGACCAGTGCATCAAAGCTCTCAGATTAGAGGTATGCAAGATCATTTTATGAAGGGGCCAGTGCATCCAAGATCATCCCATGAAGGGACCAGTGCATCAAAGATCATCCCATGAAAGGACAAGTGCATCAAAGCTCTCAGATTAGAGGTCTGCAAGATCATTTTATGAAGGGACCAGTGCATCAAAGATCATCCCATCAAGGTGCCAGTGCATTAAAGATCATCCCATGAAGGGACCAGTGCAAAGATCATCCCATGAAGGGACCAGTGCAAAGATCCTCCCATGAAGGGACCAGTGCAAAGATCATCCCATGAAGGGACCAGTGCATCACAGCACTCGGATTAGAGGTATGGAAGAACATCCCATGAAGGGACCAGTGCAAAGATCTTCCCATGAAGGGACCAGTGCATCAAAGATCATCCCATGAAGGGACCAGTGCATCAAAGATCGTCCCATGAAGGGACCAGTGCATCAAAGATCGTCCCATGAAGGGACCAGTGCAAACATCATCCCATGAAGGGACCAGTGCAAACATCATCCCATGAAGGGACCAGTGCAAACATCATCCCATGAAGGGACCAGTGCAAACATCATCCCATGAAGGGACCAGTGCAAACATCATCTCATGAAGGGACCAGTGCAAACATCATCCCATGAAGGGACCAGTGCAAACATCATCCCATGAAGGGACCAGTGCATCCCATGAAGGGACCAGTGCATCAGAGATACTCCCATGAAGGGACCAGCGCATCAAAGATCATCCCATGAAGGGACCAGTGCATCAAAGGTCATCCCATGAAGGGACCAGTGCATCAAAGGTCATCCCATGAAGGGACCAGTGCATCAAAGATCATCCCATGAAGGGACCAGTGCATCAAAGATCATCCCATGAAGGGACCAGTGCATCAAAGATCATCCCATGAAGGGACCAGTGCATCAAAGATCATCCCATGAAGGGACCAGTGCAAAGATCATCCCATGAAGGGACCAGTGCAAAGATCATCCCATGAAGGGACCAGTGCAAAGATCATCCCATAAAGGGACCAGTGCAAAGATCATCCCATGAAGGGACCAGTGCAAAGATCATCCCATGAAGGGACCAGTGCAAAGATCATCCCATGAAGGGACCAGTGCAAAGATCATCCCATGAAGGGACCAGTGCAAAGATCATCCCATGAAGGGACCAGTGCAAAGATCATCCCATGAAGGGACCAGTGCAAAGATCATCCCATGAAGGGACCAGTGCAAAGATCATCCCATGAAGGGACCAGTGCAAAGATCATCCCATGAAGGGACCAGTGCAAAGATCATCCCATGAAGGGACCAGTGCAAAGATCATCCCATGAAGGGACCAGTGCAAAGATCATCCCATGAAGGAATCAGTGCAAAGATCATCCCATGAAGGAATCAGTGCAAAGATCATCCCATGAAGGGACCAGTGCATTACAGCACTCAGATTAGAGGTATGCAAGATCATCCCATGAAGGGACCAGTGCATCAGAGATCATCCCATAAAGGGACCAGTGCACAGACCATCCCATGAAGGGACCAGTGCATCAAACATCATCCCATGAAGGGACCAGTGCATCAAACATCATCCCATGAAGGGGCCAGTGCATCAAACATCATCCCATGAAGGGGCCAGTGCATCAAACATCATCCCATGAAGGGGCCAGTGCATCAAACATCATCCCATGAAGGGGCCAGTGCATCAAACATCATCCCATGAAGGGGCCAGTGCATCAAACATCATCCCATGAAGGGGCCAGTGCATCAAACATCATCCCATGAAGGGGCCAGTGCATCACAGTACTCAGATTAGAGGTATGCAATATCATCCCATTAAGGGACCAGTGCAAATATCATCCCATGAAGAGGCCAGTGCATCAAACATCATCCCATGAAGGGACCAGTGCATCAAACATCATCCCATGAAGGGACCAGTGCAAACATCATCCCATGAAGGGGCCAGTGCAAACATCATCCCATGAAGGGGCCAGTGCAAACATCATCCCATGAAGGGGCCAGTGCAAACATCATCCCATGAAGGGGCCAGTGCAAACATCATCCCATTAAGGGGCCAGTGCAAACATCATCCCATGAAGGGGCCAGTGCAAACATCATCCCATGAAGGGGCCAGTGCAAACATCATCCCATGAAGGGGCCAGTGCAAACATCATCCCATGAAGGGGCCAGTGCAAACATCATCCCATGAAGGGGCCAGTGCAAACATCATCCCATGAAGGGGCCAGTGCAAACATCATCCCATGAAGGGGCCAGTGCATCAAAGATCATCCCATGAAGGGACCAGTGCATCAAAGATCATCCCATGAAGGGACCAGTGCATCAAAGATCATCCCATGAAGGGACCAGTGCATCAAAGATCATCTCATGAAGGGACCAGTGCAAAGATCATCTCATGAAGGGACCAGTGCAAAGATCATCCCATGAAGGGACCAGTGCAAAGATCATCCCATGAAGGGACCAGTGCATCAGAGATCATCCCATGAAAGGACCACTGCATCACAGCACTCAGATTAGAGGTATGCAAGATCATCCCATGAAGGAACCATTGCAAACATCATCCCATGAAGGGACCAGTGCAAACATCATCCCATGAAGGGACCAGTGCATCAAAGATCATCCCATGAAGGGACCAGTGCATCACAGCACTCCGATTAGAGGTATGCAAGAGCATCCCATGAAGGGACCAGTGCATCAAAGATCATCCCATGAAGGGACCAGTGCTTCAAAGATCATCCCATGAAGGGACCAGTGCATCAAAGATCATCCCTTTAAGGGACCAGTGGAAAGATCATCCCATGAAGGGACCAGTGCAAAGATCATCCAATGAAGGGACCAGTGCATCACAGCACTCAGATTAGATGTCTGCATTATCATCCCATGAAGGGACCAGTGCATCACAGCACTCAGAGTAGAGGTATGCAAGACCATCCTATGAAGGGACCAGTGCATCAAAGATCATCCCATGAAGGGACCAGTGCATCAAAGATCATCCCATGAAGGGACCAGTGCAAAGATCATCCCATGAAGGGACCAGTGCAAAGATCATCCCATGAAGGGACCAGTGCAAAGATCATCCCATGAAGGGACCAGTGCAAAGATCATCCCATGAAGGGACCAGTGCAAAGATCATCCCATGAAGGGACCAGTGCAAAGATCATCCCATGAAGGGACCAGTGCATCAAAGATCATCCCATGAAGGGACAAGTGCATCAAAGATCATCCCATGAAGGGACAAGTGCATCAAAGCTCTCAGATTAGAGGTATGCAAGATCATTTTATGAAGGGACCAGTGCATCAAAGATCATCCCATGAAGGGACCAGTGCATCAAAGCTCTCAGATTAAAGGTATGCAAGATCATTTTATGAAGGAGCAAGTGCATCAAAGATCATCCCATGAAGGGACCAGTCCATCACAGCACTCAGATTAGAGGTATGCAAGATCCTCCCATGAAGGGACCAGTGCATCACAGCACTCAGATTAGAGGTATGCAAGATCATCCCATGAAGGGACCAGTGCATCAAAGATCATCCCATAAAGGGACCAGTGCAAAGATCATCCCATGAAGGGACCAGTGCATCAAAGATCATCCCATGAAGGGACCAGTGCATCAAAGATCATCCCATGAAGGGACCAGTGCAAAGATCATCCCATGAAGGGACCAGTGCAAAGATCATCCCATGAAGGGACCAGTGCAAAGATCATCCCATGAAGGGACCAGTGCATCAAAGATCATCCCATGAAGGGACCAGTGCATCAAAGATCATCCCATGAAGGGACCAGTGCATCAAAGCTCTCAGATTAGAGGTATGCAAGATCATCCCATGAAGGGACCAGTGCAAAGATCATCCCATGAAGGGACCAGTGCAAAGATCATCCCATGAAGGGACCAGTGCAAAGATCATCCCATGAAGGGACCAGTGCAAAGATCATCCCATGAAGGGACCAGTGCAAAGATCATCCCATGAAGGGACCAGTGCAAAGATCATCCCATGAAGGAATCCGTGCAAAGATCATCCCATGAAGGAATCCGTGCAAAGATCATCCCATGAAGGGACCAGTGCATTACAGCACTCAGATTAGAGGTATGCAAGATCATCCCATGAAGGGACCAGTACATCACAGCACTCAGATTAGAGGTATGCAAGATCCTCCCATGAAGGGACCAGTGCATCACAGCACTCAGATTAGAGGTATGCAATATCATCCTATTAAGGGACCAGTGCATCAAAGATCATCCCATGAAGGGACCAGTGCATCACATATCATCCTATGAAGGGACCAGTGCATCACAGCACTCAGATTAGAGCCATGCAAGATCATCCCATGAAGGGACCAGTGTATCAAAGATCATCCCATGAAGGGGCCAGTGCAAACATCATCCCATGAAGGGGCCAGTGCAAACATCATCCCATGAAGGGGCCAGTGCAAACATCATCCCATGAAGGGGCCAGTGCATCAAAGATCATCCCATGAAGGGACCAGTGCATCAAAGATCATCCCATGAAGGGACCAGTGCATCAAAGATCATCCCATGAAGGGACCAGTGCAAAGATCATCTCATGAAGGGACCAGTGCAAAGATCATCTCATGAAGGGACCAGTGCAAAGATCATCCCATGAAGGGACCAGTGCAAAGATCATCCCATGAAGGGACCAGTGCATCAGAGATCATCCCATGAAAGGACCACTGCATCACAGCACTCAGATTAGAGGTATGCAAGATCATCCCATGAAGGAACCATTGCAAACATCATCCCATGAAGGGACCAGTGCAAACATCATCCCATGAAGGGACCAGTGCATCAAAGATCATCCCATGAAGGGACCAGTGCTTCAAAGATCATCCCATGAAGGGACCAGTGCATCAAAGATCATCCCATTAAGGGACCAGTGGAAAGATCATCCCATGAAGGGACCAGTGCAAAGATCATCCAATGAAGGGACCAGTGCATCACAGCACTCAGATTAGATGTCTGCATTATCATCCCATGAAGGGACCAGTGCATCACAGCACTCAGATTAGAGGTATGCAAGATCCTCCCATGAAGGGACCAGTGCATCACAGCACTCAGATTAGAGGTATGCAATATCATCCTATTAAGGGACCAGTGCATCAAAGATCATCCCATGAAGGGACCAGTGCATCACATATCATCCTATGAAGGGACCAGTGCATCACAGCACTCCGATTAGAGCCATGCAAGATCATCCCATGAAGGGACCAGTGTATCAAAGATCATCCCATGAAGGGGCCAGTGCAAACATCATCCCATGAAGGGGCCAGTGCAAACATCATCCCATGAAGGGGCCAGTGCAAACATCATCCCATGAAGGGGCCAGTGCAAACATCATCCCATGAAGGGGCCAGTGCAAACATCATCCCATGAAGGGGCCAGTGCAAACATCATCCCATGAAGGGGCCAGTGCAAACATCATCCCATGAAGGGGCCAGTGCATCAAAGATCATCCCATGAAGGGACCAGTGCATCAAAGATCATCCCATGAAGGGACCAGTGCATCAAAGATCATCCCATGAAGGGACCAGTGCAAAGATCATCTCATGAAGGGACCAGTGCAAACATCATCCCGTGAAGGGACCAGTGCAAACATCATCCCGTGAAGGGACCAGTGCAGTGCATCAAAGATCATCCCATGAAGGGACCAGTGCTTCAAAGATCATCCCATGAAGGGACCATTCCATCACAGCACTCAGATTAGAGGTATGGAAGAACATCCCATGAAGGGATCAGTGCAAAGATCTTCCCATGAAGGGACCAGTGCATCAGAGATCATCCCATGAAAGGACCAGTGCATCACGGCACTCAGATTAGATGTATGCAATATCATCCCATGAAGGGACGAGTGCATCAAAGATCATCCCATGAAGGGACCAGTGCATCAAAGATCGTCCCATGAAGGGACCAGTGCATCAAAGATCGTCCCATGAAGGGACCAGTGCATCAAAGATCGTCCCATGAAGGGACCAGTGCATCAAAGATCGTCCCATGAAGGGACCAGTGCATCAAAGATCATCCCATGAAGGGACCAGTGCATCAAAGATCATCCCATGAAGGGACCAGTGCATCAAAGATCGTCCCATGAAGGGACTAGTGCAAATATCATCCCATGAAGGGACCAGTGCATCAAAGATCATCCCATGAAGGGACCATTCCATCACAGCACTCAGATTAGAGGTATGGAAGAACATCCCATGAAGGGACCAGTGAATCAAAGATCATTCCATGAAGGGACCAGTGCATCAGAGATCATCCCATGAAGGGACCAGAGCATCACAACACTCAGATTAGATGTATGCAATATCATCTAATGAAGGGACCAGTGCATCACAGATCATCCCATGAAGGGACCAGTGCATCAAAGATCATCCCATGAAGGGACCAGTGCATCAAAGATCATCCCATGAAGGGACCAGTGCAAAGATCATCCCATGAAGGGACCAGTGCAAAGATCATCCCATGAAGGGACCAGTGCAAAGATTATCCCATGAAGGGACCAGTGCAAAGATCATCCCATGAAGGGACCAGTGCAAAGATCATCCCATGAAGGGACCAGTGCAAAGATCATCCCATGAAGGGACCAGTGCAAAGATCATCCCATGAAGGGACCAGTGCAAAGATCATCCCATGAAGGGACCAGTGCAAAGATCATCCCATGAAGGGACCAGTGCAAAGATCATCCCATGAAGGAATCAGTGCAAAGATCATCCCATGAAGGGACCAGTGCATTACAGCACTCAGATTAGAGGTATGCAAGATCATCCCATGAAGGGACCAGTGCATCAGAGATCATCCCATAAAGGGACCAGTGCACAGACCATCCCATGAAGGGACCAGTGCATCAAACATCATCCCATGAAGGAGCCAGTGCATCAAACATCCCATGAAGGGGCCAGTGCATCAAACATCATCCCATGAAGGGGCCAGTGCATCAAACATCATCCCATGAAGGGGCCAGTGCATCACAGTACTCAGATTAGAGGTATGCAATATCATCCCATTAAGGGACCAGTGCAAATATCATCCCATGAAGAGGCCAGTGCATCAAACATCATCCCATGAAGGGACCAGTGCATCAAACATCATCCCATGAAGGGGCCAGTGCAAACATCATCCCATGAAGGGGCCAGTGCAAACATCATCCCATGAAGGGGCCAGTGCAAACATCATCCCATGAAGGGGCCAGTGCAAACATCATCCCATGAAGGGGCCAGTGCAAACATCCCATGAAGGGACCAGTGCATCAAAGATCATCCCATGAAGGGACCACCAGTGCAAAGATCATCCCATGAAGGGACCAGTGCAAAGATCATCCCATGAAGGGACCAGTGCAAAGATCATCCCATGAAGGGACCAGTGCAAAGATCATCCCATGAAGGGACCAGTGCAAAGATCATCCCATGAAGGGACCAGTGCAAAGATCATCCCATGAAGGGACCAGTGCAAAGATCATCCCGTTAAGGGACCAGTGCATCAAAGATCATCCCATGAAGGGACAAGTGCATCAAAGCTCTCAGATTAGAGGTATGCAAGATCATTTTTTGAAGGGACCAGTGCATCAAAGATCATCCCATGAAGGGACCAGTGCATCAAAGCTCTCAGATTAAAGGTATGCAAGATCATTTTATGAAGGAGCAAGTGCATCAAAGATCATCCCATGAAGGGACCAGTCCATCACAGCATTCAGATTAGAGGTATGCAAGATCATTTTATGAAGGGGCCAGTGCATCAAAGATCATCCCATGAAGGGACCAGTCCATCACAGCACTCAGATTAGAGGTATGCAAGATCATTTTATGAAGGGGCCAGTGCATCAAAGATCATCCCATGAAGGGACAAGTGCATCACAGCACTCAGATTAGAGGTATGCAAGATCATCCCATGAAGGGACCAGTGCATCAAATATCATCCCATGAAGGGACCAGTGCATCAAATATCATCCCATGAAGGGACCAGTGCATCAAATATCATCCCATGAAGGGACCAGTGCATCAAAGATCATCCCATAAAGGGACCAGTGCAAATATCATCCCATGAAGGGACCAGTGCATCAAAGATCATCCCATGAAGGGACCAGTGCATCAAAGATCATCCCATGAAGGGACCAGTGCATCAAAGATCATCCCATGAAGGGACCAGTGCATCAAAGATCATCCCATAAAGGGACCAGTGCATCAAAGATCATCCCATAAAGGGACCAGTGCAAATATCATCCCATGAAGGGACCAGTGCATCAAAGATCATCCCATGAAGGGACCAGTGCATCAAAGATCATCCCATGAAGGGACCAGTGCATCAAAGATCATCCCATGAAGGGACCAGTGCATCAAAGATCATCCCATGAAGGGACCAGTGCAAAGATCATCCCATTAAGGGACCAGTGCAAAGATCATCCCATTAAGGGACCAGTGCAAAGATAATCCCATTAAGGGACCAGTGCAAAGATCATCCCATGAAGGGACCAGTGCATCAAAGATCATCCCATGAAGGGACCAGTGCATCAAAGATCATCCCATGAAGGGACCAGTGCATCAAAGATCATCCCATGAAGGGACCAGTGCATCAAAGCTCTCAGATTAGAGGTATGCAAGATCATTTTATGAAGGGACCAGTGCATCAAAGATCATCCCATGAAGGGACCAGTGCATCAAAGCTCTCAGATTAAAGGTATGCAAGATCATTTTATGAAGGGGCCAGTGCATCAAAGATCATCCCATGAAGGGACCAGTGCATCACAGCACTCAGATTAGAGGTATGCAAGATCATCCCATGAAGGGACCAGTGCAAAGATCATCCCATGAAGGGACCAGTGCATCAAATATCATCCCATGAAGGGACCAGTGCATCAAATATCATCCCATGAAGGGACCAGTGCATCACAGCACTCAGATTAGAGGTATGCAAGATCATCCCATGAAGGGACCAGTGCATCAAAGATCATCCCATAAAGGGACCAGTGCAAAGATCATCCCAGGAAGGGACCAGTGCAAAGATCATCCCATGAAGGGACCAGTGCATCAAAGATCATCCCATGAAGGGACCAGTGCATCAAAGATCATCCCATGAAGGGACCAGAGCAAAGATCATCCCATGAAGGGACCAGAGCAAAGATCATCCCATGAAGGGACCAGTGCATCAAATATCATCCCATGAAGGGACCAGTGCATCAAATATCATCCCATGAAGGGACCAGTGCATCAAATATCATCCCATGAAGGGACCAGTGCATCACAGCACTCAGATTAGAGGTATGCAAGATCATCCCATGAAGGGACCAGTGCATCAAACATCATCCCATGAAGGGACCAGTGCATCAAAGATCATCCCATGAAGGGACCAGTGCATCAAAGATCATCCCATGAAGGGACCAGTGCATCAAAGATCATCCCATGAAGGGACCAGTGCATCAAAGCTCTCAGATTATAGGTATGCAAGATCATTTTATGAAGGGACCAGTGCATCAAAGCTCTCAGATTAGAGGTATGCAAGATCATTTTATGAAGGGGCCAGTGCATCAGAGATCATCCCATGAAGGGACCAGTTCATCAGAGATCATCCCATGAAAAGACCAGTGCATCAGAGATCATCCCATGAAAAGACCAGTGCATCAAAGAACATCCCATGAAGGGACCAGTGCATCAAAGATCATCCCATGAAGGGACCAGTGCATCAAAGATCATCCCATGAAGGGACCAGTGCATCAAAGATCATCCCATGAAGGGACCAGTGCATCAGAGATCATCCCATGAAGGGACCAGTGCATCAGAGATCATCCCATGAAGGGACCAGTACATCACAGATCATCCTATGAAGGGACCAGTGCAACACAGCACTCAGATTAGAGGTATGCAAGATCCTCCCATGAAGGGACCAGTGCAACACAGCACTCAGATTAGAGGTATGCAAGATCCTCCCATGAAGGGACCAGTACATCACAGCACTCAGATTAGAGGTATGCAAGATCCTCCCATGAAGGGACCAGTGCATCAAAGATCATCCCATGAAGGGACCAGTGCATCAGAGATCATCCCATGAAGGGACCAGTGCATCAAAGATCATCCCATGAAGGGACCAGTGCAAAGATCATCCCATGAAGGGACCAGTGCATCAAAGATCATCCCATGAAGGGACCAGTGCAAAGATCATCCCAGGAAGGGACCAGTGCAAAGATCATCCCAGGAAGGGACCAGTGCAAAGATCATCCCATGAAGGGACCAGTGCATCAAAGATCATCCCATGAAGGGACCAGTGCATCAAAGATCATCCCATGAAGGGACCAGTGCAAAGATCATCCCATTAAGGGACCAGTGCAAAGATCATCCCATTAAGGGACCAGTGCAAAGATCATCCCATTAAGGGACCAGTGCAAAGATCATCCCATTAAGGGACCAGTGCAAAGATCATCCCATTAAGGGACCAGTGCAAAGATCATCCCATGAAGGGACCAGTGCAAAGATCATCCCATGAAGGGACCAGTGCAAAGATCATCCCATGAAGGGACCAGTGCAAAGATCATCCCATGAAGGGACCAGTGCAAAGATCATCCCAAGAAGGGACCAGTGCAAAGATCATCCCATGAAGGGACCAGTGCATGAAAGATCATCCTATGAAGGGACCAGTGCATCAAAGATCATCCCATTAAGGGACCAGTGCATCAAAGATCATCCCATTAAGGGACCAGTGCATCAAAGGTCATCCCATTAAGGGACCAGTGCATCAAAGATCATCCCATTAAGGGACCAGTGCATCAAAGATCATCCCATTAAGGGACCAGTGCATCAAAGATCATCCCATGAAGGGACCAGTGCATCAAAGATCATCCCATGAAGGGACCAGTGCATCAAAGATCATCCCATGAAGGTACCAGTGCATCAAAGATCATCCCATGAAGGGACCAGTGCATCAAAGATCATCCCATGAAGGGACCAGTGCATCAAAGATCATCCCATGAAGGGACCAGTGCATCAAAGATCATCCCATGAAGGGACCAGTGCATCAAAGATCATCCCATAAAGGTACCAGTGCATCACAGATCATCCCAGATCATCCCATGAAGGGACCAGTGCATCACAGATCATCCCATGAAGGGACCAGTGCATCACAGATCATCCCATGAAGGGACCAGTGCAAAGATCATCCCATGAAGGGACCAGTGCAAAGATCATCCCATGAAGGGACCAGTGCATCAAAGATCATCCCATGAAGGGACCAGTGCATCACAGCACTCAGATTAGAGGTATGCAAGATCATCCCATGAAGGGACCAGTGCATCAAAGATCATCCCATGAAGGGACCAGTGCAAAGATCATCCCATGAAGGGACCAGTGCAAAGATCATCCCATGAAGGGACCAGTGCATCAAAGATCATCCCATGAAGGGACCACCAGTGCAAAGATCATCCCATGAAGGGACCAGTGCAAAGATCATCCCATGAAGGGACCACCAGTGCAAAGATCATCCCATGAAGGGACCAGTGCAAAGATCATCCCATGAAGGGACCAGTGCAAAGATCATCCCCATTAAGGGACCAGTGCAAAGATCATCCCATTAAGGGACCAGTGCAAAGATCATCCCATGAAGGGACCAGTGCAAAGATCATCCCATGAAGGGACCAGTGCATCAAAGATCATCCCATGAAGGGACAAGTGCATCAAAGCTCTCAGATTAGAGGTAGGCAAGATCATTTTATGAAGGGACCAGTGCATCAAAGATCATCACATGAAGGGACCAGTGCATCAAAGCTCTCAGATTAAAGGTATGCAAGATCATTTTATGAAGGAGCAAGTGCATCAAAGATCATCCCATGAAGGGACCAGTCCATCACAGCACTCAGATTAGAGGTATGCAAGATCATTTTATGAAGGGGCCAGTGCATCACAGATCATCCCATGAAGGGACAAGTGCATCACAGCACTCAGATTAGAGGTATGCAAGATCATCCCATGAAGGGACCAGTGAATCAAGGATCATCCCATGAAAGGACCAGTGCATCAAATATCATCCCATGAAGGGACCAGTGCATCAAATATCATCCCATGAAGGGACCAGTACATCACAGCACTCAGATTAGAGGTATGCAAGATCCTCCCATGAAGGGACCAGTGCATCACAGCACTCAGATTAGAGGTATGCAAGATCATCCCATGAAGGGACCAGTGCATCAAAGATCATCCCATAAAGGGACCAGTGCAAAGATCATCCCATGAAGGGACCAGTGCATCAAAGATAATCCCATGAAGGGACCAGTGCATCAAAGATCATCCCATGAAGGGACCAGTGCATCAAATATCATCCCATGAAGGGACCAGTGCATCAAAGATCATCCCATGAAGGGACCAGTGCATCAAAGCTCTCAGATTAAAGGTATGCAAGATCATTTTATGAAGGGACCAGTGCATCAAAGATCATCCCATGAAGGGACCAGTGCATCAAAGCTCTCAGATTAGAGGTATGCAAGATCATTTTATGAAGGGGCCAGTGCATCAAAGATCATCCCATGAAGGGACCAGTCCATCACAGCACTCAGATTAGAGGTATGCAACATCATTTTATGAAGGGGCCAGTGCATCAAAGATCATCCCATGAAGGGACTAGTGCATCAAAGATCATCCCATGAATGGACCAGTGCAAAGATCATCCCATGAAGGGACCAGTGCAAAGATCATCCCATGAAGGGACCAGTGCAAAGATCATCCCATGAAGGGACCAGTGCAAAGATCATCCCATGAAGGGACCAGTGCAAAGATCATCCCATGAAGGGACCAGTGCAAAGATCATCCCATGAAGGGACCAGTGCAAAGATCATCCCATGAAGGGACCAGTGCAAAGATCATCCCATGAAGGGACCAGTGCAAAGATCATCCCATGAAGGGACCAGTGCAAAGATCATCCCATGAAGGGACCAGTGCAAAGATCACCCCATGAAGGGGCCAGTGCAAAGATCATCCCATTAAGGGGCCAGTGCAAAGATCATCCCATGAAGGGACCAGTGCATCAAAGATCATCCCATGAAGGGACCAGTGCATCAAAGATCATCCCATGAAGGGACCAGTGCATCAAAGATCATCCCATTAAGGGACCAGTGCATCATAGATCATCCCATGAAGGGACCAGTGCATCATAGATCATCCCATTAAGGGACCAGTGCATCATAGATCATCCCATGAAGGGACCAGTGCATCAAAGATCATCCCATGAAGGGACCAGTGCATCAAAGATCATCCCATGAAGGTACCAGTGCAAAGATCATCCCATGAAGGGACCAGTTCAAAGATCATCCCATGAAGGGACCAGTGCAAAGATCATCCCATGAAGGGACCAGTACATCACAGCACTCAGATTAGAGGCATGCAAGATCATCCCATGAAGGGACCAGTGCAAAGATCATCCAATGAAGAGACCAGTGCAAAGATCATCCCATGAAGGGACCAGTACAAAGATCATCCCATGAAGGGACCAGTGCATCAAAGATCATCCCATGAAGGGACCAGTGCATCAAAGATCATCCCATGAAGGGACGAGTGCATCAAAGCTCTCAGATTATAGGTATGCAAGATCATTTTATGAAGGGACCAGTGCATCAAAGATCATCCCATGAAGGGACCAGTGCATCAAAGCTCTCAGATTAAAGTTAAGCAAGACCATTTTATGAAGGGGCCAGTGCAAAGATCATCCCATGAAGGGACCAGTACATCACAGCACTCAGATTAGAGGTATGCAAGATCATCCCATGAAGGGACCAGTGCATCACAGCACTCGGATTAGAGGTATGCAAGAACATCCCATGAAGGGACCAGTGCAAAGATCATCCCATGATGGGACCAGTGCAAAGATCATCCCATGAAGGGACCAGTGCATCAAAGATCATCCCATGAAGGGACTAGTGCATCAAAGATCATCCCATGAAGGGACCAGTGCAAAGATCATCCCATGAAGGGACCAGTGCAAAGATCATCCCATGAAGGGACCAGTGCAAAGATCATCCCATGAAGGGACCAGTGCAAAGATCATCCCATGAAGGAACCAGTGCAAAGATCATCCCATGAAGGGACCAGTGCAAAGATCATCCCATGAAGGGACCAGTGCAAAGATCATCCCATGAAGGGACCAGTGCAAAGATCATCCCATGAAGGGACCAGTGCAAAGATCATCCCATGAAGGGACCAGTGCATCACAGTACTCAGATTAGAGGTATGCAAGATCATCCCATGAAGGGACCAGTGCATCAAAGATCATCCCATGAAGGGATCAGTGCATCACAGATCATCCCATGAAGGGATCAGTGCATCACAGATCATCCCATGAAGGGATCAGTGCATCACAGATCATCCCATTAAGGGATCAGTGCATCAAAAATCATCCCATGAAGGGACCAGTACATCACAGCACTCAGATTAGAGGTATGCAAGATCCTCCCATGAAGGGACCAGTGCATCACAGCACTCGGATTAGAGGCATGCAAGATCATCCCATGAAGGGACCAGTACAAAGATCATCCCATGAAGGGACCAGTGCATCAAATATCATCCCATGAAGGGACCAGTGCATCAAAGATCATCCCATGAAGGGACCAGTGCATCAAAGATCATCCCATGAAGGGACCAGTACATCACAGCACTCAGATTAGAGGTATGCAAGATCCTCCCATGAAGGGACCAGTGCATCACAGCACTCGGATTAGAGGTATGCAAGAACATCCCATGAAGGGACCAGTGCATCAAAGATCATCTCATGAAGGGACCAGTACATCACAGCACTCAGATTAGAGGTATGCAAGATCCTCCCATGAAGGGACCAGTGCATCACAGCACTCGGATTAGAGGCATGCAAGATCATCCCATGAAGGGACCAGTGCAAAGATCATCCAATGAAGAGACCAGTGCAAAGATCATCCCATGAAGGGACCAGTACAAAGATCATCCCATGAAGGGACCAGTGCATCAAAGATCATCCCATGAAGGGACCAGTGCATCAAAGATCATCCCATGAAGGGACCAGTGCATCAAAGATCATCCCATGAAGGGACCAGTGTATCACAGCACTCAGATTAGAGGTATGCAAGATCATCCCATGAAGGGACCAGTGCATCAAAGATCATCCCATGAAGGGACCAGTGCATCAAAGATCATCCCATTAAGGGACCAGTGCATCAAAGATCATCCCATTAAGGGACCAGTGCATCAAAGATCATCCCAAGAAGGGACCAGTGCATCAAAGATCATCCCAAGAAGGGACCAGTGCATCAAAGATCATCCCATGAAGGGACCAGTGCAAACATCATCCCATAAAGGGTCCAGTGCATCACAGCACTCAGATTAGAGGTATACAAGATCATCCCATGAAGGGACCAGTGCATCAAAGATCATCCCATGAAGGGACCAGTGCATCAAAGATCATCCCATGAAGGGACCAGTGCATCAAAGATCATCCCATGAAGGGACCAGTGCAAAGATCATCCCATGAAGGGACCAGTGCATCAAAGATCATCCCATGAAGGGACCAGTGCATCAAAGATCATCCCATTAAGGGACCAATGCATCATAGATCATCCCATTAAGGGACCAGTGCATCAAAGATCTTCCCATTAAGGGACCAGTGCAAACATCCCATGAAGGGACCAGTGCAAACAATCCCATGAAGGGACCCATGCAAACATAATCCCATGAAGGGACCCCTGCAAACATAATCCCATGAAGGGACCCCTGCAAACATCATCCCATGAAGGGACCCCTGCAAACATCATCCCATGAAGGGACCCCTGCAAACATCATCCCATGAAGGGACCCATACAAACATCATCCCTTGAAGGGACCTGTGCAAACATCATCCCATGAAGGGACCCGTGCAAACATCATCCCATGAAGGGACCCGTGCAAACATCATCCCATGAAGGGACCCGTGCAAACATCATCCCATGAAGGGACCCGTGCATCACAGCACTCGGAGTAGAGGTATGCAAGAACATCCCATGAAGGGACCAGTGCATCAAAGATCATCTCATGAAATGACCAGTGCATCACAGCACTCCGATTAGAGGTATGCAAGATCATCCCATGAAGGGACCAGTGCATCAAAGATCATCCCATGAAGGGACCAGTGCATCAAAGATCATCCCATGAAGGGACCAGTGCATCAAAGATCATCCCATGAAGGGACCAGTGCATCAAAGATCATCCCATGAAGGGACCAGTGCATCAAAGATC
This sequence comes from Triturus cristatus, assembly GCF_964204655.1. Lineage (NCBI taxonomy): Eukaryota > Metazoa > Chordata > Amphibia > Caudata > Salamandridae > Triturus > Triturus cristatus. The sequence continues at coordinate 651,984,774 of NC_140587.1, read as the reverse complement.
ATCCCATGAAGGGACCAGTACATCCCAGCACTCAGATTAGAGGTATGCAAGATCCTCCCATGAAGGGACCAGTGCATCACAGCACTCAGATTAGAGGTATGCAAGATCATCCCATGAAGGGACCAGTGCATCAAAGATCATCCCATGAAGGGACCAGTGCAAAGATCATCCCATGAAGGGACCAGTGCAAAGATCATCCCATGAAGGGACCAGTGCATCAAAGATCATCCCATGAAGGGACCAGTGCAAAGATCATCCCATGAAGGGACCAGTGCAAAGATCATCCCATGAAGGGACCAGTGCAAAGATCATCCCATGAAGGGACCAGTGCAAAGATCATCCCATGAAGGGACCAGTGCAAAGATCATCCCATGAAGGGACCAGTGCAAAGATCATCCCATGAAGGGACCAGTGCAAAGATCATCCCATGAAGGGACCAGTGCAAAGATCATCCCATGAAGGGACCAGTGCAAAGATCATCCCATGAAGGGACCAGTGCAAAGATCATCCCATGAAGGGACCAGTGCAAAGATCATCCCATGAAGGGACCAGTGCATCAAAGATCATCCCATGAAGGGACCAGTGCATCAAAGATCATCCCATGAAGGGACCAGTGCATCAAAGATCATCCCATGAAGGGACCAGTGCAAAGATCATCCCATGAAGGGACCAGTGCAAAGATCATCCCATGAAGGGACCAGTGCAAAGATCATCCCATGAAGGGACCAGTGCAAAGATCATCCCATGAAGGGACCAGTGCAAAGATCATCACATGAAGGGACCAGTGCAAAGATCATCCCATGAAGGGACCAGTGCAAAGATCATCCCATGAAGGGACCAGTGCAAAGATCATCCCATGAAGGGACCAGTGCAAAGATCATCCCATGAAGGGACCAGTGCAAAGATCATCCCATGAAGGGACCAGTGCAAAGATCATCCCATGAAGGGACCCGTGCATCAAAGATCATCCCATGAAGGGACCCGTGCATCAAAGATCATCCCATGAAGGGACCCGTGCATCAAAGATCATCCCATGAAGGGACCAGTGCATCAAAGATCATCCCATGAAGGGACCAGTGCATCAAAGATCATCCCATGAAGGGACCAGTGCATCAAAGATCATCCCATGAAGGGACCAGTGCATCAAAGCTCTCAGATTAAAGGTATGCAAGATCATTTTATGAAGGGACCAGTGCATCAAAGATCATCCCATGAAGGGACCAGTGCATCAAAGCTCTCAGATTAGAGGTATGCAAGATCATTTTATGAAGGGGCCAGTGCATCAAAGATCATCCCATGAAGGGACCAGTCCATCACAGCACTCAGATTAGAGGTATGCAACATCATTTTATGAAGGGGCCAGTGCATCAAAGATCATCCCATGAAGGGACCAGTGCAAAGATCATCCCATGAAGGGACCAGTGCATCAAAGATCATCCCATGAAGGGACCAGTGCAAAGATCATCCCATGAAGGGACCAGTGCAAAGATCATCCCATGAAGGGACCAGTGCAAAGATCATCCCATTAAGGGACCAGTGCAAAGATCATCCCATTAAGGGACCAGTGCAAAGATCATCCCATTAAGGGACCAGTGCAAAGATCATCCCATGAAGGGACCAGTGCAAAGATCATCCCATGAAGGGACCAGTGCAAAGATCATCCCATGAAGGGACCAGTGCAAAGATCATCCCATGAAGGGACCAGTGCAAAGATCATCCCATGAAGGGGCCAGTGCAAAGATCATCCCATTAAGGGGCCAGTGCAAAGATCATCCCATTAAGGGGCCAGTGCATCACAGATCATCCCATGAAGGGATCAGTGCATCACAGATCATCCCATGAAGGGATCAGTGCATCACATATCATCCCATGAAGGGATCAGTGCATCACATATCATCCCATGAAGGGATCAGTGCATCACATATCATCCCATGAAGGGATCAGTGCATCACATATCATCCCATGAAGGGATCAGTGCATCACATATCATCCCATGAAGGGACCAGTGCATCAAAGATCATCCAATGAAGGGACCAGTGCATCAAAGATCATCCAATGAAGAGACCAGTGCAAAGATCATCCCATGAAGGGACCAGTACAATGATCATCGAATGAAGGGATCAGTGCATCAAAGATCATCCCATGAAGGGACCAGTACATCAAAGATCATCCCATGAAGGGACCAGTGCATCAAAGATCATCCCATGAAGGGACCAGTGCAAAGATCATCCCATGAAGGGACCAGTGCAAAGATCATCCCATGAAGGGACCAGTGCAAAGATCATCCCATGAAGGGACCAGTGCAAAGATCATCCCATGAAGGGACCAGTGCAAAGATCATCCCATGATGGGACCAGTGCAAAGATCATCCCATGAAGGGACCAGTGCATCAAAGATCATCCCATGAAGGGACTAGTGCACCAAAGATCATCCCATGAAGGGACCAGTGCAAAGATCATCCCATGAAGGGACCAGTGCAAAGATCATCCCATGAAGGGACCAGTGCAAAGATCATCCCATGAAGGGACCAGTGCAAAGATCATCCCATGAAGGGACCAGTGCAAAGATCATCCCATGAAGGAACCAGTGCAAAGATCATCCCATGAAGGGACCAGTGCAAAGATCATCCCATGAAGGGACCAGTGCAAAGATCATCCCATGAAGGGACCAGTGCAAAGATCATCCCATGAAGGGACCAGTGCAAAGATCATCCCATGAAGGGACCAGTGCATCACAGTACTCAGATTAGAGGTATGCAAGATCATCCCATGAAGGGACCAGTGCATCAAAGATCATCCCATGAAGGGATCAGTGCATCACAGATCATCCCATGAAGGGATCAGTGCATCACAGATCATCCCATGAAGGGATCAGTGCATCACAGATCATCCCATTAAGGGATCAGTGCATCAAAAATCATCCCATGAAGGGACCAGTACATCACAGCACTCAGATTAGAGGTATGCAAGATCCTCCCATGAAGGGATCAGTGCATCACAGCACTCGGATTAGAGGCATGCAAGATCATCCCATGAAGGGACCAGTACAAAGATCATCCCATGAAGGGACCAGTGCATCAAAGATCATCCCATGAAGGGACCAGTGCATCAAAGATCATCCCATGAAGGGACCAGTACATCACAGCACTCAGATTAGAGGTATGCAAGATCCTCCCATGAAGGGACCAGTGCATCACAGCACTCGGATTAGAGGTATGCAAGAACATCCCATGAAGGGACCAGTGCATCAAAGATCATCTCATGAAGGGACCAGTACATCACAGCACTCAGATTAGAGGTATGCAAGATCCTCCCATGAAGGGACCAGTGCATCACAGCACTCGGATTAGAGGCATGCAAGATCATCCCATGAAGGGACCAGTGCAAAGATCATCCAATGAAGAGACCAGTGCAAAGATCATCCCATGAAGGGACCAGTACAAAGATCATCCCATGAAGGGACCAGTGCATCAAAGATCATCCCATGAAGGGACCAGTGCATCAAAGATCATCCCATGAAGGGACCAGTGCATCAAAGATCATCCCATGAAGGGACCAGTGTATCACAGCACTCAGATTAGAGGTATGCAAGATCATCCCATGAAGGGACCAGTGCATCAAAGATCATCCCATGAAGGGACCAGTGCATCAAAGATCATCCCATTAAGGGACCAGTGCATCAAAGATCATCCCATTAAGGGACCAGTGCATCAAAGATCATCCCAAGAAGGGACCAGTGCATCAAAGATCATCCCAAGAAGGGACCAGTGCATCAAAGATCATCCCATGAAGGGACCAGTGCAAACATCATCCCATAAAGGGTCCAGTGCATCACAGCACTCAGATTAGAGGTATACAAGATCATCCCATGAAGGGACCAGTGCATCAAAGATCATCCCATGAAGGCACTAGTGCATCCCAGCACTCAGATTAAAGGTATGCAAGATCATTTTATGAAGGGGCCAGTGCAAAGATCATCCCATGAAGGGACCAGTGCATCAAAGATCATCCCATGAAGGGACCAGTGCATCAAATATCATCCCATGAAGGGACCAGTGCATCAAATATCATCCCATGAAGGGACCAGTGCATCAAATATCATCCCATGAAGGGACCAGTGCATCAAAGATCATCCCATGAAGGGACCAGTGCATCAAAGATCATCCCATGAAGGGACCAGTGCAAAGATCATCCCATGAAGGGACCAGTGCATCAAAGATCATCCCATGAAGGGACCAGTGCATCAAAGATCATCCCATTAAGGGACCAATGCATCATAGATCATCCCATTAAGGGACCAGTGCATCAAAGATCTTCCCATTAAGGGACCAGTGCAAACATCCCATGAAGGGACCAGTGCAAACAATCCCATGAAGGGACCCATGCAAACATAATCCCATGAAGGGACCCATGCAAACATCATCCCATGAAGGGACCCCTGCAAACATCATCCCATGAAGGGACCCCTGCAAACATCATCCCATGAAGGGACCCCTGCAAACATCATCCCATGAAGGGACCCCTGCAAACATCATCCCATGAAGGGACCCCTGCAAACATCATCCCATGAAGGGACCCCTGCAAACATCATCCCATGAAGGGACCCCTGCAAACATCATCCCATGAAGGGACCCCTGCAAACATCATCCCATGAAGGGACCCGTGCAAACATCATCCCATGAAGGGACCCGTGCAAACATCATCCCATGAAGGGACCCGTGCAAACATCATCCCATGAAGGGACCCGTGCATCACAGCACTCCGATTAGAGGTATGCAAGATCATCCCATGAAGGGACCAGTGCATCACAGCACTCAGATTAGAGGTATGCAAGATCATCCCATGAAGGGACCAGTGCAAAGTTCATCCCATGAAGGGACCAGTGCATCAAAGATCATCCCATGAAGGGACCAGTGCAAAGATCATCCCATGAAGGGACCAGTGCATCAAAGATCATCCCATGAAGGGACCAGTGCAAAGATCATCCCATGAAGGGACCAGTGCAAAGATCATCCCATGAAGGGACCAGTGCAAAGATCATCCCATTAAGGGACCAGTGCAAAGATCATCCCATTAAGGGACCAGTGCAAAGATCATCCCATTAAGGGACCAGTGCAAAGATCATCCCATGAAGGGACCAGTGCAAAGATCATCCCATGAAGGGACCAGTGCAAAGATCATCCCATGAAGGGACCAGTGCAAACATCATCCCATGAAGGGACCAGTGCAAACATCATCCCATGAAGGGACCAGTGCAAATATCATCCCATGAAGGGACCAGTGCAAAGATCATCCCATGAAGGGACCAGTGCATCAAAGATCATCCCATGAAGGGACCAGTGCATCAAAGATCATCCCATGAAGGGACCAGTGCTTCAAAGATCATCCCATGAAGGGACCAGTGCATCAAAGATCATCCCATGAAGGGACCAGTGCATCAAAGATCATCCCATGAAGGGACCAGTGCATCAGAGATCATCCCATGAAGGGACCAGTGCTTCAAAGATCATCCCATGAAGGGACCAGTGCATCAAAGATCATCCCATGAAGGGACCAGTGCATCAAAGATCATCCCATGAAGGGACCAGTGCATCAAAGATCATCCCATGAAGGGACCAGTACATCCCAGCACTCAGATTAGAGGTATGCAAGATCATCCCATGAAGGGACCAGTGCATCAGAGATCATCCCATGAAGGGACCAGTGCATCAAAGCTCTCAGATTAGAGGTATGCAAGATCATTTTATGAAGGGGCCAGTGCATCAAAGATCATCCCATGAAGGGACAAGTCCATCACAGCACTCAGATTAGAGGTATGCAACATCATTTTATGAAGGGGCCAGTGCATCAAAGATCATCCCATGAAGGGACTAGTGCATCAAAGATCATCCCATGAAGGGACCAGTGCAAAGATCATCCCATGAAGGGACCAGTGCAAAGATCATCCCATGAAGGGACCAGTGCAAAGATCATCCCATGAAGGGACCAGTGCAAAGATCCTCCCATGAAGGGACCAGTGCAAAGATCCTCCCATGAAGGGACCAGTGCAAAGATCATCCCATGAAGGGGCCAGTGCAAAGATCATCCCATGAAGGGGCCAGTGCAAAGATCATCCCATGAAGGGGCCAGTGCAAAGATCATCCCATGAAGGGGCCAGTGCAAAGATCATCCCATGAAGGGGCCAGTGCAAAGATCATCCCATGAAGGGGCCAGTGCAAAGATCATCCCATGAAGGGGCCAGTGCAAAGATCATCCCATGAAGGGGCCAGTGCAAAGATCATCCCATGAAGGGGCCAGTGCAAAGATCATCCCATGAAGGGGCCAGTGCAAAGATCATCCCATGAAGGGGCCAGTGCAAAGATCATCCCATGAAGGGGCCAGTGCAAAGATCATCCCATGAAGGGGCCAGTGCAAAGATCATCCCATGAAGGGGCCAGTGCAAAGATCATCCCATTAAGGGGCCAGTGCATCACAGTACTCAGATTAGAGGTATGCAAGATCATCCCATGAAGGGACCAGTGCATCAAAGATCATCCCATGAAGGGACCAGTGCATCACAGATCATCCCATGAAGGGATCAGTGCATCACAGATCATCCCATGAAGGGATCAGTGCATCACAGATCATCCCATGAAGGGAACAGTGCTTCAAAGATCATCCCATGAAGGGACCAGTACATCACAGCACTCAGATTAGAGGTATGCAAGATCCTCCCATGAAGGGACCAGTGCATCACAGCACTCAGATTAGAGGCATGCAAGATCATCCCATGAAGGGACCAGTGCAAAGATCATCCAATGAAGAGACCAGTGCAAAGATCATCCCATGAAGGGACCAGTACAAAGATCACCCCATGAAGGGACCAGTGCATCAAAGATCATCCCATGAAGGGACCAGTGCATCAAAGATCATCCCATGAAGGGACCAGTGCATCAAAGATCATCCCATTAAGTGACCAGTGCATCACAGCACTCAGATTAGAGGTATGCAAGATCCTCCCATGAAGGGACCAGTGCATCACAGCACTCAGATTAGAGGTATGCAAGATCATCCCATGAAGGGACCAGTGCATCACAGCACTCAGATTAGAGGTATGCAAGATCATCCCATGAAGGGACCAGTGCAAAGATCATCCCATGAAGGGACCAGTGCAAAGATCATCCCATGAAGGGACCAGTGCATCAAAGATCATCCCATGAAGGGACCAGTGCAAAGATCATCCCATGAAGGGACCAGTGCAAAGATCATCCCATGAAGGGACCAGTGCAAAGATCATCCCATGAAGGGACCAGTGCAAAGATCATCCCATGAAGGGACCAGTGCAAAGATCATCCCATTAAGGGACCAGTGCAAAGATCATCCCATTAAGGGACCAGTGCAAAGATCATCCCATTAAGGGACCAGTGCAAAGATCATCCCATGAAGGGACCAGTGCATCAAAGATCATCCCATGAAGGGACCAGTGCATCAAAGATCATCCCATGAAGGGACCAGTGCATCAAAGATCATCCCATGAAGGGACCAGTGCATCAAAGCTCTCAGATTAAAGGTATGCAAGATCATTTTATGAAGGGACCAGTGCATCAAAGATCATCCCATGAAGGGACCAGTGCATCAAAGCTCTCAGATTAGAGGTATGCAAGATCATTTTATGAAGGGGCCAGTGCATCAAAGATCATCCCATGAAGGGACCAGTCCATCACAGCACTCAGATTAGAGGTATGCAACATCATTTTATGAAGGGGCCAGTGCATCAAAGATCATCCCATGAAGGGACCAGTGCATCAAAGATCATCCCATGAAGGGACCAGTGCATCAAAGATCATCCCATGAAGGGACCAGTGCAAAGATCATCCCATTAAGGGACCAGTGCAAAGATCATCCCATTAAGGGACCAGTGCAAAGATCATCCCATTAAGGGACCAGTGCAAAGATCATCCCATTAAGGGACCAGTGCAAAGATCATCCCATTAAGGGACCAGTGCAAAGATCATCCCATTAAGGGACCAGTGCAAAGATCATCCCATTAAGGGACCAGTGCAAAGATCATCCCATTAAGGGACCAGTGCAAAGATCATCCCATGAAGGGACCAGTGCAAAGATCATCCCATGAAGGGACCAGTGCAAAGATCATCCCATGAAGGGGCCAGTGCAAAGATCATCCCAGTAAGGGGCCAGTGCAAAGATCATCCCATTAGGGGCCAGTGCATCACATATCATCCCATGAAGGGATCAGTGCATCACATATCATCCCATGAAGGGATCAGTGCATCACATATCATCCCATGAAGGGATCAGTGCATCACATATCATCCCATGAAGGGATCAGTGCATCACAGATCATCCCATGAAGGGATCAGTGCATCACATATCATCCCATGAAGGGACCAGAGCATCAAAGATCATCCAATGAAGGGACCAGTGCATCAAAGATCATCCAATGAAGAGACCAGTGCAAAGATCATCCCATGAAGGGACCAGTACAATGATCATCGAATGAAGGGACCAGTGCATCAAAGATCATCCCATGAAGGGACCAGTGCATCAAAGATCATCCCATGAAGGGACCAGTGCAAAGATCATCCCATGAAGGGACCAGTGCAAAGATCATCCCATGAAGGGACCAGTGCAAAGATCATCCCATGAAGGGACCAGTGCAAAGATCATCCCATGATGGGACCAGTGCAAAGATCATCCCATGATGGGACCAGTGCAAAGATCATCCCATGATGGGACCAGTGCAAAGATCATCCCATGATGGGACCAGTGCAAAGATCATCCCATGAAGGGACCAGTGCACCAAAGATCATCCCATGAAGGGACCAGTGCACCAAAGATCATCCCATGAAGGGACCAGTGCAAAGATCATCCCATGAAGGGACCAGTGCAAAGATCATCCCATGAAGGGACCAGTGCAAAGATCATCCCATGAAGGAACCAGTGCAAAGATCATCCCATGAAGGAACCAGTGCAAAGATCATCCCATGAAGGGACCAGTGCAAAGATCATCCCATGAAGGGACCAGTGCAAAGATCATCCCATGAAGGGACCAGTGCAAAGATCATCCCATGAAGGGACCAGTGCAAAGATCATCCCATGAAGGGACCAGTGCATCACAGTACTCAGATTAGAGGTATGCAAGATCATCCCATGAAGGGACCAGTGCATCAAAGATCATCCCATGAAGGGATCAGTGCATCACAGATCATCCCATGAAGGGATCAGTGCATCACAGATCATCCCATGAAGGGATCAGTGCATCACAGATCATCCCATTAAGGGATCAGTGCATCAAAAATCATCCCATGAAGGGACCAGTACATCACAGCACTCAGATTAGAGGTATGCAAGATCCTCCCATGAAGGGACCAGTGCATCACAGCACTCGGATTAGAGGCATGCAAGATCATCCCATGAAGGGACCAGTACAAAGATCATCCCATGAAGGGACCAGTGCATCAAAGATCATCCCATGAAGGGACCAGTACATCACAGCACTCAGATTAGAGGTATGCAAGATCCTCCCATGAAGGGACCAGTGCATCACAGCACTCGGATTAGAGGTATGCAAGAACATCCCATGAAGGGACCAGTGCATCAAAGATCATCTCATGAAGGGACCAGTACATCACAGCACTCAGATTAGAGGTATGCAAGATCCTCCCATGAAGGGACCAGTGCATCACAGCACTCGGATTAGAGGCATGCAAGATCATCCCATGAAGGGACCAGTGCAAAGATCATCCAATGAAGAGACCAGTGCAAAGATCATCCCATGAAGGGACCAGTACAAAGATCATCCCATGAAGGGACCAGTGCATCAAAGATCATCCCATGAAGGGACCAGTGCATCAAAGATCATCCCATGAAGGGACCAGTGCATCAAAGATCATCCCATGAAGGGACCAGTGCATCACAGCACTCAGATTAGAGGTATGCAAGATCATCCCATGAAGGGACCAGTGCATCAAAGATCATCCCATGAAGGGACCAGTGCATCAAAGATCATCCCATTAAGGGACCAGTGCATCAAAGATCATCCCATTAAGGGACCAGTGCATCAAAGATCATCCCAAGAAGGGACCAGTGCATCAAAGATCATCCCAAGAAGGGACCAGTGCATCAAAGATCATCCCATGAAGGGACCAGTGCAAACATCATCCCATAAAGGGTCCAGTGCATCACAGCACTCAGATTAGAGGTATACAAGATCATCCCATGAAGGGACCAGTGCATCAAAGATCATCCCATGAAGGCACTAGTGCATCCCAGCACTCAGATTAAAGGTATGCAAGATCATTTTATGAAGGGGCCAGTGCAAAGATCATCCCATGAAGGGACCAGTGCATCAAAGATCATCCCATGAAGGGACCAGTGCATCAAAGATCATCCCATGAAGGGACCAGTGCATCAAATATCATCCCATGAAGGGACCAGTGCATCAAATATCATCCCATGAAGGGACCAGTGCATCAAAGATCATCCCATGAAGGGACCAGTGCAAAGATCATCCCATGAAGGGACCAGTGCATCAAAGATCATCCCATGAAGGGACCAGTGCATCAAAGATCATCCCATTAAGGGACCAATGCATCATAGATCATCCCATTAAGGGACCAGTGCAAACATCCCATGAAGGGACCAGTGCAAACAATCCCATGAAGGGACCCATGCAAACATAATCCCATGAAGGGACCCATGCAAACATAATCCCATGAAGGGACCCCTGCAAACATCATCCCATGAAGGGACCCCTGCAAACATCATCCCATGAAGGGACCCCTGCAAACATCATCCCATGAAGGGACCCCTGCAAACATCATCCCATGAAGGGACCCCTGCAAACATCATCCCATGAAGGGACCCCTGCAAACATCATCCCATGAAGGGACCCCTGCAAACATCATCCCATGAAGGGACCCGTGCAAACATCATCCCATGAAGGGACCCGTGCAAACATCATCCCATGAAGGGACCCGTGCAAACATCATCCCATGAAGGGACCCGTGCAAACATCATCCCATGAAGGGACCCGTGCATCACAGCACTCCGATTAGAGGTATGCAAGATCATCCCATGAAGGGACCAGTGCATCACAGCACTCAGATTAGAGGTATGCAAGATCATCCCATGAAGGGACCAGTGCAAAGATCATCCCATGAAGGGACCAGTGCATCAAAGATCATCCCATGAAGGGACCAGTGCAAAGATCATCCCATGAAGGGACCAGTGCAAAGATCATCCCATGAAGGGACCAGTGCAAAGATCATCCCATGAAGGGACCAGTGCAAAGATCATCCCATTAAGGGACCAGTGCAAAGATCATCCCATTAAGGGACCAGTGCAAAGATCATCCCATTAAGGGACCAGTGCAAAGATCATCCCATTAAGGGACCAGTGCAAAGATCATCCCATGAAGGGACCAGTGCAAAGATCATCCCATGAAGGGACCAGTGCAAACATCATCCCATGAAGGGACCAGTGCAAATATCATCCCATGAAGGGACCAGTGCAAAGATCATCCCATGAAGGGACCAGTGCATCAAAGATCATCCCATGAAGGGACCAGTGCATCAAAGATCATCCCATGAAGGGACCAGTGCATCAAAGATCATCCCATGAAGGGACCAGTACATCCCAGCACTCAGATTAGAGGTATGCAAGATCATCCCATGAAGGGACCAGTGCATCAGAGATCATCCCATGAAGGGACCAGTGCATCAAAGCTCTCAGATTAGAGGTATGCAAGATCATTTTATGAAGGGGCCAGTGCATCAAAGATCATCCCATGAAGGGACAAGTCCATCACAGCACTCAGATTAGAGGTATGCAACATCATTTTATGAAGGGGCCAGTGCATCAAAGATCATCCCATGAAGGGACTAGTGCATCAAAGATCATCCCATGAAGGGACCAGTGCAAAGATCATCCCATGAAGGGACCAGTGCAAAGATCATCCCATGAAGGGACCAGTGCAAAGATCATCCCATGAAGGGACCAGTGCAAAGATCCTCCCATGAAGGGACCAGTGCAAAGATCCTCCCATGAAGGGGCCAGTGCAAAGATCATCCCATGAAGGGGCCAGTGCAAAGATCATCCCATGAAGGGGCCAGTGCAAAGATCATCCCATGAAGGGGCCAGTGCAAAGATCATCCCATGAAGGGGCCAGTGCAAAGATCATCCCATGAAGGGGCCAGTGCAAAGATCATACCATGAAGGGGCCAGTGCAAAGATCATCCCATGAAGGGGCCAGTGCAAAGATCATCCCATGAAGGGGCCAGTGCAAAGATCATCCCATGAAGGGGCCAGTGCAAAGATCATCCCATGAAGGGGCCAGTGCAAAGATCATCCCATGAAGGGGCCAGTGCAAAGATCATCCCATGAAGGGGCCAGTGCAAAGATCATCCCATGAAGGGGCCAGTGCAAAGATCATCCCATTAAGGGGCCAGTGCAAAGATCATCCCATTAAGGGGCCAGTGCAAAGATCATCCCATTAAGGGGCCAGTGCATCACAGTACTCAGATTAGAGGTATGCAAGATCATCCCATGAAGGGACCAGTGCATCAAAGATCATCCCATGAAGGGTCCAGTGCATCACAGATCATCCCATGAAGGGATCAGTGCAAAGATCATCCAATGAAGAGACCAGTGCAAAGATCATCCAATGAAGAGACCAGTGCAAAGATCATCCCATGAAGGGACCAGTACAAAGATCACCCCATGAAGGGACCAGTGCATCAAAGATCATCCCATGAAGGGACCAGTGCATCAAAGATCATCCCATGAAGGGACCAGTGCATCAAAGATCATCCCATTAAGTGACCAGTGCATCACAGCACTCAGATTAGAGGTATGCAAGATCCTCCCATGAAGGGACCAGTGCATCACAGCACTCAGATTAGAGGTATGCAAGATCATCCCATGAAGGGACCAGTGCATCACAGCACTCAGATTAGAGATATGCAAGATCATCCCATGAAGGGACCAGTGCAAAGATCATCCCATGAAGGGACCAGTGCATCAAAGATCATCCCATGAAGGGACCAGTGCAAAGATCATCCCATGAAGGGACCAGTGCAAAGATCATCCCATGAAGGGACCAGTGCAAAGATCATCCCATGAAGGGACCAGTGCAAAGATCATCCCATGAAGGGACCAGTGCAAAGATCATCCCATTAAGGGACCAGTGCAAAGATCATCCCATTAAGGGACCAGTGCAAAGATCATCCCATGAAGGGACCAGTGCAAAGATCATCCCATGAAGGGACCAGTGCAAAGATCATCCCATGAAGGGACCAGTGCAAAGATCATCCCATGAAGGGACCAGTGCAAAGATCATCCCATGAAGGGACCAGTGCAAACATCATCCCATGAAGGGACCAGTGCATCAAAGATCATCCCATGAAGGGACCAGTGCATCAAAGATCATCCCATGAAGGGACCAGTGCATCAAAGATCATCCCATGAAGGGACCAGTGCATCAAAGATCATCCCATGAAGGGACCAGTACATCCCAGCACTCAGATTAGAGGTATGCAAGATCATCCCATGAAGGGACCAGTGCATCAGAGATCATCCCATGAAGGGACCAGTGCATCAAAGCTCTCAGATTAGAGGTATGCAAGATCATTTTATGAAGGGGCCAGTGCATCAAAGATCATCCCATGAAGGGACAAGTCCATCACAGCACTCAGATTAGAGGTATGCAACATCATTTTATGAAGGGGCCAGTGCATCAAAGATCATCCCATGAAGGGACTAGTGCATCAAAGATCATCCCATGAAGGGACCAGTGCAAAGATCATCCCATGAAGTGACCAGTGCAAAGATCATCCCATGAAGGGACCAGTGCAAAGATCCTCCCATGAAGGGGCCAGTGCAAAGATCCTCCCATGAAGGGGCCAGTGCAAAGATCCTCCCATGAAGGGGCCAGTGCAAAGATCATCCCATGAAGGGGCCAGTGCAAAGATCATCCCATGAAGGGGCCAGTGCAAAGATCATCCCATGAAGGGGCCAGTGCAAAGATCATCCCATGAAGGGGCCAGTGCAAAGATCATCCCATGAAGGGGCCAGTGCAAAGATCATCCCATGAAGGGGCCAGTGCAAAGATCATCCCATGAAGGGGCCAGTGCAAAGATCATCCCATGAAGGGGCCCGTGCAAAGATCATCCCATTAAGGGGCCAGTGCATCACAGTACTCAGATTAGAGGTATGCAAGATCATCCCATGAAGGGACCAGTGCATCAAAGATCATCCCATGAAGGGACCAGTGCATCACAGATCATCCCATGAAGGGATCAGTGCATCACAGATCATCCCATGAAGGGATCAGTGCATCACAGATCATCCCATGAAGGGAACAGTGCTTCAAAGATCATCCCATGAAGGGACCAGTACATCACAGCACTCAGATTAGAGGTATGCAAGATCCTCCCATGAAGGGACCAGTGCATCACAGCACTCAGATTAGAGGCATGCAAGATCATCCCATGAAGGGACCAGTGCAAAGATCATCCAATGAAGAGACCAGTGCAAAGATCATCCCATGAAGGGACCAGTACAAAGATCACCCCATGAAGGGACCAGTGCATCAAAGATCATCCCATGAAGGGACCAGTGCATCAAAGATCATCCCATGAAGGGACCAGTGCATCAAAGATCATCCCATGAAGGGACCAGTGCATCACAGCACTCAGATTAGAGGTATGCAAGATCATCCCATGAAGGGACCAGTGCATCAAAGATCATCCCATGAAGGGACCAGTGCATCAAAGATCATCCCATGAAGGGACCAGTGCATCAAAGATCATCCCATTAAGGGACCAGTGCATCAAAGATCATCCCATTAAGGGACCAGTGCATCAAAGATCATCCCATTAAGGGACCAGTGCATCAAAGATCATCCCATTAAGGGACCAGTGCATCAAAGATCATCCCATTAAGGGACCAGTGCATCAAAGATCATCCCATTAAGGGACCAGTGCATCAAAGATCATCCCATTAAGGGACCAGTGCATCAAAGATCATCCCATTAAGGGACCAGTTCATCAAAGATCATCCCATGAAGGGACCAGTGCATCAAAGATCATCCCATGAAGGGACCAGTGCATCAAAGATCATCCCATGAAGGGACCAGTGCAGCAAAGATCATCCCATGAAGGGACCAGTGCAGCAAAGATCATCCCATGAAGGGATCAGTGCAGCAAAGATCATCCCATGAAGGGATCAGTGCAGCAAAGATAATCCCATGAAGGGACCAGTGCAGCAAAGATAATCCCATGAAGGGACCAGTGCAGCAAAGATCATCCCATGAAGTGACCAGTGCAGCAAAGATCATCCCATGAAGGGACCAGTGCAAAGATCATCCCATGAAGGGACCAGTGCAAAGATCATCCCATGAAGGGACCAGTGCAAAGATCATCCCATGAAGGGACCAGTGCATCAAAGATCATCCCATGAAGGGACCAGTGCATCAAAGATCATCCCATGAAGGGACCAGTCCATCACAGCACTCAGATTAGAGGTATGCAAGATCATATTATGAAGGGGCCAGTGCATCAAAGATCATCCCATGAAGGGACCAGTGCATCAAAGATCGTCCCATGAAGGGACCAGTGCATCAAAGATCATCCCATGAAGGGACCAGTGCATCAAAGATCATCCCATGAAGGGACCAGTGCATCAAAGATCATCCCATGAAGGGAACAGTGCATCACAGCACTCAGATTAGAGGTATGCAAGATCATCCCATGAAGGGACCAGTGCATCAGAGATCATCCCATGAAGGGACCAGTGCAAAGATCATCCCATGAAGGGACCAGTGCAAAGATCATCCCATGAAGGGACCAGTGCATCAAAGATCATCCCATGAAGGGACCAGTGCATCAAAGATCATCCCATGAAGGGACCAGTGCAAAGATCATCCCATGAAGGGACCAGTGCAAAGATCATCCCATGAAGGGACCAGTGCAAAGATCATCCCATGAAGGGACCAGTGCAAAGATCATCCCATGAAGGGACCAGTGCAAAGATCATCCCATGAAGGGACCAGTGCAAAGATCATCCCATGAAGGGACCAGTGCAAAGATCATCCCATGAAGGGACCCGTGCAAAGATCATCCCATGAAGGGACCCGTGCATCAAAGATCATCCCATGAAGGAACCCGTGCATCAAAGATCATCCCATGAAGGGACCCGTGCATCAAAGATCATCCCATGAAGGGACCCGTGCATCAAAGATCATTCCATGAAGGGACCCGTGCATCAAAGATCATCCCATGAAGGGACCCGTGCATCAAAGATCATCCCATGAAGGGACCAGTGCATCAAAGATCATCCCATGAAGGGACCAGTGCATCAAAGATCATCCCATGAAGGGACCAGTGCATCAAAGATCATCCCATGAAGGGACCAGTGCATCAAAGCTCTCAGATTAAAGGTATGCAAGATCATTTTATGAAGGGACCAGTGCATCAAAGATCATCCCATGAAGGGACCAGTGCATCAAAGCTCTCAGATTAGAGGTATGCAAGATCATTTTATGAAGGGACCAGTGCATCAAAGATCATCCCATGAAGGGACCAGTGCAAAGATCATCCCATGAAGGGACCAGTGCATCAAAGATCATCCCATGAAGGGACCAGTGCATCAAAGATCATCCCATGAAGGGACCAGTGCAAAGATCATCCCATTAAGGGACCAGTGCAAAGATCATCCCATTAAGGGACCAGTGCAAAGATCATCCCATTAAGGGACCAGTGCAAAGATCATCCCATGAAGGGACCAGTGCAAAGATCATCCCATGAAGGGACCAGTGCAAAGATCATCCCATGAAGGGACCAGTGCAAAGATCATCCCATGAAGGGACCAGTGCAAAGATCATCCCATGAAGGGACCAGTGCAAAGATCATCCCATGAAGGGACCAGTGCAAAGATCATCCCATGAAGGGGCCAGTGCAAAGATCATCCCAATAAGGGGCCAGTGCATCACAGATCATCCCATGAAGGGATCAGTGCATCACATATCATCCCATGAAGGGATCAGTGCATCACATATCATCCCATGAAGGGATCAGTGCATCACATATCATCCCATGAAGGGATCAGTGCATCACATATCATCCAATGAAGGGCCAGTGCATCACAGATCATCCCATGAAGGGACCAGTGCATCAAAGATCATCCAATGAAGGGACCAGTGCATCAAAGATCATCCAATGAAGGGACCAGTGCATCAAAGATCATCCCATGAAGGGACCAGTGCAAAGATCATCCCATGAAGGGACCAGTGCAAAGATCATCCCATGAAGGGACCAGTGCAAAGATCATCCCATGAAGGGACCAGTGCAAAGATCATCCCATGAAGGGACCAGTGCAAAGATCATCCCATGAAGGGACCAGTGCAAAGATCATCCCATGAAGGGACCAGTTCAAAGATCATCCCATGAAGGGACCAGTGCATCAAAGCTCTCAGATTATAGGTATGCAAGATCATTTTATGAAGGGACCAGTGCATCAAAGATCATCCCATGAAGGGACCAGTGCATCACAGTACTCGGATTAGAGGTATGCAAGAACATCCCATGAAGAGACCAGTGCAAGGATCATCCTATATAGGGACCAGCGCATCACAGCACTCGGATTAGAGGTATGCAAGATCATCCCATGAAGGGACCAGTGCATCAAAGATCATCTCATGAATGGACCAGTGCATCACAGCACTCAGATTAGAGGTATGCAAGAACATCCCATGAAGGGGCCAGTGCAAAGATCCCATGAAGGGACCAGTGCATGAAAGATCATCCTATGAAGGGACCAGTGCATCAAAGATCATCCCATTAAGGGACCAGTGCATCAAAGATCATCCCATTAAGGGACCAGTGCATCAAAGATCATCCCATTAAGGGACCAGTGCATCAAAGATCATCCCATTAAGGGACCAGTGCATCAAAGATCATCCCATGAAGGGACCAGTGCATCAAAGATCATCCCATGAAGGGACCAGTGCATCAAAGATCATCCCATGAAGGGACCAGTGCATCAAAGATCATCCCATGAAGGGACCAGTGCATCAAAGATCATCCCATGAAGGGACCAGTGCATCAAAGATCATCCCATGAAGGGACCAGTGCATCAAAGATCATCCCATGAAGGGACCAGTGCATCAAAGATCATCCCATGAAGGGACCAGTGCATCAAAGATCATCCCATGAAGGGACCAGTGCATCAAAGATCATCCCATGAAGGGACCAGTGCATCAAAGATCATCCCATGAAGGGACCAGTGCATCAAAGATCATCCCATGAAGGGACCAGTGCATCAAAGATCATCCCATGAAGGGACCAGTGCATCAAAGATCATCCCATGAAGGGACCAGTGCATCACAGATCATCCCATGAAGGGACCAGTGCATCACAGATCATCCCATGAAGGGACCAGTGCAAAGATCATCCCATGAAGGGACCAGTGCATCAAAGATCATCCCATGAAGGGACCAGTGCATCACAGCACTCGGATTAGAGGTATGCAAGAACATCCCATGAAGGGACCAGTGCAAAGATCATCCTATTTAGGGTCCAGCGCATCACTGCACTCAGATTAGAGGTATGCAAGATCATCCCATGAAGGGACCAGTGCATCAAAGATCTTCCCATGAAGGGACCAGTGCATCAAAGATCTTCCCTTGAAGTGACCAGTGCATCAAAGATCTTCCCTTGAAGGGAAGAGTGCAAACATCATCCAATGATGGGACCAGTGCAAACATCATCCAATGATGGGACCAGTGCAAACATCATCCAATGATGGGACCAGTGCAAACATCATCCAATGATGGGACCAGTGCAAACATCATCCAATGATGGGACCAGTGCAAACATCATCCAATGATGGGACCAGTGCAAACATCATCCAATGATGGGACCAGTGCAAACATCATCCAATGATGGGACCAGTGCAAACATCATCCAATGATGGGACCAGTGCAAACATCATCCAATGATGGGACCAGTGCAAACATCATCCAATGATGGGACCAGTGCAAACATCATCCAATGATGGGACCAGTGCAAACATCATCCAATGAAGGGACCAGTGCAAACATCATCCCATGAAGGGACCAGTGCAAACATCATCCCATGAAGGGACCAGTGCAAACATCATCCCATGAAGGGACCAGTGCAAACATCATCCCATGAAGGGACCAGTGCAAACATCATCCAATGATGGGACCAGTGCACACATCGCATGAAGGGACCAGTGCATCACAGCACTCGGATTAGAGGTATGCAAGAACATCCCATGAAGGGACCAGTGCAAAGATCATCCTATTTAGGGACCAGCGCATCACAGCACTCGGATTAGAGGTATGCAAGATCATCCCATGAAGGGACCAGTGCATCAAAGATCATCCCATGAAGAGACCAGTGCTTCAAAGATCATCCCATGAAGGGACCAGTGCTTCAAAGATCATCCCATGAAGGGACCAGTGCATCAAAGATCATCCCATGAAGGGACCAGTGCATCAAAGATCATCCCATGAAGGGACCAGTGCATCAAAGATCATCCCATGAAGGGACCAGTGCATCAAAGATGATCCCATGAAGGGACCAATGCATCATAGATCATCCCATGAAGGGACCAATGCATCATAGATCATCCCATGAAGGGACCAGTGCAAACATCATCCCATGAAGGGACCCGTTCAAACATCATCCCATGAAGGGACCCCTGCAAACATCATCCCATGAAGGGACCCGTGCAAACATCATCCCATGAAGGGACCCGTGCAAACATCATCCCATGAAGGGACCCGTGCAAACATCATCCCATGAAGGGACCCGTGCAAACATCATCCCATGAAGGGACCCGTGCAAACATCATCCCATGAAGGGACCCGTGCAAACATCATCCCATGAAGGGACCCGTGCAAACATCATCCCATGAAGGGACCCGTGCAAACATCATCCCATGAAGGGACCCGTGCAAACATCATCCCATGAAGGGACCCGTGCAAACATCATCCCATGAAGGGACCCGTGCAAACATCATCCCATGAAGGGACCCGTGCATCACAGCACTCGGATTAGAGGTATGCAAGAACATCCCATGAAGGGACCAGTGCATCAAAGATCATCTCATGAAATGACCAGTGCATCACAGCACTCCGATTAGAGGTATGCAAGATCATCCCATGAAGGGACCAGTGCATCAAAGATCATCCCATGAAGGGACTAGTGCAAACATCATCCCATAAAGGGTCCAGTGTATCACAGCACTCAGATTAGAGGTATACAAGATCATCCCATGAAGGGACCAGTGCATCAAAGATCATCCCATGAAGGCACTAGTGCATCACAGCACTCAGATTAAAGGTATGCAAGATCATTTTATGAAGGGGCCAGTGCAAAGATCATCCCATGAAGGGACCAGTGCATCAAAGATAATCCCATTAAGGGACCAGTGCATCAAAGATCATCCCATGAAGGGACCAGTGCATCAACTATCATCCCATGAAGGGACCAGTACATCCCAGCACTCAGATTAGAGGTATGCAAGATCCTCCCATGAAGGGACCAGTGCATCACAGCACTCAGATTAGAGGTGTGCAAGATCATCCCATGAAGGGACCAGTGCATCAAAGATCATCCCATGAAGGGACCAGTGCAAAGATCATCCCATGAAGGGACCAGTGCAAAGATCATCCCATGAAGGGACCAGTGCATCAAAGATCATCCCATGAAGGGACCAGTGCATCAAAGATCATCCCATGAAGGGACCAGTGCATCAAAGATCATCCCATGAAGGGACCAGTGCAAAGATCATCCCATGAAGGGACCAGTGCAAAGATCATCCCATGAAGGGACCAGTGCAAAGATCATCCCATGAAGGGACCAGTGCATCAAAGATCATCCCATGAAGGGACCAGTGCATCAAAGATCATCCCATGAAGGGACCAGTGCATCAAAGATCATCCCATGAAGGGACCAGTGCATCAAAGATCATCCCATGAAGGGACCAGTGCATCAAAGATCATCCCATGAAGGGACCAGTGCATCAAAGATCATCCCATGAAGGGACCAGTGCATCAAAGATCATCCCATGAAGGGACCAGTACATCCCAGCACTCAGATTAGAGGTATGCAAGATCCTCCCATGAAGGGACCAGTGCATCACAGCACTCAGATTATAGGTATGCAAGATCATCCCATGAAGGGACCAGTGCATCAGAGATCATCCCATGAAGGGACCAGTGCATCAAAGCTCTCAGATTAGAGGTATGCAAGATCATTTTATGAAGGGGCCAGTGCATCAAAGATCATCCCATGAAGGGACTAGTGCATCAAAGATCATCCCATGAAGGGACCAGTGCAAAGATCATCCCATGAAGGGACCAGTGCAAAGATCATCCCATGAAGGGACCAGTGCAAAGATCATCCCATGAAGGGACCAGTGCAAAGATCATCCCATGAAGGGACCAGTGCAAAGATCATCCCATGAAGGGACCAGTGCAAAGATCATCCCATGAAGGGACCAGTGCAAAGATCATCCCATGAAGGGACCAGTGCAAAGATCATCCCATGAAGGGGCCAGTGCAAAGATCATCCCATTAAGGGGCCAGTGCATCACAGTACTCAGATTAGAGGTATGCAAGATCATCCCATGAAGGGACCAGTGCATCACAGATCATCCCATGAAGGGACCAGTGCATCACAGATCATCCCATGAAGGGATCAGTGCATCACAGATCATCCCATGAAGTGATCAGTGCATCACAGATCATCCCATGAAGGGATCAGTGCATCACAGATCATCCCATGAAGGGATCAGTGCATCAAAGATCATCCCATGAAGGGACCAGTGCATCAAAGATCATCCCATGAAGGGACCAGTGCATCAAAGATCATCCCATGAAGGGACCAGTACATCACAGCACTCAGATTAGAGGTATGCAAGATCGTCCCATGAAGGGACCAGTGCATCACAGCACTCAGATTAGAGGCATGCAAGATCATCCCATGAAGGGACCAGTGCAAAGATCATCCAATGAAGAGACCAGTGCAAAGATCATCCCATGAAGGGACCAGTACAAAGATCATCCCATGAAGGGACCAGTGCATCAAAGATCATCCCATGAAGGGACCAGTGCATCAAAGATCATCCCATGAAGGGACCAGTGCATCAAAGATCATCCCATGAAGGGACCTGTGCATGCAAGATCATCCCATTAAGGGACCAGTGCATCAAAGATCATCCCATTAAGGGACCAGTGCATCAAAGATCATCCCATGAAGGGACCAGTGCATCAAAGATCATCCCATGAAGGGACCAGTGCAAACATCATCCCATAAAGGGTCCAGTGCATCACAGCACTCAGATTAGAGGTATACAAGATCATCCCATGAAGGGACCAGTGCATCAAAGATCATCCCATGAAGGGACTGGTGCAAAGATCATCCCATGAAGGGGCCAGTGCATCAAAGATCATCCCATGAAGGGACCAGTCCATCACAGCACTCAGATTAGAGGTATGCAAGATCATTTTATGAAGGGGCCAGTGCATCAAAGATCATCCCATGAAGGGACCAGTGCATCAAAGATCGTCCCATGAAGGGACCAGTGCATCAAAGATCATCCCATGAAGGGACCAGTGCATCAAAGATCATCCCATGAAGGGACCAGTGCATCAAAGATCATCCCATGAAGGGACCAGTGCATCAAAGATCATCCCATGAAGGGACCAGTGCATCAAAGATCATCCCATGAAGGGACCAGTGCATCACAGCACTCAGATTAGAGGTATGCAAGATCCTCCCATGAAGGGACCAGTGCATCACAGCACTCAGATTAGAGGTATGCAAGATCATCCCATGAAGGGACCAGTGCATCAGAGATCATCCCATGAAGGGACCAGTGCATCAGAGATCATCCCATGAAGGGACCAGTGCAAAGATCATCCCATGAAGGGACCAGTGCAAAGATCATCCCATGAAGGGACCAGTGCAAAGATCATCCCATGAAGGGACAAGTGCAAAGATCATCCCATGAAGGGACAAGTGCAAAGATCATCCCATGAAGGGACCAGTGCAAAGATCATCCCATGAAGGGACCAGTGCAAAGATCATCCCATGAAGGGACCACCAGTGCAAAGATCATCCCATGAAGGGACCAGTGCATCAAAGATCATCCCATGAAGGGACCAGTGCATCAAAGATCATCCCATGAAGGGACAAGTGCATCAAAGCTCTCAGATTAGAGGTCTGCAAGATCATTTTATGAAGGGGCCAGTGCATCAAAGATCATCCCATGAAGGGACTAGTGCATCAAAGATCATCCCATGAAGGGACCAGTGCAAAGATCATCCCATGAAGGGACCAGTGCAAAGATCATCCCATGAAGGGACCAGTGCAAAGATCATCCCATGAAGGGACCAGTGCAAAGATCATCCCATGAAGGGACCAGTGCAAAGATCATCCCATGAAGGGACCAGTGCAAAGATCATCCCATTAAGGGGCCAGTGCAAAGATCATCCCATTAAGGGGCCAGTGCATCACAGTACTCAGATTAGAGGTATGCAAGATCATCCCATGAAGGGACCAGTGCATCAAAGATCATCCCATGAAGGGATCAGTGCATCACAGATCATCCCATGAAGGGACCAGTGCATCACAGATCATCCCATGAAGGGACCAGTGCATCACAGATCATCCCATGAAGGGATCAGTGCATCACAGATCATCCCATGAAGGGATCAGTGCATCACAGATCATCCCATGAAGGGATCAGTGCATCACAGATCATCCCATGAAGGGATCAGTGCATCACAGATCATCCCATGAAGGGATCAGTGCATCACAGATCATCCTATGAAGGGACCAGTGCATCACAGCACTCAGATTAGAGTCAAAGAAGATCATCCCATGAAGGGACCAGTGCATCATGGCACTCAGATTAGCGGTATGCAAGATCATCCCATGAAGGGACCAGTGCATCAAAGATCATCCCATGAAGGGACCAGTGCAAAGATCATCCCATTAAGGGACCAGTGCATCAAAGATCATTCCATTAAGGGACCAGTGCATCAAAGATCTTCCCATGAAGGGACCAGTGCATCAAAGATCTTCCCATGAAGGGACCAGTGCATCAAAGATCTTCCCATGAAGGGACCAGTGCAAACATCATCCCATGAAGGGACCAGTGCAAACATCATCCCATGAAGGCACCAGTGCAAACATCATCCCATGAAGGGACCAGTGCAAACATCATCCCATAAAGGGTCCAGTGCATCACAGCACTCAGATTAGAGGTATACAAGATCATCCCATGAAGGCACTAGTGCATCACAGCACTCAGATTAAAGGTATGCAAGATCATTTTATGAAGGGGCCAGTGCAAACATCATCCCATGAACGGACCAGTGCATCACAGCACTCGGATTAGAGGTATGCAAGAACATCCCATGAAGGGACCAGTGCAAAGATCATCCTATTTAGTGACCAGCGCATCACAGCATTCAGATTAGAGGTATGCAATATCATCCCATGAAGGGACCAGTGCATCAAAGATCATCTCATGAAATGACCAGTGCATCAAAGATCATCCCATGAAGGGACCAGTGCATCAAAGATCATCCCATGAAGGGACCAGTACATCACAGCACTCAGATTAGAGGTATGCAAGATCATCCCATGAAGGGACCAGTGCATCAAAGATCCCATGAAGGAACCAGTGCATCAAAGATCATCCCATGAAGGGACCAGTGCATCAAAGATCATCCCATGAAGGGACCAGTGCATCACAGCACTCAGATTAGAGGTATGCAAGATCATCCCATGAAGGGACCGGTGCATCAAAGATCATCCCATGAAGGGACCAGTGCAAAGATAATCCCATGAAGGGACCAGTGCAAAGATCATCCCATGAAGGGACCAGTGCAAAGATCATCCCATGAAGGGACCAGTGCATCAAAGATCATCCCATGAAGGGTCCAGTGCAAAGATCATCCCATGAAGGGACCAGTGCAAAGATCATCCCATGAAGGGACCAGTGCAAAGATCATCCCATGAAGGGACCAGTGCAAAGATCATCCCATGAAGGGACTAGTGCAAAGATCATCCCATGAAGGGACTAGTGCAAAGATCATCCCATGAAGGGACTAGTGCAAAGATCATCCCATGAAGGGACCAGTGCAAAGATCATCCCATGAAGGGACCAGTGCAAAGATCATCCCATTAAGGGACCAGTGCAAAGATCATCCCATTAAGGGACCAGTGCATCACAGCACTCGGATTAGAGGTATGCAAGAACATCCCATGAAGGGACCAGTGCAAAGATCATCCTATTTAGTGACCAGCGCTAGGCCTGGGCGGTAAATTCCGTTCCGTTCGCGGAATTTGCGTAATTTGCGTAATTTCGCGTTCCGCGGAGAAGGCGAAATTGCCCAAAAATCTGTGTTCCGCAACTTCGCGAAATTTTTTGCTTGTTCGCGTTCTGAATATGCGTGTTCGCGAGATATTTCACCCCGAGCACGCAAGCAGCGATCGCGAACAGGAAAAAAGTATCGCGAACAAGCAATTCCGCGTGTTCGCGGAATTTCTGCATGTTCGCGGAGATTTTTTACCGTTTCGCGGAGATTTGCGTAACGCGATTCCGCAAATTCCGCCCACCCCTAACCAGCGCATCACAGCATTCAGATTAGAGGTATGCAATATCATCCCATGAAGGGACCAGTGCATCAAAGATCATCTCATGAAATGACCAGTGCATCACAGCACTCAGATTAGAGGTATGCAAGATCATCCGATGAAGGGACCAGTGCATCAAAGATCATCCGATGAAGGGACCAGTGCATCAAAGATCATCCCATGAAGGGACCAGTGCATCAAAGATCATCCCATGAAGGGACCAGTGCATCAAAGATCATCCCATGAAGGGACCAGTGCATCAAAGATCATCCCATGAAGGGACCAGTGCATCAAAGATCATCCCATGAAGGGACCAGTGCATCAAAGATCATCCCATGAAGGGACCAGTGCATCACAGCACTCAGATTAGAGGTATGCAAGATCATCCCATGAAGGGACCGGTGCATCAAAGATCATCCCATGAAGGGACCAGTGCAAAGATAATCCCATGAAGGGACCAGTGCATCAAAGATCATCCCATGAAGGGACCAGTGCAAAGATCATCCCATGAAGGGACCAGTGCAAAGATCATCCCATGAAGGGACCAGTGCAAAGATCATCCCATGAAGGGACCAGTGCAAAGATCATCCCATGAAGGGACCAGTGCAAAGATCATCCCATGAAGGGACTAGTGCAAAGATCATCCCATGAAGGGACTAGTGCAAAGATCATCCCATGAAGGGACTAGTGCAAAGATCATCCCATGAAGGGACCAGTGCAAAGATCATCCCATGAAGGGACCAGTGCAAAGATCATCCCATGAAGGGACCAGTGCAAAGATCATCCCATTAAGGGACCAGTGCATCAAAGATCATCCCATGAAAGGACCAGTGCATCAAAGCTCTCAGATTATAGGTATGCAAGATCATTTTATGAAGGGACCAGTGCATCAAAGATCATCCCATGAAGGGACCAGTGCATCAAAGCGCTCAGATAAGAGGTATGCAAGATCATTTTATGAAGGGGCCAGTGCATCAAAGATCAACCCATGAAGGGACCAGTGCATCAAAACTCACATTAGAGGTATGCAAGATCATTTTATGAAGGGGCCAGTGCATCAAAGATCATCCCATGAAGGGACCAGTCCATCACAGCACTCAGATTAGAGGTATGCAAGATCATTTTATGAAGGGGCCAGTGCATCAAAGATCATCCCATGAAGGGACCAGTGCATCAAAGATCATCCCATGAAGGGACCAGTGCATCAAAGATCATCCCATGAAGGGACCAGTGCATCAAAGATCATCCCATGAAGGGACCAGTGCATCAAAGATCATCCCATGAAGGGACCAGTGCATCAAAGATCATCCCATGAAGGGACCACTGCATCAAAGATCATCCCATGAAGGGACCAGTGTATCAAAGATCATCCCATGGAGGGACCAGTACATCACAGCACTCAGATTAGAGGTATGCAAGATCATCCCATGAAGGGACCAGTGCATCAGAGATCATCCCATGAAGGGACCAGTGCAAAGATCATCCCATGAAGGGACCAGTGCATCAAAGATCATCCCATGAAGGGACCAGTGCATCAAAGATCATCCCATGAAGGGGCCAGTGCATCAAAGATCATCCCATGAAGGGACCAGTGCATCAAAGATCATCCCATGAAGGGACCAGTGCATCAAAGATCATCCCATGAAGGGACCAGTGCAAAGATCATCCCATGAAGGGACCAGTGCAAAGATCATCCCATGAAGGGACCAGTGCAAAGATCATCCCATGAAGGGACCAGTGCAAAGATCATCCCATGAAGGGACCAGTGCAAAGATCATCCCATGAAGGGACCAGTGCAAAGATCATCCCATGAAGGGACCAGTGCATCAAAGATCATCCCATGAAGGGACCAGTGCATCAAAGATCATCCCATGAAGGGACCAGTGCATCAAAGATCATCCCATGAAGGGACCAGTGCATCAAAGATCATCCCATGAAGGGACCAGTGCATCAAAGATCATCCCATGAAGGGACCAGTGCATCAAAGATCATCCCATGAAGGGACCAGTGCATCAAAGATCATCCCATGAAGGGACCAGTGCATCAAAGCTCTCAGATTATAGGTATGCAAGATCATTTTATGAAGGGACCAGTGCATCAAAGATCATCCCATGAAGGGACCAGTGCATCAAAGCTCTCAGATTAGAGGTATGCAAGATCATTTTTTGAAGGGGCCAGTGCATCAAAGATCATCCCATGAAGGGACCAGTGCATCAAAGATCATCCCATGAAGGGACCAGTGCATCAAAGATCATCCCATGAAGGGACCAGTGCATCAAAGATCATCCCATGAAGGGACCACTGCATCAAAGATCATCCCATGAAGGGACCAGTGCATCAAAGATCATCCCATGAAGGGACCAGTGCATCAAAGATCATCCCATGGAGGGACCAGTACATCACAGCACTCAGATTAGAGGTATGCAAGATCCTCCCATGAAGGGACCAGTGCATCACAGCACTCAGATTAGAGGTATGCAAGATCATCCCATGAAGGGACCAGTGCATCAAAGATCATCCCATGAAGGGACCAGTGCATCAAAGATCATCTCATGAAGGAACCAGTACATCACAGCACTCAGATTAGAGGTATGCAAGATCCTCCCATGAAGGGACCAGTGCATCAAAGATCATCCCATGAAGGGACCAGTGCAAAGATCATCCCATGAAGGGACCAGTGCAAAGATCATCCCATGAAGGGACCAGTGCAAAGATAATCCCATGAAGGGACCAGTGCATCAAAGATCATCCCATGAAGGGACCAGTGCAAAGATCATCCCATGAAGGGACCAGTGCAAAGATCATCCCATGAAGGGACCAGTGCAAAGATCATCCCATGAAGGGACTAGTGCAAAGATCATCCCATGAAGGGACTAGTGCAAAGATCATCCCATGAAGGGACCAGTGCAAAGATCATCCCATTAAGGGACCAGTGCAAAGATCATCCCATTAAGGGACCAGTGCAAAGATCATCCCATTAAGGGACCAGTGCATCAAAGATCATCCCATGAAGGGACCAGTGCATCAAAGATCATCCCATGAAAGGACCAGTGCATCAAAGATCATCCCATGAAGGGACCAGTGCATCAAAGCTCTCAGATTAGAGGTATGCATGATCATTTTATGAAGGGGCCAGTGCATCAAAGATCATCCCATGAAGGGACCAGTCCATCACAGCACTCAGATTAGAGGTATGCAAGATCATTTTATGAAGGGGCCAGTGCATCAAAGATCATCCCATGAAGGGACCAGTGCATCAAAGATCATCCCATGAAGGGACCAGTGCATCAAAGATCATCCCATGAAGGGACCAGTGCATCAAAGATCATCCCATGAAGGGACCAGTGCATCAAAGATCATCCCATGAAGGGACCAGTGCATCAAAGATTATCCCATGAAGGGACCAGTGCATCAAAGATCATCCCATGAAGGGACCAGTGCATCAAAGATCATCCCATGAAGGGACCCGTGCAAACATCATCCCATGAAGGGACCCGTGCAAACATCATCCCTTGAAGGGACCCGTGCAAACATCCCATGAAGGGACCCGTGCAAACATCATCCCATGAAGGGACCCGTGCAAACATCATCCCATGAAGGGACCCGTGCAAACATCATCCCATGAAGGGACCCGTGCAAACATCATCCCATGAAGAGACCCGTGCAAACATCATCCCATGAAGGGACCCGTGCAAACATCATCCCATGATGGGACCAGTGCAAACATCATCCCATGATGGGACCAGTGCAAACATCATCCCATGAACGGACCAGTGCATCACAGCACTCGGATTAGAGGTATGCAAGAACATCCCATGAAGGGACCAGTGCAAAGATCATCCCATGAAGGGACCAGTGCAGCAAAGATCATCCCATGAAGGGACCAGTGCATCAAAGATCATCCTATGAAGGGACCAGTGCATCAAAGATCATCCCATGAAGGGACCAGTGCATCAAAGATCATCCCATAAAGGGACCAGTGCAACAAAGATCATCCCATAAAGGGACCAGTGCAACAAAGATCATCCCATGAAGGGACCAGTGCATCAAAGATCATCCCATGAAGGGACCAGCACATCAGAGATACTCCCATGAAGGGACCAGCGCATCACAGCACTCAGATTAGAGGTATGCAAGATCCTCCCATGAAGGGACCAGTACATCACAGCACTCTGATTAGAGGTATGCAAGATCCTCCCATGAAGGGACCAGTGCATCAAAGATCATCCCATGAAGGGACCAGTGCAAAGATCATCCCATAAAGGGGCCAGTGCAAAGATCATCCCATAAAGGGACCAGTGCAAAGATCATCCCATAAAGGGACCAGTGCAAAGATCATCCCATAAAGGGACCAGTGCAAAGATCATCCCATGAAGGGACCAGTGCAAAGATCATCCCATGAAGGGACCAGTGCAAAGATCATCCCATGAAGGGACCAGTGCAAAGATCATCCCATAAAGGGACCAGTGCAAAGATCATCCCATAAAGGGACCAGTGCAAAGATCATCCCATAAAGGGGCCAGTGCAAAGATCATCCCATAAAGGGGCCAGTGCAAAGATCATCCCATAAAGGGACCAGTGCAAAGATCATCCCATGAAGGGACCAGTGCAAAGATCATCCCATGAAGGGACCAGTGCAAAGATCATCCCATGAAGGGACCAGTGCAAAGATCATCCCATGAAGGGACCAGTGCAAAGATCATCCCATGAAGGGACCAGTGCAAAGATCATCCCATGAAGGGACCAGTGCAAAGATCATCCCATGAAGGGACCAGTGCAAAGATCATCCCATGAAGGGACCAGTGCATCAAAGATCATCCCATGAAGGGACCAGTGCATCAAAGCTCTCAGATTATAGGTATGCAAGATCATTTTATGAAGGGACCAGTGCATCAAAGATCATCCCATGAAGGGACCAGTGCATCAAAGCTCTCAGATTAGAGGTATGCAAGATCATTTTATGAAGGGGCCAGTGCATCAAAGACCATCCCATGAAGGGACCAGTGCATCAAAGATCATCCCATGAAGGGACCAGTGCATCAAAGATCATCCCATGAAGGGACCAGTACATCACAGCACTCAGATTAGAGGTATGCAAGAGCCTCCCATGAAGGGACCAGTGCATCAAAGATCATCCCATGAAGGGACCAGTGCAAAGATCATCCCGTGAAGGGACCAGTGCAAAGATCATCCCGTGAAGGGACCAGTGCAAAGATCATCCCGTGAAGGGACCAGTGCAAAGATCATCCCGTGAAGGGACCAGTGCAAAGATCATCCCGTGAAGGGACCAGTGCAAAGATCATCCCGTGAAGGGACCAGTGCAAAGATCATCCCGTGAAGGGACCAGTGCAAAGATCATCCCGTGAAGGGACCAGTGCAAAGATCATCCCGTGAAGGGACCAGTGCAAAGATCATCCCGTGAAGGGACCAGTGCAAAGATCATCCCGTGAAGGGACCAGTGCAAAGATCATCCCGTGAAGGGACCAGTGCAAAGATCATCCCGTGAAGGGACCAGTGCAAAGATCATCCCGTGAAGGGACCAGTGCAAAGATCATCCCGTGAAGGGACCAGTGCAAAGATCATCCCGTGAAGGGACCAGTGCAAAGATCATCCCGTGAAGGGACCAGTGCAAAGATCATCCCGTGAAGGGACCAGTGCAAAGATCATCCCGTGAAGGGACCAGTGCAAAGATCATCCCGTGAAGGGACCAGTGCAAAGATCATCCCGTGAAGGGACCAGTGCAAAGATCATCCCGTGAAGGGACCAGTGCAAAGATCATCCCATGAAGGGACCAGTGCATCAGAGATCATCCCATGAAGGGACCAGTGCATCAGAGATCATCCCATGAAGGGACCAGTGCATCAGAGATCATCCCATAAAGGGACCAGTGCATCACAGACCATCCCATGAAGGGACCAGTGCATCACAGATAATCCCATGAAGGGACCAGTGCATCACAATTCATCCCACGAAGGGACCAGTGCATCACAGATCATCCCATGAAGGGGCCAGTGCATCACAGATCATCCTATGAAGGGGCCAGTGCATCACAGATCATCCTATGAAGGGGCCAGTGCATCACAGTACTCAGATTAGAGGTATGCAATATCATCCTATGAAGGGACCAGTGCATCACGGCACTCAGATTAGAGCCATGCAAGATCATCCCATGAAGGGACCAGTGTATCAAAGATCATCCCATGAAGGGACCATTGCATCAAAGATCATCCCATGAAGGGACCATTGCATCAAAGATCATCCCATGAAGGGACCATTGCATCAAAGATCATCCCATGAAGGGACCATTGCATCAAAGATCATCCCATAAAGGGACCAGTGCATCAAAGCTCTCAGATTAGAGCATGCAAGATCATCCCATGAAGGGACCAGTGCATCAAAGCTCTCAGATTAGAGCATGCAAAATCATCCCATGAAGGGACCAGTGCATTAAAGAGCATCCCGTGAAGGGACCAGTGCATTAAAGAGCATCCCGTGAAGGGACCAGTGCATCAAAGAGCATCCCGTGAAGGGACCAGTGCATCAAAGAGCATCCCGTGAAGGGACCAGTGCATCAAAGAGCATCCCGTGAAGGGACCAGTGCATCAAAGAGCATCCCGTGAAGGGACCAGTGCATCAAAGAGCATCCCGTGAAGGGACCAGTGCATCAAAGAGCATCCCGTGAAGGGACCAGTGCATCAAAGAGCATCCCGTGAAGGGACCAGTGCATCAAAGAGCATCCCGTGAAGGGACCAGTGCAAACATCATCCCGTGAAGGGACCAGTGCAAACATCATCCCGTGAAGGGACCAGTGCAAACATCATCCCGTGAAGGGACCAGTGCAAACATCATCCCGTGAAGGGACCAGTGCAAACATCATCCCGTGAAGGGACCAGTGCAAACATCATCCCGTGAAGGGACCAGTGCAAACATCATCCCGTGAAGGGACCAGTGCATCAAAGATCATCCCATGAAGGGACCAGTGCATCAAAGATCATCCCATGAAGGGACCAGTGCATCAAAGATCATCCCATGAAGGGACCATTCCATCACAGCACTCAGATTAGAGGTATGGAAGAACATCCCATGAAGGGATCAATGCAAAGATCTTCCCATGAAGGGACCAGTGCATCAGAGATCATCCCATGAAAGGACCAGTGCATCACGGCACTCAGATTAGATGTATGCAATATCATCCCATGAAGGGACCAGTGCATCAAAGATCATCCCATGAAGGAACCAGTGCATCAAAGATCGTCCCATGAAGGGACCAGTGCATCAAGGATCGTCCCATGAAGGGACCAGTGCATCAAGGATCGTCCCATGAAGGGACCAGTGCATAAAAGATCGTCCCATGAAGGGACCAGTGCAAATATCGTCCCGTGAAGGGACCAGTGCAAACATCGTCCCATGAAGGGACCAGTGCATCAAAGATCATCCCATGAAGGGACCATTCCATCACAGCACTCAGATTAGAGGTATGGAAGAACATCCCATGAAGGGATCAGTGCAAAGATATTCCCATGAAGGGACCAGTGCATCAGAGATCATCCCATGAAAGGACCAGTGCATCACGGCACTCAGATTAGATGTATGCAATATCATCCCATGAAGGGACCAGTGCATCAAAGATCATCCCATGAAGGGACCAGTGCATCAGAGATCATCCCATGAAAGGACCAGTGCATCACGGCACTCAGATTAGAGGTATGCAATATCATCCCATGAAGGGACCAGTGCAAAGATGATCCCATGAAGGGACCAGTGCAAACATCATCCCATGAAGGGACCAGTGCAAACATCATCCCATGAAGGGACCAGTGCAAACATCATCCCATGAAGGGACCAGTGCAAACATCATCCCATGAAGGGACCAGTGCAAACATCATCCCATGAAGGGACCAGTGCAAACATCATCCCATGAAGGGACCAGTGCAAACATCATCCCATGAAGGGACCAGTGCAAACATCATCCCATGAAGGGACCAGTGCAAACATCATCCCATGAAGGGACCAGTGCAAACATCATCCCATGAAGGGACCAGTGCATCCCATGAAGGGACCAGCGCATCACAGCACTCAGATTAGAGGTATGCAAGATAATCCCATGAAGGGACCACTGCATCAAAGATCATCCCATGAAGGGACCAGTGCATCAAAGATCATCCCATGAAGGGACCAGTGCATCAAAGATCATCCCATGAAGGGACCAGTGCATCAAAGATCATCCCATGAAGGGGCCAGTGCATCAAACATCATCCCATGAAGGGGCCAGTGCAAACATCATCCCATGAAGGGGCCAGTGCAAACATCATCCCATGAAGGGGCCAGTGCAAACATCATCCCATGAAGGGGCCAGTGCAAACATCATCCCATGAAGGGGCCAGTGCAAACATCATCCCATGAAGGGGCCAGTGCAAACATCATCCCATGAAGGGGCCAGTGCAAACATCATCCCATGAAGGGGCCAGTGCAAACATCATCCCATGAAGGGGCCAGTGCAAACATCATCCCATGAAGGGGCCAGTGCAAACATCATCCCATGAAGGGGCCAGTGCAAACATCATCCCATGAAGGGGCCAGTGCAAACATCATCCCATGAAGGGGCCAGTGCAAACATCATCCCATGAAGGGGCCAGTGCAAACATCATCCCATGAAGGGGCCAGTGCAAACATCCCATGAAGGGGCCAGTGCAAACATCCCATGAAGGGGCCAGTGCAAACATCATCCCATGAAGGGGCCAGTGCAAACATCATCCCATGAAGGGGCCAGTGCAAACATCATCCCATGAAGGGGCCAGTGCAAACATCATCCCATGAAGGGGCCAGTGCAAACATCATCCCATGAAGGGGCCAGTGCAAACATCATCCCATGAAGGGGCCAGTGCAAACATCATCCCATGAAGGGGCCAGTGCAAACATCATCCCATGAAGGGGCCAGTGCAAACATCATCCCATGAAGGGGCCAGTGCAAACATCATCCCATGAAGGGGCCAGTGCAAACATCATCCCATGAAGGGGCCAGTGCAAACATCATCCCATGAAGGGGCCAGTGCAAACATCATCCCATGAAGGGGCCAGTGCAAACATCATCCCATGAAGGGGCCAGTGCAAACATCATCCCATGAAGGGACCAGTGCAAACATCATCCCATGAAGGGACCAGTGCAAACATCATCCCATGATGGGACCAGTGCAAACATCATCCCATGAAGGGTCCAGTGCAAACATCATCCCATGAAGGGTCCAGTGCATCAAAGATCATCCCATGAAGGGACCAGTGCAAAGATCATCCCATGAAGGGACCAGTGCAAAGATCATCCCATGAAGGGACCAGTGCAAAGATCATCCCATGAAGGGACCAGTGCAAAGATCATCCCATGAAGGGACCAGTGCAAAGATTATCCCATGAAGGGACCAGTGCAAAGATTATCCCATGAAGGGACCAGTGCAAAGATTATCCCATGAAGGGACCAGTGCATCACATTTCTCAGATTAGAGGTATGCAAGATCTTCCCATGAAGGAACCAGTGCATCAAAGATCGTCCCATGAAGGGACCAGTGCATCAAGGATCGTCCCATGAAGGGACCAGTGCATCAAGGATCGTCCCATGAAGGGACCAGTGCATAAAAGATCGTCCCATGAAGGGACCAGTGCAAATATCGTCCCGTGAAGGGACCAGTGCAAACATCATCCCATGAAGGGACCAGTGCATCAAAGATCATCCCATGAAGGGACCATTCCATCACAGCACTCAGATTAGAGGTATGGAAGAACATCCCATGAAGGGATCAGTGCAAAGATATTCCCATGAAGGGACCAGTGCATCAGAGATCATCCCATGAAAGGACCAGTGCATCACGGCACTCAGATTAGATGTATGCAATATCATCCCATGAAGGGACCAGTGCATCAAAGATCGTCCCATGAAGGGACCAGTGCAAACATCGTCCCATGAAGGGACCAGTGCAAACATCATCCCATGAAGGGACCAGTGCAAACATCATCCCATGAAGGGACCAGTGCAAACATCATCCCATGAAGGGACCAGTGCAAACATCATCCCATGAAGGGACCAGTGCAAACACCATCCCATGAAGGGACCAGTGCAAACACCATCCCATGAAGGGACCAGTGCAAA
Organism: Triturus cristatus; assembly: GCF_964204655.1. NCBI lineage: Eukaryota > Metazoa > Chordata > Amphibia > Caudata > Salamandridae > Triturus > Triturus cristatus. Next base: position 651,948,958 of record NC_140587.1, on the reverse strand, counting down.
CATCATCCCATGAAGGGACCAGTGCAAACATCATCCCATGAAGGGACCAGTGCAAACATCATCCCATGAAGGGACCAGTGCAAACATCATCCCATGAAGGGACCAGTGCAAACATCATCCCATGAAGGGACCAGTGCAAACATCATCCCATGAAGGGACCAGTGCAAACATCATCCCATGAAGGGACCAGTGCAAACATCATCCCATGAAGGGACCAGTGCAAACATCATCCCATGAAGGGACCAGTGCATCCCATGAAGGGACCAGTGCATCCCATGAAGGGACCAGTGCATCAGAGATACTCCCATGAAGGGACCAGCGCATCACAGCACTCAGATTAGAGGTATGCAAGATAATCCCATGGAGGGACCACTGCATCAAAGATCATCCCATGAAGGGACCAGTGCATCAAAGATCATCCCATGAAGGGACCAGTGCATCAAATATCATCCCATGAAGGGACCAGTGCATCAAAGATCATCCCATGAAGGGACCAGTGCATCAAAGATCATCCCATGAAGGGACCAGTGCATCAAAGATCATCCCATGAAGGGACCAGTGCATCAAAGATCATCCCATGAAGGGACCAGTGCATCAGAGATCATCCCATGAAGGGACCAGAGCATCACAACACTCAGATTAGATGTATGCAATATCATCCAATGAAGGGACCAGTGCATCAAAGATCATCCCATGAAGGGACCAGTGCAAAGATCATCCCATGAAGGGACCAGTGCATCAAAGATCATCCCATGAAGGGACCAGTGCAAAGATCATCCCATGAAGGGACCAGTGCAAAGATAATCCCATGAAGGGACCAGTGCAAAGATCATCCCATGAAGGGACCAGTGCAAAGATCATCCCATGAAGGGGCCAGTGCATCAAACATCATCCCATGAAGGGGCCAGTGCAAACATCATCCCATGAAGGGGCCAGTGCAAACATCATCCCATGAAGGGGCCAGTGCAAACATCATCCCATGAAGGGGCCAGTGCAAAGATCATCCCATGAAGGGACCAGTGCAAAGATCATCCCATGAAGGGACCAGTGCAAAGATTATCCCATGAAGGGGCCAGTGCATCAAAGATCATCCCATGAAGGGGCCAGTGCAAACATCATCCCATGAAGGGGCCAGTGCATCAAAGATCATCCCATGAAGGGACCAGTGCATCAAAGATCATCCCATGAAGGGACCAGTGCATCAAAGCTCTCAGATTAGAGGTATGCAAGATCATTTTATGAAGGGACCAGTGCATCAAAGATCATCCCATGAAGGGACCAGTGCATCAAAGCTCTCCGATTAAAGGTATGCAAGATCATTTTATGAAGGGGCCAGTGCATCAAAGATCATCCCATGAAGGGACCAGTGCATCACAGCACTCAGATTAGAGGTATGCAAGATCATCCCATGAAGGGACAAGTGCATCAAAGATCATCCCATGAAGGGACCAGTGCATCAAATATCATCCCATGAAGGGACCAGTGCATCCAATATCATCCCATGAAGGGACCAGTGCATCAAATATCATCCCATGAAGGGACCAGTGCATCACAGCACTCAGATTAGAGGTATGCAAGATCATCCCATGAAGGGACCAGTGCATCAAAGATCATCCCATAAAGGGACCAGTGCAAAGATCATCCCATGAAGGGACCATTCCATCACAGCACTCAGATTAGAGGTATGGAAGAACATCCCATGAACGGATCAATGCAAAGATCATCCCATTAAGGGACCAGTGCAAAGATCATCCCATGAAGGGACCAGTGCATCAAAGATCATCCCGTGAAGGGACCAGTGCATCAAAGATCATCCCGTGAAGGGACCAGTGCATCAAAGATCATCCCGTGAAGGGACCAGTGCAAAGATCATCCCATGAAGGGACCAGTGCAAAGATCATCCCATTAAGGGACCAGTGCAAAGATCATCCCATTAAGGGACCAGTGCAAAGATCATCCCATTAAGGGACCAGTGCAAACATCATCCCATTAAGGGACCAGTGCAAACATCATCCCATGAAGGGACCAGTGCAAACATCATCCCATGAAGGGACCAGTGCAAACATCATCCCATGAAGGGACCAGTGCAAACATCATCCCATGAAGGGACCAGTGCAAACATCATCCCATGAAGGGACCAGTGCAAACATCATCCCATGAAGGGACCAGTGCAAACATCATCCCATGAAGGGACCAGTGCAAACATCATCCCATGAAGGGACCAGTGCAAACATCATCCCATGAAGGGACCAGTGCAAACATCATCCCATGAAGGGACCAGTGCAAACATCATCCCATGAAGGGACCAGTGCAAACATCATCCCATGAAGGGACCAGTGCAAACATCATCCCATGAAGGGACCAGTGCAAACATCATTCCCATGAAGGGACCAGTGCATCACAGCACTCTGATTAGAGGTATGCAAGAACATCCCATGAAGAGACCAGTGCAAGGATCATCCTATATAGGGACCAGTGCATCAAAGATCATCCCATTAAGGGACCAGTGCATCAAAGATCATCCCATGAAGGGACCAGTGCATCAAAGATCATCCCATGAAGGGACCAGTGCATCAAAGATCATCCCGTGATGGGACCAGTGCATCATAGATCATCCCATGATGGGACCAGTGCAAACATCATCCCATGATGGGACCAGTGCAAACATCATCCCATGATGGGACCAGTGCAAACATCATCCCATGATGGGACCAGTGCAAACATCATCCCATGAAGGGACCAGTGCAAAGATCATCCTATTTAGTGACCAGCGCATCACAGCATTCAGATTAGAGGTATGCAAGATCATCCCATGAAGGGACCAGTGCATCAAAGATCATCTCATGAAATGACCAGTGCATCACAGCACTCAGATTAGAGGTATGCAAGATCATCCGATGAAGGGACCAGTGCATCAAAGATCATCCGATGAAGGGACCAGTGCAAAGATCATCCCATGAAGGGACCAGTGCATCAAAGATCATCCCATGAAGGGACCAGTGCATCAAAGATCATCCCATGAAGGGACCAGTGCATCAAAGATCATCCCATGAAGGGACCAGTGCATCAAAGATCATCCCATGAAGGGACCAGTGCATCAAAGATCATCCCATGAAGGGACCAGTGCATCAAAGATCATCCCATGAAGGGACCAGAGCATCAAAGATCATCCCATGAAGGGACCAGTGCATCAAAGATCATCCCACGAAGGGACCAGTGCATCACAGCTCTCAGATTAGAGAGCTGTGCAAGATCATCCTGGGAAGAGACCAGTGCATCAAAGATCACCCCATGAAGGGACCAGTGCATCACAGCACTAAGATTAGAGGTATGCAAGATCAACCCGTGAAGGAACCAGTGCATCTAAGATCATCCCGTGAAGGGACCAGTGCATCAAAGATCATCCCGTGAAGGGACCAGTGCATCAAAGATCATCCCGTGAAGGGACCAGTGCATCAAAGATCATCCCGTGAAGGGACCAGTGCATCAAAGATCATCCCGTGAAGGGACCAGTGCATCAAAGATCATCCCATGAAGGGACCAGAGCATCAAAGATCAACCCATGAAGGGACCAGTGCATCAAAGATCATCCCATGAAGGGAACAGTGCATCACAGCTCAGTTTAGAGGTATGCAAGATCATCCCGTGAAGGAACCAGTGCATCAAAGATCATCCCGTGAAGGGACCAGTGAATCAAAGATCATCCCATGAAGGGACCAGTGCGTCAAAGATCATCCCATGAAGGGACCAGTGCGTCAAATATCATCCCATGAAGGGACCAGTGCATCACAGCTCAGTTTAGAGGCAGGCCAGATCATCCCATGAAGGGACCATTAGTGCATCAAAGATCATCCAATGAAGGGACCATTAGTGCATCAAACATCATCCAATGAAGGGACCATTAGTGCATCAAACATCATCCAATGAAGGGACCATTAGTGCATCAAAGATCATCCCGTGAAGGGACCAGTGCATCAAAGATCATCCCGTGAAGGGACCAGTGCATCAAAGATCATCCCGTGAAGGGACCAGTGCATCAAAGATCATCCCCTGAAGGGACCAGTGCATCAAAGATCATCCCGTGAAGGGACCAGTGCATCAAAGATTATCCCGTGAAGGGACCAGTGCAACACTGCACTCAGATTAGAGGTATGCAAGATCATCCCATGAAGGGACCAGTGCATCAGATATCCCATGAAAGGACCAGTGCATCAAAATCATCCCATGAAGGGACCAGTGCATTAAAAATAATCCCATGAAGGGACCAGTGCATTAAAAATAATCCCATGAAGGGACCAGTGTACCACAGCTCAGATTAGAGGTATGCAAGATCATCCAATGAAGGGACCAGTGCATCAAAGATCATCCCATGAAGGGACCAGTGCATTAAAGATCATCCCATGAAGGGACCAGTGCATTAAAGATCATCCCATGAAGGGACCAGTGCATCAGATATCCCATGAAAGGACCAGTGCATCAAAGATCATCCAATGAAGGGACCAGTGCATTAAAAATAATCCCATGAAGGGACCAGTGAATTAAAGATCATCCCATGAAGGGACCAGTGTACCACAGCTCAGATTAGAGGTATGCAAGATCATCCCATGAAGGGACCAGTGCAAAGATAATCCCATGAAGGGACCAGTGCATCAAAGATCATCCCATGAAGGGACCAGTGCATCAAAGATCATCCCAGTAAGGGACCAGTGCATCAAAGATCATCCCAGTAAGGGACCAGTGCATCAAAGATCATCCCAGTAAGGGACCAGTGCATCAAAGATCATCCCAGTAAGGGACCAGTGCATCAAAGATCATCCCAGTAAGGGACCAGTGCATCAAAGGATATCCCATGAAGGGACAAGTGCATTAAAGATCACCCCATGAAGGGACAAGTGCATTAAAGATCACCCCATGAAGGGACCAGTGCAGAGATCATCCCATGAAGGGACCAGTACATCAGAGATCATCCCATGAAGGGACCAGTTCATTAAAGATCACCCCATGAAGGGACCAGTGCATCAGAGATCATCCCATGAAGGGACCAGTGCATCAGAGATCACCCCATGCAGGGACCAGTTCATTAAAGATCACCCCATGAAGGGACCAGTTCATTAAAGATCATCCCATGAAGGGACCAGTGCATCAGAGATCATCCCATGAAGGGACCAGTGCAACAAAGATCATCCCATGAAGGGACCAGTGCAACAAAGATCATCCCATGAAGGGACCAGTGCATCACAGTACTCCGATTAGAGGTATTCAAGATCATCCCATGAAGGGACCAGTGCAAAGATCTTCCCATTAAGGGACCAGTGCATCACAGTACTCAGATTAGAGGTATGCAAGATCATCCCATGAAGGGACCAGTGCGTCAAAGATCATCCCATGAAGGGACCAGTGCGTCAAATAACATCCCATGAAGGGACCAGTGCATCACAGCTCAGTTTAGAGGTAGGCAAGATCATCCCATGAAGGGACCATTAGTGCATCAAAGATCATCCAATGAAGGGACCATTAGTGCATCAAACATCATCCAATGAAGGGACCATTAGTGCATCAAAGATCATCCCGTGAAGGGACCAGTGCATCAAAGATCATCCCGTGAAGGGACCAGTGCATCAAAGTTCATCCCATGAAGGGACCAGTGCATCAGATATCCCATGAAAGGACCAGTGCATCAAAGATCATCCCATGAAGGGACCAGTGCATTAAAAATAATCCCATGAAGGGACCAGTGCATTAAAAATAATCCCATGAAGGGACAAGTGCATTAAAAATAATCCCATGAAGGGACAAGTGTACCACAGCTCAGATTAGAGGTATGCAAGATCATCCAATGAAGGGACCAGTGCATCAAAGATCATCCCATGAAGGGACCAGTGCATTAAAGATCATCCCATGAAGGGACCAGTGCATCAGATATCCCATGAAAGGACCAGTGCATCAGATATCCCATGAAAGGACCAGTGCATCAAAGATCATCCAATGAAGGGACCAGTGCATTAAAAATAATCCCATGAAGGGACCAGTGAATTAAAGATCATCCCATGAAGGGACCAGTGTACCACAGCTCAGATTAGAGGTATGCAAGATCATCCCATGAAGGGACCAGTGCAAAGATAATCCCATGAAGGGACCAGTGCATCAAAGATCATCCCATGAAGGGACCAGTGCATCAAAGATCATCCCAGTAAGGGACCAGTGCATCAAAGATCATCCCAGTAAGGGACCAGTGCATCAAAGATCATCCCAGTAAGGGACCAGTGCATTAAAGATCATCCCATGAAGGGACCAGTGCATCAGATATCCCATGAAAGGACCAGTGCATCAAAGGATATCCCATGAAGGGACAAGTGCATTAAAGATCACCCCATGAAGGGACAAGTGCATTTAAGATCACCCCATGAAGGGACCAGTGCAGAGATCATCCCATGAAGGGACCAGTGCATCAGAGATCATCCCATGAAGGGACCAGTGCATCAGAGATCATCCCATGAAGGGACCAGTTCATTAAAGATCACCCCATGAAGGGACCAGTGCATCAGAGATCATCCCATGAAGGGACCAGTGCATCAGAGATCACCCCATGCAGGGACCAGTTCATTAAAGATCACCCCATGAAGGGACCAGTTCATTAAAGATCATCCCATGAAGGGACCAGTGCATCAGAGATCATCCCATGAAGGGACCAGTGCAAAGATCATCCCATGAAGGGACCAGTGCAAAGATCATCCCATGAAGGGACCAGTGCAAAGATCATCCCATGAAGGGACCAGTGCAAAGATCATCCCATGAAGGGACCAGTGCAAAGATCATCCCATGAAGGGACCAGTGCGTCAGAGATCATCCCATGAAGGGACCAGTGCGTCAGAGATCATCCCATGAAGGGACCAGTGCGTCAGAGATCATCCCATGAAGGGACCAGTGCGTCAGAGATCATCCCATGAAGGGACCAGTGAAAAGATCATCCCATGAAGGGACCAGTGAAAAGATCATCCCATAAAGGGACCAGTGCAAAGATCATCCCATAAAGGGACCAGTATATCACAGTACTCGGATTAGAGGTACGCAAGATCATCCCATGAAGGGACCAGTGCGTCAAAGATCATCCCATGAAGGGACCAGTGCGTCAAAGATCATCCCATGAAGGGACCAGTGCGTCAAGATCCAATGACGGGACCAGTGCGTCACAGCACTAAGATTAGAGGTATGCAAGTTCATCCTGTGAAGGAACCAGTGCATCACAGCACTCAGATTGGAGGTATGCAAGATCATCCCATGAAGAGACCAGTGCATCAAAGATAATCCCGTGAAGGGACCAGTATATCACAGTACTCCGATTAGAGGTACGCAAGATCATCCCATGAAGGGACCAGTGCGTCAAAGATCATCCCATGAAGGGACCAGTGCATCACAGCACTAAGATTAGAGGTATGCAAGTTCATCCCGTGAAGGGACCAGTGCATCAAAGATCATCCCGTGAAGGGACCAGTGCATCAAAGATCATCCCGTGAAGGGACCAGTGCATCAAAGATCATCCCGTGAAGGGACCAGTGCATCAAAGATCATCCTGTGAAGGGACCAGTGCATCAAAGATCATCCCGTGAAGGGACCAGTGCATCAAAGATCATCCCGTGAAGGGACCAGTGCATCACAGCACTCAGATTAGAGGTATGCAAGATCATCCCATGAAGGGACCAGTGCATCAGAGATCATCCCATGAAGGGACCAGTGCATCAAAGATCATCCCATGAAGAGACCAGTGCATCAAAGATCATCCCATAAAGGTACTAGTGCAAAGATCCCATGAAGGGACCAGTGCATCAAAGATGATCCCATGAACGGACTAATGCAAAGATCCCATGAAAGGACCAGTGCATCACAGCAATCAGATTAGAAGTATGCAGGAACATCCCATGAAGGGACCAGGGCATCAAAGATGATCCCATGAAGGTACCAGTGCATCAAAGGATATCCCATGAAAGGACCAGTGCATCAAAGGATATCCCATGAAGGGACAAGTGCATTAAAGATCACCCCATGAAGGGACCAGTGCAGAGATCCTCCCATGAAGGGACCAGTGCATCAGAGATCATCCCATGAAGGGACCAGTGCATCAGAGATCATCCCATGAAGGGACCAGTGCATCAGAGATCACCCCATGAAGGGACCAGTTCATTGAAGATCATCCCATGAAGGGACCAGTGCAGAGATCATCCCATGAAGGGACCAGTGCATCACAGTACTCCGATTAGAGGTATGCAAGATCATCCCATGAAGGGACCAGTGCATCAAAGATCTTCCCATGAAGAGACCAGTGCATCACAGTACTCAGATTAGAGGTATGCAAGATCATCCCGTGAAGGGACCAGTGCATCACAGCACTCAGATTAGAGGTATGCAAGATCATCCCATGAAGGGACCAGTGCATCAAAGACCATCCCATGAAGGGACCAGTGCATCAAATATCATCCCATGAAGGGACCAGTGCATCAAAGATCATCCCATGAAGGGACCAGTGCATCAAAGATCATCCCATGAAGGGACCAGTGCAAAGATCATCCCATGAAGGGACCAGTGCAAAGATCATCCCATGAAGGGACCAGTGCAAAGATCATCCCATGAAGGGACCAGTGCAAAGATCATCCCATGAAGGGACCAGTGCAAAGATCATCCCATGAAGGGACCAGTGCAAAGATCATCCCATGAAGGGACCAGTGCAAAGATCATCCCATGAAGGGACCAGTGCAAAGATCATCCCATGAAGGGACCAGTGCAAAGATCATCCCATGAAGGGACCAGTGCAAAGATCATCCCATGAAGGGACCAGTGCAAAGATCATCCCATGAAGGGACCAGTGCATCAGAGATCATCCCATAAAGGGACCAGTGCATCAGAGATCATCCCATAAAGGGACCAGTGCATCAGAGATCATCCCATAAAGGGACCAGTGCATCAGCGATCATCCCATGAAGGAACCAGTGCAACAGAGATCATCCCATGAAGGGGCCAGTGCAACAGAGATCATCCCATGAAGGGGCCAGTGCAACAGAGATCATCCCATGAAGGGGCCAGTGCAACAGAGATCATCCCATGAAGGGACCAGTGCATCACAGCACTGAGATTAGAGGTATGCAAGATCATCCCGTGAAGAAACCAGTGCATCAAAGATCATCCCGTGAAAGGACCAGTGCATCAAAGATCATCCCGTGAAGGGACCAGTGCATCAAAGATCATCCCGTGAAGGGACCAGTGCATCAAAGATCATCCCGTGAAGGGACCAGTGCATCAAAGATCATCCCGTGAAGGGACCAGTGCATCAAAGATCATCCCGTGAAGGGACCAGTGCATCAAAGATCATCCCGTGAAGGGACCAGTGCATCACAGTACTCAGATTAGAGGTATGCAAGATCATCCCATGAAGGGACCAGTGCATCAAAGTCCATCCCAAGAAGGGACCAGGGCCTCAGCGATCACATGAAGGGACCAGTGCGTCAAAGATCATCCCATGAAGGGACCAGTGCGTCAAAGATCATCCGATGAAGGGACTAGTGCAAAGATCCCATGAAGGGACCAGTGCTTCAAAGATCATCCCATGAAGGGACTAGTGCAAAGATACCATGAAGGTACCAGTGCATCAAAGGATATCCCATGAAAGGACCAGTGCATCAAAGGATATCCCATGAAGGTACAAGTGCATTAAAGATCACCCCATGAAGGGACCAGTGCAGAGATCATCCCATGAAGGGACCAGTGCAGAGATCATCCCATGAAGGGACCAGTGCAGAGATCATCCCATGAAGGGACCAGTGCATCAGAGATCATCCCATGAAGGGACCAGTGCATTAAAGATCATCCCATGAAGGGACCAGTTCATTAAAGATCACCCCATGAAGGGACCAGTTCATTAAAGATCACCCCATGAAGGGACCAGTGCATTACAGATCATCCCATGAAGGGACCAGTGCACCAAAGATCATCCCATAAAGGGACCAGTGCACCAAAGATCATCCCATAAAGGGACCAGTACATCAAAGATCCCATGAAAGGACCAGTGCATATCAGCTCAGATTAGAGGTATGCAAGATCATCCCATGAAGGGACCATTCGTGCATCAAAGATCATCCCATGAAGGGACCATTAGTGCAAAGATCATCCCATGAAGGGACCATTAGTGCAAAGATCATCCCATGAAGGGACCATTAGTGCAAAAATCATCCCATGAAGGGACCATTAGTGCAAAAATCATCCCATGAAGGGACCATTAGTGCATCAAAGATCATCCCGTGAAGGGACCAGTGCATCAAAGATCATCCCGTGAAGGGACCAGTGCATCAAAGATCATCCCGTGAAGGGACCAGTGCATCAAAGATCATCCCGTGAAGGGACCAGTGCATCAAAGATCATCCCGTGAAGGGACCAGTGCATCAAAGATCATCCCGTGAAGGGACCAGTGCATCAAAGATCATCCCGTGAAGGGACCAGTGCATCAAAGATCATCCCGTGAAGGGACCAGTGCATCAAAGATCATCCCGTGAAGGGACCAGTGCATCAAAGATCATCCCGTGAAGGGACCAGTGCATCAAAGATCATCCCGTGAAGGGACCAGTGCATCAAAGATCATCCCGTGAAGGGACCAGTGCATCAAAGATCATCCTGTGAAGGGACCAGTGCATCACAGCACTCAGATTAGAGGTATGCAAGATCATCCCATGAAGGGCCCAGTGCATCAAAGTCCATCCCAAGAAGGGACCAGGGCCTCAGCGATCCCATGAAGGGACCAGTGCGTCAAATATAATCCCATGAAGGGACCAGTGCATCAAAGATCATCCCATGAAGGGACTAGTGCAAAGATCCCATGAAAAGACCAGTGCATCACAGCACTCAGATTAGAAGTATGCAGGAACATCCCATGAAGGGACCAGGGCATCAAAGATGATCCCATGAAGGTACCAGTGCATCAAAGGATATCCCATGAAAGGACCAGTGCATCAAAGGATATCCCGTGAATGAACCAGTGCATCAAAGATCATCCCGTGAAGGGACCAGTGCATCAAAGATCATCCCGTGAAGGGACCAGTGCATCAAAGATCATCCCGTGAAGGGACCAGTGCATCAACGATCATCCCGTGAAGGGACCAGTGCATCAACGATCATCCCGTGAAGGGACCAGTGCATCAACGATCATCCCGTGAAGGGACCAGTGCATCAACGATCATCCCGTGAAGGGACCAGTGCATCAACGATCATCCCGTGAAGGGACCAGTGCATCAACGATCATCCCGTGAAGGGACCAGTGCATCAAAGATCATCCCGTGAAGGGACCAGTGCATCAAAGATCATCCCGTGAAGGGACCAGTGCATCAAAGATCATCCCGTGAAGGGACCAGTGCATCAAAGATCATCCCGTGAAGGGACCAGTGCATCAAAGATCATCCCGTGAAGGGACCAGTGCATCAAAGATCATCCCGTGAAGGGACCAGGGCATCAAAGATCATCCCGTGAAGGGACCAGGGCATTAAAGATCATCCCATGAAGGGACCAGTGCATCACAGCACTCAGATTAGAGGTATGCAGGAACATCCCATGAAGGGACCAGGGCATTACAGATCCTCCCATGAAGGGACCAGTGCATCAGAGATCATCCCATGAAGGGACCAGTGCATCAGAGATCATCCCATGAAGGGACCAGTGCATCAGAGATCATCCCATGAAGGGACCAGTGGATGCAAGATCATCCCATGAAGGGACCAGTGGATGCAAGATCATCCCATGAAGGGACCAGTGGATGCAAGATCATCCCATGAAGGGACCAGTGGATGCAAGATCATCCCATGAAGGGACCAGTGGATGCAAGATCATCCCATGAAGGGACCAGTGGATGCAAGATCATCCCATGAAGGGACCAGTGGATGCAAGCTCATCCCATGAAGGGACCAGTGCATGCAAGCTCATCCCATGAAGGGACCAGTGCATGCAAGCTCATCCCGTGAAGGGACCAGTGCATGCAAGCTCTTCCCGTGAAGGGACCAGTGCATGCAAGCTCATCCCGTGAAGGGACCAGTGCATGCAAGCTCATCCCGTGAAGGGACCAGTGCATGCAAGCTCATCCCGTGAAGGGACCAGTGCATGCAAGCTCATCCCGTGAAGGGACCAGTGCAAGCAAGCTCATCCCGTGAAGGGACCAGTGCATGCAATCTCATCCCGTGAAGGGACCAGTGCATGCAAGCTCATCCCATGAAGGGACCAGTGCATGCAAGCTCATCCCATGAAGGGACCAGTGCATCAAGATCATCCCATGAAGGGACCAGTGCATCAAGATCATCCCATGAAGGGACCAGTGCATCAAGATCATCCCATGAAGGGACCAGTGCATCAAGATCATCCCATGAAGGGACCATTAGTGCATCAAAGATCATCCCATGAAGGGACCATTAGTGCAAAGATCATCCCATGAAGGGACCATTAGTGCAAAGATCATCCCATGAAGGGACCATTAGTGCAAAGATCATCCCATGAAGGGACCATTAGTGCAAAAATCATCCCATGAAGGGACCATTAGTGCAAAAATCATCCCATGAAGGGACCAGTGCATCAAAGATCATCCCGTGAAGGGACCAGTGCATCAAAGATCATCCCGTGAAGGGACCAGTGCATCAAAGATATTCCCGTGAAGGGACCAGTGCATCAAAGATCATCCCGTGAAGGGACCAGTGCATCAAAGATCATCCCGTGAAGGGACCAGTGCATCACAGCACTCAGATTAGAGGTATGCAAGATCTTCCCATGAAGGGCCCAGTGCATCAAAGTCCATCCCAAGAAGGGACCAGGGCCTCAGCGATCCCATGAAGGGACCAGTGCGTCAAATATAATCCCATGAAGGGACCAGTGCATCAAAGATCATCCCATGACGGGACTAGTGCAAAGATCCCATGAAAAGACCAGTGCATCACAGCACTCAGATTAGAAGTATGCAGGAACATCCCATGAAGGGACCAGGGCATCAAAGATGATCCCATGAAGGTACCAGTGCATCAAAGGATATCCCATGAAAGGACCAGTGCATCAAAGGATATCCCGTGAATGAACCAGTGCATCAAAGATCATCCCGTGAATGAACCAGTGCATCAAAGATCATCCCGTGAAGGGACCAGTGCATCAAAGATCATCCCGTGAAGGGACCAGTGCATCAAAGATCATCCCGTGAAGGGACCAGTGCATCAACGATCATCCCGTGAAGGGACCAGTGCATCAACGATCATCCCGTGAAGGGACCAGTGCATCAACGATCATCCCGTGAAGGGACCAGTGCATCAACGATCATCCCGTGAAGGGACCAGTGCATCAAAGATCATCCCGTGAAGGGACCAGTGCATCAAAGATCATCCCGTGAAGGGACCAGTGCATCAAAGATCATCCCGTGAAGGGACCAGTGCATCAAAGATCATCCCGTGAAGGGACCAGTGCATCAAAGATCATCCCGTGAAGGGACCAGTGCATCAAAGATCATCCCGTGAAGGGACCAGTGCATCAAAGATCATCCCGTGAAGGGACCAGTGCATCAAAGATCATCCCGTGAAGGGACCAGTGCATCAAAGATCATCCCGTGAAGGGACCAGTGCATCAAAGATCATCCCGTGAAGGGACCAGTGCATCAAAGATCATCCCGTGAAGGGACCAGTGCATCAAAGATCATCCCGTGAAGGGACCAGTGCATCAAAGATCATCCCGTGAAGGGACCAGTGCATCAAAGATCATCCCATGAAGGGACCAGGGCATTAAAGATCATCCCATGAAGGGACCAGTGCATCACAGTACTCAGATTAGAGGTATGCAGGAACATCCCATGAAGGGACCAGTGCATCAGAGATCATCCCATGAAGGGACCAGTGCATCAGAGATCATCCCATGAAGGGACCAGTGCATCAGAGATCATCCCATGAAGGGACCAGTGGATGCAAGATCATCCCATGAAGGGACCAGTGGATGCAAGATCATCCCATGAAGGGACCAGTGGATGCAAGATCATCCCATGAAGGGACCAGTGGATGCAAGATCATCCCATGAAGGGACCAGTGGATGCAAGATCATCCCGTGAAGGGACCAGTGCATGCAAGCTCATCCCGTGAAGGGACCAGTGCATGCAAGCTCATCCCGTGAAGGGACCAGTGCATGCAAGCTCATCCCGTGAAGGGACCAGTGCATGCAAGCTCATCCCGTGAAGGGACCAGTGCATGCAAGCTCATCCCGTGAAGGGACCAGTGCATGCAAGCTCATCCCGTGAAGGGACCAGTGCATGCAAGCTCATCCCGTGAAGGGACCAGTGCATGCAAGCTCATCCCGTGAAGGGACCAGTGCAAGCAAGCTCATCCCATGAAAGGACCAGTGCATGCAAGCTCATCCCATGAAGGGACCAGTGCATGCAAGCTCATCCCATGAAGGGACCAGTGCATCAAGATCATCCCATGAAGGGACCAGTGCATCAAGATCATCCCATGAAGGGACCAGTGCATCAAGATCATCCCATGAAGGGACCAGTGCATCAAGATCATCCCATGAAGGGACCAGTGCATCACAGCACTCAGATTAGAGGTATGCAAGATCATCCCATGAAGGGACCAGTGCAACAAAGATCATCCCATGAAGGGACCAGTGCATCACAGAACTCAGATTAGAGGTATGATAGATCATTCCATGAAGGGACCAGTGCATCAGTGATCAACCCATGAAGAGACCAGTGCTTCACAGCACTCAGATTAGAGGCATACAAGATCATCCCATGAAGGGACCAGGGCATCAAAGATCATCCCATGAAGGGACCAGGGCATCACACATCATCCCATGAAGGGACCAGGGCACCACACATCATCCCATGAAGGGACCAGTGCACCACACATCATCCCATGAAGGGACCAGTGCACCACACATCATCCCATGAAGGGACCAGTGCACCACAGATCATCCCATGAAGGGACCAGTGCACCACAGATCATCCCATGAAGGGACCAGTGCACCACAGATCATCCCATGAAGGGACCAGTGCACCACAGATCATCCCATGAAGGGACCAGTGCACCACAGATCATCCCATGAAGGGACCAGTGCACCAAGGATCATCCCATGAAGGGACCAGTGCACCAAGGATCATCCCATGAAGGGACCAGTGCACCAAGGATCATCCCATGAAGGGACCAGTGCACCAAGGATCATCCCATGAAGGGACCAGTGCACCAAGGATCATCCCATGAAGGGACCAGTGCACCAAGGATCATCCCATGAAGGGACCAGTGCACCAAGGATCATCCCATGAAGGGACCAGTGCACCAAGGATCATCCCATGAAGGGACCAGTGCACCAAGGATCATCCCATGAAGGGACCAGTGCACCAAGGATCATCCCATGAAGGGACCAGTGCACCAAGGATCATCCCATGAAGGGACCAGTGCATCAAGGATCATCCCATGAAGGGACCAGTGCATCACAGCTCGCAGATTAGAGGTATGCAAGAACATCCTGGGAAGGGACCAGTACATCAAAAATCAACCCATGAAGGGACCATTAGTGCATTAAAGATCATCCCATGAAGGGACCAGTGCATCAAAGATCATCCCGTGAAGGGACCAGTGCAAAGATCATCCCGTGAAGGGACCAGTGCAAAGATCATCCCGTGAAGGGACCAGTGCAAAGATCATCCCGTGAAGGGACCAGTGCAAAGATCATCCCGTGAAGGGACCAGTGCAAAGATCATCCCCGTGAAGGGACCAGTGCAAAGATCATCCCCGTGAAGGGACCAGTGCAAAGATCATCCCCGTGAAGGGACCAGTGCAAAGATCATCCCCGTGAAGGGACCAGTGCAAAGATCATCCCCGTGAAGGGACCAGTGCAAAGATCATCCCCGTGAAGGGACCAGTGCAAAGATCATCCCCGTGAAGGGACCAGTGCAAAGATCATCCCCGTGAAGGGACCAGTGCAAAGATCATCCCCGTGAAGGGACCAGTGCAAAGATCATCCCCGTGAAGGGACCAGTGCAAAGATCATCCCCGTGAAGGGACCAGTGCAGAGATCATCCCCGTGAAGGGACCAGTGCAGAGATCATCCCCGTGAAGGGACCAGTGCAGAGATCATCCCCGTGAAGGGACCAGTGCAGAGATCATCCCCGTGAAGGGACCAGTGCAGAGATCATCCCCGTGAAGGGACCAGTGCAGAGATCATCCCCGTGAAGAGACCAGTGCATCAAAGATCATCCCCGTGAAGGGACCAGTGCATCAAAGATCATCCCGTGAAGGGACCAGTGCATCAAAGATCATCCCGTGAAGGGACCAGTGCATCAAAGATCATCCCGTGAAGGGACCGGTGCATCAAAGATCATCCCGTGAAGGGACCAGTGCATCAAAGATGATCCCATGAAGGGACCAGTGCATCAAAGATGATCCCATGAAGGGACCAGTGCATCAAAGATGATCCCATGAAGGGACCAGTGCATCAAAGATGATCCCGTGAAGGGACCAGTGCAACAGAGATCATCCCGTGAAGGGGCCAGTGCAACAGAGATCATCCCATGAAGGGACCAGTGCATCACAGCACTAAGATTAGAGGTATGCAAGATCATCCCGTGAAGGAATTAGTGCAAAGATCATCCCGTGAAGGGACCAGTGCATCAAAGATCATCCCGTGAAGGGACCAGTGCATCAAAGATCATCCCGTGAAGGGACCAGTGCATCAAAGATCATCCCGTGAAGGGACCAGTGCAACAGAGATCATCCCGTGAAGGGGCCAGTGCAACAGAGATCATCCCATGAAGGGACCAGTGCATCACAGCACTAAGATTAGAGGTATGCAAGATCATCCCGTGAAGGAACCAGTGCAACAGAGATCATCCCGTGAAGGGACCAGTGCAACAGAGATCATCCCATGAAGGGACCAGTGCAACAGAGATCATCCCATGAAGGGGCCAGTGCCACAGAGATCATCCCATGAAGGGGCCAGTGCAACAGAGATCATCCCATGAAGGGACCAGTGCATCACAGCACTAAGATTAGAGGTATGCAAGATCATCCCGTGAAGGGACCAGTGCATCAAAGATCATCCCGTGAAGGGACCAGTGCATCAAAGATCATCCCGTGAAGGGACCAGTGCATCAAAGATCATCCCGTGAAGGGACCAGTGCATCAAAGATCATCCCGTGAAGGGACCAGTGCATCAAAGATCATCCCGTGAAGGGACCAGTGCATCAAAGTCCATCCCAAGAAGGGACCAGGGCCTCAGCGATCCCATGAAGGGACCAGTGCGTCAAAGATCCCATGAAGGGACCATTAGTGCATAGATCATCCCATGAAGGGACCATTAGTGCAAAGATCATCCCATGAAGGGACCATTAGTGCAAAGATCATCCCATGAAGGGACCATTAGTGCAAAGATCATCCCATGAAGGGACCATTAGTGCAAAGATCATCCCATGAAGGGACCATTAGTGCAAAGATCATCCCATGAAGGGACCATTAGTGCAAAGATCATCCCATGAAGGGACCATTAGTGCAAAGATCATCCCATGAAGGGACCATTAGTGCAAAGATCATCCCATGAAGGGACCATTAGTGCAAAGATCATCCCATGAAGGGACCATTAGTGCAAAGATCATCCCATGAAGGGACCATTAGTGCAAAGATCATCCCATGAAGGGACCATTAGTGCAAAGATCATCCCATGAAGGGACCATTAGTGCAAAGATCATCCCATGAAGGGACCAGTGCAAAGATCATCCCATGAAGGGACCAGTGCAAAGATCATTCCATGAAGGGACCAGTGCAAAGATCATCCCGTGAAGGGACCAGTGCATCAAAGATCATCCCGTGAAGGGACCAGTGCATCAAAGATCATCCTGTGAAGGGACCAGTGCATCAAAGATCATCCTGTGAAGGGACCAGTGCATCAAAGATCATCCTGTGAAGGGACCAGTGCATCAAAGATCATCCCGTGAAGGGACCAGTGCATCACAGCACTCAGATTAGAGGTATGCAAGATCATCCCATGAAGGGCCCAGTGCATCAAAGTCCATCCCAAGAAGGGACCAGGGCCTCAGCGATCCCATGAAGGGACCAGTGCGTCAAATATCATCCCATGAAGGGACCAGTGCATCAAAGATCATCCGATAAAGGGACTAGTGCAAAGATCCCATGAAGGGACCAGTGTATCACAGCACTCAGATTAGAAGTATGCAGGAACATCCCATGAAGGGACCAGTGCAACAAAGATCATCCCATGAAGGGACAAGTGCATCAAAGGATATCCCATGAAAGGACCAGTGCATCAAAGGATATCCCATGAAGGGACAAGTGCATTAAAGAGCACCCCATGAAGGGACCAGTGCATCAGAGATCATCCCATGAAGGGACCAGTGCATCAGAGATCATCCCATGAAGGGACCAGTGCATCAGAGATCATCCCATGAAGGGACCAGTGCATCAGAGATCATCCCATGAAGGGACCAGTGCATCAGAGATCATCCCATGAAGGGACCAGTGCGTCAGAGATCATCCCATAAAGGGACCAGTGCGTCAGAGATCATCCCATAAAGGGACCAGTGCGTCAGAGATCATCCCATAAAGGGACCAGTGCGTCAGAGATCATCCCATAAAGGGACCAGTGCGTCAGAGATCATCCCATAAAGGGACCAGTGCGTCAGAGATCATCCCATAAAGGGACCAGTGCGTCAGAGATCATCCCATAAAGGGACCAGTGCATCAGAGATCATCCCATGAAGGGACCAGTGCATCAAAGATCATCCCATGAAGGGACCAGTGCATCAGAGATCATCCCATGAAGGGACCAGTGCATCAGAGATCATCCCATGAAGGGACCAGTGCATCAGAGATCATCCCATGAAGGGACCAGTGCATCAGAGATCATCCCATGAAGGGACCAGTGCATCAGAGATCATCCCATGAAGGGACCAGTGCATCACAGCACTAAGATTAGAGGTATGCAAGATCATCCCGTGAAGGGACCAGTGCAAAGATCATCCCGTGAAGGGACCAGTGCATCAAAGATCATCCCGTGAAGGGACCAGTGCATCAAAGATCATCCCGTGAAGGGACCAGTGCATCAAAGATCATCCCGTGAAGGGACCAGTGCATCAAAGATCATCCCCGTGAAGGGACCAGTGCATCAAAGATCATCCCCGTGAAGGGACCAGTGCATCAAAGATCATCCCCGTGAAGGGACCAGTGCATCAAAGATCATTCCCGTGAAGGGACCAGTGCATCAAAGATCCTCCCGTGAAGGGACCAGTGCATCACAGATCATCCCGTGAAGGGACCAGTGCACCACAGATCATCCCGTGAAGGGACCCAGTGCACCACAGATCATGCAATGAAGGGACCCAGTGCACCACAGATCATGCCATGAAGGGACCCAGTGCACCACAGATCATGCCATGAAGGGACCCAGTGCACCACAGATCATGCCATGAAGGGACCCAGTGCACCACAGATCATGCCATGAAGGGACCAGTGCACCACAGATCATGCCATGAAGGGACCAGTGCACCACAGATCATCCCATGAAGGGACCAGTGCACCACAGATCATCCCATGAAGGGACCAGTGCACCACAGATCATCCCATGAAGGGACCAGTGCACCACAGATCATCCCATGAAGGGACCAGTGCACCACAGATCATCCCATGAAGGGACCAGTGCACCAAGGATCATCCCATGAAGGGACCAGTGCACCAAGGATCATCCCATGAAGGGACCAGTGCACCAAGGATCATCCCATGAAGGGACCAGTGCACCAAGGATCATCCCATGAAGGGACCAGTGCACCAAGGATCATCCCATGAAGGGACCAGTGCATCAAAGATCATCCCGTGAAGGGACCAGTGCAAAGATCATCCCCGTGAAGGGACCAGTGCAAAGATCATCCCCGTGAAGGGACCAGTGCAAAGATCATCCCCGTGAAGGGACCAGTGCAAAGATCATCCCCGTGAAGGGACCAGTGCAAAGATCATCCCCGTGAAGGGACCAGTGCAAAGATAATCCCCGTGAAGGGACCAGTGCAAAGATAATCCCCGTGAAGGGACCAGTGCAAAGATCATCCCCGTGAAGGGACCAGTGCAAAGATCATCCCCGTGAAGGGACCAGTGCAAAGATCATCCCCGTGAAGGGACCAGTGCAAAGATCATCCCCGTGAAGGGACCAGTGCAAAGATCATCCCCGTGAAGGGACCAGTGCAAAGATCATCCCCGTGAAGGGACCAGTGCAAAGATCATCCCCGTGAAGGGACCAGTGCATCAAAGATCATCCCCGTGAAGGGACCAGTGCATCAAAGATCATCCCCGTGAAGGGACCAGTGCATCAAAGATCATCCCCGTGAAGGGACCAGTGCATCAAAGATCATCCCCGTGAAGGGACCAGTGCATCAAAGATCATCCCCGTGAAGGGACCAGTGCACCAAAGATCATCCCATGAAGGGACCAGTGCACCAAAGATCATCCCATGAAGGGACCAGTGCACCAAAGATCATCCCATGAAGGGACCAGTGCACCACAGATCATCCCATAAAGGGACCAGTGCACCACAGATCATCCCATGAAGGGACCAGTGCACCACAGATCATCCCATGAAGGGACCAGTGCACCACAGATCATCCCATGAAGGGACCAGTGCACCACAGATATTCCCATGAAGGGACCAGTGCACCAAGGATCATCCCATGAAGGGACCAGTGCATCAAGGATCATCCCATGAAGGGACCAGTGCATCAGGGATCATCCCATGAAGGGACCAGTGCATCAGGGATCATCCCATGAAGGGACCAGTGCATCAGGGATCATCCCATGAAGGGACCAGTGCATCAGGGATCATCCCATGAAGGGACCAGTGCATCACAGCTCGCAGATTAGAGGTATGCAAGAACATCCTGGGAAGGGACCAGTACATCAAAAATCAACCCATGAAGGAACCATTAGTGCATTAAAGATCATCCCATGAAGGAACCAGTGCATCAAAGTTCATCCCGTGAAGGGACCAGTGCAAAGATCATCCCCGTGAAGGGACCAGTGCAAAGATCATCCCCGTGAAGGGACCAGTGCAAAGATCATCCCCGTGAAGGGACCAGTGCAAAGATCATCCCCGTGAAGGGACCAGTGCAAAGATCATCCCCGTGAAGGGACCAGTGCAAAGATCATCCCCGTGAAGGGACCAGTGCATCAAAGATCATCCCATGAAGGGACCAGTGCATCAGAGATCCTCCCGTGAAGGGACCAGTGCATCAAACTTCCCATGAAGGGACCAGTGCATCAAAGATCATCCCGTGAAGGGACCAGTGCATCAAAGATCATCCCGTGAAGGGACCAGTGCATCAAAGATCATCCCGTGAAGGGACCAGTGCATCAAAGATCATCCCGTGAAGGGACCAGTGCATCAAAGATCATCCCGTGAAGGGACCAGTGCATCACAGAACTCAGATTAGAGGTATGCAAGATCATCCCATGAAGGGACCAGTGCATCAAAGATAATCCCATGAAGGGACCAGTGCATCAAAGATCCTCCCATGAAGGGACCAGTAAAACAAAGATCCTCCCATGAAGGGACCAGTGCAACAAAGATCCTCCCATGAAGGGACCAGTGCAACAAAGATCATCCCATGAAGGGACCAGTGCAACAAAGATCATCCCATGAAGGGACCAGTGCAACAAAGATCATCCCATGAAGGGACCAGTGCATCACAGCACTCAGATTAGAGGTATGCAAGATCATCCCATGAAGGGACCAGTGCACCACAGATCATCCCATAAAGGGACCAGTGCACCACAGATCATCCCATGAAGGGACCAGTGCACCACAGATCATCCCATGAAGGGACCAGTGCACCACAGATCATCCCATGAAGGGACCAGTGCACCACAGATCATCCCATGAAGGGACCAGTGCACCACAGATCATCCCATGAAGGGACCAGTGCACCACAGATCATCCCATGAAGGGACCAGTGCATCAAGGATCATCCCATGAAGGGACCAGTGCATCAGGGATCATCCCATGAAGGGACCAGTGCATCAGGGATCATCCCATGAAGGGACCAGTGCATCAGGGATCATCCCATGAAGGGACCAGTGCATCAGGGATCATCCCATGAAGGGACCAGTGCATCAGGGATCATCCCATGAAGGGACCAGTGCATCAGGGATCATCCCATGAAGGGACCAGTGCATCACAGCTCGCAGATTAGAGGTATGCAAGAACATCCTGGGAAGGGACCAGTACATCAAAAATCAACCCATTACGGGACCATTAGTGCATTAAAGATCATCCCATGAAGGAACCAGTGCATCAAAGTTCATCCTGTGAAGGGACCAGTGCAAAGATCATCCCCGTGAAGGGACCAGTGCAAAGATCATCCCCGTGAAGGGACCAGTGCAAAGATCATCCCCGTGAAGGGACCAGTGCAAAGATCATCCCCGTGAAGGGACCAGTGCAAAGATCATCCCATGAAGGGACCATTAGTGCAAAGATCATCCCATGAAGGGACCATTAGTGCAAAGATCATCCCATGAAGGGACCATTAGTGCAAAGATCATCCCATGAAGGGACCATTAGTGCAAAGATCATCCCATGAAGGGACCAGTGTGTTAGATCATCCCATGAAGGGACCAGTGCGTCAGATCATCCCATGAAGGGACCAGTGCGTCAGAGAGCATCCCATGAAGGGACCAGTGCGTCAGAGAGCATCCCATGAAGGGACCAGTGCGTCAGAGAGCATCCCATGAAGGGACCAGTGCGTCAGAGATCATCCCGTGAAGGGACCAGTGCGTCAGAGATCATCCCGTGAAGGGACCAGTGCATCAAAGATCATACCGTGAAGGGACCAGTGCATCAAAGATCATCCCGTGAAGGGACCAGTGCATCAAAGATCATCCCGTGAAGGGACCAGTGCATCAAAGATCATCCCGTGAAGGGACCAGTGCATCAAAGATCATCCCGTGAAGGGACCAGTGCATCAAAGATCATCCAGTGAAGGGACCAGTGCATCAAAGATCATCCAGTGAAGGGACCAGTGCATCAAAGATCATCCCGTGAAGGGACCAGTGCATCACAGCACTCAGATTAGAGGTATGCAAGATCATCCCATGAAGGGACCAGTGCATCAAAGTTCATCCCAAGAAGGGACCAGCGCCTCAGCGATCCCATGAAGGGACCAGTGCGTCAAATATCATCCCATGAAGGGACCAGTGCATCAAAGATCATGCCATAAAGGGACTAGTGCAAAGATCCCATGAAGGGACCAGTGCATCAAAGATCATCCCATGAAGGGACAAGTGCAAAGATCCCATGAAAGGACCAGTGCATCACAGCACTCAGATTAGAAGTATGCAGGAACATCCCATGAAGGGACCAGGGCATCAAAGATGATCCCATGAAGGTACCAGTGCATCAAAGGATATCCCATGAAAGGACCAGTGCAAAGGATATCCCATGAAGGGACAAGTGCATTAAAGATCACCCCATGAAGGGACCAGTGCAGAGATCATCCCATGAAGGGACGAGTGCATCAGAGATCATCCCATGAAGGGACCAGTGCATCAGAGATCATCCTATGAAGGGACCAGTTCATTAAAGATCACCCCATGAAGGGACCAGTGCATCAGAGATCACCCCATGAAGGGACCAGTGCATCAGAGATCACCCCATGAAGGGACCAGTTCATTAAAGATCACCCCATGAAGGGACCAGTGCATCAGAGATCACCCCATGAAGGGACCAGTGCATCAGAGATCATCCCATGAAGGGACCAGTGCATCAGAGATCACCCCATGAAGGGACCAGTTCATTAGAGATCACCCCATGAAGGGACCAGTTCATTAAAGATCACCCCATGAAGGGACCAGTTCATTAAAGATCACCCCATGAAGGGACCAGTTCATTAAAGATCACCCCATGAAGGGACCAGTTCATTAAAGATCACCCCATGAAGGGACCAGTTCATTAAAGATCACCCCATGAAGGGACCAGTTCATTAAAGATCACCCCATGAAGGGACCAGTTCATCACAGCACTCAGATTAGAGGTATGCAAGATCGTCCCATGAAGGGACCAGTAGATCAAAGATCATCCCATGAAGGGACCAGTGCACCAAAGATCATCCCATAAAGGGACCAGTGCACCAAAGATCATCCCATAAAGGGACCAGTGCACCAAAGATCATCCCATAAAGGGACCAGTGCACCAAAGATCATCCCATAAAGGGACCAGTACATCAAAGATCCCATGAAAGGACCAGTACATCAAAGATCCCATGAAAGGACCAGTGCATATCAGCTCAGATTAGAGGTATGCAAGATCATCCCATGAAGGGACCATTAGTGCATCAAAGATCATCCCATGAAGGGACCATTAGTGCATCAAAGATCATCCCATGAAGGGACCAGTGCGTCAAAGATCATCCCATGAAGGGACCAGTGCGTCAAAGATCATCCCATGAAGGGACCAGTGCGTCAAAGATCATCCCGTGAAGGGACCAGTGCGTCAAAGATCACCCCGTGAAGGGACCAGTGCAGAGATCATCCCATGCAGGGACGAGTGCATCAGAGATCATCCCATGAAGGGACCAGTGCATCAGAGATCATCCTATGAAGGGACCAGTGCATTAAAGATCACCCCATGAAGGGACCAGTGCATCAGAGATCACCCCATGAAGGGACCAGTGCATCAGAGATCATCCCATGAAGGGACCAGTGCATCCGAGATCATCCCATGAAGGGACCAGTTCATTAAAGATCATCCCATGAAGGGACCAGTTCATTAAAGATCATCCCATGAAGGGACCAGTTCATTAAAGATCATCCCATGAAGGGACCAGTTCATTAAAGATCATCCCATGAAGGGACCAGTGCATCAGAGATCATCCCATGAAGGGACCAGTGCATCAGAGATCATCCCATGAAGGGACCAGTGCAACAAAGATCATCCCATGAAGGGACCAGTGCAACAAAGATCATCCCATGAAGGGACCAGTGCATCACAGTACTCCGATTAGAGGTATGCAAGATCATCCCATGAAGGGACCAGTGCAAAGTTTTTCCCATGAAGGGACCAGTGCATCACAGTACTCAGATTAGAGGTATGCAAGACCATCCCGTGAAGGGACCAGTGCATCAAAGACCATCCCATGAAGGGACCAGTGCATCAAATAACATCCCATGAAGGGACCAGTGCATCAAATATCATCCTATGAAGGGACCAGTGCAAAGATCATCCCATGAAGGGACCAGTGCAAAGATCATCCCATGAAGGGACCAGTGCAAAGATCATCCCATGAAGGGACCAGTGCAAAGATCATCCCATGAAGGGACCAGTGCAAAGATCATCCCATGAAGGGACCAGTGCAAAGATCATCCCATGAAGGGACCAGTGCAAAGATCATCCCATGAAGGGACCAGTGCAAAGATCATCCCATGAAGGGACCAGTGCAAAGATCATCCCATGAAGGGACCAGTGCATCACAGCACTCAGATTAGAGGCATGCAAGATCATCCCATGAAGGACCAGTGCGTCAAAGATCATCCCATGAAGGGACCAGTGCGTCAAAGATCATCCCATGAAGGGACCAGTGCGTCAAAGATCATCCCATGAAGGGACCAGTGCATCAAAGATCATCCCATGAAGGGACCAGTGAAAAGATCATCCCATGAAGGGACCAGTGAAAAGATCATCCCATGAAGGGACCAGTGAAAAGATCATCCCATGAAGGGACCAGTGCATCACAGCACTCAGATTAGAGGTATGCAAGATCATCCGATGAAGGGACCAGTGCATCAAAGACCATCCCATGAAGGGACCAGTGCATCAAAGATCATCCCATGAAGGGACCAGTGAAAAGATCATCCCATGAAGGGACCAGTGAAAAGATCATCCCATGAAGGGACCAGTGCATCACAGCACTCAGATTAGAGGTATGCAAGATCATCCCATGAAGGGACCAGTGCATCAAAGATCATCCCATGAAGGGACCAGGTCATCAGAGATCATCCCATGAAGGGACCAGGTCAGAGATCATCCCATGAAGGGACCAGTGCATCCAATATCATCCCATGAAGGAAACAGTGCATCAAGATCATCCAATGAAGGAAACCGTGCATCAAGATCATCCCATGAAGGGACAAGTGCATCAAGATCATCCCATGAAGGGACCAGTGTGTCAAGATCCAATGAAGGGACCAGTGCGTCACAGCACTAAGATTGGAGGTATGCAAGATCATCCCATGAAGAGACCAGTGCATCAAAGATCATCCCGTGAAGGGACCAGTGCATCAAAGATCATCCCGTGAAGGGACCAGTACATCAAAGATCATCCCGTGAAGGGACCAGTGCATCAAAGATCATCCCGTGAAGGGACCAGTGCATCAAAGATCATCCCGTGAAGGGACCAGTGCATCAAAGATCATCCCGTGAAGGGACCAGTGCATCAAAGATCATCCCGTGAAGGGACCAGTGCATCAAAGATCATCCCGTGAAGGGACCAGTGCATCAAAGATCATCCCGTGAAGGGACCAGTGCATCAAAGATCATCCCGTGAAGGGACCAGTGCATCAGAGATCATCCCATGAAGGGACCAGTGCATCAGAGATCATCCCATGAAGGGACCAGTGCATCAGAGATCATCCCATGAAGGGACCAGTGCATCAGAGATCATCCCATGAAGGGACCAGTGCATGCAAGATCATCCCATGAAGGGACCAGTGCATGCAAGATCATCCCATGAAGGGACCAGTGCATGCAAGATCATCCCATGAAGGGACCAGTGCATGCAAGATCATCCCATGAAGGGACCAGTGCATGCAAGATCATCCCATGAAGGGACCAGTGCATGCAAGATCATCCCATGAAGGGACCAGTGCATGCAAGATCATCCCATGAAGGGACCAGTGCATCAGAGATCATCCCATGAAGGGACCAGTGCATCACAGCACTCAGATTAGAGGTATGCAAGATCAACCCGTGAAGGAACCAGTGCATCAAAGATCATCCCGTGAAGGGACCAGTGCATCAAAGATCATCCCGTGAAGGGACCAGTGCATCAAAGATCATCCCGTGAAGGGACCAGTGCATCAAAGATCATCCCGTGAAGGGAACAGTGCATCACAGCTCAGTTTAGAGGTAGGCAAGATCATCCCATGAAGGGACCAGTGCATCAAAGATCATCCCATGAAGGGACTAGTGCATATCAGCTCAGATTATAGGTATGCAAGATCATCCCATGAAGGGACCACTGCATCAAAGATCATCCCATAAAGGGACCAGTGCATCAAAGATCATCCCATGAAGGGACCAGTGCGTCAAAGATCATCCCATGAAGAGACCAGTGCGTCAAAGATCATCCCATGAAGGGACCAGTGCATCAGAGATCATCCCATGAAGGGACCAGTGCATCACAGCACTAAGATTAGAGGTATGCAAGATCATCCCATGAAGGGACCAGTGCATCAAAGATCATCCCGTGAAGGGACCAGTGCATCAAAG
Source organism: Triturus cristatus (assembly GCF_964204655.1). NCBI lineage: Eukaryota > Metazoa > Chordata > Amphibia > Caudata > Salamandridae > Triturus > Triturus cristatus. The sequence goes on along the minus strand of NC_140587.1, from coordinate 651,921,439 downwards.
ATCATCCCGTGAAGGGAACAGTGCATCAAAGATCATCCCGTGAAGGGACCAGTGCATCAAAGATCATCCCGTGAAGGGACTAGTGCAAAGATCCCATGAAAGGACCAGTGCATCAAAGGATATCCCATGAAGGTACAAGTGCATTAAAGATCGCCCCATGAAGGTACAAGTGCATTAAAGATCGCCCCATGAAGGGACCAGTGCATCAGAGATCATCCCATGAAGGGACCAGTGCATCAGAGATCATCCCATGAAGGGACCAGTGCATCAGAGATCATCCCATGAAGGGACCAGTGCATCAGAGATCATCCCATGAAGGGAACAGTTCATTAAAGATCACCCCATGAAGGGACCAGTTCATTAAAGATCACCCCATGAAGGGACCAGTTCATTAAAGATCACCCCGTGAAGGGACCAGTTCATTAAAGATCACCCCATGAAGGGACCAGTTCATTAAAGATCACCCCATGAAGGGACCAGTGCACCAAAGATCATCCCATAAAGGGACCAGTGCACCAAAGATCATCCCATAAAGGGACCAGTGCACCAAAGATCATCCCATAAAGGGACCAGTGCACCAAAGATCATCCCATAAAGGGACCAGTGCACCAAAGATCATCCCATAAAGGGACCAGTGCACCAAAGATCATCCCATAAAGGGACTAGTGCAAAGATCCCATGAAAGGACCAGTGCATATCAGCTCAGATTAGAGGTATGCAAGATCATCCCATGAAGGGACCATTAGTGCATCAAAGATCATCCCATGAAGGGACCATTAGTGCAAAGATCATCCCATGAAGGGACCAGTGCGTCAGATCATCCCATGAAGGGACCAGTGCGTCAGAGAGCATCCCATGAAGGGACCAGTGCGTCAGAGAGCATCCCATGAAGGGACCAGTGCGTCAGAGAGCATCCCATGAAGGGACCAGTGCGTCAGAGAGCATCCCATGAAGGGACCAGTGCGTCAGAGAGCATCCCATGAAGGGACCAGTGCGTCAGAGAGCATCCCATGAAGGGACCAGTGCGTCAGAGAGCATCCCATGAAGGGACCAGTGCGTCAGAGAGCATCCCATGAAGGGACCAGTGCGTCAGAGATCATCCCATGAAGGGACCAGTGCGTCAGATCATCCCATGAAGGGACCAGTGCGTCAGATCATCCCATGAAGGGACCAGTGCGTCAGATCATCCCATGAAGGGACCAGTGCGTCAGAGATCATCCCATGAAGGGACCAGTGCATCAAAGATCATCCCGTGAAGGGACCAGTGCATCAAAGATCATCCCGTGAAGGGACCAGTGCATCAGAGATCATCCCATGAAGGGACCAGTGCATCAGAGATCATCCCATGAAGGGACCAGTGCATCAGAGATCATCCCATGAAGGGACCAGTGCATCAGAGATCATCCCATGAAGGGACCAGTGCATCAGAGATCATCCCATGAAGGGACCAGTGCATCAGAGATCATCCCATGAAGGGACCAGTGCATGCAAGATCATCCCATGAAGGGACCAGTGCATGCAAGATCATCCCATGAAGGGACCAGTGCATGCAAGATCATCCCATGAAGGGACCAGTGCATGCAAGATCATCCCATGAAGGGACCAGTGCATGCAAGATCATCCCATGAAGGGACCAGTGCATCAGAGATCATCCCATGAAGGGACCAGTGCATCACAGCACTCAGATTAGAGGTATGCAAGATCAACCCGTGAAGGAACCAGTGCATCAAAGATCATCCCGTGAAGGGACCAGTGCATCAAAGATCATCCCGTGAAGGGACCAGTGCATCAAAGATCATCCCGTGAAGGGACCAGTGCATCAAAGATCATCCCGTGAAGGGAACAGTGCATCACAGCTCAGTTTAGAGGTAGGCAAGATCATCCCATGAAGGGACCAGTGCATCAAAGATCATCCCATGAAGGGACTAGTGCATATCAGCTCAGATTATAGGTATGCAAGATCATCCCATGAAGGGACCACTGCATCAAAGATCATCCCATAAAGGGACCAGTGCATCAAAGATCATCCCATGAAGGGACCAGTGCGTCAAAGATCATCCCATGAAGAGACCAGTGCGTCAAAGATCATCCCATGAAGGGACCAGTGCATCAGAGATCATCCCATGAAGGGACCAGTGCATCACAGCACTAAGATTAGAGGTATGCAAGATCATCCCATGAAGGGACCAGTGCATCAAAGATCATCCCGTGAAGGGACCAGTGCATCAAAGATCATCCCGTGAAGGGACCAGTGCATCAAAGATCATCCCGTAAAGGGACTAGTGCAAAGATCCCATGAAAGGACCAGTGCATCAAAGGATATCCCATGAAGGTACAAGTGCATTAAAGATCGCCCCATGAAGGTACAAGTGCATTAAAGATCGCCCCATGAAGGGACCAGTGCATCAGAGATCATCCCATGAAGGGACCAGTGCATCAGAGATCATCCCATGAAGGGACCAGTGCATCAGAGATCATCCCATGAAGGGACCAGTTCATTAAAGATCACCCCATGAAGGGACCAGTTCATTAAAGATCACCCCATGAAGGGACCAGTTCATTAAAGATCACCCCATGAAGGGACCAGTTCATTAAAGATCACCCCATGAAGGGACCAGTTCATTAAAGATCACCCCATGAAGGGACCAGTTCATTAAAGATCACCCCATGAAGGGACCAGTTCATTAAAGATCACCCCGTGAAGGGACCAGTTCATTAAAGATCACCCCATGAAGGGACCAGTTCATTAAAGATCACCCCATAAAGGGACCAGTGCACCAAAGATCATCCCATAAAGGGACCAGTGCACCAAAGATCATCCCATAAAGGGACCAGTGCACCAAAGATCATCCCATAAAGGGACCAGTGCACCAAAGATCATCCCATAAAGGGACCAGTGCACCAAAGATCATCCCATAAAGGGACCAGTGCACCAAAGATCATCCCATAAAGGGACCAGTGCACCAAAGATCATCCCATAAAGGGACTAGTGCAAAGATCCCATGAAAGGACCAGTGCATATCAGCTCAGATTAGAGGTATGCAAGATCATCCCATGAAGGGACCATTAGTGCATCAAAGATCATCCCATGAAGGGACCATTAGTGCAAAGATCATCCCATGAAGGGACCAGTGCGTCAGATCATCCCATGAAGGGACCAGTGCGTCAGAGAGCATCCCATGAAGGGACCAGTGCGTCAGAGAGAATCCCATGAAGGGACCAGTGCGTCAGAGAGCATCCCATGAAGGGACCAGTGCGTCAGAGAGCATCCCATGAAGGGACCAGTGCGTCAGAGAGCATCCCATGAAGGGACCAGTGCGTCAGAGAGCATCCCATGAAGGGACCAGTGCGTCAGAGAGCATCCCATGAAGGGACCAGTGCGTCAGAGAGCATCCCATGAAGGGACCAGTGCGTCAGAGAGCATCCCATGAAGGGACCAGTGCGTCAGAGAGCATCCCATGAAGGGACCAGTGCGTCAGAGAGCATCCCATGAAGGGACCAGTGCGTCAGAGATCATCCCATGAAGGGACCAGTGCGTCAGATCATCCCATGAAGGGACCAGTGCGTCAGATCATCCCATGAAGGGACCAGTGCGTCAGAGATCATCCCATGAAGGGACCAGTGCAAAGATCATCCCCGTGAAGGGACCAGTGCAAAGATCATCCCCGTGAAGGGACCAGTGCATCACAGCACTCAGATTAGAGGTATGCAAGATCATCCCATGAAGGGACCAGTGCATCAAAGTCCATCCCAAGAAGGGACCAGTGCCTCAGCGATCCCATGAAGGGACCAGTGCATCAAAGATCATCCAGTGAAGGGACCAGTGCATCAAAGATCATCCCGTGAAGGGACCAGTGCATCGAAGATCATCCCGTGAAGGGACCAGTGCATCAAAGATCATCCCGTGAAGGGACCAGTGCATCACAGCACTCAGATTAGAGGTATGCAAGATCATCCCATGAAGGGACCAGTGCATCAAAGTCCATCCCAAGAAGGGACCAGCGCCTCAGCGATCCCATGAAGGGACCAGTGCGTCAAATATCATCCCATGAAGGGACCAGTGCATCAAAGATCATCCCATAAAGGGACTAGTGCAAAGATCCCATGAAGGGACCAGTGCATCAAAGATCATCCCATGAAGGGACTAGTGCAAAGATCCCATGAAAGGACCAGTGCATCACAGCACTCAGATTAGAAGTATGCAGGAACATCCCATGAAGGGACCAGGGCATCAAAGGATATCCCATGAAAGGACCAGTGCAAAGGATATCCCATGAAAGGACCAGTGCAAAGGATATCCCATGAAGGGACAAGTGCATTAAAGATCACCCCATGAAGGGACCAGTGCAGAGATCATCCCATGAAGGGACGAGTGCATCAGAGATCATCCCATGAAGGGACCAGTGCATCAGAGATCATCCTATGAAGGGACCAGTTCATTAAAGATCACCCCATGAAGGGACCAGTGCATCAGAGATCACCCCATGAAGGGACCAGTTCATTAAAGATCACCCCATGAAGGGACCAGTGCATCAGAGATCACCCCATGAAGGGACCAGTGCATCAGAGATCATCCCATGAAGGGACCAGTGCATCAAAGATCACCCCATGAAGGGACCAGTTCATTAAAGATCACCCCATGAAGGGACCAGTTCATTAAAGATCACCCCATGAAGGGACCAGTTCATTAAAGATCACCCCATGAAGGGACCAGTTCATTAAAGATCACCCCATGAAGGGACCAGTTCATTAAAGATCACCCCATGAAGGGACCAGTTCATTAAAGATCACCCCATGAAGGGACCAGTTCATTAAAGATCACCCCATGAAGGGACCAGTTCATCACAGCACTCAGATTAGAGGTATGCAAGATCGTCCCATGAAGGGACCAGTAGATCAAAGATCATCCCATGAAGGGACCAGTGCACCAAAGATCATCCCATAAAGGGACCAGTGCACCAAAGATCATCCCATAAAGGGACCAGTGCACCAAAGATCATCCCATAAAGGGACCAGTACATCAAAGATCCCATGAAAGGACCAGTACATCAAAGATCCCATGAAAGGACCAGTGCATATCAGCTCAGATTAGAGGTATGCAAGATCATCCCATGAAGGGACCATTAGTGCATCAAAGATCATCCCATGAAGGGACCATTAGTGCATCAAAGATCATCCCATGAAGGGACCATTAGTGCATCAAAGATCATCCCATGAAGGGACCAGTGCGTCAAAGATCATCCCGTGAAGGGACCAGTGCGTCAAAGATCACCCCGTGAAGGGACCAGTGCGTCAAAGATCATCCCGTGAAGGGACCAGTGCATCAGAGATCATCCCATGAAGGGACCAGTGCATCAGAGATCATCCTATGAAGGGACCAGTTCATTAAAGATCACCCCATGAAGGGACCAGTGCATCAGAGATCATCCCATGAAGGGACCAGTGCATCAGAGATCATCCCATGAAGGGACCAGTTCATTAAAGATCACCCCATGAAGGGACCAGTTCATTAAAGATCATCCCATGAAGGGACCAGTTCATTAAAGATCATCCCATGAAGGGACCAGTGCATCAGAGATCATCCCATGAAGGGACCAGTGCATCAGAGATCATCCCATGAAGGGACCAGTGCATCAGAGATCATCCCATGAAGGGACCAGTGCAACAAAGATCATCCCATGAAGGGACCAGTGCAACAAAGATCATCCCATGAAGGGACCAGTGCATCACAGTACTCCGATTAGAGGTATGCAAGATCATCCCATGAAGGGACCAGTGCAAAGTTTTTCCCATGAAGGGACCAGTGCATCACAGTACTCAGATTAGAGGTATGCAAGACCATCCCGTGAAGGGACCAGTGCATCAAAGACCATCCCATGAAGGGACCAGTGCATCAAATAACATCCCATGAAGGGACCAGTGCATCAAATATCATCCTATGAAGGGACCAGTGCAAAGATCATCCCATGAAGGGACCAGTGCAAAGATCATCCCATGAAGGGACCAGTGCAAAGATCATCCCATGAAGGGACCAGTGCAAAGATCATCCCATGAAGGGACCAGTGCAAAGATCATCCCATGAAGGGACCAGTGCAAAGATCATCCCATGAAGGGACCAGTGCAAAGATCATCCCATGAAGGGACCAGTGCAAAGATCATCCCATGAAGGGACCAGTGCAAAGATCATCCCATGAAGGGACCAGTGCAAAGATCATCCCATGAAGGGACCAGTGCAAAGATCATCCCATGAAGGGACCAGTGCAAAGATCATCCCATGAAGGGACCAGTGCAAAGATCATCCCATGAAGGGACCAGTGCAAAGATCATCCCATGAAGGGACCAGTGCATCACAGCACTCAGATTAGAGGCATGCAAGATCATCCCATGAAGGACCCGTGCGTCAAAGATCATCCCATGAAGGGACCAGTGCGTCAAAGATCATCCCATGAAGGGACCAGTGCGTCAAAGATCATCCCATGAAGGGACCAGTGCATCACAGCACTCAGATTAGAGGTATGCAAGATCATCCGATGAAGAGACCAGTGTATCAAAGACCATCCCATGAAGGGACCAGTGCATCAAAGATCATCCCATGAAGGGACCAGTGAAAAGATCATCCCATGAAGGGACCAGTGCAAAGATCATCCCATGAAGGGACCAGTGCAAAGATCATCCCATGAAGGGACCAGTGCATCACAGCACTCAGATTAGAGGTATGCAAGATCATCCCATGAAGGGACCAGTGCATCAAAGATCATCCCATGAAGGGACCAGGTCATCAGAGATCATCCCATGAAGGGACCAGGTCATCAGAGATCATCCCATGAAGGGACCAGTGCATCCAATATCATCCCATGAAGGAAACAGTGCATCAAGATCATCCCATGAAGGAAACAGTGCATCAAGATCATCCCATGAAGGAAACAGTGCATCAAGATCATCCCATGAAGGAAACAGTGCATCAAGATCATCCCATGAAGGAAACAGTGCATCACAGCACTCCGATTAGAGGTATGCAAGATCATCCCATGAAGGGACCAGTGCATCAAGATCATCCCATGAAGGGACCAGTGCGTCAAGATCCAATGAAGGGACCAGTGCGTCACAGCACTAAGATTGGAGGTATGCAAGATCATCCCATGAAGAGACCAGTGCATCAAAGATCATCCCGTGAAGGGACCAGTGCATCAAAGATCATCCCGTGAAGGGACCAGTGCATCAAAGATCATCCCGTGAAGGGACCAGTGCATCAAAGATCATCCCGTGAAGGGACCAGTGCATCAAAGATCATCCCGTGAAGGGACCAGTGCATCAAAGATCATCCCGTGAAGGGACCAGTGCATCAAAGATCATCCCGTGAAGGGACCAGTGCATCAAAGATCTTCCCGTGAAGGGACCAGTGCATCAAAGATCATCCCGTGAAGGGACCAGTGCATCAAAGATCATCCCGTGAAGGGACCAGTGCATCAAAGATCATCCCGTGAAGGGACCAGTGCATCAAAGATCATCCCGTGAAGGGACCAGTGCATCAAAGATCATCCCGTGAAGGGACCAGTGCATCAAAGATCATCCCGTGAAGGGACCAGTGCATCAAAGATCATCCCGTGAAGGGACCAGTGCATCACAGCACTCAGATTAGAGGTATGCAGGAACATCCCATGAAGGGACCAGGGCATCAAAGATCCTCCCATGAAGGGACCAGGGCATTACAGATCCTCCCATGAAGGGACCAGTGCATTACAGATCCTCCCATGAAGGGACCAGTGCATCAGAGATCATCCCATGAAGGGACCAGTGCATCAGAGATCATCCCATGAAGGGACCAGTGCATGCAAGATCATCCCATGAAGGGACCAGTGCATGCAAGATCATCCCATGAAGGGACCAGTGCATGCAAGATCATCCCCATGAAGGGACCAGTGCATGCAAGATCATCCCATGAAGGGACCAGTGCATGCAAGATCATCCCATGAAGGGACCAGTGCATGCAAGATCATCCCATGAAGGGACCAGTGCATGCAAGATCATCCCATGAAGGGACCAGTGCATCCAAGATCATCCCATGAAGGGACCAGTGCATGCAAGATCATCCCATGAAGGGACCAGTGCATGCAAGATCATCCCATGAAGGGACCAGTGCATCACAGCACTCAGATTAGAGGTATGCAAGATCAGCCCATGAAGGGACCAGTGCACCACACATCATCCCATGAAGGGACCAGTGCACCACACATCATCCCATGAAGGGACCAGTGCACCACAGATCATCCCATGAAGGGACCCAGTGCACCACAGATCATCCCATGAAGGGACCCAGTGCACCACAGATCATCCCATGAAGGGACCCAGTGCACCACAGATCATCCCATGAAGGGTCCAGTGCACCACGGATCATCCCATGAAGGGACCAGTGCACCAAGGATCATCCCATGAAGGGACCAGTGCACCAAGGATCATCCCATGAAGGGACCAGTGCACCAAGGATCATCCCATGAAGGGACCAGTGCACCAAGGATCATCCCATGAAGGGACCAGTGCACCAAGGATCATCCCATGAAGGGACCAGTGCACCAAGGATCATCCCATGAAGGGACCAGTGCACCAAGGATCATCCCATGAAGGGACCAGTGCACCAAGGATCATCCCATGAAGGGACCAGTGCACCAAGGATCATCCCATGAAGGGACCAGTGCACCAAGGATCATCCCATGAAGGGACCAGTGCACCAAGGATCATCCCATGAAGGGACCAGTGCACCAAGGATCATCCCATGAAGGGACCAGTGCACCAAGGATCATCCCATGAAGGGACCAGTGCACCAAAGATCATCCCGTGAAGGGACCAGTGCACCAAAGATCATCCCGTGAAGGGACCAGTGCACCAAAGATCATCCCGTGAAGGGACCAGTGCACCAAAGATCATCCCGTGAAGGGACCAGTGCACCAAAGATCATCCCGTGAAGGGACCAGTGCACCAAAGATCATCCCGTGAAGGGACCAGTGCACCAAAGATCATCCCGTGAAGGGACCAGTGCACCAAAGATCATCCCGTGAAGGGACCAGTGCACCAAAGATCACCCCTGTGAAGGGACCAGTGCACCAAAGATCATCCCGTGAAGGGACCAGTAGATCAAAGATCATCCCGTGAAGGGACCAGTAGATCAAAGATCATCCCATTAAGGGACCAGTGCATGAGAGCGTCCCATAAAGGGAACAGTGCATCAGATATCCCATGAAAGGAGCAGTGCATCAAAGGATATCCCATGAAGGGACCAGTGCATCACAGCTCAGATTAGAGGTATGCAAGATCTTCCCACGAAGGGACCAGTGCAAAGATGATCCCATGAAGGGACCAGTGCATCAAAGATGATCCCATGAAGGGGCCAGTGCATCAAAGATGATCCCATGAAAGGACCAGTGCAAAGGATATCCCATGAAGGGACCAGTTAATTAAAGATCACCCCAGGAAGGGACCAGTGCATTAAAGATCAACCCATGAAGGGACCAGTGCATTAAAGATCATCCCATGAAGGGACCAGTGCATTAAAGATCATCCCATGAAGGGACCAGTGCATCACAGCTCAGATTAGAGGTATGCAAGATCATCCCATGAAGAGACCAGTGCAAAGGATATCCCATGAAGGGACCAGTGCATCAAAGATCATCCCATGAAGGGACCAGTGCATCAAAGATCATCCCATGAAGGGACCAGTGCATCACAGCCCTCAGATTAGATGTATGCAAGAGCATACCGTGAAGGGACCAGTGCATCAGAGATCCTCCCGTGAAGGGACCAGTGCATCAAAGATCATCCCGTGAAGGGACCAGTGCATCAAAGATCATCCCACGAAGGGACCAGTGCATCAAAGATCATCCCACGAAGGGACCAGTGCACCACAGATCATCCCACGAAGGGACCAGTGCATCAGAGATCATCCCACGAAGGGACCAGTGCATCACAGCACTCAGATTAGAGGCATACAAGATCATCCCATGAAGGGACCAGTGCACCACACATCATCCCATGAAGGGACCAGTGCACCACACATCATCCCATGAAGGGACCAGTGCACCACACATCATCCCATGAAGGGACCAGTGCACCACACATCATCCCATGAAGGGACCAGTGCACCACACATCATCCCATGAAGGGACCAGTGCACCACACATCATCCCATGAAGGGACCAGTGCACCACACATCATCCCATGAAGGGACCAGTGCACCACACATCATCCCATGAAGGGACCAGTGCACCACACATCATCCCATGAAGGGACCAGTGCACCACACATCATCCCATGAAAGGACCAGTGCACCACACATCATCCCATGAAGGGACCAGTGCACCACACATCATCCCATGAAGGGACCAGTGCACCACACATCATCCCATGAAGGGACCAGTGCACCACACATCATCCCATGAAGGGACCAGTGCACCACACATCATCCCATGAAGGGACCAGTGCACCACACATCATCCCATGAAGGGACCAGTGCACCACACATCATCCCATGAAGGGACCAGTGCACCACACATCATCCCATGAAGGGACCAGTGCACCACACATCATCCCATGAAGGGACCAGTGCACCACACATCATCCCATGAAGGGACCAGTGCACCACAGATCATCTCATGAAGGGACCAGTGCACCAGATCATCCCATGAAGGGACCAGTGCACCACAGATCATCCCATGAAGGGACCAGTGCACCACAGATCATCCCATGAAGGGACCAGTGCACCACAGATCGTCCCATGAAGGGACCAGTGCACCACAGATCGTCCCATGAAGGGACCAGTGCACCAAGGATCATCCCATGAAGGGACCAGTGCACCAAGGATCATCCCATGAAGGGACCAGTGCACCAAGGATCATCCCATGAAGGGACCAGTGCATCACAGCTCGCAGATTAGAGGTATGCAAGAACATCCTGGGAAGGGACCAGTACATCAAAAATCAACCCATGAAGGGACCATTAGTGCATTAAAGATCATCCCATGAAGGGACCAGTGCATCAAGGATCATCCCATGAAGGGACCAGTGCACCAAGGATCATCCCATGAAGGGACCAGTGCACCAAGGATCATCCCATGAAGGGACCAGTGCACCAAAGATCATCCCATGAAGGGACCAGTGCACCAAGGATCATCCCATGAAGGGACCAGTGCACCAAGGATCATCCCATGAAGGGACCAGTGCACCAAGGATCATCCCATGAAGGGACCAGTGCACCAAGGATCATCCCATGAAGGGACCAGTGCATCACAGCTCGCAGATTAGAGGTATGCAAGAACATCCTGGGAAGGGACCAGTACATCAAAAATCAACCCATGAAGGGACCATTAGTGCATTAAAGATCATCCCATGAAGGAACCAGTGCAAAGATCATCCCGTGAAGGGACCAGTGCAAAGATCGTCCCCGTGAAGGGACCAGTGCAAAGATCGTCCCCGTGAAGGGACCAGTGCAAAGATCGTCCCCGTGAAGGGACCAGTGCAAAGATCGTCCCCGTGAAGGGACCAGTGCAAAGATCGTCCCCGTGAAGGGACCAGTGCAAAGATCGTCCCCGTGAAGGGACCAGTGCAAAGATCGTCCCCGTGAAGGGACCAGTGCAAAGATCGTCCCCGTGAAGGGACCAGTGCAAAGATCGTCCCCGTGAAGGGACCAGTGCAAAGATCGTCCCCGTGAAGGGACCAGTGCAAAGATCATCCCGTGAAGGGACCAGTGCAAAGATCATCCCGTGAAGGGACCAGTGCAAAGATCATCCCGTGAAGGGACCAGTGCAAAGATCATCCCGTGAAGGGACCAGTGCAAAGATCATCCCGTGAAGGGACCAGTGCAAAGATCATCCCGTGAAGGGACCAGTGCATCAAAGATCATCCCGTGAAGGGACCAGTGCATCAAAGATCATCCCGTGAAGGGACCAGTGCATTAAAGATCATCCCATTAAGGGACCAGTGCATCAAAGATCATCCCATGAAGGGACCAGTGCATCACAGCCCTCAGATTAGATGTATGCAAGAGCATACCGTGAAGGGACCAGTGCATCAGAGATCCTCCCATGAAGGGACCAGGGCCTCAGTGATCCCATGAAGGGACCAGTGCATCAAAGATCATCCCATGAAGGGACCAGTGCATCAAAGATCATCCCAAGAAGGGACCAGTGCATCACAGCTCTCAGATTGGAGAGCTGTGCAAGATCATCCTGCGAAGAGACCAGTGCATCAAAGAACACCCCGTGAAGGGACCATTAGTGCATCAAAGATCATCCCATGAAGGGACCATTAGTGCATCAAAGATCATCCCATGAAGGGACCAGTGCATCACAGATCATCCCATGAAGGGACCAGTGCATCACAGATCATCCCATGAAGGGACCAGTGCATCACAGATCATCCCATGAAGGGACCAGTGCATCACAGATCATCCCATGAAGGGACCAGTGCATCACAGATCATCCCATGAAGGGACCAGTGCATCAAAGATCATCCCATGAAGGGACCAGTGCATCACAGCTCAGATTAGAGGTATGCAAGATCATCCCATGAAGGGACCAGTGCATCAGATACACCATGAAAGGACCAGGGCGTCAGATCATCCCATGAAGGGACCAGAGCATTAAAGATCATCCCATGAAGGGACCAGGGCACCAAAGATCATCCCGTGAAGGGACCAGTGCACCAAAGATCATCCCGTGAAGGGACCAGTGCACCAAAGATCATCCCGTGAAGGGACCAGTGCACCAAAGATCATCCCGTGAAGGGACCAGTGCACCAAAGATCATCCCGTGAAGGGACCAGTGCACCAAAGATCATCCCGTGAAGGGACCAGTGCACCAAAGATCATCCCGTGAAGGGACCAGTGCACCAAAGATCATCCCGTGAAGGGACCAGTGCACCAAAGATCATCCCGTGAAGGGACCAGTGCACCAAAGATCATCCCTTGAAGGGAACAGTGCACCAAAGATCACCCCTGTGAAGGGACCAGTGCATCACAGCTCAGATTAGAGGTATGCAAGATCATCCCATGAAGAGACCAGTGCAAAGGATATCCCATGAAGGGACCAGTGCATCAGATACACCATGAAAGGACCAGGGCGTCAGATCATCCCATGAAGGGACCAGTGCACCAAGGATCATCCCATGAAGGGACCAGTGCACCAAGGATCATCCCATGAAGGGACCAGTGCACCAAGGATCATCCCATGAAGGGACCAGTGCACCAAGGATCATCCCATGAAGGGACCAGTGCACCAAGGATCATCCCATGAAGGGACCAGTGCACCAAGGATCATCCCATGAAGGGACCAGTGCATCACAGATCATCCCATGAAGGGACCAGTGCATCAAAGATCATCCCATGAAGAGACCAGTGCATCAAAGATCATCCCATGAAGGGACCAGTGCATCAAAGATCATCCCATGAAGGGACCAGTGCATCAAAGATCATCCCATGAAGGGACCAGTGCATCACAGCTCAGATTAGAGGTATGCAAGATCATCCCATGAAGAGACCAGTGCAAAGGATATCCCATGAAGGGACCAGTGCATCAGATACACCATGAAAGGACCAGGGCGTCAGATCATCCCATGAAGGGACCAGGGCATTAAAGATCATCCCATGAAGGGACCAGGGCACCAAAGATCATCCCGTGAAGGGATCAGTGCACCAAAGATCATCCCGTGAAGGGACCAGTGCACCAAAGATCATCCCATGAAGGGACCAGTGCACCAAAGATCATCCCATGAAGGGACCAGTGCACCAAAGATCATCCCATGAAGGGACCAGTGCACCAAGGATCATCCCATGAAGGGACCAGTGCACCAAGGATCATCCCATGAAGGGACCAGTGCATCACAGCTCGCAGATTAGAGGTATGCAAGAACATCCTGGGAAGGGACCATTAGTGCATTAAAGATCATCCCGTGAAGGAACCAGTGCATGAAAGATCATCCCGTTAAGGGACCAGTGCAAAGATCGTCCCCGTGAAGGGACCAGTGCAAAGATCGTCCCCGTGAAGGGACCAGTGCAAAGATCGTCCCGTGAAGGGACCAGTGCAAAGATCGTCCCGTGAAGGGACCAGTGCAAAGATCGTCCCCGTGAAGGGACCAGTGCAAAGATCGTCCCCGTGAAGGGACCAGTGCAAAGATCGTCCCCGCGAAGGGACCAGTGCAAAGATCGTCCCCGCGAAGGGACCAGTGCAAAGATCGTCCCCGCGAAGGGACCAGTGCAAAGATCGTCCCCGCGAAGGGACCAGTGCAAAGATCGTCCCCGCGAAGGGACCAGTGCAAAGATCGTCCCCGCGAAGGGACCAGTGCAAAGATCGTCCCCGCGAAGGGACCAGTGCAAAGATCGTCCCCGTGAAGGGACCAGTGCAAAGATCGTCCCCGTGAAGGGACCAGTGCAAAGATCGTCCCCGTGAAGGGACCAGTGCAAAGATCGTCCCCGTGAAGGGACCAGTGCAAAGATCGTCCACGTGAAGGGACCAGTGCAAAGATCGTCCACGTGAAGGGACCAGTGCAAAGATCGTCCCCGTGAAGGGACCAGGGCAAAGATCGTCCCCGTGAAGGGACCAGTGCAAAGATCGTCCCCGTGAAGGGACCAGTGCAAAGATCGTCCCCGTGAAGGGACCAGTGCATCAAAGATCGTCCCCGTGAAGGGACCAGTGCAAAGATCGTCCCCGTGAAGGGACCAGTGCATCAAAGATCGTCCCCGTGAAGGGACCAGTGCATCAACGATCATCCCGTGAAGGGACCAGTGCATCAAAGATCATCCCGTGAAGGGACCAGTGCATCAAAGATCATCCCGTGAAGGGACCAGTGCATCAAAGATCATCCCGTGAAGGGACCAGTGCATCAAAGATCATCCCGCGAAGGGACCAGTGCACCACAGATCATCCCACGAAGGGACCAGTGCACCACAGATCATCCCACGAAGGGACCAGTGCACCACAGATCATCCCACGAAGGGACCAGTGCATCAGAGATCATCCCATGAAGGGACCAGTGCATCACAGCACTCAGATTAGAGGCATACAAGATCATCCCATGAAGGGACCAGGGCATCAAAGATCATCCCATGAAGGGACCAGTGCACCACACATCATCCCATGAAGGGACCAGTGCACCACACATCATCCCATGAAGGGACCAGTGCACCACACATCATCCCATGAAGGGACCAGTGCACCACACATCATCCCATGAAGGGACCAGTGCACCACACATCATCCCATGAAGGGACCAGTGCACCACACATCATCCCATGAAGGGACCAGTGCACCACACATCATCCCATGAAGGGACCAGTGCACCACACATCATCCCATGAAGGGACCAGTGCACCACACATCCCATGAAGGGACCAGTGCACCACACATCATCCCATGAAGGGACCAGTGCACCACACATCATCCCATGAAGGGACCAGTGCACCACACATCATCCCATGAAGGGACCAGTGCACCACACATCATCCCATGAAGGGACCAGTGCACCACAGATCATCCCATGAAGGGACCAGTGCACCACAGATCATCCCATGAAGGGACCAGTGCACCACAGATCATCCCATGAAGGGACCAGTGCACCACAGATCATCCCATGAAGGGACCAGTGCACCACAGATCATCCCATGAAGGGACCAGTGCACCACAGATCATCCCATGAAGGGACCAGTGCACCACAGATCATCCCATGAAGGGACCAGTGCACCACAAATCTCCTCATGAAGGGACCAGTGCACCACAGATCATCCCATGAAGGGACCAGTGCACCACAGATCATCCCATGAAGGGACCAGTGCACCACAGATCATCCCATGAAGGGTCCAGTGCACCAAAGATCATCCCATGAAGGGACCAGTGCACCAAAGATCATCCCATGAAGGGACCAGTGCACCAAGGATCATCCCATGAAGGGACCAGTGCACCAAGGATCATCCCATGAAGGGACCAGTGCACCAAGGATCATCCCATGAAGGGACCAGTGCACCAAGGATCATCCCATGAAGGGACCAGTGCACCAAGGATCATCCCATGAAGGGACCAGTGCATCAAGGATCATCCCATGAAGGGACCAGTGCATCACAGCTCGCAGATTAGAGGTATGCAAGAACATCCTGGGAAGGGACCAGTACATCAAAAATCAACCCATGAAGGGACCATTAGTGCATTAAAGATCATCCCATGAAGGAACCAGTGCAAAGATCATCCCGTGAAGGGACCAGTGCAAAGATCGTCCCCGTGAAGGGACCAGTGCAAAGATCGTCCCCGTGAAGGGACCAGTGCAAAGATCGTCCCCGTGAAGGGACCAGTGCAAAGATCGTCCCCGTGAAGGGACCAGTGCAAAGATCGTCCCCGTGAAGGGACCAGTGCAAAGATCGTCCCCGTGAAGGGACCAGTGCAAAGATCGTCCCCGTGAAGGGACCAGTGCAAAGATCGTCCCCGTGAAGGGACCAGTGCAAAGATCGTCCCCGTGAAGGGACCAGTGCAAAGATCGTCCCCGTGAAGGGACCAGTGCAAAGATCGTCCCCGTGAAGGGACCAGTGCAAAGATCGTCCCCGTGAAGGGACCAGTGCAAAGATCGTCCCCGTGAAGGGACCAGTGCAAAGATCGTCCCCGTGAAGGGACCAGTGCAAAGATCGTCCCCGTGAAGGGACCAGTGCAAAGATCATCCCGTGAAGGGACCAGTGCATCAAAGATCATCCCGTGAAGGGACCAGTGCATCAAAGATCATCCCGTGAAGGGACCAGTGCATCAAAGATCATCCCGTGAAGGGACCAGTGCATCAAAGATCATCCCGTGAAGGGACCAGTGCATCAAAGATCATCCCGCGAAGGGACCAGTGCATCAAAGATCATCCCGTGAAGGGACCAGTGCATCAAAGATTATCCCGTGAAGGGACCAGTGCATCAAAGATTATCCCATGAAGGGACCAGTGCATCACAGCCCTCAGATTAGATGTATGCCAGAGCATACCGTGAAGGGACCAGTGCATCAGAGATCCTCCCATGAAGGGACCAGGGCCTCAGTGATGCCATGAAGGGACCAGTGCATCAAAGATCATCCCATGAAGGGACCAGTGCATCAAAGATCATCCCAAGAAGGGACCAGTGCATCACAGCTCTCAGATTGGAGAGCTGTGCAAGATCATCCTGCGAAGAGACCAGTGCATCAAAGAACACCCCATGAAGGGACCATTAGTGCATCAAAGATCATCCCATGAAGGGACCATTAGTGCATCAAAGATCATCCCGTGAAGGGACCAGTGCATCACAGATCATCCCATGAAGGGACCAGTGCATCACAGATCATCCCATGAAGGGACCAGTGCATCACAGATCATCCCATGAAGGGACCAGTGCATCACAGATCATCCCATGAAGGGACCAG
This sequence comes from Triturus cristatus, assembly GCF_964204655.1. Taxonomy (NCBI): domain Eukaryota; kingdom Metazoa; phylum Chordata; class Amphibia; order Caudata; family Salamandridae; genus Triturus; species Triturus cristatus. Next base: position 651,904,038 of record NC_140587.1, on the reverse strand, counting down.
TGCATCACAGATCATCCCATGAAGGGACCAGTGCATCACAGATCATCCCATGAAGGGACCAGTGCATCACAGATCATCCCATGAAGGGACCAGTGCATCACAGATCATCCCATGAAGGGACCAGTGCATCACAGATCATCCCATGAAGGGACCAGTGCATCACAGATCATCCCATGAAGGGACCAGTGCATCACAGATCATCCCATGAAGGGACCAGTGCATCACAGATCATCCCATGAAGGGACCAGTGCATCACAGATCATCCCATGAAGGGACCAGTGCATCACAGCTCAGATTAGAGGTATGCAAGTCATCCCATGAAGAGACCAGTGCAAAGGATATCCCATGAAGGGACCAGTGCATCAGATACACCATGAAAGGACCAGGGCGTCAGATCATCCCATGAAGGGACCAGGGCATTAAAGATCATCCCGTGAAGGGACCAGGGCACCAAAGATCATCCTGTGAAGGGATCAGTGCACCAAAGATCATCCCGTGAAGGGACCAGTGCACCAAAGATCATCCCGTGAAGGGACCAGTGCACCAAAGATCATCCCGTGAAGGGACCAGTGCACCAAAGATCATCCCGTGAAGGGACCAGTGCACCAAAGATCATCCCGTGAAGGGACCAGTGCACCAAAGATCATCCCGTGAAGGGACCAGTGCACCAAAGATCACCCCTGTGAAGGGACCAGTGTACCAAAGATCATCCCTGTGAAGGGACCAGTGTACCAAAGATCACCCCTGTGAAGGGACCAGTGCACCAAAGATCATCCCGTGAAGGGACCAGTAGATCAAAGATCATCCCGTGAAGGGACCAGTAGATCAAAGATCATCCCGTGAAGGGACCAGTAGATCAAAGATCATCCCGTGAAGGGACCAGTGCATCACAGCTCGCAGATTAGAGGTATGCGAGAACATCCTGGGAAGGGACCAGTACATCAAAAATCAACCCATGAAGGGACCATTAGTGCATTAAAGATCATCCCGTGAAGGAACCAGTGCATTAAAGATCATCCCGTGAAGGAACCAGTGCATGAAAGATCATCCCGTGAAGGGACCAGTGCAAAGATCGTCCCCGTGAAGGGACCAGTGCAAAGATCGTCCCCGTGAAGGGACCAGTGCAAAGATCGTCCCCGTGAAGGGACCAGTGCAAAGATCGTCCCCGTGAAGGGACCAGTGCAAAGATCGTCCCCGTGAAGGGACCAGTGCAAAGATCGTCCCCGTGAAGGGACCAGTGCAAAGATCGTCCACGTGAAGGGACCAGTGCAAAGATCGTCCACGTGAAGGGACCAGTGCAAAGATCGTCCACGTGAAGGGACCAGTGCAAAGATCGTCCACGTGAAGGGACCAGTGCATCAAAGATCATCCCGTGAAGGGACCAGTGCATCAAAGATCATCCCGTGAAGGGACCAGTGCATCAAAGATCATCCCGTGAAGGGACCAGTGCATCAAAGATCATCCCGTGAAGGGACCAGTGCATCAAAGATCATCCCGTGAAGGGACCAGTGCACCACAGATCATCCCACGAAGGGACCAGTGCATCAGAGATCATCCCATGAAGGGACCAGTGCATCACAGCACTCAGATTAGAGGCATACAAGATCATCCCATGAAGGGACCAGGGCATCAAAGATCATCCCATGAAGGGACCAGGGCACCACACATCATCCCATGAAGGGACCAGGGCACCACACATCATCCCATGAAGGGACCAGTGCACCACACATCATCCCATGAAGGGACCAGTGCACCACACATCATCCCATGAAGGGACCAGTGCACCACACATCATCCCATGAAGGGACCAGTGCACCACACATCATCCCATGAAGGGACCAGTGCACCACACATCATCCCATGAAGGGACCAGTGCACCACACATCATCCCATGAAGGGACCAGTGCACCACACATCATCCCATGAAGGGACCAGTGCACCACACATCATCCCATGAAGGGACCAGTGCACCACACATCATCCCATGAAGGGACCCGTGCACCACACATCATCCCATGAAGGGACCAGTGCACCACACATCATCCCATGAAGGGACCAGTGCACCACACATCATCCCATGAAGGGACCAGTGCACCACACATCATCCCATGAAGGGACCAGTGCACCACACATCATCCCATGAAGGGACCAGTGCACCACACATCATCCCATGAAGGGACCAGTGCACCACAGATCATCCCATGAAGGGACCAGTGCACCACAGATCATCCCATGAAGGGACCAGTGCACCACAGATCATCCCATGAAGGGACCAGTGCACCACAGATCATCCCATGAAGGGACCAGTGCACCACAGATCATCCCATGAAGGGACCAGTGCACACCAGATCATCCCATGAAGGGACCAGTGCACACCAGATCATCCCATGAAGGGACCAGTGCACCACAGATCATCCCATGAAGGGTCCAGTGCACCACAGATCATCCCATGAAGGGACCAGTGCACCACAGATCATCCCATGAAGGGACCAGTGCACCACAGATCATCCCATGAAGGGACCAGTGCACCACAGATCGTCCCATGAAGGGACCAGTGCACCACAGATCGTCCCATGAAGGGACCAGTGCACCAAGGATCATCCCATGAAGGGACCAGTGCACCAAGGATCATCCCATGAAGGGACCAGTACATCACAGCTCGCAGATTAGAGGTATGCAAGAACATCCTGGGAAGGGACCAGTACATCAAAAATCAACCCATGAAGGGACCATTAGTGCATTAAAGATCATCCCATGAAGGGACCAGTGCATCAAAGATCATCCCATGAAGGGACCAGTGCATCAAAGATCATCCCATGAAGGGACCAGTGCATCAAAGATCATCCCATGAAGGGACCAGTGCATCAAGGATCATCCCATGAAGGGACCAGTGCATCACAGCTCGCAGATTAGAGGTATGCAAGAACATCCTGGGAAGGGACCAGTACATCAAAAATCAACCCATGAAGGGACCATTAGTGCATTAAAGATCATCCCATGAAGGAACCAGTGCATGAAAGATCGTCCCGTGAAGGGACCAGTGCAAAGATCGTCCCGTGAAGGGACCAGTGCAAAGATCGTCCCCGTGAAGGGACCAGTGCAAAGATCGTCCCCGTGAAGGGACCAGTGCAAAGATCGTCCCCGTGAAGGGACCAGTGCAAAGATCGTCCCCGTGAAGGGACCAGTGCAAAGATCGTCCCCGTGAAGGGACCAGTGCAAAGATCGTCCCCGTGAAGGGACCAGTGCAAAGATCGTCCCCGTGAAGGGACCAGTGCAAAGATCGTCCCCGTGAAGGGACCAGTGCAAAGATCGTCCCCGTGAAGGGACCAGTGCAAAGATCGTCCCCGTGAAGGGACCAGTGCAAAGATCGTCCCCGTGAAGGGACCAGTGCAAAGATCGTCCCCGTGAAGGGACCAGTGCAAAGATCGTCCCCGTGAAGGGACCAGTGCAAAGATCGTCCCCGTGAAGGGACCAGTGCAAAGATCGTCCCCGTGAAGGGACCAGTGCAAAGATCGTCCCCGTGAAGGGACCAGTGCAAAGATCGTCCCCGTGAAGGGACCAGTGCATCAAAGATCGTCCCCGTGAAGGGACCAGTGCATCAAAGATCGTCCCCGTGAAGGGACCAGTGCATCAAAGATCGTCCCCGTGAAGGGACCAGTGCATCAAAGATCGTCCCCGTGAAGGGACCAGTGCATCAAAGATCGTCCCCGTGAAGGGACCAGTGCATCAAAGATCGTCCCCGTGAAGGGACCAGTGCATCAAAGATCGTCCCCGTGAAGGGACCAGTGCATCAAAGATCATCCCGTGAAGGGACCAGTGCATCAAAGATCATCCCGTGAAGGGACCAGTGCATCAAAGATCATCCCGTGAAGGGACCAGTGCATCAAAGATCATCCCGTGAAGGGACCAGTGCATCAAAGATCATCCCGTGAAGGGACCAGTGCATCAAAGATCATCCCGTGAAGGGACCAGTGCAAAGATCATACCGTGAAGGGATCAGTGCATCAAAGATCATCCCATGAAGGGACCAGTGCATCACAGCACTAAGATTAGAGGTATGCAAGATCATCCCGTGAAGGGACCAGTGCATCAAACATCATTCCGTGAAGGGACCAGGGCATCAGAGATCATCCCATGAAGGGACCAGGGTATCAGAGATCATCCCATGAAGGGACCAGTAGATCAAAGATCATCCCATGAAGGGACCAGTAGATCACAGCTCGCAGATTAGAGGTATGCAAGAACATCCTGGGAAGGGACCAGTACATCAAAAATCAACCCATGAAGGGACCATTAGTGCATTAAAGATCATCCCGTGAAGGAACCAGTGCATGAAAGATCATCCCGTGAAGGGACCAGTGCAAAGATCGTCCCCGTGAAGGGACCAGTGCAAAGATCGTCCCCGTGAAGGGACCAGTGCAAAGATCGTCCCCGTGAAGGGACCAGTGCAAAGATCGTCCCCGTGAAGGGACCAGTGCAAAGATCGTCCCCGTGAAGGGACCAGTGCAAAGATCGTCCCCGTGAAGGGACCAGTGCAAAGATCGTCCCCGTGAAGGGACCAGTGCAAAGATCGTCCCCGTGAAGGGACCAGTGCAAAGATCGTCCCCGTGAAGGGACCAGTGCAAAGATCGTCCCCGTGAAGGGACCAGTGCAAAGATCGTCCCCGTGAAGGGACCAGTGCAAAGATCGTCCCCGTGAAGGGACCAGTGCAAAGATCGTCCCCGTGAAGGGACCAGTGCAAAGATCGTCCACGTGAAGGGACCAGTGCAAAGATCGTCCACGTGAAGGGACCAGTGCAAAGATCGTCCACGTGAAGGGACCAGTGCAAAGATCGTCCCCGTGAAGGGACCAGTGCATCAAAGATCATCCCGTGAAGGGACCAGTGCATCAAAGATCATCCCGTGAAGGGACCAGTGCATCAAAGATCATCCCGTGAAGGGACCAGTGCATCAAAGATCATCCCGTGAAGGGACCAGTGCATCAAAGATCATCCCGTGAAGGGACCAGTGCATCAAAGATCATCCCGTGAAGGGACCAGTGCACCACAGATCATCCCACGAAGGGACCAGTGCATCAGAGATCATCCCATGAAGGGACCAGTGCATCACAGCACTCAGATTAGAGGCATACAAGATCATCCCATGAAGGGACCAGGGCATCAAAGATCATCCCATGAAGGGACCAGGGCACCACACATCATCCCATGAAGGGACCAGTGCACCACACATCATCCCATGAAGGGACCAGTGCACCACACATCATCCCATGAAGGGACCAGTGCACCACACATCATCCCATGAAGGGACCAGTGCACCACACATCATCCCATGAAGGGACCAGTGCACCACACATCATCCCATGAAGGGACCAGTGCACCACACATCATCCCATGAAGGGACCAGTGCACCACACATCATCCCATGAAGGGACCAGTGCACCACACATCATCCCATGAAGGGACCAGTGCACCACACATCATCCCATGAAGGGACCAGTGCACCACACATCATCCCATGAAGGGACCAGTGCACCACACATCCTCCCATGAAGGGACCAGTGCACCACACATCCTCCCATGAAGGGACCAGTGCACCACACATCATCCCATGAAGGGACCAGTGCACCACAGATCATCCCATGAAGGGACCAGTGCACCACACATCATCCCATGAAGGGACCAGTGCACCACAGATCATCCCATGAAGGGACCAGTGCACCACAGATCATCCCATGAAGGGACCAGTGCACCACAGATCATCCCATGAAGGGACCAGTGCACCACAGATCATCCCATGAAGGGACCAGTGCACACCAGATCATCCCATGAAGGGACCAGTGCACTACAGATCATCCCATGAAGGGACCAGTGCACCACAGATCATCCCATGAAGGGTCCAGTGCACCACAGATCATCCCATGAAGGGACCAGTGCACCACAGATCATCCCATGAAGGGACCAGTGCACCACAGATCGTCCCATGAAGGGACCAGTGCACCACAGATCGTCCCATGAAGGGACCAGTGCACCAAGGATCATCCCATGAAGGGACCAGTGCACCAAGGATCATCCCATGAAGGGACCAGTGCACCAAGGATCATCCCATGAAGGGACCAGTGCACCAAGGATCATCCCATGAAGGGACCAGTACATCACAGCTCGCAGATTAGAGGTATGCAAGAACATCCTGGGAAGGGACCAGTACATCAAAAATCAACCCATGAAGGGACCATTAGTGCATTAAAGATCATCCCATGAAGGGACCAGTGCATCAAAGATCATCCCATGAAGGGACCAGTGCATCAAAGATCATCCCATGAAGGGACCAGTGCATCAAGGATCATCCCATGAAGGGACCAGTGCATCACAGCTCGCAGATTAGAGGTATGCAAGAACATCCTGGGAAGGGACCAGTACATCAAAAATCAACCCATGAAGGGACCATTAGTGCATTAAAGATCATCCCATGAAGGAACCAGTGCATGAAAGATCGTCCCGTGAAGGGACCAGTGCAAAGATCGTCCCGTGAAGGGACCAGTGCAAAGATCGTCCCCGTGAAGGGACCAGTGCAAAGATCGTCCCCGTGAAGGGACCAGTGCAAAGATCGTCCCCGTGAAGGGACCAGTGCAAAGATCGTCCCCGTGAAGGGACCAGTGCAAAGATCGTCCCCATGAAGGGACCAGTGCAAAGATCGTCCCCGTGAAGGGACCAGTGCAAAGATCGTCCCCGTGAAGGGACCAGTGCAAAGATCGTCCCCGTGAAGGGACCAGTGCAAAGATCGTCCCCCGTGAAGGGACCAGTGCAAAGATTGTCCCCGTGAAGGGACCAGTGCAAAGATCGTCCCCGTGAAGGGACCAGTGCAAAGATCGTCCCCGTGAAGGGACCAGTGCAAAGATCGTCCCCGTGAAGGGACCAGTGCAAAGATCGTCCCCGTGAAGGGACCAGTGCAAAGATCGTCCCCGTGAAGGGACCAGTGCATCAAAGATCGTCCCCGTGAAGGGACCAGTGCATCAAAGATCGTCCCCGTGAAGGGACCAGTGCATCAAAGATCGTCCCCGTGAAGGGACCAGTGCATCAAAGATCGTCCCCGTGAAGGGACCAGTGCATCAAAGATCGTCCCCGTGAAGGGACCAGTGCATCAAAGATCGTCCCCGTGAAGGGACCAGTGCATCAAAGATCATCCCGTGAAGGGACCAGTGCATCAAAGATCATCCCGTGAAGGGACCAGTGCATCAAAGATCATCCCGTGAAGGGACCAGTGCATCAAAGATCATCCCGTGAAGGGACCAGTGCAAAGATCATACCGTGAAGGGATCAGTGCATCAAAGATCATCCCATGAAGGGACCAGTGCATCACAGCACTAAGATTAGAGGTATGCAAGATCATCCCGTGAAGGGACCAGTGCATCAAACATCATTCCGTGAAGGGACCAGGGCATCAGAGATCATCCCATGAAGGGACCAGGGTATCAGAGATCATCCCATGAAGGGACCAAGGCATCAGAGATCATCCCATGAAGGGACCAGTGCATGCAAGATCATCCCGTGAAGGGACCAGTGCATGCAAGATCATCCCGTGAAGGGACCAGTGCATCAAACATCATCCCGTGAAGGGACCAGTGCATCAAACATCATCCCGTGAAGGGACCAGTGCATCAAACATCATCCCGTGAAGGGACCAGTGCATCAAACATCATCCCGTGAAGGGACCAGTGCATCAAACATCATCCCGTGAAGGGACCAGTGCATCAAACATCATCCCGTGAAGGGACCAGTGCATCAAAGATCATCCCGTGAAGGGACCAGTGCATCAAAGATCATCCCGTGAAGGGACCAGTGCATCAAAGATCATCCCATTTAGGGACCAGCGCATCAAGGATCATACCATGAAGGGACCAGTGCATCAAAGATCCCATGAAGGGACCAGTGCATCAAAGATAATCCCATGAAGGGAACAGTGCATCAAAGATAATCCCATGAAGGGAACAGTGCATCAAAGATCATCCTATGAAGGGACCAGTGCATCAAAGATCATCCCATGAAGGGACCAGTGCATCAAAGATCATCCCATGAAGGCACCAGTGCGTCAAAGATAATCCCATGAAGGGACCAGTGCGTCAAAGATCATCCCATGAAGGGACCAGTGCGTCAAAGATCATCCCATGAAGGGACCAGTGCGTCAAAGATCATCCCATGAAGGGACCAGTGCGTCAAAGATCATCCCATGAAGGGACCAGTGCGTCAAAGATCATCCCATGAAGGGACCAGTGCGTCAAAGATCATCCCATGAAGGGACCAGTGCGTCAAAGATCATCCCATGAAGGGACCAGTGCGTCAAAGATCATCCCATGAAGGGACCAGTGCATCAGAGATCGAACCATGAAGGGACCAGTGCATCAGAGATCGAACCATGAAGGGACCAGTGCATCAGAGATCGAACCATGAAGGGACCAGTGCATCAAAGATCGAACCATGAAGGGACCAGTGCATCAAAGATCATCCCGTGAAGGGACCATTAGTGCATCAAAGATCATCCTGTGAAGGGACCATTAGTGCAAAGATCATCCCGTGAAGGGACCAGTGCATCACAGATCATCCCATGAAGGGACCAGTGCATCACAGATCATCCCATGAAGGGACCAGTGCATCACAGATCATCCCATGAAGGGACCAGTGCATCACAGATCATCCCATGAAGGGACCAGTGCATCACAGATCATCCCATGAAGGGACCAGTGCATCACAGATCATCCCATGAAGGGACCAGTGCATCAAAGATCATCCCATGAAGGGACCAGTGCATCAAAGATCATCCCATGAAGGGACCAGTGCATCAAAGATCATCCCATGAAGGGACCAGTGCATCAAAGATCATCCCATGAAGGGACCAGTGCATCAAAGATCATCCCATGAAGGGACCAGTGCATCAAAGATCATCCCATGAAGGGACCAGTGCATCAAAGATCATCCCATGAAGGGACCAGTGCATCAAAGATCATCCCATGAAGGGACCAGTGCATCACAGCACTCAGATTAGAGGTATGCAAGATAATCCCATGAAGGGATGAGTGCATCAGAGATCCTCCCATGAAGGGACCAGGGCCTCAGTGATCCCATGAAGGGACCAGGGCATTAAAGATCATCCCATGAAGGGACCAGTGCACCAAAGATCATCCCGTGAAGGGACCAGTGCACCAAAGATCATCCCGTGAAGGGACCAGTGCACCAAAGATCATCCCGTGAAAGGACCAGTGCACCAAAGATCATCCCGTGAAGGGACCAGTGCACCAAAGATCATCCCGTGAAGGGACCAGTGCACCAAAGATCATCCCGTGAAGGGACCAGTGCACCAAAGATCACCCCTGTGAAGAGATCAGTGCACCAAAGATCACCCCTGTGAAGAGATCAGTGCACCAAAGATCATCCCGTGAAGGGACCAGTAGATCAAAGATCATCCCATTAAGGGACCAGTGCATGAGAGAGCGTCCCATAAAGGGAACAGTGCATCAGATATCCCATGAAAGGAGCAGTGCATCAAAGGATATCCCATGAAGGGACCAGTGCATCACAGCTCAGATTAGAGGTATGCAAGATCTTCCCATGAAGGGACCAGTGCAAAGATGATCCCATGAAGGGACCAGTGCATCAAAGATGATCCCATGAAGGGGCCAGTGCATTAAAGATGATCCCATGAAAGGACCAGTGCAAAGGATATCCCATGAAGGGACCAGTTAAAGATCACCCAATGAAGGGACCAGTGCATTAAAGATCAACCCATGAAGGGACCAGTGCATCAGATATCCCATGAAAGGACCAGTGCATCAAAGATCATCCAATAAAGGGACCAGTGCATTAAAGATCATCCCATGAAGGGACCAGTGTACCACAGCTCAGATTAGAGGTATGCAAGATCATCCCATGAAGGGACCAGTGCATCAGAGATCCTCCCGTGAAGGGACCAGTGCATCAAAGTTCATCCCGTGAAGGGACCAGTGCATCAAAGATCATCCCGTGAAGGGACCAGTGCATCAAAGATCATCCCGTGAAGGGACCAGTGCATCAAAGATCATCCCGTGAAGGGACCAGTGCATCAAAGATCATCCCGTGAAGGGACCAGTGCATCAAAGATCATCCCGTGAAGGGACCAGTGCATCAAAGATCATCCCGTGAAGGGACCAGTGCATCAAAGCACTCAGATTAGAGGTATGCAAGATCATCCCATGAAGGGACCAGTGCATCAAAGACCATCCCATGAAGGGACCATTGCATCAAATATCATCCCATGAAGGGACCAGTGCAAAGATCATCCCATGAAGGGACCGGTGCAAAGATCATCCCATGAAGGGACCGGTGCAAAGATCATCCCATGAAGGGACCGGTGCAAAGAACATCCCATGAAGGGACCGGTGCAAAGAACATCCCATGAAGGGACCGGTGCAAAGAACATCCCATGAAGGGACCAGTGCAAAGATCATCCCATGAAGGGACCAGTGCAAAGATCATCCCATGAAGGGACCAGTGCAAAGATCATCCCATGAAGGGACCAGTGCAAAGATCATCCCATGAAGGGACCAGTGCAAAGATCATCCCATGAAGGGACCAGTGCAAAGATCATCCCATGAAGGGACCAGTGCAAAGATCATCCCATGAAGGGACCAGTGCAAAGATCATCCCATGAAGGGACCAGTGCAAAGATCATCCCATGAAGGGACCAGTGCAAAGATCATCCCATGAAGGGACCAGTGCAAAGATCATCCCATGAAGGGACCAGTATATCACAGTACTCCGATTAGAGGTACACAAGATCATCCCATGAAGGGACCAGTGCGTCAAAGATCATCCCATAAAGGGACCAGTGCATCAGAGATCATCCCATGAAGGGACCAGTGCATCAAAGATCATCCCATGATGGGACCAGTGCATCACAGCACTAAGATTAGAGGTATGCAAGATCATCCAGTGAATGAACCAGTGCATCAAAGATCATCCCGTGAAGGGACCAGTGCATCAAAGATCATCCCGTGAAGGGACCAGTGCATCAGAGATCATCCCGTGAAGGGACCAGTGCATCAGAGATCATCCCGTGAAGGGACCAGTGCATCAGAGATCATCCCGTGAAGGGACCAGTGCATCAGAGATCATCCCGTGAAGGGACCAGTGCATCAGAGATCATCCCGTGAAGGGACCAGTGCATCAGAGATCATCCCGTGAAGGGACCAGTGCATCAGAGATCATCCCGTGAAGGGACCAGTGCATCAGAGATCATCCCGTGAAGGGACCAGTGCATCAGAGATCATCCCGTGAAGGGACCAGTGCATCAGAGATCATCCCGTGAAGGGACCAGTGCATCAGAGATCATCCCGTGAAGGGACCAGTGCATCAGAGATCATCCCGTGAAGGGACCAGTGCATCAGAGATCATCCCGTGAAGGGACCAGTGCATCAGAGATCATCCCGTGAAGGGACCAGTGCATCAGAGATCATCCCGTGAAGGGACCAGTGCATCAGAGATCATCCCGTGAAGGGACCAGTCCATCAGAGATCATCCCGTGAAGGGACCAGTCCATCAGAGATCAACCCGTGAAGGGACCAGTCCATCAGAGATCAACCCGTGAAGGGACCAGTCCATCAGAGATCATCCCGTGAAGGGACCAGTGCATCAAAGATCATCCCGTGAAGGGACCACTGCATCAAAGATCATCCCGTGAAGGGACCACTGCATCAAAGATCATCCCGTGAAGGGACCACTGCATCAAAGATCATCCCGTGAAGGGACCACTGCATCAAAGATCATCCCGTGAAGGGACCACTGCATCACAGCTCTCAGATTAGAGGTATGCAAGATCATCCCATGAAGGGACCAGTGCATCAAAGTCCATCCCAAGAAGGGACCAGGGCCTCAGCGATCCCATGAAGGGACCAGTGCGTCAAAGATTATCCCATGAAGGTACCAGTGCATCAAAGGATATCCCATGAAGGTACCAGTGCATCAAAGGATATCCCATGAAAGGACCAGTGCATCAAAGGATATCCCATGAAAGGACCAGTGCATTAAAGATCACCCCATGAAGGGACCAGTGCAGAGATCACCCCATGAAGGGACCAGTGCATCAGAGATCATCCCATGAAGGGACCAGTGCATCAGAGATCACCCCATGAAGGGACCAGTTCATCAGAGATCACCCCATGAAGGGACCAGTTCATCAGAGATCACCCCATGAAGGGACCAGTTCATCAGAGATCACCCCATGAAGGGACCAGTTCATTAAAGATCACCCCATGAAGGGACCAGTTCATTAAAGATCACCCCATGAAGGGACCAGTTCATTAAAGATCACCCCATGAAGGGACCAGTTCATTAAAGATCACCCCATGAAGGGACCAGTTCATTAAAGATCACCCCATGAAGGGACCAGTTCATTAAAGATCACCCCATGAAGGGACCAGTTCATTAAAGATCACCCCATGAAGGGACCAGTAGATCAAAGATCATCCCATGAAGGGACCAGTGCACCAAAGATCATCCCATAAAGGGACCAGTGCATCAAAGATCATCCCGTGAAGGGACCAGTGCATCAAACATCATCCCGTGAAGGGACCAGTGCATCAAACATCATCCCGTGAAGGGACCAGTGCATCAAAGATCATCCCGTGAAGGGACCAGTGCAACAAAGATCATCCCATGAAGGGACCAGTGCAACAAAGATCATCCCATAAGGGACCAATGCATCACAGCACTCAGATTAGAGGTATGCAAGATATTTCCGGGAAGGAGCCAGTGCATCACAGCACTCAGATTAGAGGTATGCAAGATCATCCCGTGAAGGAACCAGTGCATCAAAGATCATCCCGTGAAGGGACCAGTGCATCAAAGACCATCCCGTGAAGGGACCAGTGCAAAGATCATACCGTGAAGGGATCAGTGCATCAAAGATCATCCCATGAAGGGACCAGTGCAACAAAGATCATCCCATGAAGGGACCAGTGCAACAAAGAGCATCCCATGAAGGGACCAGTGCAACAAAGAGCATCCCATGAAGGGACCAGTGCAACAAAGAGCATCCCATGAAGGGACCAATGCATCACAGCACTCAGATTAGAGGTATGCAAGATATTTCCGGGAAGGAACCAGTGCATCACAGCACTCAGATTAGAGGTATGCAAGATCATCCCGTGAAGGAACCAGTGCATCAAAGATCATCCCGTGAAGGGACCAGTGCATCAAAGACCATCCCGTGAAGGGACCAGTGCAAAGATCATACCGTGAAGGGATCAGTGCATCAAAGATCATCCCATGAAGGGACCAGTGCATCACAGCACTAAGATTAGAGGTATGCAAGATCATTCCGTGAAGGGACCAGGGCATCAGAGATCATCCCATGAAGGGACCAGGGCATCAGAGATCATCCCATGAAGGGACCAAGGCATCAGAGATCATCCCATGAAGGGACCAGTGCATGCAAGATCATCCCATGAAGGGACCAGTGCATCAAACATCATCCCGTGAAGGGACCAGTGCATCAAACATCATCCCGTGAAGGGACCAGTGCATCAAACATCATCCCGTGAAGGGACCAGTGCATCAAAGATCATCCCGTGAAGGGACCAGTGCATCAAAGATCATCCCATGAAGGGACCAGTGCATCAAAGATCATCCCGTGAAGGGACCAGTGCATCAAAGATCATCCCGTGAAGGGACCAGTGCATCAAAGATCATCCCGTGAAGGGACCTGTGCATCAAAGATCATCCCGTGAAGGGACCTGTGCATCACAGCACTCAGATTAGAGGTATGCAAGATCATCCCATGAAGGGACCAGTGCATCAAAGACCATCCCATGAAGGGACCAGTGCATCAAAGATCCCATGAAAGGACCAGAGTATAAAAGATCATCCCATGAAGGGACCAGTGCATCACAGCTCAGATTAGAGGTATGCAAGATCATCCCATGAAGGGACCAGGGCAAAGATCATCCCATGAAGGGACCAGTGCATCAGATATCATCCCATGAAGGGACCAGTGCATCAGATATCATCCCATGAAGGGACCAGTGCATCAGATATCATCCCATGAAAGGACCAGTGCATGCAAGATCATCCCATGAAAGGACCAGTGCATGCAAGATCATCCCATGAAGGGACCAGTGCATGCAAGATCATCCCATGAAGGGACCAGTGCATGCAAGATCATCCCATGAAGGGACCAGTGCATGCTAGGCCTGGGCGAAGCACTACGCTACGCTCGCGTAGTTTGCGAAGTTCGCGCTACTTCGCACTACGCGAACTGCACGTAGCACAGTGCGAACACGCGTAGCGTAGTGTTGCGTAGTGCTGCGGTCATTTTTTGCTTGCTCGCGGTCCTCAACGTCAAGTTGGCGACCGCGAGCAAGCAAAATGACATCCTGGCGAGACTTTTTCCTTGTTCGCGATCGCGAGCATGGAAAATAAACCTCCCGGCGAGATTCACAACGCGAGAAGGTCAGGTTTCTCATTGCGAGGGGTCGCGTATGCTCGCGACCGCTCGCGATGAGAAACTACCAGTTCGCGTTGAGAAAGCTGCAGCTCGAGGAAAAATCTACTCGAGCAGCAGAAAACTACAGCTCGCACTGTGCAAGATGCCATTTTCAATGATTGCACAGTGCGGACAAGCAACCGGCACTGTGCAATCATTGAAAACAACATCTTGCACAGTGCGAACATGTTACTTCGCAGTTCGCGAAGTGCTACGCGTAGCTCGCGTAGTGCGAACTTCACTTTGCGTAGCTTCGCGAAGTGCTACTTCGCGAACTACGCCCACCCTTAGTGCATGCAAGATCATCCCATGAAGGGACCAGTGCATCAAGATCATCCCATGAAGGGACCAGTGCATCAAGATCATCCCATGAAGGGACCAGTGCGTCAAAGATCATCCCATGAAGGGACCAGTGCGTCAAAGATCATCCCATGAAGGGACCAGTGCGTCAAAGATCATCCCATGAAGGGACCAGTGCGTCAAAGATCATCCCATGAAGGGACCAGTGCGTCAAAGATCATCCCATGAAGGGACCAGTGCGTCAAAGATCATCCCATGAAGGGACCAGTGCGTCAAAGATCATCCCATGAAGGGACCAGTGCATCAAAGATCATCCCATGAAGGGACCAGTGCATCAAAGATCATCCCATGAAGGGACCAGTGCATCAGAGATCCCATGAAGGGACCAGTGCATCAGAGATCCCATGAAGGGACCAGTGCATCAGATCATCCCATGAAGGGACCAGTGCGTCAAAGATCATCCCATGAAGGGACCAGTGCGTCAAAGATCATCCCATGAAGGGACCAGTGCGTCAAAGATCATCCCATGAAGGGACCAGTGCATCACAGCACTAAGATTAGAGGTATGCAAGTTCATTCCTTGAAGGAACCAGTGCATCACAGCACTCAGATTAGAGGTATGCAAGACCATCCCGTGAAGGGACCAGTGCATCAATGATCATTCCGTGACGGGACCAGTGCATCAAAGATCATCCCATGAAGGGACCAGTGCGTCCAAGATCATCCCATGAAGGGACGAGGGCCTCAGCAATCCCATGAAGGGACCAGTGCGTCCAAGATCATCCCGTGAAGGGACTAGTGCAAAGATCCCATGAAAGGACCAGTGCATATCAGTTCAGATTACAGGTATGCAAGATCATCCCATGAAGGGACCAGTGCATCAGAGATCAATCCCATGAAGGGACCAGTGCATCAAAGATCATCCCCATGAATGGACCAGTGCATCAGATATCCCATGAAAAGACCAGTGTATAAAAGATCATCCCATGAAGGGACCAGTGCATTGAAGATCATCCCATGAAGGGACCAGTGCATCAGAGATCATCCCGTGACGGGACCAGTGCATCAGAGACCATCCCGTGAAGGGACCAGTGCATCAAATACCATCCCGTGAAGGGACCAGTGCATCAGAGATCATCCCATGAAGGGACCAGTGCATCAGAGATCATCCCATGAAGGGACCAGTGCATCAGAGATCATCCCATGAAGGGACCAGTGCATCAGAGATCATCCCATGAAGGGACCAGTGCATCAGAGATCATCCCATGAAGGGACCAGTGCATCAGAGATCATCCCATGAAGGGAACAGTGCATCCAAGATCATCCCATGAAGGAAACAGTGCATCCAAGATCATCCCATGAAGGAAACAGTGCATCACAGCTCAGTTTAGAAGTATGCATGTTCATCCCGTGAAGGGACCTGTGCATCAAAGATAATCCCGTGAAGGGACCTGTGCATCACAGCACTCAGATTGGAGGTATGCAAGATCATCCCGTGAAGGGACCAGTGCATCAAAGACCATCTCCAGAAGGGACCAGGGCCTCAGCGATCCCATGAAGGGACCAGTGCATCAAAGATCATCCCATGAAGGGAACAGTGCATCAAAGATCATCCCATGAAGGGACCAGTGCATCAAAGATCATCCCATGAAGGGACCAGTGCATCAAAGATCATCCCATGAAGGGACAAGTGCATCAAAGATCATCCCATGAAGGGACCAGTGCATCAAAGATCATCCCATGAAGGGACCAGTGCATCAAAGATCATCCCATGAAGGGACCAGTGCATCAAAGATCATCCCATGAAGGGACCAGTGCATCAAAGATCATCCCATGAAGGGACCAGTGCATCACAGCACTCAGATTAGAGGTATGCAAGATCACCCCATGAAGGGACCAGTGCATCAGAGATCATCCCATGAAGGGACCAGGGCATCAGAGATCATCCCATGAAGGGACCAGGGCATCAGAGATCATCCCATGAAGGGACCAGGGCATCAGAGATCATCCCATGAAGGGACCAGGGCATCAGAGATCATCCCATGAAGGGACCAGGGCATGCAAGATCATCCCATGAAGGGACCAGTGCATGCAAGATCATCCCATGAAGGGACCAGTATATCACAGCACTCAGATAAGAGGTATACAAGAACATCCTGGGAAGGGACCAGTACATCAAAAATCAACCCATGAAGGGACCATTAGTGCATGAAAGATCATCCCATGAAGGAACCAGTGCATGAAAGATCATCCCATGAAGGGACCAGTGCATCAAAGATCATCCCATGAAGGGACCAGTGCATCAAAGATCATCCCATGAAGGGACCAGTGCATCAAAGCACTAAGATTAGAGGTATGCAAGATCATCCCGTGAAGGGACCAGTGCATCAAATATCATCCCGTGAAGGGACCAGTGCATCAACTATCATCCCATGAAGGGACCAGTGCAAAGATCATCCCATGAAGGGACCAGTGCAAAGATCATCCCATGAAGGTACCAGTGCATCAGAGATCATCCCATGAAGGGACCAGTGCATCAGAGATCATCCCATGAAGGGATCAGTTCATTAAAGATCACCCCATGAAGGGACCAGTTCATTAAAGATCACCCCATGAAGGGACCAGTTCATTAAAGATCACCCCATGAAGGGACCAGTTCATTAAAGATCACCCCATGAAGGGACCAGTAGATCAAAGATCACCCCATGAAGGGACCAGTAGATCAAAGATCACCCCATAAAGGGACCAGTAGATCAAAGATCATCCCATAAAGGGACCAGTGCACCAAAGATCATCCCATAAAGGGACCAGTGCACCAAAGATCATCCCATAAAGGGACCAGTGCACCAAAGATCATCCCATAAAGGGACCAGTACATCAAAGATCCCATGAAAGGACCAGTGCATATCAGCTCAGATTAGAGGTATGCAAGATCATCCCATGAAGGGACCATTAGTGCATCAAAGATCATCCCATGAAGGGACCATTAGTGCATCAAAGATCATCCCATGAAGGGACCAGTGCGTCAAAGATCATCCCATGAAGGGACCAGTGCGTCAGAGATCATCCCATGAAGGGACCAGTGCGTCAGAGATCATCCCATGAAGGGACCAGTGCGTCAGAGATCATCCCATGAAGGGACCAGTGCGTCAGAGATCATCCCATGAAGGGACCAGTGCGTCAGAGATCATCCCATGAAGGGACCAGTGCGTCAGAGATCATCCCATGAAGGGACCAGTGCAAAGATCATCCCATGAAGGGACCAGTGCAAAGATCATCCCATGAAGGGACCAGTGCAAAGATCATCCCATGAAGGGACCAGTGCAAAGATCATCCCATGAAGGGACCAGTGCAAAGATCATCCCATGAAGGGACCAGTGCGTCAAAGATCATCCCATGAAGGGACCAGTGCGTCAAAGATCATCCCATGAAGGGACCAGTGCATCACAGCACTCAGATTAGAGGTATGCAAGATCATCCAATGAAGGGACCAGTGCATCAAAGACCATCCCATGAAGGGACCAGTGCATCAAAGATCATCCCATGAAGGGACCAGTGCATCAAAGATCATCCCATGAAGGGACCAGTGCATCCAATATCATCCCATGAAGGAAACAGTGCATCAAGATCATCCCATGAAGGAAACAGTGCATCAAGATCATCCCATGAAGGAAACAGTGCATCACAGCACTCCGATTAGAGGTATGCAAGATCATCCCATGAAGGGACCAGTGCATCAAGATCATCCCATGAAGGGACCAGTGCGTCAAGATCCAATGAAGGGACCAGTGCGTCACAGCACTAAGATTAGAGGTATGCAAGTTCATCCTGTGAAGGAACCAGTGCATCACAGCACTCAGATTGGAGGTATGCAAGATCATCCAATGAAGGGACCAGTGCATCAAAGACCATCCCATGAAGGGACCAGTGCATCAAAGATCATCCCATGAAGGGACCAGTGCATCAAAGATCATCCCATGAAGGGACCAGTGCATCAAAGATCATCCCATGAAGGAAACAGTGCATCAAGATCATCCCATGAAGGAAACAGTGCATCAAGATCATCCCATGAAGGAAACAGTGCATCAAGATCATCCCATGAAGGAAACAGTGCATCACAGCACTCCGATTAGAGGTATGCAAGATCATCCCATGAAGGGACCAGTGCATCAAAGATCATCCCGTGAAGGGACCAGTGCATCAAAGATCATCCCGTGAAGGGACCAGTGCATCAAAGATCATCCCGTGAAGGGACCAGTGCATCAAAGATCATCCCGTGAAGGGACCAGTGCATCAAAGATCATCCCGTGAAGGGACCAGTGCATCAAAGATCATCCCGTGAACGGACCAGTGCATCAAAGATCATCCCGTGAAGGGACCAGTGCATCAAAGATCATCCCGTGAAGGGACCAGCGCATCAAAGATCATCCCGTGAAGGGACCAGCGCATCAAAGATTATCCTGTGAAGGGACCAGTGCATCAAAGATCATCCCGTGAAGGGACCAGTGCATCAAAGATCATCCCGTGAAGGGACCAGTGCATCAAAGATCATCCCGTGAAGGGACCAGTGCATCACAGCACTAAGATTAGAGGTATGCAAGATCATCCCATGATGGGACCAGTGCATCAAAGACCATCCCAAGAAGGGACCAGGGCCTCAGCAATCCCATGAAGGGACCAGTGCAAAGATCCCATGAAAGGACCAGTGCATCACAGCACTCAGATTAGAGGTATGCAGGAATATTCCATGAAGGGACCAGGGCATCCCAGCACTCAGATTAGAGGTATGCAAGAACATCCCATGAAGGGACCAGGGCATCAAAGATCCTCCCATGAAGGGACCAGGGCATTACAGATCCTCCCATGAAGGGACCAGTGCATCAGAGATCCTCCCATGAAGGGACCAGTGCATCAGAGATCATCCCATGAAGGGACCAGTGCATCAGAGATCATCCCATGAAGGGACCAGTGCATCAAAGATCATCCCATGAAGGGACCAGTGCATCAAAGATCATCCCATGAAGGGACCAGTGCATCACAGCACTCAGATTGGAGGTATGCAAGATCATCCCGTGAAGGGACCAGTGCATCAAAGACCATCTCCAGAAGGGACCAGGGCCTCAGCGATCCCATGAAGGGACCAGTGCATCAAAGATCATCCCATGAAGGGAACAGTGCATCAAAGATCATCCCATGAAGGGACCAGTGCATCAAAGATCATCCCATGAAGGGACCAGTGCATCAAAGATCATCCCATGAAGGGACAAGTGCATCAAAGATCATCCCATGAAGGGACAAGTGCATCAAAGATCATCCCATGAAGGGACAAGTGCATCACAGCACTCAGATTAGAGGTATGCAAGATCATCCCATGAAGGGACCAGTGCATCAGAGATCATCCCATGAAGGGACCAGTGCATCACAGCACTCAGATAAGAGGTATACAAGAACATCCTGGGAAGGGACCAGTACATCAAAAATCAACCCATGAAGGGACCATTAGTGCATGAAAGATCATCCCATGAAGGAACCAGTGCATGAAAGATCATCCCATGAAGGGACCAGTGCATGAAAGATCATCCCATGAAGGGACCAGTGCATGAAAGATCATCCCATGAAGGGACCAGTGCATGAAAGATCATCCCATGAAGGGACCAGTGCATCAAAGATCATCCCATGAAGGGACCAGTGCATCAAAGATCATCCCATGAAGGGACCAGTGCATCAAAGATCAACCCATGAAGGGACCATTAGTGCATGAAAGATCATCCCATGAAGGGACCAGTGCATGAAAGATCATCCCATGAAGGGACCAGTGCATGAAAGATCATCCCATGAAGGGACCAGTGCATCAAAGATCATCCCATGAAGGGACCAGTGCATCAAAGATCATCCCATGAAGGGACCAGTGCATCAAAGATCATCCCATGAAGGGACCAGTGCATCACAGCACTCAGATTAGAGGTATGCAGGAACATCCCATGAAGGGACCAGGGCATCAAAGATCCTCCCATGA
This sequence comes from Triturus cristatus, assembly GCF_964204655.1. Taxonomy (NCBI): domain Eukaryota; kingdom Metazoa; phylum Chordata; class Amphibia; order Caudata; family Salamandridae; genus Triturus; species Triturus cristatus. The sequence continues at coordinate 651,883,215 of NC_140587.1, read as the reverse complement.
AGGGACCAGGGCATTACAGATCCTCCCATGAAGGGACCAGGGCATTACAGATCCTCCCATGAAGGGACCAGTGCATTAGAGATCCTCCCATGAAGGGACCAGTGCATCAGAGATCATCCCATGAAGGGACCAGTGCATCAGAGATCATCCCATGAAGGGACCAGTGCATCAGAGATCATCCCATGAAGGGACCAGTGCATCAGAGATCATCCCATGAAGGGACCAGTGCATCAGAGATCATCCCATGAAGGGACCAGTGCATCAGAGATCATCCCATGAAGGGACCAGAGCATGCGAGATCATCCCATGAAGGGACCAGAGCATGCGAGATCATCCCATGAAGGGACCAGAGCATGCGAGATCATCCCATGAAGGGACCCGTGCATGCAAGATCATCCCATGAAGGGACCCGTGCATGCAAGATCATCCCATGAAGGGACCAGTGCATGCAAGATCATCCCATGAAGGGACCAGTGCATGCAAGATCATCCCATGAAGGGACCAGTGCATGCAAGATCATCCCATGAAGGGACCAGTGCATGCAAGATCATCCCATGAAGGGACCAGTGCATGCAAGATCATCCCATGAAGGGACCAGTGCAACAATGATCATCCCATGAAGGGACCAGTGCACCACAGCACTCAGATTAGAGGTATGCAAGATCAGCCCATGAAGGGACCAGTGCACCACAGATCATCCCATGAAGGGACCAGTGAACCACAGATCATCCCATGAAGGGACCAGTGCACCACAGATCATCCCACGAAGGGACCAGTGCACCACAGATCATCCCACGAAGGGACCAGTGCACCACAGATCATCCCATGAAGGGACCAGTGCATCACAGCACTCAGATTAGAGGCATACAAGATCATCCCATGAAGGGACCAGGGCATCAAAGATCATCCCATGAAGGGACCAGGGCACCACACATCATCCCATGAAGGGACCAGGGCACCACACATCATCCCATGAAGGGACCAGTGCACCACACATCATCCCATGAAGGGACCAGTGCACCACACATCATCCCATGAAGGGACCAGTGCACCACACATCATCCCATGAAGGGACCAGTGCACCACACATCATCCCATGAAGGGACCAGTGCACCACACATCATCCCATGAAGGGACCAGTGCACCACACATCATCCCATGAAGGGACCAGTGCACCACACATCATCCCATGAAGGGACCAGTGCACCACACATCATCCCATGAAGGGACCAGTGCACCACACATCATCCCATGAAGGGACCAGTGCACCACACATCATCCCATGAAGGGACCAGTGCACCACACATCATCCCATGAAGGGACCAGTGCACCACACATCATCCCATGAAGGGACCAGTGCACCACACATCATCCCATGAAGGGACCAGTGCACCACACATCATCCCATGAAGGGACCAGTGCACCACACATCATCCCATGAAGGGACCAGTGCACCACACATCATCCCATGAAGGGACCAGTGCACCACACATCATCCCATGAAGGGACCAGTGCACCACACATCATCCCATGAAGGGACCAGTGCACCACACATCATCCCATGAAGGGACCAGTGCACCACACATCATCCCATGAAGGGACCAGTGCACCACACATCATCCCATGAAGGGACCAGTGCACCACACATCATCCCATGAAGGGACCAGTGCACCACACATCATCCCATGAAGGGACCAGTGCACCACACATCATCCCATGAAGGGACCAGTGCACCACAGATCATCCCATGAAGGGACCAGTGCACCACAGAGCATCCCATGAAGGGACCAGTGCACCACAGAGCATCCCATGAAGGGACCAGTGCACCACAGATCATCCCATGAAGGGACCAGTGCACACCAGATCATCCCATGAAGGGACCAGTGCACACCAGATCATCCCATGAAGGGACCAGTGCACTACAGATCATCCCATGAAGGGACCAGTGCACTACAGATCATCCCATGAAGGGACCAGTGCACCACAGATCATCCCATGAAGGGACCAGTGCACCACAGATCATCCCATGAAGGGTCCAGTGCACCACAGATCATCCCATGAAGGGACCAGTGCACCACACATCATCCCATGAAGGGACCCAGTGCACCACAGATCATCCCATGAAGGGACCCAGTGCACCACAGATCATCCCATGAAGGGACCCAGTGCACCACAGATCATCCCATGAAGGGACCCAGTGCACCACAGATCATCCCATGAAGGGACCCTGTGCACCACAGATCATCCCATGAAGGGACCCAGTGCACCACAGATCATCCCATGAAGGGACCCAGTGCACCACAGATCATCCCATGAAGGGACCCAGTGCACCACAGATCATCCCATGAAGGGACCCAGTGCACCACAGATCCTCCCATGAAGGGACCCAGTGCACCACAGATCGTCCCATGAAGGGACCCAGTGCACCACAGATCGTCCCATGAAGGGACCCAGTGCACCACAGATCGTCCCATGAAGGGACCAGTGCACCACAGATCATCCCATGAAGGGACCAGTGCACCACAGATCATCCCATGAAGGGACCAGTGCACCAAGGATCATCCCATGAAGGGGCCAGTGCACCAAGGATCATCCCATGAAGGGACCAGTGCACCAAGGATCATCCCATGAAGGGACCAGTGCACCAAGGATCATCCCATGAAGGGACCAGTGCACCAAGGATCATCCCATGAAGGGACCAGTGCACCAAGGATCATCCCATGAAGGGACCAGTGCACCAAGGATCATCCCATGAAGGGACCAGTGCATCACAGCTCGCAGATTAGAGGTATGCAAGAACATCCTGGGAAGGGACCAGTACATCAAAAATCAACCCATGAAGGGACCAGTACATCAAAAATCAACCCATGAAGGGACCAGTGCAAAGATCATCCCGTGAAGGGACCAGTGCAAAGATCGTCCCCGTGAAGGGACCAGTGCAAAGATCGTCCCCGTGAAGGGACCAGTGCAAAGATCGTCCCCGTGAAGGGACCAGTGCAAAGATCGTCCCCGTGAAGGGACCAGTGCAAAGATCGTCCCCGTGAAGGGACCAGTGCAAAGATCGTCCCCGTGAAGGGACCAGTGCAAAGATCGTCCCCGTGAAGGGACCAGTGCAAAGATCGTCCCCGTGAAGGGACCAGTGCAAAGATGCAAAGATCGTCCCCGTGAAGGGACCAGTGCAAAGATCGTCCCCGTGAAGGGACCAGTGCAAAGATCGTCCCCGTGAAGGGACCAGTGCATCAAAGATCATCCCGTGAAGGAACCAGTGCATCAAAGATCATCCCGTGAAGGGACCAGTGCATCAAAGATCATCCCGTGAAGGGACCAGTGCATCAAAGATCATCCCGTGAAGGGACCAGTGCATCAAAGATCATCCCGTGAAGGGACCAGTGCATCAAAGATCATCCCGTGAAGGGACCAGTGCATCAAAGATCATCCCATGAAGGGACCAGTGCATCACAGCCCTCAGATTAGATGTATGCAAGAGCATACCGTGAAGGGACCAGTGCATCAGAGATCCTCCCATGAAGGGACCAGGTCATCAGAGATCATCCCATGAAGGGACCAGTGCATCCAATATCATCCCATGAAGGAAACAGTGCATCAAGATCATCCCATGAAGGAAACCGTGCATCACAGCACTCCGATTAGAGGTATGCAAGATCATCCCATGAAGAGACCAGTGCATCAAAGATAATCCCGTGAAGGGACCAGTGCATCAAAGACCATCCCAAGAAGGGACCAGGGCCTCAGCGATCCCATGAAGGGACCAGTGCATCAAAGATCATCCCATGAAGGGACCAGTGCATCAAAGATCATCCCATGAAGGGACCAGTGCATCAAAGATCCCATGAAAGGACCAGTGTATAAAAGATCATCCCATGAAGGGACCAGTGCATCACAGCTCAGATTAGAGGTATGCAAGATCATCCCATGAAGGGACCAGGGCAAAGATCATCCCATGAAGGGACCAGTGCATCAGAGATAATCCCATGAAGGGACCAGTGCATCAGAGATCATCCCATGAAGGGACCAGTGCATGCAAGATCATCCCATGAAAGGACCAGTGCATGCAAGATCATCCCATGAAAGGACCAGTGCATGCAAGATCATCCCATGAAGGAAACCGTGCATCAAGATCATCCCATGAAGGGACCAGTGCATCAGAGATCATCCCATGAAGGGACCAGTGCATCAGAGATCATCCCATGAAGGGACCAGTGCATCAGAGATCATCCCATGAAGGGACCAGTGCATCAGAGATCATCCCATGAAGGGACCAGTGCGTCAAAGATCATCCCATGAAGGGACCAGTGCGTCAAAGATCATCCCATGAAAGGACCAGTGCGTCAAAGATCATCCCATGAAGGGACCAGTGCGTCAAAGATCATCCCATGAAGGGACCAGTGCATCACAGCACTAAGATTAGAGGTATGCAAGTTCATTCCTTGAAGGAATCAGTGCATCAAAGATCATCCCATGAAGGGACCAGGGCATCAGATTTCATCCCATGAAGGGACCAGGGCATCACAGATCATCCCATGAAGGGACCAGGGCATCACAGATCATCCCATGAAGGGACCAGGGCATCACAGATCATCCCATGAAGGGACCAGGGCATCAAAGATCATCCCATGAGGGGACCAGTGCATCAAAGACCATCCCAAGAAGGGACCAGGGCCTCAGCAATCCCATGAAGGGACCAGTGCATCAGAGATCATCCCATGAAGGGACCAGTGCATCAGAGATCATCCCATGAAGGGACCAGTGCATCAGAGATCATCCCATGAAGGGACCAGTGCATCAAAGATCATCCCATGAAGGGACCAGGGCATCAGATTTCATCCCATGAAGGGACCAGGGCATCTCAGATCATCCCATGAAGGGACCAGGGCATCACAGATCATCCCATGAAGGGACCAGGGCATCACAGATCATCCCATGAAGGAACCAGTGCATCAGAGATCATCCCATGAAGGGACCAGTGCATCAGAGATCATCCCATGAAGGGACCAGTGCATCAAGATCATCCCATGAAAGGACCAGTGCATCACAGCACTCAGATTAGAGGTACGCAAGATCATCCCATGAAGGGACCAGTGCATCAGATCATCCCATGAAGGGACAAGTGCATCAGAGATCATCCCGTGAAGGGACCAGGGCATCAAAGATCATCCCGTGAAGGGACCAGGGCATCAAAGATCATCCCGTGAAGGGACCAGGGCATCAAAGATCATCCCGTGAAGGGACCAGGGCATCAAAGATCATCCCGTGAAGGGACCAGGGCATCAAAGATCATCCCGTGAAGGGAACAGTGCATCAAAGATCATCCCGTGAAGGGAACAGTGCATCAAAGATCCCGTGAAGGGAAACAGTGCATCAAAGATCATGCCGTGAAGGGACCAGTGCAGCAAAGATCATGCCGTGAAGGGACCTGTGCATCAGATCATCCCATGAAGTGACCAGTGCATCAGATCATCCCATGAAGGGACCAGTGTATCACAGTACTCAGATTAGAGGTATGCAAGATCACCCCATGAAGGGACCAGGGCATTAAAGATCATCCCATGAAGGGACCAGTGCATCAAAGATCTCCCATGAAGGGACCAGTGCATCAAAGATCATCCCATGAAGGGACCAGTGCATCAGAGATCATCCCATGAAGGGACCAGTCCATCCAAGATCATCCCATAAAGGACCGGTGCATCCGAGATCATCCCGTGAAGGGACCGGTGCATCAGAGATCATCCCGTGAAGGGACCGGTGCATCAGAGATCATCCCATGAAAGGACCAGGGCATTAAAGATCATCCCATGAAGGGACCAGTGGATCACAGCACTCAGATTAGAGGTATGCAAGATGATCCTATGAAGGGACCAGATCAGAGATCATCCCATGAAGGGACCAGTGCATCAGAGATCATCCCATGAAGGGACCAGTGCATCAGAGATCATCCCATGAAGGGACCAGTGCATCAGAGATCATCCCATGAAGGGACCAGTGCATCAGAGATCATCCCATGAAGGGACCAGTGCATCAGAGATCATCCCATGAAGGGACCAGTGCATCAGAGATCATCCCATGAAGGGACCAGTGCATCAGAGATCATCCCATGAAGGGACCAGTGCATCAGAGATCATCCCATGAAGGGACCAGTGCATCAGAGATCATCCCATGAAGGGACCAGTGCATCAGAGATCATCCCATGAAGGGACCAGTGCATCAGAGATCATCCCATGAAGGGACCAGTGCAAAGATGATCCCATGAAGGGTACAGTGCAAAGATGATCCCATGAAGGGACCAGTGCAAAGATGATCCCATGAAGGGACCAGTGCAAAGATGATCCCATGAAGGGACCAGTGCAAAGATGATCCCATGAAGGGACCAGTGCAAAGATGATCCCATGAAGGGACCAGTGCAAAGATGATCCCATGAAGGGACCAGTGCAAAGATGATCCCATGAAGGGACCAGTGCAAAGATGATCCCATGAAGGGACCAGTGCAAAGATGATCCCATGAAGGGACCAGTGCAAAGATGATCCCATGAAGGGACCAGTGCATCAAAGATCATCCCAAGAAGGGACCAGTGCATCAAAGATCATCCCAAGAAGGGACCAGTGCATCAGAGATCATCCCAAGAAGGGACCGGTGCATCAGAGATCATCCCGTGAAGGGACCGGTGCATCAGAGATAATCCCGTGAAGGGACCGGTGCATCAGAGATCATCCCATGAAAGGACCAGGGCATTAAGGATGATCCCATGAAGGGACCAGTGCATCACAGCACTCAGATTAGAGGTATGCAAGATGATCCCATGAAGGGACCAGTGCATCACAGCACTCAGATTGGAGGTATGCAAGATCATCCCATGAAGGGACCAGTTCATCAGAGATCATCCCATGAAGGGACCACTGGATCAGAGATCATCCCATGAAGGGACCAGTGGATCAGAGATCATCGCATGAAGGGACCAGTGGATCAAAGATCATCCCATGAAGGGACCAGTGGATCAAAGATCCCATGAAGGGACCACTGCATCAGAGATCATCCTATGAAGTAAACAGTGCATCAAAGATCATCCCATGAAGGGACCAGTGCGTCAAAGATCATCCTATGAAGGGACCAGTGCGTCAAAGATCATCCCATGAAGGGACCAGTGCATCACAGCACTAAGATTAGAGGTCTGCAAGTTCATTCCTTGAAGGAACCAGTGCATCACAGCACTCAGATTAGAGGTATGCAAGACCATCCCGTGAAGGGACCAGTGCATCAAAGATCATCCCGTGACGGGACCAGTGCATCAAAGATCATCCCGTGACGGGACCAGTGCATCAAAGATCATCCCGTGAAGGGACCAGTGCATCACAGCACTCAGATTAAAGGTATGCAAGATCATCCCATGAGGGGACCAGTGCATCAAAGACCATCCCAAGAAGGGACCAGGGCCTCAGCAATCCCATGAAGGGACCAGTGCGTCCAAGATCATCCCGTGAAGGGACTAGTGCAAAGATCCCATGAAAGGACCAGTGCATATCAGTTCAGATTACAGGTATGCAAGATCATCCCATGAAGGGACCAGTGCATCAGAGATCATCCCGTGACGGGACCAGTGCATCAAAGACCATCCCGTGAAGGGACCAGTGCATCAAAGACCATCCCGTGAAGGGACCAGTGCATCAAAGACCATCCCGTGAAGGGATCATTAGTGCATCAAAGATCATCCCATGAAGGGACTAGTGCATCAGAGATCATCCCATGAAGGGACCAGTGCATCAGAGATCACCCCATGAAGGGACCAGTGCATCAGAGATCACCCCATGAAGGGACCAGTGCATCCAAGATCATCCCATGAAGGAAACAGTGCATCCAAGATCATCCCATGAGGGAAACCGTGCATCCAAGATCATCCCATGAAGGAAACAGTGCATCACAGCTCAGTTTAGAAGTATGCAAGATCATCCCGTGAAGGGACCTGTGCATCAAAGATCCCATGAAGGAACCAGTGCATCAAAGATCCCATGAAGGAACCAGTGCATCAAAGACCATCCCAAGAAGGGACCAGTGCATCAAAGACCATCCCAAGAAGGGACCAGTGCATCAAAGACCATCCCAAGAAGGGACCAGGGCCTCAGCGATCCCATGAAGGGACCAGTGCATCAAAGATCATCCCATGAAGGGACCAGTGCATCAAAGATCATCCCATGAAGGGACCAGTGCATCAAAGATCATCCCATGAAGGGACCAGTGCATCAAAGATCATCCCATGAAGGGACCAGTGCATCAAAGATCATCCCATGAAGGGACCAGTGCATCAGAGATCATCCCATGAAGGGACCAGTGCATCACAGCACTCAGATAAGAGGTATACAAGAACATCCTGGGAAGGGACCAGTACATCAAAAATCAACCCATGAAGGGACCATTAGTGCATGAAAGATCATCCCATGAAGGAACCAGTGCATGAAAGATCATCCCATGAAGGGACCAGTGCATGAAAGATCATCCCATGAAGGGACCAGTGCATGAAAGATCATCCCATGAAGGGACCAGTGCATCAAAGATCATCCCATGAAGGGACCAGTGCATCAAAGATCATCCCATGAAGGGACCAGTGCATCAAAGATCATCCCATGAAGGGACCAGTGCATCAAAGATCATCCCATGAAGGGACCAGTGCATCAAAGATCATCCCATGAAGGGACCAGTGCATCAAAGATCATCCCATGAAGGGACCAGTGCATCAAAGATCATCCCATGAAGGGACCAGTGCATCAAAGATCATCCCATGAAGGGACCAGTGCATCAAAGATCATCCCATGAAGGGACTAGTGCATCAAAGATCATCCCATGAAGGGACCAGTGCATCACAGCACTCAGATTAGAGGTATGCAAGATCACCCCATGAAGGGACCAGGGCATCAGAGATCACCCCATGAAGGGACCAGGGCATCAGAGATCATCCCATGAAGGGACCAGGGCATCAGAGATCATCCCATGAAGGGACCAGGGCATCAGAGATCATCCCATGAAGGGACCAGGGCATCAGAGATCATCCCATGATGGGACCAGGGCATCAGAGATGATCCCATGAAGGGACCAGGGCATCAGAGATCATCCCATGAAGGGACCAGTGCATGCAAGATCATCCCGTGAAGGGACCAGTGCATCAAAGATCATCCCGTGAAGGGACCAGTGCATCAAAGATCCCGTGAAGGGACCTGTGCATCAAAGATCATCCCGTGAAGGGACCTGTGCATCAAAGATCATCCCGTGAAGGGACCTGTGCATCAAAGATCATCCCGTGAAGGGACCTGTGCATCAAAGATCATCCCGTGAAGGGACCTGTGCATCAAAGATCATCCCGTGAAGGGACCTGTGCATCAAAGATCATCCCGTGAAGGGACCTGTGCATCAAAGATCATCCCATGAAGGGACCTGTGCATCAAAGATCATCCCGTGAAGGGACCTGTGCATCAAAGATCATCCCGTGAAGGGACCTGTGCATCACAGCACTCAGATTAGAGGTATGCAAGATCATCCCATGAAGGGACCAGTGCATCAAAGACCATCCCAAGAAGGGACCAGGGCCTCAGCGATCCCATGAAGGGACCAGTGCATCAAAGATCATCCCATGAAGGGACCAGTGCATCAAAGATCCCATGAAAGGACCAGTGTATAAAAGATCATCCCATGAAGGGACCAGTGCATCACAGCTCAGATTAGAGGTATGCAAGATCATCCCATGAAGGGACCAGGGCAAAGATCATCCCATGAAGGGACCAGTGCATCAGAGATAATCCCATGAAGGGACCAGTGCATCAGAGATCATCCCATGAAGGGACCAGTGCATCAGAGATCATCCCATGAAAGGACCAGTGCATGCAAGATCATCCCATGAAAGGACCAGTGCATGCAAGATCATCCCATGAAAGGACCAGTGCATGCAAGATCATCCCATGAAGGAAACAGTGCATCAGAGATCATCCCATGAAGGGACCAGTGCATCAGAGATCATCCCATGAAGGGACCAGTGCGTCAAAGATCATCCCATGAAGGGACCAGTGCGTCAAAGATCATCCCATGAAGGGACCAGTGCGTCAAAGATCATCCCATGAAGGGACCAGTGCGTCAAAGATCATCCCATGAAGGGACCAGTGCGTCAAAGATCATCCCATGAAGGGACCAGTGCATCAAAGATCATCCCATGAAGGGACCAGGGCATCAGATTTCATCCCATGAAGGGACCAGGGCATCAGAGATCATCCCATGAAGGGACCAGGGCATCACAGATCATCCCATGAAGGGACCAGGGCATCACAGATCATCCCATGAAGGGACCAGGGCATCAAAGATCATCCCATGAGGGGACCAGTGCATCAAAGACCATCCCAAGAAGGGACCAGGGCCTCAGCAATCCCATGAAGGGACCAGTGCGTCAAAGATCATCCCCATGAATGGACCAGTGCATCAGATATCCCATGAAAAGACCAGTGTATAAAAGATAAACCCATGAAGGGACCAGTGCATCACACTACTCAGATTAGAGGTATGCAAGATCATCCCATGAAGGGACCAGTGCATCAGAGATCATCCCATGAAGGGACCAGTGCATCAGAGATCATCCCATGAAGGGACCAGTGCATCAGAGATCATCCCATGAAGGGACCAGTGCATCAGAGATCATCCCATGAAGGGACCAGGGCATCAGATTTCATCCCATGAAGGGACCAGGGCATCTCAGATCATCCCATGAAGGGACCAGGGCATCTCAGATCATCCCATGAAGGGACTAGGGCATCACAGATCATCCCATGAAGGAACCAGTGCATCAGAGATCATCCCATGAAGGGAACAGTGCATCAAAGATCCCGTGAAGGGAACAGGGCATCAAAGATCATGCCGTGAAGGGACCAGTGCATCAAAGATCATGCCGTGAAGGGACCAGTGCATCAGATCATCCCATGAAGTGACCAGTGCATCAGATCATCCCATGAAGGGACCAGTGTATCACAGTACTCAGATTAGAGGTATGCAAGATCACCCCATGAAGGGACCAGGGCATTAAAGATCATCCCATGAAGGGACCAGTGCATCAAAGATCTCCCATGAAGGGACCAGTGCATCAAAGATCATCCCATGAAGGGACCAGTGCATCAGAGATCATCCCGTGAAGGGACCGGTCCATCAGAGATCATCCCGTGAAGGGACCGGTCCATCCGAGATCATCCCGTGAAGGGACCTGTGCATCAGAGATCATCACGTGAAGGGGCCAGTGCATCAGAGATCATCCCGTGAAGGGGCCAGTGCATCAGAGATCATCCCGTGAAGGGGCCAGTGCATCAGAGATCATCCCGTGAAGGGGCCAGTGCATCAGAGATCATCCCGTGAAGGGGCCAGTGCATCAGAGATCATCCCGTGAAGGGGCCAGTGCATCAGAGATCATCCCGTGAAGGGGCCAGTGCATCAGAGATCATCCCGTGAAGGGGCCAGTGCATCAGAGATCATCCCGTGAAGGGGCCAGTGCATCAGAGATCATCCCATGAAGGGGCCAGTGCATCAGAGATCATCCCATGAAGGGGCCAGTGCATCAGAGATCATCCCATGAAGGGGCCAGTGCATCAGAGATCATTCCATGAAGGGGCCAGTGCATCAGAGATCATTCCATGAAGGGGCCAGTGCATCAGAGATCATTCCATGAAGGGGCCAGTGCATCAGAGATCATTCCATGAAGGGGCCAGTGCATCACAGATCATCCCATGAAGGGACCAGTGCATCATAGCTCAGATTAGAGGTATGCAAGATGATCCCATGAAGGGACCAGTGCAAAGATGATCCCATGAAGGGACCAGTGCAAAGATGATCCCATGAATGGACCAGAGCAACACAGCACTCAGATTAGAGGTATGCAAGATCATCCCATGAAGGAACCAGTGCATCAAAGATCATCCCGTGAAGGGACCAGTGCATCAAAGATCATCCCGTGAAGGGACCAGGGCATCAAAGATCATCCCGTGAAGGGACCAGGGCATCAAAGATCATCCCGTGAAGGGACCAGGGCATCAAAGATCATCCCGTGAAGGGACCAGGGCATCAAAGATCATCCCGTGAAGGGACCAGGGCATCAAAGATCATCCCGTGAAGGGACCAGGGCATCAAAGATCATCCCGTGAAGGGACCAGGGCATCAAAGATCATCCCGTGAAGGGACCAGGGCATCAAAGATCATCCCGTGAAGGGACCAGGGCATCAAAGATCATCCCGTGAAGGGACCAGGGCATCAAAGATCATCCCGTGAAGGGACCAGGGCATCAAAGATCATCCCGTGAAGGGACCAGGGCATCAAAGATCATCCCGTGAAGGGACCAGGGCATCAAAGATCATCCCGTGAAGGGACCAGGGCATCAAAGATCATCCCGTGAAGGGACCAGGGCATCAAAGATCATCCCGTGAAGGGACCAGGGCATCAAAGATCATCCCGTGAAGGGACCAGGGCATCAAAGATCATCCCGTGAAGGGACCAGGGCATCAAAGATCATCCCGTGAAGGGACCAGGGCATCAAAGATCATCCCGTGAAGGGACCAGGGCATCAAAGATCATCCCGTGAAGGGACCAGGGCATCAAAGATCATCCCGTGAAGGGACCAGGGCATCAAAGATCATCCCGTGAAGGGACCAGGGCATCAAAGATCATCCCGTGAAGGGACCAGGGCATCAAAGATCATCCCGTGAAGAGACCAGGGCATCAAAGATCATCCCGTGAAGGGACCAGGGCATCAAAGATCATCCCGTGAAGGGACCAGGGCATCAAAGATCATCCCGTGAAGGGACCAGGGCATCAAAGATCATCCCGTGAAGGGACCAGGGCATCAAAGATCATCCCGTGAAGGGACCAGGGCATCAAAGATCATCCCGTGAAGGGACCAGGGCATCAAAGATCATCCCGTGAAGGGACCAGGGCATCAAAGATCATCCCGTGAAGGGACCAGTGCATCACAGCACTCAGATTAGAGGTATGCAAGATCATCCCGTGAAGGGACCAGTGCATCAGAGATCATCCCGTGAAGGGACCAGTGCATCAGAGATCATCCCGTGAAGGGACCAGTGCATCAGAGATCATCCCGTGAAGGGACCAGTGCATCAGAGATCATCCCGTGAAGGGACCAGTGCATCAGAGATCATCCCGTGAAGGGACCAGTGCATCAGAGATCATCCCGTGAAGGGACCAGTGCATCAGAGATCATCCCGTGAAGGGACCAGTGCATCAGAGATCATCCCGTGAAGGGACCAGTGCATCAGAGATCATCCCGTGAAGGGACCAGTGCATCAGAGATCATCCCGTGAAGGGACCAGTGCATCAGAGATCATCCCGTGAAGGGACCAGTGCATCACAGCACTCAGATTAGAGGTATGCATGATCATCCCATGAAGGGACCAGGGCCTCAGCGATCCCATGAAGGGACCAGTGCGTCAAAGATCATCCCATGAAGCGGCCAGTGCATCAAAGATCATCCCATGAAGGGACCAGTGCATCAAAGATCATCCCATGAAGGGACTAGTGCAAAGATCCCATGAAGGGACCAGTGCAAAGATCCCATGAAGGGACCAGTGCAAAGATCCCATGAAGGGACCAGTGCAAAGATCCCATGAAAGGACCAGTGCATCACAGCACTCAGATTGGAGGTATGCAAGATCATCCCATGAAGGGAAAAGTGCAATAAAGATCATCCCATGAAGGGACCAGTGCATCAGAGATCATCCCATGAAGGGACCAGTGCATCAGAGATCATCCCATGAAGGGACCAGTGGATCAGAGATCATCCCATGAAGGGAACAGTGGATCAAAGATCATCCCATGAAGGGAACAGTGGATCAAAGATCATCCCATGAAGGGAACAGTGGATCAAAGATCATCCCATGAAAGGACCAGGGCATTAAAGATCATCCCATGAAGGGACCAGTGGATCACAGCACTCAGATTAGAGGTATGCAAGATGATCCTATGAAGGGACCAGATCAGAGATCATCCCATGAAGGGACCAGTGCATCAGAGATCATCCCATGAAGGGACCAGTGCATCAGAGATCATCCCATGAAGGGACCAGTGCATCAGAGATCATCCCATGAAGGGACCAGTGCATCAGAGATCATCCCATGAAGGGACCAGTGCATCAGAGATCATCCCATGAAGGGACCAGTGCAAAGATGATCCCATGAAGGGTACAGTGCAAAGATGATCCCATGAAGGGTACAGTGCAAAGATGATCCCATGAAGGGTACAGTGCAAAGATGATCCCATGAAGGGTACAGTGCAAAGATGATCCCATGAAGGGACCAGTGCAAAGATGATCCCATGAAGGGACCAGTGCAAAGATGATCCCATGAAGGGACCAGTGCAAAGATGATCCCATGAAGGGACCAGTGCAAAGATGATCCCATGAAGGGACCAGTGCAAAGATGATCCCATGAAGGGACCAGTGCATCAAAGATCATCCCAAGAAGGGACCAGTGCATCAGAGATCATCCCAAGAAGGGACCAGTGCATCAGAGATCATCCCGTGAAGGGACCGGTGCATCAGAGATCATCCCGTGAAGGGACCGGTGCATCAGAGATCATCCCATGAAAGGACCAGGGCATTAAGGATGATCCCATGAAGGGACCAGTGCATCACAGCACTCAGATTAGAGGTATGCAAGATGATCCTATGAAGGGACCAGATCAGAGATCATCCCATGAAGGGACCAGTGCATCAGAGATCATCCCATGAAGGGAACAGTGGATCAAAGATCATCCCATGAAAGGACCAGGGCATTAAAGATCATCCCATGAAGGGACCAGTGGATCACAGCACTCAGATTAGAGGTATGCAAGATGATCCTATGAAGGGACCAGATCAGAGATCATCCCATGAAGGGACCAGTGCATCAGAGATCATCCCATGAAGGGACCAGTGCATCAGAGATCATCCCATGAAGGGACCAGTGCATCAGAGATCATCCCATGAAGGGACCAGTGCATCAGAGATCATCCCATGAAGGGACCAGTGCATCAGAGATCATCCCGTGAAGGGACCAGTGCATCATAGCACTCAGATTGGAGGTATGCAAGATCATCCCATGAAGGGACCAGTTCATCAGAGATCATCCCATGAAGGGACCAGTGGATCAGAGATCATCCCATGAAGGGACCAGTGGATCAGAGATCATCCCATGAAGGGACCAGTGGATCAGAGATCATCCCATGAAGGGACCAGTGGATCAGAGATCATCCCATGAAGGGACCAGTGGATCAGAGATCATCCCATGAAGGGACCAGTGGATCAGAGATCATCCCATGAAGGGACCAGTGGATCAAAGATCATCCCATGAAGGGACCAGTGGATCAAAGATCATCCCATGAAGGGACCAGTGGATCAAAGATCATCCCAAAAGGGACCAGTGGATCAAAGATCATCCCATGAAGGGACCAGTGCATCAAGATCATCCCATGAAGGGACCAGTGCATCAAGATCATCCCATGAAGGGACCAGTGCATCAAGATCATCCCATGAAGAGACCAGTGCATCAAGATCATCCCATGAAGAGACCAGTGCATCAAAGATAATCCCGTGAAGGGACCAGTATATCACAGTACTCCGATTAGAGGTATGCATGTTCATCCCGTGAAGGGACCAGTGCATCAAAGATCATCCCGTGAAGGGACCAGTGCATCAAAGATCATCCCGTGAAGGGACCAGTGCATCAAAGATCATCCCGTGAAGGGACCAGTGCATCAAAGATCATCCCGTGAAGGGACCAGTGCATCAAAGATCATCCCGTGAAGGGACCAGTGCATCAAAGATCATCCCGTGAAGGGACCAGTGCATCAAAGATCATCCCGTGAAGGGACCAGTGCATCAAAGATCATCCCGTGAAGGGACCAGTGCATCACAGCACTCAGATTAGAGGTATGCAAGATCATCCCATGAAGGGACCAGTGCATCAGAGATCATCCCATGAAGGGACCAGTGCATCAAAGATCATCCCATGAAGAGACCAGTGCATCAAAGATCATCCCATAAAGGTACTAGTGCAAAGATCCCATGAAGGGACCAGTGCATCAAAGATGATCCCATGAACGGACTAATGCAAAGATCCCATGAAAGGACCAGTGCATCACAGCAATCAAATTAGAAGTATGCAGGAACATCCCATGAAGGGACCAGTGCATTAAAGATCACCCCATGAAGGGACCAGTGCAGAGATCACCCCATGAAGGGACCAGTGCATCAGAGATCATCCCATGAAGGGACCAGTGCATCAGAGATCATCCCATGAAGAGACCAGTGCATCAGAGATCATCCCATGAAGGGGCCAGTGCAACAGAGATCATCCCATGAAGGGGCCAGTGCAACAGAGATCATCCCATGAAGGGGCCAGTGCAACAGAGATCATCCCATGAAGGGGCCAGTGCAACAGAGATCATCCCATGAAGGGGCCAGTGCAACAGAGATCATCCCATGAAGGGGCCAGTGCAACAGAGATCATCCCATGAAGGGGCCAGTGCAACAGAGATCATCCCATGAAGGGGCCAGTGCAACAGAGATCATCCCATGAAGGGGCCAGTGCAACAGAGATCATCCCATGAAGGGGCCAGTGCAACAGAGATCATCCCATGAAGGGGCCAGTGCAACAGAGATCATCCCATGAAGGGACCAGTGCATCACAGCACTAAGATTAGAGGTATGCAAGATCATCCCGTGAAGGAACCAGTGCATCAAAGATCATCCCGTGAAGGGACCAGTGCATCAAAGATCATCCCGTGAAGGGACCAGTGCATCAAAGATCATCCCGTGAAGGGACCAGTGCATCAAAGATCATCCCGTGAAGGGACCAGTGCATCAAAGATCACCCCGTGAAGGGACCAGTGCATCAAAGATCATCCCGTGAAGGGACCAGTGCAACAAAGATCATCCCGTGAAGGGACCAGTGCATCAAAGATCATCCCAAGAAGGGACCAGGGCCTCAGCGATCCCATGAAGTGACCAGTGCGTCAAATATCATCCCATGAAGGGACCAGTGCATCAAAGATCATCCGATAAAGGGACTAGTGCAAAGATCCCATGAAAGGACCAGTGCATCACAGCACTCAGATTAGAAGTATGCAGGAACATCCCATGAAGGGACCAGGGCATCAAAGATGATCCCATGAAGGTACCAGTGCATCAAAGGATATCCCATGAAAGGACCAGTGCATCAAAGGATATCCCATGAAGGGACAAGTGCATTAAAGATCACCCCATGAAGGGACCAGTGCAGAGATCATCCCATGAAGGGACGAGTGCATCAGAGATCATCCCATGAAGGGACCAGTGCATCAGAGATCATCCCATGAAGGGACCAGTGCATCAGAGATCATCCCATGAAGGGACCAGTGCATCAGAGATCATCCCATGAAGGGACCAGTGCATCAGAGATCATCCCATGAAGGGACCAGTGCATCAGAGATCATCCCATGAAGGGACCAGTTCATCAGAGATCATCCCATGAAGGGACCAGTGCAAAGATCATCCCATGAAGGGACCAGTGCAAAGATCATCCCATGAAGGGACCAGTGCAAAGATCATCCCATGAAGGGACCAGTGCGTCAGAGATCATCCCATGAAGGGACCAGTGCATCAGAGATCATCCCATGAAGGGACCAGTGCATCAGAGATCATCCCATGAATGGACCAGTGCATCAGAGATCATCCCATGAATGGACCAGTGCATCAGAGATCATCCCATGAAGGGACCAGTGCATCAGAGATCATCCCATGAAGGGACCAGTGCATCAGAGATCATCCCATGAAGGGACCAGTGCATCAGATCATCCCATGAAGGGACCAGTGCATCAGAGATCATCCCATGAAGGGACCAGTGCATCAGAGATCATCCCATGAAGGGACCAGTGCATCAGAGATCATCCCATGAAGGGACCAGTGCATCAGAGATCATCCCATGAAGGGACCTGTGCATCAGAGATCATCCCATGAAGGGACCAGTGCATCAGAGATCATCCCATGAAGGGACCAGTGCATCAGAGATCATCCCATGAAGGGACCAGTGCATCACAGCACTAAGATTAGAGGTATGCAAGATCATCCCGTGAAGGGACCAGTGCATCAAAGATCATCCCGTGAAGGGACCAGTGCATCAAAGATCATCCCGTGAAGGGACCAGTGCATCAAAGATCATCCCGTGAAGGGACCAGTGCATCAAAGATCATCCCGTGAAGGGACCAGTGCATCAAAGATCATCCCGTGAAGGGACCAGTGCATCAAAGATCATCCCGTGAAGGGACCAGTGCATCAAAGATCATCCCGTGAAGGGACCAGTGCATCAAAGATCATCCCGTGAAGGGACCAGTGCATCAAAGATCATCCCGTGAAGGGACCAGTGCATCAAAGATCATCCCGTGAAGGGACCAGTGCATCAAAGATCATCCCGTGAAGGGACCAGTGCATCAAAGATCATCCCGTGAAGGGACCAGTGCATCAAAGATCATCCCGTGAAGGGACCAGTGCATCAAAGATCATCCCGTGAAGGGACCAGTGCATCAAAGATCATCCCGTGAAGGGACCAGTGCATCAGAGATCATCCCGTGAAGGGACTAGTGCATCAGAGATCATCCCATGAAAGGACCAGTGCATCAGAGATCATCCCATGAAGGGACCAGTGCATCAGAGATCATCCCATGAAGGGACCAGTGCATCAGAGATCATCCCATGACGGGACCAGTGCATCAGAGATCATCCCATGACGGGACCAGTGCATCAGAGATCATCCCATGACGGGACCAGTGCATCAGAGATCATCCCATGACGGGACCAGTGCATGCAAGCTCATCCCATGAAGGGACCAGTGCATGCAAGCTCATCCCATGAAGGGACCAGTGCATGCAAGCTCATCCCATGAAGGGACCAGTGCATGCAAGCTCATCCCATGAAGGGACCAGTGCATGCAAGCTCATCCCATGAAGGGACCAGTGCATGCAAGCTCATCCCATGAAGGGACCAGTGCATGCAAGCTCATCCCATGAAGGGACCAGTGCATGCAAGCTCATCCCATGAAGGGACCAGTGCATGCAAGCTCATCCCATGAAGGGACCAGTGCATGCAAGCTCATCCCATGAAGGGACCAGTGCATGCAAGCTCATCCCATGAAGGGACCAGTGCATGCAAGCTCATCCCATGAAGGGACCAGTGCATGCAAGCTCATCCCATGAAGGGACCAGTGCATGCAAGCTCATCCCATGAAGGGACCAGTGCATGCAAGCTCATCCCATGAAGGGACCAGTGCATGCAAGCTCATCCCATGAAGGGACCAGTGCATGCAAGCTCATCCCATGAAGGGACCAGTGCATGCAAGCTCATCCCATGAAGGGACCAGTGCATGCAAGCTCATCCCATGAAGGGACCAGTGCATGCAAGCTCATCCCATGAAGGGACCAGTGCATGCAAGCTCATCCCATGAAGGGACCAGTGCATGCAAGCTCATCCCATGAAGGGACCAGTGCATGCAAGCTCATCCCATGAAGGGACCAGTGCATGCAAGCTCATCCCATGAAGGGACCAGTGCATGCAAGCTCATCCCATGAAGGGACCAGTGCATGCAAGCTCATCCCATGAAGGGACCAGTGCATGCAAGCTCATCCCATGAAGGGACCAGTGCACCACAGATCATCCCATGAAGGGACCAGTGCATGCAAGCTCATCCCATGAAGAGACCCAGTGCATGCAAGCTCATCCCATGAAGAGACCCAGTGCACCACAGATCATCCATGAAGGGACCCAGTGCACCACAGATCATCCCATGAAGGGACCCAGTGCACCACAGATCATCCCATGAAGGGACCCAGTGCACCACAGATCATCCCATGAAGGGACCCAGTGCACCACAGATCATCCCATGAAGGGACCCAGTGCACCACAGATCATCCCATGAAGGGACCCAGTGCACCACAGATCATCCCATGAAGGGACCCAGTGCACCACAGATCATCCCATGAAGGGACCCAGTGCACCACAGATCATCCCATGAAGGGACCCAGTGCACCACAGATCATCCCATGAAGGGACCCAGTGCACCACAGATCATCCCATGAAGGGACCCAGTGCACCACAGATCATCCCATGAAGGGACCCAGTGCACCACAGATCATCCCATGAAGGGACCCAGTGCACCACAGATCATCCCATGAAGGGACCCAGTGCACCACAGATCATCCCATGAAGGGACCCAGTGCACCACAGATCATCCCATGAAGGGACCCAGTGCACCACAGATCATCCCATGAAGGGACCCAGTGCACCACAGATCATCCCATGAAGGGACCCAGTGCACCACAGATCATCCCATGAAGGGACCCAGTGCACCACAGATCATCCCATGAAGGGACCCAGTGCACCACAGATCATCCCATGAAGGGACCCAGTGCACCACAGATCATCCCATGAAGGGACCCAGTGCACCACAGATCATCCCATGAAGGGACCAGTGCACCACAGATCATCCCATGAAGGGACCAGTGCACCACAGATCATCCCATGAAGGGACCAGTGCACCACAGATCATCCCATGAAGGGACCAGTGCACCACAGATCATCCCATGAAGGGACCAGTGCACCACAGATCATCCCATGAAGGGACCAGTGCACCACAGATCATCCCATGAAGGGACCAGTGCACCACAGATCATCCCATGAAGGGACCAGTGCACCACAGATCATCCCATGAAGGGACCAGTGCACCACAGATCATCCCATGAAGGGACCAGTGCACCACAGATCATCCCATGAAGGGACCAGTGCACCACAGATCATCCCATGAAGGGACCAGTGCACCACAGATCATCCCATGAAGGGACCAGTGCACCACAGATCATCCCATGAAGGGACCAGTGCACCACAGATCATCCCATGAAGGGACCAGTGCACCACAGATCATCCCATGAAGGGACCAGTGCACCACAGATCATCCCATGAAGGGACCAGTGCACCACAGATCATCCCATGAAGGGACCAGTGCACCACAGATCATCCCATGAAGGGACCAGTGCACCACAGATCATCCCATGAAGGGACCAGTGCACCACAGATCATCCCATGAAGGGACCAGTGCACCACAGATCATCCCATGAAGGGACCAGTGCACCACAGATCATCCCATGAAGGGACCAGTGCACCACAGATCATCCCATGAAGGGACCAGTGCACCAGAGATCCTCCCATGAAGGGACCAGTGCATCAGAGATCCTCCCATGAAGGGACCAGTGCAACAGAGATCATCCCATGAAGGGACCAGTGCATCAGAGATCCTCCCATGAAGGGACCAGTGCAACAGAGATCATCCCATGAAGGGACCAGTACATCAAAAATCAACCCATGAAGGGACCATTAGTGCATTAAAGACCATCCCATGAAGGGACCAGTGCATCAAAGATCATCCCGTGAAGGGACCAGTGCAAAGATCATCCCGTGAAGGGACCAGTGCAAAGATCATCCCGTGAAGGGACCAGTGCAAAGATCATCCCGTGAAGGGACCAGTGCAAAGATCATCCCCGTGAAGGGACCAGTGCAAAGATCATCCCCGTGAAGGGACCAGTGCAAAGATCATCCCCGTGAAGGGACCAGTGCAAAGATCATCCCCGTGAAGGGACCAGTGCAAAGATCATCCCCGTGAAGGGACCAGTGCAAAGATCATCCCCGTGAAGGGACCAGTGCAAAGATCATCCCCGTGAAGGGACCAGTGCAAAGATCATCCCCGTGAAGGGACCAGTGCAAAGATCATCCCCGTGAAGGGACCAGTGCAAAGATAATCCCCGTGAAGGGACCAGTGCAAAGATCATCCCCGTGAAGGGACCAGTGCATCAAAGATCATCCCGTGAAGGGACCAGTGCATCAAAGATCATCCCATGAAGGGACCAGTGCATCAAAGATCATCCCATGAAGGGACCAGTGCATCAAAGATCATCCCATGAAGGGACCAGTGCATCAAAGATCATCCCATTAAAGGACCAGTGCATCAAAGATGATCCCATGAAGGGACCAGTGCATCAAAGATGATCCCATGAAGGGACCAGTGCATCACAGCACTCAGATTAGATGTATGCAAGAGCATACCGTGAAGGAATTAGTGCAAAGATCATCCCGTGAAGGGACCAGTGCATCAAAGATCATCCCGTGAAGGGACCAGTGCATCACAGATCATCCCGTGAAGGGACCAGTGCAACAGAGATCATCCCGTGAAGGGGCCAGTGCAACAGAGATCATCCCGTGAAGGGGCCAGTGCAACAGAGATCATCCCATGAAGGGACCAGTGCAACAGAGATCATCCCATGAAGGGACCAGTGCAACAGAGATCATCCCATGAAGGGACCAGTGCAACAGAGATCATCCCATGAAGGGACCAGTGCATCACAGCACTAAGATTAGAGGTATGCAAGATCATCCCGTGAAGGAACCAGTGCATGCAAGCTCATCCCATGAAGGGACCAGTGCATGCAAGCTCATCCCATGAAGGGACCAGTGCATGCAAGCTCATCCCATGAAGGGACCAGTGCATGCAAGCTCATCCCATGAAGGGACCAGTGCATGCAAGCTCATCCCATGAAGGGACCAGTGCATGCAAGCTCATCCCATGAAGGGACCAGTGCATGCAAGCTCATCCCATGAAGGGACCAGTGCATCAAGATCATCCCGTGAAGGGACCAGTGCATCAAAGATCATCCCGTGAAGGGACCAGTGCATCAAAGATCATCCCGTGAAGGGACCAGTGCATCACAGTACTCAGATTAGAGGTATGCAAGATCATCCCATGAAGGGACCAGTACATCAAAGTCCATCCCAAGAAAGAACCAGTGCATCAGAGATCATCGCATGACGGGACCAGTGCATGCAAGCTCATCGCATGACGGGACCAGTGCATGCAAGCTCATCCCATGACGGGACCAGTGCATGCAAGCTCATCCCATGACGGGACCAGTGCATGCAAGCTCATCCCATGACGGGACCAGTGCATGCAAGCTCATCCCATGACGGGACCAGTGCATGCAAGCTCATCCCATGACGGGACCAGTGCATGCAAGCTCATCCCATGACGGGACCAGTGCATGCAAGCTCATCCCATGACGGGACCAGTGCATGCAAGCTCATCCCATGAAGGGACCAGTGCATGCAAGCTCATCCCATGAAGGGACCAGTGCATGCAAGCTCATCCCATGAAGGGACCAGTGCATGCAAGCTCATCCCATGAAGGGACCAGTGCATGCAAGCTCATCCCATGAAGGGACCAGTGCATGCAAGCTCATCCCATGAAGGGACCAGTGCATGCAAGCTCATCCCATGAAGGGACCAGTGCATGCAAGCTCATCCCATGAAGGGACCAGTGCATGCAAGCTCATCCCATGAAGGGACCAGTGCATGCAAGCTCATCCCATGAAGGGACCAGTGCATGCAAGCTCATCCCATGAAGGGACCAGTGCAAAGATCATCCCCGTGAAGGGACCAGTGCAAAGATCATCCCCGTGAAGGGACCAGTGCAAAGATCATCCCCGTGAAGGGACCAGTGCAAAGATCATCCCCGTGAAGGGACCAGTGCAAAGATCATCCCCGTGAAGGGACCAGTGCATCAAAGATCATCCCCGTGAAGGGACCAGTGCATCAAAGATCATCCCGTGAAGGGACCAGTGCATCAAAGATCATCCCATGAAGGGACCAGTGCATCAAAGATCATCCCATGAAGGGACCAGTGCATTAAAGATCATCCCATGAAGGGACCAGTGCATCAAAGATCATCCCATTAAAGGAACAGTGCATCAAAGATGATCCCATGAAGGGACCAGTGCATCACAGCACTCAGATTAGATGTATGCAAGAGCATACCGTGAAGGAATTAGTGCAAAGATCATCCCGTGAAGGGACCAGTGCATCAAAGATCATCCCGTGAAGGGACCAGTGCATCAAAGATCATCCCGTGAAGGGACCAGTGCATCACAGTACTCAGATTAGAGGTATGCAAGATCATCCCATGAAGGGACCAGTACATCAAAGTCCATCCCAAGAAAGAACCAGTGCATGCAAGCTCATCGCATGACGGGACCAGTGCATGCAAGCTCATCGCATGACGGGACCAGTGCATGCAAGCTCATCCCATGAAGGGACCAGTGCATGCAAGCTCATCCCATGAAGGGACCAGTGCATGCAAGCTCATCCCATGAAGGGACCAGTGCATGCAAGCTCATCCCATGAAGGGACCAGTGCATGCAAGCTCATCCCATGAAGGGACCAGTGCATGCAAGCTCATCCCATGAAGGGACCAGTGCATCAAGATCATCCCATGAAGGGACCAGTGCATCAAGATCATCCCATGAAGGGACCAGTGCAACAAAGATCATCCCATGAAGGGACCAGTGCATCAAAGATCATCCCATGAAGGAACCAGTGCATCAAAGATCATCCCATGAAGGGACCAGTGCATCAGAGATCATCCC
The DNA here is from genome assembly GCF_964204655.1 of Triturus cristatus. Taxonomy (NCBI): domain Eukaryota; kingdom Metazoa; phylum Chordata; class Amphibia; order Caudata; family Salamandridae; genus Triturus; species Triturus cristatus. The sequence goes on along the minus strand of NC_140587.1, from coordinate 651,858,707 downwards.
ATGAAGGGACCAGTGCATCACAGCACTCAGATTAGAGGTATGATAGATCATTCCATGAAGGGACCAGTGCATCAGTGATCACCCCATGAAGAGACCAGTGCTTCACAGCACTCAGATTAGAGGTATGCAAGATCATCCCATGAAGGGACCAGTGCATCAGAGATCATCCCATGAAGAGACCAGTGCATCAACGATCATCCCGTGAAGGGACCAGTGCATCAACGATCATCCCGTGAAGGGACCAGTGCATCAAAGATCATCCCGTGAAGGGACCAGTGCATCAAAGATCATCCCGTGAAGGGACCAGTGCATCAAAGATCATCCCGTGAAGGGACCAGTGCATCAAAGATCATCCCGTGAAGGGACCAGTGCATCAAAGATCATCCCGTGAAGGGACCAGTGCATCAAAGATCATCCCGTGAAGGGACCAGTGCATCAAAGATCATCCCGTGAAGGGACCAGTGCATCACAGCACTCAGATTAGAGGTATGCAAGATCATCCCATGAAGGGCCCAGTGCATCAAAGTCCATCCCAAGAAGGGACCAGGGCCTCAGCGATCCCATGAAGGGACCAGTGCGTCAAATATCATCCCATGAAGGGACCAGTGCATCAAAGATCATCCGATAAAGGGACTAGTGCAAAGATCCCATGAAAGGACCAGTGCATCACAGCACTCAGATTAGAAGTATGCAGGAACATCCCATGAAGGGACCAGGGCATCAAAGATGATCCCATGAAGGTACCAGTGCATCAAAGGATATCCCATGAAAGGACCAGTGCATCAAAGGATATCCCATGAAGGGACCAGTGCATTAAAGATCACCCCATGAAGGGACCAGTGCAGAGATCACCCCATGAAGGGACGAGTGCATCAGAGATCACCCCATGAAGGGACGAGTGCATCAGAGATCATCCCATGAAGGGACCAGTGCATCAGAGATCATCCCATGAAGGGACCAGTGCATCAGAGATCATCCCATGAAGGGACCAGTTCAGAGATCATCCCATGAAGGGACCAGTGCAAAGATCATCCCATGAAGGGACCAGTGCAAAGATCATCCCATGAAGGGACCAGTGCAAAGATCATCCCATAAAGGGACCAGTGCGTCAGAGATCATCCCATAAAGGGACCAGTGCGTCAGAGATCATCCCATAAAGGGACCAGTGCGTCAGAGATCATCCCATAAAGGGACCAGTGCGTCAGAGATCATCCCATGAAGGGACCAGTGCATCAGAGATCATCCCATGAAGGGACCAGTGCATCAGAGATCATCCCATGAAGGGACCAGTGCATCAGAGATCATCCCATGAAGGGACCAGTGCATCAGAGATCATCCCATGAAGGGACCAGTGCATCAGAGATCATCCCATGAAGGGACCAGTGCATCAGAGATCATCCCATGAAGGGACCAGTGCATCAGAGATCATCCCATGAAGGGACCAGTGCATCAGAGATCATCCCATGAAGGGACCAGTGCATCAGAGATCATCCCATGAAGGGACCAGTGCATCAGAGATCATCCCATGAAGGGACCAGTGCATCAGAGATCATCCCATGAAGGGACCTGTGCATCAGAGATCATCCCATGAAGGGACCAGTGCATCAGAGATCATCCCATGAAGGGACCAGTGCATCACAGCACTAAGATTAGAGGTATGCAAGATCATCCCGTGAATGAACCAGTGCATCAAAGATCATCCCGTGAAGGGACCAGTGCATCAAAGATCATCCCGTGAAGGGACCAGTGCAAAGATCATCCCGTGAAGGGACCAGTGCATCAAAGATCATCCCATGAAGGGACCTGTGCATCAGAGATCATCCCATGAAGGGACCAGTGCATCAGAGATCATCCCATGAAGGGACCAGTGCATCACAGCACTAAGATTAGAGGTATGCAAGATCATCCCGTGAATGAACCAGTGCATCAAAGATCATCCTGTGAAGGGACCAGTGCATCAAAGATCATCCCGTGAAGGGACCAGTGCAAAGATCATCCCGTGAAGGGACCAGTGCATCAAAGATCATCCCGTGAAGGGACCAGTGCAAAGATCATCCCGTGAAGGGACCAGTGCAAAGATCATCCCGTGAAGGGACCAGTGCATGCAAGCTCATCCCGTGAAGGGACCAGTGCATGCAAGCTCATCCCGTGAAGGGACCAGTGCATGCAAGCTCATCCCGTGAAGGGACCAGTGCATGCAAGCTCATCCCGTGAAGGGACCAGTGCATGCAAGCTCATCCCGTGAAGGGACCAGTGCATGCAAGCTCATCCCATGAAGGGACCAGTGCATGCAAGCTCATCCCATGAAGGGACCAGTGCATGCAAGCTCATCCCATGAAGGGACCAGTGCATGCAAGCTCATCCCATGAAGGGACCAGTGCATGCAAGCTCATCCCATGAAGGGACCAGTGCATGCAAGCTCATCCCATGAAGGGACCAGTGCATGCAAGCTCATCCCATGAAGGGACCAGTGCATGCAAGCTCATCCCATGAAGGGACCAGTGCATGCAAGCTCATCCCATGAAGGGACCAGTGCATGCAAGCTCATCCCATGAAGGGACCAGTGCATGCAAGCTCATCCCATGAAGGGACCAGTGCATGCAAGCTCATCCCATGAAGGGACCAGTGCATGCAAGCTCATCCCATGAAGGGACCAGTGCATGCAAGCTCATCCCATGAAGGGACCAGTGCATGCAAGCTCATCCCATGAAGGGACCAGTGCATGCAAGCTCATCCCATGAAGGGACCAGTGCATGCAAGCTCATCCCATGAAGGGACCAGTGCATGCAAGCTCATCCCATGAAGGGACCAGTGCATGCAAGCTCATCCCATGAAGGGACCAGTGCATGCAAGCTCATCCCATGAAGGGACCAGTGCATGCAAGCTCATCCCATGAAGGGACCAGTGCATGCAAGCTCATCCCATGAAGGGACCAGTGCATGCAAGCTCATCCCATGAAGGGACCAGTGCACCACAGATCATCCCATGAAGGGACCAGTGCACCACAGATCATCCCATGAAGGGACCCAGTGCACCACAGATCATCCCATGAAGGGACCCAGTGCACCACAGATCATCCCATGAAGGGACCCAGTGCACCACAGATCATCCCATGAAGGGACCCAGTGCACCACAGATCATCCCATGAAGGGACCCAGTGCACCACAGATCATCCCATGAAGGGACCCAGTGCACCACAGATCATCCCATGAAGGGACCCAGTGCACCACAGATCATCCCATGAAGGGACCCAGTGCACCACAGATCATCCCATGAAGGGACCCAGTGCACCACAGATCATCCCATGAAGGGACCCAGTGCACCACAGATCATCCCATGAAGGGACCCAGTGCACCACAGATCATCCCATGAAGGGACCCAGTGCACCACAGATCATCCCATGAAGGGACCCAGTGCACCACAGATCATCCCATGAAGGGACCCAGTGCACCACAGATCATCCCATGAAGGGACCAGTGCACCACAGATCATCCCATGAAGGGACCAGTGCACCACAGATCATCCCATGAAGGGACCAGTGCACCACAGATCATCCCATGAAGGGACCAGTGCACCACAGATCATCCCATGAAGGGACCAGTGCACCACAGATCATCCCATGAAGGGACCAGTGCACCACAGATCATCCCATGAAGGGACCAGTGCACCACAGATCATCCCATGAAGGGACCAGTGCACCACAGATCATCCCATGAAGGGACCAGTGCACCACAGATCATCCCATGAAGGGACCAGTGCACCACAGATCATCCCATGAAGGGACCAGTGCACCACAGATCATCCCATGAAGGGACCAGTGCACCACAGATCATCCCATGAAGGGACCAGTGCACCACAGATCATCCCATGAAGGGACCAGTGCACCACAGATCATCCCATGAAGGGACCAGTGCACCACAGATCATCCCATGAAGGGACCAGTGCACCACAGATCATCCCATGAAGGGACCAGTGCACCACAGATCATCCCATGAAGGGACCAGTGCACCACAGATCATCCCATGAAGGGACCAGTGCACCACAGATCATCCCATGAAGGGACCAGTGCACCACAGATCATCCCATGAAGGGACCAGTGCACCACAGATCATCCCATGAAGGGACCAGTGCACCACAGATCATCCCATGAAGGGACCAGTGCACCACAGATCATCCCATGAAGGGACCAGTGCACCACAGATCATCCCATGAAGGGACCAGTGCAACAGAGATCATCCCATGAAGGGACCAGTGCAACAGAGATCATCCCATGAAGGGACCAGTGCAACAGAGATCATCCCATGAAGGGACCAGTGCAACAGAGATCATCCCATGAAGGGACCAGTGCAACAGAGATCATCCCATGAAGGGACCAGTGCAACAGAGATCATCCCATGAAGGGACCAGTGCAACCGAGATCATCCCATGAAGGGACCAGTGCATCCGAGATCATCCCATGAAGGGACCAGTGCATCCGAGATCATCCCATGAAGGGACCAGTGCATCCGAGATCATCCCATGAAGGGACCAGTGCATCCGAGATCATCCCATGAAGGGACCAGTGCATCCGAGATCATCCCATGAAGGGACCAGTGCATCCGAGATCATCCCATGAAGGGACCAGTGCATCAGAGATCATCCCATGACGGGACCAGTGCATCAGAGATCATCCCATGACGGGACCAGTGCATCAGAGATCATCCCATGACGGGACGAGTGCATCAGAGATCATCCCATGACGGGACGAGTGCATCAGAGATCATCCCATGACGGGACGAGTGCACCACAGATCATCCCATGAAGGGACGAGTGCACCACAGATCATCCCATGAAGGGACCAGTGCACCACAGATCATCCCATGAAGGGACCAGTGCACCACAGATCATCCCATGAAGGGACCAGTGCACCACAGATCATCCCATGAAGGGACCAGTGCACCACAGATCATCCCATGAAGGGACCAGTGCACCACAGATCATCCCATGAAGGGACCAGTGCACCACAGATCATCCCATGAAGGGACCAGTGCACCACAGATCATCCCATGAAGGGACCAGTGCACCACAGATCATCCCATGAAGGGACCAGTGCACCACAGATCATCCCATGAAGGGACCAGTGCACCACAGATCATCCCATGAAGGGACCAGTGCACCACAGATCATCCCATGAAGGGACCAGTGCACCACAGATCATCCCATGAAGGGACCAGTGCACCACAGATCATCCCATGAAGGGACCAGTGCACCACAGATCATCCCATGAAGGGACCAGTGCACCACAGATCATCCCATGAAGGGACCAGTGCACCACAGATCATCCCATGAAGGGACCAGTGCACCACAGATCATCCCATGAAGGGACCAGTGCATCAGAGATCATCCCATGAAGGGACCAGTGCATCAGAGATCATCCCATGACGGGACCAGTGCATCAGAGATCATCCCATGACGGGACCAGTGCATCAGAGATCATCCCATGACGGGACCAGTGCATCAGAGATCATCCCATGACGGGACCAGTGCATCAGAGATCATCCCATGACGGGACCAGTGCATCAGAGATCATCCCATGACGGGACCAGTGCATCAGAGATCATCCCATGACGGGACCAGTGCATCAGAGATCATCCCATGACGGGACCAGTGCATCAGAGATCATCCCATGACGGGACCAGTGCATCAGAGATCATCCCATGACGGGACCAGTGCATCAGAGATCATCCCATGACGGGACCAGTGCATCAGAGATCATCCCATGACGGGACCAGTGCATCAGAGATCATCCCATGACGGGACCAGTGCATCAGAGATCATCCCATGACGGGACCAGTGCATCAGAGATCATCCCATGACGGGACCAGTGCATCAGAGATCATCCCATGACGGGACCAGTGCATCAGAGATCATCCCATGACGGGACCAGTGCATCAGAGATCATCCCATGAAGGGACCAGTGCACCAAGGATCATCCCATGAAGGGACCAGTGCATCACAGCTCGCAGATTAGAGGTATGCAAGAACATCCTGGGAAGGGACCAGTACATCAAAAATCAACCCATGAAGGGACCATTAGTGCATTAAAGACCGTCCCATGAAGGGACCAGTGCATCAAAGATCATCCCGTGAAGGGACCAGTGCAAAGATCATCCCGTGAAGGGACCAGTGCAAAGATCATCCCGTGAAGGGACCAGTGCAAAGATCATCCCCGTGAAGGGACCAGTGCAAAGATCATCCCCGTGAAGGGACCAGTGCAAAGATCATCCCCGTGAAGGGACCAGTGCAAAGATCATCCCCGTGAAGGGACCAGTGCAAAGATCATCCCCGTGAAGGGACCAGTGCAAAGATCATCCCCGTGAAGGGACCAGTGCAAAGATCATCCCCGTGAAGAGACCAGTGCAAAGATCATCCCCGTGAAGGGACCAGTGCATCAAAGATCATCCCGTGAAGGGACCAGTGCATCAAAGATCATCCCGTGAAGGGACCACTGCATCAAAGATCATCCCATGAAGGGACCAGTGCATCAAAGATCATCCCATGAAGGGACCAGTGCATCAAAGATCATCCCATGAAGGGACCAGTGCATCAAAGATCATCCCATTAAAGGACCAGTGCATCAAAGATGATCCCATGAAGGGACCAGTGCATCAAAGATGATCCCATGAAGGGACCAGTGCATCAAAGATGATCCCATGAAGGGACCAGTGCATCACAGCACTCAGATTAGATGTATGCAAGAGCATACCGTGAAGGAATTAGTGCAAAGATCATCCCGTGAAGGGACCAGTGCATTAAAGATCATCCCGTGAAGGGACCAGTGCATCACAGATCATCCCGTGAAGGGACCAGTGCATCACAGATCATCCCGTGAAGGGGCCAGTGCAACAGAGATCATCCCATGAAAGGACCAGTGCATCACAGCACTAAGATTAGAGGTATGCAAGATCATCCCGTGAAGGGACCAGTGCAACAGAGATCATCCCATGAAGGGACCAGTGCAACAGAGATCATCCCATGAAGGGACCAGTGCAACAGAGATCATCCCATGAAGGGACCAGTGCAACAGAGATCATCCCATGAAGGGACCAGTGCATCACAGCACTAAGATTAGAGGTATGCAAGATCATCCCGTGAAGGAACCAGTGCATCAAAGATCATCCCGTGAAGGGACCAGTGCATCAAAGATCATCCCGTGAAGGGACCAGTGCATCAAAGATCATCCCGTGAAGGGACCAGTGCATCACAGTACTCAGATTAGAGGTATGCAAGATCATCCCATGAAGGGACCAGTACATCAAAGTCCATCCCAAGAAAGAACCAGTGCATCAGAGATCATCCCATGACGGGACCAGTGCATGCAAGCTCATCCCATGACGGGACCAGTGCATGCAAGCTCATCCCATGACGGGACCAGTGCATGCAAGCTCATCCCATGACGGGACCAGTGCATGCAAGCTCATCCCATGACGGGACCAGTGCATGCAAGCTCATCCCATGACGGGACCAGTGCATGCAAGCTCATCCCATGACGGGACCAGTGCATGCAAGCTCATCCCATGACGGGACCAGTGCATGCAAGCTCATCCCATGACGGGACCAGTGCATGCAAGCTCATCCCATGACGGGACCAGTGCATGCAAGCTCATCCCATGAAGGGACCAGTGCATGCAAGCTCATCCCATGAAGGGACCAGTGCATGCAAGCTCATCCCATGAAGGGACCAGTGCATGCAAGCTCATCCCATGAAGGGACCAGTGCATGCAAGCTCATCCCATGAAGGGACCAGTGCATGCAAGCTCATCCCATGAAGGGACCAGTGCATGCAAGCTCATCCCATGAAGGGACCAGTGCATGCAAGCTCATCCCATGAAGGGACCAGTGCATGCAAGCTCATCCCATGAAGGGACCAGTGCATGCAAGCTCATCCCATGAAGGGACCAGTGCATGCAAGCTCATCCCATGAAGGGACCAGTGCATGCAAGCTCATCCCATGAAGGGACCAGTGCATGCAAGCTCATCACATGAAGGGACCAGTGCATGCAAGCTCATCCCATGAAGGGACCAGTGCATGCAAGCTCATCCCATGAAGGGACCAGTGCATGCAAGCTCATCCCATGAAGGGACCAGTGCATGCAAGCTCATCCCATGAAGGGACCAGTGCAACAAAGATCATCCCATGAAGGGACCAGTGCAACAAAGATCATCCCATGAAGGAACCAGTGCATCAAAGATCATCCCATGAAGGAACCAGTGCATCAAAGATCATCCCATGAAGGGACCAGTGCATCAGAGATCATCCCATGAAGGGACCAGTGCATCACAGCACTCAGATTAGAGGTATGATAGATCATTCCATGAAGGGACCAGTGCATCAGTGATCATCCCATGAAGAGACCAGTGCATCAGAGATCATCCCATGAAGGGACCAGTGCATCAGAGATCATCCCATGAAGGGACCAGTGCATCAGAGATCATCCCATGAAGGGACCAGTGCATCAGAGATCATCCCATGAAGGGACCAGTGCATCAGAGATCATCCCATGACGGGACCAGTGCATCAGAGATCATCCCATGACGGGACCAGTGCATCAGAGATCATCCCATGAAGGGACCAGTGCATCAGAGATCATCCCATGACGGGACCAGTGCATCAGAGATCATCCCATGACGGGACCAGTGCATCAGAGATCATCCCATGACGGGACCAGTGCATCAGAGATCATCGCATGACGGGACCAGTGCATCAGAGATCATCGCATGAAGGGACCAGTGCATCCGAGATCATCGCATGAAGGGACCAGTGCATCAGAGATCATCCCATGAAGGGACCAGTGCATGCAAGCTCATCCCATGAAGGGACCAGTGCATGCAAGCTCATCCCATGAAGGGACCAGTGCATGCAAGCTCATCCCATGAAGGGACCAGTGCATGCAAGCTCATCCCATGAAGGGACCAGTGCATGCAAGCTCATCCCATGAAGGGACCAGTGCATGCAAGCTCATCCCATGAAGGGACCAGTGCATGCAAGCTCATCCCATGAAGGGACCAGTGCATGCAAGCTCATCCCATGAAGGGACCAGTGCATGCAAGCTCATCCCATGAAGGGACCAGTGCATGCAAGCTCATCCCATGAAGGGACCAGTGCATGCAAGATCATCCCATGAAGGGACCAGTGCATCAAGATCATCCCATGAAGGGACCAGTGCTTCACAGCACTCAGATTAGAGGTATGCAAGATCATCCCATGAAGGGACCAGTGCAACAAAGATCATCCCATAAAGGGACCAGTGCATCAGAGATCATCCCATGAAGGGACCAGTGCATCAGAGATCATCCCATGAAGGGACCAGTGCTTCACAGCACTCAGATTAGAGGTATGCAAGATCAGCCCATGAAGGGACCAGTGCACCACAGATCATCCCATGAAGGGACCCAGTGCACCACAGATCATCCCATGAAGGGACCCAGTGCACCACAGATCATCCCATGAAGGGACCCAGCGCACCACAGATCATCCCATGAAGGGACCCAGTGCACCACAGATCATCCCATGAAGGGACCCAGTGCACCACAGATCATCCCATGAAGGGACCAGTGCATCACAGCTCGCAGATTAGAGGTATGCAAGAACATCCTGGGAAGGGACCAGTACATCAAAAATCAACCCATGAAGGGACCATTAGTGCATTAAAGACCATCCCATGAAGGGACCAGTGCATTAAAGACCATCCCGTGAAGGGACCAGTGCATCAAAGACCATCCCGTGAAGGGACCAGTGCAAAGATCATCCCCGTGAAGGGACCAGTGCAAAGATCATCCCCGTGAAGGGACCAGTGCAAAGATCATCCCCGTGAAGGGACCAGTGCAAAGATCATCCCCGTGAAGGGACCAGTGCAAAGATCATCCCCGTGAAGGGACCAGTGCAAAGATCATCCCCGTGAAGGGACCAGTGCAAAGATCATCCCCGTGAAGGGACCAGTGCAAAGATCATCCCCGTGAAGGGACCAGTGCAAAGATCATCCCCGTGAAGGGACCAGTGCATCAAAGATCATCCCCGTGAAGGGACCAGTGCATCAAAGATCATCCCCGTGAAGGGACCAGTGCATCAAAGATCATCCCCGTGAAGGGACCAGTGCATCAAAGATCATCCCCGTGAAGGGACCAGTGCATCAAAGATCATCCCGTGAAGGGACCAGTGCATCAAAGATCATCCCATGAAGGGACCAGTGCATCAAAGATCATCCCATGAAGGGACCAGTGCATCAAAGATCATCCCATGAAGGGACCAGTGCATCAAAGATCATCCCATTAAAGGACCAGTGCATCAAAGATGATCCCATGAAGGGACCAGTGCATCACAGCACTCAGATTAGATGTATGCAAGAGCATACCGTGAAGGAATTAGTGCAAAGATCATTCCGTGAAGGGACCAGTGCATCAAAGATCATCCCGTGAAGGGACCAGTGCATCACAGATCATCCCGTGAAGGGACCAGTGCATCACAGATCATCCCGTGAAGGGGCCAGTGCAACAGAGATCATCCCATGAAAGGGCCAGTGCATCACAGCACTAAGATTAGAGGTATGCAAGATCATCCCGTGAAGGAACCAGTGCAACAGAGATCATCCCATGAAGGGACCAGTGCAACAGAGATCATCCCATGAAGGGACCAGTGCAACAGAGATCATCCCATGAAGGGACCAGTGCAACAGAGATCATCCCATGAAGGGACCAGTGCATCACAGCACTAAGATTAGAGGTATGCAAGATCATCCCGTGAAGGAACCAGTGCATCAAAGATCATCCCGTGAAGGGACCAGTGCATCAAAGATCATCCCGTGAAGGGACCAGTGCATCAAAGATCATCCCGTGCAGGGACCAGTGCATCAAAGATCATCCCGTGCAGGGACCAGTGCATCACAGTACTCATATTAGAGGTATGCAAGATCATCCCATGAAGGGACCAGTGCATCAAAGTCCATCCCAAGAAAGAACCAGTGCATCAGAGATCATCGCATGACGGGACCAGTGCATCAGAGATCATCGCATGACGGGACCAGTGCATCAGAGATCGCATGACGGGACCAGTGCATGCAAGCTCATCCCATGACGGGACCAGTGCATGCAAGCTCATCCCATGACGGGACCAGTGCATGCAAGCTCATCCCATGACGGGACCAGTGCATGCAAGCTCATCCCATGACGGGACCAGTGCATGCAAGCTCATCCCATGACGGGACCAGTGCATGCAAGCTCATCCCATGACGGGACCAGTGCATGCAAGCTCATCCCATGACGGGACCAGTGCATGCAAGCTCATCCCATGACGGGACCAGTGCATGCAAGCTCATCCCATGACGGGACCAGTGCATGCAAGCTCATCCCATGAAGGGACCAGTGCATGCAAGCTCATCCCATGAAGGGACCAGTGCATGCAAGCTCATCCCATGAAGGGACCAGTGCATGCAAGCTCATCCCATGAAGGGACCAGTGCATGCAAGCTCATCCCATGAAGGGACCAGTGCATGCAAGCTCATCCCATGAAGGGACCAGTGCATGCAAGCTCATCCCATGAAGGGACCAGTGCATGCAAGCTCATCCCATGAAGGGACCAGTGCATGCAAGCTCATCCCATGAAGGGACCAGTGCATGCAAGCTCATCCCATGAAGGGACCAGTGCATGCAAGCTCATCCCATGAAGGGACCAGTGCATGCAAGCTCATCCCATGAAGGGACCAGTGCATGCAAGCTCATCCCATGAAGGGACCAGTGCATGCAAGCTCATCCCATGAAGGGACCAGTGCATGCAAGCTCATCCCATGAAGGGACCAGTGCATGCAAGCTCATCCCATGAAGGGACCAGTGCATGCAAGCTCATCCCATGAAGGGACCAGTGCATGCAAGCTCATCCCATGAAGGGACCAGTGCATGCAAGATCATCCCATGAAGGGACCAGTGCATGCAAGATCATCCCATGAAGGGACCAGTGCATCAAGATCATCCCATGAAGGGACCAGTGCATCAAGATCATCCCATGAAGGGACCAGTGCAACAAAGATCATCCCATGAAGGGACCAGTGCATCAAAGATCATCCCATGAAGGGACCAGTGCATCAGAGATCATCCCATGAAGGGACCAGTGCATCAGAGATCATCCCATGAAGGGACCAGTGCATCACAGCACTCAGATTAGAGGTATGATAGATCATTCCATGAAGGGACCAGTGCATCAGTGATCACCCCATGAAGAGACCAGTGCTTCACAGCACTCAGATTAGAGGTATGCAAGATCAGCCCATGAAGGGACCAGTGCACCACAGATCATCCCATGAAGGGACCAGTGCACCACACATCATCCCATGAAGGGACCCAGTGCACCACACATCATCCCATGAAGGGACCCAGTGCACCACACATCATCCCATGAAGGGACCCAGTGCACCACAGATCATCCCATGAAGGGACCCAGTGCACCACAGATCATCCCATGAAGGGACCAGTGCACCACAGATCATCCCATGAAGGGACCAGTGCACCACAGATCATCCCATGAAGGGACCAGTGCACCACAGATCATCCCATGAAGGGACCAGTGCACCACAGATCATCCCATGAACGGACCAGTGCACCACAGATCATCCCATGAAGGGACCAGTGCACCACAGATCATCCCATGAAGGGACCAGTGCACCACAGATCATCCCATGAAGGGACCAGTGCACCACAGATCATCCCATGAAGGGACCAGTGCACCACAGATCATCCCATGAAGGGACCAGTGCACCAAGGATCATCCCATGAAGGGACCAGTGCACCAAGGATCATCCCATGAAGGGACCAGTGCACCAAGGATCATCCCATGAAGGGACCAGTGCACCAAGGATCATCCCATGAAGGGACCAGTGCATCACAGCTCGCAGATTAGAGGTATGCAAGAACATCCTGGGAAGGGACCAGTATATCAAAAATCATCCCGTGAAGGGACCAGTGCATCAAAGATCATCCCGTGAAGGGACCAGTGCAAAGATCATCCCGTGAAGGGACCAGTGCAAAGATCATCCCGTGAAGGGACCAGTGCAAAGATCATCCCGTGAAGGGACCAGTGCAAAGATCATCCCCGTGAAGGGACCAGTGCAAAGATCATCCCCGTGAAGGGACCAGTGCAAAGATCATCCCCGTGAAGGGACCAGTGCAAAGATCATCCCCGTGAAGGGACCAGTGCAAAGATCATCCCCGTGAAGGGACCAGTGCAAAGATCATCCCCGTGAAGGGACCAGTGCAAAGATCATCCCCGTGAAGGGACCAGTGCAAAGATCATCCCCGTGAAGGGACCAGTGCAAAGATCGTCCCCGTGAAGGGACCAGTGCAAAGATCATCCCCGTGAAGGGACCAGTGCAAAGATCATCCCCGTGTAGGGACCAGTGCATCAAAGATCATCCCCGTGTAGGGACCAGTGCATCAAAGATCATCCCCGTGAAGGGACCAGTGCATCAAAGATCATCCCCGTGAAGGGACCAGTGCATCAAAGATCATCCCGTGAAGGGACCAGTGCATCAAAGATCATCCCGTGAAGGGACCAGTGCATCAAAGATCATCCCGTGAAGGGACCAGTGCATCAAAGATCATCCCATGAAGGGACCAGTGCATCAAAGATCATCCCATGAAGGGACAAGTGCATCAAAGATCATCCCATGAAGGGACAAGTGCATCAAAGATCATCCCATGAAGGGACAAGTGCATCAAAGATCATCTCATTAAAGGACCAGTGCATCAAAGATGATCCCATGAAGGGACCAGTGCATCACAGCACTCAGATTAGATGTATGCAAGAGCATACCGTGACGGAATTAGTGCAAAGATCATCCCGTGAAGGGACCAGTGCATCAAAGATCATCCCGTGAAGGGACCAGTGCATCAAAGATCATCCCGTGAAGGGACCACTGCATCAAAGATCATCCCGTGAAGGGACCACTGCATCACAGCACTCAGATTAGAGGTATGCAAGATCATCCCATGAAGGGACCAGTGCATCAAAGATCTACACATGAAGCTACCAGTACATCAGAGATCATCCCATGAAGGGACCAGGGCATCAAAGATCATCCCATGAAGGGACCAGGGCATTAGAGATCATCCCATGAAGGAACCAGTGCATCAGAGATCATCTCATGAAGGGACCAGTGCATCAAAGATCATCCCATGAAGGGACCAGTGCATCACAGCACTCAGATTAGAGGTATACAAGATCATCCCACGAAGGGACGAGTGCGCCACACATCCCATGAAGGGACCAGTGCACCACACATCCCATGAAGGGACCAGTGCACCACACATCCCATGAAGGGACCAGTGCACCACACATCCCATGAAGGGACCAGTGCACCACACATCCCATGAAGGGACCAGTGCACCACAGATCATCCCATGAAGGGACCAGTGCACCACAGATCATCCCATGAAGGGACCAGTGCACCACAGATCATCCCATGAAGGGACCAGTGCACCACAGATCATCCCATGAAGGGACCAGTGCACCACAGATCATCCCATGAAGGGACCAGTGCACCACAGATCATCCCATGAAGGGACCAGTGCACCACAGATCATCCCATGAAGGGACCAGTGCACCACAGATCATCCCATGAAGGGACCAGTGCACCACAGATCATCCCATGAAGGGACCAGTGCACCACAGATCATCCCATGAAGGGACCAGTGCACCACAGATCATCCCATGAAGGGACCAGTGCACCACAGATCATCCCATGAAGGTACCAGTGCATCAAGGATCATCCCATGAAGGGACCAGTGCATCAGGGATCATCCCATGAAGGGACCAGTGCATCAGGGATCATCCCATAAAGGGACCAGTGCATCAGGGATCATCCCATGAAGGGACCAGTGCATCACAGCTCGCAGATTAGAGGTATGCAAGAACACCTGGGAAGGGACCAGTACATCAAAAATCAACCCTTGAAGGGACCATTAGTGCATTAAAGATCATCCCATGAAGGAACCAGTGCATCAAAGTTCATCCCCGTGAAGGGACCAGTGCAAAGATCATCCCCGTGAAGGGACCAGTGCAAAGATCATCCCCGTGAAGGGACCAGTGCAAAGATCATCCCCGTGAAGGGACCAGTGCATAGATCATCCCCGTGAAGGGACCAGTGCAAAGATCATCCCTGTGAAGGGACCAGTGCAAAGATCATCCCATGAAGGGACCAGTGCATCAAAGATCATCCCATGAAGGGACCAGTGCATCAAAGATCATCCCATGAAGGGACCAGTGTACCACAGCTCAGATTAGAGGTATGCAAGATCATCCCATGAAGGGACCAGTGCATCAGAGATCCTCCCGTGAAGGGACCAGTGCAAACTTCCCATGAAGGGACCAGTGCATCAAAGTTCATCCCGTGAAGGGACCAGTGCATCAAAGATCATCCCGTGAAGGGACCAGTGCATCAAAGATCATCCCGTGAAGGGACCAGTGCATCAAAGATCATCCCGTGAAGGGACCAGTGCATCAAAGAGCATCCCGTGAAGGGACCAGTGCATCAAAGAGCATCCCGTGAAGGGACCAGTGCATCACAGAACTCAGATTAGAGGTATGCAAGATCATCCCATGAAGGGACCAGTGCATCAAAGATAATCCCATGAAGGGACCAGTGCATCAAAGATCATCCCATGAAGGGACCAGTAAAACAAAGATCCTCCCATGAAGGGACCAGTGCAACAAAGATCATCCCATGAAGGGACCAGTGCAACAAAGATCATCCCATGAAGGGACCAGTGCATCACAGATCTAACCATGAAGCTACCAGTGCATCAGAGATCATCCCATGAAGGGACCAGGGCATCACAGATCATCCCATGAAGGGACCAGTGCATCACAGATCATCCCATGAAGGGACCAGTACATCACAGATCATCCCATGAAGGGACCAGTGCATCACAGATCATCCCATGAAGGGACCAGTGCATCACAGATCATCCCATGAAGGGACCAGTGCATCACAGATCATCCCATGAAGGGACCAGTGCATCACAGATCATCCCATGAAGGGACCAGTGCATCACAGATCATCCCATGAACGGACCAGTGCATCACAGCACTAAGATTAGAGGTATGCAAGATCAACCCGTGAAGGAACCAGTGCATCAAAGATCATCCCGTGAAGGGACCAGTGCATCAAAGATCATCCCGTGAAGGGACCAGTGCATCAAAGATCATCCCATGAAGGGACCAGTGCATCACAGCTCAGTTTAGAGGTAGGCAAGATCATCCCATGAAGGGACCAGTGCATCAAAGATCATCCCATGAAGGGACTAGTGCATATCAGCTCAGATTATAGGTATGCAAGATCATCCCATGAAGGGACCAGTGCATCAAAGATCATCCCATGAAGGGACCAGTGAATCAAAGATCATCCCATGAAGGGACCAGTGAATCAAAGATCATCCCATGAAGGGACCAGTGAATCAAAGATCATCCCATGAAGAGACCAGTGAATCAAAGATCATCCCATGAAGAGACCAGTGCGTCAGATCATCCCATGAAGGGAGCAGTGCATCAGAGATCATCCCATGAAGGGACCAGTGCATCACAGCACTAAGATTAGAGGTATGCAAGATCATCCCATGAAGGGACCAGTGCATCAAAGATCATCCCGTGAAGGGACCAGTGCATCAAAGATCATCCCGTGAAGGGACCAGTGCATCAAAGATCATCCCGTGAAGGGACCAGTGCATCAAAGATCATCCCGTGAAGGGACCAGTGCATCAAAGATCATCCCGTGAAGGGACCAGTGCATCAAAGATCATCCCGTGAAGGGACCAGTGCATCAAAGATCATCCCGTGAAGGGACCAGTGCATCAAAGATCATCCCGTGAAGGGACCAGTGCATCAAAGATCATCCCGTGAAGGGACCAGTGCATCAAAGATCATCCCGTGAAGGGACCAGTGCATCAAAGATCATCCCGTGAAGGGACCAGTGCATCAAAGATCATCCCGTGAAGGGACCAGTGCATCAAAGATCATCCCGTGAAGGGACCAGTGCATCAAAGATCATCCCGTGAAGGGACCAGTGCATCAAAGATCATCCCGTGAAGGGACCAGTGCATCAAAGATCATCCCGTGAAGGGACCAGTGCATCAAAGATCATCCCGTGAAGGGACCAGTGCATCAAAGATCATCCCGTGAAGGGACCAGTGCATCAAAGATCATCCCGTGAAGGGACCAGTGCATCAAAGATCATCCCGTGAAGGGACCAGTGCATCAAAGATCATCCCGTGAAGGGACCAGTGCATCAAAGATCATCCCGTGAAGGGACCAGTGCATCAAAGATCATCCCGTGAAGGGACCAGCGCATCAAAGATCATCCCGTGAAGGGACCAGCGCATCACAGCACTCAGATTAGAGGTATGCATGATCATCCCATGAAGGGACCAGTGCATCAAGATCATCCCATGAAGGGACCAGTGCGTCAAGATCCAATGAAGGGACCAGTGCGTCACAGCACTAAGATTGGAGGTATGCAAGATCATCCCATGAAGTGACCAGTGCAACAAAGATCATCCCGTGAAGGGACCAGGGCATCAAAGATCCTCCCATGAAGGGACCAGGGCATTACAGATCCTCCCATGAAGGGACCAGGGCATTACAGATCCTCCCATGAAGGGACCAGTGCATCAGAGATCCTCCCATGAAGGGACCAGTGCATCAGAGATCATCCCATGAAGGGACCAGTGCATCAGAGATCATCCCATGAAGGGACCAGTGCATCAGAGATCATCCCATGAAGGGACCAGTGCATCAGAGATCATCCCATGAAGGGACCAGTGCATCAGAGATCATCCCATGAAGGGACCAGTGCATCAGAGATCATCCCATGAAGGGACCAGTGCATCAGAGATCATCCCATGAAGGGACCAGTGCATCAGAGATCATCCCATGAAGGGACCAGTGCATCAGAGATCATCCCATGAAGGGACCAGTGCATCAGAGATCATCCCATAAAGGGACCAGTGCATCAGAGATCATCCCATGAAGGGACCAGTGCATGCAAGATCATCCCATGAAGGGACCAGTGCATGCAAGATCATCCCATGAAGGGACCAGTGCATGCAAGATCATCCCATGAAGGGACCAGTGCATGCAAGCTCATCCCATGAAGGGACCAGTGCAGCAAGATCATCCCATGAAGGGACCAGTGCATGCAAGATCATCCCTTGAAGGGACCAGTGCATGCAAGATCATCCCTTGAAGGGACCAGTGCATGCAAGATCATCCCACGAAGGGACCAGTGCATGCAAGATCATCCCACGAAGGGACCAGTGCAACAAAGATCATCCCACGAAGGGACCAGTGCAACAAAGATCATCCCACGAAGGGACCAGTGCAACAAAGATCATCCCACGAAGGGACCAGTGCACCACAGATCATCCCACGAAGGGACCAGTGCACCACAGATCATCCCACGAAGGGACCAGTGCACCACAGATCATCCCACGAAGGGACCAGTGCACCACAGATCATCCCACGAAGGGACCAGTGCACCACAGATCATCCCACGAAGGGACCAGTGCACCACAGATCATCCCACGAAGGGACCAGTGCACCACAGATCATCCCACGAAGGGACCAGTGCACCACAGATCATCCCACGAAGGGACCAGTGCACCACAGATCATCCCACGAAGGGACCAGTGCACCACAGATCATCCCACGAAGGGACCAGTGCACCACAGATCATCCCACGAAGGGACCAGTGCACCACAGATCATCCCACGAAGGGACCAGTGCACCACAGATCATCCCACGAAGGGACCAGTGCACCACAGATCATCCCACGAAGGGACCAGTGCACCACAGATCATCCCACGAAGGGACCAGTGCACCACAGATCATCCCACGAAGGGACCAGTGCATCAGAGATCATCCCACGAAGGGACCAGTGCACCACACATCATCCCGTGAAGGGACCAGGGCACCACACATCATCCCCGTGAAGGGACCAGGGCACCACACATCATCCCCGTGAAGGGACCAGGGCACCACACATCATCCCCGTGAAGGGACCAGGGCACCACACATCATCCCCGTGAAGGGACCAGGGCACCACACATCATCCCCGTGAAGGGACCAGGGCACCACACATCATCCCCGTGAAGGGACCAGGGCAGCAAAGATCGTCCCCGTGAAGGGACCAGTGCAAAGATCGTCCCCGTGAAGGGACCAGTGCAAAGATCGTCCCCGTGAAGGGACCAGTGCAAAGATCGTCCCCGTGAAGGGACCAGTGCAAAGATCGTCCCCGTGAAGGGACCAGTGCAAAGATCGTCCCCGTGAAGGGACCAGTGCAAAGATCGTCCCCGTGAAGGGACCAGTGCAAAGATCGTCCCCGTGAAGGGACCAGTGCAAAGATCGTCCCCGTGAAGGGACCAGTGCAAAGATCGTCCCCGTGAAGGGACCAGTGCATCAAAGATCATCCCCCGTGAAGGGACCAGTGCATCAAAGATCATCCCCCGTGAAGGGACCAGTGCATCAAAGATCATCCCCCGTGAAGGGACCAGTGCATCAAAGATCATCCCCCGTGAAGGGACCAGTGCATCAAAGATCATCCCGTGAAGGGACCAGTGCATCAAAGATCATCCCGTGAAGGGACCAGTGCATCAAAGATCATCCCGTGAAGGGACCAGTGCATCAAAGATCATCCCGTGAAGGGACCAGTGCATCAAAGATCATCCCGTGAAGGGACCAGTGCATCAAAGATCATCCCGTGAAGGGACCAGTGCATCAAAGATCATCCCGTGAAGGGACCAGTGCATCAAAGATCATCCCGTGAAGGGACCAGTGCATCAAAGATCATCAAAGATCATCCCGTGAAGGGACCAGTGCATCAAAGATCATCCCGTGAAGGGACCAGTGCATCAAAGATCATCCCGTGAAGGGACCAGTGCATCAAAGATCATCCCGTGAAGGGACCAGTGCATCAAAGATCATCCCGTGAAGGGACCAGTGCATCAAAGATCATCCCGTGAAGGGACCAGTGCATCAAAGATCATCCCGTGAAGGGACCAGTGCATCAAAGATCATCCCGTGAAGGGACCAGTGCATCAAAGATCATCCCGTGAAGGGACCAGTGCATCAAAGATCATCCCGTGAAGGGACCAGTGCATCAAAGATCATCCCGTGAAGGGACCAGTGCATCAAAGATCATCCCATGAAGGGACCAGTGCATCATAGATCATCCCATTAAGGGACCAGTGCATCAAAGATCTTCCCACGAAGGGACCAGTGCAAACATCATCCCATGAAGGGACCAGTGCAAAGATCATCCCATGAAGGGACCAGTGCAAAGATCATCCCATGAAGGGACCAGTGCAAAGATCATCCCATTAAGGGACCAGTGCAAAGATCATCCCATTAAGGGACCAGTGCAAAGATCATCCCATTAAGGGACCAGTGCAAAGATCATCCCATTAAGGGACCAGTGCAAAGATCATCCCATTAAGGGACCAGTGCAACGATCATCCCATTAAGGGACCAGTGCAAAGATCATCCCATTAAGGGACCAGTGCATCAAAGATCATCCCGTGAAGGGACCAGTGCATCAAAGATCATCCCGTGAAGGGACCAGTGCATCAAAGATCATCCCGTGAAGGGACCAGTGCATCCAAGATCATCCCATGAAGGGACCAGTGCATCACAGCCCTCAGATTAGATGTATGCAAGAGCATACCGTGAAGGGACCAGTGCATCAGAGATCCTCCCATGAAGGGACCAGGGCCTCAGTGATACCATGAAGGGACCAGTGCATCCAAGATCATCCCATGAAGGGACCAGTGCATAAAAGATCATCCCAAGAAGGGACCAGTGCATCACAGCTCTCAGATTGGAGAGCTGTGCAAGATCATCCTGCGAAGAGACCAGTGCATCAAAGAACACCCCATGAAGGGACCATTAGTGCATCAAAGATCATCCCGTGAAGGGACCAGTGCATCAAAGATCATCCTGTGAAGGGACCAGTGCATCACAGATCATCCCGTGAAGGGACCAGTGCATCACAGATCATCCCGTGAAGGGACCAGTGCATCACAGATCATCCCATGAAGGGACCAGTGCATCACAGATCATCCCATGAAGGGACCAGTGCATCACAGATCATCCCATGAAGGGACCAGTGCATCACAGATCATCCCATGAAGGGACCAGTGCATCACAGATCATCCCATGAAGGGACCAGTGCATCACAGATCATCCCATGAAGGGACCAGTGCATCACAGATCATCCCATGAAGGGACCAGTGCATCAAAGATCGAACCATGAAGGGACCAGTGCATCAAAGATCGAACCATGAAGGGACCAGTGCATCAAAGATCCCATGAAGGGACCAGTGCATCAAAGATCATCCCATGAAGGGACCAGTGCATCAAAGATCATCCCATGAAGGGACCAGTGCATCAAAGATCATCCCATGAAGGGACCAGTGCATCAAAGATCATCCCATGAAGGGGCCAGTGCATCACAGCACTCAGATTAGAGGTATGCAAGATAATCCCATGAAGCGATGAGTGCATCAGAGATCCTCCCATGAAGGGACCAGGGCCTCAGTGATCCCATGAAGGGACCAGTGCATCAAAGATCATCCCATGAAGGGACCAGTGCATCAAAGATCATCCCGTGAAGGGACCAGTGCACCAAAGATCATCCCGTGAAGGGACCAGTGCACCAAAGATCATCCCGTGAAGGGACCAGTGCACCAAAGATCATCCCGTGAAGGGACCAGTGCACCAAAGATCATCCCGTGAAGGGACCAGTAGATCAAAGATCACCCCATTAAGGGACCAGTGCATGAGAGAGCGTCCCATAAAGGGAACAGTGCATCAGATATCCCATGAAAGGAGCAGTGCATCAAAGGATATCCCATGAAGGGACCAGTGCATCACAGCTCACATTAGAGGTATGCAAGATCTTCCCACGAAGGGACCAGTGCAAAGATGATCCCATGAAGGGACCAGTGCATCAAAGATGATCCCATGAAGGGGCCAGTGCATCAAAGATGATCCCATGAAAGGACCAGTGCAAAGGATATCCCATGAAGGGACCAGTTAATTAAAGATCAACCCATGAAGGGACCAGTGCATTAAAGATCAACCCATGAAGGGACCAGTGCATTAAAGATCATCCCATGAAGGGACCAGTGCATCACAGCTCAGATTAGAGGTATGCAAGATCATCCCATGAAGAGACCAGTGCAAAGGATATCCCATGAAGGGACCAGTGCATCAGATATCCCATGAAAGGACCAGTGCATCAAAGATCATCCAATAAAGGGACCAGTGCATTAAAAATAATCCCATGAAGGGACCAGTGCATTAAAGATCATCCCATGAAGGGACCAGTGCATCAGAGATCATCCCGTGAAGGGACCAGTGCATCAGAGATCATCCCGTGAAGGGACCAGTGCATCACAGCACTCAGATTAGAGGTATGCAAGATCATCCCATGAAGGGACCAGTGCATCAAAGATGATCCCATGAAAGGACCAGTGCAAAGGATATCCCATGAAGGGACCGGTGCATCAAAGATCATCCCGTGAAGGGACCGGTGCATCAGAGATCATCCCGTGAAGGGACCGGTGCATCAGAGATCATCCCATGAAGGGACCAGTCCATCAGAGATCATCCCGTGAAGGGACCAGTGCATCAAAGATCATCCCGTGAAGGGACCAGTGCATCAAAGATCATCCCGTGAAGGGACCAGTGCATCAAAGATCATCCCGTGAAGGGACCAGTGCATCAAAGATCATCCCGTGAAGGGACCAGTGCATCAAAGATCATCCCGTGAAGGGACCAGTGCATCAAAGATCATCCCGTGAAGGGACCAGTGCATCAAAGATCATCCCGTGAAGGGACCAGTGCATCAAAGATCATCCCGTGAAGGGACCAGTGCATCAAAGATCATCCCGTGAAGGGACCAGTGCATCAAAGATCATCCCGTGAAGGGACCAGTGCATCAAAGATCATCCCGTGAAGGGACCAGTGCATCACAGCACTCAGATTAGAGGTATGCAAGATCATCCCATGAAGGGACCAGTGCATCAAAGACCATCCCATGAAGGGACCGGTGCAAAGACCATCCCATGAAGGGACCAGTGCAAAGAACATCCCATGAAGGGACCAGTGCAAAGATCATCCCATGAAGGGACCAGTGCAAAGATCATCCCATGAAGGGACCAGTGCAAAGATCATCCCATGAAGGGACCAGTGCAAAGATCATCCCATGAAGGGACCAGTGCAAAGATCATCCCATGAAGGGACCAGTGCAAAGATCATCCCATGAAGGGACCAGTGCAAAGATCATCCCATGAAGGGACCAGTGCAAAGATCATCCCATGAAGGGACCAGTGCAAAGATCATCCCATGAAGGGACCAGTGCAAAGATCATCCCATGAAGGGACCAGTGCAAAGATCATCCCATGAAGGGACCAGTGCAAAGATCATCCCATGAAGGGACCAGTGCAAAGATCATCCCATGAAGGGACCAGTGCAAAGATCATCCCATGAAGGGACCAGTGCAAAGATCATCCCATGAAGGGACCAGTATATCACAGTACTCTGATTAGAGGTACACAAGATCATCCCATGAAGGGACCAGTGCATCAAAGATCATCCCGTGATGGGACCAGTGCATCACAGCACTAAGATTAGAGGTATGCAAGATCATCCAGTGAATGAACCAGTGCATCAAAGGTCACCCGGGAAGGGACCAGTGCATCAAAGATCATCCCGTGAAGGGACCAGTGCATCAAAGATCATCCCGTGAAGGGACCAGTGCATCAGAGATCATCCCGTGAAGGGACCAGTGCATCAGAGATCATCCCGTGAAGGGACCAGTCCATCAGAGATCATCCCGTGAAGGGACCAGTCCATCAGAGATCATCCCGTGAAGGGACCAGTCCATCAGAGTTCATCCCGTGAAGGGACCAGTCCATCAGAGTTCATCCCGTGAAGGGACCAGTCCATCAGAGATCATCCCGTGAAGGGACCAGTCCATCAGAGATCATCCCGTGAAGGGACCAGTCCATCAGAGATCATCCCGTGAGGGGACCAGTCCATCAGAGATCATCCCGTGAGGGGACCAGTCCATCAGAGATCATCCCGTGAAGGGACCAGTCCATCAGAGATCATCCCGTGAAGGGACCAGTCCATCAGAGATCATCCCGTGAAGGGACCACTGCATCAAAGATCATCCCGTGAAGGGACCAGTGCATCAGAGATCATCCCGTGAAGGGACCACTGCATCAGAGATCATCCCGTGAAGGGACCACTGCATCAAAGATCATCCCGTGAAGGGACCACTGCATCAAAGATCATCCCGTGAAGGGACCACTGCATCAAAGATCATCCCGTGAAGGGACCACTGCATCAAAGATCATCCCGTGAAGGGACCACTGCATCAAAGATCATCCCGTGAAGGGACCACTGCATCAAAGATCATCCCGTGAAGGGACCACTGCATCAAAGATCATCCCGTGAAGGGACCACTGCATCACAGCTCTCAGATTAGAGGTATGCAACATCATCCCATGAAGGGACCAGTGCATCAAAGTCCATCCCAAGAAGGGACCAGGGCCTCAGCAATCCCATGAAGGGACCAGTGCGTCAAAGGATATCCCATGAAGGGACCAGTGCATCAAAGGATATCCCATGAAGGGACAAGTGCATTAAAGATCATCCCATGAAGGGACAAGTGCATTAAAGATCACCCCATGAAGGGACCAGTGCAGAGATCATCCCATGAAGGGACCAGTGCATCAGAGATCCTCCCATGAAGGGACCAGTGCATCAGAGATCACCCCATGAAGGGACCAGTTCATCAGAGATAACCCCATGAAGGGACCAGTTCATCAGAGATAACCCCATGAAGGGACCAGTTCATCAGAGATCACCCCATGAAGGGACCAGTTCATCAGAGATCACCCCATGAAGGGACCAGTTCATCAGAGATCACCCCATGAAGGGACCAGTTCATCAGAGATCACCCCATGAAGGGACCAGTTCATCAGAGATCACCCCATGAAGGGACCAGTAGATCAAAGATCATCCCATGAAGGGACCAGTAGATCAAAGATCATCCCATGAAGGGACCAGTAGATCAAAGATCATCCCATGAAGGGACCAGTGCACCAAAGATCATCCCATAAAGGGACCAGTACATCAAAGATCCCATGAAAGGACCAGTGCATATCAGCTCAGATTAGAGGTATGCAAGATCATCCCATGAAGGGACCATTAGTGCATCAAAGATCATCCCATGAAGGGACCATTAGTGCATCAAAGATCATCCCATGAAGGGACCAGTGCATCAGAGATCACCCCATGAAGGGACCAGTGCATCAGAGATCACCCCATGAAGGGACCAGTGCATCAGAGATCACCCCATGAAGGGACCAGTGCATCAGAGATCACCCCATGAAGGGACCAGTTCATTAAAGATCACCCCATTAAGGGACCAGTGCATTAAAGATCATCCCATTAAGGGACCAGTGCATTAAAGATCATCCCATTAACCCCTTCGGTGCTCATGACGGAACGGTTCCGTCATGAGCCACGGTTGAGCTGTGCTCATGACGGAACCGTTCCGTCATGACCACGCCCGCGCAGGAAAAGATCAGCACAGCAGGGGAATCCGTCCAGCATGGAAGGGGTTAAGGGACCAGTAGATCAAAGATCATCCCATGAAGGGACCAGTGCACCAAAGATCATCCCATAAAGGGACCAGTGCACCAAAGATCATCCCATAAAGGGACCAGTACATCAAAGATCCCATGAAAGGACCTGTGCATATCAGCTCAGATTAGAGGTATGCAAGATCATCCCATGAAGGGACCATTAGTGCATCAAAGATCATCCCATGAAGGGGCCAGTGCATCAAAGATGATCCCATGAAGGGGCCAGTGCATCAAAGATGATCCCATGAAAGGACCAGTGCAAAGGATATCCCATGAAGGGACCAGTTAATTAAAGATCAACCCATGAAGGGACCAGTGCATTAAAGATCAACCCATGAAGGGACCAGTGCATTAAAGATCATCCCATGAAGGGACCAGTGCATCACAGCTCAGATTAGAGGTATGCAAGATCATCCCATGAAGAGACCAGTGCAAAGGATATCCCATGAAGGGACCAGTGCATCAGATATCCCATGAAAGGACCAGTGCATCAAAGATCATCCAATAAAGGGACCAGTGCATTAAAAATAATCCCATGAAGGGACCAGTGCATTAAAGATCATCCCATGAAGGGACCAGTGCATCAGAGATCATCCCGTGAAGGGACCAGTGCATCAGAGATCATCCCGTGAAGGGACCAGTGCATCACAGCACTCAGATTAGAGGTATGCAAGATCATCCCATGAAGGGACCAGTGCATCAAAGATGATCCCATGAAAGGACCAGTGCAAAGGATATCCCATGAAGGGACCAGTGCATCAAAGATCATCCCATGAAGGGACCGGTGCATCAGAGATCATCCCGTGAAGGGACCGGTGCATCAGAGATCATCCCATGAAGGGACCGGTGCATCAGAGATCATCCCATGAAGGGACCAGTCCATCAGAGATCATCCCGTGAAGGGACCAGTGCATCAAAGATCATCCCGTGAAGGGACCAGTGCATCAAAGATCATCCCGTGAAGGGACCAGTGCATCAAAGATCATCCCGTGAAGGGACCACTGCATCAAAGATCATCCCGTGAAGGGACCACTGCATCAAAGATCATCCCGTGAAGGGACCACTGCATCACAGCTCTCAGATTAGAGGTATGCAACATCATCCCATGAAGGGACCAGTGCATCAAAGTCCATCCCAAGAAGGGACCAGGGCCTCAGCAATCCCATGAAGGGACCAGTGCGTCAAAGGATATCCCATGAAGGGACCAGTGCATCAAAGGATATCCCATGAAGGGACAAGTGCATTAAAGATCATCCCATGAAGGGACAAGTGCATTAAAGATCACCCCATGAAGGGACAAGTGCATTAAAGATCACCCCATGAAGGGACCAGTGCAGAGATCATCCCATGAAGGGACCAGTGCATCAGAGATCCTCCCATGAAGGGACCAGTGCATCAGAGATCACCCCATGAAGGGACCAGTTCATCAGAGATCACCCCATGAAGGGACCAGTTCATCAGAGATCACCCCATGAAGGGACCAGTTCATCAGAGATCACCCCATGAAGGGACCAGTTCATCAGAGATCACCCCATGAAGGGACCAGTTCATCAGAGATCACCCCATGAAGGGACCAGTTCATCAGAGATCACCCCATGAAGGGACCAGTTCATCAAAGATCACCCCATGAAGGGACCAGTTCATTAAAGATCATCCCATGAAGGGACCAGTAGATCAAAGATCATCCCATGAAGGGACCAGTAGATCAAAGATCATCCCATGAAGGGACCAGTAGATCAAAGATCATCCCATGAAGGGACCAGTGCACCAAAGATCATCCCATAAAGGGACCAGTACATCAAAGATCCCATGAAAGGACCAGTGCATATCAGCTCAGATTAGAGGTATGCAAGATCATCCCATGAAGGGACCATTAGTGCATCAAAGATCATCCCATGAAGGGACCATTAGTGCATCAAAGATCATCCCATGAAGGGACCAGTGCATCAGAGATCACCCCATGAAGGGACCAGTGCATCAGAGATCACCCCATGAAGGGACCAGTGCATCAGAGATCACCCCATGAAGGGACCAGTGCATCAGAGATCACCCCATGAAGGGACCAGTTCATTAAAGATCACCCCATTAAGGGACCAGTGCATTAAAGATCATCCCATTAAGGGACCAGTGCATTAAAGATCATCCCATTAAGGGACCAGTAGATCAAAGATCATCCCATGAAGGGACCAGTGCACCAAAGATCATCCGATAAAGGGACCAGTGCACCAAAGATCATCCCATAAAGGGACCAGTACATCAAAGATCCCATGAAAGGACCAGTGCATATCAGCTCAGATTAGAGGTATGCAAGATCATCCCATGAAGGGACCATTAGTGCATCAAAGATCATCCCATGAAGGGACCATTAGTGCATCAAAGATCATCCCATGAAGGGACCAGTGCTTTAAAGATCATCCCATGAAGGGACCAGTGCTTTAAAGATCATCCCATGAAGGGACCAGTGCATCACAGAACTCAGATTAAAGGTATGCCAGATCATCCCATGAAGGGACCAGTGCATCAAAGATTATCCCATGAAGGGACCAGTGCATCAAAGATCATCCCATGAAGGGACCAGTGCATCAAAGATCATCCCATGAAGGGACCAGTGCATCAAAGATCATCCCATGAAGAGACCAGTGCAACAAAGATCATCCCATGAAGGGACCAGTGCAACAAAGATCATCCCATAAGGGACCAATGCATCACAGTACTCAGATTAGAGGTATGCAAGATCATCCCGTGAAGGAACCAGTGCCTCAGCAATCCCATGAAGGGACCAGTGCGTCCAAGATCATCCCGTGAAGGGACTAGTGCAAAGATCCCATGAAAGGACCAGTGCATATCAGTTCAGATTACAGGTATGCAAGATCATCCCATGAAGGGACCAGTGCATCAGAGATCAATCCCATGAAGGGACCAGTGCATCAAAGATCATCCCCATGAATGGACCAGTGCATCACACTACTCCTATTAGAGGGATGCAAGATCCCATGAAGGGACCAGTGCATCGAAGATCATCCCATGAAGGGACCAGTGCATCAGAGATCATCCCGTGACGGGACGGGACCAGTGCATCAAAGATCATCCCGTGAAGGGACCAGTGCATCAAAGATCATCCCGTGAAGGGACCAGTGCATCACAGCTCAGTTTAGAAGTATGCATGTTCATCCCGTGAAGGGACCTGTGCAAAGATAATCCCGTGAAGGGACCTGTGCATCACAGCACTCAGATTGGAGGTATGCAAGATCATCCCGTGAAGGGACCAGTGCATCAAAGACCATCCCCAGAAGGGACCAGGGCCTCAGCGATCCCATGAAGGGACCAGTGCATCAAAGATCATCCCATGAAGAGACCAGTGCATCAAAGATCATCCCATGAAGGGACCAGTGCATCAAAGATCATCCCATGAAGGGACCAGTGCATCAAAGATCATCCCATGAAGGGACCAGTGCATCAAAGATCATCCCATGAAGGGACCAGTGCATCAAAGATCATCCCATGAAGGGACCAGTGCATCAAAGATCATCCCATGAAGGGACCAGTGCATCACAGCACTCAGATTAGAGGTATGCAAGATCACCCCATGAAGGGACCAGGGCATCAGAGATCATCCCATGAAGGGACCAGGGCATCAGAGATCATCCCATGAAGGGACCAGGGCATCAGAGATCATCCCATGAAGGGACCAGGGCATCAGAGATCATCCCATGAAGGGACCAGGGCATCAGAGATCATCCCATGAAGGGACCAGGGCATCAGAGATCATCCCATGAAGGGACCAGGGCATCAGAGATCATCCCATGAAGGGACCAGGGCATCAGAGATCATCCCATGAAGGGACCAGTGCATGCAAGATCATCCCATGAAGGGACCAGTGCATGCAAGATCATCCCATGAAGGGACCAGTATATCACAGCACTAAGATTAGAGGTATGCAAGATCATCCCATGAAGGGACCAGTGCATCAAACATCATCCCGTGAAGGGACCAGTGCATCAAATATCATCCTGTGAAGGGACCAGTGCATCAAAGATCATCCCATGAAGGGACCAGTGCATCAAAGATCATCCCATGAAGGGACCAGTGCAAAGATCATCCCATGAAGGGACCAGTGCATCAAAGATCATCCCATGAAGGGACCAGTGCATCAGAGATCATCCCATGAAGGGACCAGTGCATCAGAGATCATCCCATGAAGGGTCCAGTGCATCAGAGATCACCCCATGAAGGGTCCAGTGCATCAGAGATCACCCCATGAAGGGTCCAGTGCATCAGAGATCACCCCATGAAGGGACCAGTTCATCAAAGCTCACCCCATGAAGGGACCAGTTCATCAAAGCTCACCCCATGAAGGGACCAGTTCATTAAAGCTCACCCCATGAAGGGACCAGTTCATTAAAGCTCACCCCATGAAGGGACCAGTTCATTAAAGCTCACCCCATGAAGGGACCAGTTCATTAAAGCTCACCCCATGAAGGGACCAGTTCATTAAAGCTCACCCCATGAAGGGACCAGTTCATTAAAGCTCACCCCATGAAGGGACCAGTTCATTAAAGATCATCCCATGAAGGGACCAGTAGATCAAAGATCATCCCATGAAGGGACCAGTGCACCAAAGATAATCCCATAAAGGGACCAGTGCACCAAAGATCATCCCATAAAGGGACCAGTGCACCAAAGATCATCCCATAAAGGGACCAGTACATCAAAGATCCCATGAAAGGACCAGTGCATTTCAGCTCAGATTAGAGGCATGCAAGATCATCCCATGAAGGGACCAGGGCGTCAAAGATCATCCCATGAAGGACCAGTGCGTCAAAGATCATCCCATGAAGGGACCAGTGCGTCAAAGATCATCCCATGAAGGGACCAGTGCGTCAAAGATCATCCCATGAAGGGACCAGTGCGTCAAAGATCATCCCATGAAGGGACCAGTGCATCACAGCACTCAGATTAGAGGTATGCAAGATCATCCGATGAAGGGACCAGTGCATCAAAGACCATCCCATGAAGGGACCAGTGCATCAAAGATCATCCCATGAAGGGACCAGTGCATCAAAGATCATCCCATGAAGGGACCAGTGCAAAGATCATCCCATGAAGGGACCAGTGCAAAGATCATCCCATGAAGGGACCAGTGCAAAGATCATCCCATGAAGGGACCAGTGCAAAGATCATCCCATGAAGGGACCAGTGCAAAGATCATCCCATGAAGGGACCAGTGCAAAGATCATCCCATGAAGGGACCAGTGCAAAGATCATCCCATGAAGGGACCAGTGCAAAGATCATCCCATGAAGGGACCAGTGCAAAGATCATCCCATGAAGGGACCAGTGCAAAGATCATCCCATGAAGGGACCAGTGCAAAGATCATCCCATGAAGGGACCAGTGCAGAGATCATCCCATGAAGGGACCAGGTCATCAGAGATCATCCCATGAAGGGACCAGGTCATCAGAGATCATCCCATGAAGGGACCAGGTCATCAGAGATCATCCCATGAAGGGACCAGTGCATCAAGATCATCCCATGAAGGAAACAGTGCATCAAGATCATCCCATGAAGGAAACAGTGCATCAAGATCATCCCATGAAGGAAACAGTGCATCAAGATCATCCCATGAAGGAAACAGTGCATCACAGCACTCCGATTAGAGGTATGCAAGATCATCCCATGAAGGGACCAGTGCATCAAGATCATCCCATGAAGGGACCAGTGCGTCAAGATCCAATGAAGGGACCAGTGCGTCACAGCACTAAGATTAGAGGTATGCAAGTTCATCCTGTGAAGGAACCAGTGCATCACAGCACTCCGATTAGAGGTATGCAAGATCATCCCATGAAGAGACCAGTGCATCAAAGATCATCCCGTGAAGGGACCAGTGCATCAAAGATCATCCCGTGAAGGGACCAGTGCATCAAAGATCATCCCGTGAAGGGACCAGTGCATCAAAGATCATCCCGTGAAGGGACCAGTGCATCAAAGATCATCCCGTGAAGGGACCAGTGCATCAAAGATCATCCCGTGAAGGAACCAGTGCATCAAAGATCATCCCGTGAAGGGACCAGTGCATCAAAGATCATCCCGTGAAGGGACCAGTGCATCAAAGATCATCCCGTGAAGGGACCAGTGCATCAAAGATCATCCCGTGAAGGGACCAGTGCATCAAAGATCATCCCGTGAAGGGACCAGTGCATCAAAGATCATCCCGTGAAGGGACCAGTGCATCAAAGATCATCCCGTGAAGGGACCAGTGCATCAAAGATCATCCCGTGAAGGGACCAGTGCATCAAAGATCATCCCGTGAAGGGACCAGTGCATCAAAGATCATCCCGTGAAGGGACCAGTGCATCAAAGATCATCCCGTGAAGGGACCAGTGCATCAAAGATCATCCCGTGAAGGGACCAGTGCATCAAAGATCATCCCGTGAAGGGACCAGTGCATCAAAGATCATCCCGTGAAGGGACCAGTGCATCACAGCACTAAGATTAGAGGTATGCAAGATCATCCCATGATGGGACCAGTGCATCAAAGACCATCCCAAGAAGGGACCAGGGCCTCAGCGATCCCATGAAGGGACTAGTGCAAAGATCCCATGAAAGGACCAGTGCATCACAGCACTCAGATTAGAGGTATGCAGGAATATTCCATGAAGGGACCAGGGCATCACAGCACTCAGATTAGAGGTATGCAGGAACATCCCATGAAGGGACCAGGGCATCAAAGATCCTCCCATGAAGGGACCAGGGCATTACAGATCCTCCCATGAAGGGACCAGGGCATTACAGATCCTCCCATGAAGGGACCAGGGCATTACAGATCCTCCCATGAAGGGACCAGTGCATCAGAGATCATCCCATGAAGGGACCAGTGCATCAGAGATCATCCCATGAAGGGACCAGTGCATCAGAGATCATCCCATGAAGGGACCAGTGCATCAGAGATCATCCCATGAAGGGACCAGTGCATGCAAGATCATCCCATGAAGGGACCAGTGCATGCAAGATCATCCCATGAAGGGACCAGTGCATGCAAGATCATCCCATGAAGGGACCAGTGCATGCAAGATCATACCATGAAGGGACCAGTGCAACAATGATCATCCCATGAAGGGACCAGTGCAACAAAGATCATCCCATGAAGGGACCAGTGCAACAAAGATCATCCCATGAAGGGACCAGTGCAACAAAGATCATCCCATGAAGGGACCAGTGCAACAAAGATCATCCCATGAAGGGACCAGGGCACCACAGCACTCGGATTCGAGGTATGCAAGATCAGCCCATGAAGGGACCAGTGCACGGAAGATCATCCCATGAAGGGACCAGGGCACCACACATCATCCCATGAAGGGACCAGGGCACCACACATCATCCCATGAAGGGACCAGGGCACCACACATCATCCCATGAAGGGACCAGTGCACCACACATCATCCCATGAAGGGACCAGTGCACCACACATCATCCCATGAAGGGACCAGTGCACCACACATCATCCCATGAAGGGACCAGTGCACCACACATCATCCCATGAAGGGACCAGTGCACCACACATCATCCCATGAAGGGACCAGTGCACCACACATCATCCCATGAAGGGACCAGTGCACCACACATCATCCCATGAAGGGACCAGTGCACCACACATCATCCCATGAAGGGACCAGTGCACCACACATCATCCCATGAAGGGACCAGTGCACCACACATCATCCCATGAAGGGACCAGTGCACCACACATCATCCCATGAAGGGACCAGTGCACCACACATCATCCCATGAAGGGACCAGTGCACCAGATCATCCCATGAAGGGACCAGTGCACCACAGATCATCCCATGAAGGGACCAGTGCACCACAGATCGTCCCATGAAGGGACCAGTGCACCACGGATCGTCCCATGAAGGGACCAGTGCACCAAGGATCGTCCCATGAAGGGACCAGTGCACCAAGGATCATCCCATGAAGGGACCAGTGCACCAAGGATCATCCCATGAAGGGACCAGTGCATCAAGGATCATCCCATGAAGGGACCAGTGCATCAAGGATCATCCCATGAAGGGACCAGTGCATCACAGCTCTCAGATTAGAGGTATGCAAGAACATCCTGGGAAGGGACCAGTACATCAAAAATCAACCCGGGAAGGGACCAGTACATCAAAAATCAACCCATGAAGGGACCATTAGTGCATTAAAGATCATCCCGTGAAGGAACCAGTGCATGAAAGATCATCCCGTGAAGGAACCAGTGCATGAAAGATCATCCCGTGAAGGAACCAGTGCATGAAAGATCATCCCGTGAAGGGACCAGTGCAAAGACCGTCCCCGTGAAGGGACCAGTGCAAATATCGTCCCCGTGAAGGGACCAGTGCAAAGATCGTCCCCGTGAAGGGACCAGTGCAAAGATCGTCCCCGTGAAGGGACCAGTGCAAAGATCGTCCCCGTGAAGGGACCAGTGCAAAGATCGTCCCCGTGAAGGGACCAGTGCAAAGATCGTCCCCGTGAAGGGACCAGTGCAAAGATCGTCCCCGTGAAGGGACCAGTGCATCAAAGATCGTCCCCGTGAAGGGACCAGTGCATCAAAGATCGTCCCCGTGAAGGGACCAGTGCATCAAAGATCGTCCCCGTGAAGGGACCAGTGCATCAAAGATCGTCCCCGTGAAGGGACCAGTGCATCAAAGATCGTCCCCGTGAAGGGACCAGTGCATCAAAGATCATCCCGTGAAGGGACCAGTGCATCAAAGATCATCCCGTGAAGGGACCAGTGCATCAAAGATCATCCCGTGAAGGGACCAGTGCATCAAAGATCATCCCGTGAAGGGACCAGTGCATCAAAGATCCCGTGAAGGGACCAGTGCATCACAGCCCTCAGATTAGATGTATGCAAGAGCATACCGTGAAGGGACCAGTATATCAGATCCTCCCATGAAGGGACCAGGGCCTCAGTGATCCCATGAAGGGACCAGGGCATCAAAGATCATCCCATGAAGGGACCAGTGCATCAAGATGATCCCATGAAGGGACCAGTGCATCAAGATGATCCCATGAAGGGACCAGTGCATCAAGATGATCCCATGAAGGGACCAGTGCATCAAGATGATCCCATGAAGGGACCAGTGCATCAGAGATCATCCCGTGAAGGGACCAGTGCATCAGAGATCATCCCGTGAAGGGACCGGTGCATCAGAGATCATCCCGTGAAGGGACCGGTGCATCAGAGATCATCCCGTGAAGGGACCGGTGCATCAGAGATCATCCCGTGAAGGGACCGGTGCATCAGAGATCATCCCGTGAAGGGACCGGTGCATCAGAGATCATCCCGTGAAGGGACCGGTGCATCAGAGATCATCCCGTGAAGGGGCCGGTGCATCAGAGATCATCCCGTGAAGGGACCGGTGCATCAGAGATCATCCCGTGAAGGGACCGGTGCATCAGAGATCATCCCGTGAAGGGACCGGTGCATCAGAGATCATCCCGTGAAGGGACCGGTGCATCAGAGATCATCCCGTGAAGGGACCGGTGCATCAGAGATCATCCCGTGAAGGGACCGGTGCATCAGAGATCATCCCGTGAAGGGACCGGTGCATCAGAGATCATCCCGTGAAGGGACCGGTGCATCAGAGATCATCCCGTGAAGGGACCGGTGCATCAGAGATCATCCCGTGAAGGGACCGGTGCATCAGAGATCATCCCGTGAAGGGACCGGTGCATCAGAGATCATCCCGTGAAGGGACCGGTGCATCAGAGATCATCCCGTGAAGGGACCGGTGCATCAGAGATCATCCCGTGAAGGGACCGGTGCATCAGAGATCATCCCGTGAAGGGACCGGTGCATCAGAGATCATCCCGTGAAGGGACCGGTGCATCAGAGATCATCCCGTGAAGGGACCGGTGCATCAGAGATCATCCCGTGAAGGGACCGGTGCATCAGAGATCATCCCGTGAAGGGACCGGTGCATCAGAGATCATCCCGTGAAGGGACCGGTGCATCAGAGATCATCCCGTGAAGGGACCGGTGCATCAGAGATCATCCCGTGAAGGGACCGGTGCATCAGAGATCATCCCGTGAAGGGACCGGTGCATCAGAGATCATCCCGTGAAGGGACCGGTGCATCAGAGATCATCCCGTGAAGGGACCGGTGCATCAGAGATCATCCCGTGAAGGGACCGGTGCATCAGAGATCATCCCGTGAAGGGACCGGTGCATCAGAGATCATCCCGTGAAGGGACCGGTGCATCAGAGATCATCCCGTGAAGGGACCGGTGCATCAGAGATCATCCCGTGAAGGGACCGGTGCATCAGAGATCATCCCGTGAAGGGACCGGTGCATCAGAGATCATCCCGTGAAGGGACCGGTGCATCAGAGATCATCCCGTGAAGGGACCAGTGCACCACACATCATCCCATGAAGGGACCATTAGTGCATAAAAGATCATCCCATGAAGGGACCAGTGCATAAAAGATCATCCCATGAAGGGACCAGTGCATCAGAGATCATCCCATGAAGGGACCAGTGCAAAGATCATCCCATGAAGGGACCAGTGCAAAGATGATCCCATGAAGGGACCAGTGCAAAGATGATCCCATGAAGGGACCAGTGCATCAAAGATCATCCCAAGAAGGGACCAGTGCATCAAAGATGATCCCATGAAGGGACCAGTGCATCAAAGATCATCCCAAGAAGGGACCAGTGCATTAAAGATCATCCCATGAAGGGACCAGTGGATCAAAGATCATCCCATGAAGGGACCAGTGGATCAAAGATCATCCCATGAAGGGACCAGTGGATCAAAGATCATCCCATGAAGGGACCAGTGGATCAAAGATCATCCCATGAAGGGACCAGTGGATCAAAGATCATCCCATGAAGGGACCAGTGGATCAAAGATCATCCCATGAAGGGACCAGTGGATCAAAGATCATCCCATGAAGGGACCAGTGGATCAAAGATCATCCCATGAAGGGACCAGTGCATCAGAGATCATCCCATGAAGGGACCAGTGCATCAGAGATCATCCCATGAAGGGACCAGTGCATCAGAGATCATCCCATGAAAGGACCAGGGCATCAGAGATCATCCCATGAAAGGACCAGGGCATTAAAGATCATCCCATGAAGGGACCAGTGCATCACAGCACTCAGATTAGAGGTATGCAAGATGATCCCATGAAGGGACCAGTGCATCACAGCACTCAGATTGGAGGTATGCAAGATCATCCCATGAAGGGAAAAGTGCAATAAAGATCATCCCATGCAGGGACCAGTGCATCAGAGATCATCCCATGAAGGGACCAGAGCAACACCACTCAGATTAGAGGTATGCAAGATCATCCCATGAAGGGACCAGTGCATCAAGATCATCCCATGAAGGGACCAGTGCAAAGATGATCCCATGAAGGGTACAGTGCAAAGATGATCCCATGTAGGGTCCAGTGCATCAAAGATGATCCCATGAAGGGTCCAGTGCATCAAAGATGATCCCATGAAGGGTCCAGTGCATCCAAGATCATCCCAAGAAGGGACCAGTGGATCAAAGATCATCCCATGAAGGGACCAGTGCATCAAGATCATCCCGTGAAGGGACCAGTGCATCAGAGATCATCCCGTGAAGGGACCAGTGCATCAGAGATCATCCCGTGAAGGGACCAGTGCATCAGAGATCATCCCGTGAAGGGACCAGTGCATCAGAGATCATCCCGTGAAGGGACCAGTGCATCAGAGATCATCCCGTGAAGGGACCAGTGCATCAGAGATCATCCCGTGAAGGGACCAGTGCATCAGAGATCATCCCGTGAAGGGACCAGTGCATCAGAGATCATCCCGTGAAGGGACCAGTGCATCAGAGATCATCCCGTGAAGGGACCAGTGCATCAGAGATCATCCCGTGAAGGGACCAGTGCATCAGAGATCATCCCGTGAAGGGACCAGTGCATCAGAGATCATCCCGTGAAGGGACCAGTGCATCAGAGATCATCCCGTGAAGGGACCAGTGCATCAGAGATCATCCCGTGAAGGGACCAGTGCATCAGAGATCATCCCGTGAAGGGACCAGTGCATCAGAGATCATCCCGTGAAGGGACCAGTGCATCAGAGATCATCCCGTGAAGGGACCAGTGCATCAGAGATCATCCCGTGAAGGGACCAGTGCATCAGAGATCATCCCGTGAAGGGACCAGTGCATCAGAGATCATCCCGTGAAGGGACCAGTGCATCAGAGATCATCCCGTGAAGGGACCAGTGCATCAGAGATCATCCCGTGAAGGGACCAGTGCATCAGAGATCATCCCGTGAAGGGACACGTGCATCAGAGATCATCCCATGAAGGGACACGTGCATCAGAGATCATCCCATGAAGGGACACGTGCATCAGAGATCATCCCATGAAGGGACACGTGCATCAGAGATCATCCCATGAAGGGACCAGTGCATCAGAGATCATCCCATGAAGGGACCAGTGCATCAGAGATCATCCCGTGAAGGGACCAGTGCATCAGAGATAATCCCATGAAGGGACCAGTGCATCAGAGATAATCCCATGAAGGGACCAGTGCATCAGAGATCATCCCCATGAAGGGACCAGTGCATCAGAGATCATCCCCATGAAGGGACAAGTGCATCACAGCACTCAGATTAGAGGTATGCAAGATCATCCCATGAAGGGACCAGGGCATCAGAGATCTTCCCATGAAGGGACCAGTGCATCAGAGATCATCCCATGAAGGGACCAGTGCATCAGAGATCATCCCATGAAGGGACCAGTGCATCAGAGATCATCCCATGAAGGGACCAGTGCATCAGAGATCATCCCATGAAGGGACCAGTGCATCAGAGATCATCCCATGAAGGGACCAGTGCATCAGAGATCATCCCATGAAGGGACCAGTGCATCAGAGATCATCCCATGAAGGGACCAGTGCATCAGAGATCATCCCATGAAGGGACCAGTGCATCAGAGATCATCCCATGGAGGGACCAGTGCATCAGAGATCATCCCATGGAGGGACCAGTGCATCAGAGATCATCCCATGGAGGGACCAGTGCATCAGAGATCATCCCATGGAGGGACCAGTGCATCAGAGATCATCCCAAGAAGGGGCCAGTGCATCAGAGATCCTCCCATGAAGGGGCCAGTGCATCAGAGATCCTCCCATGAAGGGGCCAGTGCATCAGAGATCCTCCCATGAAGGGGCCAGTGCATCAGAGATCCTCCCATGAAGGGGCCAGTGCATCAGAGATCCTCCCATGAAGGGGCCAGTGCATCAGAGATCCTCCCATGAAGGGGCCAGTGCATCAGAGATCATCTCATGAAGGGACAAGTGCATCACAGCACTCAGATAAGAGGTATGCAAGATGATCCTATGAAGGGACCAGTGCATCACAGCACTCAGATTAGAGGTATGCAAGATCATCCCATGAAGGGACCAGTGCATCAACGACCATCCCATGAAGGGACAGTGCATCAGAGATCATCCCATGAAGGGACCAGTGCATCAGAGATCATCCCATGAAGGGACCATTAGTGCAAAGATCATCCCTTGAAGGGACCAGTGCAAAGATCATCCCATGAAGGCACCAGTGCATCAGAGATCATCCCATGAAGGGACCAGTGCATCAGAGATGCTCCCATGAAGGGACCAGTGCATCAGAGATGCTCCCATGAAGGGACCAGTGCATCAGAGATGCTCCCATGAAGGGACCAGTGCAAAGATGCTCCCATGAAGGGACCAGTGCAAAGATGCTCCCATGAAGGGACCAGTGCAAAGATGATCCCATGAAGGGTCCAGTGCATCAAAGATGATCCCATGAAGGGTACAGTGCAAAGATGATCCCATGAAGGGACCAGTGCATCAAAGATCATCCCAAGAAGGGACCCGTGCATCAAAGATCATCCCATGAAGGGACCAGTGCATCAAGATCATCCCATGAAGGGACCAGTGCATCAAGATCATCCCATGAAGGGACCAGTGCATCAAGATCATCCCATGAAGGGACCAGTGCATCAGAGATCATCCCATGAAGGGACCAGTGCATCAGAGATCATCCCATGAAGGGACCAGTGCATCAGAGATCATCCCATGAAGGGACCAGTGCATCAGAGATCATCCCATGAAGGGACCAGTGCATCACAGCACTCAGATTAGAGGTATGCAAGATGATCCTATGAAGGGACCAGTGCATCACAGCACTCAGATTAGAGGTATGCAAGATCATCCCGTGAAGGGACCAGTGCATCAGAGATCATCCCGTGAAGGGACCAGTGCATCAGAGATCATCCCGTGAAGGGACCAGTGCATCAGAGATCATCCCGTGAAGGGACCAGTGCATCAGAGATCATCCCGTGAAGGGACCAGTGCATCAGAGATCATCCCGTGAAGGGACCAGTGCATCAGAGATCATCCCGTGAAGGGACCAGTGCATCAGAGATCATCCCGTGAAGGGACCAGTGCATCAGAGATCATCCCGTGAAGGGACCAGTGCATCAGAGATCATCCCGTGAAGGGACCAGTGCATCAGAGATCATCCCGTGAAGGGACCAGTGCATCAGAGATCATCCCGTGAAGGGACCAGTGCATCAGAGATGATCCCATGAAGGGACCAGTGCATCAGAGATGATCCCATGAAGGGATCAGTGCAATGATGATCCCATGAAGGGATCAGAGCAATGATGATCCCATGAAGGGATCAGTGCAAAGATGATCCCATGAAGGGATCAGTGCAAAGATGATCCCATGAAGGGACCAGTGCAAAGATGATCCCATGAAGGGACCAGTGCATCAGAGATCATCCCGTGAAGGGACCAGTGCATCAGAGATCATCCCGTGAAGGGATGATTAGTGCATCAAAGATCATCCCGTGAAGGGACCATTGCAAAGATCATGCCGTGAAGGGACCAGTGCATCGGAGATCATCCCGTGAAGGGACCAGTGCATCGGAGATCATCCCGTGAAGGGACCAGTGCATCGGAGATCATCCCGTGAAGGGACCAGTGCATCGGAGATCATCCCGTGAAGGGACCAGTGCATCGGAGATCATCCCGTGAAGGGACCAGTGCATCGGAGATCATCCCGTGAAGGGACCAGTGCATCGGAGATCATCCAATGGAGGGACCAGTGCATCAAAGATCATCCAATGGAGGGACCAGTGCATCAAAGATCATCCAATGGAGGGACCAGTGCATCAAAGATCATCCAATGGAGGGACCAGTGCATCAAAGATCATCCCATGAAGGGACCAGTGCATCAAAGATCATCCCATGAAGGGACCAGTGCATCAAAGATCATCCCATGAAGGGACCAGTGGATCAAAGATCATCCCATGAAGGGACCAGTGGATCAAAGATCATCCCATGAAGGGACCAGTGGATCAAAGATCATCCCATGAAGGGACCAGTGGATCAAAGATCATCCCATGAAGGGACCAGTGGATCAAAGATCATCCCATGAAGGGACCAGTGGATCAAAGATCATCCCATGAAGGGACCAGTGGATCAAAGATCATCCCATGAAGGGACCAGTGGATCAAAGATCATCCCATGAAGGGACCAGTGGATCAAAGATCATCCCATGAAGGGACCAGTGGATCAAAGATCATCCCATGAAGGGACCAGTGGATCAAAGATCATCCCATGAAGGGACCAGTGGATCAAAGATCATCCCATGAAGGGACCAGTGGATCAAAGATCATCCCATGAAGGGACCAGTGGATCAAAGATCATCCCATGAAGGGACCAGTGGATCAAAGATCATCCCATGAAGGGACCAGTGGATCAAAGATCATCCCATGAAGGGACCAGTGGATCAAAGATCATCCCATGAAGGGACCAGTGGATCAAAGATCATCCCATGAAGGGACCAGTGGATCAAAGATCATCCCATGAAGGGACCAGGGCATTAAAGATCATCCCATGAAGGGACCAGTGGATCAGAGATCATCCCATGAAGGGACCAGTGGATCAGAGATCATCCCATGAAGGGACCAGTGGATCAGAGATCATCCCATGAAGGGACCAGTGGATCAGAGATCATCCCATGAAGGGACCAGTGCATCAGAGATCATCCCATGAAGGGACCAGTGCATCAGAGATCATCCCATGAAGGGACCAGTGCATCAGAGATCATCCCATGAAGGGACCAGTGCATCAGAGATCATCCCATGAAGGGACCAGTGCATCAGAGATCATCCCATGAAGGGACCAGTGCATCAGAGATCATCCCATGAAGGGACCAGTGCATCAGAGATCATCCCATGAAGGGACCAGTGCATCACAGCACTCAGATTAGAGGTATGCAAGATGATCCTATGAAGAGACCAGTGCATCACAGCACTCAGATTAGAGGTATGCAAGATCATCCCATGAAGGGAAAAGTGCAATAAAGATCCCATGAAGGGACCAGATCAGAGATCATCCCATGAAGGAACCAGTGCATCAGAGATCATCCCATGAAGGGACCAGTGCATCAGAGATCATCCCATGAAGGGACCATTAGTGCAAAAATCATCCCTTGAAGGGACCAGTGCAAAGATCATCCCATGAAGGCACCAGTGCATCAGAGATCATCCCATGAAGGGACCAGTGCATCAGAGATCA
The DNA here is from genome assembly GCF_964204655.1 of Triturus cristatus. NCBI lineage: Eukaryota > Metazoa > Chordata > Amphibia > Caudata > Salamandridae > Triturus > Triturus cristatus. The sequence goes on along the minus strand of NC_140587.1, from coordinate 651,816,379 downwards.
TCCCATGAAGGGACCAGTGCATCAGAGATCATCCCATGAAGGGACCAGTGCATCAGAGATCATCCCATGAAGGGACCAGTGCATCAGAGATCATCCCATGAAGGGACCAGTGCAAAGATGCTCCCATGAAGGGACCAGTGCAAAGATGCTCCCATGAAGGGACCAGTGCAAAGATGCTCCCATGAAGGGACCAGTGCAAAGATGCTCCCATGAAGGGACCAGTGCAAAGATGCTCCCATGAAGGGACCAGTGCAAAGATGCTCCCATGAAGGGACCAGTGCATCAAAGATCATCCCATGAAGGGACCAGTGCATCAAAGATCATCCCATGAAGGGACCAGTGGATCAAAGATCATCCCATGAAGGGACCAGGGCATCAAGATCATCCCATGAAGGGACCAGGGCATCAAGATCATCCCATGAAGGGACCAGGGCATCAAGATCATCCCATGAAGGGACCAGGGCATCAGAGATCATCCCATGAAGGGACCAGGGCATCAGAGATCATCCCATGAAGGGACCAGGGCATCAGAGATCATCCCATGAAGGGACCAGTGCATCAGAGATCATCCCATGAAGGGACCAGTGCATCAGAGATCATCCCCATGAAGGGGCCAGTGCATCAGAGATCATCCCCATGAAGGGGCCAGTGCATCAGAGATCATCCCATGAAGGGACCAGTGCATCAGAGATCATCCCATGAAGGGACCAGTGCATCAGAGATCATCCCATGAAGGGACCAGTGCATCAGAGATCATCCCGTGAAGGGACCAGTGCATCAGAGATCATCCCGTGAAGGGACCAGTGCATCAGAGATCATCCCGTGAAGGGACCAGTGCATCAGAGATCATCCCGTGAAGGGACCAGTGCAAAGATCATCCCATGAAGGGACCAGTGCAAAGATGATCCCATGAAGGGATCAGTGCAAAGATGATCCCATGAAGGGATCAGTGCAAAGATGATCCCATGAAGGGATCAGTGCAAAGATGATCCCATGAAGGGATCAGTGCAAAGATGATCCCATGAAGGGATCAGTGCAAAGATGATCCCATGAAGGGATCAGTGCAAAGATGATCCCATGAAGGGATCAGTGCAAAGATGATCCCATGAAGGGATCAGTGCAAAGATGATCCCATGAAGGGATCAGTGCAAAGATGATCCCATGAAGGGATCAGTGCAAAGATGATCCCATGAAGGGATCAGTGCAAAGATGATCCCATGAAGGGATCAGTGCAAAGATGATCCCATGAAGGGATCAGTGCAAAGATGATCCCATGAAGGGATCAGTGCAAAGATGATCCCATGAAGGGATCAGTGCAAAGATGATCCCATGAAGGGATCAGTGCAAAGATGATCCCATGAAGGGATCAGTGCAAAGATGATCCCATGAAGGGATCAGTGCAAAGATGATCCCATGATGGGATCAGTGCAAAGATGATCCCATGAAGGGACCAGTGCATCAAAGATCATCCCATGAAGGGACCAGTGGATCAAAGATCATCCCATGAAGGGACCAGTGGATCAAAGATCATCCCATGAAGGGACTAGGGCATTAAAGATCATCCCATGAAGGGACCAGTGCATCAAGATCATCCCATGAAGGGACCAGTGGATCAAAGATCATCCCATGAAGGGACCAGTGGATCAAAGATCATCCCATGAAGGGACCAGTGGATCAAAGATCATCCCATGAAGGGACCAGTGGATCAAAGATCATCCCATGAAGGGACCAGGGCATTAAAGATCATCCCATGAAGGGACCAGGGCATTAAAGATCATCCCATGAAGGGATGATTAGTGCAAAGATCATCCCGTGAAGGGACCAGTGCAAAGATCATGCCGTGAAGGGACCAGTGCATCAAAGATAATCCCATGAAGGGACCAGTGCATCAGAGATCATCCCATGAAGGGACGAGTGCATCAGAGATCATCCCATGAAGGGACGAGTGCATCAGAGATCATCCCATGAAGGGACCAGTGCAAAGATGATCCCATGAAGGGACCAGTGCAAAGATGATCCCATGAAGGGATCAGTGCAAAGATCATCCCATGAAGGGATCAGTGCAAAGATCATCCCATGAAGGGACCAGTGCTTCAAAGATCATCCCATGAAGGGACCAGTGCTTCAGAGATCATCCCATGAAGGGACCAGTGCATCAGAGATCATCCCATGAAGGGACCAGTGCATCAGAGATCATCCCATGAAGGGACCAGTGCATCAGAGAACATCCCATGAAGGGACCAGTGCATCACAGCACTCAGATTAGAGGTATGCAAGATCATCCCATGAAGGGACCAGTGCATCAAAGACCATCCCATGAAGGGACCAGTGCATCAAAGATCATCCCATGAAGGGACCAGTGCATCACAGCTCTCAGATTAGAGGTATGCAAGACCATCCCATGAAGGGACCAGGGCCTCAGCGATCCCATGAAGGGACCAGTGCAACAAAGATCATCCCCATGAAGGGACCAGTGCATCAGAGATCATCCCCATGAAGGGGCCAGTGCATCAGAGATCATCCCCATGAAGGGGCCAGTGCATCAGAGATCATCCCCATGAAGGGGCCAGTGCATCAGAGATCATCCCCATGAAGGGGCCAGTGCATCAGAGATCATCCCCATGAAGGGGCCAGTGCATCAGAGATCATCCCCATGATGGGGCCAGTGCATCAGAGATCATCCCCATGAAGGGGCCAGTGCATCAGAGATCCTCCCATGAAGGGGCCAGTGCATCAGAGATCCTCTCATGAAGGGACAAGTGCATCACAGCACTCAGATTAGAGGTATGCAAGATCATCCCATGAAGGGACCAGGGCATCAGAGATCATCCCATGAAGGGACCAGTGCATCAGAGATCATCCCATGAAGGGACCAGTGCATCAGAGATCATCCCATGAAGGGACCAGTGCATCACAGCACTCAGATTAGAGGTATGCAAGATCATCCCAAGAAGGAACCAGTGAATCACAGCACTCAGATTAGAGGTATGCAAGATCATCCCGTGAAGGGACCAGGGCATCAGAGATCATCCCATGAAGAGACCAGTGCATCAGAGATCATCCCATGAAGGGACCAGTGCATCAGAGATCATCCCATGAAGGGACCAGTGCATCACAGCACTCAGATTAGAGGTATGCAAGATCATCCCATGAAGGGACCAGTGCATCAAAGACCATCCCATGAAGGGACCAGGGCCTCAGCGATCCCATGAAGGGACCAGTGCAACAAAGATCATCCCCATGAAGGGACCAGTGCATCAGAGATCATCCCCATGAAGGGACCAGTGCATCAGAGATCATCCCCATGAAGGGACCAGTGCATCAGAGATCATCCCCATGAAGGGACCAGTGCATCAGAGATCATCCCCATGAAGGGGCCAGTGCATCAGAGATCATCCCCATGAAGGGGCCAGTGCATCAGAGATCCTCCCATGAAGGGGCCAGTGCATCAGAGATCCTCCCATGAAGGGGCCAGTGCATCAGAGATCCTCCCATGAAGGGGCCAGTGCATCAGAGATCCTCCCATGAAGGGGCCAGTGCATCAGAGATCCTCTCATGAAGAGACAAGTGCATCACAGCACTCAGATTAGAGGTATGCAAGATCATCCCATGAAGGGACCAGGGCATCAGAGATCATCCCATGAAGGGACCAGGGCATCAGAGATCATCCCGTGAAGGGACCAGGGCATCAGAGATCATCCCATGAAGGGACCAGTGCATCAGAGATCATCCCATGAAGGGACCAGTGCATCAGAGATCATCCCATGAAGGGACCAGTGCATCAGAGATCATCCCATGAAGGGACCAGTGCATCAGAGATCATCCCATGAAGGGACCAGTGCATCAGAGATCATCCCATGAAGGGACCAGTGCATCAGAGATCATCCCATGAAGGGACCAGTGCATCAGAGATCATCCCATGAAGGGACCAGTGCATCAGAGATCATCCCATGAAGGGACCAGTGCATCAGAGATCATCCCATGAAGGGACCAGTGCATCAGAGATCATCCCATGAAGGGACCAGTGCATCAGAGATCATCCCATGAAGGGACCAGTGCATCACAGCTCTCAGATTAGAGGTATGCAAGATCATTCCATGAAGGGACCAGTGCATCAAAGACCATCCCATGAAGGGACCAGTGCATCAAAGACGATCCCATGAAGGGACCAGTGCATCAAAGACGATCCCATGAAGGGACCAGTGCATCAAAGACGATCCCATGAAGGGACCAGTGCATCAAAGACGATCCCATGAAGGGACCAGTGCATCAAAGACGATCCCATGAAGGGGCCAGTGCATCAAAGACGATCCCATGAAGGGGCCAGTGCATCAGCGATCCCATGAAGGGGCCGGTGCATCAGAGATCCTCCTGTGAAGGGACCGGTGCATCAGAGATCCTCCCGTGAAGGGACCGGTGCATCAGAGATCCTCCCGTGAAGGGACCGGTGCATCAGAGATCATCCCGTGAAGGGACCGGTGCATCAGAGATCATCCCGTGAAGGGACCGGTGCATCAGAGATCATCCCGTGAAGGGACCGGGGCATCAGAGATCATCCCGTGAAGGGACCGGGGCATCAGAGATCATCCCGTGAAGGGACCGGGGCATCAGAGATCATCCCGTGAAGGGACCGGGGCATCAGAGATCATCCCGTGAAGGGACCGGGGCATCAGAGATCATCCCGTGAAGGGACCGGGGCATCAGAGATCATCCCGTGAAGGGACCGGGCCATCAGAGATCATCCCGTGAAGGGACCGGGCCATCAGAGATCATCCCGTGAAGGGACCGGGCCATCAGAGATCATCCCGTGAAGGGACCGGGCCATCAGAGATCATCCCGTGAAGGGACCGGGCCATCAGAGATCATCCCGTGAAGGGACCGGGCCATCAGAGATCATCCCGTGAAGGGACCGGGCCATCAGAGATCATCCCGTGAAGGGACCGGGCCATCAGAGATCATCCCGTGAAGGGACCGGGCCATCAGAGATCATCCCGTGAAGGGACCGGGGCATCAGAGATCATCCCGTGAAGGGACCCGGGCCATCAGAGATCATCCCGTGAAGGGACCGGGGCATCAGAGATCATCCCGTGAAGGGACCGGGGCATCAGAGATCATCCCGTGAAGGGACCGGGGCATCAGAGATCATCCCGTGAAGGGACCGGGGCATCAGAGATCATCCCGTGAAGGGACCGGGGCATCAGAGATCATCCCGTGAAGGGACCGGGGCATCAGAGATCATCCCGTGAAGGGACCGGGGCATCAGAGATCATCCCGTGAAGGGACCGGGGCATCAGAGATCATCCCGTGAAGGGACCGGGGCATCAGAGATCATCCCGTGAAGGGACCGGGGCATCAGAGATCATCCCGTGAAGGGACCGGGGCATCAGAGATCATCCCGTGAAGGGACCGGGGCATCAGAGATCATCCCGTGAAGGGACCGGGGCATCAGAGATCATCCCGTGAAGGGACCGGGGCATCAGAGATCATCCCGTGAAGGGACCGGGGCATCAGAGATCATCCCGTGAAGGGACCGGGGCATCAGAGATCATCCCGTGAAGGGACCGGGGCATCAGAGATCATCCCGTGAAGGGACCGGGGCATCAGAGATCATCCCGTGAAGGGACCGGGGCATCAGAGATCATCCCGTGAAGGGACCGGGGCATCAGAGATCATCCCGTGAAGGGACCGGGGCATCAGAGATCATCCCGTGAAGGGACCGGGGCATCAGAGATCATCCCGTGAAGGGACCGGTGCATCAGAGATCATCCCGTGAAGGGACCGGTGCATCAGAGATCATCCCGTGAAGGGACCGGTGCATCAGAGATCATCCCGTGAAGGGACCGGTGCATCAGAGATCATCCCGTGAAGGGACCGGTGCATCAGAGATCATCCCGTGAAGGGACCGGTGCATCAGAGATCATCCCGTGAAGGGACCAGGGCATCAAAGATCATCCCATGAAGGGACCAGTGCATCAAAGATCATCCCATGAAGGGACCAGTGCATCACAGCTCTCAGATTAGAGGTATGCAAGATCATCCCATGAAGGGACCAGTGCATCAAAGACCATCCCATGAAGGGACCAGGGCCTCAGCGATCCCATGAAGGGACCAGTGCATCAGAGATCATCCCATGAAGGGACCAGTGCATCAGAGATCATCCCCATGAAGGGACCAGTGCATCAGAGATCATCCCCATGAAGGGACCAGTGCATCAGAGATCATCCCCATGAAGGGACCAGTGCATCAGAGATCATCCCCATGAAGGGACCAGTGCATCAGAGATCATCCCATGAAGGGACCAGTGCATCAGAGATCATCCCATGAAGGGACCAGTGCATCAGAGATCATCCCCATGAAGGGGCCAGTGCATCAGAGATCATCCCCATGAAGGGGCCAGTGCATCAGAGATCATCCCCATGAAGGGGCCAGTGCATCAGAGATCATCCCCATGAAGGGGCCAGTGCATCAGAGATCCTCCCATGAAGGGGCCAGTGCATCAGAGATCCTCCCATGAAGGGGCCAGTGCATCAGAGATCCTCCCATGAAGGGGCCAGTGCATCAGAGATCCTCCCGTGAAGGGACCAGTGCATCAGAGATGCTCCTGTGAAGGGGCCAGTGCATCACAGCACTCAGATTAGAGGTATGCAAGATCATCCCGAGAAGGAACCAGTGCATCAAAGATCATCCCTTGAAGGGACCAGTGCATCAGAGATCATCCCGTGAAGGGACCAGTGCATCAGAGATCATCCCGTGAAGGGACCAGTGCATCAGAGATCATCCCGTGAAGGGACCAGTGCATCAGAGATCATCCCATGAAGGGACCAGTGCATCAGAGATCATCCCATGAAGGGACCAGTGCATCAAGATCATCCCATGAAGGGACCAGTGCATCAAGATCATCCCATGAAGGGACCAGTGCATCAAGATCATCCCATGAAGGGACCAGTGCATCAAGATCATCCCATGAAGGGACCAGAGCATCAAGATCATCCCATGAAGGGACCAGTGCATCAGAGATCATCCCATGAAGGGACCAGTGCATCAGAGATCATCCCATGAAGGGACCAGTGCATCAGAGATCATCCCATGAAGGGACCAGTGCATCAGAGATCATCCCATGAAGGGACCAGTGCATCACAGCACTCAGATTAGAGGTATGCAAGATGATCCTATGAAGGGACCAGTGCATCACAGCACTCAGATTAGAGGTATGCAAGATCATCCCGTGAAGGGACCAGTGCATCAGAGATCATCCCGTGAAGGGACCAGTGCATCAGAGATCATCCCGTGAAGGGACCAGTGCATCAGAGATCATCCCGTGAAGGGACCAGTGCATCAGAGATCATCCCGTGAAGGGACCAGTGCATCAGAGATCATCCCGTGAAGGGACCAGTGCATCAGAGATCATCCCGTGAAGGGACCAGTGCATCAGAGATCATCCCGTGAAGGGACCAGTGCATCAGAGATCATCCCGTGAAGGGACCAGTGCATCAGAGATCATCCCGTGAAGGGACCAGTGCATCAGAGATCATCCCGTGAAGGGACCAGTGCATCAGAGATCATCCCGTGAAGGGACCAGTGCATCAGAGATCATCCCGTGAAGGGACCAGTGCATCAGAGATGATCCCATGAAGGGACCAGTGCATCAGAGATGATCCCATGAAGGGATCAGTGCAATGATGATCCCATGAAGGGATCAGAGCAATGATGATCCCATGAAGGGATCAGTGCAAAGATGATCCCATGAAGGGATCAGTGCAAAGATGATCCCATGAAGGGACCAGTGCAAAGATGATCCCATGAAGGGACCAGTGCATCAGAGATCATCCCGTGAAGGGACCAGTGCATCAGAGATCATCCCGTGAAGGGATGATTAGTGCATCAAAGATCATCCCGTGAAGGGACCATTGCAAAGATCATGCCGTGAAGGGACCAGTGCATCAGAGATCATCCCGTGAAGGGACCAGTGCATCGGAGATCATCCCGTGAAGGGACCAGTGCATCGGAGATCATCCCGTGAAGGGACCAGTGCATCGGAGATCATCCCGTGAAGGGACCAGTGCATCGGAGATCATCCCGTGAAGGGACCAGTGCATCGGAGATCATCCAATGGAGGGACCAGTGCATCAAAGATCATCCAATGGAGGGACCAGTGCATCAAAGATCATCCAATGGAGGGACCAGTGCATCAAAGATCATCCAATGGAGGGACCAGTGCATCAAAGATCATCCAATGGAGGGACCAGTGCATCAAAGATCATCCCATGAAGGGACCAGTGCATCAAAGATCATCCCATGAAGGGACCAGTGGATCAAAGATCATCCCATGAAGGGACCAGTGGATCAAAGATCATCCCATGAAGGGACCAGTGGATCAAAGATCATCCCATGAAGGGACCAGTGGATCAAAGATCATCCCATGAAGGGACCAGTGGATCAAAGATCATCCCATGAAGGGACCAGTGGATCAAAGATCATCCCATGAAGGGACCAGTGGATCAAAGATCATCCCATGAAGGGACCAGTGGATCAAAGATCATCCCATGAAGGGACCAGTGGATCAAAGATCATCCCATGAAGGGACCAGTGGATCAAAGATCATCCCATGAAGGGACCAGTGGATCAAAGATCATCCCATGAAGGGACCAGTGGATCAAAGATCATCCCATGAAGGGACCAGTGGATCAAAGATCATCCCATGAAGGGACCAGTGGATCAAAGATCATCCCATGAAGGGACCAGTGGATCAAAGATCATCCCATGAAGGGACCAGTGGATCAAAGATCATCCCATGAAGGGACCAGTGGATCAAAGATCATCCCATGAAGGGACCAGTGGATCAAAGATCATCCCATGAAGGGACCAGTGGATCAAAGATCATCCCATGAAGGGACCAGTGGATCAAAGATCATCCCATGAAGGGACCAGTGGATCAGAGATCATCCCATGAAGGGACCAGTGGATCAGAGATCATCCCATGAAGGGACCAGTGGATCAGAGATCATCCCATGAAGGGACCAGTGGATCAGAGATCATCCCATGAAGGGACCAGTGCATCAGAGATCATCCCATGAAGGGACCAGTGCATCAGAGATCATCCCATGAAGGGACCAGTGCATCAGAGATCATCCCATGAAGGGACCAGTGCATCAGAGATCATCCCATGAAGGGACCAGTGCATCAGAGATCATCCCATGAAGGGACCAGTGCATCACAGCACTCAGATTAGAGGTATGCAAGATGATCCTATGAAGAGACCAGTGCATCACAGCACTCAGATTAGAGGTATGCAAGATCATCCCATGAAGGGAAAAGTGCAATAAAGATCCCATGAAGGGACCAGATCAGAGATCATCCCATGAAGGAACCAGTGCATCAGAGATCATCCCATGAAGGGACCAGTGCATCAGAGATCATCCCATGAAGGGACCATTAGTGCAAAAATCATCCCTTGAAGGGACCAGTGCAAAGATCATCCCATGAAGGCACCAGTGCATCAGAGATCATCCCATGAAGGGACCAGTGCATCAGAGATCATCCCATGAAGGGACCAGTGCATCAGAGATCATCCCATGAAGGGACCAGTGCATCAGAGATCATCCCATGAAGGGACCAGTGCATCAGAGATCATCCCATGAAGGGACCAGTGCATCAGAGATCATCCCATGAAGGGACCAGTGCAAAGATGCTCCCATGAAGGGACCAGTGCAAAGATGCTCCCATGAAGGGACCAGTGCAAAGATGCTCCCATGAAGGGACCAGTGCAAAGATGCTCCCATGAAGGGACCAGTGCATCAAAGATCATCCCATGAAGGGACCAGTGCATCAAAGATCATCCCATGAAGGGACCAGTGGATCAAAGATCATCCCATGAAGGGACCAGGGCATCAAGATCATCCCATGAAGGGACCAGGGCATCAAGATCATCCCATGAAGGGACCAGGGCATCAAGATCATCCCATGAAGGGACCAGGGCATCAAGATCATCCCATGAAGGGACCAGGGCATCAGAGATCATCCCATGAAGGGACCAGGGCATCAGAGATCATCCCATGAAGGGACCAGGGCATCAGAGATCATCCCATGAAGGGACCAGTGCATCAGAGATCATCCCATGAAGGGACCAGTGCATCAGAGATCATCCCCATGAAGGGGCCAGTGCATCAGAGATCATCCCCATGAAGGGGCCAGTGCATCAGAGATCATCCCATGAAGGGACCAGTGCATCAGAGATCATCCCATGAAGGGACCAGTGCATCAGAGATCATCCCATGAAGGGACCAGTGCATCAGAGATCATCCCATGAAGGGACCAGTGCATCAGAGATCATCCCATGAAGGGACCAGTGCATCAGAGATCATCCCGTGAAGGGACCAGTGCATCAGAGATCATCCCGTGAAGGGACCAGTGCATCAGAGATCATCCCGTGAAGGGACCAGTGCATCAGAGATCATCCCATGAAGGGACCAGTGCAAAGATGATCCCATGAAGGGACCAGTGCAAAGATGATCCCATGAAGGGATCAGTGCAAAGATGATCCCATGAAGGGATCAGTGCAAAGATGATCCCATGAAGGGATCAGTGCAAAGATGATCCCATGAAGGGATCAGTGCAAAGATGATCCCATGAAGGGATCAGTGCAAAGATGATCCCATGAAGGGATCAGTGCAAAGATGATCCCATGAAGGGATCAGTGCAAAGATGATCCCATGAAGGGATCAGTGCAAAGATGATCCCATGAAGGGATCAGTGCAAAGATGATCCCATGAAGGGATCAGTGCAAAGATGATCCCATGAAGGGATCAGTGCAAAGATGATCCCATGAAGGGATCAGTGCAAAGATGATCCCATGAAGGGATCAGTGCAAAGATGATCCCATGAAGGGATCAGTGCAAAGATGATCCCATGAAGGGATCAGTGCAAAGATGATCCCATGATGGGATCAGTGCAAAGATGATCCCATGAAGGGACCAGTGCATCAAAGATCATCCCATGAAGGGACCAGTGGATCAAAGATCATCCCATGAAGGGACCAGTGGATCAAAGATCATCCCATGAAGGGACTAGGGCATTAAAGATCATCCCATGAAGGGACCAGTGCATCAAGATCATCCCATGAAGGGACCAGTGGATCAAAGATCATCCCATGAAGGGACCAGTGGATCAAAGATCATCCCCATGAAGGGACCAGTGGATCAAAGATCATCCCATGAAGGGACCAGTGGATCAAAGATCATCCCATGAAGGGACCAGGGCATTAAAGATCATCCCATGAAGGGACCAGGGCATTAAAGATCATCCCATGAAGGGATGATTAGTGCAAAGATCATCCCGTGAAGGGACCAGTGCAAAGATCATGCCGTGAAGGGACCAGTGCATCAAAGATAATCCCATGAAGGGACCAGTGCATCAGAGATCATCCCATGAAGGGACGAGTGCATCAGAGATCATCCCATGAAGGGACGAGTGCATCAGAGATCATCCCATGAAGGGACCAGTGCAAAGATGATCCCATGAAGGGACCAGTGCAAAGATGATCCCATGAAGGGATCAGTGCAAAGATCATCCCATGAAGGGATCAGTGCAAAGATCATCCCATGAAGGGACCAGTGCTTCAAAGATCATCCCATGAAGGGACCAGTGCTTCAGAGATCATCCCATGAAGGGACCAGTGCATCAGAGATCATCCCATGAAGGGACCAGTGCATCAGAGATCATCCCATGAAGGGACCAGTGCATCACAGCACTCAGATTAGAGGTATGCAAGATCATCCCATGAAGGGACCAGTGCATCAAAGACCATCCCATGAAGGGACCAGTGCATCAAAGATCATCCCATGAAGGGACCAGTGCATCACAGCTCTCAGATTAGAGGTATGCAAGACCATCCCATGAAGGGACCAGGGCCTCAGCGATCCCATGAAGGGACCAGTGCAACAAAGATCATCCCCATGAAGGGACCAGTGCATCAGAGATCATCCCCATGAAGGGGCCAGTGCATCAGAGATCATCCCCATGAAGGGGCCAGTGCATCAGAGATCATCCCCATGAAGGGGCCAGTGCATCAGAGATCATCCCCATGAAGGGGCCAGTGCATCAGAGATCATCCCCATGAAGGGGCCAGTGCATCAGAGATCATCCCCATGATGGGGCCAGTGCATCAGAGATCATCCCCATGAAGGGGCCAGTGCATCAGAGATCCTCCCATGAAGGGGCCAGTGCATCAGAGATCCTCTCATGAAGGGACAAGTGCATCACAGCACTCAGATTAGAGGTATGCAAGATCATCCCATGAAGGGACCAGGGCATCAGAGATCATCCCATGAAGGGACCAGTGCATCAGAGATCATCCCATGAAGGGACCAGTGCATCAGAGATCATCCCATGAAGGGACCAGTGCATCACAGCACTCAGATTAGAGGTATGCAAGATCATCCCAAGAAGGAACCAGTGAAACACAGCACTCAGATTAGAGGTATGCAAGATCATCCCATGAAGGGACCAGTGCATCAAAGACCATCCCATGAAGGGACCAGGGCCTCAGCGATCCCATGAAGGGACCAGTGCAACAAAGATCATCCCCATGAAGGGACCAGTGCATCAGAGATCATCCCCATGAAGGGACCAGTGCATCAGAGATCATCCCCATGAAGGGACCAGTGCATCAGAGATCATCCCCATGAAGGGACCAGTGCATCAGAGATCATCCCCATGAAGGGACCAGTGCATCAGAGATCATCCCCATGAAGGGGCCAGTGCATCAGAGATCATCCCCATGAAGGGGCCAGTGCATCAGAGATCCTCCCATGAAGGGGCCAGTGCATCAGAGATCCTCCCATGAAGGGGCCAGTGCATCAGAGATCCTCCCATGAAGGGGCCAGTGCATCAGAGATCCTCCCATGAAGGGGCCAGTGCATCAGAGATCCTCTCATGAAGAGACAAGTGCATCACAGCACTCAGATTAGAGGTATGCAAGATCATCCCATGAAGGGACCAGGGCATCAGAGATCATCCCATGAAGGGACCAGGGCATCAGATCATCCCGTGAAGGGACCAGGGCATCAGAGATCATCCCATGAAGGGACCAGTGCATCAGAGATCATCCCATGAAGGGACCAGTGCATCAGAGATCATCCCATGAAGGGACCAGTGCATCAGAGATCATCCCATGAAGGGACCAGTGCATCAGAGATCATCCCATGAAGGGACCAGTGCATCAGAGATCATCCCATGAAGGGACCAGTGCATCAGAGATCATCCCATGAAGGGACCAGTGCATCAGAGATCATCCCATGAAGGGACCAGTGCATCAGAGATCATCCCATGAAGGGACCAGTGCATCAGAGATCATCCCATGAAGGGACCAGTGCATCAGAGATCATCCCATGAAGGGACCAGTGCATCAGAGATCATCCCATGAAGGGACCAGTGCATCAGAGATCATCCCATGAAGGGACCAGTGCATCAGAGATCATCCCATGAAGGGACCAGTGCATCACAGCTCTCAGATTAGAGGTATGCAAGATCATTCCATGAAGGGACCAGTGCATCAAAGACCATCCCATGAAGGGACCAGTGCATCAAAGACGATCCCATGAAGGGACCAGTGCATCAAAGACGATCCCATGAAGGGACCAGTGCATCAAAGACGATCCCATGAAGGGACCAGTGCATCAAAGACGATCCCATGAAGGGACCAGTGCATCAAAGACGATCCCATGAAGGGGCCGGTGCATCAGCGATCCCATGAAGGGGCCGGTGCATCAGAGATCCTCCCGTGAAGGGACCGGTGCATCAGAGATCATCCCGTGAAGGGACCGGTGCATCAGAGATCATCCCGTGAAGGGACCGGTGCATCAGAGATCATCCCGTGAAGGGACCGGGGCATCAGAGATCATCCCGTGAAGGGACCGGGGCATCAGAGATCATCCCGTGAAGGGACCGGGGCATCAGAGATCATCCCGTGAAGGGACCGGGGCATCAGAGATCATCCCGTGAAGGGACCGGGGCATCAGAGATCATCCCGTGAAGGGACCGGGGCCATCAGAGATCATCCCGTGAAGGGACCGGGGCCATCAGAGATCATCCCGTGAAGGGACCGGGGCCATCAGAGATCATCCCGTGAAGGGACCGGGCCATCAGAGATCATCCCGTGAAGGGACCGGGCCATCAGAGATCATCCCGTGAAGGGACCGGGCCATCAGAGATCATCCCGTGAAGGGACCGGGCCATCAGAGATCATCCCGTGAAGGGACCGGGCCATCAGAGATCATCCCGTGAAGGGACCGGGCCATCAGAGATCATCCCGTGAAGGGACCGGGCCATCAGAGATCATCCCGTGAAGGGACCGGGCCATCAGAGATCATCCCGTGAAGGGACCGGGCCATCAGAGATCATCCCGTGAAGGGACCGGGCCATCAGAGATCATCCCGTGAAGGGACCGGGCCATCAGAGATCATCCCGTGAAGGGACCGGGCCATCAGAGATCATCCCGTGAAGGGACCGGGGCATCAGAGATCATCCCGTGAAGGGACCGGGGCATCAGAGATCATCCCGTGAAGGGACCGGGGCATCAGAGATCATCCCGTGAAGGGACCGGGGCATCAGAGATCATCCCGTGAAGGGACCGGGGCATCAGAGATCATCCCGTGAAGGGACCGGGGCATCAGATCATCCCGTGAAGGGACCGGGGCATCAGAGATCATCCCGTGAAGGGACCGGGGCATCAGAGATCATCCCGTGAAGGGACCGGGGCATCAGAGATCATCCCGTGAAGGGACCGGGGCATCAGAGATCATCCCGTGAAGGGACCGGGGCATCAGAGATCATCCCGTGAAGGGACCGGGGCATCAGAGATCATCCCGTGAAGGGACCGGGGCATCAGAGATCATCCCGTGAAGGGACCGGGGCATCAGAGATCATCCCGTGAAGGGACCGGGGCATCAGAGATCATCCCGTGAAGGGACCGGGGCATCAGAGATCATCCCGTGAAGGGACCGGGGCATCAGAGATCATCCCGTGAAGGGACCGGGGCATCAGAGATCATCCCGTGAAGGGACCGGGGCATCAGAGATCATCCCGTGAAGGGACCGGGGCATCAGAGATCATCCCGTGAAGGGACCGGGGCATCAGAGATCATCCCGTGAAGGGACCGGGGCATCAGAGATCATCCCGTGAAGGGACCGGGGCATCAGAGATCATCCCGTGAAGGGACCGGGGCATCAGAGATCATCCCGTGAAGGGACCGGTGCATCAGAGATCATCCCGTGAAGGGACCGGTGCATCAGAGATCATCCCGTGAAGGGACCGGTGCATCAGAGATCATCCCGTGAAGGGACCGGTGCATCAGAGATCATCCCGTGAAGGGACCGGTGCATCAGAGATCATCCCGTGAAGGGACCGGTGCATCAGAGATCATCCCATGAAGGGACCAGTGCATCAAAGATCATCCCATGAAGGGACCAGTGCATCAAAGATCATCCCATGAAGGGACCAGTGCATCAAAGATCATCCCATGAAGGGACCAGTGCATCAAAGATCATCCCATGAAGGGACCAGTGCATCAAAGATCATCCCATGAAGGGACCAGTGCATCAAAGATCATCCCATGAAGGGACCAGTGCATCAAAGATCATCCCATGAAGGGACCAGTGCATCACAGCTCTCAGATTAGAGGTATGCAAGATCATCCCATGAAGGGACCAGTGCATCAAAGACCATCCCATGAAGGGACCAGGGCCTCAGCGATCCCATGAAGGGACCAGTGCATCAGAGATCATCCCATGAAGGGACCAGTGCATCAGAGATCATCCCCATGAAGGGACCAGTGCATCAGAGATCATCCCCATGAAGGGACCAGTGCATCAGAGATCATCCCCATGAAGGGACCAGTGCATCAGAGATCATCCCCATGAAGGGACCAGTGCATCAGAGATCATCCCCATGAAGGGACCAGTGCATCAGAGATCATCCCCATGAAGGGACCAGTGCATCAGAGATCATCCCATGAAGGGACCAGTGCATCAGAGATCATCCCATGAAGGGACCAGTGCATCAGAGATCATCCCCATGAAGGGGCCAGTGCATCAGAGATCATCCCCATGAAGGGGCCAGTGCATCAGAGATCCTCCCCATGAAGGGGCCAGTGCATCAGAGATCCTCCCATGAAGGGGCCAGTGCATCAGAGATCCTCCCATGAAGGGGCCAGTGCATCAGAGATCCTCCCATGAAGGGACCAGTGCATCAGAGATGCTCCTGTGAAGGGGCCAGTGCATCACAGCACTCAGATTAGAGGTATGCAAGATCATCCCGAGAAGGAACCAGTGCATCAAAGATCATCCCTTGAAGGGACCAGTGCATCAGAGATCATCCCGTGAAGGGACCAGTGCATCAGAGATCATCCCGTGAAGGGACCAGTGCATCAGAGATCATCCCATGAAGGGACCAGTGCATCAGAGATCATCCCATGAAGGGACCAGTGCATCAAGATCATCCCATGAAGGGACCAGTGCATCAAGATCATCCCATGAAGGGACCAGTGCATCAAGATCATCCCATGAAGGGACCAGTGCATCAAGATCATCCCATGAAGGGACCAGAGCATCACAGCACTCAGATTAGAAGTATGCAAGATCATCCCATAAAGGGACCAGGGCATCACAGCTCTCAGATTAGAGGTATGCAAGATCATCCCATGAAGGGACCAGTGCATCAAAGACCATCCCATGAAGGGACCAGGGCCTCAGCGATCCCATGAAGGGACCAGTGCAACAAAGATCATCCCATGAAGGGACCAGTGCATCAGAGATCATCCCCATGAAGGGACCAGTGCATCAGAGATCCTCCCATGAAGGGGCCAGTGCATCAGAGATCATCCCATGAAGGGACCAGTGCATCAGAGATCATCCCATGAAGGGACCAGTGCATCACAGCACTCAGATTAGAGGTATGCAAGATCATCCCGAGAAGGAACCAGTGCATCACAGCACTCAGATTAGAGGTATGCAAGATCATCCCGAGAAGGAACCAGTGCATCACAGCACTCAGATTAGAGGTATGCAAGATCATCCCGTGAAGGGACCAGTGCATCAGAGATCATCCCGTGAAGGGACCAGTGCATCAGAGATCATCCCGTGAAGGGACCAGTGCATCAGAGATCATCCCGTGAAGGGACCAGTGCATCAGAGATCATCCCGTGAAGGGACCAGTGCATCAAAGATCATCCCGTGAAGGGACCAGTGCATCAAAGATCATCCCGTGAAGGGACCAGTGCTTCAAAGATCATCCCGTGAAGGGACCAGTGCTTCAAAGATCATCCCGTGAAGGGACCAGTGCATCAAAGATCATCCAGTGAAGGGACCAGTGCATCAAAGATCATCCCGTGAAGGGACCAGTGCATTAAAGATCAACCCGTGAAGGGACCAGTGCATCAAAGATCATCCCGTGAAGGGACCAGTGCATCAAAGATCATCCCGTGAAGGGACCAGTGCATCAAAGATCATCCCGTGAAGGGACCAGTGCATCAAAGATCATCCCGTGAAGGGACCAGTGCATCAAAGATCATCCCGTGAAGGGACCAGTGCATCAAAGATCATCCCGTGAAGGGACCAGTGCATCAAAGATCATCCCGTGAAGGGACCAGTGCATCACAGCACTAAGATTAGAGGTATGCAAGATCATCCCATGATGGGACCAGTGCATCAAAGACCATCCCAAGAAGGGACCAGGGCCACAGCGATCCCATGAAGGGACTAGTGCAAAGATCCCATGAAAGGACCAGTGCATCACAGCACTCAGATTAGAGGTATGCAGGAACATCCCATGAAGGGACCAGGGCATTACAGATCCTCCCATGAAGGGACCAGGGCATTACAGATCCTCCCATGAAGGGACCAGTGCATCAGAGATCATCCCATGAAGGGACCAGTGCATGCAAGATCATCCCATGAAGGGACCAGTGCATGCAAGATCATCCCATGAAGGGACCAGTGCATGCAAGATCATCCCATGAAGGGACCAGTGCATGCAAGATCATCCCATGAAGGGACCAGTGCATCAGAGTTCATCCCATGAAGGGACCAGCGCATCAGAGTTCATCCCATGAAGGGACCAGCGCATCAGAGTTCATCCCATGAAGGGACCAGTGCATGCAAGATCATCCCATGAAGGGACCAGTGCATGCAAGATCATCCCATGAAGGGACCAGTGCATGCAAGATCATCCCATGAAGGGACCAGTGCATGCAAGATCATCCCATGAAGGGACCAGTGCATGCAAGATCATCCCATGAAGGGACCAGTGCAACAATGATCATCCCATGAAGGGACCAGTGCAACAATGATCATCCCATGAAGGGACCAGTGCAACAATGATCATCCCATGAAGGGACCAGTGCAACAAAGATCATCCCATGAAGGGACCAGTGCATCAGAGATCAACCCATGAAGGGACCAGTGCATCAGAGATCAACCCATGAAGGGACCAGTGCATCACAGCACTCAGATTAGAGGTATGCAAGATCAGCCCATGAAGGGACCAGTGCACCACAGATCATCCCACGAAGGGACCAGTGCACCACAGATCATCCCACGAAGGGACCAGTGAACCACAGATCATCCCACGAAGGGACCAGTGCACCACACATCATCCCACGAAGGGACCAGTGCACCACACATCATCCCACGAAGGGACCAGTGCACCGCACATCATCCCACGAAGGGACCAGTGCACCGCACATCATCCCACGAAGGGACCAGTGCACCGCACATCATCCCACGAAGGGACCAGTGCACCGCACATCATCCCACGAAGGGACCAGTGCACCGCACATCATCCCACGAAGGGACCAGTGCACCGCACATCATCCCACGAAGGGACCAGTGCACCACACATCCTCCCACGAAGGGACCAGTGCACCACACATCATCCCACGAAGGGACCAGTGCACCACACATCATCCCACGAAGGGACCAGTGCACCACACATCATCCCACGAAGGGACCAGTGCACCACACATCATCCCACGAAGGGACCAGTGCACCACACATCATCCCACGAAGGGACCAGTGCACCACACATCATCCCACGAAGGGACCAGTGCACCACACATCATCCCACGAAGGGACCAGTGCACCACACATCATCCCACGAAGGGACCAGTGCACCACACATCACCCCACGAAGGGACCAGTGCACCACACATCACCCCACGAAGGGACCAGTGCACCACACATCACCCCACGAAGGGACCAGTGCACCACACATCACCCCACGAAGGGACCAGTGCACCACACATCACCCCACGAAGGGACCAGTGCACCACACATCATCCCACGAAGGGACCAGTGCACCACACATCATCCCACGAAGGGACCAGTGCACCACACATCATCCCACGAAGGGACCAGTGCACCACACATCATCCCACGAAGGGACCAGTGCACCACACATCATCCCACGAAGGGACCAGTGCACCACACATCATCCCACGAAGGGACCAGTGCACCACACATCATCCCACGAAGGGACCAGTGCACCACACATCATCCCACGAAGGGACCAGTGCACCACACATCATCCCACGAAGGGACCAGTGCACCACACATCATCCCACGAAGGGACCAGTGCACCACACATCATCCCACGAAGGGACCAGTGCACCACACATCATCCCACGAAGGGACCAGTGCACCACACATCATCCCACGAAGGGACCAGTGCACCACACATCATCCCACGAAGGGACCAGTGCACCACACATCATCCCACGAAGGGACCAGTGCACCACACATCATCCCACGAAGGGACCAGTGCACCACACATCATCCCACGAAGGGACCAGTGCACCACACATCATCCCACGAAGGGACCAGTGCACCACACATCATCCCACGAAGGGACCAGTGCACCACACATCATCCCACGAAGGGACCAGTGCACCACACATCATCCCACGAAGGGACCAGTGCACCACACATCATCCCACGAAGGGACCAGTGCACCACACATCATCCCACGAAGGGACCAGTGCACCACACATCATCCCACGAAGGGACCAGTGCACCACACATCATCCCACGAAGGGACCAGTGCACCACACATCATCCCACGAAGGGACCAGTGCACCACACATCATCCCACGAAGGGACCAGTGCACCACACATCATCCCACGAAGGGACCAGTGCACCACACATCATCCCACGAAGGGACCAGTGCACCACACATCATCCCACGAAGGGACCAGTGCACCACACATCATCCCACGAAGGGACCAGTGCACCACACATCATCCCACGAAGGGACCAGTGCACCACACATCATCCCATGAAGGGACCAGTGCATCAGAGATAATCCCATGAAGGGACCAGTGCATCAGAGATCATCCCATGAAGGGACCAGTGCATCAGAGATCATCCCATGAAGGGACCATTAGTGCATAAAAGATCATCCCATGAAGGGACCATTAGTGCATCAAAGATCATCCCATGAAGGGACCAGTGCATCAGAGATCATCCCATGAAGGGAGCCGTGCATCACAGCACTCAGATTGGAGGTATGCAAGATCATCCCATGAAGGGAAAAGTGCAATAAAGATCATCCCATGAAGGGACCAGTGCATCAGAGATCATCCCATGAAGGGACCAGAGCAACACCACTCAGATTAGAGGTATGCAAGATCATCCCATGAAGGGACCAGTGCATCAGAGATCATCCCATGAAGGGACCAGTGCATCAGAGATCATCCCATGAAGGCACCAGTGCATCAGAGATCATCCCATGAAGGCACCAGTGCATCAGAGATCATCCCATGAAGGCACCAGTGCATCAGAGATCATCCCATGAAGGGACCATTAGTGCATCAAAGATCATCCAATGGAGGGACCAGTGCATCAGAGATCATCCCATGGAGGGACCAGATCAGAGATCATCCCATGAAGGGACCAGTGCATCAGAGATCATCCCATGAAGGCACCAGTGCATCAGAGATCATCCCATGAAGGCACCAGTGCATCAGAGATCATCCCATGAAGGGACCATTAGTGCATCAAAGATCATCCCATGAAGGGACCATTAGTGCATCAGAGATCATCCCATGGAGGGACCAGATCAGAGATCATCCCATGAAGGGACCAGTGCATCAGAGATAATCCCATGAAGGGACCAGTGCATCAGAGATAATCCCATGAAGGGACCAGTGCATCAGAGATCATCCCATGAAGGGACCATTAGTGCATAAAAGATCATCCCATGAAGGGACCATTAGTGCATCAAAGATCATCCCATGAAGGGACCAGTGCATCAGAGATAATCCCATGAAGGGACCAGTGCATCAGAGATAATCCCATGAAGGGACCAGTGCATCAGAGATCATCCCATGAAGGGACCATTAGTGCATAAAAGATCATCCCATGAAGGGACCATTAGTGCATCAAAGATCATCCCATGAAGGGACCAGTGCATCAGAGATCATCCCATGAAGGGACCAGAGCAACACCACTCAGATTAGAGGTATGCAAGATCATCCCGTGAAGGGACCAGTGCATCAGAGATCATCCCGTGAAGGGACCAGTGCATCAGAGATCATCCCGTGAAGGGACCAGTGCATCAGAGATCATCCCGTGAAGGGACCAGTGCATCAGAGATCATCCCGTGAAGGGACCAGTGCATCAGAGATCATCCCGTGAAGGGACCAGTGCATCAGAGATCATCCCGTGAAGGGACCAGTGCATCAGAGATCATCCCGTGAAGGGACCAGTGCATCAGAGATCATCCCGTGAAGGGACCAGTGCATCAGAGATCATCCCGTGAAGGGACCAGTGCATCAGAGATCATCCCGTGAAGGGACCAGTGCATCAGAGATCATCCCGTGAAGGGACCAGTGCATCAGAGATCATCCCTGTTAGACCTGGCACCATTGGCGTGGGTCACCCTTCCATTTTTGTCTGTGCCTCAATGTGTTTTTGTGTTGATGTTAGCTGCTCAGGGCACTGTGCCACTGCCATCCAGTGCCACAGTGCAAGTGCTCTCTATGGTAAAATGTATTATGTGAATTGACTTCCACGTTTGGTTTATTTGGTTTACTATCAGTCCCTAGTAGAGTGCACCAGGGGTGCCAAGGGCTTGTATATCCAAATGCTGCTAGTGGGCTTGCAGCACTGGTTGTGCCACCCACCGAAGCAGCGGGGTAAAATGTGTCTAGGGTCTGCCACTGCAGACCCTGCGCGCGGTCTGGTACCGTCGCGCTGACTGAGCAAGTGTCCCCACTTACCAGTCCCTAAACCTTCCCTTAACTACATGTTAGTCACCCCTCTGGTAGGCCTGAGCGCAGGGTGCATTGTAGGTATAAGGTAGGACATGCCCTGATGGTGTGGCATGTCTTAATAGTGAATTACAGCCATTTTCGTTTTTCACTATTGAAGGCTACCTGCTCTCCATAGGCCAGAATGGGCTGCTGGGATCGCCACACGGTGTGACCCCAGTGGACTCAGAGAGCATGGTAGAAAGTCATGTTTAGTATGCCTGAACTCAGGATAATAAAATACGTCTTTTAGTAAAGGTTAGTTTAATATCCTGGGTTTGCAAATGCTACTTTTAGAAAGTTAGCCTTTGCGTGCCTAACCATCTCAGTCTGCCTCTGCTGTGTGTGTGTGTTCTGCCTAGCAACGGTACAGGAGCAGGGCTGGGGGATTCCAGGAGGCAGGTTGGCTGCCAGGTGGTGGGTAGGGAGATTACCCCAGGATGGGTGGGAGGAGTGCACCCTGACTCTTGAATAGACCTGTGCTCTGCCACCACAAAGCCGGCGCCGCCCCCTGTGGAGCGGCTGATGTCTCTGCCCTGCTGCTGAAAGGAACAAGCCAAGTCACCACAACAGAGTGCTCCAAAACTGGACTGAGCCAGGCCCAGGCCCCCTGGCGCTAAAGAACAAAAGAATCCCTGTATAAAAGTAGGAGCCTGGCTCCTAAGAAATCAGATCCAGATTGAACCACGAAGGAACTCTGCCCGACTAGAAGGACCTGGAAGAAGCTGAAGGAGGAGTAACTTTCCCTGACCTGAGGGACTGGCCTGCAGTAGGTGCCTTGCTAAGGAAGGAGAGGAAAAAGACTGAAAGAGACTTTTGCACTTTGTTCTTCAACTATCTCCAAGGGCTTGGAAGAAGAGCTTGCCCCCTGAACCGAACCCCAGGACCAGTGGGTTCACCGTGTCTCCGCTCGTCTGAGAATTCGAGCCGTATGCTTTCTCCCGCCGGAGTGCCCTGCGCCCCTTCGCATCCCTCCTAGGGCCGTGACACCCAGAAGCCTGGCCGCCTCCACTCGCCGAGAGCCCCGCTCTACCTGAGTCGCTCTGGACCCACGAGTCTGGCCGTCCCGCTTCCCTGTCACCTGCCTGCTACTGGAGCGCGCTTGGTGCCCTTTCGCCCTCCCGCCGGATTGCTAGTGGGGAAGTGAAATCCAGCCTCGGACGGCCGCCCGTACGTCGTAACGTATCCGGCCGCCCCGCTTCACCTCCCAGCCTGAGTCTGACCGTGCCGCCCTCCGCAGTGACCTCCCGCACAGTCCGTGTCGGAGGCCCTGGGCCGCACCTGTCTACCGAAAGCCGCCCGCTGAATTCTTGATCCGGAAGACCCACGAGGTGCAGAACCTGCATCTCTCCTGAAGACTCGTCCAAGCACATCGCACGTTCCCAGGTACAGTGAACTCTCTATCGGACTCGGGGTCCGCAACGTTCGGATTTCCCCGTATCACTGTACCCTGGGTGCCCTGCGCATCATCGTGACTGGACCGACTCAACCGAGCCCTGTGAAGCGCTCGTGATCGAATAAGTTACCAAAGACAAGAACAGTGCCTAATTATCATCTTGTGGCTTCCATTTCGTAACCGTTATTGATGGTCTTGTACATGCCTGCGTAACAAAGAATCTTTTATATAAAGCATCCGTATTTTTGATACAACTTACGCCTGGTGTCCGTTTGTGGGGGATCATTGTGGTTTACTGTGTGTGATCATAAATGCTTAACTGACTAGCGCCCTGAAGTTTGGCCCTGACTGCTCGCGCCACACTACCTATAGAGTGAGCAGGGGTTGTTCTGAAGGGGTAATTCCCTCGCCCTGAATAGAAGAAGGGACCGCTGCTTGTCACAAGTACCTACCTGTGCCAACCAGAGGTTCCCCATTCTAACAATCCCGTGAAGGGACCAGTGCATCAGAGATCATCCCGTGAAGGGACCAGTGCATCAGAGATCATCCCGTGAAGGGACCAGTGCATCAGAGATCATCCCGTGAAGGGACCAGTGCATCAGAGATCATCCCGTGAAGGGACCAATGCATCAGAGATCATCCCGTGAAGGGACCAGTGCATCAGAGATCATCCCGTGAAGGGACCAGTGCATCAGAGATCATCCCGTGAAGGGACCAGTGCATCAGAGATCATCCCGTGAAGGGACCAGTGCATCAGAGATCATCCCGTGAAGGGACAAGTGCATCAGAGATCATCCCGTGAAGGGACAAGTGCATCAGAGATCATCCCGTGAAGGGACAGGTGCATCAGAGATCATCCCGTGAAGGGACCGGTGCATCAGAGATCATCCCGTGAAGGGACCGGTGCATCAGAGATCATCCCGTGAAGGGACCGGTGCATCAGAGATCATCCCGTGAAGGGACCGGTGCATCAGAGATCATCCCGTGAAGGGACCGGTGCATCAGAGATCATCCCGTGAAGGGACCGGTGCATCAGAGATCATCCCGTGAAGGGACCGGTGCATCAGAGATCATCCCGTGAAGGGACCGGTGCATCAGAGATCATCCCGTGAAGGGACCATTAGTGCAAAGATCATCCAATGGAGGGACCAGTGCAAAGATCATGCCGTGAAGGGACCAGTGCATCAAAGATCATCCCATGAAGGGACCAGTGCATCAGAGATCATCCCATGAAGGGACCAGATCAGAGATCATCCCATGAAGGGACCAGTGCATCAGAGATCATCCCGTGAAGGGACCATTAGTGCATCAAAGATCATCCAATGGAGGGACCAGTGCATCAGAGATCATCCCGTGAAGGGACCAGATCAGAGATCATCCCGTGAAGGGACAAGTGCATCAGAGATCATCCCGTGAAGGGACAAGTGCATCAGAGATCATCCCGTGAAGGGACAGGTGCATCAGAGATCATCCCGTGAAGGGACCGGTGCATCAGAGATCATCCCGTGAAGGGACCGGTGCATCAGAGATCATCCCGTGAAGGGACCGGTGCATCAGAGATCATCCCGTGAAGGGACCGGTGCATCAGAGATCATCCCGTGAAGGGACCGGTGCATCAGAGATCATCCCGTGAAGGGACCGGTGCATCAGAGATCATCCCGTGAAGGGACCGGTGCATCAGAGATCATCCCGTGAAGGGACCGGTGCATCAGAGATCATCCCGTGAAGGGACCATTAGTGCAAAGATCATCCAATGGAGGGACCAGTGCAAAGATCATGCCGTGAAGGGACCAGTGCATCAAAGATCATCCCATGAAGGGACCAGTGCATCAGAGATCATCCCATGAAGGGACCAGATCAGAGATCATCCCATGAAGGGACCAGTGCATCAGAGATCATCCCGTGAAGGGACCATTAGTGCATCAAAGATCATCCAATGGAGGGACCAGTGCATCAGAGATCATCCCATGAAGGGACCAGATCAGAGATCATCCCATGAAGGGACCAGTGCATCAGAGATCATCCCATGAAGGGACCATTAGTGCATAAAAGATCATCCCATGAAGGGACCATTAGTGCATCAAAGATCATCCCATGAAGGGACCAGTGCATCAGAGATCATCCCATGAAGGGACCAGTGCAAAGATGATCCCATGAAGGGACCAGTGCAAAGATGATCCCATGAAGGGACCAGTGCAAAGATGATCCCATGAAGGGACCAGTGCAAAGATGATCCCATGAAGGGACCAGTGCATCAGAGATCATCCCAAGAAGGGACCAGTGCATCAGAGATCATCCCATGAAGGGACCAGTGCATCACAGCTCTCAGATTAGAGGTATGCAAGATCATCCCATGAAGGGACCAGTGCATCAAGATCATCCCATGAAGGGACCAGTGCATCAGAGATCATCCCATGAAGGGACCAGTGCATCAGAGATCATCCCATGAAGGGACCAGTGCATCAGAGATCATCCCATGAAGGGACCATTAGTGCAAAGATCATCCCTTGAAGGGACCAGTGCAAAGATCATCCCATGAAGGCACCAGTGCATCAGAGATCATCCCATGAAGGGACCAGTGCATCAGAGATGCTCCCATGAAGGGACCAGTGCATCAGAGATGCTCCCATGAAGGGACCAGTGCATCAGAGATGCTCCCATGAAGGGACCAGTGCATCAGAGATGCTCCCATGAAGGGTACAGTGCAAAGATGATCCCATGAAGGGTCCAGTGCAAAGATGATCCCATGAAGGGTCCAGTGCATCAAAGATGATCCCATGAAGGGTCCAGTGCATCAAAGATGATCCCATGAAGGGTACAGTGCAAAGATGATCCCATGAAGGGACCAGTGGATCAAAGATCATCCCATGAAGGGACCAGTGGATCAAAGATCATCCCATGAAGGGACCAGTGGATCAAAGATCATCCCATGAAGGGACCAGTGCATCAAGATCATCCCATGAAGGGACCAGTGCATCAGAGATCATCCCATGAAGGGACCAGTGCATCAGAGATCCTCCCATGAAGGGACCAGTGCATCACAGCACTCAGATTAGAGGTATGCAAGATGATCCCATGAAGGGACCAGTGCATCACAGCACTCAGATTAGAGGTATGCAAGATCATCCCGTGAAGGGAACAGTGCATCAGAGATCATCCCGTGAAGGGACCAGTGCATCAGAGATCATCCCGTGAAGGGACCAGTGCATCAGAGATCATCCCATGAAGGGACCAGTGCATCAGAGATCATCCCATGGAGGGACCAGTGCATCAGAGATCATCCCGTGAAGGGACCAGTGCATCAGAGATCATCCCGTGAAGGGACCAGTGCATCAGAGATCATCCCGTGAAGGGACCAGTGCATCAGAGATCATCCCGTGAAGGGACCAGTGCATCAGAGATCATCCCGTGAAGGGACCAGTGCATCAGAGATCATCCCGTGAAGGGACCAGTGCATCAGAGATCATCCCGTGAAGGGACCAGTGCATCAGAGATCATCCCGTGAAGGGACCAGTGCATCAGAGATCATCCCGTGAAGGGACCAGTGCATCAGAGATCATCCCGTGAAGGGACCAGTGCATCAGAGATCATCCCGTGAAGGGACCAGTGCATCAGAGATCATCCCGTGAAGGGACCAGTGCATCAGAGATCATCCCGTGAAGGGACCAGTGCATCAGAGATCATCCCGTGAAGGGACCAGTGCATCAGAGATCATCCCGTGAAGGGACCAGTGCATCAGAGATCATCCCGTGAAGGGACCAGTGCATCAGAGATCATCCCGTGAAGGGACCAGTGCATCAGAGATCATCCCGTGAAGGGACCAGTGCATCAGAGATCATCCCGTGAAGGGACCAGTGCATCAGAGATCATCCCGTGAAGGGACCAGTGCATCAGAGATCATCCCGTGAAGGGACCAGTGCATCAGAGATCATCCCGTGAAGGGACCAGTGCATCAGAGATCATCCCGTGAAGGGACCAGTGCATCAGAGATCATCCCGTGAAGGGACCAGTGCATCAGAGATCATCCCGTGAAGGGACCAGTGCATCAGAGATCATCCCGTGAAGGGACCAGTGCATCAGAGATCATCCCATGAAGGGACCAGTGCATCAGAGATCATCCCATGAAGGGACCAGTGCATCACAGCACTCAGATTAGAGGTATGCAAGATCATCCCATGAAGGGAAAAGTGCAATAAAGATCATCCCATGAAGGGAAAAGTGCAATAAAGATCATCCCATGAAGGGACCAGTGCAATAAAGATCATCCCATGAAGGGACCAGTGCATCAGAGATCATCCCGTGAAGGGACCAGTGCATCAGAGATCATCCCGTGAAGGGATGATTAGTGCATCAAAGATCATCCCGTGAAGGGACCATTGCAAAGATCATGCCGTGAAGGAACCAGTGCATCAAAGATCATGCCGTGAAGGAACCAGTGCATCAGAGATCATCCCATGAAGGGACCAGTGCATCAGAGATCATCCCATGAAGGGACCAGTGCATCAGAGATCATCCCATGAAGGGACCAGTGCATCAGAGATCATCCCATGAAGGGACCAGTGCATCAGAGATCATCCCATGAAGGGACCAGTGCATCAGAGATCATCCCATGAAGGGACCAGTGCATCAGAGATCATCCCATGAAGGGACCAGTGCATCAGAGATCATCCCATGAAGGGACCAGTGCATCAGAGATCATCCCATGAAGGGACCAGTGCATCAGAGATCATCCCATGAAGGGACCAGTGCATCAGAGATCATCCCGTGAAGGGACCAGTGCATCAGAGATCATCCCATGAAGGGACCAGTGCATCACAGTACTCAGATTAGAGGTATGCAAGATCATCCCATGAAGGGAAAAGTGCAATAAAGATCATCCCGTGAAGGGACCGGTGCATCAGAGATCATCCCGTGAAGGGACCGGTGCATCAGAGATCATCCCGTGAAGGGACCGGTGCATCAGAGATCATCCCGTGAAGGGACCGGTGCATCAGAGATCATCCCGTGAAGGGACCGGTGCATCAGAGATCATCCCGTGAAGGGACCGGTGAATCAGAGATCATCCCGTGAAGGGACCGGTGCATCAGAGATCATCCCGTGAAGGGACCGGTGCATCAGAGATCATCCCGTGAAGGGACCGGTGCATCAGAGATCATCCCGTGAAGGGACCGGTGCATCAGAGATCATCCCGTGAAGGGACCGGTGCATCAGAGATCATCCCGTGAAGGGACCGGTGCATCAGAGATCATCCCGTGAAGGGACCGGTGCATCAGAGATCATCCCGTGAAGGGACCGGTGCATCAGAGATCATCCCGTGAAGGGACCGGTGCATCAGAGATCATCCCGTGAAGGGACCGGTGCATCAGAGATCATCCCGTGAAGGGACCGGTGCATCAGAGATCATCCCGTGAAGGGACCGGTGCAAAGATCATGCCGTGAAGGAACCAGTGCATCAAAGATCATCCCACGAAGGGACCAGTGCATCACAGCTCTCAGATTAGAGGTATGCAAGATCATCCCATGAAGGGACCAGTGCATCAAAGACCATCCCATGAAGGGACCAGTGCATCAAAGACGATCCCATGAAGGGACCAGTGCATCAAAGACGATCCCATGAAGGGACCAGGGCATCAGAGATCATCCCCATGAAGGGGCCAGTGCATCAGAGATCATCCCCATGAAGGGGCCGGTGCATCAGAGATCCTCCCGTGAAGGGACCGGTGCATCAGAGATCCTCCCGTGAAGGGACCGGTGCATCAGAGATCATCCCGTGAAGGGACCGGTGCATCAGAGATCATCCCGTGAAGGGACCGGTGCATCAGAGATCATCCCGTGAAGGGACCGGTGCATCAGAGATCATCCCGTGAAGGGACCGGTGCATCAGAGATCATCCCGTGAAGGGACCGGTGCATCAGAGATCATCCCGTGAAGGGACCGGTGCATCAGAGATCATCCCGTGAAGGGACCGGTGCATCAGAGATCATCCCGTGAAGGGACCGGTGCATCAGAGATCATCCCGTGAAGGGACCGGTGCATCAGAGACCATCCCGTGAAGGGACCAGTGCATCAAAGACCATCCCGTGAAGGGACCAGTGCTTTAGAGACCATCCCGTGAAGGGACCGGTGCATCAGAGATCATCCCGTGAAGGGACCGGTGCATCAGAGATCATCCCGTGAAGGGACCGGTGCATCAGAGATCATCCCGTGAAGGGACCGGTGCATCAGAGATCATCCCGTGAAGGGACCGGTGCATCAGAGATCATCCCGTGAAGGGACCGGTGCATCAGAGATCATCCCGTGAAGGGACCGGTGCATCAAAGACCATCCCATGAAGGGACCAGTGCATCAAAGACCATCCCATGAAGGGACCAGTGCATCAAAGACCATCCCATGAAGGGACCAGTGCATCAAAGACCATCCCATGAAGGGACCAGTGCATCAGAGATCATCCCCATGAAGGGGCCAGTGCATCAGAGATCATCCCCATGAAGGGGCCAGTGCATCAGAGATCATCCCCATGAAGGGGCCAGTGCATCAGAGATCATCCCCATGAAGGGGCCAGTGCATCAGAGATCATCCCCATGAAGGGGCCAGTGCATCAGAGATCCTCCCATGAAGGGACCAGTGCATCAGGGATCATCTCATGAAGGGACAAGTGCATCACAGCACTCAGATTAGAGGTATGCAAGATCATCCCGTGAAGGGACCGGTGCATCAGAGATCATCCCGTGAAGGGACCGGTGCATCAGAGATCATCCCGTGAAGGGACCGGTGCATCAGAGATCATCCCGTGAAGGGACCGGTGCATCAGAGATCATCCCGTGAAGGGACCGGTGCATCAGAGATCATCCCGTGAAGGGACCGGTGCATCAGAGATCATCCCGTGAAGGGACCGGTGCATCAGAGATCATCCCGTGAAGGGACCGGTGCATCAGAGATCATCCCGTGAAGGGACCGGTGCATCAGAGATCATCCCGTGAAGGGACCGGTGCATCAGAGATCATCCCGTGAAGGGACCGGTGCATCAGAGATCATCCCGTGAAGGGACCGGTGCATCAGAGATCATCCCGTGAAGGGACCGGTGCATCAGAGATCATCCCGTGAAGGGACCGGTGCATCAGAGATCATCCCGTGAAGGGACCGGTGCATCAGAGATCATCCCGTGAAGGGACCGGTGCATCAGAGATCATCCCGTGAAGGGACCGGTGCATCAGAGATCATCCCGTGAAGGGACCGGTGCATCAGAGATCATCCCGTGAAGGGACCGGTGCATCAGAGATCATCCCGTGAAGGGACCGGTGCATCAGAGATCATCCCGTGAAGGGACCGGTGCATCAGAGATCATCCCGTGAAGGGACCGGTGCATCAGAGATCATCCCGTGAAGGGACCGGTGCATCAGAGATCATCCCGTGAAGGGACCGGTGCATCAGAGATCATCCCGTGAAGGGACCGGTGCATCAAAGATCATCCAATGGAGGGACCGGTGCATCAAAGATCATCCCGTGAAGGGACCAGTGCATCAGAGATCATCCCGTGAAGGGACCAGTGCATCAGAGATCATCCCGTGAAGGGACCAGTGCATCAGAGATCATCCCGTGAAGGGACCAGATCAGAGATCATCCCATGAAGGGACCAGTGCATCAGAGATAATCCCATGAAGGGACCAGTGCATCAGAGATCATCCCCATGAAGGGACCAGTGCATCAGAGATCATCCCCATGAAGGGACCAGTGCATCAGAGATCATCCCCATGAAGGGGCCAGTGCATCAGGGATCATCTCATGAAGGGACAAGTGCATCACAGCACTCAGATTAGAGGTATGCAAGATCATCCCATGAAGGGACCAGGGCATCAGAGATCTGCCCATGAAGGGACCA
This sequence comes from Triturus cristatus, assembly GCF_964204655.1. Classification (NCBI taxonomy): domain Eukaryota; kingdom Metazoa; phylum Chordata; class Amphibia; order Caudata; family Salamandridae; genus Triturus; species Triturus cristatus. Next base: position 651,784,806 of record NC_140587.1, on the reverse strand, counting down.
GTGCATCAGAGATCATCCCATGAAGGGACCAGTGCATCAGAGATCATCCCATGAAGGGACCAGTGCATCAGAGATCATCCCATGAAGGGACCAGTGCATCAGAGATCATCCCATGAAGGGACCAGTGCATCAGAGATCATCCCATGGAGGGACCAGTGCATCAGAGATCATCCCATGGAGGGACCAGTGCATCAGAGATCATCCCATGGAGGGACCAGTGCATCAGAGATCATCCCATGGAGGGACCAGTGCATCAGAGATCATCCCATGGAGGGACCAGTGCATCAGAGATCATCCCCATGAAGGGGCCAGTGCATCAGAGATCCTCCCATGAAAGGGCCAGTGCATCAGAGATCCTCCCATGAAGGGGCCAGTGCATCAGAGATCCTCCCATGAAGGGGCCAGTGCATCAGAGATCATCTCATGAAGGGACAAGTGCATCACAGCACTCAGATTAGAGGTATGCAAGATGATCCTATGAAGGGACCAGTGCATCACAGCACTCAGATTAGAGGTATGCAAGATCATCCCATGAAGGGACCAGTGCATCAAAGACCATCCCATGAAGGGACCAGTGCATCAGAGATCATCCCATGAAGGGACCAGTGCATCAGAGATCATCCCATGAAGGGACCATTAGTGCAAAGATCATCCCTTGAAGGGACCAGTGCAAAGATCATCCCATGAAGGCACCAGTGCATCAGAGATCATCCCATGAAGGCACCAGTGCATCAGAGATGCTCCCATGAAGGCACCAGTGCATCAGAGATGCTCCCATGAAGGGACCAGTGCATCAGAGATGCTCCCATGAAGGGACCAGTGCAAAGATGCTCCCATGAAGGGACCAGTGCAAAGATGCTCCCATGAAGGGACCAGTGCAAAGATGCTCCCATGAAGGGTACAGTGCAAAGATGATCCCATGAAGGGTACAGTGCAAAGATGATCCCATGAAGGGTACAGTGCAAAGATGATCCCATGAAGGGTACAGTGCAAAGATGATCCCATGAAGGGACCAGTGCATCAAAGATCATCCCAAGAAGGGACCAGTGCATCAGAGATCATCCCGTGAAGGGACCAGTGCATCAGAGATCATCCCGTGAAGGGACCAGTGCATCAGAGATCATCCCGTGAAGGGACCAGTGCATCAGAGATCATCCCGTGAAGGGACCAGTGCATCAGAGATCATCCCGTGAAGGGACCAGTGCATCAGAGATCATCCCGTGAAGGGACCAGTGCATCAGAGATCATCCCGTGAAGGGACCAGTGCATCAGAGATCATCCCGTGAAGGGACCAGTGCATCAGAGATCATCCCGTGAAGGGACCAGTGCATCAGAGATCATCCCATGAAGGGACACGTGCATCAGAGATCACCCCATGAAGGGACACGTGCATCAGAGATCACCCCATGAAGGGACACGTGCATCAGAGATCACCCCATGAAGGGACACGTGCATCAGAGATCATCCCATGAAGGGACACGTGCATCAGAGATCATCCCATGAAGGGACCAGTGCATCAGAGATCATCCCATGAAGGGACCAGTGCATCAGAGATCATCCCATGAAGGGACCAGTGCATCAGAGATCATCCCATGAAGGGACCAGTGCATCACAGCACTCAGATTAGAGGTATGCAAGATCATCCCATGAAGGGAAAAGTGCAATAAAGATCATCCCATGAAGGGAAAAGTGCAATAAAGATCATCCCATGAAGGGAAAAGTGCAATAAAGATCATCCCATGAAGGGACCAGTGCAATAAAGATCATCCCATGAAGGGACCAGTGCATCAGAGATCATCCCGTGAAGGGATGATTAGTGCATCAAAGATCATCCCGTGAAGGGACCATTGCAAAGATCATGCCGTGAAGGAACCAGTGCATCAAAGATAATGCCGTGAAGGGACCAGTGCATCAGAGATCATCCCATGAAGGGACCAGTGCATCAGAGATCATCCCATGAAGGGACCAGTGCATCAGAGATCATCCCATGAAGGGACCAGTGCATCAGAGATCATCCCATGAAGGGACCAGTGCATCAGAGATCATCCCATGAAGGGACCAGTGCATCAGAGATCATCCCATGAAGGGACCAGTGCATCAGAGATCATCCCATGAAGGGACCAGTGCATCAGAGATCATCACATGAAGGGACCAGTGCATCAGAGATCATCCCGTGAAGGGACCAGTGCATCAGAGATCATCCCATGAAGGGACCAGTGCATCACAGTACTCAGATTAGAGGTATGCAAGATCATCCCATGAAGGGAAAAGTGCAATAAAGATCATCCCGTGAAGGGAAAAGTGCAATAAAGATCATCCCGTGAAGGGACCGGTGCATCAGAGATCATCCCGTGAAGGGACCGGTGCAGAGATCATCCGGTGCATCAGAGATCATCCCGTGAAGGGACCGGTGCATCAGAGATCATCCCGTGAAGGGACCGGTGAATCAGAGATCATCCCGTGAAGGGACCGGTGAATCAGAGATCATCCCGTGAAGGGACCGGTGCATCAGAGATCATCCAGTGAAGGGACCGGTGCATCAGAGATCATCCCGTGAAGGGACCGGTGCATCAGAGATCATCCCGTGAAGGGACCGGTGCATCAGAGATCATCCCGTGAAGGGACCGGTGCATCAGAGATCATCCCGTGAAGGGACCGGTGCATCAGAGATCATCCCGTGAAGGGACCGGTGCATCAGAGATCATCCCGTGAAGGGACCGGTGCATCAGAGATCATCCCGTGAAGGGACCGGTGCATCAGAGATCATCCCGTGAAGGGACCGGTGCATCAGAGATCATCCCGTGAAGGGACCGGTGCATCAGAGATCATCCCGTGAAGGGACCGGTGCATCAGAGATCATCCCGTGAAGGGACCGGTGCATCAGAGATCATCCCGTGAAGGGACCGGTGCATCAGAGATCATCCCGTGAAGGGACCGGTGCATCAGAGATCATCCCGTGAAGGGACCGGTGCATCAGAGATCATCCCGTGAAGGGACCGGTGCATCAGAGATCATCCCGTGAAGGGACCGGTGCATCAGAGATCATCCCGTGAAGGGACCGGTGCATCAGAGATCATCCCGTGAAGGGACCGGTGCATCAGAGATCATCCCGTGAAGGGACCGGTGCATCAGAGATCATCCCGTGAAGGGACCGGTGCATCAGAGATCATCCCGTGAAGGGACCGGTGCATCAGAGATCATCCCGTGAAGGGACCGGTGCATCAGAGATCATCCCGTGAAGGGACCGGTGCATCAGAGATCATCCCGTGAAGGGACCGGTGCATCAGAGATCATCCCGTGAAGGGACCGGTGCAAAGATCATCCCACGAAGGGACCAGTGCATCAAAGATCATCCCACGAAGGGACCAGTGCATCACAGCTCTCAGATTAGAGGTATGCAAGATCATCCCACGAAGGGACCAGTGCATCACAGCTCTCAGATTAGAGGTATGCAAGATCATCCCATGAAGGGACCAGTGCATCAAAGACCATCCCATGAAGGGACCAGTGCATCAAAGACGATCCCATGAAGGGACCAGTGCATCAAAGACGATCCCATGAAGGGACCAGTGCATCAAAGACGATCCCATGAAGGGACCAGTGCATCAAAGACGATCCCATGAAGGGACCAGGGCATCAGAGATCATCCCCATGAAGGGGCCGGTGCATCAGAGATCCTCCCGTGAAGGGGCCGGTGCATCAGAGATCCTCCCGTGAAGGGACCGGTGCATCAGAGATCCTCCCGTGAAGGGACCGGTGCATCAGAGATCCTCCCGTGAAGGGACCGGTGCATCAGAGATCATCCCGTGAAGGGACCGGTGCATCAGAGATCATCCCGTGAAGGGACCGGTGCATCAGAGATCATCCCGTGAAGGGACCGGTGCATCAGAGATCATCCCGTGAAGGGACCGGTGCATCAGAGATCATCCCGTGAAGGGACCGGTGCATCAGAGATCATCCCGTGAAGGGACCGGTGCATCAGAGATCATCCCGTGAAGGGACCGGTGCATCAGAGATCATCCCGTGAAGGGACCGGTGCATCAGAGATCATCCCGTGAAGGGACCGGTGCATCAGAGATCATCCCGTGAAGGGACCGGTGCATCAAAGACCATCCCGTGAAGGGACCAGTGCATCAAAGACCATCCCGTGAAGGGACCAGTGCATCAAAGACCATCCCGTGAAGGGACCAGTGCATCAAAGACCATCCCGTGAAGGGACCAGTGCATCAAAGACCATCCCGTGAAGGGACCAGTGCATCAAAGACCATCCCGTGAAGGGACCGGTGCATCAGAGATCATCCCGTGAAGGGACCGGTGCATCAGAGATCATCCCGTGAAGGGACCGGTGCATCAGAGATCATCCCGTGAAGGGACCGGTGCATCAGAGATCATCCCGTGAAGGGACCGGTGCATCAGAGATCATCCCGTGAAGGGACCGGTGCATCAGAGATCATCCCGTGAAGGGACCGGTGCATCAGAGATCATCCCGTGAAGGGACCGGTGCATCAGAGATCATCCCGTGAAGGGACCGGTGCATCAGAGATCATCCCGTGAAGGGACCGGTGCATCAGAGATCATCCCGTGAAGGGACCGGTGCATCAGAGATCATCCCGTGAAGGGACCGGTGCATCAGAGATCATCCCGTGAAGGGACCGGTGCATCAAAGACCATCCCATGAAGGGACCGGTGCATCAAAGACCATCCCATGAAGGGACCGGTGCATCAAAGATCATCCCGTGAAGGGACCGGTGCATCAGAGATCATCCCGTGAAGGGACCGGTGCATCAGAGATCATCCCGTGAAGGGACCGGTGCATCAGAGATCAACCCGTGAAGGGACCGGTGCATCAGAGATCAACCCGTGAAGGGACCGGTGCATCAGAGATCATCCCGTGAAGGGACCGGTGCATCAGAGATCATCCCGTGAAGGGACCGGTGCATCAGAGATCATCCCGTGAAGGGACCGGTGCATCAGAGATCATCCCGTGAAGGGACCGGTGCATCAGAGACCATCCCATGAAGGGACCAGTGCATCAAAGACCATCCCATGAAGGGACCAGTGCATCAAAGACCATCCCATGAAGGGACCAGTGCCTCAGCGATCCCATGAAGGGACCAGTGCATCAGAGATCATCCCCATGAAGGGGCCAGTGCATCAGAGATCATCCCCATGAAGGGGCCAGTGCATCAGAGATCATCCCCATGAAGGGGCCAGTGCATCAGAGATCATCCCCATGAAGGGGCCAGTGCATCAGAGATCATCCCCATGAAGGGGACAGTGCATCAGAGATCATCCCCATGAAGGGGCCAGTGCATCAGAGATCTTCCCATGAAGGGGCCAGTGCATCAGGGATCATCTCATGAAGGGACAAGTGCATCACAGCACTCAGATTAGAGGTATGCAAGATCATCCCGTGAAGGGACCGGTGCATCAGAGATCATCCCGTGAAGGGACCGGTGCATCAGAGATCATCCCGTGAAGGGACCGGTGCATCAGAGATCATCCCGTGAAGGGACCGGTGCATCAGAGATCATCCCGTGAAGGGACCGGTGCATCAGAGATCATCCCGTGAAGGGACCGGTGCATCAGAGATCATCCCGTGAAGGGACCGGTGCATCAGAGATCATCCCGTGAAGGGACCGGTGCATCAGAGATCATCCAATGGAGGGACCGGTGCATCAGAGATCATCCAATGGAGGGACCAGTGCATCAAAGATCATCCCATGAAGGGACCAGTGCATCAGAGATCATCCCGTGAAGGGACCAGTGCATCAGAGATCATCCCGTGAAGGGACCAGATCAGAGATCATCCCATGAAGGGACCAGTGCATCAGAGATAATCCCATGAAGGGACCAGTGCATCAGAGATAATCCCATGAAGGGACCAGTGCATCAGAGATCATCCCCATGAAGGGACCAGTGCATCAGAGATCATCCCCATGAAGGGACCAGTGCATCAGAGATCATCCCCATGAAGGGGCCAGTGCATCAGGGATCATCTCATGAAGGGACAAGTGCATCACAGCACTCAGATTAGAGGTATGCAAGATCATCCCATGAAGGGACCAGGGCATCAGAGATCTGCCCATGAAGGGACCAGTGCATCAGAGATCATCCCATGAAGGGACCAGTGCATCAGAGATCATCCCATGAAGGGACCAGTGCATCAGAGATCATCCCATGAAGGGACCAGTGCATCAGAGATCATCCCGTGAAGGGACCAGATCAGAGATCATCCCGTGAAGGGACCGGTGCATCAGAGATCATCCCGTGAAGGGACCGGTGCATCAGAGATCATCCCGTGAAGGGACCGGTGCATCAGAGATCATCCCGTGAAGGGACCGGTGCATCAGAGATCATCCCGTGAAGGGACCGGTGCATCAAAGATCATCCAATGGAGGGACCGGTGCATCAAAGATCATCCAATGGAGGGACCAGTGCATCAAAGATCATCCCGTGAAGGGACCAGTGCATCAGAGATCATCCCGTGAAGGGACCAGTGCATCAGAGATCATCCCGTGAAGGGACCAGATCAGAGATCATCCCATGAAGGGACCAGTGCATCAGAGATAATCCCATGAAGGGACCAGTGCATCAGAGATAATCCCATGAAGGGACCAGTGCATCAGAGATCATCCCCATGAAGGGACCAGTGCATCAGAGATCATCCCCATGAAGGGACCAGTGCATCAGAGATCATCCCCATGAAGGGGCCAGTGCATCAGGGATCATCTCATGAAGGGACAAGTGCATCACAGCACTCAGATTAGAGGTATGCAAGATCATCCCATGAAGGGACCAGGGCATCAGAGATCTGCCCATGAAGGGACCAGTGCATCAGAGATCATCCCATGAAGGGACCAGTGCATCAGAGATCATCCCATGAAGGGACCAGTGCATCAGAGATCATCCCATGAAGGGACCAGTGCATCAGAGATCATCCCATGAAGGGACCAGTGCATCAGAGATCATCCCATGAAGGGACCAGTGCATCAGAGATCATCCCATGGAGGGACCAGTGCATCAGAGATCATCCCATGGAGGGACCAGTGCATCAGAGATCATCCCCATGAAGGGGCCAGTGCATCAGAGATCATCCCCATGAAGGGGCCAGTGCATCAGAGATCCTCCCATGAAAGGGCCAGTGCATCAGAGATCCTCCCATGAAGGGGCCAGTGCATCAGAGATCCTCCCATGAAGGGGCCAGTGCATCAGAGATCATCTCATGAAGGGACAAGTGCATCACAGCACTCAGATTAGAGGTATGCAAGATGATCCTATGAAGGGACCAGTGCATCACAGCACTCAGATTAGAGGTATGCAAGATCATCCCATGAAGGGACCAGTGCATCAAAGACCATGCCATGAAGGGACCAGTGCATCAGAGATCATCCCATGAAGGGACCAGTGCATCAGAGATCATCCCATGAAGGGACCATTAGTGCAAAGATCATCCCTTGAAGGGACCAGTGCAAAGATCATCCCATGAAGGCACCAGTGCATCAGAGATCATCCCATGAAGGCACCAGTGCATCAGAGATCATCCCATGAAGGGACCAGTGCAAAGATGCTCCCATGAAGGGACCAGTGCAAAGATGCTCCCATGAAGGGACCAGTGCAAAGATGCTCCCATGAAGGGTACAGTGCAAAGATGATCCCATGAAGGGTACAGTGCAAAGATGATCCCATGAAGGGACCAGTGCATCAAAGATCATCCCAAGAAGGGACCAGTGCATCAGAGATCATCCCGTGAAGGGACCAGTGCATCAGAGATCATCCCGTGAAGGGACCAGTGCATCAGAGATCATCCCGTGAAGGGACCAGTGCATCAGAGATCATCCCGTGAAGGGACCAGTGCATCAGAGATCATCCCGTGAAGGGACCAGTGCATCAGAGATCATCCCGTGAAGGGACCAGTGCATCAGAGATCATCCCGTGAAGGGACCAGTGCATCAGAGATCATCCCGTGAAGGGACCAGTGCATCAGAGATCATCCCGTGAAGGGACCAGTGCATCAGAGATCATCCCGTGAAGGGACCAGTGCATCAGAGATCATCCCGTGAAGGGACCAGTGCATCAGAGATCATCCCGTGAAGGGACCAGTGCATCAGAGATCATCCCATGAAGGGACACGTGCATCAGAGATCACCCCATGAAGGGACACGTGCATCAGAGATCACCCCATGAAGGGACACGTGCATCAGAGATCACCCCATGAAGGGACACGTGCATCAGAGATCATCCCATGAAGGGACACGTGCATCAGAGATCATCCCATGAAGGGACCAGTGCATCAGAGATCATCCCATGAAGGGACCAGTGCATCAGAGATCATCCCATGAAGGGACCAGTGCATCAGAGATCATCCCATGAAGGGACCAGTGCATCAGAGATCATCCCATGAAGGGACCAGTGCATCACAGCACTCAGATTAGAGGTATGCAAGATCATCCCATGAAGGGAAAAGTGCAATAAAGATCATCCCATGAAGGGAAAAGTGCAATAAAGAGCATCCCATGAAGGGACCAGTGCAATAAAGATCATCCCATGAAGGGACCAGTGCATCAGAGATCATCCCATGAAGGGATGATTAGTGCATCAAAGATCATCCCGTGAAGGGACCATTGCAAAGATCATGCCGTGAAGGAACCAGTGCATCAAAGATAATGCCGTGAAGGGACCAGTGCATCAGAGATCATCCCATGAAGGGACCAGTGCATCAGAGATCATCCCATGAAGGGACCAGTGCATCAGAGATCATCCCATGAAGGGACCAGTGCATCAGAGATCATCCCATGAAGGGACCAGTGCATCAGAGATCATCCCATGAAGGGACCAGTGCATCAGAGATCATCCCATGAAGGGACCAGTGCATCAGAGATCATCCCATGAAGGGACCAGTGCATCAGAGATCATCCCATGAAGGGACCAGTGCATCAGAGATCATCCCGTGAAGGGACCAGTGCATCAGAGATCATCCCATGAAGGGACCAGTGCATCACAGTACTCAGATTAGAGGTATGCAAGATCATCCCATGAAGGGAAAAGTGCAATAAAGATCATCCCGTGAAGGGACCGGTGCATCAGAGATCATCCCGTGAAGGGACCGGTGCAGAGATCATCCGGTGCATCAGAGATCATCCCGTGAAGGGACCGGTGCATCAGAGATCATCCCGTGAAGGGACCGGTGAATCAGAGATCATCCCGTGAAGGGACCGGTGCATCAGAGATCATCCCGTGAAGGGACCGGTGCATCAGAGATCATCCCGTGAAGGGACCGGTGCATCAGAGATCATCCCGTGAAGGGACCGGTGCATCAGAGATCATCCCGTGAAGGGACCGGTGCATCAGAGATCATCCCGTGAAGGGACCGGTGCATCAGAGATCATCCCGTGAAGGGACCGGTGCATCAGAGATCATCCCGTGAAGGGACCGGTGCATCAGAGATCATCCCGTGAAGGGACCGGTGCATCAGAGATCATCCCGTGAAGGGACCGGTGCATCAGAGATCATCCCGTGAAGGGACCGGTGCATCAGAGATCATCCCGTGAAGGGACCGGTGCATCAGAGATCATCCCGTGAAGGGACCGGTGCATCAGAGATCATCCCGTGAAGGGACCGGTGCATCAGAGATCATCCCGTGAAGGGACCGGTGCATCAGAGATCATCCCGTGAAGGGACCGGTGCATCAGAGATCATCCCGTGAAGGGACCGGTGCATCAGAGATCATCCCGTGAAGGGACCGGTGCATCAGAGATCATCCCGTGAAGGGACCGGTGCATCAGAGATCATCCCGTGAAGGGACCGGTGCATCAGAGATCATCCCGTGAAGGGACCGGTGCATCAGAGATCATCCCGTGAAGGGACCGGTGCATCAGAGATCATCCCGTGAAGGGACCGGTGCATCAGAGATCATCCCGTGAAGGGACCGGTGCATCAGAGATCATCCCGTGAAGGGACCGGTGCATCAGAGATCATCCCGTGAAGGGACCGGTGCATCAGAGATCATCCCGTGAAGGGACCGGTGCATCAGAGATCATCCCGTGAAGGGACCGGTGCAAAGATCATGCCGTGAAGGAACCAGTGCATCAAAGATCATCCCACGAAGGGACCAGTGCATCACAGCTCTCAGATTAGAGGTATGCAAGATCATCCCATGAAGGGACCAGTGCATCAAAGACCATCCCATGAAGGGACCGGTGCATCAAAGACCATCCCATGAAGGGACCGGTGCATCAAAGACCATCCCGTGAAGGGACCGGTGCATCAGAGATCATCCCGTGAAGGGACCGGTGCATCAGAGATCATCCCGTGAAGGGACCGGTGCATCAGAGATCATCCCGTGAAGGGACCGGTGCATCAGAGATCAACCCGTGAAGGGACCGGTGCATCAGAGATCATCCCGTGAAGGGACCGGTGCATCAGAGATCATCCCGTGAAGGGACCGGTGCATCAGAGATCATCCCGTGAAGGGACCGGTGCATCAGAGATCATCCCGTGAAGGGACCGGTGCATCAGAGACCATCCCATGAAGGGACCAGTGCATCAAAGACCATCCCATGAAGGGACCAGTGCATCAAAGACCATCCCATGAAGGGACCAGTGCATCAAAGACCATCCCATGAAGGGACCAGTGCCTCAGCGATCCCATGAAGGGACCAGTGCATCAGAGATCATCCCCATGAAGGGGCCAGTGCATCAGAGATCATCCCCATGAAGGGGCCAGTGCATCAGAGATCATCCCCATGAAGGGGCCAGTGCATCAGAGATCATCCCCATGAAGGGGCCAGTGCATCAGAGATCATCCCCATGAAGGGGACAGTGCATCAGAGATCATCCCCATGAAGGGGACAGTGCATCAGAGATCATCCCCATGAAGGGGACAGTGCATCAGAGATCATCCCCATGAAGGGGACAGTGCATCAGAGATCTTCCCATGAAGGGGCCAGTGCATCAGAGATCTTCCCATGAAGGGGCCAGTGCATCAGGGATCATCTCATGAAGGGACAAGTGCATCACAGCACTCAGATTAGAGGTATGCAAGATCATCCCGTGAAGGGACCGGTGCATCAGAGATCATCCCGTGAAGGGACCGGTGCATCAGAGATCATCCCGTGAAGGGACCGGTGCATCAGAGATCATCCCGTGAAGGGACCGGTGCATCAGAGATCATCCCGTGAAGGGACCGGTGCATCAGAGATCATCCCGTGAAGGGACCGGTGCATCAGAGATCATCCCGTGAAGGGACCGGTGCATCAGAGATCATCCCGTGAAGGGACCGGTGCATCAGAGATCATCCAATGGAGGGACCGGTGCATCAAAGATCATCCAATGGAGGGACCAGTGCATCAAAGATCATCCCATGAAGGGACCAGTGCATCAGAGATCATCCCGTGAAGGGACCAGTGCATCAGAGATCATCCCGTGAAGGGACCAGTGCATCAGAGATCATCCCGTGAAGGGACCAGTGCATCAGAGATCATCCCGTGAAGGGACCAGTGCATCAGAGATAATCCCATGAAGGGACCAGTGCATCAGAGATAATCCCATGAAGGGACCAGTGCATCAGAGATCATCCCCATGAAGGGACCAGTGCATCAGAGATCATCCCCATGAAGGGACCAGTGCATCAGAGATCATCCCCATGAAGGGACCAGTGCATCAGGGATCATCTCATGAAGGGACAAGTGCATCACAGCACTCAGATTAGAGGTATGCAAGATCATCCCATGAAGGGACCAGGGCATCAGAGATCTGCCCATGAAGGGACCAGTGCATCAGAGATCATCCCATGAAGGGACCAGTGCATCAGAGATCATCCCATGAAGGGACCAGTGCATCAGAGATCATCCCATGAAGGGACCAGTGCATCAGAGATCATCCCATGAAGGGACCAGTGCATCAGAGATCATCCCATGGAGGGACCAGTGCATCAGAGATCATCCCGTGGAGGGACCAGTGCATCAGAGATCATCCCATGGAGGGACCAGTGCATCAGAGATCATCCCATGGAGGGACCAGTGCATCAGAGATCATCCCCATGAAGGGGCCAGTGCATCAGAGATCCTCCCATGAAGGGGCCAGTGCATCAGAGATCCTCCCATGAAGGGGCCAGTGCATCAGAGATCCTCCCATGAAGGGGCCAGTGCATCAGAGATCATCTCATGAAGGGACAAGTGCTTCACAGCACTCAGATTAGAGGTATGCAAGATGATCCTATGAAGGGACCAGTGCATCACAGCACTCAGATTAGAGGTATGCAAGATCATCCCATGAAGGGACCAGTGCATCAGAGATCATCCCATGAAGGGACCAGTGCATCAGAGATCATCCCATGAAGGGACCATTAGTGCAAAGATCATCCCTTGAAGGGACCAGTGCAAAGATCATCCCATGAAGGCACCAGTGCATCAGAGATCATCCCATGAAGGGACCAGTGCATCAGAGATGCTCCCATGAAGGGACCAGTGCATCAGAGATGCTCCCATGAAGGGACCAGTGCATCAGAGATGCTCCCATGAAGGGACCAGTGCATCAGAGATGCTCCCATGAAGGGACCAGTGCATCAGAGATGCTCCCATGAAGGGACCAGTGCATCAGAGATGCTCCCATGAAGGGACCAGTGCAAAGATGCTCCCATGAAGGGACCAGTGCAAAGATGCTCCCATGAAGGGACCAGTGCAAAGATGCTCCCATGAAGGGACCAGTGCAAAGATGCTCCCATGAAGGGTACAGTGCAAAGATGCTCCCATGAAGGGTACAGTGCAAAGATGCTCCCATGAAGGGTACAGTGCAAAGATGCTCCCATGAAGGGTACAGTGCAAAGATGCTCCCATGAAGGGACCAGTGCATCAAAGATCATCCCAAGAAGGGACCAGTGCATCAAAGATCATCCCAAGAAGGGACCAGTGCATCAAAGATCATCCCAAGAAGGGACCAGTGCATCAAAGATCATCCCATGAAGGGACCAGTGGATCAAAGATCATCCCATGAAGGGACCAGTGCATCAAGATCATCCCATGAAGGGACCAGTGCATCAGAGATCATCCCATGAAGGGACCAGTGCATCAGAGATCATCCCATGAAGGGACCAGTGCATCAGAGATCATCCCATGAAGGGACCAGTGCATCAGAGATCATCCCATGAAGGGACCAGTGCATCAGAGATCATCCCATGAAGGGACCAGTGCATCAGAGATCATCCCATGAAGGGACCAGTGCATCAGAGATCATCCCATGAAGGGACCAGTGCATCAGAGATCATCCCATGAAGGGACCAGTGCATCAGAGATCATCCCATGAAGGGACCAGTGCATCAGAGATCATCCCATGAAGGGACCAGTGCATCACAGCACTCAGATTAGAGGTATGCAAGATCATCCCATGAAGGGACCAGTGCATCAGATCATCCCGTGAAGGGACCAGTGCATCAGAGATCATCCCGTGAAGGGACCAGTGCATCAGAGATCATCCCGTGAAGGGACCAGTGCATCAGAGATCATCCCGTGAAGGGACCAGTGCATCAGAGATCATCCCGTGAAGGGACCAGTGCATCAGAGATCATCCCGTGAAGGGACCAGTGCATCAGAGATCATCCCGTGAAGGGACCAGTGCATCAGAGATCATCCCGTGAAGGGACCAGTGCATCAGAGATCATCCCGTGAAGGGACCAGTGCATCAGAGATCATCCCGTGAAGGGACCAGTGCATCAGAGATCATCCCGTGAAGGGACCAGTGCATCAGAGATCATCCCGTGAAGGGACCAGTGCATCAGAGATCATCCCGTGAAGGGACCAGTGCATCAGAGATCATCCCGTGAAGGGACCAGTGCATCAGAGATCATCCCGTGAAGGGACCAGTGCATCAGAGATCATCCCGTGAAGGGACCAGTGCATCAGAGATCATCCCGTGAAGGGACCAGTGCATCAGAGATCATCCCGTGAAGGGACCAGTGCATCAGAGATCATCCCGTGAAGGGACCAGTGCATCAGAGATCATCCCGTGAAGGGACCAGTGCATCAGAGATCATCCCGTGAAGGGACCAGTGCAAAGATGATCCCGTGAAGGGACCAGTGCAAAGATGATCCCATGAAGGGACCAGTGCAAAGATGATCCCATGAAGGGACCAGTGCAAAGATGATCCCATGAAGGGACCAGTGCAAAGATGATCCCATGAAGGGACCAGTGCAAAGATGATCCCATGAAGGGACCAGTGCAAAGATGATCCCATGAAGGGACCAGTGCAAAGATGATCCCATGAAGGGACCAGTGCAAAGATGATCCCATGAAGGGACCAGTGCAAAGATGATCCCATGAAGGGACCAGTGCAAAGATGATCCCATGAAGGGACCAGTGCAAAGATGATCCCATGAAGGGACCAGTGCAAAGATGATCCCATGAAGGGACCAGTGCAAAGATGATCCCATGAAAGGACCAGGGCATTCAAGATCATCCCATGAAGGGACCAGGGCATCAAGATCATCCCATGAAGGGACCAGTGCATCAGAGATCATCCCATGAAGGGACCAGTGCATCAGAGATCATCCCATGAAGGGACCAGTGCATCAGAGATCATCCCATGAAGGGACCAGTGCATCAGAGATCATCCCATGAAGGGACAAGTGCATCAGAGATCATCCCATGAAGGGACAAGTGCATCAGAGATCATCCCATGAAGGGACAAGTGCATCAGAGATCATCCCATGAAGGGACAAGTGCATCAGAGATCATCCCATGAAGGGACAAGTGCATCAGAGATCATCCCATGAAGGGACAAGTGCATCAGAGATCATCCCATGAAGGGACAAGTGCATCAGAGATCATCCCATGAAGGGACAAGTGCATCAGAGATCATCCCATGAAGGGACCAGTGCATCAGAGATCATCCCATGAAGGGACCAGTGCATCACAGCACTCAGATTAGAGGTATGCAAGATCATCCCATGAAGGGAAAAGTGCAATAAAGATCCCATGAAGGGAAAAGTGCAATAAAGATCATCCCATGAAGGGACCAGTGCATCAGAGATCATCCCGTGAAGGGACCAGTGCATCAGAGATCATCCCATGAAGGGACCAGTGCATCACAGCACTCAGATTAGAGGTATGCAAGATCATCCCATGAAGGGACCGGTGCATCAAAGATCATCCCATGAAGGGACCGGTGCATCAGAGATCATCCCGTGAAGGGACCGGTACATCAGAGATCATCCCGTGAAGGGACCAGATCAGAGATCATCCCATGAAGGGACCAGTGCATCAGAGATAATCCCATGAAGGGACCAGTGCATCAGAGATAATCCCATGAAGGGACCAGTGCATCAGAGATCATCCCCATGAAGGGACCAGTGCATCAGAGATCATCCCCATGAAGGGACCAGTGCATCAGAGATCATCCCCATGAAGGGGCCAGTGCATCAGGGATCATCTCATGAAGGGACAAGTGCATCACAGCACTCAGATTAGAGGTATGCAAGATCATCCCATGAAGGGACCAGGGCATCAGAGATCTGCCCATGAAGGGACCAGTGCATCAGAGATCATCCCATGAAGGGACCAGTGCATCAGAGATCATCCCATGAAGGGACCAGTGCATCAGAGATCATCCCATGAAGGGACCAGTGCATCAGAGATCATCCCATGAAGGGACCAGTGCATCAGAGATCATCCCATGGAGGGACCAGTGCATCAGAGATCATCCCATGGAGGGACCAGTGCATCAGAGATCATCCCATGGAGGGACCAGTGCATCAGAGATCATCCCATGGAGGGACCAGTGCATCAGAGATCATCCCATGGAGGGACCAGTGCATCAGAGATCATCCCATGGAGGGACCAGTGCATCAGAGATCATCCCCATGAAGGGGCCAGTGCATCAGAGATCCTCCCATGAAGGGGCCAGTGCATCAGAGATCCTCCCATGAAGGGGCCAGTGCATCAGAGATCCTCCCATGAAGGGGCCAGTGCATCAGAGATCATCTCATGAAGGGACAAGTGCATCACAGCACTCAGATTAGAGGTATGCAAGATGATCCTATGAAGGGACCAGTGCATCACAGCACTCAGATTAGAGGTATGCAAGATCATCCCATGAAGGGACCAGTGCATCAAAGACCATCCCATGAAGGGACCAGTGCATCAGAGATCATCCCATGAAGGGACCAGTGCATCAGAGATCATCCCATGAAGGGACCATTAGTGCAAAGATCATCCCTTGAAGGGACCAGTGCAAAGATCATCCCATGAAGGCACCAGTGCATCAGAGATCATCCCATGAAGGCACCAGTGCATCAGAGATCATCCCATGAAGGGACCAGTGCATCAGAGATGCTCCCATGAAGGGACCAGTGCATCAGAGATGCTCCCATGAAGGGACCAGTGCAAAGATGCTCCCATGAAGGGACCAGTGCAAAGATGCTCCCATGAAGGGACCAGTGCAAAGATGCTCCCATGAAGGGTACAGTGCAAAGATGCTCCCATGAAGGGTACAGTGCAAAGATGATCCCATGAAGGGTACAGTGCAAAGATGATCCCATGAAGGGTCCAGTGCATCAAAGATGATCCCATGAAGGGTACAGTGCAAAGATGATCCCATGAAGGGACCAGTGCATCAAAGATCATCCCAAGAAGGGACCAGTGCATCAAAGGTCATCCCATGAAGGGACCAGTGCATCAAAGATCATCCCGTGAAGGGACCAGTGCATCAGAGATCATCCCGTGAAGGGACCAGTGCATCAGAGATCATCCCGTGAAGGGACCAGTGCATCAGAGATCATCCCGTGAAGGGACCAGTGCATCAGAGATCATCCCGTGAAGGGACCAGTGCATCAGAGATCATCCCGTGAAGGGACCAGTGCATCAGAGATCATCCCGTGAAGGGACCAGTGCATCAGAGATCATCCCGTGAAGGGACCAGTGCATCAGAGATCATCCCGTGAAGGGACCAGTGCATCAGAGATCATCCCATGAAGGGACACGTGCATCAGAGATCATCCCATGAAGGGACACGTGCATCAGAGATCATCCCATGAAGGGACACGTGCATCAGAGATCACCCCATGAAGGGACACGTGCATCAGAGATCATCCCATGAAGGGACACGTGCATCAGAGATCATCCCATGAAGGGACCAGTGCATCAGAGATCATCCCATGAAGGGACCAGTGCATCAGAGATCATCCCATGAAGGGACCAGTGCATCAGAGATCATCCCATGAAGGGACCAGTGCATCAGAGATCATCCCATGAAGGGACCAGTGCATCACAGCACTCAGATTAGAGGTATGCAAGATCATCCCATGAAGGGAAAAGTGCAATAAAGATCATCCCATGAAGGGAAAAGTGCAATAAAGATCATCCCATGAAGGGACCAGTGCAATAAAGATCATCCCATGAAGGGACCAGTGCAATAAAGATCATCCCATGAAGGGACCAGTGCATCAGAGATCATCCCGTGAAGGGACCAGTGCATCAGAGATCATCCCGTGAAGGGATGATTAGTGCATCAAAGATCATCCCGTGAAGGGACCATTGCAAAGATCATGCCGTGAAGGAACCAGTGCATCAAAGATAATGCCGTGAAGGGACCAGTGCATCAGAGATCATCCCGTGAAGGGACCGGTGCATCAGAGATCATCCCATGAAGGGACCGGTGCATCAGAGATCATCCCATGAAGGGACCAGTGCATCAGAGATCATCCCATGAAGGGACCAGTGCATCAGAGATCATCCCATGAAGGGACCAGTGCATCAGAGATCATCCCATGAAGGGACCAGTGCATCAGAGATCATCCCATGAAGGGACCAGTGCATCAGAGATCATCCCGTGAAGGGACCAGTGCATCAGAGATCATCCCATGAAGGGACCAGTGCATCACAGTACTCAGATTAGAGGTATGCAAGATCATCCCATGAAGGGAAAAGTGCAATAAAGATCATCCCGTGAAGGGACCGGTGCATCAGAGATCATCCCGTGAAGGGACCGGTGCAGAGATCATCCGGTGCATCAGAGATCATCCCGTGAAGGGACCGGTGAATCAGAGATCATCCCGTGAAGGGACCGGTGCATCAGAGATCATCCCGTGAAGGGACCGGTGCATCAGAGATCATCCCGTGAAGGGACCGGTGCATCAGAGATCATCCCGTGAAGGGACCGGTGCATCAGAGATCATCCCGTGAAGGGACCGGTGCATCAGAGATCATCCCGTGAAGGGACCGGTGCATCAGAGATCATCCCGTGAAGGGACCGGTGCATCAGAGATCATCCCGTGAAGGGACCGGTGCATCAGAGATCATCCCGTGAAGGGACCGGTGCATCAGAGATCATCCCGTGAAGGGACCGGTGCATCAGAGATCATCCCGTGAAGGGACCGGTGCATCAGAGATCATCCCGTGAAGGGACCGGTGCATCAGAGATCATCCCGTGAAGGGACCGGTGCATCAGAGATCATCCCGTGAAGGGACCGGTGCATCAGAGATCATCCCGTGAAGGGACCGGTGCATCAGAGATCATCCCGTGAAGGGACCGGTGCATCAGAGATCATCCCGTGAAGGGACCGGTGCATCAGAGATCATCCCGTGAAGGGACCGGTGCATCAGAGATCATCCCGTGAAGGGACCGGTGCATCAGAGATCATCCCGTGAAGGGACCGGTGCATCAGAGATCATCCCGTGAAGGGACCGGTGCATCAGAGATCATCCCGTGAAGGGACCGGTGCATCAGAGATCATCCCGTGAAGGGACCGGTGCATCAGAGATCATCCCGTGAAGGGACCGGTGCATCAGAGATCATCCCGTGAAGGGACCGGTGCATCAGAGATCATCCCGTGAAGGGACCGGTGCATCAGAGATCATCCCGTGAAGGGACCGGTGCATCAGAGATCATCCCGTGAAGGGACCGGTGCATCAGAGATCATCCCGTGAAGGGACCGGTGCAAAGATCATGCCGTGAAGGAACCAGTGCATCAAAGATCATCCCACGAAGGGACCAGTGCATCACAGCTCTCAGATTAGAGGTATGCAAGATCATCCCACGAAGGGACCAGTGCATCAAAGACCATCCCATGAAGGGACCAGTGCATCAAAGACGATCCCATGAAGGGACCAGTGCATCAAAGACGATCCCATGAAGGGACCAGTGCATCAAAGACGATCCCATGAAGGGACCAGTGCATCAGAGATCCCTCCCGTGAAGGGACCGGTGCATCAGAGATCCTCCCGTGAAGGGACCGGTGCATCAGAGATCCTCCCGTGAAGGGACCGGTGCATCAGAGATCCTCCCGTGAAGGGACCGGTGCATCAGAGATCCTCCCGTGAAGGGACCGGTGCATCAGAGATCATCCCGTGAAGGGACCGGTGCATCAGAGATCATCCCGTGAAGGGACCGGTGCATCAGAGATCATCCCGTGAAGGGACCGGTGCATCAGAGATCATCCCGTGAAGGGACCGGTGCATCAGAGATCATCCCGTGAAGGGACCGGTGCATCAGAGATCATCCCGTGAAGGGACCGGTGCATCAGAGATCATCCCGTGAAGGGACCGGTGCATCAGAGATCATCCCGTGAAGGGACCGGTGCATCAGAGATCATCCCGTGAAGGGACCGGTGCATCAGAGATCATCCCGTGAAGGGACCGGTGCATCAGAGATCATCCCGTGAAGGGACCGGTGCATCAAAGACCATCCCGTGAAGGGACCGGTGCATCAAAGACCATCCCGTGAAGGGACCGGTGCATCAGAGACCATCCCGTGAAGGGACCGGTGCATCAGAGACCATCCCGTGAAGGGACCGGTGCATCAGAGACCATCCCGTGAAGGGACCGGTGCATCAGAGACCATCCCGTGAAGGGACCGGTGCATCAGAGACCATCCCGTGAAGGGACCGGTGCATCAGAGATCATCCCGTGAAGGGACCGGTGCATCAGAGATCATCCCGTGAAGGGACCGGTGCATCAGAGATCATCCCGTGAAGGGACCGGTGCATCAGAGATCATCCCGTGAAGGGACCGGTGCATCAGAGATCATCCCGTGAAGGGACCGGTGCATCAGAGATCATCCCGTGAAGGGACCGGTGCATCAGAGATCATCCCGTGAAGGGACCGGTGCATCAAAGACCATCCCGTGAAGGGACCGGTGCATCAAAGACCATCCCGTGAAGGGACCGGTGCATCAAAGACCATCCCGTGAAGGGACCGGTGCATCAAAGACCATCCCGTGAAGGGACCGGTGCATCAGAGATCATCCCGTGAAGGGACCGGTGCATCAGAGATCATCCCGTGAAGGGACCGGTGCATCAGAGATCATCCCGTGAAGGGACCGGTGCATCAGAGATCATCCCGTGAAGGGACCGGTGCATCAGAGATCATCCCGTGAAGGGACCGGTGCATCAGAGATCATCCCGTGAAGGGACCGGTGCATCAGAGATCATCCCGTGAAGGGACCGGTGCATCAGAGATCATCCCGTGAAGGGACCGGTGCATCAGAGATCATCCCGTGAAGGGACCGGTGCATCAGAGATCATCCCGTGAAGGGACCGGTGCATCAGAGATCATCCCGTGAAGGGACCGGTGCATCAGAGATCATCCCGTGAAGGGACCGGTGCATCAGAGACCATCCCATGAAGGGACCAGTGCATCAAAGACCATCCCATGAAGGGACCAGTGCATCAAAGACCATCCCATGAAGGGACCAGTGCATCAAAGGCGATCCCATGAAGGGACCAGTGCATCAGAGATCATCCCCATGAAGGGGCCAGTGCATCAGAGATCATCCCCATGAAGGGGCCAGTGCATCAGAGATCATCCCCATGAAGGGGCCAGTGCATCAGAGATCATCCCCATGAAGGGGCCAGTGCATCAGAGATCATCCCCATGAAGGGGCCAGTGCATCAGAGATCATCCCCATTAAGGGGCCAGTGCATCAGAGATCATCCCCATGAAGGGGCCAGTGCATCAGAGATCTTCCCATGAAGGGGCCAGTGCATCAGGGATCATCTCATGAAGGGACAAGTGCATCACAGCACTCAGATTAGAGGTATGCAAGATCATCCCGTGAAGGGACCGGTGCATCAGAGATCATCCCGTGAAGGGACCGGTGCATCAGAGATCATCCCGTGAAGGGACCGGTGCATCAGAGATCATCCCGTGAAGGGACCGGTGCATCAGAGATCATCCCGTGAAGGGACCGGTGCATCAGAGATCATCCCGTGAAGGGACCGGTGCATCAGAGATCATCCCGTGAAGGGACCGGTGCATCAGAGATCATCCCGTGAAGGGACCGGTGCATCAGAGATCATCCCGTGAAGGGACCGGTGCATCAGAGATCATCCCGTGAAGGGACCGGTGCATCAGAGATCATCCCGTGAAGGGACCGGTGCATCAGAGATCATCCAATGGAGGGACCGGTGCATCAAAGATCATCCAATGGAGGGACCAGTGCATCAAAGATCATCCCATGAAGGGACCAGTGCATCAGAGATCATCCCGTGAAGGGACCAGTGCATCAGAGATCATCCCGTGAAGGGACCAGATCAGAGATCATCCCATGAAGGGACCAGTGCATCAGAGATAATCTCATGAAGGGACCAGTGCATCAGAGATAATCCCATGAAGGGACCAGTGCATCAGAGATAATCCCATGAAGGGACCAGTGCATCAGAGATCATCCCCATGAAGGGACCAGTGCATCAGAGATCATCCCCATGAAGGGACCAGTGCATCAGAGATCATCCCCATGAAGGGGCCAGTGCATCAGGGATCATCTCATGAAGGGACAAGTGCATCACAGCACTCAGATTAGAGGTATGCAAGATCATCCCATGAAGGGACCAGGGCATCAGAGATCTGCCCATGAAGGGACCAGTGCATCAGAGATCATCCCATGAAGGGACCAGTGCATCAGAGATCATCCCATGAAGGGACCAGTGCATCAGAGATCATCCCATGAAGGGACCAGTGCATCAGAGATCATCCCATGAAGGGACCAGTGCATCAGAGATCATCCCGTGGAGGGACCAGTGCATCAGAGATCATCCCGTGGAGGGACCAGTGCATCAGAGATCATCCCATGGAGGGACCAGTGCATCAGAGATCATCCCATGGAGGGACCAGTGCATCAGAGATCATCCCATGGAGGGACCAGTGCATCAGAGATCATCCCCATGAAGGGGCCAGTGCATCAGAGATCATCTCATGAAGGGACAAGTGCATCACAGCACTCAGATTAGAGGTATGCAAGATGATCCTATGAAGGGACCAGTGCATCACAGCACTCAGATTAGAGGTATGCAAGATCATCCCATGAAGGGACCAGTGCATCAAAGACCATCCCATGAAGGGACCAGTGCATCAGAGATCATCCCATGAAGGGACCAGTGCATCAGAGATCATCCCATGAAGGGACCATTAGTGCAAAGATCATCCCTTGAAGGGACCAGTGCAAAGATCATCCCATGAAGGCACCAGTGCATCAGAGATCATCCCATGAAGGGACCAGTGCATCAGAGATGCTCCCATGAAGGGACCAGTGCATCAGAGATGCTCCCATGAAGGGACCAGTGCATCAGAGATGCTCCCATGAAGGGACCAGTGCATCAGAGATGCTCCCATGAAGGGACCAGTGCATCAGAGATGCTCCCATGAAGGGACCAGTGCAAAGATGCTCCCATGAAGGGACCAGTGCAAAGATGCTCCCATGAAGGGACCAGTGCAAAGATGCTCCCATGAAGGGACCAGTGCAAAGATGCTCCCATGAAGGGTACAGTGCAAAGATGATCCCATGAAGGGACCAGTGCATCAAAGATCATCCCAAGAAGGGACCAGTGCATCAAAGATCATCCCAAGAAGGGACCAGTGCATCAAAGATCATCCCATGAAGGGACCAGTGGATCAAAGATCATCCCATGAAGGGACCAGTGGATCAAGATCATCCCATGAAGGGACCAGTGCATCAAGATCATCCCATGAAGGGACCAGTGCATCAAGATCATCCCATGAAGGGACCAGTGCATCAGAGATCATCCCATGAAGGGACCAGTGCATCAGAGATCATCCCATGAAGGGACCAGTGCATCAGAGATCATCCCATGAAGGGACCAGTGCATCAGAGATCATCCCATGAAGGGACCAGTGCATCAGAGATCATCCCATGAAGGGACCAGTGCATCACAGCACTCAGATTAGAGGTATGCAAGATCATCCCATGAAGGGACCAGTGCATCAGAGATCATCCCGTGAAGGGACCAGTGCATCAGAGATCATCCCGTGAAGGGACCAGTGCATCAGAGATCATCCCGTGAAGGGACCAGTGCATCAGAGATCATCCCGTGAAGGGACCAGTGCATCAGAGATCATCCCGTGAAGGGACCAGTGCATCAGAGATCATCCCGTGAAGGGACCAGTGCATCAGAGATCATCCCGTGAAGGGACCAGTGCATCAGAGATCATCCCGTGAAGGGACCAGTGCATCAGAGATCATCCCGTGAAGGGACCAGTGCATCAGAGATCATCCCGTGAAGGGACCAGTGCATCAGAGATCATCCCGTGAAGGGACCAGTGCATCAGAGATCATCCCGTGAAGGGACCAGTGCATCAGAGATCATCCCGTGAAGGGACCAGTGCATCAGAGATCATCCCGTGAAGGGACCAGTGCAAAGATGATCCCGTGAAGGGACCAGTGCAAAGATGATCCCATGAAGGGACCAGTGCAAAGATGATCCCGTGAAGGGACCAGTGCAAAGATGATCCCGTGAAGGGACCAGTGCAAAGATGATCCCATGAAGGGACCAGTGCAAAGATGATCCCATGAAGGGACCAGTGCAAAGATGATCCCATGAAGGGACCAGTGCAAAGATGATCCCATGAAGGGACCAGTGCAAAGATGATCCCATGAAGGGACCAGTGCAAAGATGATCCCATGAAGGGACCAGTGCAAAGATGATCCCATGAAGGGACCAGTGCAAAGATGATCCCATGAAGGGACCAGTGGATCAAAGATCCCATGAAAGGACCAGGGCATTCAAGATCATCCCATGAAGGGACCAGTGCATCAAGATCATCCCATGAAGGGACCAGTGCATCAAGATCATCCCATGAAGGGACCAGTGGATCAAAGATCATCCCATGAAGGGACCAGTGGATCAAAGATCATCCCATGAAGGGACCAGGGCATCAAGATCATCCCATGAAGGGACCAGTGCATCAGAGATCATCCCATGAAGGGACCAGTGCATCAGAGATCATCCCATGAAGGGACCAGTGCATCAGAGATCATCCCATGAAGGGACAAGTGCATCAGAGATCATCCCATGAAGGGACAAGTGCATCAGAGATCATCCCATGAAGGGACAAGTGCATCAGAGATCATCCCATGAAGGGACAAGTGCATCAGAGATCATCCCATGAAGGGACAAGTGCATCAGAGATCATCCCATGAAGGGACAAGTGCATCAGAGATCATCCCATGAAGGGACAAGTGCATCAGAGATCATCCCATGAAGGGACAAGTGCATCAGAGATCATCCCATGAAGGGACCAGTGCATCAGAGATCATCCCATGAAGGGACCAGTGCATCACAGCACTCAGATTAGAGGTATGCAAGATCATCCCATGAAGGGAAAAGTGCAATAAAGATCCCATGAAGGGAAAAGTGCAATAAAGATCATCCCATGAAGGGACCAGTGCATCAGAGATCATCCCGTGAAGGGACCAGTGCATCAGAGATCATCCCATGAAGGGACCAGTGCATCACAGCACTCAGATTAGAGGTATGCAAGATCATCCCATGAAGGGACCGGTGCATCAAAGATCATCCCGTGAAGGGACCGGTGCATCAGAGATCATCCCGTGAAGGGACCGGTGCATCAGAGATCATCCCGTGAAGGGACCGGTGCATCAGAGATCATCCCGTGAAGGGACCGGTGCATCAGAGATCATCCCGTGAAGGGACCGGTGCATCAGAGATCATCCCGTGAAGGGACCGGTGCATCAGAGATCATCCCGTGAAGGGACCGGTGCATCAGAGATCATCCCGTGAAGGGACCGGTGCATCAGAGATCATCCCGTGAAGGGACCGGTGCATCAGAGATCATCCCGTGAAGGGACCGGTGCATCAGAGACCATCCCGTGAAGGGACCGGTGCATCAGAGACCATCCCGTGAAGGGACCGGTGCATCAGAGACCATCCCGTGAAGGGACCGGTGCATCAGAGACCATCCCGTGAAGGGACCGGTGCATCAGAGACCATCCCGTGAAGGGACCGGTGCATCAGAGACCATCCCGTGAAGGGACCGGTGCATCAGAGACCATCCCGTGAAGGGACCGGTGCATCAGAGACCATCCCGTGAAGGGACCGGTGCATCAGAGATCATCCCGTGAAGGGACCGGTGCATCAGAGATCATCCCGTGAAGGGACCGGTGCATCAGAGATCATCCCGTGAAGGGACCGGTGCATCAGAGATCATCCCGTGAAGGGACCGGTGCATCAGAGATCATCCCGTGAAGGGACCGGTGCATCAGAGATCATCCCGTGAAGGGACCGGTGCATCAGAGATCATCCCGTGAAGGGACCGGTGCATCAGAGATCATCCCGTGAAGGGACCGGTGCATCAGAGATCATCCCATGAAGGGACCATTAGTACATCAAAGATCATCCAATGGAGGGACCAGTGCATCAGAGATCATCCCCATGAAGGGACCAGTGCATCAGAGATCATCCCCATGAAGGGACCAGTGCATCAGAGATCATCCCCATGAAGGGGCCAGTGCATCAGAGATCCTACCATGAAGGGGCCAGTGCATCAGAGATCATCCCCATGAAGGGGCCAGTGCATCAGAGATCATCCCATGAAGGGACCAGTGCATCAGAGATCATCCCATGAAGGGACAAGTGCATCAGAGATCATCCCATGAAGGGACCAGTGCATCAGAGATCATCCCATGAAGGGACCAGTGCATCACAGCACTCAGATTAGAGGTATGCAAGATCATCCCATGAAGGGAAAAGTGCAATAAAGATCCCATGAAGGGAAAAGTGCAATAAAGATCATCCCATGAAGGGACCAGTGCATCAGAGATCATCCCGTGAAGGGACCAGTGCATCAGAGATCATCCCATGAAGGGACCAGTGCATCACAGCACTCAGATTAGAGGTATGCAAGATCATCCCATGAAGGGACCGGTGCATCAAAGATCATCCCGTGAAGGGACCGGTGCATCAGAGATCATCCCGTGAAGGGACCGGTGCATCAGAGATCATCCCGTGAAGGGACCGGTGCATCAGAGATCATCCCGTGAAGGGACCGGTGCATCAGAGATCATCCCGTGAAGGGACCGGTGCATCAGAGATCATCCCGTGAAGGGACCGGTGCATCAGAGATCATCCCGTGAAGGGACCGGTGCATCAGAGATCATCCCGTGAAGGGACCGGTGCATCAGAGATCATCCCGTGAAGGGACCGGTGCATCAGAGATCATCCCGTGAAGGGACCGGTGCATCAGAGATCATCCCGTGAAGGGACCGGTGCATCAGAGATCATCCCGTGAAGGGACCGGTGCATCAGAGATCATCCCGTGAAGGGACCGGTGCATCAGAGATCATCCCGTGAAGGGACCGGTGCATCAGAGATCATCCCGTGAAGGGACCGGTGCATCAGAGACCATCCCGTGAAGGGACCGGTGCATCAGAGACCATCCCGTGAAGGGACCGGTGCATCAGAGACCATCCCGTGAAGGGACCGGTGCATCAGAGACCATCCCGTGAAGGGACCGGTGCATCAGAGACCATCCCGTGAAGGGACCGGTGCATCAGAGATCATCCCGTGAAGGGACCATTAGTACATCAAAGATCATCCAATGGAGGGACCGGGGCATCAGAGATCATCCCGTGAAGGGACCGGGGCATCAGAGATCATCCCGTGAAGGGACCGGGGCATCAGAGATCATCCCGTGAAGGGACCGGGGCATCAGAGATCATCCCGTGAAGGGACCGGGGCATCAGAGATCATCCCGTGAAGGGACCGGTGCATCAGAGATCATCCCGTGAAGGGACCGGTGCATCAGAGATCATCCCGTGAAGGGACCGGTGCATCAGAGATCATCCCGTGAAGGGACCGGTGCATCAGAGATCATCCCGTGAAGGGACCATTAGTACATCAAAGATCATCCAATGGAGGGACCAGTGCATCAGAGATCATCCCATGAAGGGACCAGTGCATCAGAGATCATCCCATGAAGGGACCAGTGCATCACAGCACTCAGATTAGAGGTATGCAAGATCATCCCGTGAAGGGACCGGGGCATCAGAGATCATCCCGTGAAGGGACCGGGGCATCAGAGATCATCCCGTGAAGGGACCGGGGCATCAGAGATCATCCCGTGAAGGGACCGGGGCATCAGAGATCATCCCGTGAAGGGACCGGGGCATCAGAGATCATCCCGTGAAGGGACCGGGGCATCAGAGATCATCCCGTGAAGGGACCGGGGCATCAGAGATCATCCCGTGAAGGGACCGGGGCATCAGAGATCATCCCGTGAAGGGACCGGGGCATCAGAGATCATCCCGTGAAGGGACCGGGGCATCAGAGATCATCCCGTGAAGGGACCGGGGCATCAGAGATCATCCCGTGAAGGGACCGGGGCATCAGAGATCATCCCGTGAAGGGACCGGGGCATCAGAGATCATCCCGTGAAGGGACCGGGGCATCAGAGATCATCCCGTGAAGGGACCGGGGCATCAGAGATCATCCCGTGAAGGGACCGGGGCATCAGAGATCATCCCGTGAAGGGACCGGGGCATCAGAGATCATCCCGTGAAGGGACCGGGGCATCAGAGATCATCCCGTGAAGGGACCGGGGCATCAGAGATCATCCCGTGAAGGGACCGGGGCATCAGAGATCATCCCGTGAAGGGACCGGGGCATCAGAGATCATCCCGTGAAGGGACCGGGGCATCAGAGATCATCCCGTGAAGGGACCGGGGCATCAGAGATCATCCCGTGAAGGGACCGGGGCATCAGAGATCATCCCGTGAAGGGACCGGGGCATCAGAGATCATCCCGTGAAGGGACCGGGGCATCAGAGATCATCCCGTGAAGGGACCGGGGCATCAGAGATCATCCCGTGAAGGGACCGGGGCATCAGAGATCATCCCGTGAAGGGACCGGGGCATCAGAGATCATCCCGTGAAGGGACCGGGGCATCAGAGATCATCCCGTGAAGGGACCGGGGCATCAGAGATCATCCCGTGAAGGGACCGGGGCATCAGAGATCATCCCGTGAAGGGACCGGGGCATCAGAGATCATCCCGTGAAGGGACCGGGGCATCAGAGATCATCCCGTGAAGGGACCGGGGCATCAGAGATCATCCCGTGAAGGGACCGGGGCATCAGAGATCATCCCGTGAAGGGACCGGGGCATCAGAGATCATCCCGTGAAGGGACCGGGGCATCAGAGATCATCCCGTGAAGGGACCGGGGCATCAGAGATCATCCCGTGAAGGGACCGGGGCATCAGAGATCATCCCGTGAAGGGACCGGTGCATCAGAGATCATCCCGTGAAGGGACCGGTGCATCAGAGATCATCCCTTGAAGGGACCAGGGCATCAAAGATCATCCCATGAAGGGACCAGGGCATCAAAGATCATCCCATGAAGGGACCAGTGCATCAAAGACCATCCCATGAAGGGACCAGGGCATCAGAGATCATCCCATGAAGGGACCAGTGCATCAGAGATCATCCCATGAAGGGACCAGTGCATCAGAGATCATCCCCATGAAGGGACCAGTGCATCAGAGATCATCCCCATGAAGGGACCAGTGCATCAGAGATCATCCCCATGAAGGGATCAGTGCATCAGAGATCATCCCCATGAAGGGGCCAGTGCATCAGAGATCCTACCATGAAGGGGCCAGTGCATCAGAGATCCTCCCATGAAGGGGCCAGTGCATCAGAGATCCTCCCATGAAGGGGCCAGTGCATCAGAGATCCTCCCGTGAAGGGGCCAGTGCATCAGAGATGCTCCTGTGAAGGGGCCAGTGCATCAGAGATGCTCCTGTGAAGGGGCCAGTGCATCAGAGATGCTCCTGTGAAGGGGCCAGTGCATCACAGCACTCAGATTAGAGGTATGCAAGATCATCCCGAGAAGGAACCAGTGCATCAAAGATCATCCCTTGAAGGTGTGGAAATGTGGATTTTCCTGGTCAGTTATGTCCCCTATCTTGGACCCCAACGGTTCTATATGCATGTTACAAGTACATGTATGTTCCCTCCAGTTCCAGTTTCTAAGACGCAAACATATGTGTGTCTACCGTCAACATGTTCTCTGTCAGATCCGCCATCAATGGGCTGGATATTCGATTCCTAAGTATAAAAGGCCACCGACTTTATATGGCCAAGTTACTCCATTTTTACAGTTCAGGCGAGTAGGCCCGATTCTGTCCTCAAAGCCTTTCCCTGCTCTCTGTCTCTGACAGCTTCAGCTTGAGCTCGCATCTGTATCCATGAACTTTGTCCTACTCTCTGTGCAGCTAACGGTGCCTGCCTCGGCCAGTTTTCGCCTGTCTGCCAAGAAGTTGTATTTCACCTTCGAATTATCTATTTTGCTCTTCAGCCGATGCATTCTTGCCTAGTAGTTTAAGTAAACATTCCTCCAGTTACCAAGCAAAAGGCCAGGCTTCTCTGTCTTCATGCAAGTGATTCATAGCCCTGTTGCTATGGAAAGTTTTCTGCCCCTCGCATCTCATATAGACACTTAGACGCTTGTACACGCACATAGTCAGTATAGAATAGATTCTGTCCGAGAGTCTCTTCCTTGTGGATAACATAGTTCTTTAAACATAGGATGTTAGATATGATTTGGGATTAGGATGACTTGACCCCAGACTTCTCGTCTCCACATGTAGAGCTAAATGTCAAGTCCCCTTCACCCCCTAGTTACACGTCAATTACACGTCATGCTGCTGCGCGCGCATCTATGCCAAGTATTATCTTATAGATCCACCTATGTCTGATAATGCAAGCCAATTATGTTTCTTTTATTCCTTATTACGCCTAGTTTCGATTATGTCACTGTTACGTCATTTTTCTTATCAAATGTTACGCCTTCTACATTCGTTTCATTGTAATGCACTTATTATAAAAATGTATGTCTGTTAATAAGTTATTGTACTTCACTTCCTGAACCCTCGTGGTGACGGAACCTGAAGGCCGCCACTCGAGTCGGCCATTTTGAATGGAATAAAGCCCATTAGAAAACCTCTTATACCACGGATTCTGCCTCTTGTTATTTTGAGCTATTTACTTTAATTTAAGATTCCGCATGAAATTCAGTCCGGTAATATTTATTTTATTTACCACATAATGGCGCCCGAACAGGGACACTTTCTCATCTCACGCGCCGGCGGTGCGTTGCAGGCCCGGTCTCCTGCCACAGCTGGACGGACCATAAACGCGTACCAGCAGGATTTCCTGTAAGCTCCCTCCGGTCAAGCGGGGGCGACTGAGGCTGCGATCAACCCAGACGAGGCGGTGAGAAGTGCGAAGTATCCCGACCAGAGCCTAGCTGAGAGAGCAAGATCCGAGGTATACAGAGGCCCACCAGGTTTTCCGAAATTCCGACGTCCAGAGGGTCCGATGTCCGCAGTTATCGAGTCCTGTCCATTCTCTGAGGCCTTCCGTTTCAAGGAGCTACTCGGTGAGTACCATCGCCGGGGAGGCATGTTGACGTGCACATAGGTTGTGCCGGTCAAGACGGATTTGGGTACACAAATCCGGTCTGCACTGTTTAGCAGTGTATATGTACTGTTTAGCAGTATATCAAGTATTCCGAAGTATTCAGTTATTGTCAAGAATTCAGCGTGGTGATTAGTTAAGCAGACTGTCATCATTGTCGACCATTATTAAATGTTTAATGTTTAATGTTTAAAGTATTCAGAAAATGTCTTGCATATTGTGGTATGAATGACTGTTCATTGTTCACTGTTCATTATTGTGTTTCTCGTATTAAGTAAGTTCAAGAGTAAGTATCAGATCAGTTGTTAATATGCCGCTCTTCTCGAAGTTAAGACAGATTACCACCAGAAAAGGGGTGCTTGAAGAAGCAGTTCCTATTCCTCCTAGAGACACTCCAGGACATTTCATGTACCATAAACATGGCATAGATGCCATATTGTTTCTTGATCTATGGGTAGATTATACCAAGGGATTACCGGAAAGTCAAAGGTGGCCCATAGCGGGAACCTGGGATGCAGAGTGCATCATGAAAGTGGAGGAAGAGTTATGGAAAAGAAAGGTCAGACAGTCACAGAAAGACGCTATCGAGTTATGGCGTAAAGAATCTCATAGACGAACAGAAAAAGCACGTAGACAAGAAGAGAGGAGTAAAGAAAGTTCAAATAAAGTTCAAGAAAATCTATTAATTGAGGAAGGTATCCGAGTGAAATCAGAACAAGTAAATAGACAAAGTAATGCTCTTATGAATGGTATGTATCCCCTTCTAGCCGAAGGATTACCTAAGGCTGCTCCAGAGATACCAAAAGACTTGCCACCCCCATTATTTCCAATTAAGGTACATCCAAAAGGGCGTCCCAGAACCGCAGAAGACGTTTTCCTTTCCTCATATCTAGATGATGCAGCCCCCGAGTATGCTAACGCCACACCACATAGACCGTCTGGCGGAGGGGTTCAACGTCAGGATCAGGTATCTGTCCCCGTGCAACAGCAAGTCCCGACGCAAGTTTCGGCAAGCACATCTGTTTCCGCATCTGTTTCCGCAGTCGACTCTACAGGGGTATCGACACCCATAGTTGCTGTGTCACGTTCAACGAACCCTTTCACACCCGACGCCCCAGATGGGGCCACGGGAGGTGCTAGCAGTACTTTTACACCACCTAGAATAAATAAACTTGTCTTTCAAGAGTCAGCACATTCACGTACACCTAAGTTCGTAAGTGAACGTGCGCTTAAGGAACTCCTTGTAAATTGTAGATATGACCCGGTGGTTGGTAAAGAGGATGAAATGGTCCTGGCATCATTACGTATTAGGCGAGCCGCAGAGTATTTAGCAAGGTTACCAGGGATGACTACGCATCTGGATAACATATATCATTTTGTTCAAACAGGACGAGATCCAGGATGTATTAACAGAGCTATGGAATTCCAGAAAGTAGAAATACAGGGGGAACTGTTACGTTTCCTCATAAACTGTGTGATCAGAAATCAAGATCGTCCGGGGGTAGACATGAACGTAATGCTTACTCTTACAAGATGGAGTCAGAATATATCAGAAGGGAGACACGATAAGCAAAATTGTATAATAGCCATGTGCCGAAAAATCCGTAAAGAAATAGAACGTATTCATGCAGAAAGATTGGGAACAGACGAGTTTGAGCAAGATGAAGTGTCCGAATCAGGGGACTCTGCAAGACAGTCAGAGACCATAGCCTATGTAGGCAGAGGAAGATCCTGTGAAAATACTAGATGTTTTTCTGATCCCATACACTCTGTATGTCCAAATAATAGCAGAACGTATCCGACGCCTGTAATAAATCTGAAGTCTCCTGAACATTCGTTTCAAGCCGCAGATAAAATACTACGAGAACGAAGGGGTTACCACCTCCTCGATTCCATGGATGAGCAAGAATTCCTGAAAAATATGGTGATGAGACCGTAGCACACACGTTTCTCAATCTCAGTACAGATGAACAACGTTTCGCTGGAATCTATATGATTCAGCAACTCCTCATATTATATAAGAGCCAACATGCTGATCCTGGTCCTTTACCTGATATATTAACGGAACTACTCACGAACAGATGGAGAGGTTCTAGTAACAAGTTAATTAAAGAGATATTAGTGTCACGTAAACAGTATGTCCTTTTTGTAAGTCCGGATTCTCTCTCGCTGCCCCATAGAGAAAGAACGCCGTACTATATGGATAGACAAAATCCTTTACGAGAAGTGCACCCAATAAAAGGCGAAGACAATGAGTTTCACCGTGTATTTGTTTACACACCCATATCAAAAATGGAATTATTAGAAATGAAGAAAGTAGTACCTAGCCATGATAAAGACCCAGCGGGTTTCCACCGAGAAATTAAAGACATGTTACTGATGGGAGAGTACACCTTTCCTGATATTATGACGATATTAAAGGTGCTTTTGCCTGCTGGCATTTATGAAAAACTGAAAGAAAAAGAGTGGGAAGTGGGAGACCAAAAGATAGACTGGACAGCATTAGCAGAGGAAGAAAGGGGCCGAACTGCAGGTTCGGGGCTCGGGGATAAAGTTAAACTATTACCAGGTTTACTAGTACAGGTACTGCCACGTTTATTAACTACAAAAAAGGAAGATTGGGGTGCAATCACAGCCTGCAAACAAAAGCAAGATGAAGACACAAGCGATTATTATGCTCGATTTGAAAAATGTTTTGGTATAAATAGTGGTATAAAAGCAAGTAGTGACTCATATCCACATTTATTTGTGACAAAATTAGTGGAAAATGCATTACCTCCAGTAAAGAATAGAATATTGAAATTCGAGAGTACCTGGCAAAGTAACACTCCGTCGCAAATGCTACAAATGTTACAGTATCATCACAATAGAATTAGGGATGAACAAGAACACGAGCATAGACGCATGAAGGATACAAAAATGAAAATGCTAGTTTCTCAGACAGTACCAGCAGATGGTCACAAAAAGAGTGTGACACATTCTGGTGATTCTGCAGTTCCTGTAAAAGGAACCTGCAATTACTGTAGTTCCTGTAAAAGGAACCTGCAATTACTGTAAACAACTGGGCCATCATGTACACGATTGTCCAGTCCTGAAACGTAATATAGCTACAGGCATTACAAAGGAGAGACCACGATTAGTTAGACAAGATCAGAATGAACAAGGAGCTATGCTGCATGGACAGTCCGTGCCAGTTCAGCAACAGTCCATGCCAGCCTCACAGCAACCCATACAGTTTGTGCCAGCTGCACCACCGTTGCCTGCTACTGCCACACAAACCGCAACACGACAACTGTATCAGACTGCACAGTATGAATACCCTGAATACCAGCGTTACGCATGAACCAGCCTAGAGAGGGAAGTTGACTTACCACTTATCGAGATTCCTGTAGATCAAGAAGGACCTTATGTACATAGTGAATTATTAGGTCAAGATAGAAAATTCTTACTCGATACAGGGGCAAGTCGAACAACTATAAAACGTAGTGAAGTTCCAGGGGCACCCCTCTCAGGCTCTCAAAATGTTTCCCTTGGTTTTTCAGGAAAACCTATTGTTAATGAAGTATCAAAGCCTCTACCACTTACGATAGGACCTTTGACACGAACTACAGATTTATTGCTTACTAAATCATGCCCAGAAAATCTGTTAGGAATTAAAACTCTGAAAGCACTAGGAGCCATAATATGTTGTTCTCCGGAAGGAGTAAGGTTGTTTTTACGTGATTTTAAAGGTCACTATGTGTCTAGAGACATGGATCCCCGACTACAGACTTTACCAGTACATCTATGGGCACAAGGCCCTACGGATGTTGGCTGCATGAACATTACACCCTATCGAGTCACACTGAAAGCAGGAGTGGTACTACCACGAATGCGACAATACAAGTTACCGCATGATGCTGTAGTGGCTTTGCTGAAAATCATTGATGAGCTAATTGCCCAGGGAGTAGTTGTAGAAACAGACTCCAATGTATGTAATTCACCGATAATTCCGATTCTTAAACGAACTGATCCTACTGCTCCACCAGTGTACCGATTGGTTATTGATTTGCGTGAACTAAACAAGTGTATTGTACCACAATTCCCTGTGGTCCCTGATATATCATCGTTATTGACAGCAATTGATTCCGAAGCAACATTCTTTACTGTAATTGATCTCAAGAATGCCTTTTTCAGCGTCCCAATAGATCCGGAAAGCCAATACTTGTTCGGATTCAGTTTAAATGGGCGCAGCTTTAAATTCTCACGCGCTCCCCAAGGATTTACAGAAAGCCCCAGCATCTACAGCCAAGCACTGAAACGAGAACTTGACAGTATCCACATGCCAGTCAATACAGCACTGCTTCAATATGTCGATGATCTGCTGATCACCGCGAGAAGCGAGCCAGAATGTGAAAAAGCTTCTCTGACAGTTTTACATTTCCTAGCCGACAAGGGGCACAAGGTGTCCCCTTCTAAGCTGCAATTCTGTGTTCAGCGAGTTATTTATCTTGGTCACTCGCTGTCCAAGGAGGGAAGGCAGCTTACACCAGATCGCATCCAGTTAATTGCTAACATGTCAATACCCCAGACACAAAAGGAGGTGCGGGCTTTTATAGGCCTCACTTCATATTGTAGACAGTGGATCCCTCAGTACGCATTTCTAGCAAAACCACTCATTCAGTTAACCACACAGGAGGCAGCCACATCGACTGTTCTCCCTTGGACTCAGGAACATACACAAGCTTTTGAAAGCCTAAAGGAAGCTTTATGTCAAGCACCTGTTTTAGCAACACCATGTTATAGCAAACATTTTACACTCTTTGTTACAGAACGCGAAGGTACTGCCTTATCAGTACTCACTCAGGATCAAGCAGGATCACGCAAGCCATGTGCTTATTTTTCCAGTACATTAGATCCCGTAGCTCAGGCTTTGCCTGCATGCCTGAAATCAGTGGCAGCGACAGCTTTAGCAATTAGACAAAGCGATGCCATAGTATTAGGACACCCATTGACAGTACAAGTACCACATGCAGTAGAGGTTCTTGTGAACCGAACACAAACACAACACTTGACCATAGCAAGACTTACTGGTTATGAACTGACATTGTTTCAACCACACAGAGATCCGACGGTGTAATACATTGAATCCTGCTACACTATTACCTGTAATTGGAACAGACCCACTAGCTCATGATTGTGTTGAAATCATTGAAATAAAGACGAAACCTAGACAAGACTTGACAGACGTTCCATTGCTAGATCCAGACCTGACGTTATATGTAGATGGTTCGTGTATGAGGACAAGTACAGGAAATTTAGTTGCCGCATATGCAGTCACAACAGACACTGAAGTTATTGAGACAAATTGTATAGATACTTTGTCAGCCCAAGCAGCAGAACTTGTTGCTCTAACACAAGCCTGTATTCAAGCCACGGACAAGAAAGTCAACATATATACTGATTCACGTTATGCATTTGGAGTCGTACATGACTTCGGAGTGCTTTGGCGGGAGAGGGGTTATTTAACTTCTCATGGAACACATATTCAACACGGGTCCCTCATTCATGCTCTGTTAGACGCGATTCATTTACCGACTGCAATATCAATTATGAAATGTAAAGCACACACGAAGGTTACTGATATCATTTCTCAAGGCAATGATTTAGCTGACAGAACAGCCAAACAGACTGCTCAGAATCGCACATCCGACATGACAAAGCCAATAGTTCAGACACCAACACAGTGTATGACAATTAAGGATCCCACACTTGATGTAATTGACATACAGACACATGCCACAGCAGAAGAAATAAAGAAGTGGACTGAACTAGGAGGGATCCAGACAGATCAAGGATGGATGACGAAAGAGAAATCTGTATGGTTTCTCCCTGATTCCATGGTTCAAACCATTATAGCTACAGTTCACAGTCCAGCACATTTAGGAGAGAAGGCTATGCTAGACAGCATTCAGCACATTTGGTTCAACAAACATTTACGAGCAGCAGCTAAACAAAAAGTTCGTACCTGTATGATATGTTGTCAGTTTAATCCAGGAAAGAGTGTTCCCGTAGAGCAGGGTGGATTTCAGCCTCCTGACCATCCTTTTGAAGTCCTCCAGATGGATTATATTCAGATGGAACGTTGTCGAGGATTCAAATATGTCCTCGTAGTTGTCTGCGCTCTCTCCCGTTGGACAGAGGCGTATCCCGTATCAGATTACACTGCCCCGACTACTGCCAAGCAGCTAGTTCGAGAATTCTT
Source organism: Triturus cristatus (assembly GCF_964204655.1). Classification (NCBI taxonomy): domain Eukaryota; kingdom Metazoa; phylum Chordata; class Amphibia; order Caudata; family Salamandridae; genus Triturus; species Triturus cristatus. The sequence goes on along the minus strand of NC_140587.1, from coordinate 651,747,844 downwards.
CCCACGGTACGGTTTACCACGTGTTGTATATTCAGATAACGGCCAGCCTTTCTCATCCGAATTAATGAAACATGTCTCACTTTTGTTGGGATATCAGTGGAAATTCCACTGTGTCCGACACCCCGAGGCAGCAGGTCTCGTGGAACGACATAATCAACTTTTAAAAATCAGATTGTCCAAAATATGTCAGGAAAAAGGTGTGGACTGGATAGTAGCCTTACCAGTTGCGCTATTCTACATGAGAATGGTAGCACACTCTCGAACAGGGCTATCCCCGTATGAGGTGATCTTTGGTAGACCACCGAATATGTGGGGGACGCCTATACCCCGTAAAATAACTGATGTTGACTGTAATATGCTGACAGATTACCTGGCTTCCTTGATGTCTGCACTACAATCTTCTCGTTCACAGGTGGTCGCAGCTTTTCCTGACAACACTGAGGTGAAACCCCATGACGTGGTCCCCGGGGACTTTGTCCTGGTTCGGAATTTTGATAGGAAAAGCCAATTGGATCCTAGGTGGAAGTTGCCTAAGCAGGTCCTGCTGACGACCAGAACAGCTGTGAAGATCGAAGGACGGAAAGGATGGGTGCATTCCACCCATATAAAAAAATTTCATGGACTACCTTCAGATATAGACACTGTGCCCTACACTCCCTCACAGACTGATTCAAAACTTCCTTTTGTTGAACAAAATGACTCTCAGTGCTATAAACAGAAACTCAGGTCCAGATCTAAACTGTCGGACGATTTGATTGTTTAAGTCCTCTCCAAGGTGAAGCGGTTGAATCTGTCCCGACATGTATCCCTTAGGTCTGAATGATGCAGAGTCCAGAATCATAATGAAACGACATGCTTATTGTAAATTACTGCGTAACCACTGTATTGTGACATTATTAATTTTGTTTTTATTGAGTATTTTAGTAATTATTACGAGTATGATTTTGCACATATATCATCCTGTTTCTAAACGTGTTTTCAATATAACTGATGAACATTCTTTTAGTGACCTACCGCCACATGAGTTGTCCTATAGACTTGCGCTGCGCAATAACACATTCATTAGTATGTTACATCATTCCCATCAGACTAGTAATGCGACCAATTGTTGGGTGTGTGGCCGACTCCCTCCCTATCAGAATAACAAAGGAGTTCTGCCTTTCTTTCCACATCCATTTACACGCAATGGCTCCTGTGGAGCATGGTTTAGTTTATTAAATTCCATAGACCCAGACACAGCAGTTTATCAACAACATTGGATATGGGGAAATCTAAATCTAGTTTTATTCAAAGTCTGTCACCCTAATAAGGAGGGTCACCCCAGTAGAACAGGAACTGATTTAGAAAATGAAGTGTATAAATTAGGTAATTTTACGCCTAATCTTATGATTTTGAATGTCAAATCCGAAGTTGAACTAATTCTGCCCACTATGTCAGTATTTCCAGTAAAGGGTGAATTATGTGTGAGAAAAGTTGGTTCCATACATATGGGCCATAGCCAATGCGTTACTACAGTAGAATATAGTGATCAAGGCAAATCTTCATTTAGAGCTTCTCGCCATTCTTACTTTATATGTGGTCAGACGGCATATATGCGTCTGCCTCTAGATTGGGATGGTACCTGTTACATAGCATTCCTTCTGCCACCTGTTTTCCTAGCTCCTCCTGATTATTATCGAAATGTTCATTTAGTACACAATAGAGAGCGAAGAGATCTCCCAGTTGTCGATTATACTGAGACGGCATGGGACAAGTATGTAGATTTCAATAAAGGTATCTTTCCCTATATAGGTACAATATCAAATAGTAAGCTGATACGCAGACTCACCAAGACTCTTGAAGCTGTAGTAAACGAGACTATAGCCGCCCTAGGCAATCTGACAGAGGAACAATCAGTGATGAGAATTGTTGTTCTCCAGAATCGTCTTGTCCTTGACGTCATCCTGGCCGATAGGGGCGGAGCTTGCAGGGTCATCGGATCCAGCTGCTGCATTTTCATACCAGAAAATTCGCCATCTGTATATAAAGCTATAACACGCCTTCATAAGATTGTAAGCCAGATACACGAGAATCCAGGCACTTGGACGTGGTCCGGGTGGTTTTGGAGTGTGATATCAGCCTGGGGATGGAGAGTTCTATCCTTCCTAGGTATTGGCCTTCTTATGCTTTTCAGTTGTTGCATATGTTTGCAATGTGGACCAGCGATTTGTGGTCTGTGTGCCACATCGTGTATTCCACATCAAGGTTTTCGCTCAAGATCCCGGAAGAAGAAGGAAGAAGAAATGATGCTCCATGAGCAAATCGATGGAATGATGAAGATTGATGTCTCGTGAAGGGCAAGAAGGGGACAAGGAGGGAATGTGGAAATGTGGATTTTCCTGGTCAGTTATGTCCCCTATCTTGGACCCCAACGGTTCTATATGCATGTTACAAGTACATGTATGTTCCCTCCAGTTCCAGTTTCTAAGACGCAAACATATGTGTGTCTACCGTCAACATGTTCTCTGTCAGATCCGCCATCAATGGGCTGGATATTCGATTCCTAAGTATAAAAGGCCACCGACTTTATATGGCCAAGTTACTCCATTTTTACAGTTCAGGCGAGTAGGCCCGATTCTGTCCTCAAAGCCTTTCCCTGCTCTCTGTCTCTGACAGCTTCAGCTTGAGCTCGCATCTGTATCCATGAACTTTGTCCTACTCTCTGTGCAGCTAACGGTGCCTGCCTCGGCCAGTTTTCGCCTGTCTGCCAAGAAGTTGTATTTCACCTTCGAATTATCTATTTTGCTCTTCAGCCGATGCATTCTTGCCTAGTAGTTTAAGTAAACATTCCTCCAGTTACCAAGCAAAAGGCCAGGCTTCTCTGTCTTCATGCAAGTGATTCATAGCCCTGTTGCTATGGAAAGTTTTCTGCCCCTCGCATCTCATATAGACACTTAGACGCTTGTACACGCACATAGTCAGTATAGAATAGATTCTGTCCGAGAGTCTCTTCCTTGTGGATAACATAGTTCTTTAAACATAGGATGTTAGATATGATTTGGGATTAGGATGACTTGACCCCAGACTTCTCGTCTCCACATGTAGAGCTAAATGTCAAGTCCCCTTCACCCCCTAGTTACACGTCAATTACACGTCATGCTGCTGCGCGCGCATCTATGCCAAGTATTATCTTATAGATCCACCTATGTCTGATAATGCAAGCCAATTATGTTTCTTTTATTCCTTATTACGCCTAGTTTCGATTATGTCACTGTTACGTCATTTTTCTTATCAAATGTTACGCCTTCTACATTCGTTTCATTGTAATGCACTTATTATAAAAATGTATGTCTGTTAATAAGTTATTGTACTTCACTTCCTGAACCCTCGTGGTGACGGAACCTGAAGGCCGCCACTCGAGTCGGCCATTTTGAATGGAATAAAGCCCATTAGAAAACCTCTTATACCACGGATTCTGCCTCTTGTTATTTTGAGCTATTTACTTTAATTTAAGATTCCGCATGAAATTCAGTCCGGTAATATTTATTTTATTTACCACATCAGAGATCATCCCGTGAAGGGACCAGTGCATCAGAGATCCCGTGAAGGGACCAGTGCATCAGAGATCATCCCATGAAGGGACCAGTGCATCAGAGATCATCCCATGAAGGGACCAGTGCATCAAGATCATCCCATGAAGGGACCAGTGCATCAAGATCATCCCATGAAGGGACCAGTGCATCAAGATCATCCCATGAAGGGACCAGTGCATCAAGATCATCCCATGAAGGGACCAGAGCATCACAGCACTCAGATTAGAAGTATGCAAGATCATCCCATAATGGGACCAGGGCATTAAAGATCATCCCATGAAGGGACCAGTGCATCAAAGACCATCCCATGAAGGGACCAGTGCATCAAAGACCATCCCATGAAGGGACCAGTGCATCAGAGATCATCCCGTGAAGGGACCGGTGCATCAAAGACCATCCCGTGAAGGGACCGGTGCATCAAAGACCATCCCGTGAAGGGACCGGTGCATCAGAGATCATCCCGTGAAGGGACCGGTGCATCAGAGATCATCCCGTGAAGGGACCGGTGCATCAGAGATCATCCCGTGAAGGGACCGGTGCATCAGAGATCATCCCGTGAAGGGACCGGTGCATCAGAGATCATCCCGTGAAGGGACCGGTGCATCAGAGATCATCCCGTGAAGGGACCGGTGCATCAGAGATCATCCCGTGAAGGGACCGGTGCATCAGAGATCATCCCGTGAAGGGACCGGTGCATCAGAGATCATCCCGTGAAGGGACCGGTGCATCAGAGATCATCCCGTGAAGGGACCGGTGCATCAGAGATCATCCCGTGAAGGGACCGGTGCATCAGAGATCATCCCGTGAAGGGACCGGTGCATCAGAGATCATCCCGTGAAGGGACCGGTGCATCAAAGACCATCCCGTGAAGGGACCGGTGCATCAAAGACCATCCCGTGAAGGGACCGGTGCATCAGAGATCATCCCGTGAAGGGACCGGTGCATCAGAGATCATCCCGTGAAGGGACCGGTGCATCAGAGATCATCCCGTGAAGGGACCGGTGCATCAGAGATCATCCCGTGAAGGGACCGGTGCATCAGAGATCATCCCGTGAAGGGACCGGTGCATCAAAGACCATCCCATGAAGGGACCAGTGCATCAAAGACCATCCCATGAAGGGACCAGTGCATCAAAGACCATCCCATGAAGGGACCAGTGCATCAAAGACCATCCCATGAAGGGACCAGTGCCTCAGCGATCCCATGAAGGGACCAGTGCATCAGAGATCATCCCCATGAAGGAGTCAGTGCATCAGAGATCATCCCCATGAAGGGGCCAGTGCATCAGAGATCATCCCCATGAAGGGGCCAGTGCATCAGAGATCATCCCCATGAAGGGGCCAGTGCATCAGAGATCATCCCCATGAAGGGGCCAGTGCATCAGAGATCCTCCCATGAAGGGGCCAGTGCATCAGGGATCATCTCATGAAGGGACAAGTGCATCACAGCACTCAGATTAGAGGTATGCAAGATCATCCCATGAAGGGACCGGTGCATCAAAGATCATCCAATGGAGGGACCGGTGCATCAAAGATCATCCAATGGAGGGACCAGTGCATCAGAGATCATCCCATGAAGGGACCAGTGCATCAGAGATCATCCCGTGAAGGGACCAGTGCATCAGAGATCATCCCGTGAAGGGACCAGATCAGAGATCATCCCATGAAGGGACCAGTGCATCAGAGATAATCCCATGAAGGGACCAGTGCATCAGAGATAATCCCATGAAGGGACCAGTGCATCAGAGATCATCCCCATGAAGGGACCAGTGCATCAGAGATCATCCCCATGAAGGGACCAGTGCATCAGAGATCATCCCCATGAAGGGGCCAGTGCATCAGGGATCATCTCATGAAGGGACAAGTGCATCACAGCACTCAGATTAGAGGTATGCAAGATCATCCCATGAAGGGACCAGGGCATCAGAGATCTGCCCATGAAGGGACCAGTGCATCAGAGATCATCCCATGAAGGGACCAGTGCATCAGAGATCATCCCATGAAGGGACCAGTGCATCAGAGATCATCCCATGAAGGGACCAGTGCATCAGAGATCATCCCATGGAGGGACCAGTGCATCAGAGATCATCCCATGGAGGGACCAGTGCATCAGAGATCATCCCATGGAGGGACCAGTGCATCAGAGATCATCCCATGGAGGGACCAGTGCATCAGAGATCATCCCATGGAGGGACCAGTGCATCAGAGATCATCCCCATGAAGGGGCCAGTGCATCAGAGATCATCCCCATGAAGGGGCCAGTGCATCAGAGATCCTCCCATGAAGGGGCCAGTGCATCAGAGATCCTCCCATGAAGGGGCCAGTGCATCAGAGATCCTCCCATGAAGGGGCCAGTGCATCAGAGATCATCTCATGAAGGGACAAGTGCATCACAGCACTCAGATTAGAGGTATGGAAGATGATCCTATGAAGGGACCAGTGCATCACAGCACTCAGATTAGAGGTATGCAAGATCATCCCATGAAGGGACCAGTGCATCAAAGACCATCCCATGAAGGGACCAGTGCATCAGAGATCATCCCATGAAGGGACCAGTGCATCAGAGATCATCCCATGAAGGGACCATTAGTGCAAAGATAATCCCTTGAAGGGACCAGTGCAAAGATCATCCCATGAAGGCACCAGTGCATCAGAGATGCTCCCATGAAGGGACCAGTGCATCAGAGATGCTCCCATGAAGGGACCAGTGCATCAGAGATGCTCCCATGAAGGGACCAGTGCAAAGATGCTCCCATGAAGGGACCAGTGCAAAGATGCTCCCATGAAGGGACCAGTGCAAAGATGCTCCCATGAAGGGACCAGTGCAAAGATGCTCCCATGAAGGGTACAGTGCAAAGATGCTCCCATGAAGGGTACAGTGCAAAGATGATCCCATGAAGGGTCCAGTGCATCAAAGATGATCCCATGAAGGGTACAGTGCAAAGATGATCCCATGAAGGGACCAGTGCATCAAAGATCATCCCAAGAAGGGACCAGTGCATCAAAGATCATCCCATGAAGGGACCAGTGGATCAAAGATCATCCCATGAAGGGACCAGTGCATCAAGATCATCCCATGAAGGGACCAGTGCATCAAGATCATCCCATGAAGGGACCAGTGCATCAAGATCATCCCATGAAGGGACCAGTGCATCAAGATCATCCCATGAAGGGACCAGTGCATCAGAGATCATCCCATGAAGGGACCAGTGCATCAGAGATCATCCCATGAAGGGACCAGTGCATCAGAGATCATCCCATGAAGGGACCAGTGCATCAGAGATCATCCCATGAAGGGACCAGTGCATCAGAGATCATCCCATGAAGGGACCAGTGCATCACAGCACTCAGATTAGAGGTATGCAAGATCATCCCATGAAGGGACCAGTGCATCAGATCATCCCGTGAAGGGACCAGTGCATCAGAGATCATCCCGTGAAGGGACCAGTGCATCAGAGATCATCCCGTGAAGGGACCAGTGCATCAGAGATCATCCCGTGAAGGGACCAGTGCATCAGAGATCATCCCGTGAAGGGACCAGTGCATCAGAGATCATCCCGTGAAGGGACCAGTGCATCAGAGATCATCCCGTGAAGGGACCAGTGCATCAGAGATCATCCCGTGAAGGGACCAGTGCATCAGAGATCATCCCGTGAAGGGACCAGTGCATCAGAGATCATCCCGTGAAGGGACCAGTGCATCAGAGATCATCCCGTGAAGGGACCAGTGCATCAGAGATCATCCCGTAAAGGGACCAGTGCATCAGAGATCATCCCGTGAAGGGACCAGTGCATCAGAGATCATCCCGTGAAGGGACCAGTGCATCAGAGATCATCCCGTGAAGGGACCAGTGCATCAGAGATCATCCCGTGAAGGGACCAGTGCATCAGAGATCATCCCGTGAAGGGGACCAGTGCATCAGAGATCATCCCGTGAAGGGACCAGTGCATCAGAGATCATCCCGTGAAGGGACCAGTGCATCAGAGATCATCCCGTGAAGGGACCAGTGCATCAGAGATCATCCCGTGAAGGGACCAGTGCATCAAAGACCATCCCATGAAGGGACCAGGGCCTCAGCGATCCCATGAAGGGACCAGTGCATCAGAGATCATCCCCATGAAGGGACCAGTGCATCAGAGATCATCCCCATGAAGGGACCAGTGCATCAGAGATCCTCCCATGAAGGGGCCAGTGCCTCAGAGATCCTCCCATGAAGGGGCCAGTGCATCAGAGATCCTCCCATGAAGGGGCCAGTGCATCAGAGATCCTCCCATGAAGGGGCCAGTGCATCAGAGATCATCCCATGAAGGGACCAGTGCATCACAGCACTCAGATTAGAGGTATGCAAGATCATCCCGAGAAGGAACCAGTGCATCACAGCACTCAGATTAGAGGTATGCAAGATCATCCCGTGAAGGGACCAGTGCATCAGAGATCATCCCGTGAAGGGACCAGTGCATCACAGATCATCCCGTGAAGGGACCAGTGCATCAGAGATCATCCCGTGAAGGGACCAGTGCATCAGAGATCATCCCGTGAAGGGACCAGTGCATCAGAGATCATCCCGTGAAGGGACCAGTGCATCAGAGATCATCCCGTGAAGGGACCAGTGCATCAGAGATCATCCCGTGAAGGGACCAGTGCATCAGAGATCATCCCGTGAAGGGACCAGTGCATCAGAGATCATCCCGTGAAGGGACCAGTGCATCAGAGATCATCCCGTGAAGGGACCAGTGCATCAGAGATCATCCCGTGAAGGGACCAGTGCATCAGAGATCATCCCGTGAAGGGACCAGTGCATCAGATCATCCCGTGAAGGGACCAGTGCATCAGAGATCATCCCGTGAAGGGACCAGTGCATCAGAGATCATCCCGTGAAGGGACCAGTGCATCAGAGATCATCCCGTGAAGGGACCAGTGCATCAGAGATCATCCCGTGAAGGGACCAGTGCATCAGAGATCATCCCGTGAAGGGACCAGTGCATCAGATCATCCCGTGAAGGGACCAGTGCATCAGAGATCCTCCCATGAAGGGACCAGAGCAACACCACTCAGATTAGAGGTATGCAAGATCATCCCATGAAGGGAACAGTGCAAAGATCATCCCATGAAGGGACCAGTGCATCAAGATCAACCCATGAAGGGACCAGTGCATCAAGATCATCCCATGAATGGACCAGTGCATCAGAGATCATCCCTTGAAGGGACCAGTGCATCAGAGATCATCCCATGAAGGGACAAGTGCATCAGAGATCATCCCAAGAAGGGACAAGTGCATCAGAGATCATCCCATGAAGGGACAAGTGCATCAGAGATCATCCCATGAAGGGACAAGTGCATCAGAGATCATCCCATGAAGGGACCAGTGCATCAGAGATCATCCCATGAAGGGACCAGTGCATCACAGCACTCAGATTAGAGGTATGCAAGATGATCCTATGAAGGGACCAGTGCATCACAGCACTCAGATTAGAGGTATGCAAGATCATCCCATGAAGGGAAAAGTGCATCAGAGATCATCCCGTGAAGGGACCAGTGCATCAGAGATCATCCCGTGAAGGGACCAGTGCATCAGAGATCATCCCGTGAAGGGACCAGTGCATCAGAGATCATCCCGTGAAGGGACCAGTGCATCAGAGATCATCCCGTGAAGGGACCAGTGCATCAGAGATCATCCCGTGAAGGGACCAGTGCATCAGAGATCATCCCGTGAAGGGACCAGTGCATCAGAGATCATCCCGTGAAGGGACCAGTGCATCAGAGATCATCCCGTGAAGGGACCAGTGCATCAGAGATCATCCCGTGAAGGGACCGGTGCATCAGAGATCATCCCGTGAAGGGACCGGTGCATCAGAGATCATCCCGTGAAGGGACCGGTGCATCAGAGATCATCCCGTGAAGGGACCGGTGCATCAGAGATCATCCCGTGAAGGGACCGGTGCATCAGAGATCATCCCGTGAAGGGACCGGTGCATCAGAGATCATCCCGTGAAGGGACCGGTGCATCAGAGATCATCCCGTGAAGGGACCGGTGCATCAGAGATCATCCCGTGAAGGGACCGGTGCATCAGAGATCATCCCGTGAAGGGACCGGTGCATCAGAGATCATCCCGTGAAGGGACCGGTGCATCAGAGATCATCCCGTGAAGGGACCGGTGCATCAGAGATCATCCCGTGAAGGGACCGGTGCATCAGAGATCATCCCGTGAAGGGACCGGTGCATCAGAGATCATCCCGTGAAGGGACCGGTGCATCAGAGATCATCCCGTGAAGGGACCGGTGCATCAGAGATCATCCCGTGAAGGGACCGGTGCATCAGAGATCATCCCGTGAAGGGACCGGTGCATCAGAGATCATCCCGTGAAGGGACCGGTGCATCAGAGATCATCCCGTGAAGGGACCGGTGCATCAGAGATCATCCCGTGAAGGGACCGGTGCATCAGAGATCATCCCGTGAAGGGACCGGTGCATCAGAGATCATCCCGTGAAGGGACCGGTGCATCAGAGATCATCCCGTGAAGGGACCGGTGCATCAGAGATCATCCCGTGAAGGGACCGGTGCATCAGAGATCATCCCGTGAAGGGACCGGTGCATCAGAGATCATCCCGTGAAGGGACCGGTGCATCAGAGATCATCCCGTGAAGGGACCGGTGCATCAGAGATCATCCCGTGAAGGGACCGGTGCATCAGAGATCATCCCGTGAAGGGACCGGTGCATCAGAGATCATCCCGTGAAGGGACCGGTGCATCAGAGATCATCCCGTGAAGGGACCGGTGCATCAGAGATCATCCCGTGAAGGGACCGGTGCATCAGAGATCATCCCGTGAAGGGACCGGTGCATCAGAGATCATCCCGTGAAGGGACCGGTGCATCAGAGATCATCCCGTGAAGGGACCGGTGCATCAGAGATCATCCCGTGAAGGGACCGGTGCATCAGAGATCATCCCGTGAAGGGACCGGTGCATCAGAGATCATCCCGTGAAGGGACCGGTGCATCAGAGATCATCCCGTGAAGGGACCGGTGCATCAGAGATCATCCCGTGAAGGGACCGGTGCATCAGAGATCATCCCGTGAAGGGACCGGTGCATCAGAGATCATCCCGTGAAGGGACCGGTGCATCAGAGATCATCCCGTGAAGGGACCGGTGCATCAGAGATCATCCCGTGAAGGGACCGGTGCATCAGAGATCATCCCGTGAAGGGACCGGTGCATCAGAGATCATCCCGTGAAGGGACCGGTGCATCAGAGATCATCCCGTGAAGGGACCGGTGCATCAGAGATCATCCCGTGAAGGGACCGGTGCATCAGAGATCATCCCGTGAAGGGACCGGTGCATCAGAGATCATCCCGTGAAGGGACCGGTGCATCAGAGATCATCCCGTGAAGGGACCGGTGCATCAGAGATCATCCCGTGAAGGGACCAGTGCATCAGAGATCATCCCGTGAAGGGACCGGTGCATCAGAGATCATCCCGTGAAGGGACCGGTGCATCAGAGATCATCCCGTGAAGGGACCGGTGCATCAGAGATCATCCCATGAAGGGACCATTAGTGCATCAAAGATCATCCCATGAAGGGACCATTAGTGCATCAAAGATCATCCCATGAAGGGACCATTAGTGCATCAAAGATCATCCCATGAAGGGACCATTAGTGCATCAAAGATCATCCCTTGAAGGGACCATTAGTGCATCAAAGATCATCCCTTGAAGGGACCAGTGCATCAAAGATCATCCCTTGAAGGGACCAGTGCAAAGATCATGCCGTGAAGGGACCAGTGCATCAAAGATCATCCCATGAAGGGACCAGTGCATCAAAGATCATCCCATGAAGGGACCAGTGCATCAAAGATCATCCCATGAAGGGACCAGTGCATCAAAGATCATCCCATGAAGGGACCAGATCAGAGATCATCCCATGAAGGGACCAGTGCATCAGAGATCATCCCGTGAAGGGACCAGTGCATCAGAGATCATCCCATGAAGGGACCATTAGTGCATTAAAGATCATCCAATGGAGGGACCAGTGCATCAGAGATCATCCCATGAAGGGACCAGATATCATCCCATGAAGGGACCAGTGCATCACAGCACTCCGATTGGAGGTATGCAAGATGATCCCATGAAGGGACTAGTGCATCACAGCACTCAGATTGGAGGTATGCAAGATCATCCCATGAAGGGAAAATTGCAATAAAGATCCCATGAAGGGACCAGTGCATCAGAGATCATCCCATGAAGGGACCAGTGCATCAGAGATCATCCCATGAAGGGACCAGTGCATCAGAGATCATCCCATGAAGGGACCAGTGCATCAGAGATCATCCCATGAAGGGACCAGTGCATCAGGGATCATCCCATGAAGGGACCAGTGCATCAGGGATCATCCCATGAAGGGACCAGTGCAAAGATGCTCCCATGAAGGGACCAGTGCAAAGATGCTCCCATGAAGGGACCAGTGCATCAAAGATCATCCCATGAAGGGACCAGTGAATCAAAGATCATCCCATGAAGGGACCAGTGGATCAAAGATCATCCCATGAAGGGACAAGTGGATCAAGATCATCCCATGAAGGGACCAGTGGATCAAGATCATCCCATGAAGGGACCAGTGCATCAGAGATCCTCCCATGAAGGGGCCAGTGCATCAGAGATCCTCTCATGAAGAGACAAGTGCATCACAGCACTCAGATTAGAGGTATGCAAGATCATCCCATGAAGGGACCAGGGCATCAAAGATCATCCCATGAAGGGACCAGGGCATCATGATCATCCCATGAAGGGACCAGTGCATCAAGATCATCCCATGAAGGGACCAGTGCATCAGAGATCATCCCATGAAGGGACCAGTGCATCAGAGATCATCCCATGAAGGGACCAGTGCATCAGAGATCATCCCATGAAGGGACCAGTGCATCAAGATCATCCCATGAAGGGACCAGTGCATCAAGATCATCCCATGAAGGGACCAGTGCATCAAGATCATCCCATGAAGGGACCAGTGCATCAAGATCATCCCATGAAGGGACCAGTGCATCAAGATCATCCCATGAAGGGACCAGTGCATCAAGATCATCCCATGAAGGGACCAGTGCATCAAGATCATCCCATGAAGGGACCAGTGCATCAGAGATCATCCCATGAAGGGACCAGTGCATCACAGCACTCAGATTAGAGGTATGCAAGATCATCCCTTGAAGGGACCAGTGCATCAGAGATCATCCCGTGAAGGGACCAGTGCATCAGAGATCATCCCGTGAAGGGACCAGTGCATCAGAGATCATCCCGTGAAGGGACCAGTGCATCAGAGATCATCCCGTGAAGGGACCAGTGCATCAGAGATCATCCCGTGAAGGGACCAGTGCATCAGAGATCATCCCGTGAAGGGACCAGTGCATCAGAGATAATCCCGTGAAGGGACCAGTGCATCAGAGATAATCCCGTGAAGGGACCAGTGCATCAGAGATCATCCCGTGAAGGGACCAGTGCATCAGAGATCATCCCGTGAAGGGATGATTAGTGCATCAAAGATCATCCCGTGAAGGGACCAGTGCAAAGATCATGCCGTGAAGGGACCAGTGCAAAGATCATGCCGTGAAGGAACCAGTGCATCAAAGATCATCCCATGAAGGGACCAGTGCAAAGATCATCCCGTGAAGGGACCGGTGCATCAGAGATCATCCCGTGAAGGGACCGGTGCATCAGAGATCATCCCGTGAAGGGACCGGTGCATCAGAGATCATCCCGTGAAGGGACCAGTGCATCAGAGATCATCCCGTGAAGGGACCAGTGCATCAGAGATCATCCCATGAAGGGACCAGTGCATCAGGGATCATCCCATGAAGGGACCAGTGCATCAGGGATCATCCCATGAAGGGACCAGTGCATCAGGGATCATCCTATGAAGGGACCAGTGCAAAGATGCTCCCATGAAGGGACCAGTGCATCAAAGATCATCCCATGAAGGGACCAGTGAATCAAAGATCATCCCATGAAGGGACCAGTGGATCAAAGATCATCCCATGAAGGGACCAGTGGATCAAGATCATCCCATGAAGGGACCAGTGGATCAAGATCATCCCGTGAAGGGACCAGTGCATCAGAGATCATCCCGTGAAGGGACCAGTGCAAAGATGATCCCATGAAGGGACCAGTGCAAAGATGATCCCATGAAGGGATCAGTGCAAAGATCATCCCATGAAGGGATCAGTGCAAAGATCATCCCATGAAGGGACCAGTGGATCAAAGATCATCCCATGAAGGGACCAGTGGATCAAAGATCATCCCATGAAGGGACCAGTGGATCAAAGATCATCCCATGAAGGGACCAGTGGATCAAAGATCATCCCATGAAGGGACCAGTGGATCAAAGATCATCCCATGAAGGGACCAGTGGATCAAAGATCATCCCATGAAGGGACCAGTGGATCAAAGATCATCCCATGAAGGGACCAGTGGATCAAAGATCATCCCATGAAGGGACCAGGGCATTAAAGATCATCCCATGAAGGGACCAGTGCATCAAGATCATCCCATGAAGGGACCAGTGGATCAAAGATCATCCCATGAAGGGACCAGTGGATCAAAGATCATCCCATGAAGGGACCAGGGCATTAAAGATCATCCCATGAAGGGATGATTAGTGCAAAGATCATCCCGTGAAGGGACCAGTGCAAAGATCATGCCGTGAAGGAACCAGTGCATCAAAGATAATCCCATGAAGGGACCAGTGCATCAGAGATCATCCCATGAAGGGACCAGTGCATCAGAGATCATCCCATGAAGGGACCAGTGCATCAGAGATCATCCCATGAAGGGACCAGTGCATCAGAGATCATCCCATGAAGGGACCAGTGCATCAGAGATCATCCCATGAAGGGACGAGTGCATCAGAGATCATCCCATGAAGGGACCAGTGCAAAGATGATCCCATGAAGGGACCAGTGCAAAGATGATCCCATGAAGGGACCAGTGCAAAGATGATCCCATGAAGGGATCAGTGCAAAGATCATCCCATGAAGGGATCAGTGCAAAGATCATCCCATGAAGGGACCAGTGCATCAGATATCATCCCGTGAAGGGACCAGTGCATCAGATATCATCCCGTGAAGGGACCAGTGCATCAGAGATCATCCCATGAAGGGACCAGTGCATCAGAGATCATCCCATGAAGGGACCAGTGCATCAGAGATCATCCCATGAAGGGACCAGTGCATCAGAGATCATCCCATGAAGGGACCAGTGCATCAGAGATCATCCCATGAAGGGACCAGTGCATCAGAGATCATCCCATGAAGGGACCAGTGCATCAGAGATCATCCCATGAAGGGACCAGTGCATCAGAGATCATCCCATGAAGGGACCAGTGCATCACAGCACTCAGATTAGAGGTATGCAAGATCATCCCATGAAGGGACCAGTGCATCAAAGACCATCCCATGAAGGGACCAGTGCATCAAAGATCATCCCATGAAGGGACCAGTGCATCACAGCTCTCAGATTAAAGGTATGCAAGATCATCCCATGAAGGGACCAGTGCATCAAAGACCATCCCATGAAGGGACCAGGGCCTCAGCGATCCCATGAAGGGACCAGGGCATCAGAGATCATCCCCATGAAGGGGCCAGTGCATCAGAGATCATTCCCATGAAGGGGCCAGTGCATCAGAGATCATCCCCATGAAGGGGCCAGTGCATCAGAGATCATCCCCATGAAGGGGCCAGTGCATCAGAGATCATCCCCATGAAGGGGCCAGTGCATCAGAGATCCTCCCATGAAGGGGCCAGTGCATCAGAGATCCTCTCATGAAGGGACAAGTGCATCACAGCACTCAGATTAGAGGTATGCAAGATCATCCCATGAAGGGACCAGGGCATCAGAGATCATCCCATGAAGGGACCAGTGCATCAGAGATCATCCCATGAAGGGACCAGTGCATCAGAGATCATCCCATGAAGGGACCAGTGCATCAGAGATCATCCCATGAAGGGACCAGTGCATCACAGCACTCAGATTAGAGGTATGCAAGATCACCCCATGAAGGGACCAGTGAATCACAGAACTCAGATTAGAGGTATGCAAGACCATCCCATGAAGGGACCAGGGCCTCAGCGATCCCATGAAGGGACCAGTGCAACAAAGATCATCCAGATGAAGGGACCAGTGCATCAGAGATCATCCCCATGAAGGGACCAGTGCATCAGAGATCATCCCCATGAAGGGGCCAGTGCATCAGAGATCATCCCCATGAAGGGGCCAGTGCATCAGAGATCATCCCCATGAAGGGGCCAGTGCATCAGAGATCATCCCCATGAAGGGGCCAGTGCATCAGAGATCATCCCCATGAAGGGGCCAGTGCATCAGAGATCATCCCCATGAAGGGGCCAGTGCATCAGAGATCATCCCCATGAAGGGGCCAGTGCATCAGAGATCATCCCCATGAAGGGGCCAGTGCATCAGAGATCATCCCCATGAAGGGGCCAGTGCATCAGAGATCCTCCCATGAAGGGGCCAGTGCATCAGAGATCCTCCCATGAAGGGGCCAGTGCATCAGAGATCCTCCCATGAAGGGGCCAGTGCATCAGAGATCCTCTCATGAAGAGACAAGTGCATCACAGCACTCAGATTAGAGGTATGCAAGATCATCCCATGAAGGGACCAGGGCATCAGAGATCATCCCATGAAGGGACCAGGGCATCAGATCATCCCATGAAGGGACCAGGGCATCACAGCACTCAGATTAGAGGTATGCAAGATCATCCCGTGAAGGGACCAGTGCAGAGGTCATCCCGTGAAGGGACCAGTGCATCAGAGATCATCCCGTGAAGGGACCAGTGCGTCAGAGATCATCCCATGAAGGGACCAGTGCGTCAGAGATCATCCCATGAAGGGACCAGTGCATCAGAGATCATCCCATGAAGGGACCAGTGCATCAGAGATCATCCCATGAAGGGACCAGTGCATCAGAGATCATCCCATGAAGGGACCAGTGCATCAGAGATCATCCCATGAAGGGACCAGTGCATCAGAGATCATCCCATGAAGGGACCAGTGCATCACAGCACTCAGATTAGAGGTATGCAAGATCATCCCATGAAGGGACCAGGGCATTAAAGATCATCCCATGAAGGGACCAGGGCATTAAAGATCATCCCATGAAGGGACCAGGGCATTAAAGATCATCCCATGAAGGGACCAGGGCATCAAAGATCATCCCATGAAGGGATGATTAGTGCATCAAAGATCATCCCGTGAAGGGACCAGTGCAAAGATCATGCCGTGAAGGAACCAGTGCATCAAAGATCATCCCATGAAGGGACCAGTGCATCACAGCTCTCAGATTAGAGGTATGCAAGATCATCCCATGAAGGGACCAGTGCATCAAAGACCATCCCATGAAGGGACCAGTGCATCAAAGACCATCCCATGAAGGGACCAGTGCATCAAAGACCATCCCATGAAGGGACCAGGGCCTCAGCGATCCCATGAAGGGACCAGGGCATCAGAGATCATCCCCATGAAGGGGCCAGTGCATCAGATCATCCCCATGAAGGGGCCAGTGCATCAGAGATCCTCCCATGAAGGGGCCAGTGCATCAGAGATCCTCCCATGAAGGGGCCAGTGCATCAGAGATCCTCCCATGAAGGGGCCAGTGCATCAGAGATCCTCCCATGAAGGGGCCAGTGCATCAGAGATCATCCCGTGAAGGGACCGGTGCATCAGAGATCATCCCGTGAAGGGACCGGTGCATCAGAGATCATCCCGTGAAGGGACCGGTGCATCAGAGATCATCCCGTGAAGGGACCATTAGTACATCAAAGATCATCCAATGGAGGGACCAGTGCATCAGAGATCATCCCATGAAGGGACCAGTGCATCACAGCACTCAGATTAGAGGTATGCAAGATCATCCCGTGAAGGGACCAGTGCATCAGATATCCCATGAAAGGACCAGTGCATCAAAGATCATCCCATGAAGGGACCAGAGCATCAGAGATCATCCCATGAAGGGACCAGTGCATCAGAGATCATCCCGTGAAGGGACCGGGGCATCAGAGATCATCCCGTGAAGGGACCGGGGCATCAGAGATCATCCCGTGAAGGGACCGGGGCATCAGAGATCATCCCGTGAAGGGACCGGGGCATCAGAGATCATCCCGTGAAGGGACCGGGGCATCAGAGATCATCCCGTGAAGGGACCGGGGCATCAGAGATCATCCCGTGAAGGGACCGGGGCATCAGAGATCATCCCGTGAAGGGACCGGGGCATCAGAGATCATCCCGTGAAGGGACCGGTGCATCAGAGATCATCCCGTGAAGGGACCGGTGCATCAGAGATCATCCCGTGAAGGGACCGGTGCATCAGAGATCATCCCGTGAAGGGACCGGTGCATCAGAGATCATCCCGTGAAGGGACCGGTGCATCAGAGATCATCCCGTGAAGGGACCGGTGCATCAGAGATCATCCCGTGAAGGGACCGGTGCATCAAAGACCATCCCATGAAGGGACCAGGGCATCAAAGACCATCCCATGAAGGGACCAGGGCATCAAAGATCATCCCCATGAAGGGACCAGTGCATCAGAGATCATCCCCATGAAGGGACCAGTGCATCAGAGATCATCCCCATGAAGGGACCAGTGCATCAGAGATCATCCCCATGAAGGGACCAGTGCATCAGAGATCATCCCCATGAAGGGGCCAGTGCATCAGAGATCATCCCCATGAAGGGGCCAGTGCATCAGAGATCATCCCCATGAAGGGGCCAGTGCATCAGAGATCATCCCCATGAAGGGGCCAGTGCATCAGAGATCATCCCCATGAAGGGGCCAGTGCATCAGAGATCATCCCCATGAAGGGGCCAGTGCATCAGAGATCCTCCCATGAAGGGGCCAGTGCATCAGAGATCCTCCCATGAAGGGGCCAGTGCATCAGGGATCATCTCATGAAGGGACAAGTGCATCACAGCACTCAGATTAGAGGTATGCAAGATCATCCCGTGAAGGGACCGGTGCATCAGAGATCATCCCGTGAAGGGACCGGTGCATCAGAGATCATCCCGTGAAGGGACCGGTGCATCAGAGATCATCCCGTGAAGGGACCGGTGCATCAGAGATCATCCCGTGAAGGGACCGGTGCATCAGAGATCATCCCGTGAAGGGACCGGTGCATCAGAGATCATCCCGTGAAGGGACCGGTGCATCAGAGATCATCCCGTGAAGGGACCGGTGCATCAGAGATCATCCCGTGAAGGGACCGGTGCATCAGAGATCATCCCGTGAAGGGACCGGTGCATCAGAGATCATCCCGTGAAGGGACCGGTGCATCAGAGATCATCCCGTGAAGGGACCGGTGCATCAGAGATCATCCCGTGAAGGGACCGGTGCATCAGAGATCATCCCGTGAAGGGACCGGTGCATCAGAGATCATCCCGTGAAGGGACCGGTGCATCAGAGATCATCCCGTGAAGGGACCGGTGCATCAGAGATCATCCCGTGAAGGGACCGGTGCATCAGAGATCATCCCGTGAAGGGACCGGTGCATCAGAGATCATCCCGTGAAGGGACCGGTGCATCAGAGATCATCCCGTGAAGGGACCGGTGCATCAGAGATCATCCCGTGAAGGGACCGGTGCATCAGAGATCATCCCGTGAAGGGACCGGTGCATCAGAGATCATCCCGTGAAGGGACCGGTGCATCAGAGATCATCCCGTGAAGGGACCGGTGCATCAGAGATCATCCCGTGAAGGGACCGGTGCATCAGATCATCCCGTGAAGGGACCGGTGCATCAGAGATCATCCCGTGAAGGGACCGGTGCATCAGAGATCATCCCGTGAAGGGACCGGTGCATCAGAGATCATCCCGTGAAGGGACCGGTGCATCAGAGATCATCCCGTGAAGGGACCGGTGCATCAGAGATCATCCCGTGAAGGGACCGGTGCATCAGAGATCATCCCATGAAGGGACCATTAGTGCATCAAAGATCTTCCCATGAAGGGACCATTAGTGCATCAAAGATCATCCCATGAAGGGACCATTAGTGCATCAAAGATCATCCCATGAAGGGACCATTAGTGCATCAAAGATCATCCCTTGAAGGGACCAGTGCATCAAAGATCATCCCTTGAAGGGACCAGTGCAAAGATCATGCCGTGAAGGGACCAGTGCATCAAAGATCATCCCATGAAGGGACCAGTGCATCAAAGATCATCCCATGAAGGGACCAGTGCATCAAAGATCATCCCATGAAGGGACCAGTGCATCAAAGATCATCCCATGAAGGGACCAGATCAGAGATCATCCCATGAAGGGACCAGTGCATCAGAGATCATCCCGTGAAGGGACCAGTGCATCAGAGATCATCCCATGAAGGGACCATTAGTGCATTAAAGATCATCCAATGGAGGGACCAGTGCATCAGAGATCATCCCGTGAAGGGACCAGTGCATCACAGCACTCCGATTGGAGGTATGCAAGATGATCCCATGAAGGGACTAGTGCATCACAGCACTCAGATTGGAGGTATGCAAGATCATCCCATGAAGGGAAAATTGCAATAAAGATCCCATGAAGGGACCAGTGCATCAGAGATCATCCCATGAAGGGACCAGTGCATCAGGGATCATCCCATGAAGGGACCAGTGCATCAGGGATCATCCCATGAAGGGACCAGTGCATCAGGGATCATCCCATGAAGGGACCAGTGCATCAGGGATCATCCCATGAAGGGACCAGTGCAAAGATGCTCCCATGAAGGGACCAGTGCAAAGATGCTCCCATGAAGGGACCAGTGCATCAAAGATCATCCCATGAAGGGACCAGTGAATCAAAGATCATCCCATGAAGGGACCAGTGGATCAAAGATCATCCCATGAAGGGACCAGTGGATCAAGATCATCCCATGAAGGGACCAGTGGATCAAGATCATCCCATGAAGGGACCAGTGCATCAGAGATCCTCCCATGAAGGGGCCAGTGCATCAGAGATCCTCTCATGAAGAGACAAGTGCATCACAGCACTCAGATTAGAGGTATGCAAGATCATCCCATGAAGGGACCAGGGCATCAAAGATCCTCCCATGAAGGGACCAGGGCATCAAGATCATCCCATGAAGGGACCAGGGCATCAAGATCATCCCATGAAGGGACCAGTGCATCAAGATCATCCCATGAAGGGACCAGTGCATCAGAGATCATCCCATGAAGGGACCAGTGCATCAAGATCATCCCATGAAGGGACCAGTGCATCAAGATCATCCCATGAAGGGACC
Organism: Triturus cristatus; assembly: GCF_964204655.1. Taxonomy (NCBI): domain Eukaryota; kingdom Metazoa; phylum Chordata; class Amphibia; order Caudata; family Salamandridae; genus Triturus; species Triturus cristatus. The sequence continues at coordinate 651,727,003 of NC_140587.1, read as the reverse complement.
AGTGCATCAAGATCATCCCATGAAGGGACCAGTGCATCAAGATCATCCCATGAAGGGACCAGTGCATCAAGATCATCCCATGAAGGGACCAGTGCATCAAGATCATCCCATGAAGGGACCAGTGCATCAGAGATCATCCCATGAAGGGACCAGTGCATCACAGCACTCAGATTAGAGGTATGCAAGATCATCCCTTGAAGGGACCAGTGCATCAGAGATCATCCCGTGAAGGGACCAGTGCATCAGAGATCATCCCGTGAAGGGACCAGTGCATCAGAGATCATCCCGTGAAGGGACCAGTGCATCAGAGATCATCCCGTGAAGGGACCAGTGCATCAGAGATCATCCCGTGAAGGGACCAGTGCATCAGAGATCATCCCGTGAAGGGACCAGTGCATCAGAGATCATCCCGTGAAGGGACCAGTGCATCAGAGATCATCCCGTGAAGGGACCAGTGCATCAGAGATCATCCCGTGAAGGGACCAGTGCATCAGAGATCATCCCGTGAAGGGACCAGTGCATCAGAGATCATCCCGTGAAGGGACCAGTGCATCAGAGATCATCCCGTGAAGGGACCAGTGCATCAGAGATCATCCCGTGAAGGGACCAGTGCATCAGAGATCATCCCGTGAAGGGACCAGTGCATCAGAGATCATCCCGTGAAGGGACCAGTGCATCAGAGATCATCCCGTGAAGGGACCAGTGCATCAGAGATCATCCCGTGAAGGGACCAGTGCATCAGAGATCATCCCGTGAAGGGACCAGTGCATCAGAGATCATCCCGTGAAGGGACCAGTGCATCAGAGATCATCCCGTGAAGGGACCAGTGCATCAGAGATCATCCCGTGAAGGGACCAGTGCATCAGAGATCATCCCGTGAAGGGACCAGTGCATCAGAGATCATCCCGTGAAGGGACCAGTGCATCAGAGATCATCCCGTGAAGGGACCAGTGCATCAGAGATCATCCCGTGAAGGGACCAGTGCATCAGAGATCATCCCGTGAAGGGATCAGTGCAAAGATGATCCCATGAAGGGATCAGTGCAAAGATCATCCCATGAAGGGACCAGTGGATCAAAGATCATCCCATGAAGGGACCAGTGGATTAAAGATCATCCCATGAAGGGACCAGTGCATCAAGATCATCCCATGAAGGGACCAGTGGATCAAAGATCATCCCATGAAGGGACCAGTGGATCAAAGATCATCCCATGAAGGGACCAGGGCATTAAAGATCATCCCATGAAGGGACCAGGGCATTAAAGATCATCCCATGAAGGGATGATTAGTGCAAAGATCATCCCGTGAAGGGACCAGTGCAAAGATCAAGCCGTGAAGGAACCAGTGCATCAAAGATAATCCCATGAAGGGACCAGTGCATCAGAGATCATCCCATGAAGGGACCAGTGCATCAGAGATCATCCCATGAAGGAACCAGTGCATCAGAGATCCCATGAAGGGACCAGTGCATCAGATCACTCAGGTTAGAGGTATGCAAGATCATCCCATGAAGGGACCAGTGCACTAGAGATCATCCCATGAAGGGACCAGTGCATCAGAGATCATCCCGTGAAGGGACCAGTGCATCAGAGATCATCCCATGAAGGGACGAGTGCATCAGAGATCATCCCATGAAGGGACGAGTGCATCAGAGATCATCCCATGAAGGGACCAGTGCAAAGATGATCCCATGAAGGGACCAGTGCAAAGATGATCCCATGAAGGGACCAGTGCAAAGATCATCCCATGAAGGGACCAGTGCAAAGATCATCCCATGAAGGGACCAGTGCATCAGATATCATCCCGTGAAGGGACCAGTGCATCAGATATCATCCCGTGAAGGGACCAGTGCATCAGAGATCATCCCATGAAGGGACCAGTGCATCAGAGATCATCCCATGAAGGGACCAGTGCATCAGAGATCATCCCATGAAGGGACCAGTGCATCAGAGATCATCCCATGAAGGGACCAGTGCATCACAGCACTCAGATTAGAGGTATGCAAGATCATCCCATGAAGGGACCAGTGCATCAAAGACCATCCCATGAAGGGACCAGTGCATCAAAGATCATCCCATGAAGGGACCAGTGCATCACAGCTCTCAGATTAAAGGTATGCAAGATCATCCCATGAAGGGACCAGTGCATCAGAGATCATCCCCATGAAGGGGCCAGTGCATCAGAGATCATCCCCATGAAGGGGCCAGTGCATCAGAGATCATCCCCATGAAGGGGCCAGTGCATCAGAGATCATCCCCATGAAGGGGCCAGTGCATCAGAGATCATCCCCATGAAGGGGCCAGTGCATCAGAGATCCTCCCATGAAGGGGCCAGTGCATCAGAGATCCTCTCATGAAGGGACAAGTGCATCACAGCACTCAGATTAGAGGTATGCAAGATCATCCCATGAAGGGACCAGGGCATCAGAGATCATCCCATGAAGGGACCAGTGCATCAGAGATCATCCCATGAAGGGACCAGTGCATCAGAGATCATCCCATGAAGGGACCAGTGCATCAGAGATCATCCCATGAAGGGACCAGTGCATCACAGCACTCAGATTAGAGGTATGCAAGATCATCCCAAGGAGGAACCAGTGAATCACAGAACTCAGATTAGAGGTATGCAAGATCATCCCGTGAAGGGACCAGTGCATCACAGCTCTCAGATTAGAGGTATGCAAGATCATCCCATGAAGGGACCAGTGCATCAAAGACCATCCCATGAAGGGACCAGGGCCTCAGCGATCCCATGAAGGGACCAGTGCAACAAAGATCATCCCCATGAAGGGACCAGTGCATCAGAGATCATCCCCATGAAGGGGCCAGTGCATCAGAGATCATCCCCATGAAGGGGCCAGTGCATCTGAGATCATCCCCATGAAGGGGCCAGTGCATCAGAGATCATCCCCATGAAGGGGCCAGTGCATCAGAGATCATCCCCATGAAGGGGCCAGTGCATCAGAGATCATCCCCATGAAGGGGCCAGTGCATCAGAGATCCTCCCATGAAGGGGCCAGTGCATCAGAGATCCTCCCATGAAGGGGCCAGTGCATCAGAGATCCTCCCATGAAGGGGCCAGTGCATCAGAGATCCTCTCATGAAGAGACAAGTGCATCACAGCACTCAGATTAGAGGTATGCAAGATCATCCCATGAAGGGACCAGGGCATCAGATCATCCCATGAAGGGACCAGGGCATCACAGCACTCAGATTAGAGGTATGCAAGATCATCCCGTGAAGGGACCAGTGCAGAGGTCATCCCATGAAGGGACCAGTGCATCAGAGATCATCCCATGAAGGGACCAGTGCGTCAGAGATCATCCTAAGAAGGGACCAGTGCATCAGAGATCATCCCATGAAGGGACCAGTGCATCAGAGATCATCCCATGAAGGGACCAGTGCATCAGAGATCATCCCATGAAGGGACCAGTGCATCAGAGATCATCCCATGAAGGGACCAGTGCATCAGAGATCATCCCATGAAGGGACCAGTGCATCACAGCACTCAGATTAGAGGTATGCAAGATCATCCCATGAAGGGACCAGGGCATTAAAGATCATCCCATGAAGGGACCAGTGCATCAAAGACGATCCCATGAAGGGACCAGGGCCTCAGCGATCCCATGAAGGGACCAGGGCATCAGAGATCATCCCCATGAAGGGGCCAGTGCATCAGAGATCATCCCCATGAAGGGGCCAGTGCATCAGAGATCCTCCCATGAAGGGGCCAGTGCATCAGAGATCCTCCCATGAAGGGGCCAGTGCATCAGAGATTAGGGGTGGGCGGAATTTGCGGAATTAACCTTCGCAAATTATCGCGAGAATGTTTAAAATTATCGCAAACAAGCAGAAATATCGCGAAGATGCGGAAGTTTTTTTCCGGCATGTTCGCGAGATTTTCTGCATGGTTGCGGGTCGCCAACTTACCCATGTGGTTGCTTGCGGGCGCGGCCATCTTGTTTTGAGTTGTTCTCGCGGTGCATGATCGCGAGAAGACGTGATCGCGCGACGCATGACGTCACTGCGGGCGCGAACTGTCGCGAGACAGCGCAAATGGCTAAAAACAATACAACATCTCATGGAGAACGCGACCGGATCAAGAAAACTTGTCGGCGAACGCAGGGATTCAGGTAAGGCGATCGCGCGCGCGCGAGAATGTATCATTTTACAGCGCGAGCAAGAAACAAATTATCGCCAAGCTGCGGAAACCGGAATTTTTGACATTTTCGCGCTCTCCGCGGAACGCAAAAATGTCAAATTATCGCAATTTCCGCGAACGGAACGAAATTTTTGCCCAGGCCTATCAGAGATCCTCCCATGAAGGGGCCAGTGCATCAGAGATCATCCCGTGAAGGGACCGGTGCATCAGAGATCATCCCGTGAAGGGACCGGTGCATCAGAGATCATCCCGTGAAGGGACCGGTGCATCAGAGATCATTCCGTGAAGGGACCAGTGCATCAGAGATCATCCCATGAAGGGACCAGTGCATCAAAGATCATCCAATGGAGGGACCAGTGCATCACAGCTCTCAGATTAGAGGAATGCAAGATCATCCCATGAAGGGACCAGTGCATCAAAGACCATCCCATGAAGGGACCAGTGCATCAGAGATCATCCCCATGAAGGGACCAGTGCATCAGAGATCATCCCCATGAAGGGACCAGTGCATCAGAGATCATCCCCATGAAGGGACCAGTGCATCAGAGATCATCCCCATGAAGGGACCAGTGCAGAGATCATCCCCATGAAGGGGCCAGTGCATCAGAGATCCTCCCATGAAGGGGCCAGTGCATCAGAGATCCTCCCATGAAGGGGCCAGTGCATCAGAGATCCTCCCATGAAGGGGTCAGTGCATCAGAGATCCTCCCATGAAGGGGCCAGTGCATCAGAGATGCTCCTGTGAAGGGGCCAGTGCATCACAGCACTCAGATTAGAGGTATGCAAGATCATCCCGAGAAGGAACCAGTGCATCAAAGATCATCCCTTGAAGGGACCAGTGCATCAGAGATCATCCCGTGAAGGGACCAGTGCATCAGAGATCCTGTGAAGGGACCAGTGCATCAGAGATCATCCCATGAAGGGACCAGTGCATCAGAGATCATCCCATGAAGGGACCAGTGCATCAAGATCATCCCATGAAGGGAGGGACCAGTGCATCAAGATCATCCCATGAAGGGACCAGTGCATCAAGATCATCCCATGAAGGGACCAGTGCATCAAGATCATCCCATGAAGGGACCAGTGCATCAAGATCATCCCATGAAGGGACCAGAGCATCACAGCACTCAGATTAGAGGTATGCAAGATCATCCCATGAAGGGACCAGTGCATCAAAGACCATCCCATGAAGGGACCAGTGCATCAAAGATCATCCCATGAAGGGACCAGTGCATCACAGCTCTCAGATTAGAGGTATGCAAGATCATCCCATGAAGGGACCAGTGCATCAAAGACCATCCCATGAAGGGACCAGGGCCTCAGCGATCCCATGAAGGGACCAGTGCAACAAAGATCATCCCATGAAGGGACCAGTGCATCAGAGATCATCCCCATTAAGGGACCAGTGCATCAGAGATCATCCCCATTAAGGGACCAGTGCATGAGAGATCCTCCCATGAAGGGGCCAGTGCATCAGAGATCCTCCCATGAAGGGGCCAGTGCATCAGAGATCCTCCCATGAAGGGGCCAGTGCATCAGAGATCCTCCCATGAAGGGGCCAGTGCATCAGAGATCCTCCCATGAAGGGGCCAGTGCATCAGAGATCCTCCCATGAAGGGGCCAGTGCATCAGAGATCCTCCCATGAAGGGGCCAGTGCATCAGAGATCCTCCCATGAAGGGACCAGTGCATCAGAGATCCTCCCATGAAGGGACCAGTGCATCACAGCACTCAGATTAGAGGTATGCAAGATCATCCCGAGAAGGAACCAGTGCAGCACAGCACTCAGATTAGAGGTATGCAAGATCATCCCGAGAAGGAACCAGTGCATCACAGCACTCAGATTAGAGGTATGCAAGATCATCCCGAGAAGGAACCAGTGCATCACAGCACTCAGATTAGAGGTATGCAAGATCATCCCGTGAAGGGACCAGTGCATCAGAGATCATCCCGTGAAGGGACCAGTGCATCAGAGATCATCCCGTGAAGGGACCAGTGCATCAGAGATCATCCCGTGAAGGGACCAGTGCATCAGAGATCATCCCGTGAAGGGACCAGTGCATCAGAGATCATCCCGTGAAGGGACCAGTGCATCAGAGATCATCCCGTGAAGGGACCAGTGCATCAGAGATCATCCCGTGAAGGGACCAGTGCATCAGAGATCATCCCGTGAAGGGACCAGTGCATCAGAGATCATCCCGTGAAGGGACCAGTGCATCAGAGATCATCCCGTGGGATGATTAGTGCATCAAAGATCATCCCGTGAAGGGACCAGTGCAAAGATCATGCCGTGAAGGAACCAGTGCATCAAAGATCATGCCGTGAAGGAACCAGTGCATCAAAGATCATCCCGTGAAGGGACCAGTGCAAAGATCATGCCGTGAAGGAACCAGTGCATCAGAGATCATCCCGTGAAGGCACCAGTGCATCAGAGATCATCCCGTGAAGGCACCAGTGCATCAGAGATCATCCCGTGAAGGCACCAGTGCATCAGAGATCATCCCGTGAAGGCACCAGTGCATCAGAGATCATCCCGTGAAGGCACCAGTGCATCAGAGATCATCCCGTGAAGGGACCAGTGCATCAGAGATCATCCCGTGAAGGGACCAGTGCATCAGAGATCATCCCGTGAAGGGACCAGTGCATCAGAGATCATCCCGTGAAGGGACCAGTGCATCAGAGATCATCCCGTGAAGGGACCAGTGCATCAGAGATCATCCCGTGAAGGGACCGGTGCATCAGAGATCATCCCGTGAAGGGACCGGTGCATCAGAGATCATCCCGTGAAGGGACCGGTGCATCAGAGATCATCACGTGAAGGGACCGGTGCATCAGAGATCATCACGTGAAGGGACCGGTGCATCAGAGATCATCCCGTGAAGGGACCATTAGTGCATCAAAGATCATCCCATGAAGGGACCATTAGTGCATCAAAGATCATCCCATGAAGGGACCATTAGTGCATCAAAGATCATCCCATGAAGGGACCATTAGTGCATCAAAGATCATCCAATGGAGGGACCATTAGTGCATCAAAGATCATCCAATGGAGGGACCAGTGCATCAAAGATCATCCCTTGAAGGGACCAGTGCAAAGATCATGCCGTGAAGGGACCAGTGCATCAAAGATCATCCCATGAAGGGACCAGTGCATCAAAGATCATCCCATGAAGGGACCAGTGCATCAAAGATCATCCCATGAAGGGACCAGTGCATCAAAGATCATCCCATGAAGGGACCAGATCAGAGATCATCCCATGAAGGGACCAGTGCATCAGAGATCATCCCGTGAAGGGACCAGTGCATCAGAGATCATCCCATGAAGGGACCATTAGTGCATTAAAGATCATCCAATGGAGGGACCAGTGCATCAGAGATCATCCCATGAAGGGACCAGATATCATCCCATGAAGGGACCAGTGCATCAAAGATAATCCCATGAAGGGACCAGTGCATCACAGCACTCAGATTAGAGGTATGCAAGATTATCCCATGAAGGGATCAGTGCATCACAGCACTCAGATTGGAGGTATGCAAGATCATCCCATGAAGGGAAAAATGCAATAAAGATCCCATGAAGGGACCAGATCAGAGATCATCCCATGAAGGGACCAGTGCATCAGAGATCATCCCATGAAGGGACCAGTGCATCAGAGATCATCCCATGAAGGGACCAGTGCATCAGGGATCATCCCATGAAGGGACCAGTGCATCAGGGATCATCCCATGAAGGGACCAGTGCATCAGGGATCATCCCATGAAGGGACCAGTGCAAAGATGCTCCCATGAAGGGACCAGTGCAAAGATGCTCCCATGAAGGGACCAGTGCATCAAACATCATCCCATGAAGGGACCAGATCAGAGATCATCCCATGAAGGGACCAGTGCATCAGAGATCATCCCATGAAGGGACCAGTGCATCAGATCATCCCGTGAAGGGACCATTAGTGCATCAAAGATCATCCCGTGAAGGGACCATTAGTGCAAAGATCATCCCGTGAAGGGACCATTAGTGCAAAGATCATCCCGTGAAGGGACCATTAGTGCAAAGATCATCCAATGGAGGGACCAGTGCATCAGAGATCATCCAATGGAGGGACCAGTGCATCAGAGATCATCCAATGGAGGGACCAGTGCATCAGAGATCATCCAATGGAGGGACCAGTGCATCAAAGATCATCCCGTGAAGGGACCATTAGTGCATCAGAGATCATCCAATGGAGGGACCAGTGCATCAGAGATCATCCAATGGAGGGACCAGTGCATCAGAGATCATCCAATGGAGGGACCAGTGCATCAGAGATCATCCAATGGAGGGACCAGTGCATCAGAGATCATCCAATGGAGGGACCAGTGCATCAGAGATAATCCAATGGAGGGACCAGTGCATCAGAGATAATCCAATGGAGGGACCAGTGCATCAGAGATCATCCAATGGAGGGACCAGTGCATCAGAGATCATCCCATGAAGGGACCAGTGCATCACAGCACTCAGATTAGAGGTATGCAAGATCATCCCATGAAGGGACCAGTGCATCAAAGACCATCCCATGAAGGGACCAGTGCATCAAAGATCATCCCATGAAGGGACCAGTGCATCAAGATCATCCCATGAAGGGACCAGTGCATCAAGATCATCCCATGAAGGGACCAGTGCATCAGAGATCATCCCATGAAGGGACCAGTGCATCAGAGATCATCCCATGAAGGGACCAGTGCATCAGAGATCATCCCATGAAGGGACCAGTGCATCAAGATCATCCCATGAAGGGACCAGTGCATCAGAGATCATCCCATGAAGGGACCAGTGCATCAGAGATCATCCCATGAAGGGACCAGTGCATCAGAGATCATCCCATGAAGGGACCAGTGCATCAGAGATCATCCCATGAAGGGACCAGTGCATCAGAGATCATCCCATGAAGGGACCAGTGCATCACAGCACTCAGATTAGAGGTATGCAAGATCATCCCGTGAAGGGACCAGTGCATCAGAGATCATCCCGTGAAGGGACCAGTGCATCAGAGATCATCCCGTGAAGGGACCAGTGCATCAGAGATCATCCCGTGAAGGGACCAGTGCATCAGAGATCATCCCGTGAAGGGACCAGTGCATCAGAGATCATCCCGTGAAGGGACCAGTGCATCAGAGATCATCCCGTGAAGGGACCAGTGCATCAGAGATCATCCCGTGAAGGGACCAGTGCATCAGAGATCATCCCGTGAAGGGACCAGTGCATCAGAGATCATCCCGTGAAGGGACCAGTGCATCAGAGATCATCCCGTGAAGGGACCAGTGCATCAGAGATCATCCCGTGAAGGGACCAGTGCATCAGAGATCATCCCGTGAAGGGACCAGTGCATCAGAGATCATCCCGTGAAGGGACCAGTGCATCAGAGATCATCCCGTGAAGGGACCAGTGCATCAGAGATCATCCCGTGAAGGGACCAGTGCATCAGAGATCATCCCGTGAAGGGACCAGTGCATCAGAGATCATCCCGTGAAGGGACCAGTGCATCAGAGATCATCCCGTGAAGGGACCAGTGCATCAGAGATCATCCCGTGAAGGGACCAGTGCATCAGAGATCATCCCGTGAAGGGACCAGTGCATCAGAGATCATCCCGTGAAGGGACCAGTGCATCAGAGATCATCCCGTGAAGGGACCAGTGCATCAGAGATCATCCCGTGAAGGGACCAGTGCATCAGAGATCATCCCGTGAAGGGACCAGTGCATCAGAGATCATCCCGTGAAGGGACCAGTGCATCAGAGATCATCCCGTGAAGGGACCAGTGCATCAGAGATCATCCCGTGAAGGGACCAGTGCATCAGAGATCATCCCGTGAAGGGACCAGTGCATCAGAGATCATCCCGTGAAGGGACCAGTGCATCAGAGATCATCCCGTGAAGGGACCAGTGCATCAGAGATCATCCCGTGAAGGGGCCAGTGCATCAGAGATCATCCCGTGAAGGGGCCAGTGCATCAGAGATCATCCCGTGAAGGGACCAGTGCATCAGAGATCATCCCGTGAAGGGACCAGTGCAAATATGATCCCATGAAGGGACCAGTGCATCAAAGATCATCCCATGAAGGGACCAGTGGATCAAAGATCATCCCATGAAGGGACCAGTGGATCAAAGATCATCCCATGAAGGGACCAGTGGATCAAAGATCATCCCATGAAGGGACCAGTGCATCAAGATCATCCCATGAAGGGACCAGTGCATCAAGATCATCCCATGAAGGGACCAGTGGATCAAAGATCATCCCATGAAGGGACCAGTGGATCAAAGATCATCCCATGAAGGGACCAGGGCATTAAAGATCATCCCATGAAGGGACCAGGGCATTAAAGATCATCCCATGAAGGGATGATTAGTGCAAAGATCATCCCGTGAAGGGACCAGTGCAAAGATGCTGCCGTGAAGGAACCAGTGCATCAAAGATAATCCCATGAAGGGACCAGTGCATCAGAGATCATCCCATGAAGGGACGAATGCATCAGAGATCATCCCATGAAGGGACGAGTGCATCAGAGATCATCCCATGAAGGGACCAGTGCAAAGATGATCCCATGAAGGGACCAGTGCAAAGATGATCCCATGAAGGGATCAGTGCAAAGATGATCCCATGAAGGGATCAGTGCAAAGATCATCCCATGAAGGGACCAGTGCTTCAGAGATCATCCCATGAAGGGACCAGTGCATCAGAGATCATCCCATGAAGGGACCAGTGCATCAAAGATCATCCCATGAAGGGACCAGTGCATCAGAGATCATCCCATGAAGGGACCAGTGCATCAGAGATCATCCCGTGAAGGGACCAGTGCATCACAGCTCTCAGATTAGAGGTATGCAAGATCATCCCATGAAGGGACCAGTGCATCAAAGACCATCCCATGAAGAGACCAGTGCATCAAAGATCATCCCATGAAGGGACCAGTGCATCACAGCTCTCAGATTAGAGGTATGCAAGATCATCCCATGAAGGGACCAGTGCATCAAAGACCATCCCATGAAGGGACCAGGGCCTCAGCGATCCCATGAAGGGACCAGTGCATCAGAGATCATCCCCATGAAGGGGCCAGTGCATCAGAGATCATCCCCATGAAGGGGCCAGTGCATCAGAGATCATCCCCATGAAGGGGCCAGTGCATCAGAGATCATCCCCATGAAGGGGCCAGTGCATCAGAGATCATCCCCATGAAGGGGCCAGTGCATCAGAGATCATCCCCATGAAGGGGCCAGTGCATCAGAGATCATCCCCATGAAGGGGCCAGTGCATCAGAGATCATCCCCATGAAGGGGCCAGTGCATCAGAGATCCTCTCATGAAGGGACAAGTGCATCACAGCACTCAGATTAGAGGTATGCAAGATCATCCCATGAAGGGACCAGGGCATCAGAGATCATCCCATGAAGGGACCAGTGCATCAGAGATCATCCCATGAAGGGACCAGTGCATCAGAGATCATCCCATGAAGGGACCAGTGCATCACAGCACTCAGATTAGAGGTATGCAAGATCATCCCAAGAAGGAACCAGTGAATCACAGAACTCCGATTAGAGGTATGCAAGATCATCCCGTGAAGGGACCAGTGCATCACAGCTCTCAGATTAGAGGTATGCAAGATCATCCCATGAAGGGACCAGTGCATCAAAGACCATCCCATGAAGGGACCAGGGCCTCAGCGATCCCATGAAGAGACCAGTGCAACAGAGATCATCCCATGAAGGGACCAGTGCATCAGAGATCATCCCATGAAGGGACCAGTGCATCAGAGATCATCCCCATGAAGGGACCAGTGCATCCGAGATCATCCCCATGAAGGGACCAGTGCATCAGAGATCATCCCCATGAAGGGGCCAGTGCATCAGAGATCATCCCCATGAAGGGGCCAGTGCATCAGAGATCCTCCCATGAAGGGGCCAGTGCATCAGAGATCCTCCCGTGAAGGGGCCAGTGCATCAGAGATGCTCCTGTGAAGGGGCCAGTGCATCACAGCACTCAGATTAGAAGTATGCAAGATCATCCCGAGAAGGAACCAGTGCATCAAAGATCATCCCGTGAAGGGACCAGTGCATCAGAGATCATCCCATGAAGGGACCAGTGCATCAAGATCATCCCATGAAGGGACCAGTGCATCAAGATCATCCCATGAAGGGACCAGAGCATCACAGCACTCAGATTAGAAGTATGCAAGATCATCCCATGAAGGGACCAGTGCATCAAAGACCATCCCATGAAGGGACCAGTGCAACAAAGATCATCCCCATGAAGGGACCAGTGCATCAGAGATCATCCCCATGAAGGGGCCAGTGCATCAGAGATCATCCCCATGAAGGGGCCAGTGCATCAGAGATCATCCCCATGAAGGGGCCAGTGCATCAGAGATCATCCCCATGAAGGGGCCAGTGCATCAGAGATCATCCCCATGAAGGGGCCAGTGCATCAGAGATCATCCCCATGAAGGGGCCAGTGCATCAGAGATCATCCCCATGAAGGGGCCAGTGCATCAGAGATCATCCCCATGAAGGGGCCAGTGCAGCAGAGATCATCCCCATGAAGGGGCCAGTGCAGAGATCATCCCCATGAAGGGGCCAGTGCAGAGATCATCCCCATGAAGGGGCCAGTGCATCAGAGATCATCCCCATGAAGGGGCCAGTGCATCAGAGATCCTCCCATGAAGGGGCCAGTGCATCAGAGATCCTCCCATGAAGGGGCCAGTGCATCAGAGATCCTCCCATGAAGGGGCCAGTGCATCAGAGATCCTCCCATGAAGGGGCCAGTGCATCAGAGATCCTCCCATGAAGGGGCCAGTGCATCAGAGATCCTCCCATGAAGGGGCCAGTGCATCAGAGATCCTCCCATGAAGGGGCCAGTGCATCAGAGATCCTCCCATGAAGGGGCCAGTGCATCACAGCACTCAGATTAGAGGTATGCAAGATCATCCCATGAAGGGACCAGGGCATTAAAGATCATCCCATGAAGGGACCAGGGCATTAAAGATCATCCCATGAAGGGACCAGGGCATCAAAGATCATCCCATGAAGGGATGATTAGTGCATCAAAGATCATCCCGTGAAGGGACCAGTGCAAAGATCATGCCGTGAAGGAACCAGTGCATCAAAGATCATCCCATGAAGGGACCAGTGCATCAGAGATCATCCCATGAAGGGACCAGTGCATCAAAGACCATCCCATGAAGGGACCAGTGCATCAAAGATCATCCCATGAAGGGACCAGTGCATCACAGCTCTCAGATTAGAGGTATGCAAGATCATCCCATGAAGGGACCAGTGCATCAAAGACCATCCCATGAAGGGACCAGTGCATCAAAGACGATCCCATGAAGGGACCAGGGCCTCAGCGATCCTATGAAGGGACCAGGGCATCAGAGATCATCCCCATGAAGGGGCCAGTGCATCAGAGATCATCCCCATGAAGGGGCCAGTGCATCAGAGATCATCCCCATGAAGGGGCCAGTGCATCAGAGATCATCCCCATGAAGGGGCCAGTGCATCAGAGATCATCCCCATGAAGGGGCCAGTGCATCAGAGATCCTCCCGTGAAGGGGCCGGTGCATCAGAGATCCTCCCGTGAAGGGACCGGTGCATCAGAGATCATCCCGTGAAGGGACCGGTGCATCAGAGATCATCCCGTGAAGGGACCGGTGCATCAGAGATCATCCCGTGAAGGGACCGGTGCATCAGAGATCATCCCGTGAAGGGACCGGTGCATCAGAGATCATCCCGTGAAGGGACCGGTGCATCAGAGATCATCCCGTGAAGGGACCGGTGCATCAGAGATCCTCCCGTGAAGGGACCGGTGCATCAGAGATCCTCCCGTGAAGGGACCATTAGTACATCAAAGATCATCCAATGGAGGGACCAGTGCAGCAGAGATCATCCCATGAAGGGACCAGTGCATCACAGCACTCAGATTAGAGGTATGCAAGATCATCTCGTGAAGGGACCGGGGCATCAGAGATCATCTCGTGAAGGGACCGGGGCATCAGCGATCATCCCGTGAAGGGACCGGGGCATCAGCGATCATCCCGTGAAGGGACCGGGGCATCAGCGATCATCCCGTGAAGGGACCGGGGCATCAGCGATCATCCCGTGAAGGGACCGGGGCATCAGCGATCATCCCGTGAAGGGACCGGGGCATCAGCGATCATCCCGTGAAGGGACCGGGGCATCAGCGATCATCCCGTGAAGGGACCGGGGCATCAGAGATCATCCCGTGAAGGGACCGGGGCATCAGAGATCATCCCGTGAAGGGACCGGGGCATCAGAGATCATCCCGTGAAGGGACCGGGGCATCAGAGATCATCCCGTGAAGGGACCGGGGCATCAGAGATCATCCCGTGAAGGGACCGGGGCATCAGAGATCATCCCGTGAAGGGACCGGGGCATCAGAGATCATCCCGTGAAGGGACCGGGGCATCAGAGATCATCCCGTGAAGGGACCGGGGCATCAGAGATCATCCCGTGAAGGGACCAGTGCATCAGAGATCATCCCGTGAAGGGACCGGTGCATCAGAGATCATCCCGTGAAGGGACCGGTGCATCAGAGATCATCCCGTGAAGGGACCTGTGCATCAGAGATCATCCCGTGAAGGGACCGGTGCATCAGAGATCATCCCGTGAAGGGACCGGTGCATCAGAGATCATCCCGTGAAGGGACCGGTGCATTAAAGATCATCCCATGAAGGGACCAGTGCATCAAAGATCATCCCATGAAGGGACCAGTGCATCAAAGATCATCCCATGAAGGGACCAGTGCATCAAAGATCATCCCATGAAGGGACCAGTGCATCACAGCTCTCAGATTAGAGGTATGCAAGATCATCCCATGAAGGGACCAGTGCATCAAAGACCATCCCATGAAGGGACCAGGGCCTCAGCGATCCCATGAAGAGACCAGTGCAACAGAGATCATCCCATGAAGGGACCAGTGCATCAGAGATCATCCCATGAAGGGACCAGTGCATCAGAGATCATCCCCATGAAGGGACCAGTGCATCCGAGATCATCCCCATGAAGGGACCAGTGCATCAGAGATCATCCCCATGAAGGGGCCAGTGCATCAGAGATCCTCCCATGAAGGGGCCAGTGCATCAGAGATCCTCCCATGAAGGGGCCAGTGCATCAGAGATCCTCCCATGAAGGGGCCAGTGCATCAGAGATGCTCCTGTGAAGGGGCCAGTGCATCACAGCACTCAGATTAGAAGTATGCAAGATCATCCCGAGAAGGAACCAGTGCATCAAAGATCATCCCGTGAAGGGACCAGTGCATCAGAGATCATCCCATGAAGGGACCAGTGCATCAAGATCATCCCATGAAGGGACCAGGGCATTAAAGATCATCCCATGAAGGGACCAGTGCATCAAAGACCATCCCATGAAGGGACCAGTGCATCAAAGATCATCCCATGAAGGGACCAGTGTATCACAGCTCTCAGATTAGAGGTATGCAAGATCATCCCATGAAGGGACCAGTGCATCACAGCTCTCAGATTAGAGGTATGCAAGATCATCCCATGAAGGGACCAGTGCATCACAGCTCTCAGATTAGAGGTATGCAAGACCATCCCATGAAGGGACCAGGGCCTCAGCGATCCCATGAAGGGACCAGTGCAACAAAGATCATCCCATGAAGGGACCAGTGCATCAGAGATCATCCCCATGAAGGGACCAGTGCATCAGAGATCATCCCCATGAAGGGGCCAGTGCATCAGAGATCATCCCCATGAAGGGGCCAGTGCATCAGAGATCCTCCCATGAAGGGGCCAGTGCATCACAGCACTCAGATTAGAGGTATGCAAGATCATCCCGTGAAGGGACCGGTGCATCAGAGATCATCCCGTGAAGGGACCGGTGCATCAGAGATCATCCCGTGAAGGGACCGGTGCATCAGAGATCATCCCGTGAAGGGACCGGTGCATCAGAGATCATCCCGTGAAGGGACCGGTGCATCAGAGATCATCCCGTGAAGGGACCGGTGCATCAGAGATCATCCCGTGAAGGGACCGGTGCATCAGAGATCATCCCGTGAAGGGACCGGTGCATCAGAGATCATCCCGTGAAGGGACCGGTGCATCAGAGATCATCCCGTGAAGGGACCGGTGCATCAGAGATCATCCCGTGAAGGGACCGGTGCATCAGAGATCATCCCGTGAAGGGACCGGTGCATCAGAGATCATCCCGTGAAGGGACCGGTGCATCAGAGATCATCCCGTGAAGGGACCGGTGCATCAGAGATCATCCCGTGAAGGGACCGGTGCATCAGAGATCATCCCGTGAAGGGACCGGTGCATCAGAGATCATCCCGTGAAGGGACCGGTGCATCAGAGATCATCCCGTGAAGGGACCGGTGCATCAGAGATCATCCCGTGAAGGGACCGGTGCATCAGAGATCATCCCGTGAAGGGACCGGTGCATCAGAGATCATCCCGTGAAGGGACCGGTGCATCAGAGATCATCCCGTGAAGGGACCGGTGCATCAGAGATCATCCCGTGAAGGGACCGGTGCATCAGAGATCATCCCGTGAAGGGACCGGTGCATCAGAGATCATCCCGTGAAGGGACCGGTGCATCAGAGATCATCCCGTGAAGGGACCGGTGCATCAGAGATCATCCCGTGAAGGGACCGGTGCATCAGAGATCATCCCGTGAAGGGACCGGTGCATCAGAGATCATCCCGTGAAGGGACCGGTGCATCAGAGATCATCCCGTGAAGGGACCGGTGCATCAGAGATCATCCCGTGAAGGGACCGGTGCATCAGAGATCATCCCGTGAAGGGACCGGTGCATCAGAGATCATCCCGTGAAGGGACCGGTGCATCAGAGATCATCCCGTGAAGGGACCGGTGCATCAGAGATCATCCCGTGAAGGGACCGGTGCATCAGAGATCATCCCGTGAAGGGACCGGTGCATCAGAGATCATCCCGTGAAGGGACCAGTGCATCAGAGATCATCCCCATGAAGGGACCAGTGCATCCGAGATCATCCCCATGAAGGGACCAGTGCATCAGAGATCATCCCCATGAAGGGGCCAGTGCATCAGAGATCCTCCCATGAAGGGACCAGTGCATCAAGATCATCCCATGAAGGGACCAGTGCATCAAGATCATCCCATGAAGGGACCAGAGCATCACAGCACTCAGATTAGAAGTATGCAAGATCATCCCATAAAGGGACCAGGGCATTAAAGATCATCCCATGAAGGGACCAGTGCATCAAAGACCATCCCATGAAGGGACCAGTGCATCAAAGATCATCCCATGAAGGGACCAGTGTATCACAGCTCTCAGATTAGAGGTATGCAAGATCATCCCATGAAGGGACCAGTGCATCACAGCTCTCAGATTAGAGGTATGCAAGATCATCCCATGAAGGGACCAGTGCATCACAGCTCTCAGATTAGAGGTATGCAAGACCATCCCATGAAGGGACCAGGGCCTCAGCGATCCCATGAAGGGACCAGTGCAACAAAGATCATCCCATGAAGGGACCAGTGCATCAGAGATCATCCCCATGAAGGGACCAGTGCATCAGAGATCATCCCCATGAAGGGGCCAGTGCATCAGAGATCATCCCCATGAAGGGGCCAGTGCATCAGAGATCCTCCCATGAAGGGGCCAGTGCATCACAGCACTCAGATTAGAGGTATGCAAGATCATCCCGTGAAGGGACCGGTGCATCAGAGATCATCCCGTGAAGGGACCGGTGCATCAGAGATCATCCCGTGAAGGGACCGGTGCATCAGAGATCATCCCGTGAAGGGACCGGTGCATCAGAGATCATCCCGTGAAGGGACCGGTGCATCAGAGATCATCCCGTGAAGGGACCGGTGCATCAGAGATCATCCCGTGAAGGGACCGGTGCATCAGAGATCATCCCGTGAAGGGACCGGTGCATCAGAGATCATCCCGTGAAGGGACCGGTGCATCAGAGATCATCCCGTGAAGGGACCGGTGCATCAGAGATCATCCCGTGAAGGGACCGGTGCATCAGAGATCATCCCGTGAAGGGACCGGTGCATCAGAGATCATCCCGTGAAGGGACCGGTGCATCAGAGATCATCCCGTGAAGGGACCGGTGCATCAGAGATCATCCCGTGAAGGGACCGGTGCATCAGAGATCATCCCGTGAAGGGACCGGTGCATCAGAGATCATCCCGTGAAGGGACCGGTGCATCAGAGATCATCCCGTGAAGGGACCGGTGCATCAGAGATCATCCCGTGAAGGGACCGGTGCATCAGAGATCATCCCGTGAAGGGACCGGTGCATCAGAGATCATCCCGTGAAGGGACCGGTGCATCAGAGATCATCCCGTGAAGGGACCGGTGCATCAGAGATCATCCCGTGAAGGGACCGGTGCATCAGAGATCATCCCGTGAAGGGACCGGTGCATCAGAGATCATCCCGTGAAGGGACCGGTGCATCAGAGATCATCCCGTGAAGGGACCGGTGCATCAGAGATCATCCCGTGAAGGGACCGGTGCATCAGAGATCATCCCGTGAAGGGACCGGTGCATCAGAGATCATCCCGTGAAGGGACCGGTGCATCAGAGATCATCCCGTGAAGGGACCGGTGCATCAGAGATCATCCCGTGAAGGGACCGGTGCATCAGAGATCATCCCGTGAAGGGACCGGTGCATCAGAGATCATCCCGTGAAGGGACCGGTGCATCAGAGATCATCCCGTGAAGGGACCGGTGCATCAGAGATCATCCCGTGAAGGGACCGGTGCATCAGAGATCATCCCGTGAAGGGACCGGTGCATCAGAGATCATCCCGTGAAGGGACCGGTGCATCAGAGATCATCCCGTGAAGGGACCGGTGCATCAGAGATCATCCCGTGAAGGGACCGGTGCATCAGAGATCATCCCGTGAAGGGACCGGTGCATCAGAGATCATCCCATGAAGGGACCAGTGCATCAATGATCATCCCATGAAGGGACCAGTGCATCAATGATCATCCCGTGAAGGGACCAGTGCATCAATGATCATCCCATGAAGGGACCAGTGCATCAATGATCATCCCATGAAGGGACCAGTGCATCAATGATCATCCCATGAAGGGACCAGTGCATCAGAGATCATCCCATGAAGGGACAAGTGCATCAGAGATCATCCCATGAAGGGACAAGTGCATCAGAGATCATCCCATGAAGGGACCAGTGAATCACAGCACTCAGATTAGAGGTATGCAAGATGATCCTATGAAGGGACCAGTGCATCTCAGCACTCAGATTAGAGGTATGCAAGATCATCCCATGAAGGGAAAAGTGCAATAAAGATCATCCAATGGAGGGACCAGTGCATCAAACATCATCCCATGAAGGGACCAGTGCATCAGAGATCATCCCATGAAGGGACCAGTGCATCACAGCTCTCAGATTAGAGGTATGCAAGATCATCCCATGAAGGGACCAGTGCATCACAGCTCTCAGATTAGAGGTATGCAAGACCATCCCATGAAGGGACCAGGGCCTCAGCGATCCCATGAAGGGGCCAGTGCAACAAAGATCATCCCATGAAGGGACCAGTGCATCAGAGATCATCCCCATGAAGGGACCAGTGCATCAGAGATCATCCCCATGAAGGGACCAGTGCATCACAGCTCCTCCCGTGAAGGGGCCAGTGCATCAGAGATCCTCCCGTGAAGGGACCAGTGCATCAGAGATCCTCCCGTGAAGGGACCAGTGCATCAGAGATCATCCCGTGAAGGGACCAGTGCATCAGAGATCATCCCGTGAAGGGACCAGTGCATCAGAGATCATCCCGTGAAGGGACCAGTGCATCAGAGATCATCCCGTGAAGGGACCAGTGCATCAGAGATCATCCCGTGAAGGGACCAGTGCATCAGAGATCATCCCGTGAAGGGACCAGTGCATCAGAGATCATCCCGTGAAGGGACCAGTGCATCAGAGATCATCCCGTGAAGGGACCAGTGCATCAGAGATCATCCCGTGAAGGGACCAGTGCATCAGAGATCATCCCGTGAAGGGACCAGTGAATCACAGCACTCAGATTAGAGGTATGCAAGATCATCCCATGAAGGGACCAGTGCATCAGAGATCATCCCATGAAGGGACCAGTGCATCAGAGATCATCCCATGAAGGGACCAGTGCATCAGAGATCATCCCATGAAGGGACCAGTGCATCAGAGATCATCCCATGAAGGGACCAGTGCATCAGAGATCATCCCATGAAGGGACCAGTGCATCAGAGATCATCCCATGAAGGGACCAGTGCATCAGAGATCATCCCATGAAGGGACCAGTGCATCAAACATCATCCAATGGAGGGACCAGTGCATCAAACATCATCCAATGGAGGGACCAGTGCATCAAACATCATCCAATGGAGGGACCAGTGCATCAAACATCATCCAATGGAGGGACCAGTGCATCAAACATCATCCAATGGAGGGACCAGTGCATCAGAGATCATCCCCGTGAAGGGACCGGTGCATCAGAGATCATCCCCGTGAAGGGACCGGTGCATCAGAGATCATCCCCGTGAAGGGACCGGTGCATCAGAGATCATCCCATGAAGGGACCGGTGCATCAGAGATCATCCCGTGAAGGGACCGGTGCATCAGAGATCATCCCGTGAAGGGACCGGTGCATCAGAGATCATCCCGTGAAGGGACCGGTGCATCAGAGATCATCCCGTGAAGGGACCGGTGCATCAGAGATCATCCCGTGAAGGGACCGGTGCATCAGAGATCATCCCGTGAAGGGACCGGTGCATCAGAGATCATCCCGTGAAGGGACCGGTGCATCAGAGATCATCCCGTGAAGGGACCGGTGCATCAGAGATCATCCCGTGAAGGGACCGGTGCATCAGAGATCATCCCGTGAAGGGACCGGTGCATCAGAGATCATCCCGTGAAGGGACCAGTGCATCAGAGATCATCCCGTGAAGGGACCAGTGCATCAGAGATCATCCCGTGAAGGGACCAGTGCATCAGAGATCATCCCGTGAAGGGACCAGTGCATCAGAGATCATCCCGTGAAGGGACCAGTGCATCAGAGATCATCCCATGAAGGGACCAGATCAGAGATCATCCCGTGAAGGGACCAGTGCATCAGAGATCATCCCGTGACGGGACCATTAGTGCATCAAAGATCATCCCATGGAGGGACCATTAGTGCATCAAAGATCATCCAATGGAGGGACCAGTGCATCAGAGATCATCCCATGAAGGGACCAGTGCATTAAAGATCATCCCATGAAGGGACCAGTGCATCAGAGATCATCCCATGAAGGGACAAGTGCAAAGATGATCCCATGAAGGGACCAGTGCATCAAAGATGATCCCATGAAGGGACCAGTGCATCAAAGATGATCCCATGAAGGGACCAGTGCATCAAAGATGATCCCATGAAGGGACCAGTGCATCAAAGATGATCCCATGAAGGGACCAGTGCATCAAAGATGATCCCATGAAGGGACCAGTGCATCAAAGATGATCCCATGAAGGGACCAGTGCATCAAAGATGATCCCATGAAGGGACCAGTGCATCAAAGATGATCCCATGAAGGGACCAGTGCATCAAAGATGATCCCATGAAGGGACCAGTGCATCAAAGATCATCCCGTGAAGGGACCAGTGCATCAAAGATCATCCCGTGAAGGGACCAGTGCATCAAAGATCATCCCATGAAGGGACCAGTGCATCAAAGATCATCCCATGAAGGGACCAGTGCATCAAAGATCATCCCATGAAGGGACCAGTGGATCAAAGATCATCCCATGAAGGGACCAGTGGATCAAAGATCATCCCATGAAGGGACCAGTGGATCAAAGATCATCCCATGAAGGGACCAGTGGATCAAAGATCATCCCATGAAGGGACCAGTGCATCACAGCACTCAGATTAGAGGTATGCAAGATGATCCAATGAAGGGACCAGAGCATCACAGCACTCAGATTGGAGGTATGCAAGATCATCCCATGAAGGGAAAAGTGCAATAAAGATCATCCCATGAAGGGACCAGTGCATCAGAGATCCTCCCATGAAGGGACCAGAGCAACACCACTCAGATTAGAGGTATGCAAGATCATCCCATGAAGGGAACAGTGCATCAAAGATCATCCCATGAAGGGACCAGTGCATCAAGATCAACCCATGAAGGGACCAGTGCATCAAGATCATCCCATGAAGGGACCAGTGCATCAAGATCATCCCATGAAGGGACCAGTGCATCAGAGATCATCCCATGAAGGGACAATTGCATCAGAGATCATCCCATGAAGGGACAAGTGCATCAGATCATCCCATGAAGGGACCAGTGCATCAGAGATCATCCCATGAAGGGACCAGTGCATCACAGCACTCAGATTAGAGGTATGCAAGATGATCCTATGAAGGGACCAGTGCATCACAGCACTCAGATTAGAGGTATGCAAGATCATCCCATGAAGGGAAAAGTGCAATAAAGATCCCATGAAGGGACCAGTGCATCAGAGATCATCCCATGAAGGGAAAAGTGCAATAAAGATCCCATGAAGGGAAAAGTGCAATAAAGATCCCATGAAGGGACCAGTGCATCAGAGATCATCCCATGAAGGGACCAGTGCATCAGAGATCATCCCCGTGAAGGGACCGGTGCATCAGAGATCATCCCCGTGAAGGGACCGGTCCATCAGAGATCATCCCCGTGAAGGGACCGGTGCATCAGAGATCATCCCCGTGAAGGGACCGGTGCATCAGAGATCATCCCCGTGAAGGGACCGGTGCATCAGAGATCATCCCCGTGAAGGGACCGGTGCATCAGAGATCATCCCGTGAAGGGACCGGTGCATCAGAGATCATCCCCGTGAAGGGACCGGTGCATCAGAGATCATCCCCGTGAAGGGACCGGTGCATCAGAGATCATCCCCGTGAAGGGACCGGTGCATCAGAGATCATCCCGTGAAGGGACCGGTGCATCAGAGATCATCCCGTGAAGGGACCGGTGCATCAGAGATCATCCCGTGAAGGGACCGGTGCATCAGAGATCATCCCGTGAAGGGACCGGTGCATCAGAGATCATCCCGTGAAGGGACCGGTGCATCAGAGATCATCCCGTGAAGGGACCGGTGCATCAGAGATCATCCCGTGAAGGGACCGGTGCATCAGAGATCATCCCGTGAAGGGACCGGTGCATCAGAGATCATCCCGTGAAGGGACCGGTGCATCAGAGATCATCCCGTGAAGGGACCGGTGCATCAGAGATCATCCCGTGAAGGGACCGGTGCATCAGAGATCATCCCGTGAAGGGACCGGTGCATCAGAGATCATCCCGTGAAGGGACCGGTGCATCAGAGATCATCCCGTGAAGGGACCGGTGCATCAGAGATCATCCCGTGAAGGGACCGGTGCATCAGAGATCATCCCGTGAAGGGACCGGTGCATCAGAGATCATCCCGTGAAGGGACCGGTGCATCAGAGATCATCCCGTGAAGGGACCGGTGCATCAGAGATCATCCCGTGAAGGGACCGGTGCATCAGAGATCATCCCGTGAAGGGACCGGTGCATCAGAGATCATCCCGTGAAGGGACCGGTGCATCAGAGATCATCCCGTGAAGGGACCATTAGTGCATCAAAGATCATCCAATGGAGGGACCAGTGCATCAAACATCATCCCTTGAAGGGACCAGTGCATCAAACATCATCCCTTGAAGGGACCAGTGCATCAAACATCATCCCTTGAAGGGACCAGTGCATCAAACATCATCCCTTGAAGGGACCAGTGCATCAAACATCATCCCTTGAAGGGACCAGTGCATCAGAGATGATCCCGTGAAGGGACCAGTGCATCAGAGATCATCCCGTGAAGGGACCAGTGCATCAGAGATCATCCCGTGAAGGGACCAGTGCATCAAAGATCATCCAATGGAGGGACCAGTGCATCAGAGATCATCCCATGAAGGGACCAGTGCATCAAAGATCATCCCATGAAGGGACCAGTGCATCAAAGATAATCCCATGAAGGGACCAGTGCATCAAAGATAATCCCATGAAGGGACCAGTGCATCAGAGATCATCCCATGAAGGGACCAGTGCATCAGAGATCATCCCATGAAGGGACCAGTGCATCAGAGATCATCCCATGAAGGGACCAGTGCATCAGAGATCATCCCATGAAGGGACCAGTGCATCAGAGATCATCCCATGAAGGGACCAGTGCATCAGAGATCATCCCATGAAGGGACCAGATCAGAGATCATCCCATGAAGGGACCAGATCAGAGATCATCCCATGAAGGGACCAGTGCATCAAAGATGATCCCATGAAGGGACCAGTGCATCAAAGATGATCCCATGAAGGGACCAGTGCATCAAAGATGATCCCATGAAGGGACCAGTGCATCAAAGATGATCCCATGAAGGGACCAGTGCATCAAAGATGATCCCATGAAGGGACCAGTGCATCAAAGATGATCCCATGAAGGGACCAGTGCATCAAAGATGATCCCGTGAAGGGACCAGTGCATCAAAGATGATCCCGTGAAGGGACCAGTGCATCAAAGATGATCCCGTGAAGGGACCAGTGCATCAAAGATGATCCCGTGAAGGGACCAGTGCATCAAAGATGATCCCGTGAAGGGACCAGTGCATCAAAGATGATCCCGTGAAGGGACCAGTGCATCAAAGATGATCCCGTGAAGGGACCAGTGCATCAAAGATGATCCCGTGAAGGGACCAGTGCATCAAAGATGATCCCGTGAAGGGACCAGTGCATCAAAGATGATCCCGTGAAGGGACCAGTGCATCAAAGATGATCCCGTGAAGGGACCAGTGCATCAAAGATGATCCCGTGAAGGGACCAGTGCATCAAAGATGATCCCGTGAAGGGACCAGTGCATCAAAGATGATCCCGTGAAGGGACCAGTGCATCAAAGATGATCCCGTGAAGGGACCAGTGCATCAAAGATGATCCCGTGAAGGGACCAGTGCATCAAAGATGATCCCGTGAAGGGACCAGTGCATCAAAGATCATCCCGTGAAGGGACCAGTGGATCAAAGATCATCCCATGAAGGGACCAGTGGATCAAAGATCATCCCATGAAGGGACCAGTGGATCAAAGATCATCCCATGAAGGGACCAGTGGATCAAAGATCATCCCATGAAAGGACCAGGGCATTTAAGATCATCCCATGAAGGGACCAGTGCATCACAGCACTCAGATTAGAGGTATGCAAGATGATCCCATGAAGGGACCAGAGCATCACAGCACTCAGATTGGAGGTATGCAAGATCATCCCATGAAGGGAAAAGTGCAATAAAGATCATCCCATAAAGGGACCAGTGCATCAGAGATCCTCCCATGAAGGGACCAGAGCAACACCACTCAGATTAGAGGTATGCAAGATCATCCCATGAAGGGACCAGTGCATCAGAGATCATCCCATGAAGGGACCAGTGCATCAGAGATCATCCCATGAAGGGACCAGTGCATCAGAGATCATCCCATGAAGGGACCAGTGCATCAGAGATCATCCCATGAAGGGACCAGTGCATCAGAGATCATCCCATGAAGGGACCAGTGCATCAGAGATCATCCCATGAAGGGACCAGTGCATCACAGCACTCAGATTAGAGGAATGCAAGATCATCCCATGAAGGGAAAAGTGCAATAAAGATCATCCCGTGAAGGGACCAGTGCATCAGAGATCATCCCGTGAAGGGACCAGTGCATCAGAGATCATCCCGTGAAGGGACCAGTGCATCAGAGATCATCCCGTGAAGGGACCAGTGCATCAGAGATCATCCCGTGAAGGGACCGGTGCATCAGAGATCATCCCGTGAAGGGACCGGTACATCAGAGATCATCCCGTGAAGGGACCGGTACATCAGAGATCATCCCGTGAAGGGACCGGTGCATCAGAGATCATCCCGTGAAGGGACCGGTGCATCAGAGATCATCCCGTGAAGGGACCGGTGCATCAGAGATCATCCCGTGAAGGGACCGGTGCATCAGAGATCATCCCGTGAAGGGACCGGTGCATCAGAGATCATCCCGTGAAGGGACCGGTGCATCAGAGATCATCCCGTGAAGGGACCGGTGCATCAGAGATCATCCCGTGAAGGGACCGGTGCATCAGAGATCATCCCGTGAAGGGACCGGTGCATCAGAGATCATCCCGTGAAGGGACCGGTGCATCAGAGATCATCCCGTGAAGGGACCGGTGCATCAGAGATCATCCCGTGAAGGGACCGGTGCATCAGAGATCATCCCGTGAAGGGACCGGTGCATCAGAGATCATCCCGTGAAGGGACCGGTGCATCAGAGATCATCCCGTGAAGGGACCGGTGCATCAGAGATCATCCCGTGAAGGGACCGGTGCATCAGAGATCATCCCGTGAAGGGACCGGTGCATCAGAGATCATCCCGTGAAGGGACCGGTGCATCAGAGATCATCCCGTGAAGGGACCGGTGCATCAGAGATCATCCCGTGAAGGGACCGGTGCATCAGAGATCATCCCGTGAAGGGACCGGTGCATCAGAGATCATCCCGTGAAGGGACCGGTGCATCAGAGATCATCCCGTGAAGGGACCGGTGCATCAGAGATCATCCCGTGAAGGGACCGGTGCATCAGAGATCATCCCGTGAAGGGACCGGTGCATCAGAGATCATCCCGTGAAGGGACCGGTGCATCAGAGATCATCCCGTGAAGGGACCGGTGCATCAGAGATCATCCCGTGAAGGGACCGGTGCATCAGAGATCATCCCGTGAAGGGACCGGTGCATCAGAGATCATCCCGTGAAGGGACCGGTGAATCAGAGATCATCCCGTGAAGGGACCGGTGCATCAGAGATCATCCCGTGAAGGGACCGGTGCATCAGAGATCATCCCGTGAAGGGACCGGTGCATCAGAGATCATCCCGTGAAGGGACCGGTGCATCAAAGATCATCCCATGAAGGGACCATTAGTGCATCAAAGATCATCCCCATGAAGGGACCATTAGTGCATCAAAGATCATCCCCATGAAGGGACCATTAGTGCATCAAAGATCATCCCTTGAAGGGACCAGTGCATCAAAGATCATCCCTTGAAGGGACCAGTGCAAAGATCATGCCGCGAAGGGACCAGTGCATCAAAGATCATCCCATGAAGGGACCAGTGCATCAAAGATCATCCCATGAAGGGACCAGTGCATCAAAGATCATCCCATGAAGGGACCAGTGCATCAAAGATCATCCCATTAAGGGACCAGATCAGAGATCATCCCATTAAGGGACCAGATCAGAGATCATCCCATGAAGGGACCAGTGCATCAGAGATCATCCCGTGAAGGGACCAGTGCATCAGAGATCATCCCATGAAGGGACCATTAGTGCATCAAAGATCATCCCTTGAAGGGACCAGTGCATCAAATATCATCCCTTGAAGGGACCAGTGCAAAGATCATGCCGCGAAGGGACCAGTGCATCAAAGATCATCCCATGAAGGGACCAGTGCATCAAAGATCATCCCATGAAGGGACCAGTGCATCAAAGATCATCCCATGAAGGGACCAGTGCATCAAAGATCATCCCATGAAGGGACCAGTGCATCAAAGATCATCCCATGAAGGGACCAGTGCATCAAAGATCATCCCATTAAGGGACCAGATCAGAGATCATCCCATGAAGGGACCAGTGCATCAGAGATCATCCCGTGAAGGGACCGGTGCATCAGAGATCATCCCGTGAAGGGACCGGTGAATCAGAGATCATCCCGTGAAGGGACCGGTGAATCAGAGATCATCCCGTGAAGGGACCGGTGCATCAGAGATCATCCCGTGAAGGGACCGGTGCATCAGAGATCATCCCATGAAGGGACCATTAGTGCATCAAAGATCATCCCATGAAGGGACCATTAGTGCATCAAAGACCATCCCATGAAGGGACCATTAGTGCATCAAAGATCATCCCCATGAAGGGACCATTAGTGCATCAAAGATCATCCCATGAAGGGACCATTAGTGCATCAAAGATCATCCCTTGAAGGGACCAGTGCATCAAAGATCATCCCTTGAAGGGACCAGTGCAAAGATCATGCCGCGAAGGGACCAGTGCATCAAAGATCATCCCATGAAGGGACCAGTGCATCAAAGATCATCCCATGAAGGGACCAGTGCATCAAAGATCATCCCATGAAGGGACCAGTGCATCAAAGATCATCCCATTAAGGGACCAGATCAGAGATCATCCCATGAAGGGACCAGTGCATCAGAGATCATCCCGTGAAGGGACCAGTGCATCAGAGATCATCCCATGAAGGGACCATTAGTGCATTAAAGATCATCCAATGGAGGGACCAGTGCATCAGAGATCATCCCATGAAGGGACCAGATATCATCCCATGAAGGGACCAGTGCATCACAGCACTCCGATTGGAGGTATGCAAGATGATCCCATGAAGGGACTAGTGCATCACAGCACTCAGATTGGAGGTATGCAAGATCATCCCATGAAGGGAAAATTGCAATAAAGATCCCATGAAGGGACCAGTGCATCAGAGATCATCCCATGAAGGGACCAGTGCATCAGAGATCATCCCATGAAGGGACCAGTGCATCAGGGATCATCCCATGAAGGGACCAGTGCATCAGGGATCATCCCATGAAGGGACCAGTGCATCAGGGATCATCCCATGAAGGGACCAGTGCATCAGGGATCATCCCATGAAGGGACCAGTGCATCAGGGATCATCCCATGAAGGGACCAGTGCAAAGATGCTCCCATGAAGGGACCAGTGCATCAAAGATCATCCCATGAAGGGACCAGTGAATCAAAGATCATCCCATGAAGGGACCAGTGGATCAAAGATCATCCCATGAAGGGACCAGTGGATCAAGATCATCCCATGAAGGGACCAGTGGATCAAGATCATCCCATGAAGGGACCAGTGGATCAAGATCATCCCATGAAGGGACCAGTGCATCAGAGATCCTCCCATGAAGGGGCCAGTGCATCAGAGATCCTCTCATGAAGAGACAAGTGCATCACAGCACTCAGATTAGAGGTATGCAAGATCATCCCAAGAAGGAACCAGTGAATCACAGAACTCAGATTAGAGGTATGCAAGATCATCCCGTGAAGGGACCAGTGCATCACAGCTCTCAGATTAGAGGTATGCAAGATCATCCCATGAAGGGACCAGTGCATCAAAGACCATCCCATGAAGGGACCAGGGCCTCAGCGATCCCATGAAGGGACCAGTGCAACAAAGATCATCCCCATGAAGGGACCAGTGCATCAGAGATCATCCCCATGAAGGGGCCAGTGCATCAGAGATCATCCCCATGAAGGGGCCAGTGCATCAGAGATCATCCCCATGAAGGGGCCAGTGCATCAGAGATCATCCCCATGAAGGGGCCAGTGCATCAGATCATCCCCATGAAGGGGCCAGTGCATCAGAGATCATACCCATGAAGGGGCCAGTGTATCAGAGATCATCCCCATGAAGGGGCCAGTGCATCAGAGATCATCCCCATGAAGGGGCCAGTGCATCAGAGATCATCCCCATGAAGGGGCCAGTGCATCAGAGATCATCCCATGAAGGGGCCAGTGCATCAGAGATCCTCCCATGAAGGGGCCAGTGCATCACAGCACTCAGATTAGAGGTATGCAAGATCATCCCATGAAGGGACCAGGGCATCAGAGATCATCCCATGAAGGGACCAGGGCATCAGATCATCCCATGAAGGGACCAGGGCATCACAGCACTCAGATTAGAGGTATGCAAGATCATCCCGTGAAGGGACCAGTGCAGAGGTCATCCCATGAAGGGACCAGTGCATCAGAGATCATCCCATGAAGGGACCAGTGCGTCAGAGATCATCCCATGAAGGGACCAGTGCGTCAGAGATCATCCCATGAAGGGACCAGTGCGTCAGAGATCATCCCATGAAGGGACCAGTGCATCAGAGATCATCCCATGAAGGGACCAGTGCATCAGAGATCATCCCATGAAGGGACCAGTGCATCAGAGATCATCCCATGAAGGGACCAGTGCATCAGAGATCATCCCATGAAGGGACCAGTGCATCACAGCACTCAGATTAGAGGTATGCAAGATCATCCCATGAAGGGACCAGGGCATTAAAGATCATCCCATGAAGGGACCAGGGCATTAAAGATCATCCCATGAAGGGACCAGGGCATCAAAGATCATCCCATGAAGGGATGATTAGTGCATCAAAGATCATCCCGTGAAGGGACCAGTGCAAAGATCATGCCGTGAAGGAACCAGTGCATCAAAGACCATCCCATGAAGGGACCAGTGCATCAAAGACGATCCCATGAAGGGACCAGTGCATCAAAGACGATCCCATGAAGGGACCAGTGCATCAAAGACGATCCCATGAAGGGACCAGGGCCTCAGCGATCCCATGAAGGGACCAGGGCATCAGAGATCATCCCCATGAAGGGGCCAGTGCATCAGAGATCATCCCCATGAAGGGGCCAGTGCATCAGAGATCCTCCCATGAAGGGGCCAGTGCATCAGAGATCCTCCCATGAAGGGGCCAGTGCATCAGAGATCCTCCCATGAAGGGACCGGTGCATCAGAGATCATCCCGTGAAGGGACCGGTGCATCAGAGATCATCCCGTGAAGGGACCGGTGCATCAGAGATCATCCCGTGAAGGGACCGGTGCATCAGAGATCATCCCGTGAAGGGACCGGTGCATCAGAGATCATCCCGTGAAGGGACCATTAGTACATCAAAGATCATCCAATGGAGGGACCAGTGCATCAGAGATCATCCCATGAAGGGACCAGTGCATCACAGCACTCAGATTAGAGGTATGCAAGATCATCCCGTGAAGGGACCAGTGCATCAAAGATCATCCCATGAAGGGACCAGAGCATCAGAGATCATCCCATGAAGGGACCAGTGCATCAGAGATCCCATGAAGGGACCAGCGCATCAGAGATCATCCCGTGAAGGGACCGGGGCATCAGAGATCATCCCGTGAAGGGACCGGGGCATCAGAGATCATCCCGTGAAGGGACCGGGGCATCAGAGATCATCCCGTGAAGGGACCGGGGCATCAGAGATCATCCCGTGAAGGGACCGGGGCATCAGAGATCATCCCGTGAAGGGACCGGGGCATCAGAGATCATCCCGTGAAGGGACCGGGGCATCAGAGATCATCCCGTGAAGGGACCGGGGCATCAGAGATCATCCCGTGAAGGGACCGGGGCATCAGAGATCATCCCGTGAAGGGACCGGGGCATCAGAGATCATCCCGTGAAGGGACCGGGGCATCAGAGATCATCCCGTGAAGGGACCGGGGCATCAGAGATCATCCCGTGAAGGGACCGGGGCATCAGAGATCATCCCGTGAAGGGACCGGTGCATCAGAGATCATCCCGTGAAGGGACCGGTGCATCAGAGATCATCCCGTGAAGGGACCGGTGCATCAGAGATCATCCCGTGAAGGGACCGGTGCATCAGAGATCATCCCGTGAAGGGACCGGTGCATCAGAGATCATCCCGTGAAGGGACCGGTGCATCAGAGATCATCCCGTGAAGGGACCGGTGCATCAGAGATCATCCCATGAAGGGACCAGTGCATCAAAGATCATCCAATGGAGGGACCAGTGCATCACAGCTCTCAGATTAGAGGAATGCAAGATCATCCCATGAAGGGACCAGTGCATCAAAGACCATCCCATGAAGGGACCAGGGCCTCAGCGATCCCATGAAGGGACCAGTGCATCAGAGATCATCCCCATGAAGGGACCAGTGCATCAGAGATCATCCCCATGAAGGGACCAGTGCATCAGAGATCATCCCCATGAAGGGACCAGTGCATCAGAGATCATCCCCATGAAGGGACCAGTGCATCAGAGATCATCCCCATGAAGGGACCAGTGCATCAGAGATCCTCCCATGAAGGGGCCAGTGCATCAGAGATCCTCCCATGAAGGGGCCAGTGCATCAGAGATCCTCCCATGAAGGGGTCAGTGCATCAGAGATCCTCCCATGAAGGGGCCAGTGCATCAGAGATGCTCCCGTGAAGGGGCCAGTGCATCACAGCACTCAGATTAGAGGTATGCAAGATCCCGAGAAGGAACCAGTGCATCAAAGATCATCCCTTGAAGGGACCAGTGCATCAGAGATCATCCCGTGAAGGGACCAGTGCATCAGAGATCCCGTGAAGGGACCAGTGCATCAGAGATCCCGTGAAGGGACCAGTGCATCAGGGATCATCCCATGAAGGGACCAGTGCATCAGGGATCATCCCATGAAGGGACCAGTGCATCAGGGATCATCCCATGAAGGGACCAGTGCAAAGATGCTCCCATGAAGGGACCAGTGCAAAGATGCTCCCATGAAGGGACCAGTGCATCAAACATCATCCCATGAAGGGACCAGATCAGAGATCATCCCGTGAAGGGACCAGTGCATCAGAGATCATCCCGTGAAGGGACCAGTGCATCAGAGATCATCCCGTGAAGGGACCAGTGCATCAGAGATCATCCCGTGAAGGGACCATTAGTGCATCAAAGATCATCCAATGGAGGGACCAGTGCATCAGAGATCATCCAATGGAGGGACCAGTGCATCAGAGATCATCCAATGGAGGGACCAGTGCATCAGAGATCATCCAATGGAGGGACCAGTGCATCAGAGATCATCCCGTGAAGGGACCAGTGCATCAGAGATCATCCCGTGAAGGGACCATTAGTGCAAATATCATCCAATGGAGGGACCAGTGCATCAGAGATCATCCAATGGAGGGACCAGTGCATCAGAGATCATCCAATGGAGGGACCAGTGCATCAGAGATCATCCAATGGAGGGACCATTAGTGCATCAGAGATCATCCAATGGAGGGACCAGTGCATCAGAGATCATCCAATGGAGGGACCAGTGCATCAGAGATCATCCAATGGAGGGACCAGTGCATCAAAGACCATCCAATGGAGGGACCAGTGCATCAAAGACCATCCCATGAAGGGACCAGTGCATCAAAGATCATCCCATGAAGGGACCAGTGCATCAGAGATCATCCAATGGAGGGACCAGTGCATCAGAGATCATCCAATGGAGGGACCAGTGCATCAGAGATCATCCAATGGAGGGACCAGTGCATCAGAGATCATCCAATGGAGGGACCAGTGCATCAGAGATCATCCAATGGAGGGACCAGTGCATCAGAGATCATCCAATGGAGGGACCAGTGCATCAGAGATCATCCCGTGAAGGGACCAGTGCATCAGAGATCATCCCGTGAAGGGACCAGTGCATCAGAGATCATCCCGTGAAGGGACCAGTGCATCAGAGAACATCCCGTGAAGGGACCAGTGCATCAGAGAACA
Source organism: Triturus cristatus (assembly GCF_964204655.1). Lineage (NCBI taxonomy): Eukaryota > Metazoa > Chordata > Amphibia > Caudata > Salamandridae > Triturus > Triturus cristatus. The sequence continues at coordinate 651,693,512 of NC_140587.1, read as the reverse complement.
TCCCGTGAAGGGACCAGTGCATCAGAGATCATCCCGTGAAGGGACCAGTGCATCAGAGATCATCCCGTGAAGGGACCAGTGCATCAGAGATCATCCCGTGAAGGGACCAGTGCATCAGAGATCATCCCGTGAAGGGACCAGTGCATCAGAGATCATCCCGTGAAGGGACCGGTACATCAGAGATCATCCCCATGAAGGGGCCAGTGCATCAGAGATGCTCCCGTGAAGGGGCCAGTGCATCACAGCACTCAGATTAGAGGTATGCAAGATCCCGAGAAGGAACCAGTGCATCAAAGATCATCCCTTGAAGGGACCAGTGCATCAGAGATCCTCCCATGAAGGGGCCAGTGCATCAGAGATGCTCCCGTGAAGGGGCCAGTGCATCACAGCACTCAGATTAGAGGTATGCAAGATCCCGAGAAGGAACCAGTGCATCAAAGATCATCCCTTGAAGGGACCAGTGCATCAGAGATCATCCCGTGAAGGGACCAGTGCATCAGAGATCATCCCGTGAAGGGACCAGTGCATCAGAGATCATCCCGTGAAGGGACCAGTGCATCAGGGATCATCCCATGAAGGGACCAGTGCATCAGGGATCATCCCATGAAGGGACCAGTGCATCAGGGATCATCCCATGAAGGGACCAGTGCAAAGATGCTCCCATGAAGGGACCAGTGCAAAGATGCTCCCATGAAGGGACCAGTGCAAAGATGCTCCCATGAAGGGACCAGTGCATCAAACATCATCCCATGAAGGGACCAGATCAGAGATCATCCCGTGAAGGGACCAGTGCATCAGAGATCATCCCGTGAAGGGACCAGTGCATCAGAGATCATCCCGTGAAGGGACCATTAGTGCATCAAAGATCATCCAATGGAGGGACCAGTGCATCAGAGATCATCCAATGGAGGGACCAGTGCATCAGAGATCATCCAATGGAGGGACCAGTGCATCAGAGATCATCCCGTGAAGGGACCATTAGTGCAAATATCATCCAATGGAGGGACCAGTGCATCAGAGATCATCCAATGGAGGGACCAGTGCATCAGAGATCATCCAATGGAGGGACCAGTGCATCAGAGATCATCCAATGGAGGGACCATTAGTGCATCAGAGATCATCCAATGGAGGGACCAGTGCATCAGAGATCATCCAATGGAGGGACCAGTGCATCAGAGATCATCCAATGGAGGGACCAGTGCATCAAAGACCATCCAATGGAGGGACCAGTGCATCAAAGACCATCCCATGAAGGGACCAGTGCATCAAAGATCATCCCATGAAGGGACCAGTGCATCAGAGATCATCCAATGGAGGGACCAGTGCATCAGAGATCATCCAATGGAGGGACCAGTGCATCAGAGATCATCCAATGGAGGGACCAGTGCATCAGAGATCATCCAATGGAGGGACCAGTGCATCAGAGATCATCCAATGGAGGGACCAGTGCATCAGAGATCATCCAATGGAGGGACCAGTGCATCAGAGATCATCCCGTGAAGGGACCAGTGCATCAGAGATCATCCCGTGAAGGGACCAGTGCATCAGAGATCATCCCGTGAAGGGACCAGTGCATCAGAGAACATCCCGTGAAGGGACCAGTGCATCAGAGAACATCCCGTGAAGGGACCAGTGCATCAGAGATCATCCCGTGAAGGGACCAGTGCATCAGAGATCATCCCGTGAAGGGACCAGTGCATCAGAGATCATCCCGTGAAGGGACCAGTGCATCAGAGATCATCCCGTGAAGGGACCAGTGCAGCAGAGATGATCCCGTGAAGGGACCAGTGCAGCAAAGATGATCCCATGAAGGGACCAGTGCAGCAAAGATGATCCCATGAAGGGTACCAGTGCAGCAAAGATGATCCCATGAAGGGTACCAGTGCAGCAAAGATGATCCCATGAAGGGTACCAGTGCTGCAAAGATGATCCCATGAAGGGTACCAGTGCTGCAAAGATGATCCCATGAAGGGTACCAGTGCTGCAAAGATGATCCCATGAAGGGTACCAGTGCTGCAAAGATGATCCCATGAAGGGTACCAGTGCTGCAAAGATGATCCCATGAAGGGTACCAGTGCTGCAAAGATGATCCCATGAAGGGTACCAGTGCTGCAAAGATGATCCCATGAAGGGTACCAGTGCTGCAAAGATGATCCCATGAAGGGACCAGTGCTGCAAAGATGATCCCATGAAGGGACCAGTGCAAAGATGATCCCATGAAGGGACCAGTGCAAAGATGATCCCATGAAGGGACCAGTGCAAAGATGATCCCATGAAGGGACCAGTGCAAAGATGATCCCATGAAGGGACCAGTGCAAAGATGATCCCGTGAAGGGACCAGTGCAAAGATGATCCCGTGAAGGGACCAGTGCAAAGATGATCCCGTGAAGGGACCAGTGCATCAGAGATGATCCCGTGAAGGGACCAGTGCATCAGAGATGATCCCGTGAAGGGACCAGTGCATCAGAGATGATCCCGTGAAGGGACCAGTGCATCAGAGATGATCCCGTGAAGGGACCAGTGCATCAGAGATGATCCCGTGAAGGGACCAGTGCATCAGAGATGATCCCGTGAAGGGACCAGTGCATCAGAGATGATCCCGTGAAGGGACCAGTGCATCAGAGATGATCCCGTGAAGGGACCAGTGCATCAGAGATGATCCCGTGAAGGGACCAGTGCATCAGAGATGATCCCGTGAAGGGACCAGTGCATCAGAGATGATCCCGTGAAGGGACCAGTGCATCAGAGATGATCCCGTGAAGGGACCAGTGCATCAGAGATGATCCCGTGAAGGGACCAGTGCATCAGAGATCATCCCGTGAAGGGACCAGTGCATCAGAGATCATCCCGTGAAGGGACCAGTGCATCAGAGATCATCCCGTGAAGGGACCAGTGCATCAGAGATCATCCCGTGAAGGGACCAGTGCATCAGAGATCATCCCGTGAAGGGACCAGTGCATCAGAGATCATCCCGTGAAGGGACCAGTGCATCAGAGATCATCCCGTGAAGGGACCAGTGCATCAGAGATCATCCCGTGAAGGGACCAGTGCATCAGAGATCATCCCGTGAAGGGACCAGTGCATCAGAGATCATCCCGTGAAGGGACCAGTGCATCAGAGATCATCCCGTGAAGGGACCAGTGCATCAGAGATCATCCCGTGAAGGGACCAGTGCATCAGAGATCATCCCGTGAAGGGACCAGTGCATCAGAGATCATCCCGTGAAGGGACCAGTGCATCAGAGATCATCCCGTGAAGGGACCAGTGCATCAGAGATCATCCCGTGAAGGGACCAGTGCATCAGAGATCATCCCGTGAAGGGACCAGTGCATCAGAGATCATCCCGTGAAGGGACCAGTGCATCAGAGATCATCCCGTGAAGGGACCAGTGCATCAGAGATCATCCCGTGAAGGGACCAGTGCATCAGAGATCATCCCGTGAAGGGACCAGTGCATCAGAGATCATCCCGTGAAGGGACCAGTGCATCAGAGATCATCCCGTGAAGGGACCAGTGCATCAGAGATCATCCCGTGAAGGGACCAGTGCATCAGAGATCATCCCGTGAAGGGACCAGTGCAGAGATCATCCCGTGAAGGGACCAGTGCATCAGAGATCATCCCGTGAAGGGACCAGTGCATCAGAGATCATCCCGTGAAGGGACCAGTGCATCAGAGATCATCCCGTGAAGGGACCAGTGCATCAGAGATCATCCCGTGAAGGGACCAGTGCATCAAGATCATCCCATGAAG